>NC_090928.1:208256710-210939210 GCF_040938575.1 Ambystoma mexicanum
AGAAAAGAGAGCACGAGCGACAGGTAGAAAGGCAGAGAGAGTTTAGGTCGGTGTATGGTATGCAGGCAATGCTAGTCCTATGTAGAAATATATGATGAACTTCATATTTAGATCAATGCAGATAATATTTCTCGATTGAGTGGCGTGATCAGCATTCTTCATTTTGCCTTTTTTTCTGAAGAAGATCACAGAAATAAATGGCATTAGGCATTAGTGACATAAACACACTGAGCAGAATATACATTGCAAACAATCAGCACTGTGTTGAAGGCATTGTCGAACTTTTCAGCATAATCATGCAACTTTGGGGGAAATCATTCCTTTGTCTTTCTTTACCTCAGACTAGCTAATCCAATAACTTTATGATGCCATCTCAGCTGTGTACCTTAATGCCCTTCCTGCGGCACTCTGAGTACATATTCAAATGCGACTGAACCATGCGTGAGGTCAAACACTTTAGGGTTCAGTGGCATCTCGAGACACTGTTATTTTCATTCATTTCCGTGGACGCAGCACATATGAGCAGATTCAAAATCCAGCCAACATTTCCCTGGCGTACAGCCTTTAATGACTTTGGTGTTTTATATACTTTGTTTTCTTTTATAAAGAGGCTCAACTCTTCAAAATAAAGATTATTTGATTTGATTGCCTTGCTTTATATCGCCAAGCTCATTTTTTTTTCCTTCGAACAGCTAGCTCGAAAAAGAAAGCCACAACTTCCATAGATTATCCCCTGAAGTCCTGAGGGAGAGAGCATGTCTGCGAAACATATTCATTTGATCGCTTGAAGAACCAACTACAAAGAGTTCCTGTGTTTGCCACCAAAAGGTAGAATTGACCTTCAGAGTTTCATCCTCTAACTTAGCATCCACCACTGCATCGTTGGACGTGGCTCAGGAGAAAATCTCTCCCTCTGAGCTTTCTAGAACCTCCGTGAGGCAGTGTCTATCCCGCAGAAACTGACACTTTGCTTCTAGTCGAGGAAATGCTTGTCAAGGAGACAGGAAATAGTATCATTTTCACTGAAGAATAACATTCTGAAGGCATGATTTATGAAATTGAAGCAAATCAGTCCACTTGTGAAATTACAGAGGAACCCAAGAAATCTGTTTGAAGCCCAAAGGTGGATTCACTGTGCTGCACCAATTCCCTTTGATAACTACTGAACTGTGAGGGCAGCGCTAAGTGCTAAGCACAGATCCTGCAAAACAGTCGCACTATAGTATACCGTATCCAGAGGTTGCATGCTTGTGTTCAGCCTATGCACTGGTGGACCATCCAGCGAAGGCACTGGGCATTGTCAGGGACCGAGGACTATTTGGTACCGCAGGCCTCCAGAACCCAACCCAGCCATGCAGCAGATGTGACTGCGGGAAGAAGACTACTATTAATAATAAGTTAATTAAATCACCTTTTAACTACATCAATGGAATCCTAATAGAAATGTGTTACAAGCATGTACATCGGTGGAAAGCATTCTTTTTGGGCACCACATTATTTAAGAGGATTTGCATAGCAGAGGGGCTTCGATCAGAATGATCAATTCCACTACACCCGTCTGCTCCACCATACAAATCTGAATGCATTTCTGCCATACTCTGATTTTGATGCTGGAAGAAATATCTTGGATTCATATGGAATCCAGCAGTTTCGTGAACCTGCTCAAATCTGGCAGATTCCATAAGACTCCATGTAAATACCTCTCCCCATGCATGCACATGGCATTTGGAATCTACAGTCTGTTTTGAAATTAAAATAATGTACATGTAAGGGCACAACCTTGCAATCCCCTCTGTGAAATGAGGGCCTGAAGACCAAATGACTGACCTCTCTCTGTTCTTGCTGATGGATCTTCCTTCCACAGATTCCTAATCTATGCTATCCCTATACCAGTCCAGCTGTACTCTATAAAACCAAAAAAGGTAGCAGGCGCCCCTCTCTCGAAAGAACAAGGCATGATAACCTGTTCAGTGGTTATTAACCACATTGAGAGTTCGCAGCCATTGCTTTTTGCTCACTGTACCTTCACAGATGGGAAATATCCATTTGCATATCAGTCTTTGTCCCACCCACAAGGGCAGTCCAGCACCGAAATGCTATGGCAATTCCTCTCTGAACAAGAGTACCATCAGCAACCCCATACACGTGTTTCAGCCTTGTTGGGCATCATCAGTGAGGTGAAGCTGAGCCTCTCTAAGCACAGTGAGCAGGGAGTCCACGTCTGGTTGCCCCCAGGTAACCTAGGGTGACCAACCCTAAGTTCCTTTCATAAATACAAAAAAGGTAGCAGGCGCCCCTCTCTCGAAAGAACAAGGCATGATAACCTGTTCAGTGGTTATTAACCACATTGAGAGTTTGCAGCCATTGCTTTTTGCTCACTGTACCTTCACAGATGGGAAATACCCATTTGCATATCAGTCTTTGTCCCACCCACAAGGGCAGTCCAGCACCGAAATGCTATGGCAATTCCTCTCTGAACAAGAGTACCATCAGCAACCCCATACACGTGTTTCAGCCTTGTTGGGCATCATCAGTGAGGTGAAGCTGAGCCTCTCTAAGCACAGTGAGCAGGGAGTCCACGTCTGGTTGCCCCCAGGTAACCCAGGGCGACCAACCCCAAGTTCCTTTCAAAAATACAAAAAAGGTAGCAGGCGCCCCTCTCTCGAAAGAACAAGGCATGATAACCCGTTCAGTGGTTATTAACCACATTGAGAGTTCGCAGCCATTGCTTTTTGCTCACTGTACCTTCACAGATGGGAAATATCCATTTGCATATCAGTCTTTGTCCCACCCACAAGGGCAGTCCAGCACCGAAATGCTATGGCAATTCCTCTCTGAACAAGAGTACCATCAGCAACCCCATACACGTGTTTCAGCCTTGTTGGGCATCATCAGTGAGGTGAAGCTGAGCCTCTCTAAGCACAGTGGCCTCTCTAAGCACAGTGAGCAGGGAGTCCACGTCTGGTTGCCCCCAGGTAACCTAGGGTGACCAACCCTAAGTTCCTTTCATAAATACAAAAAAGGTAGCATGCGCCCCTCTCTCGAAAGAAACAAGGCATGATAACCTGTTCAGTGGTTATTAACCACATTGAGAGTTCGCAGCCATTGCTTTTTGCTCACTGTACCTTCACAGATGGGAAATATCCATTTGCATATCAGTCTTTGTCCCACCCACAAGGGCAGTCCAGCACCGAAATGCTATGGCAATTCCTCTCTGAACAAGAGTACCATCAGCAACCCCATACACGTGTTTCAGCCTTGTTGGGCATCATCAGTGAGGTGAAGCTGAGCCTCTCTAAGCACAGTGAGCAGGGAGTCCACGTCTGGTTGCCCCCAGGTAACCTAGGGTGACCAACCCCAAGTTCCTTTCATAAATACAAAAAAGGTAGCGGGCGCCCGTCTCTCGAAAGAACAAGGCATGATAACCTGTTCAGTGGTTATTAACCACATTGAGAGTTTGCAGCCATTGCTTTTTGCTCACTGTATGGGGTTGCTGATGGTACTCTTGTTCAGAAAGGAATTGCCATAGCATTTCGGTGCTGGACTGCCCTTGTGGGCGGGACAAAGACTGATATGCAAATGGATATTTCCCATCTGTGAAGGTACAGTGAGCAAAAAGCAATGGCTGCGAACTCTCAAAGTGGTTAATAACCACTGAACAGGTTATCATGCCTTGTTCTTTCGAGAGAGGGGCGCCTGCTACCTTTTTTGTATTTTTGAAAGGAACTTGGGGTTGGTCGCCCTAGGTTACCTGGGGGCAACCAGACGTGGACTCCCTGCTCACTGTGCTTAGAGAGGCTCAGCTTCACCTCACTGATGATGCCCAACAAGGCTGAAACACGTGTATGGGGTTGCTGATGGTACTCTTGTTCAGAAAGGAATTGCCATAGCATTTCGGTGCTGGACTGCCCTTGTGGGCGGGACAAAGACTGATATGCAAATGGATATTTCCCATCTGTGAAGGTACAGTGAGCAAAAAGCAATGGCTGCGAACTCTCAAAGTGGTTAATAACCACTGAACAGGTTATCATGCCTTGTTCTTTCGAGAGAGGGGCGCCTGCTACCTTTTTTGTATTTTTGAAAGGGAAAGGAACTTGGGGTTGGTCGCCCTAGGTTACCTGGGGGCAACCAGATGTGGACTCCCTGCTCACTGTGCTTAGAGAGGCTCAGCTTCACCTCACTGATGATGCCCAACAAGGCTGAAACACGTGTATGGGGTTGCTGGTGGTACTCTTGTTCAGAGGAGAATTGCCTAGCATTTCAGTGCTGGACTGCCCTTGTGGGCGGGACAAAGACTGATATGCAAATGGATATTTCCCATCTGTGAAGGTACAGTGAGCAAAAAGCAATGGCTGCGAACTCTCAAAGTGGTTAATAACCACTGAACAGGTTATCATGCCTTGTTCTTTCGAGAGAGGGGCGCCTGCTACCTTTTTTGTATTTTTGAAAGGAACTTGGGGTTGGTCGCCCTAGGTTACCTGGGGGCAACCAGACGTGGACTCCCTGCTCACTGTGCTTAGAGAGGCTCAGCTTCACCTCACTGATGATGCCCAACAAGGCTGAAACACGTGTATGGGGTTGCTGATGGTACTCTTGTTCAGAAAGGAATTGCCATAGCATTTCGGTGCTGGACTGCCCTTGTGGGTGGGACAAAGACTGATATGCAAATGGGTATTTCCCATCTGTGAAGGTACAGTGAGCAAAAACCAATGGCTGCGAACTCTCAAAGTGGTTAATAACCACTGAACAGGTTATCATGCCTTGTTCTTTCGAGAGAGAGGCGCCTGCTACCTTTTTTGTACTCCATAAAACGTTTTCACCGCCAGGGGCCCAGCACAACTCTGCGTCAGCTTCACCCGACGCCTCTACATGCCCCGTGCCGGATATGATATCAAGGTCAGTATATATAGCGGTGCTGCGCCCCGTGACCTCAGTTCCACCCTTTTTTCCAAGTACTCTGAAGCTGAGGAACTGTACAACTAATGGTGTACTAGCTTCCTGCTAAGAGGGGCAGGTAGGGAGGGCGATGAGGAATGCGTGGGAGGAAAATCCATCCGAAAAAACACTACTGAGAGGTAAGTAATTTGTTCTCCTAATGAATTCTTTCCTCCCTTGCATTCCTCATTTATTATAGACTCCCAAAGTAGTACGTAAAACTGGAGGAGGGAGACAGCAAGAAAGCCACCTAAACCGAAATTTATGGAGGACTGCCCTACCAAAACTGGCATCCTGGCCTACAAGAGAATCCAAGCAGTAATGTTTAGCAAACATGCACAAAGACACCCAATTTGCCGCTGGGCAAATATCCAGGACAGGGACTCCTCTGGAAGAATGAGCACTGGGACCCTAATGGACATCCTTCCCTGCCATGTCCACCTGGACAAGTTCTGGTTGGTCACAGCTCAGCCAGCACAAGCACAGGCGTAACCAACGAAAAGCTGGTCATCTTTCTGAGCCTCTCGAGTACGAGAGACATAAAACATAAGGGCCCATACCGGGTTCAGACGATGGAATCATTCCTCTGACTTGGAAGGGTGAGGAGAAGGAAAAAACAAGCGAAGATGGATCTTCTGAGAGAGAGATGGAAATCCGAGGCCACCTTCGGCAGAAAGCAAGGTCTCACACTCAACGTCACCTTCTCTTTAGAAAGAAACAAATATGTAGGTACAGCTGACAATACCTGGAGCTCACTCACCCGTCTCCCGTAAGTGATTGCTATCAAGAAAATAATCTTAATGGTGATTATCCTAATAGAACTGGAATGAAGGGGCTCAAACAAAGCAGCCATAAGAAACGTCAAAACTAAATTCAAATCCAACACCGGAACCACAAACTGCCTGTGTGGAAACTGGTTACACAAACCCCAGGAAAACTGCATATTGGTGGGGATTGCGAAGAACGAGCCCTGTTCCAGGGACCTCTTAAAAAACAAAATAACGGTGAGGTAACCCTTTACAGTGCTAATCTTCAGGCCTGCTAGTGACAAGGAAAGCAGAAAATCCAATCCAGGGGATAGAGGTCAGGATAAAGGAGCCAAGTTCCTCACCAAGCACCAATCCAAAAATGTACACCACCTGCAGGCATAAATGTATTTCCAGGCAGGCCGCTGAGCTGCAAGGAGCACATCGAGGACATTGTCTGACAATTCCCACTCCTTGTACCTTAGCCTCTCTGTAGGCATGGTGAGGTTTGGGTGGGGACCTGCCCCTCCAATTATGAGAGCGAGTCGACTCTCCTTGCAAGGCACCAGAGAGGACAGATGGACATGTCCAGTAACTCTGGATACCATGTCCTCCGGGCCCAGTCGGGAGTGATCAGAATCATTATGGTTCCGAACAGGCCCAACCTCCTGAGAACCCGCAGAGTGACAGGGAGCAGCAGGAACGCATAAAGGGGGTTCAAAGTCCACTCAACCATCAATGTGTCCTCCAGAGCTTCCTGACAAGATAAATTCAGTAGAGTAGAACAACTTGCACCTCTTGTTGACACTAGAAGGGAAGAGGTCCAGTTGAGGAGTCCCCCAAAAGAAGACCACCTCCAGAACTTCCTGACAGAGCTCCTACACCTGGGAGTTCGAGGTTTGTCTGTGCAAGGCATCCAATGTGACATTCTCACATCTGGCCAGCTCCCATTAGAGAGACACTGTTCTCCAGAGCCCAGAACCACAATCACATTGCTTCTCTGTACAGAGGCAATGACCATAAACCACCCTGTTTGTTGAGGTAGTCCATGTCCACTTTGTTGTCCACCAGGATCAGCACAGTCTTGCATTTTACAGAGGGGAGGCAGTGAACAGAGCCAGCCTTATTGCCCTCAATTTCAGCAAGTTGATGGTTTCCTGAGACTCAGCGGGAGGCCACAGTTTGCTCACTGTTAGGTCTGACAGGTGAGCACCTCAGCCAGTCGGAGATGCATCCTTGACCACCGTCACCTGGGGTTAAGGTTGGCGAAACAACGCGCATCTCAGGAAGTTTTCTTGCATGGCCCACAATGCAAGATCCTTATCCAGCTGGTTTGAGACCTGTTGAAGGTCTCAGATGTAGCCCAGAAACTGAACCCATCGGCAACTGAGAACCTAGCTCCAAAATGGTTTTGGCCATTAAAAGGCATCTCCAATAACCTTTTGTGGACTTTTGCCGCAAACCCTGATGTCCTCAGGCACGAGTGCGTCCTGTTCACTGTGCTAGACTAGTGGACATGCACCTGCCCACACGGTCTGCCACATGCAACTCTAAGTGTAGAATTTGATGTGCCGCCAGCTTGCCATCAGAGATAAGGGTCAGAAAACCCTTCCTCATGACTCCCTTGAGGACGTACTATGCCTCATTGTCCACCGCCAATGGCCGAAAGAGAACTTCACCATTGCGCAAAAGAGATATTCATGGCCCGCAGTGCAAGACTACTCGACGCAAACACCTTCCTGCCCCATGAGTCAAATCTCTTACTCTGCCTGTCCAGTGGAAAGGACGGGAAAGTAGAAGTCTTCAGGCTAGCCGTTGCAGCCTGAACCACCAAGCTTTCAGGCGAAGCATGGGAGGAAAGAAAGGCCAGGTCTGACATTGAGGGACAGTGTTCCTCACCAGATCTGTGGCCACTGCTGGAACAGAAGCATGTTTCTCCCACACCTCCAATATGGGAACCTCCACTGCCACTGCCACATTGGGAGGCATCATGCAGAATATCACGAAGTTTGTACTGCACCTTGGACCTGGACGGAGCACATAGCCCCAGACTACTAGCCACCTTAGGCTGGAAGGTGACTTGAGGCTTTCCTAGGTGGCAGCTGGCAAAATGTCCATCTCTGGGGAGGTGTTGAGGCCACTGGTCCTTTGCACGTCCTCTATCAGGTCCAGCATATGCTCACCATCCCCACAGAATTCTTCTGGGAAATTCGTCACCTCATCTTGGTGTCCGACATCTTCAGGTGGAAGTTCTCCCATTCCTCCGGCTTCTAGGATTGGGTTTAAATACCTGAGCCAGATACTATGGAAACTCTGTGGATCAGTGGCTCTTCTTCTTCAAAGAAGAAGATGAATGTCGGTGTGAAGACTCACTTGGAGAGTGTGATCTCTTCTGATGCTGCTTCTTCTTCTTTCCTTCTCCTTGCACAGAGATGCCTGTTCTTCGGGCCATGGTTCTGTGCCTTGCAACCTAAACCGAGACCGCAGAGCCTCACCATATGCCTTGTGGACGAATGTGAAGATCTTCACCGCACTTTTCTGGTGGGCCTTCGGGTGCATGGATTGGCATGACCTGCAATCTTTGATGTCATGGTCCTCACCCAAGCAGTATAGACAAATCCAGTGTGTGTCTGAGCCCAAACTTTTCCGCCCACAATCCGCACATGGGGTGAAGCCTGAGGCCTTGACAGAGTAGGCATGGCATTGTTTGTCTAGAAAAAAGTAGTAGCTTAATGAGCGTGTGCCCAAGAAGCAAACAGAGTGTGTGTGAGGTCACAGGGTGCAGCATTGCTATATATACTGGCCCCAGCGTCATATTTGGCTGTGCTGTGTCCCCTGTTGGCGGCAAAGTTTCCGGACGTTTGACCAGGCATTTCTTAACCATTTCCAGAAAAAATATTTCTGATCAATTTACAACTACAGATGCGATCTATGTAAGTGTTTGCTGTTAGGTGGATCTATGCAGCTGTTTAAAGTGCCTATGTGGTATCATAGTACAGGGTGTTGATAACCATATATCATACCCAGGGGACATCAATCACTCATCCTGAAGAATCGAGGTTTCAGTAACTGACCAGACTCTGTCACCTAACCCCACTCTCAAAGGGCCACGACGACGCCACGCAAAATACGCAGGCTGCTCGTGATCAACCATTGGAAGGTGTCACATTCGAGGGATCAACAGACAGCTGAAACCCAAGGCTGGAGGTTCACAAATCTTTATTAAACAAATAGAAAATCTAATGGATTAAGTTTAACTGACGTCACATAGTCAGAGATGCTCTGACAGGGAGATCATAACAGGGTGATTGCTTCAGATGAGGAGGGTCTTTGAGCCCAAACATGTTAGACTAAGAGGTTCTCGTCATCGGGCTCCCTCTCTGGGGAAAGGACTGAGGCATGCACTGACGTGTCTGACATGCCCTGAGTCAAGCCGCACCCGTGAGGAAAGGCTGCTTCCTTGAATTTTGTGATGAATTTACCTTGTTTATATGGGCTCTCTTAGGAAGAAAGTATTTTTAATCTGAAATAAAGAATGTTCAGATTCTGAAATCACTGTTGCGAAGAGAATAATGCTAAAAATGACATTCCTGGTACTTAAAGCAGTCAACAATTTCCAACTTTAAAGTCATTTTCAATAAAGCTTACTTTATGTACTTTTTTCAGAATGGCCAGTGCATGTTCTTATACTTACACAGTGTTTTAAGTGGGCCGGGGTCAGCTGTGGCCAGGCCCCGGCAGGCTCCAAAAAGTGGGTCCCACTACGCCATGGTGGAACACATTATCCTGCCACGGCCGTAGCCGTGATGGGAGATGCGAATGCCATTTTAATGTCAGGCAAGCTGCCAGAAGTGCCAGCCAGCCACAGCATTGCTGAAACTGGAAGTTGCAGTTTCAGCAACGCTGTGGCTGGCTGGCACTTCTGTCAGTCATTGTAACTTCTTCTTGTGACCCCTTGCATGAGGGGTCACACGAGGAAGTTATGGTACCTTTGTTTACCCTCCCCAGGTCTGCAGATAGGATCACGTAGCCGCCCGGGTTCACAGTGGGTCAAAGACAACTTGGGCTCGGTGACGTATCTGCCCTGCAGAGCAGAGCACAGAGCACTGAGCCCGAGGAGTCTTTGTCCATTGGCAAAGCTTTATAAAAGATGACTTGAATTGTGTACTTTTCAAGCCATCCTTTATAAACATAGAAATATGCAGCACTGGCGATTGGGCCGGCTCTTGCCGGATCCGAAATCCGCCACCAGATGTGTAGCCAGATCTTGGGATCCGGTCAGAGTCAGTCGCCCGAAACCCATGTTCTGTGCTGGGGTGGGAGGGGGAGAAAGCACCTGCAACGGCATGGGGTAGAGGGGCGCAGCAGCACATTGCCGCCATGACCAGCCCCTCCAATCAGAATGTAACGCACTTTCTGAAGGTAGGGGCGGTGCAGTGGAGCGTGGTTAGTTGGCGTGCATTGTAGGCAGCTTTGCCTCTCTGCATTTGTGTGTGTGTCATCTTTGACATAAGACTTAACACTCTCTGACTCACTTTGATACAGGTCAAAGCTGCAGGAAAAGCAAACTGTAAATTCCTCTGGTGACCCCGTGCAAGAGGTCATAAGAGGAAGTTACAGTTCTCAGTCATGACCCGGTTTATTTATTTATGCAATATTTGTCAGATACATGACCTGGATTATTCATTTATTTATGCAATGTTTGTCGGGTACCGCTATCCGACAAACATTGCATGAAAAAATCAAGAAATAAATATACAGATATCTGACAAACATTGCATGAATAAATAAATACTCCTATTAACATTGAAACTATCCCACACTATGCAGCCACCCAAATGCTTTCGGAGGGGAGCTGCAGGAGCTGTGCCGGGTGTGGTTCAAGTAAAAGAAAACGTTGCTTATGGCAAACAGAAATCTGCAGATTTTAAGAAAGAGGTTGCAGGACAATAACTCGGTTTACACCAGGATTCCCCACAGTAAAAAAAAATGTCCCATAGTTGTAAACGGCAATTCATTACTTTTCTGACCCTGTTTAAATAGTACCCAAGTTGGAGATTTTTTTTATAAAATGGGATGTAAATTGTGCATTTTAAAGAATACTTACCCAGCAGCACTGGTCAAAACTATTATCCACATGGTGAAGTAGCTCATCATCAGTGCCATGGGAGTGGTTTAAAGTGGAATTGCTATATAGTTTGGAAATGAAGCAGCATGAATGAAATTGCGCAGTTTTAAACTATTATTTTGGACATTTCCTTTGATCGGAGGTCAACTGCCAGCTCCGCCACCTTAAACCCTGCCTCCTCAGGCAAACTCTGCCCCCACCCCAGCCTTTGTGGGACCCCCCACCAATTTATTTCCATTTCCACCACTGGAAATATGTAACATATTTCTATGTTTATAAAAGATGGCTTGAAAAGTACACAATTCAAGCCGTCTTTTATAAAGCTTTGTCGACGGACAAAGACACCTCAGGTTTTGTCTGTCCTCAAAGCTTTATAAAAGATGGCGTGAATTTTGTACGTTTCAAGCAATCTTTTATGAACATAGAAATATGTTGCATATTTCTATGTTCATAAAAGGCTTGAAAAGTACACAAACTATAGTAAGGTAAGCACACAAGTGTGCGTACCTTACTATGGTTTGTGCACTTTCAAGCCACCTTTTTATAAACATAGAAATATGTAACAAGTATATAAATGCTTACATACATTTATATATTTGTTTGCCACCTTATTATGATTGTGCACTTTTTAGGCCATGCCCACTATGGAAGCCATTCCCCCAAATGGAAGGAGCCTGTTTCTCACTTGTGCGGCGTGACTCAGACACGTCAGACACGCCAGGGCACGCTGCAGTCCTTTCCTCTAAGAGGGAGTCGAAGCTGATTGCTTCGGTAACACGCAGAGGCAGCGTGGTTCGGACATCTGCTGGTGTCCGCAGAGAGGAAAACAGGAAGGCGTTGGCAGAGTTAGTGCTGTCGCAGGACCGTTCTGATTTAATCCGTTCTTTATCAGTGAAGTGGGCGCAGCAAGCCACTGAGTGCTCTGGGTGCATCGACTGGTTGCCGCGTGTTGTCACTTGATGCAGCTGCATCAAGTGTTGTGTGTCGGGGCCAGCAGTGGGCGGTGCCCATCAGAGGCGGGTTACCACTTTTTTCTGTCTTGTTGCCTGTCACCATGATGGTGAAACTCCGGGTACGGAAGGTAACCACCAAAATGTGGGCCCCATAGCCAATTATTCCAGCATGAAGGTTGTTGGGTGCTGTAACTCACCCATGCCATCCACTATCAATTGGGTGGCTCGAAGCCAGAAGGCCATGGGCCTGGTCTCTGCTGCTGAGGTGGCTGAGGGGGTGGCTAGTCCCAGTGGTTTAGAACTGTCTGTTGGTGGTGATGTTTGTCACAGAAGGTTGTTCTGGCAGACGTGGCAAAGACCAGCAGGGTGCAGAATCTACCCCTTATATTGCCCCCGGCAAGGCCCCTAGTAAGGCCAAGTTTAGCCACCAGCTTGTCATTCAACCTGACATCTAACTCAGGGTGCGGCATTGGAACAGGCCTCAAAGGTACTTCCATAGTACGGCCTGAGTCAGACAATGGCCCGGTTTATATGGAACAAGAAAAGGAATATGATCAAGAACCTATAGACAGCGTCGGCCCCTCGGACAGATCCATCTTAGAGGCGCTAGAGTGCTCTAATAATCGGTATTGTGTTGAGAATTGTCTACAGGAGAAAAATGGGGAAACACTGAAGAAGGTGGAGAGTGGACCCCCCGCCCAGAAGAAGACACAAGCTCCATTAGTGTGTGGGACTCAAAATTTTATTTTGAAATGGACAAGACGTGAACTAAATTATCAGATGGCTTGGCAGGTAATAGTGGCCTGGAAGGCAGCAGACACGGGGAAAGACCATTCAAAGAGCTCCCAACCATTCCCACGGAAATTAGGGATTTTATTACTAACCATCCGGTGCGTGTGCATAGCGAGGAAGGAGTTAGACCAGAAACACAGGGGACACCTAAGGGTCTCTTATTGGAACTTGAGCACGAGGATTCTTTTGATGGTCTTCCAGAGGTGGAGCTATCAGGTTTCTCGGCACTCCTGCCTTCAGAACTCCACACCCCTGGACTGCCACTGAACTAATCGGAATCAGAATCTGGAAGGAGAATCAGTTGGAGGGCCTAGCAAGAGTGTGAATGTAGATCATTTTGTATACTTTGCCAAATACTTAAATAGGCTTTCTGCTGCGCATTTGGAGTTGAAGGATGCCTTCAGGTCATTGTTGGAAAGGTGCGAGAGAGATTCTGGGAAAATCTGTCTGGTTACATCAGCACACTGGCAAATTCCCTGACAAACATTTCAGCAAGGGGTAGTGCTATGAATAAGAACCTGGAGGCCAGGGCAGGGTTTGACTGCATCAGCAAACAGGTGTCCAAGGTCCTCAAGGATACCCTGAGACCCAGCCATTGGCTGGGTCATTGGCCGACCCATGGGCCCAGGGGGGGTGCATTGTTCGGGCATGTATAACACTGGAGCAGAAGGTTACGGAGGGTTGAAGCAGCATTTCTACTCAATCTATAGCTGTTGACGGGGAAACAACATAGCACCAAATCCTCAAAAAGCATCTGGAAGTAAGGAAAGAAATTAGGTTCAAGCCGGGTCAGACACTTAAAGCCCTGCTGCACTCAGGCCCCTATTTTGTTGTGGAGTGAAGAAGCAAGCATCCAAAGAAGACCCCTGGGCTGGATGCTGGGATAGGGGCTTGATATGTAGTTTTAAGGGGATAAAACACAGCAACAAAAAACGCCTATAAAAGAGTTTTGAAGAAAGCCTTGTCAGAGGTCCTGGATGTGAACGATAATTTGTTTAAATTGTTCACTACTATACGCATCCTATAGGGTTGCGTGTTTTGCAAGGGGTGCAATGTTCGTTTTTGTTTTGCTAGCCTGAATTTCCGCCTATGTATCTTCAACTGTCGAGATGCCCTAGCGATGAAGGGGATTGAGGTGTTTGAGGACATCAAGGCAGATATTGGTCACCTGCATGATTCTTGGTATTCTGTGTATGTGGTTGGCGGTATCTCAGATAAGCCAGGTTTAGGTAACAGGAGTAATGGGGCATGTATGAGAAAGGAAGTAATTATAGATCTTAATCGCCCCATTATTGACCTCACAAGAGCGGAGTTAGAGCAGAGGCTCAGGCAGGTTACTTCTGCGGATTACGGAGTCTCCAAGCAGGCATTGGAGAAGGTATATGCATTTGTTATCAATAAACAGAAAAAATATGTCCAGAGAAAGAAATATTTATAGTGCTGTATCAAAATGTATTTAAAGTGATACAAAATTGAAAAAATGGTGACTAAATCACACATTATTAAACACTGATCACTTAAACTTAGCAAAACAGCAGCTACAATATGCCTAAAATAGGCTAAAACATCATCACACATACTTGCCATTCATGGTGCAACATTCAAACACAACTCATCGTACAGTGACAAACATCCAAAATGCTAAAAGACAAGAAAACCATACTAAAAACATATGGGGAAAAGGAATTCATAACTGTTACCCACAATAACAAACATTATTATCGTGTTCACAAGCAATAGAATCAATTGACCATTGTCAATTGATTCTATTGCTTGTGAACACGATAATAATGTTTGTTATTGTGGGAAACAGTTATGAATTCCTTTTCCCCATATGTTTTTAGTATGGTTTTCTTGTCTTTTAGCATTTTAATATAATTATAATACTCTGGTCCAGAGGCTAGAGTTTTCATGCTCCTTTCAGTTTTTTGTAATATGCATGCCACCCCACTGAAACAGCTTTAGGGAAGCAGGGGTTAAAAGAAAAGAAGGAGAATATGGTGCGGGTAGCGGGTGGTCCCGGGCAAGGAGTGATCAAGCTTAAAACAAAAGTCCTAAGGGGGCCAGTGAGGGCATCTGCTGCGGCAAGGACGCCTCCGCCCCCCAGTCACCAGCTTCATGAACTGACCGGTCAAGGATAAGCTGGGTTCCACTGTATTAAATCTCCCCAAAGTCAGGTGGGGAGAGTAAATAAGGCTCAATCATTCAGCCATTGAGCGTAGACTGAAAAAGTATGCTATTATCTTGTTGCAAGAACCATGGGAGGAGGGGGATATAGTTTTAGATGGCTTTAGGGCATATCAAATGAAAGCTAGAAAAGGTAGAAAGGGAAGGACCTTTGGAGGGCTGGTAACAGTTTTAAGTGCTTCTTAGAGTGCAAGATTATCTATTTATTGATAAACATATTTGTAACGCCTAGAGCCTTGGGTACCACAGCGTTAGGTAAAGACAGACATAGACAGGTGTAATAGGTACATTTGATACAAAAATTAATCATACTTGTCAAATAGCCAAGTTTTCACAAGTTTTTTTGAAGGGCGTGTAGGATTGTTCATTTCTGAGGGCTTCCGGGATAGAGTTCCAGAGCGTAGGTGCGGTAACACAAAAGCAGATGCTTATAGCGAGGGGCGAACAATGAGATACAGCAACTGGATTTTAGCGAGCGCACTGGGAATATCTGAGAGAGGCTGTTCTTGAGGAAAAGGAATGTCTCTTTGTAGATGCACCTATGGGCAATAGTCAGAGTTTTAAAGTCAATACAAGCTTTGATTGGTGGCCAGTGGGCCTTGCGTCGGTTGCCGAGATGTGGTCAGATTGTTGTAGTCCAAGAGCGGCGCATAGGGCTTTATTGTGCAGTAGTTGAAGTTTGGCCAGATTTGATGCTGAGGTGTCCATAAGGAGAATGTCACAATAAAACAGTTTAGAGAGGATAGGTGCTCATGCGAGAGTGAGGCAGTAACTCAGTGAAAGGAATTGCCTGCTCTGGGAAATGAGCCTAGCAGTGTAGACACTGCCAGATGCTAATGCACTGATATGCCTGGTCATGGTTAGTTAGCTTCCAAGTGGACACCCAGTGCCTTGACCTGTTTTAGAATAGAGATAATAGTGCCATCAATGCAGAGGGTGGCGAAGGAGGTGTCAAGGTTTTTTAACCAGGGGAGCCCACAATGAGGAGTTCAGTTTTATCGTCATTTAGACATGGGTTGTGGTTTTCCATCGAGTTTTATATGGTGATGTACACTGTGTTGATTGTAGCAGTGTCCCAAGAGTAGTCATCTGTGATAGGGATGAGTATTTGAGTGTTGTCTGCAAAATTGGTGAAGATGATCCCCAGTGAATCAAGGAGGTCAAACAGGGTTTTAGTGTATGTATCATATAATGTAGGTGATAAGCAAGATCCTTGTGGGACACCTAATGGTACAGGGATGGGGCTAGCTGCAGCCTCACTAATGAATACCCTAGTTGTGCATTCGCTGAGGAATGATTTCATCCATGAAGTGGCTTGAGTTGAGTAGTGGAAGGGATGACTGAGGTGTTGGCATGGTCTACTAGATCACAAGCTGTGGAGGGATCTAATAATAGATGGAGGATGGCTAGGTTGCCGGAGTCGCAGGTATTGTCCATTTGGATTTTCAGGTAAGAAGGGCTGTTTTCCGTGCTACATTTTGGGAGGAAACCAAATTGTCTCATTCCGAGCAGGTGGTTTTGCTCTAAGAATTGTTGGACTGGTGTGTGGGCTAGACAGTCAAGTATTTTGAGCAGAAAGGGGACTGTGGTAATAGGGCAGTAGCTTGTGGGAATGGAAGGATCAAGGGAGGGGTTTTTGAGGAATTGTGTGATCCAAGCTACTTTGATATTCAAGGTGCCATTGCCGGCCAGGAAAAAAGTGTTGGCAAAGTCGGTGATTGGGGGGGGTCAAGGTAGATGCTGAAAGCTTCACTTTATGAGTGGGGCATGTGTCCCCTTTGTAAGTCGAGGGTTTTAGCAATAGATTGGTAACTAGGACCTGCTCTTGCACGACTTGGCTGAACTTGAACGGTGGGTGAGAAGAAGAACGGGTCGCTCTGGGTAGGTTGATTACATCTGCAAGGGGGGTTTCACTGCAAGCATGGCTTTTTTCATGAATTTTATCGCAACGTGTCTCAATTTTGTGTGATAGGGCATCTTGTATGGTTTTACACCAGGCCTTGTCAGTATGGGTCATAGGGTTAATGGGAATAGGGGCGTCAAGTTCTCTAAGGATGGATAATAGCTCTTTGGTATTGGACCCTGCAATGGATCTGTTCACACTGTAGGAATTAGCTTTGATGGTGACTACCACTTTCTTGTAAGAATGGGAGGCGGTGGCGAGGGATTTGCAGTTGCTTGGAGATAATAGAACTAGAACTGGAAAGGCACACTGGTGTCCCTTTGCAAGTGTTTGAATTAAAATTTAAAAGGGGTTCATAATTATTTGTCTCTAATGTATATAATAGGCCATCTTCGCCAAATGTGCTAAACTTCCTTACTGAAATTCAATCGGAGGACCTTTGAAAGAAGTATCTTGACGAGGAGTTCACGTTGATATGTGGGGGGATTGATATGAAATGATATGATATTTCATTTATAATGCGCCTGTACACAAGTGTTTCTAGGCATGACAAGACAAGGGAGGGAAGACAAAGGGAGGACAAGACAAACGATCTTTCTTTGCCTTGTGTCATTCAGATTGGTCATATTTGACAGTGCAAAGTGCAGGGGGAAGGGAAAAGGGGGATGTGCCGGGGAGAGGGGCAGGGGAAGTGCAATCAGGGCAGCATTGCTCTGAATAACTGCAGCCAGGGCAGTGCAGCTCTGGATAAGTGCAAGGTGGCAGGGGAATGTAGGGTTGCAGTTACAGCCCTAGGTGTGAGGTAGGCCCGGAGGAAGTGCAGGGGAGACTGATCATGGAAGAGCCTAGTACCCAGTGAGATTCTCGGATAGCCGAGCACTCAGTCAGTGCAGCAGACAGGTAGGTCAGCGGTGGAGAGGGAGAGAGAAAGCAGAGGAGAAAAGGAAGGTCTAGAGGTGCTTCCGGACCTTCATGTGTCCGGCTGAAGTTTGAAAGGGGCAGGTAGGCCATTCCATAGGAAGGCACTTGCAGAGGTAAGAGAGCTACCCCCATTTTCTGCTTAGCAAAGCGTCTGACCCTCAGAGAGTTTGAGGTAGCTAAGCGAAGGACTCGATATTGGAATCTTAAATTGGGAAATGGTCCCCCAGAAGGTCTGTATAATCCTGAGGAAGACTGAGCTTTGGGTATTCCATTGCCGAGGATGAAGAACCCTAGAATGTGTGTGGAGGGTGTAAAATGTTGGCATTGGCTTATACAAATGGGATTGAGATCAATAAATGGTAGGATATGTGAAGATATAGCCGGTTCAGTAACCTGTCAGTGCACCAGAGGTAGCTCTGCCATTGACTATTTCTTGGTGACGGACAGCTTATGGAAACTGATTGTCCAATTTAGCATCCAGACAGCTCTTTATAGTGATCATTTTAGTTTGGGTTTGACTGTCCAGTTGAAATTAGTGGTGCCAGGGGGGAATTCTTTCAAACATTTGGCAGAGATTACCTGCAAGAGTTACTCTACCAATCGATTAAGATCGGAACTGGTGGACAAACATTAGATAGACAAGCACATTTTGAAGCAAAATTTACCAAAATTCATGTCTTTTCTAGATGAGTTAGAGAACCCAAAGAAGACGGTTCTAGGTTATGAGGAACTCACTAAGGGGATCCAGGAGGTTTTTTTCGATCAAGTGTTCATTTGGCATTAAGAAAAAAACACATAAAGGTTGTTTCAATGACCAGTGCAAATTTGGAAGAAGGGCGCTTTTGTCTTTCTTGAAAGGTAAGGCTGTGCCTAGTAATGAAATCATTCAGGCAAGAGCCCAGTATAAAAGAATCTTTGAAAACCGAAAATCACAAATTGACAAATATGCATGGGAAGTGTTGGAGGCAGCTAGTAAGGAAAACTATTCTTAAAGATTTTGGGAGGCATTGAATAGAACCTCAGCATATAAAATTCAACTATCCGGATTGGAAACTACGATTCCAGATAATAGCTGGTTTGGGCATTTTTCCAATCTATGATTTTTGGAGAAGAAGTGGAGGATTTACCTCCAGCAAAAATTACTGCCACTTATTTTAACGCACTGCCGAACTCCTTATTCTGTTGTAAGCAGCACAAAACAGCAGAAAATGCATTACCATTGCTTTTTATTTAAAATCACAGCAACATTAGATGTACATTCGACCTCATTATGAGCTTGGCGATGCAGAAGAGAGGTGGCAGTAATTCCACTACCACCACTTTTTTGTGGTAAGAAAATTACTGACACGTTTACCACACCGCTGAATTCCGAGTCTGGTGGTGAAGTGGAGGATTAACCTCTAGAAAAATGCTGTAGAAGAACTCACAATGTTCCCTCCAAAAATCAGTGGATTCAACATGCAGTATTATCGCTCACAGTCAATCCGTCAAAAATCCCCATTGAATCCTGTAGACTTCAATAATTGGAATTTACACAGTCATACAACAACAGTAAACCCATGGTAATGCCACAGGACTAAGTGTCAGTAACAGTAAACAAATGTTTTGGTTAATCTGGAATTTACCACTGATTTACCACCAAACACATAATGATGCGCTTTGTACCCAATTATTGCTCTCTACCAAGCCTATATGCTTTTTGGGAGGTACATATTTTAAAACAGATGATTTATGCGGCCCAAGAGCTCCACCTTGTTATCCTGTGAGCTGCAAAAAATTCCAGTAGTAGATTCAAGATTCACATGAACAGTACGATGGATTGTGCAGTAGATACAAACTCAAATTGATAAACTCATCATTAATATGTGATACCTCTTCTCTAGATGTATGAATCTTTGACAACATTACCCCGGGAGCAAAGATTGTCTAAGGCTTCGCTCTTGATTTTTACACAAATGGATCCAAAACATCAGGGAACTTAATTGAATTTCATCTGAAATACCACTCACTTCACATTCCTAGGCCAATTGATAGATCAGGGTATTAGAACAAAATGTCCATAAAGAACAAAGAAAATAGTTTTCTTCAATCCAAATAGCCCAGGGGAATAATATAGCCCCACACTCAAGAGGTACAAAGAGACATTGAAACTGATCTAGCTCAGTTAATACCAAAGAATGGCTTCATTGGAAAGTCACTCATGTTCTCTCAGATTTAAGGAGGGCACCAATAATCTGAGAAAACGTTATTGTCTATGCCCCATATACGTGTTGCACTAGAAAGGTTATTGGAAAAGTGGACACCTAGATAGCAATAGTTGCTCACCCCTTCCAACTTCTTGTCCTTAAAACCTGGCTCTTCCCACTGTGAACTGAAACCCTGTCATCCATCCCTCACACACATGCACTGGCCTGCGGTAGTTAAACCCCCCTTTTGCCCCACATGCCACTGCCTCTCCATTTAGTTACTTTGCTTCACTCCTTTATCTTTCATCTGGCCCCTGCTCCCGCCCTTTCACTCAATCTTTCCCCTTGTGCCAGTGCTTCACCATCCCTCAAAATAGCCAGAGTATGATGCAGGGAGGAGTCTTGGGGGGATCCAGCAGCCCACAGTTGGAAGAACTCCGAAAGTGGGCTAGATATTGCACCTAAATGAATTTGAGGGAGGGTAATGTATCGCACTTAGCTGATTCCTGAGGGCAGGAAATGTGTTGCACCTGAATGGATTTGGGGTTGGACTATGTGTTGCATTTGGATTGTTTAGGGGTGGACAGTGCATTACGCTTTAATGCTTTTTCTGGATGGGCATTGTCTCTGCACTTGAACTGTTTGATGGGGTAAAGTATTGCAGTTGGACGCCCTTGGGAGTGGGTAGCGTGTCTCACTTGGATGAACACTAAGGGCCTGATTCATGGAATAATCTGCGCTGCCAAAACGGGACTTACGCGTGAAATCGCGCGCAAGTCCCCGTTCATCGATTCATAGAACACAATGCGCAGGGTTTACCCAGGTCTTGTGAGGAATCTGCGCCGGTCCAGCATGTTACTGCGAGCGGACGAACGCCTAACACCAGCTCCAAAGGAAGGGCAGGCCGGGCCAGCACAGACACCTAAAAAGGGGTCGGAACACGTGGAATGAGGAAGAACAAGCAGAAATGTGGGTGTTCCACCATCAAACAATCACACCACCCATGTGCGCGCAAAACAACCGTATTCATGGAATTGAACAAGGAATGCTGGCACGCAAAACACCACGTGCAATTCCCAAAACACCTACGCCACGCGATAGCAGGCGTGAATGTCAACACGCACACAAACAAATGCATAAAAAGCATGCGCGATCAACAAACACACATATAGAGCCACGATGAATGCACCATGTGTTGCAGCAGTCATCCTGGGACACCGCAGGAGGAGGATGGCAAGGGCCCAGATCTTCCACCCAACGACCAGCCTTTTTGGGATGCCTGACGACCAGGTCTATGGCAGGTATAGGTCCCCCCCATATCATCCTAGACCTGGTCACAGAGTGGGAAGATGACCTCACATCGCCCACCATGTGCTCCCAAGCACTGAGCACTTTGCAAAAGGTGCTCACTGTACTGCATTTTTTGGCCACTGGCTCATTCCAGCAGACCACCGCCATTGTCGGTGCCATCTCCCAGGCCACTCAGTCATGCTGCCTACACCAGGTGTTGGCAATAATAACTGCATGTTATTCTGTCTGCCGGCATATCCATATGCCCAGAACACCTGCAGAAAGGCAAGCAGTGGTCCAGGATTTTTATGGTGTTGCGCGCTTCCCAAAAGTGCTAGGTGCCATTGATTGCACACATGTTGCTCTATGTCCACTTCGAGCAACAGAGCACATCTACCGCAACCGGAAACACAGGCACTCCATCAATGATCAGGTTGTGTGCGATGTCAAGGGCAGCATTACTCAAGTGTATGCCAACTATCCTGGTAGCACGCAAGATAGTTACATCTTCAGGATGTCCCTTCTACACAGGGACCTGGAAGCTGGGAAGCATGGCAATACATGGCTCATTGGCGAGAATGAATGGCCATGCACATGCATGCATGTTGCACACAGACCAATAGACACTGTCAACAAATTACAATGACAACCATTCTCACCTCTACAGGGGACAGTGCCTACCCTCTGAGCATACATGATGATGCCCATACGCAACCCCAACACACCTGTCGAGGTAAGATACACCACTGACCATATTGCAATTTGGGGCATAGTGGAGCACACATTCAGAGTGCTGAAGTCACGTTTCCGCTTCCTTGACTACTCTGGTGGTGTGTTGCTATATGCACCACCAGTAGTCTGCAAGATCATTGTGGCAGCAAGCGTCCTGCACAATGTTACAACGTGGTGTGGTGCCCGGTGGACATGGTGGTGGCACCCCATCCACACGCACAGGCCCACTGTTTGCTTATGGCTGGGCAAAGGGCACATGGAGAGGCTGCACGTACCCAGCGTGTGCAATCGTATTTCACCTAAAATCCCTCCCCTGTGGAGTGCACACGATCCCACTACATCCCATGTGCCATTGAATGATGACAATGAGCCAATCCCCTGTCCCACAAAACCACCCTTAGAAAGTGCCCTTGGAAGTGCTAAATTGTGTGCATCCCTTAGAACTAAAAGAAATGTCATCTTGTGTTTCTGGGCCTCATTACACGTTGTGCGCTAAAAATCTCAAATTACCGGCATGGCGCCCTTAACGTGTCCGCCCTCGCAAGAGGGCGCTAATAGCGTACCATTACGAGTATGCGGACACGAGCATAGCGCCATGCCGGTAATGACCCTACCGCCATGCCGCTAAAGACCCCAAAAAGTCTCTTACCGCCTTCGACGAAAGTGCAGATAGCACCTCCGCCCTCACGCTGCATGCAAATAGCGGTCACCACTATTAGTGGAGACTGTTAAATTGCGGAACCGGAAATAGCGTCATCGCACAGGAACGGGAAAGAGCACGGCGGCCATCTTTAAAAACACAATCCATTGCCATCCTCTGCCCCTGGACCTGTTTGGAGTAGCTTGCAGTTGGAATTCATCAGGGACACCCTCAACATGCCCAAGGCATTGAAAAAAAACACCGACCGGCAGCGGAAAGAAAAATTTACCTCAGAGGAGCTAATAATGCTGACCTAGACCCTCGCTGACAATGCCACCGTGGTCTTTGCCAGCGACATGCGGCGGGAGACACTCATGAAAAAAAGGCAATCTGGGCTGAGGTTGCATTGAAAGTCAGTGCTGTGGGCACCACCACCCGCAATGTGCGTGAGTGCCGAAAGAGGTGGGATGACCTGAGATGGAGCATGGCGTGGCAACCACTTCAGATGGAGGTGAGTGTACACATGAAAGCTTGCAATGTGAATCTACTGGTCCCCCCAAATGTGAGCTCAGAATCACCTCATGGATTGCCAAACATCCACACATGCATCACACCCTGGCCATGTCAGTGTCAGACCCAAACACACACACATGCACACATCACCAGAGACAAGTGCCACACACAACCATGCATGGATGAGCCACTGAACTAACACATCACCTGCATCCTTTACAGCGTAGTCAAAATGGCCACAATTGCGTTATTGATGTATACTGCATTAAGTACATCAAACCGTAACCAATGACACCCCCCTTCTTGTCCCCGACAGGCTCACATACAGGCAGTGAGGATGCTGGCAATGCATCACAGGCACCCCCTGCGCATAAAAAACAAAGGGCTTTGGACACAGAGGACACCCCCACAACATCAAGGGGCAAAGGCAGAAGGGTCCAGATGCAGAGTGCGAAACATCGGTGGAGCGCCACTTCCAAGACACAAGTTGCCACACAACCAACAACTGCCCCACCTCCGGAGGTTAACCCACCACCACCGATCCCAGCCACAGAGGGCCCACCCTCAGCTCCAGCTAGTTCTGCAGGAGAGGCGGCAGCCACTGCCCCACTATCAGATGTGGAGGACCCAACCGACTTCCACATGGAGATGCACACCCCAACCCCCCCTGGAACCCCCGAGCCATCACCACAGCACACACCTGGGTCCAATGTCACTGGCGATGAGAACATGGGAGCTTTTAGTAGCCCCCCGGTGGCTTCATCTGTTGACCTGGTACCATCACAGGCCACAGCAGCCACACCACCAGAACCCAACACTGCCCTCGACCTGGCCAGCATCAGCCAGCGGCAACAAGAAATAACTGTGCTGGTTGGGCAGCATGTGGAGGAGGTTGCCTGTCTCAGTGCAGAGATTGCGGAGACAGCAAGGCACTCCAGAGAGGGGATGGAGGCATGTACAGACAGGCTGTGTGGGGAGATCATCCGAGTCAGGGAGGTCCTCACACGGATAGCGGATGCATTGGACCGCCAATTCCCACCACCACCACCACCAGAACAGTCTGCCACATCCTCATCCACCAGTTCGAGGCAGACAAGCCCCCTCCGCCGCTCCTCATGCACCACCAGGCACACGTCTACGCAGCCTCCCAATGCTGGTGTTGGCAATGGCCAATAGGGAGTGCATGGTGAAGCCTCCGCATGCATGGCTGGAGGGAAACATTGTGGCAGACACATGTGGAACTGTTGTGGGGGGCGGGGGGAAGGGTGTTATGGGACTGTTGTGGGGGGTGGGGGGGAAAAGGGTGTTATGGGACTGTTGTGGGGGCTGGGGGGAAGGGTGTTATGGGACTGTTGTGGGGGATGGGGGAAGGATGTTATGGGACTGTTGTGGGGGATGGGGAAGGGTGGTGGGATGTTTGGGGACATGCACATTTTCTTCTTTACGTTCCTTAATACTCTGGTGTTTGAACAAAACACAGGCTTGGACTTCTTCCAAACAGACACCAGTGCATTACTACCCATATCCATGTGACAGTACGAAACCATGTTACTCAGAATATTTGGTTGATCAGATGCTGTCTCACATCACGTCCTTCCTGGCCATCCCCTCTTGCATGACCTGCATCCCCTTCACCATCATCATCATCCTCATCAGGTGCTTCTATTTCAACGTCAGGGGGCAGTGGCACATTCCGTCTGATACACATATTGTGCAGCATGACACATGCCATGGTGATCTTGGCCACCTTCTCATGGCCATACAACAGAGCGCCACCAGACCTGCTAATGCACCTAAACCGTGTCTTCAAAAGGCCAAAAGTCTGCTGGATCACAATGCAGGTACGGATATGTGCACAATTGTATTCCTCTTCGTGCCTGTTCTGTGTGTTCCGTACAGGGGTGAGGAGCCACCTCTTCAGGGGATAGCCGGCATCACCTGTATGGGGGGACGAATGGGGTCCTGTTACTGTTCACCTCAAGAGTGGCCTGTTCATATCACACAAATTGACTTTGCATTGTGATTGAAGTACACAATTAACTGCATACATGCAGATGGTCTGTGTGACTGCAATGTGCAAAGGTGAGCTCGACCCTGCAAGTAGACATGCCCCATTAATGCCTCCAACAGTAATTGACATGTCCTGGGTGAGGCCAGGTCTCGGGTGTCCCTAGGACCAGGCAGATTTGGTACCACACTGCTGGTGTTATGCCATTCCAACATTGAGGTTCCCATGCTGAGAGGCATCACTTCAGTGGTGCTATAGGTGCGTGGTGCAATGCTATGGCTAGGGGTGATCCCTTTACATGCTTTCAAGGGCACATTGCATTATTGTTGTTGTGCTGGACTAATTCTGTATGACTATCTTGACGGCATGTATGACATTTGTGTATTTTGTGGCGTGGAATGTTGTGCAACGTGGATGGATGTTTAAAGTTTCTAGACCTGGATTGTCATCTATGTTGTGCAGCTTATACTTGCATGTCCGTTCATCTCAAGTACGTTGCGGGCTTCCCAGATGGACATTGGCGTACATCTGTATGTGCATTCGTCCGACGGACGACAAGCTACACCCATTTCGAGTATGTATCTCTCCCCCCCAATCACACCCAGTTGGAGTATGTATCTCCCCCCCCATCACACTGCCATGTGCTTGCCCTGCAACTCACCAAGTAGCCACGAACGTTGTCCTGCTTGTCGCTCCATGTAGCGTGGGATAGTTGAGTTCCGCAGGACCATGGAATCATGGGTTGATCCGGGGAAATGGGCACAACAATGTGTGATTATCTTGTTGGCATCACGTACCATTTGGACATTGATGGAGTGGAATTGCTTCCTGTTTCGGTAGACTACTTCATTGTGATGTGGTACAACCAATTCCACATGGGTAAAGTCGATGGCCCCGATGCAACTTGGGATGCCTGCCAGTGAATAGAAGCCAACTTTGATGTTTGCAATCTCCTGGCCAGTCCGTGGTATGAATATGTGTTCAGGTGCATGCTTCAGGAGGGCATCAAGTACCTGGTTCAGCGTGCGTGAGAATACTGGTTGTGAGATGTCATGCATATGGACCACTGTATGCTGGTAGGTGCCTGTGGCCAGGAAGTGGAGCACAGTCACCACCTTGAGTAGAGGGGGGATGGCAGTTCGGATGTCTATGAGGCTCACAATGTCGTTGTGTATCATGTCCACGATGCTGGTGATGGTATCCCGGTCCACACGGTACAGGTTGTGTATCTGCTCTGGGGTTAGGTTAAATGGACTGGCTCTGATCCTGGGGATTGGTGGGTGCCTCTGTGATATGATTAGGTGCCGTTGTGGTGCTTGCTGATCCTGTCTGCCCTCCTCCTCCTTCTGCGTCTCCTCTGTGCTGCCTGTTGTTGTTGCTGCTGCGCTGCAATCATGTCCTCCAGCCCATGTAATGCTGCAAGTATTGGAACCATCTTGGTGTGGGAAGGGGTGTGGTGTGCTCCTTTTGAGCTGCCACAGTCTCCATTGCCTCCACCTGTGCTGATTGTGTCCACCTGTGGCAGGTGGGAACACTGCTCAGTTCTCTTAACGGGTGGTTCGCAATGGCAGTATTAGCGCCATGTCGGTAAGGGGTTTTAGGGGCTTTACCATGCCGCTATTGGCATGTCCGCTCGCCTTGCGATGCTGTGCTATTAGCGGCATGGCGTTATTTACGGGATGGAGTATCACGCGTACGCGGACTGCCCGCTATTAGTGGCACCGTACTTAGCGGTGCCGCTAATAGCGGTGAGCCGGGTCGTAATTAGCATGGGGATTTAACATTACCGGTATGCCATTACCGGTAACGTTAAATCCCTACCGCCTACCATGTAATGAGGCCCATTGAAGAGGGAGTACACCACTACCACTATGACAACCAGTTAATTAAATCACCTCTGTGTCACCAAAACCATCCCATATGTAATGTAAAAGGATATTTATGCTGTTGCACTATCCCCACTGTAGAGTTCCCCTTCTGCTCTGGTGGATCTGATTAACTAACATACCGGTCAAATGTATAAGCATCGATAAATCCTGAAACATCATGCTTGAGCTGCAAGCCATACATGACCTCAACAATTGACATGGACACACAATTGAACAAGCACAGTTGCAAATATCTTCACACATGTCTTAGATTGTGCATGATGCGCACAAACATGTTCCTATTGTGGGGTGTAGAGAAGCAGTGCAGTATTGACCCATGTTCCTCAACATGGAAACATGACCACAATAAACTCTATCCACAGTAAAACTATTCACAAGAGGTCTAAGACAATTGTGACAAACAATGCGGCCCACAAGAATGACCACATCCAAACATGCAGCAACTAAAGTAGCCATTACATAACGACCAAGATAAATCAACATCTGACTTGTCCCTTTGGAATGCAGTTGACAGTCAAATTCCATCCCATGAAATAGCCATCATTCCCTGATTGAAGGAACTGCAGACAATGAACAAAATTAAACATTGTACAGCTAACACATCCATGCACCAAAACAAAAAATTCCAGACCCACAAGCACCCCTCAGTGACATACAACACATGCAAACAACAACTCACAAGACGGCCATCAACATGTGTCCTAGCACACATGCAGAAAAACCTGCACACTGCATGCAAATCAAACACACAAAACACACACACTGACAAACAACAACATTCCCTTCATTGCCTGTCCCCTTCAATGACATGCAGCAAATGTGCATGTCACATATCCCCATTCACTAGACAATGGGATATACACAATGCACGCATCATTCAACAAGCTGCATGAAAATGAGAAGACATCACATATGCAGATAATTGATCCCACAAAAAAGCAGGGACACCGCTAGAAGAAGACCATTGACATGACAAGGCATGCCATCACCTGCCTAGTATTGGGACAATGCACTGAACACATAAATGGGAGCACATTTTCTTATGAACCTTTGTATTGGTCACTTGTTAGGCACTTATACAATTACCCAAACAGTTGCAAAGTGCACAGGGGAAGGTAGACAATGAATTACAACCGAGATAAATAATAGAATCAATATTACAAACAAATCATGACAATAACTGGCAGGGGAGACTAACATACTCTGCATTGTGAGTGTTCTGAACGTGCAAGTGTACAGGGGAGGGGGTTAAGGGAAAAGGTTCTAAGGTGTTCATGGAGAAGTGCTCAAGGTGAAGTACTAAGAAAAGAAAAGATAAACGTAAGTGCAACCTCCCGTGGTGAGGCTGAGCGTGAGCTAGTGCAGTATATACACAGTGGCTTGGATGAGAGATGTGGGGGATTAGGGCCCGAGGATAAATAAGGGCCCTGCACATCATTCACGCTACTGTATTATTATCAGAGAAGAGAGGAGGAGACGGAAGAGGAGAAGAAAAAGCACTTGAGGCTTATTGGGAACTTAAGGAGGTCCTGCTCAAGACGCAGAAGGCGAGCGAGGCCATTACACAGAAGGCAGCCCGCCGAGGAAACTGATCGCCCACCAGCTCTTTGTATAGCAAACCGCTTCACATGCAGGGAGTTGTTGCCAGAGGAACGCAGGAGTTTAGAAGGGGAGTATTTGATCAGGAAGTGTTGAAGATAGAGTGGTCCCCAGCCCCAGATAGCCCTGTGGATGATACAGAGGATTACAATTTAATCCGTGCTGAGACCGTGAGATAGTGAAGGCTTTGTAGGGAAGGAGAGATGTGGTCCCTGTGCCTGAGGACAAGGAAAAGTCTTGCTGCCCTATTCGGGGTAAACTGGAGGGGCTGCAGGGTGGACCAATGAAGATTAAGGGGGAGGCTATTGCAATATTGTAACCTGGAGATAACCAGAGCCCGGGTAACATTGAATCTCTGGGGGAAGGTGTGGAAGGATACAGTACATTTGAGAAGGAAGAGCTGAAAGTGGGACTTCTTGACAATATCCAGATTATGATCGATGAGGGAAAGGGTCGAAGATGACTCCAAGATTCCTGGCTTCGGAGGAGTGGGCAGGGGGTGAGCCCATGGAGGAAGGCCAGAGTATAGGGAAGAAGTTGGCTGCAGGGGATCGAATAGAGAGACTCTCCGTTCAAAAGTACCACAGGTGACAAACATACAGGATGTGTAACGCACAGGCACCCTAAAAAAGGAAACAAATGCGTAAGCAAAACCAGGATAGCTTATTTCAAAAGAAAAAGTGTTAGGTGATACGCACTGGCACCCAGCAACACAAACAATGCATACACAAACCCCGAAAAGCTACACTAAAGGTAAGAATAGAGGTACGCGATACACATGGGCACCCAGAGTAGGAAAAATGCATATGTAACTCACTGTCAGCCTAGAAAAATACAAAAGTAGACGCGTGTATGCCTGGAGGCAAATCCCCCACCAAAATAACGTACAACCCTGAAGTGAACGGATTGCGTGGCACCCCAAAATTCGCAGTACTCCACTCGTCTCTCTCCTCCCCTTCGCACACACAGTCAGAGTTGCTTCTATGTGTAATTATGTATCCCTGATACTGGCATGCTTAACGCCAGCATGCAGTGTGTGTCACGTAAGTTATGCACCGAGGGCCTTTCCTCGGATTTCATGTGTCCACGGTCATTTTTCTTGCGCAAAGTTTCGTCACTCTGTTTCCGGCTGCCATCTGAATAATACACAGAAGATCCATGCTCCTACCTCTGTGCCTTTTTACCTGCCTCCTACTGCCCTATGCTGCCTCCTATTTAGCCATCTGCTGCTGCCTGTCCAGTGTGTGTGCCTGCTGCCCTCCTGCACTGTGTTTGGAGTTCCTGCTGTCCAGCCATTGCCAGTTCTCCTGTTCTTGGCCCTGTGACCACCTCAGCTGCTTCATCACCACCATGCCATACCACCACCACTGCTCCACAACCCGGCTCCAGGACCACCTTGCCCATCCACACCTGCCTCGGCGGTTGCCATGTCTGCACCATCATCTTCACACCAGAGCGGCAACCCCATGGCAGCAAGGCAGGAGGCTGTCAACTTCACCGCCAGGGAAGTTGACATCATGGTGGAAAAGGTCCTGGAGCATTATGAAGCCCTCTTCAACCCAGTGATGCAACTCAGCAAAGAAGTATGTCAGCAGATCTGGGACAGGATAATGGATGCCATCAATGTGCAGGGGGTGCCATCCCACACCTTCAAGACTGTGCACAAGCGCTGGGAGGACCTGAAATCCAGGACCCACAGCAAGGCCCTGCGCTACATCCAGGCCGGTGCCACTGCAGAGGTGCACCACACGCACAGGTGCCGGATGTCTAATACCAACATGCGGGTCCTGGAGAAGTTTTACCCAGCGCTGCACACCCAGGTCTGCGAGTTACATGAATGTCTGGAGTCAACTGGTAAGTATGCATGTAGTGCAATGCTGTACGGTGCATGCGCATGTTGCTGCATGTTGGCAGGGAGCCCCTTCTGCTTGCAGCAAGTATGTCTCGAGACAGATGTCTGCATACATGCCCCAGACATTGCTCTACATATGTACATTCAGACGATATGTATTTTGAATGAGATATCGCTTGCATTGTGTGTTGTAGTGCTGCCTTTCAGACTGTGCACATGTTTTGTTACTTGTGTCTGAGACGTGCCAGTGTGACAAGTGTTACACTTGAGGTATTGGTGCTCGCATCATGTGCATGCATGATGTTCATGTGTATGTGCCAAAGATGGAAATGTGTCACTGGCCATCACTCACGCCTGGATCCAACACGTGCATTTGGATGTGTGACATAGTCATGTAGAGAGATCACAGTTCACGGGACTCTGGTGTGATTGGCCAACACACTGCTTGGGGCCTCTCAGTTGATGTATGTGCATGACATGTGTATGTGCATGTTGCTGTGGCATGCTGACATGTGCAAATGATGCATGTGTGTGGAGCATACGCAATAGATTGGTTGTGACAGTGGCAAGTAGCCTGATGTGAATGTCTGGCATGCATGTCCATGTGTGTGGATGTGGAGGTTGATGGTTGTTCCCTTCACTAGTCATGTTCATGTGAATGCTGGTATTTGCCACACACAAATTGGTGCAGTACACTGATGTTTCCGTTCTGTGTCTCCTTTCCACAGTTGCATCTGATGAAGAGGGTGGAACCAGTGCTGTGGAGCATGGCAGCAGGGATGCCTCCACGAGGCAGAGGTGCATGTCCCAGCCATCCACCTGTGAAAGCACATCTTCAGGGAGCAGTGTGACTGTGGTAGTGCCTTTGACATTGGGCGTGGTTGCTGGGGGTAAATTCAAGAAGGTGAAGGTGGGAGTGGACTCCTCAGCATCTGTGGTGATACCACACAGAGGACATCCATGGTGGAAGATCTCCCGAAGTCATCCAGGTTGGTTGAGGGGGAGGTGTTGGCCATTGCAGCCCAGCCCATGGGGTCAGGTGGGGGTGTTGAGATGGGTGTCCCTACTGCAGTCCTTTCCCAGGGGCATGTGACTGTGCCGGCCACCCTGGAGTTGCCTGTGCAAAATCTAGTCCCTGCACCATTGGATGCAGCTGTATTTGCCTGCCAGGATGCCTCCATACTAAACCGACCACCCGGTATGGGCTGATGTGTCGACCCAGACCGACACCCCCTTACCATCTGGTGTTGCCATCCAGGACTATGTGCTACCCCTGCAGGCCGGGGTGGCGAGGCGTACAGTCGTCATTTGTGATGATCTGCAGGCTACATGTAATCTGCTTGCCCATCATCACAGTGAGGTATGCCGCCTCATTTCCTGGCTTTCAACATGCCTTTTCCGTGTTGTGCTCCATGGGCTGTTCACTGATGCAACCCCCTCCGCATCTTCCTCCTTTGTGTGCCTGTCATCTTCCAGGGTGCCTTCAGACCCAGGTACCACAAGGGCTCCTGTGCACCTGTCCCACCCACATTGCCAGTCTGGTGGAGCCAACATCCCTGCCTGAGTTGGGAGTCCAAGGAGAATCAGCTGACGTGGTCAACGTGCGTACTCAAGCACCGACAGGGTCACCGGCAATGGAGGGACAGCAGGCACCCATAAGTAGTGCATGGGCCACACGCCCCCGGGTAGCATCATCAGCTCGGAGGGGCTACTCACTGTGACAGCAGGTGGCAACAAGGAGGAGGCTACATTTCTCAGGGAAGAACATCCAAAGGAGGCAGGTGCATGGTGTGAGGCGGGAGGCACACGTGGACCTGAGGGACAGGATGTCTACCATGTTCCGGAGATATGGGCAGCAGATCGGAGCATAGAGGCAGCAGGCTTGGAAAGCGAGGATTTTGTTGGCCAGGGCTGGGATTGCACTGCATTGGGCAAAGAGGCAGGCTGCCATTTTGGAGGCCACTTGCAGGGAGGCCGAGGTGATAGAGACACAGATGGTGAAGACCCTGCATGCCCTCCAGGTGAGAATGGAGGCCCTCATGAGGAGTGAGGAAGTGGCGCTGGACTCAGCCCTGGTGGAAAGCCTAAGTGAGATTGCCAAGGAGGAGGTGGACTAGCCCGCTGCCTGTGTACATAGTTCTTTAGGTGTAGGTTTCCTTTCTTTATTTATTATTTTACTCAAGGCTTTCCAGACAGTACTTCCCTGTTTTTATTGTAAATAGTTGTTTAGGCATAAGGTAATCATTTTTGTACATATTTAGCATGGACTACTTTTAGCTTAATTGAAAGTTTATTTGTGTACATATTTCTTTAATATACATCGTTCTGTTTGTTACATTCCACGCTTCGTGCAGTTCATTTGTGGGTCGCCCTCTTTGCTTTTTCTATTTTCAGCCAGTGCATCTCTCCATTGCAAGTCATGTGTCTTCTGGCATGCATGCTTGTGTATTGTTGTTGCTGGGATGTTTGCGGATGTCAGGATGGTTCATCAGATGACTGGGTCTGCGCTGTATTTTTAGATTAGCATTTTCCTGTGCTGTATCACTGTGTGTTTGCCATCAGTGTGGTTGGGGTGGAGGGAGGTGGGCTCACTTTGGGAGTGCTCCGCGGTCATGTTCATAACATATTAATTGCTCTGTAAAACACATGTCATGCAGACACCTTCACCAGCATGTGCAGTCACACAATGCCTTCTCTCATGTGTTGCTCAACCTCTACCACTGGAATGCAGTAGTGGGCCATATTTGCTCTTCCAAAGTGGCTGCACAATTCGCCAGTCTCTGTGAGTCATGCTCTCGCTGCCGTACGATCGCCCATGCATGGCCCTGTCATGTGATTGTTCCCTGACAACTATTTTGCCACCCAGCTCACTCATTCTCAGGCTGTGATATGCATGGCCATTGTTTGTGAATCATGCAACAACATTTGGTATGTTTGCTTCTGTCATGGGCACACATTCTGTCACTGTGCTTTGATGCCTTAGGAATGTGCCATGTGCAGCATGCACATGTTTTTGCATTCACTTGTCACATGTGTATGGTGGTGGATGATTAAGGCCTGGAAGGGTGTGTGAGCAGATTCTCCACTCATCCACCCCCGATGATTGTCAGATTTGTAGACTACATGTTGGTGTTACAATTCATGGTGCTGTCAAACCACAGAGGTTCAGGAGAGCAGCAGACATGTATTGCACTGGTAGTGTGTCAGACTGTCAGGGTGCTGCCTGGGGAGTTGACACAGGTGAAGGGAGTTGGGGGTTAATATCCAGTCTGGAGGTGGCGGCCTGTGGGGGGTGTCCAGTTTGGAGGGGGCTGCCTGTGGGGGGTGTCACATGTGAGAGGGGCTGGGGGGAGGTGTTCCGTCTTGGGGGTTGCCTGTAGGGGTGTCCAGTCTGGAGGGGGCTGCCTGTGGGTGGTGTCAAAGGTGAGGGGGTAGAGGGTGGTGTCCAGAGGGGCTGCCTGTGGGGGGTGTCCAGTCTGGAGGCTGCTGCCTGTGGGGGGTGTCCAGTCTGCAGGGGGTTACCTGTGGGTGGTGTCGAGTCTGGAGGGTGCTGTCTGTGGGGGGGTGTCCAGTCTGGAGGGGGCTGCCTGTGGGTGGTGTTGAGTCTGGAGGAGGTGACCTGTGGGGGTTGTTCAGTCTGGAGGGGGCTGCCTGTGGGGGTGTCCAGTCTGGAGGGGGCTGCTTGTGGGTGGTGTTCAGTCTGGAGGGGGCTGCCTGTGGGGGTGTCCAGTCTGGAGCGGGCTGCCTGTGGGAGGGTGTCACGGGTGAAAGGGACTGGGGGGTGGTTTCCAGTCTGGAGGGGGCTGCCTGTGGGTGGTGTCACAAGTAAGGGGCACTGGGATGTGGTGTCCAGTCTGGACGGGGCTGCCTGTGGGGGTCTCCAGTCTGGAGGAGACTTCCTGTGGGGGGTGTCACAGGTGAAGGGGGCTGGGGATGGTGTCCAGTCTGGAGGGGGCTGCCTGTGGGTGGTGTCACAGGGGAGGGGACTGGGGGGGGGTGTGCAGTCTGGAGGGGGCTGCCAGTGGAGGTGTGTCACAGGTGAGGGTGTTGGGGGAGGTGCCCAATCTGGAGGGGATTGCCTGTGGGGGGTGTCCAGTCTGGAGGGGGCTGCCTATGGAGGAAGTCACAGGTGAGGGGGCCTGAAGTGGTGTCAAGTCTGGAGGGTGATGCCAGTGGGAGGTGTCTAGTCTGGATGGGGCTATCTGTGGGGGGTGTCCAGTCTGGAGGGGGCTGCCTGTGGGTGGTGTCACAGGAGATAGCTGAGGGTGGTGTCCAGTCTGGAGGGGGCTGCCTGTGCAGGGTGTCCAGTCAGAAGGGTACTGCTTGCGGGTGGTGTCCAATCTGGAGGGGGCTGCCTGTGGGGGGGGCCAATCTGGAGTGGGCTGCCTGTGGGTGGTGTCACAGGTGAGGGGGCTCGGGATGGTGTCCAGTCAGGAGGGGGCTGCCTGTGGGGGGTATCCAGTCTGGAGGTTGCTGCCTGTGGGTGGTGTCCAGTCTAGAGGGGCTGCCTATGGGGGGTGTCCATTCGGGAAGGGGCTGTCTGTGGGGGGTGTCCAGTCTGGAGGGTGCTGCCTGTCCATTCTGGAGGTGGCTGACTCTGGGAGGTGTAACGGGTGAGGGGGGCTGTGCGGTGGTGTCCAGTCTGGAGGAGACTGCCTGTGGGGTGGTCCTGTCTGGAGGGGGCTGCCTGTGGGTGGTGTCACAGGTGAGGGGGTTTGGGGCATGGTGTCCAGTATGGAGGGGGCTGTCTGGGGTCTGGAGGGGGCCTTATTGCTGGGGGAGGTGTCCAATCTGGAGGGGATTGCCTGTGGGGGGTGTCCAGTCTGGAGGGGGCTGCCTGTGGAGGAAGTCACAGGTGAGGGGGCCTGGGGTGGTGTCAAGTCTGGAGGGTGATGCCAGTGGGAGGTGTCTAGTCTGGATGGGGCTGTCTGTGGGGGGTGTCCAGTCTGGAGGGGGCTGCCTGTGGGTGGTGTCACAGGAGATAGCTCAGGGTGGTGTCCAGTCTGGAGGGGGCTGCCTGTGCAGGGTGTCCAGTCAGAAGGGTACTGCTTGCGGGTGGTGTCCAGTCTGGAGGGGGCTGCCTGTGGAGGGGTCCAGTCTGGAGTGGGCTGCCTGTGGGTGGTGTCACAGGTGAGGGGGCTCGGGGTGGTGTCCAGTCTGGAGGGGGATGCCTGTGGGGGGTATCCAGTCTGGAGGTTGCTGCCTGTGGGTGGTGTCCAGTCTAGAGGGGCTGTCTATGGGGGGTGTCCATTCGGGAAGGGGCTGCCTGTGGGGGGTGACCAGTCTGGAGGGTGCTGCCTGTGGGTGGTGTCCATTCTGAAGGTGGCTGACTGTGGGAGGTGTAACGGGTGAGGGGGGCTGTGGGGTTGTGTCCAGTCTGGAGGAGACTGCCTGTGGGGGGTCCTGTCTGGAGGGGGCTGCCTGTGGGTGGTGTCACAGGTGAGGGGGTTTGGGGCATGGTGTCCAGTATGGAGGGGGCTGTCTGGGGTCTGGAGGGGGCCTTATTGCTGGGGTGCAACCTGGGCTTGCTAGGGAGGACACGCGTTTTCTCTGGGGTGCGGCCTGGGTTTGCGAGGTGAGGCGCACAACTTTGCTGTGGTACAGGCTGGGCTTGCACAGGAGGGCACGTGTTTTCTCTGGGGAGCGGCCTGGGATTGTGAGATGAGGCACGCAATTTCGCTGGGGTAAGGGCTGGGCTTGCGAGGGAGGGCACGCGTTTCCTCTGGGATTGCGAGGTGAGGCGTGTGATTTTGCTGGGGTGCGGCCTGGGCTTGCGAAGGAGGGCATACGTTTTCTCTGGGTTGCAGCCTAGGATTGCAAGGTGGGGAATGTGATTTTGCTGGGGTGCGGCCTGGGCTTGCAAGGGAGGGCACGCGTTTTCTCTGGGATGCGGCCTGGGATCGTGAGGTGAGGCTTACGATTTCACTGGGGTGCGGTGAGCGTTTTGGCTGGGGTACTGGATGCTGGGCCAGGGGTGTGGGTGTTCCTTGCGTAGCTTGTTGTGACTTGCGCGACGGCTAGTAATGCGTCTTGAAATCCATTAATACGCTTGCCGCGCTATATTTTTTCTGGGCCACGGCTTGCGGAAGTTCCCTCTCGCCGCACGGCCCTTGCGCCATTTCTGCACCAGATTCCATTAATCGGGCCCGAAGGGTGGCAAATATATTGCACTTGGATTGATACTGAGAGTTGGCAGTGTTTTGCACTTAGATGGAGTCCATGGGGTGGGCAATGTTTATTGTGTATCTAACATATTTACTCCCATCGCACCCTCCAATTTTAGCCGAAAGCGCAGCCTAATTTTGGCATGCATCTCCTTTTACACATAACTTGAAAAACCCTCTGCACAACATCTATGCCATGAAAATGCAGCTACCTTTCACGACAATAAAGCTACACACATAATGACTATCCTCTTGAACACCCTGTCCTCTAGTATACCTATTTCCACCCAACCACGTGGCAATAGACATGGGTGGATAGCCGGGACTTGGCCATCCCACGTAACCTTTAACGGCTATATGCACACATGCATACTTGCACCGCCACTTTTTCCCATACTCTGGATTTCGATCCTTCCGACGGCTTCAGCCAACAGCGCATTGGGACCATATAAATGGTGAAAGGTGCTATATAAATGACGAAATTGATTGAAATGAAATAGCCGTACTGGGTTTTGCTAGACAGATCATATTGGGCTTACATTCAGTTTTAGATTGTGCTGTTCCATATTGTTCACATACTCACTGACCAATGCCTACTATTCGCAGGAAGTAAGAGTCAGCAGGTCCACATCATCCACATAGGCCAGCTTCACACTCGCAGTTTATCAGGGGAAACATTCTGTATTCAAGAGCTGGGGTGCTTGAATGCACTCTCAGTTTATCAGGGGAAACATTCTGTATTCAAGAGCTGGGGTGCTTGAATGTACCCTCAGTTTATCAGGGGAAACATTCTGTATTCAAGAGCTGGGGTGCTTGAATGAGAGGGAAACATTCTGTATTCAAGAGCTGGGGTGCTTGAATGCACTCTCAGTTTATCAGGAGTTTATCAGGGGAAACATTCTGTATTCAAGAGCTGGGGTGCTTGAATGCACTCGCAGTTTATCAGGGGAAACATTCTGTATTCAAGAGCTGGGGTGCTTGAATGAGAGGGAAACATTCTGTATTCAAGAGCTGGGGTGCTTGAATGCACTCTCAGTTTATCAGGAGTTTATCAGGGGAAACATTCTGTATTCAAGAGCTGGGGTGCTTGAATGCACCTCTACCTTACTCCCCTAATCAGACAGAAAGTATTGTGTTACGTCAACTATCTGGCCACTGCGACTCCTGGCCTTTAGGTGTAATACAACCCAATGAAACCCTACTGAAATTGAAAATAAAGGGCCAGGCATTCACATATCCCTTAAAAACGGATCCTAAATTGTGATGATTCACGCAGTCAAACACTGCGTAGAGGTTCATGCACTGCATCACTGTAACACGAAACATATTTCAGGATTAGATTTAAATGTTATGTCTGTTTACAGTTCACAAGGCCCTCCTGAAAGCCAAATTGAATAGCTATTAATAGATTATCTGTAATTCCTTCCACAACGCTGGCGTGCATAATTCTGGAGGAAAAACGCAAGATAGCTTTGTTGTTGTGTTGGTGCATGCAAACAGGAAGTACCCCAGGAAGTACCCCAAGCTCTGTGTGCAGGTTTATTTCTGGTGCTATGAAGGTTTATCGCATCTATTTTGCCGAATGGCAACTTTGCGTATTATTTTTTGCAGAATTTGCCAACTTGTTTAACACAAACAGCAGGACCCCCCCACCTCCTCCACCCCCTCATTATATACCTTACCCCAACTTGCCATATATCTGTTTGTGTTCAAAGAAAATTGACAAATAAATGTGGCGCAAAAGTGCCGTAGACATTATTTCTAGGAGTCCTGTGTCAAGAGCACAGAGCCATTTGTGTCCAGAGGGGAGCCTTGTATGCCTGTGGTGCTAGGATGCATTGGCTCAGACTGCGATATATAACTTGATTGTCAAGATGTATCATTCTATTGTTTAATAACTGTTGGGAGGGTTATTCAATTGTTGTGTGCGAGTGGGTTGGTTGGCATGCGTATAATGTGTTTCAGCATAGAGGTTTAGAATGTTAGTGCGGGAAGGTTTGTGGGCAGCCTAATGGGACCATGCATCCAGGGCAGACATGGTGGCATCTCTAGACATTCCCCTTTGGATGACTTCTTTGTAGAGGTGGGCTACGGGTAAGGTACTTGTGAGCAGATGTCCTGAGGCACCCTGGTATGTCTGGTAGCGGACAGTGTACAGTGGTTAGTCTTTCAAAGCATGAATATTTCACATGACCAGTGCTGACAGAATGTTTTAGGCTCTCGAATCGGGCAGGATTCCACCCAAAAGCTTGAAGGGGCAATTCCAGGCAGATAATTATGCCTAATTGACATTCCACTCAGTACAGAACCAGGACTTTTTCCCATACATACAAATAAGAGAGAAACATTTTCCACAAGAAAAGAATGCAGTTATATAGATCTATGCCACATATCCTAATCGGTCTTAGCAGAGGAAAAAAAGTAAATTAAAGGAAAGTAGAAATGGCAAAGACCTACCCCTCAGGATACAGGTAGGGATTTAGTTCTAAAGGCGGACAGTGACAAAGTTTAATAAAGGATGAAATACACTGAAGGGCAAGTCCCTCAACACCCTGGTTTTCCAGTTGAGACAGCAGAATAACATGACCTGCTAGGTAAAAGTGTGCTGACAAGTCTAAGAGGATCAAGGAAGTCATATTACCTAAGTCTGCCTGGTTTCGAAGATGTTAGGGAGAATTCTCATTTCTGTGCTATTTCCCTTCAACCTTAGCGACCCCCAGCTCTTTCGCTGGACTTTAGGACTTATTAATTTTAACCCTGGAGGGAGGGAGCCGTTTTTCCCACTCTCACGTGTTTTGATCTGATTTGGATTCTATGTTTCCTTTGCATTTGGAGTCTGACAAACTCCATAAGAATCTACTTCTTGTATGGTGACACACAGCACCTTCAGTGCAGTGTCATAGAGAACTCCTTTAGATTTCTCCTAAGGTTTAAATACCTTTTCTTGTGAGAACTACTGTTCCCAAGATTAGTAAACTGAAATTGACTTTACTTACCTTTTCTCTTTGTAGATCCAGCACACCCCATCTTATGTGGAGTGCTGGGGGGTTACTTAGTAGCCTCTTTTGCTGCTTGTTCATGTAACCTTTTTTTGTTACCCTCACGTCTTTAAATGGCTGGTGCCAGTGGTTTAATTTTCCTACCAATTTGCATTTCTACCACGGGCTGAATCCTCCGCTGCAGTATTGCACCCATGGGTGACCATTTTGTCAAAAAGGCCCCAGTCTTCGTTTTTTGCCATTTTCTGTTTGTGAGGTCTTTCTTGGGTTTTACTATGCGCGCCAAACCAGATATGACCGCTTTGTTCATTTTGCCTTTGGCGGGCTTCAGTACAGAAACCCACCTCTGGCTCCAGAGTGTCTGCAAGGGCAGGAAGTGGGGGAGGTGCCTGAAACTACCCTGTCCTTTGTCTCCCGAGAAACCTGAATGCACCCAGTCCTGATTGGCTGGCTGGTCCTGCTGTGTGAGTGACAGCTAAGCTGTGCATCAATGGGAGAAACCTGCTTAATCGGCGAGGGTTTTGGGACTGAAGACAGAGTCGACCACTGTGAAGAACAACCCGATGCAGAAACCGTGAATGAATCTTGCTGCATCCTCCTGGACCGTTGAACTGCCCGGTGAAGCCCTGCTGCTGTGCTGAAACTCCTTTTTCTAATCGACAAGAGAAGCTCCGGAAGGGACGACTTCTTCCCTTGGGTTAGTGGGACCAACTAACCCTGAGACTAACTTTGCTGGAAGACCTTCCCCAACTGGCTGTACTTCTTTTTTGCTGCAGGAACCGAGTGCCAGGGGTCAAGAAATCCATAGTCGAGCGCAACGTCTGTAAGCTGGCCAAAAGCTCCAGGAGCCTCCCCAGGACCCTCCAAAACCAGGACAACCAGCGCTCGAGTCACCTCACCAGAGTGCAGGACTCAAGGAGTGAAGGAAGCCCAACCGGTGTCCAAGATCCCCAGTGGTGCTGTTTACTGAATGCTGAAACCGCGAAGTGCTCCTGATCCCAAAAAAGCCTGCAGCTGTGCCCCACCATTGAATTGCTGCCACATGAGTCCGCAGACATCCTTCCTCGTGTCCCCACAACTCAGGTCCAGGAACACAGGATCTGTATTGCTGCAACCAGACAGAAGCCAGCTGTACCCTCTTAGTTGAGACTTGCAGTAGCTGTTTTTCTAGAGTTGATTTAAGCTCTAACTTTCACAAGTGTAACAGTTTATGACCCTACAGTGATTTTTCTTCAACAAACTCTCTAACTTTGTGCAAGACTTTTACTATATAAGAAGTGCCTCAGCTCCATAGACTTTGCTCCAATGGACTTTGGCTGTCCTGGCTCCCTGCAGGCTCTTCTATTCAATTTGACTTTGATTCTTACTGTCTATCATAGGTGATGCATTGGTTTTAAACTAACATGCTCTGAGAAACTGTTTGACCTTTGTCCTTCGTTTAACCTTTCCTTTCTACAAACCTCAGAATTTACAAAGTGTACAAGTGTTATATATATGCCATACTGTCCTAGTTAGTGAAGGGACCTCAGGGTGTAGGAATTGTGTATGAAGCATCTCTAAAGAGTATCTACTTGCTTTGGACCTCATTACGGGTTCGGCGGTAGCCATGCCGCTATTGGCGGCATGGCTGTCGCCGAAATCGCGTCCGTGTCCGGGTCCTCGGAATGAGGACTTACCGGGCCATTTCGAGTTCGGATGGCCCAGTAATTCCTCCCTCCAACGACCCGGACACGGTCCTTCCCCATTCCCATTTCAGCCCCCATAGAGTTGAATGGGAGAGGGAGCAAACAACGGGCCATTACGAGATGGCACGTTGTTTGCTCCCTCTTCCCCTCGCTGGACCCGGTGAGCACGCCTGGTTTTCCCAGGCGTTACTTACCAGGTCCCGCGAGGGGACCTCGTATTGTGGCAGAACGGGTTGAACGGCGCCGGCACCTTTTACGGCGCCGTTTAACCCGTTCCGCCAGGGTCGTAATGAGGCCCTTTGTGTTGATCCTGAGAAAGTATTTGAAAGTCTATTTGATTGCTACATATATTGCCCTTTATAAAGAATGCTTATTTAAAAACGACTGTTAAACAAATAAATAATTATTTTACCTAAAAACCTTGAGTGTAAGTGTTATTTGGATATTTGTATTGGTGGAAATCATTGCTACAGATCTACATCTCACATGTACCCCTCTTGAGATAGGTCTGGCTGCACAGTCACACTACCACCTTGTGTAGCACAGACCTATACCACTAGGTGGGCTACCTAATACCAAGGAGACAAGGGTTGTGTAGTCTCCCACTGGGCTACTGCCTCAATTCTTGCCTAACAGAAGATAATCCAACACAAAGATCAGAACTGACTCATACTGCTGGCTGTTCTAAATCCTAATGGGAAAGGCTCCAAGACGTGTTGTGTCTCAAGAAAAGCCTACATTTTCGATTTTACAATTTTTCCAAAACATTTCGGAGATATAGGAGACTGGAAATGGAATGGTAATTGGATAGATCGTCCATATCAGTGACTGTTTTATTTAGCAGGAGTGTATCTAGAACCTTCTTTAAACACTATGGGACGACAGCTCATGACAGAAAAGCGTTAATCATGTCAAGGATGGGGTCTGCCACAATTTCAAACTGATTAATTGTTTAAAGATCTTGGGCGGACATGAGTCCAAGGGTAAACCAGCACACTTTTTCGAGGAGCGTTAATTCTTTCAAGTCTAAAATACTAAAGGATATGTATTAGATATGGCGATGAGTGGGATATTATTCTTTGGTAAAGTTCTGTTATTGCTATCAATAGGAATTCAGTAGTTAATAATATCAGAGATTTGCTGGATTTTGCATTAAAAGAAAGACACAAGCTGTTCACACACTTCTAAGAGAGGTGTGATATTTATAGTTAGGGCGTGCAAGGAGCACAACTCATGGATCATTTTAAAGGACTCTTTAAATAGCAGCTGCCATCACAGTATTATCAGCATTTTTCTACCCATAAGAATTTTGTGTATTTGACCACTTCTGCTGATAGGCTGATTTTAGCCGTAGGCTCATACATCTTTATAACGGTCTCTTTTTCATTTTGTGTGCTTTTAGGGCAGGGGCAAAACACGATGCATCTAAGTTCTCTTACCGATGTCTGAAATTGTTTTATTCGGGTCAGAGTATCAAATCATGGAAGGAGCCAATGATCAAACTGGTCTAACTGGAAGCAAATATCTCCTGCCTGATGAAAGAAGATCATGACTTAAGAATTTACTGATTTGATTAGGAGACTCATTTTTCCACAAGCGAAATGTTGGGTTATAAGTTATAATTATGTATGTGACAGTTTCTACTATGAAACAGTTCGTGCAATTTTAAATACATGTCATCCGTTCATACAGCTGTCAAGTAATTACACAATACCAGTAGCCATTCTGTTTTGAAAATGAACTCAAAACTCAAGTATGGCCATGGACAGGGAAATCCCAAGTCCCTGGTGTCAGCAAAGCCAAAATGCTTTGCTGACTCAATGATACCAATCCCCAAAATTTCAAAAAAGAGCTTGCTTTCTTTAGAAAGGACATGGCATTCTGTTCACAAGTGTTTGACTGTTTCGATCTCCCATTGTCTAAACACAGTCAACAGATTCTGGATTGATGAGGGATCACCTGTGCGGCCCTCACAACCTCCCAGCAGTACAGCAGGTTGAGCCGGAAATCATAGATTTTCTGTGCACTTCTGAATTAGGAAAAAGATGAATGTATGTCGACGGTTCTGATTCCTTTGGGAAGACCTTCAGGTATCCCGAAGCAAGACTTTTAGATTACAAATAAACATAATTAGAATGTCTGTCCCACTCCCCGATATTAATGTTCAGTTCCTCGTTCTGGCATTTAACGGGATTATCCACATGAGGTTTGTTAGATAGTTGGGTCTGAAGCTCTTCACAGCTTTTGAAAGAGCCCAACGTGTGAATGTAATTCCCCCGGTCCATGATAACTCTAAGCATCCACAGTAGGTAGAGAGGTATCCACCGAGTCCTTTGTTTTGATGTATTGAGCCAGAGTGCTCGCTTTAACCAAGACAGTCGGAGACGTTACACCAAGTCAAAGTCCAACTCTAAGATAATAAAGCAGTGTACCCTTCGATAACTCTAAAGCAGAATCCCAGATGTGCCCCTCCCCCATCCTATCTAGCCAAGCTCCATTCTTACTCTACGAAACTTCTGCCTCATAAAACATTGATGGACATGTCTGTTGCTTGAAAATCCTTGCTTAGGCTGGAGGGGAGTATTCACTGAAGCGATCGTTCATGCCTTATAAATCCGCTATTAGCTGGAAAACTCTGTATTTTACAGAGTTATGTAGTTTCTTCCAGCTTACCTTATCTTCGAAGAAGTGTTGTAAGCAGCGTAATTCCATTACTACCTCGATCTCCTGTTTTTCCAAACTTCAAGTGTCCGTTCTCTTTTTAGAGTTAAAATACATTATTTTGGTTTTGGTGGTGTTTATATCTAAGATGTTTTGGCAGGAGTTATCAGCCACTACGTGTATTGCATGTCAAGGCCCTATGTTGGTAATATCGAATAGCACTAAGTCACCAGTGTAGGCCAACCAGCTAATGTGAGTCTGGGCCAATTTGGGTGAAAATTCGGATAGGTTCTAGAGTTTTTCTTTTTCTTTTTCGGTTGTTGACCGTCCTGACCCCACATGAGTTATTGAGGAGCAATACAAGTTTGGCAGTCATACTGGGTCATTATTAATGCTGGTAGTGAGATTCCTCTATCTCTCGGTGCAAGCACTCCTTCTGGTGTATTTATGAGGGAGGGAAATGGTTGCTAATAAAAAGAGAGGACATCCTTAGCTTTGTAGTTGCTAAAGAAAATCATGCTTGGAAGCTCAGTGACACAAATCAACAGAACTAACCCAAGTAATGTACTTAAGCCTAGCAAAATAAGGCTGATTCGAGCCCTAATTTAAATCAAAAACTACAAATAACAATGTAATCCAACACAAGTTTAGCAGACCTTGCTGTGGTAGTATTCAGGGTGCCAGTGGGGTTCCTCTAACTATGTGTTAGATTGCATGACAAGCATGAGTGGGCTACGGCCTTCTGAAGTCAACAGGCCACAGCATTCCACTCAAGTGAATGTTGTAAGCCAGAAAATACATATGTGTCCGATGCTCGCCCATAACACATGTATTACGTGGAACTGGATTACTCAGGTTTCGAGCTGCCCGCCTAGTTGTCCCAAAATGTCAGGTCAAAAGTAAACTACACATTTCTTTAAATTGAGGTTATATCCAAAATGCATTATTTGCATTTTATGGCGATCCCTAGTGTTTTGGTGAAACTCCCCAAGAAGAATGAACTGTGTGTTCTAACATGCCCCTAAGTAGAAGGGGCAGTTGCAGGTACTTGTCCTCATATCTCTAGATGGGGAAGTGCCGTGGTACGTTGCATCACTTACTTCAAAATGAGCTACACAGGACTCATTGCGAGTTTGTCAGTGCAGTACAGTTTTGGCAGTTATTCCATTGCCTTAATTTTTGGGGGCGAAAATGCTATTACTACAAAATGCTATTACTACAAGTTTTTACCACACCATTGTATTATTTATTTAATTTAATGTGATACAGTTTTATAAACAAAAACTTTACACATAATTCAACAAATTCAAACAAACAATTAAACAAATAGACATTTTTCTTAATCATCAATTCATCATCTCAAGTTCCAAATAAACTCATATAATAGCACACATTTCTTATTCTAGTAAAGATATTTTTTTAAAAATCACTTCCTTTGAATGAACATATACATAAATAAATAAAGGAAAAGGAAGGGGTAGAAGGAATATCCATCAATCATATGAGTTCCGAGTTCAGAATACTTAATAAGTCTTTTGCCTTAAAGGTAGAGCTAACCCCCACCCTGGTAGCAGAAATTACTGATCACCAATCCAAGGAGGTCCCTTCATCAGACTTTGTTAAGAAAAGAGATTGCTGTACTTCAGTCTTTCCTTGACCGTGAATTATGACTTTGGAACATGTTTCTGGGGGTAACTCCTCCAATTTACCTCCAAAAAAGGAGGGTTTACCACAGCAGAATTACAGCTCACTCTGAACGATCAAAAATTCCTATCGGGGCCCATGGAGTCCAAACGTGCAGACTAGCTCCTTACCCCATTCGTAATCCTGCAGAAAAAATACAGGGCTGAGTGACAGTAACAGTGAACGAGCTTGTCAGTTATTATTAACACCACACTCATATGAAGGCCTATAGCTTAGTATGTAGATTTCACTTTCACTTAAAAATTACACATTTCCCTTTGTCCAGTCTCAGTTTTGTCTCCGGCTGAAATAAGCCTTCCATTCGCTTTTCAAACGCTTTCTCTCTCTGATTTCAGAGATGTCTCTTCTGAACTGCCGTTGATGTTGTGCCCCTTTAAGGAAACAAATCCCTGATAAGGGCTTGTTGTCACGTCACATGTCAGTGACCATGTGACCACTTCAATAAAAAGAATGCGCGGTTTCCCGCTCATCAGTCGAGACCAACTGACTCCTGCCTGCTATGTGATTCTTTCAGCAGCGCGATGCTGGTGCTGCGTTTTCCCTGCATGGCCAAGACAGGGCCCCTGCTGGGCAACGCTGTCCCTGATGTCCCCCACTTTTAGCAGAGCCCATGCTGGGCAATTCTGCAACTGTGTGCCAGTGCCCGTGCTTGGCGGCAACTCCGGCTGCGTTGGCCACGATGGCCATTGAAGCGCTTGTATGACTATGGACCTCATTCTGAGTTGGGAGGCAGGGGTTAACGGTCACTGGTAAGGAACCCGGTGCCGGTAAACCCTTACCGCCCAATTCCGAGTTCCCTTTGCGGGTCCCGCTATGGGACCAGGGCGCTAATAATGGGCCCCCTATTTGCGGGCCCGTAATTAACGCCTTCCCATTCACATTGAACCCTATGGGGGCTCAAATGGGAATGGGGAATGGTTGGTTGAATGGGGACTTACCGGGTCCGCACAGGTCGGAATGTCCCCATTCAACCAGACCGGACCCGGACCCGGGTTTGGAGGCAGCAATGGCTATTAGCGCCATGGCTGCCTCCAAACTCGTAATGACCCCCTATGGCTGTCCGGGTGCCTCCCTGTCCTGTGTGCATCAGCTGGGTGTCCCCCAGCACATACACGCACGGCTGGAGCCTGTGCCTTGGGTCCAGGCATAACACTGCTTGTTTTCCTAATGCCATGGTGCCATGATGTTCAGTCTCCGTCTTTTATTTCCCATCTCACCCTTAGTTTATATCTCTGTTCCTCTGCCATTCGCGTCGCTGTGTCACAGGCGCCTTGGCATAGCAATACATAGGCTTCTCGTAAGCCTCCACACAAAAGGTTAGCAATGTGTCTATTTTCTCTCTTCGTGTGCGTAACGTAGCCACGTTTCAGCTCTGAACGCAGAGGTAACTACTCGGCTTCGCATAATTGCGCGCTTTTCAAGGATGATGAGTAGAAAGGGCAATTTGTCTTGGACATTTATTATCAATTTCACGGACAAAATGAGGCTGAAAGTATAAAATTAATAGTTTGCTGATGACTCCCCCTAAGGCCCTGGTATCTCTGCCTTTGACACCAGACACGCATGTTGTTTGTTGCTCGAGAGAGAGAATTCGGCGTATTTTAGAAGGGTGGAACATCTTTTAAATCGCGCGCGGGCATTTTCCGTTGTGAGCCACATAAGGCGGTATTTGCTAAACGTTCAGCTGCAAATGTTTGACCTAAGCTGCAAAAAATCTATTGCAGTTGATAAGCACCACAAGGGATCAAAAATTGGTTCTGTAAATATCTTACCAACCTGTTCTCTGCTGCCACATTGCCCAATGTTGACACATTTTCTCAGGAGTGTTGTCTTAGTGAAAAGCGGACTGGAATATTGCGGTTCTTGTGCAGAACGCAGCCACCTAGGTTCCGCAAGGCTTCTATTTTCTCTCACAAATTATGTATCAATCGGCCGTAACGTGCCTCGATTAGCATAGGTATTAAAGTTATGTGCTTTCCTCAGATTAATGTTGGGGAGGTTTTAAAAAGAAAACATTTTTTTTTAAATATGCCCCATAATTACAGTAACCTTCGAATTTCAAAGCTCTGCTGCTTGGACAAATTGCTCGCACGTGTTCTGGCATTTAGCGTCGCACACACCCCTAGGCTACATCTCCCTGTACTGTAAAAAGCAGTCAGTGCTCTATACATTTAACAAGAGGTGACAACTTGAGATGAATAATTAGTCGTTTGTTTGAGGGGCAAAACACTCATGAGTTGGCAAATAGCGTAAGTGGCAAAACAATAATTATTGTTTTTGATGACAAATGCGAAGCAATGAACGCTGATCGTTAACACTTGTAATAACAGTTAGCACGCGCATATCCTCTTTAGGCAACTCAACGATGATAATGGGAGCAAATGATTCAAAAACTTGCTATGGATCATCAATTAATAATTCGCCGTGAAGTACGTGAAAGTACTGTTTACTGGTGCTGCACTTTGCTTGCGTCTTCCCATTGCCGGCTGGATTTTCCACTTGTATGCTGACTGTGTCGTGCGGCGAAAACTTTTCAGGGGGATCGTTTTAAAAGCAACACGGAACTGCTGTGGGCCCTTTAAGAAGTAAGAAGACTTCTAGGTTGTGTAATTTGTTTCTATTGTTCAAGCCTGGCCCCTATAACCTATTTTCCGCTTCCAGGCTTGCTCGACTGGTGGCCCCGCCCCCTGGACTCTGTTGTGCCTACCTCCCTACAAATACTCACAAGCCAGCGCACTGGCAAATACTCACAAGCCAGCGCACTGGCGCGCACACCGTGAAGTACATGAAAGTACTGTTCACTGTTCACGGTGGGCACCGCGGCTAACCTACTAAAGCACAAAGATAAATGCCTATTCATTTTCCTTTTGATTGAAGTTGAACTCGAATCTAGGCACAGTGGAACCATCGAGGACTAAAAAGAACACCCGTGATGACAAGCAAAACTCGCAAGGAGGATGAAACTTTCCAAATTAAAACATTAGCTCTGACATCTAGTCAAGAAAGTGTCAGAGAAAGGGCCAATGTCAATCTACCGATCATTTTGGACCAACCTTGCTCCAAAAAAGCTCAAACCTCAGAGCAACATCTCAGCCTGAAATTGGCCAATCCATTCTCCTTAATGGGAAAGTCAGCGACGCATCACAAATTGAAAAGAAAGAAATCTTTGATGTCACGCAAACGCAAACCTCTAAAGAGCCCGCCAATGAAAAAGGCATGTGTAAGAACCACCATCCCAGATACGACCAGGCTGCATGGCCTAGTCATAACGCAATTGAACCAGCCCAATGCAAATCAAAAACCAAACGTGCCTTGTCCTCAAGAACACAAGCCCCTAAATACGTTGGTGGCTCTAATATCCAATCTTAACTAAAGGGACAGCAATCAATCCGTCCAAAAAGAACGTCAAAGCAGCAATTTGCACACCAGTCCTTCGTTAGATGAAATACAACAAGAAATCAGGAGGGCCATAGCCCTTCATCTTGTGCAAACCTCTGTCCCCCTTGTTCCACATTCAAAAGAAGCTGTGGAGTCCACAGCCAGCTTAAAACCAAGTGCAAATGTTCCACCCCTTTAATCTGAGCAGGAACAAGTCAACTCATCAACGCGCCCCTCTTTAGAAGACGTTTGCGATGAGATCAAGGGGGCATTGTCTCAGCACTTTGCAAAAATGACTGTAGCCTCTGTCACCAAAGTGAAAGACATTCCTGCACAACCTTTGGATGACGAAGCGCAAGAGAATCTCATAAGTATAACTTCTAACAGGCAAGAACTGTGCGACGAGATCAGAGAATCAATAGCACAGTACATCTCGCAATCCAAAGACGCTTTGGGATCCTTGGTAACGGCTCAGCAGCCGTCTGTGACAATGCCGGACACATCCCAATTATTGAAAGGACCAATCACCAAGCAAGGTGAAATGCCATCGTCAATGCCTAAGGCCCAAACAACAATAGCATCTACCTGCTCAGAATCCATGGGATCTGCTCGGCAGGCACTTGCTCATGGAGCCTACTCACATTGTCATTGTTTGTTGATGTCCTGCCGTCCTCATCCATTTGTCAAATATAATTTAAATCGTTTGAGTGTTCTGAATATCTGTGCCGAAATATCAACTCTTCAAGATCTATCAAGCACAGACATTGACCTTGTGGAATTCATTAGTCATAATGACCTATCCAAAGTCAGACTATTCATGCGATCAGGGATTACGCTGAATGCATTGTGGAAAGCCAGAGCTGAGTTCTACAACATAGGATTCATCATAACGCAAGATATAACCCAAGAACCGTCCTCTTCTACATATATGCAACTTTCTAGAATTTATTCTAACATCACGAATGCACAACCTAATCATATAAACAAGGCTTCAGTCGAGGATTCTGACTATCGTCGATATAATTCATAACAATGCAAGACAGATGAACATATTAAATTGATCTCCTGGAACACGCGTGGTCATAGGCACTTCCTAAACACATCAAATAAGGAACTCCACGCTTTTGACATCGTTGTTCTCCAGGAGACATGGCTCGTTAACGAACCCATATGGGATTCGCATTGCATTGTAATGAAGCCCGCAATGAAGAACTTGTTTGGTCGCCCAATGGCAGGTCTATTGATCGCGATAAAAATAATCCTTGAATCTGCGAATGACCTCTTGTAAATCTCCATCGCCTTATCTTCAGGTAGTAAAATTATATAAGTCGAATGTTACAACTGCCATTGTTAACTTCTATTGGGGAAAGCAACAGTTATCAGCAGAGCTATTCTTTTCACACATTTCCAATGTGCTCAATACCCTAATTATGGATAAAACCATAAATTACACAATTATTTTGGGTGACTTAAATTTACATCTACTGCCAAGCAAGCCCAAAAATCATTTGTCCCATGAATCAAAATGGATACAATTGATGAGGGACAGAAATCTCATAATGCTAAATTGCTCCACATCTGGGGACTTACCAGGAAAAGCAACATGGCATAGGGAATCATTAACATCACACTTTGACTATATATATGCGGATGTTGCCATAATGGACGCCACAACCTCCTTGACAGTTTGTGAGACAGATTTAAGCCATCATAACCAACTATGCTTGACATGGAAATGGCCAGACTGGTCTCAACCTGTAAAACTAAATATTCAACAGAACTTGCGATCTATTGAGATCAATCAAGAAGGGAACCGTATTAAATGGACCGATCGCAAGCTCGTAATGTATAATCAGGCTTTACAAATTGAACTAGGAACCTCACATGACAAGGAAGGAGGATGCTATATACACTCCATGCAAATGTTTAAAAGAAGGGGGCCCAGTGGACACCAGTATGATGTCAGGCATTTTCATGCATTCGATCTGGAGCTTAAAACAAGGAAAACTCAGCTGCGTAGAGATGTACAACATCTTTCTCTAAAATTGTCGAAAAAGAACATTGACCTGATAAAAACTCTAAAACAACTTTACAAGAATTGGTACCTGGCCCGGCATGCCACACAATACCAAAAAGATGGCGAAAGAATGTTGTTCCAGATTTTGGTTAAATCAACTGTTGGTATATGGTCCTTGCTTAACAAGGCCATTCTCTCGCCGCAAAGCGCCCTGCAAACCAATCCAATTCTGGAATCAACATGGTCTGAGTACTATACTGGCCTTTATCGGACCCCCTTTCCGCAGGTTGAGCTAAATTGGTCACTTCTAAAGATGAACTCACACTTTCATTTTGACATGGATGATATAGTACACTGCATCTCTAAACTAAGCACATCTCATGCAGCAGGGCCTGATGGTCTACATAACCTAGCAATAAGACAGAATCCGATAAGATGGGCAGCCATTTTATATAATATCTTCCAACACACACTACAGACAGGCAAGATACCCAATTCTTGGAAAAAGTGCATAATAGTGCCAATATACAAAAAAGGCCCAAGGTCTGAACCAAGATCGTATCGACCAATCTCCCTCTTGGACTGTCCAGGAAAAATCTTTGCCAGCCTGTTACTAGCTGCATTTAATATGTGGCTAACTACAAAAAAACTTAGGGATGATTTTCAAACCGGGTTTGTAGCTGGCCTTGGTATATCCATACATTTGATTACTCTAAACGTTCTCATAAATGCTCATAAACAACGAGGACAGCCTATCTTTGTGGCCTTCATTGACTTCCGGACTGCGTTCGATGGCGTACGACGAGAGTTGCTATTCAAGAAGCTTTTGGATAAGGGCTGCCTCTGGTCTATTTTACAATGGATAATTCAGCTTCATTCTGAAACAACCATCCAAGTCTGCCTCCGTAGAGACGGCTTATTATCCAATGACATCAAAACAGACCAGGGTTTGAAGTAGGGGTGTCTCTTAGCATCGGCAGTTTTTAATTTTTTCATCTCAGATATAGGTAATTCCTTCAAGGGTCTGAATACAGACGTCTCAAAACTCAACGGAACCCCGATAAATTGGCTTTTTTATGCTGATGACATGGGCCTATTATCGAAGACACCTCAGGGCCTTAAAGTTATGCTGAAAGCACTCGATGGATATGCGCAATCCAACTGCATATCTATCAATGCGATCAAAACACAAATTATCCAATTTGGAAAACCCAAGCAGAGATGTTGCACATATTCGAGGATACTGCAGAATAGCGCCCTGAGTGTGGTTACAAGATACTGCTACTTGGGCGTCCTGATAACCAATCACCCCACTGATCTGCCCTATGAGGAAGTCAAGCAGGCCAAATTACATAATGCCATATCGCAAGCCAGAATTATCAGGGCGAAATTCTGCACATTTTCAATACATCCCTTGCTGGCATATTATAAACAGAAAATGACACCTGTTCTGTTATAAGGAACAGAAACCAAAAAGTGGCGTCCCTATGCCTATTGGGCTAGAATCGAAGGAGCCTATAGGAAAAAAATGCTACAGCTACCCAACTCTGAGCCACTGCCATTGATACGCTATGAGTTAGGATTAATATCCCTCCATGGCAGATACAAGTGGCAATGGTGCTCCCTATATCGTAAGCTCATCATGGGTGAGTTGCAAAATGGCCCAGCTCGTCTGATGACACTGTATGTTGCAGAGGAAATGCACGATGACGTTATAAGAACATGGAGGCTTAGAGCGTTAAAATTGCTTAGCGATGCTGATATATCTATGCAATTGTTGATCAACAATCCCTGTAAAGCCAAAGAAAAAATGTGGCAACACGATTGGAATCAAACACATGCTCAATGCATACGATATAAAAAAATTCAAGACAATCCATTCGAATTAAAAAGTCATGGTCAAACAGCTCGATACTTGTTAATATCACGCAACTCTCAGCATTGCATGTTTTTTTTACGCTTTAGGCTCCATTTATGTCCAACGGCAGATCTTCTGTGTAAACGTAATATGCTGGCGCAGGGAAAAATCAATTGCCGATTCTGCCAAATGGCACCCGAGACACTGTGGCATTTACTGGTCGATTGTGTGCATTTGTTGGCTTTAAGATGTAAAATGTTCAAGCCTTTCTTTCAAGGGTATATCAATGTTATGCATGAACAGCTATGGCGTACATTATTCCACACGGATAAAAAATCAGTCCAATATGCAGTAATGAATTTTCTGAAAGCTGTAAAACTATAGGATGCTATACTAAGATCGCTTGCATACACTACTCGCAGCTGCGATCAGGACTTATTGGTGGATGTGGTATTGCAATGACATTGATTCTAATGGAATGCATATTCAATCCTTGTATTTGATGGATGTTATCTGAGTCAAGGGACAATTAATTTTCATTCTAGCGCAAGGAAATGTCTATCTATGTTAAATTACGGTGGTATTCCTTTTTTTATGGAAGAGAATAATATTCTTGTAAAAATGTGTACTTTTTTTATACTTTGTAAAAATGTGAAATGTAAATGTTGAAAGGTTGGAAACATTTATTTTTCTATAGCCATGTCAAGGATGGCACTCTAATAAGAGTGGCACAAGACACCCAGAAGAGTTTGGATGCTGAAATAAAGTGGACAGATAGGAACACACACAGCGGAAAGGAAAGGGAGTGAAGAGTAGGGAAGAGTAGCAAGGGAAAAGGTACAGAGTGAATACCCTCCTGGGGTGTATGCAGAATCCTGGCGAATCACACCTGCAGGCAATCGGCCACCTCCCTTTCTGTTCCTGGGCTGGTGGAAGCAAGCATTCTGGGGGGTGTAGTTCCATAGAAAACCAATAGGAACGGCCAGGAAACAATGCTTGCGGCCAGGTGCATTATGGTATGCGTAGTTAGTTGACAATAATCATTAAGCAGCAAAGTCCAAATGGAGCATAAATGGATGTGCCCATGGCGCAGGCATGACAAGCCAAAACAAAAATAAAATAAAAAAATTAAATAAAAATTAAAAAAATTAATTATTCACTCTTTATGACTTGTTATCAACAATCCATTTTCAAGTATGGTATGAAGAACTACCTCTTAATGTGCCTTATTAAAGTCACGTTATTGGTACTATACATTACGATAAAAAGGAAATGGTGCTTATTTTAATGATCATGTCCCACAAAAAAAGCCGTAATGTCAGAATATTATTTTATTTAGTTTAAACCAACAGGTTTATAAACAGTCAAACCTAATTTGAAATCAAATTAGTGATGCAACCTCAATCTAGAACGACTGAGACACACAACATCCAAATGACGATGGAGGATTCATTACAAATTACCAGCGGCCAGCGTGTTGCACGCTTGCAGGTGCTTTGTGAAGGCATGGAGTGCTTGCCCTAAGAAACTGCTTCTAAGACCAATCCCGAAGAGCCTGGTGCCATATTACATTACAAAGATAAGTGGAAATGTTCAGAAGACCAGAGTAAACAAAAGTTTCCGAAACAAAAGCAACAAGGAAAGACTCCCATTGAGTAAAAATGGAGTGGGGAGATGGGTATAGGAACCAATGTGAGAAGAACATGGAGGGCTGTGAAACATGACTTAACCCTGTGGATGGAGTGAAGGATTCCACAAAGAAAGCGAAGCGGGGTGGAACAGAGGAAGGAAGGGTGAAGGTGAGGGGGAAGACAATGAAGAAAACTGAAGAAAGGCAGCAATGAGGACCCGACAAAGGAGTATGTTGCTTACCTGTTTCTGACTTGAGTGTCGTGTAGACCGTTGAGACCTCCGTCCCCAAGTGACGCACAGGGGAACCAAAAGAACCCCGCTATGCGACCTTTGGAGCCACAGGTGGGAGATGTTACTTCCCGGATCCACGGAACCTCTGGAACACCGATGCTGCTGCAAAAAGAACGAGGTTAAGTACCAGTACCAGGCAAGTACAATATAACACACGAATCAGAGGATCTGAATAATCTTACCTATCCGGTGGTTGGAAAACCCGGGAAACCTAGTGAAGGAGGTTCGAGACTCAGATGAGAGGCGGTCCCCAGAACAACAGGGAACTGAGTCAAGCGTGGACACAGGATAGCCCACCTGTGGAGCTGAAGACGTAGCTTGAGTTCCCAAAGGGCAATGGCGTAGAAGTCCAACAGAGTGCCAAGGGATGATCCGAAGACAGGCAAGGGACGTGTCGAGGTTCAGCAATGGGTAAACAGTTCCAAGCAAAGGTACAAAAGGGTAATCCGAGGCAGTCCAGGTGAGAGATCCAAGATCAAGGTAAACCAACAGACTATATCAAACTTAGCGCCAAACAGAGTCGAAAGACAGCTGAGAAGCGGTGAGTGCTTCGTGCATCAAGCTTTATATACTGTGCGCTTCTGAGTCAGGTGACGTCCACCAGGGTCACGTGGGAAACGCCGCTCTGAATCACGTGAGAAAATGAATGATCGATGCGGAGGTGTTCCGCCGCCCCTTCTGCTGTATGTTCTCCATGGCAACTGCCAATGCAGGAAGGGCTGCAACCGGGCACGTACATTGTACCTGGTACGGAGCTTTCGGTCCTTTGGGCTAACCACATCACGTGAGTCTCGAACCCTGGAGGGAGTGGTGTGGGAACCCGGGGAAGGTGTTGTGGAGATGTTAGCAGTGTTCTGGTGTGCAGAGGAGCGTCTAACATAGCCCCCCCCAACGACCCACGACCCCGTGGGCAGAACGGGTGATCCCTATGGAACCAGGCCACCAACCGAGGAGCGTTAACGTCCAGGGCGGAAACCCAAGAGAGCTCCTCCGGGCCATAACCCTTCCAATCCACCAAATACTGGAGCCCACCCCTAAACCAACGGGAACCCAAAATAGCTGACACTTCAAAGACATCAGGGGAGGCCAGGGACACCGGGGCAGCTGGAGCCCGAAGACGGGAGGAATCAGGGCAGGGCTTGAGGAGAGAGACATGAAAAACAGGATGGATACGCCAAGAGTCCGGGAGAACTAGACGAAAAGCCACTGGATTCACCACCTGAGAGATCACATACGGGCCAACAAAGCGAGGCAGAAGTTTCCGACAACCAACCAGCCGAAGGTGACGGGAAGACAACCACACCCTAGAACCCACCGCAAGAGGAGGAGCAGCCAAGCGCTTGCCATCAGCACGGAACTTCATAGAGGCCTTTACTTCAGTAAGGTGGACCAGAGTACGAGCATGAACAGCAGACAGATCCCTAAGAAAAGCCGTGGCCGCAGGATTCAAAGAAACAGAGGCGTCAGGGACAAGTAAGACCTTGGGGTGTTGGCCATAGAGGGCGTAGAAAGGAGAAAAACCTGTAGCAGAGTGAACCGCGTTATTGTATGCAAACTCGGCAAGACGTAAAGCACTCAACCAGGAGGACTGCTGCTGCAAGATAAGGCACCGGAGATACTGCTCCATAGATTGATTTGTCCTTTCAGTCTGCCCATCAGTCTCGAGGTGATAGGCCGAGGAATACCTGGTATCGATACCAAGCAGCTTAGTAAAAGCTCTCCAAATACGAGAGGTGAACTGTGACCCACGATCGGAGATAATGACAGAAGGAAGCCCAAACAACGTGAACACAGATTAAAAAAATAACTCAGCCAGGACCGGGGCCGAAGGGATCCCCTTACAAGGAACAAAGTGAGCCATTTTTGTGAACGTATCCACCACCACCCAGATGGTATCAAAACCCCGCACCTTGGGGAGATCGGTCACGAAATCCATAGTCAGTGTGTGCCAAGGTCTTGGGGGTAGAGGTAGCGGAAGCAGCAGGCCGATTGGACGACCTCTTCGATGTTTGGCCTGAGCGCAGACAGCGCAAGAGTTGACATAGCATTCCACGTCGCGCTTCATAGAGGGCCACCAGCACCAGCGCTTTAGGAGATCCATGGTACGCTCCTGGCCGGGATGGGCATTAAAGGGGGCATCATGAGACCATTCAAGGGCCAGGTTACGGGTGTCAGGCGTGGGGAGAAACAAGCGATCATGCACAAAAGGTAAACCATCACAATACACGGGATCCCAATCCCGCAGTTGGTCAGAATGACTGCTCGTCCATGCTTGCACAGAATCCAACAATGATAGAGAGGGAGTGCAGAGACAAATCACGTGACTCTTACCTAGAACGGTATCGGGGAAGGTTGGCAACGAGACTCTACCCGGAGAGCGTGACAAGGCGTCCGCTTTTCCATGAGTGATCCCAGGACGATGAGTGATGTGAAAATGAAAGGCGGAGAAGAAGAGATGCCACCGGACCTGTCTGCTGTTGATGCATTTTAGGGAGGCCAGATCCTGTAAGTTCTGATGATCGGAGTAGACAATGATTGGATGCTTAGCCCCCAGGAGATGATGGCGCCAGACACGAAAGGCGTCCATGACAGCCAGAAGTTCCTTCTCCGTTACAGTATAATGGGTCTCAGTACTGGAAAATTTGCGGGAATGGTATGGCACCGGGTGCAACTTGCCCGTCGTAGGACATGTCTGAGACAACACCGCACCGAGGGCAAAAGAAGAGGCGTCCGCCTCGACTATGAATGGAAGTTCGGGATTGGGGTGCTGAAGAATTGGTGCGGTGGTGAAAGCGGTCTTCAGAGCCTCAAAGGATTCCTGATGTTCTTTTCACCACTGATAGGGTACTTGAGGGCTAGTCAGAGCCGTAAGTGGGGCCACAATTGTAGAAAAGGACGAAATAAAGCGCCTGTAAAAGTTGGCGAAGCCCAAAAAGGCCTGCAAGGCCTTAAGTGTCTGAGGAATCGGCCAATCTAAGACCGCCTTAACCTTGGATTCGTTCATGGATAGTGCCCCAGGGGTAATGTGGAAGCCCAGAAACTCAACAGACGTTTTATGGAACTGACATTCCTCGGGTTTGGCAAACAGCGAATGTTCTCTCAGACGGGATAAAACCTCCCGAACATGCTGTACATGGTCATCAAGATTCTGTGAAAAGATCAAGATGTCGTCCAGATAAACAACCATGTACACGTCCAGAATGTCCCTGAATATGTAATTCATAAAACGCTGGAATGTTGCCGGGGTGTTACATAGGCCGAAGGGCATGACTAGATATTCATACAAACCGTAACGGGTGCAAAAGGCAGTTTTCCACTCATCGCCCTCGCGGGCGTGCACTAGATTGTATGCGCCCCGAAGGTCCAGCTTGGTAAAAACGGAGACATGGGATAAGCGCTCCAGGAGGGGGGTGATCGAAGGGATTGGATACCTGTCCTTTTTCGTGATGGCGTTAAGACGTCGGTAATCCACACAAGGACGTAAGTCCCCCTCTTTCTTCGGTACAAAAAAAATAGGGCTTGCAGCTGGTGAAGTAGAGGGGCGGATGTGTCCTAGTCGTAGGGCGTTCTGGATATACTGTTTCAAAGCTTGTTCTTCCGAGGGGGACAGAGAATAGATCCTGCCCGAAGGAACAGTAGAATCCGGGATTAGTTCAATCGGGCAGTCATATGATCTGTGTGGAGGAAGCACCTCGGAAGAACCGCAATCGAAAACTGACTCGAATGCTTTGTACTCAGAGGGAATCCCGGTAACTACCCCTCCGACGGTATGGGAATTCACAACCGCTGATCCACCATCATTCAATGTGAGCTGAGCGAGAGCTCCCAAAGCCCGTGACGCAGTATCTGTTTCTAGATGGGTTGGGAGACAAAAGTTCTGGCAGATATCCGACTCAAAGTGAACCGTGCCTGTTTGCCAATTAATCAAAGGATTGTGTTCACGCAACCATGGTATTCCTAATATGATACCGAACTGGGGTGTGGTGATCAAGTCAAAACTAAGCGTCTCTGTGTGAATGTCTTGTATAGTCAATAATAGAGGAGCAGTTTGGTGTCTAACGGGACCAGAGACTAGGGCAGTGCCATCTACTGCCTGAACCGGTTCAGGTCGGGTTTTCACCACTAAAGGTAGATTGAGAGAATGGGCTAAAGCAATGTCTATGTAGTTCCCCGTGGCACCAGAGTCAATGATGATCGTGACTGCGTGAGAGATACCCGCAGAGGGACAAAGAATGGCCTGTACAAAGATGGGCTGGACACGAGCGAAGGCAGGAGTGGCACCCGGAGATGAGGACTGGAATCTCGACCTGGTCTCCGGATCTAAGGTCGAGCTGTCCGAAAAACCTGGGACTTCTTGGGACGTCGAGGGCATTCCTTAACATAGTGTCCCGTGGTGCCACAATAAAAGCATGCATTATCCACCCTCCTATGTTCTCTCTCGGATGTCGTGATAGGACTACGTAAACCTCCCACTTGCATAGGTTCCTCAGTGCTGGAGGTGGGAGTACTGACAACTGTAGGATGAGAAAAACCCAACTCAGCCTTGCGCTCTGAGCGATGTGCATCTACCTGCAGGGCAAGATCTACTAGTTCTTGATACTGAGTGGGCACGGAAGGGATCACGGCTAAGGCATCTTTCATTGGATTACTCAACCCTCTATAGAATATGACCGCCCGCTTGCTTTCTGGTCATGATGTCTCAGCGACCAATTGGTTGAAGCGGGTGATGTAGTCTATCAAGGTCCCTCTACCCTGGGTTAGTTCTAACAACTCCAGATCCCTAGATTGTGCCTTGTGTCGGGTGTCGAAGACTCGGGACATCTCGGTAACTAACAAATCAAAATCATAGAGGACCGGGCTATTGTTCTCCAGTAAAGGATTAGCCCAAGCGGCAGCCGTTCCGGCCAGGTGGGAAAGGGTAAAGGCCGCTTTAGCAGTGGAATTAGGAAAGGCCAGAGGTCTACACAGGAAGTGTAATTTGCACTGATTGATGAAGGTCCTGAACTTCTTGGGGTCGCCTTGATAACGTTCAGGAGCGGCCAAGGGAGAAGGGGCTGGAAGGACCACCGGGGTTGGAGCTGGGGTATTTGCCAATGGAGGAGGTGTGGCTGGAGTGGCAGCATCCCCGAATTCAGAGTCTGCAGGGAGGGAATGCTGGACACTCTGTATGGAATCTAGCCTTTGGTGAATCACCATGTTTGCGGCGGCCATATCTGCCCTTAATACTGTAATTGCCTGAACTAAAGCAGCTATGGGTTCTTCCGTGGACCCCTGCATTATCCAACACGACTATACGGCTTCTCAGTCTGTTCTGACTTGAGTGTCGTGTAGACCGTTGAGACCTCCGTCCCCAAGTGACGCACAGGGGAACCAAAAGTACCCCGCTATGCGACCTTTGGAGCCATAGGTGGGAGATGTTACTTCCCGGATCCACGGAACCTCTGGAACACCGATGCTGCTGCAAAAAGAACGAGGTTAAGTACCAGGCAAGTACAATATAACACACAAATCAGAGGATCTGAATAATCTTACCTATCCGGTGGTTGGAAAACCCGGGAAACCTAGTGAAGGAGGTTCGAGACTCAGATGAGAGGCGGTCCCCAGAACAACAGGGAACGGAGTCAAGCGTGGACACAGGATAGCCCACCTGTGGAGCTGAAGACGTAGCTTGAGTTCCCAATGGGCAATGGCGTAGAAGTCCAACAGAGTACCAAGGGATGATCCGAAGACAGGCAAGGGACGTGTCGAGGTTCAGCAATGGGTAAACAGTTCCAAGCAAAGGTACAAAAGGGTAATCCGAGGCAGTCAAGGTGAGAGATCCAAGATCAAGGTAAACCAACAGAGTATATCAAACGTAGCGCCAAACAGAGTCGAAAGACAGCTGAGAAGCGGTGAGTGCTTCGTGCATCAAGCTTTATATACTGTGCGCTTCTGAGTCATGTGATGTCCACCATGGTCACGTGGGAAACGCCGCTCTGAATCACGTGAGCAAATGAATGATCGATGTGGAGGTGTTCCGCTGCCCCTTCTGCTGTATGTTCTCCATGGCAACTGCCAATGCAGGAAGGGCTGCAACCGGGCACGTACATTGTACCTGGTACGGAGCTTTCGGTCCTTTGGGGTAACCACATCACGTGAGTCTCGAACCCTGGAGGGAGTGGTGTGGGAACCCGGGGAAGGTGTTGTGGAGATGTTAGCAGTGTTCTGGTGTGCAGAGGAGCGTCTAACAAACTCCTACTCTCCAGCAATGGTATCTTTCATAGATTCACATGCTGTGAACATTCCCCGCCATCAAGCTGGTACTCCTTGGTTACCTTTTAGATATTACTTTAAAAAGAGTGAAGGTGCATTTTGCATGCTCTCACCCTCTTTATGGGTGCTTTAGGCCCATCCAATGGGACATCGCGAAGGAAGCTCCTCCTCCTCCCCAGCCCTTCTTCAGATTCTGACCAGTCATGCTGGACTTCGTTTTGGTATCTGACGGCTTTTACCTGAGGGGGATGGACGGAGGGCGCATGTGAATCTATGAAAGATGTCAATGCTGGGGTACAGGAGTTACAGGTAAGCAACTTACTCCTTCTCCAGCATTGGATCTTTTAAATATTCACATGCTGTAAATAGATTACATAGCAGTATTGTATTAGGTGGGTGCAAGCAGAAAAAAGGAGCCCTGTGGCTCTTGAGGAATGAGCCTGGGGTGTGCCTTTGAATGTACTGCATGCTTTTGTGCGGCAGAATGAAATAGCCGACGTGATCCATCTGGACAACCCCTGCTTGGATATAGCCTTCCCCTTATTTGCAAAGCCGAAAGCTATGAAGAGTTGTGTGGACGCTCTGATTGACTTGGATCTGTCTAAGTAGTACTTGATGGCACTTTTATCGTCCAAAGAGTGCAACGCTAATTCCGCCGGCGTAGAGGCTTCTGGGAAAAACACAGGTAGTGCTATGTTAGCATTTTTGTGAAACTCAGTGGGAACTTTTGGAATCAATTTTGGCTTGGTCACGAGTAGCACTTTATCTTTACGGAAGCACAGGTAGGGCTTGTTGACCACTAATGCCTGCAGATCTGGTACACTTCTGGCTGAAGTGATTGCCACTAGGAAGGCCACTTTTCCGGACACATTTTTTATGTTGGCCGTGGCCAATGCCCCCAAAGATTTTTCATTAGATCTGGGTGGACCGAATTAAGGCTTCAGTCTTGTGGCGTTGTCTTCATTGCGGGGAGGACTCTAAAAAGCCCTTTTAGGAAATACTTTACCAGTCTGTCGCTGAACAAAGGCGTGCAACTCCTTCTCCTTGTATATCTGGAGATGGCCGGCAAGCGCACCTTAATGGATGAGTGGCTGAGACCCTGTTTTGCCAACAAGAGCAAGTAAGGGAGAAGTTGTTCCAGGGTCACGTTGAGTGGTTCCAGCGCTTGCTGCCCAGCTAACTATAGGATGTTAGCAATGCTAGAAATACCTGGAAAACTGTTTGCAAAAGTTATTCTGGGAGAATTAACTATATGGATTACCACGAATAACATTCTTCCTCCTAACCAGATTGGTTTTAAGCAAAATTCATGTACCACCCACAATTTATTAATACTAGCGTCTGCAGCAGAATACATGAACAAGATTAAAAAGTCTGCGGTATACAGTGCATATATAGATTTTAGCGCAGCTTTGACACCGTGATGAGAAATAGGCTGTGGCCCAAACTCACAGCATGGGGTATTTCGCAAGCCCTGCTATACATGATGACACTGTTATATTGTAATACTAGGATACTCATACGTTTGAATGTTGAAGGCAAACTATCCGACTTGATTCCGACTAGCAGAGACGTTAAGCAGGTATGTATCCTGGCTGCTATCCTTTTAAATCTGTATTTGGCAGACCTCCCAGTGGCATTTCTCGACTCCAAATCTTTGGCAGTTAAGATTGGGACACGGATAATAAACTGGCTGGGTTACGCCTATGATTTGCTTTTGTTAGATCAAACACAAAATGGCCTGCAAAATGTGTTAGATTGTCTAAATAATTATGCCATCACAAAGGTGAATATTAGCAAATCAAAAATCATGGTTGTCAAAGGGAAAGCTATGAAACTCAGCTGCAAGTATAGATGGAAATATGAGTCGCAACCACTCAAACGTGTCAAACAGTCTAAATATATTGGAGTGATAATTGATGAGACATTAAGTTGGAAATGCCATTGGATTGAAACGCAAAATAAATGCATGAAAATAATACGTGCATTAAGTGCATTTATTGGGTGGCAAGGTGGAATGTCAATCCATGCAATTAGATTGTTATTTACGGTAAAGACCATACCAATTCTTATGTATGGAGTTGAAGTGTGGGGACACGGTCTAACCTCGGAAATGAATAATTTTGAAGTGCAAATGCTAAGGATATTATTTAGAATGCCCAAGAGCCTACCGGTTGAATACCTTAGACTCAAATTCAACATAAAAGGCACAATGGCTGTGTACATATCTAGAGTAACCCTATGGTATGAAAAGCCTAGAGAACAATACTATCATAGAGGGTTACCTAAGAGCCTATGCATCCATTGAATCTTATACTCAGCGTGGCATACTGTCTAAAATCAAAAAAATCTATGACAGATGTGAACCTGTAGGCCTTTTAAGTGAGGTAGCGCTTTAATGAATAGATGGGGATGCAGAATGTACTCTTACACCAATAATAAGACCGACTCAGGAAGTTGGCAAAACTTAGCTGTTTTATTTGCAATTCTCTAAAACAGGGAGTACAACGCACATCAACAGACGTTCGCTCAAGTCTCAACGTTTTTCATGAAAAAAGACACATTTATAGCAAAAACACGTAATCATTGATGTCATACTACGTGGCAAAGTAAGAAAACCTACTGGGGTTGTGATTGGTCTACAGGGAACATCTAGGTATACTTTCTATGGGGGATAGGGTTATGATTGGTTCCCTAGAGCCAGGTGGACAACTATGCCCACCCCTAGTGCAAGTCATCTTCATTGTTATCAAATACACAACGTTTCATTGGTTTTCAAACTATAGGTCTCTTTGCTATGTGGCCCTCTGCAATTGGTTAGCACACTTGTACCCTTCTGGAATTTTCCACTCGCTTGCAGCAGTTATGGTTAAGTTGCAAGCTGGTACCGCAGGTTCTTGTGGGTGGACTTGACCATGCCTTCCCATCCAATTAGCCCATCAGCCATCATCACTCCTGCTGTCTGCCATTCCAATTGTCTTTGAACTCTGCCTTGCAAAGTATCACTGCGCCTGAGAATAGAAGGGAGTGTGAGCACATTATTATTTTCAGTCTCGATGTAGCTTGCCCAAAGTCTATTTTCATCTACCCCATGTGACAGGGGACCGTGTTTTAGCTCCTTCCTCGCATTTAATACTATTAAATGAATAAAACCTGGCACTCACAGTGTTTTTCCATTGCACCTCAACAGGAGCTTGCCTCACTTCTCACGTTCATTGTATCTTCTCGAATAGATAACCAGTTTCTTGGCTCCCTCAACCCTTGACACTGGGCCAGACAAGCTTTCTCAATTCTTCCTTCATCGTCAGCTGGCTTTTTCTGCTGCGTCACACTTTCAGCCCTTTTTTCTCATGCAGTCCTGGTTTGCTAAAATGTGATGTGGAAAATCCAGATTATATATATATTAATTACACGGCCTGCGGTAGCAGCCGTGTAGTTATGGTTAAATTGCTAAACCGATAGGAGGACCACTTTTTGGGTGGCTTATAACTTTGCTCCCCGTGGACGAATTTGGCTAAAACTTTGCCAAAAATGTATATGGGTCACGCAGAATTTATTAGTTGGGTGCGGTTTTGTGGAGGGGGGCAAAGTTATGGGGGGGTCCCAATTTTCTTTTCTCCATAGACTGAATGGGCAAAGTCTTTGCGCACGCCTACAGGCCGAACCGCTGGATGAATTTTAACCAAATTAGTGGCAAGAGCGGGGGCTTGGTTCCGAAAGCATGCTTTTGTGTGTTTCGTGAAAATCTAACCAGTACTTTTGTTGCAAAGAACTGAAATGTAAGTCTAAAAAAACTAGTGATATCTGGCTCTGCTCCGCAGACCCATTTACCTGTTCACTCCGCAGACAAAAGTCTCATTGGCTTGCAGGACGCCGTGATGTCGGCGAACATTGGACACGGCCGGTGGTTGGCTGGAGGGAAGCGTGCTGTGTGTAAACATTTTGGGGAAATGCCACCATGGTGTATCGAAGGACAGTGCTGCGCCTGAAGGGCCTGGAAACATACTTTACACCATTTGGTGGAGGGAAGAAGGGAAAGGGTGGGGGAGTGACAAGTGGTTCATCTGATACATCTCATTAGGTGGAAGAAGACGGTGGTGTGCTCGCAGTATCCATGCATATTGCGCCAATTCATGGGTACCTCCACAGCCGACTACCTTGTCTGGTGAATGCAGGCAGCCTGCGTTACGGCACGATAGCTGGTGCAGTGACCTCTCTCCGTGGTGACTGATGGCAGATCAATGGCAGAAGGGGAGTGCATTGCACATTACATGAACATTTAAACATACAGTGTACTATAGTGTGTGTGGCAAGGCCGTAGGCCCTTCGATGCATGGGTGGAGGCCTTGCACCGACAACAATGTGTCCTGGTTGCAAGTAGGTTTCACATTGTCGCCTTGTGTGTGTGGTTTGTCAACATTGCATACACTGTTGGTTCCATGGGTGTGTGGATTGTTAGCACATCCTACAGTGTGTAGTCCATGGCTGGACCTGATGGAGTGAACAGTCCTGCAGTGTGTCCACTGGGTGCAGTGTTGAAGTACTGTTGCATAGAAGTGGGTAGGGAGGAACTGCATATTTTATCGGCTTCAGTACTGTCCATTGCGTGGAGTGCAGACTACTGTACTGCACCATGAAGTATTGGTTTTGTGCACCTATTAGAGTGCTGGGAGCAGGGCCACTGTTGTGAAGATTTTGTGGTTGGGTTGGCAGTAATAGAATGCTATGTGAATAGAAGTGGGTAGGGGTGCCGGACCCTCTGGTATGTTTGAGGATTCTGCTGTTACATGTGTGCATGCATCGCTGTATTATGGTGCAGGGGTTGGGTAGAAGTATTACTGCCTATGTTACGTTTGTGGATTGTGGTACCTGGCCACATGTTCACCTGCATGGCCTGTTATGTTGTGCTGGGAGTGGGCAAGGCCTGCACTGTTGGGTGAATGGCGAAAGGCCGTAGGCCATAGGCCATGCACTCAGGAGCCTAGGCCTTCACCATAGCCACCACAACATAATGCAGCCATGCAGTTTTACCTCTGGGTCTCTCCGAGTGTGGTGACCTTCAAAGAATAGTTGTGGATGACATTTTAGACGTGATAGAACAGCAGAAGTGAGCTGATATGCGCACATTACCATATGGTATAGGTTACTGCATGTGTTGCACATTGGGGAGCCACATGTGACCATTTGCATTTGCTATGGTTTGCCCTTTATAACACCCTTCCTATGGTACGTTTGTGGATTGTGGTACGTGACCACATGTTCACAATCATGGCTCTATTATGTTGAGGTGGGTGTGGGCAAGGCCTGCACTTTTGGGTGCATAGCCAAAGGCCGTAGGCTGTAGACCATTTACCCAAAAGCATAGGCCTTGACGATAGCCATCACAACATAATGCAGCCATGCAGGTTTAACTCTGCATCTCTCCGATGGTGGTGACCTTTAAAGAATGGTTGTGGAGGACATTTTAGACTTGGTAGAATACCCGAAGTGAGGTGCTATGCATACATTACCATATGGGATCCACATGTGAGCATTTGCATTTGCTATGGTGTGCCCCTTATAAGACCCTTACTGTAGGAAGTGTTTTAAGATATTGCCCCATGAAAGGAAGGCCTCAGCAACACACATTTCAAATGTGGACAATGTACACAGCCTCCCACATACCGTTCAGCACACCCAACGAAGCGGCATGCACGGTGTGTAGTGTGGCGAAGACCTAGCGTCTTGGATCCATGGCTGGAGCCATTGCACCGAAAACTATGTGGCCTGCTTGCAAGTAGCTTTGCCATTGTTGTGTTCGGTGTGCGGTTTGTGAGCATTGCATACATTGTTATTTCAATGGGTGTGGTGATTGTTAGCACATCCTACAGTTTTTAGTCCATGGCTGGAGCTTATGGCGTGAACACTCCTGCAGTGTGTCCACTGAGTGCTGTGTTGAAATACTGTGTGTACAGAAGTGGATAGGGGTGAACTAGATATTTTATGTGCTTGGGTAGTGTGCATTACACAGATTACTGACTATTGTACTGGGCTTTGAAGTATTGGTTCTCTGCACTTACTGGAGTGTTGGGATGAAATAAAATATTGCTACCTGTACTTAAAGGTGGTGGGTGCCGCTCTGGGTGATTCTGGAGGCTGAAAGCATTGATACTTTTGACAAACCTTTAACTGGAGGTGGTTTGAAAGCACACAAGACGTGTACTGTGAGTGTGTAACGGTATATGTGGAGTGCTGTACAGAAATGATAGTGTTCAATGCAGAGGTCTTGGATGTGATTGCTGCATGCCTGTGTGACTATTTGATAGTACCTAACAAGGGAGAGATGCAAAAACAAATGTGGAAAGGGAAGAAGGCCTGTCTCTGCTTTACTCGGGCGCGGGCCTCACTGTAGCTGGGAAAGCGCACACGCCACATTCTGCCCTTCTTATCATGGTGGGCACGGAAATGGAACTGTGGGGATTCTCCAATCAGTTGTTGAGGGTGTGCTTCACAGGAAGGGGTGGTACTATTTTTTTCCAATACTCTGTAGTGAGGTTGGCTGAGATGAAGAGACGCAGAGCACTAATCGTGGGTGATACCTGATACCTTTGTGCAAGATATGCAGAGGTATGCCATGCAAAGAGGCATTGGTGTTAATTTTGAGTTGGAAGGAGTGGAAACTTTCTGGGGCACTGTATATGAGCGCAGTTTAGGTGATATGATTGACCTTTGCAGATGTGTGTTCTCTATCGGTACTGTTAATGTTGTCTTGGTGCATTTTGGAGGTCAGCATTTGGGGTACATGTCGTGTGGACGTTTGCTCCGTCACCTAAAGAAGTTGACGAAAGCAGTGATGCAGGTTTTTCCCACTGCCAAGGTGGTTTTCTCAAGCATATTACCAAGAGGAGCGTGGGACCATGCCGTAATTTGTCCCGGCCAGAGGTCGGAAGGTGCCACAGTCTGCACTTCTCAACATGCGGGCCAATGGAAATGGGACTGTGGGGATTATCCAATCAGGTACTGATGGTATGGTTCACATGAAGGCACGGTAATACTATTTTTCATTACTCTGCGTAGTGAGGAGGGCTGACATGGAGAAATGCATTGTTTTGATTTTGGGTGATGCGTTTGGGGTAGATCTGCACAAGTATACCCAGGAAAGACACGTTGATGTCGATTTCGGTTTGGAAGGAGCGGACGCATTGTGGTGCGCGGGCCATGTCCGCAGTTTCGGTGTTATCCTTGACCTTTGAAGACAAGCGGCCAGTTTCACAACAGTGTACGTTGTCATCATGCATTATGGCGGCATGCATTTGGGTTACATGGGTTGTTCACATTTGTTCCATTAACTGAAGGGGTTGATGAAGGCAGTGAAGAGGCTTTTTCCCAGGTGGTTTTCTCTGCCATACCACCAAGAAGAGTATGGGACTATCCTAATGTATGTTGTTCCCAGCCAGAGGCTGAAAGGGGTCTCATCAACAGAAGCATGTGTGCTCGCGGGATGTTCTTCTGCAACAATGACAGCATTCATTCTCGAAATGCGGTGTGTTTCCATGCAAATGGCATGTCTTTTTCCAGCATTGGTAATGCTCTTTTGTTTGCCCTTATACAGGAGGCGTTGAAAAGTGTACTTGTAACGCTCACCTGGTAACCACGGGGACGTCACTCAGTCTGTTCTGACCTCTTACGACCTCAAACCCTTCCCTGGAGTCTACTCGACTGGAGAGTGGGCCTGAAACACAGGATTGGTAGAGTGTTACTCACCACTCCGAAATAGGCCGAAGATGCAGAGAAGTGACCTTGGAGATGATGGTGGTACAAGAATCGATATTCAGCCTTCCATCCCAGCTCCCCTGAGTACAAGGCTCAGGCTTCCTCAAAGAGGGGCTCTTTTCCACAATGTACCTCTCTGCTGTTTCAGTTGGGACAGACAGAGGTGTCCATTGAATAAAAGAGCGGGGAGAACACACACCGCCAATACCAATGCTGCAAAGGAATACAAAGATATTAGACAGTGTTGAGGTTAATACAAGTGATTAGAACAGTTGAATAAAATGGGCAACTACCTAGATAGGTATTGGAGTGGAGCTTCCCTGGGGTGCATCTACAAGGAATAACACAAAATGAGTGGAAATGGTCTAATTCAATATTGGCCCCAACTATATATAGAATTGATAACAACTAACCTGAATAAGGATATATTGAGGAAAGGAATCCAGGAAAGAGAAGACGACGACAGGAGAAAATAACAAACAGGGATGTTAGCATAGGGAAGTAGCCCCGGACGGCACGAGGGTCGCACTAGTGCCGGGTTGGTGCAGTTTTCAGGAAAGCGCTTATATGCACTTAAGGACAATCTCACAGGAAAGTCACTCAATGTCCCAGAATCCAACAGAAGACAAATATCCAAACAAGTCGTGGAGATAAATAGTAGCAGAGATGGGGATAGCCAATTAAGTATGTACCTGAGCACACATGTATCCAGAGTAGCTGTAGAAAAGTTCCAGATAGTCGACAGCAATTTAGTTCCGAGTGCAGAAGCGGCAACCTGGAATGAAGTACCGCAAGAGACAGAAGGGAGCCGGATCCAGTAACGTTCCGAGTCAAACAACCAGACGAGCACGACAGGAATAAAGGAGGAGACGAGGCAATCTAGTAGTCAGGCAAAGGTCAAAACCAGGAGTTCAGATGAGGACTCGTGTAGGAAGACACGAAGAAGTAACAGACTAAACCACGTGTAGCTTGTAACACTAATTAGCAGCAACGAGCCCCTTGGAAGACGGTGGTTTTATAGTCGTAAGAGTGGCGTGTCTTGCTGTACGTCTTCCACGTACAAGACGTGTCAGCTGACCCGGAGTCCGTCGAAGTTTGTACAGACGCCATGGTGGCCTGTATCTGGTCCATAGAGAAGCTTGTAAAGAAGATGTACTCTGCAAGGAGGCCCGCAGGGAAGCCTGAAGTGTAACAGCATCCTCCCCCAAAGACTCCGGCAACCCCTTGGCGGAATGGAAACTCCTCAGAGGATCCGGACAATGCAAATTGGAGAGAGGCTCCCAAGTACGGTCCTCAGGCCAATACCCCTTCCAATCCACAAGGTAGAACAGCGTACCTCTAGACACTCTGCAGTCCAGGATACGCGAGACCTCATATTCCTCCTCATCATCCACCAAGATCGGCGAAGGACGAGTAGGCAGACGGGTCCCCTGGATGAAAGGCTTAATCAGGGAGACGTGAAAGACTGGATGTATGTGCCATGATCGCGGCAGAGAAAGCTTAACTGCCACAGGATTGATAACATCAGTAATGACATAGGGTCCCACATATTTGGGCAGAAGCAACCGTTTGCCCGCAATTCGCAAATTACGGGACGACAACCACACCTTCATGCCACTGCGGTAGACTGGAGCAGGTGATCGATGCACATCAGCATACTTCTTGGCACGATCTTGAGCTTGGAGTAAATGACAGCGTACATCCCGATGAATCTTATCGAGATCTCTCATACAATCTCTTGCTGCAGGATTAATGGCCGGTAATACCAGATCAAGTGGGAGTGCCCTAGGACAGTGATGGCAAACCTTTTTGAGCCCAAGTGCCCAAACTGCAAACCAAAACAACTTATTTTTTTCAAAGTGCCAACACTGCAATTAAACCTGAATAACGAGGTTTTAGTTTAGAAAAAACAATTCGTACAGTTTTTCAAACTAATTAACAGCTTTTGTTTAAAAAGAAAAATACAATAACAGAGCTTTCCATTAAACATTTTTTTTTATTGAAAAAAAAAAAACAAACAACTGTACACGTGCATGTATTTTTTTTAAAGACGCCTTTTGTGGGCACAATTAAAGTGATTTTTGCTGTTGTATGCATGCTGATAACTTGTCAAACCTTGGCTCATACTCTGTTAGTTTAAGAGCAACACATACAGCACTGAGTTAATCTGTTAGTCTATTTCTGGCATCACATTTGATATAATTCAATGCTGAAAACAGCTGCTCACAAGCATAGGATGACCCAAACAAAGAAAGAAAAGCAATCCCAAGTGTTTTCATTGACTTAAAATTATTTGGCAGAGAATTTCACACTTTAAGGATTTCATTTTCCGAACTAGCAACTGTGCTGTCCTCTGTTACCCCTTCACACTCCATCTTCTCAAGTGTTGCACGCAGGTCATAGAATTTATTTTTCCAGATAGAGCGTTCTTGAAATTCCAGTAGCTCCATTTCAAGATTTTCTAAATCTAACCGGTGTAAGCAGGAAAGATCAAGTTCTTCACATTTGGCTTTATCTGGAGACGTAAGAAAACACAGGGTTGTCTCCATCTTATGGAACTGTAAAAATCTGTTACTAAAATTCTCCTTTGCAACTACTATAATGCTAGAAAATTCCTTGTAGATTTCATGATGGTTTGGATTGTCTGTAAATGTTGTAGAATTTTCCAAATGCATTTTTAGATTTAGAAAATATTTCAGCTGCCCACTTTCAAGGTCTCTTTCAAAAACCTGCAGTTTTCTCTCAAATGTTCTGATATCAGAAAACATCCTTTCTACTGTTTTCCCTAAACCTTGCAGTTTTTTGTTCAGTACGTTGAAGTGTATTGTAAAATCAGTTAAAAACATGAGGTTGGTGAGCCAGGTCATATCAGTGAGCTGTGGATATTCCTGCCCCTTTTCATTCATAAACAGCCTGATTTCATCCAAGCAGGCTACAAATCTCTCCAAGACCCTTCCTCTGCTTAGCCACCGTACATTATTGTACATAAGTAAAGTATTATACTGTGCCTGTACCTCATAAAGAAGTGCTTGAAACTGTTGACAATTAAGAGCACGAGCCATGATGTAATTCACCATTTTTGTGACATCCTTGAGAATATTGTCTAATTTTCTGCTGCTTCCCTTGGCACAAAGAGCTTCTTGATGTATAATACAATGAAATTGAATGACTGGATGCTTTGCTTCTTTAACAAAAAACTGTATGAAACCAGATGTTACACCCACCATGGAAGGTGCCCCATCACTAGTAACTGAAACCACTTTTTCTGGCCTTATGTCTTGTGACAAAAAAGCCTCCATCACAGCATTGTAGATATCTATCCCTTGTGTTCTTTCAGGCAAAGACACCAGTTGCATGAGCTCTTCTCTCAAGGTGTCACCAACAGCATAACGCAAAATTACTGCTAGCCTTGCATGATTATTTATATCTGTGCTTTCATCCAAGCACATGGAGTAACAGGCTGCCTTTTGTAAGTCAGTGGTGAGCTGCTGACTAACATCACTTGCCATATGCAGGACTCTATCTTTAACAGTATTTCTGCTAAGTGGCATTTCAGAGATTCGTTGCTTAATTTTGTCCGTGTTTGCGAAATCATGAAAAAGGGAATTACTCACAGCCAACATGGCCTTTTTGATAAAATCGCCATCAGAGAGGGGCTTCCCATGTTTTGCTATGCACAGTGAAATTTCAAAGCTGGCAGTTGCCAGATAATTTGTTTTAGAAAGATAGTTGCAAAAACTACGATACTGGCAGTGATATTTCCTTAATTTCCCATCAAGAAACTCTTTTCTTTCAGCTCTACCAAGTTCTACAACACTTTTATGGTTGGTATCAAAATGACGTCTGACACTTGATGTGCGAGATACAACACTTTCACTACACAGAACACATAACGCTTTCCCATTGCGTTCAATCACTCCAAATGACTGTGTACAGGCCTCTTGGAATGATCTTCCACTATCTGTTTTTAATTTTGCCTTCTTTGATGTTCTCATTTTTGGGTGTTCAAGTCTACAAAAAACACAAAATAAAGACGGATGAAGCACCCAATACAAATCTATCCCTACCTACCTATACCAAAAATATTATTGCAACATTTCACAAAAAAGGTACATAATAAACTGTGACAAATCCACAAAGACCATGAAGAATCCCAACACAGAACTACATTCTCAACCCGAGAAGATGGAGTAATGAGGCTCAAGCCTCGTATCCAAAAATCACTGCTGATGGATAGAATCTATCAGCAAGAAGAAGACAGACAGAGCCACTGCAAAGTCACTTGCGGTGACATCCCTTCACATTGCAATACATATACAAATTAGGGTGTCCACATAGATTTTATAACAGGCTTTAGAGATCTTCAGACAACTCATGAAGAGAAATCTATATAGAAATAACACTATGATAGGGCTGACCGGTTGGTAGTGTGGAGCTACCCACGTTGAGCTTGCCCTGGCCCATTCACCAACTGCACTTAGGCAGGGGAAAGAGGCTGGGCAAGAGACACTACTGCACCGTTTCATTGCTGCAGGTCTGCAACAGAAACACACAAAAATGTTAATATATCGCCATGACAGCCACTTGACTGAGTCCTGCACTTTTGCCGGTACAACCCGGTGAACCACCAGTGAAGGCAAATGGCAGAGTGTAACACCATCACACAGCATCTGCCTATCAGACTGAGGGGGGTATCAGTCGCCATGCCATTCAGTGTTCAACTTGTCATAACTAAGTACTGCTTGGGCTGCTTCACTAGGCTGAAGATCCGTACATCTCACCTCCTCCCCCGAGCCTTCCCCTTTCCCATTCCATAACTCTCGCCTTAAATTCGCCTGGTATATATGACTTCATTTTGTACCCCCTCATGGGCATCCTAGTGTGTGCCTGTGAAATGAGTGCTGTAAATTAAAACCCCCTCCAAATGAATCATATTGAGCGTTAAAAACATCAGTTTTATGGCTGAAGACAGAGGAATATTGTTTCTATTTCACCCAGTGATCTATTCCAATTAGCGCATGTCTCACGTTCTTTACTCCTAATATAGGAAGAAAAGAAAAGTGAGCGTCGGCGGAATGTCTCTTTCATGAGCGCTTCATCACTATTGTCCAATGAATACATTTTTAACATTTGAACATCTTTCCATGTTGTGCTGCTGTTTGATGGGTTGTGTATTTTAGAATGCTTCAATGGTGACAACAATCAATGCATGTTTTGTATTTTCCTGTGATGTCATTGTTATGTGAATTATTTTTGAAACGTGAAAAATCCTACATCTTTTTGGTCACAGAATGTTGGCAAGTATGTAGTGGGGCTGACGGCACTTTTTTCTTACCTGGCTTTGTTTTCCTGAAGTAATCCTCGCCTCCACGTCTTTGCCGGAATTCAAAGGCGGCAGCAGTGTCGCAGACTCCTACACAGTTCGGCGGATCCGAGGTCGCAGGCACTGCCACTCCGACCGAAGCGTCAGGTCTGTCAGATGAAAAAGCTTGCCGCAGGATGCACGTCGCACGTAATGACAAACTAAAGTTTCCCGCACGCTGGCTCATTAAACATGCCTGCGTCCAGAGCCAGCAGCGCGCATGCGCAGTGCTACTGAGTCTCGTGAGGTGGGGGAAGGTGGGTCTAGGTGCTAGCGGGGGGCGTGGCATCAGGGTTCTGACGCCGTTACTACAGTGTATGACTGTAGTCACGGCGTGCCCACAGAGACGGCTCGGCTTGCCGGCAGCGGCACGCGTGCCACCCGTTCACCATCACTGCTCTAGGATGACCACCATACAGGGCAAAAAAGGGAGAAACTCCAGTTGATGTATGCATAGAGTTGTTATATGCAAATTCTGCATAAGGCAGAGAAGTAAACCAAGACTGTTGGAACTGAAGGCATTAACAGCATAGGTACTGGTCGATAGTAGTGTTAGTTCTCTCAGTCTGCCCATCCGTTTGAGGATGGTAAGCCGAGGAGTACCTGTCCTCAATACCCAGAGAAGCTGTAAGAGCCTTCCAAAATCGTGACGTAAATTGTGTGCCACGATCGGAAACAATAACCGAGGGTAATCCAAAGAAACGAAACACATTCGTCAAGAACAGTCTCGCCAATTCTGGAGCCGCAGGCAAACCAGAGCAAGGTATGAACAATGCATATTTTGTGAAATAATCAACGATTACCCAAATAGTGTCATGGCCCTGAACGTCAGGAAGTTCCACAATGAAATCCATTGACAGCATCTGCCAAGGTTTGTACGGAACAGGAAGAGATTGCAACAAACCGACTGGTTTGGCTCTAGAAGTTTTAGACTGAGTGCATATGGAACAAGTCAAAATGTAGTCCTTTACATCACGAACCATGGAAGGCCACCAAGCCCAACGCCGTAAGGCTTCAAGAGTTTTTTGACTTCCTGGATGTGCAGCAACCAAAGAATCGTGAGACCACTGAAGCGCCAAATCTCTAGCTTGACCTGAGGGTATATAGACACAACCTTGAATGAATGGCATGCCCTGAATTATTTCCAGGTTGAAGTCAGTGATCTCTTTTGGATGGGTTGAGACCCAATCAAGGATGATTGAACACAAAGAGGGCTGAACCGAACAACCACAAACAACTTTGTTCGGTAGAAGAGCAAGTGCTTCGATCTGTTGAGACTGGCCATCCGCATGTAAGCGAGAGAGAGTATCAGCCGAAACTTGAGCTTTAGCAGGACGGTAAGTGATAACAAATTGATATTGTGAAAAGAATAAATGCCACCGCGCCTGTCTAGCTGTAAGACATTTCATAGATTTGAACAGACTGGGGTGATCGGAATATATTGTTACAAGGTGTTTGGCCCCCACAAGGTGATGTCTCCATTCCAAGAATGCGTCTCTGATGGCTAAAAGTTCACGTTCTGTGATGGAATAATTTCTTTCGTAAGCTGTCAATTTACGAGAGAAGTAGGCAACAGGATGAATCTCTCCCGAATGAGGACAGGTTTGAGACAACACCGCCCCAAGAGCATAACCTGAAGCGTCAGCTTCAACAAAAAAAGGAAGCTCGGGATCAGGATGTTTGAGGACAGGGGCGGAAGTGAAGGCTGATTTTAATTGATCAAAAGCTTTCTGAGCTTCTGAAGACCATACAAATGGCACCTTGGCACTTGTCAGAGAGGTAAGAGGTGCAGAGATTTCAGAAAATCCATTGATGAAGCGTCTATAAAAGTTTGCAAATCCCAGGAATGATTATAAAGATTTGACTGAATTGGGCACAGGCCATTCCAGGATTGCACTAATTTTGGACTGACTCATGCGCACTCCGTTGTTAGTAAGATCATATCCCAAAAATTCCACCTCTGAGGCATGAAATATGCACTTTTCAGCTTTTACAAACAATCTATGTTCTCTCAGGCCTTGGAGTACTGTTTTGACAAGTTTAGTAAATATTTTGGAAGATCCCAATTGATCAAGGAGGACAGAAATCAGAGGAAGAGGGTACTGTTTTTTTTATGGTTGCTGCATTCAAAGCACGATAATCAATACAGGGACGTAAATCCCCTTCCTTCTTAGGAACAAAGAAAAGTGGTGATGAAATTGGTGATTTGGAAGGACAAATGAATCCCATGGCCAAGGCCTTGTCTATGTAATCTTTAAGGACTTCATCTTCTTTGAGAGTGAGGGAGTACACTCTGCCGGATGGTATCTTTACTCCCGGTATTAGGTCTATTGGGCAATCATAGGCTCTATGTGGGGGTAGAGTCTCCGCCATCCCTTTGTCAAAAACATCTGTGTTATCTGCATATTGAGAAGGTATCACAGAGACAACATTTTTAGAGACAGCTCCAATATGCATAGTAGGAGAAACCAGCGCCCTGACCGGACTATCCTAGGTAATACCGAGTAATGTAGTACATCGAGTATTGCATATATTGGAAGGGAACTGAATCTGAGATGTCGACCAGTCGATGGCAGGATTATGAAGCTTCAACCATGGAATGCCCAGAATGACTTTGTAGGCTGGTGCTTTGATGATATCGAATGATATGTCTTCAGTATAGCCTTCATCGGTACTCATATGTAGTGGAACCGTTTGATGAGTTACCATTCCTGAGACAAGAATTGAACCATCCACTACATTCACTGTTTCAGGTATAGTTTTGCGAACCAGTGGTATTCTTGACATAGAGGCAAAGCATTGATCAACATAATTACCTGTTGCACCTGAATCAATCACAGCTGTTGTCTGGAATGAAACACCGTGATCTAAGGAAAATGTAACAGGTAGGCGGACTAAATGACTCGGATTCTGTAATGTAGAGTCCAAAGGTGAGTTTCCCGACATAGGGACTCTGTCTACTGTCGGGATCTGGCATTTCCTGCCTTTCTTTTGGGCTTTTTGGGACATTCAGGCAATAAGTGATCAGAGGTCCCACAGTACATGCAGAGATTGTGTGATCTACGATATTCTCATTGAGCAGGGGTAAGTGGTCCCCTAACCACACCAATCTGCATAGGTTCTGGCACAGGAAGTGAGGAAGACGAGGTCTCTGCTGAAACCGTGCTGAACAATACTGGTTTCTTTTCACCACGTCTTTCGGATTTACGGGCATCAATCTGAAGGACTAAATCTAGCAGTTCCCCAAATGCCGTGGGGACTACAGGAACAGTGGAGAGGATGCCCTTTAATTCATCTGAGGGACCTTGATAGAAGACGGTTGTCTTCTTTTCCTCATGCACGTTAGTTTCTGCTGCCAACTGATTGAACCGGGCCAAATAGACCAATAAAGAATTGTTCCCTTGTCGATAATTTAAGAGTTCCAGGTCAGTAGCTTGAGTAGTATAACGAGTATCAAATACTTTACTCATCATAGCAAGAAGGGCATCACAATTGTAGAGAACATGACTATTGGATTCCAACAATGGATTAGCCCATGCAGCTGCAGTGCCTCCTAAATGAGACAAGACAAAAGCCGCTTTAGTTGTAGAAGTTGGAAATGAAGCGGGGCGACACAAAAAATGCAGTTTGCATTGGTTAATGAATGTTCGGTATTGTTTAGGGTCGCCTAGGAAGCGTTCAGGAGGAGCTAGAGGGAACTAGGTTGTAAGCATGATCGGGTTTGATTCCTGCTGTGGAGGTGGAAACCCTGAACCTGATGCTGTAGCACCAGCACCGGCCATCTGTGGCGCTGGTGTGGTAACCAAAGCCTGAATGGCGTCCATACGTTGGCCTAGTGCCTCTTGTGCATTGGTCAAGTCGGTACGTAGATCCGTGACCATTTGCACGATTTGATTCAAAGCATCACTGGCCTCCGTGGACATTTTCGTTGGCTGCTAATTCTGTTACTCACCACTCCGAAATAGGCCTTCCATCCCAGCTCCCCTCAGTACAAGAGTCAGGCTTCCTCAAAGAGGGGCTCTTTTCCATAATGTACCTCTCTGCTGTTTCAGTTGTGACAGACAGAGGTGTCAATTGAATAAAAGAGCGGGGAGAACACACAGCGCCAATACCAATGCTGCAAAGGAATACAAATATATTAGACAGTGTTGAGGTTAATGCAAGTGATTAGAACAGTTGAATAAAATGGCCAACTACCTAGATAGGTATTGGAGTGGAGTTTCCCTGGTGTGGATCTACAAGGAATAACACAAAATGAGTGAAATTGTCTAATTCAATATTGGTCCCAACTATATATAGAATTGATAGCAACTAACCTGAATAAGGATATATTGAGGAAAGGAATCCAGGAAACAGAAGACAACGACAGGAGAAAATAACTGTCATGATCTCTGCTTCCAAAAGGTCAGGGTTTTCCCAACTCCCTTGGAAGCAGATCCATAACCCAGGTTCCGAGTGCCAACCAGTCCCAATTGGGACCTTTTGGACCCAGTCCTGGCGCCAGTGGCACCAGGCTCATAAATATGCCCAGTCCCAGCGCTGGAAGCGCCGGGCTCATAATGCTTGGGTGGACTTACCTTCAGCAGACCATGCTGCTTACTTGCCTGCCAGTTGAGCCTCTGATCCTCTTCTGTTTGGAACTACTTTTCCTGTTGGGTGGGGCTGGAGCCACTCCCTAGATTCAGAACACTGGAACTCTTCTGGAAGGCAGGAACTCTTTTCTTACCAGGAACTCTTTTCTTACTTAGGCGTGGCTGTGGAAGGAGACACCTAAGCACTACAGGAGGCTATTTAAACCACACCCGGTGGATGAATCTTGCTTTGCGTTATTCTGCAACCTCTGCAGCAGAACGCTCATCGTGTCTTCTGCATTCGGTCCTGGGCCTAAGGAAAAAGGCTTACCATCCTGAATCCAGTCTTCAGCAACACCTATAAAGACAAGAAAGAACAGGTTAGCATTCCGGCATCTGAAAGGCAAAGGCTTACCAACCTGAATCCAGTCTTCAGCAACACCTATAAAGACAAGAAAGAACAGGTTAGCATTCCGGCATCTGAAAGGCAAAGGCTTACCTACTCTTCGTACGCTCCGGAGGCCTTCGGCGCTGCATCCCGCATCTGAAAGACAAAACAAGGTGCGTTTAAAGACATTGGGGAACTTTAATACTCACGTGCCATTACTCCTTTCCACATCTAATCCAGTGGGTATTCCGGCACCCTGCAGCCGCTCCGAACTCGTACCTGCAAAATAAAAAGACAGTTAGAGCGCATAGTGAAGCAGGCAACAAGCGCTTACTTACGTGCTTCCAGGCGCTTCTATTCATCACACGGGCTCCATCTTCAACTCACTTCAGCCCGTCATCCGCCATCGCCGGAACCCTGCAAAACAAGAGACATCATTACTAAAGACTTTAAAGACATTTGAATGACTCGAAACTTACCGTTCGTGCAGTAAACGACGGACAGCAGTCCTCTGAAGTCAAGAGGTCTGCGCTACCTATCCAGTGAAGAAACTGGTTACAGCACCCTGCCCCGAGGCAGATGGAGAGCTCGGCATTCACTTACCTAAGGTGAGAGCGTTAACCTTTGGGGGTCTACAGGAGAGGAGAAGAGGAAAGAGATAGGGACACCCCAATAACCCCAGTTCATTAACCCCATATTTTCTATCTGCAGACATCTTACTCTACACGTCAGGCATACAGTGCACAGAGGTCCAGCCTAAAGAGCCAACCGGGTGCTACACATCACCTTTGAAGATACGGTAGTCGCCCAGTCAAGACCGGCGCCTCTGCGAGAATCAGGTGAGCGTTACAGAACGCAAAGCCTACCGCAAAACTCTCGCCCAGGCGCTATGGAAACCTCGGATACTGACCCCCTAGCCGGGTTACTTGGGGAACTAAGGGCAGAAGTGCATGCAGCTCGTCAGAAAACGAATGCTCTAAGAAGGGAACTAATTATTTCCAAGGAGAGAACAGACAATATTGCTAGACAAGTGCTACAGTCACAAGCCGGACAGACCCCGTTACCCGCATCAGGGGCAAATCTTCCTTCAATATCCTCTATGAATCCAGTGCAGATCAACCTACCTGGGAATGTACCTCTGGCTCCGCCCGAACGATTTTCTGGTGACCCAAAGAGGTTTGCAGTATTTATCAATCAGTGCCGGTTGCACTTCTTATGCCGGCCAGCAGCCTTTCCAACTGATCAAGCAAAAGTAGCTTTTGTACTTTCGTACCTTAGTGGCAATGCGGCAGACTGGTCGATCCCTCTAGTTAATCAAGATGATCCGGTTCTCCATGATTTTCAAGCCTTTCAGCTTAGTATGGAAAAACTGTTCGCAAGACATTCACAGGGGCAGGCCTTGGACAATGAGCTTCTTTCGTTGCGACAGGGTAATCAAGACCTTTTGGCTTATATTGCATCTTTCAATAGACTAATAGTGGAAACTCAATGGCCTGAGGACAAAAGGATTACGCTGTTTTATAGAGGTCTACGTGGAGAGCTCAAAGACGTTTTAGCCCAAGTAGTGAATCCCCCACAAGACTGTTCGGATTATATAGACTTGGTCGTTCAAATAGATCACAGGCTGCAGAACAGGAAGGCCGATCGTTCCAAGTTTGATGCTCGAGTATTTTCCAAACCGCCAACTCCTTCCAAAGGAGTAGACTCCGGGGAACCCATGCAAATAGGGGGTCTGAAAGGTCCTCTAACACAAAGGGAGCGGGAAAGGAGGAAACAGTTGCAATTATGCCTATATTGCGGAAACTCAGGGCACTTTCTTCGAGACTGTCCGGTGAAACCTGCCAAGAAGGCAGTAGGAGCTGCAGTTACCAAAGTTACAAACTCTGAGCAGGGAAACGACCTCGCCCGACAAGAATAGAGGTCCTCTTGCCGAGCGTGAAAACCAGTTCCGTGACCTCGCATTTCGTGATACCTATGGTCCTCATTAGCCCTGATAATCCGGATCGATTACATGCAATTGAAGCTTACGTCGACAGCGGTGCCATCGGCAATTATGTGGATCATGAAATGGTTTTGAGGATGAATCTAACTCTTTGTCCCAAGGCTGTAAAGGACGTCATTACTACAGTGGATGGTACGGAGATAGCCTCCGGGCCAGTAACGCATACCACTCAAGAGGTGACGCTAGTAAGTCAAGATGGACACCATGAGAAGATCGTGTTCGATGTGATCAAGGCCCCTCAGTTTCAGATTATTCTAGGAATACCTTGGTTAGAGAAACACAATCCTCTGATCGATTGGCGAGCAAGAACGGTCCAGTTTCCAGAATGTGTCTCTACTTGTCACCCTCCACCTGGTGTTGCACTGGCCGCAATTTCTTCTGAGACTCCCCAGTTACCTCCCGAATACCTAGAATACCAAGATGTTTTCCGGAAGGATCAGGCTAACTCTCTACCTCCTCATAGGTCTTATGACTGCCAGATAGACCTGATACCTGGATCTACTCCTCCTTGTAGTAGAATTTATGCCCTCACCGAGCCTGAGAACCTTCACCTTCGACAATACCTGGATCAATACCTGGCAAATGGGTTTATTCGTCCTTCCAAGTCCCCTGCTTCTTCAGCTTTGTTCTTCGTTCCAAAAAAGGAAGGAGACCTTAGAACTTGTATCGATTATCGCTCCCTGAACCAGATCACCGTTAAGAATAGATATCCGTTACCTTTGATCCCTGAACTCCTGGACCAAGTCAGAAAAGCATGCATATATACAAAGCTGGATCTTAGAGGAGCTTACCACTTGGTACGAGTAAAAGAGGGCGATGAATGGAAGACGGCCTTCCGCACCAAGTATGGGCTATTTGAATATCAGGTCATGCCCTTCGGACTTTGCAATGCCCCGGCCGCCTTTCAATATTTTATGAACGATGTCCTCAGAGAGCTCATAGATGTATGTGTTGTTGTTTACATTGACGACATCCTCGTTTATTCTTCATCGGAATCTGAACATCGGAAACACGTGAAAATGGTCCTCGAAAGATTGCGTCAACACAAACTTTTTGCTAAGCTGGAAAAATGTGTTTTCAACGTGACTGAAGTTGAATTCTTGGGATTCATATTATCACCTGGCGGAGTGCGTATGGATTCAAAGAAGGTCGATGCAGTTCTCAAATGGCCATCACCATCCTCCGTAAAAGGTGTGCAAAGCATGTTAGGCTTCGCTAACTTTTACCGCAGGTTTATCCCCGAATTCTCTCGAATAGTCCAGCCCATCACTGCCTTGTTAAAGAAAAACAAACGTTTTGAATGGTCTACCGAGGCGGAACAAGCTTTCCAGGATTTGAAGACTAAATTTATCTCTGCACCAATCTTAAAACACCCTCGCCCCGAACTCCCCTACATCGTGGAAACTGATGCTTCAAGCCTTGCCATGGGGGCAGTTCTATCACAAAAGGACCCGGTAACCAATCAGTTGCATCCCGTGGCATTTTGGTCCCGCAAATTCTCGCCTCCTGAAATCAATTACACGATTACTGACAAGGAACTTCTGGCTATCAAGTCTGCCTTTAAGGCTTGGCGGCATTATCTGCTGGGGGCCCGACACACCGTTACTGTGATTACGGATCACCGAAACCTGCAATATTTGAAGACCGCAAAAGCCCAATCCTCTAGACAACTCCGTTGGGCATTATTCTTTTCCGAGTTTGACTTCATAATTACCTATCGACCTGGTACAAAGAACGGTAAAGCCGATGCCCTTTCTCGGATGGGAGTGGAAGAACACTTGGTCAACCCTAAACCTGTACCAATCATTCCCGAACAAAGAATTCTGGGTGTAATCGCCACAGAATCCATAGAGGAAGTTAAGGATAAAGCCAGGCAACTTGTAACTCCAGCAGACATACAGAATTGGCATCTGCAGGGAAAGGACTTTGCAGTAAAGGACAACTTATTGTATTTCCAAGAACGATTATACCTACCCAGCACAGATTTACAGAAAAAAGTAATCTCTTGTTATCACGACTCTTTAATGGAAGGTCATCCCGGTATAGCCAAGACCTCAGAAAAGATCAAGCGCTACTTCTGGTGGCCGTCTTGGAAAAAAGATATCAGAGACTTTATAATGTCCTGTGGAGTATGCGCCCAAAACAAGAGTCAAAAGGAAAGACCAGCAGGCCTCTTACGCCCTATTGACATCCCACCTCGCCCTTGGCATACGCTTTCTATGGACTTCATCACCGATCTACCTCCATGCTCCGGATACAATACGATTCTAGTAATCGTGGACTTATTCTCCAAGATGGCGCATTTCATTCCGCTCAAAGGCTTGCCAACAGCAGCAACTCTGGCCCGAGAATTTCTCGAAAACATCGTCCGACTGCACGGTTTTCCTTCGGTTCTAATTTCGGATTGAGGTAGTCAATTTATTTCTCATTTTTGGCGAAGTTGCTGTCGGTCGGCTCAAATTGATGTGAGACTATCGACCAGTCACCACCCTCAGACCGACGGACAAACCGAGAGGACCAATCAAACTCTGGAACAGTATTTACGCTGCATGCTGCAACAAACTGAAAAAACTTGGAAAGATATCCTTTGGATAGCCGAGTATGCCTACAATAACTCTGTCCATTCGGGAACTGGGAAAACCCCGTTTTTTCTTTTGTACGGCAGTCACCCTCGAACCTCGGAGTTGGATCCCCTCCAAGATCTTGAAACACCAGCAGTAGACTACCTGCATTCTACAATCACCCAAGCCTTTAAGGAAGCTGTTTCTCACCTTCAAAGGGCTAAAGAACAATACAAGAAAGGAGCAGATCAACATCGGAAGGAAGCCCCTCACTATCAAGTAGGGGATCAAGTCTGGTTATCCACCAAATATCTATCTCTAAAAGGGCCACGCACATTCAACCCAAGATACCTTGGTCCCTATTCCATCACTACCATAGTAAACCCAGTAGCGGTCAAGTTGGACTTGCCCCCGCACATGAAGATACATCCGGTCTTCCACGTCTCTCTATTAAAACCCGTGCAACCTCAAACCCGACTAACCAAATCTCCAAAACCTATCATAGTGGATGGAGAACTCGAGTTTGAAGTCAAAAGCATTCTGGACTCCAAGATCTCCAAATCTAAACTATTCTACCTAATTGACTGGAAAGGCTACGGCCCCCAAGAGAGATCCTGGGAACCTGCTGAATATGTCCACGCTCCTCGCCTAATCAAAAGATTTCACCGAACATTTCCTGACAAGCCAAAACCCCCGGAGAAGCCCGGTTTGGGAGGGGCCTTGAGGGGGGGTACTTTCATGATCTCTGCTTCCAAAAGGTCAGGGTTTTCCCAACTCCCTTGGAAGCAGATCCATAACCCAGGTTCCGAGTGCCAACCAGTCCCAATTGGGACCTTTTGGACCCAGTCCTGGCGCCAGTGGCACCAGGCTCATAAATATGCCCAGTCCCAGCGCTGGAAGCGCCGGGCTCATAATGCTTGGGTGGACTTACCTTCAGCAGACCATGCTGCTTACTTGCCTGCCAGTTGAGCCTCTGATCCTCTTCTGTTTGGAACTACTTTTCCTGTTGGGTGGGGCTGGAGCCACTCCCTAGATTCAGAACACTGGAACTCTTCTGGAAGGCAGGAACTCTTTTCTTACCAGGAACTCTTTTCTTACTTAGGCGTGGCTGTGGAAGGAGACACCTAAGCACTACAGGAGGCTATTTAAACCACACCCGGTGGATGAATCTTGCTTTGCGTTATTCTGCAACCTCTGCAGCAGAACGCTCATCGTGTCTTCTGCATCCGGTCCTGGGCCTAAGGAAAAAGGCTTACCATCCTGAATCCAGTCTTCAGCAACACCTATAAAGACAAGAAAGAACAGGTTAGCATTCCGGAATCTGAAAGGCAAAGGCTTACCTACTCTTCGTACGCTCCGGAGGCCTTCGGCGCTGCATCCCGCATCTGAAAGACAAAACAAGGTGCGTTTAAAGACATTGGGGAACTTTAATACTCACGTGCCATTACTCCTTTCCACATCTAATCCAGTGGGTATTCCGGCACCCTGCAGCCGCTCCGAACTCGTACCTGCAAAATAAAAAGACAGTTAGAGCGCATAGTGAAGCAGGCAACAAGCGCTTACTTACGTGCTTCCAGGCGCTTCTATTCATCACACGGGCTCCATCTTCAACTCACTTCAGCCCGTCATCCGCCATCGCCGGAACCCTGCAAAACAAGAGACATCATTACTAAAGACTTTAAAGACATTTGAATGACTCGAAACTTACCGTTCGTGCAGTAAACGACGGACAGCAGTCCTCTGAAGTCAAGAGGCCTGCGCTACCTATCCAGTGAAGAAACTGGTTACAGCACCCTGCCCCGAGGCAGATGGAGAGCTCGGCATTCACTTACCTAAGGTGAGAGCGTTAACCTTTGGGGGTCTACAGGAGAGGAGAAGAGGAAAGAGATAGGGACACCCCAATAACCCCAGTTCATTAACCCCATATTTTCTATCTGCAGACATCTTACTCTACACGTCAGGCATACAGTGCACAGAGGTCCAGCCCAAAGAGCCAACCGGGTGCTACACATCACCTTTGAAGATACGGTAGTCGCCCAGTCAAGACCGGCGCCTCTGCGAGAATCAGGTGAGCGTTACAATAACCAACAGGGATGTTAGTATAGGGAAGTAGCCCCGGACGGCACGAGGGTCGCACTAGTGCCGGGTTGGTGCAGTTTTCAGGAAAGCGTTTATATGCACTTAAGGACAATCTCACAGGAAAGTCACTCAATGTCCCAGAATCCAACAGAAGACAAATATCCAAACAAGTCGTGGAGATAAATAGTAGCAGAGATGGGGATAGCCAATTAAGTATGTACCTGAGCACACATGTATCCAGAGTAGCTGTAGAAAAGTTCCAGATAGTCGACAGCAATTTAGTTCCGAGTGCAGAAGCGGCAACCTGGAATGAAGTACTGCAAGAGACAGAAGGGAGCCGGATCCAGTAACGTTCCGAGTCAAACAGCCAGATGAGCACAACAGGAATAAAGGAGGAGAGGAGGCAATCCAGTAGTCAGGCAAAGGTAAAAACCAGGTGTTCAGATGAGGAATCGTGTAGGAAGACACGAAGAAGTAACGGAAGAAACCGCGTGTAGCTTGTAACGCTAATTAGTAGCAACGAGCCCCTTGGAAGATGGTGGTTTTATAGTCGTAAGAGGAGCGTGTCTTGCCGTACGTCTTCAATGTACAAGACGTGTCAGCTGACCCGGAGTCCGTCGAAGTTTGTACAGACGCCATGGTAGCCTGTATCTGGTCCATAGAGGAGCTTGTAAAGAAGTCGTACTCTGCAAGGAGGCCCGCGGGGAAGCCTGAAGTGTAACAGAGTTTAACTCCCTATTGTCTCTGTGTGCTTGAACCCCTTCTTCCCCGGGGTCCAACCCTTCCCTTTGATCCACAGCTCACCTTGTTTTCTTGGAAAGTGTGCTCTCTGTCCTGCTTTCAGCGCAGGGGCGCGTTGATTGATGCGGGCTCGTTGGTGCCTAGTTACTTCACTGGCAAGAGTCCGACAGGTAAGTATAATGAGTCTTTTGAACAGTTCTCTAACTTCATTCCTTTCCTTCCTTAGATGCGCAATGTGACCCTTTCGTATTTGTATTGAACTGAGTTATTTTTCTGTCTCTTTTAGGTGCCGCAATGTTTTCAGCGTGGATGCCGGTTATGAAGAAGAAATGCGGTGAGTAAGCGCGGTATGCGGCGCCTCTAGATGTTTGCACGCTAATCTGGAGTGTCTTTTCCCTCTTGCAGATGGATGAGAAGTTCCGGAGACAGAGTTCCCCCAGAGCGGCTGGGATTCAGGTAAGCGTTTGAAGCTCGTACAGTGTTTAAAAATAAGCGAAGATTTGCTGAATGCTTACTAATGCCTTTTTTCTGTTCTTTTCCCTTTTCCTTAGGAAGCGGCGTGCCGGGATGGTAATGACACCGCCGAAGATGCCCGCAGAACAGAAGGAGAGATGAATGATGGGCAGAAGCGCCGCAAGGTAAAGCTGTTCCTAATGGTGTTCTTGTTCTTGCAGGAGCTGAGCGCAGAAGAAAGATGCAGGCCTACTGGAGACCGATCCGAACACGGTGAGTGTCATGCTGCAGGTGCAGAAAACACAAAGCATGTTTTTCAGCCTGGGCGTGGCTTAAATAGTCTCTGGGTATCCCAGGTGTCTCTGGGCTGAACCACACCCAAAAGACTAGACTGCACATGCAGTTCTGGGAACCGAAATATGTGGGGGCATCCATCTTGTCCCCATCAATGCACTACAAGTCCAATCCCCAATGTTATCCTATGGGAGTGAGTGAGTCTGGTGCCACAAGTGCCAAGTCTGACTCCAAGTGGGTCTTTGGAGGGATGGAGAGGCCCTTGAGGGCCATGTAGGTGATCGTGGCCTGGCTCCAGCCTGACATCTTGGAGGGCTGGGGACATGAGGGGTAGGAATCATGACAGCACTCCCCCAAAGGCCCCTCTCAAGGTGGCTCTTCTGTCTGGTCCTGGTTTGTTTGGATGGTTTTGATGAAATCGTCTAAGAAAGCGAGGTGCATGGATGTACTCACAAGGCTCCCATGTCCTGTCTTGTGGACCATACCCCTTCCAGCCTACTAAGTAGTATCATTTGGATCTGACGTACTTTGAATCCAGGATGTCCTTGACTTTGAATTCTGGCTCCCCGGCGACTATTATTGGCTGCGGTGGCGTTGCTAACCGGGTCCCAGGTTGAACGGGTTTAAGGAGAGACACATGGAACAAAGGATGAATCTGCATGTTTGACGGCAAAGCTAGTCTGACTGCCACAGGATTCATCACGGAGGTGACGGTGAATGGACCCAGGTATCTTGGACAGAAAGTTCAGGTTCCTTTAATGGGCACGTGTTTAGACGCCAGCCAGACTTTGTCTCCCACTTGGTAGTTGGGGGCCTTTGCTCAGTGTTGATCAGCAAACATCTTTTGGCGATTCCTAGCTTGAAGTAGGTGTTCAGCTGCCCTCTTAAAGGTTTGAGAAATGGTTGTGTGCAAGGTTTTGACTGGTGGTATTTTCAGGGTTGTAGGAAAGTCCAACTCAGAAGTAACTGGGTGCCTGCCATACATGGTATAAAAGGGTGTCTGCCCAGTGCTGGTGTTTAGGGAATTATTATAAGCATATTCAGCTATCCATAATAGGTCGAATCAGCTTCCTTCAGCTTGGTGCAACATGCAACGCAGATACTGCTCGAGCGTCTGATTTGTCCTCTCAGTTTGACCATCCGTTTGGGGATGGTGACTGGTGGATAGCCGGAAGTCGATCTGGGCCATAGAGCAGCATTTTCTCCAGAAGTTAGATACAAACTGAGTATCTCAGTCTGAGACTAAAACTTAAGGAAACCCATGGAGCCGTACAATGCCTTCAAGAAATACCTTTGCCAGAGTGGAAGCATTTGGGAGCCCCTTAAGAGGAATGAAATGTGCCATTTTTGAAAATAGGTCCACGACCACAAGAATAGTGTTAAACCCTTGACTGGGTGGTAAATCAGTAATAAAATCGAGGGACAACGTGTGCCAGGGTGCTGCTAGGATTTCCAATGGTTGTAATAGCCCAGCCGGTTTCTGCTTGGATGACTTGTTTTGAGCACACACGCCGCAAGATAGGATGAATTGGATAATGTCTTTACGCCACGTGGGCCACCAATAATTTCGTTTTTACGTTGGCTAGGGTTTTAGCGATTCCGGGGTGGCCCTCGATCAAGGAATCATGATAACCGGACATGACTTGTTCTCGTAGTTCTTGGTTTGGTAAGAATAAACGATTCCTGAAGTAGGGCAACTGATCTTTTCTCATGTAATGTTCTCCTTGTGTACTCCACGCTTGTAATTGCTCCAGACTCATCAGGTTTTGGATTTCTTCATGTAATTCTTTCTGAGTTATGGTTGCTGTGATTCCTAGGAGCTTGTCACTCGGGATGATTGCTATTGGGTCAGGGGTCTGATACCCTTGCTCTTCCACCCCCGTAGGGAAAGGGCATCGGCCTTTCCGCTTTTCACCCCTGGTCGAAATGTAATCACATAGTCATATTCAGCAAAAAAAAAGAGCCCAACGTAGTTGTCGTAAGGATTGGGCCATTGCCGTTTTTAGGTACTGGAGGTTTCGGTGCTCAGTTATTACGGTGATTATGTGTCTGGTGCCCAAGAGGTAGTGCCGCCATGCCTTAAAGGCTGACTTAATGGCCAGAAGTTCTTTGTCTGTGATATCGTAATTGAGTTCAGGGGGTGTGAATTTACACGACCAGAAGGCAAGAGGGTGTAACTGGCCCGTTTCGGGGTCCTTTTGTGAGAGGACGGCTCCCATAGCCATGCTTGAGGCGTCCGTTTCCACCAGGTATAAGAGATCAGGGCGAGGGTGGCGTAAGATTGGGGCAGATGTGAATCTTGCTTTGAGTTCCTGGAAAGCTTCCTCGGCTTCTGTTGTCCACTGGAACTTTGTGTTGCTTTTCCTTAGCAATGACGTGATGGGATGCACGATTTGCGAAAATCCTGGGATGAACCGGCAGTAGAAGTTTGCAAAACCCAGCATACTTTGAACCCCCTTTAATAAATTTGAGGTTGGCCAGTTCAGGATAGCATCTACCTTGTGTACATCCATTCGGATTCCATTCGGGCTGAGAATAAAGCCCAGGAATACCACCTCACAGACGTGGAATTAGCACTTTTTGAGCTTGGCGTAGAGCTGGTGTTGACAGAGTTTCTCCAATACGGATAGGACGTGTTTAACGTGGTCCTGCTTTGATGCGGAATATACTAGAATATCGTCGATGTACACTAGAGCACATACATCAATCAATTCCTGTAGGACATCGTTCATGAAGTATTGAAATGCTGCAGGCGCGTTGCAAAGGCCAAAGGGCATTACTTGATATTCGTACAAGCAGTATTTCGTGCGAAAAGCGGTTTTCCATTCATCCCCCCTGTTTTACGCGAACATGGTGATATGCCCCCCTCAGGTCTAGTTTTGTGTAGATTTGGACATCTTTGACTTGATCAAGCAATTCAGGGATCAGTGGCAGGGGGGTAGCGTTTTTTTACGGTAATCTGGTTCAGTGCGCGATAGTCGATGCACGTTCTCAAGTCCCCCTCCTTTTTCGGTACGGAGAATAGACGACTGGCTGCTGGAGACTTCGAGAGACAGATGAACCCGTTGGCCAGGTATTGGTCAAGATAGGCCTTCATGTGCTGGTTTTCTGGTTCCGTGAGTGCGTAAATTCGCCCACAAGGGATTTGTGCGCCGGGTATCAGGTCGATTTGGCAATCATATGGTCTATGCGGTGGCAGGGTATTAGCCAGTTCTTTCTGAAAGACATCTTGAAAGTCCTGGTATTCACTTGGTAGGGTACCAATTGTCACAGTCGCAAGCTTGGAGGTTCTGGTGTCTATTGTTTGTTTCTCTTGGCGATAACATGTGTGGGCGCCAGTCTCGGGAAAGGCCAATTCTTTTACTCGCCAATCGATTCGAGGATTGTGAGCTACCAACCATGGCATTCCCAAAATCAACCGGAACTGTGGTGCCTTAATGAGGTCGAAAACGATAGATTCTTGGTGTCCATCCTGGCACAGAAGGGTTAAAGCTGCAGTGCATTGGGATACTGGATCAGAAGCTATTTCCGTGCCGTCGACAGTGGTAACAGTGTCGGTGGTTGATTTAGGGCGTAACGGAAGCCCCATCTTTGCCACAAGATCCTGTTCGACGTAATTCCCAACGGCTCCACTGTCAATGTACGCTCTTACTGCGTGCATCCGAGATGGTTGTTGGTGATTGATCAAGACCACAGATAGTGCAAAACGGGAGGTCTGTAGTTCACTTTCTTCGCTCGACAAGTGGACCCCTACACTTGCCGGGCTGGGGAGTTTTCCGATTCCTTGATGGTATCTTCCTTGTCCGTGGCCCCTACCGTCCTCCTCGGTGGCTTCACAGGGATCTCTTTAAGGAAATTACCTGACCTTCCACAGTACAGACATAACTGCTGCTGTCTCCTTTTATCCATTTCTGCTTTAGTCAAGGGGGATCTGACCCCCCCAATTTTCATTGGTTCTCCTGAACCTTCCGTTGTGCGGGCAATATTGTCCTTTGAACGCACATACATAGGGCGAGGGTCCGGTCTGGTTCGATCTGCTCTTCGGTCCTACAACCTATGATCCAGTTGAACAACAAGGTCAATGAATTCTGAGCAGTCTTTCGGGGGGTTCACTACTTGTGCGAGAACATCCTTGAGCTCCCCCCGCAACTCCCGATGAAATAACGTAGTTCTCTTCTACACTGGCCATTCTGCTTCAACTACGAGTCTTTTGAACGTGGCTATGTATGTTAACAGGTCTTGATTCCCTTGGCGTAGGGACAGAAGTTTGTTGTCTAATGCCTGCCCATGAGTACGACGGGCGAACAGCTTTTCCATCTCCTGCTGAAAGCCCCTGAAGTCATGCAGCAAAGGATCGTCTTGAGCCACAAAGGGTACAGACCACTCCGCGGTGCTACCACTCAGGTAGGATAGCACAAAAGCGACCTGTGATTGGTCATTCGGAAAGGCCCCTGGTCTACAAAGGAAGTGCAGGCGGCACTGGTTCATGAACGTTGCAAACCTCTTGGGATCCCTGTAAATCGTTTCGAGCGGGGCCAAGGGAACTGCCCCAGGAAGGGTTATCTGAACGGGATTGGCTAATGGTGCTGGCATCCAGGGCACGCTTCCCGGCCCTGCTTGTGACTGGAGAAGTTGCTGGCTTAAATCATCAGTGCGTTCTTTGGCTACTATCAGCTCTCTCCTCAGGGTGTTGGTCTCCTGCATGGCTGCATGTACTTCGGAACGTAGCCGCACCAACATGGGCTAACTGGTCGGTTTCTGATGTTTCCATGACGCCAAGGTGGATTTTGATGTGAGGCTTTGTGTTCTGTAACGCTCACCTGGTATCCAAGGGGATGTCACTCAGCCTGTTCTGACCTCTTACGACCTCAAACCCTTCTCTGGAGTCTACTCGACTGGAGACTGGGCCTGAAACACAGGATTGGTAGAGTGTAACTCCCTATTGTCTCTGCGTGCTTGAACCCTTACTTCTCCGGGGTCCAACCCTTCCCTTTGATCCACAGCTCACCTTCTTTTCTTGGAAAGTATGCTCTCGGTCCTGCTTTCAGCGCAGGGGCGCGTTGATTGATGCAGGCTCGTTGTTGCCTAGTCACTTCACTGGCAAGAGTCCGACAGGTAAGTATAATGAGTCTTTCGAACAGTTCTCTAACTTCTTTCCTTTCCTTACTTAGATGATGGCCGGCGTCCGGGGATGGCGACGTGCTGCTGAGATGAGTAGCGCTGAAGGTGAGTGAGAGCGCGATGTGCAATGCAACCCTTTCGTATTTGTATTGAGCTGAGTTCTTTTTCTGTGTCTTTTAGGTGCCGCGACGTTTTCAGCGTGGATGCCGGTTATGAAGAAGAAATGCGGTGAGCAAGCGCGGTATGCGGCACCTCTAGATGTTTCCACGCTAATCTGGAGTGTCTTTTCCCTCTTGCAGATGGATGAGAAGTTCCGGAGACAGAGTTCCCCCAGAGCGGCTGGGAATCAGGTAAGCGTTTGAAGCTCATACAGTCTTTAAAAATAAGCGAAGATTTGCTGAATGCTTAATAATGCCTTTTTTCTGTTCTTTTCCCTTTTCCTTAGGAAGCAGCGTGCCGGGATGGGAATGACACCGCCGAAGATGCCCGCAGAACAGAAGGAGCAATGAATGATGGGCAGAAGCGCCGCTCGGTAAGGCTGTTCCTAATGGTGTTCTTGTTCTTGCAGGAGCTGAGTGCAGAAGAAAGATGCAGGCCTACTGGAGACCGATCCAAACGCGGTGAGTGTCACGCTGCAGGTGCAGAAAACACAAAGCATGTTTCTCAGCCTGGGTGTGGCTTAAATAGTCTCTGGGTATCCCAGGTGTCTCTGGGCTGAACCACACCCAAACGACTAGACTGCACATGCAGTTCTGGGAACCGAAATATGTCGGGGCATCCATCTAGTCCCCATCAATGCACTACAAGTCCAATCCCCAATGTTATCCTATGGGAGTGAGTGAGTCTGGTGCCACACGCGCCAAGTCTGACTCCAAGAGGGTCTTTGGAGGGATGGAGAGGCCCTTGAGGGCCATGTAGGGGATTGTGGCCTGGCTCCAGCCTGACATCTTGGAGGGCTGGAGACATGAGGGGCAGGAATCATGACAGTACTGTAAGAAAGTGAGGAGGAGAAGAAAACAGAAAACCCTATAAAAAACAAAATAAAGGTGTTTCTCTAGAAGCATCTAAATAAAAAGGCTCTTTGAAGACGAAATCCCCTACCCTGGTTGCAATTTATTCCCCCACACCCGCACACAGCATGAAAGCCACATCTGGGGCTTTTGAGGATGGTGGGCATGGAAATGGGACTCTGGAGGCTAAGGGATTGCGCAATAACATTTATGGGTGTGGTGTCTACGCAGAGGAATGTTGTTCAGAACTGATAGTGTTAAATGGAGAGCTCTTTACTGTGATTGGTGGATGCGTGTGTGACTGTTTATCACTAACGAATGAGGGGGTGCTGGAAAGAAGATAGTGGAAAGGGAAGAAGGGCTGTTACTGCTTTACTGGAGGGCGGCCCTCAGAGTACTTAGGGAAGCGCACATGCCACATACTACAGTTGTCAGCATGCTGCACATGGGAATGGGATAGTGGGGATTATCAGTACTGAGGGTGTGGTTAACAGGAAGGGGCGTTAATACTTCTCTCCATGACTGTGCATTGTGAGCCGGGCTGACATGGTTGCCATTACTTGCAAAGGTAATGTAGCATAGCAGAAATTGTTCCAAACTCAGTTACAGCTCAAAGCTATGTGGGCCGCTACTCCGTTATGGAAAGCTAGAAACAGAATATGGAGCAGTTCTGGGTTGTGAACTTTTGTAGGTCTGCTGCTGAGAACTTGCAACCGGCAAAGAGGCCTACATAGTTGAACCAAATACATACATGTGCAATGGCACATTGTGGGGTGTTTGTAAGCGTGTAATTTCCCAATAACACTCTGTAGATTGCAGAACATTGCACTTTTCTACGGTTCATGGGTCCGGATTGTGTCCGCGACATAAGAGCCCATGCACAGCGTGTGTGCGGTCCCATGGTGATGTTGCACATGTTCTCGATTGGGATGGCTGTCCGCAGGATGTGTTTTGGGAAGAATACTTTGTGCGCATGTGCATAGGTATCCTATGCACACGGTTGGGATCTCTGCACTGATTAATAGTGCAACACACTTGCACCAACCATTTTGGGACACGCTGGGTATTTGTAGGGTATAGTAGGTGGGATGTTTGTGTGTAGAGCTACCTGTAGGATGTGGGTGGGCACTTCAAATGACTTAATTTGTCACAACTTTCTTTGCATATGCTGGGCAGGGGCGGTGTTACCAGGAGATAGAGGAAGAGATACGCATGTGTGTACTTGTGGAACGGACAAACGTCCGCTCCCACAACTAATTATAGGTGGTTCAAAAGGTGCGGACATGCGGTTTGTACTGCCGTGGTATGGATGCCTCCATTATGATTGCTGATAGGCTGGGCAGGTGTGGTGTCAGTAGGACACTTGTCTTTTGCTTAATTGCGGTCATTCCCACCAGTACTGTGTGCCGCTGTGTCATAACAGCATTTTAAAACCAAAGGAAAAGCCACATATACACTCAGCAACAATTTACATATTAACATTTACTTCCACATATTCATACATACCATTAGGAAAGGGAGGGGTGTAACAGAAGTGGATACTTACTGTGGGGAATTGGTGATTTGCACAAGTTTGTTTTCGTGAGGGGAGGAAGGGATTGAGGTATCAGCGTAACATCTCGAATTAGACAGATTTTGAGGGGATGGCATGCTGTGAAATGGGGAGGGGGAACAAGTGCAGGTCAGGCAGTGGTATTTTATTTTGACCATAATATGTCCTTATACGTCATCTTTTAAGGTGGCAAAATTGTTCACCAATTCTTCTATTTTGGCTTCCAGGCTGTCAAGTTTCCTATTTACAGAGTTTCTTTCCTTTCCTGTGCCCGTATGCTGTTGTGGAAGGGGTCCCGCTTGTGCTGCCTTGCTTTCCTTTCCAATATGTTCTCGTAAAGAAAAGAAAATCTGTTAGGTGTACATGAAGCAATAGATATTAAATATTTTATGTTTTCAGACTGCGGTGTGTACCAATGGGGTTACTATCGTAAGTCATTGCGTCATGAGGGAAATTTTCTTCCAGCCACTCTAAGGTGCTTGCCATTGCTGAGTAAAAAAAGAAATGTTATGGTTCTCAACTATTGTATACTGCACCACCTGTGCAATTATCAGACAAACTTCAGTGTGCTTACTACGTTGTAGTGACGTTCTGGTCTTAGTACTTTCCAGTCCTTACTCTGCCAGTATGTTACCATGTAAAGTAGCAGTGCGGTAAGATTGTCGAAGGCAGGCGTCACGTCTCTTGTTGGTGCATTCCGTTATGGTGTACTCCCTATGGATTTGTGCTGTTTGTTTCAAAAGTACACAGTTTACAGACCTACTTTATTTTCCCTTGCAATTCATGTACATGGTGCTGTTTGTATATGTTCCTTGTGTTTGCTGAATGGTACCACTACGTAAGAGAGCCATGCCTTTGTGAGCAGGTTGGATGCCACCCGAAGTCCGCAACCAGACGCATAGTCCACGACTGCTGTGCGCATTAACATGGTGCCAGCAGGTTCAGTATGTTGTACAGTACATCTTTACAAACTAAGGGTATCCTGGTAAAAACATATGAAATTCAGTGAAAAAACATTGTTAAGGGGGCGTTATGGTTAAATTGCACTAGTAAAAACCTATGAAATTCAATGGTAATATGTTGTTACAGGGACGTTATGGTTACAGGTAAAACCAAAAACCCTCAGAAATACGCCAGTTATGGTAAGCTAAGCACCCATAACTCGCGCTATCACAGTGCACTGCAAGGACTAACACCCATGACATCAAAGATGTCATCACAAATGTCATTGATGACATCACTATTTAGTGTATTTAGTTTCCATAAAAAGCCTCCACAAGGGATTGTCATTGTACTGTTGGCAGAAAACTATCAGAGATCATTGGAAGAACTATCATGACATAAATAGTTCATTGCCCAATGCATTGCTATAAACACCATTGCATTACAGAGTTCTTTCCAGTACATGAACCAACTCATGTAGAAACGTAGGCATTGTCGGCAGCATGCATCATAGAGATGCAACATTCAAAATCTTCCCATGTTGGATAGTAAAATGATGAATGCTTTCGTTTCAGAATTTTGTGTACTGTGAAACATGTAATAAGTAGCTAAGAATGCCTCACTTACTACATGATTGTACTACTATACACAAAACATAAAGAGACCACAACGCATACAAATATGAGCATATACAGGGAAAGTAAAGTAAGCAAAAATGTAGCTGTACTACCAGAAAGTGTTCATAACCTAACTGATTATCTTCATGCACAGAAAAGATTGCTGTGTTTTAGGCTGGCTTCTTCCCCTATGTATATGTATCATATGATGTGCCTGAACCCTATGGAAAGTAGTGTAAGAACATATGAGAAGGGTAAGGTCTGCACAAACGTAGTACCTTTTGCCTTCTTACTTCTTGATTGTCAGTGAAGAAAACCACCTGGCCTACATAGGTCAGTGAACAAAACAAGAGGGAGCCACACATGTGATGTCATCAGTGATCCAATGACATTTGTGATGTCATCTTTGATGTCATGGGTGTGAGTCCTTGCAGTGCACAGTGGTAGCGCGAGTCATGGTTGCTTAGCTTACCATAACTGGCGAATTTCTGGGGGTTTTCGGTTTTACCTGTAACCATAATGTCCCTGTAACAATGTATTTCCATTGAATTTCATAGGTTTTTACTAGTGCAACTTAAACATAACGTCCCTTTAAAAATGTTTTTTTCACTGAATATATATATACTGGCGGCACTGCCTGCAGTCTATTCACTACATATAGCCAGCCTTCATGGTTACTTATCCTACTTGGGTTACAGTATCTGTACAGTTATAAAGCAATTTTGCATTTTCTTCAGTGCTCTTTGCACGTGCAATCTTTATTCCGCACAGGAAATGTTACTGAATTCTTTACTTCATCATCAGATTCTATAAGATCTATTTACTCTCTCCCTTGGCATTTCTTCTTGGTGCGTCACCTCTGCTTCATGTAGCATCACCAGTCTCTTGCCTTTGTCAATTCACACTTCTTCAGGGACCTCCTTTAAGAGACTGCAATTTCTCAGCGGGTACATCATGTAAGGCTTTCTCAATGGATACCTTGTTTCAAGAATTCTTCATGGGATAGGGACCATTATTGGCGTCGAGCATGTCGCAATTTACGGCTTCCAACATATAAGCAAAATAGGGGCGGTATCTCCATTAGAGGCATTTGGCTCCTCCTCGACACTCCCCCCTCTGGTTGATTCATCGACCACTCTTCCATCAGTCTTCACATCTAGACATTCTCGTCTGAAAAAGTGTTTCTTTGTAGTCCATATTTTCATTACTACTTAGAGAGATCCTGCTTATTTTACATGTTAATCAACACTCCAGGTCATGTGACTACATATTCCATTCGAGCTACAGTAGATCCATCTTCCCACATACGTCTTGTGGTTTCTTGGATACAGGAACTTCATTCCCTCAGGTGCTAGAATGCTCGCTTCTGACATATTTTCTGATTTCTTCACCTGTCAGCTCTTTGTGTCTAAGCCAAGACTCGACAGCGATCATGATCTTCATTCCTACTGCTTTCTTTGCTGTCTTCTTGCACTGTGTGATTATTATTCTGATCACACAGAATCTGACATGATCATCACCAATAGTGCTCAGAGGAACTTGAAGATATTAGCCAGCCATTGTGGAACCCATGAGAAGATTGATGAAAACCAGCTATCATCCGTAATATCTTCTGCCTCATCTTCCATTTTGATGTGCAAGTTCGTCAGCATCGTTATGGCCTCTGTCAAGGTCCCATTCTCATCATCGTGAGAAGGTATGAATGTGCAACATGATTCTACGATTTTGACACAAACACCTCCATCCATAACTGTAATCATGCCCAGGACATATCTATTCTGCAGGGTCATTAGTCTTATGCCTCTCAACTCTTTCTTGATAGCGTTGAATTGCTTTATAGTAGTGTTGATGATCTGCAGAAGTTCCCATCTGGTAATCTGTAACCATTTGGCATTAGCCATTCCTGGATTCCTGACATGAAGATAGTCGTGAATACTGCATCAGTTTGACTGAACAACCTGTGTTCATACGGAATAGAATCAAAGACTTCTATGGACTTGGCGGAAAAGTAATTCTCTCTTTGTTCGATTAAGAAATCCAACTGATCTCCCCTTCCTGATGTGAGAATCTGCTTTTGGAAACCCTCCAATGTTCAGTCACTCTTCGGAATCACCAATGCTGGAACATGAATGAGTATTATGGAACACAGTCCTGCCCAGTCTTTGGGCAACTTCATATATGCTCTGGATCCACAGGCCCAGTAGTGGTCCATTATTACTACTTTTCCATCCTTCATTCCTGGTAAATTGAAAATTCGGCCGCACTGTTGATTCATTCCAACTCTTCTTGTGCCATTGTTTCTGATCATAGTTCTAAACTAACTAGAGGCGCTATCTGCAACTGGCCTCCTTTATCATTGACCCATGTCAGCAATTTCACAATTTTCGGCCCAATGATGTTTGCATTCATTCTCTGCAGTATCAATAACTGCCTCATAATATCCTGTAAGTGCTAATGTGTTACATATAATCAGGCCTTGAGCCCATCCCTCTGGAGTTAGCAAGTTAGCACTGTTCCCTTGATTTGCAGCTGACCTCTCTCCTTGTATTTTCGTATTTCTTCATAGTTCTTTCCTTGACAATTGAGCATTTTATTTTCCTACCATCTGATTCCTGCTCCATTTATTCCAGGCTGTTCATATCTTATCACATGATCTCTTGTACTGGTTTTCTCCCTTGTCTTTAAATCTTGCACATAGTCATCTTCCCTCAGAGCTGTCTTCTCATTCACCCATACCAAGGATGCTGTTCGATACTGGAACTGACCTCTCGTGTGGCAGAGTGCAAGGTGCATCAGTCAGTGAGATGTCTGGGCTGGTACTTCTATTGCTATGAATATCTTGGAATTCCCCATGGCATAAGGTATGAGAGCAAGAACATAGCAACTCTCCTTGGACGTTCTCTCTCCCACCTTTTTCATGTGCTGATACCACATGTTATTACCCAAGTGCGCTGTGCTGTCTAGACGATTATTTAATTCATAATCATTTTCCATTATGCTTCTCTTTTGTCTTCCTCTTGCAAAGTGAGTGCTAGCATAACACTCAAGAAGTATACCAGTAATGGTTCTTCCTGCAGGGGAGATCAACTGTAAATTCGCTTTAGCAATAGGCAATCTTACATGAGCTATTGGTGTGGGAAAAATCACAAATGGTCTTTCAGTAATAGACAATTCTGTGGGAGCCACTGGATGGGGCAGAGCAGAGTCAAAGGGACTTCTACTATGCTAGGGCCAATAAATTAAACAGTATGAATGAGCAAAATGAAGAAAGCAACAATAAATGCTGAGCACGCATATATTATACACCAATACATCAATCCCCACCATTTATGATTCTCCACACGTCGTTCAGTTTGCTCACTTTCCAAAACTGCACCATTCTTGACATTCCTCATTGTGCCTGTATACTGCGTCAAGGAAAGAAAAAACCTTTTTAATAGGGCAACCCTCTTTAATGGTCAGGTAACTGTAGGATCTGTTCAACTATCGCCATAAGCAGCCTCTTGATTGCAGGGCCATTTTTAGGATCATACAGAAAAGTGTGTATATTAGTACTGCGCCCAACAATAGCAGGATAAGCTCGAAGTATGAAAACAAAAACAGCAAGACGTAGCCTATGGCCATCAGCATCTGTTAGGACCATTGAATTAGCCAAAAAGAAACTCAGTGAGGAATGAGTCTGGAAACTGCTCACGTTTCCAGTCGTCAAATTCGAACCCCAGGTTTGGCATATTTAGCACGTCAACACTTTCTAAAGTCAAATTCAAAGATTCCTGTGGCTCAAGAACTGGGTTTGCACTCTTGCTATTATATCTATCAGGAGTGTCCGGGGTGAGCCACAGTCCAAATGCACACTTGCATTTATTTAATCAGCCACCTTGGCGTCTTTCTTCCTCATCATTGATCGGGTATGCGCGTGCTGAACTTCTACTTCTTGTCTTGCTTCCGAATCGATGGTTGGGGGTGCATTGGTGTTAGGGAGAATTCTCAAAATGTGCTAATTTCCCTTACCTTTTGAGACCCCCAGCAACTTTTCTGGATTTGTAGGATTTTATTTTTTTTTACCTTAGAAGAGTGAGAGCCTTTTTCCCACTCTTCCATGTATTTTGATGTGTGTTTTACTTTTGTGTTCTTTGGTTATGGAGTTTTAAAACAACTCCATAGGCATCATCTTTTTCTGTGTGTCACACAGCACCTTCAGTGCAGTGGCAAAGGGATGTCTTTCAGACTTCCCAAGGTTTAAATACCTTCTCTGGGACTGACTACTGTCTCCCAGAGCATGTAAAGTTACATTGTCTTTACTAGTCTCTTTAAATTTACTGACCCAGCACACACCATACTTCCTATAGAGTGCTGGAGGGGTTGCCTAGCTTCCCTTCAGTCAAAACACCCATGTAACAGTCAAATGTTACCTTTTTCTACTTTAAATGGCTGGAGACAGTGGTTTAGATCAAACTACCATGACTTTTCCCGACCGCTAACAACGGTAGCTAAAATTCGGGTCAGCCATGTTTTTCAATATGGCGCCCAAGACCTATCTGTAAAAACAGACTCCGGTCATCTTTTTTCACCATTTCTTTTAGGAAAAGTCCTTCTTGTGTTTGTCTCTGCGTGCCAAACCAGGTTTGGTCCCTTTGTTTGTTGGCTTTTGGCGGGCTTCAGTGCTGAAGCCCTCCTCTGGCGCCAGGGTGTCTGGGGTGGACAGGATGTGAGGGAGGTGCCCGAAACTCCCTGTGCTTAGTCTCCTAGGAGACCTGAATGCTCTCTGGCATGATTGGCCAACTGTGTGAGTGACAGCCAGGCTGGAATGAATGGGGGAAAGCTGAGTCAACCACTGGAACGAAATAACTAAAGACAAGCTGAAGGAAGAGGGCTGCTGCAACTCCTGGACGACCGGTGAAGCCCTGCTGCAGGCCCGAATTGCCTGAAACGCCATCGACAGAGAAGCCCTTCAAGGTTAACTTCTTCCCTTGAGTTTGGTGGGAACAACCAACTCGTAAGCCGCCTGGACACCATCCCCTCCTGGTCACATTTTTTGCAGAGTGCTGTGGAAAACCGGATACCTAGTGGGAAGGATACCAGTTTGTGGACTTTAAGGCACTCACACCTTAAACCAATGTTTTGCTAAGCTTGTGGCCTCATCCCTGGGCAGTGCAGCAACCTCCCGATGTCCTCCTTCTTGTCCCCACCACTGAAGCTCAGGAACAGCGAAATCTGCTCGAACTGCCAGGAACAACTGCCTCATCTACAGCTCTTCTTCACTAACAAGGTACTGTGCAAACACGGTCCGGAAATCTTTTTAGCCATCGCGAAAGTTTGTGAAACTTTCCTCAACTTCGAAAGGCTTGTCCTTCCCTAAACATTCGTCAAACTTTTCGCCTAGCCAAATTCTTCTAAACTCCATGGCAAAGACCTAACCGTTTACTACCAGAACTGTGCTATGCTATACAAAGACTCTGAACCATTGACTTTGGCCCAGGCCTATGAACTGAATTGCTGGTTGCAGTTTACTGAAACCCTTTGCCCTGCTTATTCAAGTATTTGTGCTATTGATTCTTATAACCTTGTCTTTTACCCCTTTATTACGTATCTGAAGTGCTATTTTGCTCCCACTTCAGGGGAGCTGAACTTGTTCAGTAACTTATTGGTTGTGTATTTGTATTATATTAAGTATGTGATATTGAGCTGCTCCTGCTAGTATAATGTTTTCAAACTAACTGTGTAAATAAATGTATATTCTTTTACCAAGAAACCTTGAGTAAGTGTATATTTGAATCACTGTATTTGTTGGTCCTTTGTGTAACTTGTTCTACTGCTCACTTCAACTCTTCAGATAAGTATGGCTGCTCAGCCATTGCTACCTCTTTACTGTGTAGTACAGGCTTGTACCAAAGGTGAAATTGTACTTACACTTGTAGTCTTAATTGCATTTAGTGTTCCCAAAGGGTACTGCATGTGATTCTGCCTAACAATTGGTCTCACCAGCGTATGGATTCACATCGATCAAATTTACCCAGGCACGTCTCTCTTGGACTTTTACTACTGAGTGAGGAATTTTCTCTACACTATAAGGACCACTAAAGTGTGTATCGTGCCACTCCCGGGTGAAGTTCCTTTCTAGGACTGAATCTCCACTAAAAAGTCTAGGTACAGGAAGTAGTTCTTGAATTCTGGTTGCTGAATGGTCTTCATCTGTGTCTTGAGACCAACCCCCTTTGCGCTTCAGTTGATCTGAAATGACAGAGATACTAGCGGTCATACATGTCAAATAAGCAAGTAACTCATTTATTACAATTTCTGCAGTATTCTGGGCATCACTTCTGCTCCTCGATGGAGGAGACAAAAGTGTTCTCATTCACCTGCCTGTCACTAGCTCGTGGGGTGTAAGATGGTGGTCCGACCCAGGCTGATTCCTTAATGCATATAATGCAAGGGGCAGCAGTAGAGTCATCCCTTCTTCAGTGTCAATTTTAATTTTACAGTTCTCTCTTTAAGGAGACCATAGAGACTCTCACATATTCCATTCGCATGCAGGTGATAAGCAGAAGAAAACCTGTGTTTTATACTTATTAATAGACTGAACTGTTCAAATACTTCATTAACAAAATGGGGCCCATTGTCGGATCTCAACACCCCACACACTCCCCATCTGGGAAAGACTTCTCAGACTAAAAACCTTTCTGCGCAAGTGGCATCAGGGTGTGTACAAGGACCTGCTTCGATCCACCTAGAAAAGGGACACACCACCACTATCATATACCTGTATTCACTACATACTTAAATGCTGAAATGGACCATTCGGTCAAGGAATCACTCCTCTGATTGTTCGTAGTGTATGCCCAACGGTAGACTTTTGACATACAATGCAATTTACTACATAAAATGCAATGTGTTCTAATAGGCTTGGTATGAACAAGTCCTCCGCAATAGCTGTTGTGAGGCTTTCCCTAGTTACATGCACAGGGTGGTGCAATTGTTCAAGCGCTACCTTTAACAATGCTACTGACATCACTGGCTTTCCAGTCCTGTCCTGTTGCCATAATGCTTCAGAGGGGGATAAAGAACACCCCCTTCGTTTCCACAACACTTGCACTACCTGTGGTGTACTGACTTGAACCTCCATCAACTGTGTTCTCCATAAATGAATAAACCCTTTATTTACTGTCCTATCATGACTATTTTTTCCTAACCCTGTCCAACAATGCTGCGTGTTGCACTGGAGTGTCATCTGCTTGGAGGTAGCACCTCCATTTCCAATATGTTAGCCCTGCATGCACGGTTGACATCACATAGGCGCAGTTACTGTACACCGTTACTTCCTGCCCTGCATGTTTCTCAAGCGTGACAACAAGCGCCACCAATTCTGCTGCTTGCGCTGAAAAGAGAGACGGTAGTCTTGCACTTGCTACCACTTCAAATTCACCATTTGCTCTATGTCTTACCACAGCTGAACCAGAATACCTCTGCCCACTGGTTTAATCGATTTTCGAAGAACCATCAATAAAGAGAATCTCCCCCACTGCTAATGCATTTTCCTTAACGCACAGGATGTCATCATAGAATTCCTCATAGTTAGCGCAATCATGCACATGCTCAACCTCTACCACAGGCTCAGATTATAAACGTGGCAGGGTTCACTATTTTACACCTGACTATTTTGATTGCTGTATTTGATATATAACTACCTCAAATGCCGAAGCTCTCTGAGATGTCAATGCACTCTTAGGTTTTTCCAAAATAGCAAAAAAGTCTGCTTTACAAAAAGTGTCATAGAGCACCCATCATAATACTAGTAGACTTCTCTATTAAGAATGTGGCTGCTACCAGTGACTGTTCGCAAGGAAAGTGCCCTTTCATAACTGGATCCAGAATCCCAATATACAGGGTAATTCATAGAATTCAGCGCACAAGTGGCGCACGCGGCTGGCGCAAAGTGTCCGCGTGCGACTTTCTGCGCCAGCCGCGTGTGCTAAAATCCATTTCCGCGCACAGCGTATTCATGGATTTTAGCTTCCAAAACCAGCCGTGGCGGAGAGCGGCGCAGCAACCCTGCAGCAGCACCAGTTACGCCCCCAACCCCTCCCTGTGCGCCATGCACAGCGCACAAATCCCGTACATGGCGCACAGGCCCCCAACCATGAAAACGCCTGTAAAACTCCCCGCGCACCCCTCCGAATACACGTACCCCGCTGCACGGGGAGTCTCACATGCGATTGGAGCATGGTACGTGTATAACTGGGGTTCGCGGGAAGTTTCACACGCGATTGGAGCGGGGTATGTGTATTTTGTGGGTGCGCTGGAATTTTCACACGCGATTTGAGCGGGGTACGTGTATAACTGGGGTTCACGGGAAGTTTCACACGCGATTGGAGCAGGGTACGTGTATTTCGGGGGTGCGCGGGAAGTTTCACACGCGATAGGCCCTGTGCGAGTGGGGTACGTGTATTACTGGGGAGCGTGGGAAATTTCACACGTGATTGGCCCAGTGCGAGCAGGGTAAGTGTATTACAGGGGTGCGCAGGAAGTTTCACACGCGATTGGCCCAGTGCGAGCGGGGTACGTGTATTACGGGGGTGCGTGGGAAGTTTCACAAGCAATTACGCTGTCAGAGCAGGGTACGTGTATCCAGTGGGGTGCGTGTGGAGTCCCACATGTGAATTAGCACTGTAGGTCCTCCCAGGTGTCCCCTCTACCCCCTCCACAGCCCCTGCAGGCAGCCCACATCACAAGGGACTACCCTGCACCCCTGGTCATGTGCCGCAGCCAGTCCATCCACCATGGGCATGCCCCCCAGCCAGGCCACATGTCACCTTGCACTAGTGATCACCAACTCATGTCCCCTAGCACCCTCACATCCCAGCAGTCAGGGGCACCTGCCAGCAGGCCCCCACTCATGTCCCACACATGTCCCCCAGCACCCCCAACGCCCAGCAGTCAGGGGCACCTGCCAGCAGGCCCCCACTCATGTCCCCCAGAGCCCCCACCCCCCAGCAGTCAGGGGCACCTGCCAGCAGGCCCCCACACATGTCCCCCAGCACCCGCACCTCCCAGCAGTCAGGGACACCTGCCAGAAGGCCCGCACTCATGTCCACCAGCACCCCCACCCCCCAGCAGTCAGGGGCACCTGCCAGCAGGCCCCCACTCATGTCCACCAGCATCCCCACCCCCCAGCAGTCAGGGGCACCTGCCAGCAGGCCCCCACTCATGTCCCACTCATGTCCCCCAGCACCCCCAGCAGTCAGGGGCACCTGCCAGCAGGCCTCCACTCATGTCCCCCAGCACCCCCACCCCCCAGCAGTCAGGGGCACCTGCCAGCAGGCCCCCACTCATGTCCCACACATGTCCCCCAGCACCCCCCAGCAGTCAGGGGCACCTGCCAGCAGGCCCCCACACATGTCCCACTCATGTCCCTCAGCACCTCCACCCCCCAGCAGTCAGGGGCACCTGTCAGCAGGCCCCCACTCATGTCCCCCAGCACCCCCACCCCCCAGCAGTCAGGGGCAGCTGCCAGCAGGCCCCCACTCATGTCCCACTCATGTCCCCCAGCACCCCCCAGCAGTCAGGGGCACCTGCCAGCAGGCCCCCACACATGTCCCACTCATGTCCCCCAGCACCTCCACCCCCCAGCAGTCCGGGGCACATGCCAGCAGGCCCCCACTCATGTCTCCCAGCACCCCCACCCCCCAGCAGTCAGGGGCACCTGCCAGCAGGCCCCCACTCATGTCCCCCAGCACCCCCACCCCCAGTAGTCAGGGGCACCTGCCAGCAGGCCCCCACTCATGCCCCACTCATGTCCCCCAGCAGCCCCAGCCCCCAGCAGTCAGGGGCACCTGCCAGCAGGCCCCCACTCATGTCCCCCAGCACCCCCACCCCCAGCAGTCAGGGGCACCTGTCAGCAGGCCCCCCACTCATGTCTCCCAGCACCCCCACCCCCCAGCAGTCAGGGGCACCTGCCAGCAGGCCCCCACTCATGTCCCACTCATGTCCCCCAGCACCCCCACCCCCCGCAGTCAGAGACTCCTGCTAGCAGGCCCCCCACTCATGTCCCCCAGCACCCCCACCCCCCAGCAGTCAGGGGCACCTGCCAGCAGGCCCCACTCATGTCCCACTCATGTCCCCCAGCACCCTCACCCCCCAGCAGTCAGGGGCACCTGCCAGCAGGCCCCCACTCATGTCCCCCAGCACCCCCACCCCTCAGCAGTTAGGGGCACCTGCCAGCAGGCCCCCACTCATGTCCACCAGCACCGCCAGCCCCCAGCAGTCAGGGGCACCTGCCAGCAGGCCCCCACTCATGTCCACCAGCAACCCCACCCCCCAGCAGTCAGGGGCACCTGCCAGCAGGCCCCCACTCATTTCCCCCAGCACCCCCACCCCCCAGCAGTCAGGGGCACCTGCCAGCAGGCCCCCACTCATGTCCCACTCATGTCCCCCAGCACCCCCACCCCCCGCAGTCAGAGACACCTGCTAGCAGGCCCCCACTCATGTCCCCCAGTACCCCCACCCCCCAACAGTCAGGGGCACCTGCCAGCAGGCCCCCACTCATGTCCCCCAGCACCCCCACCCCCCAGCAGTCAGGGGCACCTGCCAGCAGGCCCCCACTCATGTCCACCAGCACCCCCACCCCCCAGAAGTCAGGGGCACCTGCCAGCAGGCCCCCAATCATGTCCACCAGCAACCCCACCCCCCAGCATTCAGGGGCACCTGCCAGCAGGCCCCCACTCATGTCCCCCAGCACCCCCACCCCCAGCAGTCAGGGGCACCTGCCAGCAGGCCCCCACTCATGTCCCACTCATGTCCCCCAGCACCCCCACCCCCCGCAGTCAGAGACACCTGCTAGCAGGCCCCAACTCAGTCCCCCAGTACCCCCACCCCCCAACAGTCAGGGGCACCTGCCAGCAGGCCCCCACTCATGTCCCCCAGCAACCCCACCCCCCAGCAGTCAGGGGCACCTTCCAGCAGGCCCCCACTCATGTCCCACACATGTCCCCCAGCACCCCTACCCCCTTGCAGTCAGGGGCACCTGCCAGCAGGCCCCCACTCATGTCCACCAGCACCCCCACCCCCCAGCAGTCAGGGGCACCTGCCAGCAGCCCCCCACTCATGTCCCCCTCTACATGAAATACAGATGCACAATCATGTCCCACTTCTACACCAAAATATCACAGCACGCCACCCCATTCTTGAGACGCAATGATTTCCCAATCCACCCCACACTGACATGCCTATCTCAAGACACAAACCAATAGTCAACTATGTACATCAACACATGTCCGTCACACCCACACACTGGTTGGCATTGATTGTGTAAACCCATATTTTCATATGCATCAACCCAATAAGCGAATCCCACACATGGAACTAAAATATGAAAATGTATTATGTACAAAAGAAAATCAATGACATGAAAGCATAAAAAAACAGCAAACATGAAATGAAAAGCATGTGCAAAAGATGAGTAAATGAAAAGTATAACCAATCCAAATAAATCCGAAAGAAAAATAGTCCAAACTCTCCCTCCAACAACGCAAATCCAAAGGAAACATAATAAGAAAAATACATTGATCCAAGGTGAAATCAAATGAAAAAGATCATTATAATCCATTGTCCAACTATGTACAATCCATTGTCAAGGGTCCATGAGCCCAACGAAAGAAATGAAACCTACCTAATAAACTACCTAATAAAAAAACTATATACAAATGTGTGTGGCATAGTCCATTCACCACAAATCAAAGAAAAAGGAAAAGGAAACCTATCTCTAAAAACTATTTACAATGGCAGCAGGCTAGTCCAACGGCTCACTTTTTGATGTCCCGGGCCAGGGCATCCTCGAACTCCCGCTCAATGTCCTCTTCCATGGCCCCGAGGGGTCGCAGGGACGACGACATGTTCACCTCCAACTCCCTGCGAATTGCCTCGAGGCACTCGGCCCGCCTCAGTGCCCTCTGCATTGAGTTCTCCGACCTGACCATTGTGAGCCGTGCCTCTTCCGCCCGCTGCTGCTCCACCTCTATGGCATGGCCCAAACGCTGCCACACGGAAGACACTTGAAATCCTGGGTCCTCCTGCCCTCTGGCCGATGCCTGCCCCTCCGATGTTGAAGGCCCCGAGCCATCATTGCTCCCACCATGTTGCTGCTGCTGCTGTGCCTGTGCCTGCGCCCTGGCTCTTGCTGCCTGCACGTCCTCCTCCGGGTGGGGTGCAGTTGTCATGGTGGCCACCCCTGCTGGACGTCCGACTCCCGACTGTGGCAGGGATGTGTCCTCCACCAGCCTGGCCGCTGGGTCAGAGGCAGCTCCACAGGGTACCCAGGTGATACATGGGTGGGAAGATGGCATGGAGGACGACTGGGGCGTAGGGGGTTCAGGTGAGGAGGGGGTCGCAAGAAGGTCCAGCACACGGAGGAATCCAGCACCGGTGACCCGTCCCAGCAGGTCAACGTGGTCAAAGAGGCATCCGAGATGACGTGCAGTCTCTTCACGAAAAGACCGCAGGTCACCTCGCATGCCCCATTGACGCAACGCTATCCCGGCCAGGACAGGCTCAACACGGTCCGGGATAGCCACGTCCGCAGGGAGAGGAAGGCCAGTTGTTGTGTGCTCATCCCCTCCCATAAAACAGGTCTGGACGTAGGCATCCCTGCTGGTGCCAGATGATGCAGTTACAGGATCAGGGACAGGATTGCACACAGGCACCTCTGCGGCGGCCTGTGCTGCCTCCTGTCCCTGCCCCTGCACTGCACCACTAGCACCAGTGGAATCCCCACCTCCAGACCCCGTGTGTGTCCCTTCCGCGGCCTCCTCCTCCACCAAACCCCCCACCAACCTGGATGACTCCGTGCCATCTTCCTCCATTGGACCCTGTGGGGTCTCAGCTGCCCCTTCTGCTGCCGATGAGTCCATCTCCGACCTCTGCCTCTTGGACCTACCCTCAGCAGCTGCGGCCTGGGACGCGGCACCAGACTCCTCACTCCCCGACGAGATGACAATCTGGGAGGGGAGCCGGGCCTTGCGTCTCTGGCTGGTGGTGCGATCCCTGCCGCTGTGCTCCAAAGCACCCTCTCCGTCCCCTTTATCAGTTGACGCTGCAGACAAGGAGAGATAAAACACAGACATCAGGGCACTGTACAATGGACTGATACACACATGACAGTTGCATATGAGTGGCAGTGTCAAACTTCAGACATGGCATCACACTCCACGACAGACATGTCATTTCAACTCACACACATGAGCATTTCCACAGCAATATTGCACCAGGCAGCACCATCCATATACATACAACAGCATGAACAGCCGAAGGTGAGCCTGACATCAGATGAAACACAGGGAGTGCACTAGACATGCACACACGCCACCACACTTACATGCATGTCTACATCTCCTCCAACTGTCGCAGTGATGCGATCGCCATACATGTCACATCTTGCATTCAGCCTTCAACATATCGGTGTCACGTGCATCCATGTTGCATCACAGTTGCACACTTGTCAAATACAGACACATGCACATATACACAGTGCAGATACATGCAGCAGAAACCACCATCCATGTGTGACACCACAACCATGCCAACGTACATGCACATAAAATCAAACATGTGTGCCCCCACACCTGCATTTGCACAGCATGCTTACCAACACATTCACCATCGATGTGTCTCACACCTAAGAGGACTCACATGTGGCAGCCTCACGCCCCTGTACATACACATCCCTACATGGCCCTACGAAAACACATGTGCAACCTGCACACTACTGGCACACCACCACACGCACAGCGTCCAATCAGTATGCATGTACACTTACCGCTCGACTCCAGACGGGTCTGCCCCTCAAGGACCTGGACGTGGAGCGCTGGGCATATTTGTTCCAGGACCCTCATTTGGTGGTCGGACAGGTGGCTCCGGCGCCCCAAGGCATCTGCTGCCTTCAAGAGGCGCCGGGCCTTGTTGAGGGTCCTGGACCTGAAGTCCTCCCAGCGCTTCTTGACATGTTGTATGTCGCAGACTGCCACCCCCTCCTCGTTGATTGCAGTCACGATGTCCATCCCGATCCTGGTCCGTCGGTTATTGTCGGTGCGCGAACTTCCAAAGAGGGCATCATACTGCCCCAGGACTTGCTCCACCAGGACACCAACTTCCCTGGCACTGAAGCTGGTGGCCCTCTGCCTCTCTGGCTGGGGGTTGCCACTGGTGCCAGATGGTGTTGTGCCCGACATGGCAACCCCAGAGGCAGGAGTGGGTGAGCAACTGGGTCCTGGGGCTGGGCTGTGGAGCGATGGTATCCCAGTCGGGAGTCTTCGGTTCCAGCAGGGGTGGTCACAGCAACTGCACCCCTGGCTAACGTGCAGGCAGCAAATAGCAGGGCACGTGGGCAGCAGGCAGTCAGGCAGCAGCAGATGGCAGGTGGGAGCGTGTTCGGGACTCTGGGGGGCAGTAATTCGGCCTTCTGGGCAGGAGCATGGTCTTCCGTGTGTTGTTGCGTGGCCAGCTTGATATGGAGTGATTTGGCACATGAAAATCTTGCACGTCAGCATGTAATTCGAGAAAGGCCCTTCGCGCGTAAGCGCGTCAGCACAAGTACGCGGTTTCATTGGACCAAAGGCCCTTAGCACGTATGCGCTTCTGTGACGTGACTCGCGCGGGCATTTCCCTTGTGACGAAGGCATAGTGATTCAGCGCGTGTGAAAAAACTGCACGTCTGCGTGTGAATGCGTGTAATCCGAGGAAAGGACCTATGCGCGTAAGTGACGTGATGCGCGCAGGCATTCCCATCAACACGGGTGCATGTTCATCGTACACGTCCAAAAACTGCACGTCCGAGTGTCAGCTCGTGTAATTGGAGGAAAGGTCCTTAGCGCGTATACGCGTGAGTGACGCTGTACGTGTGGGCCGCTTTAAAAGGTGCGTGTAGGACACCATTCCCTTGTACGTGCTTTTCGTGGAGAGCGAGTGGGTGAATTCTGTACTTCTTGTCGGTTCACACGCGATTACTTCACAGCGTTTCAAGTTCGTACTCCCTGTTACCTCTGACAGCGTTCTTTATTTTTTTTGGGCCTGTTTCCTCAAACAGCGTTCACTTCTTCTTTTGTCCTGTCTCCTCAGACAGCGTACAAATCTTCTTTTGGCGGGGGTGTTGCCTGTGCGCACACGCGCGTTTTTTTCACGTTATTTTTCCAGGCAGACGGTGAGTCGCGCACGCATTTACCAACTGTGTTGGCCCTGTGTGTCGCGTACCCCTTCAGAGGTCATTGTAGGCTGTGTGTAACACACGTACGCTTGTTTTTGTGTTTCTGGGTGTCACAGCGTAGTGCGGGTTCATATTTCCACGCACATGGTCTACGAGGGGTTGCGTGCACGTTACCTTTTGTTTTCATGGTGCCTGTGCATTGTGTGACCCATCATCTTCACCCAGGGGTCACAGACAGCCTTGCTAGAGTACTAGGGTACGAATTCCATCTAGTACCCTACCCCTTTCGCCCCCAATTGCCCAGGACAATTGTTTTCTGCAACTCCCATACGCACAACAACGTCAGTGCCATGGTTGGGAGGCGACCAAGTGGTAAGGGAGGCAAAGGTGGCTGACCTCCAAAAGGTGGGCATGGTGGGCGCAGTAGGGGACGTGGCCATGATTTGCAGGGTGCCCCTAAACCCCCATGTGTGGAGGACCAATCAGGGACACCCATGCTCCCCCCCATGGTTGAGGGAAACGTGGCTGACACCATCCCAGCTCAGCCCTTGTTGGACCAGCCCATTGTGGCACCTGACCCGGCACAGGATGACTCCCAGGCTGACTTCAGGTCAGCAAGTCTAAGCCACGTGTGTCGGTGCAAGTTGGTGTCACTAGGAAATGTGGATCTGAGGCAGCGATGTCATCTGCTGCCCCAAGTAGGCAGGGTGGGGAGGCTGCAGGGGCAGCTGCAGCTCTATCCACCCCAGATCTGAGTCTCCCAGCCGGGACAGTGTCTGTCCTGGTCCATCAAACGGACGTTGCCCCTGCCAACATCACACTTCAGCCAATGCCTGCACCAATATCTATGGTCATTGTGCCTTCGCACACTCCCAGTACCCAGTCCACCTGCGCTTCTGCCCCTACTGACCAGAGCGGCGCAAGCCATTCAGGCCCTGCTCCACCTTTGAAGAAGAGGAAGAAGGGTGCTCTGGCAGTACAGGCTGAGACCCCAGACACAGCTACACAGTCCGACACGTCAAGGAAGCCTAGCTTTAATGACCCCGAACTTGATGCACTTGTGACCTATGTGTCGGCACATAGCCGCGAAATGGTGGTGACTGCAGGGTGCAAGACCACACCTGGTCAAAGTAGGGCACACTGGCAGACCATCGCGGACCGCATAAGTGCCCTTGGATTTATGAGGCGCACAGCTGATGATTGCTACAAGCGGTGGAATGACCTGAAATGCAGAGCAAAGAACAAGCTGGCCTCAAATCATGCCGCTACTCTGGGGACTGTCGGTGGGTCTCCACCAGAGGACAACAAACTCACTGAACATGAGTCTGTTGCTGGGACCTTCGTCACAGAGGAACCGATCCAAGGCGTGGGAGAGCTACCTGGTTACGAGGCATTGTCCGGTGAGTGCCCATGCATGTGTGTGTAATCCATGTGTATGTTGTTTGGGTGACGGGTTCTGATTGAGTGGCAGGTGAGGGTGTGTACTCCTGAGTGTAATGGGTCACCCATGTGCTTCCTCCAATCCATTCATGTGCCTTTGATTTGGGTATGACAGTATCCCTTCTGCACACAGTAGCCAATTAGCCTCACATTACTGCTGTTGCACTTGAACTGTCATCTTGCAACAACATTATTCTGATTTTTTCTGTGTTCATTCAGGCTGATTGTTTAGATTATCCCATTGTTCATATGCTTTTTTCATCCCTAATGCCACATATGTGACATGCTACTGTCATTGTTTACACCCCACATTGTGCCACTTTAGTTACCTGGTTATGTGAATGTTTAAACCATTCAGGGCGAGGGAGTATTGGCATGCTGAAATGTATTTTTAGGGCCTGTTTGCATGTGGAACATGATAGTTGTTTCCTGTCATGTTGAAGTGACCAACCATTGATGTGTACATCTGCCTACAATCACTGTCTAATTGTACACTGGGTGTGTTGCAGTGTGTGGCACATGCATATTTTGCAACACTATTCTGCATTAATCTTCTCATCATGTCCATGTGACATGGATGTGTGACAGTACTCATTCACTGACATATCGCTGTAGTTGTCTATTTTACCATGGCTATGCTACATGAAAACTGTGTGCTGGCATGTGTCATGTATGTGTATTGGACATGCCACTCACAGGCTGATGTGTGATGCCAGTGCTACACGACATGCTGCAAATGTGTTGCTTTTCCATCTTGGTGTCCTCATTTGTCTGCCTTTTTGACTCCCCTTCAGAATCATTGACAGTGCATGCATGCCAGGGTTATGGTCATGTGGGACATGTGTTAACCATGTACAGGATCTCTGTCTTGTCAGGCCTATGTGTGTGCTAGGGTGCTCATGCCTGTTTCCATTTCTTGTGTTTCATGTTTTTGCAGGTGACGACGCACTTGATGCTGGTGAGGTTCAGGAGATGGTGCAGACCGAGGAGGATTCTCAGCCACGACCAGGCACCAGTGGGGGACGTGGTGTGGTGGTGGGTGAAAACACTTTGGTACTGCAGACCATACTGTCGAGGGGTGCCTCTGAGTGCAGCTCCCCAGACCTCCATTCAGGTGCAGAGTTGGATGATGAGACTTATGTGCTGTCGCAGGTCAGTGCTTCTGGCAGGGATTCTGTTCTGTCCAACCCACCTGGACCAGGGGTAGAACCATCTATGGGGATGTCAGTGTTGGTAGGTCCGCCTTTGGCGGTTACGGATGCAGGGTCACACTCCACAGCATCTTATCCTGTTCCTGGGCCAGCAGATCAGAGGGGGAATGCAGTCCTGCAGCCTCAGGCAGTGCCAGCACAGCAAGGTGCAGATTGCCTTGCCCCAAACAGGTGTGGTGCCCGCCAACGCGGTGGCCGTGCGCCACCAGGCAATACTGTGTGGGAAAACTCCATGTACGGTATGGCAACCCAACAGGCAGCATCAGTAGAAATGATGGCTCAGGCAATGGAGAGGGTGGCCACTTCCATTATCCCCCCTGAAAGGCAGATGTAGCAACAACAGCAGGCAACAGACTCCATTTGCCAATCACACAGGGAAGACATGTTGGCGTCCAACAGGGACAGACGGGCGGCACTGGAGACTCTGAGCGAATCCATATCAATAGAGTCACAGGGCCACAGGGAAGCCCTGAGGGTGGAACTCCATAACCTCAGGCAGAGTCTACTTTTACTTTAGGCTTCCTGAAATGTTAGGGCAGAGCAGCAGCTGAAGCAGCTCACACGTTTGCTCTCAGCTGAGCTGCAGGCAACACGTGAGGAGATGCGTGCAGAAGTGCAGGCAACACGTGACGTGCTGCATGGGGATCTCCGCACTTTGATCCTCCAGAATCAGACCTTCCAGACCCGCATACTTGCTGCCATGGAGGACCATACCAGGGCTTTGCGTGGGCTGCCTCCCATAGTGCCACCACCTCCTGATGCAGCAGCAGAGGGTGAAGAGACCGACAGCAGTTCTCCCACAATGGCATAGCCGTGCAGGCCATGAACCCATGGAGGTATTTTTTTTTCTCGCAACATCCACGCAGGTGGGTGTTGGTGTGCACCCTGTCTTCGAATCTCCTGGGTGGCCTCCCCCTCTCTGGCCCCCACATGGCCATTTTTTATATATATTTTTTTTTTACAGTGTGTTGCCTTGTGTGGCTCCCATGGGCATCCATTGTATTCTGGCTGGGCACATGCAGGCTTTTCCTGAGTTTGGGTTAGATGCTTGGGTTAGTGACACACACACCCCTCCTGCTTCCCGTTTCCATGGGCTTGCAAAGGGTGTGACCAAGTGACAGTGACTTACACAGTGACATTGGGTTCCCATGAGCTGTGTGGGCAGTCTGGAGTCAATACTGTGTGTACATCCCTAGTGGGTATTGTTGTATTGTACACTGCATGGTGTATTGATATGTGCTTGTGCATCCATGTCTTCCTCCTAATTTGCAGGTTCCTTCCTCATGTCTTCACAAGGCCATCTCCTTTGCAGATGAGTTCATGTTGTATGCAGTACACTGACACATTTGCGTGGCAGCAACACTCTACAGTTGGAAGGGGTCGATGTGCTGGCTTATTCAGGTTGTAAAACTACCACTACTTTGACTTAGTACTGTCATGTTTTTGCAATGTTTCATGGTGTGTTGCTGTATTGTGTTGGTGGTATTTGTTCATGTGTGCTGTTTGTTATTGATTACTGGGAGCATATTGTCTGTGGGCAGTTTACATTTGGGACAGTGCACTTTGTGACACTTGTGTCAGGTCTTGCGCATTGCTTTGTTTGCTTTCACATTGCATGACATGCCATGGTGTGTTGGGTGGCGGAGCTGGGGAGGGGTTGGGTGACATGACGCTATTTTCATGTTGTATTTTGCAAGGGGGTAGTCATTCATGCAGCATAAATGTGTGTTTTTTTGTGACACAGCATTGGTTGTCTTTCGGCAGGTAGGGATGGATGCACACAATGTAACACTTCCAGGTGACCAATCTCAGGCTGGTATGGTTGTGACAGTTGACTGTCCGTTATGTCATCATCATTGATTGTCATCTGGTATGTGCCAGGGCTGTGTGCACTACACAGGGGTGTGATTTTAGGTGAAGTAATTGGCCACCAGCTGCGTATGGGCTGCCTCACCACGTGCCCTTTCCCCTCCCATGCGCAGCAGCCGTGCTTGTGGTTGGGGATGTGGGGGCACCACCATGTCCATGGGCAGGCCCCGGCGTGTTGCAACGTTGTGCAGGACACATGCTGCCACTATGATCCGGCACACTACTGGGGGCGCGTATAGAAGCTGCCCACCAGAGCGGTCAAGGGAGCGAAAGCGTGACTTGAGCACTCCGAATGTGCGCTCCACTATGCCCCGGGTTGCAATATGGGCTGTGTTGTATCTTACCTCGGGTGGTGTGGTGGGGTTCGGAATTGGCGTCATCATGTGGGTGCTCAGTGGGTAGGCACTGTCCCCTGGGGATGTGATGATGGGTATCATTAGTGGGGTTGTGACATTACTCAGTATCTGACATGCATGCATGTGCAGGGGCATTTATACTCACCAAGCAGCCATGTATCACCATGCCGCCCAGCTTCTAGGTCCCGGTTTAGGGTTGACATTCTGTAAATGAAACTATCATGGGTGGACCCTGGATAGTTGGCATATACTGAGGTGATGATTAACTTGGCAGCACATTCTACCTGCACGTTGATGGAATGCCAGTGCTTGCGGTTTCTGTAGATGTGCTCAGTTGCCCTGGGAGGACGTAGAGCCACATGGGTGCAGTCAATGGCACCTAGCACTTTGGGGAAGTGTGCCACCCCGTAAAAATCCTGGATGACAGCCTGCCTTTCTGCAAGTGTTCTGGGCAGGTATATGTGCCTGCGGACTGATGGGCGTGCAGTCATGATGGCCAACACCTGGTGCAGGCAGTGTGACTGCGTGGCCTGTGAGACCCCCCACTATGGCAGTTGTCCGCTGGAATTAACCAGTGGCCAAGAAGTGCAGTACATTGAGCACCTTTTCCAAGGGGCTCAGTGCTTGGGAGACAGGGTGGGTGATGTGAGGTCATCCTCCCACTCCCTCACCAGGTCGAGTATTATGTGAGGTGGAAACCTGTACCTCCCATACACCTGGTCATTAGGCATCCCAAAAAGGCTGGTTCTGGGTGTAAAAATTCTGGGCCTGACTATCCTCCTCCTCCTCCTGTGGTATCCCACGACCACTGCTGCCAGGAACGGTATATATATATCTTGGCGTCTGAGCTTGTTTGTTGTGTGTGCGCACTTTTATGCTGCGCGGGTCCACGTACGCCTGCTTCCTGCTGGCTTATGTGTTTCAGGATTAGCGCATCTTTTTTGGTGCACGCATCGGCCCGTTCGATTCCATGAATACATGTTGTAAACGCACGTGTGGGCGTTCTGCGCATTTGGCTCCTGTACTTCCCCTGTGACGCCCACATTTTCACTCGTTGTTCCCCATTCCGCGTGTTACGCCCCCTGTTCCGCCTACTTTAGTTGTGTGTGCTGCGCTATGTGCGCTTTCGCTGTGCGCGTAGCGCACGCTGTTTGGAGACGTGTGCGCCAGCCTGCGCCACGCAGGATTTTAGCACACATCCAGGGATTGACACGCACACGGACTTCCATGAATCGCTGTGCGCGGGTTTCGCTGCGATTTTTGCACTTGCGCTGCGATTCGCACGCTTTCGCACGCTTGCGCGGGAATTTTCAGTGCACATTTATTCCATGAATCGCCCTCATAATATGCCCGAGGTGTATACCCTAATGTAGTTCGCTGTGTAAATACTCCTGTCATGACTGTCCCATTTGTGTGCAAAAATAAAAAGAACTCCTCGTCATAATTGGGAATTTCTGGAGCTGTACAAATTGCTTTCTTTAGTTCTTCAAACCTTGCCTCCATTTCCTCAGTCCATTCTATTTTTTCCTTATTCACTTGTGTTTTCTTCAGAGCCTGCAAAAGAGGTCTTGTATATGAACTATAATAAAACACTCACGCTCTAACATAGTTGCATAATCTCAAAAACTGTTGCGTGTGTTTTACCGTGTGTGGTTTTGCTGTTTTCATAATCACCTCAGCTCTTTCAGTTGTGACCCTTTTTCCCTCATGTGTGATCAACGAGCATATATACAACACTTCTTCTTGACAATATTGCAACTTCTCTTTGTCTACCTTATATCCCTTTTCTGCCAGGATAGTCATTAACTGAATCGAGTTGTCTACACTCATCTTCTGTTGTGCTACAAACCAAAATATCATCTACTTACTGTATCACACCACTTTTCAAATCAATATTGATTAGGTCCATCTGAAGGACCCTGTTAAAGATTGATGGAGACTCACAGCAACCTTGGGGCAAACGAGTGCTTTTCACTTTAGTTTGGCAAAACGTAAATGACGTAAGATCTTGGGAGTCCTTATGCAAAGGGATTGAGAAAAATGCATTTTTCAAGTCAATCACTATAAAATATTGTGCTTCTGCTGGGATACTACATAATAGTGTTGCCGGAATTAGGAACTAAAGGAAACTCTGCTTCTACAATCTGGTTAATCGGTCTCATATCTTGTATAAATCTCTACGACCATCCCTTCGATTTCTTGATAGGATACACTACGGTATTACACAGTGAATCAGACGTCACTAAAATACCTTGTTCCATCAGGGCTGATATAGTCTTAAAAATACCCCCATCCGTCTCTCGAGACATTGGATGCTGTCTTGCTCGAGCTAAAATTGCTCCTGGCTTCAGCTTAATCTTAACCTCCCCTACCCCTTCAATAGGACTACATCATAGGGGCCTGTAGTCCATAAAGAGTTTGGCACTTTTTCCAAATCTTCATAAAAAAATGCTGGGCGCTGTCGTACTATCACCATTCACTGTGGGATCTCTCTTTTCTCCATTATGATCCAATATGTAATACTTATCTCGAATATCACTTCATCATCTGATGGATCATCTCTAAACATATCCTCGTCAGTGACGTCATTCAAGCTATACCCTTCCCCAATGGCAATCACTGTTCTCCATGGCCTTCCCTCATCATTGGTTCCTTCGAGCATGGCCATCTCCTCTTGCACTATGGCTTCATTTAACTCTAGGGGAATAATCTGTCCCCCCTCTTCGTCCATAGGTATCTGTGGCCTGAACAAAAACTCATCAGGTATTCTCATAATCTTTTCCACTAAGCTGGGTAGCCATGTCAGCTAAATGCGTACCCCATAAAGAAAGACTTCTGGCTCTAATGGCATTCCTTGCAGAGCCCTTTGCCCTGTAAATGCCAATATAAATTTGCCCACATTCATATAAGGTATCCCTGGAGTAGAACACACGATGCCCTCATCAGTAAAATAAATGGTCATATTAAGTTTTGTCATTAAGTCTCATCCTAGAATGTTAACCAGTGTCTGTCTTGAGTACAATAATGGAACAGACAGGTCACACTCTCCTATGGAGACTGGTAATTCATCAGTAAAAGGAACTCTACTTGTAGCTCCAGAGAAACCTTGAACATTCCTATCGTCACATCAACCCTTGGATCCTCTTGGGGGGGGGGGGTTGGTTTCACTGATAGTACTGAACACATCAAGTCATCCTGTGAGCTGTCCTATTGTGGATACATACTTATCCCTGTACCTGTGAAAGGACTTCCTCCTACCACAGTGACACCCCCTACTCTAGGTGTCAGTAGCTGTCCTGTGTTTGCATTGTGCTGTATCTACATGGGTGTGTGCTGTGACTGCCATTGTAGGGGATTCAATGGTGCTTGCTGTGGCTGCAATGCTTGTTACTTTTGCCGCGCTTGTGCTTCATACACTGTCTGATCATGGGCAAACCCATCCCTAGCTTGTGAGCTATATTCTAGAGGATAATCTGTCCCCCATCTTGAGAAGTGCCCATTCTGTACAAACCCTTGGCTACTACATGTACACGCAATGTGCCCTGTCATCCCACATGTCCAACATAGAGGAGGAGCTCTTCTGATTTGCCCCACTTGGTTAAATCCCCCTTACACATTATGATTGTCATTCTGCATATTCTGAAACTGCCTGTGTTATTCTGAAAACCACCTCTTCCTCTGCAGCCCATTCCTCTGCCTCATGACGTAAACCCATTCCCTCCTTCATCCATTTGGTGTTGATTATTCGCCTGTGATACACCCACTGCCTGTTGCATTCCCAATCCTTCTCCACTTGTCAACACTGCCCCTTCTATGGCGTACTTTGACAATTTCTTCTGAACTAACTTGGCTTCCTCAAGTTTTCTAGCATCTTCCTTCTTCCTATTTTTCTCATTCAACAACTGACAGTGAGGCACTGTGGTGAACTGTATTTCTGCCCATGGCTTCGCTTCCATTCCCACTAATTTCTTAAACTGTCTCTGTACCTGTTCCGGTAATCCCTGACATAGAATATGGTAAAATACTGCCACTGTCTTCCCCCACAGTTCCCATGTTTCAAGAGTCTACCGTTACTGAATACTGTTAATGTAAGCAAGCAGATTTTCGTCATCTTTCATCTTACGTGCAATAATTGCATCCATATATGATGTATCAGGATATTGTACCCTGAGTGCTCTCCAGACATCTGCTCTACAATTATTAAATGGTTCTCCATCATGCGCTGTGTTCTGTGCAGTGACACTTGAGTATCCTGCTCTCGTCCAAATGTCATCAGCCCTTTCCCCAAGAATGGCTGCTAGGAGACGCTTAAGGTCCCCTATTGCTAAGGTATTTCCCCATGTCATTTTTCTGAGTACATAAATCCATTTTCCTTCACCCACAGCCGTTAAACTGGGAAGTTTACACCTTAAATTATCCTTATCCATTTGTGGCCAAAGAATATACTGCGTTCTGGCCCCTCCTTTCTCCAATAAAGGGAACTGCGTGAACCCAAATCCACAATCAGCTCCCATCGTCTGCCTATCCATAGTGGAGAGCGAGTTTCCTGATCCCCTTCTTCTTGGCAATGACCTGAGCCTGCTCACATATGGTTGTGACTCTCCCTTCTTGCTATGCAATCTTCCTTTAGGTCGCTCTGGATGCGCTATAGGATCTGGCGTCCTATCTTTATGCTGCTCCAGATCAAACCATCTCACTTTGTTGTCTGTCTGAAGACATCCCTCGGGCCGCATGCACCTCCTCCCTCTTCCCCATGGAAGGGTTCTCTTTCTTCATCTTACATATCTAGTCCCCAACTCTTATGGCTCTCTTCTCTTTCACACTTATCTTAAGTCAGCCGGTCTAAGGACATGGCTCTATGCTCAAGTCTGAACGGGTCCCTTTCTTCGCTTCATGATTGGGAGACCAGGGACTGTTCTCCCTTCCCTCGGCTTCCCGGTTTGTTAGTTTCTCTTAAGTCTTGATAGGCTTTATCGATCCTCTCTCCGATGCTCCCTATGTCATAAATCTCCTCTAGGACTACACTAGACAGCCCTGACGTTGCTCCCTGCGATGGGAGGAACTCCTCTCTATTTCCCCATGATATTACTGGGCTTTGTTCCATTAACGCTTTCTGAATGCGATCAACATCGCACTCCCTTTGTCTGCTTTTACACTCCATTTCTTCATCTCTCTTTGCTTTCTCGCTTCCCATCAAACTCTTTCCTCTTCTTGTCTTTTCTCTTCCCTTCTTTCATTCGCTCTACGCTCTTCTTCTTCCCTTCTTCTTTGTATTCTTTTATCCCTTAATTTCTACACTTCCTCCTCTTCTCTCTTCCTTTCTTGCATATCTCGTTCTTCGATTGCTCTCTGTCTGTTGTGTGGAGTACATTTACCAGCTAGCAGAGCTCCCGGACATCACCAAACTACATTCCAGCAGTTACAAGCAGAATGGCTGTACTGGCTCTGCTGACCGCTATTCCCTTGCATTAAAACTGCGTTTTGCAGTTACAAAAATAATGGCTCAGCTGTTGTTGCCAAGCACATATGCGGCGAGAAGGAACATGGAACACCCAGAGAATGGCTGCCAGTGTTTTCTTCATGTGCACCAAAGAAAAGAATTCAAAGGCAGCGCTGCTATGCTGCCAGCTAAATCTTTCCCACAGAAAAAGAAAACATTCTGCATTTAAAATGACTGCACACTGATGCCCTCTCCATCTTTTCAACATTGCACAGTTGGTTCCAGATAAGACACATCCATGTTCATCCATGTTCAGGGTGTACACTAGCAAATGGGGGCATTCCTCACTGAAAGGCATGTTGTGTCAGGCAAAATCTGTGAAACAGCAGAGAACGTCACTCCAAGACGTATGGTAAATGCTTTACTTTTTGCAACAAAATAACAGAGGCAAACTCTTCACAAGAAACCCTCTCTCTCTCTTGGCTTATGTTAGTTTCAAAGGACCCTTGCGTTGAACAGATTTCTGTGTATTAGAAATGACTAGGGCCATGGAAATGCACAGAATCCAGATGCTAGGAAAAACCGCATTTGTAAAGTGTCATCCAAGGAATATTAACCCACGTGTAAAATGGTGCTTTTGCCAAACAAGAAAATGCCTTTAAAAAAGGGAAATGTTAAACTAAGATTTTGTGCTTGCATAGAAATGTGATGGGGGTGTGCTTTAAAATATATATAGGATATTTATTCCCAAAAGACTTGCTTTTTGGTTAAAGAAAGAAAAAGAAATAAAGAAATAAAAGTACTTTGAAGCCAGCAGAACAGGTTTGGCAGGCCCTGGCTTCAAAAGGCCCTGCCTCCCCTGGGAACAGAATCACCTTCCCCAAGTGGACCAGCCCCCTGTAGACTATGAATGGGCCAAGGGTGAGAATCTAGCACCTTCGTCAGATGAAGCGGGACTGCTCCAGCCTGAGACAATGGACTGCCAGGGCACATAGGTGTGAATTACTGGTGACACCTCCCCTCAACTCAAACTCAAAGGCGAATCCATGGTAACACTGGGCTAAACTGACCAGAGCCTGACATTTGGCTGTGGGCTGGAAAGGAATGCCCATTAGTTTCCTGATGATGACATTTGTAATTCTGAGTGTTTGGTTTCAACAAAGCACATTGTAAAAAACATCCACCATAAAACTGAGTCACCTCCTTCAGTCCAATCTGCTTCCAGGGAGGAGGTGACATTACAGCCTGACCTATCCGATTTAGAGGTATGACTAGCTTAGTTCAGCCCACATAGTAAAAAAATCCTCTGATGTCATGCTCCTTATATAAAGGGGAGGCAGAGGGAGCTATGGTCGCTCTTATGACTTTTCCAGCTCCTGCACATCCAGAGATCCAGACATTCCAGATTCACCCTGCAAGATACCAGATTCCATTCTCAGGCCAGAGCTAGCTGACCCTATCCAGGCTGGAATTCTTATCCTGAAAAACACCACAAAAATACCAATAATTCAAGGAGAGCCCAGCTGATGCACCTCGCTATCCAGTGACCTAGAAACATTTTACAGCCTGGGCAGCCTATGGCACTTCTACCTGTTTGCTTTGTATAGGGTTGTGCTTGCTGCAAGTTATGGTTCTTGTCCAGAGACTGTGCAGGAAACAGAGATTGTAAAAAGGGATGAAGGGCTAAATTTGCTCGTGCTTGCACTCTTCCAATTTGTGTAGTAAAAAAACACTAGTTTACTCCTGATTTGTTCCTCAGCAAATATTTATTTCTCTGCTCATGGAATTTGTTTCATTCATGTGGTTCTGCTTTTTACAGACATTTTATATCCTTTGTTAATTGAATTAGTTTCACTCATTGAATTGATTTCATTTGAACAGTACAATTTTTAGTCATATTTTTCATTGTGTACAGCTTATTGAGTTAGACTCCGTACCATTTGTTCATTTAATTGTATCCCAAGGTGTTTTGGGGTTTTGTTTCCATGCCAATGAATGTTAGTTGCCCTTCCCGACACGTGTTTCCCCGTCTTGGTGTTTGCTCAAATTTCAAGGTTTTCAATACGATTTTGCCTCCCATTCAGAGGGGGAAAGGCAGATTTGTATTCTGTTTGTTGCCTAGTATACCTGACTCCTCGCTACTCCTTGCTAGCCACACAACATTTGGTTAACAGGGGTTTAAGGGAGTGTTGCCGGGGGAAATAACAGTGGTGCTCTCAGAAAAGACCTCCCAAAAAGTAATCTTGCCTTTATTCAATTGTGCATTATATATTTTATGTAACAAGGTCAAACTAAGTGTATTCTATCAATTTACAGTGTAATTATCACCACACGGGTGATTGCTGCCCTATATTAAATTTGTGTGATTTTCATTAGAATTTAAAAATAAATAAATATTGTATTATTACACACCGGCCTGGTTCATAGTCCATTGCGTCCCGGGTTGTTTGTAAATGTGGGTGTGAGTCGGGTTGGGTGCCTTCTCAAACTGAATTCGTAATAAATAAAATAAAAGTGTTTTAATTGTGTGCTCCATCCCCGGCCAGTAGAGAGAGTCCTGGTCTGGAGTGTACGGTGCCTTTGAAATCCTTAACAAATCGGGGGCTTGTGCCGGGATTTGATATAGTGTTGCCACCTGTGACAGCTTAACACAGCAGGCTAACCTAGAAAAGGTAGTGATACTTTAGTGGTTAGAAAGCTGTGTTGAACTGTAAAAGCGCCTTCCGAAAACTTAGACCCCATCATGCCTGTGTGTAAAAATAAAGTAAAATCAACCCTGAACTAGATAAAAAGCAACAGAATACAGGTTTACTCTTATATAAATAAATTAATAAAGAAAGAACACTCTCCATAATGACCAGAGTAAGATAAACATGGCTAGGCAGCACCTTCTGCACACATTATTTACCAGAGGGGAATGGGCATAGCAAGATGAGGAGGTCTGTCTAGGAGAAATGATGCAACAGGTCACCGCCATGAACTTGGATGTGTGGCAAGACGGTGGCCTATTACACCAAGCCTTGCACGAATTCTATATGACTCCGAAAATTAAAGAGGAGCAGATTAAAATGGTCAGAATCACAGCCTACCTATATCTCCACAAGGGAGTTAGGGAGGAAAAATATGAAGAAAATAGGACCCTTGCACAAAACCAGACTGAGCTCTTAACCCAAATCCAGACTGAACTAAAACTAGTAGGAGAGAAATTGCAAAAGAGCCAAGGTTCTGAGGTAGAATTTGGAAACCACATCAAACAGCTAAACGAGGACTTGGCTCTACAACAACAAGATAATTCAGAGCAAGAGTCCCAATTAGATGCATTAAAAGTAGAGTGTCAGACAAAGTCAACAGAAACTGAATCAGCAACTAAAATATAGCAGAACCTGCTCAGAACAAATAACCATCTTACAAAATCAGTCCAAAAAAGTTGGAAGAGGAGAATAGTAAATTAATCAGTAAAGAACTCCACCTCCAGACAAAAATTAACCAAAAACACCAGACATTAAGCACAATCAAACACCAGCGGAATGACCTGGCTGAACAAAGGGGTGCCCTGTATCAAGAAAACAATGCCCTCTGTCAGGAAGTGAGCAACCTAAAAACAGATTTACAGGAAAGAGAGTTAGACCTCCAGAAACTAAATGAATTACAAATAGAATATGAAATGTTATTGGGGCACACCAGATGAGTGGAGGGTGCTCTAGAAGAGAACACCCAAGCTACAAATGTGCAAAATCAGGAGCTGAATCTCCTGCAACACAAATTGTCTCAGTATTCCCAGACCCTACAGGCAGCACAAAAAGACAATGAGACCCTATTTGAGGTGAACAGTGGACTCCAGAGTCAGGTAGCAGCTCAAGAAAAGGTCATAGAAGTAAGCCAATCCCTGTTAGCAGAGCAAAAGGCTCAGGCCTTTGCCTATCACCAGGAAATAGGGTCTGAAAGGAGAAACTGGAGCTGTTAGAGAAAGAGTATGCTAGGCTGAATCCCAACTTGAGGAACCCAAACAAGTAGAGAGGGACAGGGCAGCTCCTGATCACAGTGTGATGCCCGCTCTCCTAAGGGCCTCAAACCCATTTACCAATGTGTATGCACAAGGCACTGCTGACTTCATGTCCGCCGGTTCACAAGAACTGGGAGTCATGAGGCAGCCAGACTTAAATAGGCCTAGCATGATTGAGCAGGTAGGTCACCGCCCATCAGAGATTGATGGACGGGACTCCTATGAGGAAAAACTCAGGGAGCTAGACCTATAGAAGCATCACTTACAAAGGAACCATTTGGTTCACTTTGCAGAAAAACAGCATGAAATGAGGCCCTAAAATAGTATGCTAAAAACCTACATCCAAACAGGGCAGTCGTGGGACCCTCCACTAACCCTGGAAGCAGAGAGGAGTCAGAAGACCACTCTTCTGTTCGAAAGAGGGAGTCCAAGGGGAGTGACTCAGAGAGCCCAAGGTACAACAGGGGAGACAAAACTAGGCCCCACCATTCTGATAGAAAATCACAAGCTCAAAGAATCAGGGAGCGCCTAGAAGATAAAGAGGGGACCTCAAACAGTAGCAGATCTGAGTCTGAGGGCGAGTGGACTCAGGTAACTCGGCAAAGGAAGGCAAATAAACAAAAGAGGGCTCTTGTGAAAGACCCCATTAGACAGATTAAGGCTATTAGGAATTTTATAACCCTGTATCACAAAAATGCTAAATATTCTGTCTGAGAGCATCTGGAACTATATGAACAAATGATGGACTCTTTTCACATCAAAAATAGCCAGAACTGCATAGATTATGCCAAATGGAAATTCTCTCCAGGGTACTCCATCTTCTTTTTGGGGCTGGAAGACCAAAACCATTCAAGGTGTTCCACTTATAAGGCGCCCATCTTGAAGCACTTTTCCGCCCACAGAAACCCCCAGGAGGCTTACAAAACGGCTTACAATCTGCAATGCGGAGAGGATCAGGCCCAAGAGAATTTGTGGAGGAGCTAAAAAACGCCTTTGCACAAACCACCAGGTGGGTGCACACGAAGAGTAGAGAATTCATAACCACCTATTTTCATGCGCTCCCAAAATATATAATGACCCAGTTGGTAAGGGATTTTCATGAGAACAGGACCCTGGACTGGGTAATAGAGCAGGCTACCCGGATCTATGAGGTCCAAAAACCTGCAGAAAACAAGAACCAGACAAACAAACAAAAAAAAACAACCAACACCCCTGCCTCTGCTAAGGTGGCAGAGGTGAAGGTTGCCCCCATTTTGGATCTAGAAATGGGGGGGGGCCTAAAAACACATCTTCCAAAATGAGCCAAATCAGGGGCAAATCAGCAGCAGGTGGTAGTCAGGTAGGTAACCCCACCAATGGGACCTCTAACTCTCCTGATTACATCAGTCCCAGATATAAGGGCAATAGACCTATCTTGCAGTATGTATGGACTCCCCCAGCCCAAGGGGGATCCAACCAGGTGAGTATTGCCCAAAGAAGCGTCCCTCCTAACTTCCCTCAGGAGGGCAGTAATCCCCCAAATCCTGGGATAAGTTTCTTCCCCCGACAACCCTCCTTTCTTTCCCCACTTTCAGGAGTCCAGACCAACCAATCCGGGAGAGGGTAGGCCAAAGGGTTGAGGGTTACCAAGGGAATCCTCAATACCCAGGGTACTCCGGGAGAAGGGATAGATACCCTTCCTGAGAACCGCCAAGGTTTGAACAAAGACCCCAGTACAAGCCGGAACAGATATCCCAACTGGAGCGCCAGGTCCAGAACCTCACGCAGTATCTGAGTCGTATATTGAAGGCTCAGCAGAACCCTCAGATGAACATGGCGGCTCAGAACCCCTCAAACCAAGGGTCTGGCACCTCAGAACAATGATGGGGACAGAACCCTGACAACTCACTGGTTCCAGAGGAGGAGGCACGGGAGGAAGCAGGGTGTAAAGCCCTAGAGGAAGCTTCCTTCCTCACTCGTGAAAAACCCCTGGACACCCCAGAACCAGAACTAAAATCTCTTGCCCCCAAAAACCTGCGACCCAGGGAACACAGGGTGTCAGTAGTAGAAATAAAGAAATCAAAAAGACCCATTTTGTGGAGGAAGTCAGTGTCCTCCAGTTTGAAGGGGAAGAATCCTTGGAGGATTCTGGGAAGAGAATCATCTCCTTCGGGGACGTCCCAATAGACCTGCATGAAAAGTAGGTGGGTGTGGGGAGCGATTCAAAGTCACCAATCCCTGAACCCAGAATTGTCATCCTGAGAACAAAATATTAATGGAGGGATCCTCCCCCCAGCTAGTTCTAGTGACTGCCACCAGGTAAAGGGCGACAGCACAGAGCTAAGGAAAAAAGGGGATTCCAAAATCGCACATATTTCCGGATGCCAAATTTTTCTTACAGAATCCCAGGGTCCGGCACAGATAAATGTCCAAAACCCCACTGTGTCAGAGTCCAAAATAAAGAAATTGACCGCCCAGCTGGCCCAAAATGCCTGTTACCTTTGCCCCTGGGAGGAGAAAGAAGGTAGATTCTACGCACCCATTCGAGTGCAAGGGCAATGTGCATTTCCAGCACTGATGGATACTGGATCCCAAGCTACTCTTCTGTCAAAAAGGGTATTTGAGCAGATAAATTCAGGAAGGGGGAGAGACACCAGATCCCTCTCACCCCTCTTCCTGGACAACTCCAGAACTTCGAGGGGACAGCAGATCTGGAAATTAAAATTGGGCGACATAAGATGAAGCACCCGGTCATAGTCGTGACGCCAGAGGGGACGTCATGTCTATTAGGTAATGACCTCCTCCAGAGGAGGATAGACTGTGTAAATAAGGTCCTCTGGGCTCAGACTAACCGACCAAAAAAATTAAAACAAAGTGTCAACCATGTTAGTTTAAATGGCACATGCCACATGGTTGAACAAAAATCTGATATATTGAGTTTCATTTCCAAAATAATCAAACACATGACATTACATTAATTGCTGTAGGACAACAAACTGGTGATGGGAACAACTCTCCATTCCTGAAAATCAATATCACTTGCCTCTCGCATTGATGGAGTCCCTGACGGAAATAATAAAAAATCTAGAGTCCTGTGGGATAATTCATCCAGTCCAGAGCACCTTTAATAATCTGGTGGTGGGGATTTTAAAACCAAATGGACAATGGAGACTTTGCGCAGACCTTAGGGAGCTGAACAAACGGGTCCACATGTCCCAATGGCATCTTCCCTACATTGACAAAGGGCTGGCCCAGATCCAGGGTTAAAGGTATACACCGCTATTGACCTGACAAATGGATACTGGACCGTGCCCGTCAGTAGGGAGGACCAGTACAAGCTGGCCTTTACCTTCGGGGGGCAGCAGTACACATGGACCCGGACTCCCTTCGGATACATAAACTCCGGCAATGAATTCAACATCTTCCTACATAAGGCCATGCCCGATTTGGGTGAAAGTGGTAACCTGGCCTATGTGGATGATGTCTTCATTAAAAGCTCAACTGTGGAGGAACACATAGCGGAAATCCATTATGTTTTAACCCAGTTGAGAGTTGCCGAGCAAAACTGTCCTTCCAGAAGGCACAGTGGTGCTGGACCCGTGTCAACTTCTTGTGACATGAAATAACTCCTGAGTGTCTCTGTCCCCAGGAGAAGAAAGTGGAAGCACTACTAAAACTGAAAGCCTCCACAACTCTGCGTGAGCTTAGAAGCCTCCTTGGACTGACTAATTACAGTAGGAAGTTCATTGAGGATTACACAGAGGTCACAAGACCCCGGGTCAATCTGTTGAAGGGGGGTCAAGTGGGAGTGGGGTCCAGAAGAAGCTGAGGCAGTAAAGCAACTCAAAAGAAGTCTCTCACAAGCGCCTTGTCTTGTTACCCTGTCAAAAATAAGGAGTTCTTCTAGGAGACAGGGTTCTCGAATACATGCTTGACAGCATATATATTATAGTATTATACCAAAAGCAAGCATGACAAGGTCAATAAAGTCATCTCCTATGCAAGCAAGACTTTATCCTCTGTGGAGGAAAAATTCAACGATTGTGAGATGGCACTCCTGGTAACTGTGTGGGCATTGAAAAATGACTGCCTGTTCATCCAGGGGGAGCACATCATAGTGGAGACTCCACACCAGCCTTTGCAATACCTTCAAAGTGACAGAATTCGGGCAGGAAATGTAATTAATTCCAGAATTACCTCCTGGATTCTGTCCATGCAAGGCTTTCCTTTGGAGGTCAGATATGGCCAAAACAAGAAGAGTCCCCTCGCGCAAGGTCTGGCTGACTTGCATGATTGTGCCAGACAAAACTGTCTTGAGGACGAAAGTCTCAAAACCCAGGACAACATGTAGGCGTACCTGAATTCCCCACACAAAGTCTATGAAGAAGACAAGTGTGAGGGAATTCCCACAGTTTATGTGTATGGGTGCTCCTACCATGTTGACAACAACGGGGAGAAGGAACTGCCTTCCGGCGTTGGGAATGCCTGGGTGAATGATGCCCCAGAACCCTCTGCTGGGTACAAAATCGGTCCCCGCAGTAGTCAGGTGTCAGAGTTGATGGCAGTTCACCAGGCCATCCATACTGCAGTGCAACACCGACTCCACAAACTGGTTATAATCACTGATTCAGATTATGTCCAGAAGGTGTTCGTGGAGCACCTGAAAAATTGGAGAACCAGAGGCATGCTGTGTGCCAATAACAAACCACTTAAACATGGTAAGCTCATACAAAATATTGATGATCTGGTCACCTCTAATAGGATGACCATCTATTGGAAAAAGATTACGGGTCATTGCAGAATAGAGGAGCGACACAAAACTGGAAACGACCTAGCTGATCAGCTGGCCAAAACCGGAGTCATCCAGGGTGATCTCCTTGAGATTGAGTCCCTTTTGGGGGAAATCCAGGTCACTGCTGTCATCAGGTCCCAGACAAATGCTCACAATTAACTCTCAACTGCCCAATGCAGTAAGGAGACCCCAGATGCCAATTTAATCATGGCACAAAAAGAGGATACGATTATTGGGAAATGTTATCAACACATTGAGGATCCTGAGAACTTTCCTCTGATTGAAACTGATTACATTGGGAAAGAGGATCTCAGGGGGCCTCATTACGACCCAGGCGCTGGACCATGGTGCTATTAGCACCATGGTCCATGCCGGTCTCCGGCATGGTGGATGGCGGAATTACCGCCCCCATCACAAGGTTGGCGGGGGCGGTAATTCCCCATTTGCCCTTCCCCATTCCCATTTTGCCCCATAGGGCATAATGGGGATGGGGAAGGCGCTAATTACGGCACCGTAAATTACGGTTGCCGTAATTAGCTCCAAGGTCCCTTGGCGGGTTGGATTTTATCGCCTGCTAAAAGCAGGCGTTAAAGCCTCCAACCCGCTAAGGGACCTTGTAATCAGGCGCTAATGGTTTAACGGCGCCGACGCTCTTTACGGCGCCGTTAAACCATTAGCGCCAGGGTCGTAATGAGGCCCAGGGTGTTGAAGAAGTGTGCCAAAATGTTCAGAATCCAAGATGGTTTGTTGGTAAGGAGATCCATCTCTGGATGCGACCAGTGGGTGGTTCCCACCTCATTCCGAAGCCTGATGCTAAGTCACAGCCATGAGCCACAGCCGGTCATCAGGGGTTTCATACTACTCTAGAAATCTTGCAGGACATTGCATACTAGCCACACATGGGACAGGATCTCAACCAATATTTGAAGGGGTGTCTTGTGCGTGCACAATTTCAGCCAAGTTCACTCACACACTGAGCCCCCCTCCAGAAGAGGGGGGTGACACTGCCTTGGTCAGATTTACAAGTGGATTTCATTGGGCCCGTGATTCGCTCCTCTAGGGGGAACAAGTACATGTTAACAGTAACATGCTTGTTCACCAAATAGGTGGAATGTCTCCGTCCCTAAATTGCAAGGCAGAAACAGCAGCTCCCCTGATGATCAACCACACCTTCTCGCGTTTTGTCCTACCCCAAAGGTTTGAGTCAGACCGAGGGAGTCACTTCACCAGCGGAGTGATGACAAAGATGTGGGAGATACTTAGGGTAAAAAAGGAAACTTCATATTGCATACCCCTGGTCCTCTAGTGGGGGAGTTGAATGGTACAATAAAACCATTGCGAGCATTCTAAAAATGTTTGGGACATCCAATTATTGCTTGTCCTGATGGCCATCAGAATTACACCATCTTCTGCGACCAAAATGTCTCCATTTGAGCTAATGACTGGGTGAAAAATTGTGCTACCTCAGCATCTGCTCTATAGAACACAAGAGCAGACACTGATAAACGCCTCCACAATTCATGAATATGTTGAGAATCTAAGAAAACACCTTCAGCATGCTTTTGCTTATGCTCAGCGGAATCTTTAGCAGAGGGGATGAAAACTCAATATGATTTCAAAACAACCAAAAAGGGAATACCAAGTAGGAGACAGGGCCTACTTGAACAATTTTCAAAGGAACCAGACTAAGGAGTGGACATTTCTCCCTTTCTGGCACAGTCCTTTTGAAATTGTAGATACAATTTCACCTGTCGCCTACAGTATCTGTAGCCCCAAAGGAGTGCTTTCAGAAGAGAAATGGGTCCACATTAATCAGTTAAAGAGTTGTCACCTCAGGCACACTTTGCAGCTAATTGAGGAGCCCAAGGAAAGTCAAATAGAGGAGACACCTGGAGAATAAGAAGCAAGAAAATGAAAAAGCAGAAGGTAACAGGTAGGTCCATAGGTATATCTATCTAACAGGGAGTACCTTTCTTCAGTGTTATTGAAAAAAATATGTAATGAAAATGTGGTGTAAAAATGCCCTGTTTTCGTATTGTTAGGTAAATTGTTTGCTGATGTTATTCAAGTACCCTCATGAATGTGAAATGTATGTTGTGTTTCGTTCTTCAAACCTTCTGGGAAAACTGTCAGTCCAAAATTCTAAAGCCTGTCTTTATCTATCTCCTATTAGATTACTAAATCCATTCTCTCATAGACTAACGAGGACCTCCATGGGGGCCTGGAAAGGGAAGGAAGCAAAGGGAGTGCAGCTCCACAATCTCCAACAAAAGACGAAGGGAGGATCATGGTGTACCGCTCCCTGATGGAAGAAGAACTCTGCCCGATAAAGCCCACTTTGCCCTACTCTCCCTCAACAAGAAATCTTGGGAAAATGCAGGGTGATCAGTGGGGTACATTTACCAGCCCATCAGAGCTGCCCTACCTCACCAAACTGCATTCCAACAGTTACAAACAGACTGGCTGCACTGGCTCTGCTGAGTGCTATTGCCTTGCATTAAAACTGCGTTTTGCAGTTAAAAAATAATGTCTGCGCTGTCATTGCCAAGCACATATGGGGCGAGATGGAACATGGAACACCCCGAGAATGGTTGCCTGTGTTTTCTCCATGTGCACCAAAGAAAATAATTCAAAGACAGCGCTTCTATGCTGCCAGCTCAAAACTTCCCACAGAAAAAGAAAATGTTCTGCATTTAAAATGAATGCACACTGATGCCCTTTCCATCTTTTCAACATTGCACAGTTGGTTCCAGATAAGACACATCGATGTTCATCCATGTTCATGGTGTACACCAGAAAATGGGGGCATTCGTCACTGAATGGCATGTTGTGTCAGGCAAAATCTGTGAATCAGCAGAGAACTACACTCCAAGCCGTACAGCAAACGCTTTACTTTTTGCAACAAAATAACACAGGCAAACTCTACACAAGAATCCCCCTCTCTCTTGGCTTATGTAAGTTTCAAAGGAACCTTGCGTTGAACAGATTTATGTGTATTAGAAATTGACTAGGGCCATGGAAATGCTCAGAATCCAGATGCTACGAAAAACCGCATTTGTAAAGTGACATCCAAGGAATATTAACCCTCATGTAAAATGGTGCTTTTGCCAAACAAGAAAATGCCTTTTAAAAAGGGAAATGTTAAACTAAGGTTTTGTGCTTGCATAGAAATGTGATGGGGGTGTGCTTTAAAATATGTATAGGATATGTAGTCCCAAAAGACTTGCTTTTTGGTTAAAGAAAGAAAAATAACTAAAGAAATAAAAGTACTTTGAGGCCAGCAGAACAGGTTTGGCAGGCCCTGGCTTCAAAAAGCCCTGCCTCCCCTGGGAACAGAATCACCTTCCCCAAGTGGACCAGCCTCCTGAAAACTATGAATGGGTTAAGGGGGAGAATCTAGCACCCTTGTCAGATGAAGCAGCACTGCTCCAGCCTGAGACAATGGACTGCCAGGGCACATAGGTGTGAATTCCTGGTGACACCACCTCTCAACTCAAACTGAAGGACTTCAAAGGCAAATCCATGGTAACACTGGGCTAAACTGACCAGAGCCTGACATTTGGCTGTGGGCTGGAAAGGAATGCCCATATTTGTAAAATCAAGCCAGCCCAGTTGATTTCAGAGACTATTCAGTCAATGACACTTATTTTAGTAATCAACAGACATCTTAATGTGAAATTATGACCATTTAAATGCCATGCTTGTGCCATTAAAATAAGATGTTGTAGGTTTTTCTAGCATGTTGGGGACGCAAACACCAGGAAATTGTCAATTCTAGGGAAAACATACTTAGTACAACTTTGAAAATGAATGAGAACATGACCAGTGATAATATGTATTAATATATAAAATTTTAGCATTTGAGGTGAAATAGTTTCTATGGAAATGGTGAAAGATTGCCAAACTGACTAAACAGCATCGCACCGTCTTGGGATTTGGATCAGCATGTGTCTTGTAAAATATGTAATCTGTCTGTATACGTTTCCTGATGACGACATTTGTAAATATAAGTGTGATTTTGGCAAAAGTAACTTTGGTAGAACAAAGCACATTGTAAAAAACACCCACCAGAAAACTAAGTCACCTCCTTCAGTCCAATCTGCTTCCAGGGAGGAGGCGACATTGCAGCCTGACCTATCCGATTTAGAGGTATGTCTAGCTTAGTTCAGCCCACATAGTAAAACATCCTCTGATGTCATGCTCCTTTAATAAAGGGGAGGCAGAGGGAGCTCTGGTCGTTCTTCTGACTTTTCCAGCTCCCGCATATTCAGAAATCCAGACATTCCAGATTCACCCTGCAAGATTCCAGATTCCATTGTCAGGCCAGAGCTAACTGACCCTATCCAGGCTGGCTCTCTTATCCATAAAACCCACAAAAAATTCCCAATAATTCAAGGAGAGCCCAGCTGATGCACGTCGCTATCCAGTGACCAGATTAGGCCCAGCTGTCCCCTCCAGGAGAGCAGTGACCAGATATTGCATTGCTGTCCAGAAACCTGGTCCGTTGTCCAAGTTACCCTATTCAAGTGCTTGTTGTGAGTATTTCCCTTCTGCAGCTAACCCAAACTGCCTCCATTGCTTTGGTCCCTTGTATTAGGTCCAATACCATAGAGATCCTATAACTGCACTAGCAAAATCCTTAAGATTGTCAGAATTCTCGGTTCATCATGTCCTTAGGAAAACCTGAGTTCATTTTCAAGTGTTAGCGCCATTATTTCCAACTCATTTTAGTCCTTGTGTAAGTCCCTAGTACTATTTGGAATACATTAATTAATTCCCATATAAAGAGACACACAGCATGAGGGGAGTTACAACTACAGCTTAACCCTTTTCACGGGCTAGCGTTTCTTTTCTTGATAATCTAGTCACGAAAATATAGTTTTAGTAGAACTGGTCATTTTCCTTTTGAACCCGATTTTCCCTGTGCAACTGCTTTCATTCTAAAACCGATTTTCCTTCCCCTTTAAATCTCATCCTGTCATTACCCTTTCACTTTCATATCCGACCTGTGAGGTGTCTTTGTACCTTAGCATGAAATCCGATTTCCGATTAACTCATTTTGCAAGCTGTTTTGTCATTTGAAACCTGTGGAAGTAAGCAAATGCAATTTCTCCATGTGTGATTTTGCTGCACTGTGTTTTTCCTTCCAAATCGATTTTCTGAACTGTATGTCTGTTGCTAGTACATTGCCTTATAGTTTACTAGTTTTGTGACATCTTTGATACTGCTATACTCATTTTTACTTTATTCATTCAACTGCACCAATAAAACAACTATTTAGTAATTTCGAGTGCTATTTTGCTTAAATTTCATGGTTTTCAATCCGATTTTGCCTCCCATTCAGAGGGGGGAGGTCAGGTTTGTATTCTGTTTGTTGACTAGTAAACCTGACTTATAGCTACTCCTTGCTACCCACACAAAAGTTGGTTAACAGAGATTTGAGGGAGTGTTGCAGGGGGAAATACTAACTGTGATGCTATCAGAAAATACCTCCCAAAAAGTAATCTTGCCTTTATTCAATTGTGCATTATATATCTTACATAACAAGGTCAAACTAAGTGTATTCTATCAATTTACAGTGTGATTATCACTACACTGGTGATAGCAGCCCTATATTAAATTTGTGTGATTTTCATTGGAATTTAAAAATAAATAAATATTGTATTATTACACACTGCCCTGGTTCATGGTCCATTGCGACCCGGGATGTTTGTAAAGGTGGGTGGGAGACGGGTTGGGTGCCTTCTCAAACTGAATTCGTAATAAATAAAATAAGTGTTTTATTTGTGCGCTGCATCCTCGGCCAGTAGAACGAGTCCTGGTCTGGAGTATACCGTGCCTTTGAAATCTTTAACAGTTGTGGTATTTCTTTTACTCCTGCCTTTTCTTCTTTCCGTTGCTGTTCTTTGTTATACATTTGTTCTCGCCTCTGCCTACTCTTTCTCTTATGTTCATCCTCTTTCAATCGCTCTTCTCGTTCCTTGTCTTTTCTATCCTGCTATCTTGATTTTCCCTTTGCCTAACTTCCTCAATACTTTGCCCATCAAGTTTGAGCAATATCTGTCCTCCCATCCATTCATTCTGTACGTGCGTTACCTCGTCAACCCTATCCTTTTCTCCTTTCTATCTCTTAATCTCTCGTTCTATGTCTGTGGTTACATTTGTTCGTTCACTTTTCTACTCTTTGTTCTGTAAGATCTTAAAGATCTCCTCCTTTCTTCTAGCCTCTTCTGTACTATCTTCACTGCTATACGCAGGTGATTCATATATGGGCTTGCTATACTCTTTCGCTGCTTTTAGTTCCTTTAACGGATAGAATCCTACGTTTTCAGTACTATCGCCGCTTACTTCCAGCGAGGTAAGGGGAGCAGAAGGCTTGTCATCTTCCTCCTCAAACCGATTAAGCATCCAATTCTCAGGTGGCGGATCCTCTCTCTCTTCCTGATAAATTTTCCAGAGCTCTAAAATAGCTAACCTTTTCTCTAATTTCTTGCCTTGTACGCAGCGTGCAAGTATGTGGTCATGTGTTGCAACATCGCTTTCGATAGCGATCCTCCTTGTGGTCATGGCATGAACATTTTGGCAGCTGTGCCTTTTACCCATTCCGCACAATACTGTTTGAGCTTAGGCGCTTGTTTTGGCAGTCTCTTACACAGGTGTATCAATGGAGTAATATCTCCCACTGTGACGAGTCTCAATTGACTGTCAATACTTATTGTCGTTTACACAGATACATTTCAGAAAAACAACAAATATGAGCGCACTCCAACCTTCGCCGCTCAAAGCCTCTATTTCTCAATGATCTCAACCTACTTTTCAGTCGGCAACGACAATGACCTAAAATAGGTAATAACTTTTTATCTCTATTTCAACTTTACACAGCTTATTCATGTCGCTCTTCGACACCTTTATTAATTTACAAAATACACTACAGACAGATAGACTAGTCAACTTTTCATATATATATATATATATATATATATATATATATATATATATATATATATGCACCATGGTATTCCTTTTCTCGTAGCCCTAAAATACTCAGATTGGAGTTTGAGTCATTCCCTATCATAAACCTGTTTATATGTCACCTATTTATACCCCGATTGGGGTTTGAAATCACTCCTTCTAGACCTGCCTTGAGGTAGGAAACCAGGCTCTATAAACTCTCCTCGTTTTACTATAAACGCTCCTCGTTATTTTTTAACAACCCCCTGTTACTTTTTTATGTCACCACAATCCCATTCCCTTATTTTGCCAGTCCCCTAAGTCTACTCATCATTCGCTCTTCAGCTCAAGGTCTTCAGTATCGTCTCCCCTTCTCCAATCGACCACCGTCACCTCCGTCCGCTCAGCGCCTGTGGGAACCAGGAGAGATTTTGTCAAAGAGGGACCCATCCCACCTATATCGATCTTCTTGCAAGTATCGGCCGCTCTCTGCAGGAAACCTTGCGATCTTCCTGCTAGATGGCAGAGGGTGTCCGATCTTCCGAAACATTAGAAACCTACTGGTAGATGGGTCTTTTCAAACCATCCTCTGCTACCACGGGAACCCATTGGCCCTTTAAGCGAGGTAGCGCTTTGATGGATGGATGGGCATGCAAAATGTACTCTTACACCAATAATAAGACTGACTCAGGAAGTTGGCAAAACATAGCTGTTTTATTTGCAATTGTCTAAAACAGGGAGTACAACAGACATCAACGGACGTTCGCTCAAGTCTCTCCATGTTCTTCATGAAAAAATGCACATTTATAGCAAAAACTCATCATCATTGACGTCATACTACGTGGCAAAGTAAGAAAACCTACTTGGGGTTGCGGTCGGTCTACGGGGAACATCTAGCTATACTTTCTATTGGGGTTAGGATTATGATTGGACCCCTAAAGTCAGGTGGACAACTATGCCCACCCCTAGGGCAAGTCATCTTCATTGTCCTCAAATACACAATGTTTCATTTGTTTTCAAACTATAGGTCTCTGTGCTACGTGGCCCTCTACAATTGTTTGGTACGTTTGTACCCTTCTGGAATATTCCACTCCCTAGCAGCATGCATGCTGGTACCCCAGGTGCTTGTGGGTGGACTTCACCATGCCTTCCCACCCAATTAGCCTATCATCCATCATCACTCCTGCTGTCTGCCATTCGAATTGTCTTTGAACTTGGCCTTGCAAAGTATCACTGTGCCTGAGAATAGAAGGGAGTGTGAACACATTCTTATCTTCAGTCCCGATGTAGCTTGCCCAAAATCTATTTTCATCTACCCCATTTGGCAGGAAACCGTGTTTTAGTTCCTTTCTCGTATTTAATACTATTAAATGAATAAAAGTTGGCTCTTGTAGTGTTTTTCACCTCAACAGGAGCTCGCCTCGCTTCTCACGTTCATTGTATCTTCCCGAATAGATAACTAGTTTCTTGGCTGCCTCAACCCTTGACACTGGGCCAGACAAGCCTTCTTGAATCTTCCTTCATCGTCAGATGCCTTTTTCTGTTGCGACACACTATTAGCCCTTTTTTCTCATGGGGACCTGGTTTGTTAAAATGCGATGTGGAACATCCAGCTTCTATACACATATATACATATATATTGGCGGCAACGCCTGCAGTCTATTCACTACATATAGCCTGCCTTCACGGCTATTTATCCTACTTGCGTTACAGCATCTGTACAGATATAAAGGGATTTTGCATTTTCTTTATTCTACACATGAAATGTTACTCGATTCTTTTCTTTGTCATCAGATAATATAAGGTCAATATACTCTCTTCCTTGGCATTTCTTCATGGAGCGTCACCTTTGCTTCATGCGACATCACCAGTTCTTGCCTTTGTCACTTCACACTTCTTCAGGGACCTCCTTTGAGAGACTGTCATTTCTCTGTCGGTACATCATGTAGGGCTTTCTCAATGGATACCTTGTTTCATGAATTCTTCGTGGCATAGGTACCATTATTGGCATCGTGCATGTCGCAATTTTCATCTTCCAACATATATCCAAAATAGGGGCGGGACTTCCAGTAGAGGCAGTTGGCTCCACCTCTACACTCCCCCTGCTGGTTGATTCATCGACCACTCTTGCATCAGTCTTCACATCTAGACATCCTCGTGTGAAAAAGTGCTTCTCTGTAGTCCATATCTTCATTACTCCTTTCAGAGATCCTGCTGATTTTACATGTTCATCAACACTCCAGGTCATGTGACTAAAATGTCCATTTGGGCTTCAGTACATCCAATCCCACATACTCCTTGTGGTTTCTTGTATACAGGAACTCCGTTGCCCCAGGTGCTAGAATGCTCGCTTCTATATATTTTCTGATTTCTTCTAGCTCAGTCAAATCCAGTCCCTTTTTGAAAATCGTTGCTAAAATGGCTAATTTTCAAGATTCTTGGATTGTATAGAACCTACCTATTGCATTCAAAATTGCTAATAAGACTCTGGCCCTAAATGTAATGTCTATTTTATAGACATCATTGGAGTAATAGTCAGGCCCTGTGATTTTCACAATAGCCAAAACCTTAATAGCTTTATTTAACTCTTCAATAGTGACTGCTAGGGGAGTGACCGCAGTAGATGAGTCATTGGCAGGTACATTATCAAGTACCACAATGTCATTTCCTCTAGAGTTATACAATAATGCAAAATGGTTTATCCATGAATATTCAGTGATCACATCAACGTCACTAGAGGCACCATTTCCTCTACTTTCTATTGGGAGTAATTATCAACATTTTCGGCAGTCCCTTCACCAAGCTGCCTCAATTCATCTTTCCCATGGCAGCTCTTTTTGGGCACATTTCACTTCAACTATCGCATTCTTGAATGCCCTTCTAGGTGTGAATATTTCCCTTGCAGTAGATGTCCTGCTCTTTAGTGCAGGGATAAGATTGTTCCTAGCATGTTTACAGTCTATATAAATCCACTTTGGCTGATTAAGAGTCTTCCATTGCCATGGTTTTTCAGTAGCAGTGAGTTTTGTCACTTTTCCCAGGAGATTTTCATAGTCTTATATTAATTTGCACCCACGCTGTTTCTGTTATAATGACATGGGCACCTTGGCTGAAGTAGTCTAAAGCCCAGGCCATTTGCCCTCAAAATACAAGCGCAACCATCTAGGCCCTCGTCTGTCTTTTGATATCACTATGCCTGTCAGTTGATGAGCCTCACTTTGAGTGTCTCTGGCTCCTTTGAAAATACAATTTAGCATTATAGGGTTATAATCACATTTAGTGTGTGTCATAAGCTCCATATCGATAATCCTTGCCCAAAAATGAATAGGGACAAAAAAATAATCTATCATGGAGTTCTTTCTTGCAGCACACTTATATGTCAAACTGCCTGGGATGTCAGATATTTTATGACCATTTAATGATCTCAGCCGTGGCTTGTATAGAGAGGAAAGAAGCCAAAGTCTATTAGCATCTATCCTATCCTCCTTCAAGTTAATTGGTGGTATACTGTACATGAAATTTACTGTGAAATTGTAAAGGTCGTCCTTACAATCAAATTTTGCATTTTAAGATCACCTCCCACAATCAGCATATGATCAACAGTCAGACAACCACTCATATATTCACATGTAAAAGACTGCAGTTGAATTAAGGAAGTCTTGTCATCTCCCCCATGTGGTGATATAAAAATTAAGTACTGTTAAATATTTATTGGAAGACAATCTTAACTTGATAGCCAAGATAGTTTCAGTGTTTTTATCTTGATCTGCGATAATCACATTGAGGGATGAGGAAACACAGAACAGAAGACCACCTTTCTTCCTCCCTGTCAGGGACATCAGAAATCTAGTGCATACAGCTAGTGGTGCAGGGTGTATTTCAAAGCTGGTGGGAAATTATGTTTTAATTGTTTAGTTTCCTTAATCTCTTTCTTCAGAGATCTTCTGAGCGCAGTGCTCAAAATGGAGGATTAGGCTTGATACAAGGCCAAAAGGGAGGTTCTGAGTAGATGGGTTCCATTTCAGAATGTTGAGGGCAGATTGTCTTTGCTGCCCATTCTCAACTGCCTTTAATCACTTATCCTTTTTTTTGTTATGTTATTGTATATGGTTTACACAAGAAACCTTTACAAATACATTGAATAATTTAAAAAAAACATACATTACAAATAGATTTCATTACACATATGGTAAAAGATACATAAAGACCCAAATATCCTTTTTCTAAGAATAAGAGACATAGCGTAAATCAATTTAAAAAATCTCAGTGCAAGTTAAAATTCAACACAGTGTTTAGTGATTAAAAAGCAACTTCCCATTACGTATAGACAAATTTTAGCAAGAATGTCATAAAAGATTTCAAATTATTAAATACATACATAATATAGTTGGTGATATAAGAAGTTAAAATTCATCATACAAGTTAATCAAAGGGAAGAGACATACAGATCCAATGATTTGATAAATCCCGCCACAGCAAGCCCATGTTTGATTTTAGAGATGGCAAGACACTTAGACCAAATAAGGTTTTCTGCCCCCAGTAGACCCAAAGTGTTGAATCTACCTAAATAGATGTCCCTAGGACCTTTCAGAGCAACGCAATCTAAGAAGAAATGGCGTGTAGATTCAATTACCCCAGGAGTGTGACTGAAACGGCATGAAAGGTCCAGATCACTAATCTCCTTCCTTCTACGGAGGACTTCCCTAGTAGGGAGGAGATTCCATCTAAGCTTGAGGAGAAGTGAGCGATAGTGGCGGTTAGGGAATTGAGTCAATATAAAGGACAGGCAGCCTCTCTTCTTATGGTCAAATTGTAGGTCACTGAGGGATGGGTAAGCATGCAATTTTTCAAGCGTGTTACTCCAATTACAGCTAAAAAGACATTCCTTAACTTTATTAGGGTTATTTAACAGGGTATCCCTATCAGTGGAGAGATCTAATAGCGTCTTGTCGCAGAGGTCACAGAATCTTGAAAGATATAGATTTTGGTCTAAGGATCCCTGCGAGAAGAGCGTTTTACCCACATCAACATAGAGGGTATCGTGTTTAAGAGAGAGCAGGGCAGAAAAAAGTGTAAGAACTCTCCAAAGAATTCTAGATCCTAGAGAAACTAACCCCAGTTCATATCTTATGGCCATTATTGGGACACAATTAGGCAGTTTCATAACTTTTCTCCAATAGATACCCTCAAGGGTGTCCCAAAAGGTCAGGAGGTCTTAGTAGTGCAGTTCGATTCCATATGTTAGTTTTGGGATCACCTTTCTCTTGAAGAAATCTACAATAGGTTTAAAGGAAACATGCCATATGTATTGTCTAGCTTAATAGATTGAGAGATAAGCAGAAGTATTTTGTGTCTAAGGGAACATCTTAATTCAATGGCCGAAGGTTGGGCCAGAATAAGGAATCCCAAATAGACAATTTTATGTGCACTGATGATATTTTCACCACCAATTTTCCACACTTTTTTGTTCCCTTTTCTCCCCCTGGAGAAGACCATTGTTCGGGTTTTACTTATCCTTTTTAAGAGCAGTTCAGTTTCCTTAGTACCCAAAGTCCTTTAACTTCAAGAAAAGAATTCAAGTTAGAAGAAGCAGGAAAAGTCTTGAGAGAACTTCTATCAACTAAACAGGTGGAAGTGCTTCAATTTGATAAGTTAAACAAAGTCTGGAAAAGATTTAGCCAAGATTAATATGGTTAAAATATTTTGGTAGCTGCGCTGCGTTTAAAGATTTCTGAGAGAAAAGACTATAAATATTCTAAAAACAACATTACTTATTGTTGGAAGTTAGAATGGATTGCGACATGAAAAGGTTTGTAATTGTTTTCACATGCTGATTATAAATCCTTCCGAACTTCTGTGGGACCACTATGCTTGGGAAAGTAAAGCAGAGCTTAGAAAATAATTTTCATCCATGAGTTAGCGTAATCGCTAAATTGACTTTCGTTTTCTAAATAGTGTTTGTTTATTGGGAAGATGAACTCCCGTCGCATACATTGCTTAGTTGCAGTCGCGAGGGAGAAAAGTAGCGCCAGCAGGGCTATGCAGTTTTTAACTCAACTGCAAGTGTCGGCGGCAGCGTTGAGTGAGACATTAAACTGTAGGTTTCAGAAAGCAATAAAGAAATTAGCGAGCACTCACCTCTGCTGGTGATTCATTAAAGACTTGCATCGAGTGGGTGAAAATAAAAGCGGATTAAAAGTTGCAGCAAAAGTTTCTCTTTTCTCAGCAGATTCAGCACGCATGCGCAAAACTACACAAGCTTGATGGGTATTGTAGTTGAATTTATTTTTTGGGAGTTTCTAGGTATTTAGGTTAGAGAAGACTTTAAGAGCCATTGAACGTTTCTTCAGGCAAAGAAAAGAGTCAATATTTTGTAAGTGCAAACAAGCAAATGGAAGAAGTAATGTGGAGAAACTGTCAAGAGTTAGGCATTGTTTTGTGAGAAAAGGTAACAGTGAAAGTGACACTTGGAAATTGAATAATTTGAACAGTACTAGGATTACTTCTTTGGTGCAGAGCAATTTTAAACTGAAAAAGTATGATGAAGGTTCTGTAATGAAAAGCAACACAGCAATTAGCTAACAGGCTGGAACATTTTGCTGGAACACTTTAAAAGTGTAGTTTTTGGAAACTTTTCCTCCAGACGAATTGCGGAGGAAGCACAGGTACATTGTGTAGATTTTAAGTTTAATTCTACTACACTTATATTGCATGTAAAGTTAACTAACACTTTAACTCCTATGCAGGGAGCAAGCAAAGTCCAGTGTCGTTTGATATTTTTTCTCATTTCCCCTTTCCCCCTCTAGCTGGGCGGACCTCCACTGTATATAAGTAGGTGGGGCCCTGAATAGCTGGTGAGGGACTGTGGGGCCTAGCAGCTTCTACAGAAGGATTTGAAGAGGACATGACACTCCCCCTGCAAGAGTTTGACGCATTGGCCATATAGCCATTCATTCTTGGATGGCTATCAGTCCAGGTTTCCTGAAGCATAAACACATCAAAGCTCCTAGCACAGGACAAGAAGTTCTTCCTGGGGGATTCCAAAATGGCCGCCAACAGGAGAGCACCGTAATTGACGCTCTCTTGCCCCTCGACACTAATTGTAGGAATTTGTGTGAAACACCATCCTTGGGCATGGACATTTGGAACGATTGTGGTCCGTAAATAGGTGGTGAAGAATGAGCTTGACATTCGATGCAAAAAACTGAGGATTGGGGTGGCTTCTATCAAGAAGTTGAGTGGTCAGCCCCGGGACGCCTGTAGGCGATAGAAGTGATCTGGAAGAGGAGCGAGAAGCTGCGTGGAAGGCAAGGCGAAAGCTGGGTTGAGCTCCCGAGGAAGGAAGACCCTCCTCACAGAAGATGAGGGGAATGCCTGGTAGGTGAGGAGGGTTTTGGAGTGCAGGAGGGATGGCTGCGGGCAGCGACGGAGTGAATTTCCAGTTTCCCCTCTAGCTGGGCTGACCTCCACTGTATATAAGTGGTGGGGCCCTGAATAGCTGGTGAGGGACTGTGGGGCCTAGTAGCTTCTACAGAAGGATTTGAAGAAGATATGACACTCCCCCTGCAAGAGTTTGACGCATTGGCCATATAGCCATTCATTCTTGGATGGCTATCAGCCCAGGTTTCCTGAAACATAAGCATATCAAAGCTCCTAGCACAGGACAAGATGTTCTTCCTGGGGGATTCCAAAATGGCCGCCAAAGGGAGAGCACCGTAATTGACGCTCTCCTGCCCCTCAACACTAATTGTAGGAATTTGTATGAAACACCATCCTCGGGTGTGGACATTTGGAAGGATTGTGGTCCGTGAATAGGTGGTGAAGAATGAGCTTGACATTCGATGCAAAAAACGGATGATTGGGGTGGCTTCTATCAAGAAATTGAGTGATCAGCCCCGGGACGCCTGTAGGCGATAGAGGTGATCTGGAAGAGGAGTGAGAGGCTGTGTAGAAGGCAAAGCGAAAGCTTGGTTGAGCTCCCGAGGAAGGAAGATCCTCCTCACAGAAGATGAGGGGAATGCCTGGCAGGTGAGGAGGGTTTTGGAGTGCATGAAGGATGGACTGCGGGCAGCGACGGAGTGAAAAAAAGCAGTGCGGTGGCAGGAAAGACTGAGACAGACCTTCCCTCAGTATCAGTGTTGTGACGAGGGAGCTGGGAGTGGATGCTGTCATCTGCAGGGGGAATAAAGTGACAACTGAAGTGAGAGCACGGGGGACAGGCAATTGGGGGCCGTGCACCCGCCCCCCATCAGAACGGAATCTTTGAAATACCGCTGGGGCTGTCCGTTCAGGAGCAAGGTGCAGAGGTGATCCCAGCAGTAACCCAATACTGCAGTGGCAGTTGTTCTGGAGATGCCGATTGAAGAAGGGAGCTAATAGGACGCCTCTACACAGCATGCATAGCAAAAAGCCTGGCATCTGCACAAGGGCAAGAATCAGACCATCACTTCAGAGTCTGAGCACATAGGGCTCTGGAGCTAGTGAATGCAATCCGTCATAATCAAGAGTGAGGATAAGTGATTGAGGAACACACGGGAAAGCATTCTCCTTCTGTGCTAGCTGAGGGAAGCTGGTCAGTGACTGAAGCAGTGAGAGAGCACTGAGAGGCAGCACTGCTCAACAAAATTGAATTAGTCCAGGAAAATATACAAACTCAATTCAAAGCCCTACCTAAGACTGACCACCCTCCTCTGCCCAGCCTCCCTTCCCACTCACCCCCCAACCTTTTCTTTTCTTTCTGGGACGTCTCTGAAACAGAAGTCTGTGAACTCCTCCAGAAGCTTAGACCTTCTGCATGCAAAGGAGACATTTGTCCTCCCAAAATAATCAAAGAATGTGCTGACTCCCTGGCTCCTCTCATTACGGCATTCATTAATGCCTCTTTCAAAACCTGTACTGTCCCCTCCAGCCTCAAAGAAGCCTGGGTTTGCCCTCTTCTAAAAGAAAATCCCTAGATCCTTCCCAACAATTACCGCCCCATTACCACTGTCCCATTCCTCCTCAAAATCCTCGACAAAGCAGCCCACAACCAGATTCAACATTTCTTAGAAAACAACACCATCCTTGGCAAAAGACAATCAGGGTTCCGTAAAGGCCATAGCACTGAAACGGCCCTCTTGGATTAATAAAATCAAATAACCTCAATCATGGACAAAGGCAAACCTGCCCTCCTCTTACTCTCGGATCTCCCATTCATATGTGACCTTGTGGATCACAAGACTCACTTCCCACCACACTGAAGCAGCACACTTCACCAGCAAGACCTCCTCTTGGATCACATGTTTTTCCTGAATGAAGATTAATGAAAGGTCTTCTCAGACCAGGCAAACGCTCCTCCCGCCACCATCCAATGTGGAGTGCCCCAAGGCTCCTGCACAGCTCTCACTCTATGCAGCCTTTTTACAAAACCTCTCTTCGACAGACTAGACTCCCTCGGCATAGCTTATACCAACTATGCCGATGATACACAGGTCCTTCTACCACTCACAGGCATTTATGACCAGTACACCGCAGCCCTCTTCATGATCTACACGACCATCCAAGCCGGGATGGCAGAGAATGGCCTGTGTCTCAACGGCGATAAAACCGAGATCCTCATTATGGGCCTCAAAGAAACACTAGCCAAACTCAGTCAACAATACTGCGACTTTACCATCGGCAGCTCCACCATCCCAGTATCATCATCAGTCAAGACACTAGGGGTCTTTCTAGATTCCACATTGTCCATCACGTGCCATGTCAGTGCCATCGCCTCTGCATCTGCCCATACTACCAAGCTTATAAACGCAGTCAAGCTATTCCTCTCTGACCAGAACTGCCTATCAATTGCGAGAGCAACCATCAGGGCTAAATTACTGCAATGCTCTCCTAGCTGGCATGTCTGCCAAAAATCTAAAGAGACTCCAAATAGTCCAAAATAATGCTCTCAGCGCAGCTCTTAGGATCCCAAAAAGAAACCATATCACACAGGCCAGGCGAGCTGCTCACTGGCTCCTTGTAAAGGTAAGAATCACCTTCAAGACTCTCACTCTAACTCACAAGTGCTTAAGCCTCTCTGCCCCGCCCTTCCTATCAGAGACCTTATCCATCGACACCTCATCATGTCCCAAAAGAACTTGCCACGCCAACAAACTACGCATCCCACATATCAAAAGAGCCAAAGCAGGCAGGATTGGCTTCCCACACTTAGCATCCAAACTTTGGAACACCTTACCCAACTCACTCAGGGCAGAGAGCTCCCTCACAGCCTTCCGGAGAAAGCTCAAAACAACACTCTTTAACTAATACACCCTCATCCCCCCCCCTCCTAGCATCCCCATTCTGCTTGCAACTAAGTATGTACCATGCCTGTTCTTTAACTCAGTGACTAAGTGACTTTCATGTTTATGTAAGATGTCTGTAACAGCGCCACAATGCCCACGGGCTGCTGCATGCTTTAAAAATGCCAATAAATAAATAAATACATAACTAAATAAATAAGGGGGTGAGTGAATCCATGTGTGCTGAGTGCAATAAACAACAGGCGGAATACAAATGGACAGATTGTCAGACTCCCTGATTCTGGTTGAGTGTTAACAGAGAGGCGATTTACAAGTGTGCAAATGTCCTGGTGACAGGATAGGCAAGGAGGAATACTTATGTTCATAAAACCTCTTGCAGAGATATATATTACCTGTGTTCCATACTATAAGATCTTTGAAAGAAATACAATCTATATACAATCTAGAGATGTGGAACGATAACTATAGAAAGATCTAGAAAAATTGACACTGCCACAATGTATGTCCCCTCACTTGTGGTCAGAAAACTACTGGGGGAGGAAACACACTGTATACAAGACAAAGGACTCAACATACAACTACAAATAAGGAAAAGTGAGCACAAAAATAATAAAAAAATTAATCAAACAAGATTTTCATCATTTAGGCCACTTGTGATAAAATGTCAGGGTGAGACAGGAAAGTTGAGGAGAAATGTCTGCCACCAAAATTCAATTGATACTACTCCAGTGAGAGAAATAAGCTAATGGAAATGGTTACATAAAGCAAGAAGTGAAATCAAGTATAATGATAACCAATAGATTACAAAACCTAGTGAACCAGATAAGATAAGAATAGCAGTCTGGAACACTAGAGGGCATGCTCACCTCATACAAATTGAAAGTGCAAATATGCTGGATAAATACGATATAATCTTGTTACAAGAAACGTGGATGACTCATATGCCAACTTGACCTAATCATCAGATATGTTGGAATTAAAGGTAGACAAAGTATGGGGCTAGTGGCAGAATTAAAAATGTCTAACCCCGGAACATTGATCCAGTGCAACTTTTCACACCCCTCGATCCAAATAGTGAAGTATGAAACAGATAAGAAAAACCAAAAACTATGGCCAATATAGGCATAATAAATACCTATTGGAACCCGGCCAACATAAGTGATAATGAATATCTCAAATTGATGACTAAAGCGATAGAAAAATGTGACTCTGATAATACAATAGATTTGGTATTAATAGGGGGAGATTTGAATACAAAATGTATTAGAAACAGTATCAAACTAAAATCAGATAAAACAGAAAGAAAGATAGAAACATGGTGATGATGAATGGAAGTATAGAAGGAGATGTGCCAGCTAAATCGACCTGGAAAAAGTTCGAAATCAGAGTCGATTATAGATTACCCATTCGTATCCAAACAACAATTAAAAAGGATCAGTAAATTTGAAATTGTCGATACAGAATTAAGTGATCATAATAATTAACATGTGCTATGCCCAATAAACAAGAAAAGAGTAAATATAACAATGTATTGGGATTAAATCAAGGCCTCAATAGAATAAGTTGGAACTCAAATTAATTAAATAAACTACAGGTAAATTTGGTAACAAATAGACAGGGAAATCATGTCAATGAGATCCTATTTAAAAAAAAAAAGAAAATGAGAATTGACAAGTAAGAGAAACTGTATTAACAATGTTTGACCCTATCATTAAAGAGAAAAGGAGAGAAAAAAGAAGAGCAATTAGAAGTCTTTTGACCAGAACAAAATAGATTACAAGCTAAAATAAACATGAAATACAAAAACTTTATTAGAGCACATAAAAATCAACAAATACAAAATGAAAACAAATCTTTTTTTAAAGTGCTGGTAACAAAATCTAGGGCCCTAATTTGGCAATTAATGAAGGAGGGGTCTGAGACAGACAAACTGCCCCATACTTTGAACAGTATTGGAGAAGAAAGATGGGTTGATCACTTCATCAAACTACTTCAAAGCAAGGAAGAAGTCTCAAAGAAGCAAGTAAGAAACAATGCAAATAAGATCTGCTTGAACATTGACCTAGATGACATAAAAATAGCCATTCAAAAACTGAGCACATCGAGTGCCCCTGATGGTGTCCTTAATGGCAACTTAAAAAAGTACCCTGAGAAGTGGGCTATGATATTATTCCATGTCTATAAACAAATCACTAAGACAGGAATGATCCCCGAATCTTGGAAACAATCTATTATATTGCCTGTATTTAAAAAGGGGACAGGTTAAATCCATTTAATTACAGGCCTCTAGCCCTACTAGATTCAGCAGGGAAAATCTACTCCAAATTTGTACTGGCTGCGCTGAATAAATGTCTAGAAGAAAATAATTTCAGAGATCATAAACAAGCCGGGTTCATAGCGGTAATAGGAACAACTCAGAATATTTTGATCATGAAAACCTTGAAACATAAGGCGATAAAAACTAAGAGACCCATATACGGTGAGTTCATTGATTACAAACAGTCATTTGACACTGTCTCCCTACCAAAATTATGGGACAAGTTACAAAAAGCAGGCTGTACAAAATATATAGTAGATTTAATCCACCAATTCTATACTGACACTTCAATAAGAGTAAAATTAAACAGGGAAGTTCATCTCTCCAGATCTATCTTAACGAATCACGGTCTAAAACAAGGATGTCTGTTTGCTTCAACCTTGTTTAACTACTATATAAGTGATGTATTATTAAGTTTGAATCAAGTAAGAGCTTCTCCTCCAAAACTAAACTAAATTGAAATTAGACATCTGTTATATGCCGATGATCTAATAATTTTAGATCAGCCTCCTATAGGCCTATGTAGATCCCTGAGTGTGTTGGAGGAGCATGCAAAAAAGAACAACTTAAAGATAAATCCAGAGAAAATAAACATAATGATAACAGGAACCTCCATACCAGCAGTAAGTAAACTTAAAGAACAATGGAAAATTGAAGAGAAACTAATTAAGGAGGTTGACAAGTTCAAATATTTGGACATAAATATGAACACATGTAAGGCGGACACATCATATAAAAAAGAACTGAAATATAAAATGAACATGACATCCCAAGCTAAAATGATTCAATCGAAATATGGAACATGTTCAGATGTACCAGTTATTACATACTATAACCAGAAAATCATCCCTACAATCACATATGGAGCGGCTAGTAAGACACCAAAAGAACAACCTAAGTGAACAATGCTGGAGGGTAAATTCTGGAGAAAAATACTACAGCTCCCGATGAGTTTTACTATGCCTATTATTAGGCGTGAATTAGGCCTAAAGTCCTTGGAATCAGTTGTTGAATGGAATAAAATGATACTGTATGGTGAATGCAAGAAGAATGAGAAGTATAAAACTACAGTCATAAACATCATAGCAGATGCATTTAAGGATGAAGGTGAGGACATGTTAAATGAGTGGGAAAGAGATTGCAAAGACATAATGACTAAGATAGATATTAGTATTGAGCTGTTAGAATGCAATACTATTAGGGCCAAGCAGAATATGTGGAACTGTCATTGGATCAATACATTAACCCAGTGTGAAAGATACTAAATATCTAAAACAGGGCATTTTGGAGTAAAAAAAGAAATGAAATAACAAGTTATTGTAAAAAACACACTGACATACAAAACCGGATTACGGTAATGAGGTTCAGATTTGATCTATGGCCAACCAGAATGAAGAGTGCGGCATGGAACAAAACCAAAAAAGGAATTGCAGATATTGTGATACAAGTCCTGAGACACTTCGACACTTAACAATTGATTGTAAAGAATTGGGTAATCTAAGAAAGGAGCACTTTCAGAACTATTTTAAAGAATATAGAGAATTGGACAAGGAGACTTTGTGGTCTATAATGGAACGTGTGCAAAGCATCTCCCTTAACCTAGCAGTTATAAGATAGCTAGGAAAACTTGAACTTCATGGGTAACCATCTGAGGAATTGTAATAAATCACGAAATTTGATTCGATCAAAAATGATAGGAGGAATCTGCTGAATTAGGGATATGCTTTGCCCACTCCAATCTGAATAACCAACTGATAAAATGTGTAATTTTATATGTAAGAATAGATGTGATTTTAGAATATTTATGTGTGTAGTAAAGTGTGGGTTTTGCACTTTTCTTTTTTGTTTTATCTGTTTTTTCTTCCTTGTACCGCACTTCTAATTGTTTTTAGATATTTCATTTGTATTATAATTCTAATTGTTTTATATTTGAAAGTTGAATTTTAACTAAATCAAATAAAGGAAAATAAAAGGTGTCAGGCTGACCTTGAATTGCTGATTTGTGCTTATCCTATAGATATGTGTCTAGCATTGCATTTAGTAGCACAATGGGATGTTGTGTTTTACTTTGTATTTGTCTTTATTCTTGGTAGCACACTTTCGGTGGTGCATTGTCTTGCAGGTGGATACAGTAGTGTCTTTAGCATGTTTAAGATTGTTTTATGCATTGGCCTTTATGTTTGTGCATCGACTCAAGCTCAGATTGCTTTGCAAACAGTGTTTTCTTTTTACTTAAATTTGCACATCGTTTTTCATTGAGTATAATATGTACATTCATATTTAATATTTGTTTGCTTTTTAAATGAATTTTTTTTACCAGTTAATTGTTATTGACTCTGATGCTGAAATAAAAAATTTAAAATATAGAGGCACCCCTCCTTTTCGTTCTGTTTGACATGGATCCTACTTGTGTGCCCATTTTGAAATAATGTGATCTACCTGTTCAGTGTTCTTTACAATATTTTTAGTTGTCAGAAAGGTTTGACAAGTTTAAATATTAATCATATCTGAATTCATAAAGAAGACGCCCAGGTTTTTGATGGAAATGTCTTAATGAGTGATTTCAATTCATCATTCAATACGAGAGGTTTTAATTCCCTGTTTGAGATATTTTTATAGGTTGCAAGATGGGTCTTATGACAGAGTAACTATTATTCTAGATGGTGTTACTTGCAGCAAAGATTTTTTCATTGCTATTTTGAGTGGAATGGCGCTCACGTTGTGTGCCACATTTGAAATAGTTTCACGTTGATAGCCCCTCTCTTTGAATCTTTCAAACAGTTCAGGACAGGCATTCCTAACGTTACGTTCCCGTGAGCATATTCTTTAAATTATCAACAGTTGAATTGCAATGATTGAATACTTCATGGGATTACTAGGGTAAAGCTTCCAATAACAAGTTTCTATAAGAGTGTACATTGAGCAATGTCTTTTGTTCACTATTGCAATCCACTTTGCATAGGCGGTACCAACCCCTCCCCCTCAACTGAGTATAGACAACATGATAGGCAGATCAAATGGTTCTATTATTGCAGAAATCAGGATTATAGTGCATTATTTTAAGGTTAAAAGTGCACAAGGCACTATGCATTTGAGATAGATGACTCAGGAAATGAAGGGTGCTTTAAATATCATACACATACCATGAGTATATAAGGATATATTATGAATAAGGGATACAAAGTGAGAAATGCTTAAATAAATACATACTAGCTCCCTGAAGGATTAATACATTTCAAAATTGATGACTCAAGTACAAAATGGTGTCTAGTTTTAAGCCTGGTGTGAAAAACCCTGACTCATGCTGACAAGCAACAGATGCTGATATATTAGAGAGATTTTGGCAGCATCTCGCAGTGAGATAATTGGGTTTGTTAGCCAAAAATGGAACTTGGCAGGAAAAGCAGACAAGATTAATGATGAAGCCAGATAAAGGCAAGGAAAACTTGGATAGATTTATCTATATTATGAGGAGAGCACAGCGTACTTCATGCAGACCATTTTGAGAAATCATCTGTATTATTGGCACCATATAATAGAGTTTATCTATTTTCTCCACAGTATAAGGCACTAACTAACTTGGCAGGACCTCGAAAATCAGATAAGGAGTAAATATTGATGTAATGAAGGTGTTTTGGCAGGAGTTGTGAATTGTCATAATGTGTCCAGCCTAGTCTAAAATAAGCTTATTAGCTTTGTACGTCAGAGAAAATTCTGGATGCCAGCTATGCTAATGTGGACTTATTGTACACCAGATAAGCCATCCGATCACAGTAAAGTGAGGTTTTTTCTCTGACTAAGTGGACCTATCACAGCGTACTCTGACCAAAGTAGTCATTTCCATAGTGATGTTGCATCATCCAAATAGCCTATTTAAGCAGGATGAAGGCAAAATGTTGCTGAATGTTTTTCAGAAAGTGTCTTGTAACAACTATTAAAGACTGCTGAGAAAACTCCTGGGTGCCTGATTTTGCTCCTGTCTCTGAGGAAGGATTCCTGGATGCCGGGTGTTTGATGGGGATCGGGGCCTTCCATTCATGTGTCGACCAAACGTGGGGCTCTAAGGTCTTTTTCATAAAGATTCAGAGACAAGGACCCAGGCTTCATGGGGATGTGCTGGTAGACAGGGAGAGATGCCTGAAAAAGATAAGGCAAGTGACAAAACTGTAGTATGGTCCAATTTCTGTCAGGGGAGTCTCTTCATGACCGTCAGCATGGCACACCTGGCATCTGTGAATTATGGTATGTATTATGAGAGACAGAGGCAACAGAACATAAATGAAATATTTGCATTGACATATTATGGGATTGTGATAATTTTGAGTAACTGGAAATATTGTGTGTGGAGAGATAGAAGTGCCTAGAGGCCTGAGCCAAGGGAGTTTCAGAAGAAGGGATCTCACACTCCAGCGGCAGTAAAATAGGCTACATTTTAAACCGTGCAACAGGGAATTTAATTAGCGCAAAAGAGAAAAAGGGTGATCATGCTGTATATTAATGTGTAAAGTTGACTAGTCTATATATTGTTTGTTGAGTAAATATATTGAAGAGTGATAAAAACTCTGAAGGAATTTGAGGAGCAACAGTGATTGAGCATAGCAAAGAGATTGGTGCCAATCAAAAGAATAGATAGGCTATTGAAATTAGAGGCTTGAGCAGCAATTGATGGGGCACGTTCATATTTGTTGTTTTGAAATGTTTGGAGGCTTTATTTAAGGATCTGGTAAAAATACACAGTCAATTGTGACTCTTCTCTACACTTTTAAACAAGCGAGTGAAATCAAGTGAAGGGTTAAAGACAAATAAAAATTACACACGCACAGAGATAAGGCCCTTGACAGATTGTAAAACTTTGAACGGTAGAAATTCGACAACCGGAACGCATAAACAAAGACTAATTAAGTTGAACAGTGGGAGATTTTGGGGAGTGTTATTTTTTCTGATTAAAAAAGTCTGTTGTTGAAAGCATTCCTTAAAAAGCTGGGTTGTAATGAGACAACAGAGAAATCGACATAGAGGGGTCACTTTTTCTGGATCCAGTAGTGGATCACCCTCAGACGATCAATCTAGACAACAGACAGGTCAACCTCAATCAAATTTCACATATCCACCACCATATTTTTTCCCTTTTTTAGGGTGGGGGTGGTTTTGGGAACCCCCAATGGGGATACCCACAATGGGGTTCCCCGCAAAGAGGAGGAAGACCGGGCTTCCGACCCAGACGACGCAGGCAGAGACACTAGGTCCCAACGCCAATCATCAACCCACACTCATATTCAATTTGGCAGGCATTGACCTTACAGAGGCACAAATGTCAGTATTGATGAATGGATTATCTTTTGTGCCAACCACGCATACAGATTGGTACGACTCGGAAATGGAAGTCGGTACTTTCCTTAGAAAAGTGGGACTCTGTACCTTTTTTAGCGAACATCCTCTCAACTCTGAGGATCAGGAAATACCAGGTTTACATAAACCCTCGACCTTTACTCCTTCTGACAACCAAGTGCCCAATGAACTTTTAACGTTTGAAAAATGCATTCTACAAGACCTAGCCAAACACAAAAACACAAAGAAGAAAAGTGGTAAGTTATGCAGTGGAGCGGGATTGGCTAACTCCAAAAGAAGCAAATTCCTTACTACCGCGGGAGGCAGAACTCCATGCTTCTATGGTCTGCTGAAGATCCATAAGGACTCGCGCATTCTACCAGGCAGACCAATAGTATCGGGATGCGGGTCAATCCTGGAGCCCTTATGTAAATTTGTAGACACTTTCCTACAACCTCTCAGTATGAAAACCAGCACGTACTTGAGTGACACCATCCACACAATCACCATCTTTGAAGATATGCCATTTCACCCCCGACCCATATTTTAGTCACCATGGACATCAAGTCCCTTTATTCAAATATCTCCCAGGAGGCGGCGATTGAATACATTTGCGAGTGGCTCACTAGGGACCTGTTGGAGTATCGGGTTCCTAGTAACTTAATTCTGGAATTAGTGACGATAGCTCTGTGCAAAACCATTTACAGACAAAAGGGACAGGGATGGGGGCAGCATTTGCCCCCACCTTAGCTGTCCTATATATGGCAAAATATGAGGAGGACTATGTGCTTTCCCCACTCAACCACTGGCGAGACCAAGTGGGTCAGTGGCATAGGTACATAGATGATGTGATCTTTATTTGGACAGGCCACTTGAACCAACTATTGCAATTCTGGGAATGGTTCAACACATGTAACCATGACATTCAGTTCACCATAGAACACAGCACGACACAAGTTTTCTTCTTAGATCTGATCATTCGTCATACAGACGGCAGACTTACATGTGTCCTTCACTGAAAGCTGACAGATAGAAACACGTTACTACACCACACTTGTAACCACCCAACCCACACAAAAGAAAATCTGCCCTATGGGCAAGTCCTGTGCATTCACAGGAATTGCATCTCAATCGAAGATTTCAAAAGACATGCCGCATTCCTCTCAAGCAGGTTGCGGACCAGGGGCTATCCCAAAAAACTACTAGACCAGTCGGTAAAAAGGGCACTCAACTCGAACATAGAAGTGCTCCTGCAACCACTCAACACAACAACTAATACCAGTGAAGACCGTCTAACCTGTGTAGTTACACATGGTACACACACAGCACAGATAGAGAAGATCATTAATAAGTACTGGCATATTGCCAGACTCAATTTATCAGAAGACCCCCCACCCAGGTTTGCATACAAAAGAGCAAAGAATATTAAAGAACACTTGGTTCATTCTCTCTTTCAATTAGTTTCAGCACACATGGGGCAAAGAACATTACGCCCAATACAAGGGCATTACCCATGTGGTAACTGCATGGCTTGCCAATTTACCAAAAAGATGAAAACCTTCTCAATTGGACAACGGGAATGGATACTCAAAGACTTCACAAACTGTAAAAGCTCTAATGTTATTTACTGCATTGAATGCCTGTGCGGTTTAAGATATGTAGGACAGACAACAAGGGCCATCAATTTAAAAATATCGGAACATTGGTTGAAGATCCGGTGCAAGACCCTGACAGCACCTTTAGTAACACATTTCTTAGAAGCCAGACATTCTCCAAATGACTTAGGAATCCAGATGGATCCATCGTCTGGATACGTATCACCAGGGTCTAAATGAAATCTTTCAACCGGTAATACACTGATTACATACACTCCCTGATCTAACTGGAAAACTAACAAGATGCCCCCCACATATCCAGGTTCAGTTTAACTGCAAGCATTATTCCAAATACAGGAATCTCTATCAGAGGGTACACAAGCTTACACAGCACCCATAATTTTGCAGACAGTAGCATTTATAACCTTGCCTGTGTTGGAACCCGAGTTCTATTGCTGCACCTTGTTTCCCTGATGGTGGAGTATCCACCGCACTAATAGCCACGACATTTAGAATGTTGATCTGATTCATCTGCGTCCAGCATGTAGCCCAGAGGAACACAAAGTGGACTTGTGTGACACACGCGGTGTACTAGATACATACCGCGTCAGCGGGACAAGCCACGGTGATCCGTGAGACCTCGATGCATTAGACACAGACTGTTGTTGTGACAACAGCAGCAACGGAGTCCCTCGCCATTTCCAGGACTTTGCTACTGCGTCACGTGCACCAATAGGGAGCGGGATCCATAGCGTAATTTCCATGACAACCGCATTATCTTTCGGTATCCTGCTGCGCGTGCACTCATTTTTTCTGTGCTACACGCAGAGAATGAGAGAGCCAAGACTCGTCAGCTCCTGCATCTGAAACTGGAAGGTAAGATGCAGGACTTCCTGCTCATAGAACCGAGCCGCGCATAGTAATGTTCCTTGGAACCAATATGTAATTAACCTATGACTTTGTACATCTACCGAGAGCGAATGTCCTCAGTATGGAACAATATACCAGTATATCACCATGCACAATCTGCGAATACGACCAGCTAGACCGTCTCTACATATTTTTCAATAATTTTCAGCGAACAAGCAATTATCTTTTGATTAAATAGTCTTATTTCAGCTATAGTGTGTTCTACTGCTGTTCCCTTTCGTGGGTGACCTGACACACCACACCCTCTCTGTTCATTTTTGCAGGAATAGAGACTGCCAGATCCAGCATGTCTCTGAGTCAAAACCTTGAAGCATGCAACTTTGAACTTCAACCCACAGGTAATCACAAATGTTAGCAACCGCTACAGGTACTGCTAATATAACGCGAAATAGTTGGCTAGTCCTGCAACATTAATATATATTTATACAGACATGTAATTGATCACCCTCTGCAGATGTGGTTGAGCGATCCATTTACTTCTTCAACTATGAAGAGATGTCTCCTTAGCACACCAGCCAAATCCTGTTTCAGCCGACCACTACCAGCTACGGGCCTCCATACCAACAGGTAAACATTGCAATAAAATCTTTGGGTCTGCAATACACCTTAAGGCATTCAATCCTCCCTCTAACAGGCTATATACAATTTTTACTTGTAGGTAATGCCAAAGGGGGCCATTACAGTACTACCCCAGATGGTTGACAAGTATACAAGTCGCTAAAGATACAGCAACCACACAGCGACTAGCTTCAAGGCCTGCTTTTTCTCCACTCCAGACACGACCCGACACATGGGATTCAAGTACCGGCAGGTAAAATAATGGCCAACTACTTAGAGTTTTAATTTACTTTGTTACTGCTTAATAAATACAGGCATGGATTGAGAGGATCCTTTTTGATTGCTCTTTATATATTCTCTTTATATATTCTCACACAGGGTATCCAAACTGACGCCCTGATGAAGGCGGGTCAATTGAGTCTAGTGACTGCTGAAACATGAAGAGTTTGGTTTGCCATCAAACGCGACGTAGCTTGCCATCAAACACCACGTAGGTAAAGATATCTTTTACCAAAAGACCCAGACACAGGCCTAATATAGCCTCAGGATCAAAGAGGACAACTTGGGAAATCCTCGCACTAATAGCGAAGATTTCATACATTGGAACAGTCCTGCTTATTGTTTCAAATTCAGGACTCCACGCTACTCACCAAGCAGGAAATGGATGCTTGGTGACATTTGGTACATTGAAAGACACTTCTACCAATGTGAACAATTAGGAATTTACGTGTGTCATTTAATTGTTTTCCTTCTGCTTCACAGTCTTGTTATTGCATTTGATTTATGATGACTTCATTTGTTTTCTTTACCTTTGAGATTTCTCTCAGACGTTATTTTGTGATTTTGCATTGTTTTGTCAAACAATATTCACTGTTTATAGCACAGGTTAATTAAACCCTACACACATTTTCATTGTATATTCTCTCATTTGCCCTCTCATTTTAGATATACAAGAACTGAGTGAGTTCCATATAGACGTTTAGAAATAAGGAGTCTGGACAGTTGCATATTAAATTAGACACCTGCAAAGAAAAGTGGGTTAGTCAGTTTTACTTTATTTCGTTAAGTGGTTGGGGTACATCAATACTAGCATATAGCATTGATACTAGCATAATACTAGCATATACGCATTTTGAAGTGAGCCAAGGCCCCTGTTCAAAGCTAAAATAAAGATCTGACACAAAGCCAAAAAGTGATTAATAGTTGTAGAAAAAACACAGCTGTTTTTATTTGAAAACATGAGACACCCCTTTGAGTTAAAGCGGCTATGAATCAGTTTTGCACCGAGAAACAGCAATATGCTGTTGACAATACTTTATAAAACACTAGCAAAATCAATGCAAGTTTAGAGAAATGATGCATGTGTATTAACATTAAAACATACAAATAAATAAAAAATGCATGAAAATGTGATCAAAATGAGTGGGAATGACCAGGGCCAGAGCTGATTCATGCATAAGCATGCATAGAATAAATGTAGTGATTTATATGTGTATTTTTGAAATATTCTGTACAAAGGCTGTATGTGAGCCAGGGCTGACTCACACCGTTATGGAAATATAACCTTGAACCAGAACTCATTGGACTGACGCTTTTTAGGGATTTTTGTGATACACAAATGACAAACACCAGCTGCAGAAATTGACAATTGAGTAGGTTTTGAGAACAGCATTGTTTCATGGTATTCATGCATATTTTGTTGAAGCCAGGTACTAGAGAAGCACTTGATTCAATTATATGATATTGTGGGATAATTAAGCCCCTAGTTGTTTAGTTAAGAAAAGATATATATTTTGAAAGATTGTTGTTTTGCCCAAAAAATATATGTGATTAAACCATTGTGTGAGTTTACTGTTTTATACTAGAAAATGTCCCCAGCCATTGCACATATGAACTAGGGTGGTAGCATTAAGGCACTTTTTAAAAGTCACACAAGTCACTTCCCATTCTAAAGGGTTTGTTAGTTATTTCGGAGTTAATGCTAGATACTTTCTCTGTTAAGCACACACTAAATATCATAAAGCATGCATGGGCCAATCACTAAAATTAGGAAAAGGTACTGGAAAGGAACCATTTTTTAAAAATCTAGATGCATTGATGGAAAATAATTGGGAAAAGAGGAAAGCTGCTTTGCTAAAACGATTCAGTGCACTACTAAAAGGAAGAGCAGATGCACACAGCTTATTTTCGTGGAATGTGTAACAGAAGGCAATGAAGTATGTCGGCAGAGGGAAATGGGAAAGTGATTACAGAAGGAGAGAAGGGGGATGAGGAAGGGACACAAAATGATTGGGAGAGCAAAAGGAAGGTAGAGATAACACATGGAAGAACAGGAGAGCTCTATAAATACCCAGAACAGTGAGAATATTGGTAATTGAGGACATAGAAAGGAGGACTGGGATAGGCACCACAACACAATACAGAGTCATAAGGATATTATACATGCAGACTCGAGCATATGCACCAAAGTCATAGCCAATTAGAGAAGCTTCAAGAGGGGGGACAGCGTCTCCCCACTGACTAGCATAAAGGCATTAAAAAAGAGGAGATGTGCCTAGTATCGCACAATTTCTGAAACATGTCGCCGAGAATAAAAATGTAATTATGAGTGCAAAGTACATTAAAAAGAAGATTAACACAATGTTAAATGATACTAGATTAAGCGCAGTGAATATTTGTAGGGAATAGTAATAATTAAGGAGATAAAACACCTTTTTTCAGCAACAATGTTAAAGGTGCATATATTGATGCACACATTTGTATTTTGAATGGGGAAGCAGTAAGTAATGAGAGGAAGTACTCTCAGATGCACCAAGGCTAAGGTTACACACAACATAGATGAAAAGCATAATATATTTAACAGCTGTATTGAGGAGAGACCTCAGTAAATAACTAAGGAGTTAACATACACTAGTTTAGGGATTAGTTATGAAGACACACAAGAAATCACACTTGTATTTTTAAGGCTTGAACATATAAAGGAGTGTGCCATTAGGTTGAAGGAGTAGTTTTTATAGAGCACATGCCCTGATTTGTATGACTTCAAGAATAAGGAGTGCATTATTTAGGGTTTTTTGCAGGTTTTGTTTAAAATAAACATATTTATGAAAAAATATATGCAGGCTGGGAGCTGACAAGGAAAAACTAGGAAGGCTTATTATAGTTATTGAGTATGATATGGATTACTATTATGCATGATTAATTGATTTATTGAAGTAGAATTTGGAGATATGAACAGAGAAGACATTTTTCATGAGATTGGGGAAAATTGTTGATAATTAAGTTAGAATGTCATGATATTCTTATAAGGAGAGAGGGAGTGACATATGCACACACATGCACACACACACACACACACATGCACACATGCACACGCACCCATGCACACATACATGCAATCACACACAATCCTGTGGACATGCAGGCAATCAATGGATCGCAGGCTCAATTCACATAAAAAAAGATTTAGGTAGTCAGAGAAGGAATTCAATACTGCAATGAAAACACACACACAAATACAGGTTGCTTTTGATTTGCATTAGGAATACCAGTTAGGAACATTATGGGCCTCATTACGACCCAGGCAGTCTGGAAATAACGGTGGCGGTAAACCCGCCGTCACCGTTGTTTCCGGACCGCCTGAGTCCGACCCCTGCAGGCGGGAGGTGATGTTCCCGCCAGGTCTGACCTGGTGGTTTTAACACCTCCCGCATGCAGGCGGACGAGGATACACCAGCAGCATTACGAGATGCTGCCGGTGTTTCCATGATCCCCATTTCCATCGAGTCCCATAGGACTCGATGGGAATGGGGATTTACACCATTCCGCCTCCGTGATTCCCGGAAAACCGGGGTTGTAATGCCCCGGTAATTCCGGGAATCACGGAGGCGGAATGGTAATACGAGTCCGGTTTTAACCAGGCGGTTTTACCGCCTCGGTTAACGCCGGACTCGTAATGAGGCCCTATGTCTTGCTGAAACACAATATAAGAGTAGCTGGATTTTTGGAGACTATAAATGAAAGATAGATAGGAATACCTTGAATTTACAGGCTCAGGACGTGACAGCAGGTGTACACACTAAAAAGCTTCATGTAAGAGTGGTAAGGATTCCTACTGCCAAGGCCAGGTAGGAGAATGCACATCAAATTCCCAGAAGGGGTAAGAAAAAGAGAAGGCATTACATCCACTAAGACAGTGGAGAAAAAATGTACATAGGGGAACAAAATAAAGTACACACATGTAAGATATTATACTATGCAAAGTATAAAAGGTTGTGTTGTGCTTAAACCAATTAATATAAGATAACAATGAACAGTTAAAACCAAAGGCGCTAAAGTAAGAAGTTCCTAACCAAACTCGATTAGTTTCTCAGAGCACTATGCCACCGAAAAAGTCCTCCTCTCTTTTCTTGGCCTCATTTATTTTTTCGAGGGCAGCAACCACTTTGCCTCCCTCTAATAATCCACCTGCAACTCGGGCATCGGACTGACTTCGTCAGAACAATCAGGTGGGGCGGTGCCACTGTTTGGCTCCCTACATAGCAAACTATGTCATCAGGGTTGTTCTCCCCCGACTGGGTGCCGTGGCGGCTTCACAAGCGTCCCCCCGGGGTCTAGCAATCAGTTTGCTGGCCCTCTGTGAGACCCACCACCCGGTGTTGCCTACAGCCGGTGGGTGATGCTTGAAATTGGGGAACCACCGGATCAATGTTACTCACCTCGGAACTTGACGGACGTAGGCACTAAAAGTTCCTGTTCTTCTCTTTCCTTTTCCCGTGTGTGTTTTTTCTGGTCTAGATTGGGCAGAACATCATAGGAAGCAGGGCTACAGACTGATTCTGCAGAACATATCTGGGCGAACGATTTACTGTACTCCCTGTTTTTCCCTCCTTTGCTCTACATCGGAGATTCTCACCTTGAAGCAGAAAAGGTGGCCCTGCAAGGTAACGGCATTAACGTTAAACAAATGCTAACATTATCTTTAAAAATAGATAACTATAGGATACTATACAATAACAATTCAGGGTATGCACAATATTTGAAATATATTTGTTGTTTTTAGTTCGTTTTACAAACTTGTACAACAATTTTTACGTTTCTTGAAACATTTTCTGTTCACATTATTCTTTTTTCCACATTTAACGTATGCTATATACAAAAGTAGAAGAGTTACTGTTACTCTGCAGATGCAATTAAGACATCGAAAAAGGATCGCTGTGAGGTCCTGACCTAGGAAATGGTATCTAAACTTCTACACAAAACGGCGACACGCTCTGGCATATTTTTTGCCCTACAATTACAACTCAGTGGGTTAGATATACTCATTTGAAAATGTTGAATATCTTTGTGGACATATGCTCACTAAGGGCAGATATTAAGTAGCAATTTTGCAAATGTACATCGTTCCTCTTAACCCTTAAGTCTCCTTTAGACAAATGTCTCCTCGTGTATGCGCAACTGACAGACATTGCGGTTATTTGCACAAGTATGAATGATTTTGGTATGAATGGGGATGAAAGGGGATGAGATCAATGGTGTGAGATATGAGATGGTGTGGTGCTTTTTTACAGTTGGTTTTTAATAATTGCGAATTAATGTTTTTCACTTTTTGTGCTTATTCTTATGATGATGATAATTAGTTTATGAAAAACATTAAAAAATAAATACCTTTAATAAACAAATTGTTCTTTGTCTAGATGTACATCCTTCAAGCAACTTCCTCAGTGGAAGGGACTGTGTCGCTTTTGATAACATAAATTCTAGGAGGGTTTGTACTTGTCCACGGACAATGACACTCTTTTGTATGGCCTAACCAAACGATTGACATCAATAAAGGGAGGGAAATAAATAAAAAACGTAAATAAAAAATGATGAATGTGTGAATGGATATTAAAGCAATAAAACAACACAAGTTGATAGAAGGTGCAAATAAAGGAACAGAAAATAACATTGTGAGACAAGAGTGATGGAGGAAGTTGTGGATAAAATATTCAGATTTTCAAATAATGAGCAGCAATGGATGGTGCTTGTTTAAATTGATCAGTGTAGTATATATGATAAAATCAAAATGCGATTAATGAAAGGCCAAAAAAGGTATGGATGGCCAAGCTTGATCTAACAGTATGAGAGAAGTTTTTGTAGAATTGCACAAAAGAACATATGAGAGTAAGTAACTAGAACATTGTTTATGTTTATATGAAGATGTTGATTTATGTATTACAGATGGAAAAAATTGCCATTTTTGTTGGACGGAAAGTATATATGTATGGCCTTAGTGGAGTATAGTGATATAATGGGAAGAAACATTATGACAAAAGTAAGTACCAGTGAACAAATAGAGAAGAAAAAGGTAAGTATGTCACGTCTCCCGTTGCTCGCCCTATCAGGAATTACACAATCACACGCCCCACACCACACCTACCCATAAGAGCAGTCCCTGCACAGAAAGAACCAGCAGTTCGCCTGGCGTAGGAGGACACCAGCCTGTAGCCCCGGCGTCTACCGTCCTTCGTTTCGCTGGCAGTTGCCATGGAAGCGCACTCACGGCTGGCCACGCCCACGGAGACTCCCACAACAACCCGGAACATCCGGCGTCTCGTGACCACGTGATCACGTCACGTCTCGCACGTCCGTGGGACATCACGTCACTGATTAATCAGTTTAAAAGCATCTTGACAACGCGGGTACATCGCTTCACAGCTGATCTCTAGAGGTTTTGTTTAGCGCTCTGGTTTACCTGCTTTTGATCACGGACTTTGCGACCTCGGACTGTTCTATGGACTTATCTTGCCTGCTCCTCGGATTTCTGCCTCTTGGATCCCGCCTTGTTTCCCCGACTCCTCGACCTTGGAACCCTCTCTTGGACTGCCTTTGGATTATCCCCTCTGAACCTTGAATCTTGGAACTTGGTTTTGACCTTCTTGTCTTACTGGTCCATCCACATCAGCCCCAGGTGTGACTCACCCACGTGCCGTGTAGAACGCCTCTTTCACCACCATCAGCAGTCTGTGGCTCCCGCCACGCTTAGGACCCCACCTACAGCACTCCTGGGTAAGCCTTGTTACTACGGATTGTTACCTGTACCAATTGCATTGCTCCTGTTTAACCATCACCCATTGCCTTACAGTGGTCAGGGGGTCCTTCCGGGGTTCCTGCTACCTGATTGATGGCTCAACACACCTGTGGCCTCAAAGATTGCACAGGCAGTGTATCATTTCTGTCTGTGCGGTACTTGGGGACGGAGGTACAATAATCTGCACGACCATCAAGATCAGAACAGACTGTGAAGCCCTCCTGGTCGTCTAGATTATGGATACCTCCTCCGGGGACCCTGTGGCCGCTCTAATGCAAGCGGTTGCGGCCCTTAGGACCGACATGGCCGCAGCCACAACGGCCATCCACCATAGACTCGACACCCTACAAAGCACACGTGCCCCTTTACCTGCAGATGCCGAATTCGGCGACCCCAACCCCCCAGCTCCGCCTCCACCTCCGCCCACAGCACCCACAGTCCCCACTCCGGTGGTCCTTCCAACCTCCTTTCCTCTCGCTGCCCCCGAACGCTATCAGGGGGATCCCAGGAAATATCGCACCTTCCTCAACCAGTGCAAACTTCATTTCTTGTGTAGACCCCAGCTCTTTCCTGACTCCGTTACCAAGGCAGCGTTCCTTCTTTCTCACCTGTCAGGTGTAGCAGCCGTTTGGGCGAACCCATTACTAGAGCGCGATCACCCTGCCCTATACAATTTCGACCTACTGGTGACAGAGATGGCAAAGGTTTTTGACACCACGTATAAGGCGAAGTCCCGAGACCTGGAATTGCTTGATCTTACACAGGGAAAACAAGCGCTGATTGATTACATCACCCGTTTCAATCAACTGGCTGCAGAGACCTCGTGGCCTGAAGAAAAGAAAGCCATAGTGTTCTACCACGGTCTCTGTAGCCACATGAAAGACGCTCTTATTGTGGTTCCGGCTCTTCCCTCAGTCTTCTCTGAGTCAGTGGGCCTGGCTCTACAAGTGGACGCTCGCAGGTCCGAGCGGAGAGCAGAGACGGCTTTTTCCAACCAGACACTCCCAGCCCCGCCCGTCTCTGCTCCAGAACCCATGCAAATCGGCGGGATCCGGAGTCCCATCACCCAAGCCGAGCGGGAGCGTCGGAGAACCTATAACACCTGTTTCTACTGTGGTACACTAGGGCACTACGTTAAAGAATGTCCTCGCCGCCCTAAAAATAAAGCATTGGGTTTTTCAGAAGGCTCGCCCCTAAGAATGGGGGTACGAGCGAGTCCTTCTCTGACCCCCACTGAACCTGTATTTGGTCCCATCAGACCGATTGCGGTCCAGGCCCAGTTGAAACCAGCCGGAGATCTGGCACACTCAGTACAGATTGTGATCGACTCCGGGGCCACTGGCTGTTTTATTGATATCTCACTGGCTCATGACCTCAATCTACCCTTGATCAAGAAGAAGTACCCGGAGCCGGTACAAGCAGTCGATGGTACCTCACTTGTCTCTGGTCCCATTGAGTACCAAACCGCTCCCATGTTAGTGGTGATTCAGGGCACGCACCAAGAGACGCTAGCGTTCGATCTCATTTCCACTCCGCAGTTCGGCATCATTTTAGGCATTCCGTGGCTCAAACAGCACAATCCCTTGATTAACTGGGGCACTGGGCAGGTCACATTTGAATCTGAAGTATGCCAGCACTTCTGTTTGATCGAGTCCACTACGATTTCATCGCCGGCCACCGTCCTTGGGGCCCTGGCCTCCGCCAGCCTTGAGGAGACGGACCCATCTGCGAATGACCCACACACTGTGGGGGCCATTACAGCGGGGATCCCCGCTGTCTATCATGGATTCCGAGAGGTGTTTGATAAAGTCACGGCAGAGGGCCTACCACCACATCGACCCTATGATTGCCCCATTGATTTGGTTCCTGAGGCTACTATACCAAAGGGCAGGATATACTCCTTATCTCCATCGGAGGAGTTGGTACTCAAGGAATACATCCAACAGGCCCTACGCTTAGGTCACATACGACCCACTTGCTCTCCGGCTGCCAGTCCGATCTTCTTCATGCCCAAGAAGGAGGGTGACTTACGTCCCTGTGTTGATTACAGACGGTTGAACGCCGGTACCGTCAAGAATCGGTACCCCTTACCCCTCATCTCCATGCTTCTAGACCGATTAACCAAGGCATCCATCTTCACTAAGTTGGACCTTCGGGGGGCGTACAACCTGGTTCGTATGCGTAGCGGAGACAAGTGGAAGACGGCATTTTGTACTCGACAAGGGCTGTTCGAGTATACTGAAATGCCTTTCGGCCTCTGCAATGCCCCTGCTACGTTTCAACGCTTTGTCAACAAAGTGTTCTGTGACGTCTTAGACGTTTTTGTCGTGGCCTACCTAGACAATATATTGATATTTTCGTCCTCACTAGAGGAACACATAGGCCATGTCACAGAAGTACTAACTCGGCTAAAAAAACATTCCTTGTACGCCAAACCCGAGAAATGTGTGTTTCATACTAGGGAAGTAGAGTTCCTAGGCTTTCTTATTACACCCGGAGGCCTATCCATGAACATGTCTAAAGTCCGTGCCATCATCGACTGGCCTGCCCGAACCAGTCTCAAACAGCTCCAGTCGTTTCTGGGTTTTGCCAACTTTTATCGGCGATTTATTGCCGGTTTTTCGTCCATTGTCTCACCACTGACTGCCCTGACCAGTCCTCGGGTCCAGTTTTGTTGGACTTCAGAACACCAGCGTTCTTTTGAGACACTCAAAGCCAGATTCACCACAGCTCCTGTACTACAGCATCCCGACCCCGAACTCCCATTTGTTGTGGAGGCCGATGCCTCTTCTTTTGCATTAGGTGCAGTGCTCTCCCACTTGTCCCTCCACGGGTCAGCTGCACCCCGTAGCATTCCACTCAAGGAAATTCACACCTCCCGAGTCCCACTACACAGTCACCGAGAAGGAGTCACTGGCCATTAAGGATGCACTACTGACCTGGCGACACCATCTCATTGGGGCCAAACACCAAATCGTGGTTTATACAGATCACAAAAACCTGCAGGACCTGGCCTCCCTTAAGTGCTTGAACAGCAGACAAGTGCGTTGGCACCTGTTTTCTGCCGCCTATGACTTCGTGGTAAAACACAGACCAGGGCTTTCACATGGTAAGGCCGATGCTCTATCCCGCTCGCCCGGGGGGGATTCTTTGCCCCTATACCCAGATACTCTTCTAAACGAAGGTCATCTCATATGCATGTGTACTCCTCCTCCCTCCATGCTAACTCTCATCCGACAGTGGGTTTCACACCATCCACAAGCACTAACGGAATGGGATTTGGTACTCCAGGAAGGGTTACCGTTCATACAAGATAGGCTATTCCTCCCCACTAGCGACGTACGTAACCAGGCACTTGCTTGGTCCCACGACGTGGCCATCAATGGGCACCCCGGACAGCACCGCACCTTGGAGTTACTAAAGCGATGGTGTGGGTGGCCATCTATGGGGCGCGACGTTCAACATTATGTAAACACTTGCTCCATCTGTGCACAGTGCAAGACACGCAGGGGTCGTCCCGTGGGTCTCCTTCAGCCCCTACCTATCCCTCCGAGACCATGGCATACGGTCTCTATGGACCTCATTACAGACTTGCCAAGCAGACAAGGGTACGACTCCATCTGGGTGGTTGTCGATTCCTACACAAAGATGGCCTGTTTCATTCCTTGTCACGGGATTCCCTCAGCCCCTGCTCTGGCCCAACAATTCTTCAAGTCGATCTTCTGTCTCTTTGGTCTTCCACAAGTCATTGTATCCGACCACAGTTCGCAGTTCACATCCTGTTTTTGGCAGGCCCTTACCAAAATCCTTGGCATTGATGCCCGCTTCTCCTCAGCCTACCACCCGGAGAGCGATGGCCAAACCGAGAGGGTGAACCAGGCCCTCGAACAATACCTGCGCTGCCTGACCCTTCAGTATCAGGATACATGGTTGAACCTGCTCCATTTGGCCAAATTCGCATACAACAATGCCTAACATTCCTCCACTGGGTTCTCCCCCTTCTATTCACTCTGTGGGCAGCACCCTCGTTCTCTCCCTCTCCCCGATTTTTCTTCCTCCTCCACTCCCGCCGCCAATTTCTGTGCTTGTGATCTGCACTCTATCCATGCCCAGACACTGGTCCATTTGCGGGAAGCCCAGGCCTCTATGAAAACCAAGGCCGACAGGAAACGGGTAGCGGCTCCTGTTTACCGGGTTGGGGACCGTGTTTGGCTGTCGACTCGCCATTTGCGGATCCCTGGTTGCCGGAAACTGTTGCCCCGATTTGTCGGTCCCTACAAGATTTCACATGTTCTGAACCCGGTGGCCCTACGGCTCTCTATTCCCTCTACCTGGCATATCCACCCAGTGTTCCACACCTACCTACTCAAGCCTTGTCTTGCTCCCACCCGGATGGTCCAGTCTCCTGCCCCTGTTTCTGTGTCCTCCCCGGATACGTATGAGGTCAGTGCTATTCTGGGTTCTCGTCTCTGCAGGGGTCGCCTCCAGTATCTGATTGGGGTATGGCCCTGAAAAACGCTTTTGGGTTCCCTCCCGGGACGTCCATGCCCCGCGTCTGGTTGCCCGCCTTCATCGGGACAGCCCGTCCAGCCCACGGGGTCGTGGGCCTTTGAGTGGGGGCTCTGTCACGTCTCCCGTTGCTCGCCCTATCAGGAATCATACGATCATACGCCCCACACCTACCCACAAAAGCAGTCCCTGCACACAGAAAGAACCAGCAGTTCGCCTGGCGTAGGAGGACACCAGCCTGTAGCCCCGGCATCTACCATCCTTCGTTTCGCTGGCAGTTGCCATGGAAGCGCACTCACGGCTGGCCACGCCCACGGAGACTCCCACAACAACCCCGAACATCCGACGTCTCGTGACCACGTGATCACGTCACGTCTCGCATGTCCGTGGGACAACATCACGTGACTGCTTAATCAGTTTAAAAGCATCTTGACAACGCGGGTACAGCACTTCACAGCTGATCTCTTGAGGTTTTGTTTAGCGCTCTGGTTTACCTGCTTTTGATCACAGACTTTGCGACCTCGGACTGTTCTACGGACTTGTCTTGCCTGCTCCTCGGATTTCTGCCTCTTGGATCCTGCCTTGTTTCCCCGGCTCCTCGACCTTGGAACCCTCTCTTGGACTGCCTTTGGATTATCCCCTCTGAACCTTGAATCTTGGAACTTGGTTTTGACCTTCTTGCCTTACTGGTCTATCCATATCAGACCCAGGTGGGACTCACCCACGAGCCGTGTAGAACGCCTCTTTCACCACCATCAGCAGTCTGTGGCTCTCGCCACGCATAGGACCCCACCTACAGCACTCCTGGGTAAGCCTTGTTACTACTGATTGTTACCTGTACCAATTGCATTGCTCCTGTTTAGCCATCACCCATTGCCTTACAGTGGTCAGGGGGTCCTTCCGGCGTTCCTGCTACCTGATTGACGGCTCAACACACCTGTGGCCTCAAAGATTGCACAGGCAGTGTATCATTTCTGTCTGTGCGGTACTTGGGGACGGAGGTACAATAATCTGCACGACCATCAAGATCAGAACAAAGTACCAGTTGACACAGTATATAAGTGAATAACCTTATCGATCATTATTAGGAGTAAGAAGACCCATGTGAGTACAGAAAAATGGTAGAAAGGGATACAGTCTTTTTAAATAGATAGCATTTTTCCCAAGAAAAGAGTAAACAGGTGTGAGCACAGAATAGAATATATATATATATATATATATATATATATATATATATATATATATATATATATATATATATTTTATGTTTATTGGTTTAAAAAATACAAAATAAGTAAACTTTATCACAGAAAAGTTTTACAAATTTAAAATTAACCATTTACATAATTTCTTCTTCATTCCTCCTATCTTTTAGTCACAGTTTCCTAGTTCTTTTTAGCACATATAGTTAATAAAGAAAGAAAGAAATTCATATGTTCTCATCCTCATATCCAGTCTTTCCTTCAACTAGATCCATTTGTTCATTTTTCTCAAAATTGCTTCTATCAGTTTTAGCATCTCTATGCAGGCAGTTCTATGTTCTCCCATTAGATCTCTGTCCCACCAGATTTGATCTAGATCCACAGAATTCAGTTGCTGGGTTTTTTGCAGATGTTTAGTTCGTAGGTGTCTCAATGTAGGGCACTTCATCACCGAGTGGGACAGAGATTCTGCCGACACAGCATCTTCACAGAAGTGACATCTTGAGTTCTCCTGGGTTATCATCTTTCTCTCTAATGCAATTTCATTAGTTGGCAAAATATTCAGTCTCACGCGAATCAACAGATCTCGATAATAAAATGAGGGAAATTTTTTCAAGTAATTAGGGATGTTATTAAGGCCCCTTTTCTCTAATTCTTTTGCAGGTCTTAGACGATCACTATTTCTCTCATCTACTGTCCTAATCCAGTCATTATCCATTATTTGCCTTTTAATCTTCATGGGATTTCTAATCAGCTCCTCCTTACTTAAATTCTGATCCTACATTATATCTGAGATTTTTTAATACCAATTTTGGGTTGTTTTGTCTTTTCCTTGTTTGTCTTGAAGAATATCTAATTGTGAACTTTTTTGCTTGAAGTAATGATTTCCTATATAAAGCAATCGATTTCCATAGTACCATGCTTTCTAAGGACTGTAGCTTTATTTCTTCACAGATCACTGCTATTTTCAGACATTTTGGGAAGGTTTAAACAGTTCTTCCAAAACAGGCCTTCTAATAGTGGCCAAATAGTCCATGGCAGACAGACCATACCTTCCGCACCATATGCGAGTATGGCAGTTACTTTTTGTCTATAAAAGGTTAGTAATGGAATCACCGAAAATTTTCCATATTGCTGGTTGATTCTCCTTCCTTGTGCCGCCAAGTTCTTAGTTATACTTCTTAAGGAATAGTAGTGGCCAGCATCGTTGATGTTTTCATTAATGGTTACTCCCAAGTAAACCATTGTATTGACAATTTCCAATTTTTCATTATTGATCCACCAATTTTGATTTCTTAAAGTTGGTAGTCGGCAGAATTTAGCTGTAAGATTTTTGATTTAGAGGTATTAATTTTCATTTTATTTCCACAGAGATATTCGTAGAAGCATTGAATTCGCTGCTGCAGGCCTATTGGTGTTAAATCGATAAAAACAATGTTGTCTGCATAGAGAATCCACAGAATTAATTTGCCATTTATTCTCGGTGGAAATGCGTGAATTAAGCTTTGTGAATTTTCTAAATCGGAGATATCCAGACTAAATAAAAACGCAGCTAATGCGCAGCCCTTTTTTAGGCTGCGATAAGTTGGAATTTTTTTTGACAGGGCTCCCGTGTTGGTCAATCGTATTCGGATCGAGGTGTTAGAATAGAGGGCTTGCATGGCCTCGATTAAATCGTGCAGGCAATTCCAGTTCTTAAGCTTCTTCCAAAGCTTATCTCGATTCACACAATCAAAAGCTTTTTCAAGATCAAAGCTGTATATATTCTGGAGTTACTTTCAAGGACTTTGATTTCTAAAATTCTCAATAGGAAGATATTTAAAGAAGTTCCTATCGCCTTAATAAAACCTGTTTGATGTTCATCGAGGATATGTGCGCTATTTGCCCAAGGTGTTAAGTCTCGCAACAAAATTGTGGGGAAGATTTTTCCCATCAAATCAAGAAGCGCAATAGGAAGGTATTTATTGGGGTCCGCTCGATCTCCTTTCTTATGTATTGTACTACCAAGGCGTCACGCCAAGAATCTGGTATACATTTGGTGGTTAATACTTGAAAAATCCGGAATATCCGCCTACTCCATTCTTCAGAATTTTTTTTAGGAGAAAGTTTGAGACCTCATCGGGTCCTGCTGCCCTGGATGAGCTTAGTTGACTTATTCTTAACCTAATGTCATCTTGGTCAATGTTTATCTTCCAAGTAGTTGATAGTTTGGTAATTTGGCTATTTCTTCCCTCTAGTACATATATGCAAGTATGGTCGTATCTAATGGAGAGAATAAAGAAGACTTTTGGATAGAAGGTGGCGTAACCTTTTTGTAATCCTGATGACAAGGAATTTCAAATATGTACATTTGGCAAATGTATGGAACCTTACGATAGGTAAAACAGTGTATGCCTATATGCCACACTTGAATGCACTTAATAGGATCAGTGCTTGTTTCCAAATACCATGGGTAGGTAAGATTAGTGTAGGAAGGGCAACATTTTTTAATGGTGTTGCAACAGAATAAATACAGCAAAGAACAAAGAAACCGTGGTCCCACATCATCAGGAGGAGGACTTCAAAAGTACAGAGACCATTTTCAGCATAGCCGAAGAGAGTAAAAACAGGCCTGTTACTAGACTTATGACAATTCAACTAAAATTTCACCAACGTTTTATTTTTCAGAAAAGCGATTCTGTATTTTATTGGGCTGGGGAATGCCAATAGAAGACATCAGCAATATCATAGTAAAGGAAAAACCAAGGCCTATTTTAAGGAAGTAACTGATTGCTTGGCCAGTTTACCATGACTTTGGCTCTATTTTTGGTTTCTACAGGGAGCAAGAAACCACATCACCTACAGATACACTAAGAAGAAAGAAGGGAGGCGACTGAAGAAGACAGATTCTTTTTTTTAAAAAATGTTTTGAATTTGTTATGTTGTTTGTTTTGTCTTTCATTATTTCTATCATAAAGAAGGAGACCACAGAACTCCATTGGTGTGAAGAATGACACAACCACAGAGAAAATGTTTCCTTTGTCAGTTAGAAAATAAGCCCAGTATAAAAGATTTGGAATGCAAACCTGTGAAAAATGGGGCAATTAAAAGAAAAAGCAAATATGTATGCGCTTTATAGTCTCATGTCATAGACATACCCATGTATCAGCCAGTATATATGAAGCATAGGCGAAGCAGCCATTCTATTACATTAGAAAAAGAGAAACGTCAGTAGCAATTGTTTTTAGGAAGTAGGAGTGCTTAAAGGAATAAGACATGGTTATTATAAGGTTTAGGTTTGAGGAGGCTGTACTGATGATACAAATGTACTTACTATTCAAGCAACTCATCCAGTTTTTATATTACAGATGGCCGGGAGGTACCTGCACTCCAGGTGATTGACGGCAACCGATCCTGCGAGCAGGGGGAAAAACCCACATTGTTGTGAAAAGGGATTTTGAGGGACCCAGCCAGATGCCCAGTTGCAACTAAAATCGAAGATGTTTTGTTATTAAACTCCCCCATCCTTGTGTTCTCCAGAAACAATCTAAGGGCCCCTCAACTGACTATCTTATACGAATCAGAAGATTGAGAGTTCGAGTCCTCTGTGGTCACAAAACAGTGAATCCAAAAAGACGGACCTATGAATTAAGGGGCCCTTGAACTTGCTGCAAAGCAGCCCAAAAGACAAATAAAAATAAATATGGACTGAATTAAGAAAGTTCTTGGACTTTGAATAAATTGAATAAAGAATCGGGTGGAAGAAATGCAGATGGAAAACAAATAAGCTGAAGACGAAACTGAATGTGCATGGAGAGAGGGCAGGGGCCAAGGAAGTGTTGTGGGGTGGGAGGAAGAAGAAATTGTATATGACTAATAAAATGTTACACGTGAAAGGAACAGTAGAAAATGGGCTGGTGGGTTCCCTCAAGAAATGAGTAAATGTCCTAAATGATCTCTCCCAATTCTTGTGGTGGCTGAAATCACTTGTTGTGCATGTTATTTTAATATTTAATTGGGTAACAGGGGTAGGAACCAGACAGGAGCAAACAACATTATTATTTGGGGATACGTGCATATAAAGATTAAAAGAGGGCGAAACATGTGCAATGGTCTTTTGACAGAAAAGAGGTACATATATATCTTAGATTAGGAGAATACAATATGGTTGAGGACATTGTGGATTCTTTAGAAGTGTCTTTTATGATATCTCCCATGTTGAAATAGAGCACTACATTGAGGGGGTGACTGAGATAGGGATGCATAGGTACACTGCATATGGGGGGAGGGTGGACATTGGGTATAGTGGTTGAATAGTGAACACTGGTCGAATATCGACCAGAGGGGGGAAATGTCTAGGAAGTGCTACCCTCCCGCCTCGACTGAGTGTAGACAACATGATAGGCAGATCAAATGGTTCTATTATTGCAGAAATCAGGATTATAGTGCCTTTATTTAAGGTAAAAAAGGGCACAGGGCACTACGCATTTGGGCTAGGATGACCCAGAAAATGAAGGGTGCTTTAAATATCACACACATACCATGAGTATATAAGGATATATTATGAATAAGGGATAGAAAGTGAGAAATGCTTAAATAAATAAATAATAGCTCCCTGAAGGATTAATATATTTAAAAATGGATGGCTCAAGTACAAAATGGTGTCTAGTTTTAAGACTGGTGTGAAAAACTCTGATTCATGATGACAAGCAACAGAGGCTGATACATTAGAGAGTCTTTGGCAGCATCTCGCAGTGAGATAATTGGGTTTGTTAGCCAAAAATTTAACTTGGCAGGAAAATAAGACAAGATTAATGATGAAGCCAGATAAAGGCAAGGGAAACTTGGATACATGTATCTATGTTATAATGAGGAGAGCACAGTGTACTTCATGCAGACCAATTTGAGAGACCATCTGTATTATTGGCACCATATAAGAGAGTTTACCTACTTTCTCCACAGTATAAGGCACTAACTAACTTGGCAGGACCTTGAAAATCAGATAAGGAGTAAATATTGATGTAATGAAGGTGTTTTAGCAGGAGTTCTGAATTGTCATAAATGTGTCCGGCCCAGTCTAAAATAAGCCTATCAGCTTTGTGCGTCAGAGAAAATTGTGGATGCCAGCTATGCTAATGTGGGCTTGGTGTACACCAGATAAACCATCCAATCACAGTCAAGTGAGGTTTTTTCTCAAAGTGGACCTATCAGAAAGCATACTCTGAACAAAGTAGTCATTGGCATAAGGATGCTGCATCATCCAAATAGCCAATATATGCAGGTTGAAGGCAAAATTATGCTGAGTGTTTTTAAGAGAGTGTTTTGTAACTGCAACTATTAAAGACTGCTGAGAAAACTCCAGGGCACCTGATTTTTCTCCTGTCTCCATCTCTGAGGGAGGATTCCTGGATGCCTGGTGTTTGATGGGGTCCGGGGCCTTCAATTCAACTTGGAAAAGGGACCATTTGATCTGAACATTTTGTGACTTCAATAATGTTCATGGAAATCAGTTTGTTCAATGAGCATGACAATATGTGAAAAACAAGAGGAATTTATTCTCAAGAACATTATTTCAGGGTTTGAAATTGCTTTCAGTTGGGGGATATTTAAATCCTGCACAGGGCCTAGAGGTGCCAAGTTAGCTTGACACCAAAAGCTAGCAAGAGCTACTTTTGTCTCCCCAAGCCAAATGGTACCCCACAAATATATGGGATACATTACTCACCGTAATCGTATTTCTGATGCTTGTATCTGCTTAGATTCACATGCTGTGCATAGGCCGACATCTAGTGGAAGCTGCGGAGTATTACAGTTTGTTTTTCGAAAATCGAAAATGGGCGTCGACACAGGCGTGCAAGTAATACTTTTGTCTCCCCAAGCCAAATGGTACCCCACAAATATATATATATATATACAGACTCTCCTGGGAATTTGCAAAAGGTGCATTAGTAAACCCCTAGAAGACATATAAGGATGAATGGTCATATGTACTGTACACAAAGTTACAGTTGGAAGCTAGCGTTGTTGCATATCATGATTAGAACCTCATTCTGCAGCAGATGCGTAGAGAGAGTGTGCAAGATGACATCACAGAAAAAGAGGTGGTACAAAGATAGTATTGGATAAATGCACTAACAGATTTAGTGGCATATATATGATGTACTGGCAAAGGTAAGTAAAGACAATGAGAGGCAGCAACAAGAAGGAAGCACTGACAGAAAAGAAATGTCAAAGAAATAAAAGGGAAAGCAATTTAAGGAACGTGAAAAGGGAAGACATACATGTAAAGCAATATTCAACAGAAACAGTCAGCAATAGAGTAGAAGTTATAGCATCAAATCAATAGAATGCGGGGGTCAGGTCATGTACATTTTTGGGCGAGTGCCAGAGTTTGGAGAAAAAAGCAAGTCCTGCCTTTTTTCAGGAACTCCACTCATGCGACTGGACTGTAATAGTTTCTAAGTCATGATGAGTAACTCCTGGTTGGAGAAATATTCTGACAAGTAGGCAGCTCCTGCACTATGAATTCCACTTTCGACCCCTGAATGCACGACAAGGAAGGGATTTAAATAGTTCACACCTCCCTAGAGCAAAATAGAAATCCACAGTAAATGGCTGTGTGGATAGGCAGTTGATGGCAATCCTTGGAAATAGAACTGGTACCTAGGAAACCATTGGCAATCCACAGCAATGGGATAAGTACATGGATAGTGAATAGACATTCCCGGAAACAAGGCAGGTGCTTGGGTATTTCATGCCAATCCTTGGCAAAGGGGCAAGTACATGGATAATGAATGGTCATGTGTGGAGATTAGACAAGTGTCTGGGCATTTTATGCCAATCCTTGACAATGGGGAAAATATCAGGCCTTTTGTAAGAAATCCTTGGCAATGAGCACATTTCTGTGCATTTGCTGGGAAATCTTGGCAATGGGGCAAATACCTGTAAAACCTTAACGGTGGTGCACATACTGGGACGGACACCTGCAGTTTGTGGCAATGGGACAAGAAACATCCTTGGCAATGAGCACATTTCTGTGCATTTGCTGGGAAATCTTGGCAATGGGGCAAATACCTGTAAAACCTTAACAGTGGTGCACGTACTGGGACGGACACCTGCAGTTTGAGGCAATGGGACAAGTTTCTGGGCATTTAATTGCAATCAATAAAATCAGGACAAGGACCTTTGCATTTGATGGGAATCATTGAAGTTCCATATGTTCTTGGGCCGTTGATGGAAATCATTGCCAATGAGGGAAGATCTTGGGCATTTGATGACAATCCTTAACAACAGAGCAAGTTACTGGGCATTTGGTAAACATTATTGACAGTGGTGCAAACATCTAGGCATTTGATGGCAATCCATGACAATAGGGCATGTTCCCAAGCTTTGATGACAATCTTTAACAAAGGTGACAAACATATTCGGCCCTGTTGGACACCTTTATGGTACCTCTGCCAGGAACCTGCGTGGCGCTTAGGTGGGCAAAGACGTTGTCTATCCAAAAGACAAAACCATTGACTTTGTCAATTATTGCTTCAATATATTTGCTAAGAAAAATAAAAAGCAAGAACACGATTTACTGAGCAAGAAATACATTTATTTTAAGAAAACAGCACGTTCGGACATTTTGAAAATGCCTCAATTTGTTTATGCTTATGCCTCCCTGAATTCGGTGGAGAAACATTCCGTTTTTGTCTTGTTTGCCTGAGTAACTTCAATGCAGCTCCCACACGTCGATCTCATACTGTGGAGAATAAAACATGTGTTTTAGTTTCAATAAATCATCAACATTTGATAACAAGGATACTGATTACATGTAAAAGGTTTATAAACTTTGAAATCAACACATCATGGATGTGTTTAGGGTTCGGACCACGAAAAGAAGGAAAAATAGGAAGGACATAAATTAGCAAATCAGAGCCATAATGTATGCAAAAAATCACATCTGCAACAGATTTTTAAAGGAATGGCCACGTTCAGAAACAGTCTTTCAAGCAAAAATGTGCATATTTCTACAAAGCACACGTGAACACGAAGTAGATTCAGTGCATTGCGTTGTACGTTATCCACTTTAAAATAAAACATCAATAAAAAAAAGTAAAATACTGTAGAAAACACAAGAAGACTTAAAAAGCAAATAAACACACGAGTGTACCAGTAGCACTCGGGCACTACGAGTGCTGGGGCGCAGCCTCTACCATTAAGCACAAACACGTACTCATTCTATCACGGACAATGCTCTGTTTTAGGATCGTTCTTCGTGACAGAATGATTGCCGGACGGCTACAGGGAGAACAGTCTTGCAGACCCTCATTTATGTGCTCGCTCAAGTGGAGGCTTGGAAGCTCTTTGTCCCTGCAGGCAGCAGATGGCACCAAGAAGTCACAACTGCTTCTAATTGAAAGATCCTTTCAGGTCTTCCTATGGACCCTGCTGGAGGCGTGACTCAGAGAAGGAATTGTCATTGAACTTCCTTTCCTACTTCCTGCTTGAGGGATTGGCCAAGAAACAGGTGCAGAGCTGAGGGACAAGGCATGCGATGAATTAATACGATTTATGTTAATATATTTATTTGTGTTAGTGCCTGGGTGAGACAGTAGTGTGAGAATGTGTGCCTGTGCGAATGTGAGCATTGAGTATGTGTGTATACATGAATGCAGGGATGACATGAACAGGTGAACATAGGAGCTAGTGTGGGGCCGCAGTGGTGGCTTTCGGCAGTAAAGAAAGGAATGGATATGGACTGCATTGGGCAGTCTGCCACACAGGAGCTTTATTCCTTGGCCACTAGAGATTTGTAGATTCCATCGACTGACTTTGCTGTGAGGAACAGACTAAAGGAATCCTGTATGAAAGTGTTGACAAGAGAACTGACAAGTGAAAGGCAAGAGGGAGGAGGAGAAAGAAAGGGGTGGGAAGGAACAGAACCAGCAGGGAACTCCCGAAAGACCAGCTGCAAAAACGGGAAAAAAGCATTTCTTTTTTTGCTAAGAATTTCTTTGTACGAGATGTTAAATTACATGTATCCAGGCAGGGAATCCCACAATCATTTTAGACTACAGAAAAACTTTGAAATGTTAACTGAAGACTAGTTAGAGATCCGCCAGCCCTATCCTGACACCTCACTTCCAATGTATGCCTACCCATTTATAATGATGACTCTGCACTGTAACAGCTCCTAAACAAACTACTTAAAATATAATTTCTTGAGTACCGTTTGGAAATTGGATCCGGGCAGGAATGCCACATGCCTCTCAGTCGGGGAGAGCTGGAATCCATAGTAGTTATGGCTACCATGGAGAGGCAAATATTGCAGGCCCATCCTTCTTTCCTGGGGGTTGCTGTACAGGGGGGAGAGCTTTGGTAGTCCTTGCCGGGAGGCACATTTCTCTCCAGATAGACAGCGTTCTGTGGGAGATTTTGTGAACTTTATGGGGTGGCTTTGCTCTGCGGGAGATCCCATAAACTTTAAGGGATGGCAGGGCTCTGTGGGAGGGATAATGAACATTAGGCGGTGGCACTGGTCTGTGGGAGAGCCCATGCACTTTAATTGATGGTTGCACTCTATGGGAAAGTGTGTGAATTATGAAGGGTAGCTGCGCTCTGTGGGAGAACCTGGGCAACCTTAAAGGTTGGCTGCCCTCAATGAGAGAGAATGTAAACAGTCATGCTTGTGATCACGGCAATAGTAAGACTCAAAAACGTTACTGGCACTAAAGGCAATGTCATGTGCAAGCCAGCAACTAGTCAAGAACCAGTAGTCACTACTACTGCTATCTGTTTCCCAACTACAGGCAACACAAACCGGGCCAGCTTCACTTTTCCATGTCTGGTGTGTACTGAGTACAAATCATCATCATTATCAAATCATATGCTGGTGTGTTGGCTATTGGTACACGTCATTCCATAGTCTCCCACAATAAAGTGACGGTTCAATTTGATAAATGTCAATCATTCAACATGCAGAACGGAGAGACAACTCATGCAAGTGCCACTGGTCAGACTGAGCGCTTGCTGTACCAATATTGTCCTGGGTCGTCATCCATTCCCACATGCGAATCGTCCAGTAAATAGACATCAATCATCTGTGCAGCTGTTAATATGCTGTACAATATTGCTGATGACTTGAATGCATTGAATTCCCAAGTCACTGAGAATGGTGTCCCACAGAATCTCCTCCCTGTCAACTGTGCCCACACTGCTCACAAAGATTCCAACAGGTGTCAGTGAAGTATTGTTTGTTCCATCAATCTTGACCTTCCCATTTCAGGTGTTTCTGACATTATTTGGGCTGCCTGAGGTTCGGCCTGTTGGTGGTTAAAGAGGAAGGGTACTACTGTTTAAACTTCAACTGGCGTGTTCTGTTATTTATTTATATCTTAACTCACAGAGTGACCGGTTTCTAATGACTAAAAATAAACACTTCAGGTGCAAAAGGGTATAGTCCCCAGGCCTATGGGGACTCAACACAACTTTTTTTCAAACCAGCCTGTTGTTGCCAACAGGTAACCCTAATGCACTCCCAGCGGACAAACATCCCTTTAGGATTTTCATACATTTGAATTCAAAGCAGATACATTTGACATAACATAAAGGCGAGTTTCTACCTGTAGCCTGAATCATTATTTCAATTGATGTTGCAAATGTATGCTACAGCAAAGTATCTTTGCACATTTGCAAAAGGGCTCGTTGTGAAATTTGCTGAGAATTCTCTTCCACCAACTCAAACACAAGCTGTGAAATGCATCCACTTTTGCCTTGAAGGCAGGCAAGTTCTCAATATTATCTTAAAATCCAACGTCCCATGGAACACCATGCAAGGTTGAAAACAGGTTCCTCGCCTGCTGTGCCGCATCCACATCACATGTCAAGGCATGGGGTCTTGCCATTTAAGAAAGATTCAGCTCAAGCAGGTGCACCAGTTGGTGAACGTCACTGAGGGACACATTGTGATGGCTAACCTGCTTGATGGCCTCTAAGAGAGGTTGTAGAGCAGAGCAGACATTGCACATAATCTGCCCTGACAGTGTCAGAAATGCCCCTTATAGAACTCTGATGTGAATGCTGTAGTAAACTGCAATGGCATTGCACTGTTCACCTAGAGTGTTCAACATGTGAAAAGTAGAGTTCCAATTGGTAGCCAAAGGGGTCTTCAGGTTGTGCAATGGCAACATGTGCCACACCTGCAATTGGCTCAGCACATCTTTGCCATTGTAGGCCCAACTGAAATGTGCATTGATCTTCTGGGCCACAACATCAATTTCTTTCACAGGCTGCCAAGTACTAATAAAGCGTGTGACCACAAAGTAAAAGACATGTGCAGAGCAGGAGACAAGCAGTGTCTTGTCAATTCATACGGTATCACAAACATACAAGCTATTGTTTTCCGCACAAAGACTAAATGCAAATTATGGGTCCTTAGCCACTGCACCTTCACCTCTTCGACTCTCTACCAAATATCAACACTTCTGTCGCTTGTGCCCTGAAACCCTTGCATGCACTACACTGCCTGATGCCAAACTATAACCCAGCACTAGTGCTAAATCTACCCAGAGTAAACAAACAGACTCGACTGAACTGAACAGCAAGATATGAAGCCACTTGTCGTTGACGCCATGACGATTTAGCCACGTTATGCAAATAACAAGGGGGGTCCTGGGAGACTCTCTGCCATACATGAGTCCTGGTTACAAGAGCCTTACTCAGAGTCTTTAGCTCACTATCTTTCACAGAGAAGAAATATCCCAAACATATCGGTCTTTGTCCTGCCCTAGGGCAGTCCAGCACCAAAATGCTAGGCAATTTTCTTCTGAACAAGAGTACCAACCACTTTGGGATGAGCTCGATGGCCCCTTTCTTCAGCATCGCCCTTACTTCCAGCAGCAGTTGAGGGACGTGGTTTTCCTTCCTGGCCACGGGAGGAATGCGGGGCACTTCTTTAGAAACTCGAGAGCTTGCCCGTGGGCCAGGGCATCCAACACCCAATGGTCAGTGGAGATGGACTCCCACACGCTGACGAACTTCGCCAGCCGGCCTCCCACCGGGGTGCTCAGGTGGGGGCCCGATGCCACGGCCGGTTCAGTCTTGCTTGGCAGCGGCCTTGTCGCCTTGGCCTCCTTGAAGACGATGACGATATCCTCCTGATTTTCTGCGTCCTCTGTAGGCCTCCTGCGAACAAGAACGGGCCGCCTGGCAGTACGTCAAGGAGCCGCCGCCGAATCCTTTGGAGGGACCTTGCTTGCCTCCGGAGTTCCGAAAGGGCGGCCGTCGCTGCTGTAAAACTCCCAAGGCCCGTGCCATCTCCGTGTCGGCATTGATGGCCTGCAGTGACTCATCCACTGTCTTGCCAAACAGATTGTTTCAGTTGAAAGGCATGTCCAAGACTCTGGTCTGTACGTCCTGGCGGAAATTGGCGAGGACTCCCAACACTTGAACGTGCGGTAAAAATGTGAAGATGGCTGCCAGAGGAGGGGCTTAGGGAGAGGGCAGTCATTGGCTGGCAGCAGTATGACCCAGAGACCAGTGATTGGTTATTAGGAGAAAGACAGTTCAGAAATTACCGAGGATTCCCAGCCTGATGACGGGGAATATTCATGAGCATGTGAATCCATGCCAGACCCCATGCTGGAGAACTCTGGGTGTCACCCTCAGTTACTAAGGGAATCCAGGCGTGGACCCCTTGCTCACTATTCTTAGAGAGGCACAGCTACACCCTACTGATGAGGTTCAACCAGAACGAAACATGTGTCTGGTGTTGCTGTTGGTACTCTTGTTCAGAGGAGAATTGCCTAGCATTTCGGTGCTGGACTACCACAGGGCAGGACAAAGACTGATGTGGTTAGGATATTTCTCCTCTGTGAAAGATAGTGAGCTAAAGACTCTGGGTAAAGCTCGTGTAACCAGGAATCATGTCTGGCAGAGAGTCTCCCAGGACCCCCCCTTGTTATTTGATTTAGCCACGTTAGACATGAAGCACACGTGCCATCCGCACACCTTGGACACTCACACATATTCAATTACATGAAGAATACTGGTATACATCTCTATAGTTTGTAGACAGTAACATATACATACTGTCTGCACGTTTATTATTTTTGCCATTAGGCCTGCCACAGCACTGCGGTAACGCAAGAAGCAAGAAGAGTTTGTGTACATGCTTGCAGATGCTCATAAGCAAATAACCCCATGGTTTGACAGGAGCACCCAAGGGACCTAACAGCCAAACGCGCTAACTTATAGACTAATTAGACAGCGTCTATAGTAGAAGCCAGACCACGGCTCAATAAATCTAGCAGACTGTGATCGGCCTAGAAAAAGGACCCCAAGCCTCAAAGGATCCTACACAGCAGGACTACTGTGGCAGCAGCAAAGCCACCACCAAGGTCGCAATGTGTCAACTGACAATCTTCACTCTGAAGTTAAGTAACACTGGCTACAGGAGAAGCGAGCACTCCAACAAAATACAGAATAATTTGGAGCTCCTGAGCTCACAACTACGGTCTCCATGCATGTGACCAGGCCAAGTTGAGGGGCAGCCAAGATTACGGCCTCAGAAGAGCAACCTGTCCCGCCATCCAGACAATAGCTGCAACAATATTGCTACAGTTATGTTACCATACTGCGTTGGGAATCGGAGATATGGGCCATACACCGCTATGATGCTGACACACAGTTGCACCTTACTGATACATAATTACACAAGGCACTATTCACAGGTGATCCGCTGTTGGGAACAGAGTTAGTCCTAGGCTTGGTGGCTCCCGGCTTATCCAATCATAGCCAGAGACCCTCTGGGTGGACGGTGGGGGGTTACCTACCAATCATAAGGCTTACACACTGTAATAACTTTGCAGTAACAATTTTTGGGGAATGGCGAAACATACCACCTGACACTACACAGGCCAATAACAAAGCACCCCTGTATGTCTACATATGGAACCTACTACTCAACAGCCTATCCCGAGTTAGGATAGGTTTTTGTGATGGTTCCCGAAGATGACGCCAATCGTGACGTCAGCTGCTAACAAAACTGGCCTGCGAGCCAGGGTCCGTTGAGAGCTCTGTAGATGTTCTTCCATGTATGTGATCCCTGTGGCGTGTTTGTTATAATAAACCATAGTTCTCCTTGCCTCTTGTGGATCACTTTGAGGGTTAGCTGGAGCTATCCTAGGTAGCAGAAGGTATTTGTCTGGTTAAGTCTCCCTAGAGAGAGTCATTTCAACCGTCAGGCGACACATCGGTTGCAGCAAATTCAAGAGATAAAAGAGAATACTCCACTCCTGGAGGGGTGCGAAGACAGCTGTGGGGTTATTTTGATTTGGGGTGTTGATTTGGGGTGTATTGCGGGGAGTGCGGATAACCGCATTTATCGTGTGCACACAATTGCCTCTTCATTAGCTTGAACATTAGTTGGTGACGTCACCCTTAGGTTGTTGCATAGGACACTGTATGGAGAGGTGAGGAGTTGGTTTTGAGAAGTGAGATTGAAGGACAGGTGAACCAGCAGCAGTGTGCGGAAGGCGCCTGCGCACAATTGAGGTGGTGTGCTCGACAGCGGCAGTGCTGGTGAAGGTGGGGCTTAGTACGAAGCCCGCCTTGTAAGGTACAGAGCCGCGGAGGCTTGTAGTGAAAACTATTGATAAAAAGTATACTGCAACCTTTTCCCTCCTCGACAGGGGATATCGAAAGCCTCAATTAGAGGTCAGGTAAACAAGTGTAATGTTTTTGTATGGTGGAACGGGGGCTATGTATAGTGGGGCGATAACTCCCATCCAGTACCTTTGTAAAACCCTACCCCCGTATAAAGATAAAATCGTCAAGTAAAGCATACAATGGCTGAAGCACTGAAGGAGAGTTAGCGAGACCGTGGCCACCCAACGGCAGTTTCTCCAAAGACGTGCTGCAATCACTTTTGACCCATTTGCAGAGTACGTACAAAGGTAAAAAGTTAGCTAAACGCATGGAAATAGTTGAACTGTGGCGTATGTTTCAAGAGGATAGGCCATGGATGATGAGCTTACCGGAGGTGAAGGAGAAAGGATCAGATCCATCCGCTCCATCTCCCGCACCGCTCACCGTAATATCTGATGATGCGGATGAAGAACAGGGCGTATACCCATTAAGAGAATTACAAGCAGCAGAAGGTTACTCAAACCCAACATATAAACCACCCCTATATGCCCAAACCAAACTATCACAAGGGACAGGGCAAGCGCCCGATGACCCAGACCGTAACGAGGAAGGGCTACGGCATGCAAAAAATTAGCTTGCAGGTATAGCACCAGAAGAATGGATAACTGCCCAAATACTACTAAAATTAAAAGGGGCCACAATTGGGGAACGCAGAGGGTGCAACAAAGGCAATAGAAATCTTGGAGCTAGGGCACGGATGTCACAGAGGTCCAAATAGGATAAAGTGGAACGGAGAAAAGCAACTTCAAGACACCAAAAACATAAGAGCACAAGGGGAAGGCAGGGTACGGAAACAGGGTTCAGTAAATGAACCTGAGTCACAAGGACAGAGCAAGAGAGACTATCCGATCTTATCACAAGAGGGACGAGAGACAATATTATTAAAAGAAAAGATGGATGGAGGGCGGAGAGAAGAAGTGGTAAGCAAGAGGGAGGAACTAGAAAGGATACTAGAAGAAGAGAAGGAGATGAAGATGGCGTTGTGGAGGAAGAAAATATTATTGTAGGAATCACGTAAGTATGAGGAGAGACGATTGAAACAATTGAAGATGGAATGGTGGGCAAGGGAACAACCTAGAAAGGACGAAGAAGCGCGGATGTTGGAAAAGGTAAGTGATCAGATAAAACTGGAATTAGCCAGTGAAAGGCAGGAAGGAGAGGGGCAACAAACAGAAGGTGAAAATACAGGTGAGTACACTGGAGGGCCAAGTAGATATGGTGCAGCATGCTTGGGAGTGTGAGAGGAAGAGGACATATGTAGACTAACAGATATCAACCTTAATGTACCACATGACCCTACACTAGTAACACGAAAACTGAACCTCTCAACTAGTTTCTGTAGCCATATGGATGACGAAGGCGATGCAGACAATGACCACAGTGACGAATAAAAGTAGGGGTCCAACAAGCTTTACCTCACAAGGACTAATGGAAGGAGTTCTTGGGAGTGCAGGACACACAAACAGAGGGGTAAACCACATGACGGAGTGACACAAGACACACCAGAGGAGGGAGCCACACAAACACTGTACAGCAGTAGATTTAGAGACCTCCCCGGGCGTAAGAGAGACGGGGCCACAATCACTGGGACATTCCTGCTCCAGAGGGCGGGTTGTAGGGCCTCATAGTACATCACAACAGGAACACACAATAGTACCCATAGACATAAGTGCAGAGGTAGAAGACAAGAGGGGACCGGAAGAAAGAGCCACATTCTCACTAATGCCATTGCTGCGGAGGGGAGGGATGCAACCACAGTATGTGCCATGGAAACACACGGACAAGGAAAACAATAAATGCAGATTACCCTCGCTAAGCGGGAGAGCGGGGAAATGGATTTATGAAATGGAAACGTTAACGGCAGGCCACCGGTTAGCACTAGGTGACGTCAAGGGACTGCTAGTATCCATACTGGGCGACGCTGCTGATGACATCTGGAAGAGGGCAGGATTCCCCGGGGTGACTATCCACAATACAGCACATGATGGGGCACCATTTGCAAACTGTAGGGCTGCACTATGGCAGGTATTACGGACACAATTCACAGACACATCAGACATAGGGCCATTACATCAAGCAAGATGTGTGACGAGTATCCTGTTAATTACATTCAGAAGCTTTGGCGCCTCAAAACTCGAGAGCCGTGGGACAAAACAATCACAATATTTTACCACATTTCTGTACAAGGATTACCAGAACTAGTTAAGAAAAACTAGAAAAAATTGGTAGTGATGGAAGCAAAGGCAAGGCCGGAAATACAACTCACTATAGTACACCATTGCAGGTCAGAAAGGAGAAGAGAGAAGGGCAGATGAAGCTAAGTTAGTGCAAAAGAAATTGTCCAAGTATGCATTAGAAGGGGCACTCATTACAATCCCCAGCACACAGACAAACCACGACAGCTCAACCACACACGCAGCTCCACCCACAGCCAACGTATGCATCACTCATGGGAGGAGGGTAGATAGGGAGAGGCGGTTATCCACAAGGTTTCAGGGGCAGGGGAGGCTTCCAGAGATGATGAGGGTTCAGACCCCAATCACACCAGCATATAGAAGGGTTCTGGGGCTACACACAGCAAATGCAACAAGGGCTAGGGGGAAGAGAAGGGGGATTCCCGTGGCAGGCAAGGGAGCCCCCGCAGTACTGGGCCTGTGGACAATTAGGACACATTGATGGTGCCTTCTTCCACCTGGTGTCACTCTAAATTCTCTCACACCCGCTCATACCTGACCCTACACTATGCTGGTCTCTAAAGATGTTCTCGTACCACCTCGTCACTGTTCCTCTGATCTTTCACTCTGCATTTCCAACTCCACCCTTTGATATAACTTTTTCGTACTCCTGCTCTTACTATCACCATGATCTCCAGCTACCATTTCCTGAGCCTACTACTGTTATACTTTCTTCCTTCCTTCCTTCCTTCCTTCCTTCCTTCCTTCCTTCCTTCCTTCCTTCCTTCCTTCCTTCCTTCCTTCCTTCCTTCCTTCCTTCCTTCCTTCCTTCCTTCCTTCCTTCCTTCCTTCCTTCCTTCCTTCCTTCCTTCCTTCCTTCCTTCCTTCCTCCTGGATTCCTCCACTACTGCTTCTACTACCTCTTCTTTCCTACCACTACTCCTACCACTACTCCTATTACCCCACTCCCTGTCACTTCTACTTGCTCTGCTACCACTACTATCACTCGCCTCCTCTACTCCCTCTCTATTCTGACTACCACTCACCAAAACATACTACCGCCTGCTACTACCAACTAGCACCTCCTATTCCCACAATCACTTCTACTACTCCCACAACCACTACCACCTCTACTACCACCACCGCCCCTACTACTCGTACTATACCTTCTACTCCTCACACTCTCCACTTACTCACAAATATTCCACAGACCCCCTCTCCCCAATCGTTTCTGCAATCCGGTAGCTATCGACTCCTCTAGTCTCTCAGACGACCTCCACTTATTCCGGTTCTTACCCAACTAACACACACTCAAGCATTCACACGCACTTACTTACATACCAAAACCCCTCCCAGGATTGGTTATTTACCCTGGCAAATAACCTATCTGTCTCCAGGGGTTGGGACCGGGGAAGGCTTCATAGTGGCTTGTAAGCCATGCCCCTCTTCTTGCTGTACTCTAGACCTGAAGACTGTAATGGTTTCCAGGACTCATACATGCCTGCAAGCTTCTCTGGGGCCTTTTACCCATACAGGTCCCTGGTGATTTAGTGGAAGTTAAAGGCCACCCTGGGGGCCTTCTACTTAATTAAAATAACCTCACTGGTGGTCTAGTGGACTCCATGCAGCCTGGTACTGTGGCGGCCAGTGTTGTTAAATCCGCCGCACCCCTTGTTTCCTTTTTTCCTGGGCTGAATGCCTATGTCGCTGCCAGATATGGTAAGGAAGGGCTGGTAAGTGGTTACCCACACACATGCATCGGGAAGGGTGTTGAGGGTCAGGCTCCCTCTCCTCCTTGACAAGGTCACAATGCTGGTCTTGTCACAGCGTTCATAGGGTTCTCTTCACTTCTTCAAAGCTTTGACATTTTTCCTGCACTTTTTAAAATAATGTGGGAAGATCATGTCAGGTTGTCATTTATTTATATAGGGCCTCTGTTCCTTGACGCTTGCAAAACTGCATCCTCGTCCCTAAAAGTAAATATTTTAGCAACAATTGGTCTTGGCCTATCCCCAGGAGGTGGGGACAGAGCAGGTACCCTGTGAGCTCCTTCCACTGCAAAACATTTTGATAGGCCTTTAGAGCCATGTTTCATGTAGCCCCAGCTCTCCAAGAATAGTTCCATTAAGCCCTTTTCTTCTCCCTCAAGCATCCCAACTATGTGCAAGTTATTTCTGCGTGACAGTCCTTGTGCCTCTTCTGCTCTTGTCTCCAAGTCGCAGGTAACTTGTATCAGGAATATCTGTTTATTGAGACATGCCATTTCCTGATCCATGGTGCTTGTTTTTGATTTGAGATGTGCTTGTTTAGCCACTATTTTCTGGACATCTGTTTGCAGCAGGTTCACACCCACTGCCATATCTACCATTTAATTTTCTAGAGCTGCCATTGAGTCTTGTACTGCATTTAGTACTTCTGCTATTTTCCCTTACACCAGCGCATGTAGCGTCTGGGATGAGGGCTGTGGTGTTAAAGCCTCTTCTGCCTGGGTACACTTACGAGATATTGAACATTTGGTAGTTAGGGTTGTTGTGAATTATGCTGTTTGTTTATATTTCCAGACATGTGTGTAAATATCCCTGATGCAATATCTCTCCAATGCAGGCAGATGACGGATCAGATCTCTTGAATAGGTCAGTATTCACTTATCACTTGCTGCAGGTTTGCTGGTGATGGAGCTTTGTTGCTTTGAGAGGGGACACAATCCTTACTTATTGTTTTTGAGCTGTTGGATGGGTTTGTGAGAGCACACTGCTGCTGCCCTTCACGGTGTGCCCTGGTAATCTTTGCGGTTTGCCATGGGTTTTCCATGCGTTCCCGGACTGGGTTTGGTCGATTGAATTAATTGCACTCCATTTTTCGGCCAAATTGGATTTCGGATTGCACCATATCAGGATTGAAGGGGTTCGGAACAGGAAATCTCGGCTCTGAGGTCTTCATCTGTTAGCAGCTAGACACACCCCCTTGAATACCTATGGTTTAAAAACAAACTAAGTAATCAGGAGAGAGAGTCAGGTCCAGTATCTTGTGTTCTTTGATAGAGGACATGGTTCTGCTGTTGACCGATGGATGCCTTGTGGCCATGTCCCCCTAAACTATGCATGCTATTCTCATCATCAAGACATTCTGCAATCACCAGCGTGTGACTTTTCAGGCAAGACCAGGGTCAAGGACATGCAAACGTTACATCTGACAACGTCCCACACCAACGTCACAGTACAGCCCATGCACATGTAGGACATACCTGGATTGAGAAGCTGATGAACACATTCAGTAGCAGTTCCAAACATACACATGGATACATGTACCACAATGTAACATGCAAACAAATTGCCACAACGCATCACACAACAGCAACCCCGCCAGTACCACAGCCATTTACCCATGTACACTTAGCCCGCAATGCTGACCCGCTGGTCCCAGAAGCCGAGGGAGGACGATGGGAAACTCAGCATGCCACATGCACGAGAGCAATACACTGCCACAAAACGGCCACCATGTCAGCTCCATATGTCACTGAGAGATTCATTACGTAACATCTGCTGCAACGGAACAGGGTGCATGTCAAGTAATAAAAATGCATGATACAAGTGATAAAGCATGCACAGACATTGTCAAGACACATGACGGAATGAAGCCCCATATGCATGCACATGACGTCTATTGCCCTGATACTGTGTAAGGCCCCCACCCACACATTACATTGTGACTAATGGCTGTGCCTCCCCATGTATGGTGACTCCGGATACCCGCAGCTGCCTGTGCATGATCCACAAACACTGAAGGATATTGCCTACAACCACGCTGACAGCAGGAACCGTGTGTTCTTCGAGTGTACCTTCGGCCTCCGGAAGGCACATTTCCGCTGCCTCGACTGTAATGGTGGAGCCCTGATGTACGCTCCTGAGAAAGTGGGCAGAATAGTGTGTGCGTGTGCAATGCTGCTGTAAGAGAATTCAATTCAACACTACAGCTAAGTCAATGCCTAGTCTGGGATACTGAATGGAAACCCTTATTGATATATCTTTACGTCCAGTTCATGCGTTCTGGTTGACTACCCCTATATAACACCCCTCCCTTGGAATCCCCCTGACCCCACTGAGCCACGAAGTAGTTCTGTTTTGCAAGTTCAAACGGTTTATTTGATAATTTAAACAATATATATATATATCACACTTTATAATAAATTAATAATTGAGTATCACACTTAATCTGAGCAGTAATCAATAATGGATAGTCCGGCGCTAGCACACTTCTTTATAGAGATTCTAAGCTTTCAGAGGAAAGTTAAACCAAGTTCCTAGCCCAAACGGTTCCAGAGATACGGACGATTAAATAAAGGTAGTTTTTCGGATTTTAAATTTTAAAAGTTCAAAGCGACAGGTTACATCTTGCAGCTAGAAAATGACAAGTGACAGCTTTGCAAATGCAAGGTGACAGTTAGGAGGCAGTTCTGGTTAGATTAAAATAGATTGAATTATATTATTTTAACTAAGAGATTGGTTCTGCACAGTTCTGCTAGGTACTCACAATATATTTAGAAATAGGCCTCGCCACAGATCTGGTCAACAGGTTTTCTTCACTCGCCACGGACGGTTTCTGCGCACAGCGTCTGGGTCAGCTCTACTCTGCTGGTCTGGTCTGGGTCTCTGGTTCTGATCAGGTCTGTGGGTCCGGATACAGCGGTCTCTGGTTCAGCTGGTCTCTCTCTGGATACAACACTGCTCCCTGGCAAATGGCCAGAGTTATTGCAAAGAATTCAAACAGCTCGCCTGGCTGTGAATAGTGGCAATGATTTGAGGCCTGCTAAAGAGGGATTTAGCTTGTAGTTGACCTCTCTGCTACAAATTCTGAAGTAAAGTCTTGGTCTCTGAAGGTGGATAGATTGAAGTCTCTATGTTGGCTCTCTGGAGGTTGATGGAGGGAAAGTATGGATTTTCCCGGCAGAGCGTCCCGCCGCAGATGGAATAGAATGTCCCTATCTGTCCTGACTGTCTGCTTTTATGTGTTTTGAAAGTGGGTGGAGAGGCTAGCTTTCTAGGCCCTACCCCTCTTCACTTGTCATTGGCCACTTCCTCCTCTTCCCCTTGATTGAGGGAATGAAATGAAGTGTCATCATGATGAGGTCTGTTTATGATACAGAGAACCCACCCCTGTCAACTTTACACACAATCTATATTTGACCTAAAGACATATTTCATAGATACACAGTGGTTTGAAATTACATGCACCCATCACATATCACATGAGGTAGCCCCTGTTCCAATTCTGCTCTTCCTGGGGGCATTCAGAAATGGCAACCTTTGGTGCTTTTTAGTGGGTTTTGCAACATCGGATTTTTCTCCAGATTTATACACATGTACACGGCCTGTCCATACATACTCCAGTAAATTACCATGTCTCTAGCTTAAACACAGAGTCTGTAGTATACATAAATAGCAGGGCTTTGCCCCAGAACATCACACAAATTGGAGTTTGGGCTTGAATCGAGGGTACATTTTTTAAATGAAGGCTCTCAAAGTTATACATTCCTGTCATTTGATTACAAAGAGTTATCAGTGTTTCTGTAAAATATATATTTTGCTTTCAATTCAGTTCTCAGAGTGTTGGAGTCCGCCTCCAAGACTTGGGTGGGTCAGTGATCACATGTGTCTTCTGGCAGGCAGGCCTTTGTTGACAGGAAACAGTCAAAATCAACATATTCTATTCAAGTGCAATAGCCTATTGTGTGGTCTCCAGGAGGTTGAGGTCAGCAGACCAGGGGGTCACTTTGCATTTGGTTATTATGACCATGTGATATCCTGGGCTGTGGTGTGAATCTCTTGAGGTGAGAGGATTTCCCAGGCTTCTGGCCTCTGGGAACAGCAGGTGGCTAATTTTTAATTAAAATGCAGCCTTTGAAGTCAGCTGAGTCAAATCCCTTTGTCAGCAACTGCACTTAGTTCTCCTGTCAGAGTTTAGACCGCTAGCGCCGCCTTGAGGATTTTGTTGGTACTGCATCCATTTTTGGGATCTTTCTTGGATTAATGCATTCCAAACAGGAATGGTTCTTACATGGTAGTAAATAATCCTTGCTTAACATTGTTTTGATGGGGCTCTTTACAGTAAAATGGTTATGTGGAACCCCACAAAAGGGTTGAATCTTTAAAGTGGTCCGGTGAGCCACGATTTCAGCAACTTTTTGACATCAGTAACAGTGGATTTTGTTAACAAATATCTTTCTTTACACTGGTGGGTGGCAAGTGAGGTAGCCATTTTGGTGTGCGCACAAACTGCGTGGTTCTCCTGGATTCTGGCGCACTTGTGGGCTTTTTGGCCATCTTGGATTTTCTAAGCCCACAGCACCAAATGTTGCAGCATGATAGCTCAAACATGGGTCAGGACACCCAACACTGCACAACATCTGCCTATAGAGAAATGTTGAACACCAACTCCCCAGCACACTATCACCCACCCCTCCCCCACCAACTCTTCGGCGTGGCCACTCAGGGCAAAATGTGTCTTAATGTTATTTCCGTGGCCTCTTTCCCCCCATGCCAGGCCCTGGAGTTCTGGGACCCAATTGGCACTGGGGCCAGCACCTGGGTGTGCTCTGCTGCAGCCCCTCACTGGGTGTCATGGAACTTGAGGGTATCGATCCATACCCCCGGATGTGCTGCAGTGCGATCTCAGTGCTCTGACGGATGGCCTCTGCAAGGGCCAGAGACCACTTCAGTCATCTCCCTGACTCTCTGCCCATACAGTCGGGTTAGCAGTACTGGCAGCTGCCTCTGCCCGGTTTCTTCACATGGCCTGCACAATGATGCAGGTGGCCCCTTGCAGGCAATCACTGATTGCCTGGAGGTGTTCCGAATGGGTGTGCGCAATGGCCTCCATCTCCCTTTGTCGCCTCCCCATCTCATCCAGCCTCTGAAGGGTGGTGTTGCTTGATGGTGTGTGCTGAATAGGAGGGGGGCTGTGCAGTGCCTCTGGGCTTTAGGCTGGCGAGCCAGATGATGGCATGTCCACTGCCGCTTCAGGTGTATGGGCACGCTGGCGACGGTGAGGGCTCTCAGGGGTTTGTGGCCCTTCTTCATGCTGTGACACAAGGCTGATGTCCCCCTGTGACTCAGTAATGGCCCTGTCAGGCGGTGTGGCCTCTGTGCTGGACACTGCAGCTGCGGGAGTGGTTGCAGTTGGGCTGGGGGGGAGGGGGGACTGCGAGCCTGTGGCATTGCCGTAGGGCCTGCAGTGCCATTTGCAGGTTTGGCCTTGCTCGGTCGTATTTGTATTCTATTAGAGCTTATATAGCGTTTTTATCCAAAGCGCTGCACACAATTCTAAAACAACAGTACAAAAATTTGAGAAAAATAGGGAGGTTCAAATATCAGTTCTGAAAGCAAACAATCATGGACAGTGGAGAAGATGATTTTTTAAGGAGATCTGAAAAAAAGAGAATAGACAGTGATAGATCGAAGAGATAGTGCGAAGAGTGTTCCAATGAAGAGGAGCAAGAAGCTGGAAAGAACTAAAGCGAGACTGAGCGCAGGGTGGACGAGGAACCGTCAACTTAAAAAGACAAGATGAACGAAGAGATCGAGAAGGAGTATAAAAGGACAGGAGAGCATCAAGATAGTCTGAGCTAACCCATAGAGAGATTTAAAGACTAAGCAGAGTAAATGGAATTTAGGTTGAGAATGAAAAGGTAACCATCCAAGAGATGCAAGTGATGCTGAAATAGAATCACGGTAGGAGAGAAGACAGAGTAAACAAACAGAGGAGTGGTATATAGATATCAAAGGAGCCAGACGAGATGGAGGGAGACCAAAGAGCGTAAAGGAACAATAGAAAAGTTGAGAAAAAATAAGGGAAGAATAAGCAGTTTAGTTGCATGGAAGGTAAGAAAAGAGCAAATATTATACAGATGAAAAGGGCAAGACCGGGATGTGAGAGAAATATGATTGGTAAAAGAAAGATTAGAATCCAAATAGGTTGTGGTGTTTCTCGGCAGTCCATGCACATAGGAGTAGCTTGTGTGCGCCTTTGTGGGGTAGTGGTGGTGGCTCACCTTGAGGGTCTGGAGGCGCCACTTCCAGATGGGCCTTCCCCCTCGTTCTCCTCCTCCGATTCCTCTGGTGATGCGTGAGTGCCTGTAGGGGGCATCAGAAAGGAAGGTGGCTGATGTGCCACCCGTCACTTCAACCTGATTGGCCTACCCAGCTTCTGGGTCTGCTGACATGTGTCCCTGTCCACTGGGGCGTTTTGTGCTAGACTGACATTTGGGCATGACCTTGTGCTGGGAGGGCTTGACTCACCTTCTGGCTACTAGCACCCGTCTCTGCACCTCTGATTCCCTCTATGCCCTCCATGTCAAGGACTGTGCTGCACTTCTCTTCCCAAGCAGTCAGGACCAGTGGTTGGACAGTACCAGTTCCAGTTGTCAGGGACTCATGGCTGTGTTGGGAAAGGAGTCCACACACCAGGATAAAGTGGAACGGAGAAAAGAGGACAGTAGAAAGTGCTGGAATGACCTCAGGGTCAGGGGTCATTACAGCGGTTTCTACAGTCCTCCCCGTCACAGGGTACACTGGACACTGCAGTCACCTTCTGGCTGATGGCATGCCAGATGGGTGTCCTGCACTGGCCTTATGTTTTTCTCATCCTGCTGCCATACAGTTCTTCGCAGGGGGCCACAACCTCGTCAGTGAGTACCGCCAGTTCTCCCTCACTGAACTTGGGTTTCCGTAGACGATTTTCAGGCCCCTTGCCTCGAGTCCTCTCCTGTGACATTTTAGCTGTCTTTCAGGTCCAGATGGCCGCAGGAAGTGGGAGATTCTGGTTGGATAGAGTTTTTAAAGATGGCTGCTGTCATGCTTCCCGTTCCAGCTATGATGCAATTTCTTCTGGCGCCAATAGCGCTATTAGTGCTGATATTTCGGCAATGAGCCATATTTCGGCGCGGTCTCTGCCGGCTGGTATTATCGTTACCGCCGGAGTAGGGGTGGGAGGGGCTCGTTCACACCAGGCTGTGTTGCAGTACTAATAGCGCTACGTGACCCAGCGGTAACACTATTACCACACAGCTCGCAATGTGGCCCCAAATCTGCAAAAATTAGAGTGTTTCAGAGTTTTGTCTGAGTGAAAATGCCAAGGGCTTACATTTACTCTTCAAAATATTTATTTGCAGTATACATTTCCCGTCTTCCACTAACCTGCAGAAATGCCCTAACAAATGCAGTAGGTTGAACTCTGTAAAATAAGGCTCACTTGACACTGCTTAAAAGTTTCTCTGCTGGTCACTGTGCTGACAAGTGCCACAGGACGACCAAGTGTGTGAATTATTGTTACATTTTCCACGTCCACGTCCTCTACCTTACGAACTCCTGTGTTTCCCACTGACTCACGTTTCCACATACCCACATTACGCAGCCCCCGAGGCTTACCTCTGGGCGCGCAGACAAGGCGACACCAGTGCATTTGTAATGTCAGGGGGGTCCATGGCAGACTCGGTGTCTATCGCCCTTCTCTCCGTTGGCAATGTAATTGGAGGTTCCCATTTGGCCGCAATCACCGTTGCCCATGTGGACCTGATCGTCACGTGAAGAGACCAAACGCAATCGGTATCACGTGACGACCCCCACGCCTCCACGTTCCTTGTTGAACATCACGTGACTTTCCCCAATGGTTTAAATGCATTCGGAAACACTGACACGGTGCTTCACAGCTGGTCTTTCTCTTGGACATTGCCACGCTTTGAATCTACCAGGAAATTTATGGTTACTCGACAACGGTTTTGCTTAACGGATTGCTCTCTCTATGCCCTGAACTTGCTTTGAACTCTATCAGAACTCTTGGTTACTTGACAACGGCTAGCTCAACGGATTGCTCTCTCTACGTCCTGAACTTGCCTTGAACTCTATCGGAACCCTTGGTTACTTGACAACGGCCTGCTTAACGGATTGTTTCCTCTACGCCCTGAACTTGCCTTGAACACTATTGGAACTTTTGGTTACTCGACCACGGCCTGATTAACGGATTTTCTCCACGAACCACGACTCTTTGGATCCTGGGCCTATGGCCTTTCACTAGGCGTTTGCCTGATCAACACCTATCCTAACCTGACTGCAGGTCCATTCACTCACCCACATACAGTGCACATAGGTAAGAACGTTTAGTTTCCATTTCTAGATACGCTGTGAATTGCATTTCACCTTGTACTAATCCCTCCTTGCCTTACAGCGCTCAAAGGGTCCTTCCGGCAGTTCCTGACTACAACCTCGACGAACTACCACACCTGTGGCTCCAAGGACTGCACAGGCAGTATTCCTATAATTGCCTGTGTGGTACTTGGGGACGGAGGTATTCATATCTGCACTACCGGCAACATTGTAACAATTATGCGTCTGACTGTGTCAATTCTAATTGGTTTATTTATACAGCGCTTATGCACAGGTGGAGCGCTTCAAGGCGGGAAGGGAACAATGGAATACACTAATCATTGTTAGGCCTTGAAGTTTCTGAATTATCTAAAGAGAAAAACTTGCATACTAGGGCTGACGGCGAAGTGTTAGAGTTTCGATCAGCTAGGGAGGGGGGGGAGAGAAAAGGTGGGAATGGGGGACAGGACAGACGAACTTACTAGTCCTAGTACATTTAGTTAGTGCATGCATACAGACACAGGTGTGAGGAAGAGGGCGGGAGGGGGGTGTCAAGCACGTCGAGTCCAACAGGGCCCTGAGTTAAGTGCAGAGAGGTTGCCGCGCTCATGGCGCATAAGCAGAAAGTGCAGTAGTGCTGAGACATAGTGCAGTGGCCTGGAGGCAAGTGCAAAGACTGGCCGGGAGGGGAGGGGGTGGACCAAGCAACCAGTCACCAAAAAACTGGGCAGAGTTAGGGAGGAGTAGGAGGATGGGGAAAAAAGAACAGAGGTTAGCAGGGTAGAGGAAGAGAGAAGGAGGAAGAGAAGAGGAAAGTGTTGAGGAACTTCCGGGAACTTATGATGCTAAAGGTCAAGACAGAGAGAGGCAGGGAGGCTGTTCCAGAGGGAGGCCACTGCAGAGGATAAAGATCTACCCCCAAATCTGTATTTGTGAAACCGGCTCACCCGCTGAGAGTTGGATGAGGATGAACAGAGGACTATAGAGGGAGAATGTGTGTGGAATGGTCCAGCTATATGCTATACAGCATTTGTAAGGGCTACTCGACAGCTTCCCCTATAAATAACCTTTGATATTTTATACTGAAAATCGCTCAGTGTGACTTGTTACTTAGTTTGTGGTGCAAAGCTATAAGCAGTCTCCACTTATGGTAAGACATATCTTTCTGATTGATTGATTGACCGAAGAATGAAGGCCTACAAAGGACTACATCCCAGATGCACGAAATGCCTATTACTGTAGATGCAATGCAGCACAGTACTTCAGTATGACATTTCACAATGCTAAGAATGTGATGCGCTGTCAGCAAAATTACATGATTGACCATTCAGAACTATCAGTAAACGCGAAGCCTTTTCTGCAAATACTTTTGAAAAGATTGTGCCATACAAGGCACCATTTGGCCAAATGTTTTCAGATTTTTTTGAAATGTTTGGGGAGGCGTCTTCCTTACTCTCAGCCACACCTCACACTTGCTTGGTGCTGGTATTAACCCATCATATAGTGACGGTTTATGTGTGCACCCATTCTGCCTGTCTGGTGGGGGTATCAAACTATGCCTAAACGTGTTACACATGTTTTTTAATGCCTCCTTCCGCACTTCAGGAGATTCCAAAAAGAGGCACTTAAGAACATAGTCACATATTCCTCTATCCCAATCGCAATCATTACCTTTTCTTCATGAATAGTCAGTTAGTGTCATGCATACATTTTGAGAATAATGCAACTTCTATATCTTCTCTGATAAGTTGCCAAGTTCCACAGACATTGTTATAACCCTTAATTAACAATGTATGAGCACACTCCAAAATCATCGTAAATCCCAGAAAAAAAACTTACCATAGGCAATAAACGTTTTCCGTTAGTTCAGGGTTGAATATCATCTTTCAAACGTGGGTATTGATCAAGAACATTTTTGAAGCTCTCGACTGATAGAGAGTACAGCCTACAAGCAGTGATTGCTGTTGCAGACGCAATTCTTTTGGTTACACCAAAAAGGCAAGCATCTGTCAGAAAGGAATGCAATATATAAAAAACACATTTTTGTAAACGGTATACAATATTTTTGCAATTATTCTAAAATATATATTGTATTACATCATAGAGCTGGTCAAGCAATGTACACCTAACTTGCAGTGATTTGAGTAATCGGTAGCTGGTTTATAATTTGCTTAACCTCTTTCACTCTATTTTAGGGACCCTGCTGCTCAAGTTACTCAAAACGAAATAGCTTTTAAAAAATACGGGGCCTGATTGACAAAAATGTCTTCAAAGGGACTTTCCCATGTTTGTAAATCAGTCCCATGGGGTCTTGTTAGGGGTTTGGTAGTAGTGGTAAAACATGACATATTTGGAAATATCACATGTTTTACCACTCCACCAAGTTATCTGTTTTGTATCCAAGTTTCCTCAATCCTGTTTATTTTTGTGTGGAGGTGGCATCCTCCATACAAACGAATTTCCAATTTAGTATTACCCATCCGTCAATAGCACATGCCACCAATAGTGTTACTATCAGACTCCAAATTGGGGGATAACTGATGGCCTGACTGAATCATGCAGACCCTCCTCGTTATCAACAGTAAAAGAGCTAGGCAGTATTTCCACAGAAAACACTGCCTAATTCGTAAAGAGGCCTATGATTTTGCTTTAAATTTGATAATGACAGAAAATGTTACTTTATACGAATTTTGAAGAGGGAAAGAAGTAATAGAACAAAGAGATAGATTGAGTGTGCTCCAGTATTTTGAGGCAAGTAAAGAAAAGAAACAGAAATGAGAAGACACATAAGTAGAGCAGAGAATAGAAAGAAGACATTGAGACAGAGACCAAACAGGGCAAAAGTGGGTGGAGAAAGAAACAAGTGAGATACGGAGAGGCAAGACCATGGAGACATTTAAAGACAATACAACATAAATGGTAGCGCAGACGAGAGTTGAAAGATAAACAAATAGCTCTCCGGTACACACTCTACCAGGCCCACCAGACAATGCTACACCAACCAACTCAGAGTACCACGCATCAATAAAGCTAAAGCAGGTGGAATTAGCTTCCCATATCTTGCCCCCAAGTTATGGAATGCTCTACCCAATGCTCTCAGGGCCAAAACATCCTACTATGCTTTCCATAAAAACCTAAAAACAGCCCTTTTCAACTAATCTTCTATGCCTGTAACTAAGCCATGACTTTGCTCTGTATGTAACTAAGCAATGATCACCTGCTGTAACTAGGGCCACAATGCCCTCGGGCTGTTGTGCGCTCAACAAATACGAATAAATAAATACATAAATAAATAAGAGGCAACAAAGTAGTCGCGTAAAAAAAGATTCACGAGGAGTCAGATGGAGATGAACACGGACAGAAGAATAGTAGATTGAACAGAGAGGACGAGCAAGTCGTTATCCCAGGAGACAAAGAAGAAGAGAGGAGCAGTAGAAAAGCTGGGAAAAGAAGAGAGGAGAGCAAAGAATTGGTAGCGTGTGTGCTGAGAAATGGATGGGACCTATGGATATTATATAGCTGAAAACGACAGCACTGAGATATAGCAGAGATGTGTGCAGAGAAGACACAAGGGAGTCAAAGATCACACCCAAATTACAGGCAGAGGATGAAGGAGCACTAGAAGAAGTGGGGGGATAGAGGACAGAGGAGGAATAGTCGAGGCAGGAAAGAAGATAACCTCTGTTCTAGATGATTTCAGGGGTAGATAATGGATCGAAGATTGGGTGGCCAGAGGACAGGAGGAGAGAGTAGACTGAAGTGCAGGGGTGAAGGAGGAGAAGGATTGAAAAATATGGGAGTCATCAGCATAAAGATGATGAGAGACTCAGAAAGAACCAATTATAGAAGCAGGAGGAATGGCATAGAGGAAAAAGAGAATGGGGCCAAGGCTAGAGCCTTGAGGAAACCCATAGGTAAAAGGCAAAGTAGGTGAAGTTTGATTAAGCCAAGAGACTGAAAAAGTGTGGGCAGAAAGATAGGAACCGAACCATTGTAAGACAGAACACCTAAAACTAAGATGATGGAGAGAGGAAAGGAGAATAGTATGATCAACGATGTTGAAAGCAGCGGAAAGGTCCAGAAGTACAAGAAGAGAAGAACGTTTAGAATAATGGGCAGTGAGGAAAGAATTAGAAACAGCGAGGAGGGCTGTTTCAGTTGAGTGACAAAGGCGGAATCCAGACTGGTGAGGTGGAAGAAGAGCATTAGAATTGACATGACGAGAGATCTGTACATTGAAGATGTGATCAAATAGCTTTGAAAGAAACGGAAGGAGAGAAGTCTTAGTTACTTACCTGTAATTGTATTTCTCCAGCATTGGTATCTTTCATAGATTCACATGCTTGAATATTCCCTGTCGTCAGACCGGGAATCCTCAGTGATTTCAAATAATTAAATATATACATTATTTCCATAGAAAAAAATGAATTTAGATTGTCCATTACGTTCACAGACGCCTTCAATTGTGTAGTCCCTCCATCTCACTTTGGTCCTTTATGACCCTAACCAATGAGGTGGCAGGGCTTAAGCTCCGCCCCAGGCAGCCATTTTCAGATTTTGAGCCGTGAGTAGACTACATGTATGATGACTGACAGGCCTTGGAGCAGCCTCTCAGGGGAGGCAGGTGGACGCATGTCAATCTATGAAAGATACAATGCTGGAGAAATACAGTTACAGGTAAGTAACTAAGACTTCTCCAGAATTGGATCTTTCACAGATTCAGATGCTTGAATAGAATACCAAGCAGTTAGCATGCCCATATTAATATACATCCTGAAGGAGTCTACAGTGCGCCTAGCATAAGCAACTCAAGTAGGTCACATTTACTAGGAAAAGGTGGGAAAAAAGGCTGCTCCTACTTTATATAAAGAGGTGGCGGAGGACCGCCTGCCCGACCGCTGATTCCTTGTTGGCATCTTCAGCCAAGCAGTAATGCTTGCCGAATGTGTGCAGTGTGCTCCAGGTCACGGCTCTGCGAATGTCCTTTATCGGCACTCTTGCGTGAAAAGCGACCGAAGCTGCTCTTCAGGTCTGGTGAGTGGATTGCTTTAGACTGATCCCAGTGACTAATGCATTGGGTCACCCAACGTGCAAGACTCTGCTTCGAGATATGCTGTCCTTTTGTGCGACCAGAGAATGCTATGAAAAGCCTTGTAGAAGAGAGTAACTACTTGGTCCTTTGTATGTAAAATTTGATTACTTGCGCTACATCTAGTGAGTGAAGTGTTCTCTCTGCATTAGACGTGTGGTTCATAGAAAAAGTCAGGGGCACGATACGCTTCGAAAGTGACATTTCCGACAGCAACTTGGGTAGAAACTTAGGATGCATCTTGAGGATGACGCAGTCTCTATGAAGCATGGTGAAAGGAGGTTCTGATGAAAGTGCTTCCAGTTCGCTAATCCTCCTGGCTGACGTGATGGCTACTAGGAAGGCAGCTTTCTAGGATAGAAATTTCATGTGACACATGTGAATGGGCTCATATGGTGACTCCATGAGAGCTGCCAGGACTGTGTTCAGGCTCCAAGCAGGAACCTGCGCTGGCATCGGTAGAAAAGTACGCCGCAACCCTTTAAGATACATTTTAATAGCCAGGTTGGAGAGTAAAGATGGTTGATTTGGATGTTTCATGTAGGCCGATATAGCGGATAAATGCACCTTAATAGAAGCCAGTGAGAGCCCCGCTTTAGCTAGGTGTAAGAGTATGGTGTCACTTGTTCCACTGACATAGTGAGTGGGTTCACCAGTGAGGTCTCACACCATTTAGTGAAACGAGTCCATTTTCAGATGCATGTGGTCTGTGTGGACAAAGCCCTGGAGGCCTTGATTATGTCCCAGCATTCTGGAGGAAGAGTCAAATTAGCTAGTTTTCGCTGCTCAGGAACCACGCCTTGAGTGACAGACTCGGGTCGTGGTGGAGAACCTTCTGATTCTGCTGTGTCAAAAGGTTCTGGTGGGCTCTGAGGTGAATTGGGGGCACTGGGACAAGTGCCAGACGGTTGGATACTAAACTTGATGTGCCCAATCCGGTGCTATTAGCATACAAGAAACGAGTGTGATGCGCAGAGAAGACTGGCTGAAGAAGAGAATATATGGACCTTATAGAAACTGATGACGAAGTAAAGAATCAAGTAAACGTTCATATATGAGATTAAGAATGCATGTGTGAAGAACACTGCAGAAAATGCAAATCGTTCTGAACAGATGGAGCAACGCAAGTAGAGTAAGTAATCTTAAAAGCTAGCTATACTTAGTGAATAGACTGCAGGCCGTGCCGCCATTGTATAGAAACTGGACATCGTTGTTAAAATTTAATAAGTTCAAACCCATGGAGAGAAGGCTGAAGCTGTGTTGCAGCAAACAAGTAGCTGAGATCGTGGAAAGGCCTGGAAGAGCTGCCTGGCCTGATGTCAAGGCTGAAGCAGCCAAGAATTGGTTATCTATCCTTGAAGAACAGTGAGCGTGAGACACTGAATTTTCCCTTGTTAACGTGCAAAGAAAGAACACCATGAGTGCCAAGTTTATTCATTTAATACAATTAAATGCTAGAAAATGGGCCGAATTGCAGTCCTTGTCACGTGAGCCAAGGATGGAAATAGAAGTTGGGCATGCAGTCCAGAACCAAGATAGCACATGCTCACACTCCCATATATTCTTAGGAGCAAGGATATTTTGCAAGGCCAAGTTCAAAGACAATCTGCATGGCAGAAGACATGGGTGATGAGAGATGTTGGGCTAATTGGGTGAGGATACACGGTCATGTACACCTCCTGACACCTGGTGTATGAGCTTACATGCTGCTAGTGAGCACAATGTTCCATAAGGGCACGAGCGTGCCAACCAATTGTAGGGAAACATATAACGAAGAGCCTTATAGTTTGATAGCCAGTGATGAACTGTGTGTCAAATAACTGTTGAAAATGACTTGCACTAGGGTTTGGCATGAGTTGTCCATCTGACTGTAGAGACCCAATCACTACCCATAAAGTATACTTAGATGTTCCCCTTAAGCCAACCACAACTCCCCATAGGTTTTTGCTTATTTGCCACATAGTATGATATCACGTATGACGAGTTATTACTACAAAAGTGCTGTTTTTTATGAAATGCTTCGAGAGATAATGCTGTACGACGTCCGTTGATGTCCGTTGTAACTCCCTGTTTTAGACAATTGATAATTAAACAGTAAACGCACTTTGCCGTCTTCCTGAGTTGGTGTGATTATTTGGTGTAAGAGTTACTCTGCATCCCACCTTCTGCATGATACGCTATTTGTTAATGGCCACAAGCTAACTTGTTTCTAGGAACCATGACCCTTCAATAAAAAATTATGCACCACAATCAGAAGAATGTGATTCATCTAACTAAACTCATACCTTTTTTTTGGTGTTCGTTTTGGAGAAGAATTTCAGAACTAGGTTTTCACACAGCGATTGAGGCAGCTGTACTCACAAAAGGGGAAAAAGTAATTGTCATAAAGCTAAAAACAAAGGAAGTATTTGTTTGGTAAGAAGCAAGTGACACCACATACTGGCTTGTAAAACACAGAGTCAAGGTTGTTTAAGAAGAAACTTGCACAAGGTCCAGTCTATCCTGACTGTACAGTACTATTTTTCATTGCAGCAACTAGTGCGTGTTATGAAGTCCGCAAAAACTAAAATGGTATCTGCTTAGGTGATATAATTGCGCGATGGCGGTATCATGCTAATGCAAATTTTATGGATAACACAGCTGATGTGTGCGCTGACTACCCAGCAGTGATACATGATCAATGCAATACAAAAAATGCAATGTGAAAATACATGCAATATGAAAATATAACAAAGAGGGGCTAAAACAAAAAACAATTAATTATGAGTGTCCTAATAAATACCAACATCAAGATTAATTAATTTCAAATACTTTTGTAATGGTCTTTCAACTGTACAATGAGGGAAAAAGAATGTTATAACACAAAGATTACAACAACTAGTAGGTATCACAGCTTAATGTGTCATGAACAATGAAAGACACAGCCATAATTAGTAACTAGAAGAGTTCATTTGCATATGTACAAAGTACATTTCAGATGAATACTTGAATTCCCTTTCAAGCGCTTACAGGCTCCAACAACGCTCCCCTTCACATATTCCTCTTGAGGATTCTGAAATAGGACAATGCATATATAGAGCAGATTCACTACAATCACCATCACTGACCAATTCTGTTTTTTACGTGTTTATAAAAAACAGTCTAAGCAACATTCCTTGTTCATGGCCCTAGGTGTGACTGTGCTCAATCTGGCAATCCAAAAAGCTTCTCTTTGTTCTAATGTTAGCGGGGGGGCAACAATTCAAGTTGCGAGCTACTAGCAAGCCTAAAAAAATCACTTGCCACTGCAATTCTATACATACACACCGATCACCCTTTCACACTCGCCAAGAGTCAAATATCACTAACCAATGGCTCACCAGGGTGCACATTTTGCACCCTGGTGTAAGCATTAGATTATTGCTGCACTTGTCCGGTTGAATGACCTCTAACACGTGTAGCCTCATCTGAGTCATGTTATGTCTACATTCAAGAAAATTGCAACTGCCTGATTATTTCAAATTGTTTGTTCTAAGGTTGGACCAATGTTCATTTCATCGCATATGAGCTTTATGACAGGATTGACCAACGCAATATATTCAACATGGGCAAAGAATACTGCTGATAATATTGGATTCTTCACAAGCAGAATAGTGTCTGATCATAATCTTTTCACCAGTGTGTGGGTTGAACACTATATTCATTTTAGTGGCATAATTACGATTAGAACAATTGAGTCAAGGAAAACTGCAGTTCTGTTTCTTGCCTAAAAATTGCTGTAGGTTCTTATTGCACATAAAATCGGTTCTTATTAGCGTATCTCTTAAATTACTACTACATTCGAAGCAAAACATTTGACAGAGGGTCAAAGAATGTAAAGAGTTTATCATGTTCAAACACCTTCCAACCTCTAAAATGATTTGTTTACATGTTAATTCTCTGTACTGATTAGCTTAAGATATATAAAGTATTGATTTGCTTAGAAGACAACAAGCTTTCTCTAGAAAATGTTATAGCCTTAGCTTCGACTGTATTTAGTTTGTCACTAAGGTACCCACCCGCCTGCTGCAAATTTGCTCAACACAATGGAGCTCATTTTAGGATTTGCTTAACGTGCTTAACGGGAATCAGGAGCGTAATAGCCTTTTCATGCCGGAGCAAATGCTGGAGATACCCATATGGTCCGCCGGCTTTATGCGCCAGCAAAAAGCAGACAGACCCCATAGGGGTCATTGTAAACAATGCTTGCCATGTGTTTACTTCTTAGTGAAAAAGTGCAGGGCAATTGGTGGCATACACATTTGTATGCTGCCTTTTGCTCTGCACTTATGTACAACGATGGGCAAAAAACTAAACATCGGTGGTGGGGATAAACCTATGTGCATGTCTACACGTAATGGGTGCCCCCACCTAATTATGCAGCTCATTCAAATGAGGCCCAATATCTAATGTTTCATCATCATTGCTATCAATAAACTTTCACCTTAACAACTGACCTACAGAAGATTTACAATGTACCAGAAGGATGCACATTTAAACAATGACGTGAACTATTGCATTTGGTAGGTTTCCTAAAAGGATTAGTAATTAAATATTTGTCTTTATGTCTATAGCAACATCCACAATGTTATGTCCTGTCCATGTCTATGTATTTATAGAGCGCCAAAACCCATAGGCATCTAGGCACTACATTAAACGAAGACAAACAAGCACAGAGGGGACGTAACAGAAACAGTAAAGGGCCTGCCTAATGGAATAGTCTGGTTTTCAAAAGTTTCCTGAAAGTGAGATTATTTTCTTCTTTCCGCAGGTGCTCTGGGAGCTCATTTCAGGCTTGACCAATCAAAATGGGAAAAGACTGGTCAATCCCCCGAGTTCTCTTGAACCAGTGGACAATTAAACTATGGGTACCAGAGGACCTCAGGCTTCTACCTGGTTTATAGAACTCAAGTTTCTCCTTCAGGTAGCACAGTGCGCAGTCCCAAACAGACACTTATGGCCCAGCGTGAGTATCTTCAACCCGTACTCTGGCTCCTAGAGGGAGCCAATGAAGTTTCCTGCGGGTCATGGACACCGGGTCTCTACGTGCAATGTTGTACACTATGCGTGCAGCATTATTTTGAAGCTTCTGTAGCTTGTTCATACATTCCTTGCTTGCTCGATAAGTAGTGAGTTGCAGTAATCAAGCCGCGATAGGATGATAGCTCAAACCAGCTTTTCACGATTTCTTTTTGTAACCAGAGGGCAGAACTGTCTCAGGACTCTTAAGCAATAGTTGTAATTCTTGACAATATAGTTAACATGGGCATCAGCATTGAGCGAGGCTTCCATGAAGGTGCCGAGAGTTTTGACCTTACTGGCCACAGGAATGTGGCCTCCATCGTTGCAGAAGCTCATATATTCCTGGCTTAGGCCGCCACAGGCATGATTAGTCCTGCACACCATAAGCTCTGTTTTTGTGGCATTTAGGCAAAGCCAGTTAGAGGACATCGAACCTTTGAGCATGTACATGTTGTTCAGCTTTTCTTGATCAATTGCATAATCCCCACTGAGTTCCATAGAAAGCTGGAAATCACCTGCATAATTAGCAAAGACTACCCCTAGTATCTCTATTTCACCACACAGTGGTTGGATGTAAACGTTAAAAAGAGATGGGGATATGCTAGCCCCCTGTGGAACGCCACCCAGGATTGGCGCCAGGTCAGATGAAGCATCTCCCCCAACAGATTCTGGAGTTCCGGCCACAGATCACAGATCCAACGCCCATACAAATGGGGTTTCATCTCCCTTTCTTACCTCCACACAGGGGAACCCCTGAGCTTGTCCTGCTGAGACCCTGTATCTGGTAGCAGGAGGAACATACGGCTTTGCAACTGGATCAGCTTAGGGATCTCCCATTACTATATCTCACACAACTAATTTCAGACTTTATGAGGCACCTCATGTTTATCAAGCTTGTGATGAAGGATTGGTCCGACATAAAGAAGTTGTGGCCACATCTATTACTTTGATATTTCCACTGGCAAGCCAATGGAAGATGTTGCCCTTTATGTGTGAGGGGTCAGAGTTATGTACAAAGACACTCATAGTGTTTAATGATTGTTCCAGATCCATAGCTCTCTTGTCTCTTGGGTCCCCTTTCCATAGATTTAAGTCACCCAGAAAAATTGTGGAGCAATTAATTTTCTGCAAGGGAGATAACAAGTGAATAATATTTTCATTAAACAGACACATCTCACCAGGAGGTCTATAAATCAAGATATTATAAGTTACTCACCATAGTGACTAACATAGTCTTAGTCCCCTTTCCTCCATACTGCATGGACGTCCCTTCCAAGGGACCTTTTTCACCAGAAAAAACCTTCTTCCCCTTTAAATTTAGGGGCACGTGGGGGTGCGGCCCAGGGAGCATGCGCTGTCCTGACTCTGCCCTCCGGCGCCACACCTCAGTCCCCATTGACGCGTCGACAATAGATTTAACATTGCCTAATGACACCAGTATTATTAGGGGGGAGGTTGTTGGTGTGACGTAAGGAGAAAAGGGGACTAAGGACTAAAAGTACGTTAATCACTACAGTGAGTAACTTACAATTACTCTTACGTCCCGTCCCCTTTCCTCCATACTGCATGGGCGGTTACAACTGAATGTAGCCCCAGGGTGAAGAGGTGAACCTCCTTAAGCAAATATGTTCCTGAGAACCGCCTGTCCGAAAGCCGCATCAGATCTAGAGCCAGCATCCAAACAGTATATGCTTGCAGAAAGCAGAGGGAGTGGCCCAAGTGGCTGCTCTGCTTATGACTTGCCAAGGGACATGGCGCTGGAATGCGATGGCCGTTGCCTTGGCCCTGACTGCGTGGGCATGCATGTTGGCCGGGAGCGGCTTGTGCTGGCCCTCATACGCTTCTTTGATGGCAGAGCGGAATGCCCTGAGCGCTAGCCAGATGGCATTCAGCTCTAGCCAATTGATGTGGTATTCCTGCTCCTGTCGAGTCCAGGTGCCGTGGACTGAGAGATCGTCCAGGGTGGCTCCCCAGCCCTCGAGCGAGGAATCCGTGGTGATGGTGGCCTGTAGAGTGGGCGGCCGGAAAGGCTTGCCCGTCCGTAGGTTGCAGTCCCTGGACCACCATGTTAGGTCCTGGTGGAGAAATGGAGGAGCGTTGATCATCTTGGATTGAGAGCCCCGCTCTTGGTTCCATGAGGCCGCAAAGTGCAGCTGAATCCTCCTCATCCTCAGTCTCATGTGCAGGACGGCTAATAGGACCACTGCCAATAGATGTTGGTACCACCATGCCAAGGTCACTTCTCTGCTGAGGAAGTGGGTGGTGGCCCAATTGATGGCCGAGATTTTGTCCTCCAACGGAAATACGTTCTCAGAGCACGTGTCCCAGATGAGGCCCAAGAATGTCAGAGTCTGCGTGGGCAGCAGCTGCGACTTCTTGAGATTGAGCGAGAAGCCCAGATCGTGCAGTGTGTTCATAAGGGCATGGGAAGAGTGGTGGACCGCTTCCGGAGATGTAGCCCTGACGAGCCAGTCGTCGAGGTATGGGTAGATGTGGATGCCCTGCGCCCTGAGGAGGGCCGCCACCACATTCATGAGCCTGGTAAAGACCCTGGGGGGCGAGTTGAGGCCAAAAGGAAGGACCTTGTATTGAAAATGGTAGCCCATGACCCTGAACCGTAGGAAAGAACGATGGGGCTGCCAAATCAGGATGTGTAGGTACGCATGCTTCAGATCCAGGGAGCACATCCAGTCTCCCTTGCACAATGTCTCTGCTATAAAAGCTGGCGTAACCATCTTGAATTTTTGCAGGGGGTAAGGAGAGGTTGAAGGTGGAAAGGTCCAGCACAACTCTCAGGCCCGCCTGGTTCTTCTTCTGAATGGCAACAATCCTGGAGTAAAAGCCTAAGCCTCGCTGGGAGGCTGGGACTTCCTCCCCTGCCTGGCTCTCTACGAGCGACCGGATCTCTGCCAAAAGAGTTGCTGTCCCAACCTGTGGGAGTGGCTCGGAGGAGGGAGGAGAGGCTGGGATAGGGAGGCGGAACCTCGTGGATACTACGAAGATGATCCAGGGTCCCACGAAATTCTGGCGCAAGAAATATGCGTGGAGAGCAAGCCTGCCCCCCACCAGAGAAACGTGGACCCGAAGGGGCGTGTCATGCCTTCTTTCCCTCGGAGGCTGTTGCGGAGGAGGGGGACTGGAAAAAGCCCTTACTCCCCCCCCCCAACTTTTGTTGCTTGCGCCGGTTCTGTGACAGCGAGCGGTCTGGTTGCCTGGATCTCCGTTCCTGGAAGCAGCGGAACACTCCCTTGCTGAGACTGGGTGTACGATTTGGGCGTGGTCTTTGTCAGGATGGATAAAGACTTGGCCGTTTGTCCAGCTCTTCGTCTGTGGAGGAGTGGTGAGGCCCCCGCCCTCGAATGGTAGATCTAATATCCGTTCCTGTATGTCCGGGTTGAATTTTGTTGCCCGGAGCCAGGCTGTCCTTCTCATGTCCGTGGCGATACAGTTGGCTCGTCCAGAGGTGTCAATATGAGCCATTGTGGATTCCATGAGGTCATGCGCAACCAGCTTGGCCTCTGCCAGCCCCACCTTAAAGCGCGATTGGCTCTGAGTAGGGAGTTCCGGGAGGAAGTCTGCAATTTCCCACCATAACCTCTGGTTGGCGGCAGTCAGCATGGCATCGGCGTTGGCCTGACAAAGATGCAAGGACGCGTTGGAATAGCGCTTCTTCTGATACACCTCCAAGATCTTCTCCTCCTTGCCTAGCAGTGTCACAGAGGAGGAGGCTGAGGACGACTGAGGCTTGGAGTATAGTGATGCTGCAGCGATCACTGAGGAGTGTGGCTGAGGATGAGCCGAGAGCAAGAGTGTATGCCCCTCCATCTGCCTGTACTTGGCGTCCAGGCGTTGATTGACAGGCTGTGCCGAGTGGGGCTTGAGCCAACCCTTCTTGTCCAGGGAGACTACATCGGTTTGCAGTGGAATCCCTGTTTTGGCAGAGGGGCGTTGCGTAAGAACTTCGGCCAGGAACCCCTCTGCCGGCTGCTCGTCCTCGGGTTGGGGAAGGCCCAGATACACTGCCAGCCCTGCAAGACGTTTGTGGAAGGCCCTGGCTGAGGATGGTATCCGGATTCTCCTTCTCATCCATATCCTGTGGATCAGGAGGATCCTGTGGAGGAGGAGTAGTTGGCGCCGGAGGCTGAGGGGTACAGGCACCGCGGCCAGAGGCTGAGGAGGCGGCGGAGGCTGGTACGGAGCCGCCTGAGGAGTTGGCTGGGAAGCCGGAGGCAGCGGCTGTGTCAGGGCCTGGGGCACCGGTGGAGGCGCTTGTGGTGGTGCCGCTAGCATTGCGGGGAGGACTTTCCTGATGGCGTCCTTGAGGATAACCCTCATCCACAGTGACCTCATGAGGCCGAGGAACCTCTCGAGGAAAAAAGGGGACTGAGGTGTGGCGCCGGAGGGTGGAGTCAGGGCAGCACATGCTCCCAGGGCCGCACCCCAGTGCGCCTCTAAATTTAAAGGGGAAGAAGGTTTTTTCTGGTGAAAAAGGTCCTGCCTCCAGTCCCTTGGAAGGGACGCCCATGCAGAATGGAGGAAAGGGGACGGGATGTAAGAGTAAAGATTAAAACTATTGTTGTGATTCGGGGTGATCTTAATGTTGAGGATCTCACATCCAACACAGTCCACTTTGACCTTGTAAATACCAAGATGACTCCTACAAATAATAGTTGTGTATAAGGTAAGGCAAGGAACCCTCTTTTTTTATAAGGGGGCTTGACTCCAGAGGGTAAGGCGAAGGTTTTGAGAAAAGAGTGGAGTCAGCAGCTACCCTGGTCATTGACATTTTGGTAGGATTCTTTTTTGGGAGGCAGTGGAGCTAAATTAGCACATATCTATTAGCTCTTAACATAAACACAAAGAAGTTAGATTCTTTTTCAAACATAAAAGGTTGAGATTTATTACATTTTCAAGAGTAAAAAAACCTTTTCAAGAGTAAAAAAGCGAAATATGCCATCCTTGGCACAGAAAAACATTTTTTACACAAGGTTATGCAATGATTGTGTATATAGGTGGGTTAGTACATCAATAGTGACTGTAATTACATATACTGCTAGTGTTGCGGCAGTACGTAAAAATTGTCGACACACACAGAGTTCAGGTGTTTCTAGTTCGGTGAGTAGATGGAGCGGCCAGCCGTTGAGAATGTGGAACCTGCTGGTGGATGCACCAGACTGTCTTCAGGACTGGGGGAGCTTTTGAGCACAGAGGTGTTTGTTAAGTGCCAGGCACCTGAAATTGGTGAGACAAAGGATGGAGTGTTATAGGGGAAGATTTAAAAACAAGGGGTATTTGGAGAGAGACACTGCGGAAAAAGGAACCTACCTAGGGTAGTTGGAGCGTCATGGCTAGCGTGGTTTGATATGGGCCAGAATCTGGGTAAGTCGCTGGCGATTAGTTGAGCCCAAAAATGGACTGACGGTCTCTGAAACAAGTTGGAAAACCGGGTTGGTTGGGATGTAATGAATTACAATGAGCAATATAGGCAATGGTGGTAGGTGAACAGTTACCTGGTCTGGTCAGAAAATTGAGTCCCAGGTGGTGCTAGATGAGAAGATGTCTCTATCTAGTGCGTGGGGTAGCCGCAGTCTGTTGTAGACAAAAGAGAGAAGGGGAGTTGGCCATTAGGCAGCTAGTTGCAGAGGTAAGAAGTGATTTGTGAGGCGTACTGGTACAAGCGTCAAGATGTCATGCTGTTGGTGCACACTTGGAAAATCAATATCGAGTGCCAGTGATCAAGGTAGTTGCCTGGGTAATGAAAAGGCATACTGGTGCAGGCATCAAAATATCTTGGTGCTGGTGTCCAGCGGTCTATTCAATATCGAGTGGTCGACTCCTTGTTTGTGATTGTTATTTTATTACTATTTATTGTTGCGGCTTCAATGTGAGACTAAGAAATCAACAAAGGACCGGTGCCTGTGCAGATGCAAGTTTCGGTTACAATCAAAAGACTGGTGTCTCACGAGGGTTGAGTCTCCCGTGATGTAGACGCAGTGAGTAGTGGCAACTAGCTTGCAGGACCGCTAAGGCTGGTGGTTCCCATGTGTTTAGTGGAAATGGGAGCGGTCTGAACAAAATCTTACCTCTGCAGTCGAGCTGTGTCGCCGACTGACGGAGCTGTTGGATACGCGCGCATGCGTATATAGATCGAATTAGTTAAAGGCACGCTCAAATGGTGCATGCGTGGAGCGGGTAGTGTTACTGTACCTGTGCATGCTCGTTGTGGGGAACCGGACTAGTAGTCTTTGGGATTGCCGGTGAACCTCCAGGGCGTCTGGGAAGGGGCACGTAAAATGTAGTAAGGGTCCATGACGATCAGTCTCAACAACAAATGAATAAATCAATGCAAAAACAAACTGCAGGTTCATACACTTCTTGGTTTGTAGTAACTGGGGTTTCTGAGAAAAACCTTTTCGATAAGTTCAGGTACTTGAAACACAGCATGAAGGAACAGGAAATACTGTTAATATTATAAGTGCTTCAAACATAAATTTGCATGTGATTATTGTGGCATACAGGCAACATGTCAAACAGTGGTCCAGGGTTTTTTTGGGACGAACAGATTTGATTCTATAAGTGCTTCAAATGTAAAGTTGCATAAGTTGCATACAGGTAACATGTAAAAAAAGTACATACATTTGCTGGTTCACGATAAAGTAAGTTCTCAGCAAGGCAGAACAATATAGACTTTTCAAAGGGAGCATTGAAAGACAGACGTTTCTGCCAATCAAGGATGGTATGGAGATCTGGTGGTCTGGACAAAACTCAGGTGGGAGCTGTACAAGGCCCTTAGGTGAGGAGACAGAGTCATTTATTAAAGAAAAGGTTCCGCTCGATGGATATGTTTAGACCGTTTTTGACAGAGTCAAGGCGGTATATCCATTTCTGCTCAAGTTTTCGGAGTGCCAGGTCGCGATCACCTCCGCGGAAAGGGTTGTTGACGGTCTGCAAGATGACCCAGAAAATGTCATTATGGCTGTGTTTCTTCTGCTTGGAGTGAGCTACTAAGGGTTTGTCATCGACGAGATTCTTGACACACGAGCGGTGTTCACAGTTTGTTTAATTTCTCGATCAGGTTGCAGGGACATTTGATGGCATATATTGACCATTTTGTTTTGCGGTTGCTGAAGTTAGGAAATGTCCATCTGGTCTCTTTTAAATCGATGTGTTTGATGTTTTTGGTTAAGCAGCACACTGAGCAGTTGCCGCATTTGAAGTTGCCGTTTACGAGGGGGAGATCCCACAGCATGGTCTGCCTTGTCTTTTCTTTTGTTTTGTCTTCATATGTGTGCACTAAGCGATCTTTTAGACTTCTATTGCGTTTAAATGCAAATCTGGGTCTTTCTGGTTTGAAGACGTCTGTGTTCAATGTATCCCAGTGGCTGAGAATGCTCTTCTTGATACGGTTGCTAAAGGACGTGAAGGTGGTAACGCATGTCATCCTTGTTGTTTGCATTTCTTTGGCTGTTGGAGTGAGGCACTGTTCTCTGTCAGTGTGTTTTGCTCTTCTGCGAGCTTGACGTATAACGTGTCCGGGGTAGCCTCGTTCTTTAAGACGTATGCTGAGATCGCTACTCGTGGAGTCATATTCGTTGTTGGTACTGCAGTTTCTTCGTAGTCTGAGGAACTGACCGAAGGGTAGGTTCATCTGTAGGCCTTTAGGGTGGAAGATGCTGTAGTCCAGAAGGGTGTTCTTGGATGTGGGTTTCCTGTATATGGTCATGGCTAGACCATTGTTAAGGATCTTTGTAAATGTGAAGAACCTTTTCTTTAATAAATGACTCTGTCTCCTCACCTAAGGGCCTTGTACAGCTCCCACCTGAGTTTTGTCCAGACCACCAGATCTAATTACGACCCGGACTTGCCGCTATTAGCGCAACCGGTAAGTACGGTGCCACTAATAGCGGCAAGTCCGTGGGCGCGCAACCCCCAGGCCGGAAATAGCAGCATGGCGCTAATAGCATGCCATCACAAGCTAGGCGGACATGGCAATAGCGGCATGGGAAAGACCCAAAAAACCCTTACCGGCATGGCGCAAATACCGGCATCGCGAACCACCCGTAAAGAGACCTGAGCAGTGTTTCCACCTGCCACAGGTGGACACATCCAGCACAGGTGGGGGCGATGGAGACTGTGGCAGTACAAAAGAGCACACCACACCCCTTCCCACACAAAAATGCTTCCAATACTGCCAGCATTACATGGGCTGGAGGACATGATTGCAGTGCGGCAGCACCAACAACAGGCAGCACAGAGGATAAGCAGGAGGACGAGGAGGAGTAGGGCAAGACAGGCGCAGCAAGCACCACCAGGGCACCCAGAAGTACCACAGAGCCAGCCACCAATCTTCAGGATCCAAGCCAGTCCATTGAACCAGACACCTGAGCACATACAAACCCTGTACCGTCTGCACTGGGATACCATCACCATCATCGTGGATAAGATACATGACGACAGCGTGAGACTCAGACATCAGAACTGCAATCCCCCCTCTAGTGCAGGTGTTGACTGTGCTCCACTCCCTGGCCACAGGCTCGCAGCAGCATAATGTGTGGCAGATGCATGGCATCTCACAACCAGTATTCCCATGCACGCCGAACTTGGTACACAATGCCCTCCTGAAGCTTGGACATGAACACATATTCCTACCACGGACTGCCCAGGAGTTTGCAAACACCAAATTATGCATCTATTCACTTGCAACCATCCCAAGTAGCATTGGGGCCAGCAACTGTACCCATGTGGAATTGGTGGTCCCACATCACAATGAAGTAGTCCACAGAAACAGAAAATAATTTCACCCAATCATTTTCCAAATGGCATGTGATGCAAACAAGACAATCACACATTGTTGCGCCAGACATCCCGGATCAACGCATGATTCAATGGTCCTGCAGAACTCAACCATACCAAGCAACATGGAGCGACAAGCTGGCCAACGATCGTGGCAACTTGTTGAGTAGCAGGCCATGCACAGGGCAGTGTGATTGGGGGGGGAGAGAACGATACACCAACTGTGAATTGTCTGGCGTGCGTGGGACAAATGGTCATACAGATGTACTTCAGTGTCCATTGGGTGACTTCACAATGTACTTGATAAGACCCCACATGAAATGCGAAGCTGCACAACATTGCATACATTCCAACATTTCAAAGATGACACATCCATCCACACCCACATTTCACATCATGCCACACCACATAATACACAAATCATCATCTTGCCCTCAGGACAGTCATACAGAATATGGCCAGCACAACATCAATACGGCAATGTGCCCTAGAATGCATGCAAAGGAATCACCCCTAGCCATGGCACCTGACCACAAACCCATAGCACCACTGAAGTGATGCCCCGCGGCACAGCAACATAGATGTAGGCATGGCAGCACACTGGCATAGCGGTACAAAATTTGCCTGGGCCCAAGGACACCTGAGGCCTGACCTCAGCCAGGACATTTCCATTACTTGCGGAGGCATGCTTCAGGCATGTCGACTTGCATGGTTGAGCCCAGCTTTGTACACTGCAGTCACGCAGATTGTCTGCATGCATGCTGTCAGTTGTGACTTCCAATCACAATGCAAAGAAGACATGTGTGACATGTACAATCCACAGCAGGGTGGCCGGTAACAGGTACCCATTCTTCACCCCATACAGACAAAGCCGGCTATCCCCTGAAGAGGTAGCACCTAACCCCTGTATGGAACCCACAGAACCAGCAGGAAGAGGACAACAATATTGCACATACCCGTACCTGCGTCGTGATGGAGCAGGCATTCGGCCTCTCCAACACACAGCTCCGGTGCCTAAGCGTGCCGGGTGAGGCTCTGCTGTACGGCCATGACAAAGTCCTGAAGATAACCATGGCATGTGTGATGCCGGACTAAATTTTCATCAGACGGAATGTGCCTATGCCACCTGACATGCAAGCGCCAGATGAGGATGATGTGGATGGTGATGAGGATGGGTCAAACGGCCAGAGAGGACATGCAAGTGGCAATGTCCAGGAGTGACACGATGTGCGTCAGCATCTGATGTATCAGATTCCATGACATCCAAGGTATAACTATTATGGATGCAGATGGTTATTACTGCCCTGATGCATGTGGTCAGTCCCACAAAGAACCATCTCCCCAATACAGTAAACACACACAATGATGAATACCAAGCCTGTGTTTCAACTTTTCAACAGTGTATTGTGAACAAAAGACAAAAATTAAGTGCATGGCCCCAACTGTGCAAACAACCTTACCCCCACTCCCCCCACAACACTCCCAAGAACACCCTTACCCCCCTCCCCCCACAACACTCCCAAGAACACCCTTACCCCCCTCCCCCCACAACACTCCCAAGAACACCCTTACCCCCCTCCCCCCACAACACTGCCAAGAACACCCTTACCCCCCCCTCCCCCCACAACACTCCCAAGAACACCCTTACCCCCTTCCCCCCACAACACCCCCATGTGAGCCTCATGGTGTGTACGTGTCCTTCTCCACATGTGCCACCTAGTCCTTGCTGGCCCTAATTGTCAGTGCCTTCTCCGCCATTTGGTGGTTGGGATGTAGTGCGCCTCAGGTTGCGCAGAGACCGGCGCAGGTGGCTAGTTTGCCAGGAACTTCCAGAGGAGGTGGTGCCCGGTTCATCCTGTGTTGTGAGTGGGCATAGGCGCTCAATCGCGTCCGCTATAGGGATCATGGCCTGCCTGAGTTGGGCCATTTCATTGCAGATCCTGTTCGCGCATGCCTCCATGCCCTCCCTTGTCTGCCGTGCATACATACTGAGGTCCTCCCTCAGACGGCCTGCCTCAGCCACATGCTTCCCTACCAGCCCAGTGATCTCTGCCTGCCTCTGGATGATGGATGAGAGGTCATGTTGCATGCTACGTGTTGGTGGGATGACTGCTGCGCCTTGATCCATGGCACTGGCATCAGGTGAGGACACCTGGGGGCTCCATGCCCCTTCCATGGTGGGGGTGGCTGATCCTCCATGGCTAGCCGGACCTGATGGCAACCTTGGGCTTGCCAGAATGGAGCGTGTGGGGCTGGGTGTCTGGCTTTGATCCACAATGCCATGTGCTTCCTCCTCGTCCGAAAGTGGGGCAGTGGCTGCTGCCTCACCAATTCAACTGGTGGCAGCAGAGTGCGTGCCCTCCATGCTGGTTTCACTTGCAGGGAGACACTGCCGTGGGTGCTACAATGGCAGCAGGCATGGCCTCAGGCTGCGTGGAACTGGTGCTCCTGCTGCCTTTGTCCCTCTGGTCATGGTCACTCCTCCCAGTTCCCCTTGAGGCAGTGGCGGTGTCCCCTGTGGCATCTCTCCTGGGTTTTTTTGTGGATGGGGGAGCAGGTGTCGCAGTGAGTGGCTCCTCAGTTTCTGTGTGTGATACTGTAGGGGTGAGAAATGGGGATATTCATCATTTATGGTTCGACTTGCCTTATGCTGAATGCTTATGTCATGCTGCTCTATGCATTTGGGCCTCTTTATTGTGGATTCAGGTAAAGGGGATGTTGGGTGGGTCATGCATGAATGGGTCTTTGTTGCAAGTGTATGTGGTGATGCATGCATGTATGTTTGTGGCTGGATCCACGGCATTAATATAGACACATATTTGGGGGGCCCCTCACACTTCACTGCGCATTTTTTGATGTATACACTCACCTCCATCGGACGAAGTGGCCACGCCATGCTCCATTTCTCCAACACCCTCTATGGATTCCACTCCAATTGTGGATGCACAGGTCTCCTCCCACTCACAGAGTTTAATAGGCGATTCGCTGCCTCCTCCTGTGCCAGGTTGTGGTTCGCGGTCAGTATGTTCCTGATACGGAGCTGGAGGTCGTCCCACCTCTTACGACAGTCTTTGACTGTGCGGGTGGTGGTGCCCACCGCGCTGACCTTGTTGGCAACCTCTGCCCAGATGGCCTTCTTCTTGAGGATGGTCTCCCGCCGCATGTCATTGCTGAAGACCACATTTGCATTTGCCGCTATTGTCTCGGTCAGCATTATGAGCTCCTCATTGCAGAATTTTTCCTTACGTTGCCGCTCAGTAGATTTTTTTACGGCCTTGGGCATCTTTAGGCTGTCCTGGAAGGATTTTTGTCCGAGTTTCCTGGAAAGGTGTCCTGGATGCGGAGGATGGCAATGGATTGTGTTTTTAAAGATGGCCGCCGTGCTCTTTCCCGTTGCTGTGCGATGACGCTATTTCCGCTTCCGCGTTTTAACGGTGACCACTATTAGCGGTGACCGCAATTTGCATGCAGTAAGAAGGTGGAGGTGCTATGAGCACTTTGGTCAAATCCGTTAATGGACTTTTTGGGGGCTTTTACGACATGGCGGTAGGAGGATTACCGGCATGGTGCTATGCTCGTGTCCGCGTACTCGTAATAGTCCGCAATTAGCGGGCTCTTGTGAGGGCGGAGACGCAAATGACGCCATGCCGGTAAATGCCTTGATTTACCGCACAACGTGTAATGAGGGCCATATATACAAAAGAGACCAGATGGACATTTCCTAACTTCAGCAACTGCAAAACAAAATGGTCAATATATGCCATCAAATGTCCCTGCAACCTCATCTACATTGGTAAATGTAAAAGAGAAATTAAACAAAGAATCTGTGAACACCGCTCCTGTGTCAAGAATCTCGTCGATGACAAACCCCTAGTAGCTCACTTCAAGCAGAAGAAACACAGCCATAATGACATTTTCTGGGTCATCTTGCAGACCGTCAACAACCTTTTACGCGCAGGTGATCGCGATCTGGCACTCCGAAAACTTGAGCAGAAATGGATATACCGCCTTCACTCTGTCAAAAAGCGGTCTAAACATATCCATCGAGTGGAACCTTTTCTTTAATAAATGACTCAGTCTCCTCACCTAAGGGCCTTGTACAGCTCCCACCTGAATTTTGTCCAGACCACCAGATCTCCATACCATCCTTGATTGGCAGAAACGTCTGTCTTTCAATGCTCCCTTTGAAAAGTCTATATTGTTCTGCCTTGCTGAGAACTTACTTTATCGTGAACCAGCAAATGTATGTACTTTTTTGACATGTTGCCTGTATGCAACTTCACGTTTGAAGCACTTATGGAATCAAATCTGTTCGTCCAAAAAAAAACCCTGGACCACTGTTTGACATGTTGCCTGTATGTCACAATAATCACATGCAAATTTATGTTTGAAGCACTTATAATATTAACAGTATTTCCTGTTCCTTCATGCTGTGTTTCAAGTACCTGAACTTATCGAAAAGGTTTTTCTCAGAAACCCCAGTTACTACAAACCAAGAAGTGTATGAACCTGCAGTTTGTTTATGCATTGATTTATTCATTTGTTGTTGAGACTGATTGTCATGGACCCTTACTACATTTTACGTGCCCCTTCCCCGATGCCCTGGAGGTTCACCGGCAATCCCAAAGACTACTAGTCCGGTTCCCCACAACGAGCATGTGCAGATACAGTAACACTACCCGCTCCACGCATGCGCCATTTGAGCGCGCCTTTAACTAATTCAATCTATATACGCATGCGCGCGTATCAAACAGCAACGTCAGTCGGCTACACAGCTCGACTGCAGAGGTAAGCTTTTGATTCAGACCGCTCCCATTTCCACTAAACACATGGGAACCACCAGCCTTAGCGGCCCTGCAAGCTAGTTTCACTACTCACTGCGTCTACATCACGGGAGACCCAACCCTCGTGAGACACCAGTCTTTTGATTGTAACCGAAACTTGCATCTGCACAGGCACCAGCCCTTTGTTGATTTCTTAGTCTCACATTCAAGCCGCAACAATAAATAGTAATAAAATAACAATCACAAACAACAAGTCGACCACAGACACTCGATATTGAATAGACCACTGGACACTAGCACCAAGATATTTTGATGCCTGCACCAGTATGCCTTTTCATTACCCAGGCAACTACCTTGATCACTGGCACTCGATATTGATTTTCCAAGTGTGCACCAACAGCATGACATCTCGATGCTTGTACTAGTACGCCTCACAAATCACTTCTTACCTCTGCAACTAGCTGCCTAATGGCCAACTCCCCTTCTCTCTTTTGTCTACAACAGACCGCGGCTACCCCGCGCCCTATATAGAGACATCCTCTCATCTAGCACCACCTCGGACTCAATTTTCTAACCAGACCAGGTAACTGTTCACCTACCACCATTGCCTATATTGCTCATTGTAATTCATTCATTACATCCCAACCAACCCGGTTTTCCAACTTGTTTCAAAGACTGTCGGTCCATTTTTGGTCTCAACTAATCGCCAGCGACTTACCCAGATTCTGGCCCATATCAACCCACGCTAGCCATGACGCTCCAACTACCCTAGGTAGGTTCCTTTTTCCGCAGTGTCTATCTCCAAATACCCCTTGTTTTTAAATCTTCCCCTATAACACTCCATCCTTTGTCTCACCAATTTCAGGTGCCTGGCACTTAACAAACACCTCTGTGCTCAAAAGCTCCCCCAGTCCTGAAGACAGTCCTGTGCATCCACCAGCAGGTTCCACATTCTCAACCGCTGGCCGCTCCATCTACTCACCGAACTAGAAGCACCTGAACTCTGTGTGTGTCGACAATGTTTACGTACTGCCGCAACACTAGCAGTATATGTAATTACAGTCACTATTGATGTACTAACCCACCTATATGCACAATCATTGCATAACCTTGTGTAAAAAATGTTTTTCTGTGCCAAGGATGGCATATTTCGCTTTTTTACTCTTGAAAAGGTTTTTTTACTCTTGAAAATGTAATAAATCTCAACCTTTTATGTTTGAAAAAGAATCTAACTTCTTTGTGTTTATGTTAAGAGCTAATAGATATGTGCTAATTTAGCTCCACTGCCTCCCAAAAAAGAATCCTACCAAAGCGTCAATGACCAGGGTAGCTGCTGACTCCACTCTTTTCTCAAATCCTACAAATAATAGCAATGCCACCCCCATGCCCAAGTAACAGATTCTTACCAAAGAAGACATATCCTGCAGGGGTCACCTGTTCTATTATGGGACCATATGAGTCCAAAAGCCATGTCTCTGTGAGACATATAATGTCGACATTGTTTTCTACAATGTAATCATACACATCAATGGCATGTTGTGGGGCCTAACGAGGGGCCTAGTGTTAGTGTAATTGCTTTTGATGGTAATCTCGGGTGTCCTTCATAACCGGAGTAACCACCCTGTTTCCTGACTCGAACACTGAGTCTGTGTTTAGGACAACAGGACATAATGTAAATTCAGGGGTCGGGGTGGAGCACAACAATATGACTAGGGAAGGTGGCACCCAATCCGGTAGACAAGGGACCTCCTGGACTGACTCTGACTCAGGACTCACCAGTGGGTGATTTAGGTATCGCTGCACTGTGGCCTCTCGATTTATATTGCACAATATTTGTTGACATAAGAAGCATTCTACCATACCTTTGCGTGCGCCTGTTGTTCTATGCGCCGGGTGTCAAATTTTGTGACTATATAGATGAGGTGGAGAGGAATACAGTGGGTGTGTGGAGCCCTATAGCGGACTAGCGCAGACTAACTAGTCTCTGACGTGCCGGCGCTGACGGGCCTGATAATTGACTAAAAAGGCGCGAGGACTACAAAACCACAGGGAGTTGTGGTTCTCAAACGCCAAACAGTCAAGGGGGAAGCCCAGATAACTAATTAAGACATAAGCAGCGTCTAGGAGTATGGGGGCAACTTAATATTGGTACAATTAAGTTCCCACAATAAAGCGCTATCTAATGAAGCTGCAACAGTGAAAATAAACAGTTAATGATGTTTCAAAGCAAATGAGCGAAAATAGGAAACTACTAAAATTCACAAATCTAAGTGTTTAAAACTAGCAGTCCTTGTGCATATTGTGCAGTTTAAATGGCCTAAATACAATCAACATGGAGAAGTCTCAATCTAAACAGCAGCAACTAATAGGAGGTCCTGGATTACTTATGGTGCAGTGAATTGTATGCAATCGTTAATGTGAGTTAAGTAATCTAGAAATCCTTCTAGATCGGGTAAATATCCATTCCATACTGCAAAGATATTGTCAGTTTATCTATCCCAAAACGTCAAATACTAGCACCAAGCAGAGTGCTTGAGAATATGGTCAACTTCAGAAGTATACATAAAGCAATTGACATTGGAGGAGCCATGATGGCTTAAATAGATGCCACAGATGTTTGTAAAAAAATAATGATTTTGATATTTAAGAAAGACGTTTGGAGAAATAAACTATAATATTGCCATTAAGACAATTTTGAGATGCCCAGAGATTCCTACTGCATCAATAACTATTCTGCTGTAACGTGATCCAAATCATGTAGACTAGAAGTTATATAAACTTCTTAAATCAATGGTGAACATGAATGAATGAATACTTTATTTTAGCAACTTGCCATAAAAGTACATACAATATTCTAAATATACACCCCTGATAAAACAGCAACATACACCTTAATAACAATCAGCTTGAAATTCATAAAATTAATGTGATAATCAATCTTAATACATAGGTCCTCATTTTATCTACTTCATATTCAATATATAAAGCAGAATCATCAGGCAATAAAATTCATTACAGCTTTTAAGTTGTGGATTCCCCTATTTTTAGTGCAGTTTGAAGAAAATGCTGCACCTCTCAAATGATACATGCATCAAATAACATCTGTAAATACAGGAAAGAAAGTCTACCTGTTATAAAACCTATGGTTCTAAGAAGTGGTATTCATGTTTTTGTTCCTTATAATTCCCTACTTAGGTCATAAAATCAAGTATATTGTTGTTAACATTTGTACAAAAAGGACACAAGACAGCAGAATCTTTATGATTATTCCAAAGAGCCAAATTCTGGCATAAAGGAAGCCGGTTCAGTCTAAAGCACACCAGAATATATCTGTTATTTGAGCATAAGATCCAATTTAAATATTCTTCGCGCTTATTCATCAAGGTTATTATATGCTGTCTCTAACTATTTGTGGTCAGTTCCAAACCCTCTCTCCTAGAGGCCCCAAAGTCCTTAAATATGATAAGAAATTCAAATGCATCCTTTTTCGTATGAGTTTTAGAGTTACTATACCATCTTTCCTGCCTTACAGCTGAAAGATATTTTTTTAAATATAATAAATCCAAGGAATGTTAGTTGGTTGATCTCTTACCAGTAAATCATTTAGGATACAACCAGCTAATTTTGCATATGGATTGGCCCAAACTGAATGACACATAAGTAGAGCTCTTAGTTTATACTCATCCACGAAATAGCCTTGGTTGAGTTCACTCTGGACAGAAAAAACTTGAACAGATAGAAGTAGACATAAAAGGTGTGTTAGAACAATATGCTCCTTAGTTTGTAAAATAACTGGCTTTTCAAATACCCATATTTTACACCCATGAAGAGCCTTACCTTACACTTTGCATAGTAAAGTCTCATTACTGTTTCTATTGAGTGATATCTCAGAAAATAGCATCAAGTCAATATGGCACCAGAATATTGCACCATAATTTGCTTCTAGGCCAGAATATGCCCTCTCCCAGTCTAATTCTCTACAAAGGTTATTCCTAATTATTTAGAACATTTGACATGTTCCAACTTTAATCCAATTAAAGTAATGAGAGAAGACCTTTAGCCACCCACCACCAACATCTTTGTCTTTGATACATTTACTGAGAAGCAGCATTTCATCATAAAGTGTGCCTCGGGTCCCTGTTGAGAACTTCAGGTTTAGGCAATGGACCTATGCAAGAGATCTGATGACTTTGATAAAGTGTGTAGATTGGCCAAATACATTCATTGTGCATGGCTCATGAGATTAAAAGCATAGTGTGGGAGTTTCTGCAGGCTGCAAGGATACTACCTCTCTCACTTTGAAGAATATTTGTTTCTGAAAGAACCTGGCTTTATAGATGGGGGCTCCAAGTACATTTTCTGTCCCTTTAATAATTTAGATGATTTTTTAAAATCCTTATTTAATGGATTACGGTTTTATAATGGATTCAATCTTGTTACGTAATATATTGTCCTTTGTGTATTCGATGAGGAACTGAAATATTTTATGATTCAGTATCTTGTGAATGTTTTTTATAACCTTGCCTGTCTGCCAAATAGTTTTACTCTTTTATCGTGTTGTAATTGCTTTTATGGCCTTGAGCCGACTAATGTCATTAGTCGGCTCAAGGCCATAAAAGCAATTACACTACCACTACTACATAAAGCCTGCATAATGTGAGGAACTCATGGTGACAACAAGTAAAACAGACACAAGTGATCACAGTTGAAGGGTGTTTATTGAACAATGAATGCTGTGTGCAGGTTGGAAAAACGCCTAATCTAAACCTAAATCTAAGATGGGAGCAAGCGTCGACCATCAAATGCCAAATAAGGCAGTCCTAGTGGCGTTGTGTCAGAAAAAGGGCCCATAATAAGAAACCTATTGCCAAAACCTCACAACTAATACAAAAAAGGGGTGTGCGATAGTTCTCAAGAAAAGAAAGAAGTGTTCTCAAATAATATGTCAGGATGCGGTAACCTGTTTCTCCCTTCCCCACGTTTTGGACATGGGGTAAGGTGGGAGCTTCGAGCACAGTACAGTCTCGCGCTAATGCAGCACGAGACAACAGTTTCAATGGCAGTTCTCAGGACTGTTAATGTCCAAGTCTCGTTTCCTATGAAAGTCTCTTGCCTTCGGGCCTACATGTTCAAATAACAAAAACAAAAGTTCCTTTAACCAAATGAAAGTTTTTTATCAATGTTTGCTGGGTGATGGGTTCACCCCTGGGTCCCCCTATTCTGGGCGCTGACCCTTCTGAATTGTTTATCACAGTTTCACGTAGGGTGATGGTTTCACCCCTGGGCCCCCCTCTTCACTTTAGTTCTTGGGAGTGGCTTCACCCCGTGAACTCCTTCGGTCGGTCTCGGATCCCTCTTCACTTTAGCAAGATTCAATTCCCTTGGTTTCTCAATGTTTACTCTCACTGTAGGATTCACTTCCCTTTCTCTCCTACTGCTTGTAGATGAAAGTCTTTAGATTGTGCAGGGATTTTGCTGGACCCTCTGTATGACCACTTTGACCTCTTTCGCCGGCCCTTCTACGGCCTTCTGGTATCTGTAGTTTCTCTCATGTGGGGCTCGACCAGAGTCTCTTGAGTTAGCACCGACGCAGTGCCCGTTTCCATCTGCAGCTGGTCTCCGCTTCATACATTTTACAGTTCATTCAAAGTTAATCAGCGTTGGTTCAAAATTTGCCACTTTGCGATTCTCACTCAACATAGCCTGGTTCTTATCAATTCTACACTCGACTCACCGGCTGTCATGAACCGCTTGGCTGTTGGCTTGTCTGGAGTCAAGGCCGGTACCATGGGCGCTGGAGCTTGCCTCGCTCCTGCTTATCGGCATAGGCTTGCCTGTGTACCGTTGACATTTGCTGCAGGACACTTGTGCTATTGTTCGTGGTCTTAGGCTCTCTTCCACGAAGGTTCTGAGGTGAAAAGGGCAAGGTCACTTCTCTCCTCACCACCCTCTCGATTCCTGCCGCTTTTCTCCTTCGCTTGAACTGCTGCACTTGTTTAACCATTTTGTGGTGCTGTCTGCCATGCTCGCCTTGCTCGTACTGTGCTCTCTGGCTCCACCCTGTGGGAAAGGAAAAGGTCTGTTAGGTGTGTGTGATTCTGATCAATTGCCTGACTTTGCCTGACCCTTGTATTGGTACATGTCAGCTAAACGGCTCTGGTGTTAGTCCGTTGTCCTTTGTGTTGTGCGAAAGTGTTAGAGTTAGGGGGCAGTGGTTTTGAATGCCCTCCGTGAGAGGATGGGGAAAAAGAAGGGGGACACTGCATCTCACCCATCAGTGTCCCACTCCCCGAGGACCCCCCATCCAGGTGATCCTCCCTCACTGGTCCACCCCCAGGAACTAGATCCAATGGCGATGGCTGTGTCCTGGCCACCTGGATGACAGATCCCCGGGAACTAACTAGGGAGACACCTTCAGGTTTCTCATAATACCTACCAACAAGTAATTGAAACACCTTAGGAGCAAAGATCAGGAGGACCACATGATCGGCACAGTTAAGGAGTGTATGGGTCGACCATTTGTTATAGGTACCTCCAAGGATCCATATTTCAATTCGCTATGCAAAGCATTTGTACAAACATTAACTAAAAGGGCGGCCAAGACACATTCTTGGCGAACCGCTCTTGTAACATTAAAAAGGTAGAGCACTCACACTCTGATCCATAGCGAACAGTTGCCTCTGTATCCTTATGCAGCAGTTTGACGATAGAAAATAAATGAGATGGCATATGCAGTTGGTAAAGGGCCTTCCATAAAACTGCTCTCTCTACCATGTCAAATGCAGATGAAGGGTCCATAAAAGTCAGATATATTGGAGGTTTACACATAATAATATTTGGCAACTATCAGATACAGATTAAGGGTTTGTTATTTTGTACCAATACCCAATCTAAATCCGCCCTGTGAGTCTGCTAAAATATTTTCACAATTAATCCAAATTAAGATTTACTATCCAACAAATAATTTGAAAGTAGGATCCAATAATGAAATGGAGCGGTGCGACTTAGGACTCTCGTGGTAACCTTTTTAAAAAAATGGTACTATCAGAGATATTCACCAATTGGCCAGTACCTGGTCTTCAGCCCAAATTGCATTAAATACATTGGTCAAAAAAGGTACCTAAAGAGATCAGTAATAGATTTACACAAATTAAGTGGTATGGAGTCCGTGCCTGGACATTTGTCGGCTCATTGTGCTTCATTCGCACAGCTGACCTCTGCAAAAGTAAACATTTTGGGATTGTCTACAAGAGGAAAATATGTAAAAGCAATGGCAGAAGAGAGTTGCCCATTAGATTCTTTGACTGATCTATAGATTGTCTTTGTGAACAAGAAGGAATTGATATATTGTTGAACTCTGTTGAGGTGGACAAGCCTAATGCAAGAACTTTGGTGGTCCATACAGCCAGTCAATATCCTCCAAAGATGTAAACACATCTTTTATCAACAAGCACATTTCAATCTATAGATGGGTTAATATTTGTTGATTTGTGTACAGGACTGCCGCTTGGACATATCATTGCTTGTGGACTCAGCATAATTAATACAGGTGTTAACGATAGCGTCATTTTCTTTTCTGCAGATGAACATATCGTATTTCCATGTAAAAATGATTAAGCGCTGATTTTGATTGATGGGACTGACTATTTACAGATTCACAATCTTGCTCAGGGTAAAGCTTCAACACTTATATGAATGGATAAAACTTTGTTAGAGGCTCTAATTTAATATTCTTTGACTTTTGTATACCCCATGGATTTACAGCCGATGTAATGCAGTTACCAATTCTTGTCAAGGCAAAAGATAAAATAATGACAACCCCACCATAGCTCTTTTTTGAGGAACTAATCCAGCTCGCGGCATCTGAATATCTGAAGGAGGTACGGTATATCATTTTAAACTCTTAACCAATAAGCTGATTTTCTAACAAGTGAACCTGTATCTTCTGTAAATCTTGAAACTATCTTATGTACATTAATTGAAGCCAATGTAAATTAATAGGCTTCCAGAGGCAATGAAAGTCTAGCATCTAGTCCTGTGGGAGCAGAATTGTTCATTATAATTGATAATTTAGTCTTTGTGGGTTTAGGAATAGAAAAGTGATATATACCAGAGGATATCGCATTGTTGGAATAGGGCATCTCAAGCACATTACCTGTTTCATAGAGCCATATTGAATATTAATACAGGTGAGCGTTTGTGTAAACATGTTTCTTGATTTTACTTGCAACAGTTGTGGGGACGGTAACGCCATGCCACATTGTGTTTTCAAATCTGCATTTTTGACATTGATGTACAAATTTCTCATTGGAAGAGGATATCTTTGTTCCTAATCCTTGCCTTGTGGTTCTATTATGGTTACAAATAAAACAATTGTGAATTAGCGGCTCAACAGCACACACTCTTTCTCCCAAATTCCGACAGTTAGATTCTACAGTAGAAAGAATTCTTTTGATTTCATCCCACTACCAGAAACAGTTATAGTCGATAGTATGACTACTATATCAAGGGTTTTCACCAATTTGGATGTAGTGGTAGTGATAGTTATACCCTTTCCTCTCTAGTTTGTGTCCCTCTGGTTTGTTAATCTACATGTTGTGCTAGACATAGAAAGTTGTTTTATTAAGGTGTCATTTTTTAGAGTTCTCACACAATCAAACCCATAAAGGTTCCTAGAAGATCCAGGATCTATTTGATATCAGATTGGCGGTAACGTTATGTCATAGTAACTTGTTAAGTGCACGTACGCCAAAGGCATCATGGCGCTGGGGGCGGAAGGTGGGAAGATACAGAAAGAGTTAGAATAGTAACGTTTTGAGTTTACGCCAGAATCCAAGATGATCGGCAGTACTCCGCAGTGTAAGTGACCTCATGCAGAGACTCCCCCCCCCCTTGGGGACAAGGACTCCCGTTCCGAGGAGGAACTCTCAATCCCACCCAAGTGTAATCCATCAAACATAACGCCTCCCCGAAGAAGACATGAAGAACATACTCATATTTGCTATTGCCATATTGAATCCTTGAACCAAGCTAAATCAATGTACTTGTGTAGGATGGGATCAGTATATGATGGCATAATTGCAGAGAAGAAGGACTTGAGTCTCTACGACAGGGAAGTCCCATGGTAGCATCATAAAAGGGGAGGAGACCAGGAAGTTTGTGAAACCCGGGAGATTCAAGCCAGCTGGAGAGATCCAGCTGACCGAGAGAGAGGCACGCACCTTCAGATGTGAGGACGAAGCTGGCGTCTCTCACTAAGTAAATCATCTTTGAGAGATCGAGACAGGGGAAGCCGAACGCTTGACAAAAGCTACCCAGAGCGAGCAAGAGAAAGGTGGTGGTGTGACCGAAGCCCGGAAGACTAGGAAGTCCATTTAACAGTGCTGAGGCTGCTTACCCAAAAGTCCTGCATAGGGGAAAAACCAAAGAGAAGCAGAAAAGCGAAGTAGTCATCCTGACGCATACCAGAGAGCACCTTGTGCAAACCGCAAGCATGGCGACATGATCCCTAACTGATGGTAACAGGGAGAGCAGGAGACCCGGGTGGGGAGCTGAAAATAACAGAGTATTTGTTACAGTGAGCAAAACTAATATAACAAATGGCCTACTCATACTCGTCCCAGAGAGAGCGGAGTAGAGAAAAAGAGTGAAATTGATCCTTGGAAAGACTTAATAAACAATAATGAGGAGAACGTAACTCTCACTGATCAAGATAAAGGATGGACATTGAAAAACAAAATCATTGATAAATTGTGTGAGAATCCAAGAGCAGGTAAATACCAAGTCGCTAACTTCTCAAGGAGTGGAGAAACAAGAGGCAAATAGGAAAAGGAGAGAGTCCACTGATGGAACTGTACAAACTGGTAAGAGACGTTACCAAGAACTATTTAAGAATACAAGTGATAGAAAGCAGGTCCACAGGCACTTCAGGTCAGTTACAAGTAAGATCCATTATTGCTTACATCAGGTTACATTAAGTTATCTCTTAGGAGCCCACTGGCACCCACCACCCTGGCTTGATCTCTCCAACTCCTGAGTATGGAACCTTATCACATAAACCCTCTCTCACTCACACAACAACATTCTCACAGTATTCTCTCTGACATCATAAGATCCATGCATCAATCCAAGCACTATACAACAACATTGTTGAGGAAAGTTGCTGAGAAAGTAAATCACAAGAGAAGGGAGTCATTCTCATGTACCTTAGTTGTTTGTATAAGTGGTAGGGTCCGATTAGCTTAGCTTTTGGACAGTAGACAGACTTTCTTTTGGACTCACAGACAACAGATTAGCACCCTAGTTAGTTTAAGTTAGGTAGGGAAACCCATAGTTTAGGGAAAGATAGGCATTTTCACCTTTTGTTTTAATAAACATCAGTTCAAATGGAAGTACAACGTCTGTTTCTTTCTTCTGACCCGCCAAATATGGTGTCAGACGTGGGATCCAGACTGGCTGATAAAAGTTGAGGAACCCTTCAATTTACAAAACGGAGTCCCAAGGCCCATGCACCCACAGTGGCCACTGCAGAATTGATTGTTTTTAATTTATAAAGCACTGTATAGTAATTCCCGCCGGAGAAAGACGTAGTATTCCTACAGTGCTAGTCTTTCCTCCACCTCGAGGAACAAACATCAGATTAGTGAAAAATGAAACACAAGAAAAAAGCAATTTGCAGGTAAAAAAACATGCAAATGCTATAAGTCCAGAGAAGCTTTTCTGTAACCTCGGCTTGTGAAATATACAGTGGGCACACTTATTTGCCAAGGATCACACACTTTGGTTAAGCAGCATGCAACAAGCCCCTTGTTTAACGGCAGGTCTCTTGGTGACTGTTGTGATACATCGTACAACCCCAACTAACCACATTTAATAAATAGCATGGAAAAAGAAAGAAATGACTAGCTGCAAGAGTAACCTATGCCCAGGTATTTTTGACTCCATAGCGAAAATCAAAAGCTGGCATCTTACGCACAGTAAGTAAACATATATCCTAAAGTGAAATATACAAATGTAGTTCATTTGACCTTTCCCTTAGAATAGTGGTCTTCAAAATGTTTAGGCCCTGCCCCCGAGCAAAATGTGGGCAGGCCGGGCCCCCCCAAAAAACCCCAAAAGGACAGTAAGTCCAAATGGCTCTAAACTATCACACACCGTCACCGCCCCCTACTCCCAGTATAGTCCCTGGGCTCCCCACCTGTTGCCATCACATTCTCTGGGTTCTTTTATGCCACTCTTACCCAGTCCCTGGGCTCTCCACACCCCACCAAAGACCCTGTGCTCTCCCCACCCTGCTCCCACCACTATCCCATGGTTCCCGCCCATCCTGCTCCCACCACAGTCCCTAGGCTCCCCCACCCTGCCCCCAGCACAGTCCCAGGGCTAGTGGAGGCTGGTGAATATTTTAAGTGGAGGGGCATAATATTTCCCCAGATATGCCATAGTGCCCGAGCGCAGCGAAGTAGCCCAAACCAATCAAGAGGGATTCAGTGGTTCCCCACTGGAATTATTTTTTAAAATAATGGGTTAAAATGTTGCATTTTAGATCAGCCACCAGGTGGCGCGGTGATGTGCTAGCACATCTACATCGCTCCCCTCCAGCACGGCATAAAAGGGAGAAGAGCCCCCCCAACTTGCCCCCAGAACACTGTGCCACCCCCTTCCCCCATACCTAGTCAAGAGCAAACCAACAGCAGGGGCGAAAGAACGGACTGTGAGGCCCCCGAAACGGCTTAGAAAAGCAGACGAAAAGCAGAGGCGGCGTATACAGCAGCTCTGAGAAGGCGTGTGGCTACAGACATAAGCAGCGAGAGGCAGCTGTGAAGAGACGGCACCATCTTGGAGGAAGCGTTCCGATTTGGAGCCCCCCCGGAGCAGTACCCACAGCTAGTCTGCCAAGCAGCCTGCACCCAAGTCACCAGAAAGTGCAAGGGCGGCAGGGGAGAGCGCACCTCAGGACAAAAACCACTGGTGGCAGGGGTGAGTACCTGCCCCCTGCCCATTGCGCAATCAAGTATCTGGGAGCCTGAGGTGAGGCCCGGATAGTCTACACCCCCCACGATTGATCAGAGACCCAGGCGGGCGGAGAGTGGTGGGGAAGCCAAGAGGGGCATCCAGCTGCCTGTGTTCCCAGATGCTGATCGCGGCGGGAGGGCCCCGCCCCCGCCCCCCATCTACACACTTCAGAACACACAGCCAGTGCGCGGCACCAGCAACTTACCCCACGAGGCCCGGCCTACTTCGAGAGGCGGCGTGGGGGTGCCCAAGGAACAATTAAAAAAGGGCCCTCCTAGGTAGGCAAAGCGGAGCAGCAAATCCTCAGGTAGGCATAGCCCCAACGTTGAGAACACGGAAACGGCGGCTCGCGGCGGGCGAAGAAGACCTTGCAGGGTACACCCCCCACCTCCCTGCAGTACCTAAAAAGGGCAGTAACACAAGTACTGCGAACCACAGGCGCAGAGTGTCCCCCAAAAGCACTGAGTCCCTTCAGCCCCAGACCTCAGTCCAACTTGGCTCCCAGAGGAAGGCCTGGAACGCACGGAAGCGGGAGCCTGGTCACCCCCACCCGCAGCCCGATGTGGTGACCGCACCGGTCTCAGCAGCAGAGGGAAAGCCCCTGGCGTGGGGGAGATGATGCGCCCCCCAACATATTAATCTCACCCAATGAGCAGAGGACCTAAAAGAGAGCAATCCGAGTAGCGGTCTGGAGCTGGGGTGCCCACAAGCCACCCAATAGCCAGCTACTCCAGAAGTAAACATACTCATTTATGAGCTTGGTGAACCTGTTCCACAAATTCAAGTTTGATCCGTCCCCCAGGTCAATGCCAGACCATGTCAAGTTTAGTCGTACCAACCCTTTCCAAACCCTGATCCTCCTCACCTGATTCTTCAGAGGACGACTTTTTCCTGTGTCCTTTCTTCTTCTGTGTCTTCTTTTTTTGTGAAGAGGTATGGCCTGTCCCGTATGGAAGCCACTCTGTACCCCTAGTGGAACAGGGATTCAGGTGACCCCCTTCCGAAAGGACCGGAGAGAGGAAAAAAGCGTAAGCTAAAAAAAACCTCTCTTAGTGAAAGTCCAGGCTGATGTGGATCCGTGGTTGGTAAAAGAAAGGGTCACTGGGTAGTGGATAATCTGGTAGGTATACCACGAAGAAACGTAGGTAAGTGTAAGTGTACTGGTATTTTCAGAATTAAATCCCCGTAAGGAGAGAGGAGCAGTGGTACATAGTAGCAGACCGAAAGAAAGTAACGGGAAGCAACCCGTAGAAGAAGATAGAGCGGAGCGAGACCCGTGAAATGAGGAAAACCGGAAGGGACCCAGAGAAAGAGAAAGCGGGCGAGCCCGTGAAGGGGGAACAAGCCGGAATGGAACCGGAGAGAGAGAGAGCGGGTGAGCCCGTGCAGGGAAAGAGAGCCGAAAGGGACCAGGAGAAAGAGAAAGCGGGCGAGCCCGTGAAGGGAAAGAGAGCCGGAAGGTACCAGTAGGAAGAGAAAGCGGGCGAGCCTGTGAAGGGAAAACAATGCTAGCGAACGGGGACGAGACCCGGAGAAAGGAAGCAGGGCGAGACCCAGGATAAGGAAGGAAGCGGGCAAAGCCCGAAGCGAAAGCAAAAAAAGCTGGAAGGCAAAGGGATTAAAGCAGCCGGCAGCGTCAGCACCAGAAGCAAAGCAAAGGGTTGAAACGCGCCGGAAGAGAGGAAGGGGCGGGTTTAAGAAACAGTAACCCGGCAGAGAGCAGAAAGACTAGACCAGTAACTAGGAAACAGGAAGGAAGAATCAATGTCTGACCATACGCCATCGTTGCCACAAGCGCCAGCACGGCAAACGAGCAAGGCGCGTGACAGTATGCCCTCTCCTAAGCGAGCTACCTCCAGTTTTGCCGGGATTCAACCGATGGAACCTTTGGACTAACTTGGGAGCATGGATTTGTGAAACTGGTTCCCAAGAGTCGTCCGTGGAAGGATAACCTCTCCAGTGTATCTGTGGACTCCATCTGATGAGCAGGAGCTCATCCCTCAAGGCCCCGACACTGCAGGAGCAGCGGGCCGGGCCAGGAAGCCATCCAGGATCAGCTGCTGCTACCCGGTAAGCGCTGCCACATTGCGCTCATTTTTAATCCATCCAAGTTCGATTTAGCAAAATTGCAACATAAATGCTCACAAGTGCTCTGAGTTGCCCCATCAAGGACCCAGGCAACCTGCACCTGCCCCGCACCTGCCATAGCACGTTTTGCCCCGTATCCTGCACCGAGGCACACGAGGTACCCCCTTCCAAGATGGCCGCCGCATTCAGGCCTGCTTCACTCTGTGCCTTACCAGGCACACATCAGTAGCCTTGCCCTGCCTGATTGGCTACAGCGTCCACAACCCCTGCCATTGGGCGCCGGCCCCCTCCTTCCAAGGCCCACGGGAACAAGGCTGGAGCCTGTTCTCTGCCTGTTAACTGCCGACTCTGCCGTCTGCCAGACCCCTTGCTCCACCGCATTCACCGGCCAAGGTAACACTGTGCCTGCTACATCAACGCTCCGCCGAGCCCACAACCTACCTGCCGTCACACTTGCATTTGCATTGCGTTGTGCCCTATGGTCGCCCCCAGACCTCATTTGCATTGTCCATTGTGTTGTGCCCTATGGTCGCCTCCAGACCACATTTGCATTGTGCATTGTGTTGTGCCCTTTGGTCGCCCCCAGACCTCATTTGCATTGTGCATTGTGTTGTGCCCTATGGTCGCCTCGAGACCACATTTGCATTGTGTTGTGCCCCACCTATATCACCAATGCCCCCTACTCGCCACTCCTCTGTACATCACCCTAGCCCCAGCTTGCTACTTTGCCTGACCGCGATCATGTTCCCCTTCTGTGTCATGCAAAGCAACATACATTGCACTGGCAATAGTTACTTAGCCTACAACAATGGTCTAGTCAGACCTGCCTGCCCAAGACATCACCCGATCACCGGCCCCACACCATTCCTGCCGACCACACCGGCCTTCCTCCCTGAACCAAAATCCGCCTATCCTACCCATAGCCATGCACACTCTCCGGAGGTCCCAGCTATTACGCACTCAGCTGTCCACAAGTGGACCCCCACTGACACGAGAGCATCATGCCCCACTCTCGACTACAGCACCTCCACAATGGCTAACCCAACTATCTCTCGAACCACTACCTTCATCCCTTCCGATCGGAACATTAGACTAGGCGACAGAACCCACCACAGATCTAGCAAAGGCCCAGCCAAATCACCTAATAAGACCAACCCTCATACTGTAACACCTATCAACGCTATCCCTCCTATTCCTAAAGGAGCTCTCCTAAATGTTAGATCATTAGTCGCCCACTCCACAGAAGTCGCAGACATTATTCTAACAAACAACCTGGACTTCCTTGCTGTAACCGAAACCTGGCTGCACGATGCTGCAGGACCATCTCTCACCCTAGCCATACCTGATAACTACACCATCCTTAGAGCAGATAGACCGAACGCTCGAGGAGGCGGTGTAGCCATTATTTTTAAGTCCACGCTTGACATCAGACTAGCTTCTTCTCCTCCACTTAAATCCTGTGAGCATCTCACAATCAAACTACAAACGTCCCCTAAAAACACTATCACGCTGCATTTAATTTACCAACCCCCGGGCCCACCTGGCTCATTTGAGGAAGACATCACCTCACTAGTTGCTGAAAGTTCCAAACCATCAGCACAAATGATTATACTTGGAGACTTTAATCTTGGGTTTAACGACCCTCTCGACACCCCAGCCATTGCCCTGGCCATGGCATTAGAGGAGCATGGCCTCCAACAACTCTGCTCCAAACCCACCCACTCGAAGGGCAGAATCCTTGACTGGATAACTGCCCTTAACTGCAACATTACTGTGAAAGATCCCACACAACTCATCTGGACCGACCATTACCTCCTCCCATTTGACATTAATACCAGCAATTTAGTGCATAAAAGGCCCATTATTGCACCTGCCTGCTTAACCAGGAAAAAGAGCAACATCACAGCAGAAGCCTTAATACCTTTGGTGATCCCCACTTTGAAACCACTACCTGCTACAACGGACCTGAACCAATTGGTCAACGTCTACAACGATTCCATGGCCAAAGCCATCGACATCATTGCCCCACTGAAACGGCGTAAAGGGAAACCTAAAGTGCACCTGAACACATGGTACACCCCGGAGCTCAAAACTCTCCGTCAACAAAAAAACAAACTCGAAGCACTATGGAAATCAGAGCCTTCTGTAAATAACAGAACTAATCTCACCAATATCTCCACTCTCTACAAAAATGAGATTACACGCGCCAAGAAAGAATCTCTCAACACTAGGATCTCCCAGGCAAGCTCCAGTACAAAGGAGCTCTTTAACATACTAAAGGAATTAGAAAACCCCATTGCTCCCACTGACTCTTGCACCAAGGATAAACCTTGGTGCACAGGGATACAGAATGCCCTAGCTAACAAAATCTCAAGGCTCCAAACTAAAATTGACAACAAACGACAACAACTCACTCTTGATCCTACCTCCAGTCCCATTCCGCCTCCACTTACTGACACTAGCTCAGGCTTCACCTTCAAAAAGGTATCCATAACAAAGGTTCAGAAAATCATAGCATCCTTGAAACCCTCGAACTGCAAGCGGGACAGCTGCCCCGCACAGATCATAAAAGATGCAGCTAGGGATCTCTCCCCATTCATCACTAAACTAATAAACCTGTCTTTCTCCAATAACTTGGTCCCCAGTAATCTGAAACAATCCTGGGTCCTACCTCTACTAAAAAAAACTACTCTCGACCCTGACATCCCCACGAATTATAGACCCATTACCACCGTCCCATTCTTACTAAAAATTCTGGATAGAGTGGCCTATTTACAAATCCAGGACTACCTCGAGGCAAATCATTTACTAGGAACTCGCCAATCTGGCTTTCGACCACAACACGGGACAGAAACGGCCCTTGTTGATCTCAAGTGCCAGATAGACGAACTCAAAGATAAAGGCAAGGCTGCCATCCTTCTTCTCCTCGACCTTTCCGCTGCCTTTGACCTGGTCGACCATAAAATCCTGTACAACCATTTGTCATCGGCAGCACACTTCTCCCACTCTGCGGTCACATGGATCCAATCTTTCCTGGACAATAGGACCATGCGGGTCTTCTCTCCCCTAGCAGCGGCTGACCCCATCCCCATCACCTGCGGTGTCCCACAAGGATCCTGTGTCTCACCCACTCTGTACAATATATTCACAAAGCCCCTATTCGATAAGCTGGACAATCTGGGTGTCACCTACACGAACTACGCAGATGACACCCAGATACTCCTCACTTTATCAGGTAACTACAACGTGGACGCCAAATGGATCAATGAAGTCTTCTCCATCATTCAGGCATGGATGGCCACACATGGCCTGTGCCTGAATGATGATAAGACCGAACTGCTTCTTGTCGGCTCACCTAACACCATCCGAAAACTCTGTCCCGGCTACACTAGCTTTACTATTGACGGTAACACCATACCCATCGCCAAGAGCGTAAAAACCCTCGGTTTCTACCTAGACACGAATACCAACCTAGCTAAACAAATTAATATGACTGCCTCAGCCACTGCCTACACTGGTAAATTAATTAGGGCCTGCAGACCATTGATCTCCCCTAACAACTGCCTCATCTTAGCCAGAGCACTCATTCAATCCAAACTTGACTACTGTATTAGCCTCTATGTAGGTGCCAACAAAACAGTAATCAATAAATTACATGTCCTACAAAACAACGCACTCCGTGCCGCCCTAAATCTCCCCAGAAGAGAACACATCTCCGCCACTAGAACTGCATGCAAATGGCTTTCCATCCAACAAAAAATAGACCTGAAAACCATATGCCTTACATACAAAGCTCTTAACCATCTTGCCCCGCCCTATCTCTCTAACAAATTTACATTAAGACAGAACACTAGAACTACCAGATCGTCTAACACACTACAACTAACAGTGCCCAAATACTCCCTGAAAAGAGCCGGTGGATCCAGCTTCCCAGCTCTGGCATCACAACTTTGGAACACTATTCCACTGGATATGATATGATATGATATGGTATTTGTAACGCGCCTATACACAGGTGTTTCAAGGCGCGACGAGGCAGGGAGGGGAGGAACAAGGGGAGACAAAACAAACAATCCTACTAGGCCAGGTGTCATTCAGATCGCGCAAGTGCAGGGGTGGAGGAGGGGGGAAAAGTGCAAGGGGAAGGGGAGGGGGGGAAGTGCAGTAAAGGTAAGTGGCGTAAGTAATAAATAAAAAAAGGGCCAGCTAGTGGCAAGTGCAAGGTAAGTGCAGAGCAAGTGCTGGGGAAGGGGGGGGCTGTAGGGATACAGAGACAGTCCCGTAGTGCAGAGGGGTTCCAGGGGATCAGTGACTGGGACCAGGACCGAAGGCAGTTTAGAGTGGTCCAGTTGCAGGATCAGTGCAGTTTAGTGAAGAATTAATTAGCTGTTCAGCAGGGGAGAGGGAGAGAGAAAGCAGAAGCAAAGAGGAAGGTTTTGAGGTGCTTCCGGAACCGGAGGTGGTTCTCCTCAAGTTTCAGGGAGGCAGGAAGGCTGTTCCAGAGGGAGGCCCCTGCCGCGGAGAGAGATCTACCCCCAGCTCGTTGCTTCGAGAAGCGGCTGACCATGAGGGAGTTGGAGGCGGATGAGCGAAGGGCTCGGGGAGGAAGATATTTGGGAAGAGAGAGTTGAAGGTATTTAGGACCCAGGCCCCAGAAGGCCTTGTGGACAATGCAGAGGGTTTTGAACTTTATCCTCGCAGCCACTGGGAGCCAGTGTAGAGATTTCAGTCCTGGAGAGATACGGTCCCTGGGCTTGAGGCCAAGGACAAGTCTCGCAGTTCTGTTCTGGATGAGTTGCAGAGGGCGGAGAGTGGAGGCAGGCAGATTAAGATAGAGGCTGTTACAGTAATCCAGCTTCGAGAGAACCAGGGCTCGGGAGACAGTGAGCTTCTGGGGGAAGGAGAGGAAGGGAAGAATACCTCTGAGGAGGTGCAGCTGGTAGTGTGACCTCTTGGCGACGTCAGAAATATGAGGAGAGAAGGAGAGTGTGGAGTCGAAGATGACCCCAAGGTCAAAATCTACACCCACTTTCCAACCCTTCAGAACCAAGGTCATCACTTGGCTACTCAACAAATAACCTACCAACCATGTATGTATGCATACCTAATGTTCAAATGTTTCCTATGTTGTTTGCCTATTATTATCTATGCACTAACTGCCTTCCTGTCAACCTTCTTATGCCTTACTACCACTGTACTATTGTCCCCTTCTGTTACCTGTAACCTGATGTTCAAAGCGCACATATACCCCTGGGTCAAGAGCGCTATAGAAATAAATAAACAAACAAACAAACAAACAAAGTACTCCAACCTTCCTTTTTTGTATCTGAGTCCCTGATCTTAGCCACTTCAAATTCTTCAGGTGCCTCATTAGTTAGCGTGGGTAATCTAAGCAAGCCATGTCAATAGGAATCCTCTTGGTACTCCTTAAACTGAGAGGAATGAAATACCGGGTGAATATGCTGCATGTTCTTTGGCAGTTGAAGACGATAGGAAACTGGGTTGAGGCGATCAAGAATCCCATAAGGACCAAGATATCTCAGAGTCAGTTTTGAAGGATGCAGCCACCGAGGTAAATATCTAGTGGACAACCACACCTTGGTTCCTCTGGTCCACTTTGGTGATGGTAGACGATGAGGGTTCTTCTGCTGGCAGTAACGTGTCTGGCTAGTTTGCAAACAATCAGAGGCAATCTTATGGGCCTCAGATATGGAGGACAGGCAGTCATCTACCAAAGGTATGTTGGAGGCTGGTAAGTGGAGACCAGGAATAAAGCTGGGATGAAAGCCATAGGTGCAGTAGAATGGACTGAGTTTGGTGGCACTGTGCTTGGCATTGTTATAGGCAAATTCTGTCATAGGTAGAAGGGATACCCAATTGTCTTGCTGGGTGTTAACAAAACACCGTAGGTATTGTTCTAAGGAAGCATTGGTCCTTTCAGTCTGCCCATTTGTTTGTGGGTGGAACCGGACGACATCACCCGTTCCACTCCTAGGTGTTGGCACAACGATTTCCAAAAGTGGGAGACGACTTGTGATCCCCGGTCAGATATAATCTTTTTGGGCAGGCCATGCAAGCGAAAGATATCCCTGGCGAAGACAAAGGCCATTTCTGCAGCAGTGGGAAGACCAGGAATAGGCGAGAAATGGGCCATTTTAGAAAATCAATTGACTGTCACCATTACACAGGAGCACCCATTAGAAGGGGGTAGTTCTACAATGGAATCTGTAGAGATGACACTCCATGGTCTGTCTGGTGGGGGTTCTTGTTGCAGAAATCCCAAGGTTTTACGTGTGTCATATTTGGCCCTGTTACAAACTGGGCAAGTCGAAACGTAGGTGAACGTTTCTTGTTTTATGTCAGGACACCAAAAATGTCTCCTGAGTAGTTCGATGGTATTGGAAACACCCCTGTGTCCTGCAGCAGCGTCATCGTGACACCATCGTAAGGCCTTTAATCGGGATTCTTGATCAGGCAAAAATAGGCAGTGGTCCCTAAAATAGAGTCCGTTGGACTTGTGAAGACCATGATAGGAATGGGATGGTGTTAATATTTAGTTATTCCTGCGTACCCCTCCTAGAAAGGATGAAACTGTGCCGATAACCTTCTTTTGTGCCAATATTAGGTCTGACATTTCCTTGTGAATGAGCCCCGGAAGAGGTCTTCTAGACAGGGCGTCGGCAAGGATGTTTTTGGTACCAGGTAAGTAGGTTAGGGAGAAAACATATTGTGAGAAAAAATGGGCCCATCGGGCTTGTCTGGAATTAATACATTCCATGCGCTGGATAACCTTTAAATTCTTGTGATCAGTTCTCATCTCGAATGGATACGAAGCCCCTTGTAATAGATGACGCCATTCCTCTCAGGCAGCTTTCATGGCTAATAACTCTTTCTCAATTACAGAATAATGTAGTTGGCTTGGGTTAAGGGTCTTTGATAGATAGGCTACTGGGTACTCCTTGCCTTTGTGCTCCTGAAGGAGTGCCGGGCCTATGGCTTAAACCGAAGAGCCTGTTTCTACTATATGTGGAAGTCCCTGGTCAGGCTGTCGTAATATAGGGGCCAAACAGAAGGCAGTTTTCAGATGTTGAAAAGCCTGGTCGGCCTCGTCAGACCAAAAGAAAGGTGCGGATGACTTCTTTAAAAGTCTAGTGATCGGTAAGATCATCTCAGAGAAGCCAGAAATGAATCTTCGGTAAAAATTAGCTAGACCCAAAAACCTCTGGATGTCCTTGATAGATGCTGGAATGGGCCAGTGTAGGACCCCATCAACCTTGCGGGGATCCATCTGAATGCCCTCCTTAGATAAAATAAATCCCAAATAAGGTACGCTAGAAACATGGAATACACACTTGTCAGGGTTCACCAACAGATGATTTTCTTTCAATCTTTGCAAAACTTTATGAAGATCCGTAACGTGTTGCTGAGCAGAGGACAAGTAGACCAGGATATCGTCCAAGTAGACAATGGTACAATGGAATTGGAGATCAGAAAAAATGCGATCCATAAATCGCTGGAATATAGAAGGGGCATTAACCAGCCCAAATGGCATCACCCGTTATTCAAAATGCCCGTAAGGAGTCCTAAAGGCGGTCTTCCATTCATCTCTTGCGCGTATGCGCAAGAGATGATAAGCTTGTCGCAGATCAAGCTTAGAAAAACCACGGCTCCATGGACAGCCTCCAGAACATCCTTGATAAGGGGCATGGGATACCGGTCCCTTAGGGTTATTTGATTAAGGCCCCTATAATCAATACATGGCCGTAACTCGCTGGTGTCTTTCTTCGTGACAAAAAATAATGAAGCCCCAGCAGGCAAGCGAGAAGGCTGGATGAGTCCATTCTGGAGGTTAGCATCAAGGTACTCTTTTAGCACTTCTTTCTCCTTTTGAGACAAGGAAAACATGCGCCCAAATGGAACAATGGAATCAGGAAGGATATCAATTGCGCAATCTTCTGGACGATGTGGTGGGTGTTCCTGCGGGACCTTGTCCACAAAAACGTCCTTGTATTGGTGAAGTTCAGTGGGTAAAAAATGTATGCCTACGGAATGCGAAGATAAGTCCTTAGTGGCCTGTACCTTTGAGAAATGGGATTCAGACATGCAGGTTCTGAGGCAAAACGGAGAGGAAAAGGCTATCTGATTCTTTTCCCAGATTATTGCAGGGTTATGTCTGCGAAGCCAAGAGATACCCAAGATGAGGGGGAAATGTGCTGCTCTAATGAGGTCGAATTGAATGGTCTCAGTGTGTTGGAGGATCTTCATCTCAAGAGGAGGGGAGGTGTGAGTAATGAGACCAGAACTGAGCGGTTTGCCATCGACTCCTTCCACTTTCTGGTCGACCTCTTTCTCTTGGCGCTCAATTCCAAATTTGTTCACCCAAATGGTGTCCATGAAACACCCAGCGGCCCCACAGTTAATTAGGCAAGAACATCCACAGTCTCTTGAGGGAGGGTAAGCTGTACAGCAACAACCATAAGTCGATTGTCCTCCGATAGGGTCACAGATGCTATAGACATCGAGACATAGGGACTAGGTCTTTCTCCTCGGCAACTAGTCCCTAGTAGTTCCAAGGGCGAGCGCTTCCCTACTGCCTAGGTGGGACTTCGTGGCAGTCTCTTAATAAGTGTTGATTTGATCCGCAGTACAAACAGAGATGGTTGCCATTTCTCCTTTTTCTCTCTTCCCTTGTAAGAGGACCCCTAGTCGTGCCAATCTGCATGGGTTCTTCCTTGGGATGTGAAGGTGAGGAAGATGACGGGGTAGGGAGGTCCTGAAGGATAGGAGGGTTACGACCCTTCTGCCGTTCTGAACGTCTTTCAGGAATGCGGAAATCTAGCTGCAAAACAGTAGACCAAAGATCAGGGAGGGTAGCTGGTCGAGGTAGACTGGCTAGTTCATCCTTAAGTTCTTCTCTCAATCCACGCCGAAAGATAGTGTACTGTGCGGACTCTGGCCAACCAGTTTCTGCTGCTATTGTTTTAAATGAAGAGATGTATGACAATAGGTCGTTACTTCCTTGCCGGATATCAAGTAACTGTTCACTGGCCACTTGGACGGTCTCCTTCCGTTCAAAGGTCTCCTTGAACTGGGCCTTAAATCTGTTGTAGTCCTGCAGTAATGGACACGCACTGGTGACCAAAGTAGTGGCCCAGGCCAAGGCATTGCGTAAGATTCGATATCAGGAACCCTATGCAGGCTTTGTCAGTTGAAAAGGTCTGTGGTCTAAACGTAAAGTGAATTATGCAGGCTTCCATAAATTCCTTGCATTTATGTGGTGAACCATCATATTTTCCTGAGGTTAAAGGCAGGGGAGGTAATTCAGTCTGGATTCTCTCTTGGTTGCCCACCCTTTGCCTAAGGGCCGGCATTCTCCGCCTTAAGATTCTGAACTTCCTGCGAAAGGCCTTGCACAGCCGTTAAGAGTTCTTGAACTTGTTCAGGTGATGCCATGTTAGAAGTGTCTTAGTGTTGCAATCTGTCAAGTTTAGTCGTACCAACCCTTTCCAAACCCCGATCCTCCTCACCTGATTCTTCAGAGGATGACTTTTTCCTGTGTCCTTTCTTCTTCTGTGTCTTCTTTTTTTTTGTGAAGAGGTATGGCCTGTCCCGTATGGAAGCCACTCTGTACCCCTAGTGGAACAGGGATTCAGGTGACCCCCTTCCGGAAGGACCGGAGAGAGGAAAAAAGCATAAGCTAAAAAAAACCTCTCTTAGTGAAAGTCCAGGCTGATGTGGATCCATGGTTGGTAATAGAAAGGGTCGCTGGGTAGTGGATAATCTGGTAGGTATCCCACGAAGAAACGTAGGTAAGTGTAAGTGTAAGTGTACTGGTATTTTCAGAATGAAATCCCTGTAAGGAGAGAGGAGCAGTGGTACACAGAAGCGACCCGTAGAAGAAAAGAGAGCGGAGCGAGACCCGTGAAATGAGGAAACCGGAAGGGACCCAGAGAAAGAGAAAGCGGGCGAGCCCGTGAAGGGGGAACACGCCGGAATGGAACCAGAGAGAGAGAGCGCGGGCGAGCCAGTGCAGGGAAAGAGAGCCAGAAGGGACCGGGAGAAAGAGAAAGCGGGCGAGCCGTGAAGGGAAAGAGAGCCGGAAGGTACCGGTAGGAAGAGAAAGCAGGCGAGCACGTGAAGGAAAAACAATGCTAGCGAACGGGGATGAGACCTGGAGAAAGGAAGCGGGGCGAGACCTGGGATAAGGAAGGAAGCGGGCAAAGCCTGAAGCGAAAGCAAAAAAAAATGGAAGGCAAAGGGATGAAAGCAGCCGGCAGCGTCAGCACCAGAAGCAAAGCAAAGGGTTGCAATGTGCCGGAAGAGAGGAAGGGGCGGGTTTAAGAAACAGTAACCCGGCAGAGAGCAGAAAGACTAGACCAGTAACTAGGAAACAGGAAGGAAGAATCAATGTCTGACCATACGCCATCGTTGCCACAAGCGCCAGCACGGCAAACGGCAAGGCACGTGACAGACCAGCCGTCCCCAGTGAACTCAACCATGGCAGATAATGTGACATCAATGTGGAGAGACATGGCAGCGATCCTGGAGGAACTGAAAGGCTTTAGATCCGACATTGCACATAGTCTGGAGGGACTTGATAAAAAGGTGGTCGATATGGACGATAGAATACAAGGTCTAGAGGCCAACTAGTCATCAGCAGACGTCCTGGAAACCCAATTCGATATGCGGATCTCAGAGCTAGAAAGAAGGGAAGAAGAATGTGCATTAAAAATGGATGGTTTTGAGAACAGGGAGCATTGAAATAATCTTTGCTTCATCAGGTTTCCCGAAAAAGAAGGTGAAACACAAAGAGACATCGTCCAGGCAATTAATGGAGTCATCAAAAAACTTTTTAATGATGAAAGCACCATGGAGCCCACCACTGATAGAGCCCACAGAGTGGGAGGAGGTACCCAAGACCCCCCGCTCCATACTGGCGAGGTTGCATTACACCCGGAGAAAACTAAAATCTTAGAAAAGGCAATGGGCCCAATTGAATGGGGAGAATCCAGGGTCGGCATATATCAGGATCTGTCCTCTTTTACTCTGTCCAGGTGTCGCTTTTGTTCCCCTTTGACAAAAAAGTTCAATTCAAATGGAAACCGCTATATATGGGGATTTCCCTTCTCCCTGAACTTGGAACATAAGGGATACAAATACAATTTGCTAATGGAAGATGACATTGGCAGGGTATCCCGAGAGCTACTGGGAGAGTTATCTGAGAACGAGGCATCCATGGTAGTGGGAGAGACACAGGGGAAAAGCCCAAGGTCTGAGAAACCTAATAGCAGATGTTGCATTAGGGGATATCGCAAGTTCAAGAAGTTGAATCCATCTTCCCCAGCACAAACCTGAAGTGGAAATCAAGGAACTTTACTGCAGGGCCGGATGGGGATCTTTCCTGCAGTCATTTGTGAGTAGTACAAACAATTCAAGGTGGTATGGGCTAAAATCCAATACCCAGAACGCTTATCATCCTGATGCGGGAGGCCCAATTCCAGGGAAGTAGTCAGTGATACCTAAAACAATAACCCACACGAGGATTTGCAGGGGTGGGGGGTTCTGAAGGGAGACGCACAAAATATAAAGTACTATGTGCCAATATTGCGGTTGGGGGGAGGGGCTCAGTGGAACGCTATTATGGAATAATTATGCTTGGAGAAGAAGGAAAGACCGATGGTCTGGACCAATGATGGCGTACATCTCACCAGTGGCTCAGACGTGATCAGAACGCGGGTGAGGGGGAAAGTTAAAGTTTTGGGGTTTGTTTATGTGGGTGGGGTGTTAACAACATTCTTAAAAATGACACAACACAGGGTGATTACCAAGTACCTGGAAAAGCAAGGGAAGGAGACAGGCGGCTTGGCACACAGGTATCCACAGGGTCAGCGATTCAATCAGATAATAAACGGAATCCCAAATGTCCGACCTGACCATCGAGATATCCATAGGCTCACTGAACATTAGAGGTCTTAACTCCCCATCTAAAAGATCACTAACGATCTGAGAATTTAACCGCTTGAAGCTGGATGTCATGTTCTTACAAGAGACCCCTTGGAGGGGGGGAGGTACCAGTCATGAAAGCGAGGGCTATCGAAAAAATCTACCAGGCCTTGTGTGAATCCAAAAAGAGAGGGGTAGCAGTGGTAATTGCTAGAAAGCTGAGCTTTACAGATCTCCCCACCCTTAGAGACCCAGAGGGACACTACATATTTGTAAAGGGGCTGCAAAAGGCCTAAAGGTATCCTTAGTCTCAATCTACTGCCCAAAAGAGGTACAGGACCACTACTGGGAAAAAGTGAAAGGGAAAATCAAAACCTTTGTAGAGGGGCATCTACTCACGGGGGGAACTTTAACATGGTCCTGGACCCGGCAAAGGACAGGAAGAGGGCAACCCCATCAAGGGGATCCTACGCGCAGCAGAAGATGGCTCGTCACTTTTCTCAAATAAATAATGAACTGGGGGTGGTAGATGCATTAGCTTGTGAGGGAGAAGCTGACCCATCGTACACATTCCACTCAAAGGTCCATGATACCTATTATAGGATAAACTATGTCCTCCTAGACACTCTCCTGATACATAGAGTGTCGAAATAAACCATAGAGCCGGTACCCTGGTCCGACCACGATTTGGTCAATGTAAAAATGGGCGAGTGGACTTCAGAGCAGAGAAAGGGGAGGTGGATGTGCAATGATCTGCTATTGAAAGATAAAGAGGTGGCCCAGGGCTTGTTGAAATCGATAAAGGAATTATTCCAGTTCAACAATAATGGGGAGGTGAGGTTGACGACTTACTGTGAGGCATTTAAGGCCACAATACGAGGGGAATTAATCAGACTGGGAGCCAAAAAGAAAAGGGAAAGAGAGAAAGAGAAGTTGGACCCAAGGAGTAAGATAGAGGCACTAAAACCTAAGGGGATGCTAAAATCCCAGATAAACCCCAGTTAGTCTGGCAAAAGTGCAAAAATATAGAACACAGTTGAGGGATCTCCTCCTGCATCAAACAGAGAGAAAGATAGCATTTCTCAAGCAAAGATATTTGGAGAAGGGTGAGCACGTGGATAAAATACTAGCCTGGAAATTGCGGGCCCAGAGAAATGGCAAGAGAGTAGGATCACTCCGCTAACCAGACTCAGAGAGGGTATATAGAGACCAACAAATAGTGGAGGAGTTTCATAAATAGAATTTGCCACCACGACGCGGGAGGGTAGGAGCCCTCGTCGCTCTTCATCACCGTTCTAGCTTCAGGAGAAGCTGCAGCGCCGAGCACGCACCCACCGGACCACAGGTAAGAGTGCGCAACATCATCCGTGCCCAATCTAATTGAATCCTGTGCAGGAATCAGAATAGAAGCGGGCCGTGACTCCAGCAACTCCTGGACCCAAAGTCCTCATTGTTTGTGCATTTTATTCTCAATTGCGCACCGGAGCCTTTGCAGAAAGCTCCTAAAATCGCCAACACATTGCATTCCACCTCGACATGCTCTGATAGGCTATCGCTGCCTATTATTTAGTAGCAGCACGACCGGAAGGCATTAGCCGGACACATACTAGAAGGCCACTAAAAAAGACCTGTTACCTGTCTGGGCCTGCCCGGGCAGTACCGGAGCCCAGGGCCCAGCCACGCTGCCGGCTCAATCTGACCGAACGACACACAGCAGGGTAAGCAAACTGCCCCCCTTTGTTTCCATACACATATGTTTTACCACAAGACCGTACCGCTTTAAATCCTAACTCCACTATCATCTGCCCACTCGCTGATGAGCTTAACAATCCCTAACCATGACTATTCTCCAATGAGAGCCCAATATATGCCGGCAAAGCATATTTCCTTCATCGCGACCCCTCACTATGTACCTAAGTTGCTTCTTATGCTATACGACCTGTAATGCACAATCTCACAGCCTTGCCTTCTACCGCACCGCGTGCCTCATGCCTGCACCATTGTCTTTGACTTATACTACTCCTACAGTGCCAATTGCACCACATCTCAAGCCACTGACATCAAATGTCAGTTCTATTCCCCAGTCTATAAGCTCTGTGAACAAGCTCCCCACAATCTGTACATTGTTACTCTTGCCTTGCACAGCGCGACCTGTACTCAGCTTTACTTACCAATCACAATTGCTTTACTCCCTCAGATTATATTAGCTTTGTGACCTATTTGTTGCCAATTGCATCTGGTTATTCAAACTGTACTGTATGCCCTATGCCATTCAGGCCACATCGCTAGCACTGCTCATTACGTGACCAATTCGCTGCCAACTGTAACCTCCTGCTGCTCTCAACTGCTTTATATGATCTATGCCATAGAAGTTGCATCGTTAGCACTGCTCATCAGCGCATTCCAGCCTTAGTGACCAACTTGCTGCCACTTGCATCTTGTTGTTATAAAGTGTATTGTATGATCTACTCCATTTAGGCCGTTTCGTTAGCTCGGATCCTTCAGTTCATATTAGTCCTGGTGACCAATTCAATGCCTATTGCTGTACTGCTTGCTCTATTCTGAACTCAGCCAGTCCCGAAATCAGAGTATTGGATAAGACTCGTGTGGGATTTACCAGGTAATGGGCACTATAGAATATAGGAATGCAGAGGTTAATGTATAACCTGGAAGAGATGTGACTGCTGCACCTCCGCACAGCGCAGGAGGATCCCAACCTATCCTAATTTGAGGAACTGGATGTTTTTGTAAGGAGTGTGCGCTTTCACTACTATTGTGTAAAACAGTATTACAGTCAAGCCTAATTTCTATTTTGTAAACAAAGTACCCATATGATACCCTTGTAGGGTGACTTATTTAATTATGCACAGAAGATATTTCAAAAACTCCATTCAGAAAACCAAAGTACACATAAAGTATTTCAAAAGCTCATTCAAAGAGCCAGTATTTCAAAAGCCCATTCAAAGAGCCAAAGCCCATTCAAAGAGCCAACACGTGTTTCGACCCGCTTGGGTCCTTTTGAAGGCTGGGCCTATGTAGTGCAAAGTAGTACAAAACGTTTGTGCCCGATTTCGAGATAATCAACCAACAGATATTATGATCATCCAATGTATGTGAGACACATATTTGGGAAAAGATATCATCCCATTAGTTAGACATTAGTGCATCTATTTACAGAATGTGCCCCACTTACCTCCAAAAGACAAATAGCCTTTGCAAGACATTGTCAATACCTCGGAAACACTACACAGGTCGAATGCTGGTCGGTCCTGTTGGGGTCAAATAATTTAGCAATCCAGATAGCAGCTGTTAATTTTCTCACCAGTCTTAAATTAGATACTTAACAGAAAGGAGCATTTAATTAATTGTTGTATGTGAATTTTTCTTCTATTTCTTCCTTTGTTTTATTCATGTCATAATTAATGTAAATAATGTAAATAAGTTTTCTTTTTTTTGTTTTTCTTTATTTATTGTGACATGTTTGATGTACGATGTATGCTAAATCGTGTTAAATGCTGTATTTCTATTTTGTCTTTTTGAAAGGTTGATTAAATTCAACCAAATCAATAAAAAAAATAAAAAAAAAAGATATCATCCCACAATTGCAAATGAGATACAAAGTGACTGCCAATGTTATCCATAATGTGTTACAATACATGGATCAGTTCATATGTCAATCGACAACAAGTAGAGAGAAAACAAGTGGAGCGGGGGACAAAGCAAGAGAAGAGAAAAAAAGCTGAAAAAATCAGTACATTGTATTAGCATATGATTTTTAAAAAGAACTCACTATTTACACCAAATCGTGCAAATATCAGCCTCCTTGTGCGCTAGCCCTGTTAGGTGCTTAAAGGCCGGTGGTGGCCATCCCCAAAGCAGTATGTGTGGATATATTTTGAAGCACAATTCACCTCCATACATAATTTTTCTAGTCGACGTTTAGTGATTCCTAATTTGATAACATGCTTGGTGTAAGTACCATTACTGGTGTATTCATGCATCAAGAAGTGTCATGTTATATTTAAAACTATTGTTACTTGTGCCAAATAAGTAGTGTTGTTAATCCTTTCTTCCAATATCCTTTATTAGACACAGATAAACCGTGCTTGCAATTAGTTGCTCGAAATATTGTTGACTGTTTAGATCTATGTGTCTATGATCTGTTAAAACTGTTAAGGTTGTGCATTTACCTTTAACTTGCACGTTGAGAGAGAAAATATCAGATCAAAGGAACCCTTTGGATTGGTACATGTCTTCTTATAACTGCCAGATCCTTTCAGATCCACAAGGTATTGTTAACTGTGAATATAAACCCTCCATTAGTTTAATGGGTCTAAATAGCTGGAAGCATGTCAAGTGTTAATTATCTAGACATAAAGTGAAAGGTAAGTTCACTACTTACTGAATATGCCTCCGGTCCTTGGCTTGAAGGCCAACGTGGATACAAGGCGATGTGTGCGGTCCTTAGGTTTAAATCCCCTGCCGAGTTTCGCTGCTAATAATTTCCAGTGACTTCCTTTGTAGTCACATGGACGCGGTCTCATGGTAATGCGACCACGCCCACGTCATAACGTAGGCGTACACGCGTCACCACGCGACCGCAACCTTAGTAATTCTCATCCGGCCTGTCAACTGAAGCGCGGCTGTTCTCATCTGTATCCGTGTGCCACAACGGAAAAAGTTGAAAAATGGGAAAAAATAATAAAAGGATATTTTTACACATTTGATTTGCAACTGCCATGTGTTATCTGTGTGCATGTTACTCGTCCCAGAGATGACCACCGCAAACATATTATATTATTGCCTGGTTCAACATATCTACTAACCTGATTTAGAATTTGATTATATTAACTCTCTCTTGTCCCAAATGGTCGTAATTGAACTCGAATTTTGTTTACCTGATTATACAATGACTGTTAATCTGATTGATTATTGTTATTCCATGAAGTTAAATGTTCATTACCAGTGTGTGATACTGCCTGGGGGATGGGCAAACAACCTCCTAGCCTCCTTATACCATGATTGCTTTTATAATCATAAGTATACATGGTTCATATACTTTTCTCGTCCACAGGAACCTTCTAGATCCTGAAAGCGAAATAGACACTTAATTATAACAAACAGGTTTTGATCTAAAAAGAGAAGCCAGTTTGATTTAGAGTCTGCTTGTGTTAAGTGACTTTAGAGAAATACGTTCAGTTCGTGGTCATGATTGAAACCGAGTGTGGTGCACCTAAATGTACAAATCATGCGGGCTTCCAGCTGCCGTAGAAAAAGTTGTCGGTCTCCTCCTCTTGGATGTTATCGTGCTTGTTGCAATCCCACGAACCGTATGTCTTTAATATTGTCCATTTGGTGTGTTGTTTGCCAATGTGTGGCAAGTGGCAGTTTGGCATCCTGTCCTCTCAGGTTGTTCAAGTGTTCTCTTAAACGGACCCGAAGTTCCCGTATGGTGCTTCCAATGTATACCCGTTGGCACACGCATAGTATGGCGTACACAATAAACTTGGACCTGCAGTTGATTTTGTCACGTATCTTGAAGGACAGCCCTTCGTGGCAAGTAAACTCTGTGACTGGTGACAGCATACTGGCAAAGATTGCAAAATCCACATTTGTGGAAGCCTATCGGAGGGCCCTTGAGCCACTCCAGCTGTGTACTGATGACTGGTTGAGGTTCTAAGAATGAGGGACTCGGTTTATTCCTTATTTCTATTAAAGAATAATCTTGGTCTATCGGAAACGTATGAGGTCAAATCAGAGTCTATCTTTAGCAGATGCCAGTGTTTGCTTAATAATTTATATAGCAGTCCATTGTCTTGGACATACTTGGTGAAGAAAATGATCTAATCTTTATTTGTGTTACTTGTCCGAATTGGAGTATCCAAGAGAGTTTCTCTTTTACAAGCATTCGTTTTGTGCATCCCTTTATTGATGCATTGGGATGAACACCCTCGTTCTTTGAACCTCCTCCTAATAAGTTCACATTCTTGATTAAAAGCAGTTGTGGCGCTACAATTCCGTTTGGCTCTGTAAAATTCCCCTGCTGGGATATTTGAAATTACTGATCTCCTATGGCATCTAGTGGCCTGTAATGTTGCATTAACCAATGCAGCTTTCCGAAAAGTTTATGTGTGAAGTATTATTGTCTATTTCAATCTTTAAATCTAGAAATTCTAGAGAGGTGCTATTATTGTTGCCAGAGAACTCAATCCCATACCTGTTGTCATTCAAATAATGCGTGAAGTCTTCAAAACGTGCTGGTGTCCCATTCCAAATTATAATGACATTGTCTATGTACCTTTTCCATGTAACAATTTCTAACTGAAAATCATGGTCACTATAAATATAGAAGTGTTCAAAATAACCCAAAAATAGAATGGCCAGGGATGGCACATATTTCGCACCCATGGCCACTCCTTGTGTTTGTAAAAAATACTGCCCATTAAACAAAAACTGATTATGATTGTCATGATGCCTACCCCCGGGGAACCAGACCAGGTCCAGCAACCCCAGAACAGGCATCAAGTTATTTTGAGCATGCCCAAAAACCCCTGCTAGGGGCTGTTTGGGTGCGGTCGCGCTAGGCTCATATGGAGAGTCAGTCATGGCGCCATAGGCGCCAGGCTCATAGAGTAGAACTTACTTGATGCAGACCATGCTGCAAGCTTACCTGATGCAGACCATGCTGCAGAGCTCCAAGCCAAATGAGGCTTGGAAGGGACTATTTTACCCAGGGACTATTTTTTACTCGGGTGGGGCTGGGGAGGAATACTTACCTGGGACTACTTTGGAGGCTATTTAAACCACGCCCGAAGAGCAGCACACGCTTCGCGTTATTCTGCATCCAGCAGCGTAATGCTCGCTGTGTCTGCAAGCCTGCATCCAGTCTTCTGCCACGCCCGCCTCGAGTCTGCAGCTCCAAGAAAAAGGGAGGAACAGAAGGAAAAGAGGTTAGAATAAGAGCAAAACCTTCGATCCTTACCTGAATTCCGGATCCACTGCGCCTTCGAGCTGGAAGAAAGAAGCATTTTACGCGCGCCTCCTCGCCTGCTGCAGCGCCGCGCTGAGCACGATCCCGCCGCACTCTGTCACCTAAGGGGAACACAAGAACAGCAAAGGTGAGCCAAGGGAATAAACAGAGGCAATAGTAACTACCCCCATAGACTTACCCGATTACCGCCGGGGGTACTATTTTTCTTCACGGGTCGGCGTAGTCTCCATTGCATCCTCGCCATACCCCGGCCCTTAATGGGAACAAAAGGACAACAAGGTGAGACGAAGGGACAAACAAGGGGAACTCTTCTCACCACAATAGACTTACCTAATTTTACCACCGGAGGCATTATTCCCCGAACTTCATATTTTCTCTCCACACCTGAATAAGGGAGCAAGCCACAGGTTACATTCTGGCCTTATTTTATTGAACTGTGTAGGATAGGCCAAATCCTTACCTGAACTTTTTCAGCTACCACGAGGAACTCTTCGCTGGGGTCAAGCTGAAAACTGCAAGGAATCGGACAGGAGTGAAAGTCAGACATGTGAACTCTTACGACCTACATACTTTTCGGAGTCAATATTGTTCTGGAACTCACCAATTCCTTCGAGCCAGTGAAGCAACTGGTTATCAACGCGCCCCTGCGCTCAATGCAGGATGGAGAGCTCATCTTTTCAAACCATCAGGTGAGACTATAAGAGGGGACATCAAAGGTGATCTGTGGGGAGAACAGCGGGGGTGGGGGGATTTACGCTCAAACCCACGGGTGGTTAATTCCCTTTCTCCATTTACAGAAGAATATTCCTACGGGCCAAGCAAACAAAGTTAGGTGGGCCAGTCCAGTCCGTCATCTCGGACCTACGCGTCACATTGGTGGAGACCGCAGCTGTCCAGTTCAGACCAACGCCTCTGTGGGAGCCAGGTGAGCGTAACAATGATGAAGAGTGAAATCTAGGAAAGCTTTAATCATCTTGACATGTTGTTGGTGAGTGGCAGAATGATTACGGAAGGTGAAGTCAATCGTGTCAAGTGCCAAGTCATGTTTAATCGATGTGTAAAGTGCTTTAACATCCAAACTTGCCAGTTTGTAATTGGGTTGCCAAACAATAGATTCGAGAATTTGCAAAGTGTGTGTGGTGTCATTAAGAAAGGCAGGTCGGGGGCGCTATTGCGCTTGGTTAAGATGGCTGCCTGAGTGCGATGCTCCGTGACGGGGAAGATCCTTTTCGCAGGTCATGCCTCAATACTGCCGCGCTATGTGCTGTAGTCTGGCGGATCGCTTGTCTAGGATCTACTGATCCTCCTGTTCGCTCAGCGTGTTCCAGAGAGGAGCCGAGGCAGAGATCCTCGCGGTGCAACGGGGCCCCGCCTGGACACACTCTGCTACCCCGCCACACGCATCCATAGGGAGCGGGCTCCCAAATACGCAAGCACCGCGTTCCCTAAGGCCGGCGGGGGAGGGGAGACCGCCACTCAGTGTGGCGCGCCCTTCTCAAACTGCTCTCAACAGTCGTGGCTGCGGTCCCAGGCCCCCTTGCTCCCCCCCGCCGATACGGTCTCCACTACGAACCTGCCGGGGCTTCTTCCATTCTCCATCCGCTCCTGCTGGCTCCCGCCCTCGATCCACTGCTCCGGACCGTGGCCTTGGAGACACCGCCCAGGCTCTTGCATCTGCTAGGAACGCCGTGGACCACACCGTTACAGAGCCGCGGCCCTGGAGACACCGCCCAGGCTCCGACATCTCCTGGGAACCCCGCGGACAAGGCGTGGCCTCCGGCTGTCGACTCCTCTGATGTGCTGGAGCCTGGAGCCCCGGAGGCATTGATCCACGTCGAGGTGGCACGCAGAGGTAGGCTCCATCAAGATTTAAGGTACGGTGGCCCCTGCATTCATTGCCACACCCCAAGTTGCCACTCATATGGAACGGTGCATACTTTGACTTTATCAACACTTTTTAGAGCACTAAAGGCAGCTTAAAAAAAGCCTACATAACGGTGCAGTGCTGGACTGGCCTGTGCTGCACTTCGCATCATCCAGCAACCTGGACATTACCACTGTCCTGCTCCCGGTTCCCTATGACCCTGTGAGCCCACTGCCCATGGTTCATTATGCACCAAATAAAAGGTGGATCCCCCATGTGCCGCTAGCCTGTTGAACTGAGAGCACCCTGCACGCCATACTGCCCTGAAGTCCACGCTACACGGCCTTCCTTTGTGGCGGCGGCATCCACAGCGCCCTGAACCTCGGCACTCACCCGAGGATACCCCCCGAATGGGCAGGGCCCCCTCTTCAGTTGGCTCACTGCCACCCTGTGGTCCACAGCGGCGATCCCGCCGATTAGAAGACGTGACAACACAGAAGAGGCACTACCCTATCCACGCACCGGGGCACGGTTGCGGAGCCCCCACTACCTACAATACCAAGAGCAGTATAGTTGCATCTACCACGCTAACTCCACTACTGCACTCCCGGTATAACTACAAAGCAGAAATTGGGATAAGACTCCGACACCGCAGAGTTACTCTGGGCTGAGCCCACTGCACTGCGCATTGCTCAAAAGTCTCGCACTCGGAGAGGTGCTGCCACGCTCGGTGGTCTGGTGACCCGTAGGCTGGGCTCCAGGCCGGGAAGCCCCTACACTCGGAGTGGGACCCCAGTACTGGGGCGTAGCTGGCCACTTACACCGGCTCACGTCCCCGGGGCCCACCCTTCGCTGACACTATGACCAAGGGAGTGGGTGTAGGCAAGAAACAGAGCTCTCTAAATATGTTTGCAAAGACTCCAGCTAAGCCGACAGCGGAATCACCTGAGGAGACCCCCGCAACATCGGCCCCACTAGCCCCCGATGACTCGCAAAAATGTTAGAATACATCCGTGAGGGGTTCACTACTCTTCACACCAAGCTGGATGACATGAATGGCACCATCTCATCCATAAAGGCGCATATTGAGAAAACTGATGGCCGGGTGGCAGAGATTGAAACAAGGATGGGTGCTGCTGAAGACGATCTTGGTTCCCTACGGGCCACGGTCTCCTCGCTGTCTACCCGAATGCTGGCAGTGGAAAAAAAGAATGATGACTTAAGAGTCCGTTCAAGGGGTAACAATCTATGCATAGTTGTAGTCCCCGAGGACAATATTAACAAGCCCATGGAAGACTTCGTGGAGCACATGTTGCTCTCAGTTCTTGATTCTCCTAAACTTTCCCCGCAGTTTGTGGTGGAAAGGGCCCACCGTTCCCTGACTGCAAAACCTAAGCCTGGCGCAACGCCATGCCCCATCATTGCCAGGATCTTAAATTTCCACGACCGTGATGCTCTTCTGAGAGCGGCGAGACTCAAAGGGGAGTTGCGGATGGGGGCACCAAGGATTCATCTCTACCCTGACTTTTCGGTGGCGCTGCAGCAGGAGCGTAAAACCTTCATGGCAGTGAAAAGAAGACTCCGTGATCAGGGGGTTAAGCACTCCATGTTATTCCCTGCCAAATTAAGAATAGAACACTCTAATCAAACATTCTTCTTCACAATCCCAGAGGAGGCCTCGAAGTTTATAGATGAACATTTCCAAGGCTGATACTTGACCACCGACATGGCGCCTATGTAGCCCGACCACATTGCGCCGACTCCATGCCAGGAAACGTGCCCAGAGATGCACCCACGCACAGCTGGAGCTATATTGCAGGGAATGCATTGGCAACTCAATCTTGTTGTTCCACCGAACTGTTGATCCTCCATTTACGCAGACTGTACTAACATCATTCAATCAAGACTGCAGTATTGAAAATCTCCTTATACGTCCCCCAGTCCGATGTGTCATTGCCAGGTCAGTCAACAGGCCCCCAGGCGCTGATGCCGACGAGTTTGTTATTACTATGGTTCTATTGGGTTGTCATTCCTGTGGCTGGGGGAGGGATGTAGGTGGGGGGAGGGGGAATTGGAAGTTTTGTTAAAAAGGACTTGGCGACCATAGAAGATGCCACACATACCACTGTATTCTGTCACGGGCTTGCGGATGGCACGATGTGCCTGCCCCCGTTGGGCTGGCTATGGCTACTGCCACTCCGCACCCCGGAAATCAACCAACACCCCCATACAAATGGTTGTTAGTAACTTGGCATTCATGAGCTGGAATATAAGAGGTCTGGGTAACTACAAAAAAATGAGGCAGATACAATTGTACGCGGAACGACACAACATTAAAGTCCTATGCTTACAAGAGACCCATGCCCAATCGGAACAATGCGAGAAGTTTGCTAAACAATGGGGGCCTCAAAGGTACTTTACCAAATATTCTACCCAAAATCGAGATGTCCTAACTTTGATACACAAGAGCCTAAAGTTCTCAAGTAGTCATTCACAGATAAACCCGCTGGGGAGGTATGTGCTATCCATGGTAAATTACAAAATCAAGAGGTAGTCATCCTAAATATCTATGGCCCGAATATCGATGACCCCGATTTCTACTTACACCTAGCCTCAGTGTTGGAGAGCTACCCTCTGGTCCCGATCATATGGGGCAGCGATTTCAACACAATACCTGACGTCAACCTAGACAGATCAGGCTCTAGGCCCCGCCAACTATCCAGGGCAGCCCGCGCAATTTTGCCTACGCTTCCTCGTTTGGCTTTCATAGACGCCTGGCGACTCATGTACCCTGACTCCCGCACATACTCCTACTATTCCACAGTGCATGATTCACACTCCAGGATAGATAGGTGGCTTATATCGGACATATTGGTCAGGTCCCTGTCCCACCTAATGATCCTCCTAGAACTTTATCTGATCACTCACCGGTATTATTTCACTTAATTGGGGGCAAGACTATGATAAAACAAGACAGTGGAGGATGAGACCTCACGCCCTACTCGACCAAGCCTTCGCTTCTGAACTTGAATCCTCCATCGAGGAATTCTTTGAGATTAACACCAACTCTGTCTCATCACAGGCTACTCTCTGGGAATCATTTAAAGCATACATCAGGGGTATTGCCATATCCAAAGGGTGTGGTATCCTGAAGGGAATCCGCACGGAGATCGCTGGTAGCGAGTCGACCCTGGCTGCCTTCGAGACCCAATATGCCCTGGATCAGGCTCCTGAAACGTTGGTACGACAGGGGTTGGAACTAGACACATTCCGCACCCTAGCAGAACGGGAGGTCACATTTTTAGACAGCCCAAACTCAGTTAGGAAATATGGTGAGGGAGAACGGCCGGGTCGACTGCTCGCCAGGTTGATTCACTGAGAATTCGGAGCCCCCAACATATCGGCGATAGAGAGACCAGACGGAACACTAGCCACGTTCCCACAAGACATCAATTCGGAATTCCTATCATTCTACATGTCATGATTCCTGCCCCTCATGTCCCCAGCCCTCGAAGATGTCAGGCTGGAGCCATGCCACAATCACCTACATAGCCCTCAAGGGCCGCTCCATCCCTCCAAAGACCCACTTGGAGTCAGACTTGGTGCTTGTGGCACCAGACTCACTCACTCCCATAGGATAACATTGGGGATTGGATTTGTAGTGCATTGATGGGGACAAGATGGATGCCCCCACATATTTCGGTTCCCAGAACTGCATGTGCAGTCTAGTCTTTTGGGTGTGGTTCAGCCCAGAAACACCTGGGATACCCAGAGACTATTTAAGCCACGCCCAGGCTGAGAAACATGCTTTGCGTTTTCTGCACCTGCAGCGTGACACTCACCGTGTTCGGATCGGTCTCCAGTAGGCCTGCATCTTTCTTCTGCGCTCAGTTCCTGCAAGAACACGAACACTGTTAGGAACAGCCTTACTTTGCAGCGCTTCTGCCCATCATTCATTTCTCCTTCTGTTCTGCGGGCATCTTCGGCGGTGTCATTCCCACCCCGGCACACCACTTCCTAAGGAAAAGGGAAAAGAACAGAAAAAAGGCATTAGTAAGTATTCAGCAAATCTTCGCTTATTTTTTAAAGACTGCACGAGCTTCAAACGCTTACCTGAATCCCAGCCGCTCTGGGGGAACTCTGTCTCTGGAACTTCTCATCCATCTGCAAGAGAGAAAAGACACTCCAGGTTAGCGTGGAAACATCTAGAGGTGCCGCATACCGCGCTTACTGACCGCATTTCTTCTTCATAACCGGAATCCATGCAGAAAACGTTGCAGCACCTAAAAGACACAGAAAAAGAACTCAGTTCAATACAAGGGTCGCATTGCGCATCGCGCTCTAAATCACCTTCAGCGCTACTCATCTCAGCAGCACGTCGCCATCCCCGGACGCTGGCCATCATCGAAGGAAGGAAAGGAACGAAGTTAGAGAACTGTTCAAAAGACTCATTATACTTACCTGTCAGACTCTTGCCAGTGAAGTAACTAGGCAGCAACGAGCCCGCATAAATCAACGCGCCCCTGCACTGAAAGCAGGACAGAGAGCACACTTTCCAAGAAAACAAGGTGAGCTGTGGATCAAAGGGAAGGGTTGGACCCCGGGGACAAAGGGGTTCAAGCACACAGAGACAATAGGGGGTTAAACTCTACCAATCCTGTGTTTCAGGCCCAGTCTCCAGTCGAGTAGACTCCAGGGAAGGGTCCGAGGTCGTAAGAGGTCAGAACAGGCTGAGTGACGTCCCCGTGGATACCAGGTGAGCGTTACAAATAGCAACCACAAAGATGGTGCGCTAACTGCAATCAGAATCAGTGAAATGCCGGAATTGCAATGCTCTTATGCGGAAGCAGGGGGTAGACCTTCAGCCAACTGGCTGATCCGATCACGTGACTTTGATCATGTGACCCAGTAGAAGCGGGCGATATGGCAACAGTGTTTCTGTCACAGCGTGTTGCCACAGCCCGTTTCCATTGCAATTTCCAACGCTGAAGGAACGGAGCAGCCACACCCCGGGACCCATGTGAGGCGAACGATTGCCTGTAGCGAGGTGACACCCTAGTAGGAGCACGGAAGCGCAGTACCTTAACAGTGTGGTGCAGTTGAATTTAAACTGTCGCTGTGCGCAGACGACATCCTATGTTACCTAACTGAAGTGCAACTCTCCATCGTCAGCCTAGTGGACCAAATTAACATATTTGGGACCTTTTCAGGCCTAAAAATTAACAACACGAAATTGAGTGTAATAACACTACAGCTAGTGCGCATACACGTGATAGCCCAGGGAACACTCAGAGAGATGAGGTTTGAGAATAAAGAAATTACCTATTTAGGGATATCTCTCCGCCCTGACCTGACTCGCTTGATTGAAGTTAACTTCACCCCAGCCCTCGCCAAACTGCGTGCAGATCCTACAAGGTGGGCCCCCTTGACTCTTTTGTGGTATGACAGGATGACCTCAATTAAAATGTCGGTCCTACCGCACCTGCTATATTTATTCATAGCGATTCCCACATGCCGCCCAGACCCATTTTTTGGGTAGCTTAAATCTATGATATCCCGATTCATATGGCAAGGGAAGAGACCCAGAGTCAAGCGAACCACTCTCACCCTCCCCAGAGAATTTGGAGGTTTCGCCTTACCGGACTTCTACCTGTACTACAAAGCAGCCCAATCGCGCATCTTACTAGAACACATGAGGGAAGTTATAAGCACATTCTGGTCCTACTTGGAGGATATGTATTCTCCCGTCAGCAAAGTTAGAGATCTGATATGGTCCCCACCCGAGTGTTAATACTCACCAACTCTGGATCAGGTATGTGGGAATGGTGACGGAGATAAAACCCAGGCAATCGGAACAAGTACCATGTAGTCGTAAAACCTGGGCCAATACTGACCAAGTCTGCTCACAGAGGGAGTTCTTTCCCTTGATAAACACCTCTGCTGTGAAGAACAGACCAGAACAGATGAGCAAATCAACTGAAAGAGCTGGTTGAACACACCGCCACGCTGCCAGCCTGCTGGTCTATCACAGGTGTTGGGAATTGCTTATAAGAACTGAAGCACTCTTCAACGCGTGTCTACCTACCAATAGCAAAAATAATTGTAATACTATGTCTGAGATCTTACCGGTAGTGTGCTAGTCCATTGGGAAGATGGATTTAGTTGCGGAAGACAAGGAATCCAAGGGAGAACAAACAAGGGAAAAGGGGGATGTTAGTAAGGGTCTAAACCCTAACGGCACGAGGAACGCACTACTTCCGGGAAGGTGCACTGATTGTTAGCTGCAGAGCGTCCTGGTTACGTGCACACAGTGTTAGGGAGAATTCTCTGTTTAGGCTGAATTTCCCTACCTAGTGAGTCCCCCAGCAGCTTTGCTGGATTTCTGGGGTTTCTTTTTTTCTCCTGCCAAGAGTGAGACTCTTTTACCCTCACTCTTGGACATGTTGAACTGTGTTATCTTGGACGAACCTTGTGTTGAATGGGCTATGGGGTCTTTTACTCCATAGGGCCTCATGTATTTTTGTGATGTGGGTTACACAGCACCCTCTGTGCCGTGACCCAGGGGTGTCCTAGGGACCCCCCAACATAGACTCCATACCCTGGGACTGACTACTGTCTCCCAGGGCATGTAAAGTCACCAAAGACTTTGCTAGTCTTGAATCCTGAACAGAACCAGTACAAACCATCATATTGTGGACGTACTGGCTGGGGCAATTCGATTGCCCCAGGGTCTGTTAGTCGAGGGGGCACGTCTCCGTCCCCCCTGATCGAGTTTTGGCTGGTGGCAGTGGAAACTACTTTTTATATTCGACCGCGAATATTTCCCTATGGGATTTCCCATTGTTTTAGGCTAACACATTTAATTATTTATTTACGGTAGCCTTAAACATACCGCCGGTTTATATATTTATTTTTATAACTCCGGTTGGGACTTTTTGCCAAAACTTGATTCTAAAATGGCGTTGGTGTTCGCCTCTGTAACTCTGACCCAAAGTGGAGCCCTTTGTTCCACTTTTGGCGGGCTTCTCCACAGAAGCCCTCCAAAGTGGTGCCACTCTGTCTGGGGTACTTAGGAGGGGTGGAGGGGGATTTAGGCACCCTGGACTGAGTTACCTTGGTAACTCAAGTCGCACTCCGTCCTGATTGGCCCAAGTGGTGAGCCGCCCGGCTCACCACTTAGCATGGTTGAGTGACAGCTAGGCTGAGTGAATGGGGGTTTGCTGCATAAAAGCAGGGCTTTGGGGACTGGGACTTCAGAAGTCGCCACAGGACCAAGAATCCGACGAGGGAAGAGCTGAGCCGACCTGCTTCGACGACACCACCCGGTGGAGCCCTGCTGAACCGTCTCACCACTTTTCCCGACGACCGAGGAGAACTCCTAACAGAGTGGCTCCTTCCCTTGACTGGTGGGGACAACCAGTTTTCGCCTTCTTTTCGCTTCTCGAGGTATCTCGTGGCCGCCTTGCCAGTGCCAAGCACCCCGGCAACCGGAACCCCACCACTTTTACCCCAACCACGAAAGTCGGTACAACCCTTCAACCGGAGGACTCCGCGGCTGGTTTCTTCCCGGGCAGTGCAACGACCCTCTTCTTCTGCTCTTCAGCGAGAACTTCTTCTCCCCTGACCGACGTCGAGCCCTGCTGCCACTGCCTGGAACAACTGCCACCGCTGGAGGATCCTTTCCGCTTAAGGTACCGTGTTCCGCCTGGCTTCCCTTGCTACCGACTGTACGGGGTAGATTTAGCCCCCGGCTTTCGAACCTGGGAGTGCCTGGGACACCCTGGCTAAACTTTCTGAGCCACTCTAACCTCTTTTTGACTCTTTGCAAGACTTTGAATCTCTAACTAACAGTGTGATCTTGGGCACATTTTCGCTCCGGCTACTCTAAGAGTGGGCCCTGCCTAGTGACTTTTGCTCACCTGTGACTTTATTCTTCTTTAAGCCTATTGCAAGTGCTCTGGACCTTAGAGTGGTGTGTCTAACCCATTTCTGTTTTTTTCTCTCCCTTTCTTGGAAACTACTAGAGTGTCATCTAACGTTAAGCACTCACCTCTGTTTTAATTAAGTGGTGTTTACTTAGAGTTGTCTAGATAGGAGAAAGGATTGAATCTACTTTCATTATAACTGTGTTGAAGTGCTTTTACTATATTTTTGCTAGAGTGTTTTTAACTTATGTGTATTTTAAATAAATAACTATATACTTTTGAAACCAAGCTCTGGTCAGTGTTTGCTTGTGCTATTGTGTTTTGGTACATATTGTGTATACTTTACATACTGCCTAACTCTTCTTGAGAGAGGTCTGACTGCTCAGCCACAGCTACCAGGTAAATCTGGGTGGTACAGACTGCTACCAAAGGGGTTTACTGCTCTACCTGTAGTCTTAAATCTTTTGCAGTGTTCCCCAAGGGAACTGCACAGGTTTCTGCCTAACACTGGTGTACAGCGGTGGGATTTGTATTGAGTATACATTTTATTGTGCTTTAGATACCTTAGTGCAACTAACCACAAAGCTTAGCACTGAAAAAGTAAAACCTCTAACATGTCAGTTATAGAAAGCTATAGTCAAGAGTCCCTTGCAGCCAAAACTGCTGATTGTTTAAGAGTGCTCTGTAAACATAAGGATCTCCTGACTAAGGGCAAGAAAATGGAGCTGATTGAAAGATTGTTAGCTAACCAAAGTCTGGGTGATGGTTCAGAGGAACCTACCACTCCAGCGACTGTAGATGACAGTGTTGAAGTTAACATGGAGCAAAATGTTGATGTTTCTGAGGAAGAGTCAGAAGAGGAGGGTGAGGCTGTTGTAACTGTCCCCCCTAGGCCTCTGCCTGCTCTACCTGCTGTACCTACTGGACCTTTACCAGGTCCCACATTTAGTCCTCAGTACTTTGAACTGGAGAAAATGAAGCTAGAATTGGAGTATAAGAAACTTAATGCTCAAACTGACAAAGAACTAAGGCTAAGGGAAATGGAGCTCAAGTATGACTTAGAAATGAAGAAATTATCTGTTGAGAATGTTTCTCTCTCTGGCTCCTCTAGAAGTTCCAGTCCTAAAAGACCCCGGATGCCTAAAGAATTGGTTGGTATGTATGAGCCTAAGTTGGATGTGTTGGATTGGTTGTCTCTGTTTGAATATAATCATGGGCTCCAGAACATCACAGGAAATGACTTACTCACCTGGTTGTTCTCTAGGCTTCCCCCTGTTGCAACTGATGTGGTAATGGAGATGGGGGAGGAGGATAGGAAGGACTATGAATGTGTGAAACTAGCTTTGATAGCTAGGTTTGGGAAGACCCCTTCCCAGTATCTTAAGAGGTTTAGGAGCCTCAAAAAGCATGATGGTACCCCTTGGGCTACCTGGGTGAGTGAATGTTTGAAAAACTTAGAGGGATGGATTAAGGGTTACAAGGTGAACACTTATGAAGGTATGAAGAATTTGTTTATGTTGGAGACTATTTATGATGCCTGCTCTCCTGAGCTCAGACAACACTTGGCTGATTCCAAGGAATTAGATTCCCGGAAACTAGCTAAGGCTGCTGACTTGTGGGTTGCCAACAGGGCCACTCACAAGGATTCTGGGGTAACTCAGAAGAAGGATGGGGAGAAACAGTCAAAAAAGGACTCCAAAGAGAATTCTAATAATTCCTATCCCAAAGAGGGCCCCAAACCACAAAATAACCAGGGTAAGCCACATGGGAAACCTAGTCAGGCTACTGTACCTTCTGGCCACAAGCCAGAAGGAGGTCAGAACAAGCCACCCTTCCAGAGAGCATTTGGACAATGCTATGTCTGTCAGGGTACTGACCATATCAAAGGAGATCCCAAGTGCAAGGGTAAACCTGCAGGGATCAGCACAGTCTCCTTAGCCTTCACTCCTGAGGATGAAGTACAGATGGCTAGTGCCCACTTTGAACTCTTTGCTGAAGAACCCTTGGGTCTTCAAGCAACTGTAAACTTAGAGCCTATGGGTCTGGTTAGTCCCCAGAATAGGGTTGTGTATAACTCCCTACCTGTTAACTCTAAGGTGTATTATGTGGACAGTGTTCTTGTCAATGGCCAGGATACTCCTGCCAGGAGAGACACTGGGGCCAGCAGAACAGTAGTGGATGAAAGCTTCTTTCAACCTGAGGATGTGGCCAAAGCACCCAAAGGTCCCACTAAGATGTCTGGAGGCCCTGTCCAAATGGTTCCTATTCTACCAGCCCTCATTCAGTGTAACAACATGACAGTGAGGATCCCTGTCAGTGTTCAGACTGAGGTACCTGGGAAGGTCCTGTTAGGGAATGACCTAAGAACTCTAGGAGTAGTGTCACATACCCCCAGGCCTCCCAGTATGGAGAAGCAGAACTTAACCAAATTGGCTAGAAAGGCTACCTTGAAGGACCCTTCTAAGCCTGTGGGACCCTCTACTGAGAACCCCACTACAAGCCCTGGTGTTAGTAAGTTGACCTCTAACCCAGGCACATTTCAGGATAGTATGCTAGGAACATGGGTGCCCCAACCAAGCTCCATCATTGTTCCCCTAGTCTCAGAGTCTCTGACTCCCCCTACTTCTGAGGAAGAGGTGGATAGACCAACTAGGCCCCTATCTGGACCTGAGAGAACTGGTAATTCTCAGTGCTGGTGGAAAACCAGAAAAGAAAAGTCTAAGGCCAAAAACCTTCAGACTGTTGGACCTTCTACTGAAGACCCCAACTCAAATCCTAATATTAGGGGGGAAACTCCTAAAATAGGTAAGGGTAGATCTAAGAGGAAAGGGAAGCAGGTACATTGCCTAACCCCAACCCCTCCAACCAAGAGGCCTAAGACCCAACCTGCTCCCACAAGAGAGGTGGTGAGGAACCTGGGAGGCCCCTCTAGATCTAAGGGAATCCTTTATAAGGACCCCTTCAAAAAGCCTAACATAGGTTCAGAAGTTGTACCAACTTCTGAGGGACTGGTCAACCAGATCCCCTATAACAGAAAGACTGATGTTCCTCAAAGGGTCTGTAGGTCCGTTAGCTTGCAAAAGAAAACCTTTGAGTTCTCCATTGAACATAGGTCAAGGTGTCACCATCAAAATGCTGATGGACTCTCTAGGATGTATATCATCGACTAGAGGTATGAGGTTCATCCGGGAGTGGATTAAATCCTCCTGTCCCTTAGTCTGGGGGGGGCGAGTGTTAGGGAGAATTCTCTGTTTAGGCTGAATTTCCCTACCTAGTGAGTCCCCCAGCAGCTTTGCTGGATTTCTGGGGTTTCTTTTTTTCTCCTGCCAAGAGTGAGACTCTTTTACCCTCACTCTTGGACATGTTGAACTGTGTTATCTTGGACGAACCTTGTGTTGAATGGGCTATGGGGTCTTTTACTCCATAGGGCCTCATGTATTTTTGTGATGTGGGTTACACAGCACCCTCTGTGCCGTGACCCAGGGGTGTCCTAGGGACCCCCCAACATAGACTCCATACCCTGGGACTGACTACTGTCTCCCAGGGCATGTAAAGTCACCAAAGACTTTGCTAGTCTTGAATCCTGAACAGAACCAGTACAAACCATCATATTGTGGACGTACTGGCTGGGGCAATTCGATTGCCCCAGGGTCTGTTAGTCGAGGGGGCACGTCTCCGTCCCCCCTGATCGAGTTTTGGCTGGTGGCAGTGGAAACTACTTTTTATATTCGACCGCGAATATTTCCCTATGGGATTTCCCATTGTTTTAGGCTAACACATTTAATTATTTATTTACGGTAGCCTTAAACATACCGCCGGTTTATATATTTATTTTTATAACTCCGGTTGGGACTTTTTGCCAAAACTTGATTCTAAAATGGCGTTGGTGTTCGCCTCTGTAACTCTGACCCAAAGTGGAGCCCTTTGTTCCACTTTTGGCGGGCTTCTCCACAGAAGCCCTCCAAAGTGGTGCCACTCTGTCTGGGGTACTTAGGAGGGGTGGAGGGGGATTTAGGCACCCTGGACTGAGTTACCTTGGTAACTCAAGTCGCACTCCGTCCTGATTGGCCCAAGTGGTGAGCCGCCCGGCTCACCACTTAGCATGGTTGAGTGACAGCTAGGCTGGGTGAATGGGGGTTTGCTGCATAAAAGCAGGGCTTTGGGGACTGGGACTTCAGAAGTCGCCACAGGACCAAGAATCCGACGAGGGAAGAGCTGAGCCGACCTGCTTCGACGACACCACCCGGTGGAGCCCTGCTGAACCGTCTCACCACTTTTCCCGACGACCGAGGAGAACTCCTAACAGAGTGGCTCCTTCCCTTGACTGGTGGGGACAACCAGTTTTCGCCTTCTTTTCGCTTCTCGAGGTATCTCGTGGCCGCCTTGCCAGTGCCAAGCACCCCGGCAACCGGAACCCCACCACTTTTACCCCAACCACGAAAGTCGGTACAACCCTTCAACCGGAGGACTCCGCGGCTGGTTTCTTCCCGGGCAGTGCAACGACCCTCTTCTTCTGCTCTTCAGCGAGAACTTCTTCTCCCCTGACCGACGTCGAGCCCTGCTGCCACTGCCTGGAACAACTGCCACCGCTGGAGGATCCTTTCCGCTTAAGGTACCGTGTTCCGCCTGGCTTCCCTTGCTACCGACTGTACGGGGTAGATTTAGCCCCCGGCTTTCGAACCTGGGAGTGCCTGGGACACCCTGGCTAAACTTTCTGAGCCACTCTAACCTCTTTTTGACTCTTTGCAAGACTTTGAATCTCTAACTAACAGTGTGATCTTGGGCACATTTTCGCTCCGGCTACTCTAAGAGTGGGCCCTGCCTAGTGACTTTTGCTCACCTGTGACTTTATTCTTCTTTAAGCCTATTGCAAGTGCTCTGGACCTTAGAGTGGTGTGTCTAACCCATTTCTGTTTTTTTCTCTCCCTTTCTTGGAAACTACTAGAGTGTCATCTAACGTTAAGCACTCACCTCTGTTTTAATTAAGTGGTGTTTACTTAGAGTTGTCTAGATAGGAGAAAGGATTGAATCTACTTTCATTATAACTGTGTTGAAGTGCTTTTACTATATTTTTGCTAGAGTGTTTTTAACTTATGTGTATTTTAAATAAATAACTATATACTTTTGAAACCAAGCTCTGGTCAGTGTTTGCTTGTGCTATTGTGTTTTGGTACATATTGTGTATACTTTACATACTGCCTAACTCTTCTTGAGAGAGGTCTGACTGCTCAGCCACAGCTACCAGGTAAATCTGGGTGGTACAGACTGCTACCAAAGGGGTTTACTGCTCTACCTGTAGTCTTAAATCTTTTGCAGTGTTCCCCAAGGGAACTGCACAGGTTTCTGCCTAACACACAGTAATCCTGGAATCGGGTAAATCGCAGAGCATCCTGGTTTTGACTAAATGAGTATTAGTCGGGGTCAAGCAGCACTGGGGCGTGCAGAGGTAAGTATAGGGACAGGCATATGTTTCTGTTTTCGAGCAGGCAGAAACTAGGATCAAAACGGGAGACAGTCCGCGGGACATGGTAAGTTCGGCAACGGTGCGGGCGAATGATACAGAATCTGTAGGCAAAGTGCAGTCCGTTGTCAAAGCAGAGGTCCAAGATAAAGCAGATTCAAACAATAGATTTCAGGCACAACTTTAATCAGAAGCAGTGTGTGACAAAACCAGAGGAGTTTTATGCAAGTGAAGTGGGCGGGGTCTGCAGCATAGAACTGACGGTACAACCACATGATCTATCTGCAGCGTACGCTGCGCTGTAGTGGGACGCAATGTCGTGAAATGGCGGATATACACGACACATCTCCATGGCCACTGCGAACGATGAAAAAAGGGAGAAGCCGTGCACCGAGATTGCAGAGAAGCAAACTTCCAAAAACAGCATGTGGATTGTGGGGTCGAGAGTGGATTTTTGGGATTGTGACACCAAGTCAGTGCCAGTGAAACTCAGGGAGCACCCAGTTCTCATGGTAAATTGGTCATTGCGGAAGAATAATAGTCGAAACAAGGCCCTTTCCTCCTGGCCATCCCGCTTTGAGCTCATTATGAGGGCCCCCAATAGAGCTAGGTAAAAGGGGATTCAAAAACGCACAAATGTGGTCTGACAAAGGTCTGGAGAGGGCGGGACAACTCTTCTAAAACTGATGTTTCAGGGACTTCTAGTCAGTGAGGGAGGTGCTGGGGGCGGAGGGAGTGACAGTGTTTGACTATGTGAGGCTGAAGGTAATTTGTACAGACCCCATGGTCCTGCCTAAGCTCTCCCGTCCATTAACAGACTTTGAACGAGTCATCAACGAAGCCACCACCAGGAAGGGGATTGTGTCCAAATTATATAGAGTGATGATTACAGCAAACTTGGAAGGGAGACACCATGTTATGCAATTCTGGGAGGCGGAGACCGGGAGGGAAATAGCCAAAGAGACTTGGGACCAGGAATATCAAATTATGTTTCATGGGAATTTGTTTACGGCGACAATGGAACATAACTTTTAAATGTTACACGGGAGGCACCTACCACCCCAGAAAATGTGGGAAAATGTCACTGGGGTCTCGCCCCTTTGCCCCAGAGAATGTGGAATGCTAAGCACATCATATCACATGTGGTGGTCATGCCCCAAAATCCAGGTGTACTGGGCTGAAGTCCTTAGTTGGATGAAGGAGGTGGTGGGCATAGCCTTTACCCTTGATCCACTGCAAATGCTACTGGGGGTGCCAGAGAGGGACAGATAGGAAAGCAGGCTACTGAGAATATGTGAGGTGATGCTGAGAGTGTCCCTGGTAGCAAAAGCACAAAGGTGGAAGAGTACTGTCATCCCCTCAAAAGCGGACTGGTCGCTCAATCTCGGGGACATTTCTTTCTTGGAAACACTCACTGCAATGATAAACGGTAAGATGGAATTCTTTTTCATGGATTGGGGAATGTTCATACTAAAATGGGGAGAGAGCAGACCATAAAGTGTCAGCATGACACACAGCAAGGGCCATCTGGATCAGTCGGGTGGACACACACAGGACATACTCACTTTTTAACAGGGGGGCGTTTCCTCTAAAGAAAGAAAAGGAGACTTAAAGATCCTAAATTACTTCACAATTTAGGCACCTAGAATCTCTGCATCTCTGCCTTAATGCTGTAACAAATCCAAACATGAAGAAGTAAATGATGTAACTCAGTGTTGTGTAAGTTGGTTTGCAAGGGACTGGGTGGGGGCAACGTGGAGGGATGTAATGGGAACAAAACGCTACACAAAATATGTTAAAGGAGAGTTCCGGGACTTTTTTTTTATTGTCCCTACGGTTCGGCCATGTGTTTTTAAGCATAACTCGGTAGATTGTGGAAAACTTTCCTATGGAGCTTACCCGACTTTTCGTCCATTAACGCACTCGAAATCAGCCGCCATTTTCTGATAATCCTATCACTTGCCGCATCGCCCTGGCTCACCTGCTTTTGCGGCACTAAATCAAATCCCCCGCCCCCGAGGCTGACATCAGCAGACGCGTACCGCCCATTTCCCAACGCCAAAGCACGTTTCGTGTCAACAATCGCTGCGCCTCAGCTAATGAAGTGTCGCCATGGAAACGGCAGGACGCCTCTTTCCTCAATAAGTATAAACACACCGTTTCACAACACACAGCAGCAGATTTTCGATTCCATTACTCTCGCTGTGTTACTTTGAGTATTCTGTGACTCGTTTCTGTGCTCTGGTCAGCTACCTTCGTTGATTGTAGCCCGTGTGAACAGATACCAGTACCACCGCTATAAATTATTTTACTTTCTTTACCACACAATGGCTACAATAATGCCGTATATGTACGAGCCCGAGTACACCGAGGAAGAACTACTGGAAAGGCAAGCACGCGAAAACGATGGGGATTCGGACGGCAGTTGGGAGGACCAGTCAACGGATGAAGAGCCTGGACCATGTCGCATGGACGGCGTCTCCACCTGGTGCACGTGCAATCGTTGCGAGCTAATGCCAACTGAGGAGGAGAACTGCTGCTGCCGTGAAAATTCCGGGTGCTTGGCCTACATTTCGGAAGGCGAGCCAAGTCCGCAATGCATCACCGAGCTGCCAGAGTTCAGGGAAGCCTGCCTCTCACGGACAGTGTTGAGGATGATGATGGTGCTTATGCACGAACTTTGCGGCACTGTTCGTCCGCGTAATCCGAGTAACGAGTAAGTATACTCTGGTTGTGATGTCAGTGATGCCACTACTATTTCATGGTCGTCTCCCACATATAAAACTACATCTACATATCATTCGAATGCATGTAAATTGGTTCCATGTTGTGCATTTTCTAGATAGAATTTTTTTCAAAGCAGAATGACATTTTTGTACCTGAATCGACAGTGATAAGAAAGTTGTCATTTTAATACAGTTTGCATCTTTCATTTTCACAGGTGGTACAGGCTGGTGGCCTATCGTTGCTTCACTTGGTGGCTTCACGGGAGGCTCGGACACCGCGTTCGGAGAGTAATACCTGCCTGTGCGGTACTTGCCATTAGACATTTCCCCAGCGACAGTGGACAATACCGCGGCTTTTCCCGGGATGTGCTGCAACCGCAACTTTACAATGTGTAATGTTTATTATTTATGTTCAATTGAAATTAAGATCTAAAATAAAACCCAACATATATTTTAACAATGGTTGTTTTGATTTTTTAAATGAATCTAGTGTGTCTCCATTGAATAGTCTTCCTGTGCCTTGTCTTGTCACACCACATGTCTCCGGCCAGCATCCTCCCTCACGCTGGCCGCCCACCTTCAATCCACATAACCGTTGAACCCATATGCAGCAGACATACATATGTTATTTTGCGGGTTGGCATCAAGCCTCCCGGCCTTGCCTCCTCCCCCAAAAATACTTACCACACCACTTTGTTCAGGGTCTCCAGGGTGAACTTCACCCATATATTCTCCTGGGAGGCTGAGGTATTTATAAACTCACCCCCCTGCCTTCCATGTACTAGATCCTGCAGCCTGCCTCTTACATGCAGTTAGATGGCCTCTCCTTGGTGAGGCCCTACGGCAAACGAGTCTTGTCTGCACGACCACCGCCCGCACCGGGGTACTTGCGCTGGCAAGTGGAGCTGTCAGGGAGCGATAAAGGCCAAGAGGTGCCAAAGACCATGTACACTTCAAAGTGGTCTATAGAGCATGGGTTGTTGTTCCCATGTCTACCGCCAGACCCCGTGTCTCCTGCCAAGCATCTCCCCACACGCTGGACGGCCCCCTGCAATCCACATAAGTGTGTCTCCATTCACGAGTCTTCCTGTGTCTTGTCTGCACGACCACCGCCCCAATCCACCCCCCGCCCTATCAAAGGCAGTTCGCACCGGGGTACTTGCGCTGGCAAGTGGAGCTGTCAGGGAGCGATAAAGGCCAAGAGGTGCCAAAGACCATGTACACTTCAAAGTGGTCTATAGAGCATGGGTTGTTGTTCCCATGTCTACCGCCAGACCCCGTGTCTCCTGCCAAGCATCTCCCCACACGCTGGACGGCCCCCTGCAATCCACATAAGTGTGTCTCCATTCACGAGTCTTCCTGTGTCTTGTCTGCATGACCACCGCCCCAATCCACCCCCCGCCCTATCAAAGGCAGTTCGCACCGGGGTACTTGCGCTGGCAAGTGGAGCTGTCAGGGAGCGATAAAGGCCAAGAGGTGCCAAAGACCATGTACACTTCAAAGTGGTCTATAGAGCATGGGTTGTTGTTCCCATGTCTACCGCCAGACCCCGTGTCTCCTGCCAAGCATCTCCCCACACGCTGGACGGCCCCCTGCAATCCACATAAGTGTGTCTCCATTCACGAGTCTTCCTGTGTCTTGTCTGCACGACCACCGCCCCAATCCACCCCCCGCCCTATCAAAGGCAGTTTGCACCGGGGTACTTGCGCTGGCAAGTGGAGCTGTCAGGGAGCGATAAAGGCCAAGAGGTGCCAAAGACCATGTACACTTCAAAGTGGTCTATAGAGCATGGGTTGTTGTTCCCATGTCTACCGCCAGACCCCGTGTCTCCTGCCAAGCATCTCCCCACACGCTGGACGGCCCCCTGCAATACACATAAGTGTGTCTCCACTCACGAGTCTTCCTGTGTCTTGTCTGCACGACCACCGCCCCAATCCACCCCCCGCCCTATCAAAGGCAGTTCGCACCGGGGTACTTGCGCTGGCAAGTGGAGCTGTCAGGGAGCGATAAAGGCCAAGAGGTGCCAAAGACCATGTACACTTCAAAGTGGTCTATAGAGCATGGGTTGTTGTTCCCATGTCTACCGCCAGACCCCGTGTCTCCTGCCAAGCATCTCCCCACACGTCATTCATTCACAAACACACCCCTGTTTCGAATTCTTTATAACCCACTTCATATTTCTAATGAGAACTTCTTTGCGCTTTGCTAGTCAACCCGTGAAGGTGCTGGTTGTCTGCTCTTCGTCTCTGTGAACTTCCGTGACCACTTTGAGCAAACTCATCAGTTTGCAACCTGTGAACTGCTCCCTGTTCTACGACAAGAAACTACTCTGATCCCTGCATCTAACTGTTTGCTCGTCAAGGTAAGGCCATGTACCATACTCATTTTGCGTCCAATTTCTTTTCATTCAAGACAGTACATGCAAGGAACTAGTCACATGTTCTGAGTTTAGTCAAATTATTTTTGTATTTTTTTAAAGTTATTCAAATACTTATCCGCATGTGAATACCGTGTATAGTTCCAAAAACCAAAACATACCTTGCATTGAACCTTTTATGTATTTAATTTTTTAACACATTGGTATTCATAGAGAATTGTTGATCTTTACTTTTCAGAACTTTCCACAATGCCTGCCTGTTCCATTGGCGGTTGTCCTTCGAAGACCCATAATAAATCTGAAGGTACTATAATGCATGTTTTCCCTAAGACAATAGATCAGATAAGAGAATGGGTCCGATATTGCGGATATCCACCCTCTGAGCTTGAAAGTAGAGTCCTAGAAGTCTTTGCGGACAAGAGGGGTGATCGATACCGCATCTGCAGCAGGCACTTTACCTCTGACATGTACTCCACATCATTGCTAATAAAGAAGAACACACCGCGAGCGAGGCGAAAATTGCTCTCAACCGCTATTCCCACTCTATTCGTCCACATCCCTCCACTGGTGAGTCAAGTTTACGTATTTATCTCTCGGCCTTGCGGTAGTGTGTAGCATTAGCTAACAATAATTTCCCCATTTATGTATCCACTCAATATGAAGGCGGAAGATTCTCCATCCGTGTCGTTATTGCAGTCATCAGCCACTTCAAGCGCCTATCGGGTAATATTACTAGGCTATTCTGCCACTGACTTGTTTTAGGCATGTAAATCAATAGTTTTAATTTATCGTGTAATTATTTTACCTAATGGTACACCCTTGTACTCGTCCTCTAGTCTTTGTTTTCAGTTATAATTATTGTTATCCAAAATAATTCAAGTACTGTCTTTCAGGGAGATGCTGAGGAGTCCAACGTATTGACGACTACCGTTGATGTCACTCAGATGCTCGAGGTACGTTTCAGGACAGTTCCATCGATGGAGATCATCAGATCTTGCATTCTTGTAGCGTGATTGTTACACACAATGTTTCTTTCGTTTTTAGCCATTGATATGTCCTTCTGTCGTCGCCCTCCTATGTGTCTTCTTTTTTCAATATTGTGTTCATTACTAATGAAAGTCCTATGTTTCAGGGAGTCGATGGAGCATTAGTCCAAGAAGAAGGGGGAGCGTGCAGTTACGGGTCGGCGCAACAGCTTGCAGAAGTGTGCACCGCAGTTACATCGTCCCTTGATGTTCTTATGCATTTCGAGGTATGGATACTGACAGCTCGATCAAGCGAGATCATATGACGTGATTACATCCGCTATACTTCCTTCTTTATTAACGCAAGTACTATGTTTCAGGGAGATGACGGAGCTTCTTCTACAAGAACATCACCCCTAGTAGTTGATGCAGATCTCTGGGTGGTGACACTTCCAACGATCGAGCAAATCGAATCATATTTAGATATCCATTATTTATTTTAGACAACTGATCATTTGTGCAGGTCTATTTAGATGAGCCGTTGACGCCTGCACAAAGTGTATGTTCTTTTTAACAAAATAGAAAACCATACTAATGCAATTACTGTGTTTCAGGGAGTTACTGAAGCATCATTTTCAATAATATCATCAATGGAAGTCTATGAGGAGCCCGAGGTATGGATCTTGACAGTTCCATCTAACTAGATCAACAATGCGTGAATAATTGTCGTTTGAATGTTCTACACAAAGCGTTCATTCGTGTTTTGCTATTGAGATGTACGTGGGTATTGGTCCCCAAGTACATTTTGTGTTTTCGATATTATTATACATACTAATGAAAGTTCTATGTTTCAGGGAGTCCATGGAGCGTCAGTGCGTGATGGATGTGCTTATCAGGAAAACATAGTCGTTGCAGCGCAAGAGGAAGTGGAGACATGCACACACGAGTCGGAGCAACAGCGTCCTGATGTTGAAGTTCGAGGCAAGAAAGTTTCAAAGAAAAGAAAGCAAAAGAAGGTTAGTGTCCTGGTCACTATATTATGTTGTTTTTCACTGTTAATAGTTCAATACTGTAAGTTGTGTTTAAACTGAACACCCCTTTTCCAATCTGTCCTCTAGTTGCGAGTGGGTGTACGAACTAGATCTACACAGACAGTGAAGCGAACGAGAGATGTTGCTTGTCAAACCTTTTGGCAGGGACTTGAGACTGGAGAAGCATCGTGCCAATGGGAAGAATATGAAGTGATTGACAACGGAGCTATACCACCACCAGCCATTGATAGTGAATGTCCTCCTGGTAGTTCGGATGCAGTCGGAGATCAATTCACAGAATCCACACCCGCAAAAACTAAGACGGCGAGAAAGTTGAAGAAATTGTTTTATTCACCCATCGCCGGAGAAGGAACAGATGTTGCAATGGAAGAGAATGAAGTAGACGACAATGAAACACCATCAATATCACTGAACATAGCGGAAGACGATATCAGAGATTCTACCTTTCATGTGAGTGACATGTCCTCAACGTTACAGGCCGAACCAGCTGGGATGCAGAGTGACAGTATAAGGAAAGAGGCCAAATTCATTGTATTCGATAGTTGTTTGATTGATATTATTATTCGGATTAAATGTGGGCATTTGGTAGGTGGGGAAGTATGTGGGGAGCCATTGATTAATGGGACTCGTGCAATTCGAGGCACTAACCTTAAAATACATGCCACCTGTACAAAATATCATCCTTTCACATGGTCTGCACAACCTATGCTGGGACAACTGCCAGCAGGCAATCTACTTTGTGCAGCGGCTGCACTTTTTAGTGGTTCAAGTTTTAAAAAATTAGAGTCTTTCTTTCAGTTTGTGGGAATCCATTTCATTGCGAAAACTCAGTTCTACAAATACCAAACCGATTATCTATTTCCAGCCATTAGCGAAGCTTGGAGAATGGAAAAAATGTCTATTGAAAGTACATTCGCGGGCAAACGGTTCAGGCTAGCCGGTGATGGACAGTGCGACAGCCCAGGATTTTCAGCCAAGTACTGCACCTACCACTTTCAGGACATGGAAAGTAAGAAAATTGTGAGTTCGGTGGTCGTGCAGGTGTCACAAAGTACATCCTCAGTGGCCATGGAGAAAGTTGGCTTTGTAGCATCATTGCAAGAACTACAATCGCGGGGAATGGTGATCGACCTGATAGCCACGGACAGACACGTTTCAATTGCCAAGACAATGAGAGAACAGTACAAAAATATAAATCACCAATTTGACGTTTGGCATCTTGCAAAATCAATCAATAAAAAATTGTCGGCTGCAGGTAAAAAAAAAGAATTGCAAGGTATTTCACAGTGGTCCAAGTCAATCAGCAACCATCTTTGGTGGAGCTCAAAAACATGTGGAGGGTCGTTGGAAATTCTACTGGAAAAATGGCGGTCAGTAATGCCACACTGTACAAATGTTCACCGATGGAACACGAACCAACATTTCCACAATTGTGAACATGGCCATTTGTCCACAGAGGAGGCACGGAAGAAGAAGTGGTTGATTCCTTCATCACCCACTCACAAAGCCATTGAAAAGATTGTATTTGATAAAACTATAACAAAAGCTTTGAGGGGACTCACGGAATTCTGCCACACAGGAGATTTGGAGGTGTTCCACAATATGTGCATAAAGTACAGGCCAAAACGATTGCATTTTGGCATGGAGGGCATGATAAATCGGACTCTTTTAGCGGTCTTGGCACATAACCATAATGTTGGCCGTCAACAAAGTAGGACGACCGGAACTTTAGGGACGCTTCGCTACAATAAGGCCTTCACTAAAAGAAGTAAACAATGGGTGATCAAACCAGTGTTTGAGGATATGCAATATGAGTTTATTGAGAAACTTATTGTTGACGTCCTAGATAGGCACATAAATGGAGTTGTGAACGAACCTGTGCAGGGGACAACTGCATTGCCACCCAACATTGCATCTGTTCCATGTCCACCTAAAGAAGAACTCATTGAGAAATACACATCACGGTTTAAATGATTGTAATTTGATTGTCTGTTCTCTCAAGTCTCCTCATGTCGCAGGCCCATTGAATATGTGTATCTAGCCAACCTTGTTCATTTGCGCATTAAATTAAACCAAACAGTAATATAAATCATTTTTCAATAAATATAGAATCTCTCCGTATTTATGGTTCTGTGTGGCTGCAAAGCACGCAGACAAAATGCAAAGATGGAGTGTAAATTTCAAGTCCTGTGAGAATGCCTTACACTGAATGTAGCTAACTTGGAATGTGTGCTCGTTCGAAGTGAAGGTCAGCTGCTTTGATTTTTTCTCGGGTGCCAGAATGGCCCACGACTCAGAATAAGGTTCTATTGTATTTTGACCTTGACAGGCCTGGACCACGTAAGAAACGATAATGAATATAATTTCAGAAACAAAAGCCATTTCATGTTCGTTCATTAGAAGAAATAACGTCGGCATAGAAGGAGTGGTATTTCGGGGCTGCCCTACGCACAGACGCAATGGAAAATGCAAATATAATGTAAGTAACTCTTTAGATGAGTTTATACCGCAATTTAATTACTATACAGTTGCTTTAAAGACGGGTTAAGTTGTACTTGTTCGTTCTATGTGGCATGTTGTTTTGTACCGCACACTATCTTGGGGAGAACCGTCTACTTTTACGGAAGCACCTCAAAACCTTTGCTTCTGCTTTCTCTCTCCCTCTCCCCTGCAACAACTGGTCCACTGTCTGCGATCTCGGTCCTGGGCCCTTCCACTCTCCACCTGCACTCCCTGTCAACCCCTGCACTGAGGGACTGTCTCAGTATCCTACAGCCCCCCCTTGACGTTTAAAACCCAGTTGCACTGTCCTAGCTATGAAATAATTTACCGACCGAATATATAAAATGAATAATTTTAATAAAGATCTGATGGTGAGACTAATTTCATTGTTTATGTTTTTCAAACAGGTACATCATGCATTACTGCATGTGTCACGAGTACCAGACACCGGCGGACGGCTTCTTTAACCGCCAGTTGCTTCTCCGCGTGAACAACGTTACCACCCTGACCATTTTATGGGACGATCGCCAAGTACAAGTATGCCCTTACGCGGTACTAACGGCTAGATGCAACATACAGACCGTTGTGGTGGCCTAGTGCCTCGTTGTTGGAACAGCCATGCGATTATCAGTGCGACCGAAGAGCTTATTTTATCGTAAACCAACACCATGTCTACTGCACACGAACATCGCTTGCCTCAAGACGAAATATTTTGGATCGAGAGCAAATAAAAATTCATTTATCTAAGACCCTGTGTACAGCAAAGGAACATCGTGTGCCTCGAAACGAACTTTTCGGAACGTGAACAAATAAAAATGCAAATCGCTGAATATTCTCAAAACATTTGATGTCAAATAAATGTACTTTGCCAAATGTACAATCTTGCCGTTTGCTTTTAAACCACTGTTTCATATTCCGAATTGTGGCGCTGTATTGTGAGATGATCTAAGACCCTGTGTACAGCAAAGGAACATCGTGTGCCTCGAAACGGAACTTTTTGGAACATGTGCAAATAAAAATGCTAATCGCTGAATATTCTCAAAACATTTGATGTCAAATAAATGTACTTTGCCAAATGTACAATCTTGCCGTTTGCTTTTAAACCACTGTTTCATATTCCGAATTGTGGCGCTGTATTGTGAGATGATCTAAGACCCTGTGTACAGCAAAGGAACATCGTGTGCCTCGAAACGGAACTTTTTGGAACATGTGCAAATAAAAATGCTAATCGCTGAATATTCTCAAAACATTTGATGTCAAATAAATTTACTTTACCAAATTTACAATCTTGCGGTTTAATTTAAAAGTACAGTTTCATATTCCCAATTGTGGCGCGCTGTGTTGTTTGAGCTCATCTGTGTTGATTTCCTGGTTCTGTGTGGAGTCGCGTAGAAGACGCCTGGGCGCGTTTGCCAACGCAGCTCAGTCACGTCACGGATAGAGGCGGGGAATATGAATGTTTTGATCAAGTCTGTTTCAGGGGCGGGGGATTTGATTTAGTGCCGCAAAAGCAGGTGAGCCAGGGCGATGCGGCAAGTGATAGGATTATCAGAAAATGGCGGCTGATTTCGAGTGCGTTAATGGACGAAAAGTCGGGTAAGGTCCATAGGAAAGTTTTCCACGATCTACCGAGTTATGCTTAAAAACACATGGCCGAACCGTAGGGACAATAAAAAAAAAGTCCCGGAACTCTCCTTTAATCATGGTAATTGTTCCTCATGTTATAAGTTCAGGTTGCATTTTAGAGCATACATAAAATAAATTGTGGTAAAAAGCCAAATAGTTTGCAATTGGCACTGGGGGGGGGGCCCAGGGGGCAGGCATGATATTTTTTACTGGACATCTATGGTAGATATCCAGTAAAAATATAACATCCCTGTCCCCTGGACCTCATAGTGCCTAACACAATTAACATGATTATGTGTGTATGCAAGGTGCTGGAGGGGCCCAAGGAGAGCTGATTTTGGCAGGTGGGTAGGGGAATTGTGCAACAAAGGCATTTTTAAAATCAGGTTGTCATGGCCTAAGGGGGCTGGCCTCTTCCTTGATTTGAAGCTAAGCATAGTTGGTCCTGCTTTCTGCATGGATGGGAGACCCGGGTCACCAGTGACTTCTCATCCCGATATCACTTTAAAAAAAAATTATTCATAAAAGATTGCATGCTTTGCAAACTCACAATGTTTTTACTTAATGTGCAGTGCGATTAAATTATTTGCCAAGGAACACACACTTTGTTTAAGCAGTGTGCTACAAGCCCCTTGTTTTATAGCCGGTCTCTTGGTGAATGTTGTGATACATCGCACAACCCCAACTAACCATATTTAAACAGCATGGAAAAGGAAAAAAATGACCAGCTGCAAGAGTAACATATGCCCAGGTACTTTTGCCTCCATAGAGAAAATCAAAAGCTGGCTTCCATGAATATATGTACAGTAATTGAACATATATCTTAAAGTGAAATATAAAAATGTAGTTCAATTGACCTTCCCCTTACACCCAAGTGCGCAAAACAAAATAGAATTGGATTTTTTAAAAAAGTAATGAACACCAGAAAAATAACCGGATAGAGGAAATGTTCCAATAATTATGCTGGCAAACTATAAAACGTGCTCACCTTTTAAACCCAGCAATCTGTAGTGAAATGTTCCCTGGAAAACAAAATCCCAATATGAAACAAGTGTGTGTGGTCCTGTGGGTAAGCGTCTGCACTGGGAACATGACAACCTGAGTAAAATCCTGGTAGCCAAATACTTGAGCAAGATTGTCAACCTAAAAAAAAAACAATGGATTGCATCCACCGTCCGAAAAAAAGGTTACGCTGTACACCCACATGTGTCCTTTACTTGTGCCCTGAATATCACCCAAAATCAGAGGCAAATAACTGCACCAGTGTCCAGCATTACAAACACTCTTGCCACACTGTGGGCAAATACTCATGACTTACTTGCCCTCTCATCATTTTCCCACCCGACACACATGTCTGGCTTTCAACAATATTAAAATAATGTGTTTGGAGGGATGTTCTAAATTAGGAAATGCTAAATTCAACCTAGTAAATAATCTATTTAGAATAATTTCAAGGTGCAACTGCTAGAGATATCCCTGGCTAAAGGGATAATGTAACATGCAAATACAACAGATGTGTCATCTGAAATAAATCAGACGCATGGCAGTGCACTCAATTAAGGGGAAAAGAATCTCTCAATGAATGTAAGTACACAATTAAAACGACTTATGAAATGTAACAAAAAGATGTGGTCAATTTAATCAACATAACCAAAAGGGTTCACAATGAATTTGAATGTAACCATTCAATTAGATCATTATTCATGTTTAACACAATATATTCAGATTCCAAATAAAATCTTAGTACAAAGTATGTTATTCTCACATAATTTGTTAAACGGACATTAATACATGTCTGCCAATACATACATTTTGAGTATGCCTTTTACAATAGTATGAGTCCAATATAACGTTATCTTTCAAAATTTTGTCCTGAAGTGTGGTGAGTGGTTAGGTTGAAAGACGAACTGTCACTATGCGTTTCAAGTATCTAACTCTTCTTCAGGTGCTATGGACTCAATGGGTCTCATTACGAGTCAGCCGGTCCAGAAAGAACGGAGGTGGTAAATACGCCACCACTGTTCTTTCCGGACCGGCTGATCTCGAGTTCTGCAGGCGGGAGGTGTCACTCCCGACAGGTCTGACCTGGCGGGTTTAACACCACCGGCCTGCAGCCGGACATGGAAACACCGGCACCATTACAACATGGTGCCGGTGTTCCCACTTCCCCACTCCCATGGAGTCCTGTAGGACTCCATGGGAATGGGGACTTACAGAATTCCGCCTCTGGAATTCCCGGGTCACCGGGGTCGTAATGCCCCGGTAATTCCGGGAATCACGGAGGCGGAATGGTAATACGAGTCTAGCGGTAACCTGCCGTTTTTTCCAGCTCGGTTACCGCCGGACTTGTAATGAGGCCCAATGTGTTTCTGTAAGTAAAAAGAACATAGTTCTTATATTTAATACTTAAACTTAAAGACAAAAACGACAACTAGGTCTTATGGTAATGAATATCAGCTTAACTGGAGATACAACTAACCCTGACTTACTTTAGATGATAGTACGTCTCTGGCAAAGGAAAAACTGTCCTTGGCAATAGCAATGCCCAAATTGGCATAGGTAATCTGGACAACTCTCAAGTAATCTACCTAAAGAGGTAAAGGATACTTCATGAATTCAACTGTCATCCCACTAGTACGTGGTACTGAGTTAAAAGGTACAACCTAATGTTGGGTGGGTAAGTAAATGAGAACGATCCACTTACTTGTTTCTAAATGCAGTGCCATATAATGGTGTAAATAGAGATAATGGAGTGCCTCAACCCATTCCCAGCAAATGTAAATGGTGAAATTCACTAATTCCATCTGGTTCTAATGACTAGAATGTATCCTGCCAATTGCAGCATAGTCGAGCTACATGAACGTACCTTGTTCGTGGCAGTTTCAAGAATATTGAATGGGCGAATCACGGGCATACAAGGCAGCAACAAGCAGCCTCATGTCCCGCGATTGCCTAATGTTACAAATATCAAATGACCATTGAGCACGCTGCCGCGGACCATTTGACGTCACGTGATCATATCATGTGATGTTTATAAATGTTATCTAGATCAAACAGTACATCTACCGGACTGTGTTTAAACGGTCTCAATTGTTGCAAAAATCACCAAAATGGCGATCATGCGCATAGCGAGTGAATGCTCATTCTACACATTTGTAATTCTACTGGAGCATAGTGTGTAAGTTCAAATAATACATTAAGCGCGGTACCAACCTCAAAATTATTACCAATATCACATGACCATCGAGCACGCTACCGCGATCGTGTCAAGTGATGTTTCTAAACAGTGTCTTAATCTCCCAGTGAATCTATCCTACTATATTAAAGCAGTCTCAATTGATGCAAAAATCACTGTAACAGCAATCATGCACATAGCGAGTGAATGCTCATTCTGCACAGATGTAATTCTAGAGGAACATAGTGTGTAAGTTCAAAGAATACATTAGCATGGTATTACCAATATCCCATAACCTTTGAGCACGCTGTCACAGAACATTTGACGTCACGTGATCATGTGATGTGATGTCTGTAAACATTGTCTAAATCTCACGGTACATCTTCCCCACTATGTTTAAACGGTCTCGATTGTTGCGAAAATCACCATAACAGCGATCATACGCACAGTTAGTGAATGCTCATTCTGCACATATGTAATTCTAATGGAATATAGTGTGTAAGTTCAAATAGTACATTAACAGCGGTACAGACCTCAATAAAAACATGACATTAGGCAGCTCTTATAATGTACATTATGCTTACAAGCAGAGAAAATCCAGGTCTCTTGTTTGAATATACGTTATTCTTAAAACTTGAAGGACCATTTGAAACATGTTACAACATGTCATTCTTGAGACTTAATAGCATGCTTATAATCCACAATATGTCAATCACATACCATTAGAGAGAATACATCAAGTTATTCTGATCCAGTATCTACAACACTGCATTCATTCTAGGTTGCCAAAGAATCTCTATTTGGTCCCAGGTGCAAATAGCACAGGTTGTATTACAAAAATAGACATTCTCATGTCATGTAAAATGAGTAAAAACCTCAACTCGTCTCACAGATATGGGTTTCAAATTAGTGTGAAATGCATCCCTGCCTTCTTAGAGTGCCCTATTGGGAATCCTAACAGAGTGGCTATTGAATCTGTATGTGCCCCATAGAGAAGCATACCATTATAGTGTCTCGATGAGTTTAGAGAAAGCATGACAGATCGTAATCCACGTTAATTCCACTAGGTGTAAGAACGTCTAAGCGATCAATCAAGGCAATTCCTCTCTGAAGTAACAATTTTCCCAGGTCACCCCCTCTGCGTGGTTGCTTTAGTTATTCCAGAATGATAAATTGAATTTGTGATATTGTATGATGAAACTCTTTAAAGTGTTGTGGGGATCTTACTGAATCAGTACGGATCTTCGATTTATGTTCTGTTCATCTCAATTTTGCTTTTCTTGTAGTAATTCCAACATAGTAGATGCTACAGGGACATCTGATTCCATATACTACATTGATGTAGTCACAGGTTGAGGTATGTTTTAATGGTATTGATTTCCCTGTGTATGGATGATTCAAAGACTGTCCTTTTATGATGTTGTCGCAGTGTTGACAGTTCATGCATGTTAGTGTTCCCCTCTAGGGTGGTGGTTTCGTTTACGTAACACTAATATCTGCTCTAACTACCAAATCTCTGAGTGATTGACATTTTTTGTACGCAAAGATCGGTACAGTGGGGAATGTTTCTACTAATGCTGGATCCAAGTATAAAATGTTCCAATTAGATTTAATGAGGACTTTCATGTGAATAAATCGTCACATACACAAGTTTAGAGGAGGAAGCTTTATCGCGTTGTAATAAACTTTGTGTCCTTGAAATGTCATTAACCATCAGGTTGTCAGTGGGGTAACCTCTCTTCTTAAAAGTATTGGAAAATTCACTGGATTTTTGAACAAATTGGTGATTGTCTGTAACTATACGTCGATATTTTAAGAATTGACTGAATGGAATGCTCTCCATGGAAGTTTTTGAGTGACAACGTGAAGCCAATAAAATGCTGTTTTTGGCGGTAGGTTTAGAGTAGATTGTGGTCTTCAGAGTGTTGTCTTGAACATAGACTTCAACGTCCAGAAATTCTAGTCTGGAAAGACTTTGTTTTTTTGTGAACTTAATCCTAGGAGTTATTTGGTTGAGATGGTCAAAGAATTCCTCCAGTTCTTGCACAGTCTCTGACCAAATACCAAAAATATTGTCAATGTAACGATAATAACATTTCAGGTGTTTAATCCAATTGTTGTTGGTAAAAATCTGTTCATGCTCCAAGTGTGCCACATAGGTATTGGCATAACTGGGCATCATTGCTGTGCACATCGATGTTACTGCTATTTGAATAAAATAGCGATCGTCAAATCTGAAAAAGTAATTATTGAGAAGAATAGTTAGTAACTTCAAAACAAAGATCTTATCTGCTCGACATTCTGTTGATGACAGGAGTAGCCATTCTACTGTGTCAATTCTGTATTGATGATTAATATTGGTGTATAGCCTGATGACGTCTATTGTAAACAGAATATCTTTCTCTGCTTCAAATTGAAGTTCATTGATTCTCAACAAAAAGTCGTTGGCATCTTTAAGGTAAGATTTTGTTTTTTTGAACCAATGGTTGGGTAACCAGGTCCATGTATTTGGCCAAGGGTTACAGTAGGCTATTTGTAGCTGCAATTATAGGCCGTCCAGCAGGGTTGGTCAGATTTTTATGAATTTTCAATAAAATATATAAAACCGGCATTATGAGGTGATTGTTAGTTAAGCAAGACTTAGCCTGGTAGCTAATGTACTCATTGCTCTCTGCTTCATCAAGAATTTGCTGGATAAGTGATTTCACTTGCTCAGTAGGATCGCAATCAACTTGCATGTAGGTGTCCTTATCGACTAATTGGTTTTCGAATTCCTGTTTATATTTGTCGAGATCCATAATTACAAGAGCTCCTCCTTTGTCAGCTGGTTTCAGTATAATATCTGGGTTCGTCCAAAGATGGTTAAGTGCTTGTTGTTCCCAATGAGTGGAATTTCCTCGCTGTTTCTTCTTGAAATACATTTTTTTAAGATCGTTCAGAACATATCTCTGAAAAGTATCAAGTTTAGAGTTTTGTAATGGAGGCATGAATTTGCTTTTAGGACGCAGTTCTAAATTTTCACTGGTTACTGTGTGTTCTTCTTGTTCTGCTGTTTCAAAGAACAGTTTCAATTTAATTTTTCTGAATAGACGAAAAAAGTCTATTTTTTCTTTAAGTAAGGAAATTGCGTAATGTGGAACAAAAGAAATGCCCTTCTGTAATGTCTTTCTCTGAAATTGGGTAAAATTGTCAGATGAAATGTTAACAGCTAAGTCCTCTTCGGAGGTAATTGTACCTTTCACGTGTGTAACTTTCCAATTTTTGGTGAATGTCATCCAGTATTGATGTTCATTCTTCTTTTGATAGAATCGGTATAATGGATGACTTAATAAGTTCTATATCTGCTTCAATTGAGTGTAGAGATTTGGCTAATTCTTCTATTGTCAGGAGTATCAAATCTATAGAGCATTTATTGAGAATTAGTCTCCACCGTTTCCCAAATTCAGGGTTCTCTTTACATAAAGTGGGTTCCAGGTCAATTCTTAAACCTCTGGGTATACGTTGAGCTCGATAGTGTAGAAAGCGTTGTGGCATATGAGCGCTGGCTAATTTCTCTCCTAATGAATCGTTCAAGCTGATTCACAAGTTCTGCAGGTTTTTTGACCTGCTGTAGTTCTTCTCCTGTGGTTTTGATTAAGTTTAATATGCATGCTGCTTCTGCTTCAGAAAAAGCTAAGGTACCTGATCTATTAGTAATGAGTACTTCTATTCGTGAGAAGGACATTGTTTAGTGGATTTAAGACAAAAATTCAGTGTGCAGCCCCTCTGTGTTTAGCCAACCAACAATGTAAAAAGAATGTGTCTGGAGGGACGCACTAAATTAGGAAATGCTAAGTCGAACCAGGTAAATAATCTATTTAGAATAATTTCAAGGTGCAATTGCTAGAGATATCCCTGGCTTAAGGGATAATGTAACTCTCGCTATGCGCATGATTGCCATTAAAGTGATTTTTGCATCAAACGAGACTGCTTTAATATAGTAGGATAAATTCACCGGGAGATTAAGACACTGTTTAGAAATATCACTTGACACGATCATGTGATGTCAAATGGCCTGCGGTAACGTGCTCAATGGTCACATGATATTGGTAATAATATTGAGGTCAGTATCACTGTTAATTTATGATTTGAACTTACACAGTATGTTCCGTTTTACATTGTTGGTAAAAGCAAATTCATGCCTCCAATACAAAACTCTAAACTTGATACTTTTCAGAGATATGTTCTGAACAATCTTAATAAAATTAATTTCAAGAACAAACAGCGAGGAAACTTCACACATCGGGAACAACAAGCACTTAACCAACTTTGGACAAACGCAGATAACATACTGAAACCAGCTGACAAAGGAGGAGCTCTTGTAATTATGGATCTCGACAAATATAAACAGGTAATCGAAAACCAATTAGGCGATAAGGAAATCACTTATCCAGAAAGTTGTTGATGAAGCAGAGAGCAATTAGTTCATTAATTACCAGACTTAGTCTTACTTAACTAAGAATCGTCCCATAATGCTGGTTTTATATATTGTACCGAAAATTCATAACAATCTGACCAACCCTCCTGGACGGCCTATACTTGCGGCTACGAATAGCCTAATGGAACCCTTGGACAAATACATGTACCTGGTTATTCAACCATTGGTTCAAAAAACTAAATCTTACCTTAACGATACCAGCGACTTTTTGTTGAGAATCAATTAGCTTCAATATGAAGCAGAGAAAGATATTCTGTTTACAATGTACGTCATGAGCCTATGCACCAATATTAATCATCAATACGGAATTGATGCAGTAGAATGGCTTCTCCTGTCATCAACAGAATGTCGAGCAGATAAGATGTTTGTTACTAACTATTGTTCTCAATAATAACCTTTTCAGAATTGAAGATCGCTATTTTATTAAAATAACAGGAACATCGATGGGCAGGCAGAGCAACAGCGCCCAGATATGCCAATACCTATATGGCACACTTGAAGCATGAACACATTTTTACCAACAACAATTGCATGAAGCACTTGAAATGTTACTATCGTTACATTGACAATGGTATTGGTATTTGGCCAGGGACTGTGCAAGAACTGGAGGAATTTTTTGACTATGTCAACCGAATAACTACTAGGATTAAGTTCACAAAAAAACAAAGTCTTTCCAAACTAGACTTTCTGAATGTTGAAGTCTATGTTCAAGACAACATTCTGATGATCACAATCTACTCTAAACATACCGATAAAAACAGCATTTTATTGGCTTCAAGTGTTCACCCAAAAACTACCATAGAGAGCATTCCATTCAGTCAATTCTTAAGATATCGACGGATAATTTCAGACAATCACCAATCTGTTCAAAAATCCAGTGAATTATCTAATACTTTTAAGAAGAGAGGTTACGCAACTGACATCATACAGACAGCGGCTCAGAAGGTTAACATAATTTCAAGGACACAAAGTTTATTACAACGAGGAAAAGTTTCCTCCTCTAAACTTGTGTATGTCATCACATAAAAGTCTTCAAATTAAATGTATCATTAAATCTAATTGGAACATTTTACACTTGTATCCGACATTAGTAGAAACATTCCCCACTGTACCGATCTTTGTGTACAAAAAAAGTCAATCACTCAGACATTTGGTGGTTAGAGCAGGTATTAGTGTTACGAAAACTAAACCACCACCCTACAGTGGGACCCTACCATACATGAACTGTCAACACTGCAACAATATCCGAAAAGGACAGTCTTTGAATCATCCATGCACAAGGAAAACAATACCATTAAAACATACCTCAACCTGTAACTACATCAATGTAGTATATGGAATCAGATGTCCCTGTAGCATATAATATGTTGGAATGTCTACAAGAAAAGCAAAATCGAGATGGAGAGAACATAAGTCAAACATCCTCACTGATTCAGTAAGAACCCGGTGGCACAACACTTTAAAGAATTTCGTCATACAATATCACAAATGCAATGTATCATTCTGGAACAACTGAAGCAACCACGTAGAGGTGGTGATCTAGGAAAATTGTTACTTCAGAAAGAAATTGCCTGGATTGATCGCTGAGAAGCACTTACACCTAGCGGACCGAACATGAATTACAATATGTCATGCTTTCTCTAAACTCATCGAGAACTGAGACAACGACACTATAATTGTAGCACATACAGATTCAATAGCCACTACGTTAGGATTCCCAGTAGGGCAATGTAAGAAGGCTGGGATGCATTTCACACTATTTTGAAACCCATATCTAAGAGACGAGTTGAGGTTTTTACTCGACGTACATGACTGGAGAATGTCTTTTTTTGTAATACAACCTGTGCTATTTACACCTGTGATCAAATAGAGATTCTTTGGCAACCTAAAATGAATGCAGTGTTGTGGATACTTGGTTGGAATAACTTGATTTATTCTCGCTAATGGTATGTGATTGACATATTGTGGATTATAAGCGTGCTATTGAGCCTCAAGAATGACATGTTGTAAAGTGTTTCAAAATGAGAACAAACAAAGCAGTAACATTACTATGCCTGACGACAATTGTTGTAGTGCATGAGTAAACAAGAGGAGGGAGAGGAGGGGAGTAGGGGTGTGGAGTGAGGGAGAAGGAGAGGAACAAAACAAGCGATTATAATAATAGATCAGACGACAAATCAGAATAGTGCTGGGGGAATGGGAGGAAGACAAGGAGGGAAGGGGGAAGACAGACAAGCTTCTATCAAAGGTCACCGGACAAATGATAAGAGTAAGTGCTGAAGACATCAAAAGGGGGGAGGAGAGGGCAAGGTGGATATGAAAGACAGGCAGCAACAATTACTACGCCTGACAGCAAATTGGGGTAGTGCTAGTCTTAACAGGGAAGATGAGTGGTGTGGGTGGGGGTGAGGGCAGGCGGCTAAGATTACTATTCCTGACGACAATTGAGGTAGTGCCAGAGAATAGCAGGAATATTATTTTAACGTACACACTATGTTCCATTAGAATTACATATGTGCAGAATGAACATTCACTAACTATGCATATGATCGCCACTATGGTGATTTTTGCAGCAATTGAGACCGTTTAAACATAGTAGGGAAGACGTACAGTGAGATTTAGACAATGTTTACAAATATCATGTGACGTCAATTGGCCCGCTGCAGCGTGCTCAAAAGTTAAGCGATATTGGCAATGCAATTGCTAATGTATTCTTTGAACTTACAAACTATGTTCCACTAGAATTACATCTGCGCAGAATGAGCATTCACTCGCTATGCGCATGATTGCGGTACAGCGATTTTTGCATCAATCGAGACTCCTTTAATATAGTAGGATAGATTCACTGGGAGATTAAGACACTGTTTAGAAACATCACTTGACACGATCACCTGACGTCAAATGGCCCGCGGTAGCGTGCTCAATGGTCACGTGATATTGCTAATATTATTGAGGTTGGTACCGCTGTTAATATATTATTTGAACGTACACACTATGTTCCAGTAGAATTACATATTTGTACAATGAGCATTCACCCGCTATGCGCATGATTGTCGTTCCGGTGATTTTCGCAATAATTGAGACCGTTTAAACACAGTGCTCAAGATGTATCAGGAGATCTAGATAACATTTATAAACATCACATGATACCATCACGTAACGTCAAATGGTCCGCGGCAGCGTGCTCAATGGCCACGTGATATTCGTAATATTAGGCGATTGCGGGACAGGAGGCTGTTTGTTGCTGCCTTGTCCAACCGCGATTGACCCATTCAATATTCTTGAAACTGACACCAACAAGGTACCTTCATTTAGCTCGACTATGCTGCAACTGGCAGGATACATTCTAGTCAGAATCAGATGGAATTAGTGAATTTCACCATTTATATTTGCAGGGAACGGGTCGAGGCACTCCATTATTTCTATTTACACCATTGTAAGGCACTGCATTTATAAACAAGTGGATCTTTCTCATTTACTTACCCAACATTAGGTTGCACCTTTTAACTTGGTACCACGTACTAGTGGGATGACAGTTGAATTCATGAAGTATATCCTTTACCTCTTTAGGTAGATTACATGAGAGTTGTTCAGACTACCTATGCCAATTTGGGCATTGATATTGCCAAGGACAGTTTTTCCTTTGCCAGAGACGTACTATTATCTAAAGGAAGTCAAGGTTAGTTGTATCTCCTATATTCATCAGTTAAGCTGATATTCACTACCATACAACATATATCTTTAAGTTTAAGTATTAAGTATTAAATATAAGAACTATGTTATTTTTACTAACAGAAACACATTGAGTCCATAGCACCTGAAGAAGAGTTAGATACTCGAAATGCGTTGTGACAGTTCGTCTTTCAACCTAACCACTCACCACACTTGGTTCAGGACCAACTTTGGAAGATAACGTTATATTGGACTCATACTATTGTAAAAGTCTTACTCAAAATTAATGTGTTGACAGACATGTATTAATGTCCATTTAACAAATTATGTGAGAATAACATACTCGGTACTAAGATTTTATTTGGAATCTGAATATATTGTTTTAAAAGATGAATAATGATCTAAATGAATGATTACTTTCGAATTAATTGTTAACCCTTTTGGTTATGTTGATTAATTGACCCCATCTTCTTGTTCCATTTCATAAGTCGTTTTAATTGTGTACTTAAACATTCATTGATGGATTATTTTCCCCTTAATTGAGTGCACTGCCATTCGTCTGATTTCAGATGACACATTTGTTGGCTTTCAACAATACTCTGCTTTATAAAGATAACTTGATACCATATTGTCACTTAAATATATAAATCATCATCGAACTATGTCTGGCAAAATGTATTAAATTGTGGCATTATTCCCCTCATTTTGACTGGGAAACTAAAAATACCAGGATGCAATTCAGCAAAAGGCAAAAAAATGGTCTTTGAGTGCAATACTTTCAAGGACTGACATTACCACGTTTTTAAAAAAAATATGCGGATACCATGTGTTTTCTTAGTGTGTTATGAGATATTTAAAAGTAAGAAAACATGTGGCATCCGGGACTGTGAACTGGCTCCCATCCATGCAGTAACCGGGAGCGACCTTGCTTAAGCTTCAAAACAAAGAAGGTGTCTGCCCCCTCACATAATGTTGCTCTAAATGGTCTTTTAACTTGTGCTCCCTTGTTAGGCAACATGGCCTGAGGGTGCCGGCTACCTTATGTTGAAGCTAAACAGTGTCAGTCTTGGATATTGCATGGATGGGTGTCAAGGATGCCTATTGTGTCATTGGCCATGGCCAAAGCCATGGTCAGTGATTTTTCACCCCCAACGTCACTATAGCTGTCAAAATAACTTTTTTTTTAAAAAAGTGTTCTATAGACGCGGGTACGGAACTACAGATAACCTTGGCTATCTGTAGTCATTTTATATATGAAATACAGATAGCTGCGGTTATCTGTAGTTTATTATAGCCATCAATATCTGAAAAACAGCCGGAACAAAATACTTTCTTGACCCCCAGGCCCTCATCAAGTGCCCCATCATCTGTGCCAGCTCCTCCAACTCCCCTGATTGCCCCCTCGCCTCCCCTGCCCTCTCCCTTTCCCCCCACAAAACATGCTGTTTCTGTGACGCAGTTTGCTTTGAGATGTTGGCTATTCCTGGATATAGCCATGGTTACAGAAAACACAAAAGCTGTGTATTGCAAACTCAGTCCCTAGACCCCCTCCAACTCCCAAATGGCACTTGTTGTCCCCTAGCAGCACCTCCACCTCTAGACTGATGGCATTTGCATGTTTTCTGACCTGCAAATAGCGTTTTTCCTACTTCTCATTTTCCGATATCCTCGGCTGCAGCTACAGTTTTGGCAATTCACCCAAGATATAGCTATTTTTGAGATGGGGGCACCCCATTCTCCATTAAATAGTTAAAAACTACTGCATGGAATAACTGCAAACCACAAAAAGGACTCTTTTAAACGCTTTGTGCCCAAGTTGCTTCAGACCTAGTCCAAATCCGTCCAGCGGTTTGGGCTGTGAGGTCCGGCAAAAATGGACCTTGTTTGTCTATGGGAAAATGAATGGGAAGTAGGCCGTAACTTATTTTGTTGGTCTTCTTAATAACTTCGAAGCTTTGCAGTCTGGAAGGGGACGACACATCTCTAACCAACTTCAAAATTTTAGCCAAATATGTCACACAAGTCAAATGTTATTAAGAATAGAATTGTTTGAGGTTCCTATGGGCGTATGACTCAACTTAACTATAGAGTGGCAACCAGTGCCCTATAATATATATATATATATATATATATATATATATATATATATATATATATATATATATATATATTATAGTGCAGCAGTCACCACACCCTTGAAGAAACGCCTGTCTGGTGGGGTGACGGGCGGCCAGAAAGCCAGGCCTCCCCACCCAGCTCTGCAGTCTTCTATAACCCCAATGGGAGGAGGCTGGAATGAGGTGTATAGACTGGCGGGCAAGGATTGTAGGCATTTGTTGACAGATGCTACTTTATATTTGATATGCATGCATTTTATGAAGTATTAACAGATACAAAACACACCTCCCCCTATTCCATTAAAACTAAAATATTGAACTTTATTGCACTGAAAAACAATCAAAAAACCAGAACAGGACATATTTCTTTTTTATTCATTAGGTCTCAATGCTAACCTTGATTTGTTCCATGTACGTCGATCTTCTAACACTACTGCATCATCGAACACCTAGTCAAGTCTCAAGGGACCAACAAACTTGCTCCCCCCTTTCAGAATGCCACATGGTCTGTGTACCCACACACGGTCATCAGTCTCCACTCTAGTGAGTCTAGCCCCATTTTTATTGTCATACACCCTTTCGTTTCTTCATTTTTAGTTATTATTCTCTCCCTTAGGGCTGCTTCATTCCACTCCATAAAACGCATCCTTTCCAACCAGGGAGGGCACACCGATGTGACGGCCTTTCTCCTCCTCAAAACCATTGTAGAGTGTGGTGCCAGTCTGTACGCAAACACCAACTTCTCCATGCACTCTTCCCAATACTGACCAGAACTAATTGCCATGCGCACCCCTTGCATAAGTGTTCTGTTCAATCTTTCTACAATCCCATTTGTGGAGGGATAGAAGAAAGTTCTCCATTATCCTAGAAGTAAATTGAACACCATTGTCCTTTAACATTTTCAGAGGCATGCCCTTCCTCTGGAATGTACTGTCCATAAAATGAACCACCACTGCCTTAGGGTCTGCTTCATGTAAACACTTCACCTCTACCCATTTTGAGTGCAAGTCTACTAATACTAAGAAATGATTCCTGGATAGCAGAAAGACAGTCAGAGATGAGGGAAGGAGAAGAGGAGGCCGAGGGTAGCCTGAAAATGAGTTGGGTATCATCCGCATAGCACTGAAAGTAGGGGCAGAGAGCGGCGATGTGGTGGGCGAGAAGTGCCAGATACTGGTTGAACAGCCATGTGTTCTCATTTTGCTTGATCTCTCTTCTGCCTTTGATACTGTCAACCATACCATCCTGCTCAACCGTCTCCGTGATAACCTCGGTATCACTGGTCAGGCTCTGACGTGGCTGACCTCTTTCCTCTCAAATCGACCCTCCCAGGTCCAACTGGGGTCTTTCCTCTCTGACATCTTCTTCTCTACCTGTGGTGTCCCCCAGGGATCTAACCTCTCTCCCTGGCTGTTCAACCAGTATCTGGCACTTCTCGCCCACCACATTGCCGCTCTCTGCCCCTACTTTCAGTGCTATGCGGATGATACCCAACTCATTTTCAGGCTACCCTCGGCCTCCTCTTCTCCTTCCCTCATTTCTGACTGTCTTTCTGCTATCCAGGAATGGTGTGCCGCCAACGACCTCTGCCTTAATGCCAGTAAGACTGAGATTCTACTCATCGGCACTCCCACTCCCTCCTTCCCTGCTGCTCTCTGGCCGGCCTCTCTGGGCCCTCTTCCTGCTCCTACCTGCAAGGCAAAAAACCTTGGGGTCATCTTCGACTCCACACTCTCCTTCTCTCCTCACATATCCGACGTATCTAAGAAGTCACACTACCAGCTACACCTCCTCAGAGGTATCCTTCCTTTCCTCTCCTTCCCCCAGAAGCTCACTGTCTCTAGAGCCCTGGTTCTCTCTAAGCTGGACTACTGTAACAGCCTCTATCTTAATCTGCCCGCCTCTACTCTCCGCCCTTTGCAACTCATCCAGAACAGAACTGCAAGACTTGTCCTTGGCCTCAAGCCCAGGGACCGTATCTCTCCAGGACTGAAATCACTACACTGGCTCCCAGTGACTGCGAGGATCAAGTTCAAAACCCTCTGCATTGTCCACAAGGCCGTCTGGGGCCTTGGGCCAAAATACCTTCACTCTCTCTTCCTAAATATCTTCCTTCTCGAGCTCTTCGCTCATCCGCCTCCAACTCCCTCAGGGTCAGCCGCTTCTCCAAACAACGAGTTGGGGGCAGATCTCTTTCCACTGCAGGGGCCTCCCTCTGGAACAGCCTTCCTACCTCCCTGAAACTTGAGGAGAACCACCTCCGGTTCCGGAAGCACCTCAAAACCTTCCTCTTGGCCTCCGCTTTCTCTCCCCCTCTCCCCTGCTAATACTACTGAAACTGCACTGAATCTGCAACTGGGCCATTCACCGTTCTCGGCCCAGCCACTCTCCCCTGCACTGCCTCCACGGCAACCCCTGCACTACGGGACTGTGTCTGTATCCATACAGCCCCCCTTCCCAGCACTTGTCTGCACTTACCTCGCACTTGCCACCAGCTGGCCCTTGTTATTTATCCTGTATGCTGTATGCTAATAACCCTGTACTGCACTTTCCCCTCTCCCTTTCCCCCATGCACTTTTCCCTTCCCCTCTACCCTTGCACTTGCGCGATCTGAATGACACCTGGCCTAGTAAGATCGTTGTCTGTCTCCCCTTGTTCCCCCCCCTGCCTCGTCGCGCCTTGAAACACTTGTGTATAGGCGCGTTACAAATGCCTTATCATATCATATCATATCATCATATTATATTCTTAACATCCTCTCTCGGCCACAATGGCGCCAGAATGTCCAGAGCCACGGTAGTTCGGGAAACTTAAAAGGTTTGAGGGGTTGTATGTAAGTTTCAGAACCTTACCGAGGATGCACACAGCGAGCATTCCTTGACCATATCTTCCACCTCAGTGTTCAAGGCCGGACACCAATAGTTTGCCAATAGCATACTTTTCATTTTAGAAATACCTAGGTGGCCAGTGTAAGCTAATTCCAAAAGCATTTTCTGCACTACCATTGGAGGTGCTATGCGGCCAGCAAGCACAGTGTGGCCGTCCTCCAAGCCCAAGTCATTCCTTACTTTGTGAAAAACAGCAACGCCCATTTCAGGTGACCAACCTGACCAATTACTGGAAACAAAATTCCTCACTTGTGACACGTCATGGTCCTCCCTAAGAACAATTTCCCACTCATCCCACGAGAAGGTGTCCTCACACACCCAAAACATATCTTTCACCTATTCCTCAACATCTTCATCAGTACTGCATACAGTATTCCTGGACAAGAAGTAGGCAATTACATTGTCCTTCCCGGGAATACATTTGATTTCAAATTCAAGCCCTTGCAGAGTAGTTACCCAATTCACATTGTGCCTAGATATACCATTCAGACCTTCTGACGTTAATGCTGCCACCAACGGTTTGTGATCAGTTAGAACAGTAAATCATCTGCTCCACAAAAAAGTCTTACATTTCTTTATTGTCCACAATACTAACACCTTCTTTTCTATAATTGAGTCCCTAAGATCACTATCTTTAAGCAATCTTGATGCAAAAGCTGTCAATATGCCTTTCTCTCTGTATAAACACTGCCCCCAGCGCAGTACCGCTGGCATCTGTCATCAGAAAAGTGTCCTTGGAAGTGTCAAAAGCAGTCAGAACCGGTGCATTAGAGATGGCCTGTTTAATGTCTGCAAATTCCTTATCACATTCCGGCGAACATTCACAGACAACACCCTTTTTACATAAGACCCTGATGTTTTTGCACTTGTCCGAAAAGTTTCTTATAAATTTGGCATAGTACTCTATGACCACCCAAAAAGGACAGCACCTCAATTTGTCTTTTGGCGGAACAATTTGAGTGATAGATGTGACTAGCTCCTCTTTGAGCATCACCCTTTCACCAGAGAGTCTGTTACCTAAATAATCACTCTAAGGCATCCCGAAAAAACACTTGGACTTTTACAATGTTAAACCTGCAGCATTTAGTCTGTGTAGCACAACCTTTAATTTGACATCATGGTCTCCTAGCAAAGATCCCGTGATCAGAATGCACCACTTATATCAGCCAAAATATTCTTCATAGCCCTTTGGAAGAAAGCAGCTGCTGAAATAAGCCCAAACACCATTCTTTTAAATCTGAATGTACCATCATGGGTAATAAAAGTGGTGTGGTCCTAGAGTTCTGGTGTACATTGACTTGATGGTATGCTAAAGCAAAGTCTAGAGTAGAAAATATCTTAGCACCTGCCTTGAGACTGACAAGCTCTCCCATATTTGGTAATGGAAATCGGTCAATGATCACATTCTTGTTGAGTGCCCTTAAGTCCACACACAGACGGGCACTTCCACTGGGTTACCGCACCACCACGTACCACCACAATGGGGGAGCACCATTCAGAAGCCTCGACTGGTTCAATTATGTCATCTATCACTAATCTTTTGATTTGATTTCTCTAGTAACTTCTTCCCTTAAGGCAAGTGCCGCACATCTCATTTTAGCCACCACAGGTACAGCACCCTTTTTCAGCCAAATGTTATGACACACCCCTTTAAAACAGCCAATCTTTCCCTGAAAACTTCAGATATGTTGTTCTCAGGTGCAGTAGTTATGGCAGCAACACTACCTGGAATCTTTGGGTCAATCGCAATTCCATTGTCACTTTGTTGGTACCATCCCAGCAAGATTCTGCCTCTGTCTGACACATATATGTTTGCTTTGCTGAATTTGTTTTGACATTCAAGAGTTGCAACAAAACACCCCACCATGACAATGTTTGCCCCACCATATGCACTTACTCTGATATGGGATAACTTTAAACTACCATCAGAAAAGGAGGATGAAATCTCCTTAGCAGCTACAGTTGCGAGGAGCTGATTTGCATCAACAGAGTACTTATGAAAGAACATTACCACAGGTAAGTAACTTATTCTTCTTTAATGTTGCTTTTATTTTGACAATTTTTTCTTTCAGCAAGCCATTGAGGCGTTCACAAATCCCATTCGCTTGCGGGTGATAAGCGTAGGAAAACATATGCTTAATCCCCAGCAGGGCTGTAATGTGCTCAAACGTTTTGTTTACGAAATGAGGCCCATTGTCTGAACATAGGACTTTGCACACCCCCCATCAGGGGAACAACTCTCTGATGAGGAATTTCATGACGCTGAGGGCATCAGGGTGTGAGAATGGACCAGCTTCAATCCAGCGAAAAAAAAGGGCATAAGACCACGATCATATACTTGAATCATGTCTACGTGGAGATGTTGGAAGGGCCATTAGGGCACAGTATTGCTCCTCGTCCTAAGCGCAACGTGTGAACAGCATTGCATTTTTTACATACAATGCAAGTATCCATAAAAGTGGTGATATATTCGGTCAGGTTCGGACAGAACCAATCTTATGTTCTTATGTTCAGCAAGAACGTCCTTATTAAGGTGAGCGGGGTAGTGCAGCTGTGTGAGCGCAATCTACAACAATGCCGCAGGAATCAGCAGATTTCCTGCGATCTCCTGTCACCACAATACATCTGTAGGGGATATTAAACATTGTCTCTTTGCCCATAACTCCTTCTCTTCTATGGGTGCTTGCCCCTGAAACTCTACTATTTGGGTAATGGGCAATGACCTATACTCTTCTCTCAATATCTTGTTATGCTTTTGTATGCGTGTGTTAGATGGGGTGTCAAACTCATTTATTTCTGTAAGGTATGCTGCTCGCTTCACTTCTGTGACTGCGACTTTATTATCACGGGAGATCATGTTCTTCCCCCTCTTGTGTGCCTGGCACTTCACGACCACAATGGCTGGTGGGAGCTGTAGTACGTCTATGAGTCTGGCCAATAGGGGCGCGTGCTGTACTGGTATGCCGTCAGCATGTCGATAGCCCCTCCTTTTCCAACATGGTAGTCTGGCATGTACTGTGGATGTCACATAGGCAGAGTCGGAGTACACAGTGATCTCCTCGTCCTCATGCGCATCTAATGCCATTATAAGAGCTACAAATTTTGCCACTTGCGCTGAAACATGTGAAGGTAATCTTGCGCTTGCTTTGCTCTTGGTAAGATAGCCCCTGGCTTAAGCTTGATTTTAACAGCTCCTACTCCCTTTAGCAGGCCAACGTCATATGGGCTGTTGGTCCATAAAACGCTTGGTACTTGCGCTAGGTCTTCCCCGAGAAATGGTGTGGTGCCTTTTTCAGTAAGGCCATTCTCTGCAGTACTTCCCTATAATTAATTCTCATCTAATAAGTAATGCTCATATGAAACACTGTCTCGAGGTCTCAATAGTCATCTCGAAACAATTCCTCATCTGTCAAGTCATTCAGCCTGTGCCCTTCTCCTACCGCGATTACTGTTCTCCATGCCCGTTCTGTGTCATCAGTACTGTGCAGTACTATCCTCTCGTCCCTCACTATAACCATCTCTAGTTCTAGTGGAAACACTTGTCACTCCATCTCATCTAAGGGGAATTCTGTTCTGAACAGAAATTCACTGGGTAAACAAAGCAGTTTGCATTGTATCGCTGGACGCCATGCTAATAGTACTTCAACTCCATATTGGAATAACTCATGGTTCACTGACACTCCCCTTTGTACAGTCTGCCGCAAGATGCCTGAATAAATTCTCGTACGTTCATATAGTGAATTCCTGGGGTTGAGCATACTATCCCCTGCACGGTGAACAAAATGGTCATGTTAAATCGACTCATTATGTCCCTGGCCATCATGTTGACCGGTATCTGTCAGGAATATAACAATGACAGAAACATAGATCAAGACTTAAAGAGGTAAATATAACTGATTTCATTGACTTATAACCACACCATTATACAGTATATGGTTTTATTTTTTTCTACAAATACATGAACACACTTTAACAGTGTATGCCATAAAGAATTCCAAATCACAAGTGCTTAATGCATTTGTCCCACAAATGCATACACCCCAGTTCATTCGTCACACCCATTCGCAACCACACTCACAACAAAAATGAATACAGCTATTATAAACTAGCCCTTTCAATACATAAGGACTTTGTACTGACAAATCAATTGACACATTTCCTTACACCTCATTACTACAACAGTGTGTCTATTCCTAAACAACTAAATAGTCGGACTATAAGAATGCATGGTAAGGTCATGTTCCCCTATGGAAATTGGGAGCTAGTCAGTGAAAGGAACCAAGTCTGTAGCCCCAGAGAATCCCTGTGCATTCATGGCAAAGCCTCACATTGTGTATCTCCCTTCCCTAAAAAAGGATCTGTCGCCCCTGTCTTGTCAGCTGTTGTCACCCCTACAGTGGTTTCTTGTTCGGGTCGGGTGTAATGGATAGGATTGAACACATCAGGTCCATCTGAGGGCTGTCCTTTTGTGGGTAAAGAGTCATCCCTGTCCCTGTGAAGGGGTTGCCCCCCACAACGGTAGCTCCCCCTAGTTTTCATATGGGAGTCTGCATTGTAGAGTCTGTATGTCTCGTGGATACAACGTTCTGCTGTGCTGGTGATTGCTGTGCTGCTGTGCTGCTTGTGGTGGCTGTGGGTATTCTTGTGTCTGTGGTATGTACACCATGGGCTGTAGTGACTGTACCGGTGCACCTTGTGTTTTGGCGCCATTTGCGGCGCATATGTCTGTGTGTGATCTTGGGCAAAATAGTCTGGTTGTTCCGTCTGATACATTGGCTGGTATGTCATTGCCCCATTCTGCTGTACTCCACCCCTGTTCCTGCACAGTGGCGCTATGTGACCTATTCTACCGCATATTGTGGTTGACCTCCCATGGGTTTCTGCTGTCCTCCGTTAAGCCTGTCGCCACCCTGCTGCATTGGGTGTCCAAGTCCTCTTCCCCTGGGCATTCCCTCTTCCTCATGGGCAATAATTGGCATTGCCTCTTCCTACAAAACTTCCCCCTGTCATCTGTTGTCGATCTTGTGCACTCTAAGTAACTAATCCCTCTCGGTTCGTTAACATTGCCCCTTTCATTGTATTCTTTGATAGATTCTTCTTCACTCATTTTGCTTCTTCCTGCTTCCTTTCCTCACATTTCTTTCTCGCGTTCTCCTGCATTAGTCGGCAATAATGTAATATAGTGAGCTGAATTTCTGACCATGCTTTCGCTTCCATTCCCACTAATTTCTTTAGTTGCTTCTGTTCCAGTTCTGGTGGCCCTTAACTTAGTATGTGATCGAATAATCCTACTGTTTTATCCCAGAGCTCTCTTGTCTCAAGATGCCAACGTTCTTGGATCTCCTGAATATATTGTAGTGGGTCTTCGTCCTAACTCATTTTGCGTGCCATAATCACGCTTATGTCAGATGCGTCTGGGTACTGTACTCTCAGAGCCTGCCATACGGCCGCTTTGCAGTTATTAAACGATGTGCCAATGAGCGCCATGTTCTGTGCCGTCACTCCAGGATACCCTTCCTGTTTCCAAATGTCATCGGCTACCTCCCCAAGAATGGCTGAGAGTAAGCTCTTCATGTCACCCACTGCCAGTGTGGTCCCTGCCGTCAATCGTTCTAACTCATATATCCATTTCCCCGCTCCTGCGGTCAACAAGGGCAACTTGATTATCCTTGTTCATCTGTTGCCATGGTATATATTGTGGTCTTCACCACTCTTTTCTAACAACTAAAACTGTATCAATTGTACTCCCCTATCATGTCTCCCTTTGTCTTTGGTGGCTGTAAACACTCCCGTCATGCTCGCTCTTTTCCATCCAGGTAATGCTATTAGCCTCTGTGCATATGGGCTAAATTCGTCTGCGCTATACAATCTACCTTTGGGACGCTCAAGGCATCCTTAGGGTTCTACCTTACTTTTCTCAGTGTCTTCCTCTCCACCCCACAGTGTCTCCCTGTCAGGGCTTACTTCCCTGAACGGGCGGCTAGACCTCCCTTCTTTGCCATCGTCACTTTCCCCTTGATCCTCATCTTACCCCAGGGTTCTGATGCTGTTGGTGCTCTCCTCTTCTCCTTCATCTTATTAAGTCACCTTAACGTGCTCTTCCTTGTTACTCTGTCCACTGAGTTGCTCTTCCCGCTCAATAGAGGCCCTGCTATACTCCTGCTTCTCTTTGGGGCAGAGGCGCTATCCCTTCTGCTTCTATGCGGTATCCCTATTCTCCTTCGTATACCCTCTTACTCATTGTCCTTCGAACGTGGTCATCCCATCATTATGTCTGCTACCTCACTGAGGAATCTCTAGCTACTTCTATCTCTTTCTGTTCCTGTCGCCTATCCCTCTCCTCTTCTTCTATGACTCGATGCTCTTTAACAAGTCTTTCAATTTCCAACTTCTTCTTCTCTCTCTTCACTTGCAATTACCTCTCTTTTTCTTCTTCTACCTTTCTCGTCGCTTTTTCCTCTATCCACTTCTGTTTTTTCCTCTCTCTCGTCTCCCTTTCTACTGCCTTTTCTTTTTCCCTTTCCAGGAACTCTTTCCTTTTTCTCTTCCCTCTCACTATTCTTCACTTACTCCATTATCTGTCCTCTCCTTCTGTCCGCTTAAGCTTCTGAACTTCCTCTTCCATACTTCTATGCTTGGCTGCATTCTTAACGTCCAATTTGAGCAGTATCTGTCCCCGCTACCTACGCATTTGGTGGGACTGTCACTTTGTTATCCTCGCTATGTCCCAAAATCCCTTTGTCATCTCCCCTCTGTTTTGCTTGCAAATTTCTGCGCTCCTTACTTTTGTTATTTACAGCCTCTATTCTCTTGTTTGCCTACTTCACGCCACTCAACGTGTCTTCGCTGCTATACGTGGGTGGTGAATGAACAGGTTTAGTATATCCTGCCGCTGCTTTTAATATCTTCAATGGGCAAAATCCTTGACTTTCTGTTGTGGGGTCTGTAGTTTGAGGAGGGTGTGGGGGAGCCATGGGTGCTTTGCCCCCACATTGCTCTGGTTCATCATCCACTCTCTCTTGGGTGGGTCTTCTTCCCCATCCTGAAACATTTTCCATAGCTCCAGTATAGCTAATCTGCTACTGATTTTCTTCCCCTTATAGGCGGCATGTAAATACATGGTCATGTGTTGCAGCACATGTTCGAAGGACTGCCTTCCCGGGGCCATGAATTGCCATTTTTCCCTCTGTATCATGAGTCCATTCTGTGGTATACTTGCATATTTTGTCTTGATACCGTGGAAGGGACTTGCACAAATGTTCAAGGGGTGTCTCCCCCATGGCGGCACGTCACTTTCTGACTGCCAATACTTACTTGACCTCAAGTCGGGATTTTGACACTTTTGAATGCTTTTTCAATGTATCTATTTCACAATTATCGGCAATTCTCAATCAAATTATTTGAAACTATAACAATTCTCAAAACATTCCACAGCCTTTCTGGCTCACCAAATTCAACAAGAGCATGGGCCACGCACTGCCCACACTGTATTCTCCACCCTTACAGGCCAAGCCACAATTCATTCACATGCTCTTGGAGCCCAGCCCAAATGGCATACCACTCTTTGATAATCCAAACATCTCATCAAGCTAGAAACCATTGTCTTCTATTTCCAAATACTTCTTGTTTCTATCCTTTTCCTCTTTTCTCTTACTCTGATGCCTGTTCCCCACTATGGGCTTTTGCACTCATATCAACACAACATGTCCTATTCAACAAGCTTATATGTGACATCACAAGCTCAAGGCAAAAATCCCAATACTTCAAGTAAAAATTCCAAGTGTTTCAACATCTCAAGACACACCCACACAAATGACATGACACACAGCCATCTTCCTGTCCTTACAATCACAGGGAATACCAAAATCATGTGGTCCTTCTATTCCGCTATTTATCTCCATGAAATAAACTAAGAAACCACCTTCCGCGACCTGAGCGAGCTACGCGAGCGCTTAGACACTTGGATCCATACAGAAATCATTTGTAAACCAAGCTAACTGCCCAGAAAACAGATATCCTTTTTTTTTACTTCTGTCTTTTTCATACGCAAATAAAGCTAGCACCTGGAAAAAAACGGAATACATTTTTTCTTCTTATGTCTTATTCATCCATAATCTAAGCTGACCACCTAGAAACATGTATACTTGTTTTGGTATTTTTTCATCCGTAACCTAGCTAACACGCCTGGAAAGAGATCCTTCACAATAACACAAAACAAATAAACAACAATTTCCCCTCCCCAATATTTGTAGTATGGCTGAGTCTATACTTACGCTCTTTGGATCCGCTGATGCTCTCGGCACTGCCTCTGCCACTCTGCAGTCTGGTCTGCTTGGCGTCCCATGGGGAGCGGTCAGTAATTTCTCCAAGGTGGCACCTGGCGCCTTCTGAATATCCACGCAGGTTTTTTTTCAATCTCGTCCTCGCGGGTCATGACGCATCCCTTCGGGCACGTAGCGGGAATATGAGCGCATTAATTGTGAGAGGTCTAAGCGACTGTCCACTGCTACCACTTATAATAGTGGCAAGGGAACTATTATCAGTCTCCCCGTTTACATGTTAGATGAACTGGGCCCAGGAAATCCCCTGCCCCAAGAACGGAAGACCCAGCCATAGGATAAAGTTCACTGTCTTTATGTAGCGCTTACCTTGCCTCTGCTGGAACACTTGGACTCTCTGGCTTCTAGGATAAACATTGGCTGCTCACTGCGGATCGGCTATCTGGGACACCTTCCTAGTGGGAGAGCAAAGAAGTTAGTTGTGTATTTTATCCTATGTGTACTGCACCTTCCACATCCCTCCGTGAACCCTTTCCAGTGGGGGTTTGGCTCCCCTGTGGGACTTTAATTTGGCTCTCTCTGTCCTACTGTCTGTCGCAGGGGCTCTTTCTGCTTATCAGCATGGTGCTTTATTTCGTACACCTAGCTGGTGCTGCTTTAGGTTCAGTTAGTGCTGAGTTGCAAATTCAAGTCTTTACCAGTTACTTCACTGGACTAGAGGCTCAGACCTGCTGTAGCCTTCTAATAGAGTCTTTCAGGAATGTTCCAGCAGTCCCCGATACCTTATTGTGTGCCTTTCTTACAGTTCCTATTGGTACGACTAGCTCTCAGAAGAAGGTAATTTCCTTGGGTCTTATGTCCCGTTGCTGCCGGCTTGCGGATAAGCATGTGTTGAAACAGCTGATCTGTTTCCGGGCGCGGCGAGATTGTTGCAGCGCGTCTTGTCGGAATGTCTATAATAATGTCTTTCTTTTTCCTTTCAGGTGCAGATGAGTGAGGACGTTGAGGCTATGATGCCCAGAACTCCGGAGGGCTGCTGAGAAAGGCTTTCTCCGATGCGGGAGAAAAGATGAGAATGCACCGGGTGAACAGGAGAGGGCTCTGTGTGCGGATTCAAATGATAAGTATCCAGATGCAGGAAAGTGCTGGAGCCAGGATCCGCGTTAACTTCGGTCTAATTTTTCTTCTACAGGATCAAGGATAGAAGACTTGCGGTAAGCGTTAAGCTGCGAGGAGAAGTTCAACGCGAAGCAGGGTAACATGCATGGGTGTGGCTATATATAGAAGCCCACCCATGCAAACTAAGCCGGCAATTCACTGGAATTACAATGGCAAGGCTGTCAGCCATCTTACTAGGATTCAAGTAAAGGTTTGGTGCGGTCATCTTGGAAAAGGTCTCTCTAACACCTAAACTAATCAGACTCACGGCCACACAAGCACCAAGTGTGCCATAAGGAAGCCCAGGTTGCACCCCTCTCAGTTCTTCTAGCCCTAGATGTGGCATGGGATATGGCATGGGTCCTAGGAGTGATATGAGTGTGTAAATAAGGGTGTGCCTGATTAGTGAGCATGGCACTTTATTAACAATTCACAGACAGGGATTGCAGCATGAACAATGCAATATTCTCCAAGCCCTCCCGCTCTCCAGGAGCATGTCGTCCAGTTTTGTTAACGTGTGACATCACAAAAATTAGGTTATCTCCAAAAACCTAACAGGGGAAGGGATTGGTTAGCAAGGTGAACTACGTACACATTCTATAATGGGTTAGTGCGATTAGTGGACAAGCCATATCTGGTGGCTCCTTCTGGGACCACCTTTATGTGTTGCGAATACAAAGTTATAGGTTAGCGAAAGGTAATTGGCCAATGCAACATAGTGTAAGTTTAGCGTGGAAGATAGTTAGGGATTGGACATAAAGAGTCTTCTCAGCCTTGGAGCTTTGGACAGTTACCAAACCAAGTGTAACTGTTCAAGGTAGTGGGAACGACCCAGAAGGTGCTGCATGTTCCCAATAAGTTACCACCTCTGATCTCCTAGGCCCTGAGACAGAACATTCGACTTTAAACCTGTATTACCCTTCTATAGTCCTGCCTTTGGTTCGATGGAAACAGCCTTCTCCGTCTGGCTCGTATGAATAGGCTCTGTCTTGTATATGCAGATCACGTGTGTAGGGACCACGAAATGGAGCTCTCTTGCTTGCAATTATAAGGATTTTCGGCTTGTGTGCCCTGCTGGTGTCGTATTTCTTCTGTTAACTCAAAACTTTCCTTCTCTCATTGTCCTTGGCGAGGCTGTGCACGGCGTCCGCGCTTGAAGCCTGGTCGGCATGCTTCAGCAGGATCAGCCTGTCAGCCTTTCTCTGTGTTGTTGAGTTCGTCCTGCATTTCCCATTCACTCCAAAGTACCTATGGCTTCCATCTGTGTTTGCATGGTCGCCCATGTTAGTTGCGGTTAAGTGCCAGCAATGTAACGCTCACCTGACTCCCACGGAGGCGCTGGCCTGGTTGGCGCTGCTGTGACCTCTTCTAAGGTGATGCGCAGGGTTCGGAAGACGGACTGGACCGGGCCCCCAAATCTGGCTTGTCTGGCTCGCAGAAGTATCCTTCTGTAGGCGAAAATAGGGGATCAACTGTCTGCGGGGTAATGCAATCAGTCTCCCACTTTCCCCTGTCACCCTCCTCGAAACCCTTCTGTGATTCCTCGTAGCGTCTCACCTTAGGGTCTGGAAGGACGAGCTCTCCATCCTGCTTCTGATGCAGGGGCGCGTTGGTATCCAGTTACTTCACTGGATTTTCGGATTGGTGAGAACCAAACTTGCTTGGCTTCCAGGTAAGTTTTGTGATAAGAGGTTCCCCTTGTGTCCATGCATTAATGTACTAATGCTAGTGTCTTTTTCCCCATAGGGGCCGGGGTACGGAATGCCGGGGAACAGGCACCGACCCGAGATGAGAGGTGGAATCCTTGTAGAAATCAGGTAAGTCTTTAATGAGCATTTTTTTGGTAATGTCTTTTCATTCACTCATTAATGCTGGTGTCTCTTTTTCCCCTTAGGGGCCGGGGTCCGGAAATGCCAGGATGCGGCGCGGACCCGAAATGAAGAGGGAATGAATCAACAGGTAAGTCTTAACATGGAGATTTAGCTTTCCTTATTCCCTTCTCTCTCTCACCTTTTGTTCTGGTCTTTTTCTCCCTAGGCGCTGGGGCGTGACTGCGAATCCGGATGATCGCTGCTGAACATGGAGGCGCCCTGTTAAAGTGAGTGGAATGCGGCGCTGCAGCGATCGACGCAATGAGCTTTTAAATAAAAGTCTTCCTTTTCAGGATTGTCGGCGAGATATCTCCGGGATGCGGATTTAGCAGGTAAGGACTTTTCCTTCTTCTGTTCTCTTCTTCTCTTCCTTTACAGGTGATCCAGGATGCTGGCAGGCGTGGCAGAAGTCAGGATGCAGGAGCAGACACGGTGAGCGTCCAGCTGCTAGATGCAGAACAACGCGAAGCACGTGTATCTGTTCGGGTGGGGTTTAAATAGCCTTTGAAGAAGTTCCAGGTATGTATCCTTCCTCCAATCAGGTATGTATCCTTCCCCGACCACGCCCGGATGGAAATTAGTCCCACAGGTAAAGTAGTTCCTTTCAGGCCTCAAGGAGGCCGGGATCCTGCAGCATGGTCTGCATCAGGTTAGTGCACCCAAGCACTTCCATAATGAGCCTGGCGCCTATGGCGCCAGGACTGATGGCTTTTATGAGCCTGGCGCCATAGGCGCCAGGACACTGTCCAAAGGGCCCCTATATGGGGTTGCTGGGTCCTTCCTTGGGGACTGGATGTCCGCTTTCGGGGACGCAGGGCTTGAACCGGCTCCCCGGGAGCGGGCATCATGACAGCACTCCCCCCAAGGCCCCTCCCAAGGTTGTTCCCTCCGGGGGTTTTGGTTTGTCTGGGAAGAGTCGGTGGAATTTCCCGACTAATCGAGGTGCATGCACATGGTCGCTGGGTTCCCACGACCTCTCCTGAGGTCCGTACCCCTTCCAATCAATTAGGTGGAACAGTTTTGACCTAAACATTTTTGAGTCTAAAATGTTCTTCACTTCGAATTCGGGCTCCCCATCTATTAGAATAGGTTCTGGAGGTTTGAGTAGGCGGGGGTACGGGTACCACTGGTTTCAGAAGTGACACATGAAAAACAGGGCGAATTCGCATACTAGCTGGTAAATCAAGTTTAACAGCCACTGGGTTAATTATTGCCATAATAGAATAAGGTCCCAGATATTTTGGGTTAAAAGTTCGAGGCCCTATGAGTGGTAAATGTCTGGTAGCTAACCACACTTGATCCCCAATCTGATACGGAGGTGCTTCACTCCGATGTAGATCAGCATTCTCCTTGTATTTTCTCTTGGCTTGCTGTAAATGCGTAGTTGCCTCTTTGAAGGCTTGGGTAATTGTAGAATGTAGATGTTCTACTGCAGGCATTCCGAGGTTCTGAGGTGAGTCAAGGTTTGAGGTTCGAGGGTGATGCCCAAACAAAGTATAAAAAGGACTGTGGCCAGTTCCAGAGTGTACCGAATTATTATATGCGTATTCGGCTATCCAAAGAATGTCTTTCCAGTTGCTTTCAGATTGCTGTAACATACACCGTAAGTATTGCTCAAGGGTCTGATTTGTCCTCTCGGTCTGACCATCGGTCTGAGGGTGGTGACTGGTCGATAATCTTACGTCGATCTGCGCCATTTGACAACATTTGCGCCAGAAGTGGGAAATTAATTGGCTTCCCCGGTCAGAGATTAGTATAGATGGGAATCCATGTAGCCGAACAATATTTTCGAGGAATTCTTTGGCTAGGACAGAAGCTGAAGGTAAACCTTTCAAAGGAATAAAGTGGGCCATTTTGGAAAACAAATCCACAATTACCAGAATAGTATTGTACCCCGAACAAGGAGGCAGGTCCGTAATAAAATCCATTGATAGGGTGTGCCAGGGTGCTGGCGGTACGTCTAGAGGTTGAAGGAGACCGGCTGGTCTTTTCTTTTGACTTTTATTTTGGGCGCAAACACCACAGGACATCACAAAAGATTTAACATATTTTCGCCAAGAGGGCCACCAAAATTGTCGTTTCACCTTTTCCTTGGCAATACCGGGGTGTCCCTCTATTAATGCATGATGATAACCGGAAATAACTAGTTCGTGTAATTCCTTATGTGGCAGGAATAAGCGTCCTTGGAAATAAGGTAAACCATTATCTATGGTAAAGTCTGATCCCTTTTGTATCCTATCCTGTAAGGTTGTAGGGTCCGGGAGTTGTTTCACTCTGGCTTGAATGTCTTCAAGCGTCTGTAACAAAGTCATGCCTAGAATCCTCTGTTCGGGAATTATTGGTACTGGTTCTGAGTTTGTATCAGATTCTCCCATTCCAATTCGGGATAAGGCGTCTGCTTTGCCATTCTTGCAGCCAGGTCGATAGGTAATCACGAAATCAAATTCAGCGAAAAACAAAGCCCATCGGAGCTGCCGTGATGACTGAGCCTTGGCGGTTTTCAAATACTGTAAATTCCGGTGATCAGTGATCACTGTGATGGTATGTCGAGCGCCAAGCAGATAATGCCGCCAGGCTTTAAAAGCGGACTTAATGGCTAACAGTTCCATGTCCGTGATTGCATAATTAACCTCAGGTGCCGAGAATTTTCTGGACCAAAATGCTACGGGATGCAGTTGGTTGGTGTCGGGATCTCTTTGGGACAGGACAGCTCCCATGGCTAGGCTGGATACGTCAGTCTCGACGACATAAGGGCGATCTGGACGCGGGTGTTTCAATATAGGTGCGGAGGTAAACTTAGCTTTTAAATCCTGAAAGGTCTGCTCGGCTTCTTCAGACCATTCAAAACGTTTATTTTTCCTCAAGAGTGCAGTAATGGGTTGTACCACGCGTGAAAATTCCGGGATAAACCTGCAATAGAAATTGGCAAAGCCGAGCATGCTTTGAACCCCTTTTACAGAGCTAGGTGATGGCCATTTGAGGATGGCATCCACTTTTCTTGAGTCCATTCGGACTCCTTTGGGTGTCAGGATAAAACCTAGAAACTCGACTTCTGTGGTATGGAAAACACATTTCTCCAATTTAGCAAATAGTTTGTGTTGGCGCAGTTTTTCAAGTACTGCCCTGACGTGTTTTCTGTGATCAGATTCCGAAGAGGAGTACACCAGAATGTCATCGATATATACGACAACACAAACATCGATGAGTTCCCGAAGGACATCATTCATGAAGTATTGGAAGGCAGCCGGCGCGTTACACAATCCGAAAGGCATCACCTGGTACTCGAATAATTCCGTATTTAGTACGGAAAGCAGTTTTCCATTCGTCGCCTTCTTTAACTCGTACCAGATGATAAGCCCCCCGGAGATCTAACCTGGTGTATATGCAAGCGTCCTTCACCTGGTCAAGGAGTTCTGGGATCAGAGGCAGAGGATAACGGTTTTTAACCGCTATCTGGTTCAATGCGCTGTAATCGATACAAGTTCTAAGGTCGCCTTCTTTTTTGGGCACGAAGAACAAAGCTGAGGATGCCGGGGACTTTGACGGGCGAATAAAACCATTAGCTAGGTATTGATCCAAATATTGTCTCAAATGCAGATTCTCAGGTTCGGTAAGGGCATAAATCCGGCTACAAGGGGGTTGTGCACCGGGCACCAGATCGATTTGGCAATCGTACGATCTGTGAGGAGGTAACGTGTTGGCCTGTTCCTTTTGGAAGACGTCCTGAAAGTCTTGGTATTCCGGAGGTAGTTGCATGGAGGCAGAGGTTACAGATGCTAGATTAATCTTCAGATTTTCTGGGTAGCAGGTTTGTGTACAATCCGGGAAGGTTATTCTCTTAGCTCGCCAATCAATTCGAGGATTATGTGTCTCAAACCAAGGGATTCCAAGAATAACCTGAAACTGTGGAGCCTTGATTACATGAAACACAACACCCTCCCGATGGCCGTCGGGACCAATAAGAGTCACCTCAGTAGTGGAATGTGTTACCGGTCCAGAGGCAATTTCAGTTCCATCGACTGTGGTGATGACATCTTTGCTGGTTTTAGGACGGAGAGGGAGGTTAATCCTAGAGACCAATTCACGATCCACATAGTTTCCAATAGCCCCACTATCGATGTATGCCTTTATTGCATGCAACCGCTTAGGCTGTTCTGGATCTACGAGAACCATTGGCACAATGAAATGCGAGGTCTGAGAGTTAGTTTTCAAGCTCGGCAAGCGGACCCCTACACTTGTCGGGCGGAGTTGTTTCCCGAAACAGAGTCTTCATGGTTTTTATCAGCGGCTCCTACCGCCTTTCGGGCGGTTTTGCCGGGCAATCTCGTAGAAAGTGTCCAGAATTCCCACAATAAAGACATAATTTTAACTGCCGCCTCCTTTCACGTTGCTTTTGAATTAAGGGTCCTTTAACCCCTCCAATTTGCATAGGCTCAGAGACATCAACTCCCTTGGGATTAGCATGGGTCTTGACCAACACCCGGGTCTCAAACCTGGACCGATCTGCTTTTCTGTTTTGAAGTCTGTGATCCAATTGGACCACTAAGTCTATATACTCTGTGCATTCTTGGGGCGGATTTACAACTTGGGCCAAGATATCTTTAAGTTCTCCGCGTAGGCCTCGATAAAACAACGTGACTCTTTTATCCTCTGGCCATCCCATTTCCACAATTAGTCTATTAAAGGTTGCAATATAGGATAGGAGGTCCTGATTGCCCTGTCGCAGGGATAGAAGTTCGTCATCCAGAGCCTGCCCCTGATAGTGTCGAGCAAATAACCTTTCCATGCTTGCTTGAAACCTTTGAAAATCACAGAGAATCGGGTCATCTTGAGTAACCAGTGGAACTGACCAATCGGCAGCGCAGCCGCTGAGATATGACAATACAAAGGCTACCTTGGTCTGATCATTAGGGAAGGCCCCAGGTCTGCATAGGAAGTGCAAACGACACTGATTCATGAATACGGCGAATCGTTTGGGGTCCCCAGCAAAGCGTTCGGGTGGGGCCAGCGGCATGTTTCCAGGTAGATTAATCTGCACAGGGTTACTGGAAACCACAGGAGCGGGGTTCCCTCCGGAACCGGGTAGAGGAGTTTGCCCAGCTTGACCTTGCAAAAGCTGTCTGGCCAGGTCATCAGTTCTTTCCTTTGATATTATTAATTCCCCCCTGAGGGCATTAGTCTCTTGACGAGCGGCATGTACTTCGGCCAGTAATTCCCCCAGTAATTGGGCCAACTGATCAGTCTCAGAACTTTCCATAGCGCCTGGGTGGGAATTTGTAGGAAGGCTTCGCGTTCTGTAACGCTCACCTGACTCCCACGAAGGCGCTGGCCTGGTTCGCGCTGCTGTGACCTCTTCTAAGGTGATGCGCAGGGTTCGGAAGACGGACTGAACTGGGCCCCCAAATCTGGCTTGTCTGGCTCGCAGAAGTATCCTTCTGTAGGCGAAAATAGGGGATTAACTGTCTGCGGGGTAATGCAATCAGCCTCCCACTTTCCCCTCTCACCCTCCTCGAAACCCTTCTGTGATTCCTCGTAGCGTCTCACCTTAGGGTCTGGAAGGACGAGCTCTCCATCCTGCTTCTGATGCAGGGGCGCGTTGGTATCCAGTTACTTCACTGGATTTTCGGATTGGTGAGAACCAAACTTGCTTGGCTTCCAGGTAAGTTTTGTGATAAGAGGTTCCCCTTGTGTCCATGCATTAATGTACTAATGCTAGTGTCTTTTTCCCCATAGGGGCCGGGGTACGGAATGCCGGGGAACAGGCACCGACCCGAGATGAGAGGTGGAATCCTTGTAGAAATCAGGTAAGTCTTTAATGAGCATTTTTTTGGTAATGTCTTTTCATTCGCTCATTAATGCTGATGTCTCTTTTTCCCCTTAGGGGCCGGGGTCCGGAAATGCCAGGATGCGGCGCGGACCCGAAATGAAGAGGGAATGAATCAACAGGTAAGTCTTAACATGGAGATTTAGCTTTCCTTATTCCCTTCCCTCTCTCACCTTTTGTTCTGGTCTTTTTCTCCCTAGGCGCTGGGGCGTGACTGCGAATCCGGATGATCGCTGCTGAACATGGAGGCACCCTGTTAAGGTGAGTGGAATGCGGCGCTGCAGCGATCGACGCGATGAGCTTTTAAATAAAAGTCTTCCTTTTCAGGATTGTCGGCGAGATGTCTCCGGGATGCGGATTTAGCAGGTAAGGACTTTTCCTTCTTCTGTTCTCTTCTTCTCTTCCTTTACAGGTGATCCAGAATGCTGGCAGGCGTGGCAGAAGTCAGGATGCAGGAGCAGACACAGTGAGCGTCCAGCTGCTAGATGCAGAACAACGCGAAGCACGTGTGGCTGTTCGGGTGGGGTTTAAATAGCCTTGGAAGAAGTTCCAGGTATGTATCCTTCCTCCAATCAGGTATGCATCCTTCCCCGACCACGCCCGGATGGAAATTAGTCCCACAGGTAAAGTAGTTCCTTTCAGGCCTCAAGGAGGCCGGGATCCTGCAGCATGGTCTGCATCAGGTAAGTGCACCCAAGCACTTCCATAATGAGCCTGGCGCCTATGGCGCCAGGACTGATGTCTTTTATGAGCCTGGCGCCATAGGCGCCAGGACACTGTCCAAAGGGCCCCTATATGGGGTTGCTGGGTCCTTCCTTGGGGACTGGATGTCCGCTTTCGGGGACGCAGGGCTTGAACCGGCTCCCCGGGAGCGGGCATCATGACAAGCAAGCAGTTCATATGTATTCTTATGCGTCTTGCGGTTTCCGCATAGCAAAAGGTACAAGTGTGAGTGTCAGTTCTCTAACTATATGAGTCAAAAGCCTTTTCTTTGTGTCTATCAGCAATAAAGCTAAATGTCTACGTAACTTCGTGCAGGGATGTCTATATGCTTCATGTCCAACCTATCTATGTCATGATGTCAGTCATGACGTCATCTGCGTTCTTCGAGGTTGCAGTCAGTCAACTTGTTCGATTGATGGCTGCTGTATCTCTTCAATACTGTCATCCGGGTATGGTCTGAATGGTTGTCTGAGTGAGCAGCGCTTCTCACACCTATGATACATCAATGATAGTGAGGAAGGGCCGAGAAGCGATGTACATCTCTTGTGTCTCTGTCATCGGGCTGTGAGTGGGATGGGTGTAATGAGGGCCACGTTTGTGTCTCCCTCTTCAGTTGCATTGCCTTCTTCTGTCTCTAGGGGCCCCTCTTCTGCAATTCACTGTTATCAGTGAAACAAGATGTTTCGGGATGCTAGTGGGACTAAACATAGGACACATGATTATATTGGAAAGCCCTTAGAAGCTGAGCATAGAAATGCACAATTTGTTTAATGCAAATAAACAGAATATGTCCTTCATTGTACTCTACTATACTTAAATGTAATGCCAAAGTGTCTGACCTGGTTTTTAAAAGTTGTTGATTTGCGCTTCATTTCAAGGAGTGTACTCTTCCCCTTCCCTGCAATCCTATGCCACGGCCCCTGTGTTAGCCTCCAATACTAGTTGACTAGCTGCCACATGGCCGTCTGTACAGACCTTCACTAAACATTATAGTTTAGACTCTTCTTCGGGTCAAGAATCTGCATTTGGCAAAGCAGTGTTGCATTCAGTGCATGCACAACCATAAAAAATTCATGTCATACTAAATTCTACTTCTTCCAAATTAGGTAAACTTCTTTGGGAGTGTATCAAAGATAAGGAATAAGTGGGAGGACATAATCCATTCAAAGAACACGTTACTTACCCCTGAAAACATTCTTTCGACTGGATGTTCCTCCCACGTATTCCTTATCACTCCTACCAACCTACTCTGCAGTAGAATTTCCCTTGCAGTTGCAGTCTACGCTTTTTCAGGGGGGAGTAACTGTCAGATACAAGATAAATGCTTCACTCGTAAAAACAGAACTGAGGCTAACGGGCACTGCGCATGCTACATATACCTGCAGTGACGTCAACGTCGAGACGGAGCCCTCCGAGGGGCATCGAGTTGACATGCATCGACGCACAGCGACGCCTGCAGAAATGATTTTGCCCAAAACAGCAAAGCTGGATATTGGGAATATCAAAGATAAGGAATACGTGGGAGGAACATCCAGCCGAAAGAACGTTACCAGGGGTAAGTAACTTGTTCTTCCAGGTAAAGGGGTTGTTCCCCACCATGGTAACTCCTTGCAGTTGTCTAACGTGAACCGTTGCCATGTAGTCCACGTGTGCTGCTGCGTCATTGCTCTTTATCTGTGCTGACTGCTGCGTGTTTCCTTGGGCCTGTAGTGCGTGTGTGCGTGTAATTACTGTGGTACTGGGGCCTGCATCTGTGGTACCTGCAGTTGCATTTGTGGTGCTTGTACTTGTGCTTGTAGCATCTGCTGGTGTGTGCCCTGTATCTGTCCTTGCTACTGTTGGTCGTGTGTTTAGTAGTCGTTCTGAACCCCTTGGTACGGCTGCTGGCCCTCTCCTCCCCAGTTCTGCTGCATCCCTCTACTCCTACACACTCTCGAAATATGTCCTATTTGCCCACACATCCAACACTGTGGTGGCTCACTCCCTTGCCCTTGTAAACCCCCTGAAAAATCCTGTGGGCCCTGCTGCACCTGCTGTCCATACCCCCACAACCCTCCTGGAAAGCCCCTTGACGGTGATGCACCTATGGTCCAAACCTGTGTTCTATCAGTTGCCCTCCCCTTCCTCGAAACCCTTGCTCTGTGTTCCCCCGCCCCATAACCTTCCCCCCATAGGTGGTGTTAACTGCTGTAGCTGGTGCTGCTGTCCCTGTGGGGTGGGGCTGGTTAGTACTGCCCCTTCCATTGCATACTTCATTCATTTCTTCTGTACTAGCTTTGCTTCGTCTACCTTCCTGTCCTCTGCCTTTTTCCTGAGCTTCTCCTGCCATAGCCTACAATGATGAACTATTGTGAGCTGTATTTCTGACGACCCTTTTGCTTCCATGCCTACCAACTTCCTTAAGTGTTTCTGAACGGGCTCTGGCAGTCCCTGGCATAGTATATGATAGGATATTGCTACTGTTTTATCCCTCAGTTCTCGAGTTTCAAGGCGCCAAAGCTCTTGAATCTCCTGAATATACTGCCAGGGGTCTTCACCTTCCCTCATTTTCTGGGACATAATTGCCCCAATGTCTGAGGTTTCTGGGCATTGTGTCCTTAATGCTTGCCATGCAGGAGCTCTGCAGTTTGCAAATGGTGATCCATCGTGCGCCGTGTTTTGGGTTGTCATTCTAGGAAAACCCCCCTTTTCCGTACGTCATCAGCAGCGTCCTTGAGGATTGCCAATAGTAGTACCTTTATGTATCCCACTGCTATCCTGTTTCCCACTGTCATTCTCTCCATCTCCTAAATCCACTTCCCAGCACCCGAGCTTAATGAGGGAAGTCTACACTTCACATTCTCATTATCTGCATGTTTTCATGGTATAAACTAAGGTTGCACCCCTCGCCTCTCTAGTAGGGGCATCTGCATAAACCCCTCCTCCCCATGCGTCGTCCTAATCAATCTAACCTGTCAATTCTCGCTTTCGATGCCTGCGTACACATCTATCGCTTCTAATAAGGGTACCCGGACACTGTCATATTTCCTTGTTAACCTTCCCCTTGAGCAAGCTATAGCTGTCTCCCCCTTCCTTCATCCTGGGAGGTCTCTAAGCCTGTCAACATATGCTGTGGCATCATGTAGGGTCTGCAAGTCATCTGCCAGCCGTGCATGCTCATCTGAGCTGCCCCCTCCTGCTCCTTCTGTGTGTGTTCTGTACTCTCATGACACCCGCTTGTCTGTTCCTGTCCCTGTTAGCTGGGATTGATATTGCTCTGCCCTCTCGTCCCCACGGTTCCTGTCTTAGTTGTCAGACCCCAAGCCCATGTTACTGCAAAAATCATCTGCACAACTCAGTCTCCTAGATTTCAAGTCTGTGCTAGGTCTCATGCTGAGGTCAATATCCCTCAAGTCATATCTGGTCCCTCCCCCGCTGGCCCCTAGGTCTTCTTCATCTCTGTCCGTTGGGCCCCTGCCCCGTGAGCTTGTGCTATCTGGTTTTGCCCGTCAGTCCTACCCAAGTCTGTGGTTTCCCCTGTCCATTGTTCCTTGTGTTTTTACCGCTCTTATTGCTTGCTCGTCTTCCTCCTTGCGCGTGCTTTCCCTTGCCAGTCTGTCCAACTGTAACTTCCGCTGTTCCCTCTCAACCAACTTGCATTTTTCCTGGTCCGCTACTTCCCGCCGCCTCTCGAGCTCTTCCACTTCCCTTGTCTTTCTGTCCTGCTGCTCCCGCTCCGCTCTTCCTTTCCTTGTGACCCCTTTCAATCCTCTCTTCCCTTTCCCTCTGCAACTGCTCCATCTCCTCCTCCTTCCTTCGTTCCCTATCATCTCTCTCCAACTTCTCTTCTCTTCTCCTCTCCGTGTCCTATCTCTCTAGTTTCCCCTCTCGTTCTCTCTCCTATCTGTCTCCTCCGTTATCTCAGCCCAGTCTGATGCTTCACTGCTTCCCTTCAGACCTTCCATTGCCTTAGCCGCCCCTTCTGCCTCCCCGTCTGTTTTCCCTTCCAGCTTCAGGAGTATCTGCCCTCCTATCCAGTCCTTAGTGGTTATGCTCCCGAGCCCCGCCTTTGCGCCCTTCTGCGCCTCGCTACTCGTCTCTCGTTCAGTAGCTAGCCGCCCTGCGCCTCTCTGCCCTTCCGCCTTTGCTTATGGTGGCGGCTTATATGTCGGATTTAAATACCACTCTTCTGCTCTTAACTCCTGTATTGGGTACATCCCTTGCTCATCATCTGTCTCATTGGATGCTACACTAGGAGGGACGTGTGGGGGAGCGGAGCGGTGAGCCCCTGGCTCCTTCACCTCCTTTTGGCTCAGCTGCCACTGGCGCCTCGCTGCCTCCCCCTAACCCTCTTGGAACATGCGCCATAACTCAAATATGGTCATGCGCTTTGCTAACTTCTTCCCTTTATAAGCACCCTGTATGTGTGTCAGTCATGATTCCTGCACGTCCTTGGAGAAACTGCTGCAAGGTGGCCATGGTTTAGTTAACTTTCCCTCTGTACTTTTGGACCATTCTATGCTATATTTACATATCTTTTCCCTGTGTGGTGGGAGCGTCTTACACAGGTGCTGTAGAGGCATGTGACCCACGCACTTCCCCTGATACATTTTTTCGTGCCTTTACCTGACCTCAAGTCGAGGGTTTCGACAATCCGCTGTTCAGGGAGAAAGGTACAATGTAATGACAATACTTTTCAGGTTACTATGAGCCTGTCTGGCTCCACAACTTATCAGGTGTGCTCTGCGCACCGCCCCTTTGTAAACTCGCAGTCACTGTCTCCTCAGGTACACCCACAATCTTGCGCATGCGCCTTCCGCGCACCACCACTCGTTCACCTCATCTGGCAATCCCAAGTTTCCAATACTAGCTCCTCACTGTCTCATGCACTCCATGTCCTATGTGCCAACCTATGGGTGACGTCACCAATTTTACTAACCAAGGTAGTGCTGACAAATCGAATACTGCACACACACTGTTATAGACTGTTACTCCCAAAACACACAAAAACCCCAAAGATGTCTTCCCGCCTCCAGTCAGAGTGTACCAATATTCTCTTGTGATAGAACTGTACATGCTGCGTCACCTAGCGTGCAAAATGGCTCCCTCCAGGAGACTTTACAAGTCGACTCACCTTCCGGAATCTAGGCCAACTTTCCTTGCTACTGTCATCTATGAACCAAGCTAAAACACCCAACCCACAGGAAATTCATTATTTAAATATCTTCTGTCAACCGTGCCCTCCAGTCAATAGTCTAGGTTATTCACCATAACTGTTACCCTCTAAGATCGAATGAAACCTAGACATGGAAAAAGTACGTCTCCGTCCACTCCTGTCCCTACTCACTCTGGCAATGCTTGGCAATGCTAGACAATACTCGACGATACTAAACAATACTCCACAATATTCAATATTGTCCTGGGAGGATAGCTCAGGGGCAACACGCTCGCCTTGAAAGCAAGACGACACGGAGCAACACAGGTTCGATCCCCAGGTCCGCGCTTAGAAACCTCTAGGTATTAAGCGCATTATAAATAACCAATTACATTACAATACCCTCCCTCACACCCACAGTTGCCGTTCGACTGGGTCAATACTTACAGTCTGCTGGCGCTGCTCGGCTGCTGTGTCCCACAGAAGGTTCTCACTTCCCCATCCTGGTCTGCCTGGACTCCTCGCTGACTTCGGGCAGGATGATTTCCAAGCTGGCTCCGGATGGCCTTTCCATGGTTATGTGTCCCCGTCTTCTCGAAATATGCGAGGGTCCTGCAGCTTCTCAGGATCCCCGACAGGGGAGACGACCATGTGCCGGGCTGACGCAGCAAACCCATTACGCTCACCTGGCTCCCACAGAGGCGTCGATCTGGACTGGACTGCTGCGATCTCCACCAATGTGACGCCTAGGGCCGAGATGACTGACTGGACTGGCCCACCTAGCTTCGTTTGCTTGGACCGTAGGAATATTCTTCTGTAAGTGGAGAAAGGGAATTAACCACCCGTGGAGTTGAGCATAAATCCCCCCACCCCGTTGTTCTCCCCACTGATCACCTTGGATGTCCCCTCTTATAGTCTCACCTGATGATTTGAAAAGATAAGCTCTCCATCCTGCATTGAGCGCCGGGGCGTGTAGATAACCAGTTGCTTCACTGGCTCGAAGGAACTGGTGAGTTCCAGGACAATATTGACTCCGATATTCCCGGCAAGACGCCGTAAGTATGTAGTTCGTAAGAGTTCAAATGCCTGACTTTCACTCTTGTCCGATTCCTTGCAGGTTGCAGCTTGACCTTACTGAAGAGTTCCTCGTGGCAACTGGTAATGTTCTGGTAAGGATTTGTATTATCCAACACAGTTCGATAAAGTAATGTCCATATGTAACCTGTTGCTTTCTCCCTTATTCAGGCGCTGAGAGAAAGTATGAAGTCTCGGGGAATAATGCCTCCGGCGGTAAAATCAGGTAAGTCTTTTGTGGTGAGGAGGGTTCCCCTTGTTAGTCCCTTGTTTCACCTTGCTGTCCTTTTGTTTCCCCTTAGGGGCCGGGGTTCGGCTAGGATGCAGTGGAAGCTGCGCCGACCCGTGAAGAAGAATAGTACCCTCGGTGGTAAAATCAGGTAAGTCTATGGGGGGTATTCCTCTGTGTATTCCATTGGCTCACCTTGCTGTTCTTGTCTTCTCCTTAGGTGCCGGAGTGCGGCGGGAACATGCAGGAGGATGCGGTGAAATGTGAAGATGCTGCGAAGGCCGGTGAGATCAGCGCGGCGCTGCAGCAGGCGAGGCGACGCACATAAAATAACTTCTTTCTTCCAGCTCAAAGGCGCGATGAATCGGGGATTCAGGTAAGGATCAAAGGTATTGCTCTTGCTCTAACCTTTTCTCCTTCTTTCTCCCTTTTTCTAGGAGCTCCAAACTCGAGGCGGGCGTGGCAGAAGACTGGATGCAGACTTGCAGGCACGGTGAGTGTTACGCTGCTGGATGCAGAATAACGCGAAGCGTGTGCTGCTCTTCGGGCGTGGTTTAAATAGCCTCCAAAGTAGTCCCAGGTAAGTATTCCTCCCCAGCCCCACCTGAGTAAAAATAGTCCCTGGGTAAAATAGTCCCTTCGAAGCCTCTTTTGGCTTGGAGCTCTTGCAGCATGGTCTGCATCAGGTAAGTTTGCAGCATGGTCTGCATCAGGTAAGTTTTAATCTATGAGCCTGGCGCCTATGGTGCCAGGACTGACTCTCCATTAGCCTGGCGCCTATGGCGCCAGGACTGCACCCAAATAGCCCCTAGCAAGGGTTGTTGGGCTTGCTTGGGGTAACTTGATGCCTGCTTCTGGGGTTGCTGGACTTAGTCTGGGTCCCCGGGGGTAGGCATCATGACAGCACCCCCCCCCCCCAAGGCCCCTGCTAAAGTCGTTCTTCCCTGTGGTTTCGGTTTGTCTGGGAAATTTCGGTGGAATTTTTTCAACAATCGGGGTGCATGAACATGGTCACTAGGTTCCCATGACCTTTCCTGTGATCCGTAACCTTTCCAGTCGATTAAATAAAAAAGTTTTGACTTTATCAGCTTGGAGTCCAGGATGTTCTTAACTTCAAATTCGGGTTCTCCGTCTACAAGGATGGGGTCTGGTGGCTTGGTTAGTCTTGTCCCTGGTTGTACTGGCTTGAAAAGTGACACATGAAAGACGGGATGAATTAGCATATTAGCAGGTAAGTCCAACTTGACAGCCACCGGGTTGATAATGGCCTTCATAGAGTAAGGTCCCAAATATCTGGGGTTAAAGGTCCGTGTCCCCTTTAGAGGTATATGTTTTGTGGCTAACCATACTTGGTCCCCTATTTGGTATTGTGGAGAATCACTTCTATGCCGATCAGCATCTTTCTTGTATTTTTCTTTCGCCTGTTTTAAATGTGTAGTTGCTTCCTTAAAGGCTTGTGTAATCATAGCGTGCAGATGGTCCACTGCGGGCATTTCTAAGTGTTGGGGTGAGTCAAGGTCTGAGGTTCGAGGATGGTGCCCATATAAGGTATAAAAGGGGCTTTGTCCAGTTCCAGAGTGTACTGAATTATTGTATGCATATTCGGTGATCCAAAGAGTGTCTTTAAATTACTCTCTGTCTGATGTAACATACAACGCAGGTATTGTTCGAGAGTCTGGTTGGTCCTCTCCGTTTGACCATCGGTCTGGGGGTGGTGACTGGTCGATAACCTCACATCGATTTGCGCCATTTGAAAGCATTTTTTCCAAAAATGTGAAATGAATTTACTGCCCTGGTCAGAGACCAATAAGGACGGAAATCCGTGTATGCGAACAATGTTTTCGAGGAACTCCTTGGCCAGGATTGAAGCAGAAGGTAATCCCTTTAAAGGAATAAAGTGGGCCATCTTGGAAAAAAGATCCACAATAACAAGAATGGTGTTAAATCCATTGCATGGGGGTAGATCAGTAATAAAGTCTAACAATAAGGTGTGCCATGGTGTAGGCGGAATGTCTAAAGGTTGTAAGAGTACAGCTATTTTTTTCTTTTGACTTTTGTTTTGGGCGCAAATGCCACAAGACATCACAAATGATTTAATATCCATTTGCCAGGTGGGCCACCAGAATTGTCTTTTAATTTTAGCTTCAGTTTTTGCAATACATGGGTGCCCCTCCATTAGGGTATCATGATAACGGGAAATGACTAGCTCTTGTAGTTCCTTGTGTGGCAGAAATAGCCGTCCTTGGTAATAAGGCAGGTCATTGGTGACAGAGTAGTCAGGGCCTTTCTTTACCCAGTCCTGCAAGGTTGTAGAATCAAAGAGTTGCTGGATCTTTACCTGAATGTCCTCTAGGGTCTGTGGAGTAGTCGTGCCAAGAATCCTTTGTTCGGGAATTATAGGTACTGGTTCAGGGTTCACTTCTGCCTCTCCCATCCCTATTCGGGATAAGGTGTCTGCTTTACCATTCTTACAACCTGGTCGATAGGTTATCACGAAATCGCACTCGGCAAAGAACAATGCCCATCGGAGTTGACGTGACGATTGGGCCTTGGCTGTCTTTAAATACTGTAAGTTCCGGTGATCGGTGATCACAGTAATGGTATGCCTGGCACCGAGAAGATAGTGCCGCCAAGCCTTGAAGGCGGATTTAATGGCTAATAACTCCTTATCGGTAACCGCATAGTTTAACTCAGGTGCCGTGAACTTTCTGGACCAAAACGCTACTGGGTGAAGCTGGCCAGTTTCAGGGTCCTTTTGAGACAGGACAGCTCCCATGGCTAGACTGGATGCATCAGTTTCCACTATGTATGGAAGTTCAGGGCGCGGGTGCTTTAATACAGGTGCAGACGTGAATTTCGCTTTCAGCTCTTGGAAGGCATTTTCAGCTTCTTCAGTCCACATAAAGCGTTTATTTTTTCGCAAGAGTGCTGTGATGGGATGTACAACATGTGAAAAATCTGGGATGAATCTGCGGTAGAAATTGGCAAAGCCGAGCATACTTTGTACTCCTTTAACTGAACTTGGTGATCGCCACTTAAGGATTGCGTCCACCTTTCGTGAGTCCATTCGGACTCCCTTTGGGATCAGGATAAACCCAAGGAATTCAACTTCTGTGGCATGAAAAACGCATTTTTCTAGTTTTGCATATAGTTTGTGCTGGCGCAATTTCTCAAGGACTGCTCGGACGTGCTTCACATGATCAGATTCTGAAGAGGAGTATACTAGAATATCATCGATATATACGACAACACAAACGTCAATGAATTCACGAAGGACATCGTTCATGAAGTATTGGAAGGCTCCAGGTGCATTGCACAACCCGAAAGGCATCACCTGGTATTCGAATAACCCATACTTAGTGCGGAAAGCAGTCTTCCATTTGTCGCCCTCTTTTACACGTACCAGATGGTATGCCCCCCGGAGATCTAATTTAGTGTATATGCAAGCATCCTTCACTTGGTCTAGTAGTTCAGGGATCAGAGGCAATGTGTATCGGTTCTTAACAGTTATCTGGTTCAATGCGCGGTAGTCTATGCATGTTCTGAGGTCACCTTCCTTTTTGGGCACGAAGAACAAAGCTGAAGATGCAGGGGACTTAGATGGGCGAATAAAGCCATTGGCAAGGTACTGGTCTAAGTATTGTCGTAGGTGAAGGTTCTCAGGTTCCGTAAGAACATAGATCCTGCTACAAGGGGGTTGTGCACCGGGTATGAGATAGATTTGGCAATCGTATGATCTGTGAGGAGGTAAGGTGTTTGCCTGTTCTTTTTGGAAGACATCCTGGAATTCCTGGTATTCAGGAGGTAGTTGCATGACTGCTGTGGTTACTGTGGCCAGGCCTGCGCTCATATTTTTCTTTGGGTAACAGGTTTGCGCACAATTCCGGGAAGGTTATTCTCTTCTCTCGCCAATCAATACAAGGATTATGTGTTTCCAACCAAGGTATCCCCAGTATTATTTGGAACTGTGGGGCCTTGATTAGATCAAACACAATAGCCTCTCGATGCCCATCCAGACCCAATAATGTCATCTCTGCGGTGGAATGAGTTACACGGCCAGAGGCAATTTCAGTTCCATCAACTGTGGTGATGACATCTGAGGTGGTTTTTCGGCAGAGAGGCAGATTCATCCTGGAAGCCAATTCGTAGTCCACATAGTTTCCTATGGCCCCGCTATCAATGTATGCCCTTACTGCGTGCATACGCGATGGCTGCCCTGGATCTACGAGGACCATTGGTATGATGAAATGCGAGGTCTGAGTATCCTTCTACAAGCTCGGCAAGCGGACCTCTACGCTTGTCGGGCATGGTCGTTTCCCGAGTCTGACTCCATATGGCTTTTATCAGCAGCTCCTACCACTTTCTTGGGCGGTTTTACAGGGCAATCCCGTAGAAAATGCCCAGAAGTTCCACAATATAGACACAATTGCATTTACCGTCTCCTTTCTCTTTCCTTCTGGGTTAAGGGTCCTTTAACCCCTCCGATTTGCATGGGTTCTGAAGCCTCTGCTCCTTTGGGGTTAGCGTGGGTTTTGACCAACACCCTGTTCTCAAACTTGGCTCGATCAGCCTTTCTGTTCTGAAGTCTATGATATAACTGGACCACTAAGTCTATATATTCAGCACAGTCTTGAGGTGGGTTCACGACTTGAGCCAAGACATCCTTGAGTTCTCCTCGAAGCCCTCGATGAAATAACGTGATTCATTTTACCTCAGGCCATCCAGTTTCCACTATCAACCTATTAAAGGTAGCGATGTAAGATAGAAGGTCCTGGTTACCCTGTCGTAGGGACAAAGGTTCGTTATCCAGGGCCTGTCCTTGGGAGTGCCGGGCAAATAGTCTTTCCATGCTCGTTTGAAAGCCCTGAAAATCCCGAAGAATTGGGTCATCCTGAGTAACTAGTGGAATTGACCAATCAGCTGCACTGCCGCTGAGATATGACAATACAAAGGATACCTTGGCTTGATCGTTTGGGAAGGCTCCAGGTCTGCATAAAAAGTGCAAGCGGCATTGGTTCATAAACACGGCGAACCTTTTGGGATCTCCAGCGAAGCGTTCAGGTGGAGCTAATTGAATATTTCCAGGTAGGTTTATTTGCACAGGGTTACTCGATAACACAGGAGCTGGATTTTCCCCGGAACCATGTAGGGGTGCTTGTCCAGCCTGGCTTTGCAATAGTTGCCTAGCAAGGTCATCAGTTCGCTCCTTTGACAAAATCAGTAGGAATATTCTTCTGCAAGTGGAGAAAGGGAATTAACCACCCGTGGAGTTGAGCGTAAATCCCCCCACCCTGTTGTTCTTCCCACTGATCACCTTGGATGGCCCCTCTTATAGTCTCACCTGTTAATTTGAAAAGATGAGCTCTCCATCCTGCATTGAGCGCAGGGGCGCGTAGATAACCAGTTTCTTCACTGGCTCGAAGGAATTGGTGAGTTCCAGGACAATATTGACTCTGATATTCCCAGCAAGACGCCGTAAGTATGCAGTTCGTAAGAGTTCAAATGCCTGACTTTCACTCTTGTCCGATTCCTTGCAGGTTGCAGCTTGACCTTACGAAGAGTTCCTCGTGGCAACCGGTAATGTTCTGGTAAGGATTTGTATTATCCAACACAGTTCGATAAAGTAATGTCCATATGTAACCTGTTGCTTTCTCCCTTATTCAGGCGCTGAGAGAAAGTATGAAGTCTCGGGGAATAATGCCTCCGGTGGTAAAATCAGGTAAGTCTTTTGTGGTGAGGAGTGTTCCCCTTGTTAGTCCCTTGTTTCACCTTGCTGTCCTTTTGTTTCGGCTAGGATGCAGTGGAAGCTGCGCCGACCCGTGAAGAAGAATAGTACCCCCGGTGGTAAAATCAGGTAAGTCTATGGGGGGTATTCCTCTGTGTATTCCCTTGGCTCACCTTGCTGTTCTTATCTTCTCCTTAGGTGCCGGAGTGCAGCGGGAACATGCAGGAGGATGCGGTGAAATGTGAAGATGCTGCAAAGGCCGGTGAGTTCAGCGCGGCGCTGCAGCAGGCGAGGCGACGCACATAAAATAACTTCTTTCTTCCAGCTCGAAGGCGCGATGAATCGGGAATTCAGGTAAGGATCAAAGGTATTGCTCTTGTTCTAACCTTTTCTCCTGGTTTCTCCCTTTTTCGAGGAGCTCCAAACTCGAGGCAAGCGTGAAAGGAGACTTGATGCAGACTTGCAGGCACGGTGAGCGTTACGCTGCTGGATGCAGAATAACAAAGCGTGTGCTGCTCTTCGGGCGTGGTTTAAATAGCCTCCAGGTAAGTATTCCTCCCCAGCCCCACCCGAGTAAAAAAATAGTCCATAGGTAAAATAGTCCCTTCCAAGCCTCTTTTGGCTTGGAGCTCTTGCTGCATGGTCTGCATCAGGTAAGTTTGCAGCATGGTCTGCATCAGGTAAGTTTTAATCTATGAGCCTGGCGCCTGTGGCGCCAGGACTGACTCTCCATATGAGCCTGGCACCATAGGCGCTAGGACTGCACCCAAATAGCCCCTAGCAGGGGTTGTTGGGCTTGCTTGGGGTAACTTGATGCCTGCTTCCAGGGTTACTGGACTTGGTCTGGGTCCCCGGGGGTAGGCATCATGACAGCACCTTCGACTCTGCTACTAACTTTTTGGGACAGACTCATAGGTATTCCAGAGCGATGCTGGAAGTCCACGGACATGGAGAGCCCAACTCCCTCCCCAACATACATGGAGGACTCAGTCAATGGCAAGTTCAAACTGCGGTTTATTACAGACAAAATCAACAGGGATCAATAGAAGAATACAGGTGGATTCCAGAAAGTCTCTGCTTCTTCTGGCTCGCAGGCCAGTTTTAGTACAAAATTGTGTCACTAGTCCATCATTACTTGGGCCACTCTCCAAAAACCTATTGCTGAATGGGATTGGCCGTCAGGAGTCTAATAACCTATATGGGCACCTATATGTGTTATTATACTGGTTCACACATGTCAGGTGGCTGGCCGGTTCCATCCCCAATTTACTAACTAATACATTGTTGTCGAGTATTGGGCATACCATTGGTTCTCTCCTGTTGCTACCCACTTCTGGAGGGCTAAACTGTGATTGGATAGAGCTGACTTCCCCAGGCCTGGGACCAGAAATGGTTCTCAGCCCTCTGTGCACCTTTTCAAGGTGATGTGAACGATTATGTGTCTGTATTGTAACTTGTGTGCACCACCTTTGCCTATGAGACCATGTCCCGCTCGTCGCAACACTTACTTGTTGCAGCCTGCATCTGACTGCCTGGAATCGGCTCCACTTTCTCACCACCGATCAGTGTCCTTTGTCTGCTTCAGCTGCATCACGTGTCTGAAGACCATGAAATTGAGCTCTGCAGCTCCGAATTATGAGGATTTATTCAATTTCTCTGCAGCTGGTCCCTTTGTTGTCTGAGGATTGGAATGTCTCCATATTTCTTGTCCTTGGCTGTGGGCCTCGTCTCATGCGTCTTGCTCTCTGTCCAGCCTGAATCGGCTCAGCTCGTCTCCTGCTCAATGATTTAAGGCCTGCTGTAACTTTCCAAAACCTTATATTGCGGTTCCTAAGTTGTCCATGTTAAGCTACATGCCCTATAGGTTAGCTATACATGGTTTCATCAGGCTCCATATATACTCCGGCATAGTGGCGTAGAGTGGCAGTCCTGCAGTCCACCCTGAACTTCCTCTGTTGCTGTTGCTCTGGAAGTCTGTCTGTGCTTTCTACTGTGTGGGAGGACCCACATAAAAGCACACCAATACCGCGGAGCGGTCGCGTAGTGGGCATAGAGTGGCAGTCCTGCAGTCCACCCTGAACTTCCTCTGTTGCTTTTGCTCTGGAAGTCTGTCTGTGCTTTCTACTGTGTGGGAGGACCCACATAAAAGCACACCAATACCGCGGTCGCGGAGTGGGCGTAGAGTGGCAGTCCTGCAGTCATGCCAGGCCACCACTGACCTCTCAGGGGTCCCCCGCTGGGGAGCTCCAGGGGGATGTTGCGGGGCAGGCCTCGGTCGCGGGCACTGGGCGGTGTAGCGTATCCGGCTGTGTTTCGACCTGGGAGCTGTGTGGGGAAAAGAACTGGCCGCCTCTTGACGAGGCGAGGCACGAGAAAGGAGTCCCTGACCAAGCGGTGTACATTTCCACCGCGATTGCCACAAACCGTGATCTCCAGGCTGAGCAGCAATAGGCACCCACCGACAACTTTGAATCTCGGCCAGGCCTTGCATTAACTGTGAAGGCGCTGGTCCATTTATCAAGACCACACATGGACGAAACCTTAACCCTAGGGAGCCCGGAGAGGATTCCTCCGGCAGATTGTCCATTAGAGACCTCAAATAACCCAGCATTGAATGGAACAAAGAGAAAAAGAAATCAGATTTCTACACGCAACTTTAAGGAGAACGGGTTGTCCCTCGAAAGCTCCAGGTAAAAAGAAATGCAACCAAGGAAGCTCATCAAAAAAACTTTCCAATTCAGACAGAGGGAGGAGGGCTCTCACAACTGCAAATACAAAAAAAGATCCGAAGTGCCCAGACGATGGAAAGAGCATTAAAACCTACTTCCAATCTTGACAAAAAACAAACAACGCATATAGAGAAGAACTTTCTGATGCAGAAATCCTCCAGGCCTTAGAGGAATGCCTTCCTCTCACCAAGTGCCGCAGAATCGAAGAGGAACAAACGTCCCGTTTACTAAGATTGTCCCCAGATGCCAGTGAAACAATCTATGCAAATGAACAGACTGACGACCTTGAGTCAAAGGAAGCTCCTGCCAGCATGCCAGAAGGGGAACCTTTGGAGGGGGATGCTCCCGCAACCACATTGTCTATCTTACCTTTTAAATAAAAGGAAATAGAAGTAATAAATCCCAACCCTCAGAAGTCACTTGGAGGGGATTCCATCACTTCAGGAGCGGTGGCTACCGCACCGGAACTCTTAGTTTCCAGCGAAGAAGCACCTACAGCCGTGGGATCTCATCTCTCTCACCAAACGAGTCCTAGATCTCAAACAGTCCCGGCTAGGGGAGGAATTGGAAAACCTGAGATGGCCATCATTGAACTATCCCCGACAGCTACTCCAAAGAAGCCAAAAAACAGGGGAAAAGCGAATGAGATCTTCCAGCCTAACCTCCCTGCTAATCTACCAAACAATCTTTCAACATCGGCTGTAAACCTCAGAAACTCTTTGGACTCCCAGCGTATTAACAACCATCAGCACCCACCGAGACAGCCCTTGTTGTAGACACGACTCAGAAAGAAAGAGCCTTTACTTCTCCAAATTTGACGCCGACGGAAACACCTTCAAAGAAAGCCGACATTTTTTCCATAATGTCGGCGGTCACAATAGCGTTAGCGCCTTTCATGAAGCTATATGAAGCTGTCAGCGACACTCTTAAAGATCACACGACAATACAAGCTATGATGAACAGAAAACTGATCTTTCTTGAAGCATACATCATGGCGATGGGGAAAACAGGCCACATTCATCTGGGTTTGAAATTCCAACTTTTCCTCCACCTCCAACAACCTTGACAATTCCTGTGGAGGCGAAAAAGACAGCCAGCTCTCAAAACGGAATCCACGATTAACCGGACTATGGATAATCCAAGAGAGCCAGGTACCGCGAATGCCACTCTCAGAGCCTGTTTGCTCAAATCAACGGCCCTGCAGGCGTCAGAGTCAATGGCAACCAACACAGGGGCCACTCAGTCGCTACAACCTGCCACAGGCCATAATAAACAGAAGCCGGGGCCCAAACCTTTGAGAGAGAAACCAAACAAAAAACCAGTGTCAAAACTAATGATAGACAAAGAAAAGCCCCTTGAACCAGTCTTTAGAAATATCCGCTCCTCTAAGGGCCCTGCAACTTTACCTAACAAGCCGGACTTAAGACTGGTCCTTATGGGGGACAAAGCCCTAAACCAAGAGGCGGCAGCGGAGACAATTGTGGAAATTTATGAAACTATATTTCCTGCCATTTCACCAAGGACATGATCCTGAGTCAACATTTGAGCGACGATATGACACGGGACGAGAGGCCCACAAGCTCATTCGTATTGCCCGGGGTCACCGTACCTGGCCTTTGTGACACAAGTAGAGAGACTGGGGAGGAGCAGGAAGACCGTGGGTTCCTTACTCTGGAGGAGCGATGTAAAAAGCTGTCAAATAAAGTAAGGTGGAGTGACCCGACTTTAACTCCGGTGCTTCACGACAAAGGTCGTCAGTCGCTGAAAAGCAAAAGCTGTGGCAATGATAACACGACGGAAGCCAGACAAAAACAAGTAAACACTTCTAAGAAAGTTAGTCCCCGCTCTGACAACCCTCGACCTTCCATTCACGAAAGATCTCCAACCAAATGTTCACCTCCGCTGAAACAACATGAAAGAGTGCACTAGGTATCTAGAACCAACCAGTACAACAGGGTGGAAAGAAGCAAGAGAAGACCAAATGGATCCTCAAGCTGGAGCATATCCCAGGGAATGATGATGACGTCATCCTAAATTGAAGATCTGTGCTCAAGTTATTTGACTTTATCCCAAACTTGCGGCGCATTAAAACAGAAGATCTGCTTATTGTGGACCCCAGCCAGGTACATCGAAAATCCATAGCTCATCTCTATATTGCCTCAAAATCCGTCCACTCTCTCCTAAAAGAAGAAACAAAGGCTTTGTTGAAAATGGGATACGACATCACTGAATCTTTTAGATCAAGAGGGTCTAGTCATAAGAGCAAGTGGACACAATTAAACTCGCCTGGTCGAGTGGCGCCAAGTTGGGATCGCAGCACCCACCGACAGGAGATAACGAGCTCTCATGAAACCCAAAATACTGCGCCGGAAGACCATTGTGCCACTGAGGGGCCACGGAGCACAGACGTCGCGCACAAGCAGAGTCATTTACAAGAACTACCAAGAGACTTGGCACCAGCCAGGTCGGCCATTGGAGAAGTTATGAAGCGCAATTATTCTAGCAGCACTTCTTTGATAACAAGAACGATCTTGAAAACGGTGCCAGAAGCAAAGCCATCTGCTGAGCCATCGGTCAAGATCTCGTCTTCACAGAGTATATGGTCCTGGCTACCAAAAGCCCTAGCAAGGCAGACAAAAAGATAGCAACGCCTGGACCATGACCCCAACCTAAAGCCCATCAGCTCGGACATAATATCTAGGACCTGTGTTCGGCTGGGCTCATCGAACACCAGAGGGCACTCTCATCTGACGGCACCAAGGGACATAAAGTTATCTGATTATGACATCTTGTGTCTACAGGAGACCTGGCTCACACAAGGCCAGATGTTAGAGGGCTACGAAATCTCCTTATCACCAGCAAAAAAGGGGTTGTTGGGGCGACCCTGCTCTGGCATTTCGACAGCTCAAACTTCGATAGATTCAACTTCAAAAAGCGGGGGGCACAAGCTTCCCTGTCCTTGCCTCCAAGCTTTGGAATGCCCTCCCTATCACCATCAGATCTGAAGATTCGTTTTACGCATTCAAGTCTAAAACAAAATCATGGCTCTTCAATCAGCATTGAAACATGCTTTGTACACCTCTGCACTACTAGCACCTACCCACTTATCTCGCCTGCTGTACACTTCTGACTATATGTCTCAAGTAAATCATTTGCTCTGTAAACTATGTATTGTGTTCTATTATACTGATTACTATGTATGTACATTTGCCCTGCTTGTAAGTATCTATGTTTATATGCTGTGTATGTAACTCTGCACAAGTTGCGCCCTGATACCTCCGGGCCTGATGGTTCGCATTACAAATAAACAAAATACAAATACAAATACATCTAGTCCGCACCGAGAGAGCTCCGCTCTTGAATCTTCAAACTGGGTATGTCTGGATGACATTGAAGAAAAAACGTCCCAGATCAAGAAATTGAAGAATTCCAGAGCGCCGGGCCTGGACGGAATAACCAACGTAGACTTGAAGGCCTTTCTGTTACAGTGGGTGACGTTCCTGAGTAAAATCTTCCGCAGATGTGCGAACTTGAAGTCGATTCCGCCTTCATGGAAACCTGCCACAGTTGTACCAGTTTACAAGAAAGGGAACAAGGCCGATCCGAAGAAATACCGACCAATCGCTTTTATATCGGGAAGGTTTTTGGGTCTTTACTGCTCCGAGAATTTAACAACTGGGCTAAAAACGCTCCATGTAAAGACTGCTTACAAACCGGTTTCAAGAAAGATCTGGGAACAACGGGTAACATCTTGATGATACGTGCCCTAAAGAGCAGGGTTCTGGAGAGGGGTCCAAGGGTCTTCAAAGCCTTTATTGACTTAAACCAGGCCTTTGATCGAGTAGATCGATCTCTATTGTGGGCAAAACTTGAGGTGTGGAATTGCCCACAACCACTTTTGGAGCCAATCATAGCTCTCTACACTGGTATCAGTATGAGAGTGCGGCTAAACCAGCAAGGGTTACTCTCATCTGAAATATCCAAGGCAAGAGGAGTTAAGCAGTGGTGTCCTTTGGCCCCAGCACTTTTTTTGGCTTTTATCTGGGACCTCAAAGAATCGGGTCTAACTGTTCTGTTCGATGTTTTCCTCCGAAAATGGGCAAAACGCACATAAATCTACTACTAAACGCAGATGACCTAATTCTTCTTGATCTTACTCCTATAGGACTGCAGCGCCAATTGACCAACCTTCAGGAGTATATATCTAACAGCAACTTAGAGATAAATGAAAAGAAAACAAAACTTATGGTCATCTCAGCATCTACAAAGAAAAGGGAAAAAGTTTCTCTACAGCTGGCCGGTCACTCTGTGGAAAAAGTGAGTGAGTTCAGATACCTCACAGTGATTCTGGACAGCTCCAGACACGAAACGGCCATGCAAGAACATTTGAAAACAACTACAAAAAAGCTGGCGGCACAAGGCAAGGCAATTGACAGGAAATTTGGCCGCTTCTCTTTGATTCCGGTCTTGGACTTTTATTTAAAAAAAGGTGGTACCTACATTGACCTATGGCACGGACACTATGCCCAACCTACCTGTGACACTTTGGCCGAAACTGGAGGCGCTGTTTTGGAGATCTGTTTTGGGCTTGCCAAACTCCACCTCGGTTGTGGCAATCAGACAGGAACACAGCCTGATGAATGGTTAAAATAAACACCCTTATGCTCTTTTGAAAGTGCAGAATGTCCAAAGAGCTGTCGATTTACAATCTGATACTCAAGGAGAGCATTGGCGCAAACAACAAGATGCTCAACTCCTGGACTAAAATCAAATTTAGACATGTTACTTTCAATTGAAAGCGACAAGGAGACCCTGCATACGAACCCTGCAAAAATCCAGAAAAAACTAAAAGAGCTTGACTGGATACAGACTAAAGAAGTAGCTGCAAACAATAAAATGATATGCCACCCTCCTCACAACATCAGGAAATTAAACGAATTGCAGCCCTACATCAAGAAGTTTCCATCTAGACTAGCATGCAACACATTATTGAGAGCCAGACTCAATCTATTTCAAACAAACGAAATCCTGGTGATTAGAGGCTTGTCTAAAACAAACGAGTGCCGCTTCTGTAACCAGCCAACAGTGAAAGAGTCAATTCGCCATTTGCTTCTCTCTTGTACTAGTACACGAGGAATTAGAACCATCTACTTGAAACACATTTTTTCAGATTACTCACTAAGTGATCAAGACTCTTGCTGGGACAAAATGATGGCGGGCGACAGAAATTCATGGCTATTGGCAACTTTTACAATTCTGCAATATGTGAATACTTTGCTTTTTTTAACTAAGCTACCGACAACACAAACACAGTAGTGAGTGGTCCATCTTCAGACTACACAACGAACCAGCAACGGTCTTCCTGGTCATGGACTCTCTTTGAAATGAACTATGGTGACCCTGTGATTTTCTTCACCTTTTTTCTTATGTACACGTCATCTTCTTTTCTACTTGGTTTTGTAAAAATCTAATTGATTAACACAAATAAAAAAAATGTAAAAAAAATATTCTCCTGCATATCCACGTAATTATTTGGTTTTAAGCATCAGCAAGCTCGCTCAGGGTCTCTTGTGCCTTGCGGTTTCTGCGTTACTGCATTTGGCCAATGACAAAATAATAAAAGCAATGACAATATGTATATGTATCTGTCCTCTAACCATAGAACTGTGCATCCATGTTCTTCATGTATTCGGGTGTGTGGTTGCGTGGTGCTGTGCAGACTGCACGTGTGCTTCATGTCTAACGCTGCTGTGTCGTGGTGTTTTCAATGACGTCAGCAACATCGCTTTTTGGGGCTCAGTCGAAACTGTTCATATAGGTGTCTCTGTCCACGACCACTGGCTCTTCTCCTACACATGGATAGGTTTGTACTGTACTTAGTCTGTATGGCTGGCTGAGAGGGTACCTCTCAGTGTATTTGCCGATCATTGTTGTGAAGAGGAAGTGCCAAGTTTTATCCACACTCCAGCCACCCCCTACGTAGTACCCGGTACTTTCACAAAAAAATGTATGTGACGTACGATGAACAAATACACCAGCAAAGAGCAGTTGTTGGGCTCTGCCCAGTGCTTATTAGAGTAACAGCAACTATTGAAGTACCGACACCTAAGAAAACCTGGACAGTAAGGTACCCATTGCGAAAACCATATCTACAGTCAAGACAGAATGACGGTTGTTAGAACAGAATACCTGAAGAAGCCAAGAAGATAATAAAGGAAGACGAATGGTGACGTCATAAGGAATCGGACTGACGCACATATAGAAGATATAATGACCTGAGAATACTGACAAAGAGACTAAATACCATGGATAAGTGACATCTTGAGCCTAAGGTGAAGAAGTTGTCAAAATGCAGAAACGTATGCCATATGCACGATGAAGATAGTCAGTTAGTTTAAACGTGTACAGATGCAAGAAACTCCAATAAGCAAAGAAATCATTAAGCTTGCTTATGCCTAGTAGTAAATTAGATTGTGGCAAGCGCCAACATATGCATATATATACCTCAAAAGCACTTTATGAGTGTAAATCCACTACGCACATGAGCAGAATTGAACAAAGGTTACTAAAGGTCTTGAGAGGAGAGTGTTGCAGCAAACAAATCAAGAATTAAAACCCAGCTGAAGGTAACCATGCCAAGAAGCCAGGGTCGTATCTGGTTGGAAAAGTCCAACAGTGGATACAATTAAAGAGAAAAGAACAGAATATCCTGTTCAAAAAGGTCAAGATAAGCCACAGATGGTAGAAGACTGGCAGAATTGAATCAAATAAACGAAAATACACAAAGAAGAGGCCGATTTCACAGTGTCCTAGCCACGTGACAAGGCAGGCATGAAAGGATGAGACTTTCACACCTACGCATGGATCCCTGCCATACCCATACTCCTTAAAAAATCTCAGACCAAGAAGCAGACTCGAGGCCAAACTACAAAGCAGTACTTGACACATAACCACTGAGGTGATGATTGATTGTAACATAATTGGAGGGAAGCTGGGGTGCAGACTAACTCCCTGCGCCTGGCTGGTCTTTCTGCATGCTGCTAGACGTATGTGGAAAAGCATAAATGGTGTTGATGCCAACCCAATCATAGTGGACCATGTAATCTAGGGTCCAATAGTGAGTAGAGCCAATTGGACGTTGTACTTTTAGTGACGTTCATAGTGGCCATTTTGAAGGAAGGGTTTAGTTGCCCCACCTGACATTGATTGTCCAATCCCCTCTCCCGTTACCACATACAGATATAGTACCTATGATAAAGTTACCTTCCTATAACCAATCACGTTGCATGTTAGGTTTTTAAGATTGCGCGTAAGTGAAGACGAGTTTTTGCTATAAATATTGTTTTTTTCTGAAATTAATTTGGAGTTGGAAGAGAGAGAAGATTGAGCGGTTGCTGATGTTCATTGTACTCCCCGTTTTATGTACTTGTCATTAAACGGTCTCCCTTTGTCAAACTATTGAGTTGTCATAGTTATTTGATGCATGACTACAAATCTGCATCCCCATCTACCTCGAGGGTACTGCTACTCATCTTAAAGGGCTGTTTGGAGATCCCCAGTCAGAGGGCTGGCTGGAGTCCATCCAGTTCAGGTGCATTTGAGATTTGTCTGAAATAGAATGGGTGGTTGCAGTGTTTTCCGGCCTTCCGTCTTGTCATGAATTTGGTATGGAGGGTGGTCACAGAATCCCAACTCCCTCTTCACTAGATATGAGGCAGATTGTCACAGCTCCACCCTATCGTCTTGTTCGGTGGAAAGGATGGAGGAAAGGGGACGTGACATATGAGTAATTAAAGTTACTCAGTGTAGTGACTAGACTACTCATAGTCTATAGTCACCTTTCCTGCATACGTCGCACCCACCACCCCCGCTTGTTTGCCAGTGGCTAATATATTCAGCATAGCCAGGTATTTAAGCGTCCGATGTGTTAAAAAGGGGACTGAGGTGAGGGGCCGGAGAGCGGGTGCTTGGGTGGGGGAGGGGGAGTTCCTTCACCCGGGACCGCGACCCTGCACGATATACTAAATTTAAAGAGGAAGCTCAATTTTTCACTGCCTAAGGTTCCGGTACCGTGTCCATGTTGGGGGATGCCTGCAAGGATGGAGGAAAGGGGACTATGGACTTAAGTACTCTAGTCACTGCAGTGAGTAGCTTTCATTTTTGTTATAAACCAATTCTTGGAAACATTTCAATAGGAATCCATTCAAATTGGTCCCAAGTCTTTTTCGCAACCCTGTCTGTAGCTGTTTTATTCTTCATAATGCCGTCTCTGACTCTTCCAAATATCTTGGGCAGAGCCCTTAAATGTGGCGGTAACGGTATTACCGCCGCATTTAAGCGCTAGCCAAATCACAAGTTGGTTGGAAAATGGCATTTTTACATCCAGCTTGTTGCTGGAGGTAAAAATGGCAATTTTCGGGATCTTTTCGGGTGCTATTACCACCAACGCAATTACTACCTGCGGTAATAGCGCTCCCCAACCTCAGTGGGGAATGAGGATTTACCAACCCCCTGCAACTGGTGATCTTGCACAAACTGCGCCGGACCGAGCTGCGGTAGCACTATTAGCGTTTGGTGGCATCCTGGTGGATACCCCCAAACTTGTGATGAGGCCCATTGAGTGCAAACATTAATGCACTTCACGCTGCCTACTGACAAAAACACTGATGCAACTATGCACATACTTTATGTGCATTGCTTTACGCAACCCAGAGCCTACTACCCCACTTGCGTTCATGAATATGTACTCTGACATACTAGGCATGTGTGCAGTTCAGTTTAAAAGTGCGCTGGTGCATGTGCTTGATGAATTTGCTTTTTAGCTTTTGCTTCGTTTCATCATTAAAACAACTACACCTTTACTAGCCAAATACATCACAGACGTTACAAAGATGTGACGAGTGCTACTATGTACCAGAAATAATATGCTAAAGCTTAGTATATTTTTGTTTGAATTGTAGATTTTTTTTTACAGCGTCCATTCTCCCAATTTCACATATTGAAATGCCATGCTTATATAGGTTAAACAGTAAGAGAACCATGTCCCGCTTGTGATAAAACAAGATGGAAATCCTGCCCCTGAAATACAAATAATGTATCTGATCGGCAGTACTTTCTCAGTGGTGCTTTGAAGCGGCTTCCTTGCCATGTAGAACGGTATAAAACTCCAATACATCGATACATTTAAGCTGCATGCCATAGTTGAATCCACCGCGAGACAGATTTTGTCTGGGTAGACTCTTTTGGTGGACTAGTGAAGCCGATTGGCATTGTGCATTTCTTTCCTTGTATAGTCTGAAATTGCTTTGTTGCAGAATTTCAATTGTACCTGAACCCTAATACTGCCCGCAGATAGTGAGTCATTATTGATTTGAAAAGCATCTCTAAGCTTATGTATAAGGACTGAAAAGAAAGATTATGCAGCAAGAAACTGAAGGGGACATAAAATAATATTTGTTTTTTGCAGAACCCATTTTTTTCAGATTCTGTATTTTACCGAGACAAACCTTTTCTTTGAAGAGAACATCAAAATTCCGTGTACCGTCAAAAATGCAGAAGACTGAAAATTGATGAGCTTTGAGATTGTTCTCTTTTGCATGCAAATCATTTGAAAAGTTCTCATTAGCATAAATGCATGAGCAACTCTAAATGCTTTTAATTTCCAATCTTAGCCAGCCCAGGAGTAATTTGTCACTGTCAGGGTGAAAATCTAAAAAGAGAAAGACAGAGAGAGAGAGAGTTCTCTGTGCCAAATTGGAATCATACACATTTTTGATTTGCTAATTGACTGATGCCACAGTTCAATCATCTGCCTTGAATCTGTAAATAATTCAATGTTCAGATTAGAAGAAAAGCATAAAATGTCTCTTAAAACATATTAACATATTAGTATAAGGAGAGGATAGTAAAATACCTGGCCAGTTTCTCCTTAAAATGTTTATATTATTTTCAAATTAAAACCCCAATGCACGCACGCACGCACGCACGATCGCACGCACGCACGCACGCACACACACACGCGCGCCCGGAGAACGATCTTGCTGGAATAACATATAGTAGCTGTTTTTTAATCTTCTTACAATATTACTGACAGTTTGTGTTGTACTTTCTATTGCTAACTGTTCACCTGAGCCATTCAGCTAAAGCAGAAATTGGATGGGTCAAGGTATTGAATCAGTTTACACAACGGCCTGTAATTTGTCATCTGAGCTGGACTCTTCCTGAGTGGTTTCCATTCATTGCCCTAGGTGAAATCCGGTGTCAAGACTATATTGATATATTTCCAGAAGGAGTGTTTGACTATATACATTGTGTGGCAGTCACATTAGACCAAAACTGACTGGGAATGTACATTTGTGGTGCCTCTTAGAGTTGAACTGGGACAATAAATAGGCTGCAACATAAAGAAATAGATGCCAACATTTGTACATTGTGGTTTGTGACTTTGCAACAAACTAAGTAGCCAATTCAAGTCAAGCACAATTAGACATAGCTCAAATTTCTCGATACTTCCTATAAATAATCATGATTGAAGCAATTATAGGAGTCACATACAACTTTGGCACACAGCACCACTAAAACAACTCTACATGCACTCGCAAAATCAATGACATGCTCACCACACACACACACCCCTTACATAAACTTTCTAGCAGACACATGGATAAGACCCCACCACAGATGCATCATCCCCAACATGTTCCCCCCCACACTATCTCATCAACCACAGCAACTGCCCACATAGAGCAGGTGGTGGCATTGCCATTATTCACAAGCAACCCCACTCACCCAAAATAAATGTTTTTTGAGGCCCTCTCTCTCAGCTGCTCCCCTTTCACACAAACGCACCCCACCTCATTTACTGCCTCAGCACACAAACCCATCTTCCACAATGGTCTAACTTTGACACTAACAGCCACAGCCAACACCAAATGCACCAACATCTACCATGGTAATTTTAACATAGGCAGTTTCCACCCATACAGCAGCCCTATACTGAACAGTATCCTCAGTCCACACTCCCCTATGACCTCACCCAACACATCACCTACCCCAAACACGTATCTGGAAAAACCCTTGACCCTCTGATTTCATGCAAACATAACATTTCATGGCAAAATCAAAGCTGGGGTTCATGGCCTGACCACTTTGTGATCCCCTTCACTCTCACTAGGCCATACATCTCCTCACTGGCCCACCTCCCCCCGCTCCTGCAGCCAGGCAAATTAAACACATTCCAAACATAGCCCTTGACACAATCATATCACCCCTCCCTTCACACACACACTACTCCAATGTCCCGTCCCCTTTCCTCCATACTGTATGGGCGTCCCTCAGTAGGGACGGGAAACTGAACCTTTTTCACCAGAAATAAATTGTCTTCCCCTTTAAATGTAGATGCATGGGGCGCGGCCCTGGGAGCATGCACTCCCTTGTCTCTGCACCATGGCACCACTCCCCAGTCCTCTTCTCCACGTCAACGAGAGCGAACCTCTTTCAGCTAGGTGGTGGTTGAGGGCTTGTTTTTTTTGCTCGTAATTCTATGCTACAACTTCCCCAGGGATATCTTTTCCCTTTTTTCCATCTAGCTAATTTCTTCAGGAGTCCTAAGTACTCTACCCTCCTGTATCCCTAATAAGGGTTCCTGGTGAGCCTTGGTCGTCCAGATAAACTATAGGCAAAGAAATCGCCACGGCTATTATGTCACACTCCCTACCTTTAGTTTTTTAAACTAGTACTGTGAAACATTTTAATTTCTCATAAAAAAATCTGTTTTTTATTTTGTACTAGAATAATGCATATATACTTTTTTTTAAACAATTAATTTATACATATTTGTTAGCCAAAACAAGGCCTCCATACAGTATTTTATACAATGATAACAACACATATCTAATTCAGACACAAGATCCAGACCCTGGTATTTTCCAGTGTCCTATTTCAATTCCTTTTGGTGTCCAGTCATTTGGTCGACTGAAAACTGGTCGACTGCAATTTGGTCGACGCAATTTGGTCGAAAACCAAATGGTAGAATTTTTTATTTTATTCATATATTTATTTTTCGGGTTTTCGTTTTGTAAAAAAAGGGTTTTTTAGAGAAAAAAAAGGGGTGGGGGGGGGGGACCCCCCCAAAAAAAAAAAGGGTTAAAAACAAAAAAAAAAAAAAATTCGACCATTTGGTTTTCGACCAAATTGGTTCGACCATTTGTCTGGTCGACCAATTTTTTTTCGACCAAATGTCTGGTAACCATTCCTTTTGTGTAAAACCTGCCCTAACTTAAGCAGTGCTGGTGGTAGCTGTATATAAAAGGTCGACACAGTGTGTTTCGGCTTCTCTTCACCCACTGCGGTGTCACAATTATGCAGCCTTCATCAGGATGAAAAACAGTTTCTAACATACACAGCCAAATATGTATTGTGTCTTGTTAAGTAGTAGCCCAGCACAATCACCATTCAAAACAATCCCCCCAAAAGTTTCATGGTAATGGTTTGAAAAACTAAAGGTGAGGAGTGTGACATAATAGCCCTGGCAATTTCTTGTTGTTTCCCTCTGTCCTCCGGTGCCACGCTCCTACCTGGCACATGTCGACTGCAGCAGAATTCAACAGGTGTCCGGCCTACGAGGGCTCCTGCCCCATGTCGGATCCACACGTGCTGTGCCTCTGGTGCCTTGGCGTGGACCCTAGCTGAGACGGCTGTTCGGCGGGCGACACGCTCACCCCGCGCTTGCTGAAGAACCACTTGGCCAGGTGGAGGGAGCTGTTCTCAAGATCACCACTGGAGCCCATCAAAGAGTACGTCAGGAGGAAGACCAGTCCAAAGGTAGGTGCCTTGTTCTCCACTGCACCCCGCAAGGGTGACTCTTTCCATGGGAAGCGTCCAAGAGGGAAGGGCCTTGCAGGGGAAAGAATGCCCTCTGTACAGGCATTGCCCTCTGTACGGGAAAATAATGTTCTGATAATGACAGATAACACAGAGGCAATGTACTACCTCAACAAGAGAGGAGGTGTAGGGTCACTACCACTGTGCAGAGAGGCAATACAAGAAGAAATCTCTCTGTCGGCAGTTCACCTAGCCGGAGAGAGGAACACGACGGCGGGCGCTCTGAGCAGGCAGAGCACAGTCTCTCACAAGTGGGAACTAGCTGAGGAAGTCCTCCAAGAGATCTTCACCCTTTGGGGAACCCCTCAAGTGGATCTGTTCACAACCAGTGCCAACCGGAAGTGCAAGCTGTATTGCTCAAGGGACTTTTCACCAAGAGGAGCTCTAGGAGATGCATTCAGGGTGGACTGGGAATGTCCACTCCTATATGTGTTTCCTCCAGCCCCCGTCATTCCTCATGTGATCAGGAGGTTGAGAAAGTTTGGGATATACATGATCCTAATTGCTCCGGATTGGGCCAGGAGGATGTGGTACCCGGACCTTCTGGACATGTTCATCTGCCCTCCAATATGTCTTCCAGAAAGAAAGGACCTTCTCTCGCAAGAGGAAGGTCAGGTTCTCCATCCAGAGGTCAAGACACTCAGCCTTCACGCATGGTTTCTGAGAGGCTGAGATAAAAGTATTGGGACCTCCCGGATGACGTAATGGAGATTTTGCTTTCGGCCAGAAGGCCAGCAACCAAATCCTTGTACCGGTGCCATTGGAATAAATTCAGCAACTGGTGCAGCGATAAGAATGTGGATCCATTCCAATGCAAAACAACTATGGTGCTCTCTTTCCTGTTGCATTTAGCCAATCTGGGGCTCCAGATTGGAACATTAAGGGATACCTGGCAGCACTTTCCATTTTCAAGCGCTCCTTGGAAGAGGATTCTTATTTTAAAATTGCATTGATTGTGTAATTCTTAAAGGGGCTTACTAATGTATACTCTCCAATTGCATTTAATGTTCCTGTTTGGAACCTCAATCTTGTATCAAAGTTCCTGACATGTATCCAACTTGAGCCTTTGCATTCATGTCCTTTAAGGCTTGTGACACTAAAAACTGTCTTGCTTATAGCAGTAACATCAGCCTGCAGAGTAAGTGAGTTGCAAGCTCTTTCATGTAAGCCTACTCATACTACTTGTTATAAGGTCTCTGACTTCCATTTGTCACAAAACATAACATGGCCAACATTCTATCCTCATAGATTACATAGATTTTACCAGAGGAGGGCTTTAAGTTTTGATATTACAAGAATGGCTACATTTCGTCAAGTTGATCAACTTTTTATTGGATATATCGGTCCAAAATTGGGCCTTGCAGTACCCAAACAAACAATATCCAGATGGATTATCTTGGCTATTGGCGAGTGTTATAGGCTAGCGGAAATAGACCCACCGGAGGGCCTAAGGGCTCATTCCACAAGGAGCATGGCAACCTCTGCTGCTCTTCAAAGGGGTGTCCCAATTAATGATATTTGCTCTGAGGCCACTTGGTCTACAATCCATACCTTTGTTAAACTTTACTGCCTAGATTCTACCTCCAGTCAGGGAGGAATTTTGCTAAAGCCGTACTCCATTCGGTCCATGATAAAACCTAAATTAATTGATACTCTCACCTCCAAAACAAACACTGCTTTGGGAGTCTATCAAAGATGAGGAATACGTGGGAGGACACAATCCATTCGAAGAACAAGTCACTTAAACCTGGTAATGTTCTTTCGACTGGATGTTCCTCCTACGTATTCCTCATCGCCCCTCACAGCATACCCCGCCATACAATTTACGTGTATTACAATCTACACTTTCTGAGATCCTATGGTCTTGGGTACGCCTGCTAATTCCTCTAAAAAGGGGAAAGATAAACAGGAGTGAAGCCATCGGGCGCTGCATGTGCTTTTTATGCTGATGATGACGTTGATGGAGGCGCTCGAGGGACATCGAAGCGACAACACCAAATACAGCGCCCTCTGTCGAGAATTATTTTTCCGAAGCAGCAAAGCTGGAGAGATATATCTCAAAGATGCGGAATACGTGGGAGGAATATCCAGTCGAAAGAACGTTACCAGGGGTAAGTAACTTGTTCTTCTTCAGGTCCCGAGCAAGGTCGCACATGATCTCCTGTGCTGGGCCTGCAAGGAGAATATGATCAAGGAAGAAGCTTTTTAGCAACCATGGCCGGAGATAAGAGTAATTAAGGATGCTTCCCTCACAGGTTGGGGAGCTCATGCAAACAATCTGAGAATCAGCGGTCATTGGTCTCCATCGGAGTTCCAGACTATACATTCACCTTTTAGACCTGAGGGCAATCAGACTGCAACTGATGGCCTTTCTGCCATCTGTGCGGGGGAAGAATGTCCTGATAATGATGGACAACACAGCGGCCATGCATTACCTCAACAAGAGAGGAGGTGTAGTGTCACTAACACTGTGCATAGAGGCAATGCAGCTCTGATTTTGGGCTCTGCAAGAAGGAATTTCTCTTTCGGTTGTTCACCTAGCCGGAGAGGAGAATACAGTGACGGATGCACTGAGCAGGCAGAGCATAAACTTTCTTGAGTGAGAGTTAGTTCAAGAAGTCCTTTTAGAGATATTTTCCCTTTGGGGAAGCCCTCATGTGGATTTGTTTATGTCCATTATCAACCGGAAGTGTGATCTGTTCTGCTCCAGGGAATGTCGTCAGAGAGGAGCTCTGGGGGACATGTTTGTGGTGGATTGGGACTTTCCACTCCTGTATGCGTTCCCTTCAGTCCCCGTCACTCCTCATGTTATCATGCGGTTGAGGAGGTTCAGGAAATCCATGATCCTGATTGCTCTGGATTAGGTCGAGGAGGACGTGGTACCAGAACTTCGGGACTCCGATTCGTCTTCCTCAAAGAGCAGATTTGCTCACCCAGCATTCTCCACCCAGAAATCACGCCTGGTTTTTGAGAGTATGAGATACAGGGATTGGGACCTCCCGGAAGATGTAATGGAGGTGTTGCTTTCGGCCAGGAGACTAGCAACTGAAGCTCTACATCGCTGCCATTGGAAGATGTTTTGCAGCTGGTGTGGAGACAGGAATATTGACTGGTTTACTTGTGACTCATCATTGGTGCTATCTTTCTTTTTGTGTCGAGCCCCTTAAGAGTTGCAGAGTTCCACTGCAAAGGGCTATCTGGCAGCGCTTTCCAGTTTCAAGCGTTTTCAATCGCTCGCCTGAACAAAGTTCCTATTATAAACTTCATATTGTCATCCAGTTTCTGACTGGGCTGCCAAAAGTCTTCCCACCAGTTAATTTTATTGTTCTGATTTGGAACCTTAATTTAGTGCTAAACTTCTTGATGGGAGCTCCCTTTGAGCCTCTTCATTTGTGTCCACTTAGGATGCTGACTTTGAAAATGTTTTTTTCTGGCAGCGATCACCTCGGCTCCCAGAGTGAACAAGCTTCAAGCTTTGTCTTCCAAGCACTGGCGTAACAGGGGCCCCCACAGCACATGTCCTGGGAGGGGGCCCCACTTAAAAAAAATATATATATATTTTTTTTTCTAAAAAAAAAAAAAATTACAAATATTTTTTTCTAAAAAAAATAAAGTTTCCTTTGAAATTCACTCTGCATTCATAAAGAACATTTCTGTCACAGAAATAATTTCTTTATGAAGGCAGAGTGACTGCAAAAAGAAGAAGTTACTTCTTACCTTGTAATGTTCTTTCGATGGGATGTTCCTTCGACGTATTCCTTATCTTTGATAATACGTTTCCAGCTTGCTGGCCTCGGAATTTTTTTTCTGTAGTGGGCGCTGCGCGTCGACGTCCGCCGAGTCGATGTCCCTCGACGGCCACCGTATCGGCGCCGACGTCACCATGCCCATAAATAGCCACGCGCTGCGTCCGTTGCTCAGTTCCGTTTTGTAGCATAAGAAAAGTCATGCCTGAATTGGTTATTGACCTTGAAAGAGCGTAAACTGCAACCACAAGGGAAGTATCACTGTGGGGATGGATGGGAGGGGCGATAAGGAATACGTCGGAGGAACATCCCGTCGAAAGAACGTTACAAGGTAAGAAGTAACTTGTTCTTCGAAGGGATTGTGTCCTCCGACGTATTCCTTATCTTTGATAGACTCCCATAGCAGTGGCATGTAATTGGAGGTGGGAGTGAGAATGTTATGTATCCCTTTAGAGATGGACCGAATTATATGATATGATATGATATGGCATTTGTAACGCGCCTATACACAAGTGTTTCAAGGCGTGACGGGGCAGGGGGGGGGGACAAGGGGAAGACAGACAACGATCCTACTAGGCCAGGTGTCATTCAGATCGCGCAAGTGCAGGGGTGGGGCGAAGGGAAAAGTGCAAGGGGAAGGGGAGGAGGGGGGGGAAATGCAGTACAAGGTAAGTAGCGTAAAAAATAATAAATAAGGCCGGCTGGTGGCAAGTGCAAGGTAGATGCAGAACAAGTGCTGGGAAGGGGGGGCTGTAAGGATACAGTGACTGTCCCGCAGTGCAGGGGGGTGCCAGGGAGGCAGTGCAAGTGGAGAGTGGCTGGGCCCTGGACCGAGGTCACTGAGAGTGGCCCAGTTGCAGATTCAGAGCAGATTCAGTGAAGAATTAAAGCTGTTCAGCAGGGGAGAGGGAGAGGGAAAGCAGAAGCAAAGAGGAAGGTTTTGAGGTGCTTCCGGAACCGGAGGTGGTTCTCCTCAAGTTTCAGGGAGGCAGGAAGGCAGTTCCAGAGGGAGGCCCCTGCTGCAGAGAGAGATCTACCCCCAGCTCGTTGCTTCGAGAAGCGGCTGACCTTGAGGGAGTTGGAGACGGATGAGCGAAGGGCTCAGGAAGGAAGATATTTAGGAAGAGAGAGTTGAATGTAATACGGCCTTGCCAAATCTGGTCTCTTGAGTAGTGGAGGAATCCAGATTGTAAAATTTTGTGAATGTATGTGCGGATGACCATGTGGCAGCCGCACATATGTCTCGGACCGGCACCCCTCTTTGGAGAGCCGAAGAGGCTGCGATACCCCTGGTTGAATGAGCCCTGAGCTTTTGGGGTGGCTCTTTCTCTGCCAGTTTGTAACATTCCAGAATGGCCAATATAATCCACCTGCAGATGGTTTGTTTTGTTATGGGTAGTCCCAACTTGTGACCTGAGTATCCTACAAACAGTTGGTCTGCTTGCCTGATCCTAGCCATTCTGCTGATATAAAAGCTGAGAGCTCGCCTTGGGTCCAGCCTATGTAGCCTTTCCTCCTCTTTCCCCGGATGGGGAGGAGGGTAGAACGAAGGTAAGGTAATTTTCTGAGTAATATGAAATTCAGAAACCACCTTTGGGAGGAAATTAGGCTTCATCTGTAGGACAACTTTGTCCTTGTGGAAAATTGTATGTGGGGGTTTACAGGAGAGAGCTTGTAGCTCGCTCACCCTCCTAGCAGATGTTAGTGCTACCAATAGGACAGTTTTAAGCGTGAGAAATCTCAGCGAACAAGAGTGAAGTGGTTCGAATGGAGTGCCAATTAGGAAGTTTAAGACTAAATTTAAGTCCCATAAGGAAACCTGGAATGGTTTTGGGGGATAAACATTAGTTAATCCCTTCAGAAATTGTACTATTAGAGGAAGTTTGAAATACGATGGTTCCTCCGCAGTGCGCTTGAAGATAGAAAGCGCTGCAAGATAGCCTTTTACAGTGCCAACTTGAAGGCCTGAGTTTGCCAAGTAGAGTAGAAACGATAACACCGTTGGTGTACCACATGAAAAAGGGTCGATATTCTCTTCCCTACACCAGCTGCAAATTTGTTCCAACGGCAGCGGTATAAAGACTTTGTTGCTGGCCTTCTGGCCGAAAGCAACACCTCCATGACGTCATCAGGGAGATCCCAATCCTTGTACCTCACCCTTTCAGAAGCCAAGCGTGAAGGTTGAGGGTTCTGGTGTTTGGATGGAGAACCTGACCTCCCTTCTGCGAGAGAAGATTCTCTTTGAGTGGAAGACGGATTGGAGGGCAGATGGACATATCTACAAGGTCCGGGTACCACGTTCTCCTGGCCCAATCCGGGGCAATTAGGATCATGGTTTTCTGGAATCTTCTCAACCTCCTGATCATTTGAGGAATAACAGGGACTGGTGGAAAAGCGTAAAGGAGTGGAAATTCCCAGTCCACTACGAACGCGTCTCCCAGAGCTCCTCTCGGGGGAAATTCCCTTGAACAGAACAGATCGCACTTTCGTTGGTGCTTGTGGCGAACAGATCCACCTGAGGGGTTCCCCAAAGGGCGAAGATCTCTTGAGGGACTTCCTGAGCTAGCTCCCACTCGTGGGAGACTCTGCTCTGCCTGCTCAGAGCGTCCGCTGTCAAGTTCTTCTCTCCGGCTAGGTGTACTGCCAATAGAGAGATTCCTTCCCGAATTGCCCAAAACCAGAGCTGCATCGCCTCTCTGCACAGTGGCAGTGATCCTACGCCTCCTCTTTTGTTGAGGTAGTGCATAGCCACCGTGTTGTCCGTCATTATCAGGACATTTCTCCCCTGTACTGATGGCAGGAAAGCTTTCAGCGCTAGTCTGATCACTCTCAGCTCCAATAGGTTGATGTGTAGTCTGGACTCCGATGGAGACCAACGACCGCTGATGGTCAAGTCGTTGGATTGGGCTCCCCAACCCCGTGAGTGAGGCGTCTGTGACTACTGTTATCTCCGGCCATGGTTGCCAAAACAGTTCTCCTTTCAAGATGTTCTCTGGATAGGCCCACCATTGAAGGTCGCAGGCTACCTTGTCCGGAATCCGGAGGAGATCTGTCATTCTCCCCGAGAATTGCGACCACTGACTTCTCAGTGCCCACTGAAGAGATCTCATTCTCAGGCGAGCCTCTGGCACAAGGAAGATGCAGGATGCCATGAGGCCTAGCAACCTCAAAAAGTCGAAGGCTGGGAGACGTTGGGCATTTTGAAACTTGGTGACCATCTGTAGAATATCTTGAGCCCTCACCTCTGGTGGCGAGGCTTTTCCCAGGGAAGTGTCCAGGACCGCTCCAATGAACTGGAGTCTCTGTGATGGTATCATCTGTGACTTCTTTAAATTGAGGGAGAAGCCCAGTTTGTGAAGGAAGTGGCAGACATAGTCTAGCTGGATCTGAGCTTGTTCCGAAGATACAGCCCTGATCAGCCAATCGTCCAGGTAGGGGTAGACGTGGATCCCTTCCCTCCTTAGACTCGCAGCCACTACCGACATTAGCTTGGTGAAGACCCTCGGGCGGAGGTCAGCCCAAATGGCAGAACTCGAAATTGATAATGAGAGTCGCCAATTGCGAACCTCAGGTATTTCCTGTGTTTTAGATGGATTGGCACATGGAAATAAGCATCCTGAAGGTCCAGAGATACCAGCCAGTCCTGGAGCTGGAGGGCCTGAAGGATCTGAGAGAGAGTTACCATCTTGAACTTGTCCTTTCTGAGGAACTTGTTGAATTCTCGTAAGTCCAGGATGGGTCTCAGTCCTCCGTCCTTCTTTGGTATGAGAAAGTAGGGGGAGTACCAGCCCTTGTTCCTGTCCGCTACAAGTACCGGTTCTATGGCACCTTTCTCTAGCATGTCTATAATTTCCTGCAAGAGGACCGAATCTGGAACTTTTAGAGAGCTGTTCCCCGGTGGATGACTCTGAGGGATGTGTAGAAAGGGTAGGCAGTAACCCTGGGCAACTGTCTCCAATGCCCAAGCATCTGACGTTATAGCCTGCCATTCCGTCAGATGGTGAGTTAACCTGCCCCCTACAGGTGTATTGTGTGGAAAGGCCTCAGAGTGGTTTGGGGGTGGTGATGCAGATGCCGAGGGTAAAGAGGCACCTGCTGCTGCTGCGGCCTTAGTACTTTTGACCCGTCCACCTCGGGTGGATCTCCTTTGGCCTCTTTGAGCCGGCTGTCCTCTGCCTTTCCCGAATACGGAATAATAGCGAAAGGACCTTCCTCTCCCAGAGGTTCCTGAGGGGCGAAAAGGAGTTTGGCGGATAGCAGCTCCTAAAGATTTTGCTGCTGCTTTAGAAGTCTAACTTTTCCAGACTGTCATCAGCCTTTTTTCCGAATAGTGAAGAGCCGTCAAAGGGCATATTCAAAAGTCTGGCCTGTACATCTGGAGCAAAGCCAGACTTTCGCAACCACGCATGCCTGTGGATTGTTGTACTTGCCGCAATGGCCCTGCTGATACTGTCAGCGGAAGCGATGCCAGTTTGAAGTGATTCGCACATGGCATCTTTGCCATCTTTAATAATGTTAAGGAAGGCTCCTTTTTCCTCTCCTTCGGGTATGCAGTCAGCCGCTGATGAAGCACACTCCCATAGTGTGTGACTGAACCTGGCGAGCGTACAGGTGGCGTTGATGGACTTCAACGCCATACTACAAGCAGAGAAGACTTTCTTCGCCATAGAATCGTACCTCTTGTCATCTCTATCCTGTGGGACAGTCGGGTAAGCGGTCCTACTGCTAGATGAAGTTGCCGCTTGAATCACCAGGCTCTCTGAAATCAGGTGTTTTGATAAGTATTCAGGGTCAGCAGCCGCTACCCTATACTTGGCTGACAATCTTTTATTGACCACAGGGATAACTTCAGGAGTTTCCCAATTAGATGTAATTTTCCTTTGCAAGGCTGCATGGAAGGGGACCACAGGGTCCTCCTGTGGACCTTTGTCTAATATGTCTGTTAAATCATCCTGTTGAAAAACAGGGGAAGGCGCAGACCAACCCATAAATTCAATAATTCTTGTGATAAGGGTTCTATAGGGTGTTTCGGCATGTTCCCCTGGGTCTGGCTTAACAAATTCCACTTCTGGGGAAGTGTCCAGCCCACTTGCCTCATGTGGTGAAATCCTCTGAAATAGGCAGTGTGGTCCTCTGTAACCCAAATGTTTCCTGGTCAGAATCTTCCCCCTCTTCATAAATTGAAGATAGTCCAGGGTACTCTGACCTCTGAAATGGTGTAAAAGCCATCTCTAAGGCAGAAGGAGCCAAACTCATCATTATTGGGCGAGAAAACATTGATGTCGTTGACACCGATGTGACAGGCTTCGAAGGCGCCGAGGACGGCATCGAAAAAACTGGAAGGGGTCTCGAAGAACTCGGGATCCTACTCGAGGACATCGACGACGGTCTCGGCGTCGTGCCGGAGGCCCTTGGAATCACCGTTGGCTGTGGAGTATCCTTGGTCTTCTCTTTCATCGGCGTCGACGATGGCGTCGAGGAACCCTTCGACAACGGCGTCGATGGCGCTGATCCATGCGTCGAAGGAATCTTCGTCGACGGCGTCGAAGGAATCCTCGACGACGGTGTCGAAGATGGTGCCTTCTTACCCGATGGCTCGTGGCGCTCTCGGGTGGAATGTTGGCCGGGTGCTGCGACTCGCAGCGTTTTGATTTTTTGGGTTTTTCACCCGGGGTATCACCCTCAGCTGTCTTCGAGGGGGTCGAGGCCGCGTTCTCGAAGACGCTTAACATTTTCTTTCTGAATTCCTCCCACTCAGCTTGAGAGCTGTGTTTTGTGGGACAGGAGACCCTTTCTGGGGACACAGAAGACGACGAGGAAGGGGATCTTCGACATCTCTTTTTTGAGTGTCTTGATCTCGACGAATGGTGGGAGCTACTTCGAGATCTAGAATGGGAATGTTTTCGACGGCGAGGAGACGAATGCCTCGACTCAGCCGAAGAAACCTTCGAGGAGGTTTTTGACTTACCTCTCTCGAGCTTCCCCGTGCGCTCCTTCAAGGCTTTCGCCGTCATGGACATGCAGTCCTCACACTCCGAACAATGGTGCTCGGATCCCAAGCACCACAAGCAGATCCTGTGTGGATCCGTTATCGACATTTTTTTACCGCAGTCTCGACATTTCTTGAAGCTGGATCGCGGCGTCGTCGGTTCCGATGAAGATGCCATCGAGAACGAGTAGGTATTATTCGAGTAGATATAGAGTTATCCTGACTGAACTGAGCAACGACGTTCCGAGGCCCCACGAAGCGCAGAAAAATGGAACTGAGCAACGGACACAGCGCGTGGCTATTTATGGGCATGGTGACGTCGGCGCCGATACGGTGGCCATCGAGGGACATTGACTCGGCGGACGTCGATGCGCAGCGTCCTCTACAGAAAAGAAATTCCGAAGGCCAGCAAGCTGGAAACGTATTATCAAAGATAAGGAATACGTCGGAGGACACAATCCCTTCGAAACTTTCTGAAGCCTGAGGGGCCCTCCACCCCATGACATGAAAAACCCTAGGCTGGAGGCCTCCATGTTATGGCGTGGGGGGGTGCCCTATGACTTCAAAAAGAAATATTTTGTTTTTGAAGTCACTCAGCCATCATAAAGAAATTATTTTGGTTATGGTTTGGTCCTTAACTGAAATCATTTATTAATGAAGTTATAGTGATTTAAAAAAGAAACAATGGGGCTCATTCTGACCATGCCGGAAACAGTGCTGGTAAGCTTACAGGCACTGCTGTTTCCGGACCGGCATATTACAGGTCTGCCTGGTGGGGCTGCCGTGCCCGACAGGTCTGACTCTGCCAGGCACAGCAGCCACAGTAGGCAGACCCGTCAAGGAAGCACCGGCACCGCTAACAACGGTGCCGGTGCTTCCGTGTCCCATTCCCGTGGAGTCTAGGGATTAACGAAATTACCAGGACCTGTTTTCCCGGCCGCCGTACTTGAAACAGCACGGTGGCACCGAGAAGTCAGGCGCTAGTAATGTTTTACAGGTCCGGAGGCAACCCGCTGGTAGCACCAGCGCGTTTACCGCTGGACCCGTAATGAGCCCCAATTTCTGTTTGAAGTAATAGGGCTCCCCTCAACTCCATGACGTGTGCGTGTGTGATTCTATGGTGAAAGGGTGCACACTTAAATGTATGGGTGGCTGTCTGGGTGTGCCTGCATGGTGAAAGGGTGCACACTTAAATGTATAGGTGGCTGCCTGTGTAGTGTATGGTGAAAGGGTGCACACTTAAATGTATGGATGACTGGTGTGTGTATATGGTGAATGGTGTGTGTGCTTGTGTACAGGGGCACAACAGAACCTTCGTTTTGGGGGGCTAACCCTTCAAATGTAGGGAGAGGTGCTAACTTCGCAGGCAGTGGGGAGGGGGAAACTTATTTGTGTGGGCGCATCCAACTTATTCACGCATTTTAATGAGACTATTCTAGTGCAGATTCAATGTTACAAGCAGTTAACTATCTCCTATAAGTCTCCTGGCATGCAAGTACTAAAACCACATCACAATTTCAATTGCCTAAAAAATGTGGCATTTGAATGCAGGTACTAACAGTGAAATGCTTTACGTTGGTAATTGCTGGGTTCTTGTTAACAGCAAAAACCAGGTGCCGTTTAACATCTGTGTCCTGTTCGGTCCGGCAACTGCTCTAAAGGTTAGCCAGGTTGAGTCAATATAGCCCAAAATGTCATGGGGGGTAGTGCTGAAGCCCAGTCAACTCAATGGTGTTGCGCTACTACTTGTGTTTAATGCCTTGCTTACTCCTAGCCCTATTCTTCCTTGTCCCAGTACTTATGTATGAGGCAGTACTTGTGTGTGAGGCACTCTGCCTCATACACAAGTACTGGGAAGAGGTAGAGGTACATGGAGGTAATGCCTGATTTAGCTACCTCTAATCTTCATTACTCCTAGTCCCACTGTTCCTCATCCCAGTACTTACCTATGAGGCAAGGAGCCTCATACGTATGCTCTGGGACAAGGAAGAGGGACGTGGAGGTAATTCTGGGCCAAGGAGCTGATTGTGGAGGTTGGGGTAGTGGGTGGGAGGGAGAGGGGATGTGTGGGGGGGGCGGGATTGTGTGATAAATCATAATGGTTGTCCATGTACAGGCTAAGCAGGCATGATATGTGGTATTAGAGGTTAGAGAGGCATTTTAATGCAGCCAGTCTAGTCATTCCTCAGTTTGGTATGACTTTCTTTTAACTGGACATTTCTGATAAAGCAGTCCTGCTAACTTTAATTACCTGGCTATATTGGCATTTGGGTGCTGCCAGTCTAGCCATTTCTTAATGCAGCATTGTATATTTTTCTGGGCATCTGTGATAAAATTATATGATATGATACAAGCCATTTATAACGCGCTTGTACACAAGTGTACACAAGGGAGGGATGATAGAGGGAGGACAAGACAAATGATCTCAGTAGGCCTTCTGTCATTGCAAGAACGAGAAGTGCAAGGGGAAAGGGAGGGGGAAGTGCAAGTGAGAGGGGAAGGGAAAACAGGGCAGCAATGCTCTGAGTAAGTGCAGCCAGGGCAGAGTGTATATTGGTTGTGCAAGGAGAACAAGGGACTGCAGGGTTACAGTTACAGCCCCTAAGTGCATGGTAGGCCCGGAGGCAGTGCAAGGGTGACCAATCAAGAAAGGGCCTGGACTCAGAGAGACTCTGAGGGTAGCCAAGCAGCCAGTGAGTACAGCAGACAGGTAGGTCAGCAGGGGAGGAGAGAGAGAGAAAGCAGCGAAGAAGAGGAAAGTTTTGAGCTGCTTCCAAAACTTTGGGTTGTCCGCCTCAAGTTTGAGAGGGGCAGGGAGGCCATTCCAGAGGGAGGCACCAGCAGAGGAGAGAGGTCTACCCCCACTCTCTGCCTGGAGAAATGTCTAAGCCTTAGAGAGTTGGAGGTAGCTGAGTGAAGGGCTAGAGAAAGAAGGTATTTTGGAAGAGAGCATTGGATTTAGTGTGGGCCCTGGCCCCAGAAAGCCTTGTGGACAATGTAAAGGTTCTTGAACTTGATCCTTGCAGCCAGTGGAGAGATTCCAGGGCTGGAGAAATACAATCCCAGGGCTTGAGGCCAAGGGTAAGTCTTGCAGTCCTGTTCTGGATTAGTTGCAGATGACGGAGACTAGAGGAAGACAGATTGAGAAGGTGGCTGTTGCAGTAGTCCAGCCTAGAGACAGTGAGCTTCTGGTGGAGAGTGAGAAAGGGAAGAGTCCCTTTGAGGAGGAGCAGCTGGTAGTGGGACTTCTTGGTGATGTCCGAGATGTGAGGAGAGAAAGAGAGTGTGGCGTTGAAGATGACACCAAGGTTTTTTGCCTCGCAGGAAGGCAAAGGAAGAGGGCCCAAGGCGGTCTGCTATAGTGAGAGAGGAAACACAGAGGCAAGGGTCCCAATGGGAAGGATCTCTGTTTTACTGGCATTAAGGCAGAGATCGTTGGAGGCGCACCAATCGTGGATAGACAGTCAGGAATGAGCAAGAGAGGAGAGGAGGCTGAGGGGAGCCTGAAGGAAAGCTGAATCATCCGCATAACACTGAAAGTTAGAGGAGAAGGTAGAGATCAGGGAGGCCAAAGTGGCTAAGTAGAGGTTGAAAAACCAGCGTGAGAGGATAGAGCACTGGGGAATGCCACAGGTAGAGAGAGGTGGCGGAGAGAATGGGACCAAGATGGACCTGGGAGCGGAGGGGTGGTCCAAGTAGAAGGAGGTCAGTCACTCTAGGGTCTGATCCATGATGCCCAGGTTCTCACAGAGTCGATTGATTAGGATGGTGACGTTGACCCTGACGAAAGCAGAGGAAAGATGAAGAATGTGTGCTCTCTTCTTGATGAGGGACAGTGCTTCGACTGGCATTTTGCTGCAACCAGTCTAGTTATGTCTCAATGTGGTCTGGCATGTTTTACTATAATGTTATTACGTGTTTACAATCGTCTACAGTGTGCAGCCAGTTGGACATGTTTTGATGGTGGCATGGCATTCTTAATAGCAAATAATTAATGTTCCTGTGCACTGTTGGTGGCTTGCATGTATTGGATTGTGTTACCCTACAAAACAATTGCAAACACTCTGGCTTTATAGCCAATTTATCTCAGAAAGTGTGCTGTATATTGCATTAAAACACATATTAATATCTTTCTCCTAGTGCAGTGTGCAGCATACCCCTTCAGCAGCACGTTCATGCGTATTGCGCAAGTGTTACAATCTAGGCCGGCCTAGAGTGTGGCGCGACCCGTGATTTGTTGCAGAGTTGGGGGGCCCCCTCAGCATGGCTCGCAGGGGGGCCCCCACATTTTGTGTTACGCCACTGCTTCCAAGCCATCGCTTACTACCTTCTATAAGGATAAAGTTGTTTTGAGGGTTCGACATTCATTTCTGTCTACGGTGGTGTCAGAGTTTCATCTGGCACAGAGGATTGTTTTATCATCTTTTTATTCACCTCTGCATCCTTCCAAGGATGAAGAGAGGCTTCATCGTTTAGACCCAAAAAGAGTGCTGAGCTTTTACATTAGCAGGCATGCTAAGGGTAGGCAAGAGGAGCAGCTCTTTGTGGACCATACAGGTCATAGACTGACAGAAGCTGTTACAGACCTTGTCTTGATGGATTGTTTTGCGCAGTACTGAATGTTACACTCTGGTTGGCAAGGAAGTACCCTACGGTCTGAGAGCTCATTCCACTAGAGTAGTAGCTACTTCTTCGGCTTTACAAAGAGGGGTGCCGGGGCATTTGCAGAGCTGCTACCTGGTCTTCGCTGCACATCTTTACAAAACTTACTGCCTTGATTCTGTATGGGGTCAGGAGACTAAATTTGCCAAAGCCGTTCTTCATAGCGTAAATCAGAAGTAAATTCTCCTTTTCCCACCTCCAGCTGCATACTGCTATGGGAGTCTATCAAAGATGAGGAGTACGTGGGAGGACACAATCCATAAGAAGAACAAATTACTTACCCCTGGTAATGATCTTTCTACTGGATGTTTCTCCCACGTATTTCTCATCGCCCTCCCAACCTACCCCTCTATCTGTAGGAGAATTTCCGTTATTTACCTTCCTCTCTCAGCATTGGAGGTTCTTTAACCTTTGGAACGGTTGTGCAGAAAGTCGGGAACAGCATGAACTGAAACAACGGGTGTGGTGCGTGCTACTTATACCAGTATCGACGTCACGGCCGAGAGCGGGCTGGAAGCCGCCGAGGGACCTCGAGTCGAAGACACACTGCGACTTCTGCTGTTGAAAAGTTTCCAAACCTGCAAGCAGGATATCGGATATATCAAAACCGGTCCACCAAAACATAGGATATCCTATGACTAAGCAATTAGGATACCCTATGTGGTCTTTCCAATGAGGATTGTTGGATTGTTTATATAATACGACAATAAGGTCATGGGAAACCCTTTACACACACTAATGAGGGTAGATTAAAGTAAAACGATCCCCACTCGAATGTAAACAGGTATTATCCTAAAACAATTGTCCTTTGATTTTTAGATAATTTTAGCTCACTCCTTATTAGGGTCTGTTTTCGGGAGGTAGGGCACAGTGTCTCTTTTCAAGGCTTTTGTAAACTAGGATAACAGCTCTGACTCATAATAGATTGAGTTTAGCTGAGGGACAACACCTCTTGCTATCCCTGTTAGATAGGCTGCAGATTCCCCAAGGGACAGTTTAGTTCTTCTTTGAGGGACAGGAACAGCTTAATACAAGTGATTGGTTCACAGTGGTAAATTTGATAATTTGCCCACCCATGTGTGCTGTGGACTGTACATGAACTATCTTTCGAAAAAATATGTTCTTTTCGTTCATGATAGCTGTGTTCACTTTTGTGTTTGCTGATTGTGGGTGACATTCCCTACGCATACTCGAGAAAAAGACTTCTCTAATTGCATTTGTGGCATGGGGCTATTTTTGCGGGATACCCAAAGTCCTGTACATAATGTTCTACCATACCACATCGGAAAGATGTCCCACTGGTGTTACTGGTGGGCCTGCCTGGCTCGCTTCAGGAAAACAATCAAGATTATCTTCTTTACTAGAGGAGTAGATTAGATCTTGTCTGGTGAGCTTCCTGCCTTGGCCACTTTATTGTTATTGTTTGTTCTTTTGTCCTTTTTCTTTTTGTGCAGCCTTGGGCCTTTGACTGAGTTGGTGCGTCATAAAAGACAAAGTCAAGTGGTTGTATGTGAAAATATCCCCAGGAAAATGTAGTCATGTGAAAATATAGTCAGCAAAAAGTGATTTGAAAAGTGTAGTCATTCAATACAATCAATGCAAAGTGTGAAAATGTTGCCAGTAATAAGGTCGCACAAAAAACGATTTATAAATACACAGAAGTACAAGGCTGTAACCCCCAACTGTGACTCAAACCTATAATAAATCCTCCACTATCACCCTAACTCCATTCCTAACTCTAATTGCAACCCTTTTTCATCCCTGAACCCAGACCACTAACCCTTCAGCGCCCTACAGCATTCTATTTGCATATTATTGAAAGCAAATTACATAGAACATTAACAGTGAACCTATCTCCAACCCCATCTCCAGCTCACCACAAATGACATAACCCTTGCCTGAATCCTCCAAACCCTTCCTTTAATACTAACCATACCATAACTGTAACTCTACAACTTACCCCTAATGCTTACTTTACCCTAATAACTAGGTTTATCCCAACCGCTATCCTACACATCACCAGCCCTCTTCAACCTTTGCATCCCTTTCTTTAACCCAAACCATTACTCTATTAGTCCTAGCCTTGCCATAACCCATACCCTACACTTATAGTGACACTTAGTGTACCCTAACGACTAACCAAACCACAACTTTTTTTTACTCCAACCCTAACCTTTAACCTATCCACTATCCTTACCCTAACCCTAAAACAGGCAATCACACGCCCACTAAACCCACCTTAACCCCAACAATTACCCTAGCTGCACTACATTTTGTTTGGTTCCTTTTGAGCTACCTTTATTGACAACTTTTTGCTTGGCAACTTTTTCACTGCAGTGGTATTTTCACCATGACTTTTTCACTGACTACATTTCTGGTGGCTACATTTTCACTGTATACCAGAAAAGTAAAGTATAGCTGCTGTCAGCTCTCGACATTCCAGTTGTAATTCCTTGTGGTTTATACATGGTGTACTCCTTCTTTAGTGTTACTCCCACTCACATTAAAACAAACGAGGTGAGAGCCGGAAAGGTTGTAGGCACAGCTCTGGGCAACCCTCCAGACCATTGTTCTTTAGCCTGCCAAGAAATTGCAGAGAGGGATAGACCATATACAAATCAGGCTTGGTCCAAACCCAAAAAGGGCAGTCCAGCCCAAACCGCTTGGTCACATCCTTTCTGCACGCCACCACAAGCAACCCCATACATGTTTCGGCCTCTTTCGGCATCATCAGTGAGGTGCTGCTTTGGCCTCTAAGCCTAGCAGGCTCGGACCACATCTGGGCATACCCGCTTCACTCGGGTCACTAAGTGATGGCTGGAAGGTTTGGAGGAATGGCTTTAGCACTCTTTTATTATTTGCTGCTTGACTGGCCCTTCTTTTTCCCTCATGTCGTTTGTGCGTGTATCCCTAGATGGCGTTGAGGTTTTCCTGTAACTGACCCACGCCGCCTATGACTCGATATCCGCTGCCCCTCTCTGCCCATCCCTATGGAATATTTATCTTGTTTGGTTTGGCTGAGTGTGCGATGTGGACCGGGATGGACTGCTTGTGTCCATTAATGGTTTTTGCCTTTCTTCCTTTGCTCCTATCCCTGGGTGCCCTTGGCGCACAGCTCTGCTTGTCACCACTTTTGTAATGAAAGTGCACAGAACTTATGTGCATACGTTTATTCATCACAAAGTGCCCCGGCCTGCATCACAACGCAGTGCCTGCATTTCAGCACGTCTCCCTCTGTGCAACTGCCCCTTTCTAGAATCCCTCTTTAGCCAGACAGCTTGGAACGCCGGCACATGCCGTGCTTCAGGACACTAAGCTGCCATCTTCAACAAAGGCCTTATCAGAATCATAGGCTATTTATTAGATATTACATACCCCATGAAGAAGGGGCATCTTCTAAAGGGTCATCTGCACATTGTTCAACTCAATGCAACCATTTCATGTCAAACCATTTCTATGACATGTATTTGGTCTGTTTTCTTTATTTTCCACCCTTCTGTAATGCAAAACGAGGATCGGCCCACTAGCTTCATTTTTGCACCTTCTGATCTTCTTTCCTTTTTACTTTACGTTTCTTTATTTTGTGTTTGTTTTCTTGCATCCTGTTTTCCTTTTGTATATATTTAATGTCTGTGTTTATATACTGAACACATTTTAAGACCCTTCTTTTTCCTTTAAATTTGTATTATTTTGGAACATTTCATAAATTACCAAACATGCCATTTTCAGTGAAATGTCCTTGCATCGAAATGTTGGTTCATTTTAATAGGTTTAAATGAATTGGATTTCATTGAGATTGATCTGGTCAAATGATACCATTTGTTCCACTACATCTAACTTCAATAGTCTGCCGAATGAGTTGATATTTTGGGCTGTGTTTCCTAACCTAAATAGCAGTTGTAACACAAAAGTGAGCGGCATGTGCATCATTTCGTTATTGCTCCAACGTGAAGAAGTTAAACTGTCCATGTTGTGAAATGGGTGCCCTTTCTCAGTTTTCAGTGATGCAACGCCAGCCACAAAGGAAAGGAGAAGAGGCCGTAATTTCTGACTTTTAATGTTATCCTCAGTATACAATGGATGCCATGCAGTAATTTTCCTCAGTGGATGGTATTGTGAGAATTATTAATTTGCGAACAGTTAATGATTTATTCTCTGAAAGGCATATTAGAATATTCCAAGAGGAAATGCTAGCATTCCAATACAACAAGAGAAAAGTGCACACGGGGGATAAGCTGGATTTTAATAAAGGTTATAATTCCCAAAGTACCTCACTAAATGAACAATTTAAAAACAGTGTTTGGTGTTGAAATTTTAAACCAATTAAATGGCATTCAGCAGAGAAGGTCAACTAGCATATGTATGAAGCACAGAGAGTGTTGGTTGGTGCTACCAAGAGAAGCTTTATTATAGAATGTCAACCCTGAGGCCACCAGCCAAAGATTCACCACGATCATGCCCACTCTCCTAATCCAACTGCCTCTACCCTACAGATCTGAGTTCTCCCTCACAGTGTATGTGGCTGTGACCTCTGTCTATGTGACTCGGTGTTGGCCTCGGCCTTCTTTTCTTTCTATTATGTGTAAGGAACTCATGGTGGCAACAGTAAAGACAGGCACAAGTGATCACAGTTCAAGGGTGTTTATTAAAATGTAGAATGGGTGAGAAAAACGCCTAATCTGATCCTAAATCTAGGATGGGAGCAAGCTGCGACCATCAAATAATAGTAAGGCAGTCCTGGTGGTATCTTGTCAAATATAAAGGGCCTATACTAAAAAAAACTATTGCCAATCCTTACATCTAAGTTATAAAATAGTGTGGGATAATGTTCTCAAGAAAAGAAAGAAGTGTTCCCTCAATGGTAAGTCAGGATGGTATGGCTGGGGTCTCCCTTCCCCACGTTTGTAGCATGGGACAAGGCAGAACCTTTGAACACATCACACTCCTGGGCCTCGCCAGCACAATGTTACAGTTCCTTTCAACGATGCCAGGACCTTCAGGGCCAAATCTCTTGCCAGCAAAGTCTCTTGCCTTAGAAGGCCGGCTTTACCATAAACAATAAACAAACAAAAGTTCCTTTGATAGTCTTTCACGTTGGGCGATTGCTCTTTGCCCCTTTGGGTCCCCATCAGCTGGGTTCTGAGGCTTCTTGCAATGTTAGCTTCCCTCAGTCAGGTTCACTGCAGCCTTTCATTAAAAAAACGTATCATTCAACAGTCTCAATGGGGGTCATTCCGAGTTTGGAGGTAGCCATGGTGCTTTTAGCACCATGACTGCCTCCAAAGTCGGGTCCGGGTAGTCGGAATGGGGACTTACCGGGTCATTCCGAGCTTGGAGGACCCGGTAAATCCCCATTCTGAATACCATTCCCCATTCCCATTTGAGCCCCCATAGAGCTCAATGGGAATGGGGAAGGAGCTAATAATGGGCCCACAAATAGCGGGCCTGTTATTAGCTCCATGGTCCCTTAGCTCCACGGTCCCTTAATGGTAAAACCAGCCGGCCTTAGTGGGGCCCGCTAAGGGGCCTTGGAATACGGAGGTAAGGGGTTACCGGCACCGGCATCCTTACCGGTGCCGGTAACCCCTTTCCTCCAAACTCGGAATGACCCCCAATGTCTTTTTACACACTATCATTGTGGATATCCCTCATCCGGGTTCATACTTGCCAGTTTCACAGTTCAGTCAGTTTGGCATCCCTCTGTCGGGTTCACATTTGCAAGTTTTACATTTCAATCAGTTTGGCATCCGGTTCACATTTGCCAGTTTCACAGTTCAATCTGTTTTCTCCAATGTGTCAAAGAGTTTCGAATGTATTAGGGGATTTTGCTCGACCCTCGTAGGACCACTTTGACACTTTACACTGGTCTCCCTTAACATCTTGGTTCTTGTACTTTAAAAAAAAAAAACAACACAACCCACAAATGCTTCAGTCAGAGTCCATGGAATGAGTGCCCCGCAACGCCTGACCACTCTGCTTCTGAACCTTTTAGTAGGGTTTCTTTAAAGTTCAATTACAGAAGTTCTTTGTTCAACACGGTTGCCGTCTGCAACCTTGGGCTCAGCACAGTTCGGTTTTACTATCTTTTTTAAAAAAACGTTTTTATCAAATTTCCAAACAATGCACATAAACCAAATTACAGTTTCTCTTTACCTCCCATACCTCCGCCAAAAAAAAAAAAAAAACATCCACAGACTGTTCAAACAGAGCTAATCCATGACCAGGAAACCCCATATCTTGCTGAAAATTACTATTTTTTTCTTTCTTCGATAAATCATCCTTTCCATATTAGCCAATTTCAACATCTCATCCATCCATACATAGATAATCTCGATTTCCATCCTCTCAATATCAGTTTTTTTGCCACTAAGGCCCCTCTAAATAGCCATTTATGTTGTGAAGTGCTTAGATCATCAGAATTTACTCACTCTCACACACTCCCAAAGCATGTGTTCCAAGGTTCCCATTTTGTGAACACATCCGTAGCAGTCATTCGTATCAGATAGACCTCTCTTGTGCAATCGCCCAGGAGTCCAAAAAATCCTATTTAGGATCTTAATCTGACTTGGTCTCTCGCTCAAACTCACAGTAGACAGGCATACATTTTTAAATACATTCTCCCATCTTTTCTGTGTCATTTCACATGTTAATCTTCTGGTCCATTCTTCCAGTAGTGTTCCATTTTCCTTAGATTTAGACACAATCAGTTTATAGTATCTACTCACTAGCCCGCCACCTTCTGTTTTGCCACGTCTATTAAGGGCTATCAAATCTGTTCCCTTCTTAATCTCAATTCCTCCAATAGTCTTTTTAAGCCTTTGGTAATCACGCTGTGTACAATTTAAAATTTCCCACTCATCCTTGACTTGACTCAGGGTCAACCATTTGTCATTACATCTCAGGTCCCCGATCCACTGCACCCCTCCCCCACAAGAACCATTTCAGCCAAAATATAGTTTTTCCATTTTCTGTTATTTCTGGATTATACCATATTGATGAGTCAAGACTCTTTAATGAATGCTCTCTCAGAAGTTTCATAAACTCCTTCCACGAGCTTCTCAAAAATTGGGTCGTGGGTTCCACTTTATCTCTCCTTCCTGTGGTCGTTAGGATCGCCTTCGGTGTTCGAGGTCCTAATAAACCTGTCTCTGCTTTGGACCACTAATTTGGTTCCTTTTCCATGAACGCTTCATAATATCTGTCCATAAATGCCAGATGATATATGGAAAAGTTTGGAACCCCTAAACCACCTCCAAAGGCAATTGCAATTACCATAATTTCATCCTTGGTGGTTTGTTGTCTCAAAGGAAATTCTGTATAAGTGCATCCAGTTCTTTCCAAAATGTTCTCCCTAGTTTCAATGGTAGCATGCGTAAAACAGAAGTATTCCTTGGAGTTGAGACCATTTTAAGTGCATTGACTTTATATTCTACTAGATAGATTTAGCAACTTCCATCTCTCCAGATCTTGCTTAAGTCCAGCACTCAAAATCTTCATATTGTCCTGTGCCATTTCTTCAAATTTTTCGGTCAACCAAATGCCCAAATATTTAAGTTTTTTCAGACAGCATTTAATTCCAAGAGAAGTAATCACCAGTTTATCATAACTTGGTGTTAGCGGCATTGCCTCTGACTTTGCCCAGTTAATCTTATACCTTGAGCATCTTTTAAAATCTGATATAAGCTGCGTCAGAGTTGCCAGCGAATTTCCCAGGTCTCTCAGCACCAGTAGCAAGTCATCTGCACACAGCCACAATTTCTGTCCCGCTCCTCTGCAGCCTATTCCTTGTATTCCCTCTTCTTGTCGAATTGCAGCTGCCAAGCGTTCAATTGCAATCACAAATTAATGTGGGGACAAAGGACTCCCCTGCCTAGTACCCTGTTCTAGTACAAAAAGCTCAGATCTCATGCCATTAGTTTCAATGTCAGCTGTCGGGCAGGAGTATAATAGCTTAACCCAATTTATAAAACCTTCCCCAAGACCCATTTCTTCTAACACATCATATAAATAACTCCAATTCACCTGGTCAAAGGCTTTCTCAGCATCTAAACTGAAAACTGCTGTATCGTCACTTGTCCATTCTTTGTGATATTGTTTGCAAGAGTCTTCTCATATTATTAGCTGCATGTCTACCTTTGATAAATCCTGGTTGGTTTTCATGCACCAACCTCGGTAATAATACTTCTAGTCTTTTTGCTAAGGTTTTTGCAACATTTTATTGTCTGTGTTAAATAGGCTTATTGAGCGATAATTCAAAGGCAATGTCAGATCCTTATCTTTCTTTTTGATTAATGAAATAGTTGCATGACGATTTGTTTGGGGTAATATCCCTTCAGCCAGAGAAGACTGAAACATGTTGCATAAGAGTTTAAGTACGGATTCCAGCATGATCTTAACTCTGGTTGCCCATCCGGACCTGGTGATTTCCCATAGTTCAAAGATGCAATAGATTTCCTTAGGTCGTCAACCTTCAATTTGCTTTCCAGGTTGTTCCTCTCTTCTGCACTTAATTTCGGCAACACTAGATCGTTTTTAAAACTCCTTAAGTCTCCAGATATAATATTTTCATTGGAGTATAGTTTTTCATAATAGTTCTTAAATACATCATTAATCACAGACGGATTGAAAGTAATGGACCCATCCGATCTAGCTATTGATGGAATTGCTCTGTCAGCCGCCTGGTTCCGTAGGCGGTGGGCTAACCAACGGTCACATTTTCCACCATTTTCAAAATATGTACATTTGATGGAAAATAATGTTTGTTCTGTCCTTTTGGACATTTTTTAATGTTATAGTCACGTTTTATGTTGCGTAGTTCCCTAACTTTCTCAGCATTTGGGTCACATAACACTTCTTCTGTCAAAGCTTTAATGTTTTTGTCCAGGGCCAAGACTTCTGTTTCATGTTTCTTTTTCCGTCCACTTGATGAACTAATCATTAAGTCCCTTATGGTGCGTTTGAAGGCTTCCCAGATAATTCTTGCATCCAGCTCCCCTGTGTGGTTTTCTTCAATGAAATAATTAGCTTAACTGATAATCTTCTCAACAATTTCATCCTCTTCCAGTAGTAATGTGTTCATTTTCCATGTACCAGTTCTATTTATGTTAAAACACAAGCCTAAATGCATTTCCACAGGTGGATGGTCAGATAAGTGAATGTTCCAAATCACAACATTCTTGTAATTCTCTGCAACCTTGCCAGATACCAGTATCATCTCCAATCTTGAGTATGTATTGTGTGCATTTGCGAAGAACCTATAGTCTTTGTTTGACGGGTGTTCTAATCTCCATGCGTCTACCAAACTGTGTTCAGAAATTAAGGCATGTAAAGACAAATAATGGCCATTCCTTACTCGAGCCAGGGTACTTTTTCTTTTGTCCATCAACAGGTCGATCACCTCATTGAAATCCCCAACAAGTATTATATTGGAGGTATTCATGTCCAGCAGTGTCTGTGCAATATATCTATAGAATGAATCATTAACCACCATTGATGCATATATATTAAGCAATGCTACAAATTCCCCTTGGATATTCATTAACAGTGCAATCATTCTGCCCTCCTTGTGTGAGTATTGTTTCAGTATTTGAACTGGAGAATTTCTACATATTAATATTGGCACTCCATGTGACCTTGCGTTGAGGATCCACCAAATACACTCCCTACCCATCCTTTCCTCAGTCTGTTTACCTCCTCTTGCAACAAGTGTGTTTCCTGTAATAAGCATATATCTATCTGCCTTTAAGTCACTAAAGTGGCTAATTATTTGTTTGTTTTTGATAGATTATTTATACCATTCACATTCCATGAAACAAAACATAGTTCATCTCTTGCCTTAGTCACCATTCTTTCTGTGGATATGCAATTGAGTATAGACCGTACTGATCCTGATAATAAAATATAACAAAATAAAAATAGAAAAGACAAAAACCCTCTTAAGATAATGCTAGTTAAAGGACACAGCTGCGCCTTTCCAAGCAAAAACATTCTAAAGAACCCTAAATCCCTGATCCGTCCTCCCCCAAACTGAACACTTCAATATTCGTTGTGTTGGTGCAATACACTAAGTATTCACAATATACTCCCCTCCCTTTCACCTCCGGTGCATAATAGAATGATACATATAAATTATATTGAATACCCCCTTCGCAATTTGGTAACTTTTGAACATAGGATTATTAATATAGTCCTTAAATTTAATTGGTGACCAATATACTCATCTTAAACACCATTTATCGATCCACGGCCAACCACTGTTATTGTGCTGCACACATTCCGGCCAGTACATTCTGTCATTCATCTAAAATCACTGTGTCCACGGTAAAATGGGTTAACAGACTCTTAATAACTCATAATCAATTCGGATGTGGCATGGACATTTTCATGCATAACATTCCTAAATACATACATCCACCAACAAGAGGCCAGTTAACATATTACTGCTATCGGTCGAGCTGATAACTGTAGTCCCATCAACCTTTCTTATGCATAATACCACATAGTTCATCCTCGCTATAATGCTGTAGCAACGAGTGAAACTCCATGAACATAACCCCAGCGAGAGGAAGGGCCTCATTACGACCCAGGCGCTAATGGGTTAACGGCGCCGTAAAAGGCTGCGGCGCCGTTAACCTATTAGCGCCTAATTACGAGGTCCCTTTGCGGGACCCGACCTTAACGGCTGGTATAGACCAGCCGTTAAAGTAGGGACCCGCAAAGGGACCTTGGTGCTAATTACGGTGCCGCATCGTACTTAGCGCCTTCCCCATTCCCATTGAGCCCTATGGGGCAAAAATGGGAATGGGGAAGGGCCATGGAGGAAGGGGGAATTACCGCCCCGCCAAACTTGTAATGGGGTGGTAATTCCCCCGTTCTCCACGGCGGAATCGGTAACTTACCGGCATGGACCATGGTGCTAATAGCACCATGGTCTTCCGCCAGGGTCGTAATGAGGTCTGAAGTCTTTTATCAGATTATGCTCTCACTTCTGTGGTATGCCATCCGAAATTGTGTGCCCACTCCCCATGACATTATATTCTTGGGATCTTGTACAGTTATACCTTCTGGTGCTGTTGCGTTTAACAGTTATCATAATCAAAATACATATGAGGTCATTACGACCCAGGCGGTAAGTAACTGACATTACCGCCATGGCGTAATGAACGTTTACGCCGTGGATCGATGGCGGAAAGAGCGTCACATTCCGACCCATCGCGCACGAGCATTACGCCATGGCGTTAATGTAAATTACGCCATGGCGGAAACGGCCCCTACCGGCATGGTACGCCGCGCAAGGTGCACTACCGCCACCCATCTTAGCGGCGACCGTAGTGAGCAGACACCGTAGTTAGCGGTGACCGTAATTAGCGGTCACCGTAAATAAGCGGAACCGGAAGTAGCGTCATCGCAGAGGAACGGGAAACAGCACGGCGGCCATCTTGAAAAACACAATCCACTGCCATCCTCCCCAACCATACCAGATCCAAACCTGAGACCTGTCCCAACCCATCACCCACCCAATTACCTACATAAAAATGCCCAAAGTTGTGAAGAAGGCATGCGATCGGCAGCGCCAGGACCGATTTTCTCGGGAGGAACTGACCATGCTCGCTGAGACTCTTCAGGACAATGCTGCCGTAGTATTTTCTACGCAAATGACCAGGCCGGCAATAGCCAAAAAGAAGGCCATATGGTCCCTGGTGGTAGAGCGTGTCAGTGCGGTGGGGACCGTACCCCGCAACCCACAGCAGTGCAGGAAGTGGTGGGATGACCTGAGGCTGCGCGTCAGAAGCATCATCTCCGCTAATCGCAACCTGGGCCTGGCTACTGGGGGGGATCTGACTCCCCTATCAAACTCCAACCATGGGAGGAAATATGTGCCAGCACAATAGGCATGGAAGGCATCGAAGGTGTAGGAGGGATGGAAAGAGGAGCGCCGACATCAGGCGATGAAGGTAGGTGCCTCAAATCAAGACATGCTATAGTCACTGAAGTCCATTCCTGTGTAGCACTATGTTGCCCTAGAGTGTAAATGCAACACATCAGCTGGACACTGCCCACAGCCACATGCGACCTCCACCCTGTATACATGTAGCATGCACACCCTAACTGCAGGCACCCACATACCTCCATCCTTATTCCACACAAAAAGGAGAAACCTGCATGCCACTGCCACAAATGTGCCTCATCTAGTGACCAAAATCATGTCAATCATTGCCATTCCAATGTCCGCAGACCCATCAATAACGCTCTCCCTCCTTTGCTCCACCACAGGCTCAGAATCCAACCCCGAGGATGAGGACACCCCTGCCACAAAAAAAACCAAGGGGGCCAAGACCACCGTGCACAGACCCTCCACCTCAGCTGCAGTGAGCCAGACCCCGCAGCAGGCAAAATCCTCTGCCAGCACACAGGACGGGCCACCGACAGGCACCCCAGCAGGCAGCAGGCCAGCAGCAGCAGCACCACACGTCCCCACATTGTCCACCACCGAAGGCACAGCTTCTGCAGGCAGCAGCACCATAGGGGAGACAGCTGCCATTGCAGCATGCTCTGACTCCGATACAGAGGAGCCCGATGTTGGACGCCCCACTGACCTGCCTCATTCCCCCTGTTTGTCCCATACCAGCCCCCATGAGGATCCCACACAGGGGCACCCAGAGGAAGAGGACTGGCCATCCACCCCATGCCCCGCTGAAAGTCCACAGGAGGGGAGCAGCCCCTCCGTGACACCACCTGGAATGGGCATGGCCCAGCAGAGGCAACAGTCCCTTGAGGATGTCATTGCATGTCAGCAACAGCTGTCCACGCTCCTCAATGAGCATGCTGCGGAATGTGGGGGGGCTAGGGCAGCCATAGAACAATCTACGGAGACCCTGAGGTCCGAAATTGAGCGGAGCACGGAGACCCTGAGGGCTGCAATGCAGTCCACCTCAAGGGACATTTGTGGGGAACTTGCCGCCGTGCGCCGTGTGCTCTCAGAGCTGTCCCACACCCTTCAGGACATGTATGCACGTGAGCAGCCAGGGACATCCTCCGCTGCCAGTTCTGCCCAAAGCAGCCCCGTCCGACGATCAGGACGGAACCTGCGCTCCACAGGCAGGGGTGCCCCGGGGGCCGGGAGAGGGGGCTTGCAATAGCGTGTGCCCACTGTTACAGGCATCTTTAGCCACTCACAGGGTGTGTGTTGGGTTGTTCAGGGGGGAGGGGGGAGGGGGAGAGAGGGTGTGTTGGGGTGTTCACGGGGGAGGGGGGAGGGGGTGTGTTGGGGTGTTCAGGGGGGAGGGGGTGTGTTGGGCTGTTCAGGGGGGAGGTGGGAGGGGATGTGTCACAAGAATTTACAATTGAAATACACATTTTCCTTTTTCCCAAATCAAATGTGTGGACATTTTCATTGCGTATGTGTGCTTTATTGGTGTACAGTCCACAGTGTGCATGACCCAGAGACACACAGTGCCCCAAGTGCCGTCTCCATGTGATACGCACCAGCCGTGTGTGCTAGAAGCATTGGTCGATGATATTTTGACGCATTTCACGCCCCTCCTGTGCATCGCCTCCTCCATGAGGTGCGGTCCCATCTGCACCCTCCTCATCCTCATCGTCAGGTGGTTGCAGTTCTGCGTCAGGGGGCAGGGGCACATTTCATCTGACGCACATATTGTGAAGCATGACACATGCCATGACCATCTTTGCCACCTTCTCATGGCGGTACAGGAGTGCCCCGCCAGACCTGCTGAGGCAGCGAAACCGTGCCTTCAAGAGGCCGAATGCCTGCTCAATGACCACACGGGTACGTGTATGTGCACGGTTGAAGTCCTCCTCGTGCTGGTTCTGTGGGCTCCGGACTGGTGTAAGGAGCCACCTCTTCAGGGGATAGCCTGCATCACCTGTATGTGGGCGAGAATGTATGTGTCAGTCATGACGTCTAATTCAGAACATGATGTGCCACCATGGCTTGCTTCCAAGTGTTATTTTGGAACACTTCTAAATGCACTAATTGATTCACACTATGCGACCGGTATAAGCTCATGGCTCTCATGGCCTGTTTTGCATGCCATCAACCAATGTATGCAGAGGGGTCGAGTGCCTTGTGAGTGCCCATCCACTGTGTTTGTTCATGCCGTTTGTTTTGGTGGCCTGGCACGTGTCCTGTGATGTCAATGCTCACATCATTGCAACATTGCTGTCGGCCTCATCATGACCCCAGTGAGCAATACTGATGTTGATAGGGACATTTTGGGGGCCCTGCTGTCTGTGTAATGGTGTGTTGATGTTTCTGTCCGTCATGTGCCTCCTTCGTGCGCAGTTATGGGGGACAGGCCTTTCGGTTGATGGTATTTGGTGACGTGCATGTAGGTGCATTTCGTTGTAGTCAATGTGGTCTGAATTGGTACAATGCACTTGCAGATGGTTGTGTCATGGTTGGGACACGACCTCATTCACATGGTAGGGCTGAATACATCATGTATTGGGTTTACTGGTGTTGGGTGAAGTTTGGGTTGCTTTAGGGTATGATCTGGCTCCGTTGTCTCTGCTACTCACAGCCAGGTGGAGTATGCATCATTCCCCCCCCCTTCAGCCCGGTGGAGTATGCATCATTCCCCCCCCCCTTTCAGCCCGGTGGAGTATGCATCATTAAACCCCCCCCCCTTTCAGCCCGGTGGAGTATGCATCATCCCCCCCCCTTTCAGCCCGGTGGAGTATGCATCACCCCCCCCCCTTTCAGCCCAGTGGAGTATGCATTGGTACGTCGTTCACCTACCCAATTCACATTTCCATGGTCATGACATTAGACTCACCGAGTAGCCAGGATCTTGGGCCTGCATGTCGCTCCATGTAGCGTGGTATTGTGGAGTTCCTCAGGGCCATTGAATCATGGGTTGCTCCGGGGAATCGGGCACAACAATGTGTGATGATCCTGTTGGAGTCACAGACCATTTGCACGTTGATTGAGTGGAATTGTTTCCGGTTGCGGTACGGTACCTCCATGGCATGTGGAACCACCAATTCCACATGGGTGCAGTCGATGGCACCAATGCAACCAGGTATGCCGGCTAGTGCATGGAAACCCACTTTGGTGTTTGCAATCTCCTGGGCAGTCCGTGGTAATGAGATGTGGTCGTCTGTGTGCTTGAGGAGGGCATCGAGCACTTGGATAAGTGTACGTGAGAATAATGGTTGTGAAATGCCATGCAAGTGTCCCACTGTGTGCTGGTAGGTGCCTGTGGCCAGGAAGTGGAGTACAGACACTACCTTCAGTAGGGGTGGGATGGCGGTTGGTGTTTCTATCATGCTGACAATGTCGTTGTGTGTCATGTCTACGATGGCGGTGATGGTGTCCCGGTCCAAACGGTACAGGGTGTGGATCTGCTCAGCAGTGAGGTTGAATGGACTGGCTCTGATGCGTGGGATTGGGGGCTGCCTGCGTGGTGGCACTGGCTGTGCTTGTGGGGCTTGCTGGCCCTGCCTTGCCCTCCTTCTCCTCCTGCGTCTCCTCTGTGCTGCCTGTTGTTGTTGTTGTTGTTGTTGTTGTAGCACTTGCATTGCTATCAGGTCCTCCAGCCCCAACATTGCTAGTCCTATTGGTATCATTGTGGAGTGTGACTGGGTGTGGGAAGGGGTGGGGTGTGCTCTTTTTGTACTTCCTGAGTCTGTATTGCCTCCACCTGTGCTGTTTCTGTGCACCTGTGGCAGCTGGTTTCACTTTACATGGCCATTTACGGTTGGTTCGCGATGGCGTAATTAGCACCATGGCGGTAAGGTACTTAACGGGCTGGGTGATGGCGTTAGGTGCATGTCCGCTTGGGTCGGCATTCGCGTACCTTTCCGCTGTGCCGGTAATTACGGTGTGGGAGGTCGCGTGCGCGCGTCCTTGGAGCAGTTAGCGGCAGCGTTAACTACGATGCCGCTAATGGCATCGTAGTTAACGGTCACGGGTCATAATCGGACCTAGTGGAAAACGATGGCGGTAATCATTTACCGCCATCGTTTTTCACTTAGCGCCAGAGTCGTAATGAGGGCCATATACAGTAAATAAGTTATTGTCGATAGTAAAGAGAGGACGGCACCAGCATATCAAGCCCATTACCATTTAAATCATTAAGTTGAAGGTGTGGAGTTGTAAGTTACTGTTAATTGCAAGATGCTTCCAATCTTTAATCAGTTAGCATGCAGAAGTGTGGCTGCAAGTACAGTCACCTATCAGTTAGTGTTGATACTGTAAGAAGAATGTTGTTGGTTTAATGCAGATTAATTCAGCACTTAGAGGGGTGACCTAGTTTCTCCAAAACGGTTCTGGGCATGAAGGAACGTGCAGCTTAATATCTTAACAGTGACAATAGAGCAGCACAAAGAACCATGGGCCAGCAAAGCCGTAAACCTCTATTTCGAAGAAAGGGTTGTTTTACCCGGTGTCAGTGTTCCCTTTTACAACCTTTGGTCACATCCCCCGACACATACCTCCACCGCTGCATTGTTGTGAACTGATAGGCTGGGGAGGATGTCGCCGGCGTGTTAATTGTCCTTATTTAAACATATTAACTTCACTCGCGGTAACTAGAGTGCAAGTGTTTAGCCCCGGAGATAAGAGCCTCATCAACGTTGTGCAGAAGTCTATGTAACAGCACAAATACCCATGAAGCCTGTTGGAATGTAACTGCCTCGCTAATCTTAGATGGCTTTGTTCGCATAGAGGAGATTGCCCTTAAAAAAGTTGCTTCAGAATGCAGCGTCATAACTCCTCCCATAGAAGACACAGGGGGTCATTACAATGTAGGAGGTAACCATGCTGCTATTAGCGGCATGGCTACCCCCTTACTGTGTACCGGGTCTGGGTTCCTTGAATGAGGAATTACCAGGCCATTCTGACCTTGGAGGGCCTGGTAATTCCTCATTCATGGAACCCGGACCCGGTACATCCCCATTTCCATTCAAATCCCTATAGTGCTTAATGGGAATGGGGAGTATGCTATTAACGGGCCCGTTAATAACGGGCCCGTTGTTAGCATGCTGGTCTGCTCGCGGGACCCGCTAAGGACGCCTGGTAAAACCAGGCATCCTTAGCGGGTTCCCGCAAGCAGACCTCGTAATAGGGCGGTAAGTGGTTGACGGCTCCGGCACCTTTACCGGTGCCATTAACCGCTTACCGCCTACCTAGTAATGACCCCCCACAGTCTTGAAAACCAGACATGTTGTTACAAATGAAGATTTAGCATAGGAATAATGATCACTGAGCATAAACTAGGCAGTCAGTTCCGTCGCAGCACACTCCTACCTGTCGTGCTTTGAATTCTTACATTCCGGTCTGTAAAATTCTGCATTCTCGGCCATCTTTATCTTCCGTCCGTTTCACACAAAGGGGGCCTCTGTAAGTCTCCGCTCAAAGTCCCGCCTCCGGCAGCTCTATTGATCAGTAATGGGTTCCGCTCCTTCTTGCATTCAGCTAATTCGCGGGCTAACAATTTCTGTATTACGCCGCATAGATGTAAATGAGCCTTCATGGTCCATTCCTCTGTTCAATTACGGCAGCATGTTGAACTGAAAACTCGAAGATGCCGGCACAACACAGTCACAGTCACGAGACAATTCTGTTAACTGACCATATGCATAGGTGCCATTTTGCGAGCATTAAATTCAATGGTAATCAATCACAGTACAATTATAAGCAAATGTTTGGCAAAGGGGGCAATAACATTGAAAGCACTAAAAAGCGTGGGGAGGAGCGCATACCTTAATTTATAGCATTGCCATTATGCGACCAGGAGGTGGTTTTTGGACCAGCACTTTCAAGCCATATTAGAGCCTCAGTCGCACCAAAGGTTCTTCAGCAAAGACTTCAAAGTGCGCACTAGGCATTTGGACTTACTCCTCAGGAGTGAAGGCTAAGAAGACTGTGCTGATCCCTGTAGGTTTACCCTTACATCTAGGATCCCCTTTGATGTGGTCAGTTGCCCCACAGAGATAGCATGTTCCAAATGCTCTCTGGAAGGGTGGCTTGGTCTGACCGTCTTCTGGTTTTTGGCCAGAAGGTACACTAGCCTGTTGTGGTTTACCCTGGGGCTTACCCTGGTTATTTTGTCGTTTGGGGCCCTCTTTGGGTTGGGAGGTATTAGAAATCTCTTGGTTCCCTTTTGGTGGCTGCTTTCCCTCATCCTTTTTCTGAGTGACCCCTGAATCCTTGTGAGTGGCCCTGTTGGCAACCCACAAGTCAGCAGCCTTAGCTAGCTTCCTGGAATCTAATTCCTTTGAATCAGCCAAGTGCTGTCTGAGCTCAGGAGAGCAGGCATCATAAATTGACTCCAACATAACAAGATTTCTCATTCCCTCATAAGTGTTCACCTTGTAACCCTTAATCCATCCCTCTAAGTTTTTCAAACACTCACTCACCCAGGTAGCCCAAGGGGTACCATCATTCTTTTTGAGGGTCCTAAACCTCTTAAGGTACTGAGAAGGGGTTGTCCCAAATCTAGCTGTCAAAGCTAGCTTCACACATTCATAACCCTTCTTATCCACCTCCCCCAACTCCATTACCACATCAGTTGCAACAGGGGGAAGCCTAGAGAACAACCAGGGAAGTAACTCATTCCCTGTGATGTCCTGGAGCCCATGATTATACTCAAACATTTTTAACCAATCCAACACATCCAACTTAGGTTCATACATACCCACTAATTCCTTAGGCATCCGGGGTCTTTTGGGACTGGAACTCCTAGAGGAACCAGAGGAGAGAGAAGCATTTTCCACAGACAACTTCTTCATTTCTAGTTCAGGATTAAGCTCTATTTCTCTGAGTCTTAACTCAGCTTGCTTCTGCTCAGCCCGGGCATTCATTCTTCTGAACTCTAGCTCTTGGTTTCTTTCAGATTGAGCAATAAAACTTTTGTACTCTAATTCAAGCTTCATTTTTTCAAGTTCAAAATAAGCAGGGTTACATGTAGGACCTGGTATAGGCCCAGTAGGTACAGTAGGTAAGGCAGACAGAGGCTCAGAGTGGCTAACTTCATTAGGTTCACTTTTTCTTCTGACTCATTATCAAGACTTTGATTCAGATCAATACCATCACTGTTTTCTACATTTCCTGGGGGGGGGGGGGGGGTGGTTTCCTCTGTACCTCCCAGACTTTGGTTTTCTAACAATCTTTCTATAAGTTTAAGTTCCATTTTCTTGCCCTTCTCAGAGAGATTCTTATGACTACACAATACTTTTAAGCAATCAGCAGTTTTGGCAGACAATGATTCTAGGGTATAACTTTCCATAGCAGACATAGGGCCTCATCACGACCTCAGCGGTAACCCTTAAATCCGGCGGTAGCGCTATTACCGCCGGATTTAAGGGTCCGCCGAATCAGGGCCTCTGCGGATTTCACCCCAGCTCTGAGCTGGTGTGAAATCCGCCGAGAATTCGCGTTATTACCGCCGGCGGGAAATCCGCTGGCGGTAAGAGCGCGAAAATTCCCCATTGAGCCCAATGGGGAATGGGGCATTCCCGAATGGGCTCAATGAGGAATAGGGACTTCCAAGTCCGCCCAAGTCGTGATCCCGCGCTATTAGCCCCGGGGGCTATGGCGGTCGCGCTAATAGCCCCCGCGCTAATAACGTTACCGTTACCGACCAAGTCGTGATGAGGCCCATAGTTAGAAAATCAGCTTTTTAGTGCTAAGCTCTGTGGTTAGTTGTCCTAAAGTGTTCAAAAAGCACTCTAAAGTGTATACTCAATACAAATCCCACCGCTGTACACCAGTGTTAGGCAGAAACCTGTGCAGTTCTCTCTGGGACCACTGCAAAAGATTTAAGACTACAGGTGTTTGGCAGTAAACCCACTTGGTAGCAGTCTGTACCACACAGATTCACTTGGTAGCTGTGGCTGAGCAGTCAGACTTCCCTCAAGAAGAGTTAGGCAGTATACAGAGTATTCACAATAGGTCAGAAGAGCACAGTAGAACAAGTAAACACTGACCAGAGCTTGGTGTAAAAGAGATATAATTATTTATTTAAAACCACATCTAGAAAAACACACAGGCACTAACAGTAAGCAATTCAAAAACACGGTCACTAAACGATATACACTCCCTTAGAAGAATTTTAGACAAGTCTTAAGTAAAGCCCCACTTATTTTCAGACAGCGGTGAGCGCTTAACGCAGATGGCACTCTAATAATTCATTTTAAAAGGGAGAGAAAAGCAGAGTATAATATGAAACAGATCCCAACCCTTTCATAAGAACAAAACAAGAGAGGGAGGCAAGTAAAACCGTGTAGTTAGATTTCAGAAGGCCGGATCCACTTTAAGAGGATCAGAACGAAATGTGTCCAAGGTCACACGGTTGAAGTGCACAAGAGTCTTGCAAAGGTTCAAAAAAGAGTTGGACCAAAAGAAAGGGACCCATTAGAAGGTCAAGGCGGCCAACCCAGTCCAGAAGGTTAAGGGATTATTATTACCTTGTAGCAATCTTTAGAAAGGGAGGCCTGGCGGACACGGTACCTTAAAGTGGTGAGAATACTCCAGCGAGGGCAGTTGTTCCTGGCAGCGGATGCAAGTCGGTGCTTCATCCAGGGGAAGTGAGGATCTCGTCGGGGAGGAAGACAGGAGTCTGTTGCACTGCCAGGGAAGAAACCAACCGCGGAGTTCTCAGGTAAAAGGAGCAGTCATTTTATTCACGGTCCAGAGGTAAGTGGCTATCCGGTTGCCGGGGTGCTTGGCACGGGCAATTCGACCACAAGACAGCCTAGGATGCGAAGAGAAGAAGGTAAACTGGTTGTGCCCACCAGTCAGGGGAAGAAGCCTCTCCAGTCGGGAGATCTTCTCTGTCGTCGGGAAGTGGTGAGTCGGTTCCGCAGGGCTCCACCGGTGGTGTCGTCGTGGTAGGTCGGCTCAGCTTCTCCCTCGTCGGATTCTCAGGTCCTGTGGCGACTTCTGAAGTTCCAGTCCCCAAAGCCCTGCTTTTATGCAGCACACCCCCATTCACTCAGCCTAGCTGTCAATCAAACATGCTAAGTGGTGAGCCGGCCGGCTCACCACTTGGGCCAATCACACAAGAGTGCGACTTGAGTTACCAAGGTAACTCAGTCCAGGGTGCCTAAACCCCCTCCCACACCCCCTGTGGTACCCAGACAGAGTGGCACCACTTTTGGAGGCTTCTGTGGAGAAGCCCGCCAAAAAGTGGAACAAAGGGCTCGACTTGGGTTGGAGTCACAGAAGAGAACACAAACGCCATTTTAGAATCGAGTCCTGGCAAAAAATACCAACCGGCGAATTAATATTAATTAAATAAACCGGCGGTATGTTCGAGGCTATGAGAATTAAATAATTAAAGTTGGTAGCCTCGAACAATGGGAAAATCCCATAGGGATATATTCGCGGTCAAATATAAAAAGTAGTATCCACTGCCACCAGCCAAAACTCGATCAGGGGGGACGGAGACGTGCCCCCTCGACTAACAGACCCCGGGGCAATCGAATTACCCCGACCAGTACGTCCACAATATGATGGTTTGTACCGGTTTCTGTTAATAATTTGGGACTAGTAAAGCCAATGGTGACTTTACATGCCCTGGGAGACAGTAGTCAGTCCCGGGGTATGGAGTCTATGGTGGGGTGTCACTATGACACCCCTGTGTCACTGCACGGAGGGTGCTGTGTAACACACATAGTAAAAACACATGAGACCCTATGGAGTAAAGGACCCCATAGCCCATAAAACACATTAACAGTCAAAGGAACACCATAAATCATGTCCAAGAGTGGGAGAAAAAGAGCCTCACTCTTGGCAGGAGAAAAAAACAAACTCCAGAAATCCAGCAAAGCTGCTGGGGGACTCACTAGGTTAGGAAATTCAGCCTAAAGAGAGAATTCTCCCTAACACACGTCTCACCCGTCGGTGTCCCACTTCCATCCAGGTGATCCTCCGGTACTGGTCTAGATTCAGGAACTGGATCCAATAGCTATGGCTGTGTCCTGGCCACCTGGATGACAGATCCCCCGGGACTAGCAAGTGAGACACCTTCAGGTTTCTCAAATATAGCTCTGGCACAGAGTTGTGTGTCGAACATTCTTTACTATGGCTATTGGTTCTTCCAAGGTCAGATTGCCAGAAATGTGCTTTATCCTATATCAACTCATCTGTACCCTCTGTAGCTCCGAACTTGCAAGATACAGTAAGCTTCCAAAAAGCAGAAATATGGTCTTCAACATTTTTCCCCTCTGATTGTTCTCGGGAGTAAAAGTGGTAATGTTGATGGCCACATTCTTTTTGGAGTCATGTCTCATCCAGTTGTTTTATTGATGCTTCATACTCATTACATTCCCCTACCCCAGCCTCTTGTGCGGGTAGCTTTCTGTATAAGCATTGCCCGAAGAATGTAACATCAGCAACTCCTTTTTGGATGGCCCTCAGCTCCTCATTGTCTATGGTGTTAACTACGTTTTCAAGTATTCCCTCTCTTGAGCCATGGTATAGTGGGGTATGCTGGTTTGGCTAGGAAGAATAAGGGTACTTGAGTGCTAATTTTGGCCATAACGTTTGTGATCAATTCAAGGGTCCCGAAGAGCTGAACGTGTTTATAGTTTGTAAATTGACTAACTTGTAAGTTTTCTTGAGACTGCACAAGGTGCAGAATGTTTGTCTTTTAGCTTGGAATCATCCTAGAGTGGTCATTCTCCTGGAGCCATTGTGGGCGCACAATGGCACTTGCACTGGGCAGAGTGTTCTACTATTAGGGTAGTGATTCATTGTCTTAGACCCATTGTGAGGTTATTTTGTGTGTGGAGTCTTTAACTGGAGCTCAGCAGGTAAGGTTCTGTTCTACGCTGACACCCCTATTCTAGTTCCATGGCGGCTAGGCAGGCCAGAGTGAAGTTAGGGGCTCTGCAACTGCTCTGCACCGGTACCAGCCATGTATCCACTCCTGTCGAGGGGATGAAAGCTATTCTCATCCCTGGGTTTGCCCGGTTGTAAATAGTGTATTCTTTTTTTACGGGAGGTGGGCTCTGTGCATATTGCCGGCTGCACACAACTAAGCATCAGGAAGCCAGATGATTTTGAGTCAGCAGCTCCAGCTGATGGGCCCTTGAAAGATTAACCTTGTCTGTGGTTGCATGGTACATTTGCATACAAAAGCTTGAAAGATGTCGCTGGTGGCTGTTCTCCATGGACACAAAGGTTTGCATCTCAAACCTGCGAAGAGGCACACATGCAGTCAATCGGGCCCTAAAGGCATGCAGGCCTGCTAAGGCGCACACATGCATTCAATGAGGCCACAGAGAGAGTGGGGCACAGTTCCATGCAGCAAGTACATTAAAAGATACAAGCCGTGCCAATGACATTAGATGCAGTTACTCACCCTACGGGTAGATTCAGTTGACTCAGCTTCTAAAGGAATTTGCTATAAAGATCTCAAACATTTAAATATCCACTTGTTTGAAGAAATGATTTGGATGGCAAGTAAGCAGTCCACTAAAGGCTCGGTTGATTAGATCTGTGTCATCCACAGTGGAGTGACACGGTTGATTGGGTAGTCTTTCACTATCAATATGTAGCAAGGACATGTTATGGTAATACATGCACAGGTCTCCTTAGAACCTTGTGCATGTAGATTCCATTTGAGAGTGCCTCGCCAGTTGATGCTTACACTGCAGCTACCTGGGTGCCTCAAATAAAGCTCTTCTCTTCTTCCATACCTTGTGCCTCTTTATTTCATATGGCGACGAGGCACTGTACCCCGAGGACCCCGGAAGCGTATTAGGTCACCTGATTGGGCGCAGCCCCCCCCTTTTTTCGCTGCCGCCGACTTCTGCTGCCAGCGCCTGCAGCGGCCTGCCTGTCAGCTGTGGACAGCCAAGAGGAACAGCCAAGAGAGGCCTCGACATCACCTTTCAGTTCTCCACTGTAAAGGGTGCCGCTCCTCCCCGCTGGGAGTTTAGAGCCGCGCACATTGCACTCCTGCCCTACTCCAAAAGTGCTTCAGACAGCAGGAGCTGTCCATCTATCAGGTCAGAGGAGGGGGGAGGACGAAGTGAAACTTACACTTTCCTTTCATTTGGCATTTTATGTGTAAAACGGACAAAATGAAACCTACGCTTTCCTTTTAATGGCATTTTTCTTGTGTAAAACCCTCACTGCTGCCCTGAGCAGAACCCTGCATCATTTTCAAAAGCTGCTAGCTGTTGCCCAGCAACACACACACAGCATTAGCAGTCTTCATTCTCTCAATGGCTACTCTGACTTTCCGGGACTAATCACTCACTATCTTGGTCCATTGTGACATCACAACTGAACATTCCATCAGGTCTTCCCTGAACCAGCCAACCTGTGCTCCCAGCCCATTGTGAGGTCACAATCTGTACTAAGGACCATCCATACACTGAAGCCTAAAGACTCTGCAGTACAGATACACCTGGGCATTCTCTGAATCGGGTCCCACCCTGCCATGCAAGCAATTCTATAAAGACTGTATCTCAGCGCCTCCTTGCTAACTGCCAACAGTACAGAAAACCTCTGCCTACGCTACAGCAACTGGTGCCACTCAACGCCATTCCTCACCACTTACAACCTAGAATCAGGCACACCACCATGCAGGGCGTTCCGCCTCCCACCAAGTTTCTTCCATGCCCTGGGAGCCCAACCTGCCCATGGGAACAATGGATCGATGGATTCCACGTCTACCTCAGAGCCATTGGGGGCAGCAAATTCAATGATGACCTCAAGGAGGCGACCCTCTTGAACTGTATAGGGGCAGAAGCACTGAGACTTTTCAGAACCCTTCCCGAACCTGGCAACATAGGAGGAGATGGCAACCGCAAGTTTGACATAGCATTGGTCAAACTCACCAGTCATTTTGGCAACAAGACCAACGTAGTACTGGAAAGATACAGGTTATTTTCCAGAAAGCAGCTCAAAGGCGAGTCTATTGATTCATACATAGCGTACCTCAGGGCGCTTATGTCAACCTGCAGTTTCACAGGTGTCTGTGATGAGTATTTGAGAGACCAATTGGTGCTGAATGTGGCTGATCCACGCATCCAACAAAAATTGATGCAAACCAAAAATCCCACCCTGGACCAAGCCACGGAGATAGCAAGGAGCATGGAATTGGGAGATCGATGCATGAGGGAAAGACGTGACCACACGACCAGTGTGGAAATCAAATGTGTCAGCCCTGAGTCCGAGCCTTACGAGCCTCTAGTAGCAGCAGTAAGAAAGGCTCCGCCATCAAGGGGTTCGAAATTTGGCTCAAGCAGAGCGAGGCCATACATCTCCCAGAATCCAACGCGCTGCCAGAGGTGGGATGGTACAAGCATGCAAATCCTGACAAAGAATGCCCCGCCATCACTGTGGAGTGTTATAAGTGCAGCCAGATTGGACACTTTGCCAAAGTCTGCAAGAACACACGGGGAAAGACAACCAGATATGGCAATCTCACCAGGCGACCTTTCATCAGACCGTCCTCTGTGAGAGTAATCGAAAGCACCCAAGAGCACAATGACATGTTATCTATCAGTCCAATGCAACAAAAGGTACAAATACTCACTGTAACATCCCAACAACAGAGCAACGGTCCCTGGGTCAAAATGCAAATCAACGGCATATCATTACCTGTAATGGTAGACACTGGCTCCCCCTACACCATCGTGGATCTCAAGACCTTTTTGAGTGTACTCTCTGGCAAGATACATGACCTGCGAAGCACTTGTGTAAGAGCTACCGGTTATGGAAAGACGCCCATCGAGATAATGGGATATGTGTGGGTGAACCTCAAGTTCCATGACAGAGAAACATATTGCAAACTCTTTGTAGCCAAAGATGGCTCCTCCGTTGTGGGATGGGAAGAACAAGCCGCTCTTCGAGTAAGAATACACCCTGGAGAAGAAATCCCTGTGCTGAGTGTGCTCAATAATGATATGGACATCAAATCTAATCTAGCAAAACAATTCCCCAAGGTGTTCTGCGACAAGATTGGACTCCTAAAAGGTTTCCAACACAGAATAATCCTCAAAAGAGGTGCTGTCCCAGTGGCCCACCGAGTCCGCAATATTCCCTTTGGAACAAAAGAGGCATTGAAGAAAGAACTTAAGCGCCTCTGCGATAAAAATATCATACAGCCCATCGAAAGTTCAGAATGGCTTGCCCCAATTGTCTTAGTAAAAAAAACGGACGATTCCATAAGAATGTGCGTCGACTTGAGAGACCTAAACAAAAACATATGGGTTGACAGACACCCACTTCCCAATATATCTGAACTCCTATCGACCATGAAACCTGCAAAATACTTTACAACTCTGGACCTCTCCTCAGCCTATCACCAGATTGCTTTGGAGGAGAGCTCAAAGAACCTAACATCTTTTGTCACACCTCTCGTTGCATTCATGTTTAACAGAATGCCATTCGGACTCGCTTCAGCCGCAGCAGTCTTTCAGAGACTCATGTCACATCTATTTGGAGGACTTGATGGCATACACTGCTTCCAAGAGGATATCCTCATATCAGCCAGTACAGAAGAAGAGCACAACGCAAAACTTGTGGGTGTCCTACAGGTCATACAAAAAGTGGGCTCACACTCAAATTAGAGAAATGCAACATAAAGTGCGACCGAGTTTCATACCTGGGCCATTCCATTGACGCCAACGGCATCAGCCCCAAGAGGAAACTCATGGACACCATAATGAATATCGCTGAGCCTCAAAATAAAGACCAATTAAGGAGTTTCCTCGGGATGACAGAATACTACTCCAAGTTTATAAGCAACTATGCTGATAAGACCAAAAACATGAGAAACATCTTGAAGAAGGCAACCAAATTCATATGGTCCACTGAATGCAAGAACGAATTCGAAGAAATCAAATTTCAAATTAACCAAGCCCCAGCCTTAGGAATGTTCGATTGTAAAGCTAAAACCATCATATCCGTAGATGCAAGTAAAACCGGACTGGGTGGTGTCCTAGAACAGCAACAAGATAAGGACATCGTGACGATCGCATTTGCATCGAGAATACTGAGGGGAGCCGAACTAAACTATTCCACCATTGAGAGAGAAGCTCTGGGTCTGAGGTGGATTCTTCAGCATTTCAGGAACCTAATTTGGGGCTTACCCGTCATACTGAAAACAGACCATAAACCTCTAGTAAATGTCCTTCAGTCCAAAACTCCTCACCTTATATCACCGAGAATAAGACGTTGGTTCCTCGACATCATGCAATACAACCTCCAACTATGCTATACTCCTGGTCCACAAAACCAAGTAGCAGATTGTCTTTCCAGATTATCGACCAACATCGACACTGAGATTGCATCTCCAGATGAGGACATCATAGCTGTCGTAAACCCTGCCATCTCGAGAGATGAATGGAAAATTAATGCCAATACTGATCCGGAACATCGAGAAATCAGGGAAGCGATAGCTAAATGACTGGGTGGAAACGGGAGAGGCTTTAACAACCTTCATTCCCTTCAAGGAAGAATTATCCATGGACGATGAGCATATCTTCAGAGGCGATCGAGTAATCCCACCCACCCAACTCAGAAAAAAAGTACTCCAACTGGCACACGAAGGTCACCTAGGAAGAAGCTTGACGAAAAACAAGTTGAGAAACAACTATTGGTGGCCAGGAATGTGGAAAGAAGCAGAAGAACTGGTCAAAAATTGCTCCACGTGTGCCATGAGTGACAAGTCCAAGATCTTAAGAAAGACCCCCTTACAGCCTATTGAACCTTCCAAACATGTGTGGTCTAAACTGGCAATCGACATCATGGTTCCATTCGAGAACCTCAAAACAGTGAAAGTATATATCATAGTACTTGTCGATTACACCTCTAAATGGACAGAATGGGGAATAGCTGAGGACAATGTGACCTCAAAGAAAGTCATAGATTTCCTGACAGAGATCTTCAGCAGGGAGGGAGACCCCAAGGAATTGGTTTCGGACAACGGGTCTCAGTTCATATCTATGGAATTTGCTGATTTCCTCAAGAAAAGGTCCATCAGCCACATAACATCTTTGTACCATCCAATTTCCAACGGACTTGTGGAACGCATGAGCAGGCTCGTGAAGAGCGTAGTCCAACTGGCCACGGCCAACAACCTCCCGTGGAGAGAAACTCTCAAAGAAGCTTTGCATGCGTATAGAACTACCCCACACACCACCACGAACATAGAGCCCTTCACCCTCATGCGAGGTAGGGTTGCAACTAACCGATTTAGACCGGCGTGGATGTTCTTATACACGGGAGAAGCAAGGATGAACATGGATCTACTTCAAAAGACAGTAAGAGAAAAACAAGCAATATACAAAAGACAATACGACTCCAGACATGGAGTAAAAGAGATGATGGTTCGTGAAGGAGACTGGGTACGTGTCAAAGAACCGAAGAAAACTCTCAAGGGTGAATCCATCTTCAGACCTCCACAGAGAGTTGTGAGTTGTCATGGGAAGTCTGTCATCCTCGATGATGGAAAGAGATGGTCTGGAGATTATCTCATAAAAGTAACAAAAGACATCCAAGAGACCAGCATATCTAAGGACAACAGTCCTGACAAACCATCACAACACACCTCACATTCCCCAAGAGAATCCCTCTGTGAACATGTGGACAATGACAGACCTCACTCCATGCATCAACGAGTCCCCACTGGAAGAATGTCCAGAAGGAACCGCAAAATCATCCAAAACTTCAACAATGACTATATTTATTACTAATGTACCCCAGTTTACCCATCTTCCCTCTGCCTCTCCCACTTGACCCCTTTTTTTTCCCTTTCACTTTCCCGCTTTTCCCCCACCTGTTTTTCCTTTTTCTTTTGCCTCACGTGGGGGAGATGTTATGGTAATACATGCACAGGTCTCCTTAGAACCTTGTGCATGTAGATTCCATTTGAGAGTGCCTCGCCAGTTGATGCTTACACTGCAGCTACCTGGGGGCCTCAAATAAAGCTCTTCTCTTCTTCCATACCTTGTGCCTCTTTATTTCAGGACACGAGAGTGCTCGTGTTACTGGGAGCTGCTTCATTGGTAGACGTCAACTCTGAAGCAACCAGGGAAAGATTAACCTCTGCTCTCTTCACTCTCCCATTCAAACTGCCTCTTCCCTACGTCTGTTGGTTCTCCCCTCATATTCACTGCAGCTGTGACCTCAACCCTCACAAGTTCCACTTCCAATCATTCTATTTTGTCCAGGGTTGCATATGTGTCCATGGTACCTAGGGCCATGCCATTCCTCATATAAATTGGTCAACTGGACTGTGAGAAGGACTTTAATAGGAAGGTCTACTTTGGGATTGCCTCCTGCTACAAGGCTAAACATTCTTCCATTAGACAACGGCCCCTTACAGATTTGTGTGAGAAATAACTTCTGCTGTGCAGGACTATAGTGGTGAGTAGTTAATAAACCACCTAATCACCCTTAGCACTTTTACAAACCAACACAGTAATCCCAATAATAAAGGTAAAACAGGCACAGCTAAAATATATACATCCTTCACCTTTTTTGGTAACGTGGGTCGAGAGAAGGCAATACTCTTAAGAGGGGTGATGTGATTTAGTAGCAACCCAAACAGCAAAGTATAACAGTCCCAAATAATGGGAATGTCTAATCAAAGTTATATAAAAAATACATTTTAGCGCTTTGAGGCCCTTGGGTTAGTGGCCCTTTATAATAAATTAATAATATAAATAAATAAATAATTTATTATTATAAACACACCATCTGCAAGAAAACTAAATGGATAAAACCCACCCCTGTGGAAAGAACAGAGAACATGCAAGAAAGGAGAGAAGGAAAGAATACAGGGCTGAAAGGCAATTTCATTGACCACAAAAGCTATGGGCCTCATTACAACTTTGGCGTTAGCTGTACTGGTAAAAACGGCAGGCTGCCGCTGGAGTTGTGCATTTTTCCGGCGCCTGGCTTGCAGGAAACCCCAGGGTATTATGAACCTGGCGTTCCTGGAAGTCAGGCGCTGTAAAAATGTTAATCCCCATTCCCATTTGAGTCCCATTTGAGTCCCATAGGACTCAATGGGAATGGGGATGAGGGAAGCATCGGCACCGTTAATAATGGTGCCGGTGCTTCCTGGAAAGTCTGCTGGCAGGTGCCGTCCTGCCCAACAGGTCAGACCTGGCAGGCTGGATGGCACCCGCCTGCGCACTCAGAGTGTTCCGGTCCGGTAACAGTGCCGGAAGGCTTACCGACACCGTTGTTATCGGACCGGCACACTCGTAATAAGGCCCTATGTGTCCTAACCAGTCTCTTGGGCCCAAAATGGACCGGGGGTGGGGGGACAGTTATGAGTGAATAGTACCTTCTTGGCTTCAACGTCGCTGTTGTCGAACAAGGTTGTTTGGTGCTGTTTGTGTGGTTCGAAATGGCTTGCATGCAGCAGTTGCATTGTTGAAGTGTTGAGAAGGGGTCAAGCAAGATCTTGTTGTGGCTCGAAGCAATGCTTGAAAAATGGTAGATTGTGAGGATCATCAGGGCCCTTTTGACGGTCAGTTCGTCTGTGAAGATGCTGGTGATGGGATCGGTTTGATGAAGCGCTCGAGGGGCTATGGATTATGAGGGCCATTAGTGTCAGTTCTGCAGTTGAGTAGATAGCAAAGATGGAGGAGACTAGATGTACAGTCTGGATTGAGTGGTTCTATGTGGCGTCCGATGGCCAGGGCTTTATGAAGTGACAATGAAGATCAGCAGTGAAGATACCGGCGAGACGTGCAGTGTTTGAAGGTAGCAGATGCAACAAAGAGCGGGTTGTTAGAGCCGAGGCAACAATGTATTCAGCTAGCACGGTGTGCCTGCGAACAGGTTTGAACATGCAGTTTGAGTTTGACGTGCCTGCTGAGTGCCAAAAGCAGCTCCAGCGGGTCCTGGTAGTACAATGCAGTTGAACAGGCTTGAATCAAGGTTTTCAGTGGTTTGACGCCAGTAAGTGCAGGAATCCTGGCTGTCTTGGCTCCCTGCGTTGTTAGTCTCTCTCAGGGGGGCTCAGGGACAAGTGTAATCCTTGTTCTCGGGCTCCCAGAACAAGGGAGGCTGGTGAACATTTTCAGGGGTCCTTCACTACGATGAGGTCCTAGCAGTAGTGTGACTGGCAGAGATGCAGGTCTTGTTCCAGCAACAGGTTCACCCCCAATGTGCCCTGGGGATGGGTAGGGGACAGAGTTCGCCTCTGCTATGGATACAGTTTTCACCTCACTGATGGATGGCTTTGGAAAGTCAACTCTCCTATAAGAGGTCCAATGAAATTCTTCCGTAGGTGTTTGCTCCAAAGTGAATCTAAGAACGAGTGGGAAACTCTTTTTATTAAAAACCCTTTTTATTAAAGGAAAAAGTCTGCAGGTTATTGGTCAAACGCAAGCCTGCTTTAAAGGTCCAATTCCTGTCCAATCCCTGTCCAAGTAGACTTTGCCTTCTGACATCACACCCAAAGTGCTTTGTGCCACAGAAAGTGTGCAGGACAGGAAGGAAAGATAGAAACAGAGAGAAAGAAGATGACAAACCTCTTCCTCCGGCAGTAAGGAAGCTCCCTCTGTCTACTTTAACCCTGTTTTTGTTCCCTTTGTGGCCTGATTGCATGAATTCTTTCTGGCATTTTGGAATATACCATTACTGTGCCCCCAGAACTGCGACTGCCAAAAATGCAAACTTTTTTCCTCTTCAACCCCCTTTACACCACATATATATGTGGGAGCGGGGTATAGTATATAATACATGTATGGCAGGGGCGCGGGGGGTCAGCTCCCGCATATATATGTGGTGTTAAAGGGGCAGAAAAAAGAAGTTGGCTTTTTTGGCAGTCGCAGTTCTGGGGGTCACAGTAATGACATATATGCTTTGACCAGATTTAACTCTGTTCAAGAACGAGTCAAGAGGTTCACTCAGCTCAAATCCTAGGGGCAAAAAGTCACCTGCAGCTTCCATCAGGGTGGTTTTTATCAGGTAATTCCTTTCTGTCTTCAGTTACAAATTGTACTACTCATATATCATCAGAATTTATGTACCTCAATTTGGGCAGATAGTGAATCAGTTTTCGAACGTTCCTTCTGGTAAGAATCAAGTTGTCATTTGACTGAAGAAGTTTTTGCAGGTGGATGGTGACTCCACTCTCGCATAGCCTTTGTGCCTCCTTTACGTTCCGGTAGCTCGCCACTTCAACATGCAAAAACATACAATTGCCCAACTAAAATACCAGGTGCTAGAAGTTGTTAAACGACCTACAAGAGGAGGTGACTATCAGTCACTCTTACTACAAAGAGAAGCTTATTGGATTGATAAGTTAAGCTCTTTACAGCCCTGGGGTCTAAATGAAGATTTCACATTGAACTGTTTTCTGTGATTTGAATTTGACAATAAGGAATGATTGATCTTCAACATAAAATTGAGAGTCACATTGCTATTCCTGTGTCTGACTGTGATCTAAGGCACTACTTTGTTGAGACTAGTAGATGGTTGCCATAAAAATAATTGCCTGTAAACACAGTGTAAAAATTGTTCTTATTCTTAATTTTCATTTTTTGTCATTCTGTTATACTTATCACATTTAATTTTGATCTTTTGTAAAATAAATGCATTTACCCCATTGAGATTGCTATATTGCACTAGGTTGTCCATGCAATGAGAGAGAGATTTAAGGTTTTTTTTCCCTCTTCCTGCATAATGTGAATCCATGTGATCCACCTATTTTGAACTGATAGGTTACACATGGTCATTAAATGACCTTAGCCAGATAATCTGAACATTATATTCATTTTTTCCGTGCTATTTTTTTCCCTTTTAAGATCCGAGCGTTTCGTTCGATTCAAGACCCTTTGGGCCTCATTACGACCCTGGCGGTAAGTTACCGCCAGGGCCGTGACTTTACCGCCATGGTGCTAACTACGTTAACGCCATGGCGGTAAGGGGATTTACCGCCCCATTCCGACCTTGGCGGGGCGGTAAATCCCCAATCCCCATTTACCCTTCCCCATTCCCATTTTTGCCCCATAGGGCATAATGGGAGTGGGGAAGGCGTTAATTACGCCACCGTAAATTACGGTGGCGTAATTAACACCAAGTTCCCTTACCGCCATGGTTTTTTACACCCGCTAAAAGCAGGTGTAAAAACCGCCATGGCGGAAAGGGAACTCGTAATTGGCGGTAAGGGGTCGGCGCAGCTAACGCTGGCGCTAACCCCTTACCGCCAGGGTCGTAATGAGGCCTAATTTCGACTCTATTTCACATGGTACACTATTTTTCTCAACTTTCCTCTCCCCGTTCTACGATGTGCGGACTAGTATTTGTAATGTCCGATTTACATCGCACAATAGGTTTCTGTACTGTATGAATTTTTTCCTTTTAATTTATTTAGTTACGCACCTTTACGCTTCCCGATTTAAGTTACTTCTTGTCATTGAATGCCTAGAGATCTACACCTTCATTACAATATAACCTCGTTCCAAGATGGCCGACCTTGAGGCCCATTTACTTCTTAGTCCTTTTTCTTCACCTATTACTTCAGTCCTCTATTTATCTCCATGGTCACATGTAGTCTCCATGGTTTGTGAACAACAAGCCACTCGGCTGAACAGACTCTGTTCAGGATTGCCCCCCTATGCTCCAGGTAAGCGTGAATGCATGTGCATTTATCTATCTAGGGACCAGGGAAATAGTTCCTTAGTCTCATGATTCTTTTTTTTCTGTTTTCCTTACACTTTCTTTAGTTGATACTCTAACTGACCTATTACTGCCGGATTCTTCAGCTGTTGACCGGCCACACAATCTTGACATCAGTTGCACATCAGCTTTGAGAATTGTGCCATTTGCACATTCTTACCACGGTAATTCTTTACATTTTTTGCCTTGATTAAACACCATATTATGTTTCCATTACTTCATATCAGATTGCTAGGTATATTATACTAATCAGGACTTCATTCCTGTTCAGTTTGGCTATTCGTATGACAGAATTCCCACATACTGAGGCACCTCTGTAGTGACGGCGGGATACTTAAGTTCTACATCCTTATGTGGGCCGCTGTATTGATTATTTTCCGCCCTCCATATTTTGGTTAGGTATGTTACTCAAATTTTTTTTTTTTTTTTTTTTTTTTTATCTCACATCTATGACTGTTACGTTTGAACATTGAGCTTGGCATTGATCAGGCTTTGTTTTCTTTAGATTTCTGGTATCTTTTTGGGAATTAGCCATGTTTTAAGGAACTAACTGATGTACGAAGACTGTCTATCTATTTTCACCGCTCCGTCCGGTTCTCTGTTTCCGGCACTTTCTACTCACAGAGGTAACGATTTTTGTATTTCTTCCATATTGGATTGATATAACCTAAGAACTATCTGTGTGTTGTTTTACCTACATATTTAATTTTCTTTAACTTATGTTTCACCATCCACGTGATAGATCCCATTAGAGGTAGTACTCTACTAAATTACAGTATGATGGACGTTATACAGTTAATTTTGCAGGAAAAGATGCTTCAGTAGACCTTCAGCCCCTCTCTCGAGCAGGGGCAACCTAGTTAATCTTATAATGTTGCATGAATTACAATGCATATTAGAACATGTTACATTGTTTCAATTCCCTTTTTTTAGGGACAGATTAATGTTCTAAATACAATTAATGCCATTTATTTTTTAACTGTATACATTTAATATGACATGAACAGTCTATGCATTGTGCTTACAAAATTTTCCTTACTGAATTTATGCTTTCCTTTTACATTAAGAGTCCAAGTGTGGCCTTATGAAGAAGAGGAGAACTTCCTCGAAACGCGTCGCTAATCAATTTGGACTCCATTTTTCTTCAATTTGAGCTTTATCTATTGATACTGTTTCTATGCACTGTAAATAATCTTTGTCTGAACTATAATTTTTGCTGAAAATAATACAGCCTGACTATAAAGATATATATTTTTTTATCTCACACTCCTGTGTCTGACCATATATGTTAGAAACAAATGTATGTACAATGCATATAACGCAGTTTAAACAACTGTATTGGATTAATCCAAACATTTGAAAGTGTGCAGGGGACGGGAGGGTTCCCAAGTTGAATCCTCTTTCTGTTTACCCTTTTGTTAGAATGGTAGTCCAAATTGTTGAACCCAGTGTCCCTTTTTGGGGGAAAATGATGTACTTGTTTGTTTGCTTTTTCACGTTTTTATTCCAAAGTTTCAAAGGGTTGCAATGCATCATCGGACTGATCGAACTTTGCATTTCGAAACTGCACTTTTCCTCCTTTGGATAAGGAGTTGTTTTGGCTCAGCGAGCCCATCATTGAGCCACATTCTTCTGAAATGCAATCTATTAAGTCAGTAAGATCTGCACCTTCTTCTTCAGTTTCTGGTTCGTCTAATGCCATTTTTTCTTTTAGTTGGACACTATCATGCAGATTTAGGCTTTTTACTGTGAACCGGGACAGCCGACCCAGCCCTTTAAGATGATGTAGCAATACTTTAAGATTGATGGGGATGCAGAAGTTATTCAAACATCAATAATCAAAACGACTCAGGAAGTTGGCAAAGTTAACTGTTTTAATGTCAATTATCTAAAACAGGGAGTACAACGGACATCTCATAGCATGGTTTCTCAATTTGCTTCATGAAAAATATCATACTTATAGTAAAAACACGTCATTGATGACGTTAACTTCTGTATTTACTAACGTCATCCTACGTGGCAAACTACAAAAACCTAGTGGTAAATGTGATAGGCTTAGAGGGAACATCTAGGTATACATTCCATAGTAGTCTAGGAAAGCGATATGCTCCTTAACATCAGGTGGGCCAACTAAGTCCTCCCCTCAAAGAGTTCACTATGAACGTCACTAAATGCATGTTTACCATTGGTTATACAAACTATAAAGCTCTTAATTACGTGGCCCCCTACAATTGGTTGGCACTCTTGCATCCGTCAGTACATTTCCACCCATGTTAGCAGCACACAGGCTGGTCCTCCAGGTGCTGATGAGCTGGTCATAACCATAGCTTCCCACCAATTAGCATATCATCTATCATCACCTCAGTGGTCTGCACGTTAATTAAGGCTTTGAACTTGGCCTTGGAAATGTTCTTTGCTCTGGGGAACACCGGGGAGCAGAGGTACGCTCTGGTTCTCTGCGTAGGTGTGCGTCATCATGTTTGTCCAACTTCATCCATCCATGTGACTCAAGACCACAAATTTGAGCACTGGTGCATTTAAAATACTATTTTTTAATAGACCTCTGACGTCTTCCTTGTTTTTGTCCATGCCTTCTGAACAGGAGTTTCATTCTTCCACACGATTGTAACTAATGTCTGCTCATACCAGTCGGATAAGACCTTGGCTTCTTGGGGCTAATCCAGCCTTGCCTTTCTGAGATTTACTTCTGTAATTTTGTTGTTTTTCAACTGCGACACACTGGAAAAGGCCTTCCTTCTCTGGTCCAGCTCTGTTATAAATGTCTGTGGAAACATCCATTCTTTACTTCATTCCTATGTATGTATATGTTTGGCTCATGCTGCAATCTATTCACTACATAGCTAGCCTCAAGAATACTTTGTCTGCTTGCGTTTCTTTACATCTGTACACGTATAAAATGACTTGATATCTTCATCTTTTCTGTAGCATAGGTTTCTTCATCTCGAGCCCGAGATGTCACTTATGTTGATACTTTCTTGATGCCTTATAGAATATCCACATTCTCTTGTCTCTGCATCTCGTTCTAGGTACGTCAGTCTGGCTTCGTATGACGTCACCAATCTGCTCTTTCATTTATTGGTCCTGCTTCTTCTGGGATTTCATTCAAAAGGCCATTATACTGTCTTGTATGCAGGTATGGCTTTCTTAATGGGAACCTTGCCTCCAGGATTCTCCTTGGCATCAGTATTTTCACTGGTACTGCACGTGTCTCACACTCTGGTTCCCAACATATAGGTAATATGGGCGAGATGGTTGAGGTGGGGGTACTTGGCTCCTTCTCTACACTTCCCCTCTGGGCAATTAATCGACTACTCTCCCATCATCCTTCACATCTAGACATCCTTATCTGAAGAAATGCTTCTTAAGGACCCATATCTTAATTACTCCTTTCAGGCATCCAGCGGATTTCACATGCTCATCCTTGTTCCAAGTCATGAGCATGCACTGGCTACTTGCACTGCACTAGATCCATCTGCCCACATACTTCTTATGATTCTTTGGATACAGGAATTTCGTTCCCTCAGGTGCATTGATACTGGCTTTCACGAAATCTCTGATTTCTTCACCTGTCAATTCTTTGGTCATCCATCCTGATTCAACATCAATCATGCTCTTCATCCCTATGGCTTTCTTTGCTGTCTTAACCACACAGAATCCAAGCAATACCATCACTATCAGGGCTCCATGAAACTTGAAAATATCTGCCATCCTCTGTGGAACCCAAGAAAAGAGCGCTCCAAACCAGCTATCATCAGCAATGTCTTCCACTTCGTCCACCATCTCGATGGTCTCTGTCAAGGTGCCATTCTCGTCGTCATGAGAAGGTATAAACGTGCAACATGATTCTCCAATTTTTGCACAAACACCTCCATCCATTGCTGTGATCATGTCTAGGACGTATCTGTTCTGAAGAGTCATCAGTCGTATGGCTCTCATATCCTCTCTGATGGCATTGAATCCCTTTATGGTAGTGTTGATTGTCTGCAACAACTCCCATCTGGTGATTTGCAACCATTTTGTATTTGCTCCAACCTGGATACCTGGATTTTGTTTTGCTGACGCCCAACAAGGCTGAAACATGTCTGGGGATGCTTGTGGTCTTGTGCAGAAGGGATGTGACCTAGCAGTTCAGGCTGGACTACCCCTTTGGGGGTGGGGCCAAGCCTGATTTGCATATGGTCTTTCCCCTTCTGTAATGGCTTCGCAGGCGAAGAACGATGGTCTGGAGGGTTGCCCAGAGCAATGCCAGAGGTTAAGATTCATTCTAAACCTTCCAGCCATCACCTCTTTTGTTTTGCTCTTGTCACCCCGAGTGGGATGGGTATGCCCAGACGTGGGTCCCGTGCCTGCTGGGCCTAGAGACCCAAGCTACTCCTCACTGATGACACCCAACAAGGCTGAAACATGTCTGGGGATGCTTGTGGTCTCGTGCAGAAGGGATGTGACCTAGCAGTTCAGGCTGGACTACCCCTTTGGGGGTGGGACCAAGCCTGATTTGCATATGGTATTTCCCCTTCTGTAATGGCGAAGAACGATGGTCTGGAGGGTTGCCCAGAGCAATGCCAGAGGTTAAGATTCATTCTAAACCTTCCAGCCATCACCTCTTTTGTTTTGCTCTTGTCACCCCGAGTGGGACGGGTTTGCCCAGGCGTGGGACCCGTGCCTGCTGGGCCTAGAGACCCAGGCTACTCTTCACTGATGACGCCCAACAAGGCTGAAACATGTCTGGGGATGTTTGTGGTCTTGTGCAGAAGGGATGTGAGCTAGCAGTTCAGGCGGGAATATCCCTTTGGGGGTGGGACCAAGCCTGATTTGCATATGGTATTTCCCCTTCTGTAATGGCTTAGCAGGCGAAGAACGATGGTCTGGAGGGTTGCCCAGAGCAATGCCAGAGGATAAGATTCATTCTAAACCTTCCAGCCATCACCTCTTTTGTTTTGCCCCCAACCTGGATACTCGGCATGAAGATCAACGTGAATATGTGTTCATACGGGGTGGAATCAAAGGCTTCTATTGACTTGGTTGAGAAATAGTTCTCTCTGTTCATTCTGCTTATCAGTTCCACAGATCTCTTCTTCCTCAGGTGAGCATCTGCTTTTGGAAAGCTGTCAATATTTAAGTCACTTTTAGGAATCACCAACGGTGGGACATGGAAATTTACTATGGAACATCGTCCTCCCCAGCTTCATGTAAGCTCTGGATCCACACGCCCAGTAGTGAACCATGATCACTGCTGCCCGATGTTCATTCCTTGGGCCTCAAAGATTCAACCACAGTTCTGGTTTTCTCCGACTTTTTTTGTGCCATTTTTTCTGAAGCACAGTTTGGCACTTTCCAAAGGTCCTCGACCCATGTCAGTAGTTTAGCAAGTTTTAACCATAAAGGTTTACACAGCCTTAGCACATTCTCAATAGTTGGCTGGTAGTGACCCATTATTATACAGTCTCTGCAGATCCCCACACCTTCTTCCCAACCATCTGGTGAAAACACTGATCCCCTGATCTGCATTTGGCCTCTGTTTTTCCATTTACAAACTTCTTCTGCAGATTTCCCTGGACTCTTCAGTCTTCTGTTTACTTCTCATCTGATTCCAGCTCCTTTTACTCCAGATTTTTCATATCTGATCACATGATTCCTGGTGTGAGCTCTTAGAGTCTTTGTGTCTTGGACATCATCATCCTCTTCGGGATCTGTTCATTCAGTTGCCCATTTCAGATAGGCTGTTTGGCCCATGAACTGACCTCTTGTACAACAGAACACAATGTGTGACAGAATATGTGCGGTGAGGACACTAATTTCAATAGCTATGAAGATCTTAGACTTCCCCATGCTATAAGGCAGGAGTGCACATACAAAGTATTCCTCCTTAGAGGTACTTCTTCCCACTTCTTTAATATGCTGATACCATACGGTATTCCCCAAGTGTGCTGCACTATCAAAGTAGTCAATTAACTTGTGATCATCCTCCCTAGCACTTCCCTTCGGTCTCATTCTTTTCTTATGAGCTTCTATAATCATCTCATGAAGTATGTCAGCATAATTCATTCTTACTGGACCAATCATAGGAACATTTGTCAGTAAACTGGGTGCTTTTACATGTGCTACCTGTGTAGGTTTGCTCCTAGAGGACCTTTTCCTTTGCCTTTCCTTACAAGCCTGTTTCTGGTGTTCAAGAACAATCTCTAAAACACCTTTTTCTAAGGAAAGATATCTATTGACATTAGTCATAGAATCAGGTACTCCTACACAAATTACTGGAATAGGGACAATCACATAAGGTCTTGGCTGCCTGGTAGCTCCCACATCTGTACCCTCCTTCTGCATATCAAGATACAACGGAATCTTTTCTCTATTTGAGTCCAAATAATAAACAGTGCGTACTAGAAGTGAGAGAAGTATCACTAAAAAACAAAATGCATGTATAAATTACATATAGATAGGCCCACTTCTTACAACAGTAGCTTCTTGCACATTGTGGACGTCTCTTGTTGTTTGCCACAACATTATTACTATTGACGCTACACATTTTTTATCTTTTTTAAGGAAGGAAAAATCAGCTTTTGTTCGAGCAACATCATGCCAATACTCTGGCAATAGCTTAATCTTCTCAAAAAGTTCCTCATGCAACTGGCTGATTGCAGGACGATCAACAGGGTTCCTAATGTATAGAAAAGAGTCGTCCTTTCGCCAAACGAAATGTGGATGCTTCTCCAGCAAGAAGTAGAAGAGTACAGCTAGTAGGCTCTGGATCTCTTCCTCCAAAAGTCTCATTCAGCTCTCAGTGTTCGCTCAGAATATAGATTAACTTCTTTGATTTTGTCAAATAGCAATTCATTAAGTGCCACTGTATTCCTCGGATATCTCAAGAACTTGTGAACATTGGTTTGTCTTTCAACAAGATGTGGGCATTCCTCAATCAGGTAGTGGAAAACCAACCCTACTAGTCTATGAGAATTTTCATTCAATAGGGGCATTTGTACTTTCCCCACTGTATTCAGAAAGCTGGAGAACTTGCTCTATTATGGCTGTGAGCAATCTCCTCATGATTGGGCCATTCTTAGGATCTTGCAGGAAATTACGAACGTCAGTAGCTTTTCCCACCAGTGCAAGGCAAGAACGAAGAATGTAGAGAAAAACAGCAAGGATGATCCGATGAACGTTGTCATTGGGCACCACCATGGGCGCCTCCAAAGAGAAACTAAGTGAGAAAGGAATCAGGCAACTGTTCCATCTTCCAGTCGTCGAAAAGGAAATCCAGATCTGGCATTCTTTCCTTCCTGATCAAGACTTAATCATGTCTCAGTCCAATGTTTTAACAAGCCCCTGTGGCTCAAGAACAAATAGCCTTCTTTGACTCCTTTTTTAGCAACTTAAAAGAGTGTCCCAAAACAAGCCACCGTCCAATGTCACAGTATTTTGTGACTAAAATAGAGACCATTCGGACTAACATCTTGTTGGCAATTAGGCCCACCACTGACGCCAATCTTTTGCCTGAGATGCAAAGCATGGTGGGGGGAGGGGGGGGGTCAAGATGGTCATCTTTTCCTATGTTCTCCCAAGAGACTGTGTCAACGGCCATTCTTAAGTTAAAATCATGCGCTCCATCGGATGCAGTACCCTTATTGATTATGAAGAAAATCTCCCCGATCTCCTGGTGGAAATCACAGCTGCCATTAACCATTCTTGTCAGTCGGGAAACATCCCGCCAGAGCTTAAATGTGCTTTGGTTATCCCTCTTCTAAAAAAGCCATCACTGGATCCTTCTGTCCTATCTAACTTTCGTCCCATCTCTCTGCTTCCCTTTCTCACTAAACTTTTGGAATCGCTGGTTTGTCCTTTACTGTGCACATACCTTGAGACCTCCTCCCTCCTGGACTCTGTTCAGTCGAGTTTCAGGCCTGGCAGGGGCACTGAGAGTGTTCTGGTATCGGTACAGGACAATATGTCCAGGCTTGTGGACTCAGGTGGGGTTGGTGCCTTTATTCTGTTAGATCTGTCTGCAGCATTTGACACCGTGGACCACGCCACCCTTTTGTCCCGTCTTTCACAGATAGGGATATCTGGGCAGGTATTAGCCTGGTTCACTTCGTTCCTGTCCGACCATACTCAGACTCTCTCTATGCTCCCCTTTCGGTCAGCCCCCTGTAATTTGACCTGCAGGGTGCCACAGGGCTCTTCCTTGTCTCTGATTCTTTTTAACATATACATCTGGGCCCTTGTGAGTCTCATCCGCTCCATCAGCGTCAGTTGCAACTCTTATGCCCATGACACCCAGATCCTGATCCGTCTAGACCTTGATCGGCTGAGGTGTCCTTGTGCCTTCGGAGGTGCCTGGCTGCCGTGGGGGAGTGGATGAACCACAATTGGCTTAAATTAGATGGAAACAAGACCGAGGTTCCCAAACCCCTCCCTCTGGGTGTCCTCTTTTTGGCCCTTTTCCCTTGTTCCTCTTCCTACTCCGGCGGTGAAGGTTAAAAACCTTGGTGTGGTGCTCTCGGCGACAATGTCCATGGATGCCCAAGTCACCTCTGTGTGCCAATCACAGCATTTTCAGCTCAAACTTCTAAAATAAGCTCTCCCGATGCTTCCTGCCACTCTTTGTTCCCCAGTTGTGGCCACTATGCTGCTTAGTTGGCTTGACTATTGCAACTCTATTTGGCCCAACCCAAGAGGCTGTTCCTGCGGCTCCAGCGTCTTCAAAATCTGGCTGCTAGGGTTGCCACAGGTACTCCGTATGGAGCTCACATCTCTCCCGTCCTATGCGCCCTGCACTGGCTCCAAGTGGCCCAGCGGGTGAAGTTTAAAGCGCTATGCATTGTCCATCGGGCATTAGATGGCCTGGGTGCGGAATATATACGCACTAAGTTAACACACTATTATCCAAAAAGCTATCTGCGTTCTGCCTCTTCTAAACTGTTATGCGTTCCGTCACTCTGCCGTGCGCGGATTGGAGGCCATGCTTTCTCCATCTCGGCAGCCCAATTATGGAACGAAATTGTCCAATTAAAGAACTAAATAATAATAATATCATGCACAATGAAACGTAATTTTTTGAGCGCAACAGTATTGAGTGCAATCTCTTAAAGTTTAACAATTAGGAGCCTAAAGAGAATTTTATATCTTTCTCTCAGGAACTATATAGATATGAATGGGATTTGACCCAATATACTATTCCTGAATGAGAAGTCAATGACCCCCGGTGTGGGATAGGTTTTTGACAAGAATTAGCCTTGGTCTCTTACTGTACACTATTAGGATAGGACAACCGAGACTAATGCATTAACTTTCTTTTGTCTCCTGTTTTGTTTGTATGTCTCTCCTCTTTACCTCTCCTCATATAACCAATATTATTATCTTTTTTGTGTGTTTTTTTCTTTTTACAACTGACCGATGAACTTTTGTGATTTGACACTTACACAATCGTATTGTTGTATTTATACCATGATATTGCCAAACGTATTTACTGTTTCTTTTTTATATCTCTGCCTTGAATGTGTATGACGAAATACATTTGTGCTGTTTATTTAATTTTGCACCAGTTTTGATTACACCAGCCCTAATTTGAAAAAAGCTGTTAGGGGCCCGAAACACGTGTAATTAGAGGGCATTTATCTCACTACAGTTGAAATTAAAATTAATTTTGCAATCACTGCTAATAAGGCGCTTTGTCCTGGATCTTTTTGCATGCTTCGGCATACTAGTTTTACTATTTCTGACGGGTTTTCCTGTGGCTCACCGTCGGTCCAGTGACTAGTGACATATCGATACCTACAAGAAACAGAGGGGTTATTCCTGTCCCCACCCAAGATTTGGTTACAACCATATTTCACTTTCAATTAATGCTGAATGAGTCGCCCAACGGACCAGCTGTAACTGTTAGCCCAGTATATTTTTCTTAAAAAAGAAAATGATTTGCCTCCTATAGTGACATCAACCCCCGGTTCCTCTTGATTATTGGGAGTCACTGATAGTGCTGAACACATTAAGTCTATCAGTGAGCTGTCCTATTGTGGGTACATGCTTATTCCCGTACATGTGAAAGGATTTCTTCCTTTGACACTGACACCCCCTATCCTAGGAGTCATTAACCGGCCTGTGCTTGTGCTCTGCTGTATTTGCATAGGTGAATGCTGTGACTGCCCTTGCAGCGATTCATTATTGTCTGCTTTGTTTGCAAACCTGGTTGCATTCTCGGCGCTTGTGTTTGCTGCACTGTCTGATTTTAGGCAAACCTCTCTCCATTCTGTTGAGTGTATTCAGGCGGGTATGTAGTCCCCCCTCTTGAGAATTGCCCATTTTGCACGATTCCTTGGCTTCTACACATGCATGCAAGGTGTCCTTACATTCCACATGTCCAACATACAGGAGGTCTCCTAATTTGCCCTTCCTGCATGCCTTGACTATCATGCTGGAGTTTTGAAACCCACCCCTGTTATTCTGGAAATTTCCCCGATCATTCTGGAAGCCTCCTTGTTTATTCTGTGTGAGCGCTTTTAAAAAATGCAAAATAAAAATTCTCGAAGCCTCTTCCTCAAAAACCTCCCCTACCTCGTGGTACGAATCAATTATTACCTTGATCGAACTGCCTTTGGTTATTCACCTGTGGCATGCTTGCTGTTTGCTGTGAACTCGACCCTTCTCCGCTAATCAACATCACCCCTTCTATGGCGTATTTTGACAACTTTTTCTGCACTCATTTCGCTTCTTGGCCTTTCCTAGTGTCATCTTCCTTTCGATTCTTCTCCTGCAACAATCTGCAATAATGCGCAATGGTCAGCTGAATTTCTGACCATGGCTTTGCTTCCATGCCCACTAACTTCTTGAGCTGCTTTTGTACTGGCTCTGGCAGCCTGTTACGCTCACCTGGCTCCCAGAGGGGCGTCGATCTGAACTGGACAGATGCGGTCTCCACCAATGTGACGCGTAGTGCCGAGATGACGGACTGGACTGGCCCACCTAGCTTCGTTTGCTTGGCCCGTAGGCATATTCTTCTGCAAATGGAGAAAGGGAATTAACCACCCATGGAGTTGAGCGTTAACCTCCCCCCACTCCCGCTGTTCTCCCCACTGATCACCTTTGATGTCCCCTCTTATAGTCTCACCTGATGGTTTGGAAAGATGAGCTCTCCATCCTGCATTGAGCGCAGGGGCGCGTAGATAACCAGTTGCTTCACTGGCTCGAAGGAATTGGTGAGTTCCAGAACAATATTGACTCTGAGATTCCAGGCAAGACGCCGTAAGTATGTAGTTCGTAAGAGTTCAAATGTCTGACTTTCACTCTTGTCCGATTCCTTGCAGGTTGCAGCTTGACCCTAGCGAAGAGTTCCTTGTGGCAACCGATAATATTCAGGTAAGGATTTGTATTATCCAACACAGTTCGATAAAATAATGTCAATATGTAACCTGTTGCTTTCTCCCTTACTCAGCCGCTGAGAGAAAGTATGAAGTCTCAGGGAATAATGCCTTCGGCGGTAAAATCAGGTAAGTCTATTGTGGTGAGGAGGTTTCCCCTTGTTGTCCCTTTGTTTCACCTTGCTGTCCTTTTGTTTCCCCTTAGGGGCCGGGGTTCGGCGAGGATGAAGTGGAAGCTGCGCCGACCCGTGAAGAGGAATAGTACCCCCGGTGGTAAAATCAGGTAAGTCTATGGGGGGTATTGCCTCTGTGTATTCCCTTGGCTCACCTTGCTGTTCTTGTCTTCCCCTTAGGTGCCGGAGTGCGGCGGGGACATGCAGAAGGATGCGGTGGAATGTGAAGATGCTGCGAGGCCGGTGAGTTCAGCGCGGCGCTGCAGCAGGCGAGGCGACGCGCATAAAATAACTTCTTTCTTCCAGCTCGAAGGCGCGATGGATCGGGAATTCAGGTAAGGATCAAAGGTATTGCTCTTGTTCTAACCTTTTCTCCTTCTTTCTCCCTTTTTCTAGGAGCTCCAGACTCGAGGCGGGCGTGGCAGAAGACTGGATGCAGACTTGCAGGCACGGTGAGCGTTACGCTGCTGGATGCAGAATAACGCGAAGCGTGTGCTGCTCTTCGGGCGTGGTTTAAATAGCCTCCAAAGTAGTCCCAGGTAGTATTTCTCCCCAGCCCCACCCGAGTAAAAAAATAGTCCCTAGGTAAAGTAGTCCCTTCCAAGCCTCTTTTGGCTTGGAGCTCTTATAGCATGGTCTGCATCAGGTGAGTTTGCAGCATGGTCTGCATCAGGTAGGTTTTAATCTATGAGCCAGGACTGACTCTCCATATGATCCTGGTGCCATAGGCGCCGGGACTGCACCCAAATAGCCCCTAGCAGGGGTTGTTGGGCTTGTTTAGAATAACTTGATGCCTGCTTCCGGGGTTGCTGGACTTGGTCTGGGTCCCCGGGGGTAGGCATCATGACACAGCCCTTGACATAGTATATGATAAAAATACAGGTATAGATTTCCCCCAAGGCTCGCGAATCTCAAAGCTCCATTCTTCCTGAAAATTCTGAATGAAAACAAGAGGATCATCCCCTTCCTGCATCTTTTTCGTCATTATAGCTCCCATATCTGACGTGTCCGGATATAGCACTCTGAGCGCTTTCCAGACTGCTGCTCTACAGTTATTAAATGGTGCTCCATCGGGAACCGTATTTTGCATAGTGACACTCGCGTATCCTGCTCTCGACCAAACATCCTCTGCTCTCTCCCCACGGATAGAGGCTAGAAGACCTTTACAGGCCGATTCATGTAATTCCTCTCAAAAGTGTCGCATGCTGCTGGCGCACAGCGTGCCCGTGCGAATGTCTGCGCCAGCCGCGTGCGATAAAATCAATTTCCGCGCACAGCGTATTCATGGATTCTCACCTCCAAAAGCAGACGTGGCGCAGAGTGGCGCAGCGACCCTGCAGCAGCGCCAGTTACGCCCCCAAGAACGCCCTCGCGCAAGGAAAAGCCATCAAGATCGCAAAACCATCGCAAAGGGCTGCGCCAAGCCTGCACCAGTTTACCGGACTGGCAAACAGCAAATGCAAAGCGGGGAACGCGTATTACGGGTGTCGGGAACGCGCATGCGCGAGAAGTTTCACACGCGATCTGGCCTGGGGGAGGGTGTGCGTGTATTTCAGGGGTGCGCGAGGAGTATTACACGCGAATGGCCTGGGTGCGTGTATTTCAGGGGTGCGCGAGAAGTTCCACACGCGAATGGCCTAGGCGCGTGTATTACAGGGGTGCGCGAGAAGTTCCACACGCGAATGGCCTGGGCGCGTGTATTTCAGGGGTGCGCGAGAAGTTCCTCACGCGATTTGCCTGGGCGTGTGTATCTCAGGGGTGCGCGAGAAGTTCCACACGCGATTGGCCTGGGCGCGTGTATTTCAGGGGTGCGCGAGAAGTTCCTCACGCGATTTGCCTGGGCGTGTGTATCTCAGGGGTGCGCGAGAAGTTCCACACGCGATTGGCCTGGGCGCGTGTATCTCAGGGGTGCGCGAGAAGTTCCACATGCGATTGCCTGTGCGCGTGTATTTCCGAGGTGCGCGAGAAGTTCCACACGCGATTGGCCTGGGTACGTGTATTTCAGGGGTGCCGGGGAGTCCTACATGTGATTTGGCAGTGTGGGTCCTCCCAGGTGTCCCCTGTACACCCTCCACGGCCCCTGCAGGCAGCCCACACCACAGGGGACTACCCTGCATCCCTGGTCATGTCCCACAGGCAGCCCACCCAACATGGGCATGCCCCCCAGCAAAGGCACATGTCTCCTTGCACTACTGATCACCAACTCATGTCCCCTTGCACCCCCACCCCCAGCATTGCGGGGCACCTGCCAGCAGGCCCCCACTCATGTCCCACTCATGTCCCACTCATGTCCCCCTGCACCCCCACCCCCCAGCATTGCGGAGCACCTGCCAGCAGGTCCCCACTCATGTCCCACTCATGTCCCCCTGCACCCCCACCCCCCAGCATTGCGGGGCACCTGCCAGCAGGCCCCCACTCATGTCCCACTCATGTCCCCCTGCACCCCCAACCCCCAGCATTGCGGGGCACCTGCCAGCAGGCCCCCACTCATGTCCCACTCATGTCCCCCTGCACCCCCACCCCCCAGCATTGCGGAGCACCTGCCAGCAGGTCCCCACTCATGTCCCACTCATGTCCCCCTGCACCCCCACCCCCCAGCATTGCGGGGCACCTGCCAGCAGGCCTCCACTCATGTCCCACTCATGTCCCCCTGCACCCCCAACCCCCAGCATTGCGGGGCACCTGCCAGCAGGCCCCCACTCATGTCCCCCTGCACGCCCAGCATTGCGGGGCACCTGCCAGCAGGCCCCCACTCATGTCCCACTCATGTCCCCCTGCACCCCCACCCCCCAGCATTGCGGGGCACCTGCCAGCAGGCCCCCACTCATGTCCCACTCATGTCCCCCTGCACCCCCACCCCCCAGCATTGCGGGGCACCTGCCAGCAGGCCCCCACTCATGTCCCACGCATGTCCCCCTGCACCCCCACCCCCAGCATTGCGGGGCACCTGCCAGCAGGCCCCCACACATGTCCCCCAGCCAACATGTCATCACAATCTAGATCCCTGGCCCATATGGTCAGCCTCCAAATGCAAAACACCCACTCGAGTATTGCATCCACCCACTTAGAAATGGCAATGACATGATAGAACCCCAATAGCAAGTTTTGAAATGAACACATGGCCCTCACATACACCCAATGGGTGTCAGTGAATCTCAAAACCCATATCATGATATGCATGATACCAATGAGATGATACTACACATTGAAGTTTGATGAAAAAAATGTATTAAAAACAGCATAAATGGAATTAAAAATAAACAAATGACAATGGGAATCAAAAACCAAAAGCAGCATGTCTGTAAAATAATGAAAAACGACAAATCATAATCCAAAGGAAAGGTGTCCAAAGTCACAGTTCAAGAAAGTAAATCCAAGGTAAAAACAAAACCGAAAACCATTGCTCCATGGGTAAATCCCAAAAAAAATAGAAAAATCCAACAGTCAACTATATACAGATAAACAAACCAGGGTCCATGATCTCAACTGAAGAAATGAAACCTACTTAAAATACTACCTAATAAAATAAAACTATATACAAAAATGTGGCCCATTGTCCAAAAGGTCCAAAATAAATAAAAAAGCAAAGGAAACCTAACACTAACTACATAACTATTTACAAGGGCAGCGGGCTAGTCCGACGGCTCACTGGTTGTTGTCATGGGCCAGGGCATCATCGAACTCCTGTTCAATGGCTTGGAGGCGGGCATGTTCCCTGGCCCCGAGGTCCCGCAGGGATAATGCAGTGTCCAGCTCCAACTCCCTGCGAAGACCCTCGAGGCACTCAGCCCGCCTCAGCGCCCTCCGCATGGAGTTCTCCGCCCTGACCATTGTGATCCGTTCCTCCTCTGCCCGCTGCGCTCCGCACCTATCTGCTGGCCCAACCGCTCCCACACGGAAGCCACTCCCATTCCAGGGTTCTCCTGCCCTCCGGCCGATGCCTGCACCCCTGATGTTGAAGGCCCCGAGCCATGATGCCTCCCACGTCGAGCCTGCCGATGCCTCCGACGCAACTGCCTGTGCCAGCACGACGGCATCCAGGCTGATGGAAACCACCGAGCCGTCGTGCACGTGCCCTGCCCGATGATGCCGTCACATCCTCCATCTGCTGGGGTCCAGTTGCTGGTGTGTCCACCCCTCCTGGACCTCCGACTCCCGACTGTGGCAGGGATGGGATCCCCACCGAGGTGGCTGCATTGGTCGGGGCAGGTCCACAGGGGGCCCTGGTGGCATCTGGGCCGGAAGACAGCATGGAGTACGACTGGCGCATAGCCTCCACAGAGGAGGAGAGGGTCGCCAGAGTGCCCGACACATGTACGAGACCCCTGACCCTGACCGCTCCCAACTGGGCCACGTTGGTACGGTGCTCTTCGTGATGACGTGCGTGCTCCCCCCGGGAAGCACGCACCTCATCACGAATGACAGCCGTGCACAACGTGACACCAATAAGGACCTTTTCCATACGGCCAGTGGTCCCCTCGTCCGCAGGTGGAGGGGAGTCAGATGACATGGACATCCCCCCTACCTGCGGACGGGCCTGGGATGGGGCATCCCTGCTGGTGCATGGTGGTGCAGTCACAGTGTCAGGGACAGTGACATGCACAGGCACCTCCACGGCGACCTGTGCTGCCTCCTGCCCCTGCCCCGCACCACTTGCACCAGCAGGGATGCCCCCACCAGGCCCCATGTGCGGCTCAGTAGCGGCCTCCCCCTCCTCAGTGGAAACCACCAACCTGGATGGCTCCACACCGTCTTCCGCCGTTGCAAGCCCCTGTGGGGGCTCACTCACCCCTTCCGCTGCAGCCATGGGGGCATCCCCGCCGCTTAGCTCCACAGCGACGTCTCCGCCCTCTTCTTCACTTTGCGCTGTGTAGAGGGAGACATAGAACACAAGCATCAGGGTACTGTACAATGGTCCCCTAGACAGGAAGCAATAGCAGATGAGTGGCACTGTCAAAGATCACTTCCATCATGTCCCTCCACAACACATGGGTCAGTGCAGGCAAAACACATGCAGTAACAGGCATGGCGCATGCTATGGACATAAGCAAACATCTCCAAGGGACTCTTGAAGCATACAATGTTGTTTTTGGACTCACATGCATCATGGGTCATGCCTATCACATGCACACACTTCAACGTACTTTCATCCATCTGGACTCGTACACCCCAGACACAGTGGATGCAAGGATAACTAGGCTGCATCAGTGAATCTTAACATTGTCACAGACATGTGTAATGCATCCATGGCATCCACAAGTCACAGACACGCAGGTCAGAAACACAGACATGGACACCATACATGTACATGGCATCAGCACCCATCCCTCACCCACACCCATGTCCAGGAACAGAGACTGGCATGCTCTCATGTGTCCATTCCGCATAGGGCTCCCCATGTTACATTTAATCACATACACCAACCGTGTGCTTCACACATTACTGGTCTCACATGCATGACCATGATGTCCCTGCACACACACACACCTACATGGCCTATGTCACACATACAGGCAAGTATCAGACAACCAGCACGCTGCAACATGCCCTGTCTCACACAGCAATGCTTGGCCACTTGCCGCTCGGCTCCAGACGGGTCTGCCTCTCAAGGATCTGGGCATGGAGCGCTGGGCGTACGCATTCCAGGACCCTCAGCTGGATGGTACTCATGCTGCCCCGGCCCCCCCTCCACGAGGCGCCGGGCCTTTATGAGGGTCCTGGACCTGAAGTCCTCCCAGCGCTTCTTGACTTGCTTGATGTTGCGGGTTGCCACCCCCTCCGCGTTGATGGCAACCACAAAGTCGTCCCAAATCCTGTCCCGTCCTTCCTTGTCGGCGCGTGGTGATCCGAAGAGGGCATCATAATGCTCCAGGACAAGCTCCACCAGGACACCAACTTCCTTCTGACTGAAGCTGGTGGCCCTCTGCCCCTCTGGCTGGGGGTCGCCAGTGGTCTCGGATGGTGTTTGCCCCGACATGGCGACCCCCGAGGCAGGCGTGGGTGGGCAACTGGGTCCTGGGGCTGGGCTGTGGAGCTATGGTATCCCAGTCGGGAGTGTTCTGTTCCAGCAGGGGTGGACGCAGCAACTGGACCCCTGCAGATGGCTGACGTGCAGGCACCAAATGGCAGGGCACGGTGGCAGCAGGCAGGCAGCAGCAGATGGCTCGTGGGAGGCTGCTTGGGGCTCTGGGGGGCAGTAATTCAGCATTTTGGGCAGGAGCGTGGTCTTCCGTGGTCTTCTGTGTGCTTATGCGTGGCCAGTTTGATACGGAGTGATTTGGCACGTGAAAATTCTGCACGTCAGCGTGTGAATCGAGGAAAGGCCCTTAGCGCGTAAGCGCGTCAGCACGCATACGCGATTCCATTGGACCAAAGGCCCTTAGCGCGTATGCGTGTCTGTGACGTATCGCGCACGGGCGTTGCTTTTCGTGGGGCGTGTTGCGTGTTGGCTACGCGTTCTTCTACACGCAAGGCAGACGGTGAGTGGTACCCTGCTCCCCCAGGCCCGATCGTGTATAAAAACACCCGCGGGCCCCTGAAATACACGTACCCCGCTCCTCCAGGCCCGATCGCCTGTAAAAACACCCGCGAGCCCCTGAAATACACGCACCCAGGCCAATCGCGTGTGAAACTTCTCGCGCACCTCTGAAATACACACGCCCATGCCAATCGCGTGTGGAACTTCTCGCGCACCCCTGAAATACACGCGCCCAGGCCAATCACGTGTGGAACTTCTCGCGCACCTCTGAAATACACGCACACGCTCCCTCAGGCCCGATCGCGTGTGGAACTTCTCGCGCACCTCTGAAATACACGCACACGCTCCCCCAGGCCCGATCGCGTGTGAAACTTCTCGCGCACCTCTGAAATACACGCACACGCTCCCTCAGGCCCGATCGCGTGTGAAACTTCTCGCGCACCTCTGAAATACACACACACACACACACACACGCTCCCCCAGGCCCGATCGCGTGTGGAACTTCTCGCGCGTGTGGAACTTTGGCGCACATTTTTTTCCTGCGCAGGGACGCTACCGCCTGCTTTCGTGTGGCGGACATGTATGGGCCTGTGCGCGTCTTTGGCCGTGCGCTGTTTTTCCCTATTCGATTCCATGAATACGTGTTGTAGGCGAGCGTGTGGGCGTTCTGCGCACTTGCCTCCTGTACTTCCCCCGTGACGCCCACATTTTCACGAGTTGTTCCCCATTCTGCGTGTAACGCCCCGTGTTACGCCTACTTTTGTTATGTGCGCCGCGCTATGTGCGAATTCGCTGTGGCCTTATCGCACGGTGTTCGATGACCTGTGCGCCAGCGTGTGCCAGCGTGCGCCATGCACTTTTTCAGCGCACATCCCACATTTTGCGTGTGCACGGACTTCCATGAATAGATGTGCGATGTTTTCTGTGCGATAATCGCACTTGCATTGCGATTTTCACTATTTCTCTGCGAATCGCACGTTTTCGCACACGTCCGCCGTTTTTTCGGTGCACATTAATTCCATGAATCGGCCTGTTAATGTCTCCTACAGCTAACGTGTTTCCTCCTGTCATATTTTCGAACTCATGTACCCATTTCCCAGCGCCAGAAATTAAACTTGGGAGTTTACACCTTAAAATGTCCTTATTAAATTTGCCATATTATGTACTGTGGTCTGGATCCTCCTTTCTCTAACAAGGGAAACTGCGATATTCCAAATTCACATTCATCCCCCATTCTCTGTCTGTCCATAGCAAGGACAATTGTTCCACACTGCTTTATTCCTGGCAGCGATCTTAACCTGCTCACATAAGGTGCCGAGTCCTCCCTCCCCCCATGGGATCTCCCTCTAGGTTGATCTAGTCATGCCAGAGATTCTGATGCCCTCGATTTGGGTAGATCTAGATCTGACCATCTCACCCTTTGTCCATCGGAGAACATACCTTGGGACCACATGCGTTACCTCCCTCCTCCCCAAGGAAGGTTTCTCTGTCTTCATCTGACATATCCTGTCCCCAACTTGTATGGCTTCCCTCCTCTTCGTCTCTATTCAGAGTTAGTCTATCTAAACAGAACTCTTTAGGCTCAAAACTACACAAGCTTCCCTCTCTGTTGTATAACTGCGTACTCTTGAGTCGATAATTTTTACCCTTTCCTTTCAGTTCCTTCTTACACCTCATATCATGATACACTTTATTGATTGCGTCCCCAATGCTTCTAGAGTCAAACTCATCCTCTAGATTTGCTCTAGACTGACCTGGCATCGGTTCATGTGCAGGGAAGAATTCTTCTATGTCTTCCCATGCTACTACTGGCTTCGGATCCATTAATTATTTTTCTACACGCTGAATGTTGCTTGCTCTCTGCCACCTCTTTTGTTCTATTTCATCATCAAGCTCTCTTCGCTTCCTTGTTTCTTCTCTCACTCTTTCTTCTTCCTTTCTTTTCATATCTCTTCTCTCATTTGCTGCCCTTCGTATTCCTTTGTCTCTACATCTTTGTATTCTTTTATCCCTTAATTATTGTTCTTCCTGTTCCTCTCTTTCTTTATAGCTTTTCTCATTTTTCGATTGCCCTGTCTGTTGTCATATTTTCTCTGTTCTTCTGCACCTTTTTGCTTTTTTAGTTGTTCATCCTGATACAGCTGTTCCCGTCGTTATCTATCTTTCCTTCTTACACCATCTTCTTTCAATTGTTCCTCTCTGTCCCTATCATTTTTATCTTGTTCATCTGGATCTTCCCTCTGCCTTACAATGCTCTTACCATGAAGTTTGAGCAAAATCTGGCTTCCCATCCATTAGTTCAGTATGAGCGCTACCTCATCAGCCTTATCTTTTTCTCCCTTCCATCTCTTTATTTCTCTTCCTTTATCTAAGGAAGTACTTGGTCGGTCACTTCTCTCCTTGCCCTTCCTCTCTTTGTCCCTCAGGACTTTAGAGATCACCTCTCTTTCAGGAATCTTTTCTGTACCCTCGTTGCTGCTATGCGCAGGCGACTCATACGCCGGATTGCTGTACCCTGCTGTCTTTTACTTCAGGCACAGCGCGGGAAGCAGAAGGCTCCTCACCGCCCTCTTTGCATATGTTAAGTATCCAGTCTTCAGGAGGTGGCTCTTCTCCTTGCTCCTGGTACATTTTCCAGAGCTCTAAGCTCACTATCCTTTTATCTAACTTTTTTCCCGTGTATGCTGCATGCAAATATGTTGTCATGTGTTGCAAAACGGCTTTTGAAAGTGATCCCCCTTGTGGAAATGGCATGAACATCTTGTCTGCCGTGCCCTTAACCCATTCCGCACTGTACTGTTTAAGCTTAGGTGCGTGTTTCGGCAACTGTTTGCACAGATGTGTAAGTGGAGTAATATCGTCCATTTTAACTCGTCACACTTGACTGTCAATACTCACCTTTACACTTTGCACTTTTTCAAAAATACGTTTTTTCCAGAAAAATAATACATTATGAGCGTGCACCAATCGTCGCAGCTCCAAGCCCTTTATATCACGTTTTACTCCAATCTACTTATTTCACTAAACACCATCAATTCAACTTCAACAAATAAATAATGAATTCTTAATTCTCGTGTTTTCCTTTTCACGTCTCTTAATTCATCTAATGTTTCTTCACCACATATATAGCTATAGAATACATAAAACAAACAAACAAACAAACTGATGTACTCGACCGGCCACATATATCTCAGTCTGCGATCCTCGAGACTTAACCTCGACCCCTAAAAAATACCCTGATTGGGATGTGAATCATTCTCTTTAGACAAGTCTTTAAACGAGTCCCTAGCTACGTCATCCGCTAATGGAACCCTAGATACGACTCCTTCTGTTATGTGCTATGACGCAGGACACTAGGTTTACTCTACTGTGACGTTCTTCATCTCACCGTTTTTATTTGCTTGGCTCCTCTCCTCAAGTCAATTACTTAATAACTCGATGCTTATCGTCTCGAGTTGTCTTTAACCCAACCTCCCTCCGTTACTTGTTTCCCCTTATCACTTTCTCCACTCACTGCCCATTCAAAATTTTGCCTCCTCACTCAGTTTTACTCGCCATTCACTTTTTCGACTTCCAGCTCTCGGGATCGCCTCCTTATCAGCCGCTTCAACCTTCCATCCGTTCAGCTTCCTGTAGAAGTCAAAAGGAGATTTCGTACAAACCGAGGGACCCGTCTCACCTACGCTTGCAAGGCTTAATTTAAAAACTATTTTCGCTATCTACAGGCAGCTTCACGTCTTTTCAGCCGAATGGCAGAGGACATTCGATATTGCCGGGAACCCGAAGCTTACTTAGGTTGATGGCTCTTGAACCTCTGCTACCTCGTGAACCGGGCCAGCCGAGCCAGCACTTTAAGATGAGGTAGCAATACTTTGAGATGGATGGGGATGCAGAAGTTACTCAACCATCAACAATCAAAACGACCCAGGAAGTTGGAAAAGTTAACTGATTTAATGTCAATTATCTAAAACAGGGAGTACAACGGATATCAACGGACGTCTCATAGCATGGTTTCTCAATTTGCTCCATAAAAAGCGTCATACTTATCTTAAAAACTCATCATTGCTGACGTTAACCTACGTATTTACTAACGTCATCCTATGTGGAAAAACCTAGTGGCAAATGTGATAGGCTTAGAGGGAACATCTAGGTATACGTTCCATACTAGTTAACATCAGGTGGGGCAACTAAGCCCTCCCCTCAAACAGGTCACTATGAATGTCACTAAATACACGACGTCACATCGGTTATACAAACTATAGGGCTCTTAATTACGCGGCCCCCTACAATTGGTTGGCACTCTTACATCCGTCAGTAGATTTCCACCCACGTTAGTAGCACACAGGCTGAACTTCAAGGTGTTGGTCAGCTGGTCATAACCATAGCTTCCCACCAATTAGCATATCATCTATCATCACCTCAGTGGTCCACACGTCAAATAAGACTTTGAACTTGGCCTTGGAAATGTTCTTTGCTCTGGGGAATACAGGGGAGTGGAGGCACGCTCTGCCTCTCTGCGTAGGTGTGGGTCATCATGTTTGTCCAACTTCATCCATCCACGTGACTGAAGACCACAAATTTGAGCTCTGGTGCATTTAAAATACGATTTTTTAATAGAACTCCGACGTCTTCCTTGTTTTTGTCCATGCCTTCTGAACAGGAGTTTCATTCTTCCACATGATTGTAACTAATGTCTGCTCATCCCAGTCCGATAAGACCTTGGCTTCTTGGGGCTCATCCAGCCTCGCCTTCTGAGATTTACTTCTGTAATTTTGGTGTTTTTCAACTGCGACACACTGGAAAAGGCCTTCCTTCTCTGGTCCAGCGCTGCTACAATACGTCTGTGGAAACATCCATTCATTACTTCATTCCTATATATGTATATGTTTGGCACATGCCGCAATCTATTCACTACATACCTAGCCTCAGGAATACTTTGTCTGCTTGCGTTTCTTTGCATCTGTACATGTATAAAATGACTTGATATCTTCATTGTTTCTGTAGCATGTTTCTTCATCTCGAGCCCGAGATGTCACTTATTCTCGATACTTTCTTGATGCCTTATAGAATATCAACATTCTCTTGTCTCCGCATCTCCTCCTAGGTACGTCAGTCTGGCTTTGTGTGACGTCACCAACCTGCTCTTTCGGGATTTCATTCAAATGGCCATTATACTGTCTCGTATGCAGGTCTGGCTTCCTAAATGGGAACCTTGCCTCCAGGATTCTCCTTGGTATCGGTATTTTCACTGGTACTGCATGTGTCTCACACTCTGGTTCCCAACATATAGGTAATATGGGCAAAATGGTTGAGGTGGGGGTACTTGGCTCCTTCTCTACAACTGGCAGGGTCCTTCTGCGATCAATCTGCAGAAGATGTTCCTGCCTCATTGCCGCAGGTGTTGTCAGATGTCGCATGAATGCTTATGAACCATTTGATTTATTTTTTGCCCCTCTTTGCATATTTTTAGATTTTCTCAGTGGGGGCAGGCAGGTATGAGATTTTCCTCGTTTTGGGTTTGGTTTGTTGCATTGTCATCTGCTTTTCCATCGTCTTTTCAGATGACTCCAATATCACTATCACCTCTTCATTAGTGATGCTGTAAATTTCTTTACCTGTCCCCTGATCATTGTCTTGTTTACCCACCCTCGGGGTCCATCTATGAACCTCTCTGTCACTTCTGATGTGTTGTGCTGTTTCTCTTCCACCCTTGTCCCCAATTTTCATTGATCGGATTGTTGTTGCCAACCCTTGGTCTGTTTTTTGGGTAAGTGACGCCCCGATCTTTGTCCTGAGGTTGGTTCTCCTGTTTTGATTAAGGATTGGAATCGCCTCCATGGTTATTTCCACCTGCAATCCGCTAATAATGCTTCCATCATCATGTTTTTGTCTGCCGTTTCTCTCTTTGCCATATCACACACCCTTTCGTGCCCATTCTCCCATGTTGATCTGTTTCTTCTCTTGGCATCATGCACCAGGCCACCCTCTGCCATTCGGGCCCAGGAACCTGCTCACCCTGCCACCTTCCTGCACTGCCTCCATGCCACCCTCTGCACTAGGGTTCTATATCTGTACCCATACAGTCCCTGTCCCACTTGTCTTCAGCACGTATCAGATATACCTTATCTGACTGTCACCTGCAACTTGCTGGCTGCACTACCATGGTTTATCGCCTTTATTTATTTATTTTATTTAATATTTATTCTGTTTTCTCTCCTCTGCTCCGCACTTTCCACTCCCTCCCCCTTCCATGAACTTTCCCCTTTAAATGTCACTGGGCCTAGTAGGATCGCGGTTTTCTTTTTTGTTCTCGCTTGTTCCCCTCCCTTTTTGCCTGGTCGCGCTCTGAAAACCTTGTGTACGAGGGCAATATAAATAAAATATCATTTAATTTCATAATTTCTTTGCGGAATTCTCTGCTTCCTTTTCCACTCTTGATTTTAACGCACTCGTGTATGTTTCCAAGAATATCATTTTGGAATATACCATCGCTAGCAGAGTAGATTGGTCTTTAATTGCCTCATTTAATGATTCGTATAATTTGCAAAAGGGGGCCTGTGAGATCGTTAGGGAGGCCATTATATTGTTCTGTATGGAAGTTGTTGCCTCAGATGCCAGACACGCTTCCCTATTCGTTAGGGCAGTCATTAAGTTATCGTGTAAGGAATTAATCGCTCAGATGTTAGGCGGGCTCCCAAGTTCAATCCTGATGCCTGTGGAGTTGAATCTACTAACAAGTTTGATCAATCTGAAAAACATCCTTTCTCTACTTGGGAATCGTTCTTGATTCTCCTCCCTCCTATGTATATCTTTTAGAGCTTTGGACAAAATCCTTGCTATAGTGATTTCTCCCCTCCTGATGCAGGTCTGCAATCTCTCCCTCCGCATTTGCATTTTTGTGTTGTAAAATCGCTGATGGTTCTGGTGATTCAAGTCTCCTTATCCTCTGGGGCCTTTTTGTTGATACCTTTCTAGGCCGTTCCTTAAGAAATTTTGTTTATTTTTGTCTTTTTTTATCGATGCAATATTTACTTTTAATTCAGCAATGTCGCGGTTAAGTCTCCTAATCAGAGACAATTGGTGGTTTGCAGGTTGTGGAGAAGGTGTAGACCTTTCTGATTTACATGGTGTTTCTGTTATTACGGGATCACTGGAGCCCATTTTCTCGACATTTTCCTCTATACACCCAACTAGCTGTTGAGGGTGGTATAATAGTTAATACCCCTGCCTGTTCCTCAACATCACTCCTTTCACTCCCTCGGTAGCGGAGCAGCCAACTGACCTTGCAGGAAGTCCCGGCCCCCTACTACCGGTATGCTGGAAGCCTGAAATTGTGCCGTGTTTGACACCAGTTGTGACTTTTCTGCATTGAATCTTCGAGAAAATGTATCCACTAAGACATCCCTATCAGATGTATTCCAGAAAAGATGACAATCTCTTGGAGGAGTTCCCCGAAGTAATATGAAAATGAGAGAAAGAGAAGTTGGTGACATCACAAGAAGCGAGCGTGACGCACTGAGAAGACTGGCTGAAGAAGAGATTGTATGGACCTTATAGAAACTGATGATGAAGTAAAGAATAAAGTACAATTTCATATGCGAAATGAAGATTGCACGTGTGAAGAGCACCACAGAAAATGCAAGCCGTTTAATAACTGTTCAGATGCAGCAAGGCAAGTAGATCAAGTGAATAGACTGCAGGCGAAGCCACCATTATATAGACGCTGGACATCGATGTCACAATTTTAGTAAGTTAGAGCCCATGAAGGAGAAGGCTGAGGCTTGTCACAGCAGAAAAGCAGCAGGGAGCATGGAAGGATCGAGAAGGGCTGTCTGGCCTGATATCAAGATTGGAAGCTGCCAAAGACTGGTTATCTATCCTTGAACAGTGAAGGTGAGAAGCTGAATCATCCCTTGTTAAGGTGCAAAGAAAGAACACCATGAGTGCCAAGTTTAATTATTTCAAGACAATTAAATGCTGCAAAAAGGGCCAAATTGCAGTCTCCTGTCATGTGAAGCAAGGATGAAAATAGAAGTTGGGCAAGCAGTGCAGATCTATGATAAGCGTGTGCCCGCACTCCCTTGTATTCCCAGAGACGAGAATACATTGCAAGGCCAAGTTCAAAGACAATCTTCATGGCAGAAGGCATGGGTGAGGAGAGATGTTGGGCTAATTGGGTGGGGAAGTACAGTCAGTCCACCTCCTGACACCTTGCGTATGAGCTTACATGCTAGTAGTGAATTGAATGTTACAGAAAGGCTCAAGCGTGACAATCAGTTGTAGAGGGCCATTTAACAAAGGGCCTTATAGTTTGAGAGCCAATGTGTACTGTGTTTCTAATAACTGTTGAAGATGACTTGCACTAGGGGTGGGCATGAGTTTTCCACCTGACTGTAGAGACCCAATCACAACCCAATCCCTTATAGAAAGTATACATAGATGTTCCCCTTGAGCCAACCACAACCCCTGTAGGTTTTCGCTTATTTGCCATGTAGTATGATGTCACGTATGATGAGTTTTTACTATAAAAGTATTGTTTTTTATTAAATGCTTTGAGTGAGATAATGCTGTACGACGTCAGTTGATATCCGCTGTAACTCCCTGTTTTAGACAATTGATATTAAAACAGTAAACAAACTTTGCCGTCTTCCTGAGTTGGTTTGATAATTTGGTGGAAAGAGTTATTATGCACCCCATCTACTGAATGATGCACTACTGGTAAAAGAGCCCTAAACTCACCTGGTATCAGAGAATGGTTCAGATCCATCGATTAAGTTAGCTCCAGATTTTCGGACTATCGGACATCCTCCGCCATCTAGCCGGAAGATTGCGGGTGTTCCTGCGAAAAGCGACCGAATAGAAAACTTGCAAGAAAACCGAGATGGTGGGAAGGGTCCCTCTTTGACGAAATCCATACCTGGTTTCCATAGGCGCACTGCATACAGAAAGTGATAGTGGTCGGTTGGAGGAGGAGACGATACCGAGGGCCTTGAGTCAAACAACCGAATGATGAGTAGACTGAGGGGAATGGCAAATTAAGGGAACGGGGTTGTGGTAATTTAAAAGTAACAGGAAATATTGTGTGGATATAGAGATAGAAAAAGAAGCGCCCAGAAGCCTGATCCAAAGGGATCGAGAAGAAGTTGTCTCACACTCCAGTAGAAGTCATTATGCTACGTGTGAACAGGTTCACATACGGAGACGATTTAAATCCTGTGACAGGATATTTGAATAGGGGCAAGGAGAAAAAAGGGTGATCAAAGAGTATTTTTTAGTAAATGTGAAAAGTCGACTAGTCTGTGTATTTGTGTTGACTTAAGGTGTTGAAGAGTGACACATGTTGTAAAGAAATTGAAATGAAGTTAAGGAGCTAAAGGGACTATTTAGGGAAGTGGTTGGTACCAACCCAGAGATTGTAACGCTCACCTGATTCCCGTAGAGGCGCCGGTCTTCACGGGGCGTATACCGTATCTGCAAAGGTGATGTGTAACACACGGCTGACTCTTTGGGCTGGACCTCTGTGCACTGTATGTCTGACCTGAAGGGTAAGATGTCTGCAGATAGAAAATATGGGATTAAGGAACTGGGTTATTGAATGTCTCTCTCTTCTTCCCTTTCTCTTCTCCTGTAGAACCCCAAAGGTTAACGCTCTCACCTTAGGTAAGTGAACGCCGTGCTCTCCATCTGCCTCGGGGCAGGGTGCTGTAACCAGTTTCTTCACTGGATAAGGGGAGCAGGCCTCTTGACTTCAGAGGACTGCTGTCCGTCGTTTACTGCACGAACGGTAAGTTTCGAGTAATTCTAATGTCTTTAAAGTCTTTAGTAATGATGTTTCTTGTTTTGCAGGGTTCCGGCGATGGCGGATGACGGGCTGAAGTGATTTGAAGATGGAGCCCGTGTGATGAATAGAAGCGCCTGGAAGCACGTAAGTAAGCGCTTGTTGCCTGCTTCACGATGCGCTCTAACTGTCTTTTTATTTTGCAGGTACAAGTTCGGAGCGGCTGCAGGGTGCCGGAATACCCACTGGGTTAGATGTGGAAAGGAGTAATGGCACGTGAGTATTAAAGTTCCCCAATGTCTTTAAACGCACCTTGTTTTGTCTTTCAGATGCGGGATGCAGCGCCGAAGGCCTCCGATGCGTGCGAAGAGGCGGTAAGCTTTTGTCTTTCAGATGCCGGAATGCAGTGTGAAGACCTCCGGAGCGCACGAAGAGTAGGTAAGCCTTTGTCTTTCAGATGCCGGAATGCAGCGCGAGGCGTTGGTGACAGCCGATGGACCAGGTAAGTGAAGAGCTGTCACTGAAGACCGTAATGCTAACCTGTTCTTTCTTGTCTTTATAGGTGTTGCTGAAGACTGGATTCAGGATGGTAAGCCTTTTTCCTTAGGCCCAGGATCAGATGCAGAAGACACGATGAGCGTTCTGCTGCAGAGGATGCAGAATAACGCAAAGCAAGATTCATCCATCGGGTGTGGTTTAAATAGCCTCCTGTAGTGCTTAGGTGTCTCCTTCCACAGCCACGCCTAGGTAAGAAAAGAGTTCCTGCCTTCCAGAAGAGTTCCAGTGTTCTGAATCTAGGGAGTGGCTCCTGCCCCACCCAACAGGAAAAGTAGTTCCAAACAGAAGAGGATCAGAGGCTCAACTGGCAGGCAAGTAAGCAGCATGGTCTGCTGCAGGTAAGTCCACCCAAGCATTATGAGCCCGGCGCTTCCAGCGCTGGGACTGGGCATATTTATGAGCCTGGTGCCACTGGCGCCAGGACTGGGTCCAAAAGGTCCCAATTGGGACTGGTTGGCACTCAGAACCTGGGTTATGGATCTGCTTCCAAGGGAGTTGGGAAAACCCTGACCTTTTGGAAGCAGAGATCATGACAGAGATAGACAGAGATAATTGAAAAGTAGAGACTTGAGCAGCGATTGTTGGAGCTCACTCATATTTGTTATTTTAAGAAAATTGAAAAAGTGGCGAAAGTATTGTATAAAACATGTTAAGTATTGACAGTCAACTGAGACTCATCACAATGGGAGACGCTTCTCTGATTCATTTATGTAAGACATTGCCAAAGCACATGCCAAAGCTCAAACAGTATAGTGCGGAATGGGTGAAAGGCATGGCAGATAAGATGTTTATGCAGTGGCCACCAGGGGGATCGCTGCCAAAAGCAGTATTGCAACACATGACCACATACTTGCACGCTTCGTACATGGGGAAGAAATTGGAGAAAAGGTTAGCTATTTTAGAGCTTTGGAAAATGTACCAGGAAGAGAGAAAGGATCCTCCACCTGAGGAGTGGATGCTTAATCAGTGTAAGTAGCGAGGTGTCGAGCCTTCAGCTCCCCTTACCTCACCCGAAGTGAAAGGCGCTAGTGCAGAAGAAATAGGGCTCTATCCGTGAAAGGAATTGAAAGCGGAGACAGGGTATAGTAATCCGATATATGAACCGCCCGCTTATAGCAGTGACGATAGTCCAGAGGAAGTAACAGAAAAGGGGAGATCATTACGATCATACAAAATAAAGAAGACAAGAGCGAGCGATCGAATGCATTGACAGAAATAGAAAGAGATATTAAGAGATGGAAAGGGGAAAAGGACAAAGCTGACGAGGTAGCGCTCGTGCAGAACAAATGGATGGGAGGACTGATATTACTAAAGCTAGATGGGAAAAGCATTGAGGAAGTAAAGCAAAGAGAATGAGAAAAGAAGCTGAAGGAAGACGAGCATAAAAGAAAGAACAGGGAGAGGCAAGAACAGTTGTATCAAGAGGAGCAACAGAAGAAAGAAGAGCGTGGCAGAGAAGCAAAGAAAGTACGACAATAGGCAGAGAGCAATAGAAGAAAGGAAGAGAGAAGAGGCGGAAGCGAGAAGAGGACGAAGCGCAGACATTAAGGGACAAAAGGATACAGAGGCGAAGAGAAGAGGAAGAAAGGAGAGAGGAGAGAAGAATGAAAACAAGAGGAAAGAATTAGAAGGGAGGTGATAAAACAAAGAGAATTAGTTGAGTTAGAACGAAGAGGGAGACAGCAGAACTTCGATATTAGCCTCATTCGAAAGGAGCCAGTAGGACCAAGCCCAGCAATACGATGGGACAGACTAGAAGAGTTCCTTCCGTTAAAGGGAGCAACGTCAGGGGCATCTAGAGTAGCATTAGAAGAAGAGAAGTTTGACATAGGAATTATTGGAGACAGGAGCTTTAAGGCCTATCAAGAATTAAAGGAAGATAGCAAATCTGGAAGCCGAGGGAAGGGAGAAATTTCCCTAGTATTCCAATCAAGAAGCGAAGAAGAAAATCCATTTAGTCTCGAGCATAGAGCCTTATCCTTAAGCAGACTGACCTTAGATAAAGGCGAAGGAGAGGGGAGTTACAATAATTGGAGACTAGACATGTCAGATGAGGAAAGGGAATCTTTCACAGTGTGTGTGCCCCCGAGGTAGGCCTGCAGACGGACAAAGAAGTAAGATGGTCCGATCTAGAGCAACCTAAGGATAGGACACCAGGCAACCTAAGGATAGGACGCCAGATCCCATAGCATATCCAGAGCATCTCAGAGGACGATTGTAGAGTGAGAAAGGAGAATCACCACCATATGTGAGCAGGTTAAGATTGCTACCAGCAAGGAGATGGGCACGGACAATTGTCCCAACCATGTATAGGCAGACGATGGGCGCAGACTGCGGGTTAGGGTTTACGCAGTTTCCCTTATTGGAGATGCAAACTCCAGAGTTTGACATTGGGTGCTGGGAAATAGATATATGTGTTAGAAAAAATGACAGGAGTGAACACATTGGCCATAGGGGACATTAAGGGTCTCCTGGCAGCTATTCTTGGGGAAAGAGGTGATGACATATGGAGGAGAGCAGGCTATTCAAGTCTGACAGCACAAAACACAGCGCATGACAGAGCGCTGTTTAATAATTGCAGAGCAGATGTTTGGAGGGCTCTCAGGGTACAGTATCCCGATATATCAGATATGGGTGCAATTATGACACGTAAGATGAAAGAAGATGAAGACCCTATTGCTTCCATTCAGACTATTCAAGAGCATTGACAGCTTGAAACGCACGAGCGCGGGGAAAAAACGGTGGCATTATTTTACCACATTGTATGTCAGGGGTTGCCCGAGCAAGTGCAAAGGCAAATGAAGAAACAAGTGGGAATGGAAGCGAAGCCGTGGGCTGAAATACAGTTGATAATAGTGCATCACTGTCAGCTATTGCAAGAGAAAAACAAGAAGAAAGACTAGGCTAGGAAAATAGAGGAAGCCAAGTTAGTTCAGAAGAAATTGTCAACATTTGCCATGGAAGGGGTGATATTGACAAGCGGAGAAGGATGGGAATGCAGCAAGCAGTGGGTGTATCACAGGCGAATAATCAGCGCCAGATGGACCAAGGAAGGAATGGGTTCATGCCACGAGGCAGAGGTATGGGCTATAGAGGAAGGGGTGGATTCCAAAACAATCAAGATGGGTTTCAAAATGTGTAGAATGAGAATCAGAATGTGCAAGGAGGATTCAACCAAGGGGGTATAAACAGGCAGCCTCCCCCTGTATGTTGGACTGGTGGGATGTCAGGGCACATTGCACATGTTGTGGGAGCCAAGGGAATGTACAGAATGGCCATTTCTCAAGACGGGGGACAGCTTACCCCCCACAATATAGCACACAAACTAGGGAAGGGTATGTCCAAGATCAGACAGTGTATCAGACACAAGGACTGCAAATACAACAGACACAGCAACCAGAGCAAGTGCAAATGAATCCACAAGGGCAGTCGCAACACACCCCCATGCAGACACAACAGTATGCAAATACGGGACAGTTACTGAAACCTAGAATAGGAGGTGCCACTCTGGTGGGAGGAAATCCCTTCACAGGTAACGGGGTTTGTATGTACCCACAATAGGACAGCTCACAAGACGACTTGATGTGTTCAGTACTATCAGTGACACCAGACCCCCAAGAGGAACCAAGGGTTGATGTGACGATAGGAGGCAAATATTTTTCTTTTTTAATAGACACTGGCCTACTCGTTCATGTATACGAGAGGGAAAATATCCAAGGTCGGGAATTGCCACGAATACTGAAGTGTTCTATGGAGCTACAAGTCGAGTTCCTTTTACTGACGAATTACCAGTCTCTAAAGGAGAGTGTGACATGTCTGTTCCATTGTTGTATTCACGACAGACACCAGTTAACATTTTGGGAAGAGATTTGATGACAAAACTTAACATGACGATTTCATTTACTGATGAAAGAACAGTGTATTCCACTCCTGGAATACACTACTTAAATGTGGGCAAATTCATAATGGCGTTCACAGGCCAATGGCTCTGCAAGGCGTTCCAGTAGAGCCAGAGGTTCTTCTTTATGGGGTAAGCCTTCTACTGACATGGTTGCCTGGTTTAGTGGGGAAGACTGTGAGGGTACCTGACGAATTCTTGTTCAGACCACAGATACCTATGGACGAAGAGGGGAGACAGACTATCCTTATAGAGTTAGAAGCAGCCATAGTACAAAGAGAAATGGTGATGCTCGGAGGAACGGATGTTGAGGGCAGACCTTGGAGGACAGTAATAGCTCTCAAAGAAGGGTACAGGTTGACTGACATTACTGATGATGATATTTTTAGAGAAGACCCAACAGACGATGAAGTAGTGTTCTTTATGAGCATTACATATTGGATTAGAATAGAGAAAAGGGAAATTGACTTGGAGAAGGTACCAAGTGTCTTCTGGACTACAGGCCCTTATGAAGTAGGATTATTAAAGGGAGTAGGGGAAGTCAAAATAAAGCTGAAGCCAGGAGCGATTTTACCTCGAGCAAGACAGTATCCCCTGTCTCAAGTGGGCCGATGATGGCATATTTAAGACCATTTCAGCACTGATGAAACAAGGTATTCTGGTGCCATCAGAATCATTGTGCAATACCGCAGTGTATCCTATCAAAAAATCAAAGGGAGGGTCATGGAGATTTATACAAGACATGAGACCGATTGTAGAGGCAGAGTTTCCTCTAGTTCCTAACCCTGCGACGATACTATATAGTATCCCAGTAGAAGCTCAATATTTCAGTGATTGATTTAAAAAATGTGTGTTTCTCAATCCCGTTGCATAAGGACTCACAAGATTTGACTAAATTTATGTTTTGCCAAGCTCGTCTGAAACACACTAGGCTGCCTAAAGGGTACTGTGAACCTCCATCAATCTTTAACAGGGTCCTCCACATGGAACTAGGCAAAAGTGCAGTGATACAATACATAGATGACATTTTAATTTGTAGTGAAGTGTAAAGGTGGGCACTACGACGTGACACATATGTTGAATAATCAAAATTCTTTTATTCATGAGAAGCTTTCGCCTGGAGCAGCCCAGTTATGAGGAGGTCCTGTGCATTAAGGACCAAATGGAAATGAACAAAAAGATAGAGTTAATATACTCTATCAAAAACTGGTGCTCTCAGTTAACCCTAAAGAGGGCAGCACATTTAGGTAATCCGCTTCGTAACCATTTATTGAAATATTTGCAATAAATTATCACCATAAAAAGGAATTGTGCTGCAAGGAAATGTTTATTCACATCCCTTAACGTAGTTCCTTTTTTTTGGAATATGTTTATATCATATTCAATGAGGCTGCGCCAAAATTGGCTCAGATAGTATGTACAGATGCCAATGCATTTCGGTTAGTTAAACCTTCATCAGGGCGGTACAGCCACTCAATGATCTATCAACATTTCAATAAATAATCGTGAACCATCAAGTAATCACATAGTTTCAATTGAAAAAATTCAAACACATACCAGGTCCAAGTGTCCCAAAATGAAGTGAATGTGAATAAAGGAAAAAAAGAAAGAAACAAGCACATTGTAAATGACTAAGCATCCATAAATTCCAACTAATTAACTAAAAACTAAAAAGTGAGCAAAATGTTTTCATACCTTAAGTGTCTAATGTTTCTCCACCATAAGTGAGAAGCAACGGTTTGCAGTGCGGGCTCCTGTAAAACCCACAGGAAAGCTAATCAGTCAAATGCACCATTGTTAACAGCCGTAAGTACGGAGAGAACGAAGTCAGCCTCACCCGACAAAAAACGCTGTGTCAATATAAGCTGCATTCGCACGAGCACGCGCGCGAATGTCAAGCCTCTGTATTTAAATGTTCCCGTGGTGACCAAACGCCGTCGTGTCGAGGCACGTACGCCTTGCGTCCCACCCCATGACATCACGGGAGGCGGGACTATCACCATGGTAGTGTGAAAACACTAATATCTAAACAAGGTAAAGTGCGAGCGGATATAACTATAAAGAAAATGTTATTTAAGCAGGCACACTTGTGTGCAGCGATATAATTCTCAAATCCACAATGTTCGAGGAGCACTATACATGCCGAACAGGATATGGAAATACACGAGCGTCTATACTAGACGTCGCAGAACAAATCAAGTGCAATAATAGTCCCAAGTTCAATCTGATCAGCAAAAGTGACAGAGTAAAATAAGAAACACATGAAGATACACGAACGTCTGAAATAGACGTCGCTGAACAAATAAAGTGCAATAGTCGTCTTGATTGAAAAAACAGAAGAAAACAGAAAAAAGCAATTACAGCACACTTTAACCCAGACCCCGGAGATTGAAACCAAAACAGTATTCCTTGGAGTCGTGCTTGAGTGCCCAATGAGGGCGTGTCATAAGTATTGACAAGGTAAATGTCTGTTTCCAAATGATACATTGATTAATCACAGTCATTATTTATATTCAAATGTACATCAAAAAGGCCTGTAAAAAAACACTGAAAATCAAAGATGCCCATGTCAGCATTATGCAAGTAATACCCTTATTACTGTGGAAAAGTAGATAAGTAACACATGTAATTTATTTCTTCATTGATACCCTTCGGTGCCAGGGTGCCCAAACGATCAATCCAAAATGTTTCACGTTGATCAAGTCTCTTTTGTAAGTTTTCATGTTTGTTATGTTTGTGAACCACTTCAAGGATCACAAATCTGATCTGTGCCAAACTAGCATATTCAGAAAAAGTACTGACCGCAACAACCTTTTGCAAAGACTCAGTTTCCATCAACCAAGTTTAATTAAAAACCTCCCTTATAGTCAAATGCTAAGGGTGAAAAGGATAGTCAGTGAACCGTCTGATTATGAAAAAGCTGTAAAAGACATGGGAGACAAATTTCTGGAAAGAGGCTACTCTGAGGCTGAAATTGAGGCAGCTACTTTACGTACAGCTCCACAAGACAGAAAAGAATTATTGAAACCTCAAATGAAAAAGAAATCCACACCCCACTGGTTTTTGTATCTAAATATTCACGACAAACCAGCCGGATTAAAACTATAATTAAAAAGCATTAGAACACGATAACCTGCGACCAAAGAATAGAGCATCTATTTAAAGAACTCCCAACTTTTGCGTATCAATGTAGTCAGAATCTAAAGGACAAATTAGTGAACACCAAACCACCTTGCAAGAAGAAATTCACTAACCGGCATTGGAACATTCCCGTGCCTCAATTGCAGTAATTGTAATTATGTCATCAAAGGATCTACCATAAACCATCCCCATTCTGGAGAAAAAATTAAGCTAAAGGATTATGCGACATGCGACACCCAACATATTATTTACGGGACCAAATGCCCATGTGGATTTTTCTATGTTGGACAAACACAACGTACCGCCAAAATTCGGTGGAATGAACATCATTCATGCATCAGAAATCGGACAGTTACCTCAGCGGTAGCAAGACACTGGTGTGAGCAACATCATAGTTTGGCACAGATCAGATTAGTGATCCTGGAAGTGGTTCACAAACATAACAAACATGAAAACTTACAAAAGAGACTTGATCAACGTGAAACATTTTGGATTGATCGTTTGGGCACCCTGGCACCGAAGGATATCAATGAAGAAATAAATTACATGTGTTACTTATAACTACTTTTCCACAGTAATAAGGGTATTACTTGCATAATGCCGACATGGGCATCTTTGATTCTCAGTGTTTTTTTACAGGCCTTTTTGATGTACATTTGAATATAAATAATGACTGTGATTAATCAATGTATCATTTGGAAACAGAGACATTTACCTTGTCAACACTTGTGACACGGCCTCATTGGGCACTCAAGCACGACTCCAAGGAATACTGTTTTGGTTTCAATCTCCGGGGTCCGGGTTAAAGTGTGCTGTAATTGTTTTTTTCTGTTTTCTTCTGTTTTTTCAATCAAGACGACTATTGCACTTTATTTGTTCAGCGACGTCTATTTCAGATGTTCGTGTATCTTCATGTGTTTCTTATTTTACTCTGTCACTTTTGCTGATCAGATTGGACTTGGGACTATTATTGCACTTGATTTGTTCTGCGACGTCTAGTATAGACGCTCGTATATTTCCATATCCTGTTCGGCATGTATAGTGCTCCTCGAACATTGTGGATTTGAGAATCATATTGCTGCACACAAGTGTGCCTGCTTAAATAACATTTTCTTTATAGTTATATCCGCTCGCACTTTACCTTGTTTAGATATTAGTGTTTTCACACTACCATGGTGATAGTCCCGCCTCCTGTGATGTCATGGGGGTGGGACCCAAGGCGTACGTGCCTCGACACAACACCTTTTGGTCACCATGGGAACATTTAAATACAGAGGCTTGACATTCGCGCACGTGCTCGTGCGAATGCAGCTTCCATTGACACAGCGTTTTTTGTCGGGTAAGGCTGACTTCGTTCTCGCCGTACTTACGGCTGTTAACAATGGTGCATTTGACTGATTAGCTTTCCTGAGGGTTTCACAGGAGCCCACACTGCAAACAGTTGCTTCTCACTTATGGTGGAGAAACATTAGACACTTAAGGTATGAAAACATTTTGCTCACATTTTAGTATTTAGTTGTTAATTAGTTGGAATTTATGGATGCTTTGTCATTTACAATGTGCTTGTTTCTTTCTTTTTTCTCCTTTATTCACATTATCTTCATTTTGGGACACTTGGACCTGGTATGTGTTTGAATTTTTTCAATTGAAACTATGTGATTACTTGATGGTTCACGATTATTTATTGAAATGTTGATAGATCATTGAGTGAATGTACCGCCCTGATGAAGGTTTCATTAACCGAAATGCATTGGCATCTGTACATACTATCTGAGCCAATTTTGGCGCAGCCTCATTGAATATGATATAAACATATTCCAAAAAAAAGGAACTGCGTTAAGGGATGTGAATAAACATTTCCTTGAAGCACAATTCCTTTTTATGGTGATAATTTATTGCAAATATTTCAATAAATGGTTACGAAGCGGATTACCTAAATGTGCTGCCCTCTTTAGGGTTAACTGAGAGCACCAGTTTTTGAAGTGCCACAGAGGATGAGTGAAGACAGGACTCTATTCAGTTGATGACTATCTTAGCAGACAAAGTATACGAGGTAGACAAGGAGAAACTACAGTATTGTCAAGAAGAGGTGTTATAAATGGAACAGGCGATTTCAAATTAGGGAAAAAAGGTGAGACCTGAAAGAGCTGAGGCGATTATGAAAACTGCTAAACAGCACACAGTGACACAGATGCATCTAGTTTTGGGACTATGCAATTATGTTAGAGCCTGGATGCTTGACTATAGTACGTACACAAGACCCCTTTTGAAGGCTTTAAAGAAAGCACAGGTGAATGAAGTTACAATAGAATGGACCAAGTAGATGGAGGAAGGGTTTGAAGAGTTGAAAAAAGCAATTTGCATAGCTCCTGTTTTGGGAATCCCCCATTATGTTGAGGAATTTTACTTATTGCTGAGGGATTTTCGACCCAGTTATGAAAGGACACTTTCCTTGCGAACAGTCATTGGCAGCCGCCGCGTTCGCAATTGAGAAGTCTACAAGTATTGTTATGGGCTGCTCTATGACTCTCTTTGTGGAGCATGCTTTGTTTAGCATTTTAGAGGAACATAAAGGTACTTTGACGTCTCAGAGAGCTTCCGCCTATGAGGTAATGATTTTGAACCAAAAGGTCAAAATTATCAGATGTGAAATAGTGAATTCTGCCATATTTGTAGCTGAACCAATAACAGAAGGCAATCATGTGCATTACTGTGCAAATCATGTTGAATATTTTCGATGATAAAATGCTTTGTCAGGAGGGGAACATCTCTTTATTGATGGTTCTTCGAAAATTGATCAAACTAGTGGAGAAAAGCTTTCTGGTGTAGCGATAGTAAGGCATAGGTTGAAAGGCGTGTTTGAAGTTGTAGCAAGTGCCAGGCTACTGTCTCATGTATCAGCACAAGCAACAGAATTAGTAGCGCTTATTGTTGCACTCAAGAGCCACGAAGGACAGAAAGGGATGGTGTACAGTGACTCCACCTATGTGACGTCAACCATACACTCAGGGCTAGCATGTTGTAAAAGGAGGGGCTACATCCGAGCAGATGGCACTCCAGTGCAGCACGCATCTTTATTGGACAGGCTTATTAAGGCACTACAACTCCCAGTTGCCATAGCGGTTGTTAAATGCGCCGCTCACACTAAGCAAACATATTTTATTTCTTGCAGGAACAAAGCCACAGACGCAGAAGTCCAAAAGGTTGTGTATTCACCAGATATCTCAAGTTTTGACATTCTGAATGTCAAAGAGAAAGTAGTAATAATTATAGTAATGAAGGGTTTAACCATTTGCCGAGAACCCAATTAATGGAGATTCAAGGGAGTGCACTGCAGGAAGAGCAGGAGTTTTGGAAATTAAGGGGGTGTTCTTTATCCCCCACAGAAGCAATATGGCGACAGGATAGAACTGGAAAACCGGTGATGCCAGTAGCATTGTTACAGATAGCGCTTGAACAGCTGCATTACCTCGCACATGTAACTAGGCAGAGTCTTGCTGCAACGATTGCAGAAGACTGGTTTGTTCCAAATGTTAGAACATGTTGCATTCTTTGCAGTGAATTGCATCGTGTGTCAAAAGTTTACCACTGGGCATACACTGAGAACGATTAGAGGAGTAATACCTCAACCGAATGGTCCTTTTCAGCATTTACCTATTGAGTATGTTGACATGCTGCAAGTATGTAGTGGATATAGGTATCTGATAGTGGTGGTGTGTTCCTTCTCTAGGTGGATTGTGGCAGGTCCGTGCACACACCCAGAGGCTACTTTCACAGCAAAGTTAGTACGTGAAATCTTTCCAAGATGGGGTGTGTGTGAAGTGCTGAGATCCGACAATGGACCACATTTTGTCAATGAAGTGTTTGAACAGATAGGACTATTATTGAATATTAAGCATAAGTTTTCTTCTGCTTATCACCCACAAGCAAAAGGGATATGTGAGAGACACAACGCCTCCTTAAAGAAAGGATTGCCAAAATCAAGCTAAGTTTAAAGTAGGGATGGCTATATTGCCTGCCCTTAGCTTTATATGCCCTACGGAATCAGCCTGGGTCGGACCATCACCTTGAAATAGTAACAGGGAGAACGAATCAGAACGCGAAGTAGATGTGATGCCCAGAGTACAGCAAAACTGTTAGGTGATGAGCTGCATAATTATTTGACATGTACGACTTCTAGCATCTCTCTCATTTCAGATCAATTCGAGCGCCAGAGGGGCCGGTCTCAGAACACAGATAAAGACCATCCAGCAACCGGATCAAGTGAACTTTTATCGGCACCTAAATTGTTTGTTGGTGATGCTGTTCCGATTAAAAATGTGACTCGAAAGTGGCACGAGCCACGTTTCAATGGCCCCTTTTGCATTGAAAATATAACACGCCCAGCAGTAAAAGTCCAAGGTAGACGAGCATGGCTTAATTTAAACGGTGTGAAATTGTACAGCGGCGAGACTGCCCCTCCTACTGTTGCCGATCCAGAGCAAGACAAGAAGAAGATTTTCAGCATGTGCAGACTTGGTCGATAATGAAGAACAAGAACGATAAAGCTACTAGCTGATAAATGCAGATTTTGCATTTGGACTGTGACTCAATCGGACACTCCTTATAGATATTATAGGGGGAGTGCAAACCCTTGCTGAAAATTGCAGGAATTTGAAAATGAACTTTAGAAAAATATTGATGTATCACAGATATGCCAGAAAGTGATTTCGAATTTCAAGATGGGAATGGAGAGCAATACATAGGTTTGTTTCTCACTGAGTATCTATTTGGTTAGCCCCATGATCTTAACAGACAAGGTTGTACACAGGTTTGTTTTTGCTCTTTTTGTATTCATCCTTCAAGTTTATCCTGCTCTTGGCAGAGGAGAAGTTGGTGTTCGCACATTTTTACAGGATCCTAAGAATGGCCCTGTAATCAGGAGAATGCTCATAGTAATAATATAGGAGATATTACAATTGCAGGAGTAAAACCCTATTTTCTCCTTAAATGATCACAGTAGAAATGAGGAATGTTGAAAGTAGTACAATTTTAGGGAATGAGCAAGCCCGACCAATCCCAGGATGGAGAGACAAGTGGATGTCAATGGTATTATGCATAGTATACGTCTGGATGGTTACACTCTGTGCCTTTCTATTCCTTCTTCTCCACAGTCTCTATCATATTAGTACTAGTACTTCCACTGAGGTAGAGGCCTCCATGTTTGCCCCCACTAGGGGAACTATTTCTGATCTGTTTACTTCCACTAAGGTAGAGACCCCTGTGACCCCCCCCTGCTGGGATACTGTTTTTGACTTGCTTCATGAGTAGTACACAACACAGCACACATTTGGGAGACACAAGAGAAATGCAGGGGAAGCTAGTGGAGGGATAAACACTTATCTAGATAATACAGCACACGTGGGTAATACCATGGGGTATCAGCACATGAAAAAGGTGGGAGAGTGGACATCTAAGGAGGGTTGCTACGTGTGTTCCCTAATACCTTTTGCTGTGGAACCTCTAAAATATTAATAGCCACAGAAGTATCAGGGAAGAAAGCACATTGCCTGACACATCTCGCACTTTGCCTGACAAGAGGACTTTGCCAAGGCAGTACAGCATCCATTGTATGGATGAATAAAGCGACACCTCAAAGAGAAGACAATTATGTGCAAGATATAAAGACAAGAGAGAAGCCAGAAACAAAGCATACAATAATAAAATATGAACAGCCTGGAAAAAATGGAGCAGGAGTCAAGATTGATGAAAACAAGATCCTGCAGTGCAAAGATAAGAATGAGAAGGAAATACAAGAATGTTGGGAAAGAGGTCAACTACAAATCAAAGGAACAGTGCTTACTCTCGATGGATGGGCAAATGGACTGGTTGTGTGCAAAACAACAGCATTAACCGGACAGTGGGAGGCAGTTGTGGCAAATGCAGAAAAAGATTGCAACGATCAATGGCCAAAGATTGCAAGATTGTTGACATGGGTCGACGATAAAGGAGGACCATTGCAGATACTACCCCTGAAGACTACATCCTTATGTTTCAGAAATAATGGTACAGCTGTCCTGATGGATCATTATTGGGCTTGTGGGTCCAGAGCCTACATGAAGCTGCCCAAGTACTGGAGAGGGATGTGTTCCTTGGTGCTCATCCATGTTGCAGCGTTAGTGATTCCTAAGAGTGACCTGAACATTGGTGAATTTCCTGAAAGCAGATGCCCATTTAAGGAGGAGAAGATCACTCAAATTTCTCAATCGAACAAAGAGGGAGAATTATTTCTCTGCAAAATCAATAGAAGCCTTTAATGCTATTCCATATGAGCACAAGTTGTTCAGCAAGACTGCCTCAATATTCAGGGTTTACCTGTTTCACTGTTGGCCTAGCCGCATCCTGGAGCTTCAGTTGCTGGCGGGTGCAGGAGCCTGCTGTTGTCATAGTTCGGGCTCAGGTCGGATGAGGGCAATGATAATCACCACATATAATTCCTCGGTTTTGAAAGGAGAAAGAAAAAATAGCAAAAAGGGAGGAATTGCAGTTTTCTCCGGGCTGCTTCTCGCTCCACTGCAACACTGTAACACTCAGCCAGAGCACTCCGCCAGTTTATTACAACTGGTCGTGTTAAGTCAACGTTGTTTTGCGAGAAATGTTCCTTTGCTATGCGCTTAGCCTCCCCAGGTAGCTTCTCCCCCTTGAGGATGAGTTGAGGTCTGCTGCCGTCTTTAATATTAAGCCACTGAACCGCAGTGCCTCTTGTACCTCAGCAATTGATCAAATAGTAGTGTTTCTCTTAATAACTGAAGGTTAAAACTCCCAAACTGCAAAACTGAGTCATGGGGCCTCATTACACGGATGGCGGTAGGGATTTAACGTTACCGGTAATGTATTACCGGTAATGTTAAATCCCCATGTGGATCACGACCCGGCACACCGCTATTAGCGGCACCACTAATTACGGTGCCACTAATAGCGGCCAGGCCGCGTGCGCGCGACCCACCATCCCGTTAATTACGCCATGCCGCTATTAGCACAGCATCACAAGGCCAGTGCACATGCTAATAGCGGCATGGTAAATTCCCCCAAACCCCTTACCGCCATGGTGCAAATACCGGCATCGCGGACCACCCGTTAAGGGAAATGAGCAGTGTTCCCACCTGCCACAGGTGGACCAAATCAGCACAGGTGAAGGCAATGGAGACTGTGGCAGCTCAAAAGGAGCACACCACACCCCTTCCCACACCCCTCCCCACACCAAGATGGTTCCAATACTGGCAGCATTACATGGCCTGGAGGACCTCATTGCAGCGCAGCTGCTACAACAACAGGCAGCACAAAGGAGACGCAGGAGGAGGAGGAGGAGGGCAAGACAGGCACAGCAGGCACCACAACGGCACCTAATCATACCACAGAGGCACCCACCAATACCCAGGATCAGAGCCAGTCCATTCAACCTGACCCCTGAGCAGATACACACCCTGTACCGTCTGGACAGGGCTACCATCACCAGCATCGTGGACATGATCCACGACGACATTGTGAGCCTCAGACATCAGAACTGCCATCCCCCCGCTACTAAAGGTGGTGAGTGTGCTCCACTTCCTGGCCACAGGCACCTATCAGCATACAGTGGGACAGATGCATGGCATCTCACAACCAGTATTCTCACGCACGCTGAACCAGGTACTCGATGCACTCCTGAAGCATGCACCTGAACACATATCCATGCCACAGACTGCCCAGGAGATTGCAATCACAAAAGTTGGCTTCTATTCACTGGCAGGCATTCCAAGTTGCATCGGGGCCATCGACTGTACCCATGCGGAATTGGTGGTCCCACATCACAATGAAGTAGTGTACCGAAACAGTAAGCAATTCCACTCTATCAATGTCCAAATGGTATGTGACGCCAACAAGATAATCACACATTGCTGTGCCAGATTCCCAGGATCAACACATGATTCCATGGTTCTGCGGAACTGAACTATCCCACGCTACATGGAGCGACACACCGGACAACGTTCGTGGCTACTTGGTGAGTAGCAGGGCAAGCACATGGCAGCGTGATTTGGGGGGGGGAGAGATACATACTCCAACTGGGTGTGAATGGGGGGGGGAGAGATACATACTCCAACTGGGTGTGAATGGGGGGGGGGAGAGATACATACTCCAACTGGGTGTTGACTGGCGTCCGTAGGGAAAATGGACATACAGATGTACGCCAATGTCCTTCAGGGAAGGCCACGATGTACCTGAGAAGAACCCACATGCAATTTGAAGGTGCACGACTATGAGAACAATGCAGGCTGCAAAATATTACACATCCATCCCCATTGCACATCATGCCACGCCACATATTACACAAATCAGCAACATGGCGTCAAGATAGTAATACAGAATCAGCGCATCACAGCATCAATCCAGCAATGTACCCTTGAATGCATGCAAAGGGAACACCCCTAGACATAGCACTGAACCACACACCTATAGCACCACTGAAGTGATGCTTCACAGCATGGCAACATTGGTATCAGAATGTCAGTACACAAGCAGTGTGCTACAAAATTTGCCTGGGCCAGGGACACCTAAGACCTGGCCACACCCAGGACATGTCAAAATGACTGTTGTAGGCATTATTGTGGCATTTCTACTTGCAGGGTCGGCCACACACTTGCACGTTGCTGTCACACAGACCATCTGCATGTATGCTCTCATTTTAGCACTTGCATCACAATGCTATGTCGATTTGTGTGATGTGAACAGGCCGCCCTTGAGGTGAACAGTAACAGGACCCCATTCATCCCCCCATACAGGTGATGTGGCCTATCCCCTGAAAACCTGGCTCCTCACACCTGTACGGAGACCACAGAACAGGCACGAGGAGGGAATCAATCGTGCACATACCCGTACCCGCATCGTGACCGAGCAGGCCTTTGGACTTTTGAAGTCACGTTGAATGTGCATTACCAGGTCTGGTGCTGCTCTCCTGTATGGACATGAGAAGGTGGCCAAGATCACCATGGCATGTGTCATGCTGCACAATATGTGTGACAGACGGAATGGCCCACTGCCCCCTGACGTTGGAATAGAAGCACGTGATGAGGATGATGATGTTGATGAGGACGGAGGTGAAGGGGATGCAGGTGTTGCAAGAGGGGATGGCCAGGAGGCACGTGCTGTGAGACAGCATCTGATCAGCCAATCAATCTGCGGAACATGTTTTCGTACTGTCACATGGATATGGGGAGGAATGCACTGGTGTATGTCTTAGAGCACGCAATGGACCCTGTCGCCAATGAAGTACACACACACACAATGAAGATGTCCAAGGCTGTGTTTTCATCAGAAACCAGTGTATTGACTAACAAAGGTGAAGAAGTGCAAGCCCCACAACATCCCACCACCCTCCCCCCAACAGACCCATAACACCCTTCCCACCACCCCCCACAACAGACCCATAACACCCTTCCCACCACCCCCCACAACAGACCCATAACACCCTTCCCACCACCCCCCACAACAGACCCATAACACCCTTCCCACCACCCCCCACAACAGTCCCTCATGGCGCTGCCATTTTTGCCATGGCCAATGCACACCGAGGTATCCCCATCAACCCCCTAATTTCCATTGTCCTTGGAAGGATCTTGAGGGTTGCCAGACGTGCGCCTGGTGGTTCGCATTGAGCGCCTGAGGGGGCTTGTTTGTGTTGACCCGGAAGACGAGGATGGGGCAGACTGGCCTTGTTGGTGAAAGTGGCGGTCCATTGTGTCTGCCATGCGGACAAGCACCTCCCTGAGCCTTGCAATTTCATTGCATATCCTGTCCGTGTTGGCGTCCATGCGCTCAGTGGAGTGCCTCACCGTCTGGACAATGTTCTCACTGAGATTGGCAGCCTCAGCGACATGCTGGCCAACCAGCACGGTCAGCTCCTGTTGGCGCTGCAGGATGGTGGAAATTTGGAGGTCAGTGCCGGGTGACCGTGCACTGGATGCCGTGCCCTCAAATGGCTCCAATGCAACAGGTGATGGTAGCATGGGTGACATGATTGCAGGGTTGGTGTCCTCGAAAGTCCCATCAGAACCAGGGGTCTGGGATGCCACTGCCTCTGGGCTTCCTGGGGGGCTTGGGGTGTGCATCTCCATGTGCTGGACTAGGGTGTCCTCTGGATCGGATAGGGGGCCAGTGGCGGCTGCCTCACCAGCGGAGCTTGCCGCAGCTGATGGTGGGCCCTGGGTGTCTGGCATTGTTGCCAGTGGGTTTGCCTCCGGTGGTGGGGCCACAGTTGGTGGTGCAGCTACTGCTGCCCTGGCAGTGGCACTATGATGTAGGCTACCACTCTTCAGGTGTGGCCTTCCCCCCTTGCCCCTGGATGTTGCAGGGGTATCCTCCGGCTCCTGTGCCCTTGGCCTCTTGGATGTAGGTGGTGCCTTTGATGCATCAGCGGCATCCTCCGCATCTGTATGTGAGCCTGTCAGGGACGAGAAGGGGGATGGCATTGGTTGCGTTTCAATACACTCAATGTAAATTACAGGAATGATGCAGTTGAGGCCATTGGGATTTAGCAGTTGTGGATGCAGGTGATGTGCCAGTTCAGTGCCTCATCCATGCATGGTTGAGTTTGGGACTTGTCTCTGGTGATGTGTGCATGTGTGTGTGTTTGGGTCTGACACTGACATGGTGATGGATGGATGCATGTGTGGATGTGTGTCCATGCATGAGTGGGGTCTGTGCTCACATATGGGGGTGACTGTACATTCACACCGCATCCTGTCATGTGTACACTCACCTCCATCGGAAGTGGTAGCCACGCCGACCTCCATGCTGCCCACTCCCTCGATGCTTTCGGTGGCAATCATGTTGGCGCATGTCTCCTCCCATTCCTTCAGGCGTATTGGGGAGCCATCTCCACCGGCACTGGCAATGCGGTGGTTCTCCGCCAGGATGCCCCTCACCCGCAGCCTGAGGTCGTCCCACCTCTTCCTGCATTTGCGCACAGTGTGCGTGCTGCTACCCACAGCACTGACTTTGACAGCCACCTCCTCCCAGATGGCTTTCTTCTTCAGCAAGGTAGCGCGGCGCATGTCATTAGCAAAGACTACCTCTGCATGCTCTGCAAGGGTCTGTGTCAACATGACCAGATTCTCAATAGTATATTTTTCCTTCCGCTGCCTGTCACAGGTTTTCTTCAAGGCCTTGGGCATGATGCAGGTGTCACGGATGATTTAACACAGCTCCCAACTCCAAAATGCTCCAGGGGGCAGAGGATGGCAATGGATTGTGTTTTTAAAGATGGCCGCCGTGCTCTTTCCCGTTCCGGTGCGATGACGCTATTTCCGGTTCCGCAATTTAACGGTCGATGCTAATAGCGGTGACCGCTAATAGCGGTGGCCGCTAATAGCATGTAGAGTGAGGGCGGAGGTGCTATCAGCACTTTGGTCGGCCCCGGTAAGGTGCTTTTACGGCATGGCGGTAGGGTCATTTACCGGCATGGCCCTATGCGCGTGTCCGCTTACTCGTAATGGTACGCTATTGGCGGTCTCCTGTGAGGGCGGACACGCTAATAGCGCCATGCCGGTAAATCCCTTTTTTACCGCCTACCGTGTAATGAGGCCCATGGACTGTTGTTCCTGCTTTCTTTTTATAAAGTGGTGCTTGATGTGTTTGCTGTTATGATGAATTTCTTCTCCTAAAAATGTGCTGTTTTCCAGTCATAAATATTGTAAATCTTAGAAATCTGTTTTTGATGTTGCAGCCATCAAAGAAAGATAGTAGTTCTGATTCTGCACCTGCATATTTGTGGGACATTGTAATGGTACCCTACCCAAGAAAAGGTGTTAATAAAACAACCACACTGTACTAGCCACTAACCACCCCTGCAGTTCTCCAGCATACCACACTCATACCTTGCATGTCCTTACAGACCAGCATACCCCAAACATACCTCACACAACTCTATGGGCCAGCCCTACCATGCACAACACTCAACGGACACATCTGCCAAAAGCTCAAACTGCCACAAACAAACAACCCAGAAATGGACTTTACCCCTCCGGACACAAAAACCCCAGTGCGCACAATCCAATCACACTCAGAAAGCTGATACACACAGATGCCAGTTTCTCCTGGTTCTGCAAGCACCAACAGAAGAGCACAACCTCTATTCTCATTCCTCTTCTCTCACTAACCTTTCCTACCCAATTTCTAAGAGGGTCACGTGAGCGCCCAGAGACCATGCAAATGGTAACGGTGCACAGTATAAATCAATTTAACATAACATAACATACTCATATAGATTACTGTTGCATAAATGAGCTATGATTCAAACTCTTCCATTACATTTTTCGATGATATGGGGAAAGGTAGCACCCATCGCAGGACTGGCTATCTGTTCATGAAACAACCCTGATACGAGAAGAAGCTCCTCGGGAGAGCTAATTCTTCTTGTTCCATATTGAAGGACTCAGGGATCTCTAGGTATGTGTGGCATTGTTCGTGTTGACTTTTTTCGTTATAGTTTGTCTCCTTGTGTGAGAGAGGGTATGCCAATTGTGGATCCCATTGGTGGTAGTACTGACTGATTTGCATATGGCAGGACCCCTTTTGAAATGGCACAGACGAGCTAAGAAATGGTGGTGTGGGAGGTTACCCAGAGCAGTGCCAATGGTTCAGATTTATTCAAAACCTTTCACCCACCACTTTTTTGGTTATAGTTTGTCTGCTTGTATGAGAGGGTATGCCCAGACGTGTGTCCCTTCCTTACTTCTCCATAGGGAACCAAGCTGCACCTCACTGATGAAGCCCAACAAGCCCGAAACATGTCTGGGATTGCTTGTGTTTCCATGCGGAGGGGACCTGGCATAGTAGTTCGGACTTGGCTACTCGCATTGGTGGGAATATCTGACCGATTTGCATATGACTGAACTCCTTCTGCAATTGCACAGACGTGCTAAGAAATGGTGGTGTGGAAGGTTGCCCAGAGCAATGTCAGTGTTTCAGATGTATTCAAAACCTTCCACCCATCACTTATTTGGTTATGGTTCAAGTTCAGAGCTTCGATGTCAAGGAGGCACCAATATCTGTTTGGTGGTGTCAATATTGTCTACTTTAAGTTCAGTATGGCTATTGTGTCCCTCATATATAACCTCATTTTGCTCACGTTGCCTGTCAAGAAAAAGTCTTCAAACTGCAAGTGTTTCTAGGACTGAACCTATCCCAGATGCTATGGATCTGCTCATTGGGGGTGTTTTCCCTATATGCATTTTAAGCAGAGCATAGAATATAGGGGTGTAGGGCCATTTAAGTTGTACAAATGCTGATTCTTCTTGTGTGATGTATTCCTCATCTACACCCTTATATATGATTCGGCCAGCAATCATCTGAATTGCAGCTGTGTGATCTCTCATTAAGGGAGTGTAACTGGCTCAGTCAGCAATTTCTCCAATATTTCTTCACACTTTGTTGTGTCCATGATGACTGCTGGCCCTCCCCCTTTTGAGCTGATTTAGTGAGAATTGATGGGCAATTTTATTTCATGTAGCTGTATGTTTGTGTTGTGAAAACCTTCAAGTGTGGTGCTTTTAATGCTTTCCAGTCTTTTCATGATGAATAGCCCCAAATCCAGCACCTCTAAAGTGATGAATTCTGGGCTTTTGAGGGCTGTTAGAACAACAGGCTATGTAGGCAAGGGGTGTCTCTGTAGAAGTAGTATCTGAATTCCCAAAATATTGCATGTGTCTAATTTTTTTAAGTAAGCACATGCGTTCTGAAGCTGATTCAAGGGCATCATGGGAGTAAGTAGGGATAACAAGTACACTTTGGAGAGTGGCTCTGCCAAGTTGGGAGTCCTCTATGGTCTTAGGTAAATTACATTATAATTGTCCTGTCCAGGCCGAAGGTAGTGAGGGAAGAAGGTATTATACATTCATACAGGTCCAAGCTTGCATGTTTATCGCAGTCCCTTTCCGTTCGATGAGCACAGAAAGCACATTTTTCACATTACCAATTTCCCTGCACCAAATTACCTTAGAAAGTACCTCAGATCAGACAAATTCAAATCAGTTTATTCGCATTAACAAAGAATCCATAAACAAAATCTTAAAACAGCATCATAAATACATGCATCTAGTATACCTGGGACATGTAAATAAGCAATGATAAAAAACATTAAAACCATTTTAGCATAAAAACACAATAAAAAATATCAAGTCACATAGAAATGAATAGTCTCCATTTCCATGTAGTATGTATGTAGCATTCCAGTTTAAAAGCACTTGGGTATCAGGAATAGAAAGTAACAGCATACAAGCAGGTTTCCATAGTCTGAAGCCACTGCCCTTTAGGAAACCAAGCAGATACACTGTCTCTGTATATCATTGTAATGAGGTCAAAAAAGCACAAAGTGGGCCAAAGATTCAGTGGCAATGCAGGGACAGCTCCTTTTGGGGTGGGACCAAGCCTGATTTGCATATGGTCTCTCCTCTTTTGTAATGGCTTAACAGGCAAAGAATGATGGTCTGGAGGGTTGCCCAGAGCAATGCCAGAGGTTGAGGTTAATTCAAAACCTTCCAGCCACCACCTCTTTTGTTTAGTTGTAGTCACCCTGAGTGGGACAGGTATGCCCAGACGTGGGTCCCAAGTCCCAAGCTACTCCTCACTGATGAGGCCCAACAAGGCTGAAACATGTTTGGGAACGCTTGTGGTCTTGTGCAGAAGGGATATGACCAATCAGTTCGGCTGGACTGCCCCTTTTGGGTTGGGAGCAAGCCTGATTTGCATATGACCTTTGCCCTTTTGTAATGGCTTGGCAGCCGAAGAACGATTGTCTGGAGGGTTGCCCAGAGTAATGCCAGGGGTTCAGATTAATTCAAAACCATCCAGCCATCACCTCTTTTGTTTTACTGCAGGCAAAGCAGACTTCATTTGGAGACTTTACACAGGACCATTTTCCGGTAATAGCCTTTACACATTTAGCCTGACACGAGTCAGCAATACTCTGTGATAGCAATTGGAGACCGATTTTAGATACCCTTCCATCCCCATAGATGGTGACAGCGGTCATATAGAGGATTTAGAGCAATTTATATCTCCCCATGAATTCCCCACAGGGTCATAAATCTTCATTTCATCACATAGGGCCTCATTCCGAATAGGGCGTTAAGGGATACTGGGCACCATTAAGGAGACCGGTGCCGGTAATCCCATACCGCCCTACTATGAGGTCCCTTATCGGGTCCCCCCTTTAACGCCTGGTCTGACCAGGCATTATGGACGGGACCCGTTAAGGGAGTTCAGAGCTAATAACGGTACCGCAAATTGCGGTACCGTTATTAGCTACTTCCCCATTCCCATTGAGCCCTATGGGGGCTCAAATGGGAATGGGGAATGGAGTTTTCAATGGGGACTTACCGGTCCCGCAAATATCGGACTACACCGGTAAGTCCCCTTTGAATCAGGTCGGAGTCGGTACCAGTATGGGAGGTAGTCATGGCGCAAATAGCGCCAATGCTACCACCATACTCGGAACTGCAGCGATGTGTCCAGCATTTTCAAAACAACACTCCAAACCCACAGATCAGTGGGATCTTTTTATATATGCCAACCATTCTGTGGGCCTCATTACACGGATGGCGGAGAACCATGGCGCTATTAGCGCCATGGTTCATGCCGGTAAAATACCGGCACCACCTTGGCGGAAAGGGTAATTACCGCCCCATTCCAAGGTTGGCGGGGCGGTAATTCCCCCTTCCACCATTGCCCTTCCCCATTCCCATTTTTGGCCCATAGGGCTCAATGGGAATGGGGAAGGCGCTAATTACGGTACCGCAAATTGCGGTACCGTAATTAGCTCCCTGGGTCCCTTTGCGGGTTGGTTTTTAACGCCTGTAAAAAGCAGGCGTTAAATCCCCCAACCCGCAAAGGGACCTCGTAGTAAGGCGGTAAGGATTTACTGGTACTGGTATTTTACCAGTACCGGTAAATCCTTACCGCCATCCGTGTAATGAGGCCCTATATTACATCTACCCAGGAAAATCAAATATCTTATTAGGAATTTAGTTAGATTCTCGCCTTGCCTGACAATAAAGCTCGAGATAAAGAAGATCCAATATAAGGACCCTCCCGTCCCCTGCACACTTTTCTAAACTGAAAAGACAGTCAATTCTTGAAACTATATACTACTAGTATTTTGAATGATTTCACAAAGAGAGTCTTGGAAAAGACACAGTTTACAGACTTTTAATTACAGTCAATAGTCAGCACATAACAATCACAACAAAATAAAAGGTCCGCAGTTAGCTGACGCATTTCGAGGTGATGCTTCCTTCTTCTTGAGCAAAGCGGACTACAAAATAAAAATGTACAGAAGAACCAGTTCAATATTGTACGTTCTCATCACACGTTGATTACTTTCTATGTTTAGTCCTCTACAACAGTTCACTATTCATGACAGTGATGTAATATTAGTTAAGTGTGATGTAATATTAGTTAAGTGGGTCACAAAAAATACTATGCATAGAGGAATATTGCTTCCACTACATTTCTAAATAGTGAAATAATGTTGAAGCTGGTAGGAGAGAGGAGTCGCGATGCAATGATTCACATATACCAGTATATGTTCCAAGAAGGAGGAATCATTAGAGAAGGATGAATAGGTAGTCCGTCTCACACCCAATAGAGGACTGGCTTTATCTAGTTTCACAGAGACGGCGTCCCGACTTGCTAATAAGCGAGTTGGTTGCTACGGTTACAGACGCTAAACCTATGCAAAGGGTTCGCTCGCCGTACTCGCATGAGGATATGGAATCTTGGTTTTATACACAGCGAGGTGTGTGGATTGAATGACTTGTGGCTTGTCGTGGAAGGATGTAGTCATCTATTTAATACAGTAATGGGGTACATTGTCACAAGTAAGACTTAAGATAATTTATCCCTTTCTTTAGCGTCTGGATGAGTATGTGTGGGAGCGTCTTGAAGCCAGTTTTCCTGCGTGTGACAGCAAGGAAACGGACGCTGTCCGTGCTTTCTTCACATAGACGTAGACAAGTGGAAATTTGTATCTAATATATATTTTTTCCACTGTTGAGTGGAAAGCAGTCTCCCCTTGGGTACTGATTGCAATTATAGAATGTGGAAATATCATAGTAAGATCAGATTACGTATATTAGGCATTTACTAAGTGGATCCTTCTGTTTTAGGAAGTTGGTCGGGGCGTATACTTGTATAGAATAAGATCCTATTACGCATATTATGCACTTCCTAAGCGGAGCTCTCTGTTTGAGGAAGTTGGTTGGGGCAAATTGAATGTGTAGTGAAGTGGACATACCACTCATCATGGGAACTGCTCGAACGTTCGTTTTATTTGAATTCCTGCTGGACCTAACTTCCATGAGGGAAAGTTGGTAAGAAACATGTTAAGTCTTTGATCGCTGTTTCATATAGAGATAACATGTGCATGAGGCACTTGTACCATGGATATCACAACCATGGTCGGGGTTCCACTGTTTAATATTACCTATATTCATTTAAACGGGTAACATCCAGCTGTCTCTTTTGGTTGACCCACTTAACTAATATTACATCACTGTCATAAATAGTGAACTGTTGTAGAGGACTAAACATAGAAAGTAATCAATGTGTGTTGAGAACGTACAAAATTGAACTGGTTCTTCTGTACATTTGTCATTTGCAGTCTGCTTTGCTCAAGAAGAAGGGGTTGTTAGGGAGAATACTAATAAATGGCTAATTTCCCTTACCTAATGAGTCCCTCAGCAGCTTTGCTGCATTACTAGGGTTTATTTTTTTCAGCTGGTAAGAGTGTGAGCCTTTTTACCACTCTTACATGTGTTTTGCTGTGTGTGTTTTTACCATTTGTATGTTCTTGGACTCTGGAGCCTCACCTACTCCATGTGCATCATTTTGTGTGTGTTACACAGCACATGCAGTGCAGTGACACAGGGTTGTATTTTAGACTTCCCACTGACTCCATGTTTCTGGGACTGACTAATGTCTCCCAGAAACATGTAAAGTTGCCATTAACTTTATGTAGTCTCTTTAAACCACAGACCCAGTATACCCGATCTTACATGGAGTATTGGAAAGGGGTAATTATAATCCCTTTTTGTCTGTTTCTCTTGGAGCATTATTTCGCTCCCTTTTCATTAAGACTTGGCTGGTGGCAGTGGTAGCTACCCTATATTTCGTGCTGCGGTTGTCTTATATAACCATGGTATTGTTTTAGGCTATTATATTAGCCTCGAACATGAACCCGCTTGACCAAATATATTTTATTTCGGCTCCAGCTGGGTTTAGTCGCCATTTCTTTATGTTAAAGTCTTCATTGTGTTTTACTCTTTATGTTAAAGTCTTTCTTGTGTTTTACTCTGCGCGCAAATCCAGGTTTGGTCCCTTTGTTCTCTGTCTTTTTGCGGGCTTCTGCACAGAAGCCCTCCTTAAGGCAGCCCTCCTTAAGGCGCCTGAAAGTCTGGGTAGGCAGGATGTGAGGGAGGGGTCTTACGACCCCTGCCATGGGTTCCCTTGGTGACCCAAGTCGCACTCCTGTTTGATTGGCTGGGTGACTGTCCTTGCCAGGACCGCCACCCTGCTGTTTGATTGACAGCCACGCTGTATGAATGGGGGAAAACTGCATAAAAAGCAGGTCTCTGGGACTGGAAAGGCAGAGTCGCCACTGGAACGAAAGAACCAACGAGGAGCTGATGGAAGAGGACCCCTACAACGACTGAACCGCCCGGTGAAGCCCTGCTGCAGGTCCGAATCTTCAGAATCCGACGACAGAGAAGATCCTCCAGGAAACGTGGAAACTTCTTCCCTTGAGCTGGTGGGACCAACCAGTTCGCCCAAACTGCATGCCAGGACCCCTCCTCTCGTCGAATTCGCTGTACAGAGCTACTGTGGGCCGTATAGCCAGGAAGGTCGGACCCTGCTTGGGTTTTAAGGAGCGCACCTTTAATTCAGTGCAGGACCCTCCAGTCTTCCTACTTCTTGTCAGTCCGACAGTCATTTCAGGAACAGTGAGCCTGCAGGAACTACCAGGAACGTCCGCCTCAGCTACAGCTTCCTCTCCGTTTTAAGGTACTATGCAAATCCGGTTGTTCGTTTCGTTCAGCCACGGTGAAAGTGTTTGAAATCTTTCTCCAAAACGAGGGCTTGTCCTTCTGTTCTCTTTGAACTAACTTTTCTGCCAACCAACCTTGTCCAGAACCCGTGGCACAAACTTTACCACGAACTACCCTGAATTGTGTGATCTTGAGCAAAAGACTTTTGACCCATTGACTTTGGCCCTAAGTCTTTTCTTTCTAATTCTATCACTGCAACTTCTCTTGTACAATTGCCCTGAGTACTTACCTGTTGGTGTGGTTCAATTTCTATTAACTTTGTTTTTCCCTCCCTTTTAAATTGCTGGAGTGCCATTTTGCTCCAACTTCATTTTGTGAGCTTAACTTTCACTGGGACTTATTAGGAGTGGTGTGGTGTATTAAGAGTGTGATTTTTAAACTGCTTACAATAGTGTAATGTTATACAACTGAAGAGTGAAATAAATGTATATTCTTTTTACTTGAAAAACCTTGAGTCACTGTTTGCCTGAATCATAGTAATTGCTGTCCTTTGTGTAACTATTTGATACTGCTCACTTACTCTTGAGATAAGTCTAGCTGCTCAGCCATCACTACCACTTTAACTGTGCAGTACGGGTTTGTACCAAAGGTGAATTTGTACTGTCACTTCTAGTCTTAATTGTGTGTGGTGTTCCAAAGAATACTGTATATAATTCTGCCTAACAGGGGTCATCACCTCGATTGTGATTGTTATGTGCTGACTATTGACTGTAATTAAAAGTCTGTAAACTGTGTCTTTTCTAAGACTCTCTTTGTGAAATCATTCAAAATAGAAGTAGTACATACTTTCAAGAATTCACTGTCTTTTCAGTCTAGAAAAGTGTGCATGGGACGGGAGGGTCCTTATATTGGATCTTCTTTATTTCTATGTATTGTGATTCTGTGCCAGGATCACAGTTCCTCCCCTGCACAGAAAAATATTTTGAAGGCACAGATTGTGTGTAATCTCAAATTTCTAAAATGTATATCTTTACGTAAAGGTGTGCATTCATATTACTTGGTTCTGACCATAAAGATTGGCAGAATAAAATAGGCTTCAGTAACAAAAATTTGAAATGTGGACTTGCTTTCTAAATAGGTAACATACGTTGAGGTAGTTGAGGACACCTTCAGAAGTCGTGAGAGAAACAAGTTCTTCTCACATTGAAGACCATCAAGCTGCCCGACAGATCACAGTTCACTACTGTACGCGCCAACAGCCTTCCCCTTTCCTCTATAGGCAGTTAATATATGTTCAGTGGAAAGTTGTTTCAGGGTTGTTTAGCAAACCGAAAAAGGCAGCCAATATTGTCATTCTAATTTAGCCATCTGCTGAATCTTATCCCCAAGTATTCAAAGCTCTCACAGTTAGGCAATCTTTCACCATCACAAAAGATCGTAGGATGTTGATACCGTTTACTCGAGAAACCATGTAACACTTGGCAATATTCATCCTTAGTCTTCGAAGAGCCATAATGTTGACATAGCCCTCTACTAAGGTTTGTAGCAATTGTTAAATTCAAGTTTAAACGGCAGCATCATCTGCATAATTTAGGACAGGAAATTATCTACCCCCACATTGTGGAACATCGGCATCCATCTTCTACAAAACGCAGGGCATATAATCTATCTATCTTTATAAAAGTGAACATTTGTGGGTTTGTTTGTGGCATGGCGAAGCATTTCTTCATATACAAGTCCACACAGTTTCACCAATCTGCACCAAATTGTGAATAGTTATGTTAGGACCCTCCGGACAATACTGGATACAAGACATTTCGCCAACCCACCCTGCTCCCCGAATTTCAGCGAAAGTCAAATTTTGTTTGTGGGTTTGTGGCTTGGTGAAGCGCCGTTCCTTATACAATTCCACATCGAGGATTGCGTTCACTATCCCATAAAAGCGGACTATGAGGCAGAACCATTCTGGTGAATCCCTCCGCAGAGATGGCGTTTAACTGGATGTTTTGGCTGTGGCTTACTAGAGAGTGGGGTTCTCACCCAAAACGCTATCCTATCAAAAAGTTCAAGTGCAATGGTTTTTTCGTCAGTGAAGAGCATGTCTGTGAAGTCCTCATTTGTCAAGATTCAGTGTTTTGCATGCAACACTGTTTCCCCTTGTTCACATCATGCATCATAGATGAGGGCCTAAAACATCCCCAAAACACCATTATTCTACTGTACATAAACACTGCACATAAATAGTGCACAATATGAAAAACAACATAAACACAGAAAGCGAACAGACTACTGATACTGCGCAGATATTGTCCAGCATTTGAACATATTTAAGAGGGAGACTGTGCACTAGGATGAGGGAGGTTTGTTTGCATGCAAAAGCACTCTATATTGTGACGTACAAATGCATTGCAGTACACCATTTCCAACCCAGAGTTTGCAGAACACTTTATATTGCTCTGTTTGTGATTTCAATCCCGTGAATTGGGGACAGCTGAGATTTGAGCTGCAAAGCTTGCTTGCTCGCTACTCTAAGCACTCCTCTCTCGTTATTCAACTCGACCTCTGAGCTGCTTTCGACACTGTCCATCACCATATTTTTTCCTCAGGCTTCTATCACTGGTATTTCTAGCACTGTTCACAACTGGTTGTGCCCCTATTTATCTCACCGCACATGCTCTGTCTACTGGGCTGGACAGTAATCTCTCTCCCTCTTCGCTTTGGGGTACCACAAAAGTCGGTTCTCAGCCCTTTACTTTTCTCTACATATACAATTCCTCTGTCAGCTATTATTTCTTATTATAATCTCTCCTAACATGTATATGCGGATGATACTCAAATGTTCTACTCCTTCTCTTCCCTCTCAGACTCCCCCGCATTCAAAGCACTCCGCTTGCCTTTCCTCTATCCAGTCTTGGATGTCGTCCTACTTTCTACATCTGAAATAATCGAAGATTGAAATTCTATTATTTCCTTCTTCCTGTATTCCGTCTTCTATCCCCCCTCCATTCTTTTCTCCCCATCTCAGCTACCTTTTAGCTTACTCCGCTCTTAATCTTGGCAACACTTTCAATCCTTCTTTGTCCTTCTCCTCTCACATCCTTGCTACTGTGCGGCCTTGCAGCTTCTATATTTTCAATATACTGAAAGCTCACCCCATTTTAACCTTCAGGGCAACCAAACTCCTTGGGCCTCATTACAAGAAGGGCGGAATGGGTTTAACAGCGCCAGTAATGGTGCTGGCGCCATTAAACCCATTCCGCCCTATTATGAGGTTCCCTCGCGGGACCCGCTCTCGGACCAGGGAGCTAACACCCCAATAGGAATGGGGTGTTCGCTCCCTCCCCATTCCTATAGAGCCCTATGGGGGCTCGAATGGGAATGGGGAAGGACCAGGTCTGGGTTCCCTGAAGGAGGAAATACCGGGTCCTCCAAAGTTGAAATGGCCAGGTATTTCCCCATTCAGGGAACCCGGACACGATTTTGGAGGCAGCCATGCCCTTATTAAAGCTGCCTCCAAAATCGTAATGAGGCCCCTTGTCTCCAGCTTTATCTTGGCTCAGCTCGAGAACTGCTCTTCTTTATTCCTCGGTCTTCTCTGCCTCCTCTCTTGCCCCATTTCGGTCTACCTACCACTCATCCGTCCGTCTTATTTGCTCCCTTCCCTATCGTAGTTCCATTTCTTCTACTCTTAACTCGCTTCATTGGTTGTCCTTTGAACATCGTCTCCAATATAATTTGCTTTCTATTGTCTTTAAATGCCTTTATGGCATGGCTCCTCCCTATCTCTCCTCTCTCGTCTCCTGGTACCAACCACCACTCCTCCTCTGGTCTCATTCCCTATTTCTCATTTCTGTCCCTCTTCCTCCTTGTGTCCAATCACGCTTACGCTCATTTTCCTTACTGACCCCCAAACTTTGGAACTTTCTGCCTCTATTAGTTCTCTTGATTCATTTGCATTATTTCTCTCTCACTTGAAATCACACCTTCTTTCCTCTACGTAACAAACTCTTTCTCGTTATTTGTACCGTTGACTGACTTTGCCTGTTGTCTTTTTACATTGTTAAGCGCTTTGGCATAAAGCCCTATATAAGCACAAATAAATCTGATCTAATCAAATCAAAACTGTTCTTTCATCACCCTCCTGATGAAGCGTGTCAGTGATCTCACAGAGATCTAAATGTACATTAAAGTGAAAAGGATTGTTGATGGTCAGATCCACGCAGGACATTTCATTTTGTATATAGAGTGTCCTCTTATCCCTATAGAATACCCACAGCACTTACTCATTTTGAGACATAGTTATCCTCTTCTGTGGGTCCGCCAACGGTGTCAAAATAGATACCCGACCATGTATGGTACATTCTAATAGTTAACAGCCGTTGCTGTATGTCTTTAATAGTAGCAGTAGTAAAAATCTCCCTCACCTTGACATGTATCACTGGCCCGGAATTTTAGGCATTGGAAGTTCCAGAAAGCAGGAGAGTACAGCAAGATTAAGCAGCTCACAAGTTGCAAAGCACAAAGAACAATACAGCTCAAAAGGTCCTTCTCAGGCCGAATGGGGTATGATAATGAGATCACATGACACTCTAGAGTCAGGAGTTTAATTGGGTTTTTTTGCATACAGGATTGAGAACAGCAATCAAATTTGGGTGCTTCAATGACAGGGCCCCTTGGCTCTTGAATTCCAAATACACAGAAATCACTCATTTGATAGGTGCTTCTCCATACCTTGCATGCAGCCACTTGTACTTCGTAGGAGGTTGATGAATGATGCCATATCAATGGGGTACCACAGAGGGGGGTGTGGCTAGCAGCCATGGGAGGAGGAAGTGGGCTCTGTGAGCTCCTGAGATCCGAAAATCGATGTGCTGAAAAAACATACGGTAAAAGCTAGTCAAATGACCTGGAAACCCACAAGCAGAAGCCTGAAGCATCAGTGAGGTTCCGTACGGCAAGTCGAGGCTCGAGTGTGCTGTATTCCTGGTTGTCACTTTAAAAATCCTCGCACCATTGCCAAACACCCATAGCCCAGTCCCAGCAACCAGATGCCTCCTACTTCAATTCCTATGCTTAACTTTAACTGACGAGCATCCTCTAGCAAAGAGACCCAGATTAAGGACGCTCTGGTCAACGCCAAATCCCTCACTTCCCACACATTAGACATTGCTGACCTTATCAAGACACAAGACCTTGACTTCATTGCGATATCGGACATGGTTACATGCAGCCTCGGGTCCACTACTTTCTCTTGCCATTCCGTCTGATTACTCCATCACTAGATGTGACCACAGTACATCACAATCTAGAGGGGGTGGAGTTGCTTTCATCCACAAAAACACTCTTGGCTTGAGAGTTATACCTAATCTAAACATCAAGTCAGCTGAGCTTCTCTCGGTAAAGCTACCATTATCGCCGAATCAAACAGCAACACTACACCTTATTACAGACCCCCTGGCCCTTTGTGGATGAGATCACATCTCTAGTTCTAGACAAATCTAAATCTAATTCGCAAATTATCCTCCTGGGAGACCTCAACTTGGGCTACCAAGATCCCAACGACCGTATTGCGTTAGACCTCGCCAATACATTAACTGACCTAGGATTTACCCATCACATCCAAGATCCGACTCACATCAAAGGGAGGTCACTCGACTGGCTAGCTGATGCTAACTGCAACATTAGTTTACAAACTAATTCTCTCTGCGCTTGGTCAGATGATCACCACATATAACTTTCAATGTTGAAGCCACCAACAGACCCACACCTACGATCGTGCCTGCCTTGCACACGAGAAACAAAAGGGACATAACAAACGAAAAATGACTCCCCCTTATTCTTCCCACCCTTAATAAAGTTACAGATTCGGGGGGCGTGGCTAACTAGCCATGGAATAGGACGTGCTCCGTGCTGGGCTCCTGCCAATCCGACAACATTTTGCTAATTTACGCATTGGAAACTGCTACAAGTGCCTGGAAATATTAGGATCAAGCGTTGGAACACATGTGCCATTGGAATCTCGAAGGAAGAGTCAGTCGTGCCTGGATCTCACGAGATAAATGGATTTTATTAAGTGCAGCCGTGGGGATACTTTGTTGCCAAGATGGCGGCGAACAAAGGAAAGGTTGGCGGAGTCGTGAAACGAAACTGACTTCTCTGAGTACATGGAGCGGCTGCAGGCGACTGCCTAAGGAAGAGTATTGTGCACCTCGGTGAAACTGGGTTGCTGGATTACAACCCCAAGTGAATGGCAGTAGCGATCGAATAGCGTTGCGAGATCGCTGGAACAGGCTCTGGGAACTGAGGCGGCTTGCAAGTGTATGCAAGACGGCCGGACCTCGCCGCTTGTGAAGTGGAAACATTGACTGCTGACAGACGATATCAGGGGTGTCCCTTGGCCCTGCACCGACGAGGCGGTGCTCCCGAGACCGGCTGCTGGGAGCACTTCTTAACGGATACAATGAAGCAGATGGCAGCCATAGGCGAACGCGGCACCCAGCTGTATGCAGGGTAGCCGCGCTTGTGAGGTGAGAGACGCAAGATCTGTGAAACGGACAGGGGCACGGGTGAAGGCCGTAACGACACTGACGGCGAAGGCTGCGAGTGGCGCGGACTGGGCAGGCGTCGGGCGGCGCTAAGAACATTGGGAACTGCTTGGCTCGAAGTACGGGAGTCGCCGCATTCAAATACACGCTGTGAGCTGAGGAGCGGTCGGAGGGGCTTAAGGAAGGCGCTGTAAACCGCTGTAGCTGTGGTACAGGGCCCACTGGAAAGTACTATACACGGAAAGTTGCTGCCAGGCGATCATACACACAAGGCCCACATATGCACACTAACAAATGGTCAAGCTGGCGGACGTGAAGAGAGTAATGCAGAAAGACTGTCATTGGAATCTGATGAGGATGTAATCAAAGTTTACAGAAAACGGCCTGTGAGGCTAGGGAGGCCAGTGGAGTGCAATACCAACGTACTACTTACAGGGGCACCAGGTGACAATGAGGGCGGACCAGGTACCGATAAGTGAAAGTGATTATTATAACCTTAAAAGAGACGCCCAACCTGGCATACACCACATGTGCCCAGGCAACCCGACTACAGGGGGCTGTGTCAGCGAATACGAGTGCCAACAAGAATTATGTGCGGAAAGTAATACGTGGGAGGCTACAATCCACCTGAATAGCAATCTCATGTGCCATAGTAAATGTTAGTTGGAAGATAGAGACCCCAACGACTGAAAGAACTGGAGGAGTCAACAACGGCACTGAGCCGGAGCCATACACGTGTGAAGGGTGGCGCTATGTCGGTGAAAGGATTAAGAGCCAAGACCAAACAACCCACAATGGAGGTCTTTGCAAAAACGCAGAGGACCCTACAACATCGGCGCAGAGTACGGGCGCGACTCCTACGGAAGAAGACCCAGAAGGAGACAAACATCAGATCCTGGAGGCTATTACGGAGTTGAGCACTAAATGGGGCTTGGCAATGGCAGACCTACGAACATCCCTGGAGAATAAAATTGATGCGGTAGGAACTGAACTTACCCTGTTACGGCAAGATGTCAGGGCGCTGGCAGAGAGAACGAGTGGTTTGGAAAGTGCAGTAAAAACCAATACAGATGTTAGCACGAATAATGCAAAGGAAGTTCATGTGCTAAAACAGCAGGTGGCCAATCTGGAAAATCGGGTGGAAGAAGCGGAAGGAAGGGCGAGAAGAAATAACATACGGGTGGTTGGCCCGCCGGAGGGGGAGGAAGACCAGGACCCCACAAACTACGTGGAGAACATGATCCTCCAGGAGATAGGAGCGGACAAGCTTTCGCAGGGGTTCACGGTGGAGCAGGCGCATCACGCCTTAATGAGGAAACCACGACCTGGGGCTCCACCAAGACCGGTCATCGCGAAGATTTTGAACTATAGAGACAGAGAGAAGATCCTGGAATATTTTCGTAAAAGCGGAACAATAGAGAGAGCATCCACCAACATCACGGCATATCCAGATTATATGATGCTGGTGCAAGGGCAGGGATATAGCTACGTGGCCATCAAGAGGAGGCTGCGTGCAGCAGGCATCAAGTATATGCTTCTATACCCAGCGAGGTTGAAGGTGTTATATAAGAGCAGAGCCCTTTTTTTGATACTCCGGAGGAGGTGGTGGCATGGCTGGACCTGCAGGGTTGCCCAGAACAAGAAGTGGACCGCGACCGGCAGGAGGGGAATAACTGAAGAACTTGCACCATTGACACAGAGGGGGTAAGTGGGAGGGTGATCCTGGTTATACTGGGAAAGTGAGACCGGTTGAACACTGGGTAGCATTCGGGCCTTGTGCCCGGTATGGACTGGAATATAGTGGGTAAAATGTACTTGGTAGCTGCTTAGCATTAACATAAAGCGTAATAAATTCAGAAATAGGAGCAACAGAACGGAAGCAATCCACCCCGAAATACTAATAGTTAAGTGGCCATTAAGGCGGCTTCACCCTACTGAGCCCTGAGCATAGGCTAGTGCTAGACAGGGCTAGATGTGGGGGTGCCTGAGATCCAGGAATGGAGCTGGGCAACAGTTGGGGAGGGTGTTGTTGGGGAAGGGATGGGGGGAGGGAGGGGAGGGAGGTGGGCGGGTGGGATCGGCTGGAGGTAAGGGAGGTGAATATTAACGAGCTATGGGAGATCTTAAGATAGTAACATGGAATGTCAGAGGACTTAACAGTTATTTGAGAGGAATAAGGTCATGCTGTATTTGAAATGGCAAAAGATAGATATTGCACTGCTACAGGAGATGCATCTGACACGGGAAAAGATGGAGCTGGTGGGGAAAAAATGGAAAGGGATTGTAGTGGGTTCTTCGTACTCTGCCTATGCTAGAGGAGTATTGGTCTGGGTGGCGCCACACGTCCCGTTCCAGCTAATACAGGAAGTGGTGGAAACTGATGGGAGGATGGTTATAGTGAGAGGGCTGGTGGAGAATAAAGAGGTATGTATTGTAAACACGTACGCCCCCAATCAAAACACGGCAGCATACTTCACGACTCTGTGCGCCAACCTTGGTATGTGTGTGGGTGGTGCGGTGATCTGGGGAGGGGATTTCAATTGTGTACTGAACCCCAAGGTGGACAGATCGGATGACAAGATTGATAGGCCCACCCCAGCGGCTAAGGCATTGCAGATGCTGCTCGATGATTTCGGCTTGGTAGACGTGTGGAGAACGAAACATCCTAATGGGAAGCAATATTCGCACTACTCAGCCCCGCAGCAGCTGCACACACGACTAGATTATGTCTTTGCCATGCCAGATGTAGTGATAGAGATGACTCAAATAGAATATAAGGCGAGGGTCCTATCAGATCACTAGCCGCTGGTCCTAGGGTGGCAAAACTGCCACCTAAGGGCGCGGATTCCGACATGGTGCCTCCGAGCAGAGGCGCTTAAAGATCCAGTTTTTAGAGAGGATATGAGAGATGAGATTACTAACTATTTCGAGGTGAACACTGGTAGTGTTGACTCGGCAGGTATACTATGGGAAGCCTTTAAGGTTGTGATTCGGGGGGGGTTGCCATAGCTAAATCAAAGGGTCTGCAGGGCGGGGTCCTGGCTGACCTAAAAAGAGCAGAATATGAACTAGAAAGAGCATTACGAAGTGGTGGGATGGATACGGAGCTAGTGCTCAAATTACAGCAACAGTTTGCGGAACACTGGGAAAGGCTCTGCAACTTTAACTATAAAAAGTATGTAGAGAGACAGCATGCGGGAGGGGATAAAATGGGCTGCCTCTTAGCGTGGCTATATAAGAGCGAAACCCCTAGGCCCCCGATTAGGACAATAACCAGAAAAGATGGTGAGGTAGCGGACACCCAAGAAGGAGTTAATAAGGAGTTTGCGGATTATTACGGGGTGCTATACGAGGATAAGGAGAGGGGCAGCCAAGAGGAGATAATTCAAACACTAGAAGATATAGGATTGCACAAGATAAGCAAAGGGGTAAGAGAAGAGCTTGATGCACCAATTACCTTGGAGGAGTTGGAGGAGGTCGTGAGGCAGTTGCCTACCAGTAAGACCCCAGGAGCGGATGGGTTCCCTAGTGAATTTTATAAAGTATATAAGGAGGAAGTGCTCCCCCCAATGCTAGAAATGCTTAATGAAGCGTTTGAGGTGGGACGGTTGCTGGAGTCACTCAGAGAAGCGATCATAATACCGCTCCTCAAACCCAACAAACCAGGGCATAGCTGTGGCTCCTACAGGCCTCTGTCGATGCTGAACCAGGACAGCAAGATATTGACGAAATAGATTGGCAAATAGCATTGCGGAAAGTAATTAGCAAATTAATACATCCAGACCAAACATGCTATGTCCCAAATAGGAATATAACTCACAACCACAGGCGACTTCACCGGGTGGTCGAATGGGGGTGTAAAAATGAAGGCGAAAGGGCGATTGTGTCTTTAGACGCAGTAAAAGCTTTCGACTCGGTTAGGTGGCCATGGCTGTTGGCAGCCCTGGGAGGGTACGGAGTGGGGCCAGGTTACATCAGGTGGGCGAAGATGCTATACAGTGAGCCGCTAGCCAGAGTTCGAACAGGAGCAGTGATATCTGAGAGATGGCAACTTAGCAGGGGCACCAGGCAGGGGTGCCCCTGGTCCCCGATGTTGTACATTCTGGCTCTGGAGCCCCTGGCAATATACCTCAGGCAACAATATGAGACGATAGGTATTGAGGTAAGGGGGGGAAAGACACCTAACATCCCTATATGCGGACGATTTGTTATTATACTTGAAATACCCGGAAGAAAATCTCCAATATATTCTGGAAGTGATGGAGAGGTATGCAGGGCTGTCCGGCATAGCGGTGAATCCCCAAAAATCTAGCATGTTCCCGCTAGGTAGCTATAAGGGAACCCCTGTAGAAAGGTTACTGGTGTTGCAAATACCATGGACGGTTAGTTCTTTCCGTTACCTTGGAATAGATGTGTATCACACGGCAGAAGAGGAACATAAGCACAATACCGAGATAGCCATTGAGAAAATCCGTAAATGTATGAAGTTTTGGGAGAAGTTGCCCTTAGCAATGATGGGACGTGGGGCAATGCTTAAGATGGTGGTCCTGCCTAGGCTTCTACATTATTTTAGTAATAGTCCACATATGATAAAACTAAACTGAACAGTATGTGTAGGGACTTCCTGTGGCACGGTACCCGGAATAGAGTGGCGCTATGGAAGTTGCAGAACCTCTATGAAAAGGGGGGTATCAAACTGCCTAATTTCGAGGTTTATTATGCAGCGGGTCAACTACAATATGTGGCTAAATGGCTCTCTGATGAAGCGACCCCTGAACTTAGGTTGTTTGGGCAGGACTGTGCCCCATTTTACTTAAAGTAAATTATCTGGTTGCCTGAGTCAGAAATGAAGGAGCGCCCTGGGATGATGATGCTTAGGTGGAAAATGTGGCGTCGAGCATGCCGGATGATGGAAGACCCATTCCCGTGCTCCCTGCAGGTACCGCTAGTTGCTTTAGCAGGGGGGGATAAGCAGCTAAGGGCGATTATCAGAACCTACTGGGAATCGGTTGGACTGGCAACGTTAGGCGAGTTTTGGCAAGAGGAGACTATCAGGGATTTTGAAGGACTTGGGGAAGAGGAGGGATTGCATACTGGCCAATATGTTACGTATCATAGGTTGGTGCAGAAAATTCGGAAAACATGGCCTGAAACAATGTTGACAGAGGAACCAGACGCTATTATGGGGACAACATATGAAATATCGGAAGGGGGCATGAGATTTCTAGATTGTATGAGATGGTGATGACTAAGGTTGGGAAAGAATTGACACATTTGAGATTGGACTGGGAAGCAGAGGTAAGAGCCCAGATGGAGGATGGGATGTGGGAACGTGCCCTGGGATACCACAAGAAAGTGTCAAGAAATGCCAGACTTAAACAAATACAGCTTTATATAACGCATAGAGCATATATGACTCCTCTGAGGATATCTAAGTTCGGAAATGCTGGGCGACAGGCATGCCCTAAGTGCGACAAGGAAAACGCTGACATGAGACATATTTTTGGTCATGCCCAGTAATTGAGTGTTTCTGGGGAGAGGTGGCACAAAAACTAGCAGAGAAGGGGGTCACGCTTGTCATAGACACAGCCTGGGCCTGCTTGCTGGGAGGGTTCCCCAGATCACGGAAACTTAAACATGTTGGGAAACTGAAAGATTTGGCATATGTGCTTGCAAAGCGGAGGATTGCCATGGGATGGAAAAAGTGTCACAAGCCACGGGTGGTGTGGTGGAGGGAGTTGGAGAAATGGGCGGAGGCTGAAACGGTGGTATGGCAAGAGGCGAGTAGCATGAGTGGGGAGGAAGAAGCGGGTACCCTGATGGCATGGAAATTATTAATAGCAGAACTGTTCGGAACAATATTGGGTCCAGCGGAATCCGAGGAAAGCGAGATCCTGCCACATGTAGCAGATACTGAATGCGAAGAACAAATAGGCTCGTAAAGGGGGGTGGGATTGAGGGAGCAGTGGTTAGACACTAAATGATGTTTAATGTAACAGTTGTAACTTGCACTGCGTGTTTGGTTTGTATTGTTGGTTAGTTTGAATAAAATTAATAACATTTTTTTTAAAAAAAGTTACAGATTCCTGCTCCATGCTCACAGGCCTAAATTCTATAGCTCCCATTAAACTTAGGAAATCTGAACTTCACGCACATCTCAACTCGTGGTTCACACCACAGCTAAGAGTGCTCCGTAAAGCTAAACGTTGTGCTGAATCCCATTGGAAAAACTAACCTTCTGAAGCCCACAAGGAAAGTCTTATCTTAGCCTCCCTCAATTACAAAGAAGCTATCTTCCAGGCTAAAAAAGAGATTTTTAACAACCGCATCTCTCAAGCAGACTCTAAGATCAAATCATTATTTGAGATTCTAAAGGAACTCGAATCACCTGCCCTGCCACCTGATACCTGTATCAAAGACAGTAAATGGTGCGCTAACATTCAGACCGCACTCTTGGACAAAATTGCATCCCTCCAAATAAAAATCAAAAATAAGCAAAATTGCTTAGACAGATAAGCCCCGTATCACTCTTTCGAGTACGTCCCCCTCGGCCACCCCTAACATTAAACCTTTTACCCTCTCTCCCCTCTCTATAGCCGAAGTAGAAGGTATAATTAACAAAATCAAACCATCCAAATATCAAGGTGACCCGTGCCCTGCTTCTATCATAAAGGAAGCTTCACACGAGCTAGCTCCATTTATCACGGCCTTTCAAAACAGGCATTGTCCCGGACAATCTTAAAGACGCTTGGGTCATCCCCTTGCTCAAGAAACCGTCCCTAGACCCCAGTATACCAACTAATTACAGACCTATCACTACTGTCCTGTTTATGCTCAAAATATTACATCGAGCAGCCTACCTGCAGATATGATATATGATATGATATGGCATTTGTAACGCGCCTATACACAAGTGTTTCAAGGCGCTTGAAGTCAACAATCTTCTTGGTCTGAGACAATCTGGCTTCCGCCCCAGGCGTGGGACAGAAACGGCTTTGATCGACCTCAAAACACAAATTGAGATTTTAAAAGACAATGGGAAATTAGCTTTGCTTTTACTAATTGACCTCTCTGCTGCTTTTGGTTTGGTCAATCACCAAATCCTGTGCCAGCACCTTACATCAGCCGCCCACTTCTCTGATTCTGCCACTGCTTGGATAAGTTCCTTCCTAAACAATAGATCCATGCAGGTTTTCTCCCCTTTAGCTGCCGCGGACCCTGCCCCCATTCATTGTGGTGTCCCCCAGCGCTCATGTGTGTCCCTTACACTTTACAATGGGCCTCATTCCGAGTATGGCGGTAAGGGATACCGGTCACCGTTAACGAGACCGGTGCCGGTAATCCCTTACCGCCACATTCCGAGTTCCCTTTGCGCCCTCGTCCTTAACGCCTGCTTGTAGCAGGCGTTAGGGACGAGGGCGCAAAGGGGCTTTTAAGCCAATAACGGTGACCGTTATTTGCAATTTCCCCATTCCCATTGAGCCCTATGGGGGCTCATTTGGGAATGGGGAAGAGCCCTGGAGAATGGGAAATTACCGCCCTGGTCAACTCGGAATAGGGCGGTAATTTCCCATTCCAGCAGGGCGGTGCCGGTACGGGTCAGGCGCCGACCAAGGCGCTAATAGCGCCATTGGTTAGCGCCAGACTCGGAATGAGGCCCAATGTTTTTAACCAAACCACTTTTTGATGTTCTTGACTATCTGGGTGTCACATACACTAATTATGCTGATGACAACCAGATACTCATTCCCATCACGGGTGATAATTCAGTGGACACTAAATCCTTGAACAACATTTACATGGTCATTCAGGCTTGGATGGCCCAACATGAACTTTGCCTCAATGATGAATGATGACAAGACGGAACTTCTCATTCTGGGTTCCACCCAACGTCTTAATAAACTAGACCACGCCTTCAAGTCCTTCATCATTGACGGCAACGTCATCAACGTCTCCAAGGATGCAAAAATGTTAGGAATTTATCTTGACTCAACACTATCACTGACAAAACAAACTAATGCAGTCAGGTCTCGGTCGGCCTACACATGTAAATTGATCACGGCTTGCAGACCATTTCTGTCCACCCCCAACTGCATCATACTGGCCAGAACTCTTATCATGTCTAAGATAGACTGTTGCAGCGCCCTCTATCTAGGGACTAGCCAGTCCAACATTAACAAACTACAAATTACCCAGAACAATGCTATTAGAGCGGCATTAATCATCCCGAGAAACCAACACATCTCTGACCACAGAAGTAATCTTCTTTGGTTGCCTGTCAAGCACATAATCTCTCTGAAAACTCTTGCCTTGACGCACAAGTGCCTGGCCAACAAGGCCCCCTCCTACCTTGCCAATCGCCTTACTCTTCACACGTCCACACAACCCATGAGAGTAGCCCAAATCTACACTCTCTCCCTTCCTAGATTCAAACTACAAAAAGGAGGGGGTGCAAGCTTCCCTGTCTTGGCTACCAAGTTATGGAACTCCGTCCCTATTGACATTAGAACTGTGCCATCATTACACTCTTTTAAGAACAAAACCAAATCATGGCTCTTCGCACAAAACTGATATGCGTGTTGTGCTACTCCTGACATGGCCTGCGGCCCGAGCTCTGATTATGTGACCACACTGCCTTGTTTGTCCTTTTACATATTTTGCCCTGTACGTATGTATGCTGCCTCACTGCTACCTGCAACCTGTATCATGGTTAGTCTAGCAGCACCAAGCACTTGACCCCTACGCCTTTTCGGTTGTATTGTACATATATACACATTGTGATATTGTACATATCGCCCTATTCCTAACTGACATGAACTTTCTGCTATCTAGCTCATACCAATATGGGTCTGTAAATTGGTTGAGCATGTTTCCATTCCTTACTGTATGTAACTGTAACTTTTTCTCCTCAAAGATTACGCGCCCAGTTGCCTGTGGGCCCGGTGCGCTTTATAAATAAATAAAATACAAATACAGAAATACTGTGTTGCAGAACTGGCGGAGTGACTGTCCCAAAATGGCAGATGCTGCTTCAGGATGGTGGTGGCTCCGAGGCGGATGCGTAGCTTTTAAGAGCGGTGAAAGCCGCATGAGGCTAGGAGATATTACTGGATACTGGCTCCCCAGCTGTTAAGATACCAACGTGGAGGAGGCAGAGGCGCGGATTCAGCTGAGGCTCGAGCTGCGGGAACGTAGCATTGCAGAGCCCCGGAAACAATTAGAGGACTGCAGCCGGAGGAGAGGAGCCATCACGGCAACACAGCGGAGAGGCTGAAGGAGCAGGGAGCCGACGCTCGGCAGAGAAGCCAAGGGTTGCGTGGGCATGATCGTGCCCTTGGAGCGATAACAGCCTGTGGAGGGGAGGAGGGAGCGAGCAGCTACTTTTGGCGAGTTCCTGGGCGCTGGGCTCGGGAACTTATCATACAGAGGTTGGAGGAAGTGCAGAGGTTGGCGGTGCCCCGGACCAGACACGGCAGACGGTAAGGAGTTGGTGGGAGTACGGGGGCCCTGAATATCTATACAGAGGCGCCTTGAAAAAAGGTGCCCCCCTTCCACTCTCAGAGTATGTACAACGGACCACGGCACAGTAAGGGATTAGGCCCACCCCCTGTATACGGTTGGGCCCGGACCCAGAACATGGACTGGACTGGCAGAGGGGAAGACAAGGCCCGAGTTGGGCAGAGCTAACGCCTGCAGGGGACACTAAGGGGTGCAACTGAGAGAGGGGCAGCATTGGCCGAGGCGTTGATTCTGGCCACTTCGCCAAGTGCTGGCGGTGTTGCACCTCCCGAGTTAGGGGATTGAAGACCCGGGTGAGGGGTGCATGTGCAATGGGGCCAACCAAAGTGGCACAAGACCCCAGATAACCACAGGCATGACAAAGTGACAAAGAAATAAAGAGCCATCACAGGGGCAGCGGTGGAGATAGGAGAGAGTCATATTGCGCAGGAGGCGCGGGAGACCTAGCTCCTGCATAGCCACGGCCGTGCAGGGAGAATGACTGAAATAGCGTGGTGCTGTGCCAGCTGGGTAGGAGGGAGCAGCTGGAGGACACCGCCCCTGGATGGTGGTGCAGAAGATCAAGTGTGATATGTGACTTCTAAAGAGGTGGTGCGCAGAGCGCTGGGCACAAGACGCGATTAAACAGGACACTGAGACACAAACTGGTAGATGGGCCCAAGATACCCATAGCAATTGGGACACCGACCTCTGGTGTACACACTGGTGGGCTATACATCACGCGGGTCACCCAACCACGAATGACCTAAGACTCCAGAGTGTGGTAGCAGGTGCAGGTTCCTTGGACATTACACATCCCAACGCGAGAGAGGCTAGTCCTCTATAGAGCACTCACCAGGGGAGAGCCTCATTGAAGAGAAGCAGAGACAGGTGACCACACCATATCAGTGTGGCACGCCTTGCAAAATACCGGAGGACCAGATCCTGAAGTTCCGGGGCTAGGGGAAACTCCTTTGGAACTATTTGGTGGCCAGAACCCAATAGTTTCATCAAGCAAGATGATGTCCAAGAGCGGCAAGACAAAAAACAAACTAACCACACTTGAAACCTTTGCGTCAGGCCAAACACCCCGGAGAGAAAAGAAAGACAACGATAAAATGAGGGAGCAACTGCCGCCCCCTGGCAGCCAAGGAGCCGGGAAACCAACAAATCCTAGAAGCTATCACCATGCTGCAAGACACACTGGAGGGCAAGATCGAGGCTGTAGCCATCAATGTGGCACTGCTGCGCCAAGATGTCAGAGCAATTGCGGATCGCACATGCAACCTGGAGGAGCAAGTAAAAGAAAACACAGAAATCGGGGCGCAGGCAAGGAAAGACATTGATGTCCTCAAACAAAGAGTGAAATTACTGGAAGACCGAGCAGAGGAATTGGAAGGCCGAGCCTGCCAAAATAATATACGCCTCATTGGCCTGCCGGAGGGGTTCGAAGGATCGGATCCCACCACCTATGTGGAAAACGTACTGCTACAGGAAGTTGGAGCGGGGGCGAACACTCCCAAGTTTTTCCAATAGAAAGAGCGCATCGCTCCGTCATCAGAAGGCCGCCACCATAGGTACTCAACTATAAAGGACGTGAAAAAATTCTAGCTTTCTCCAGGGCTGGGGGGACGATACAAAGGGACTCTGTAAGGATAGCAGTGTATCCGGACTATACATTTCAAGTTCAGAAGCGGAGAGCACACTTTATCTCCACCAAAGCTAGTCTACAGAAGGCCGGACTTAGGTATATGCTAATGTACCCAGCGAAACTAAAAGTGATCCACAACAGCAAAGCCCTTTTCTTCGAATCACCGGAGGAAACGTAGGAATGGATGGACAGGACGCAGATGCCGGAAGAAGCAGAGCACAGCCAGGAAGTTGGACAGCGTTGATGGACATGATGCAAGCTGATGACATAACATTAAAACTGTGTAGCTAAGCGGCAGAATGGGTTATACCAATGCCACATAAGTGAATAATGGAATGTAACGGCAATAATATGATCAGATAAAATAGCGGGAGCATTATGGAGTGCCAGACACCCGGTAAACGGGACGCTAACGCAAGACCCGCTACCCCCCCCTTAGTTAAGTAAGGGCTATAGTATAGAACCCGCCCGTAGCGCACCAAGAAACTAGTCTTGCGACCAGGTTGAATGGCGCGGAAACAGGATTATCCCAGCATGCATGGCATAGAGGGACCAGTAAAGTTTGAAGTGTGTTATGTGTTGGGTTTGGGGGGGAGGGATAGTAACGCGGAGCCTATCAAAGATAATTGCAGACTGCATCAAACTCCTTCTGAGGCTGGCCAGAAGCTGGTGGCCCCACTGACACCATAGACGCGGGCTATAATGGCTGGCACTATTAGAATAATGACCTAGAATGTCAGGGGGCTTAACAATTACTTGAAACGCAAAAGAGTGAACATGTATCTCCGGAGGAATAAAGCTGGGATAGCGCTGTTGCAAGAAATGCACTTAGATGCACAGAAGCAGAAGAAATTAGAGAGTGTGGGGAAGGGTAATGGTGGGCTCTACATACTCGACTTATGCAAGGGGGATCCTCATCTGGATAGCCCCCAACATTCCTTTCAAAGTGCTGACAGTGAAAACCGACAATGAGGGTAGAATGGTCATATTACACTGGTAACTGGAAAACAGGGAGGTTTGTGTTGTTAATACCTACGCCCCTAGCCATGATGCTACGGTATTTTTTAGATCGCTGTATACAAGGCTAGGCCCTTACAAGAGTGGCACCTTGATATGGGGGGGAGACTTCAATTCAACAGATCAGATGCCAAACACAGACGACCATCCCCCTGGCTAAGGTTCTGAATTCACTAGCAGAGCACTTTCAGCTGCGAAACCTGTGGAGAGCCGAGCATAGAGGGGAAACAGGATATTCCCATTACTTAGCACCACACAAAGTATATACCAGGATACACTACATGTTTCCTGGGGTGGAGCACAAATTGGAATTTTCAGAGTTAGAGTATCTAGACAGAATACTGTTGGATCACTCGCCGCTTGTGGCAAGATGGAGTGTTCGCCCCAATGAGGCCCATTCCCATGTGGAGATTGAGGAGTGAATCACTGCAAGATACGGCGTTTGCTGAGCATGTTAGGAAAAGAACGGTGGAATTCCTTACAGTGAATGAGGGGAGTGTGCAGAAGGTGGGTACAGTCTGGGAAGCGCATAAAGTGGTTATCAGAAGGGTAATGATAGCGGAATCAGGCGGGGTGCAGAAAGTCCGAGTAAGAGAACTGGCAAAAACAGAGGAGGAATTGAAAAGGCATGAGGGGGTTTCCTTGACAAGCAAGGAACACCTGGATGAAATAATCGCGCTGAAACAAACAGGTCTAGCACAATGGGACAGATTGGGGAGTTTTAACTCTGCAAAATATCTGGAGAGGTGCTATGTGCAAAGGGGATAAGCCTGGGAGGACGTTGGCATGACTGTGCAAGCATGATGTCACCAGGACTCCGATATGCTCCATTAGGAATAAGGATATGGAGGAAGTGCACACGCAAGCGGGCATAAATTAAGTTTTCTCTGAATATTATAAGGCAATATATGCGGACCCACAGGGAGGCACAGAGGAAGACATACACAATGTTCTTGGGCAGAAAACCTTACCCAAGTTAGATGGCATTCAGACCAAGTCGCTGGAGGCACCTATAACACCAGAGGTGGTAGTAGCCACCATTAGAACTCTACCGACGGAGAAACCGAAAGGGACGGACGGGCTTCCGAGTGAATTCTATAAAGCCTACGCTGAGACACTGGCGCCACTGATGGCCAAGGTGTTCAACGAGGCGTTTGAGGGTAATATTTTGCGTGGGAGCATGAGGGAGGCCCTGATAGTGCCACTGCTCAAGCCAGATAAATTAAGCATGGACTGCGGATCCTACAGACCTGTGTCCCTGCTGAATCAAGACAGTAATATCCTCACAGCTATCTTGGCTAACAGACTCCGGCGGGTGATACACGTCCTGATTCACCCAGATCAGAAAGAGTATGTGCCCGGGAGAAACATCTCGGAGAATCTTAGAAGGCATCACCATGTGATCTATAGCACAGCTGATTGTACCGCACAATGTGCGGTGGCCTCCTTGGACGCGACAAAGGCATTCAACTCAGTACACTGGAACTGGCTGTATGCCAAAATGACAAAGATGGGGATTGGACCGCTGTTCATGAGATAGGTTTGATTACTATATACTAAACCAATGGCCAGAGTCAAGACGGGAAGCACGTATTCAGAGGAGTGGCAACTTTATAGAGGCATTAGACAGGGGTGCCCGTTGTCCCCAATATTATACATCTTGGCATCGGAACCCATGGCAGCATACTTGAGGCAGGAATTTGGAGACGCGGGCATAGACATAGACGGGGTGGGGCACGTGATTTCCATGTATGCAGATGACATGTTATTATATGTGAGAGGCCCTGAGGTGAAGTGCTGGGCAATTCTAGTACATTAACAGGTATTAAAATAAACAAAAAGAAATCATGCCTGTTCCCGCTGGCAGCCACTGCAAAGAGGGTGAGGGAAGACTTGCCGGACCTGTCCCTGCCCTGGAGCAGGACCTCTTTTAGATGTCTGGGTATTAACATATATCATGACCCTGTGCGAGAGCATGGGGTCAATACAGCGCAAGCCAAAGTCAGGCTAGCAGCATCCATGAAGTTTTGGAGTAAATTACCTCTGTCAGTGGTGGGTAGAGCAGCGTTGCTAAAAATGGTGGCGCTGCCACGACTTATGCATTGCTTTGGGAATGTCCCATATGATATACCAAAGCAGCATTTTCGTGACCTGGAAAAGATGTGTAGAGGTTTCCTGTGGCAAGAGGAGAGGAACAGGGTAGCCCTAAGCACACTGCAAAGGCCTTACGATCAGGGCGGGTTAAGGGTGCCGCATTTCAAGCTGTGCTTCCTAGCGTGCTAACTACAGCACATGATGAAATGGATGGCAGATGACCCCACGGCAGAGACAGCGTTGCTTCAGCCCGCTGTACGATGCAGATACCTGAGAGACCTCTTGTGAATCCCTGCCAAGGAGCAGCACAGGAACCCCTACTTAGTGAAGCTGGGCATCCGAGTATGGCATAGGGCCTGCAGGTTCTTGGGGGTAGCAGACCCAATCTCTCCACAGGCACCAATAGCAGAGTAGCAGTCTCTGCAGTACTTTCTACGTGTTCCTGGCTCCTGTGCGCCCTGTGAAGTCTTTCTACAGTGTTTTCTGCAGAGAGGGCGGGACTTTGCTTAAAACCCCTCTCATTCCGCAGAACGGCCGCGGAGTAGCTGCAGAGTAGCAGTCTCTGCAATACTTTCTACGTGTTCCTGGCTCCTGTGTGCCCTGTGAAGTCTTTCTAGAGTGTTTTCTGCAGAGAGGGCGGGACTTTGCTTAAAACCCCTCTCATTCTGCGGAGCGGCCGTGGAGTAGCTGCAGAGTAGCAGTCTCTGCAGTCTATGGCAGCAAGGTCAGCGAAAGGAAAAAGCGGAAAGGACACCGTTCTCCCCGCCTCTGCTACACAGACTCTGTAGACCGACACAACCCAGCCTGAGGCAAAGGGCCACTGCCTGCGGAGCTAAAAAATAGTATGGCCCCCTTGGCCCCTCTGGCGACACACCCTTCTCCCCCGACTCGTGAGATGGGGCTCGCCGCGGTGAGGCAGGTGCCCCGCGCAGCCATCGAACTTGGACCGCTCCCGACGGTGGAAGATCTTGAGACTCCCCGCGGAACTCGACAGCTTCTCCCGACACAGCTCCCACCTCCTGCTAGCAGCCTCTCGCCGTCTGAGGCGGGTTCAGCGTCACCCCTCGGAGGAGAGGAAACGCTGTCCGTCCAAGGTGAGGAGGCGCATGCAGGAAGGGACGGGAGCGAAGGGGATTTTCGCATTGTCTGCACCGTGTGACCTTTTGCCATCTGAGTGTGCGGCTTCTGAGACAGTGCCTTCAACCCTCCTCCCGTTTATTACCCCTATCTCTTCAAGGGAGGGGTTGAAAGATCTGGATGCAGAGGGGGCACCTATGGACTTGTTAAGCGCTGGGAATAGCGCTCTGGGGACGATAAACATAACATTGGTCCCCATCCTGCACCATCCCCGTCCACAGTCACTGGAGGAGCTGGCAGGGGTGGGTCCACCCCCTTCAGGATTGTTGGAGGCTGAGGAGCTGCAGGCAGCAGCTGACCAGTGGGTATCAATCGAGCCTGCTCTGCCTGCCGTCATCTCGAGAGACCAGCTGTCAGGCAGTAACGTTAAATCCCTACACGTTTCTGTAAACTCCTTCCATCAAAAGAAAAAGGGGGCGCCAGCGCGTAGAAAACAATGCGCCCACCTTCGACAAATACCTGGCCTTAAAGCACAGTCGAGTACCCTCCTTAGACTTTCAAACTCGTCTGTAAGGCCTCCGAAATCTCCCCCGAAGGGGGACATGACACTGCCGACAGCCAACAACAAGTTCTCTGTAAACTTCCTAAAAAAGAAACCAACTGTCCCTGAAGAACTTTCAGATGCCGAGATTTTGAAAGGAGTCTTAGATCAAACATCGCTGACTAAGAACCCCGGGTGGGGTCCTGGTGCGGGACTAGCTTTTTCGACAGATCCTGCACAAGACTTATTTATCGGCACTGTGCCGGACGCCAGAGTCAGATGGCACTTTGGCTCACCGCGACCAGGCACCTCGCCCTTTCCAAGACAGCTCGTCACCATCACCTGGGACAAGGAGGAGGATTGTACTTCGAGGATTCCGAGGTGCCCTGTGGCGCTCACGAAGGCCTCTCTAAACCCTGGACCCCAAGTCAGGAAGATGCCTGCCCCCCCTCCCTCCTCTGCGGCTATGCCGCCTCCACCTGACTCCGCATCAAGGCACCGGGCTCCCCAGCGATTCTCGGTGGATGCTCTTGATAGACTGAGTGACCACGAGTGTCATCCCCCGGAATCGCTCTCGCCAGGGCGGGGCCCTTACATGAAAGAAACCGGACTCCTTGACACTACACAGGTCCCTGCTTCATTAGGGGCGACCGCGGGGGCTCAGTTGGGAGGCATTGAGGACCCTCCCCAAACCCCAGCCGCTCCAGCCTCTGATATCAGGGGAACCCAAAGGTCGGGCGGGGGCCCTGTCTTATTTGCCCCAGACAGCTCTGCTACTCGAAGAGCACCAGTGCGGGCCCAGAGCTTTGGCTCCCAAACTCCATCTAGCCCCACGAGATCCTGACGCTCAAGCGAGCTACCAGGAAACCCTCCTAAAGACTCCCCGGTGAAGAAGACAGACCTAAGGCTAATTATGTCCACGGTAACACTGGCTCTCGCCCCGTTCTGTAAACTGTACGAGTCTATAAATGACTCCTTGAAAGATCACACCTCCATCACAGCAATGATGAACAGCCACCTGATTTTCTTGGAAGGTTACATAAACGCACTAAATAACAGAATGGAAAAGCGCCAAGTGGACGAGGAGCCAGTGCAAGCCCAGGTCTTTGCATCGAAAGATAAAAGTGCGCTCTCTATCGCACCAACACGAGCCCCTGTCCTCGGCTCCAGCTCCCAGACCCCTCACTCGTGGTTGACTCCCCCAATAAAGGGGCAAACAAAATCGTTTGGGCCAGGGTCCACGGGCCGGGGCAACGCCTGGGGCAAAGCCAAGACAGTAGTCGCAAACACTAACGGCGCCATTAACAACAAAGCCATTCTCATCTTACCTGATTGCGACCCGACTAAAGCTCCCAAAGAAAGGGTAAAATTATCTGCAAACAAAGAATATGCCATCTTTGAAAACCAGAAAACAATCAACAACTCAGCCTCTTCACAATCCAGTCAGACCAGAGAGGTTTTCGCTATAAAGGAAGGGGGACCCTGCATCTGGATGGAGAAACCCTTGCACACCGAGCCACCGGCACCTACTGCCCAGCAGGAAAATCCTAATCGGGAGGGAGGGAGGAACGCCTCGGGTAGCGCCCCCGCTGTTAAGGCGGGCGAACCAGAGGTGGAGGAGGACCTACTCAACCTCAGTGTTTATCCGCTACCCGATGACCATGAGGATAGCGGTCAGTTTCTGCACATGGAAGAGGAGACCTCCCCCTTTCAGACTCTAGAAAATCTCTGCAAGAAGCTCATCAAGAAGCCTATTTGGGGACCAGCGCCTACTAGGTGCCCCCCCCAGGAACACTCAAACTACACACACAAAAAAGCAGGCGAAGACCACTCAAGCCTAGTCCACTCTCCCCCCAGACGGAGGTCAGAGAAAACCACCCTCTCCCCTACACCCGGCAATGCTCAAATGCAGGGATGGGTGCATGCTACTTGGGCCAAACGGCTATCTTTAATGTCAAAGCACGCTGAAACTTTCAACACGGAAAACAAGAATAGGAACGACCCTAGACCCAGCCCAAAGCTTGTGTTACGCTCACCTGACTCCCACGGAGGCGCTGGCCTGGTTCGCGCTGCTGTGACCTCTTCTAAGGTGAGGCGCAGGGTTCGGAAGACGGACTGGACCGGGCCCCCAAATCTGGCTTGCCTGGCTCGCAGAAGTATCCTTCTGTAGGCGAAAATAGGGGATTAACTGTCTGAGGGGTAATGCAATCGGCCTCCCACTTTCCCCTCTCCCCCTCCTCGAAACCCTTCTGTGATTTCTCGTAGCGTCTCACCTTAGGGTCTGGAAGGACGAGCTCTCCATCCTGCTTCTGATGCAGGGGCGTGTTGGTATCCAGTTACTTCACTGGATTTTCGGATTGGTGAGAACCAAACTTGCTTGGCTTCCAGGTAAGTTTTTTGATAAGAGGTTCCCCTTGTGTCCATGCATTAATGTACTAATGCTAGTGTCTTTTTCCCCATAAGGGCCGGGGTACGGAATGCCGGGGAACAGGCACCGACCCGAGATGAGAGGTGAAATCCTTGTAGAAATCAGGTAAGTCTTTAATGAGCGTTTTTTTGGTAATGTCTTTTCATTCGCTCATTAACGCTGATGTCTCTTTTTCCCCTTAGGGGCCGGGGTCCGTAAATGCCAGGATGCGGCGCGGACCCGAAATGAAGAGGGAATGAATCAACAGGTAAGTCTTAACATGGAGATTTAGCTTTCCTTATTCCCTCCTCTCTCTCACCTTTTGTTCTGGTCTTTTTCTCCCTAGGCGCTGGGGCGTGACTGCGAATCCGGATGATCGCTGCTGAACATGGAGGCGCCCTGTAAAGGTGAGTGGAATGCGGAGCTGCAGCGACCGACGCGATGAGCTTTTAAATTAAAGTCTTCCTTTTCAGGATTGTCGGCGAGATGTCTCCGGGATGCGGGTTTTAGCAGGTAAGGACTTTTCCTTCTTCTGTTCTCTTCTTCTCTTCCTTTGCAGGTGATCCAGGATGCTGGCATGCGTGGCAGAAGTCAGGATGCAGGAGCAGACACGGTGAGCGTCCAGCTGCTAGATGCAGAACAACGCGAAGCGCGTGTGGCTGTTCGGGTGGGGTTTAAATAGCCTTGGAAGAAGTTCCAGGTATGTATCCTTCCTCCAATCAGGTTTGTATCCTTCCCCGACCACGCCCGGATGGTAAATTAGTCCCACAGGTAAAGTAGTTCCTTTCAGGCCTCAAGGAGGCCGGGATCCTGCAGCATGGTCTGCATCAGGTAAGTGCACACAAGCACTCCCATAATGAGCCTGGCGCCTATGGCGCCAGGACTGATGTCTTTTATGAGCCTGGCGCCATAGGCGACAGGACACTGTCCAAAGGGCCCCTATATGGGGTTGCTGGGTCCTTCCTTGGGGACTGGATGTCCGCTTTCGGGGACGCAGGGCTTGAACCGGCTCCCCGGGAGCGGGCATCATGACAGCATGCTTCTCGGAGATCGGTTCTCCGCTCCAAAACAGAACGCACTTTCAAGATAGAGCAACTGCCGGATAACAAAAAATACGTGGTATTAAATCGAGGCTTCGTGCTCCAACTTTTCAAATGCGTGCCGTCGCTCAGACGAGTGGAAACAAAAGACGTTGTTTTGGTAGAACCCTTCCACGAAGGTAAAACTGCTAGAGCATACCTATACGTGCCTACTAACTGGGCAAAAACCAGGATCTCCGAGGCGGCGGAAAATTTGCTGAAGTTGGGGTTTGACTTGTTCGAACTAGAAGAGTGTGTGCCTCTCATTTCACCACGACCAAGTTTTGAGTCGACCAAGCCTCAAAACCTTCGCCATTCCACAAACTTAAGAAGCAAACCAAAATCGTTTCGGGTGATAACTGATTCGACACACCCAGAACAGCAAGTTAAAAACAAAGAACCAAACGCCCCGGATGGCCCCGTACTGGGTCTCACCCCGAGATCCCACTTAGCGACAGACACCTATCTACCCTCGCAGGACAAGCCAAGAAACGAAAGTGCATACAAAGATCCACTGGGAATAGGAAGATTCCCGGTTGGCCCTATGGCAAATATTCAACGCACTGTCACTCAATCTCTTAAACCGAAGGACCCAGAACTTCAACAAACCACCAAACAAGCCCCATTAGCGCAACTATGGGCCTGGATACCAAAGGCCCTCACGCTCAATAAGAACAAATAGCAATGCGCCAAGCGCCCCCCCGCTCCGCTTTCCACTAGAACAATCACTGGGAAAGAAGAGATGACGTTGGGGTCGTGGAACATCCGGGGCTTCCTGCATCTAACCAAGAAAGGGGATCTAAATCTCGGACGTTTTGATATTGTTTGCTTACAAGAGTCTTGGATGACAGAACGCCCGTCAATGGACGGATATGACGTAGCGTGCGCTCCAGCAACAAAAGGGATCTTCGGTTGCCCTTCCTCCGGCCTTATAACAGCAATCCGTTGTGGCTGTGGATTACACCTTAAGAAAACACTGAAATCTTCTACATACCTTCTCGCCACGGAGCTAAACTGGAAACTGCCCTCTGAAGATAAGGGATCTTTCACTCAGCGGCTTTTAATTGTCATCAACGTCTATTGGAATCCTGCAGCCATGAGCGACACCTCTTTCATAGCCTTGATTGGACAGTCTATCGACGAAGCTCTGGACGCCACCTGGCCCCCGCTTGATTCAAGCTGCGTCCTCGCATCTTCCACATCTCTGAGAAAAGGACGCGGAACCAAGTGGTTGTCCTTGATGTCTTCTAGAGACCTACTCTGTGCCGGGGACCTATTTTCGAGAGTAAACCGACCACCAATCTGGGAGAGAGGTAACTCCTACGCGGACATTGATCATATTTTCGTAAGCAGACACCTGGCAGCCTTAACAAACGCGTTTGAAGTCCTCAGATCCACGGCCAGCGATCACAATCTGCTAGTCCTGAAGTGGAAGAATCGTTCAACGGACAAACTACACATGCTTGCACAATTGGAGACCAACAATCAAAAAAATCGCCTCAAATTATCGGTGGCTTCCCTTCTGAAGATCACGCACCACTATCAAAAAGAAGGAAACGAGCACTGTCAAAAGCAAGACCCACTATAACCAGACTACCAAACTCTCCTGGTACCATACTTATCGTCAAACAACAAGCCTAGACGCAGCAACAAACCCTTCACTCACGAGTACAGCAGAGAACTGGTCGAGAAAAGGCGTCTAGTGAGGAAAACGAAAAGACAACTGCGCATCCATCCATCACCAGAAAATCAAGTCAGTTTCAACAGGGCTCAGATAACCTACAAATCCTGGATCAGGCAACAGCGATCACATTTATACCAGCAGAATGCGGAAGCCATGCTGAAGCTGGTTTGTGGTCACCACCCGCGAGAATTTTGGTCCCTTTTAAGATCTACATCAGCTCCTATGGAGGAATCACCAACAAACCCAATTAGCGAGGAAGCCTGGATGAATTTCTACAAAACCCTTTTCCAGACACCCTCAGCGTTAAACCCCTTGGAGACCAGCACTCAATTGGAGCCTTGGGTAGACCTGAGCGACGAAGCGGAGATAACCAAAGTTCTTCATAGACTCAAACCATCGAGAGCTCCTGGTCCGGACGGAATTACCAACTTCGAGCTTAAACAAAACCCAAAAGAATGGTCCACGCTGATAAGCGCCATTTTCAAACGATGCAAAAAATCTCGGCAAATTCCGTCCTCATGGACCACATCAATCGTGGTGCCCATATTCAAAAAGGGGCGCAAAGAAGAGCCAAAGAACTACCGCCCCAAAGCATTGTTGAATACCATCGGTAAAGTCTTTGGAGCTTTACTACTACAACATTTTCAGCGATGGGCACTGCAGGCCTCGTGTGTTGACCCGTTCCAGACGGGGTTCACAAAAAACAATGGCACAGCGACAAATATCATGTACTTGAGCGCACTAAAGAGCAAAGTCCTTGGAGGAGGGCCACTTGTCTTTTTGGCGTTTGTCGACCTGGCTCAAGCCTTGGACCAAGTGAACAGAGCAATTCTTTGGGAAAAATTGAGACACTGGAACTGCCCCACAGAAATCGTCCAACCTATCTGAGCGCTCCACCAAGACACCAAGATGCGCGTGAGACTGAATCAAGCTGGCTTATTATCGGCAGAAATCCCAGTGGGAAGAGGAGTGAAGCAGGGCTGTCCATTAGCCCTGGCCCTCTTCATCGCATATCTTGGCGACTTCAAGCATTCCAAACCATCTATTCGCTCTTTCCCCCCGTCCATGGGGGAGCAGAAAACAACAAGTCTATTATACGCAGATGACCTGATTTTAATGGACATGACTCCGATCGGCCTCCAGCACCAGTTAGACAATCTGGCTGTTTACATTAGAGCTAATGACCTACCTTCAACGTATCCAAAACCAAGATACTGGTGTTGGAAAAAGCGAAATGCCCAAAAGAAAAACTGTCCTGGTACCTGGAGGCGGTCGCATTAGAAAAAGTCTACAACTTCAAATACTTGGGAGTCACCTTTGACTGCTCTAGCATCAACACAACCTTGCAGTGCTCCCTAATGGACAAAGCAAAAAAACTGGCGGCACAAGCTTGTGCGTTGGACAAGAAATTCGGACGCTTTTCCCTGCTGCCGATGGTCCGATTCTACCGTGCAAAGGTGGTTCCGTCCCTCACCTATGCAGCGGAAGCTCTACCCCACACGCCAGCGCCCCTGTGGCAGAAGTTAGAGGGTTACTTTTGGCGCACGGTACTAGGCCTGCCAAAATCAACATCTATGCTATTAATTAGAAGAGAGTTAGGTCTCCTCTCTTTGGGTGGAACCACGGAGATAAAAAGCATGATGCTATACAGGAAAACGCTGCTTCCGGACTGTCCGCACCTACTAGCCACAATGCACTGTGGGTGCACGCTGTAGCGTGCTAAAATCCTGGGAAGAAGCGTGTAAACTGAAACTGTTGGAAATTCACTCTTCAGAGGTCGAGCTCATCCGATATCCGAAAAAAATAAAATAGGAAAATGGGCGAGCGCGACTGGATCAAAACCCTGGACAACGCAGCACAGGCAAAATCAGTTACACATCTTCCGCCCTACCAAAGTAAACTAAACATGGTCCCAAATTACCTGAGTAAGTTTCCTAGCAAATCGGCTAGAAATTTGTTTTTTGAGAGTGCGCTTAAATCTTCTGAAAACCAAGGAGATCTTAATACTCAGAGGGCTAAGCAACTCAGACACATGCCATTTTTGCAAAAACGAAAAAGAGGTTGAAACCATACGCCAACTGTTACTAAACTGTCCAGGAACAAAGGCAATAGGCAAAAAGTTTCTGCTACCGCACCTTTCGGGATCGTACACTAAGGAAGAGGAACTGTGGTGGGGTTGCTTAATGAGCGAGGAAAGGACTACTTGGACAATCGCCACCACACAGACTCTCAAACACATCTTGTCTCTGTGAATCAAAAGCTTGGTTTTCTAACTAATTAAGCTCTCACTGCGACTACTGTGATGTAAATCTAGACCGCTTTCTGCAGCTATGCTCTTCTTCCTCCTTCTTCTTTTCCTTTTCTTGGACTGCACTCAATACCTCTTCTTTTTTCTGCAGTTTCTTCTTCTACATTGTTTGTAAAAATCATTAAATTGATTAAATCAAAGAAATAAATAAAATAAATAGCTGGGATCCTAGAGGGAAGGGCGGGCTGCAGGGCAATGATAGAAACAAGTTTGGAGATGCGCAGAGTGGCCAAGGTTGGGGACCTACGGAACGAGGGAGGGTGGAAGACATTTGAGGAATTGCAGGAGGGTATGGGTATGCACGAAGGACAGTTCTTGCTGTATATCACGATCTTGGGTGTGCTGCGTAGGAGATGGCCAAACAACACGGAAAGGGATATTGAAGACAAGAACATCGAGATGTTGCTTACAGTGGTGGAAGGGGACATGCTGTTTCCAGAATCTGTGAGATTTTGATAGGTCAAATCTTGCGGGCTGAACTGAAATGTAAGGCGAAATGATAACTGGAATTGGGGAAGACCTTTGAAGATAGAGAATGGGGAGAAATAAAATGGTACCATAAAAAGGTTTCCATGAACGCTAATACAACTGTACATAGTACAGAGAGCATACCTCACGCCCGCTGTTATCTCTACCTTTAAACGGGCCAGAAGGCAAGAATGTTCTAAATGTAAAGCAGCCGGGCTCACACATGTTCTGGGAATGCCCGGTAGTACAGGGCTTCTGGAAGAAAGTAGCAGATAAGGTGGCCCAACGAGGTATAGACTTAGATGTCGAGACGCCGGAGGCCTGCATGTTGGGCCGATACAAGAAAAGTGTGAAAGATAAACCGCTGAACAAACTCAAAGATTTGATGTGTATAATGGTCAACTGCAACGCAGCCATGGGGTGGAAAGACACGAAAGAAGCGAGTGTGATCAGATGGTGGAAGGAACTGGAGAAGTGGTGTACGGCTGAGACAGGGGTGTGGGAGAAGGTGATCAGGGGACAGAATGTAGAGATGGGAACAGACATACAAAGATGAATAGCACTGACGATAACATTGTTTGCTAAGGTAATCAAAAGAGTGATTGAGCGGGAACTGGAGGAGGATGATGCACGAAGAGCAACTGGTTGACCAGTTAGGTTATATAGGCCATGCAGGGGGCACGGTGTGTAGTAGTAGTTGTAGTAGATGAACACATATGTTAAACAAATAATTTATATTATGGCAGAATTTATTGTGGTTTTGGTTTTGTTGTTGGTTTGTTTATGGTTTATAAAATTCAATAAAAATATATATTTTTTTTAATTCAATGGGGTACCACAGTTAGTATTAGAATAGCATGCAAGAAAGCCTTCAATGCAAGCCCACCTGCCCCTAAGACAACCCATGACAAGGCCCAGTCGCATACGAAATAGAGCCCAGCCTAATAAAAAAAAAAACAGTTGAGCACAGGCAGAGAGGGTTAAACCCAGCTTGATTGCTGCTCCATTTTAGCATTTCCCTGCACCAGACCCTTTATTTGATATGTTATTTTTTCAAATCAAAGACTGTGCATCATCTTGGAGATGATTAATTTCCAGCTCTGCAAGATAGTACTGTAGCTAATGCAATATGTTGGGTATGGATAAACCCAGTGCATGGGGAGTGCGGGTTGTGTTTAGAGGCTGTGAGAGGGTCAGGGTCCTAATAATTTCGCATTTATATAGCACTACGAACCCTCAGGTATCTGAGCGCTGCTTATTATTACCCAAGGTGTGTGGTGCTCATTTATCGACCTCGGAAGGATGAAAGGCTGAGTTTGGCCCTGCCGGGATTCGAACCTGTGTTAGCAGGCTCTGCACAGATGTCAAAGCGAGCGCTCTACTCGCTGTGCCTCCTGACCCTGTCAGGGGGCAACGGGGACCCCTCCCAACCGGAGTAGGCGGCTTACTATGTTACATGCCAGAGCCGGTCCTATCTTAGAGGTGCAGTGGAGGATTTGGGGGAAGACCCCAGTTCCTGATCCCCCTGAGGGTGTTAGACATGATAGTAATATTGGTACCACTATCTGTCACACTATGCCTTGCAGCCTCATGTCTGGGCAGAGTTCTTTCCTTTTACTTACAGGCCCACAGGCTCTGGTATACAGTTAAAAAGTGGCAGAGAACACCTTGAAAGGAAGCCAAGGGGCCAAATGGGAGCCTCACTCTCCAGTCACCATCCAGATTACGTACAGAAAACCAACCACGCAGGGCTACAGGAAGGAGATGCACACGGCAGTCGCTGACAAAACCAGCCACAGAAACCCCACGGACACCAGTTAGCAGAGATGGAGGGAGGGATAAGCCAAATCAATATGGCCCGTCCCCTCGGGAAGACAGAGGGAGGGATTGGTCAGAGTGGTCAGGTGCCAGCAGAGGCCAATAGCAGTGGAAGGAAGAGAAGAGCATGGGGGGTATAAAAGAACCATGCTCACAAGCAGAAATTAAGGGTGTTCACGTGCGGCCAGGAGGAGAGGGGGTGGACTGAGGGACTTGATGGAGGACAGAAGTTGGAGCAGAGTATGGAAGACTTGTGGGAGATTGTGGAAAAGAGTGCAAGTTTGTTTGTTTGTTTGTTTATTTATTTGTAATGCGCGAGAGACCCAGGGGTATCAGGGCGCAGAAGATACATGAATACTTTCAGTTTAGGGTTACACAGTTATATACATACAATAAACATAATCAATACATCATTACATAATTTAACAATAATGTTCAACATCAACAGGGCATTAACAGTGCAAGATAAAGAGTAGTGATTGAAGGAGGGTAGATGGAGTGCATTAGTGGTCATTTTCTTTGAACCACTTAGTGCAGTTATGCCTGAAGTTTAGATAGGTTTGGTCTGCCCTCAAGAAGGGGGGGTAGGGATTTCCAGAGCTGTGCAGCTTTGACTGGGAAACTACTCCCACCAGCTTTAGTCAATTTGAAACTTGGTACAATCAGACAATTTGTGTTTGCCATGCTAATGGGCCGGCTGGAAGATTTTCTAATGAATCTCTCTATGAGATAGCAGGGTGCAGCGTTATTTAGGCACTTGTGTGTTAGTGAAGCAGTTTTTAGCAGTATTTTGTCACTGGTAGAAAGCCAGTTATTCTGTCTCCTCGCCTCCAAGTGGTGCTCTTTTCTAGCTATGACCAATGCTGCTCTAATTGTTATTATTATTATTCTGGAGAATCTGAATTTTGCTGACAATGTAGTTATTGACTCCAAGGTACAGGGAGTTACAATAGACCAATTTAGATAAGATTAAAGCTCTGACCAGAGTGATACAGCTATTGTTAGATAGGAAAGATTTACCAGCTCTGAATAGCTTGCATGTGTATGCAGAGGCAGAGGCCAAGGAATTAACTTGTTTGGTAAAGGAGAGGGTGGAGTCTAGATAAAAGCCTAGCGTTTTTACCTCTTTATCAACATTAATAGTGTTGCCATTGATAATAAAGGAGGTGTATTTGTGGCCCAGTTTATTAAGTTTGGAGGTAGATCCGAGAATGATGAGCTCAGTTTTGTCATCATTCAGGCATAGACCATGGACAGCCATCCATGCCTGGATGATGAGATAGATTTTATTTACCAAGGCTAAATCCTTGGCGTAATCCCCAGTAAGTGGTATGAGAATCCGGGTATCATCTGCACAGTTAGTGTAGGTGATACCAAGAAGGTCCAGATCATCGAAAAGGGGCTTAGTAAATATATTGTACATTGTGGGTGAGACACAGGAGCCCTGTGGCACTCCACAAGTAATAGGGATAGGGATAGGGTCTGCTGCTGCTGATGGCGAAACGACTCTCATAGTCCTGTTGCTCAGAAAGGATTGAATCCAGACTATGGCCTCCTGAGAGAAGTGGGCTGCTGAGTCAAGGTGGTTGCATAGGACCTTGTGGTCCACCATGTCGAACGCAGCAGAGATATCAAAAAGGAGTATTAAGGCCGATTTCCCCTTGTTCCTAAGCTTGTTGATCTGGGCCTTGAGATCGATCAGTGCCGCTTCGGTGCCATGTTAAGGCCTGAAACCTGATTGGCGGACTCCTAGGAGCTGTTTGTGCTCTAAGTACTCCTGTATCTGGAGATAGGCCACCCTGTCTAGAATTTTCAGTAAAAATGGCACATTAGTAATAGGCCTATAGTTGGTGGGTATAGTTGGATCTAATGACTGTTATTTGAGGAGCGGGAGTACCCAAGACTCTTTTAAATTGCTAGGGATGGTGCCAGTAGAGAATTATGCATTGATTAGCTTAGATATGATGGGTGCAAGGTCTCTGGCCGCATCTTTAATGATTTGGGTGGGCATTTATCTCCCTGACAGTTTGAGGGTTTGAGAGAGAGGATGTTTTTTTCAACCTCAAGAATTGAGACTTTTGCAAAACTAAATCGTTGTAGTGGTTTATGGGGAGGTGTGGGAATGCTAGCCGGTGTGATTATATTAGGTGGGTTTCCTTTTTTTTTAGCAATCTTATCCTGCAGGGTAGTTACTTTGTTAGATAAGGCCTTCTCTATATTGGAGCACCAGACTTTGTCCTTTACACAGTTGTCTGGCACAGGGACCGGGGCTTCAAGCTCTTTTAAGATTACATATAGTTCCTTTGTGCTTGAATTTGCTTGCAGTATCCTATTGTTGTACGTTTCCTGCTTGGTGAGAAGTATTTCTTTCTTATAGAGAGATGAGATATTGATAAGGCTGGTTCTGTTTTCATCTACGGGTGTCTGCCTCCAAATGCTTTCGCTTTTTCTTTTTTCCATTCTCAGGGTTTTGAGGTGTGCAGTGAATCAAGAGTTTAGGTGTGCTTTTGGTTTACTTTTTCTCATTTTTAGAGGGGCAATGGTGTCTAAGGCTTCAGTCATAGTTTTATTATATTTGTTAACTAAAGTAGTGGGATCAGTGGTATCTGGTAATGCGTTGAGGGTTGGTAATATTAAGGGTAGGAGTTTATCTGCTGTGATGTTCTTTTTATTCCTCGTTAGGGTAGGAGGGGAAGGGAGATTGTTTTTGGTTGTGAGAATTTTAGCTGCTAGTGTGAATGCTACAAGATAGTGGTCTGTCCATAACTGTGGAGTTATGACAGTGATGGAGGCATTGCAGTTGTAATCTGCCACCCAATCAAGTGTTCTTCCTTTGTCAAGTGTACGAAGGGTCACTCTTTGAGTGAGGCTGAGTTCAGTAAGAACATTGGCAATTGCTGCTGCTTGCTGGTCTTTGGGATCATTGAATCCCAAATTGAGATCCCCTAGCAAGGGTACTTGCAAGGTGTTTTTTAGATTGTCAGACATAATGGTGGAGATGTCCTCCTCAAATGCACCAATGGGGCCTGGAGGTCTGTATATTAGATGTATGGTGAGCGTTTGGGAATCGGAGATAGGTAGTTTAGCAGTGAGGGATTCACAGGTTTTAACGTCAGGAGAGGGGCCTAGTCTCATGGCTAGATTAGATTTAGCTATGAGAGCTATGCCTCCTCCTCGAGCCTCGATTCTGTCTGCTCTAAGAATAGTATAATTGTTAGGTACTGCGAGCATGAGGGCAGGGCCTGCTGCTGCAAGTAGCCAATATTCAGTAATGGCTAAAAAAGTCGTAATTATCTGGCTGAATTAAGTCGGCTATCTCTGCGGCATGAACCACTAGGGATCTAGCATTTATTAAGGCCCCCTTGAGGTCAGGAAGCAGGAGGCTTGTCATTAGGTTGGGTGAAGTATAGTTATTTACTTCATCATCCAATATCGCAATGTGGGGAATTGTGTTTGAGAGGGAGTGATACCAAGCATTAGAGGGTGGAGTCTTTGTTGTGAGAGTGAATGTTGGAATGAGTGATAGTAGAGAGGGTATGGGAGACATGAGAGAGTGAAAGAAGAGGGTGATTAGAAAGTGAGATTCGTCCAGAGAGGGAGTGAAAGAGAGTGAAAGGGGATGTGAAAGAGAGGAGACAGGCTTAGAGGGAGAGGTTGAAGAATAGCCAGGAGGACCGGAGGGGAGAGAGGTAGACAGTAGGAGAGGGTGATTGTTTGCAGGGACAGAAGTGCAGATAGAGGGAGAGAGAGTAGGGAAGACAGTGAGGAAGAGTGGAAGAAGTGAGAGATTGAGAGGCAGAGATCAGAGGGAGTACTAGGACAGAGAGTGAGAGAGCGAGAAGGAGGAAGAAGGAGGGAGCAGTAGGAGATAGAGAGAGGGGAAGCAGGCGAATAGGACAGATGAAAGACAGTAGAGGGTAGAGAATGAGGGAATAGGTGGAGGTAGGATGAAAGACACAGCGGAAGAATAGGGAGAGAAGAGAGTGTGAGAGAAGAGCAAGAGAGCGAGTGAGCACAACTTGGTCCTCATTGTGTCAGACATCATCAGAGTAGTACGTTGTCCTTAAAACATTCCAGCAGTATTTAAATAGCGGAGGCTATAGCCTTTAGGCCCTCATTTGAAGTACAGGCTCGTCAAAGATAAAAGGAGTTAACTATCTGTAGTCCTGTTTTATGACAGACTGGGGAGTAGGGAGGCCTGATAAGGGGTCGAGGGAGCCGAATGGAGGTTGAGAAATAGACCAGAGACTCCCCATAGTGTGGCCTTCCTGCAGTCCATTGGAAGGGAAGTTGTGAAATTTGTTTATAAACTGTTGAAACCAATTAAGTGAATCTTGGAGCTATTAAAGCCATCTGCAACACACACCGCTGTAGGAAGATTGGGCAAGTGATTTAAGTTTTCTTTTAGGTGCATTGAGGATGGGGTAAAGAAAAATAAATGTGGCAGGTGACTCGCAAAGATGCATGGTCCCATATTGCAAAACTTTTAAACTTTCCTCCTCCTCTCATGACTGGTCAACGTACCCTGACCAATTACCTACCTTATCTGAGGGGGTGTGACATGTGAGGGCTTGGGGAGGCTTCATAAGGGCATCTAAGCCCCACCCCCTTCTCCATGCGGACCTGCCACGTTTCTAGTATTGACAACATGGTCAACCATAGGGAACTGCTGCTCCCTCTTTTCCTGGCTTAGTTCTAGGCCCTTTCTAATCAAGAAATTCACTGGTGGGCTAGTGGAGTTGTGTTAGATATGGCCCTCCTGGAGGTCTTTGTTTAAGAAACACTGCTAGGGGTTTAGTGGTGGTTCCTTGAATGTAGGCTCCAACAGGCTCTGTCTGCTGGAGCTGAGCTGAGCTTCCAGTTGTTGTGTCGGTTCCCTGTTACGTGGCAGCAGTCTTCCTAGGGCTGGCTCCACCTCCTCCTCTCTCTGCTTCGAGGAGTCACACACACACACACCTCTGTGTATGTCATCCCAGGGGCTGCTGTTCCGCCGTGCTGGCTTGCGTGGCCTGGCCTCTCCAGCCTGTTCCTGGCAACGGTGCTGTTGCTGCTACAGGTAAGGGGGGGGTCAAGGAGGCTCCTGCCCTATCTCGCTCCTGCACCTGAAGGGGTGCTAGGGGTCAGGCTCCCTCCCTCCCCTGACAAGGCCTGGGGGCACAGCCTGTACACCTAATTAATTTCTCTGCCGTTTGGTGATCAACATTATTGGTTTAGACTGTGTCCGCTACCTGATCAGGGCTTGTAATCTGCTGCGGATCGTGGATGTGTAACAACCATCTCATTTTATCAGGCTCTTAATGCTGGTTTTCCTGTTAAACTAGTGTGATGATTCACAGGTTCCCGTCACTTTTCCCCAGAGGGAAGCTCTTCCCTATGAGGCTAGGAAGATGAGGCTGCTATGCAATAGTCCCCTCCTGTGAAAGACCTCCCTAAACCCTTGTTTTCAGAAGTCAATTACCTTAATGACTCCTTCTCCCGCCCAACCTGAAAATACTTCTGTGTGTTGTTGCAAAGTCTCTACTATCTCATCTATAAGAACAGATAGGACTGAGACAAAGAAGAACCAAAGAAACATATGAAGGCATGAAGAGGCAGAAAAGACATCGACACTACGCTGGGGTGGGCCGAGCAATATGCCGATGTGCCGCATTGAAGGAGGAGTTCCTGGAGTACCGGCGACGCGGCGAGGCCGGGTAACAGGGGCGCATGAGCGCCAAGGACTTTGAGGACGGCGTAGAGCAATCTATGCTTCTTTGACAGCCATACATTTTGTATACCGCATTAGCAGTGTGCGTTTGGAATAACTTGAATTACCGGCTGGTCCTGGAAGACCACCCAACACTCTGGTAATGAGGACAGATTGGGGACGGACCCTCGTTTTATACCAAAAGACCTCATGGTGGTGCCTGGTTCACAATTGGGCAATATCTTGAGCAATTTTGGCTTTGGACTCATGATTTTAATACGTGTCCGCTTTCAAGGATGTAATTCTAATACATTTTTCTTTTGATAGTTGAACTCTTTCTCCGCCCCCCACCCGGGAAAGCCGGGTGGAGTCCAGGGATCCAAAAGAGGCAAGTATTCCTTGTGAGTAATCTCCCTCGTCACAGTAGTGATACCCCGAGAACCAAGAGTCATGTATTCCTCAGGAGTGAACTCCCTCATCAAAGTAGTGATACCCAGAGAACTGAAAGTCAAGTATTACTCAGGAGTGATCTCCCTCATCATGGTAGTGATACCCAGAGAACTGTGAGTCAAGTATTCCTCAGGAGTGAACTCCCTCATCACAGTAGTGATACCCATAGAAACAAGAGTCAAGTATTCCTCAGGAGTGATCTCGCTCGTCACGGTAGTGAACTGAGAGTGAAGAATTTTCCAGGAATGATCTCCCTCGTCACAGTAGTGATATCCAGAAAACTAAGAGTCAATTATTCCTAGTAAACCCCCTTATCGCAGTAGTGATACCTGGAAAACTAAGAGTCAAGTATTCCTCAGGAGTGATCTTCTTCGTCACAGTGGCAACACAAATAAACATAAATATCAAAGGTTTCTCGTGAGTGAACTCCCTCGTCACAGTGGGAAACCCAACACATATGAAAGATACCAAAAGGAACAAGAACTGTCACAGAGTAATCTCACCAATAGTCAAGATAGAAGAAATCCTGACAAAGTATAAACAATAATAAGAGTGGATAAAACACTAACCCTGTTGTTCAAAAATCCTTGGAAGGAAGCAAAGAGACTTTGAAGACTTGTGTAAAGGAATATCCAGGGCAGTTTTCAAATACCTTCCAGATAGACCAGGACAAGGGAGTCATTGTCCTGGTCTAATTGTATTTAGTAAATTAGACTCGATTGTAAGAGACTTCTATTAAATCAGCCTAAGACTGGATTGTTTTACCAGGAGAAGGGAGTCATTCTCCTGGTGTATGTTTTTTTTATAAGAAGTTCAATGAATGCCTTTATTTCTTAGTGGTAGGGATAAAGTAGTTGGTTTGGACAGAGGACAGTGTTTTGGTTTTTGACTTACATCCTGTGGATCGCCCAAGTTATTCTATGTTGAGGTAGGGAAAGCTCCTCTAGGAATAGGTGAAGAAGAGGGATTTTCTCTTTATTTGAATAAAAGTCTATAGCCAAAACGATAATGCCTTATCAGCCTCCTTACTCCATCTCGTCACACTAGCCAGTAAATAGGAACATGGAGACTGGGTTCTAAGAGGTTAAGGTTCAGATCAGTAGCTTCTGCTGTGATGTCATGCAGATTGTTTGTTGGTTGGGTGGCTTTGAACTATGGTAGAAGTGGTCTGGTAGCGGGTGGCAGCATAGATCTCCAGGGAAGCTTGAAGGAAATAACTGTATCATAGTGACTGCATGACTTTCATTGGACTGGACCAATGACTGCGAGGACTTGCGACAGAACTTGGCATGAAAAGGGTTCTATGACATATTTCCTCATTTTAAATCCCTAACACAAAAAAACGTTTTATTTTGTCAGTTTTTGTGTTGGCTTTAAAATACTGAAATATCACATATTAGCCCCCTCCTCTCCTCTGCAAGGTGACCCCTTCCCCATCCCCACCCTCTCCTGCTGGTTGTCTTGATAATGGGCAGCGGTGTGTGCGGCAGGGGCATGACAGTCCGATTTAGAAAGACAGCTATGTGCAGTCACAGAGCAGTCTTTCTAAATAGATATTTCTTTTGTTCGTTTTTTAGAAAACGGTCTTTTGACCTAATACCATGAAAAGTCATCTGTGATAAAAAAAGATATGAGGTAGAGTGAGGAGAACAATTTTATTTAAGTGATGCTGTCAACAGAGTCCCTGACTGAAGGGGGCCCAATTAAGACTTCCTCAGATTCTCCCCTGCCCTAATAGAAAGTAGGAAATACTAACACATAAGGACAGGAAAACTACCATTTTGTGGTTCAAGCTGTAATGAGGGGAAAGGTAGTTAAAACAAATGAAAACTAGGAGCAGTGGCATTAAAGTAGGGTTGGCAGAGACCCTGCAGCAAGGGGAGTTCCATTGCTTTCCCCATGTAGTTTAAAAAAGTGTCAGAGTGGGATTATGTGATCAGGTGTACTCTGGTGCATGCAGGGAGGAGGGTAGTCCCAATGGCAGGGAACAAGAAACTTACAGCATGATGTGCACTTTGTCCCTCACCCCTAAAGGTGAGGGGTCAATTCCTGGACACCATTATGCCCTGGCAAAGGGTCACCCCATAGGTTAACCAGCTTCAGAACAAATGTGATACTAGGAACCGTGATAGATCCAGGTAAAATAATAGGAAGGACAGAATAATATATTATTTTTTCTGGTCCTGGCTTCAGTGAGCGCACACATTGAATTTATCACAGGCCAACAATGGACCACACTGGATCCACTCCACCATCCCCGACCAGCTGGCAAGGTGGGGCGCTGAACAACCTGCAATTAAAGATATTAAGACAGATGATGGGCCACAAACCTTTTTTTTTTAACATTTATTTTTTTGCCCATCATCACAGAATGTAATACGATACAATCGTAAAAGCAATAACCAACATTAGCATGACATTGCGTGAAAAAAACATACTAACTCTCAAGTTAATGGAATGCATAGCTTCACATAACACTTCAATGGTAATATTACCCAGCACCTGTCTTATTTACTCTACTCTCGCCCAACCATAACATTACATCTCACCCATGTATCATGATGCTTCATTACCCACCCGACTGATCCACATCCCCCCGACCCTCTGTACATATCATGTAGGCACCATATCTGGAGACGTTGTCAGAACATTCAACAGTTGACCCCAGCCAGCAACAATTCCCTCCTCCATTTCCATTGTCCTGGTTATACGCAAAATCTCCATTTCCGCCCACCCACATCTTTTAATGTATGTAACCCATTGTACTATAAGTGGGCCCCTGGGACTCTTGCGTGAAATTGTGACACACCGTCACGCTAATAGCAGAGAAACCTCATTATTTTCTTCTCATGTCGTTCCCTCTTACCCCCGGGTAACTTTCACAATAAACAAGTGGATGGTGCACATTCATATTCCCCCCATTTATTAGGTGTTAGTCCTATCCATCACTAACCTCCAACTTCCAGATCGTAGGGCAATTCAATACCATATGCCAGAACCCCACTAAATCTTGCTTACATCTGGAGCAGTTGTGATGTACTTCCGGGTTAATTTCATGCAGTTTAGCCAGTGCCATGTACATACTATGGAGAAGATTATATTGAATTAACTTAAATCTTGCGTTCCTGGACACCTTCTTCACAGGTTACCAAATCTTTGCCATTGTCGATCAAACATAGAAGCTCCCAGGTAATTTCCCACTTTGTCTGAGCCACAGGAACCGAAGTGTGCTGCCGACCAAATAATAGTTGTAAACCAATGATACCAAACCTTTCTCATCCCCCATGGAGATAAGTGACTCTATTAAAGGATTTGGACCTGGTTTTGCCATCAAATCCAACCACAAGTCCAACGTCGTCCTTACTATTCTCCTGTAATTCAAAAACTGCCCCTGTGGTCTACTGTACTTACTTCTCTGCCCATTGTATAAACGTAAGTAACTTGCCTTCCATAAAGAAATCCCCTATTGACTTGCACCCCATTCTATGTAATGTGGAGAGACTCATATCCCTAAATATCCTCTAGAGACCTGCATCAAAGCCTAGTGGTAGCTCCTTACAGTATCCTTCACGTAACCAAAATGTCAACACTAGCCTTCTCCGTGCTTGCTGTACCACAAGCACGACGCACATCTTCCCTTTCCATCCCATCACATCCCACAATAGTTCTATTCCCTAGCAGCATTTCGGGAAGCCCCCAAACAATCTGTGTGGCTCACCATCCTGTATCTGAGCTGCATATATAATGCAGTTTATCGCTTGGCCGTTTATTCTCGACGGAAAGCATCTTACTTCTTTTAAATCAGCAGGTAATTCGGAGATAAATAGCTTAAATAGCAGTGCAGCCAACGGGCATCCTTGTTTGACTCCTTTTGATGTAGGAATTGAGTTTGTCAAATCACCGTTCTGATTGGTTCGAGTACGAACCAATGTTTCTTCATGAAGAGCTCTAATCGGATCCAATATGGGCAATGGACATTTCCACCTTATTAGTTTTTGCCAGAGGAGATTTTGATTTATTTTGTCGAAGGCTTGCTTCATATCCACAAACGCTAGGAATAGAGTTTTGCGTCCTTTTAGCGAGGCTAATTTTAGAATATTTAAAAGTAATAAATTTGCTTCAGTGCCTACACCTTTTGTAAAGCCTGTTTGGCGACAATCGCCAATCTCGACGTGTTTACCCCATGCTGGCAATTTTTTTTGTAGAAATGAGGCAAATAGTTTACCAATTGTATCCAACAAGGCTATAGGACGGTAGTTTGCTGGGTCCGCCCTTGAACCCTTTTTGTGAATTGGCGCTACCACGGCTGTTCGCCAAGATGAGGGTATTTTTTGTTTGGTTGCTATTTTTCCAAAAAGTATTGCAATAAACTGTGCCCACCCTTCTGCTTCCGTTTTGAGCATCACGTTTGAGATGTTATCAGGGCCTGCAGCTCTCGAATTTTTCAACTGCTTGATTGCGTTCAAGATGTCGGAACTAGATTCTATTACGTTCCATCGTTCAGTTGGTGTCCTTTGGATTGTTTCTTGCTCATTTTCTTCATCGTTGAATAACTTGATAAAGTAAGCTTCCCATGAAAGGGGAGCTATTTCGTTGATCAATAGTTGGTTACTTTTCGTGTTGCCAGTATTTAAAATAGCCCAAATTTCTCGAGAATTGTGTTTTTGAAATAGATTTAGCATTGTTTCTGCTCGTTCTTGATCTTTTTGAGTGGTGAATGCTTTAACCCAATTTCTATAACGTTGTCGGCGATGTCGTAACTGTTCATCTCGCGTGATGTTATTTAATTTCTGAATTTTCCTTATGTCTCGCAGAAAGAGTTTTCTTACAGTCGCAAGCTGACTGCTAAATTTGTGTTGGTGTTGGTGACCAACTATCTCTTTTATGTTCGTCTTTACTAGAAATGTACTTAATAATGGCACGTAATTAGCATCTAGTGCCGCTGTGGGTTCTCCGAATGTGTCGGTCAACTGGCAAATATGCTTCCGATTCATTTAGAGGCGAGTTCCGCTTGCATTTGAGAGCAGACAGCGTTGGCATATTTTATCAGAGTGCTCTGCTCGGTCTCCTGCCAGGTCAACTTCAGCGGAAAATGATCGCTATTAGCAGCTGGTATCACGTTTAGATGTGTGACCTTTTTTAGTAAGTTATGTGAGATCCAGATGTAATCTAATGTTTTGTTGGTTTATTTTTGGTGCCAGGTTATATTGGCTGGAATGTCACCTAGAACCTGTCCGTTCAACATGATGCAATTTCGGTTACTCATTGCTGTGTGCCACATTTTGGCCTCCACTGACAATTTTTCAAACGTGGTAGGCCTTTGTTTGGTCGTGATATTATCAATCTCAAACCAAGTGTTGTTTAAATCTCCACATATCATGATTTGGAGATTTATTACAATGGTTAGGTAGGTGTCTATCATTGTCGTTACGGATTTAACAAATTTAGCAGGGCTGATCATTGCAGAGTTCCAGTAAGTATTTATCAGCAACAACCAAGATTTTTCGGAGTTTGAAACAATTAGCACTCCTTGAACAAATAGGTTTGGGTTAGGTACTTCTTTCACCTGCCAGTGTATTGAATGTTTTATCATCATCAATAAGCCTGAGAAGGGTCTTCCATTTCGATTTTTCCTAACTGGACTTAGTAAGATCGTGCAACCATCTCTTGTGGGAGGTTCTCGCAGCCATGTTTTTTGTAAACATAAGGAGAAATGTTCATCTAAGTTTACCGGAAAGTTATTTAGCAGGTGTACGAATCCTCCTGTGTTCCAAGAAATTAGGTTCTGAGCCTGGCCTTGGCATTCGATCCGTAGCTAGTTCCGGGCGATGGTGTGCTGTCTTCGTCGTGTTTCTTGTTGCTGTGATGCCGTATTCTATTTCTCTTGCCTTGTCCTAGAAAAATGGTGCCTCAATTGTTCTCTTCTTTGTTCCATTCGTATCACTGGAGCAAACTTTTCTTTAGAGACGTAATCGACATTAGTTGTGTCCTGTGGTTCAAGGGAGAGATTGAATACATGTAATAGGAGGTCATCTTTTGCATCAATGAGCGTTCTCCTTACGGCCTGTGAATTGATATGTAGCAGCACTTGGTCGGAGGTTCTTTCAGTTGCATATTCTACAATCAGTATGTCCTCAGAGGTTACTGTACGCAGCGCTGGTATACATTTGAATAATTTCATGATGTTACTGCGGTTTAAATTTACATCGACATCGTCTGAATGAATGTTTTGTAACCTTAGTATTATTTGTGCACAGTTTTTGGTAAGCTCTTGCCTCTGTGGCTGATTTCAGCTTTGGGTAAATTCTTTCTGTTGCTGTAATAGTGTAAATTTGGGATTTAATTTACAGCATGACTTAGCGTTGCCTTTATTCTGTTGTAAAATTTGCCTGGATCTTTTAACGTCTGGCGAAGGGGTCCATTTTAAAGACTTGTCTTTTGTTTGAAGTTTTTCTTCTATGACCATCCTTTTTCTTGTTTCTTTTTGTGTCGAAAAGATGTTTATCTCAGGCAGGCTTATTGCTTCGGTAATCTTCTCATCTGAATATGTTGATAAATCACATAAATCGATTGACGAGGCAGAAGACGAGCTTACTTGGTCTTCAGACTCTATTCTCCCGCGTTTATTTGGATTTGTGTTTTTTGTTAACGATAAGCTACCAAGAGTCTTTGGTGTTACTGGAAACACTTCTTGAGGGTCAGTTACTTTTTCTTGGGGCTTCGTGCGGTCAAACAGCGCTAGCTTGCTCGGAGTGGTGAGATTGCGAATAAAGGTTTTTGCTGCTTGGCGTGGTGGTTTCTTTGAGTTAGTTTTGTGCTCCAGCGGCAATGGCTTCTTTTTTGAATTTGAAGTCGTATTTGTTTTACCTTTCACGTTCCAGGTTCCCACTTTAGCCGACCCTGAAAAAATTCCGAAAGAGGAAAAAGGGTTTGTTTTGTCGTTGTCCGTTGAGACAACAGTGTTGTAGTTTTTGTTTTTCGCCAGAGTCGATAGGCCTTCATTAGTGCCACTTATGTTTTCTTCTGTTAGCCTTTTTGAAGATCTTTCTTGTGGAAGATCACTTGGTAATTTTGGAGGATTTTGGTTGTCAACTGAATCCGTTGTGCCAGGATTGTGCGTAGGTTCAATTTGTAGGCCACCATTGATCGCGCACTGTGCAATGTTATTTGTAGTTTTCATTGCAATGGTGACAGTAGGATATAGACCTGCCAGAGGTCTATGTAATGCTTCGATGTTTGTGTCCGAGTCTCCATGTCCTTTTGCCAGAGAAGATGGTTCTCTGCTGACTCGGCTCGAGCTTGGGCAGGAAGCATGGGAGTCCTTTCTAATTTCATTTTGATGCATCCATTTGATGGATTCAAGTAACGCTGCCATTAGATCATTTTTAGAGGATTGATCTTTTGTCATATGCTCTTTTTGTATTGACTGCCATCGCATCGATTGTTCTGCTTCGTGGGCAATCTTAGACTGAAGAAACTTTGTGAACTCCTCAATTGCTGTTACTTTTGAAAGTAAATTTGTCATCATTAACGTTTGATTATTTATGGTCTCTTGTAGAGACTGGTAAAGGTTGATAAACGGGCATTGCGCTGTAGCTGTCGCCGCCAAAACGTTATTGTGAAATTGAATTGCCGCTGCCTTTGACAGATTAGATTTGATTCCTGAGTCACGATTGATGTTGCTTTCATTTTCTTGTGTTTTACATCTGTTTTGGATGTTTTTTACTTCGTCCTCGTTTTTTTCGTGCTGCGCTTTAATAGCCGCTGTATATAAATTTAGCGTAGAATCCCATTGGTTAGTTGACTTTAGTTCGAAGTTTTTTTTGTCCGGTAGTTTTGTTATTAGGGTGCTGGTACTGGCTTGACGCCTGGCCTCCGAGCTATAGGACTGTTTTGCCACGTCATGCGTCCTTTTTTCTTCATTCTTTTTGTATAACTCAGTTTGAAAACTTGCTGTTAGTTTAGCTTCGACGGCAAGATAGTCAGCCTTTAATTTTTCAGTCAGGCGGCTATCTCGGGCTTCTTGAGCTGTCTGACTCTGGGGTTTGACTTTGCTTGTAATTTCACGCTTATTAGCTAATCCAGAGGGAGAGATGAATGTTGTAGGAACATTTCTCGTTGGAGCTCTGATCTGATTTAACTGACCCTCGACGCTCTTTGTGTCACTTATGTTGTTGATGCCAGACTCTGCTTTATTTTTCATCAGGGTCTCCACTTGGGGGATTGTAGGCATTATGCTCGTTTTACTGCTATTGACTTTGATGCACGGAACGTTACTCTCAGATGGCGCATTGTCAATGGTGAGATTGTTTTCAGACAATTTGCTAGTTTGGCTTGTTGCATTCAAATGTTCAAGATCGGTTACTTCGAATGGAGATTGAAACAGTTCCGAGTTTATTTCTACTGAGTCGACATTGAGCGGAGAATGTGTTGATTGACAACAGTCAGTCATTGATTTTCCAATCTGCGCAGGTAATGTAAGTAGTTTAAATACTTGTTTCGAGTCGACTCTACCTGGTCGTTTCACCATTTCTTCGCGTAACCCAGATGCTTTAACCGCTAAAGTATAAAGAGAGGGTATCTGAATGTTCCGTTTTGTGGTCGGGCAGTTAATAGTGGTGTCTCCTGTTAGATGCGATGTATTGGGTGTGTCATTAATTTCATGACTGACATTTCCCCCCTCAATTAGCCGGCTTACCTTTACTTTACGTCCAGAAGGTTTTGCCATTTGTCCAAGGATTCAAGAGGCGACGTTGTTGTAGGGTCTTTCTCCTCGTTTGTGGGCCGGCATCCAACATTTCCAGCGCATGTAGACAGGCAGGCGTTTGTGTCTTCATTGTAGATGTAGAGTTCACTGGCTTACAGCGCACAGCGAACAGCCAACAGTCGTAAACTCACGCCCTTTACTGACGCGGGCTTCACGCCACAAGGGCGTCGGGGAGCGAGTTTTGTTGTGTGTCCTGCAAAGGGGCGTGTCCACCTTCAGCGCCGCCTTCCAGCAGGCGAGGCGAGTGTTCAGCTGTGATCAGCTGTAGCAACGCCGGCGTGTGATTTCTTCAGAACGCGCCGGGGTGTCACAGCGCTCGATTTCACAAAATAAGGTGATTAATTTAACGCTAAAATCGATGGCACCATCTCCTCTGCTCTGTTTGATTTTGATTTTACTTAACTTGAAGGATTGTTCTGCAAGGGGACTTTCTCTTTACTGAAATAATCTCCCATGGCTGCTATACGCTACGATTTAGGAATTGTATCCCTTAATTTGAGAGTCATATGGAAACGGTTTATGATTTGTAACATTTCTGTAACCACAACAGGACTTTCGTTATGAGGTTTTAAAAAAAAAGGTTTGATGGAATTTGATCCTTATTATTTATAGCAATGCACAGAACAACTAGATGACAGGGGCTTTGACCTCAAGGAGGCTATGAAGGGGATTTAGCCATGTATAAAAATCTCCTGTGGAGGGAGGATTGGTGCAAAACCTGCGATGATCTGAGGAAGTATAAACGATTTCCAGATTTGTTGAGAACCTACAGGAAATTAGGTAAGGTGGCACCTCATCTTGCTAGATATCCGTTATGGAAATTTGGGAGTGCGATTTTGTCTTGGGCCATCGAGCTTCTTGGGCCAACTCATCATGTCCAGATACAAGAATTGAATCACCCACTTCCACAGCAAAGAGACACACCAAGATCCCTGCTTGTTGATGTTGGGCCTCCTAAGAGACTTCATTTCCAAGTCCTTCATCCCTTGACATCTGTGATGGGCTTATATCGGTGATACCTTGCGATGCTGGATCCCTTTTTCTTTCGGTGTCCGTGAGGGCCTTGCTCGCATATGCGATGGGTCTCACATCACCTCTGGTGTCTGACTGCATGAGAACAGCCCCCAGTCCCACGAGGCTGGCGTCAATGACGATCTCGGATTCGGCAGTGGTATCAAAATACGCCATCGTGTCTCGATCTAAGAGAGCGCGCTTGATCTCCATGAAGGTGTCCTGTTCTCTCTTCTCCCACACCCATGTGGCATCATTTTTGGTCAATGCTCGGAGAGGTTCAGATAGGGACGCCAGACCTTTGATAAACCGCCCACAGTAATTAACCATCCCCAAGAAACTCCGTACCTCCGTGGGGGATTTTGGTGCTGCGGCCTCATGGATGTCCTTGATCTTTTCAGGGTCTAGCGAGACACCATTGGCGTGGAAAATGAATCCAAAGAATCCAATCCGATCCTTGAAAAATTCGCATTTCCCCTTGTGTAGAGTGAGGCCCAGATCTCTCAGCCTCTGCAACGTGCACTCCAGTCTCTTCATGTGCTCGGCCTGGGGTTCGGCAAAGACCAGAATGTCATCACTCATATTGAGTACTCCTTTGAGACCGGCCAACGCTCCCCTGATGGCATTTTGAAAGACCTCTGCCGCGGAAGAAATGCCAAAACTCAAGCGTTTAAATTGATAGAGGCCTTCATGGGTAGTAAAAGTCGTAATGTATCTTGAGTCTGGCTGGAGCTCCAGCTGGTGATACCCTGACCTCAGATCCAATTTCGAGAATACCCTTGCCCCTTGTAACTCTCCCACAATGTCGTCCAATGTGGGTGTAATGTGCCTCTCCCGTTTGATGGCAGCATTCGGGAGACGCATGTCCGCGCAGATGCGGACGGCACCTGGCTGTTTAGGATTGGGCGCCACCACAATGGGCGAAACAAAGGGCGTTGGCCCCTCAACCCTTTCAATGATGTCCATTTCCACCAGCAATTGCAGTTCATTCTCGACCTGTGCCCGAAGATGGAACAGAATTTGTCGATGCTTTAGGGCGGTGGGCCGAATAGTGTTGTCGATGTGCAACCGCACTGGGGGAGCCTTCAACTTGCCCACGCCTTGAAAGATACTGGAGAACTTGTCTAGTAGCCGGTCTGTGTCGACCTGATATACTTCGAGGGCAAAATCCACGAGGTCCAGCACCTCCGACGCAGCATAATTTAGGAGTGAGTGTGGGCTGACGTTGGTGATGAAAAATCTTGCTTTGATGGTTTTGTCTCCCCGAGTCACCGGTGCCACGAACACACCTTGAATGGGCAGCGGTGTGTCACCACCAAAAGTAAATATCTTGGCTTTGGACATATCCAACGGGGGCGGCCCCGGGATGGCCTTGTAGTGGTCAGTGGCAAGTACACACACAGAGGCGCCAGTGTCAATCAGAACCTGGGTAGGGGCACCCTGAATGTCCACGATGCACATAGGTTGACGCCTTTTCTTTGCCCCTGTCGCAAGATTGGAAATGAAAAAGACCTCTTCCTCATCCTCCTCTTCCTCAGCGATGTTGAGTCCTTGAGTGTCCTTCTCCAGCGTGGCGATGCTGCGTTGTCTCCGAAAGCCACCCACACTCGCCCTTGCTGGCCCTCTGTGCATGGGCACCGGGGCGGCTGCGCGACACATTCGGGCATAGTGACCAGGATTGTTACACCTTCCACAGACTCTCGTCTTGGCCGGACAGTCCTCTGAGTGGGGCAAATCCTACCCACAGTATTGACATATGACCGCACTCCCCTGCACAGGGGCCGTCTCCTGGCGCTTCTGGCTCCATCGTGATTTTGACGGGGCCTGTCTCCCCACTGCAAACGCTTCTTCACATTTGCCTGGGCGCACAGCTGTGTCCATCTTTGCACCCCTTGTCTCGGCAAGCTCATACACTCGGCCACTGTCCAATATTTGGGCTAGAGTCATACCTGGTTCTCGCAGAATCTGCCTGCGAAGTTTGCCAGAACTGCACCCTTGTATAACTTGATTGCGGATCATGTTGTCCTCATTGTCCCACATGCAGGTGCTTGCCATCTGTCGCAAATGTGCGCAAAACTTGTCAAGAGACTCGTCCTCATGCCGCTTCTCTCTGCAAAAGAGGAACCTCTCGTAGTCAACATTGGACAACGGAATAAAATAGTTCTGGAGTGCCGTTTTGACAGCTGCATACGTCACCACCTGCAAGTTCAGGGACTCATATATGCGTAGAAGGTCTATGCCTGCTGAATATAGTAGAGTGGCCATTTTCGCATTGTCATCGGTCTCTCCGGTGGCTGTGAAATACATGTCCAATTTCTTGATCCACAATAGCCATTTCGGGCCGAGTTTCGAGGGTGGGCCGGAGATGTCAAATTCTTGCATTGGGAGCAAAGAGCCCTGTTGCCGACGCCTCACGGTGGGTGGCGCAGTTGCTTCTCCGTCGTTGTCTGCCATGTTTTCACAAGCCGCACAGGCACCTCCCGCTGTCCTGGAGGCCACAAACCTGACTTTACACAGACACACACATACCTTCTCAGCGTTGGCACCTGCCACAGGCGCCAGAATGTGGTCTGAAGAGGCTCTCCAGCTGTCCACCGTGAAGAGCCCCACCTTCCTGATAGTTTCTGTGGTCCTCCTGACTGGAGAAGCACAGGGGTTCCAAAAATTGAAGATTTGGATCTTCTTCAGCATGTGGGCAGCGCACGAGCACCCGTGCGGGCCGCTACTGCCTCACGCGTGAAAAATGCAACTGGCCGCCATCACTCGTGTCGGGTCCGTGGTGTGTTTGAGGAAGAAATGTACCGTTGACACGCTTGCACACGTCGGAAGGAACAAGTTACTTACCTGTAACTGTTGTTCTCCAGCATGGGTCTGGCATGGATTCACATGCTCATGAATATTCCCCGTCGTCAGGCTGGGAATCCTCGGTAAAGAAAAAACCAGTATCAGTTTCGTTTCTGATCTGTCTTTCGTAGCAATAACCAATCACTGGTCTCTGCGTCATACTGACCACAGCCAATGACTGCCCTCTACCTAAGCACCGCCTCTGGCAGCCATCTTCAGATTTGGAAGCACGTGAAGTGGCAGTATGACCAAGTGAAGAGCCGCAGAGGGGTAGGCAGGAGGGTTCGCATGTGAATCCATGCCAGACCCATGCTGGAGAACAACAGTTACAGGTAAGTAACTTGTTCCTTCTCCAGCATGGGGTCTGGCATGGATTCACATGCTCATGAATAAAGAATACATAGCAGTACACACATGCACAACCACGGGAGGTGGCAAAGGCTCAACATTAAGCATCACATCAACTCAACATTAAGCATCTTACCTCCTCACCAGGCTCACCTCAGGCGAACAGGTTGCGCAGCACTGCTTGGCCGACCCTGGACTCCTCCCTGGAATCCCGGTCGACGCAGTAGAATTTCGTGAAGGTGTGCGTCGACCTCCACGTAGCAGCCCTGCATATGTCCAGCAGGGGCACACCAGATAGGAACGCCGTGGTAGCTGCGATCGCTCTGGTGGAATGGGCTCTCGGACGGCCAGGCAGCGGTCGGTTAGCCAACCGGTGACAGTACATGATACAGCCGGAGAGCCATCTGGAGATGGAAGCCTTCGAGAGAGCCTTCCCCTGATTGACAGGTCCAAAGTTCACAAAGAGTTGTGACGTCTTCCGAAAACCCTTCGTGCGATCCACGTAGAACTTCAGCGCTCTAGCTACATCCAGCGAGTGCAAAGTCCTCTCAGCCGGCGACGAAGGCGACGGGAAGAACACAGGTAACACCAAGGGTTCGTTGAGATGGAAGTCCGACGGTACCTTGGGCATGAAGGAGGGGTGCGTCCTGAGCACTACCCTCGTGTCGTGGAAAGTCAAGTACGGGGCCTTGCAGGAAAGGGCCTGGATCTCTCCCACTCGTCGTGCGGAGGTGATGGCCACGAGAAAAGCTGTCTTCCACGATAGAAACTTCAACGGGGCCGAGTGCAGAGGCTCGAACGGAGGTCCCATGAGCTTGGTCAGCACCACGTTGAGCTCCCACGCCGGGGCCGGAGCCTTCACCGGCGGGAACGATCTGAATAGTCCCTTCATGAACTCTTTCACCAGACGATGAGACCACAAGGACGTCCGCCCCGTGGTTCTGGTGTATCGGGAGATCGCAGCAAGATGAATCTTGATGGACGCGTGTGCCAGTCCAGCTTTGGCCAGCGTCAGCAGGTACGGCAGTACTTGGGGAGCCGTAATCCCTAGAGGGTTAATCTTCTGTGCGTGGCACCAGACAGAGAACCTCTTCCATTTGTGTCCGTAGCATTTAAGAGTCGAGGACGCCCTGGCCTTTGCAAGAACCTCTCTGCAATCGGCCGGTATGTCGTATCCTCCAAACTCTAGCGCTGCAGGAGCCAGGCCTGCAAGTTCAGCGACTTCGGGTCGTGGTGGAGGATGGCGCCTCCTTCCCTGGAGAGTAGGTCTGCGTCCGCCGGCAGCTTGATCGGCGGGGACGCTGACAAGTCCAGAAGGTCCGGGAACCATATCTGCCTCGGCCACGCAGGTGCGACGAGGATCATCCTGCACCGTGACCTCTTGAGCTGGTTGACGAGCCGGATTAGCAGAGGCAAGGGAGGGAACGCGTAGAGGAACAGGCCCTCCCAGGGGAACGAGAAAGCATCGCCCATGCTCCTCGTCTGGGGAAACCTGCTGGCGAACCTCCGGCACTTGGTGTTCGTCGCCGTCGCAAACAGGTCGATCTGGGGTGTGCCCCACCGTCGGAAGAGGCGATCCACCAGATCCTGCCGTAGTTCCCACTCGTGGCACGAGCGCAGCTCCCTGCTGAGTGAGTCGGCGATGGTGTTTTTTTTTATCCCTGCCAGATGAAACGGCACCAGAAAAATCCCTTGGGCGACGGCCCAATGCCACAGGTCCTGCGCCTCCTTGGACAGCGCTGGGGACCTGGTTCCGCCCTGTTTCCTGATGTAAAACATGGTGGTGGTGTTGTCGGTGAAGATCCTCACCACCTTGCCCTTCAGGGACGGAAGGAAGGACCTGAGGGCCCAAAACACTGCACGGAGCTCCAGGACGTTGATATGCAGGGACTTCTCCGTCGGGAGCCAGAGTCCCCTCGCGTGCAGATTTTCGGTGTGCGCTCCCCACCCTTCCAGGGAGGCATCCGTGGTCACAGTCTCCTGGTGGGCTGGGGTCTGGAAGTCCATGCCCGCCGTCAGATGCGCGCGGGTGCCCCACCACCGTATCGCTCGCCGGAAACTCTCGTCGAGCTTGATCCTTTCTTCGAAGCTGCCCGTCGTCTGGATCCAGCGCGCATCCAGGAATTCTTGCAACGGGCGCATCCGGAGCCTGCACATGGGAATGAGGTAGATGCAGGAAGACATCATCCCGAGGAGGGACTTGATGGATCTCACTTTGGCCGCGTCGGCCACCAGCATCCGTTGCACCTTGCCCAAGATGGTCCTGGTCCTCTCCTCCGACGGGGAGGCCAGAAGGGACACTGTGTCGAGCCTCGCTCCCAGAAACAGTGCGACTTGCGCGGGCACCAGGTGGGATTTGGTGTAGTTCACGGAGAATCCCAGGTCCGTGAGGAGTTGGACGGTCCTTGCCGTGTGGACCACGGCGAGCTCCTTCGTCTTGGCGCGGATGAGCCAGTCGTCCAGGTAGGGGTAGACGTGAATCCCCTCGCGGCGCAGCTGCGCCGCCACCGGTGCGAGGCACTTGGTGAATACCCTGGGTGCCGACCGCAGTCCGAAGGGAAGGGCTTTGAACTGGTAATGACGCCCTTGGACCACGAACCTGAGGAATTTTCGGTGCCCCTTTAGGATTGGAATGTGGAGGTAGGCATCCTCCAAATCCAACGACGACAGGAAGTCTCCTTCCTCCAGTTGACCCAGGACGTGCTGTAAGGTGACCATCCGGAACTTCTGCGCCTTGATGAACTTGTTCAGCCGTCGCAGGTCTAGGATGGGGCGCCATCCTCCCGTCTTCTTCTTCACGAGGAAGTATCGCGAGTAGACTCCGGAGCCCCGAAGCCTCTTTGGGACGAGTTCGATGGCGCCCTTTCTGAGCATCGCCTTTACCTTCTTTGAAACTCGAGCGCGTGGCCCCGGGCCAGGGCGTCCAGCACCCAACGGTCGGTGGAGATGGACTCCCACACGCTGACGAAGCCCGCCAGCCGGCCTCCCACCGGGGTGCTTCGGTGGGGGCCCGACCCCACGGCCGGTTCAATCCTGCTTGGACGCGGCCTTGCCGCCCTGACCTCCTTGGCGACGACGGCGGGGTCCGCTAGACTTGCCTCGTCCTCTGTAGGCCTCTTGCGACGACGAGCGGGCCGCTTGACGGTAGGAAGCGAAACCGCCACCGGAACCTTTGGAGGCGCCCTTGCCTCCGCCGCTCCGAAAGGGCGTCCGTCGTTGCTGCAGGACTCCCAGGGCCCGGGCCGTCTCAGTATCCGCCTTGATGGCCTGGAGGGAATCGTCCACCGTCTTCCCAAACAGGTTGTTCCCGTCGAAGGGCATGTCCAGGACTCTGGTCTGGACGTCCTGCCGAAAATCCGTAGCTTTGAGCCATCCACGACGTCGAAGGCAAACGCCGTTGCCTAGCTGGCGGAACCCAGCGTCGGCGATGTCCGTCGCCACGGTGATGGCGTGGTCCGAAGCCACTTCACCTTCCTGGAGGATCTCAAGGGCCTCAGCCCTCTTGTCGTCCGGCAGAAAATCCAGCAGGGGAGCCATCTTGTACCAGAGCTCCCTGTCGTAGCGGGCCACGATAGCCAAGGCGTTGGCCGCTTTAATCGTCGTCGCTGCCGACGAGATGACTCTACGTCCCATAGCATCCAATTTCTTTCCCTCGCCGTCCGGCGGGGAAGTCGATGTGGAGGCCGCACCCCCCCCCGCTTTCTTCCTGGCCGCCGCGGAGACGACGGAGTCCGGGGTAGGCTGCGCCCGGAGGCATAGGGGGGCCGTGTCCGGGACCCGGTACTTCTTCTCGTACCGGTCTCTTCTAGCTGGCGTCGTGGAAGGGTTCTTGAGGAGGGAAAGGCCCTCATCCCAAATGTCGTCCAACAGAGGCACTGCGAGGACCGTCTTCCTCTTGGCCTCGCGCCGCTGATAAAGGAAGCCTTCCTTTTTCTTCTCCTCGGGGCAGAGTTGAAAAAGCTCGGAAGCCCTGGAGATCATGGAATGGAAAGATCCGATCTCGTCGGGCGGAGAAGCCCTGGTGGGGGGCGACGACGGAAAATCCTCGTCGTATGCCTCGTCGTCCGTACCCGTCGCTGCCGTGTCAGTCCCCGTATCATCCCCTCGGGTGGACGGGGAGGAGGGCTGGACGGGGCGCGACGGTTGAAAAGGAGGTGGAGGATGGATCCTTCTTTTCTTGGCAGGGGGAACACCAGAAGGTCCCGGTTCTGGATCCCCCGACGGGAGAGGTTCCTCCGTCGGTAACGGTAGCCTCGTCCTTATCTCAGTGCATAAGGACTGTATGGCCAACAAAATGGCCGCCGAGTTGTCTCGCGGCGCTGGCAGAGGGGAATCCGACGGGCGAGCAGGGGCCCCGTCGGCATCCTCGACGATGTCGTCGTCGTCGCCTGCGTCGGGACCCATTCCGACGGGCTGGTCTTGTTCCACGCCTAGGCCGTGGCTTAAGACCTCGACCAGCTCTTCTTCTGAGGTTGAGGCCGAATCTACGACGACGCCCTGCCCCCCCTTCTTCTCCACGGAGGGTTTCACGGGGGTCCTATCGATGGGCATAAAAGAAGACTCCCTCCGAGGAGGCAGGGAGATTCTGGGCCCTGAGGTCGCCACCACTGGAGTAGCCTCCACAGGCTGGGCCAGGGCCGCCGCGACCGTTTCGATAGAGGGCTTGGTCGGATGGATCAAGGCCTTCACCACCCTAGGTGCGCTCACCGCCTTGTCCTTGAGGGAGGGGGCACTGCCACGCTCCTCCTCTGCCTTCGAGCTCGACCGGGGCCTCTCCAGGAGCTTCGCCGGGTGCTCGGCCTTCCTCTTACCCGACCCAGAGCGTTGGCTCGTGGTTGATGGTGCCGGGGAGGGTGCGCCCTGCCTGGCGCCCGTAGAGCCCGACCGTTCGGCGCTCCCGGTGCCAGCGGACTCGCGGTGCTTGGCCTTATGTTGGGCCCCCGTCGCCGGGGCGCCCTCAAAGGTCTTAGAAGACCGCTCGGATTTCTTCTTCTTCTCGCCAGACGGGCTCTTACCCTGCAGCCAGTTGGCGAGACGTTGATGACGGTCCTTCATGGTCCGTTCCGACATGTTGCCGCAAAACGCACAGTCCTTCTCCACGTGCGTTTTGTCCTCATGAAGGCAGTAAAGGCAGAAAGAGTGTTCGTCCTCCTTAAAGACGTTCTGCAGCTGGCATCCAGGGCAGACCCTGAACAGCTTTCCGGGCGTCGAGCTTCCCTTCTCCTGGGCCATCTCCGAGACCGGGCCTGAGAAGCTTCTGGAGTCCTCCGAAGCGTAGCTCGACGAAATCTTCACCCTTGAGGGGCACAGATGAATCCGACACGGGTCCCCGTAGATCGGATGTAGGATCGGTGGAGCTTGAGGCTCTTTGACCGAAGAATCGAAGTTTTTGTGAAAAAAGCGCGAAAAAATAGCACTAACGCTCGAGAGCAATAGCACGAGGATCCCAACACATGAACGTGCGGTAAAAATCTGAAGATGGCTGCCAGAGGCGGTGCTTAGGTAGAGGGCAGTCATTGGCTGTGGTCAGTATGACGCAGAGACCAGTGATTGGTTATTGCTACGAAAGACAGATCAGAAACGAAACTGATACTGGTTTTTTCTTTACCGAGGATTCCCAGCCTGACGACGGGGAATATTCATGAGCATGTGAATCCATGCCAGACCCCATGCTGGAGAATATCCCCCTTTTCACACACGTCCTCGTCGCCAATGTTATGGGCTTGCCCGTGCCTCGGGCCGCCCCGTACTCGCACACACACATTCACACAATCACTGAGTCGACTGCACGTGCGTCTGTGGTTTCCAAGGTCCCGGCGGCAACTGCCGCATGGACCGTCTTTATTACAACCACGCATGCGTGGGCCACAACGAGGCTCACGTCACTGCATCTACCTTGGACTCTAGAAATTGGTTAGGACCAGTTTCCCAATGGTATTTGAAAAGTAACTATCAGCGTGTTTATTTTTCATTCCATATGACCTGCATTTTTCACTCCTTCAGCATAATACCCAGAATTTACAGTTTAATTATATCAAACCTGCATTATATTTGTGATTACCTTATAGGAGTATGTTTCCAGTGTTATTAATAGTTATCTGTGTTTAAGAAAAGTACATGTTGTTCTCCAACCTTGCAAGGATATTTATTTCTTCATTTTGGCACTTGTAGTACTATTGTTGTTTGGAGGTTTCCGATGCTGTCACACATCGCTGTAAGTATAGCATTCCCTTGGCCCTGGCTATAAATGTAGAAGCAAAGGATGCAAACCATTGACTTAATATTTCTTAAAAATGTATGACTGAAAAACTACTAAGCTCAGTCATCTTAAAAGTTCAGATATAGCCTTTGCTCTGTCTTGTAATTCTTCTGGTCACTATCGGATTCCTTCAGAAGACATTAGTCTTTGATGGTTTTTCCTGAAAGATTGCTTTGAGACACTATGGGGACCAGAGTCAGCTGAGGCATTAAGTGGTCATGCAGCTCCAGAAAACCTTACACTACGATTCTGGAGGTGCTAGAAAAACAAGACGTCTTATTGTTTCAGGTAAGTAAGGTTGTCCATAGTAAATCAGTGGGGGTGCTGTACTGGTTTAGACCTATCCTTTTTGTTCATCTCTCCTGTCTGCGTGTGGAGTCTATTTTCCTGTATGTCCCTCAATAGCAACTTCATTCTTTGCTTTGGGGCTTCACCCCATCCACTTTTGTTTCAGAGGATGCAAGAGCCTTTTGGGGTATTGGGTTCAAAAATCGGTTCAACATTGCCCCTGTGGTGACTAGACATCTGATGGGACCACAAGCCCACATTTTATTGTCTCACCCGAATAACATGTACCCCATGGCCTAGGCTCTGTCAGACATTGCTAAAGCACTATTTAGCCCTGGAAACTTCACATGCATACCTTAGTAGTATAATGCAGGTGGTACAGCCTCTGGAGACACCTCTGCCAGATACCCACGTGCATCACCCTTTCAGGTGCAGTGCCAGGGAAGGCCCCTCTTCATCACCAAAACAGGCCCAAATAAGGTCTGTATGTTGCGAGGAATTCATCCGGTAGATACAATAGCCTCCCCTGTAAGGAATGCCACGAATCCTTGTAATTTGTGCTTATTCTTAACACAAGTGCAGCTCTAAGTATTTAGTCACCCTCACGCCTTTGGGGACCGCCCCAGTAGGGCTGGTTTTTTTTTATCTCCTCCTTAATGTCATGCGCTACTTGTCATAAGCATCACCTCTTACTCAGATTGATAGCCTTCTATGGAATAACCTATTTCTTTCTCTGTTGAATTTCACTAGGTGTGTGATGGGAAACCTATCACTCTAGCCATTGTTACTGAACTTAAGGATTTTAAAGCTCGTTATCAATGGATCAAAGCTTATCTGAGAGACAAGGGGCTAAGAGATAACTTGAACATCAAGTCTACTTGAATTGGTCTTTGAGTATAGAAACTAAAAGACCCAGATGCTAAAAGAAAAGAGGAGGGAGAAATCAGAAGTCATTTAAGCAAAGAAGAGTGGGAGAAAAAGGATGCAAGATTGACATTTACCTTTATTGTGGCAAGGGGACATTTTGTAAGAGCGTTCATGGTCAAGCCTAGCTGCAGGGCGGTAGGGAATGTGTTGACTCAGCAATAAAGGAGACCTAGTTTCCAAGCACATAAGGAGGTTGGGTCTCACCGCAAATAATAGCAAATACCACACTAACTGCTGCCACCCACATTATCCTTGCAACTAATACAGCTGCATTAGGAAGGAGGTATGAGATTTCAATTATGCAAGACTGTGGTGCAACAAAAAACTTTGAATATCAAGGTTTTTCTAAAAGAAATCTATGGATAGCAGCCCATAGGTAGTCTAACCGCAAAGCAGTAAGGGCAGTGGCTAAAACAGGTCCCTTCAACCAGAGTACCATGGCAATTGAGCTGTGCTGTAAGGGAAACTACAGGGAAAAGATCGTCTTTGATCCCATTTATGCTCCACAGTTTGCCATTATTCCAGGAATCCCCTAGCATTTGATGACAACAAAGGAAAATGGGCTTCATTACGAGTTTGACAGTAATGCCATTGGAATTTCCGCCCACCTCATTTACACATATCATCACTCAGGCCCACAGATGCATTGCAGTTTTACATGTAGGGTAACATTAGAGGTAAACCGATTTTCTAAACTTCATAGGATTCCATCGGATTGAAAGCAAATAATAATAATTTAGCTGCAGTACATTTTATGATTATTGGTGGTGAATTCGAAGATTTACCCCCAGTTTTTTGCATTTCACCTATCAACTTGGAATTTGGTAGTGCATAAATGTATCGGTAAAGTGGCGGTAACAGAATTACTGCCACTTTACCACCATTTCCCCCCACACTGCCCAAGTCGTAATGGGGCCTGCATGCTTCTCATTCTTGCATTGTCAAGATAACTTACCCCATTAGGTACACTCTGAGTACCCATCGAGTCCTATGCCCTATCTATTGGGTTCGTGGAATAAGGGGAATCTGCTTGGTGCCACCGAATCCGACGGTGTATGACTTTTAGCACAGGATGCAGACTTCTTGGATGTCTTCAGCAAAGAATAGGCAGACATCCCACTCCCACATGGACCCTTTGATTGCCAGATCAATCTGATTCAGGGCAAACCTATTCCATGCAATGAGGTTTACCCTCCACCAGAGACCAATACAAGACACATGAAGGAATAGAGCCAACAAAAATTGTGGATAGGTTTCATACAGACTCTAAATCCCTGGCTGACTCACCTTTCTTCACATTCGCAAAAGCAAACAGTGACCTAACCGCATGCATAGATTGCATTGGGCTGAAAAAGATTACCATCAAAAACCAGTATCGACTCCTGGCCCTACAATATCATTATGGACAAGGCGCATCACTCCACAATCTACACCGAACTAGATTTTTGTGAGGTGTAACATTTGGTGCGTATTAGAGAAAGACGTGAGTGTAAGGCAGTCTTTCAGATGTGTAGGGGGCTGTATTATGTCATACCTTTTGGCTTATGCAATGCACCCACTGCTTTTCCATAATGTGTAAATGAAGCTCAGAGGGAATTACTAAACGTCTTTGTGATCTTCTATATAAACAATACACTCATATAGGATCAAATTCAACACAATTTGCATCAAAACCACTTAAATGACAAATTAAGTAAGTGACTGTCCCATGTTACAAATATGCAGTTTTGGGGATTTAGTCTAACACCAGCAAAAAATATCAGTCATTTTGAAATGGCAAGTTGCCCTTACAGTTAGAGACATTCTAAGCTTTTTCGCATTTCACCATCTTTTAGGTTAATTCAGGATTTCCCAGACATTGTCACATTCATTACGGCTCTTCTGAAATAGGGCCTCTTTTTCATATGGACTGTGAATTCCTAAAGAGCGGTTGAGACAATAAAGGAGGCCTTCACAACTGCACCTGTGCTGCAGCATCTCTGTGGGGATTGGCACTACATATTGGAAGTGAATGCTTCTGATTTTTCAAACGTAAGGGGATATTCTTTCACAATGGGATGCAGATCAGGGGTGACTTATACTTTGTGTTCTTAGCCCTTTATCAACATGTCTCTGACTGACGACATCACCTCTTAGTTCCACGACAAATGACTTGGGCTTACAAAGAACAATAGAACTGGAAGTTCTTTAAGATGTCCTGCAGTCTTATGAGAGGATAGCTGTGCTAGCACCTTTTTTGCAGGATTTAATGTTGCAATCGCGTGTGTCCATATGTGGCAAATTATAAGGCTGATAACTCTGTCCTGGTTCTTGTCTTCCAAATCACAGAAGCCCTTGGATACTGACAAATACATAACATCACTTTGCAAGATTGTTGCCAGTGCCACGTAGAGGGAGCTTTGTGACAAGGTATGCAGGAATTTCCAGAGGTACAGTTCATAGGAGTGGGCAGTTAGATATCATTAGGTCAAATGTTGCTGTTGCGTACCTGGGCACCATGTTGGCAGTGCTGCCAAGGCATCTGTATCGGTAACGATGAATGATGCATTATGTATGACACATCAGGGTTGACTTATTGAGTAAACTGCAAATCATCACATTAACAAGTTGGCACCCATGACCAACATTTTGAAATGGACAAATATAACATCCATGTCAGTACAAACAAACAGGATATAACATCTAATCTATTGGGCGTATATATCGTATAGACTCTGATTAGAGGCGTTAGTTGAAGATAGCAAGTGCATAAATGGGTATGAAGGAATCTCAGACTAGTGGATACATTTTATAACCATTGCATACTTTAATTGAAGTGGATTAGGAGTTACTACGTTTCTGAGTCCTGTTGTGAAACATTCAATTTCGTAATGTGTACAATTGAACATATCCTAGCATCGTCATTGTTCAAAGGGGTCACTGAAACCTGGCTAATTACTTGTGAAGACTTGGATGCATGGGACAAATACTGAAGTGTTGTAAAGTCAGATGTGATGGTTCTTTGATATATCAGGAGCAAGCCATATTGATTTGGCTTTTGGCTATATAGTCATATTACCCATGAAGTTAGCATTGTGTGACATATGTGATGAAAGATTGAAAAATGAAGCTAGTACATATTTTAAAATAAACATTGGCAAAGTCGACATTTTCTGATTTTGTGTAGGCATCTGTCAGGTTCTGCCATAATGGCACTATCTGGCAATGAGCTGGGCACATGCCAGCAGTGACTGGCAAAGGCCTATCTAGCACTATACACCAGCTGAAACTGTTGGCTTTGTCAATGCTTATTTTAAACATAACTTCAATGTTAAGGAACAGATAGAAATCAAGTGGCTGAGATCACACTTGGGTAAGACATTTTTATTATAACAGTAGCACATTTGAGAGACCTACCTTAAGGTGAGCCCATAATGGTGTGTTATGGGCGGGGAGGGTCAGCAAAATGCATCTTACCATGTGCCTTCCATGTATTCCTCTTATCCAGAACAACAAGGCACCGGCTACACTGGGAGTCAGAGGTAAAGGACAGAGGGGGAAATGGCCTTCAACTTTTGGGACTTTTTAGACTATGGTAGGACTGAAACACAGATCATCGCTTCTCATTCCACCATATCCCTGATAACACCCCAAACCTCAATATCCCTTCTCCATTCCCATGTCAGGGAAACTACTAACAACTGTAAACCCTGATCCCCAGAATTCATACTCCTGCCACCACGCTCAAACACACTTTTATGCGTTTCATGACCCTCATCAATCTTGTCACAGAGTCTACTGGCTTACTGTCGCAAAGCTCTGCCTCTACCCCTTGCCCTGACATCTCCTACTACATCTTACCCCATTCTTGTCCACTGTAGTACTCACAAAAACACACGTGAGCCATTCACGGAAGCCACACCTCATCTAACTAATGGGAACTTGTGTTAAGATGAAAGTTATTGAGTTCCCGTTTAATGTGAATTCCCGTAGCTTGAATACCACTTCTTTAATTTGCAATGCTTTGATTTGGCTGATGGAATTCAGCAATGACTCTATTGTATTCATATGCTAAGCAAAGTTTCCAACTGTGCCTGTTATTCTGGGGGCTGGACTTGAGACTTCATTAGAATTTGGGGTGTGGTGATTGTTCTTGTGCTTATTTTCCCCTTCTGCAGAGGTTCCTGGTCTAGCCTGCTTTATTTGAGGCAAAAGTACATGACACCCTATCTTGCTGTTCCAGGACTTGCGCCCCCTTGCACAGGTAACTGTAGATCCTCAGGCATGGTTGGCAGGCATTTGTGTGGGTGTGTGAAGCAGTGACAGGCTTTAAACAAAAACAAGTTACTGGTTATCAAGTTATTCACCTGCCAACAGCAAAAAAAATCTATGCTAAAATAGACCCAAGCATAAGCCTGTCCCTCCCCAGCATATCACCTGCCCTTCCCCACCCCTCACACAGTCAGCCATCATAGACAGAGGCAAACATGATAAACCTCATTGAATTAATACTAAAGTAAATAAAATATATATTTGCTGTAAATGGATTTATAGGATGATAATTTGAGTAGACGTAATACAACCGAGTATATTTGGATCGCCCGTTCCAAAAGAAAGCATCTTACCATCACAGCTACCATAAAAACAACTGCAGGGGGATTAGGGGGATTCTGCATCTTTTAATGTAAAATGATCTCAAATGATAGACCTACCTCCAAAATAGGCACCATCACTAATCACTGATGTTGAATCAGCATCTTCTAGAGAAATCACTCCTGCATCAATCATATACATCTTCCGTCCAATAGCGCCCATCCGAAAAATCACATCCTGACTTTGGAAAACTTCAAACTTTAGTTCTTTTATTACGGCGTTAATAATGTTTGTATCGTTCAACCATGGGATTTGGGTCACTATATGGTGGCAGTTGTGGTACATGACCTCCTAATGAAAAAAAAGCAATTTTGAAAGGGTGTTAGAACACAGAGTGTATTCCATCATGAAACATGTTTTGGTTTTGCTCAATGAGATGTAGAAGAGAATATATATTCTACAATTAAACTAATTTATATTGCTAAGCTATGTTCAGTATGAAGAGTGTATGTAGTAAAGAAACATATGAATACAGAAAATGTTAACCCACATTTGAACTATGACACTAAGTTATTTGTTCATGGGAATGATCATTTTGACATTAAGGGTAGCATTATTAATGATGCTACAAAATGGGAGCATCAGGAGTAGGGCGTTGTTCTTGCGACATCACCTGGGTACAAACAACTCCCAGCAGTCATTTAGAATTGACTTTTATCCTCAGGAAAAGAAAAGCATCAGCCTTGATATGAAATTATAGGATAGTCTATTTATATAGCACCTATACACAATGTGTTTCAAAGCGCTTCAAGACAAGGGAGGGAACAAGGGAAAATCCAATGACATTCTTACAGGCCATGAACAGTAAGGATGTGAAATTAACTATCATACTCGGCCTGACGACATTTCAGATAGTGCAAGAGCTAAGACATAGATAAGGAAGGGAGGGGGAGAGTGCGAAGGAAATGGAAACAGACAGAGGCGACTACCATACTAGGCCTGACGACATTTTTGGTAGAGCCACAGAATAACAAAAGGGGAGGGGAGGAACAAAACAAGCGACTATATTACTAGGCCTGATGACATTTCAAATAGTGCTGGGGGGGGTGGCACAAGTAAGGGGAGGAGGGAGGAGACAGGCGAGGTTGCTATCATACTAGGTCCAGGGACAATTCTGATAGAGTAAGTGCATAGAAGAAAGTAAGGGGAGGAGGGCAGGAGATAGGAAAAGGGAGAAAGGGAGAGGAGGAGAGAACAGAGAGTAAGCAGTCAAAAAGAGTAGAGTAGCAAGAGGGTAGAGCGAATACAATTGCAGAAGTCAGTAGTAACACATAATGTTGCAAGCCAGGATACAAGATGAAGATGGGAACAGCATGATTCAGGGCTACCATGAGTACAAGATGCAAAGGAAATCCAGCATGAGAGTTGAGAAAGGGTGACGCACCGTGAATCCATGAAGTCCATAAAAGTCAAATCCAGCATTGGCCATAAGACAGTGATGGTGAAACCAGAATGTATCAGGACAGACTCCTGCAGAAGTAGGCAGGAAGGAAGAGGTAAGAGGGGGGGCGGGGAGCAGGGTAGAAGAAACAAGCAAAACAGGCAACACCTGAGTGCGAGAAGCAAGGGGGCACAAGGGAACATCACAGGGGGCGGTGATGGCCTGTGGGGACAGATGGAGTAAACACATGTTGGTGCATACTTACCTGCTGTCTGAGCAGGGCGTCAGGCCCTGGGTCCTCCTGGTCCCAACAGGTCCAAACAGGAATAAAGATTTTCCATAATAACTTACTAGAAAAACTTAATTCTATTAAAGACACGGAGGCGAGCATTATGCTTCTCTTTCTTTTATTATTTTATAAATAGAAAGCTCAGCAGCAAGTGTTTATGCACCTTACTGAGAGCACAGGTATGCGTGACATGCAAAAGGTGCATGAAAAAAACACACATAAACTTAGAACATGAGTCTATAACTGTGTCAGAACCAAGAAAACTCCATTTCCCATGAGACTCCAATAAAGGTTCAGCAAAAGGTCACCAACATGTGACCTCAGTCCACCAATGAATATACAGCTGTCCATACAAAAAGTCCTGGATATGATGCAACTTCCTCTTTCGAGGCTGCGAACTTGGCTGTTCAAGAAGAAAAAACGGTAGAAGGAAACTGCAACTGAGGTTGTCTTGAGGCAGAAGCCAAAGCAGAGCCGATCAGGAGATCAGGAGGCCTTGTCTGTAGCCGCTGTCAGGGAAGAGACAAATAACTAGAATGAGTTTATGCATTAGAGAACCCTAATTCCCCTTACAGGGGTGGGAGAGAAATAAGTGTGTTAACTTGACATCCATAAAGTCAGCAAAAAAGGCAGTAACATCCCCAAATAAGGCACTCAATTATTACCCTCAAGGGTGACTAGCGCTGTTATTTCTCTCGCTGGGTGGGATAATGCTCGCCTCCGTGTCTTTAATAGAATTAAGACTTTCTAGTAAGATATTATGGAAAATCTTTATTCCATGTTAAGACCGGAGGCTCCCATTATGCTTGTTTAAAGCTTACTTACCACAATAGATGCTGGTTGTTCTACCGGTTTCAGGTAGAATTGCTTAAATATTGATTCACCTGCCCAGTCCGCCATTCCCATGATATCTTCTAGGCAGACTCTGACCTTAAATGCTTTGGAAGCCATGGCTCCTCTCACAGAGTGGGCCCCAAAATGGAGAGTATTTATTCCTGCTTGAGTTAGAGTCCAACGCACCCAGCGTGCTAGGGTTGGAGCGGAAACTGCCTTGTGCAGTTTACGCATGGCTATCAGTAATTGCCCACTAGGAGAATCCTAAGCGGGGCGGTCTGCTCCTCATAAACCTTTAAGCATTTAATTAGGCAAAGTTTAGGCTGGTCTTTGAAAGCGGGGTACGCAATCACCCTAGAGTTTCATTTCGTTCTCTTGTGCAAGTGGAATACTACGCCATCAGGAGAAAAGGTCCTGCCCGCCAGATCGAGAGCTCTGACGTCAGAGACCCTTCTGCAGGAAACTAAGCAGAGCAGTGTAGTAAGCTTGCCTGACCGAGCAGTCCTGGATAACTCATCGATATGGGGCCATGACAGAAAAAGATTCAGCAGCTTGTTGACGTCCCAAAGCTTGTCATAGCGGGACAGGGAGGGGATTGTAAGTCTGATGCCCTTAAGCAGTATGCAAACGAGGTGATGCTCTCCTGCTGGGAGCCCCTGAATGAGGTCATGCCCGGCAGAAAAAGCTGAGCGGTAGGTGTTAACTGTCCTATAGGTGAGGCCTCTTTCAACCAACGATGCCAGAAAATTTAGGATTTCCTCTATAGGTGCTGAAACTGGATGTGAACCGTTCCTCCGGCACCAGTTACTCCAGGCGCTCCAGGAGTTATAATACCTCTTGAGGGTAGCAGGAGCGCAGCTTTCCTCGATGAGGTTGACCGCCATGCTTGATATGCTGGGATTTCTCCACCTTGACCTGAAATCCTCCAGGCTGCTAGATTCAGCGATCCGTTGAGGAGAAGGGGGTGATGCTGCCCTGACGGATCCAGGAGATCTGGAAATTGAGGTAGCAGGATTGGAGAATCCGAAGAAAGTTCCAGAAGAACTGGATACCAGGTCGGGGCTATGAGGACCATGTCCGTATTCTCCTGACGGGCCTTCGCCAGGGTCCTCGCTATCATGGTAAATGGGGGAAAGGCATAATGAATCCCTGAGTCCACTGCTGTAGAAATGCATCGGTCGCAGCTGCTGCTGGATCCAGCCTCCAGCTGTAAGACGGGTAGCTGGGTGTTGTGACAGCATGCAAAGAGGTCTATGGACATGGGGCCCCATGTTCGCTGGAGGCGGAGAAAGACTTCTCTGGTGAGCCTCCAGTCGCTGAAATATGTAGAGTGGCGGGAGTACCAATCCGCCACTACGTTCGTGAGCCCCGGGAGATATTCCGCTGTGACTGAAATCCGATGCTCCAAACAGAAATGGTAAAAGTCCTTGGCTAACTCCGCTAAATGTCTCGATTTGGTCCCCCCCGATTGATTGATGTACCGTACTGCGGAAATGTTGTCCATTTTCAGCAAGATACAACTTGCTCTGCGCCCTGGCAAAAGAGCGCACAGTGAAGGAACCTGCGAGGAGCTCCAGGTAGTTTATATGCATTTCCAGCTCCTGAGGCGACCAAGTCCCTCCTGTGGCAACAGAGCCGCATCTCACTCCCCAACCGGAGCACCTGGCGTCTGATTCTATGATAATATCGGGGGTGGATCCGAAAATGGCTCTGCTGTTCCAGGCTTCCATGTGAGTGAGCCACCAGTTGAGCTCCGTTCTCGCGGAGTGCGACAGTGTCAGACGCTGAGAGTAGGAGAGGCTCCGTCTCAGGTGCTGGCCCTTGAGCCTTTGCAATTCTCTGTAATGAAGTGGACCGGGAAATATTGCCTGAATGGAAGAAGATAGGAGACCGATTACTCTTGCTAATTCTCGAAGAGATATGAGGTCCCTCTGCAGGAGTCTGCGGATCTCCCTCCGGGTCGTGTGTACTTTGGCCACGGGAAGATGAAGTTGCAAGTTCTTAGTATCTACTAGGAACCCGAGAAATTCTAGATACTGGGATGGACTGAGTATTGATCTTTCCCAATTTATGAGGAAACCAAGACTGTGTAGCAGGTTGATGGCCAGCTTGATGTTCTGCTAGGGCTTGAGAATGTGCCATGAAGATGATGTCGTCTAGATAGACAATCAATCTGACCCCCAGTTCTCTCAATGTGCCAGAAGAAGATCTGGAAATTGGGGTAGCAGGATTGGAGAATCTGAAGAAAGTTCCAGAAGTACTGGATACCAGATCTGAGAGGTCCAGACCGGGGCTATGAGGACCAGGTCCGTATTTTCCTGACGGGCCTTCACCAAGGTCCTCGCAATCATGGTTAATGGGGGAAAGGCATCATGAAACCCCTGAGTCCACTGCTGCAGAAATGCATCGGTTGCAGCTGCTGCTGGATCCGGCCTCAACCTGTAAAAGATGGGTAGCTGGGTGTTGAGATGGCATGCAAAGAGGTCTGTGGACATGGGACCCCATGTTCGCTGGAGGCAGAGAAAGACTTCTCTGTTGAGCCTCCAGTCGCTGAAATCTGTAGAGTGGCGTGAGTTCCAATCCGCCACTACGTTTGTGAGCCCTGGGAGATATTCCACTATGACTGAAATCCGATGCTCCAAACAGAAATGGTAAAAGTCCTTGACTAATTCCGCTAGAGGTCTCGATTTGGTCCCCCCCCAGATGATTGATGTACCGTACTGCGGAAATGTTGTCCATTTTCAGCAAGATACAACAACTCGCTCTGCCCCCTGGCAAAAGAGCGCACAGTGAAGGAGCCTGCGAGGAGCTCCAGGCAGTTTATATGCATTTCCAGCTCCTGAGGCGACCATGTCCCTCCTGTGGCGACAGAGCCGCATCTCGCTCCCCAACCGCAGCGACTGGCATCTGATTCTATGATAATATCGGGGGTGGATCCAAAAATTGCTCTGCTGTTCCAGGCTTCCATGTGAGTGAGCCACCAGTTGAGCTCCGTTCTCGCGGAGGGCGACAGTGTCAGATGCTGAGAGTAGGAGAGGCTCTGTCTCAGCTGCTGACCCTTGAGCCTTTGCAATTCTCTGTAATGAAGTGGACTGGGAAATATTGCCTGAATGGAAGAAGATAGGAGACCGATTATTCTTGCTAATTCTCGAAGAGATATGAGGTCCCTCTGAAGGAGTCTGCGGATCTCCCTCCGGGTCGCGTGTATCTTGGCCACGGGAGATGAAGTTGCAAGTTCTTGGTATCTACTAGAAATTCTAGATTCTGGGATGGGCTGAGTATTGATTTTTCCCAATTTATGAGGAAACCAAGACTGTGTAGCAGGTCGATGGCAAGCTTGGCTTGATGTTCTACTAGGGCTTGAGAATGTGCCATGAAGATGATGTTGTCTAGATAGACAATCAATCTGACCCCCAGTTCTCTCAAGCGGGCTACTACGGGCCGTAGGAGTTTGGTAAAGACCCAAGGCCACAGCCCGAAAGGTAAACTTTCGGGCTGAGGAGAGCCCGAAAGGTAAACTTGTGCACTCCCAGTCTTGGTTTCCCCAGGAAAACCTGAGATAGCTTACGTGGGCCTGGTGTATGGGAACTGCGAGGTAAGCGTCCTTCAAATCCAGGCGCACAAGCCAGTCATTTGGCCTCAAGATGTCCCTGAGCATGTGTATTCCTTCCATCTTGAAGTGATGGTAGACAATTAAGTCGTTGAGGGCCCTCAAATTTATCACTGGGCGTACTTTCTGCTTCCTGCGAACAAAAAATATATGGCTGAAGAAGCCGCCTTGGCTCAAGCAGGGGCGAATTGCCTGCTTTAGATGTAAGCTGCGTATCTCGCTGTCTAATGCTTCCTCATCTGCTATTGACATTATTAATGGAGCGGGGCGAGTGGTCTGATGAGGTTGAGCAAAATACTCTAAGCGCAGGCCGCGCGCTGCGTCCCTGACCCATGCATTTCCTGATGAGGAGTCCCATGCTTGCACAAAGAGAGCTAATCCCCCCCCTATGGGTGTCTGTGGCACGGGCACTGCTATGGGTACACTGTCCTGTAGTTTGCTGTTGGGCTGGATATCTTGCTCCTCTTCTCCATCCACGACCTCTTCTCCGCCCTCTTGAGGGGAAGAAAGTGTCTGAGCAGTCCTGCGAAGAATTGTGTTGGTCCCTGGCATGCTGAGGTATTCGATCAAATGAGAAGCGGCTGGAGGAGCAACCCCTGCCTCATCCGGCCCTGGAGAAAACCTTAGTAGCAAAAACTCTTCTGATGGAGGCCTGAGCCTTGCCTAAAGCTGTAAAGGTGCCGACAAACTTCAACATTTCTTTCATGAATGGGTCTCCGAAAAGCAGACCTTGGGCTGCTGATCCTGATACTGTATCTGCTAGATGGCTAGTTTAGCATCAATTTTAAATAGGATGCCTTTACGGCGCTCTGCCGAGATGGAGCAACTGGCATTACCCAGTACACAGAGTGCTTTTTGCGCCCAACCTGAAAGGATCGCTGGGTCGATGGGGTCACTGGAATCAATGGCCGCTTCAGCCAGGTCCATAATCTTAGCTAGAGGACCGGTAACATCCAGGACCCTGTCCTGGCAGGACTTCCAGGTGCGGTCAATGCCCTTCCTCGGGTCCTTTACATTCTTTCCCAGAAATGTAATCATCTTGGAGTCTAACTCCGGAGTGAGGGCTACTTTCCCTGGAATTTCGGGACGGGGGCATTCTGCTCTTAGTCTGGCCCTTACTTCCTTATCCAGAGGCTTGTGTAGCCTGCTCATGATGTAATTAGTTTTTCTGGACGACGGTTCCCAGTCGGTGGATCTGGGGTGCACAAGATCTTCAGGCTTAAACATTCCCCTGGAAGGAGACTGTTCCCCGGTTACCTTCTTGGGGATGGGGACTGCCGCAATCCCCGAGGTTGAAGGTTGTGACCCTATGGTTTGTGTGTCCTCCTCGGAGGATGAAAAGGGTTCATCAATATCATAGACCCCTCTAGCTTCGTCGTCAGTGCCCTGTTGGTATCCCTCCAGTCTTGAGGGTCTAGTACCCCTGTTGTCTTCCTCGGAGTAAGAGGGTCCTTCAAGGGAAGGGGTGTCCTTCCTGTTCATAAAGGCTTTTTTCAGCCTGGAGAAGGCGTCTGAGACAGCAGCCGTGGCAGGTATAGGCTGAGTAGGGGGGGTCATGGAGTCTTTGCTCCTACGAGCCGGAGTACATCCCCCATTTGAAAGGTGCTTCCTTTTATGGGTCTTCTTTCTCCCAGGCGGGGAGGTCTCCTACAGATGCTCCTCCATACTGTCTAGGAGCTGTTGGATAGGCAAGAGCATCTCAGATACTGCCTTCTTGATGCTGGTCTCCACTGAAGGTCCCAGCACCTTTTGCCACCTCATCGACCTGATATTATTCCTCCTCATTATGAGACCAATCTTGGTTTGTCTGAGGAAAGTATTGAGCTGCCATAGAAGATTCTGATTGCACCTTTTTTTAATTTTTTTTTTTAAATATAAGTGTCTCTTGTGGGCAACAGACATACTTCTCTCAGCCCACTTAAATTATCAGCAAAGGAAGGTGTGTGGAACACGATGCTTTGCGCTTCTCTAGAAGGATGAATCCTCCCCTCTGTGGAGGTTGTCCTCTGAGACTTCCTTTCCGTTTTGTTTTTCTTTCTTTTTTTATTTTTTTATAGTTGATGACACTGGAGAAAGGGCTTCGTAAGCCGCAGCTAGCGCTCGCGTTCAAAATCCGTTGTAAAAAGCAACGGAAATGGAAGCGCAACCTCCAGCTTTAGAGGAAAGGACTTAGGGAGCAGGAGCTCCCTCTAGCGGTCACAGGCAGCAACCGCGGTCAAAACATATCTGTGCACGGCCTCCCCGAGCCTTGGAAAGAAGTGAAGTGAAGAATGCGACTCAAGGCTGATATTAATAGAAAAAAAGGCAGGGCCGCTCCTGAGCGCGAGGGCTCCTGTCTATCAGCAGAGGTCTTCCGACGTTAGCAAAGCAGCTGACGTGGAGGATCACTGAGATAAGATCAAGAAAAAAGACGCGCTCTACGCGAGTATTACACAAATACCATTGAAAACAAATAAAACCAAAGGCTACATGCAGAACGTAGCTTCCCAAATTATGTATTATAAATATGCAAATATATTCAAATATGATTTAAATATAAAGTTTTGAAATTCATAAGACAATGAGATATAAATGTACTTATCTTTGCTGTGAGCAGCAAGAAAGAGGAAGTTGCATCATATCCAGGACTGTTCGTATGGACAGCTGTATATTCATTGGTGGACTGAGGTCACATGTTGGTGACCTTTTGCTGAACCTTTATTGGAGTCTCATGAGAAATTGAGTTTTCTTGGTTCTGACACAGTTATAGACTCATGTTATAAATTCATGTGTGTTTTTTCATGCACCTTTTGCCTGTCACGCATACCTGTGCTCTCAGGTGCATAAACACTTGCTGCTGAGCTTTCTATTTATAAAATAATAAAAGAAAGAAAAGCATAATAGGAGCCTCCGGTCTTGACATAGAATTGCCCTTCTCTTCCCCTTTATTCACCAAATTAATAGCCTGATTCATGGAATTATTGCATGAAAAACGCAGATTTACGCGCCTTTCTTCCCGAAAACCCCCATACTTCAAACAGGGAATTTCGGGCAGAAAGGCTCGCAAATCTGCGTTTTTCATGCAAATAATTCCATGAATCAGGTTGTATATGTACAAGGTGTCAGAATCTGACTTGAATAAACAGGACTGGAGGTGGTTGTCATTGTCATTGAGGGAATCCATTGACATGCTTAAGCAGTTGGGTAAGCCTCTCTAGCTCCTGTCACACTTTAAAAGTTGTGAGTTGGAACTCGAGAGGTTGCCTTAATCTCATGCACAATGAAAAACGTATGTGGTATTTGGCTATGTTTGATTTCATTCTCATACAGGAGACTTGGTCTAGAGTTCAGCTGTGTTGGGAAGGCTTTGTTGTTATCTCTGCCTGTGCCTATGGTACAAACAAGGGTTGTCCCAAGGGGGGGGGGTCTTATCATAGCCGCCAAACAAGCCAATGGAGTGACAAAAACAGGAGAATGGTCCTTTTCCCACCACTTTCTTGTGGCCTCCCTCCAGTTGGGGGCGAATATTGATTCTCTCTCTGTACTTATTATTAATGTATATTGGAATCTGAGTGAATGAACTGACCCTCAATTAGAGAAAAAATTAATAAACTTGGGTTCGACAATTGAACTATGGCTTCAAACAAACCAGGGAGGGCAGCTCATAATTGCAGGGGATATGAATGCAAATTGCTATTGTGAGCCTATCTCCGGGGATGTGGCACTTGACAATCTTGGCACACAGGTCCAATTGGCGGGTAACTTCAACTTGCGTGGGAGAATGTGGACTCATTTTGCTGAATCTTGGGGTTTGGATCTTTTACATAATGACAATTATACATGGAAGGCTAGAGGTTTTGAATCAATTATTGATTACATTTTTCTTTCAGTTGGCTTGTCAAGAGCTATGTGTAAGTTTGAAGTTAAGGATTCCAGCTGTAGTGATCATTGCTTCCTTACCTTTAAAACTGCAGTGAACTATCCTAGACAGAATGTTAATATGTACTCCCATGGTGTGACGGTCAACCCTAAGGGTAACAGAATTAAATGGTGCCACGGACTGAAAATTCACTGCCACTACGGTTAAAGACTATTATACCATTTCTAATTCCGAACGTGTGGAGCGTTATTCAGCTGAATATTTCACCCACTACATCAAATCAACTATAAATAATTTGTCTGTACACCCACATAAGAATTCTAACTTAAACATCTGTAATAGTCATGCTATGGACATTGTTGTCCATGACCGTAAGATTTCCCTTAGGAAAGAACTTAGACGCTTAAATAAATCAGGCTTACCCTACTCTGATGTTCTGATTGAGAAAAAGAAAATTAAACAAAGCTATAAAAATGGGTTAATCCATCAGAGAGGAAGCCGTACACAACGTGATGGGGAAGCTATAAAAATTGGTTAATCCATCATAGAAGAAGCCGTACACAACCTGATGGGGAAGCAATGTTAAAAGCTCTTCGTGGTCCTAACTGTACAAACTTTTGCCATTTAATCAATGAGCTGGAAAGACCACAGAAAGATATTGTTTTGAATGTAATCAGTGAAGACACATGGTTGGGTCACTTTCCCAAGTTATATACTAATAATGAAAGTATTCAATCTTTTAAGATCTCTAGTAGACCTAAATGGTTATTAACATTTACTGTGGAAGACATAATTGTTCTTATTAACAAATCAAAAAACTCGGGTGCTTCTGGCCCTAATAATTTGTCTAATAAACTTTTGAAACTTGACCCAGTAATTTGGGCTAATGTAGTGCATGTGCTTTATGGAAACATCCTTCTACATAAACGTATCCCACAATCATGGAGAGTCTCGATTGTGATTCCAGTTTTTAAGAAAGGATCTCGCCTGTGTCCATTTAGTTACAGGCCAAATGCGATTGCTGACCCGGAGTCCAAATTATTTTTGCTCTCTTGTTCTATCTGATCTACAGAAATGGATTACTGACAAACACATCATAGATCCAAACCAAATTGGTTTAAAAAAATATAGGAACCGATTGTGGGGGACTAATATTAAAATCCTTAATTGCCAATTCAATGAAATTAGGCAAAGGACCCCTCTTTGTGGCCTTGATGGATCTGAGCTCTGCTTTTGATTTGGTGGATAGGAATTTACTGTGGCAGCGGTTAAAAGATCTTGAAATTCCGTTATATCTACTTGAAATTCTTATTGCCCTGTACACAGATACAAGGCTGATGGTCCGATTAAATTCTGAGGGCTTGCTTTCTAAGGAACGTATTATCCCTAATGGTCTCCGACAGGAATGTATGCTGGCTCCCACAGTATTTAACCTTTATGTGAGTTGTGCAAATAATGCCCTAAGCAGTAAAGGTTTGGTGTGCCCCAAGTTGGATAACGTGTGTATGTCCTGGTTGGCCTACGGTGATGATTTCCTCTTGATGGATAATACCAACATTGGCATATATTGGCCTAAAGACTATTAAAAGCTTTTGAAATGTTTATACTTAATTTACAACTCAAATGAATCCATCAAAGACGGTAGTTGTCTGCTTTGGTAGACCAAACAAGAGAAAAAATGGTTTTTCTTGGTATTGTGGTGACAAGACGATTAAAGCCCAACCTGTGCTCAAGTACTTGGGTTACCATTTTTCTGGGGTTGACTCTATCACCTTAATAAAAATCCAGCTTAAACTAAAATCTGAAATTGCTATTAGGCAAATGCGTGTTATTGAAACTAAATTTGGGAAATTCTCAAAGGTTCCATTAAGGGAATTCTATGTTAAAAAAATTATACCTCGTCTGATGTATGGCATGCAATTCTCCATGTGTCTCACTGATTACATTCAAAATAATATCTTTCTGTGGTCTTTCCAGCTCATTGATTAAATTCCAAAAGTTTGTACAGTTAGGACCACAAAGATCTTTTAACATTGCTTCCCCATCAGGTTGTGTACGGCTTCCTCCATGATGGATTAACCAATTTTTATAGCTTCCCCATCAGGTTGTGTACGGCTTCCTCTATGATGGATTAACCCATTTTTATAGCTTTGTTTAATTTTCTTTTTCTCAATCAGAACATCAGAGTAGGGTAAGCCTGATTTATCTAAGTTCTTTCCTAAGGGAAATCTTACGGTCATGGACAACAATGTCCGTAGCATGACTATCACAGATGTTTAAGTTAGAATTATAGACAAATTATTTATAGTTGATTTGATGTAGTGGGTGAAATATTCAGCTGAATAACGCTCCACACATTCGGAATCAGAAATGGTATAATAGTCTTTAACCGTAGTGGCAGTGAATTTTCAGTCTGTGGCCCTCATTCTGACTCAGGCGTTAAGGGGTTTACGGCGCCGTAAACGGCGCCGACCCTTAACGCCTGATTACAAGGTTCCCTTTGCGGGATGGCTTTTAACGGCTGCTTTTTTGCAGCCGTTAAAATCCATGCCGCAAAGAGACCTTGTCGATAATTACGACACCGTAATTTACGGTGCCGTAATTATCGCCTTTCCCCATTCCCATTATGCCCTATGGGGCGAAAATGGGAATGGGGAAGGGTAAAATGGGAAATGGGGATTTACCGCCCCACTCACCTTGGAATGGGGCGGTAAATCCGCCAACCACCATGGCGTAAACATAGTTTACGCCATGGTGGTAAGGGTACGACCCAGGCGGTAACTTACCGCATGGGTCGTAATGAGGGCCCGTGCACCATTTAATTCTTTTACCCTTAGCGTTGACCGTCACACCATGGGAGTACACATTAACATTCAGTCTAGCATAGTTCACTGCAGTTTCAAAGGTAAGGAAGCAATGATCACTACAGCTGGAATCCTTAACTTCAAACTTACACATAGCTCTTACGCATAGTTTGGATTCTAAAATGGTGTGCTTCGTTTTCTGCCAATCGAAGCCCATAAGGCTAACTTTGATTTTGTCCGGTTTGTTACAGAGATATGTGACTGACATACCTAGCTTAGCTAAACAATTCATGGTCTCCACATGGAGAGTATGTATAAAGGGATTAGTTGATTCAAGATAAGCACAGGCATATAAGGTGTCATCAAGTGCTGTTTTACATTTTTTCCATAAACACATTCTTTTCCAGATAGCATATGTAGAAGGGGATTGCAGACCAAATTCATATTTTATCAATTCTAGGGGTATGCATTTTGGCAAAAAAAAAGACAGACCTCCAGATTTTGGCTTCTATATAATTCAAGTACTCATGCAGCCCATTAGATACTAATACACATTTGCATGCTCCACTTGGAAATGGTTTCCAGTTATGGAAAGGTATTTGATTCAATATCCTAGTAAGGCGTTTCAAAATGATTATATGACTTTTTCGATTTAATGTCATTCAAACTAATCAAATCAAAATCATTAGAAACTGCTATTCTAATGAATGACCTTGTTGCAGATTTTGTAGAAGAGGGGGCAGTTGAAACTTTGCAACACATTTTGTTAGTATGTTCAGGACTTAAGCCTCAAAGGACAAGGTACTTTGCTCAATGTGTATGTTCAACCCAAAATGTAGACAGAGAATTTATATGGTATAGAATGCTCCATGATAATTCTTCCAGTTTGAAAATTCGGGTGACCTCCTTTTTGAGAAATGTTTGTGATTTAAGCTAAGGCAGCCAAAGATTGTTACTTCGTTTTTTTTTAGGTTTTTATCAAATTGATGTTTGATGTTGAACTTGGTAAATGTATATGAGTTTCTTATGTGGATTTATCGATGAAAACTATTGTGAAAACTTAAATTGAAATTGTTATAAGTTTGTGTATGACTTAGGTTGTTACACATTGCTGTAGATGGTCTTTGTGGGCCCATACCCGCTTGTGCGGAACCCTTTGAAATAGTAGTTCCAAGACGGATGCCCGTTGTGATCTTCAAGCTGACTGCAGCGGTCCAGTCTTTTCACGTCGCTCCGAGACGCTACCGACCGCTCACGTGATCCTTTATCCAGACTCGAAGCTGACGGTTCTTCGCGTCGCTTCTGCTAATGGCGCTCTGTGAGTTTGTTTCAGAATCTTTCTACTTACTTTACTAGATACTTTACCTCCATCCTTTCATCTATTCTAACCCTGTTCCTTCTTACTTCTCAGAGATTGTCACCAGTCGTCCCATTCAACCCCCGTTTCCTTCGCATTTAGACCAACCCGTCAAGCCTGTTTCTTTCCCGCCTATTCGAGAGACTTATCCCCGGCTTTGCTTTCTCCAAGGCTTCCGATAGAGTAAGTTCAGCCCCTTTTGAGTTCCTCCCTTAGTTCCGGCTAGGGCACTTATCTATCTGTTCTTTACAGATCCCCTGCCGATCATCTGCTATCCTTCTGAGTTCCAGTTCCGGATATTCTACTTCTGACTTTTTTCCTTCGATGGTGAGAGGATTTCTCTTCCGCTTCCTACTAGACTGTCCAACTTCTTTCCCTTCTCTGACATTCTCCTGTTTTCTCCTCTCGTGCATCTAGAAGAAGCCTCCCGTGTGACATCCTTGCACTATCACATCTCAGAGACTCTTTGGCTTCAGCATCCTCCCGATCCACCAGACTCCAGACTCGACCAGGGTTTTCTTCCCTTAAGAAGGTTTCCCTGGCGGTCCTGTCCTCTCCCCTGGGTCTTCCCATCCTGGGTCAGAGAGACCAGGGCTGTTACAGGGGAACTTTCATGGCCGCATTTGTTCTTCCCATATTGGATTCTTCGATATGTCAAGGTGAGCTTGTTGCATCCTTTGGTAATAGACGTTGGCTTAACAACAGCTTTAATTGAATTACAGTAATAACAACAGTGATAACAGTAACATAGGTTAGTGTGTGATATTCTGTTATTTCCTTTTATGAATTAGATCTAATGATGTAAATTATTGTGAAATTTAAATTGGAACTATTATCAGTCTGTGTATGTTTTAGGTCTGGTTGCTATATTCTGTTATTCTACCTTCTATACCATCCTTCTATTGTTTGGTAGATATTTCTTGTTTGATAATATTTCTTTTAAAATGTAAGTTTTTGTTTTTCCAATTGTAAATGTTTTATACTTCACTCGATTTTGTAAAGGTTTATAATAAACCAAAACAAATAAAAAAACAAATAAAACAAATATGTGCAAGGTGAGAAATGGTGATGGAATAAAATATTTCTTTGCATGCTTATTAACTTTTTAATGTAGTTATATAAAATAAAAAAAATTAAATAATCAATGTTTACCTTTATTTATTTGCTACATTTGTATAGCCCTTTATCCAAAGCACTTCACAACATGAAACACGGTACAACAGTTAAAAAAAAAATCAAGGACTAACATGAACCACATACAAAAGTTCCAAGACATTATTCAGAAAAAGATGCTTTTTTAAATTGTGAAAGATTAGAGCAAGAATGGATATCTAAAGGTAAAGAGTTCCATAGTTTTGGAGCAAGCAGTTGAAAAGAACCAAAGGTGGATGCAACACAGGGAGGGCGAGGAATAGAGAGAAAAAATTGAGGAGTAGAGCGAAGATTGCATGTAGGATGACAAAGTGAAATCGAGGCACACAAGTAGGGAGGAGCAGGAGTGTGAATACATTTAAAGACAACAAGACAATTACATTTGCAATGCTGCTGAACCAGTAGCCCCTTAAGCTGAGCCAAAATTGGAGAAATATGAGAATAATGAGGATAAAAAAAGAAATCTGAACCACAGGATGCAGAAGGGAATGTCACAGAAAAAATGGCAAATTTAGGAAGACCAAGTTAGAGCAAACAAAAGTAAAACAGATGGGACAAAACCATAGGAGCTACATTTTGTTGGAAGAAAACGGGGTGGATTTTAAATAAATGAAAATGACATGAACGAACCATTGAAGGGATTAGAGCCTGAAACAGAACGGAGAGATCAAATAAGACTCCTAAAGTTACGTGCTTAAGACGATCAGGGGAGAAACAGTGGAGGAAAGAAAATAGACAAAGGCAGGGACATTTTTGAGGAGGAAGGAAACATTTTATTTCCATTTTTTAAAAATGTAAACAAAGAAAACAAGAAGGCATCCAAGCAGAGATAGCCGCAAGAGGAAAGCTGAGAGATAATAGTGTCATTTAAAGAAGGTAAAGACGGAAGAATCTGGGTATCGTCTGCATACAAATGAACCTGTAAACCAAAATCAGTGATTACAGAAGATAGCAGAGAGGTATAAAATAGGTCCTAGAACTGACCTCTGAGGGACACCAAGATGAAGAGGGAAGAAGCCAGAAGTTAGACCATCCCAAGAAACAGAAAAAGAGTAATTAGCAAGGTAAGAAGAAAACCACTTTAGAACAGTACCAGAAAACCCAGGGGAAGTAAGAGTTGAAATGGATGGTCTGAAGAAAGGATGGTTTGGGAGAGTGTATGGATCTACATATAATTCAAAATCTAGAGGTGTAGCAATTTTGATAAGAAAAAATGCCCCAATCAAAGTACTGAAAGAAGTACACGATGGAGAGGGTAGAATCGTTGCACTATTGGTCAATATTCAGGACATGGATGTTCTTTTTTGTAATATATATGCGCCGCCTCTAGATGACGGTACCTTTTTTAGGAAAGTAGCTCAAACCATTCAAAATCTAGGGTCAAGGAATATAATATTAAGTGGGGATTTCAATACGGTGCTAGATCAGGGCTTGGACAGGAGTAGTTTGAGACAAATTAGAAAGATCGACATGCGATTTAGAGCACTGAAAGATATTTTGGAAGAACACAATTTGAAGGATGTTTGGAGGATGGAAAATCCCTCGGTCAGGGAATACAGTTTTTACTCCGGAGCGCATGCAACATACTCCAAGTTAGACATGTTGCTGACGGCAGGGAGGATATCAGAAAATTATATGCCAAGCAAAATTGGAAATATTGTGTTGACTGATAACGCTCACGTTGTCAAGGATCTGAAATTAGACTTTGCAATAAACAAACAATATACTTGGAGATTGAATGCCTCGTTGCTAGATAATAGGGAAGAGATGGACAAACGCTTATCCGAAATTGAATACTTCATAGAAGAAAACTGCACAGGGGAGGTAAGGCCAGATATTGTGTGGGAGGCATTCAAGTGTACAGTACGAGGCATGCTCATCAGTCTGGTGAGTGGTATGGAAAAACATTTGACAAGAGGTATCTTGAATTGGAGTAAAAAATTAAAGGACATTTCAAGGAGACTGATGGTTAATCCAGCAAGTGTGGTTTTGGTTCTGGATCTGATGACACTGAAGAAGGAATTGAAAACACAAATTTCTGATTGAGTGGATAAGAGGTACTTTCAACAGAAATGTACTTATTTTGAAAGGGGAGAGAAGTGTGATCGATGGTTGGCTTTTAGGCTGAGGAAAAGAGAGTTAAAACGAACAATTACTTCAATCAAAGGAATGGATTGGCAGATCACTTTCATGCCAAAAGAAATTAATGAGGTGTTCAGGCCATTCTATACAGAGCTATACCGAAATGAACCACATATTACTGCGACGGGTGGAGAATTCATTGAGGGACTACAGCTTCCAAAGATTACTGAAGCAGAATCAGAAATTCTAGAAGGAAATATAACATTAGATGAAGTTAAGAAAGCGATTGGACAATTGAATACCGGTAGATCACCAGGGCCAGATGAGTTCTATAAATGGCTACCTAACTTGCCACTGACTCTCTTAATGAACATGTTTACAACTTCTCTGTCCAGGGGATTGCTGCCCCCAACCACAAGACACGCTATGATTTTGGTGTTCTTAAAGAAAGGTAAAGATGAAACCCTAGCTTCAAGTTACACACCGGTTAGTCTGATTAAGCTTGATAATAAAATATTGGCTAAATTACTAGCGCTGAGGCTGGAGAATCTATTACCAAAATTAATAAACCAAGATCAATCAGGGGTTGTAAAGGAAAGAGGAACTTCCAGCAGTATTAGAAAACTACTACGCAGCAGATTCACTAGAAGATGCTGCAGTCCTGTCACTAGACGCCGAAAAGGCCTTCGGCCAAGTTAACTGGGAATTTATGTTTACGGTCCTCGAGAAAATGGGTTTTGGCATCCAGTTTAGATCTTGGGCTAAATTGCTCTATTCCAAGCCGACGGGTGACGTCAACACCAATGGGCAAAGATCAGAATCATTCGAATTAGAAGGTGGTACTAGACAAGGGTGCCCATTTTCCCCTTTATTATTCGTCATTGGAATTAAACCTCTAGCTATTGCACTGAGAGCAGAAAAGGGTTTATAGGGCATAAGTTGTTTGGGTCTACGACAAAAAATATGGCTATATGCCAATGACTTGCTATTAGTTCTCAAGAATCTAAATCAATCACTGCCTATACTTTGGACATTTCGTCAGTATTTAACCAATGCTCCGGTTATAAAAATAAACTGGACTAAATCAGAGGTCTTGCCCTTGGTACCTTTCTGTGACTAAAACTTTATCACGCAGTTGGGTTTTAAATGGTGTGCAGAAAAAATACTGTATTTAGGAGTGTGGATTTTGCCAGGTATTGGCGACTTCATTAAGGAAAATATTAACATGGTCTGTACAGCATTCAAAATGGATTTAGAGCGATGGAGTCTGCTACATCTAACCCTCTGGGGGAAGGTAAATGCATTAAAAATGGTCTCAACACTGAGAATAAACTATGTACTAAGTATGATTCCACTAGATATCGAAAAGAAATACTGGCTAGAGTTGGACAGACTCTTACAAAACTTCCTATGGGACCAAAAACCACCAAGATTAAAAATAAGTAAACTACAATTGCCCTTAGCAAAGGGGGTTTTGGGGGTGCCAAACTTTAGAGCGTATCATTTGGCTTTTATGTCACAAACCTTAGTCGATTTTCTAAAACCAGGTTCAGATGAGTGAGTGCTTGCTGAAACCAGTCACAATAGCCCACTATTACCTAGGGCTCTGTTAACGACTATGTCTAGAACATGTGGTGTAAATGATCCCTTGACAAAGAGTCTGCGAAGTTAATGGAAGAATCTAAATGGCTATATGGGAGTCGATGCATTGAGAGATCCTAGTGCCTCAGTCTGGTTGAACCTGAGCATTAAATTAGAGGGTAAGGCTTTGTTTTGGTCCGAGTGGTTTCTTGGTGCTGTGCAATGGATAGCAGACCTTTTTAAAAATGGGATATGGATGACAGCGAAGGAAATACAAAAATTCTAAATACTAAAGGTTGATTGTAAGTCAGATTATCGGAAAATCAAGAAGGCGATTGGTGAGGTTAACATGGAGGTGAGGTTAAATGTGTACATGGTTAGACAGAAACCAAAAGTGGGAGAGTGTGGTTTGGTAAGCCGCGTACATGGATTGATTGTGGTGGAATATAAAAGCAATGACTCGTTGAGAGAGGAATGGATTCGGAGGATTGGAAGTGACATTACTGAGGATCATTGGTCACGTATGTGTGCGAATGTCAGACTTTGTTCTCTAGGGTTAACCGAGAGATCACGCCAAATTAAGATCTTAAATAGGGTTTTTTGGACTTCACAGAGGTTAGAAAAAAGAGGATTGAGTGACAGTTCTGATTGCTGGGCTTGTGTGCATGACACCGGCACACTAGAGCATATGTTATGGGACTGTACAAGAGTGAGGGGATTCAGGTTCGAGTATGATAAAATCTGTGAAAAAGTTCTAAATTATAGGATTGCTCTTGATTTTAAGACCCTAGTGTTGGGAAGTGACGATTTGTTGGAAGATCTGACTACATGTCAGAAAAAATTGATCTTTAGAGGCGCTATGATGGGGAAAACAATACTAAGAGGATGGAAAACGGTTGAACCGGTTACTATTGAGATGTGGTTTGAAGAAATGCATAATTTGGCAGAGATGGAAAGAGTGCTATGTCGGAGGGATAAGAAACCTGCTCTATTTGAGAAGATTGGGGTACATTTCCCACATTGTACTGACCAAATGACCATTGATGTGAACCCTGGGGTGGGTGGGTGGTTGGGGAAAATTGAAAATGAGTTTGGAGATGAAATTGTATATAATATGCAACTGTACTTCCATTGTTATGTTTGTTTTGTAATTGCTGTAAAGTAAAATAACATTTTCCACAACAAAAAAAAACAGTGTTGAATGCAGCACTGAGGTCAAGCAAAATCAGCAATGAAGAAAGCTTACAGTGACTAGCATGGAGTATATGATCAGATACAAAAAGGAGAGCAGTTTCAGCAGAGTATCCAGACCGAACACCAGATTGATGAGAAGAGAGAAATTATGCAAATTAAGGTACAGAGAAAGTTGGGCATGCACAATTTGTTCCAGCAGTTCAGAAAGATATGGGAGCAGAGAGATTGGCTAGTAATACAAAGGGTCCAAAAGGAAGAGAAGATGTTTTTAGAAGTGCAACAAGTATTGCAGATTTGAATACCGATGGAAAAGAACCAGAAGACCAGGATAGATTAAACTGGAGCAAGGTCAGAAAAAATAGGCTCCAGCTGGGTCGCTGGGAGAGGGACCAAAGGAGTGGCCATAGGCTGTGACCGAGAAATTACAGCAGTGACATCAACCTCAGAAATAGGCGAAAAAGAATTAAACAAGGGACTAGTATGGGGTGTGAAAGATGACTCATCAAAATAAACCAAAGGAGCAGTAGGAGGAGAAGCCGTTGAGACTTAAGTATTAGACAAAGAAAACCTAATATTTTAGCCAGAAAAAAGGAATTAAAGTCATTGGGAGAAAGAGTAGAAGAAGAAGAAGCATCAACTGGAGGAGGAGCTAGACTCTTATTAAGAATAGAGAAGAAGGGTTTAGGAGAGTTAGCAAGTACATGGATAAGCGATTGAAAGAATTTCATATTAGCTTGTTTAAGAAGAAATATAAAGACAGAGAGATGAAGAAAAAAGATAATAATTAGAACTAGATCTGTTTTTAAGTCAGCAGCACTTAGCTCTATGTGCCTGAGCCCTGAGAGATTTCAAAAGACGGGAGAACCAAGCTCGAGGAGGACTACCCTTGGAAGTAAACTCAGAGAGGGGAGAAACAGAATTGAGCGAAGAAGAAATAGGAAAATAGATATTGTTAAGGATGTCATCAATATCAGAAGATGAAGGCGGTGCCGTGTCAGCAAGATATGAAAGTATGAAAGAAATTAAAGCGGCACAATCCAAGTTACATAAGTCAAAATGAAAAAAGGAAGAAGTAGAAGATACATACAGGGAAGAAATGGGACTTGAAAAAAGCAAGGAAGTGGAGACTAGGAAATTATGAGAGAAAGGCAAAGTGTGGGTATTAATAGATTGGAGGGAATCAATGTCAGAAGAGAGAAAGATTAGTTCAAGCACCACGCCCATAGAATGGGTTAGAGGAGAAGGAAGTAAATTAAGATTGTAAATTGAAGTGAGACAAATTATAGGACTGGATGCAAAGTCAGGCTGAGAAGACTAAACGGAGGATAGTGCAGGGGCAACATGCTGGTCTCGGAAGCAAAACCACGCAGAGCAACAGAGGTTTGAATCCCGGATCCATGTTTAGAAACCGAACCCCTGTATTAAGCAGTGTCAGTGAATCAAACTAAGAGTATTTAGTTAGCAGAAGTAGGTGGATATAAATCACCATGCCCCCCAGGTACAAACAGGGGCTAACAGGGAAAGGCAATACCCTTGAAAGTGCCTGCCCTTTGAAGACAGGTGCCCAAGAAAGCTGGCAATAAGGGCAGGCACCGTAAGTCACGTGTTTGCACCTGCATGGCAAAAATGGGCGGGTGATGAGTGCCTGAGCCCGTGGCGGTTAAGCAGCCAGATGACCACAAGTCTCTTCCTGAAGCAGAGCCTCAGACAGATGACAGGAAGATTTTCTTCAATTACATAGGGTTTAGCATGTGAGCCTTTCCACTGAGCTCTGCTCTTTGACTCAGACATATGTGAGGAAGTACCCCAGTTATTTTATGGATTCTGAACTTGTATACATCAGGTGTTTGGCTATGCCAATGTGAGTCTGTGTCTCGTGAATGGATTGCCTTACTATTCATGTCCGCAAAACATTGAAGACTGCCAACTCTCCCTCGTACATAGAATCTGGCACTGAACATTCAGCAAGTGCAGAAGATATTGGCAGCCCAGTTGATAAGGAAATTAGAAACTTGAACACAAGTCAGTTCATGCACTCTCAGTGAAATTCACATTTTGTACAGGGGTTGGGGACAAAAAGTAGACGAGCATAGGCATCCCGGTCATAGGATAATCACAGAAGGTGACATTTGGACTTTTCAGCACATCCAATGGACCCTGCAAAGAAATTCATTACAAGGTCAAAGCTGACAAAGCAGATATGTCGGCCTCTGGGTTGCCCCTTATTAACCACAGTGACAATAGTCAGGAGCGAAGACTAGAATCAGTGGCTCTGCATATTGCTCTGAAATCCCATGTTTGAGGCTGGAATGTATCTGGTGCTAGTGACCACCATCTGCTACAATTTAGGACATATACCAAAAAGACATAGATCATGCAGTTTTCAGAGCCATTAGCATGGCTGCTCGTGGGTTGCCTAAGAATGAGGCATGGCTCGAAAAAAGCTAAAGAGAGCCCCTCGACGGACATGGCGCTGACGGCATTGATGCCTTCTTAGAAGGCCTCACAGGCTCCAACGGTCTCGAGGGCGACGAGGACCGGGACCTGGAGCGAGCATGGCTAGACTGACCGCCCGACCGCTTGAGCTCAAAGGCATGCGAGCGGTGGCCCTAGCGCGTTCCCTACCGGCTTCTCTCGAAGGTGCGGACGGAACGGAGCCCTGCGATTCGAAAATCGCCATCATCTCCTTGCGAAATGCGTCCCATTCCGCCGGAGAGGAATGCTTGTTGGGACAACCTACCCGCCGTCTGGCGGAGTCCTCGGACGAGGACGGGGAAGGCGACCGTTGACGGTGCTTCCGTGAGTGCCTAGAAGAGGCAGAGGAATGGCGGGAACCACTCCGGGACTGAGGCCCCATGCACTTGCGCCGACATGGAGAGTCACCCCTCGAATCGTCGGTCGAAAGCACAGTGGATTTCGACTTACGGGGTTTGGAAATCCTACCTTCAGATAGCTTCTTCTTCCGCTCCCGCAAAGCCTTTGACGTCAAAGACTGGCATTCATCGCAGTCATCGGTGGCGTGGTCCTCGCCGAGGCACCACAGGCAGATGTTGTGCGGGTCCGTAAGCGACATCTTAGAACCGCAGTCACTGCACTTCTTGATGCCCGACCTCGGTGTAGAAGAAGACGAAGACATGATTCTCACAATAAACCAAGAACGAAGAACCGATTCAACAGCAGAAGAACCGAGGCGCGCCGAGATTTCGAAGTGAACACGTTCGCGGAAAAAAATGGAACTGAGGCTATGGGTGTCGTACGTCCTACATATAACATCCAGTGACGTCGGCACTCGACAGAGGCCCTCGACGGACAGCGTATCGACGTCATTGATGCAGGACGCAAACACCGACATTTTTTTCTGAAGCAGCACAGCTGTGGTGATTACTGTCATAGATGTGGAATACGTCAGAGGACACAATCCCCTCGAAAGGCTCATTTCCATCCCAACATTCCCTCCCTTTCGTTACTCCTACAGTAACACATTTCTCCCTCCCCCATTTCTCCATTCATTTGCTCTTGTTTCTGCTTGCTCCCATGCTGGGCTACCCTTTATGGGCATACATGCTGTACACACGCTCCGCAATCTGTCCTTGCGCTGTGCATATTGTTCAGGTATACATGTCATGTATATGCACCCTCCATCACCTACCAAATCTACCCACACTTCTTTATAATTCTCAGGATCTGATGGTGAAGATGGGTGGTGTGATAGAAAGTATCTACATCATCATCATGGCCATGGTATATTGCTTCCAAAAAACACATCAAACGATCATACAACACCAATAGACAGAGAATTATGGCTGGTCTTCTATAGCAAACAAGTGTTACAGAGACTGGCTTATCCTTATAATCAGCACTGCAAAAACTGTATCAGAAAAGATGATGAAAGAAATTAAAAGAGAAACAGGAAGGCCTTTAAACAGCACACACTCTGGCTGCTTACAAATAAAGTATGGAAGAACTGGATATAGCCATGAAAGACTTTAAAGAATTCAACCTAAACAAGAAAGTCACTAAACTAAGAAAGGACCTAACTAGTTTCACACAAGAGAAGATCTACTCATACATCACTGATGCATATTATGAGGACCAAAGTCAAGCTCAAACACCAGCGGGCCAGTTCTTCAACCAATACAACATAAAACGCATACAGTGCCCACAGGCAAGACCACAAAATTAGACCTTCTCAAGTGGGAGCTCAGGTGGAAGTAATCAAAGTTTCGCAAGTACCAGTAGTGCCTTACCAACTATGTCAAACATGAATGCTCAAACTGCACCACAGTTTTTTCACAGAGGACATGGAAAGTCCAAAAACAGAGGCCAATGGAACCAACCTTGGCAGAACCAGTTGACCAGGGTCACGAGGAGCAAAGGACAAAGAGGAACACTAAATCTGCCCTAATGAATAGAAAAAGAACAGTAACTTGGGGGAATGTGGAAACAATAGGGAGAACAGCATCCACATCCAATACCACCCCAAATCATTTGATTGGTGAGCAAAATCCAGAGCAAGAAAGGTTAGATGGACCAGCAATCTCTCTAGTAATGAACCTGTCTGGATACACACTCAGCAAGGACCAACATGTGCTACTTGAAAAAGGTTTCAGCTTTGTACCAACTACACAACATGACCCCTTCAAAACCCGTATAGAGGTGGCGCAGTTGGTTAGGAAGATACGTCTGAAAAAGTACTTCAACACAAGAACACAAAGGGACTATGAAGAATCTGCAACCAATTTGAAGAATAGATCCACGTTCTATCCACCCTGAACGAAATTTCACCTGAATCCATCGCTTTTGAAAAGGCCCTCATAAGAAAAATTCAGATTATGGAGAAGAAGGAACAACATACAATCAATAACTTTACCAAAAAAGACCGCTCAGCTCTAAAAAGTCTGATGGATAACGAGGAAATCACTATATAATCGGCCGACAAGGGAGGCGCAACGGTGATTCAGAATACAGCAGACTATAACCAAATGGTACAGACACTCCTAGATGACCACACTAGCCATAGACAACTCGGCAAGGACCCCACAGAGGATATACGGAAACTAATTTTGCCCATCATAGAGGAAGCCATGATTGAAGGCCATATCAGCCTGAAAGAATATGAATATCTGAATCCAAAGACACAGAGGAAACCAGCCTTTTATGTACTCCCAAAAGTGCACAAAGGCATAACACTGATACCTGGAAGGCCTATTGTGCCTGGCATAGGATCCATCCTAGAGCCCCTATCTGAATTTGTTGATTTTTTTCTCAGGCCTATGATAAGCAAAATGAAATCACATCTAAAGGACACTACAGCTGTATTGAAGTTACTAAAAGATCCAGGTCAGCAGATACTAGTCACTATGGATACTGAGGCCCTATATACAAAAATTCCACAAATGGCCACTCTACAAGTTGTAGAAAAGATATTGAGAAATGCACAACCACCTGTTGAAACACCCGTGACTCTGATTGTGCAACTAGCAGAACTAGCTCTCACCAAAAATGTCTTCCTCTTCCAGAAAACATTCTATGAACAAATCTCAGGAACCGCAATGGGGGCAACATCTGCCTCGAGTTTAGCGAATTTATATGTAGCAGACTTCGAGGACCAAAAGAACTATCCGCCAACGAACCCATGGCTTCAAAAAATAGACCTGTGGAAAAGGTATATTGATGATATTATCATGATCTTCAAAGGTACAGATGAGGAACTTGCAGCATTTCTGATATGGCTTAATCAACAGAATCCTTATCTATTTTTCACGGAGACCCATAGCCATACATCTCTACATTTTTTGGATCTGCAACTTGAAATACGAAACAATGCTATATCCACTGTAGTATTCAATAAACCTACTGACAGGAACTCCCTGCTACAATTCACTAGCTACCATCCAGCAAGTATGAGAAAAAATTTACCATTCGGACAATTTTTGAGGTTTTGTCGTAACTGCTCACAGGTAACAGATTATGACAAGCAAGCAGACCAACTGAGCCAAAGGTTGAGAAACTGGGGATACCCAAGGAGGATTATAAAACAGGCACGAAAAAGAGCAAGGAACATCCAGAGGGATGTGACTCTAGAACAAAACACCAAAGATACAAGCTCCCCAAATGACAACATCACAGCTGTCTTTACCTACTCCCCTCTAACCAACAAAATAAAAAAAGAGATACTAAGACTCTGGCCGATACTGAATGTCGGTGAAACCCAACTTCAATCCCCCAGATTTGTATTTAAAAGAGGGAAAAACCTAAAAGTTTCATTGATGCATACCTATAAAGAGCCGGTTACTCCATCAAAGACAACAATATGGAACCAAGAAAAACCAAGAGGGCATGGCCCATGTGGTACATGTAGCTCCTGTGCAAGTACTACCAGAACTAAAGAGATCAACATTGGGTTGAAATACCCCTGGATGCAAAAGGACCTGACCAATTGTAACAAGAAGAATGTTATCTATATCATAACCTGTCCTTGCAACCTGCACTACATAGGGATGACAACACGCCCCATTAGGACCAGGTTGGCTGAACATCGTTCATGTATTCGAACAAGAAAACTAACAGCACTGATGGTAGAACATTTTGTCAGCAAAAACCATGTTCCAGATAGTTTTACATGGTCCATCATTGAGAGAGTGAACGCTCCATCAAGAGGAGGAAACCTGCATGACCTACTATTTCGCAGTGAGCAGCAATGGATATTTAGATTAAAATCAGACGTAAGAGGCTTAAATGAACCAACATCTTGGCAAACCCTTGCAACATTATTAAAGAGTAACACAGTGAGGACATTGGATCAACTATGCCAAATTCTTTATGAAATTTGAATACAGGACATGGCATGTAGACGTTATACTGGGATCTAATTACCAGACAGTGGATCGATTCAGATAGATATCAACGGGACTTCAGAGCTTATTGTAATGCAATGTGAAGAACCAGAGTCCAATTTGTCATTTGTCACTGGGAATTCATTGGGAAAGGCACATATTATCACACCCCCTAGGTCATCCCCAACCAACACCTGCACTCTGTATAACTGAATCACATCCCATCTGTGGTGGTTGACTGACATCCATTTAGTTGTGCTTACGGATGCCGTTGCAAAATGTATCAAAATCAAATTCAAATTTACTAATCACTGGGTAACATTACCGCAAACTAGGTAAACTGTAGATGAACAAAGATATACAGGGGTTGAAGCATACACAAAAGGACTACAATCATTACACAAAAGACGACAAAGATATACATAGCCTTAGCGACTACATTTCCCAGCACTCGTACGCTAAGTACTACACACGTATTAGCCCCTCCCTAAACAGTAACCACGCATGCTCCAATCGGGATGCACGCGCACAGAATACATCACGTGAGCGAGATCTCGTGCCCTTTTCAAGCCACAGGACACTTGTGGCTTACACAGCAGCTCGGGGAGACGAACTGCAGACAAGCTACGTATCCCACGCAGCACAGATCTATAAGGTAACATTCAAAATGAAAAGAAAACACAGCATGTTTGGCTCCAGCAGGGCTAGCAATTGCCATTTTTATGCTATTTAGCGCAACAAGGCTACATTGACCAACGGGCTCCTCGTTGCTTTTTGTCTTTTTCTGTATATCCCTGAACCCTATACAGTGTGGTGCCATGGCAGAGTTCGCCTGCCAGAACCCAGCCGTCAAAAATGTTGCCTGTATGACCCGCATCTAAAAGATAAAGACCTTAAGGTCAACAGGTCAGTTCAACTGTATTACAGCATACATGTGTACTCCATTCAAAAATCAAAATCTAAACCCCAATCCAGTTTCCCACAAAGGTGGTATCCTGTGTACAGACTTATATTATGGTATTACACCCCTGTGTTTGCCACTCACTGGGTCTGGCCAATCTGTACCTTATTAACATACACAACTAGAAATATGTTGGTACTTTTTTCGTTCATTATGAACTTTGCCTTAAGTAATCGAAGAGGTAATTAAAGCCATGTCATAAAAAAATGGATATCACAATGTAGTAAATGACCCCAATCTATTTAATGGTCTATACTTAGGTATCCTATGCAGAAATTGGATTAACAGTGATATCTGCAGTAGAACTGAAGTCTACACGTGAATCATCAAGGACCTTCCTAGGCAGAGAAGACACCGAGAGTGGAGGGTAAGACGTCTACCACATCAGGCAATAAATAGACACTATGTATAGCCATAACATCTATCACGAATGTGCCTTCTCTTCTTCCCTCCTTCCCCTTCCCGCTCTATATTCATACAGTTTGGTCCAATTGGATGAAAAGAAGCTACATTCAGCCTCTACATTCCAACGGCAATACAACTGGCTAAGCTGTTACAGCCCTGATGAATGGTCTTTTACCACTGAAACCGGTCGGCTTACCATAACACTGCACTGGCACATCCTAATGCAATATGCCAGAGTATAGTGTGACCTACCCTAAAGAAGCTAAGGATTGATCCAGGATCATCACTGTGTATTATACACACAGAAACACAGAGAACCTGTGTCAGATTATCAACATCAAGAAAAAAGAAAAATCAAAATGAAAAAGAAGTAGACATGAGGACTGTAGGTCCCAACTACATCAAGAATTCCCACCTCCCAGAAGACAAATTCACCAGGGATGAGTGGGGGTCTTTTTAAACTAAAAAACCTGCCCTCAAATGAAACTGAATAAAGTTAATGTTATTTCATTCTGAGGACAACCTTTTATGACAGAATAATAGAAGTTTTCCTAAAAATCTTTTTGTTTTTGCGAAACCATTTTGAATCAAACTGCCCAAATCCTATTGTGAAGACATGGTATATTGCAACCATACAATATTTGGGACCATCCTTTCTCCCGTCTGTATTTGCACTTCTTGTGTATCATGAGGTACCTTTTTACTATTACTATTCCCAATAGTCAAAATCATCGTTGCACAATTAGGTACTGCTTTGGCACAGCAACGGAGACCCAACTGACACACACAAAAAATTACCAAAAGGAAGACGATGATTGAGATGAGCATCTTTATAGTTGTTCCAAGCCATGACGGTACCCAGCCGAATGCCATGTTTAGCCAGTCGTCCTCTTGTATTCCTGCTTCTTTTTTCATTTTCACTCCGAGTTCATGTACTGCTGCTATTACGTGTGATAATGTCCCACTGTCAGCATCTTCAGAAGGTACACATGTGCAAAATGAACTCCCGATCTTTTTGCAAACCCTGCCCTCCATGACTGTGAGGAGGTCGAGGACAAATCTGTTTTGCATGGTCATCAATTGGAGGGCTCTCAATTCCATCTTGATGACGTTTAACCCTTCTTCCGTGCCGTTTGCCAACTGTATAGGTTCCCAGCGCACTATTTGGAGCCACTTCGCGTTAGCTCTTGTTTGGATGCTGGGCACAAGGGATACTAAAAATGTCTCTTCGGAGCTGAAAAGTTTGGATTCGTCTGGTATTTGTGCAAGAAGATCAGAAGAATCTTGGAACAGATAACTGAGGATTGTTTCTTCCTGAACAAGCAGTCATGGGGTTCTTCCTCTGGGAGAATACGGAAGCTTGGGGATGACACAGTCGACATAGCTTCTATTGCCTCAGCTGCTGCTTGCCCATTTCATCCAATGTCCCCCCTTTAGGTGTTTTTCAGGTACTACCAACTGGGCTGAGTGCAGTGTTGTGAGCGAACAATAGCCCCTCCATGATGACGGGAGGCGCAAGTACACCTTGTTACCACAAACCCAGTAATAGTCCATCAGCGCTGCAGTTCCTCATCTGAGATCTAGTATGATCACTGTTCTGTTGCAGTGTTTGTTGGACCCCATTGAAACATCTCCTTCACCATAAAAACAAAGTTCATAGCTTTCCTCTTGCTGTACTCTTACTGGCTTCTCGATGGCAGTGACCCATGTTAGCTTTGTGATATGTTCTGTCCATGTTTTGGCACATGTCTTTTCTGTGAACGCCAGTGTTTCTTCAGAATGGCCACAGAGTCCTTCTGCTTTGCACATGAAGGTTGTTTCTCTCCACTTCTTTTCTGTGAAGCTTGTTCCTTCTATTGCCAGGAAGGGTTCTTTGAAGCACTTTGGGTCCGTCGTCCCCACCTTGCATTTGTGGCTGTCCGGATCGAGGAGTTTTAATTTAACGCTGCATGCCTGAAAGATGCACTTTATTCTGCATATTGCAAGGTTGTTGAGATAGTGTGTTTATACTAAGGGTACCTCTTGTGGTACTAAAACCTTGGGTGCCCCAGATGCATGCAGGATTAAGGAACAAACGTAGCAACTCCCATTAGTCGTTTTCCTTCCCATTGCACTCATGTCAGAGTACCAACAGTTGGAGTGGCCGGGATGGCAAAGGTCCTCCACCTTATCCAGTCCTAAACCATGGTATGCATCATATTTATTCTGGCAGGCTTGCCGTTTTCTTCTATCACTGCGCAAGGGCAGTTGCTGCTTCCCTGACATTATCCAGTATAATTTACTTTTGTTACATAATGACCTCTGTACACGTGGTGGTAGTAACTGAAACATTAAGCTGTTGCACAGTGTGGACTGGGAGTTGCTGCATGAGGTATTTGTGTTATTTGTGGTTGTCTTCTCGGATATACTTTTAGTTATAAATACATTGCTACTTTCATTCAAGCTTTTATCTGGGGCAAACAAATGGGAGGAACTTAAAATCATGTTAGGGGTTTGGGTGGACAACATATTAAATACTGAGGTAGGTTGTTGCAATGTAAATATTCTGGGGGTAAAAGAGTAACATTTGTCACATCTAATGCACTCTCTTTTGCATTATCATCAAGTATGAGAACAACTGGGGCTTTTCTTGTTGCATTTTTATGCAAGCTGGTCACGTTCAAAGGGATGTTACTGCTCCATTTCCACTGGAACCCATCCTATGTCCTTTTGCCCCCTGGCCTCCCTTCTTTTGTATGGGACCCCCAGATAAAAGATGCACTCCAATAAACTCCCAAAATAAACATTAATACTACAAACAATATTACACTGCAGAGCAAGCAACAGTTGTAGCTATACCTTCTAGTGAAGCTAATCCTATCCCTATTGATAACTACATTTCCATTCTTGTTGAGCGAAGTCAATTCCATCATCATAGCACCTGTGGAGATCAATAGAACGGGGTGGGGGTTAAAGGAGCTGTGAGCGGGAAGAGCGTGAAGAGAGAGAGAGAGACAGAAAGAGCGAGATCGAGAGTTAGAGAGAGCATTTTACTCCCGGTAGCCCCTGCTCTAGCAGCAATGCATGTTTCTTTTCTCTTACATTCGACATGCAAAAAATAACATGCAATAGGGCTACTCATGTTGAGGTAGTTACTGTGTCTGTAGTCAGGGTTTCTTCTGGTGTGTTGTTTGGTGCCTTACGAACATCAGAGAGATGGATCCAGTACCTCAGTCCTTTTACTTTTTCTGACAGGGGCGTGGAATATACCACTTCATATGGACCATGGAACCTCGGAGCATTCCACTTTCTCACAAAGCTCCTCACATAGATCCATTCTCCTGGTAATAATGGTTGGGCTGGGGACATGTCAGTTGTGGGGGTCGTTTTTCTTTCCTTTGTGTGTGGGGGTGTAATCTGCCTCGAGATGCATCTTATAGCACGGGTAAGTTGTTTGAGGTCTGCTTTGAATTCTTCCCCTAGTGCAGCTGCTGCTCTGTGTGCATCAGATACTCTCCTTACTGGTGACAGTGGCGTTTGCATGTGTCGGTCTGTCATGATCTCGTGCAGGGACAAGTGGTGGTCCTTGCTGGGCTGTGTGTATAGCTGAAACAACACAAGGGGTAGAGCTTATACCCAATTATTTTACAGAGTATAGTTTTGATAAGGCAGTTTATTTTTTCTACCATTCTGTTTGCTTGCATGTGGTAAATGGAGCACATTTTGGGCCTCATCACGAGTTGAGCGGTATCCGGGCGCAAACACTGCAGAGTGGAATTAACGTTAATGCCGCCATGTTTGACGCAAACAACGCTACATCAAGAGTTGGCGTGCACACGGATGTGCCGTTAATGCAAATAGCGTCCAGCAATATCAGTGGCTGTGACCCCGAAAACCCAGCGCACATTGCGTTACCATCGCGTGCTGTGTAATAGCGCTGCGGGAAATGCGTCACCGCCAGAACGGGAAACAAAGTGGTGGCCATTTTGGAAATCACAATCTGCCAAAAATCACAGCCCCTGGAAGCCATCCACTGCTGAAAACACCAAAAAAAATCCCAGGAGCATGTCAGGGGCAAGCCTGCCCTGAACAGGGACGGACAACCCACGTTTTCAGATTCCAAAAAAACTATACTGGTGGAGGAGGTAATAGGCCATCAGGATGAGCTGTATGGCTGGCAGCAGAGAAAGACTAGCACACAGTGGCACACACAGCTATGGAAAGCGGTCAGCCAGAAGGTGACACCTGTGGGCCGTGACCCCAGGGCAGTGGAGGACTTCGGCAAGCGTTTCATTGACTTGCGGGTCCGTGTTTGGGGGCTCCTGGCTCAGCACAGGAGTGAGACCATGGGACTGGAGGAGGGCCACCACCACCACCACCACCGCAGCTCACCCCATGGGAGGAGCAGATCACCAGGGAGTGGGAGGAGTGTAGGCAGGCACTGGCACCCAGGAAGTTGCAGGTGAGTAAACCCCACTTTAAAAATGCATTGTGTCTGGCCCACTCGTCCCTACCCAGTGTGAATGTCTGACATGCAGCCACTGGTGGTGCATTGCGTGTGATGTAACACAGCCACCCAAAAATGGCCCCTTGTACCAGTGCACCGTAGCGACCACAGGCATCCAGATTAGCCTGAAATACCGTCAATGTATTAATGTAAGCTCCAAGGCACACAAATCCAAGGCCTGCCGCAGCAATGTGATGTGTGCGTGTGTATCAAAGCCCTCCTCACTTATAGTGGCATGCAAGCTGTGCATTCACAGTAAACATCTGAAGATGCCACACCCACATATCTGAGTTGTGTTCCCCCATGTAGTACGTCCCAGCAATCCCAACATTGTGAATAACAAACATGTTATGGCCAAGCATGATACAAAATGTGCCCTCATCCCCTGTAAAGCATGAAATGCATGAAACAAAGACCCTATGTTCCCTACAGACACGCAATTGATCTCGGAAAGAAACGCAGCCGTCCTCTGAAGGCAACGTTGAAGAAGAGGAAGCATACCCATCCAGAAACACGCCCATATGCGCCTCCACCAGCACCACCACCCTGAGAAGGGACTGGCATGAAAAATCAAGGCGCCCAGCTCACCCACCGCAGCACAGTGACACCACCTCAATGGCCCCAATCCACCAGGGGGTCACAGCCTCAATGGCCCCAAGCCACCAGGGGGTCACAGGATGTGGAGGTAGCCACCAGTGGAACAAACACAGAGGACGGCCACACACCCAGCGAGGAGCATCATGGTCCACCAGTGTTCTCACTCATTCAGAGTCCTGATCAAGAAATGGCGCACACACCATTACCCACACCATATGGCTCACCTGAAGGCAGCCCCTCCATCCGCGGCAGCCCCACCAGACATGCCACCACGTCTAACAACAGCTCCCCTACTACCCTGCATAGACCTGGCAGGGCAATCAGCCCCACACGAGACAGACCCATAGCTCCAAGATCAGCAGTAATGGTATGCCTGGACATCATCGAGGCACGTCAGAAGCGAATAGAGGGCATGGCGGCCACGCACAACTGCCACATGAAGGCGATAAGCAGTGCAATTCGGGGGGCAGCCAAGACCCTAGCGCAGGATAAGGCCCGCATCTGTAGAGTCGTTGAGGGGTGTACTGAGGCCCTTACTAGATTTGGGCAGAGAGCCTGTGAACTCTGAGGTCCAATCAGCTCATGCAGAGCAGATGCGGGAGTCCAATAACCTCCTCTACCAGCAGCTGCAGTTGGCGGCATCAATTCCATAAACCTTCACAACCCCCACTAAGGGATCCCTGCAGGGTTCTCCCAGGCGACGTTCCTTGCGCTATCCACAACAATAATTGTCAATCAACGCCCGTCTGGCCAACCTCCCCTCCCTCACCCCATCCCTGTGTTTATTGGTCTCAGCTACGGGCACATGCTCATCATCACTCCAATCCCCAGGTGGTTGGCCATCAGCATCAGGGGGTAGTGGCACATGCCTACGGCAGTGGATGTTGTGCAGCATAGCACAGGTGAGTAAAATGTTCGCCATTTTTTCTGGCGCATACATCTGTGGTCCTCCCGTACGATCTAGGCACTGGAAACGTGCCTTCAGCAAACCAAATGCCATTTCCACACAGATGCGTGTACGACTATGGGCAATGTTATATGCCAGCTCTGCTGGAGTTTGGGGATTACGCACAGGGGTCATCAGCCATGTGTACTGCGGGTATCCGGAATCACCTGCAGGAGACGAAATGTGTACATTAGGCCTAGGTTGGTTCAGTGGATGTGCAAGGGATACACATCAATTCACTAAGCACTATGGTCATGTATGTGTGCAACAGGTACATGCTGTCTCATTGCCATATAGGTGTACATCTATCATCTTTACGGACATGCATGGGCTGACCTATACATGCAGCCTGTGTCAATGAGTAAGGTGTTCTGTGGCAGGTTACATTTCCATGTACTTGGTGTCAATGTACATGCAGCAGTGTATAAAGGACTATGTGTACGGATATGTGTGTGACACTTATGCTGAACAAGTACGGTCATGTTTCCATTTGTCCTTTGATTATGGTGTCTTCATGTGCACGGTGTGTGCTCTGCAATGTGCGCCATTTGCTTTATGGGGATCTTACTGGATGCACCACCCCCTGTGTCTCATTGCCACAGTGGTGCACCCCTTACTTCAGAATGAGGCTCCCGTCATATCTGCCTGCTCACGTACAATATTGTTAAGTGATGGGTTGTGGCTGTCTCTATGGCTGGTGTTGTGTTTGCTACATGGCACATTTATCAACATTTGATCAGGCATGTGAATGGGCATTCAGGGGTCACTATCTCAGGGATGTTCATGGTTGTGCCGTCCCCTGCTCATCTACAGTGGTTTTGTGGATGGGTTTTCAATTGGACTCACTTGGCATGTGTGGTTCCCAGGATGAGATTGCTCTTGGGTGTCCGGGTGAGTAGCAGCACTTTAACACAGACAAGATGCATATGTGATTGTGCATTTACAAGTGAGTGGCCTTCACCTTCGGTGTGTTGTGCTGTGGGGGATGTGTGCAGGGGTCCTTGTGTGACACACATGCATGGAACTGGTGCTGTGTTAGTGCTGGCTGTGTCTGCTGGTGGCATGCAAGGATTCCTGTGTGTCTGCGCCCCTCTTCATCTGGTGAACTTTGGCATGCATTTCATGCAGGATTTGTACTCACACAGCATTCATGTGCGTTCACCTTGGTGCCTCTCCAAGTGTGCTGGCAGGGTACTGTTGCAAAGCACCATGGAGTTGTGGGTAGATCCTGGGTATCGGGCGCAGCAGTGGGTGATAGTCAGGTCTGGGCTACAGGTCATATGCACTTTGAGCGAATGGACATTTTTCCAATTCCTGTAAACTGCCTCATGGTCCCGGGGTGCTACAAGTCTAGGGCTGCAATCACTTTCGGGACTTGGGCGATGGCATGGAACTGTGCCTTGACTTGGTTGACCTGTGTCTGTGTGGCTGGCAATGCTATTTGCTCATTGACATGGCGCAGCAGTGCATCCAGCACGACACTGAATGTGAACAGGGCCATGCCATGCAATATGGCAACTGTGTGTTGGAAGCTACCAGGCCTGAGGTACTGTAGGACAGACACAAGCTTCACAAGTGGGGGCACATCAGTGCAGGCTATCCAGCTAGCTTTGTCACCCTGGATAGTGTCCAGTAACTGGGTGATGGTTGCCCTGTCCAGCCTGTACTCAGACACCAACTGCCCATCAGTCAGAGCCCAGGGTGTTGGCCTGACCCTGGGGATGGCTGCCGCCTTGCTGGTGCTGGTCACCCCCTCTTCCTCCCCACACCCTTCTGCCCCCTTGTGCTTCCAGGGCCCTGGGCTGGTTCACAGGCCTCTGTAGCTCCAGGTGCAGCATGTACAAGTCCACATCAAGGCTCCCGGCTCCAAATGGAAACATGGTGTTGGAAAGGGTCTGTGGTGCATGGGTGGGTCTTACGTAGACCTCTTGTGTGCATTGTTTCCACCTGGGCCCTTATTGCCGTCTCCTCTTGATCCTTATGGTAACATGGTGTTGGAGAGGGTGTGTGGTGCATGGATGGGTCTTATGTAGGCATCTTGAGTGCATTGTTTCCACGTCGGCCCATATTGCTGTCTCCTCCCTGATCCTAATGGTAACATGGTGGTGGGGAGGGTGTATGGTGATGAGTGGTTCTTATGTAGGCCTCTTCTGTGCATTGTTTCCACCTGGGCCATTAATGCCGTCTCCTCCCTGATCCTAATGGTAACATTGTGTTGGGGAGGGTGTGTGGTGCTTGGGTGGGCCTTATGTAGGCCTCTTGTGTGCATTTTCCACCTGGGCCCTTATTGCTGTCTCATGTGTTCTTTTACCTCTAGCATTTGGCAGCGGTTATTTTCATCAGTATTACCGCCGGTTTTCCGCCATTAGGAGCGCCAACGCTGTACTTTTGATAGGTCTCTAATAGCGCGTTTGGTTGACGGCGCTATTACCGCTGGCTGTATTAGCGCCAGCTGTAATAGCGCCAGCTGGATTTACAGTTGTGAAACGGCGGAGCAGTTTTGGTGGCGCTAATACCCGTTTCGGCCAGATTTAAGGACTACCGCCCAACTCGTGATGAGGCCTTTCGTGTTTTATTCCCAAGAGGATGGTTATTTCTTTGAATAGTTCATTGAAAAAGTGTGTTCGTTGACAGAGCGAATTAAGTCACACACACCCCATTGGAGGAACACTTCTGTGACAAGGAATTTCGCCGAACATTTTGCGTCTGGGTGGGCACAGGGCCCTGCTTAAACCCAGTGAGAGAACAGACACACCACAACGATCAAGTACCACGCTCCATTGCACCTCTCTCCCATATCTGCATAATCTATGCGCAGCTCACAGAAGGGTCCGATGGGGCGGGGTAACGTCCCTCTCAATGTTCTCAGCGTCATCCCTGTGGAGATTACTTGACACGTAGTACATTGGACCACCATTTGTGTGAGGTGTTCCTGCAGGTTTGGGATGAACCAATCTTCCTGGAGATCGGCTGCTATATGTTGTTTCGAACTGTGTGCTGTAAAGTGCAATTGTTCAAACGCCATGTACAGTAACTCAACAGGCATGACAACTTTACCTGTGGCTTGCTGTCACCATAAAAGATCAGTGGGTGATTGTGTGTACCCGTGTTTGAGCCATAACTTTTGTTCGGCAGTTGGTGCCCTTAGCTGTAGTTCTATTACTTGTGCAATGAGTAATGCTGTGTATGCTTATGTGGGCTGGGGCGTATCTGGGGCGGTAAGGACATATTATGCATCCATGTGGATCGGTAGGTAAGCTGCTCTTTTTGCTTCTGCATCTGCTGCGGCTTTTCCCAATGATATTTTGTCCGTGTTATGAGTGTGTGCTTGGCATTTGACGACAGCTACAACCGAAGACTCTGCAAGGGATAAAATCGACTAATTCAGCGATTCTGCGTACTATATTGGGGAACCGTCTGCTCTTCTGAACCCCTTGTCCTCCATCTGGACAGACCGGAGTGCAAAGTACTGGTGATGTACGCAGAGTCTGAATAAATTGTAATGCAACACCCTTTCACTTTTTTTAGCACTTCAATCAAGGCAACAAGCTCTGCTGCCTGAGCAGAAAAATGTCTGGGCAATCTCTTCAGAATTAGTGTTTCATATTCTCCATCCTCTAATCTCAACACTGTAGCCCTAACATGCTTTTCCCCAGTCTCCTGATCAATTGATGCTGACCCGTCAACGAAGAGCACCTCCCCCTCTCCTAGGGCGCTATCTCTTGCTTTTGGGATATTGTCTCCTTCTCCTTCATATGTTACGCAGCCATGCTGCTACATGTCTGCTACAGTGCATGGTTTTGTGAGAAATGTTGCTGGATTTACTGTCTTACACCTCACTACATGGATATGTGCGCTTGATAGAATGATCTCAAACGCAGAGGCTCTCTGTGTGGTCAGTGTGGATTTTGATTGTTCCAGTATTGCAAACAGTGAACACTCGAAATACAATGTCACTGAATACTGCATCACGATAGTGGAACTTTTTTCAATAGCAAAGGCAGCGAACTGTCCCTGCATTTCTGAGTCAAGTGTGCCGCTTTAATATGCCAGAGGCTTGTGTCCCATTGAACTTTTCTGTGTTAGCACAGCAGTCATCAGTGTGCCATTTCAATGCAAAAATAGGTAACATTCTTGATCATAATCTGGAGTGGCTAGAACCGGCGCTGGAGATATGAGGTCTTTTAGATCATTGAACCACCCACCATTTCTGGTGTACATATTACTGGAGTTCCTTCCTTTTGAACGTCTTTGAGGCCTTGCAGAAGTGGCCAAGTCTAAGCTGTGCAATCAAGGATCCATGCTCAGCAGTAATTGCATAGCCCTAGAGTTTTCTGCATTTCTTTAACTGTAGTGGGTTTGGCAGTGCCAAGAACTGTTGCCGTTCTATCTGGTATTATTCGTTTGCCATTTTTAAAAATGAGTTGGCACAAGTACAGGACCTCTGCCACAAAGTACTAGAATTTATTTTTATCCACCTTGTACCCCTTTTGTGCTAGGAGTTTGAGCAGAGTGATGGAATAGCTTCGATAGTTCTGCTCACTGTCACTGCAGACCAATAGGTCATCTACGTACTGAATGATTGAGTTGGGGACCTGAATGCTAACGAGATCTTTGTACAGTATTCTGTTAAAGATGCTGGGGCTTTCACAGTACCCCTGGGGTAAGCGATGGTGTTCGTACCGCTTCCCTCCCAGGGTAAATTCTGTAAGGTACTGTGAATCTTTGTCAAAGGGCACTAAGAAGTACATGTTTTTCAGATCCACCACTGTGAAATGGGTAGCCTGTTTAGGGATGCTACAGAGAATCGAAGCAGGATTAGGAACTAGAGGAAATTCTTTAAGGACAATGTCACTAAGGGTGCAAAGGTCCTGGATCATTCTCCAAGTACCCCCTGTCACTTTCTTGATAGGATAAATCGCGAAATTGCAAGGTGACGTGAAGGTGCTGATAATTCCCTGTTGAAGGAGGGCCTGTAATGTCTCCTGTATTCCCTCCTCGGCCTCCCTAGATAAGGGGTATTGCTTCACTCTGTGCAGTACTGCACCTGGCATGAGCGTTATTTTCACTGGGGTCACTTCTTTGAGCAATCCCACATCATGTGGGTTTGTTGTCCACAGATGGGGTGGGACCTGTTGCAAATCTGTTTAAAAAAAAGGAGGGGGGGCCACTGACAATGGCCATGAGGGCACTCTGTACTTTCCGATACTGGACCATTATATTGCAAGGAATGCATATCTCGAGCACTATCTCGCCATCATCATTTGCACCCTGGAACAAGTCCTCATTTCTTATCTCTCGCAATGGTGTATTGGGGTCGACACATAAGACTGTGCGCCATTGGCACCCGTGAACGCCTGATACTAGTACTACTATTCTCTTGTTAGATACTTGCAAAACCTGTAAATCTATAGACAGGATGGTGCCAGCAACCACGTCAGGGAGTGCTACTGGGTGGAAGATAAGGTCATAAGGTACTCTACACTCTTTCCTCGTGAGCTCGGGCACTTCTCTTGCTGACACTCTAATCCCATATATAAACATATCTGGGTTCACAGGTACTCATCTCACCACTATTTCATTTGCTATTGTGTGAATCACCAGCATCGCCCTGAGGGAGCACATGCTTTGTGTGAAGCAAACTATTCCCCTCTCCGTGAATGATATGGTCATGTTCAATCTACTAAGCAGATCCCTCCCTAGTAAGTTGACAGCTGAGTATTCATGGTATAGGAGTGGTTCTCGCACAACCTTTTCACCAATTTTGACATCCAAATCTTCTGTATATGGAACCATTACTACAGCCCCAGAGAATCCCTGCGTGTCGAGAGTTTGGCCCGATAACGGAAAATCACATTCACAAATGCATGACTTTTCTGCCCCGAGACTACTCTACCATGAAGATGAATTGCTTGTTTCCTATATCTGCCCCCATCAGTGGCTCCTCTTCTGGATGCAAGGTTGTCAATAGTATTGGACAAGCAAGAGCTCTCTGTGGGCTGTCCTAATCTGGATATGTGTCTGTCCCTGGACAGGCAAAAGGATCCCCTCCCAGGACACATGCTCCTTGGTATGGTGCCGCTGCACCGTTCGGAGCAGTGGCAAAAGGGTTCCTGTTCCCTCCGCCCTGAGAGTTGGGGTTGCTCTGTTGTGGTTGTATTGTGTGAGGAGGGTGGCAATAGGTGGCAGGGCCTGACAACTGGGGGGGTAGCTGGGGATAGGCGTGTGCATCGTATGGATTCATCATTGTTCCCTGCTCTGGGCCTTGTAGGCTGCCGGGGTGGGGGTTCCCGTACTGTTGTTGGTTGTATTGGGGTTGATCATATTGGTAGTCCCCCCCCTTGTCTGCTGCGGCACTCTCTGGCAAAATGTCCCCAGCTTCTGCATGCCCAACACTGCCCTTGCCCTCCTCCTCTTGGTCTTTTCCCCCCAAACCCTCCTCCTCTTAGTCCCCGGAACCCACCTCGTCCTCGCGGCGGTCCTCCTTGTTATTGTGGTCCTGCATATTGTAGATTTCCTCCTCACTGTCCCTGGCCATTGTCTGCCCATAAGGCTGCCATCCTCGCCTGTGTGGTGATGGAGGCGCACCCCTCCTCTCCCGTTTGGTCCTTGGGCGGTACTACTGAAACTGCTGCTACCTTAGCGAGTTTGTTCTGTACCAGTTTCGCTTCCTCTGCCTGCCTTCTCTGGATAGTTTCTTTTTCTCTATCTTTGATTCTTTCGCAGTGGTGTACAATTATGCTTTGAATTTCAGGCCAACCTTTCGCTTCTAGCCTCGCTATCTTGTCCAAGGCCTTCTGTACTTCCTTTGGAAGTCCCTGCTTAATGATAAAGTAAAACAGGGACGTTGATTGATCCCACACGGTGCCCGTCTCTGCCCTCTACTTCTCTTGGACCCAAAGAAAGAACTGTGCAGAGTCTTCCTCATGTCCCACAGTGCATTGCATTATTGAGTGTAGATCAGGAGTATCTGGGAAGGCTAGTCGCAGTGCATCCCACACACTTGCCCTGTTGTTAATGAATGATGCCCCATCATGAGTGTCATTACTGATCGTTACTCCCAGGTACCCTGCTTTTCCCCATACATATTCTGCCTGGTCTCCCACTGCTGACACTAGCAGGCTCCTGATATCTCCTATTGCCAGGGGCACCCCTGCCACCTGTTTCTCAAGGCGTAAATCAATTTCCCTGAACCCGCCGTGACTGGGGGAGGGATTTGAGGAGGTTGTGTTTATCCATCTGTTCCCATGGGAGACAATGAGGTCGCCCTGCTCCCTTGTGGATAAGGGGCATTTGTAATTTTGATTTTACCTTCCCACCTTTTGATCCACTCCCTTTCTTTTTCACTAGAGCTATTCTCCCGAAACTCTCTCACAACCTCCCTTCGCATGTCCCTTCTACCCTCGGTGTGGTCAGGTGTACTTACTGAATCCCTCCCACTGCTCCTTCTTCTCCCTCGTCAAAATCACTCCAGTATTCGTCTCTCACTGATCCTACATTCTATCAAGCTATCAAGGATTGGTGACTGGCCTGCAGAATTGCCCACTAGGTCTGTAATGTCCTCCTCCTCACTTGATAAGAATGGTTCCCCCAAAATGTCGTCCTCCTCCTCACCTGATGTTGAAGAGTAGTGGGTTCTCCTTCGACGTGGTTTCTCCCTTTGAGACTTCTTCTTGGAGAGCAGATACGGTCTGCCTCGAAAAGAAGCCACCGTGAATCTCAACAGAGAAAACTCACGATGACCCCCTCCCGTGACAGCCAGTTGTTATTGGGGGAAAAAGCCTCCGAGGCCCAAAAAACCCCCACAAGTTGACAGAAGACTCCTGAAGCAGGTCCGTTGAAGCGTGGAGTACTAGAAGCAGTATCCAGAGAAATCGGCTCCAGGCAGAAGCGGTGGAATCACAAGAAGGAAACGAAGCAGCGTGAATGGGCGCCACAGAGGAGAGAGCTCCTGGGAAACTGACAGGAGAAAACGGCCAGCGGGGAGAAACTCCGATAGAGCAGGAAGCGAGGAAAAGGGGAGAGAGCAAGCGGGAGAGAGAGTAGCAGGAATTGGGGGGTGGAAGATCGCTAAGAGGAGATAACGCTACTGAGCGCACGCAACGAACGGGAAAGCAAGTTGCAACGCGCCAACCCGCCGAGATTCGAATAGAGAAATACTCGGCGGGCGGCCATGTTGGAAAAACACTAGACTGCGCCGTACGTTGAAACAAAAAACGTAACGGAACCGTCTAATGGCGACGGAACTTCCACCTTCGCCAAACCCTCCAAGCGCCAATGGTCGTGACAGTATGCCCCCTTCGAAGGCCCCTTCCTCCAGGCTTACCCGGGTGGAGACGGTGGAATCGTAGAAGCAATCGGGGGGCAAAAACCTGTGCAGCTGGTTCCCAAGTATCCTCGGAAGAGGGGTAGCCTTTCCAATGTATGAGGTACTCCAGGCGTCCTTGATGGTACCGAGAGTCTCGAATTTGGGAGACCTCATATTCCTCCGAGGTAGAAGTAGGTTGAATCACTAACTTGGGAGCAGCTTGTTTCCTGGCATCAGGGACAAAGGGTCGAAGGAGGGAGGAATGGAACACCGGATGTATCCGTCGGAGAGTCTTTGGCAACTTTAAACGGTAGGCAACAGGGTTGATCATTGACTCTATCTTGAAAGGTCCAATGAAACAAGGGGACAACTTAGAAGGGCGGACCCAACGGGGTAGGAACTTGGTGGACAACATGACCTCTGTACCCTTGTCCCAAGAAGGCACTTGTCGTCGATGTCTATCGGATAGTTCCTTATACCGTCGGCTAGTCTCACTTAAACTTCGTTCCGCGGTGTCATGAGCTTCATTCAGACGATTGAGAGTGGTCTCTAAAGACGGGATGTTGGTCTCATTCCAGGCTGTTGGTATGATGGATTTAGGATGGAACCCATAAGTACAAAAAAAAGGGCTGATGCCCGTAGCGGAATGCACAGCATTATTATATGCAAACTCAGCTGTGGGAAGTAGAGTGACCCAGTTGTCTTGTTGTTGATTTGTGAAACACCTTAAATACTGTTCCAGTGAACCATTGAGTCTTTCAGTCTGGCCATTAGTTTGAGGGTGATAACCAGAAGAGAGAGCCCTCTCCATGCCCAAGAGCTTACACAAGGGCGTCCAGAACTTGGAGGTGTATTGGGTACCACGATCAGATACGATCTTCTGGGGTAAGCCGTGTAATCTAAAGATATCCCTGAGGAATACTTCAGCCATGAATGAGGCTGCAGGCAGCTTGGATAAGGGAGAGAAATGAGCGAGTTTGGAGTAGGTGTCGACAGTAACCATGATGCAAGTACAACCCTGGGAACTAGGTAGTTCTACGATGAAGTCGGTAGAGATGGATTTCCAAGGACCCGAAGGAACAGGTTCTTGTTGTAACAATCCCAGTGGTTTTTGGGTAGAATACTTGTTCTGTTGACACACTAAACAAGACCGTACATAGGTGTTGGTATCTGTCCTCATGTTGGTCCAATGAAAAGAACGTTTTAACAGTTCCAAAGTTCCTCTAATTCCTCGATGTCCGGCGGTCTTGGCGTCGTGACACCACTGAAGAGCCTGTTGGCGATGTTTCTGCGCGGGCAAGAACAGTTTTCCCTGGATGAAGTATAGACCATCTTTCCTACAGACAGGCAGCTTATTGACGTCTAGAGCAGGGACATCTGAAGAGGTTTCCCTTACCTCCTGCATAAAAGAGGACACCGTTGAGATAATTTGGGTATGTGGGAACATTAACTCCTTTCTGTAGGTAGGGTTCAAGTCGTCTCTGCGGGACAAAGCATCAGCAATCTGATTTTGAGTACCCGGGATGTAGGAAATGGTAAAATGAAATTGAGCAAAGAAATGAGCCCACCTGGCCTGTCTGGTGTTGTAACATTCTTGTTGTCTGAGGACCTGTAAGTTTTTATGATCGGTGCGTATTTGGAAAGGATGAAAGCTTCCTTGGAGTAGATGTCTCCACTCGAGGCAAGCCAGCTTCATGGCCAAAAGCTCCCGCTCGATGACTGAATAGTTCCGTTGGCTCGCAGTCAGTGTCTTTGAGAAGTAGGCCACAGGGTGTTCCTGGCCCTGGTCCGATTGCAGAAGAACAGCTCCTACGGCTGCCGCTGAAGCGTCGGTCTCCAGAATGAAAGGACTCAGCTGATCGGGCTGTCTAAGTATAGGTGCTGAACAGAAACTTCGTTTCAGGCGGAGAAAACTATCCTCAGCGGCTGTTGACCAGATAAAAGGTTCAGAAGACTTCTTTAACAGCGAGGTTATGGGTAGAGTGAGCTGTGAGAAGTTGGGTATAAACTTTCTGTAAAAGTTTGCTAGTCCCAAAAACCGTTGTATCTCTTTGACGGAGGTGGGGGACGGCCAACCAAGAATGGATTCGACCTTTTTGGGGTCCATCGTAATCCCTTGCTCGGATAGAATGAATCCTAAGTAGGATAAGGAAGACTGGGCAAAGGTACATTTCTCCGGCTTTACTAGAAGGTGATGTTGTTTAAGCCTACTTAGGACCTCTCCAACTTGAAGAATGTGGTCTTTTAGATTGCGAGAGTACACCAGAATGTCATCCAAGTAGACCACGGTATTTTGACCCAGAAGATCTGAAAATAAACGGTCCATGAACCTCTGAAATATAGAGGGTGCATTTACTAGACCAAACGGCATTACTTGATATTCGTAAAGGCCGTAGGGAGTGCGAAAAGCCGTCTTCCATTCATCACCCGCTCTTATCCGAAGTAGATGGTAGGCGTTTCGTAGGTCGAGCTTGGTGAATACTACAGAGCCCTGAACGGCTTCCAGGATCTCATAGATGATAGGCATCGGGTAACGGTCTTTGATGGTCACTTTGTTGAGACCCCTGTAGTCTATACACGGTCTCAACTCTTTGCTCTCGCGTTTAGGAATGAAAAACAAAGAGGCGCCTGCGGGGGATTTAGAAGAACGAATCAGTCCATTGGCGAGATTGTCGTCAAGGTAGCGCCTGAGGACTGCCTTTTCTGACAATGAGAGGGGATACATCCTGCCGAAAGGAACCAACGCCTGAGGAACCAGATCAATACCACAGTCTTCGGGTCTATGCGGTGGCAGTTCAATGGGTACCTGCTCTTGAAACACTTCGGTAAATTTGGAATAGCAACTGGGTATACAATTTACGGTATTCTGTTCCGTAGCACATACCGTCCTTACCAATTCATGTTGGGGTTCAGGTAAACACTCCTTCTGACAATACTTGGAATGAAAGCTTAACAGGTTGTTTGTCCAATCCACAGTTGGGTTGTGCTTCCGGAGCCAACCGATACCCAAGATGACAGGGAAGTGAACAGCTCGGATTATGTCAAATGATATCTGCTCCTTGTGTTGCTGTATAGATACTTGTATAGCTTCAGTGGTATGAGTTATGAGTCCGGAACATAGGGGTGTTCCGTCCACTCCTTCCACCTTTTGATCCTCCTTTTTTGCAATTCTAAGTAGACCCACCTTATCCGCCCACAAGGTGTCCAAAAAGTTTCCAGCGGCTCCGCAATCCAACAACGCTTGCGTGTCAATTTCCTTGTCTCTGAAGCGGAGCGTGATGCCTATCACCATCAGGCGGAGGTCCTCTGGCGTTCTGGCAGAGGTAACAGAAAGTGTGGTGTAAGAACAGGGAAGCACCCCTCGGTAGTCCGTCCTACCAACTACCGAGGGCGCTCGTTTCCCGACCTTCGGGGGGGCACATCTGGGCAGTCCCTCAACAGATGGGCAGCAGAACCGCAATACAGACAAAGATTCTCGTCACGTCTCTTCCTCTTCTCTTCGGCGGTCAAGGGAGGTCTAGTGGTTCCGACTTGCATGGGTTCGTCTCGGATCTTTCGAGTAGCAGGTGAGGAGGCGGGGGTGTGAGAGTCCGAAAACAGGTTAGAGCCACGGCTCTTCTTTCTTTCGTTTTTCCGTTCGGTTAAGCGGAAGTCTATTCTTAGTACTGCTGCTAATAGATCCGAGAAGGAGTCAGGACGAGGAATCCTGGCAAGTTCGTCTTTTAGTTCTTCCCGTAAACCTCTGTGGAAAATCGTGTACTGAGCCTGTTCTTGCCACCCAGCTTCCGCAGCCAATGTCTTGAATGTTGCTATGTAGGACAGTAAATCTGAGTTCCCTTGCCGCACATCCAGTAAATCCTCACTAGCTATGTGAGCACATTCCGTCCGCAAAAAGGTCTGTTTAAGGAGATCCTTAAAGGCAGTATAATCCTGTAACACAGGATCTGACTGGGAGACCAATGGGGTTGCCCATGCCAAGGCGTTCCCAGTTAAGTGTGTGATCATGAAACCCACCTTTGCATGATCCGTGGAAAATGCATAGGGTCTAAAGGTGAAATGAATATTGCAGGCTTCAAGGAATTCCTTCACCCTTCTCTCAGTGCCATCAAACTTTCCTGACACTAAAGGCAAAGGGGGTAGATCAGTAGCCTGTTGTTCTCTAGCAGCTACTCTCTGTTGGAGTGCTGCGTTGTCGGTCTTGAGTGTTTGGACCTCAACATTAAGGTTCTGAACTGCGGCCACCAGCTCCTGTAACTGCTGTGGCGTGGCCATGTCTTCTTCATTTAGGCGTTGCAAGCTATCAAGCTATCAAGGATTGGTGACTGGCCTGCAGAATTGCCCACTAGGTCTGTAATGTCCTCCTCCTCACTTGATAAGAATGGTTCCCCCAAAATGCCGTCCTCCTCCTCACCTGATGTTGAAGAGTAGTGGGTTCTCCTTCGACGTGGTTTCTCCCTTTGAGACTTCTTCTTGGAGAGCAGATACGGTCTGCCTCGAAAAGAAGCCACTGTGAATCTCAACAGAGAAAACTCACGATGACCCCCTCCCGTGACAGCCAGTTGTTATTGGGGGAAAAAGCCTCCGAGGCCCAAAAAACCCCCACAAGTTGACAGAAGACTCCTGAAGCAGGTCCGTTGATGCGTGGAGTACTAGAAGCAGTATCCAGAGAAATCGGCTCCAGGCAGAAGCGGTGGAATCACAAGAAGGAAACGAAGCAGCGTGAATGGGCGCCACAGAGGAGAGAGCTCCTGGGAAACTGACAGGAGAAAACGGCCAGCGGGGAGAAACTCCGATAGAGCAGGAAGCGAGGAAAAGGGGAGAGAGCAAGCGGGAGAGAGAGTAGCAGGAATTGGGGGGTGGAAGATCGCTAAGAGGAGATAACGCTACTGAGCGCACGCAACGAACGGGAAAGCAAGTTGCAACGCGCCAACCCGCCGAGATTCGAATAGAGAAATACTCGGCGGGCGGCCATGTTGGAAAAACACTAGACTGCGCCGTACGTTGAAACAAAAAACGTAACGGAACCGTCTAATGGCGACAGAACTTCCACCTTCGCCAAACCCTCCAAGCACCAATGGTCGTGACACATTCTCATATCCCAAGCTGTCGGTGTGATGCTGGAAATGCATTGGAGGGACAGGGCCTCCCTGTCCTTGTCCTGTAGTCCTTTTTAATTTGTGTTCTGTATTGTCTTCTGCCCAGGCGTCCATGTGGGACTCCTGGCAGTGCAGCTCTTCCTGTTTTTGGTTTGGTGTACAGACCCAAGGGGTACCCTTATGGCCCCCATGGGTGGGGGTACAATGCTGTGCCCCTAGTGTATGTTTTTGGGCACCTGTGTGTGGCCCACAGAGCAGGGTATGGGCTGTGGCAGCTCCATGCCGAATATGACAGGTGCTCTGAGTATCCTACATTTTGGGATACCCAGGCCCCGTCATTTGATTCAGTTGATTCCTGATAGGAAACAAGATGGCCCCTGTGGCCTCTTGCTTTCTATAGCCTGTTACCCTGTTTTCCCAAAGTACTGGGAAGCCCTGACTCTGTCCCTTTTCTCTGACTGGCTGTTGGGTGGGAGTTCCATATATGGTGTTGTTGTGAAGTCCAGGCTAGACTGGCTAGAGCCTTCCCAGTGACTGTATGTTGTGGGTACACCCTGTGGGTGGGACCTGTGTGAATGGAGTGTGTGACCAATATGCACTTCTTGTTGTGGATGTCTGGTTTCTGGTAAGAGAGACAAAGACTGAGAAAGCCCTGCCCAAAACTGGCATGAATGCAGTGTGTCGTGTTGAATGACTGGGTACTTGTCCCAATCCACATTCCTTGTTGTGAGTGTCTGAGAGGGAGGAGTATGGCATGAATGCACTGTATGCCTGATTGGCTGACTGACTGCATGAATGCCCTTCTTTATGATTGGCTGCTGAGTGTGACCCAGCAATGTGGATGAGAGACAGAATAGTATATCTGGGAACCTCTCACCACTGGAAATTGTTCAGAAGCTGAGTTGACACTTGAAGAGTAACGGGAACTGCTTATCCTCGATGCCCAGCTGGAAGAAGAAGAACTGCTGCTGCATTTGCTTCGACCCGATCCGAAAACTGTCGAATTCGTCGAGGACTGATCCGAGGGAGGACCTGGTTAGGTGCCCTCTTCCCGTGCTCTGAGGGACCATCGAGTACCGCCGACCTTTGCCGAAGCCCCCTGGAAGTCAGACCCTCGAAAAGCTGCCGACCGGAGACAGGTACCGCCGAGGAGAACGAAGTGAAGCACCCGGACATCCATGCCGTTGATGTCCATTGCCGTCCACCAGGGTTCGGAGTATCGCTGTAACTGATGCGAGGCCCGTCGAAGCCGTGTTGCCCAGAAGAGCGGACCGATTGACGCTGTACCACCGACGACCGGAGCTGCCCACTCCTTTGCCTAAGACTGGTGAATTGAAGGGCTCTCTCGTCCGCACCGTCGACCGCTTTATCCCACCAGAGAAAGTCGAGGACGCTGACGTGCCGAGGAGAATCCGCCGGTGGGTCTCCCGCCACCCAAAGACCACAAAGACTTCAATGACTCGACTCTTTGCGGTCCTGAACCATCAATCGCTGAGGTGCCTTGCACGCCTCATCCTCGCAGGACGTCACCAACGACCATCGCCTAGATCGACGCCGTGGTCTTGGCACCCTCGAACCCTTCATCGACGCTGTCGATGCCAAGTTCACCTTCTTCGACGCCTCTCGACGATCCGTGTCTCCTGATTTAAAGAGAGTCACTCAAGAAGGATCCATTGACGCCTCTTCGAAGAACTCTGCTCCACCAGGTACATTGGGGGGGTAGAAACATTATAGAAGGAAATAAGACTTATAGAACAATATATTGTCTGGGCTTGTGTTATATTTTTATTTTACAGGTTGCCCAGGTGGGGGGATCTCCACACAGAACTGTGTCTAGTGGTAGGGGTCAGTATTCTTCCAATTGTTCTAACCAATTGCTTTCCTCCTATGCCTAATGTTGGTTGCCTTTATTAAGTGATCTGTGTGACACATGACCAGAGTATGGTTGATGCACTTTAATGAGATCTGATAATAATTGGGGTACCACTTTAGAACTGTATATATTTGCCATTGTTGATTTTCTGGGCACAAAGTGAGTTATTGTCATAGTGTACAGAACCTTGAATATTAATTATATAAAGACTGTGTTTTAACTAATACAGTGTGTGGACATTCCTTTGTGGGGGCTTGGGAACTACACTGTACTTAAGAACCAGCCTGCATCACCTCCTGCGAAGCTAGGCCTTGATTTCTCGACTACGTTACCAATTATAGAGAATCTTGGCTGGGGTCCTCTGTGCCTCTCCTCTACCATATAGAGAGCACAAGTACAGACCCCCCTCCAGTCTTTACAGTCGGTCTCCCCTTCCCTTTCAATGTGCATAGCCGTATGAGGACGCTATCAATCCTGAATAAAAAAATCACCTGATTTCCACTTGTCTTCTGGTGTGGGAGGAAGGTTTGGGGTAATACTGCATTCCCTGGCCCTCTTGCAACTTCGCAGGCCGCTCGCAATCTAGCTAACTCTCTGCAGGTGGAGGACAATGCCACTTCGATGTCCCTTGCAATGTCATGATTCCTGCCCCTCATGTCTCCAGCCCTCCAAGATGTCAGTCTGGAGCCAGGCCATGATCACCTACATGGCCCTCAAGGGTCTCTCCATCTCTCCAAAGACCCACTTGGAGTCAGACTTGGCGCTTGTGGCACCAGACTCACTCACTCCCATAGAATAACATTGGGGATTGGACTTGTAGTGCATTGATGGGGACAAGATGGATGCCCCCACATAGTTCGGTTCCCAGAACTGCATGTGCAGTCTAGTCTTTTTGGTGTGGTTCAGCCCAGAGACACCTGGGATACCCAAATACTATTTAAGCCACGCCCAGGCTGAGAAACATGCATTGCGTTTTCTGCACCTGTAGCGTGAGACTCACCGTGTTCGGATCGGTCTCCAGTAGGCCTGCATCTTTCTTCTGCGCTCAGCTCCTGCAAGAACAAGAACACCGTTAGGAACAGCCTTACCTTGCGGCGCTTCTGCCCATCATTCATCGCTCCTTCTGTTCTGCGGGCATCTTCGGCGGTGTCATTCCCATCCCGGCACACCGCTTCCTAAGGACAAGGGAAAAAAACAGAAAAAAAGGCATTAGTAAGCATTCAGCAAATCTTCGCTTATTTTTAAAGACTGTACGAGCTTCAAACGCTTACCTGAATCCCAGCCGCTCTGGGGGAAGTCTGTCTCGGGAACTTCTCATCCATCTGCAAGAGGGAAAAGACACTCCAGGTTAGCATGGAAACATCTAGAGGCGCTGCATACCGCGCTTACTCACTGCATTTCTTCTTCATAACCGGCATCCATGCTAAATACGTCGCGGCACCTAAAAGACACAGAAAAATAACTCAGTTCAATACAAATACGAAAGGGTTGCATCGCGCATCGTGCTCTTACTCACCTTCAGCGCTACTCATCTCAGCAGCACGTCGCCATCCCCGATGCCAGCCATCACCTAAGGAAGGAAAGGAACGAAGTTAGAGAACTGTTCAAAGGACTCATTATACTTACCTGTCGGACTCTTGCCTTTGAAGTAACTAGGTAGCAACGAGCCTGCATCAATCAACGCGCCCCTGGGCTGAAAGCAGGACGGAGAGCACACTTTCCAAGAAAACAAGGTGAGCTGTGGATCAAAGGGAAGGGCTGTACCCCAGGGTTCAAGCACACAGAGACAATAGGGAGTTAAACTCTACCCATCCTGTGTTTCAGGCCCAGTCTCCAGTCGAGTAGACTCCAGGGAAGGGTTTGAGGTCGTAAGAGGTCAGAACAGGCTGAGTGACGTCCCCGTGGATACCAGGTGAGCGTTACATGCACTCACTCCTGTGTGAGTGGGTGTTGTTACGGTGAGGTCGTATGATGGGGGAGGGGCTGTACTTGTATTTCCTTGAGCACCTTCTCCGAATACATATGTCAAATTTGAATACCCTTTTGCGGGTCGTGTTAGTAATGGGTACATTTTTTTGGGTTGTTCGTCCCCCTTTGCACCCTCTCCCATGGCACGCTTGGTTACGTTTTCAGACATCCGCCACACATCTCCCTTCTGTTTTGGAGTGGCTTTCCCTTGTACTTAGCAGTCATGTATGTGGACATATGGTCTAGGGCACTCTTGTCGAAGGACCCTTCCTCTGGCCAGGAGTAGGGCATTCCTTCCCCTTTAGTTTCCGTCACCCACTGCCCGTGGTATTTCTTAATTGTGTCACTGTATAGGGGTAGGCTATTACATATGTGTGCCAAGGTTGTGAATGCCCCCAGGGCTGTCATCTCTTGAAAAAGTGCAGGTCACACAAAATAATTGTGAGGTTTTTTTTGTCATTACATTGTCAGACAAAAAGGGGTATAACTGTTTCTTTATAACACAAAACAAATGTACACATAACACGTAGTTCCCCTCCCTTCTTAGAGCATCCCCATTCAACACGTACTCGTTTTCATTCACATCATACCCGCCCCTTCTGGGCTTCCTCCTTGCATATTAAAAAAAACACTGAAAAAAAGAAACTAAAATAAAGAGCTAAACAACAGCCACTACTTATTCCTGAGCCCTCTAATTATGTGGGGCTCCTACTTTGTCTCTGTATTTGTATATCCCTGCACTGGTCGGGACAGTGCACTGTGGCACCACCTTGGAACTGCTTTCGTGGCTAGGCTCCCTTTCCTTCTTTTTCTCTGATCTCCATAAAAAATTAAAAAGAACAAAACCTTATGGCCATACACAAAACTAAAATCACTCCAATCACTCTAATTCTTTGCTTGTTTCCCTCTAGCATACTGCGCCATTCCCAAACCCTGACATTATTTTTCCTTGCAATCTATACACACGTGTCCGTGTTCTTCCAAAAGCCTCTGTTCGCAGTTAATCCACAACACGTCTGGGCCTCTCTCTGGGGCCGTACTCAGCTCCAATGAGCAGGTGGGGTTTTCGCAAAGCCGGAACCCACAAGAACCGCTTTCTGCTACGTATGCATTTTGGGGGACTGATCAGCTGTAGGTGGGCACAGCCTTTCCGGAGAGGCCGTGGATCACGCAGCAAGTATGTGGGCTCAGGAATCACATCACAGGGGTCACCAAATGAATGTATAGACCTCTGTATATATTTTATATAAGACAAATGCCAGCAAAGAACTCTGCTGCCGGAAAGCGCTCTGCCAAAAATTACACAGGCAGCACTCTAAAAGGCCAAATGCATCATCAGTGACGACATCATATACGGTAGAAATTCACTCAGCTGGTTGGTGCGGACAAATGGCGAGGCTTGCACCATAGGGGATGCCAGGTGCTAATTGGCTGCTTCTTCCCAGTCGATCATGGTGCATGTGGGTCAGCTGGGCTCATCCTCCTGGTGAAGGTCAGGCCGAACATTTAGAAACACTCTATATAATCTAAGCTAAACAACAGGAGCTAGTTAGTCACTCACCATGGCAGGCACCTGAATATCATATGAAAGGGGTGCCAAATGAAAGGAAAATGAATACAGTTGTGTTGATCCCCACACTCAGGGCTTCTTTAACACCGCCGTTCCCGCACACGTCTCCCCTGTGAGAGTGAACTCAAATCTATCCCCCATGGTACCTCACGTTACAGGAGATGTGTGTTGCTATTAGAAAGATATACAGTCGTGCGAGCTTTAGATCTGTGGTGGGCACCTCTGGGGGGTTAGGCCTAGGGGTCGGTGGAAGGTGGCTGGCTGCGCCCTGGCTGGGTTGGGGGGTCATTTGACTCCCCAGGCAGGTTAGTGGAGATGTATGGACGCATCGTGGAGCCTGGTACTGTCTCTGTGCAGGCGTATTCCTGAATGCAGTACTACACATTTGCAACACTGTGGGGACAGAGGGAAATGGACTTCCATGGGAACAAGGCTTGTGCAGAGTTGGCCTGAATTGCTGATGGCTTAGCACCTATGTGTGAACTCTGGATCTGAGTGCTACAGCCTTGAGTGTGCGTGTGTTAGGCCTAATACAAAATGGAGTCCCGGGGCAAGAATATGGGTAGCGTTATTAACCTACTTCCAGGCACTGCAGGACCTTTGTATGCACCTCTGGATTTCTCCCCCTTTCAGGGTATATCATTTCGTATAGGGAATGTCTGACTGGGACGCCCCTAGGGGATGGGATAGGCTCATTTCCATCCCAACACCGGCAATGCTGGACATGGTAGTAATTCTGCTGTATGACATGGCGGTAAAGGCAGAATTACCACCAATTGCCGGGCTAACTTGTAATGGGGCCCATTGTCTTTTTGGTAGAGCGTGGGAGACTTTGGGCCTCATTACGAGTTAGCCAAGGAATCGGCTACAGAATTACCCTTACTGCTGTATCACGCAGCAGAGTTAATGCCGTATTCCATTATGTCCACAAAGGGAAAGCTGAGTTAAGGCAGGATTGTAGTGTTCACAAAGAGAAGAATCTGTTAGGGCACAGAGAACAGAGAGCTCGCCCCATATGGGTGTGTGGAAGACCCTCGTATCTGAGAGACTATGTTGAATAACCCTGCTTGGTGAACACGATTGTGATAGGAAGATGAGTACAAATGTCTTTATACACATAATTAATAATTGAAATTATCAAAACTTTTATTCTACTACAGCATTAGTACTTTTGGTTTTATTAGCAGTATGTAGGTTTGGAAATAGTTATGTTCTGTAGGTTAGTTAAAGTTGCCAGCATTGTTTCATGTAGGTCAATATTTTTCAGTACTGTGAAAAAGGTAGATGTTTAGCACCCTCTAATATGTGGAATGAGAACATAGAACCTGGAATGTAGGAGGTAAGATGCGGTACTGTTGGTCAGTTAACAGGGAATCAGAGAAGAAGCCTGTAGGGTGCACCTATGTTCCTCAACAAAGGAGCCTTCATCCACTTACCTGTTCTGTGGATCTTTTCAGTTTCCAATGCTCACTTTTGGAATAATGGTACATTATCTGTTTGAATGTTTTTAACAAACATGTTTCACTTGTCTCTGCCGAGTTTCAGTAAAACATACTGTTAGGCAGAAACCTGTGCAGTTCCCTTAGGGACCACTGCAAAAGATTTAAGACTACAGGTGTTTGGCAGTAAACCCACTTGGTAGCAGCCTGTACCACACAGATTCACTTGGTAGCTGTGGCTGGGCAGTCAGACTTCCATCAAGAAGAGGTAGGCAGTATATAGAGTATACACAATAGGTGCAGAGCTACAGCAGCACAAGCAAACACTGACCAGAGCTTTGGTGTAAAAGTATATAGTTATTTATTTAAAGACACACTTGTAGATTACACTAGCACAAAGAGGTAAGTAAATTCAGCACACAGTCACTATTATATATATACAACGCTAATTACTTATTAGACAAGTCTTAATGAGAAACACCACTTATTTCCAGAGGTGAGCGCTTAACATAAGATGGCACTCTAATAAGTTATTAAAAAGGGAGGGAAAAAGGCACAGTTATGGAAGCACACAAATTTCAATACTTTTAAAAGAACCACAGTAAGGCAGGATAGGCAGAGTTCTACTGGAGACCAAGGAAGTCAATTGCAAGGCCCACTCTTGGAGAGAGCAAGCAGAAGGGGTCCAGGTTCACACAGTGGGGTTATGCCTAAAGAGTCTTGTAGATAGTTCGCAGACAAAGAATGAAATTAAAGTCAGGAAAAGTTAGCTAGGTTGTCCCAGGCCAGCCCAGGTTAGAAAGTCGAGGCTTTACTGTCACCCCGAACGATCTGTCGCAAGGGAAGCCAGGCGGGACACAGTACCTTAAGTGGGAAGGAAGCTCCAGCTAGGGCAGTTGTTCCTGGCAGTGGGTGCAAGTCGGTGTTTTGTCCAGAGGAAGAGGCGGTCTCGCATGGAGGAAAGATGAAGGTTGTTGCACTGCCAGGGAAGAAACCAGCCGTGGAGTTCTTCGGTTAAAAGGTACTACCCTTCTATTTGCGGTAGTGGTAAACCGTGGTATTATGGTTGCCGTGGTGCTTGGCACGGGCAAGGCGGCCACGAGATGCCCCAGGAAGGTGAAAAGAAGGCAAAACTGGTTATCCCCACCAGTCAAAGGAAGAAGACTCTCCGGACTGGAGATCTCATCTGTTGTCGGGAAAAGTGGTGAGACAGTTCAGCAGGGCTCCACCGGTGGTGTCGTCGTTGCAGGTCAGCTCAGCTTCTCCCTCCTCGGATTCTTAGGTCCTGTGGCGACTTCTGAAGTTTCAGTCCTCAAAGCCCTGCTTTTATGCAGCAAACCCCATTCATTCAGCCTAGCTGTCAATCAAACATGCTAAGTGGCCAATCACACAAAAGTGCGACTTGAGTTGCCAAGGCAACTCAGTCCAGGGTGCCTAAACCCCCTCCCGCACCCCCTGTGGTACCCAGACAGAGTGGCACCACTTTTGGAGGCTTCTGTGGAGAAGCCCGCCAAAAAGTGGAACAAAGGGCTCGACTTGGGTTGGAGTCACATAAGAGAACACAAACGCCATTTTAGAATCGAGTTCTGGCAGAAAATACTAACCGGTGAATTAATATTAAATAAATAAACCGGCGGTATGTTCGAGGCTATAGGAATTAAATCATTAAAGTTGGTAGCCTCGAACAATGGGAAAATCCCAGAGAGATATATTCGCGGTCGAATATAAAAAGTAGTATCCACTGCCACCAGCCAAAACTCGATCAGGGGGGACGGAGACGTGCCCCCTCGAACAACAGACCCCGGGACAATCGAATTGCCCCGACCAGTACGTCCACAATATGATGGTTTGTACTGGTTTCTGTTCATAATTTGGGACTAGTAAAGCCAATGGTGACTTTACATGCCCTGGGAGACAGTAGTCAGTTCCCGGGTATGGAGTCTATGTTTGGGGGTCGCTACGACACCCCTGGGTTACGGCACGTAGGGTGCTGTGTAACCCACATCAAAAACACATGAGACCCTATGGAGTAAAAGACCCCATAGCCCATAAAACACATGGAAAGACAAAGGAACACCTCAAATCATGTCTAAGAGTGGGAGGAAAAGAGTCTCACTCTTAGCAGGAGAAAAAAATAAACCCCAAAAATCCAACAAAGCTGCTGGGGGACTCACTAGGTTTGGGAAATTAGCCTTTACAGAGAATTCTCCCTAACACATACATTTCAAGTAAAGAGTGCGTATCAATTATTGTCTGCCACCAAAGATTAGATAAGTTGTGTGATGGTGCGGGCATGAAGGACAGCCCTTTTTCAAAGACTTTCCCTTCTGAAAGATATGATATCCGATTAGGCATGTTAATTTAGAGGGTGCTTTGAACGTGGGTCTGGCGGCTCTGAATAGTTATTTTCCCTTTTCACATGCCTTGCAGTTCTTTGACATAAAGAAATCTGAGACTGGCATGATGACTTTTTGCCAGGTGATGCTGGTGGTTGTTGCAATAATCCTGAAGGTACTTTAGTTTAATTCTCCTGCATCAAGACACGAAAGCCTGCCTGTGTTCAGGCTGTTAAGGCTATTGCATGCCCTGGTTTCCATTTGTTATCATAATTGGTCAGGAATGTGCGCTCGTGCCTATCTTTTTTTCCGTAAAAGTACCCATTAATGGATCGTCATTTGCAATACAAAATGCAAAGAAGGTTAAAACAGGCAAAAACAAGATCGTTTAACACTATCACTGACAAGTCAGGAGAAGTGAGTGCAGAGGTTGGGACTGTGGAATGTGCCTAGGCTCCTGCAACCACTGACGAGGAGCGTAAGGATAATGATGACTATGACCACGACATAGCTCTCAACCATTTGAGTCGCAAAAGCGGGTGAAAACACCCGATTTTGTTTTTGGCGGGTGAGAGGCCCATTGAAATGAATGGGCCTGCAGGAGGCTTGGCGGGTGAGTCCACTCTTTACAAGACGGGTGACACCCGCCAAAAGCGTGTGAGTTGAGAGCTATGCCACGACAAAGGTGACTACAAATCTGAGTTGAGGCCCCTACAACACATGATATTTGGAACCTGTGATACAGAGGAGGAAAAGGGGGAGGGTAATGTCAGTAACAGATATGCAGGAAGGGCAAAGTGTTGTATTCTTATCTTGTTATATAGTAAAGCTGGCTTGCGCTTTCTCTGGAATGTTAAACCCGGAATGTTGTGATGGGAACGAGAGTGGGGGTTCGTGAAGCGTGAGGTGTGAAGGGATCAGCAGTTGGTCTGAGTGAGAGCGGTGGATGAGGAGGGAGCGCCGGGCTGTCATTAATAAAGTCACTTAAACTGATTGAAGCCTCACCTGGACCTTATTTAGTTACAACAATTTGGCAACGAGGACGGCCCGGCATTCCAGAAAAGGAATCCACTCAAGAAGCGAGAGCAGCAGCTCTGGAGGAAATATATGGGCTTCTTCTGTGCCGATGCGCCCGTCATTTAGTTTGTTAATGTGACCTGTATGCCCACGAGTAGTCGCGGAAGCAGCAGCAACACTGATAAGGTAAAGCCGACAGGGATGACATTTCGGATGATCGCGCATGCGCGCTGGCCATGAAAGTAAGCTGGATCGTATGATCACAGAAAAGGACCTAAAAGCGTCAGAAAACGTGACACCATTTTGAAAATTCAAGTTGAGTCAGGCGGTAGTCCTCACTAGTCAAGTTAAGTCAAGCTCTTCATCTTCACAGTACAAAGAAACAAAAACATATTTTTTTTTCCTTTTGGTATATATTCCTTTTCTTTGATCCATTCCAGCAAGGACATTAGTAAATAGAATAAAGATTGAACTTTTGCCTAGAAGAGAATCCACCAGCAGGTTTTCTGCTAAACCCAGGGCAACCTACCGTGGTGTGGCTGAAATGGAGAGAATACTGGAAAAATTATATAAAAACAGTGGAACAAGATGGTTTGTCACCACAAAGGAAGAAGCTGCTGTTATAACATGCTTTGGGCCTAGAAGGACAACGAAAGTACAGAAAACTGTCTGAATTATCGGTTGACGAAGCAGGTGACGTAGATGAGTATGAGAAGGCTCTGAGGTGAATGTGGCGATAAACAGATTACATTTTTATACCAGAATACAAAGGGAGGAAGAGTCAATTGAGGAATATGTGTCGGCCCTGAGGAAATTAGCCCAAACCAGCCGGCTCGGTGCAGGCATCACATTGGACGAGTTAATCAGAGATCAGATAATTATACACACCAAGGATTCATTAATACAGGATAGAATCTGGATGGTGGGCAATCCCTTATTACCAGAGGCCATAGCTATAGCTAAGATAGTAGAAAATACTCAAATATGCTCCAAAGAGATGAAAAACAAGAAGTTGGAGATGGGCCAAGCTCAGGGTGCTACACAAAGCACTATCAAGCCAATGCAGGAGTCGGGAGAGCAATCTTCCATAAGTGTGGTCCGAAGTAAAGGGGACAAGGAGAACATGGATGAGTCAAGCAGGAGAAGTTACAAACCTAGAGAACAAGATCACGAGGACGTCAAAGGGCAACATAAGGAAGCCTTGGTTCAGGAGCAAGACTAAGGCATCTTCTCAACAAAGCAGAGACAAAGACAAATGCTTTAAATGTGGCAGATTCGGACACTATGCAAATTCGAGGAGCTGTCCTACAATAAACCAGAAATGTGCTAACTGTGGAACAAGAGGACACTTTGCGGTGGTGTTATGTTAAGTTTGAATGAGATAATGAGTGTGAGAAGTCTGCGGAATGCATTTGGAAGAGCATTTGCGAGTCAAGTGAATTAGGTGGATTTGTGTTTGTGGCAGGCAAACTAAGGTGACTTTGGATGCCAGTGGTATTTGATTAGGGGCCGTACTTTCGCAAATGTTTGGAAATGGATGTGAGAAAGTGATATGTCATGCGTCCAGGGCATTACAGATACCCAGTGATTGAGAGACGAATGTTGGCCTGTGTGTGGGCAGTAAATTATTTCAGGAAGTATCTTTGGGGAAGTAAATTTGTGGTATGTACTGATACCAAACCATTGGTGGAAGTGTTGTTAGTGAGTGGTATGTGTAGGTCACCCCCAGGAAAGCTAGGTTGAGTTTAAAGCTGCAGGATTATCACTTTGAGGTGAGTTATGTTCCTGGTAAGAAAAATCAAGCAGCAGATTTTCTGTTACGGTTGCCGTTGAACATAGAGAGTATGGATCAAAGTGAATATGTGGAAGGGGTAGCTGTGGTGGTGAAGGTCACGTCAAAAGATGAATGTTGGAAGAAATCGAAAAGGATGAGGTGTTGGGTAAGCTCATTGATTATATTAGGAATGGATGGCCTGATAAGAGACTGGTGGATGAGGGTTGTCTCCAATTTTGGGGAGTTAGGGATGAGTGTTCCTTAGAGGATGGTTTGTTGCTAAGAGGAGATAAGCTGATACCGCCCCAGAGTTTACGTGAAAGTTTGGTGGAGAAGGCTCATCTAGGACATCCGGGCTCCTCAGGCATGAAGAGAAATGTTCATTCTAAGTATTGGTGGCCTGGAGTTAACCTCATGGTGGAAAGGTTTTTGAGGTGTTGTTGGCCCTGTCAAAAATGTGATAAAAGTTGCAAGGTGTTAAAATCAGCCCCCATAAAGATTCATAAGCCTGAACAGCCTTGGGAGCAGGTTGGTGTCGACATGACAATATAGCGAGTGAGAGGAAGTTCTTGATTGTTATGGTGGATTATTGCTTGAGATGGATGGAGATCAAATAGGTAAGTATGATCAACGCTCATGAAGTCATCAGATTCATGCAGCAAGTGTTCAGAAGGGAAAGATATCCCAAAGTGATAATTAGTGATAACGGTGTGCAGTTCAGGAGCAGAGAGATGAGCGAGTTTGCCAGGCAAGTAGGTATTGAATTTAGATTTCCGGCCAATTGCCATCCCCAATTCAATGGTTTGGTGGAGAGATGTAACAGGGTAATTGTGAAGACCGTAGAACAAGCCTTGAGTAACAACATGCCATTTGAGAGAGCTCTTCAGGAGAAATTGTGGAGTAGCAGGGTTTCAGTCAGAGGTGATACTGGTAAATCACCATTTGAGTTGATGAGAGGCAGAGAGCCTAATACGGTATTGAATCCAGTGTGGGTCAACTATAGGAGGGCGAAGGTTGATTATGGTAAGTGCACAGATCACAAGGCGATAATTAGGATGAAAGTTGTTCCTGGTGATTATGTCAGAATAAAGAAGGGGAGGATGGTGAGAAAGCAAGAGTCTAAATATTCCAGGCCTGTGAGAGTCAAGGAAGTATTTAAGCATGCGGTCAGGGTCCAAGATGGTTCCGTTTGGAATTTGGATCACATAAGCAAGTGGAAATGGCAGGGAGACAAGGCCAAGGTTGAGGAAAGGATGAGGAGTGGTGATGAAGAAAGAAAGAGGAATGCTAGTGAGTTGTTCGAAGAGGAGATGGGAAGGCGGGGAAGTTTGAGGAGCGGAGAACAATGTAGGGTGTTTGCAGAGATGGATGTTGATGGTGTGAGCGGAGAGACAGATATGTCAAGGAGTAGGATTAGGAAACATCCAGCATGGTCAAAGGATTATGTTATGGACTAATGCTGGTCATTCACACATTTTCGGGGATCTACTTTAGGATAGATGTGCTAAGGATTATTTCACGATTTTCATTGTTTCGTTTTTATGGTTCTCAGTTATTTTGTTGTACATAATTTACTGTTCTAAAGGGGGGGTTTGCGTTGTATTTTTATCTTGTTATAGCTGGCTTGAGCTCTCTCTGGAATGTTAAGACCAGAATGTTGTGATTAGAATGAGAGAGGGGTTTGTGGAGCATGAGGTGGGAGCGCCGGGCAATCATAAATAAAGTCACTTAAACTGATTGAAGCATCACCTGGACTTTCTTTCATTACAACACAAAGCTACTCTTCCACATTTGTAAAGGGCCTGGAAAACCATCCTTTCACATTTGAAAGCGCAAAACTTGAGCTTTTGGCAACCACAGAACCAACTTTACCAGCTCCAGGAGTACTATCAAAGCCACAGGAGTGCAGGCAAGCACATCTTGCAAGAAAAAGCAAAGCATGGACTCTCTTCATAGTACAGAACAAACAATGGCTGCATCTCACAATCTGTAATATGTGCAATAAAACTTGTGTAGGGGACATTCCAAGACCAAGTTTGCTATCACATCTTTAGTTATGACGCAACACTATGCACAGGACTGGGATGAACCCAAAATATCTTAATTGTAGCCCTCCCACCACCAGTACCCAGTCGCCGTGACTGTAAGTCTGTACTGTCACCCCAGAAAAGCTGGCACCTGTTGTGCATTAGCTCTAGTAATTGACTACAGTTGGGCTGATTGACTAGTTATAGATGCTACTAGCATTTGTGCCACTACTGCTATTTCCTTGATTCCTGCTTGCGTTAATTTACAACCAAATATTAGTACACATTTTCTTTATTTCAACGCAAAGTGTGATAAAAGCAGCATACAATAAATAAAATACAATACATTTGTATGGCGCCTATACACAGGTGTTTCCAGGTGCCACAAGACAAGATGGGGGTGGGTCCATGGGAATCATAAGAATACAACAACAAAGAGATTGTTATATTGGCCTTGTGGCAATCCTACCGTGCAAGTGCATGACAAGGTGATAAGTGCAAGGGGGTTGGGGTAGAGGGAGAAGTGCAAGAGTGGGGTACCTCCACGGGTTGGGGTGGGCAAGTGAAGGTCAGGGCAAGGAGGCAAGTGCCAGGGGAAAGAGGGAGGGGAGAGTGCAGTGGACAGGAGGACTGGGTTGGGATAGTCCAGGAGAGGAAGCTGGTGGGCAACTGCTGGCAAAGAATGCTGGGAGGGACTGGTGGCGCCGTGGTCTGGTCCCTGCATGACTCTGAAGGAACCAGGCCCCAGTCGCAGTGGCAGGTGGAGAGTTTAGCATGGGAGGGGGAGAGGGAAGGAAGAGGAAAAAAGGAAGGTCTTGAGAAGTTTCCGGAACTTAAGAAGATCCGGTTTAAGTCTGGGGGGGGCTGTTCCAGAGGGAGGTGCCAGCTGGGTAGACGGTTCTACCACCCACTCTCTGCTTGGAAGAAATTTTGGACCTGCAGAGAGTTGGAGCCAGAAGACTGAAGGATTCTGGCTGGGAGGTATTTCGGGAGAGAAAGCCGGATGTGGAGAAGTCCAAGTCTCCAGACAGCCGTGTGGATGATGCAGAGGGTTTTGAATTTGATCCTTGAAGTAACCGGAGGACAGTGGAGAGATTTTAGTGCTGGAAAGATGTGCCCTGGGCTTGAGGCCAAGGATAAGTCTTGCAGTCCTATACTGGATAAGGTCGGAGGTGGAGAAGGGACGAAAGAGGAAGGTTGAGGAAGAGGCTATTGCAGTAGTCAAACCTAGAGAGAACCAAGGCTCGGGAGACATTGAGCTTCTGGGGGAAGGTGAGGAAAGGAAGAATGCCCCTGAGGAGATGAGGCTGAAAATGTGACTTATTGGCAAGGTCCATGATGTGTTGAGAGAAGGAGAGAGTGCTTCAGTGAACTTTGTTTGAGAGAGAGTCTTACGATTCAATTGCTGTTTGTGGAACTAATTTCATTATGTATACCGTCTGTTTCCCCAATTCTCCTAATGTGTGTTATTCATATTGTGTACAGAAAGAGACTTCATATGCGCAGGCCCCTCAGGAATCTTTGAAAGTGGCCAATGTATTGCAGAGCTCATTTCATTCAATAGAAAACAGATCGGTGCCCTAGAGATCACATTTGCTGCAGATGATTTACCCACTGCGCTAACTTACTGATCTCTGATTCTATATATTTTTTATTTCTTGGTGGGTTTTCCTGAATTGTGTTATTTCCTACAGCTAACTTTTTAATCTCAGTTGCTCTATGATTCTTCCGAATTTAAGCACACTCCACAGAAAACACAAACATATGTGTTATTTATTTTATATCTTGCATATTAATAGTGTACTTCAGAGCGAAATTTAGAGATACCACTTATTTTCCCATCCAAAACGCCAATTTAATCAACGCATAGCAACATTCTTTTGGCCCCAGACATCCCAAGATAAGGCAAATAGAGCAGCAAAATGCATTTCGCCACTAAGTGTCTTCTTGTCATTTAGCAAGGTTCATTACAACAGGCATCCTTCAGGCTTGGACGTACATTCACAATTTGTGCAGGTGGCTTGGCACTCATCTTTTATTCCATAGCTGTAGTGGGCCAGAGGATACAACCATCACCTCGAAATTGAGGAATTGCAAGAGCTGTGGATTTGATCCGCCTTGTCAAATATCTCATATTATTAACTGCTAGTCCCATAGTTATATTATTTCTTTGTTCAACAAGTACCAATTTGATTTATTAGTACACCCACATTATTTTTCATGAATTGATTGATCAGTATTTTCTTTTAATTCTGGAACTTTTAGTACTGCATTTGTAATGTGGAAATAAGAGAAATGAATTGCGTTGATGAATGAGCATCTCCAGAAGCATGTTGGCAAATATATGGAAGTGCACCTAAGTGTGCTGTTGGCTGTTCGCTGGTTCGTGCAGTTCGTGTAACGCTGAACCGCGACCAGCTTAATAACGTGAAGGTCCTTATCTGGATTTAAGCTTTTCTATTCTTGCTGTGTTTCTCTCGCCAGCTGGCAGGTGCTCCTTGTGTTGATTCTGCCTTTACTTTATTGTGCCGCATTTATATTAATTAAGTATCTGTTTATTTAGTGCGATTGATCAGGCGTTTTGCGCAGCGTGTGAATGTCATCTTTTTTACATCGCTATCGCGCTAGTAGCGCATTTAGTAGTGCATTTTGCACTCATTAAAGTAGAGATCTCTGTCAAAATCCTTTCTGTTATTTGTGACACGTCAGTTAAATGGCTGAATCCACTTTTCTTTTTTGGGGAAAATACTATTCTGCAATACAGTCTTTATAATATGGTGGGTTCTCTCAGGAGCAGTAAAATTTGCAACATCTCTTGTGGCAAAGAAAGTCTGAAAAAGAGCAACAGAACGAAAGGTTTGAATTTAATGATGACTGATAGTAATCCTCCTAAGGTGAATCTGGAAATGGCAGACACCACCTTAGAATTTTCTATCATTGTTGGTACAGATAAATCTGTACAGGATCTTGCTTCTTCACCCAATCATACGCAGGACCTACAGCTATTAGATATCGGGGAAAAGAAGTCAGCTATATTTGTTAACCCTTTACAGGAAGTAGAACCTCCTGCTCAAAGAAGCCTTTTGAGCATGCACGAAACAATGCTTCAATCCTCTACTTCTTTTGAGGAAGATGAAACCCTATTTAAACCTATGCATGATACTTCTTTATTAGCACCCATTGTTCTGGCAGAATTGGACAAAAGGGTATGTATGTATGTCATGAGGCCCTTCCACACCAATTAGAGCTAGTGAGGGTGGAAGGTATAATGTTCACCTACATAAGGCCCAGTGTTGTGAAGAGGCTCCACGCGAGCATGTTAAGTATCTGCCACCAGGGCATCTGCAGGAATTATAGAGTACTAGCACACAGGAGTCTAAAGGGCTAGAAATTAAAGGGAAGGAATTGACCCCTCTGGAATCTCATAAATGCTCAAGCCCTTCTGCCTCCAATCAACTGCTCACTCATGATCAGGTTGCACCACACTTCGTTCCCCCGATGGAGGGGCTTACTCCTGAAGATTTGTTATCGGCCTACATGTCATTCCCTGTGTTGACCTGGGTTCTAAATCTATTAGATAAGGGTCACGAAAGGACTCATGTAGAACTACAAGAACTCGGATCATTTACACTAGACAGCGCTGATAAATTAAGCAGACTCGAGGGGTATATGTATGCCCTTGATGCACGTTACCCTATTGTGGCTGTTATGACCCCTGGTATATCTAAATTCTCTATAAGGACTCAAAGTACTCAAACTTTGCAAAACAGGATTGGATTTTCTAAAGTATATTCCCTCTTAAAATTACCAGATGGGCCTGAAGTCCTATGCTGAGGTAGTAATTTATGGAACGCTCAATCAGCAGCACGATAACATTTATGAATTACAGATAATGGAAAAAGCAATTAAGCTTAACACAGACAAACCTGAGCGCCTATAGTGCTCTATTAAATTAATTCAAGTTAATTGTTATGAAGAATGTCGTTACTCTCACATTCCGACTAATTTTGGGGTTAATCCTCAAGCAGAGAACAATCCGGATAGTCCATCTGCCCTGTTGGAAGTGATGAAACTTGACTTAAAAAGGACTTCTGACTGTGCTGAGGATTACGTGGGGGCTCCCACATTGGGTTTAGATGCCCCATTTAAACAATGCATTTCTTGGCGGGAGAAAAAAATGCAAGCCAGGGCACTAAAATTAAGAGCTGTTCAACAGCCTAATAAGCCACAGGTTGGTATAAAAACAAAAAATGCATTACCCTCAGACACAAAAAAATAGTCAGATCCTAATATCAAAGATATTGGCTTAATACTTGCTAGAGAGGGTGCCTTAGATTTGACACAGCTTGATGAAGAGAGCAAAAAGACACTAGAACTTAAAGACTCCTCTCAAAATACAAAAGAGGCTGTGGATCTTACTAAAAACAGTAATATAAAAGGCCCACACCAACGGCCAGAAACTGTAGAAACTGAAAGTAAGAGTGAAATAATAAAAATTGATGATGGAAAAGATGGCTATTCTACAACTAAAATTAAGGTTGGCACTATAAGGAAACTTAAACCAATCTTGGGGAAAGGAAAGAACATATCTTCCCGCGAATCCTGGCGAAACATGATAAATAAAGAATCTATTGACTTAAATAGTTATGAACATGAATCAGGTATGGCTGGAACAATGGACCTAACTGAAAGTTAGGATGCCTATGAAAAATATGGAGAAGCAACAGATTCCTTGATAGGATCCATTAATCAAAAGGGCAAAATGGAGAATTCAAACAAAAAAATAACACTAAAAAATAAAAAAATGAATCCCACAGAAAGTATTAAGGGTAATAATAATAAAACAGATGGATAAAAGGTGGGGATTGGTATCCAGCAATTCTTCACTAAAAGTGTTAAGGTTGCTGGAAATCTTTCCACTGTTACTAATGACAATCTGGAAAATACAGCTATCTCCACAAATCAACAAACAGATACTGACTCTGCCTCTGCTTTAAAGCCTGAAATTAAGTAATGCAATAATGAAGATCAGAGTAAAGGAATTGAGACTGCGTTTATTCCTGATGATAATGGTAACAAAGTTCTCCCTAGTGAGGACAATAAAATTTTGGTACAGCAAGCTTTGTTGAATTTACTTCAATTTCCCTCTAATCGTGGTGTTCTGCTACCAATACAAAATGAAAAGGTAGTTATGAGAGAGAATAAGAGATTTAGTTATAATCACAAGGATAGCTTGGCGTTTAATTAATGAGGAAGATAACGTGAGGACTTCGACATATATACGTCCTTTGTGCACTGACAATAACATCAAAAACAATTCAGTAAATGCAGCTAGTGCACTATTGAGGGATCAGGTGCTAATAACGCAGAGGACAAATCAGTATATGCAGTTTGTGATTCAACAAGAGAAGAACCAAGTGTAATGAATGTGGGCTGGTCCAAAGAGGTTGGACAAATACATCAGAATAGGGATTCGGAGAATGGTCATATGGATAATAGATTTGATGGTCCACAAAGAGAGGCAAGAAATCCAACTGCTCCATACAAAAACACAATTGAAAAGGGGAGGTTAAGACAGCCCCACTTTACTGATGATCCCAGTGTTACTTTAAACTATATGTTTTCTAATGGAGGACCTTTTCCCCCTACCTGTGGAAGGATTCTGTCTCTCTTTAATGAGATTCCCTGTCTCTCTCTTATTTCATCTGGGGACATCAAGTTAATCAATTGTATTCATCCTGTTAGATTTCATTTTGGCAGGATTGTGTTTTATTTGCGAGCTATTTATGAGCTCGTACTTTCAGAGGGTGAATCCTTTAACAGATTTGGTTATGATTTGCTGAATTTCAGCCAAGGACCCCTAAAAACATGGGGAGGAGTCCAGAAAGAACTCCCTGGAAGTACGTTTAACCCAAGTATTGAAAAAAGTGAGGAAATTGTCACTTCAGATGGAACTATAGAATCGGAATTGAGATGGTTGGCTTTGATCTTAAGAGATTCAATTTCCAAGATCCAGGGGCTTAAGGAGAACTCCTAGCATCACATGTGGTCAGTTTGATCTCATGGAACTCTAGGGGATCCTGATTTCTAAAGAACTCCACTGAAATGTGTAATATACTCTCAACATGCTGTTTTGTTTGTTTACAAGAAACCTGGGCTACCTCTCCACATTCTCTGGGTGGTTACATGATATTTCAGGAACTTGCTACCAAGATGCCAAAAGGCAGACCCTCGGGTGGGCTACTAATCGCTGTTAGAAATTATCTACATGGGAAAATGCTGAAAAATTTTAACATAACTAGAGGAATCATTGCTGTCCTTTTTGAGTTCAGTAAAGTTTCTAGTACATCTATTGATTGTTAACATATACTGGTCCCCAGATTCTGATTTGAAAGAGTCTATAGGATATATAGATCGTGTTATTCTTGAATGCCAAGAACTCTGCTCCGAATTGAATATTAATATTTCAGGTGATCCTAATTCAGAAATGGGACCTAATATAGGGAATTGCTCTAGTGTGGTAATTTCTAACAAAGTTAAGAAACCTGTGGGAAAGGTGCCTTCACACAGCGGTGACACTACAAAATGTATTCAGGGCGAGTTATGGTCTCCATTTTTTAAAGATTGGGGCATGTACTGTGTGAATGATTTGTTAGATCATACCAGCGATTGCCACACTTGGACCAATGGAAGTTCTTTTCCAACCATCGATTACGTATTTGACACTGAGGAGCTCTTTAATCTTGTCAATGAATTAATCTTGATTCCTATGCAAAAAAGAGATCATAAAGTTCTTAAGGTGACCTTTTTTTGGAGTTTAGTAATTTTTCTGGTGGGATCTTTCCACTTAGGTTGGACATTAACAAGTCTTGCAATCGTATTGCTTGGCATGAGGGGAACATTGAGAAAATAAATAAAGTTTTTGTGCATGATTTTCACAATATTGAACTTAGCAAGAAATTGACCCTATAAACCCATAATGCCTTTGAATATTATGTTTGTAATACAGTGAGGGATACGTGTGGAGGTAAGCAACTTAGTATGCTTTGTAAAATCCACCCTCACTCTTTTAGTGAAGAAATGAGAGCTCTTAAAAGAAAGGAACAGGGAATTAAGAGCAATTCGTAACATTTTGAAAAATTTCCCTTTTTTATTAGCAAAAAAAAAAAAACAAATGGAAAAATAAAGCCAAACAATTACGTGCAAAACTGTACCAGAACGATGGTGAAGTAATGCTGGCTTCTTTATCTGACTTCAGTGCACGCAAGTTCTGGGCCTTGATAAATATACGCCCTGAACTCCAAAAGATAAGACAAATGGTATCTGTTAGACCAGAGGTATGGGAGGGACACTTTGGGCAACTTTACGCTCCCTCTGCTTCGAAGTGGCTAGTTCCTTCAAACATACCTCGTTGCCCTTGGAACATTGTCTTCGGGCAGGCAGAGATTAGGAAGTTGATCTTGCGTAGCTCTCCTTCCCGTGCCCAAGGCCCCAATATGCTCTCTAATGCAGTATTGAAGGGAAATATTGAACTATGGTCAAAAATGTTATACGTACTTTTGAGGGACATTCTGCTGACAAGGACTATTGCTGAAAGTTGGCATCTCTCCTATATCATTCTAATTTACATGAGGGGCGACAGGGCCTGTCCTCAAAACTACAGGCCCATCGTCCTCTTGGATGCCGAGTCTAACATCTTCACCGGTATCATTTTGGAGCATATTCAGGAGTGGATGGATTCACATTGCATTCTGTCTGCTTTCCAGTTTGGATTTAGGCGTAGGCACAGATGCGGCAGGCTTCTTGATCGCAATCATGCAAGATTATGCATGGAAATCGGGAAATCTGAAATATATGTGGCCTCTATCGACCTTACGTCAGCTTTTGACCTTGTGGACAGAACTATTTTGTGGACAAGGCTATATCAGATAGGTATGCCATCTCCTCTACTTTCTATATTATATCATCTAAATGAAGGTATGAGAATTAAAATCCGCTTAAACTCTGATGGTGTGTTATCTAAAGACATCAAAGTTTCCAATGGACTTAGACAGGGGTGCATTTTTGTGCCGACTGTCTTTAATCTCTATACATCGGACGCGGGAATTCTTTTGGAATCAACAGCATTTGCTTCACCTAAAGTTGAAGGAAAAAGTGTGTGTTGGACTGCTTAAGCTGATGATGTCACCTTGTATGATCACACGCCCCATGGCCTCTAATGTCTTCTTAGTACCTTTAAGCAATATACTGTGTTGAATTAATTGCTAATCAATTACAAACAAAACGTAATTGTAAGACTATCTCAAAGGAAAAGCCTCATTAAATTTTCATGGTTTTTGAACCATGAAAAACTCCCTGTTAGTCCAACTATAAGGTATTTGGGATATCCTGTTTTTGGCAATAATAAAAAATGCAATCTTCATGGATATCTTGAGAAGAAGGCTGCCCCTTTGTTATCTCAGCTGAGAAAAACTGACTTTAAGTTCTGGAAATACTCAGTTCTTCTGTGTTTGCGCCTTTACAGAAGTAAGACCATAGCTCAGTTCTGTTATGGACTTGAGTTTGCCCCGCTGTGGTGTAGAATGAACTTGCAAAATATGAATCTAGAATTCTGAAAGCTATCTTTAAATGTGTGCCAAAATGTGTTCCACTTTCAGCCCTCCGCTACGAACCTGGGCTCATGTCTATTAGAAGTGTTGTAGAGTGGCGACGATTTTCTCCTTACAGAAAGCTGATTACGTGTAAAAATCCCACCTTATATGCTATCACGGGTCATGGTTTTCACAGTGGCTCGGTTGTCTCAATGTATTTGCATGAAATGGAGGCAAAAGTGCATGAAGTCTGGACAGACTGGGAATTCCAAACCAAATCCTTATAGCCAATCCTCTTAAAGTAAAGAGTTTGCTGCAACATTCTGATTGGAACCAGACGGTCAAAGATATATCTAAATATAAACTGTACAAACATCTTGTGTTACCCTACAGTAAAAAAATTGGCACTGTTGAACCTTATCTTCTGAAATTTCCACATAGGATCTGGAGACAGGACTTTATGCGCTTCCGGCTCAATGTGATGAAAACCGGTGCAATCATGGACATTGGAGAGGGCAACTGCTGCAATCAATCATTATGCAGCTATTGTAAGCAAGCAGAATTTCCTGAAACATTGAAGCATATTCTAACAGAATGCGATGGTTTTAGAATAGAACGTATAAACAGCTTCAGCCAATTTGTCCCTGATACAGCTAATGTGGATCCTGAGATCTTGTGGCTAGAGATGCTTCACGGCAATAGACTTACATTGCAGTTGGCAGTAGTACGCTTTTTAAGGGATACCTGCAGACTACAAGTGCAGGCAGAGTCAATATAACTTCAAGGCACGACTATCCTTGTGTTCTGCTATCCTTTTTTATTATTGCTATGGGTTTGTGGTATAAGAACACTCAAAAGTAAGTTAGGCTTTATCAATGTTAGCCTATAGAACGTGTTTTGGTTTTGATATCGGACTATCGTTAATGAAGAGTGGCTAATCTAATATAGTTATGAAAAGTTTTAATTTGTTTTTACCGGTTGTTGTAAAAGATTTGATAATTTTGTAACAATGTAATAACTGGATGTTTGAATATATAAGTTATATGATTTTCTTATAAAATATTTTGTAAAGATCACTGTGTAACCGTAAACAAATAAAAAAAAAATGTGCCCGTACTTTGTAAGGCGATGGGAGGTATTTTGTACTAAATACTACCTATCCTTAATTATATTTCTGTCTTCAACTCGCCACCTCCTTTCCAAGGCCTCCAGTCATACAAGTGGCCAGATGCTGCTCTTCCGCTCCTTCTGCGTAGCAAACATCCATGGTACATTGTGCTCATTCTTGGCACATACGTAAGGATACATGTTGTTAAATGGTTTCTTCTTTTTAAGTTAATTGTAACTTGTGCCAAAGTCAGCCAGTGAGGTTTGAGCCATGCAGTAAGAACATTAAAAAGGTATTTGCTAAAATGCAAATTTGTTTGCAAGTGACAGACATCTTGCATACTCACTGCTTAACGTCTGTAATAGTCAGTATTCCCATTGAGATCTCCCACCCCATTCCCTTACGTCAGTGGCACTGCCAAGCTTTCAGCATGGCTACAATATTACTTTACACCTGTGTTGCATCCAGAGTAGACGGGAATGTCTTTCCTACAGAGTTTTCATCGGTATCCAGTCAATATATCTAAAACATTACAGAGTGGTACATTTCAGAGTGGACCATAATACCCAAAAACACTGCAAACATTAATTAATTAAATAAATAAAGAGTAGTGTGGTAAAGGGGTTGAGGTTTGGGTGGTGTTTTAAGGGTAAAAAATCTGTCTTCGTAAGTATTTTGTCTGTGTTGAATTTTACCACTTTTTAATTGTGGCCGGTAAGATCACATATAATCTTTTCATCCACTTCTCCAAGGTACATGGCCCATTGCATGCTGGTTCAAAGAAAATAAACCACTGTGCATGATAGGACATCTACTGATTTGTCAGTAGCCATTGTAGAGCTTAAAACAAGAGGGGAAAAAAGTTTCAAGCCTGAACACAGTATTTGTGAAGACCAGATCTTTTCAGAGCACCAAGCGCTGAATTGTGGTCAAGAGGCTCCACACTAGGCGGGCCATTCCATGAAAAACGGCTGAATTTAATTGATAGACTAGTGTTGGGACATGAAGCGCCCACCTTGCAAGGGAAAAGACTTGAGAACCAAAGCACTCCTCTAGCCCAATAAATGGCTGTTCAGAAGAACTAAGTTCTATCCATCGCCTAAAATTAGCTACTTTGCTGTACAGTATTTCCCTTTTCCACATCCACACCTAGGAAAAATCAGTACATATGGTATGAGCGTTGGAGAAATTGGGCGTTATAGCACTGTACATGTCTGTTGTTTTTCGGGTGACATTTTGAAAAAAGAAAAACAGAGCAATTGAAAAATATACATTTAAATTTGTATGAATCCAATTAGTTTTCTGCTTATCCACCAAAGAAAATACTTTGCAAGCCCCCCTCACTGTCAATAGTTCCACCTGCTCTGGTCTCATTACCAACATGCTACATGATGTTCAATGCAATCATCTTCTCAGCAAACATTCATATACCTCCAAATAATGTTTTAACTCCATTGACTGAGATGGCATTGGCACGGTTCTGAGGAAAAGACTGTTTTATTTATTGATTTTATTTGGTAGTTTGGAAGACAATTCTACCAGAAAGGACGTACATAGGACACCAATGCAGGTAGCAGGGGCATTCCCTGGGCAGGGTGCCTAAACACAGTTACAATGAGTGTGTGGCTAAGAGTGAGCCTGTTAGTTTTGGGGGCTAAGAGCCTAGGAAGGGGACGACTGGAAGCAAGGAAAAGACATAAATATGACATATATTTAGACCGATATTCACTCAGGTGAGTTTTACTTATTTACTAATGTGTTAAGTCTGGGGAGGGCAGTCTGGCATTAAGCCAGGGAGGGAAGGAGAGAGTAGGCAGTCAGAAGGGGAGTGAATCGAGGGGTTAAAGTGCACCATCACAAACTAGCACATAGAGATTGAGCCTGCTTTTGAATAGTTATTTGGGTTGGGTGGCCTTGATGGCTGGGGGGAATGTGTTCCTGTGATGGTGCCAGAAAGGTGGAGGAGCAGAAGCGTGAGTTCACTAAAGGGACATGGGGGATGAGCCGCATAAAGCTTGACACAGAATGGTAATGCAAGCTAAAGCCAACAAGGTATCAGAGGGCTTAGACATGAATATATTTAAAGACAGAGAGTAGCAACTTGAATGGGAATCAATGTTGCTTAAAAGGCCACATCCGATATGGTGGTGGGTGGTTTATGTTGTAGAGGATTTAAGTAGGTTGTAGAGGGTGTGTGTAGCAAAGTTGAGTACCTTATTGTGTTGGGTGGGACTCCTGGGTATCCCAGAGCGATGCTGGGGACCACGGACTTCAAGGGCCCAACACCCTCCCAGTATAAACAGAGGAATCAGTCAACATCAACTTCAAACTGTGGTGTGCTCCAAATAAAACCAACAGGGATCAATACGAGAAAACAGGAAGTCTCAAGTACATCACATCATTCCCTGGCGCGCAGGCCAGTTTTGTATCACTCTGGCATCATCACTTGGGCCCTTCCCAAAAAACCTATCAGCACGAGGGATTGGGTATTGAGAGTCTCGACTACCTATAGGGGACCCTATAGGTGTTATTCTACTGGTCCTCGCATGTCAGGTGACTGGCCTATCCCATCCAGAAGAAACTATCGATTACATTGTTGCAGCGTAGTGGGCTTACCATTGGTTCTTGCCACTTTCCATCCAGCCCTGAGCTTCTAATCTGTTATTGGTTAGAGCTGATAACCCCAGGCCTGGGATCGGAATCAGTTCTCAGCTCACTGTGCACCTCTTTGTGATGATGTGAAATGATTATGTGTCTGCATTGTAACTTGTGTGTACCACCTTTGCCTATGATAATACGCTCCACACATGGCAACACTTGTTGCAGACTGTGTCTGGCTTGCACGGATCAGCTCCCCTTTCCCACAACGGATTCCTGTCCATTGCCTCCTTTGGCTGCATCAAGTGTTCGGAGACCACAAAATTGAGGTCTTCAGCCTGTAATTATGAGGTTTGATTCTGTTTCTCTGCAGCTGGTCCCCTTGTCGTCTGAGATTGGAATGTGTCTGCGTATCTCAGACCTTGGCTGCGGGTCTGCTTCATGCTACAGGCAGCCTAAATCAGCTTTGCTCTGCTCATGCTCAGTAGTTTGAGGCCTGTTGTAAGGTTGTAGGACAAATGATCGAATCTAAATGTTCGACAGGACAAATGGTCAACACCAAAAGGTCAACAGGTCAAATGATCGAATGTTATTTTTTTTTTTTTTACTTTTTTTTTGGGGGGTTCCCTCCCAACCCCCTTTTTTTTGCTTAAAACCACTTTTTTTCCCTAAACGAAAACCTAAAAAAATATATATAACTAAAAAAATTTCGATCATTTGACCTGTCGACCAAATTGTGTCGACATTTTGACTGTCGACCATTTGACTAGACACCCTGCTGTAATTTTCATAACCTTTATAATGTGGTTTCTACATTGTCCATGTTATGCTACGTTCTCTATATGTTAGTCACACTTGGTCCTATCAGGTTCCATATATATCCCTGTAGTTCCATAGGGTTATTCGTGTTAAGCATCCGCAAGCTTGCTCAGGATCTCTTGTGCCTTGTGGTTCTGCGTTACTGCTTTGGTTAATGTAAAAATAATAAAAGCAATGACATTATGTACATGTATCTGTCCTCTAACTATAGAACTGTGCACTTGTATTCTTCATGTATACAAGTGTGTGTTTGTGTAATGCAGTGCAGGACTGCAAGTATGCTTCATGTATAATGCTGCTACGTTGTGGTGTCACTAGTGATGTCAGCATCAAGGCTTTTTGGTGCTCAGTCGAGGCTGTCCATATAGGCGTCTCTGTCCACGATCTCTGGCGCTTCTCCCACACATGTACAGATTTGCACTGTGTTCGGTCTGTATGGCTGGCTGAGTGGATGGATACCTTTGATTGTACTTGTCAATCATTGGTGCACTTGGGATTCGTCAGAAATAAGATGGGTGGCTGTGAGCATTTCTGGCCTTTCGTCTTGTCATGAACTTCGGAGGGAAGAGGGGCAGTCTCTGGACCCCGACTCCCTCTTCAATTGAGAGGTGTAAAGTTGTAGAGTGGAAGGCCCAGGTGTAGGCGATGACCGTAACCATGCTAGCTAAGAACCAGGGTAAAAATAAAAGTTTTGGTCAAGCAGTGAAAAAGGTGAGCACAGATTTTCCAAATATTTATAAGATTTATCCTGGCTACAGTAGCACTGATAAAGTGATTAAGCTTGAGATCAATGCAAAGACGACCCCAAACATGTGAGCCATAGATGATGGAATGATGAGGCCAGTATGAAAGAGGACAGGGAGATGGAGAGTAGGTACTTGGAAGCTGGGAGAAAGCTGACATCTGTAGGGAGAAATTAAGCAGCAGGCAGCAAAAATCCATCCAGTGATAAGTGGTAGAGAGGCGGCTTGTGATACATTCTGAAATGTCCAGGCTGAGGGAAGGAAAAGGACATAAGATCTGGGTGTTGTCAGTAAAGAGGTGGAAGTGAGAACCGAAAGGCAAAATGACTCTTGCACAGAGAGGAGGGGAAAAATGTGAAGAGGGGAGGGCATGGAATGTTACTTTGGGAGGCCCACTGGAAGTAGGCGAAGGGAGGAGGAGAAAAGAATGGAGGTGGTAGGAGGGCGGACAGTGTGCCATGCATGTTGCTGGTTTTTGAGGAGTGGTAGAATGCAAAGTCTTTGGCAGAGGAGAAAATTAAACAGAATTTCGGGGATAAACATTGCCTGGAGGGTCAAGGACAGTTTGCAAGTGTGTGAGCAGAGAGGAAATAAGATCAATGTAGTTGGAGGATTTGACAACTTCAAGAGCAGTCACAAAGCTAAGGAGAGAGCCCTTGTATGCTGCAAAGAGAACAGTGGAGTGAGTTTTATGACATTCGACTAGGCAGAGCTACATGAATGTCTTCAGCTATTGGATCCATGGTTGAGAGAGGGACAGTTGTGAAAGAGCGAGCAGGAGGGTGTATGTTGAAGAGGGTAGCAAGTGCAGTACTGAAACCAGCAAAGATAATTTCAAACTAGGGAGAAAGAAGGGGAAGAATAACATAGAGTTAAGTTCCTGACCTCATTAAGGGAGAGGAATGTCAAACAAGTTTTAATTTGCATTTGATGATGTTTGAGATACCAAAAAATGTAAAATTTTCCATGAAATGCACAAGATTATCACTCGCATTCAATACGCAGTAGGGACACTGTGCATGCGCAGTACGGTTGGAGGGAGGAAACAAAATGAAAACGAGATCCTCAAAATGAAATATGTATTGTGAAACAAACACGGTTATCCACAAATAGGTCAACATAATTCACAAACAAACCATACAATACTCTCTTGAAAACAAAACATTACTGGGTTATGTTTTAAATGTTAAGTGTACTATCTCGAAAAATGTAAATCTAAAAATGGGAATGCAATCAATAAAGTTTTACCTTTTACAAAACAATAAACATAAAATAAAACTAACATTGTGGGAACCTTATTAACCCTCACAAATAACAAATCAAAAAGTAAGATCAGCATGTTTGTACAACTAAGCAACGTACACAAACATATAAAGATAAACAGCATACAGACACATTCTAAAAACTCTTATTACAATCTAAACAATAGTTCTAAAATACACATGAAATTAAAATTAGATAAAACATACACCCACAATTACACCAAGAACCATCTCTCGAACAATAATCTTATTACTATATTTGTCTACTTTCCACACAACCAGTAACTAACATTTGCATGCCAAATAAGAACACACACGCGTACATCAGCAATCGACAAACAAAATAAATAACACATTAAGAAATTAACAAACATAAAAAACAAAAGTGCTTTTTAAGGATTTAACTGTGTTGGTTATATTTTATGTTTAATGTTTAATAATAGACTAAACGCTAATATCGGCATTCGACACATTTGTAGACTTTAACTTTTAACAGGTTGGAGAGGATTTTGTTTGTTTGTAGATTAGGGCCGCGGACGTATACATAATGTTACATTAAAAAAATTCCTTTCCTAATAACGTTTGAACGTGTAGATGGATGTATGCTGAATTTGTCATACAACATAGTGAACCCAATCCAATCAAGCTTGACGAATTTGTTGAGCGTCTCTGCATAGGTTCAAAAGTTATGAGAAGTTAAATAAAAGTGCATTTTCAGTAGTTTAGGGTGGGAATCTCCACAGGTACTCTGTCCACTATCCTTTGGAGGAACAGAAACAGATAATTCTTGCAATCACATTCGAGAAAAAGGCAACTTTACTTGTTCTAGTTGAAGATTTTGGTTTAAATTTAAAAAAAACGTTAGCACTATTTGCTTATACAATTTGCTTTGAAATGTACTGAACATGTTGTTTGATTTCTACTTAATTAGGCATTTGATAAAGGAACAAAATACTGAGCCAAAACATGTTGTAGAGAAGTGACATGTTGAAAAGGAAGTGGACTTGTTCAAAATGAATGACCTTAAAATGGGGAATTACTGCTTTCAATTGTTGAAGGGGGGTGCAGGCCGAATAGCACAACAAACTGTTACCCATTGATTCATCCATGAGTTCCCAAAACCACCACTGAAAATCTTCTTGCACGTATCTGTAAAAATATTGAAACCATTGCATGCGCAAAGGGGCTCATTCTCGAATCCCCGGAGAGTAAATTAAGGTGCACAACACAGGCATAACTGTGTTACGCCAGTCTTAACGCTTTCATTCAAGCTCTGGGGGATTCTCATTGTTTTTTAAGGTAACTGGAGGCAGCAGAACAGGAGTTATGCTTCTGCCTCCCTTTTACACTCTTCCTTGAAAAATAACCTGCTTTAAACATGAATGAGATTGTTATGCTGGCATAAAACTAATGATGTTCTATGCAGTCATATACATTCCATAGGAAATCATTACAAATGCCACTTCCCATGTGTACAGGCAGCGTTTATTCTCTTTGGACAGTTGAGTGCAAAAGGGAAGTGTAAAGTGTCTGCCGTTGACTCTTTACACTTCTCTTTTGCACTCTGCAGTAGAAATGATGAAAAATGCCCAGAGGAGACCAGTTTGCACATAATGTGCAATCCCATTTAGAAGACTGCCTTGATAAGCAGTGAAATTTGTAGCTCTGACATTGTGCACTTGTATAGGAAGGACCAATTTTGTGGCCTTCAATAAACTACTGTTAGCACAAGTCACTGTATTTTTCACATTAAACTCCATCTTAAACATATGCAAAGAGTACAAATACAAGCGAGGCATATGATTCACTTGTTCGCTTTGTCTCAGGAGGATAGCTCAGCAGCAACATGCTTGCCTTGGAAGCAAGACGACACAGAGCCACACAGGTTCGATGCGCTAAGAAACCTCTGGGTATTAAGCACGTTATAAATAACCTATCATATCATAATACAGCTCCAGCAATTTAGAGACTGTAACAAATACATGATCTCTTCTTACAAAGTACACAGACCTAAAAAAGTCTTTACAAATGGTAAGCAGTCATTGATTACAAAGAACTGTCCACTTGAATATGAAATCAAGGCACTCAGTACATGACACAACTTAACTAATTCTCATTGGTTGCAAGAGCCAGCAACTGACATTAATTACGTATACATTTCTAACATGTTCTCTTTCTCAGTTTCACTGTGACAAGTGTGGTTAGCAGATGCGGCCTTTTCTATTTGCATTGTACCATATTGCCATAAAACTACACACTCCTTAAAATTGAATACATGTGCGTAGGTCGGATCTATTTAAAACATAATTGTATGTTATAAATGTCAATGCGTGGGTAACATTGAACTTCACAACACTATGTTCAGCATTCTTGAATGCCATAAAAGGTACATTAGGCAATTAACACATCTTTAAGTGTCATATATTCTTTGAACAAAAAGCTTCCAATTGTTATTTTTTACTTAACTAATCATTGGCCTGTTTCCGTTAAAGAAATTGGTTGTGATATTTTTATAGTAATTAAGTATGCATTGCGATATTACAGATATCACTTTTGTAAGTAAAAAATATTTTGTTCCTATCAGATGTAAGCATATATTAGTATGACAATATTCAACCCTTCTCGTGGTGTCTTATTGTCTTAAAAATCTTCTCTTATGTCTTTTAAATGTAACATACACCTGCATGTAGATTTCGTCTCAGTAATTCAAACATTTCACTAGAACACATCATCATGAATTACAAAAAATACATCTGACATTACACATTTCACTTAATCTAATGTGAACATGGGTATCACATTTTACCCATTATGCAGATAACTAATGAATTCACACATTCAATTACCCATAAACTAAATTAAATTGTAGCTCAATTTAATGCAGCTTTCAAAGGTTTCTTCTATAACTATTCTCTAGAATAGATCTGTTCTAAATGTTAGACAGATTATAACCCGCCATGTAAATGAAATTATACAACCTCAAAATTGTAAAGACATCTCCCTCATAATATTTGTTCAAAATGAGACATTGAAAAGAATTATAGATATCACATTTCACTGTCACAGAACAATTTAGAACATATGGTAAAAACCGTCTGAAAATTTCACAGATTTCTGGACATGACTACAGTTCTATATGTTACTTTCTAATTCATAGTAATTGTACAATTGGCTAATGTATGAAGGTAATTTGCACAACCACAAAGCTAAGTTTATGATATTGTAACACAAAGAATCCCAAAACAAATGTTACGTACTGTGTTGAGTTACCCAAACTCCACATTCTTATATATGGGAGAATAAAGCCACCATGGACTGGGTTGGTCCATTTGCAGGGTGGGTTGCTGGGAGTTCACGAATTACGAATTCATGGAAGGCCTAACTCCTTCCCCTTTCCCAAAAGGAACGTAGGTCCAGACAGGTAGAAAGTTCAAATGAGGTTTATTACAGCCAACAAACGGTCAGGGATTAGCACTTGTATAGAAGTCCAGGCACTCTTTCGGTGAACACTGGCTCGCTCGTCAGTTTTTAGGCAAATCTATGTCATGATGGCATCACAACCTGGGCCCTTCTCCAGCAAACCTATCACCACTCGGGATTGGATGTTCAGTAGTAGTTCACTTATAGCGGCCCCTGTAGCGGTTAGTTGATAGGCCCTCCCCGTGTCAGGTGTCTGGCCTAGACCATCCCCCGAAAGTGCTACATCTACATTGTTTCAGTATGTGGACCCAATGATTGGTTGGTGACCCTTTGTTACCCAGCCCTGGGAGCATGAATTGTGATTGGTCGAGCCGCTCGCCACCAGGCCTGGGACATAAATTGATTCCCAGCTCGGAGTGTACCTGTTTGAGATAAGATTTGCAACTATGTGTCTGCGTTATACACGTGTGTGAACCATTATTGACTCTGAGAGTGCTCCTTTCCCATTGTGTAACTTCGGCTCAGGTTGTAAAAACTTTGTTGCCAGCCGGTGTCTAGCTCGTGAGATCTCTGCTCTTCTCAGCCGTCAGTTCTTGGCCCAACATCAGCTCTGGTAGACCATGTGTTCTGAGACCGTGCTCGTGAGCCTCTGGAGCTCTGAATTAGTTGAATTTTGGAGGATTATTCGGGTCTGCCACGCCAGTGTTACTTCAGTTCAAGGCAAAAGAATGTCATCTGTGACAATGCGACATTTGCAAGGTCCTGTTTCACACAGGCGGTTCTCTGGTTCACGCTGTATTCATTTTAGGGTTAAGCTTGTGAGCCCGCTGTGGCCTATTGTGACTTCCTGAGCCATAGTCTGGTTTCTACTGTATGTGCTTTTCCATAGTATCTACAGGTTAATAGAGCCAGTGTTGCCGGGGTCCCCGAGTATTCCTGTGCTCTGGACGGTTACTTGCATATAAGTATCTGCAAGCATTTACAAGATCTCTTCTTTGCTTCTTGCGGTTTCTGCATAGCTGCGGCAAACTAATGACAAAATAATAAACGTGCAGGCAGTATGTATATGTTACTTTCCTTTAACTAATAGAACTGCACGCTTGTGTTCTTCGTGTATTCAGGTGCGTGATTGTGTCCCGTTGTGCGGGAGGCACTTGTGCTTTGTGTCTAATGCTACTATGTCGTGTTGTCTCTAACGATCAGATGCATGGCTTCTTGGTGCTTTAGTCGAGACTGTAAATGGAGTTGTCTTTGGTTTGATCTTGCAGGACTTCGTCCACTGTGTGTAATGTTCACACTGCTCTTGGTTTGTTCAACTTAGCTCTTGTGATTTATGTATATTCACAGCATATGCCAGTGTCACTAGGACCTGTTTTCAAGAAACTTTGTTTCATTTAACATTTGAAAACATACAGGGACTCTTAATTTCTTTTACATGTTCAATGTTATCAAACTTTATTTTGATGGGCTCTATATATAAATTGCTGACATGATTTTGGAATCCTAGGATATAATCTAGGACGCCGTTCTCTATTTCCCGTTCCATATTGACATTTCTGTGCAATATGAATCATGCTTTTATGCACAAATGTACTACAATGTCCACTCTTGCTATTCCTGACATAGCAGATTCTAATTCTTTTAATGTTTTTGCTTGTTCATTCATTTTAGATGTTGTTGTATTTTGTCCACTGATTTAATTTTTTACAAATGTTCTTCTCGTTATTTAAATTACCACACTGGTAATCACACTGATATGCAATTGGCTATTTCTCCCTTGTGAAAGGTGCAATGAGCGAAATCATGTTTGTCGACCCTCCTGCTTGGGATACATACTGTTGGGAAGGGGAGACGTTCGTCCCCAACCCCCATGCGCTTTTGGAAGTGGCAGAGGCCTGGAAGTGTGCAGTAAGGGATCAGGAAGGTTACGGGGGGGGGTATCGCCAGGGGCTATAGTACGTGGAGGATGGTGTATGCTTTAGCTTTAAAATACATAGGGACATAGATGCCATCTACATATTAGCAGCCATATTGAAATTGAGGCCTCGCTTCGCACTGCAGCCAGAGTCGCAGCCTCTGAGGCACACACATGGAAATAAGTATATGCATGCAGGAATAGGGAATAGGTTTTAGCATGGGCACCAGTGAGAAAGGCCAGAACTGCAGAGATTCATAGACCTTTCATTGTCTCATGTTGCCAGCATTCATATACCATAAGGAATGCGCCTTGCAAGGCCACAAAGGGGTTGATAGCTCTCTGGGAAAATCAATCCCATGAGAAGGAGAGCACGAGCCACCGACCTTCCCTGTCCCATCTCTAAGTAATAGCACCCAGATTCCCCCATGCCAATACCCCAGCATTCCAAGGTACCAGTCAGTCCGATACCACCGACCAGACAACTGTTAAACCCCTAATCAATCAGAAAAGATCAGGCAGAGTCTGCAGCAGAGTCTTTGTGTCTACGTGTCAACAGACTCTGTTTCCTGGCTGTGACTGTGAGTGAATACTGCAGTCCTATTTTGCTCTCTATTGCTCTTCAAAAAGGGTTTGCCGCCACAGTGGTAAGTCTGGGACTTGAATCGGGTGAGGAGGAGGGTCTATATAGTCGGATTCTGCTTGAAACAATAAACAACTGATTACCTTTACTGACTATATTGATACGTCCCCTCCCCATCCCCGCAGACATTCGAGTTCTGCTTTTCATCAACGTGTCAGCGTGTCACCAGGTTTATTGCCGTCTAACAATCCAAGTGTGTATCGTATTTAAGATGGTGCCCTGGTTGAGTGTGTTAAGGAGAGGACGTGGGAAATCAGAGAAAGGTTGGCCCTGTTACGCGGGGCAGGCAAGTCTTGCACGAGGAATAGCTCTGCCCTGGCACCATAACTCCTCCCAGAAGGCACATGTGTATTTACACTGTGTAAAGTTAAAACTGAGCTATATTTGAAGGATAAAACTGCATTACCCACGTTGCATATGGGTTGCTTTTGAGTGCATATAAAGACCATGAAGCTCCGTAGCACAACATTACAGGATGACATTAGATCCCCAGAATGGGATGGAATGCCCCTGGTCACGACAGAGGTATTACCAGTGCAGGCACAGCAGGTCCTTGAGGTTAATTCATCAAGCCCACGTGCACCAGCAACTAGTGCAACCAATGTTTCTAACGCCCCTGACAGGAGCCTCAGAGCCCGGGACAGGAGCAGCAGCAGTGCAAGGGCAACAAACTAAAACGCAAGCATGGAAGCAAGGACTGGAATGCACAGTCACTACAAAATAAATTCAAAGGAAAATTGAAGATCAATTCGGGAGACAACATAGCAAAAGTGCCAATGATCAAGAAGCATATTCGTCTACCCAAACCTCTACACTACTACAAAGAGAAAGAGAGAGGGAGAGTATGGAGTTAAGCGGTATCTCTTGTGTGAGCAAACTACTTGGGGAAGGGGAATCCTTGGATGTTTCAGCTGCGAGGGAGGAGGCTGCCATTGACACTCAGCACAATTCTGTTGAAGAAGTGAGGAGAAAAGAAATCTTAGAGAGTACATGTCCCCTGCCACCTAATTTAGTCATACAGGCAAAACTTCAATCAAGCGAAGCCACACTTTCTGCGCGTAACTTTGTTTTAAATTCCCTGGTATCTGTCTTTGAATTATTAAAGACAGAAGTGCAGTCGTTAGAACGTACTAAGGAAACAGCAAACTTTGATTCATCCTTAGCAGGGGTCAAAGATGTTAAGTCTATGGTAGTTCCAGATTTGAAGTACATTCAGCTGGAAGTTGCCAACAAGGATTGGACATTTCAGCAATTTAAACTGCCATGGCAATGAAAAGATCAGAGGAAGAGACAAATAATCTACTCCTCCAGGAATTACTGCCTCAATTGAAATTCCAAAATAAAACAGCAGACGCAGCAGGGGTGGGAGGGAGAGATAGGGAGTCAGTTATGCCTTTTGATGATACACCCCTGTCTGAGTTGATTTTGGAAGAACTTAGAAGACTTGCTAATGTGGCAGAGCGTACACTAGAGGGTGATCTAGCCCCTCCTCAGACCTTCTCAGAGGCTCAATTGCAGGAGTCAGTCATAATCTCACAAGGCCGGCAAAGATTGGGAAATTCCTCACTAAGAGGTGGAAGGAGGGCAAGGAACAGAGATGCAAGAAGGAGGAGGAGGAATAAAGCCAATTCGCTGCTTAGAAAAGAGGCACAAAAAAAAGATACAACAAAAAATTAAAAGAAAATAAATGGAAATAAGCCTTCACCTTAATGTTCTCCTAAAACCATACAGAAGTTCCTTTAGGTCAATCCCTAGGGAAGGCATATGCAAAGATCGGTGGTCTGAAGACGGAAAACAAAATTAAAAAATTGAGGACCGGCCCCCAGTAAGAGAAATTTAGGATAGGATTGTGATCTTAAAGGCAAGTGTAGGCCATCAAACTGAAGATTTTGGAGTTATAAACGAGAATCTGCCTTCCAATAAAACCTGCCAGAAGGGGGCTACTTTATCCCAGAGTATCTTGTGAGTGCCACACCCAACAGTAAACCACCCAGCCCAGCTAAACTCTAAAATACCATTAGCACTGATTTTTCTGCTGAATAAACGTATTCCATCCTCCTTAAGTTCAGTCAGTACAGCAGGATCAATCGAGGCACAGGGGTCAAGTGTAAAAATTGCCCCAATTAATTTTTTTTTAAACAATTGAACAGGGTGTCTGTAAAAACAACCACTGTAGAGGTATTGAGGACAGGGCAAGGAAAACAGACTGGAATTGACATGAAATACTGTTAGGCGATCCTCTGCACACCGACCCACTGCACACCAGAATACTGCTCACATTTCACCAACACCTCCCTTCAGGGTTCGAGGCTCATGTGATTTGGTTTACCCAAAGGACCGAAAGCTCTGTACCAGGTATGGTGTACGGGCTCGATTGCAACCCTTTCTGCACTGGCAGTTGCCATGGAGAACATACAGCAGAAGGAGCGGCGTTACATCTCCACGCCGATCACGTGATCCAGAGTGGCGTTCCTCACGTGACCTTGGTGGACGTCACATGACCCTGAAACGCACAGTATATAAGGCTTGAGACACGGAACACTCATTGCTTCTCAGCTGTCTTCAGACCCTGTTTGGCGTTACGTTTTGGTTTGCTTTTCTGGTTTACCTTGATCTTGGAACTCTCTCTTGGACTCCTTCGGATTACCCCTTTGTACCTTTGCTTGGAACTGTTTACCTGTTGCTGGATTTCGGACACAAACCTGACTTGCCTTCGGATCATTCTTGGTACCTTGTTGAACTTCTACGCCATTTCCTTTTTGGGATTTAAGTCACGCCTTCAGTCTTACAGGTGGTTCATCCTGCATCCACACTTGTCTGCGGTCCTCATGTCATAGGGACCGCCTCATCTGAGTCTCGAACCTCCCTCCTAGGTTTCCTGGGTTTTCCAAACACCGGATAGGTAAGGATATTCAGATTCTTTAGTTATCGTGATTATATACTGTAATGGCCTTGTACTTAACCTTGTTCTTTTTGACAGCAGCCTTGGTGTTCCAGAGGTTCCGTGGATCCGGGAAGTAACATCTCCCACCTGTGGCCCAAAAGGTCGCACAGCGGGTTTCTTTTAGTTCCCCTGTGCGTCACTTGAGGACGGAGGTTTCAACGGTCTACACGACACTCAAGTCAGAACAGACTGAGAAGCCATGTAGTCGTGTTAGACACTGCAGGGGTCCACGGAAGAACCCATAGCTGCTTTAGTTCAGGTGATTACAGTATTAAGGGCAGATATGGCCGCCGCTAATACAGTGATTCACCAAAGGTTAGATTCCATACAGAGCGTTCAGCATTCTCTCCCTGCAGACCCTGAATTCAGGGATGCTAGCACTTCAACCACACCGCCTCCGTTGGCAAGTACCCCAACTCCAGCTCCGGAGGTCCTCCCAACCCCTTCCCCTTTGGCTGCTCCTGAACGCTATCAAGGTGAATGGAGTGGCAAGTCGTTGGAGGTGGAAGTGATACACAATCAACACAATACAATTTATCAAAATCTATTGGTGCAGGATGATGTCATGGCCACTGGGAAAGAACCCCAGTTCACATCCCCTTTGGCGCCAGGCTCATAAGAAAGTGTGCTCTGCACACTTTTTCCCTTGGGCACATGTTATTCCATCTCATATTAATCACGTACATCTGGGCCGGGGCGTGGCCATAGGAATCCATGAAGCGGCATGTGCTGTCATGATCCATAGAACGCATCCCTTTTGGACTTCCTGGTCCCTGTCACAACGGGGCTTGCACTCCTTGGTACTTCCAACATGGCCGTCTAACGTGGTATGCTCTTCACCAGCCCCCACATCAGACGTAGCACATTCTATAAAGAGACCACGCCCCCGTGGCCCTGTGCGTCTCAACGCTACTGCTTGCAGTGGCTAGACGTGTGCTCCGTAGTTCGCTGTAACTAATCTCTTGTTTCCTGGCTCCCGGACCCTCGATTTCCCCCTCTACCTTTCCTTCCTCCTTATTCTGCCTTGCTTCCCAGATCCCGTGTACTGCCTCCGAGTACACCATCCTAGTTACCTGGACATCCCGGAGATTCCAAGTACCCCTGGACGCTGAACGCTGAACGCACGCTGGAAGCAGAAGAGGCTCGCTCAGGGTTGAACAAAACCTGATCCGTACACAAGAAGACTCCTCCCAAGAATTCCAGCAAACATCGAAGTCAGGTGAGAAAGGGGGAAATCTGTGACAGATTGAGACGCCAAACGATCGAAGTTGAAACGGACATGGAGGCGGCTGTTCAGGATCTCATGCGCCGCATGCAAGAATTAACGACCGAGGTGCAGAATCTGAAAGCGGGGAATGCCGCATTAAAACAATTAGTTCTGTCCCGTTATTCCGCTACAAAGGAAAGCGTACTGCTGGGCGGCATAGTTGATAAATATGATGGGTCTGCAAAAACCCTTTCTGGATTCCTTGAGTCCTGTTTAGTCCACTTTACCTTTAAGCCCTACTACTCTTCTACCCCCAGGGCTAAGGTGGGCTTTATAATTTCGCACCTTTCCGGAAATGCACTAACCTGGGCCACACCTTTAGTCAATTCTGGAGATGCCCTCCTGGATGACTATGACGGATTTATACAGGCTCTTAAGACCATGTCTGACCGCTCGGAACAGGTCAATAGTGCCCAAGAACGTCTACTTGATTTCCAACAAGGTTCCCAGGACATGCTTACGTATGTAACACGTTTTAAACAATTGGCTAAAGAAGTGGATTGGTCCTCAGAAGCATGCTTTACTCTTTTACGAAGAGGGCTAAATTAAGACATCAAAGATGAACTAACCAGAGTGGCTCGCCCAGGTTAATTCCAGGCCCTTATGGATCTCGCTATGCAGATAGACTTTCGTATCCAGGAAAGGAAGGCAGAGAAGAAGAAAACCAAGATGCCCTTCCAGAAGATTCCCATTGAGACCTCCTCGAAGTCTGACCCTACTCCTGCCTCTGTTAATGACCCAGAACCAATGCAACTAGGGGCTTTCCGTGGACCCATATCCCCGCAAGAAAGGATGCAAAGGATCCACACAGGGTTATGTATGTATTGTGCCTCGGATAAACATCTAGTTAGAGAGTGTCCTCTAGCACCTCCACAGCGTTTGGGAAACGCCAGCTCCCGATCATAGATGGAGCAAGGCTTCGGGAGAGAGATGTTTGCTCCACATCTATTCCATCCTTGAACTCTCCTGGACAGAACAATCTAGTGATTTTACAGGCCTTTCTATCGCCATCCAAGAATTAGACCTACCCCATTTTGGCTTTGGTGGATCGTGGAGCCATGGGGATATTCATAGATCAAGATTGGGTCTTTAACCACCACATTCCATATGAAACTCGAGACATCATGCAACGTGTGGAGGCCATCGATGGAAGACCTCTTTCTTCGGGACCCATAACCTTACAGACCAAAGAGATCCAACTCTTGATAAACCATCATCAGGAGGTGATCAAATTTGACATCATAAAGTCAGCTCATTACCCAATGGTACTGGGTATGCCCTGGCTACAGAAGCACAACCCATATATCAACTGGGCAGCAGGATCCGTGTTTCCTGGTTCAGAGCATTGCATGTCTCACTGTCTATCCTTGGATTCCTCGTCGACATCTTCCGAAGGCACGCCAACAGACCAGCAAGGCCCATTCATGGTTTCAAATATCCAGGTTCCTAAGGCCTATCAGGGTTACACTGACATGTTTTCAACTGCCATAGTTCAGGCCCTACCCCCTCACAGACCTGAAGACTGCGCGATTGATACAGAACCCTCAGCAGTGATTCCCTTTGGAAGGATGTTCATTTTATCTGAACCAGAAAAAAGGGACCTCCGAGAATACTTGAATACCAACCTTGAAAATGGCACCATATGACCATCCAAATCTCCAGCTGGAGCTTCGTTGTTTTTTGTTCCCAAGAAAGACACTAAAGAGCTTAGGCCTTGTCTTGATTATCGTGGATTAAATCAATGCACCCTCAAGGACCGCTACTCATTGCCCTTAATCTCAGATATCCTGGAAGCGGGGAGAGGAGCTGTAATTTTCACGAAATTGGACCTCAGGGGTGCCTACCATCTGATCCGTATTAGGGAAGGAGACACATGGAAAACGGCCTTTGGAACACCCTTTGGTCACTTTGAATACCTGGTCATGCCCTTCAGACTCGCTAATGCCCCAGCGGTCTTCCAACATTTCATGGACAGGGCGTTTTCCGACATGCTGTTCTTCTTCGTCATAGTTTACCTGGACTATATCTTGATATACTCCAAGGACCATCTAAAGCATGAAGAACATGTTAAGGCAGTCTTACAACGGCTACGTGAACACAAGCTCCTAGCTAAACCCGAGAAATGCCTTTTCCATGTATCTACTGTTAACTATCTAGGATTTGTCCTTAGTTCAGAAGGAATTGGAATGGATCACTCAAAAGTAAAAGCCATACTATCTTGGCCTGTTCTCACTACTGTGAAACAGATTCAATCCTTCCTGGGACTTTCCAACTTTTACCGGAAATTCATACCGTCCTTCTCTGAGATAGTCCAACCGATCATTGCATTGTTGAAGAAAGATACTCCCTTTCTCTGGACATCAGCTCAAGATAAAGCATTCCAACGATTGAAAGCAGAGTTTACACAAGCCCCCATCCTGGCTCAACCTGATATTAATCGACCCTTTCTAGTGGAGACGGATGCTTCTAACTATGCCATAGGAGCAGTGCTAAAACAGGAATTCCAGGACAATTTAGAACATCCCATTGCTTACCTTACACGAACCCTGACTCCCAGCGAGACTCATTATTCCGTCTTGGAAAAGGAGCTGTTAGCCATCCGTCAAGCCTTCAGAGAATGGCGTCAACTAATTCTGGGAGCAAAACATCCTGTTCAGGTCTGTACGGATCATCGAAATCTTCAAGTTCTACAATCTCTGGAATGTAGGAATAGTCGTCAAGCCCGTTGGGCCTTCTTCTTTGCCCAGTACCAGTTCAACATCCATCATGTCCCCGGATCACAGAACATAATTGCTGACGCCTTATCCCGGCGTCCCGACTATGAAACTCTTGAAGATCGGTCCTTCCCAAAGATGTTTCCCCACACAAGTTTAGTAGCCCAAGCAATCAGCCTCCTGGAAGACATTCGGATGCAAACCCAGTCCTCTGAGATCTGGAAAGACTTTACGGGGAAGAATCAGCGGAATCTTAGAACAAGGGACGGGTATCAGTTCAAGGATAATGGCCTGGTCATTCCCACACAGAAACTACAACAACGGATTATAAACCTCTGTCACGATACCTTTCACTCCGGACATCGTGGCGTCACCAACACCCCCCCGTCTCATACAAAGACAATTTTGGTGGCCTAAATGAAAATTGACGTTCAACTGTACATTCAATCCTGTGCAGTCTGCAATCAAAACAAGCATGATAACAAGAAACCGGCGGGCCTCCTACTTCCACCTACGCTACCGTCAAGGGCCTGGGAATTCATTGCTACAGATTTTATTGTGGAATTACCACCTTCCAGAGGTTACACGACTATCATGGTCACCATTGATTTATTCACCCATATGGCTCATTTTACACCATTGTACAAGTTGCAATCTTCCTCCGAACTCGTTGGCATCTTCCTGGAACACATATTTCGACTTCATGGACTCCCTTCCAAGATCATATCAGACAGGGGACCTAAATACATCTCTCAATTCTGGAAACACTTATGCCATATTCTAGGAATCCAACATGCCCTCTTTTCAGGTTATCATCCACAGACTAACGGAGCTACCGAACGTGTGAACCAGACCCTGGAGCAATATCTTCGTTGTTTCGCCACCAAGGTACAGGACGACTGGTCACTCTTAATACCTGTGGCTGAATTCGCCTACAGCAATTCTGATCACTCGGCGGTTAAGACCAGCCCTTTTTTTGCAGCCAAAGATTCCACCCTTCTGTTCTACCTTCCATTCTCCCACATCCCCACACCAGTACCAACAGTCGACTCTTGGATTGAAACTCTCATCAACGTACACAAGGAAGCCAAAGAACACTTAGAAAAGGCCCGAATTCACACCAAGCATTATGCAGACTCCAGGAGAAGCCAAGGACCTTCTTATGCAGTGGGTGATAAGGTCTGGCTGTCCTCGAAACTACTGCCTCGACACTTAAGACCAAACAAATTGGCTCCCCGGTTCTATGGCCCCTTTTCCATAAAGGAAATCATAAACCCAGTGACCTTCCGGCTCAAATTGCCAGACTCCTGGAAGAAGATTCATCCAGTTTTTCACACTTCTTTAATAAAACCTTACATCCAGTCCTCCCGGAAGTCCTTCAAACCCAACCCTGTGGTTGTGGACGACCAACTAGAATATGAAGTATCCAGAATATGCGACTCCAGGTGTCAATCTGGAAAAGTGAATACCCTTCATTTGAATGACAGACGTAACTTGATGGCCGTAGGCCAACCGTCTTATGCACCGAATTATAGAAATATAGACTGTTATGCTTGACCAACAAGTGGCCATTTTAAACATAGCAGAATCGCCATTTTGCTTGTTAACCATTGCTCATTGCTTTCTGTCTAAAACTGCTTTGCAGCTTGCAATTCTTGCGGATTCTGCTTACTCTGCTCAACTGTTAACATTGTTGTCTGAAGATGAAAGGGCAAGGTCGCGGGACTGAGGAGTTTGTTGAAAACTCCTCATGAGTAGCCCAGAAAGGAATGCCCACGCTCCCTCTCTGTAGCGGGAGAGCTGCAGGGCATTTAATCACTTCACAGCTGCCAGCCAGTCTCGTACGATGGTAGAATATGTTAGAACAAAACAGCTAAAGGCTTGAATTATGCTCTTCCTACGGCCCCCCTTCGCAAAACCCTTTAGAGCGTGTCAGCTCCCAGGACACGAATAGTACCTCATAGATAGCAAAGCATGGAATGTGGCTCTTCCCCCGTGTGCAGCTTGCTTCCAAGAACAGAACCACCGTGTTCTGTTCAACAACTAAAAGATGCCTCCGCATTTTCTAAATTGCACATTGTTACTAGAATAGACATCGAAAGTGTCATAATTGTCATACCCTTCGGAAATGTCCATCGTCATCCCGAGTTCAAAGAAACTTAATAAAGGAGGGTGTTAAACATGACATAGCTGATTTGTATGATATGCATTTTGTATATATGTAACTGATGTACGTAATTCGCTCTCTTGCGTCCCTCGAGGTCTAGGAAACTCACGTTGCGGGGCGTGAGACCAGAATTGGCCAATTGGGGCTATTTTTGCTTGCAATAAACCCTAGCATTGGGAATTTGAACCTTGTGTCTGGCGCATCTTTTCGTGTATGGTTATTGCCTTGTTTCCATATCACGAGGGACCCCTAGGGGCCCCTTTCACAGGTATAAACGGGGTCAACTTCAATATCTGGTTGTGTGGAAAGGATATTCTCCTAGTGAACGCACTTGGGAACCGTTCTCAAATCTGAATACTCCCTGGTTACTCAGAAGGTATCATCTCATACACCCGGGTAAACCTGGTGGGACAGGTTTTCGGAGGAGGCATGCTGTCATGATCCATAGAGCGCGTCCCTTTTGGACTTCCTGGTCCCTGTCACAATGGGGCTTGCACTCCTTGGTACTTCCAACATGGCCGTCTAACGTGGTATGCTTTTAACCAGCCCCCACATCAGACGTAGCACATTCTATAAAGAGACCACGCCCCCGCGGCCCCGTGCATCTCAACGCTACCGATTGCAGTGGCTAGACGTGTGCTCCGTAGTTCGCTGTAACTAATCTCTTGTTTCCTGGCTCCCGGACCCTCGATTTCCCCCTCTACCTTTCCTTCCTCCTTATTCTGCCTTGCTTCCCGGATCCCGTGTACTGCCTCCGAGTACACCATCCTAGTTTCCTGGACATCCCAGAGATTCCAAGTACCCCTGGACGCTGAACGCTGAATGTACGCTGGAAGCAGAAGAGGCTCGCTCGGGGTTGTACAAAACCCGATCCGTACGCAAGAAGACTCTTCCCAAGAATTCCAGCAAACATTGAAGTCAGGTGAGAAAGGGGGAAATCTGTGACACGTGCAGCACTATTTGGGAGTGGCAGGGTGGAACCATCTAGCAGAGCAAGGAGGCGTGGCCGGGACCAGGCTATTTAAGCCTGCCCCGCCCGCAGGCCAACGCTTTGCGTTATTCTGCTGAAGCAGCGTAACGCTCACCGCCGCCTGAGAAGCATCTTACCTGTTTTCCAGTGAAACCATCTCAGAGAAGCCTCTTACCTGTTTCCCAGCAAAACCATCTCGGAGAAGCATCTTACCTGTCTTCCAGCAAAACCATCTGCATCTTACCTGTCTTCCAGCAAAACCATTGTGGAAAAGCATCTTACCTGCGGAGTCAGCAAAACCATTGCGGAGGCGCAACTTACCTGTTTCTCCATCAGAATCATCGCTGAAGCGTCTCTTACCTGCTCGCAGTGACTCCATCCGTGATCAACCAGAGCGCACTTACCTGGCTCTTGGAATACCACCATCAGCTGCGCGCCTTACCTGACCTTCGGCTCCTACACCTGCTCTGGAGTTATACGCGGTCAGTTTCGTTGCGGTCCAGGCATCCTTCACCCACCGACAGGTCCGTGCACTGCAACTCTTCTCCAAGCGCTGCCAGGCTATACCCGCAGGAGGAAAGAACAAACAAGGTTAGAAACCTATAGGGACATTTGTCAAGGTCGCGCGCCATCGCATCTAGCGGTTATCTTAGGGTCATCTTCTTGGGAGCACCTCGAGTCCTCCACCGGTGCAACGGCCCCGCTGGGCCGCCATCATCTATAAGGGAGAAAGAGACATTATTAAGAATATGAACTTAAATCATGTGACAAGACATTAATAATTATATGAACAATAATCATCTCAAAGACTCCTAACTTCGAAGTGGTTCGGTCACAGCCGACCTAGGCCGCCACATCTATGGACCAGTGAAGCAACTGGGTCATCTTGAAGCGCCCCTGCTGATGAGAAGCAGGACGGAGAGCTTGCCCTCCCTATATATCAGGTGAGGCTATATGGGTAAACGCTTACTTACCTAATTTTGGCACGAAAGTTCTGAGGAGAGTCACAATACATCCACACCCTTCTCATTGCCTCTAGTGTTCTCGCAGGAGCAGTACCAGCATCCAGAGCAGTGTCCTTGGCAGCAGCTGGGGGAGAGAACTGATCCCAGGGAATTGAATCAAGGGAGGGCTCCAACCGTGCCCCAACGTCCCCGCTGAGACCAGGTGAGCGTAACAGAGATCAAGAGAGGAATAAGGAAGAAATTAATGATACCTTTGTGATGCCAAAGGTTTGGCTCATGTCAACAGCAAAAAATACTAATTACAGATCCCTCTGTAGAAGTGTCACCCTGTCTCATTTTAAAAAGGTGTCAAGTCTATATCTTTTTGATTCCCAGGGGAACGCATGCGTTTCCCTAACATCAACAACCCTCATTTGGTGGAAATTGGCCTCTCTTCGAAAAAAGCCCAAGAAGCATTAATGGGGGCCTCAAAAGAGCTGGAGGGCCATGGCCTACGGGTCTCCATGGTCGCACTGGCAGAAAACCCTAAGAGGAATCAATCAGTTGGACAGTGGTCTACTAGAAATTCTAGAGGTTTGGGGGATCCTTTGAGAAATGAATGATCACCTAGAAGGCAAAATGGGAACAGACAAAGTCCTCACGAAAATGCGCTTAATATGATGCCGGAAATTCTGACACAAGTACTGCAGAAATTGGGGGTGGGCTCGCAGTCTCTGTAGTCAGACAGAATTACATCTGATTAGCTGTAACACGTGAGGGCCCAGTATGTTTACCTCAATAAAAATGAAAGGGCTCCTTTTTTCTGTAACCGATATAATCACTCTACAGGAAACATGGCTTGTCAACTCTATAGCAATTAAGGGCTACACAATCTTTACACAATCTGCCTCACAAAAAGCCAAAGGCAGGCCATCAGGAGGGCTGCTGATAGCCTTTAAAAATACCACAATTGGCAACGTCATGATGTTCTATAATGATAATAGGGGAATACAAGCCTGTAAGGTAACGTCAAAACATCAGAAACCATCTTTTGAGTTGATTGTTTTAAATGAGTATTGAAACCCCACTTGCTCCATTCTTCAGGATTTTTTAGATAATCTTGCTACACTGCTTGAAAAAATGAAACTCTCATTTGGGGAAGCACATATCATTTTTGCGGGAAAATACTCAATGTGTTCCAGCCCTGCAGGAGAAGATAAATCAAAAGCCAAAGAGAGTCTCGTACAGAGGAAAAAGATGGCTAGATGTTCTGGGGGGTTGAGAGCTCCAAATGACGAATGGGGCAGTGGTAGGGAATATTTCTATCTCCTCAACCTGGCATAGAGGCATTTCTGCCTCAACTCTGGACTACATCTTTATGTCAGCAGATCTATTTGTCTATGATGTCTCCTTGTGTACCAAGATGGATGGTGGTAGTGACCACTCTCGATTAGAATTGACATTTCGGGATATAACCACACATCTCCCAGATAAACAGACCCAGAGTCTGATAAGCAGAAAGGGTAGACTACGTTTACCCAAATATAAACGGAAAGGGGATGCCTTAAATAACATCTTACAAGATATCCTTGTTAAAATCCAGCAACAAAATTGCCATCCCGATCTGTTTGTGAAATGTGTCTGGTCAATACTAGGGGGAGGGAGGAAACTGGTGCATTGTCATGTTTTTGATGAAGCTACAAAACAGAAAAAGAGGGTCCTGAATCAGAAGATGAGACAATTGAAGAAGTTGCACATTATTTCTGAAGAATTTAAGAGAGAATCTAGAGCTCTCACTCAACAATATAAACATTGGTCATTAGACAGAAGGATGTTAAGATTACAACAGGATGGTGAGATGATGTTAAAGTTGGTTTCTAATAAAGACTCCAGGAACTTCTGGTCAGTTTTAATCCAACTAGAGGTTGATTCTTGTTCCAAACAATGCAATCTGGTCCTGGAGGCTAGTTACATTGAATTCCTGACAGGTAATTTCAAGAACTATGCAGAGTCCACATTCAAACCTGTCAGGGGGGTTATTTGGCAGCTTTCCCCTGATGAACAATTTTTGGTGGATGACCTGATTTTGAAATCTTCCAACTCGAGAGCAGCAAGCCCAAATGGCTTCACATAGCAAGTTTTGAAGAATAATCCACTGCTTTGGCCAAATTACAAATTTGGCTATTTAGGGAGATTCTCGTGGAGCAAAAGTTTCCGCCCTCGTGGAAAATCGCGATAATCATACCGTTGTTCAAGGGGGGGCGACCGGATGCTGGCAGCCAATTATCGTCCGATCACCGGCCTGGATATTGAAAGTACATTTTTCATGAGGGTCCTACTGGGAGAACTGGAGAGGTGGGTTAAGTCTGCGAAGATTCTCGCAAAATATCAGACCGGGTTCAGGAGGGGGCTCTACACAGCCCTGGATCGGCTGGCATTGCGCATCTTGAGTGATAAAACCGGGAGAAAGGGAGAACAACAACTAAATGGGGCCTGGGTGGACTTCTCAAAGGCCTTTGACCAAGTGAATAGGGAGCGGTTATGGTCAAAGTTGAGAGGGTGGGGGATCCCAGAACACATTTTGTCTATGCTAATTGAAATCCATGAGGACACATCAATAAGAGTGTGATTAGATGAAGAGGGGCACCTCTCTGAATCCATCAGGGTGGAAAGGGGAGTGCGCCAGGGATGCCTGGGAGCTCCCCTTTTCTTCAACCTCTATTTGGCGGATATGGGTGACTTCTTCAGCTCGTCAGCGATGGCCAGTCCAGTGATTAATGGTGGCAAGATTCACTGACTGGCCTATGCCGATGATGTTGTCTTGTTGGACAACACTGTAGTGGGGTTGCAGCATCTTCTGAATAGATTGAGTGAATATGCAACAGATTTATATATTATGGCCTTTCCATAAATCAAACAAAATCAGAAAATGGTCGGCTTCAGACATTCACAAAAAAGGGTAACTTACTCCCATTGGAAATTGGCAGGTCAGATAATTCCAAGAGTTAAGGATCTGATATACCTGGGACACAAAGTCTATGCCTCACCATCAGTATGCAGGGTGGAGCAGGATCTGAAGAGTAAGTTTATGCAATTGATTCCCCAGATGAAAAAGGTGATGGTAAAGTAATGTAAATTCTTGATCCTCACGTTGATCAAATTCTATGTGTAATACCAGTGATCCTTTATGGGTTGGAAGCTAAACCCTTTATGTAGAATATAGATTGGCAAAGAGTGGAAGGCAATGTGTGGAAGAAAGTTCTTAGCCTTCCTATGAGTCTTTCTATGTCCAGCCTTAGATTTGAATCAGGCCTAAGATCATTGAGGGTACAAGCAAAATGGAAACTTATCTCCCTTTTTATCTCATCATTACTGTTCAAGAGTATACGCTTTATGCTAAAATTGAGGCCCACTTGGATAGTAACAAATCTAAAATGCTTTCATCGCTCGAAGAAAGGGTGATGGGGACCTTCTTGACGCTGACACCAAAATTGAGACTTTGATCCATAACCCCCTAAAGGCCAAGAAAGGCCTGCAGGAGATGGATTGGACTAAAACAATAGATAGGTTGCATGCCCTTTCTCCAGTAAATTTCTTCCAGAAGTTTGATAAAAAATTGGGTTTTATCTCAAGATACTTAGTTAAATTCCCAGATTGGAAGACAACTTCCTTAGAATACGGTTGAATGGGCCTCTTGACATGTGCTTTCAGTTACCTGCAAGCATTTCAATAGTTGTTTTTTTATTTATTTTATAATGATGGCAGGGCTATGGCCTGTTATTGTTTTAGTTTGATTGACCCTTCTTCCTTTCATGTTTTCCTTCTTTTTTTCTCAGGTTTCCTTTTTTAATTTTAAGTATTTTAGTTGAGGGAAAATAAGTATTTTTAGTTGTTTTGTTTAATTGTTCTCAGATTTTTACTGTTGATTTTTGTCAAGTCTTATGAGAGATGTTTAAATTTTAGTTCAAATTTTGTAAAAGGTTGTATAACCAAATACAAAAAAAAAAAAAGAAAAGAAAAGATCAGTTAGCAGGGATCAGTTTCCTAAACCATAGCTCACGTGATTTGTGCTGCGAGGTGCCGGGAGGGGTAAAACAACATAGCCAAAACGTGGGTGGGGAGCTTTGGATGGGCGCTGATGTGTCTGGAATCGAGCTAGTGTTCGATACAATGACCTCAAAGTATCCTCTTAGCTCTTGTCTGCAATACCAGGCGCACATTAGGTTAGAGACAGAGCATGCATCTTTTTTCTTCATGTAATCGCCAATTAGGTGTAGCTTCATGCAAGATGATGCGCAAGGAGGAACCCACGTGGAAGAAGATGAACAGACGGGCTGCGACCAATGGCCTGGCATCCCTTATGGAGCAGGTAGCCTATGCATAGGGTCTAACTAACCAGTCTGTTGGATTTCTACATTATGTAATTTATGTCACTGATGACACGGTGTGCATTCATAAAGTGTTGCTCATACTGATTTTGCCAGAATGCTCCGTGGCAGCAGAGTGCTTTGCTGGCGCATTCATATTGTTGTGAAAACAAAACGTTGCTCTCCTTGCAAAAGGTGTGCTGGGCCTTTTTCCCTAGTTGGTTGCATTTTTCCAGTGTGAGCGTGAAGGTGTTTCTCTACATTTTTGGTGACCCTGACATGATCCCAGTGACCCCTGCAAATACGGAGGCTTCCAGGTTGCACCTCTGGAGGGACTGTGCCCATCTACAGTGACCAGTCCCAAGCGTGATACTCACAGTGGTGCACAGGAACCATTTAAACAGAATTCATGTCTGCTCGTTGCAGCGGAGCACAGCTCCTACGACGGTGAAGGTCGTTATTGGGGCCCCGTGACGGAGGAGCTCGGGTGAACACGCAAATGCGAGTACACGTCTTGCGAGCAACAACAACAGGGGCTAAGAGTGAGTGGGGAGGTGAAGTGTTTGTGTGGGGGTGATGGAAGAGCGTGAAAGGTTGCGTGGCATTTTTTTGTATTTTTCATATTATTATTATTATTAGGGAAATAATGAGGAGGAAAACAGGCATGTGAGATCCTTTCCGAGTAAGGGGAGATGATGGCACCTTTTCTATTATGATAAAGGGATACAAAAGTAGGAGGTCCATAAAATTTAAAAGTTCGGATTCCTGTGCCCAATATATTCTAGGCGGGGGAAGGAGGCAGAGTAGTGGTTGTTGTTTTGACTTGTTATTTTAGTTGATTGTTTCAGTGTATTGAACTATTATTGTGAATTCGGTAGAGGCCAAGGGAGAGCCCGTGAACATAGTGTGAGTGTGAGCTCTGAGAAGTGTTGGAGAGAGCTCGAGGGGAGGCATCAACAGGTGGCAACCAGGAGGCAGGAACGGAGGACTGGTAGTGACGGATAAAATAACACTGTGTGTGACGTACAACTAGAAGCTTCTTTTGATTATACCTTTGTCAATATGGGTATAATGACTCCACTGGAGTATATGTATAGTGCATTACCATTGTACAAGAACAAGATAGAGAAGTACCACAACCAGTGGGTGGTAGAGACCGAACGGGGATGCCCGCCCTTGGCCAGAGCAGGGTACCAATAACAGAGAGATACTAGAATATATGAACATGGTCCTAATTGATAAGTATAAAGGTAAACAATTGCAGAAACGAAAAGAGAATTTAAACTTGTGGAAAATGGTAGAGGATATAGAGGATACTGTTGGGTGTACACCCCGGCACAAAGATAGCCCCACCTTGAAAATATCAAACGCAACAGCGCCAGAGGAAGTGCCGCAGCCGGCGCCTAGAGTGGGGTTTATCCACTTACTGGCCACCCAGCCACATGATACACTAACCCAACATATGTGCCCACGACAGCCACCACCCCACCCCCATATCAACCAACACCGAACAGCATTCCACCATGGTAGAGAAGAGCACAGAAGGCGTTAGAGGAGGTCTTAGAGGCAATGCAAGTGAAGCTGGCCCATCTGAGGGCAGTGACGGAAGAGGAGAGCAACCAAGGGTGTGGTCTGGACGAGTGAAGGGTCAGAGATATGTTGTTCAGACTGGATAGCACCGCAATAGAAGATGTGCATGTTGAGAGAGCAAACAGTGACTACCGCGTAGCATAAAGCATAGGCAATTGGACGGTGAGGTCAGACAGGGATGCAGAGAACTGCAAGAGGGAGAATGGGATACTGTGGATGAATTTGAAGATGACGAGGGGGATGCCCAGGAGGTGCCAGAGATATCACCCATAGTAGAGAGCTTGTGGGGACCGCGATTGAGGTGCAGATATGGGTGGGTAGCAGTGGCAAGGAAAAAGGGAAAATATGGACTGAAACTTGAGCGAGGCATAGGCACGCAACTGCCGTTTTTGCACAAGGGGTTCGGGAGGGCACATTGTGTGCCATGGGCCCAAATGGACAAGAATAACCTGATCAAAACGCTCCAGCGCCTTACTGCTCAGGCCAGGAAGTGGATATATGCCTTTGAAAAGCAGGCAGCACACATTCCTCTGACAGTGGGAGACATGAAAAGCTTACTTGTTGCAATTTTGGGAGATCAGGCGGGTTGTTAAACGGTAATTATATAGTGCCTCCTTAGTATTTATATTGGCCTAAGCCTATTTGCGCTACATGGAAAACTGTATTGCAAAGTTCCGATTTTGGGTTAACTTCGCCGCCATTTTAAGATTCATCTGCCATTTTGATTTCCACTCGTGTGTTCTACGCTCTAAAATGGTGGACTATGTTTTCGACTTGCAGTCAAGCCTTCCGACCTTTGAGTTCTGTTATTGTTTAGGTTGTCCGAGAGCCAACTGTTTAGACAGAGCATAGAGACCTTGTGCTTCGTATGAACTGTCATTCAAATGTTGTCTGCACTCACAAGCCGCATCCTTGTATAAACATTGGGACAATGAAGAACAAACTTCGAGCACATGCTTTAACTGAACTACAATGTGAAGTAACTTGGAACAAGGCTTAACGCGGCATCCGAAAACATACATCACCATTGTGTCTTCATGGAAATACAAACCTATGTAATCCCTTGCATAATATTGTAAAATCTAGCCCACGAGTTATTAACGGGAAGAACAGCTGGACAATATTACATGAATTGTATAAAAGCACAAGTTTTTAGATGTTCAGCAATCTCTCACCTCTCCTTGTAGGCTGGTACACACTGCGAGGTGTTGGGAGCCAGATAGCTATCTGTTTTGCTTTGTAAACTGTACAGTTATAAAAGATCTGTGAATCTTTTTAGCCCGTGATTGGTGTATTTCCTTTGTGGTACTAAGCCTCGATATCTCTTTGTTCTTTCAGGGTGACGTGTGGGTTAAGGCCGGATATCCAGGGGTGAAGTTAGATGACGATGCACACGATGGGGCCCCTTTCAACAATATCAGAGCGAAAGTGTGGGAGGCACTGCAGTGGCCGTATCTGGACACAGCAGACTTGCAGTCCATAATACAGTACACAATGGGGGACAATGAGGATCCATGCAGTACATTTTAAAAGTTCAGGAGATGCGCAGAGCGGATACAGGTGACTAGTGGAACCAGTCAGTTCCCCATTTCAATTTCGTTATTAAAAGCGGATTACCTAAGGAAGTTCTGAAACACTCAAGACGATAGTGGGGGTAGAGGCGAAGGTGTGGACCAAAATTGGGACCATCATACTACAACATTGCAAAAGGATTAAAGAACAAGGAAAGGAAATGGCTCAGAAGTTGCAAGCTGAAGAAGCGAAACAAGTGCAAAAAAGAGTTGGCGAAAATGGCACTTGAAGGGGCGGTAACAACAAGTACAGAGACTGACTCGGCAGAGCTGGCTGCCCTGCGCGCAGATGAGAGGATAGCAGCGTTTTGGCTAGGCGGAGGACACGGGCAGTGGGGCAGCGGACCTCAGCATCAGTATCCCGAATGGCACCAAGGAAGTCACCAGCAGGGAAGACGAGAGCTGTGGGAAATGGGGTCATTTTGCAAGAGAGTGTAGAAGTAGGCAGGGAGCGGAGTACAACCCATATAACCAACCTGCTCCTGAACCGCCACAGCCATTTACCTTCCCACCCCGATGTTCACCACTATACCCTATGAAATACCCCAATCGTACATGCAGTTGCCACCAAAATCTCCACACATGCAGGTACAAGTACCGCCTAATGCACGCCCAGGAGCAGCTCAGCAGAATACCTTCTACTGGGACAAAATGCCCATATCCAATGAAGTGCCAATTGGAACAGTAGTGTCACACCAAGTGGTGAGTGTAATGGGAGGAAACCCTTTCACGTTCCCAGGTACCAATACCTACCCTTATTAGGACTGCTCACAGAAAGCTCTTGCATACTCAGTCCTGTACTTTACTACCCACCCTGATGAGGAACGCTTGGTGGGCGCAGAGATAGGTAATTAGCAATTCATCTTTATGGTCGACACAGGTGCCACTAATTCATGCATCAGTGAGGAAAACGTCCAGCTACCAGGTGAAACTCTCGGCACGCACAGATTCTCTGGGGCTGTCGCAATGGTTCCCTACATAGAAGAGGTAGCAATCAAAAGAGCAGAAAAAGTGGTGCGTGCACCCCTATTGTACTCTGAGTCTTCCCCGATCAATCTGTTCGGCCAGGATGTGTTGAGTAAACTGAACATGTCCACCTCTTTCACAGATCGTGGGGTGGTTTGTGCCACCCCAGGCATGTGCGCCTTGAGGGCGAAGGTCATAATATAGGCACGGGGTGTAGAGGTGGTTGTTCGAAGTATCCCCGAATATGTTTGTGTATGGAAAAACAGTATTGCTTGCTGTTGTGCTCTAGATTGGTAAGGCGTGCAGGCGGGTGCCATCAGATTTCATCTTTCGACCAGTGGTGACCCCAGAGATTGTGGCAGGAACAATATTTTCTCTAGATTTGCAGGAGCTGGTTGTGTCAGCTAAAAGGATTTCTAAGGTGGGCACGGCTTCTAATGGGTTCGAGTAGCTTACTGTACTGTGCATTGAGCCAACGGTGCCACTCAAGGAAGTGACAGATTCAGAATTGTTTGAAGATTGGGCTGATGATGGGGAGATTGTGTTGGCAATTTGTATCCCCTGTGAGATCATGGTGCAATATCTTAAAGTGCAATGTTCTTTGTTGGCCCTTGTGGCCCCACCCCCCCTTCACTGAAGCTGACTTATAGCAGGTCCCAGAAAGATTATGGACAACCAATGCCCACGATGTTCGGCTTCTACAGAGGGTGGCACCAATCCGAAAAACACTTAAGCCAGGTGCTGTCTTACCCGAGCTATACAATGGGCTTCATTACAAGTCTGGTGGTCCAGAAATAAGGGTGCCGGTAGCAACATACTGGCACCCTTTCCGTACTGCCAGACTATGAGTATGCCTGCAGGGAGCAGTGTTCCTGGCAGGTCTGACCTGCCAGAAGCAATAGCCAATGCAAGCATGGTATCCACAGAAGTACTATCACTGTTAGCAATGGTGCCGGTGCTTTGTTTCCCCATTCCCGTGGAGTCCTATAGACCTCTATAGGACTCCAGGGGAATGGGGACTTACAGTTCCCGCCACCTGACTTCCTGGGCCGATGGGACTTGTAATATCTCAGTGGCACCAGGATATCAGGTGGCAGAAATGGTGTTACGAGGTTGGCTGCAACCCTCTGGTACACCAGCATCTTACCGCTGACCTCGTAGTGAGGCCCAATATCCGTTGTCTAAAGAGGTGGAGGAAGGTATACAAGACACCACTGTGGTCCTCTTCAATCAGGGCATAATTGTATCCTGCACCTCCCCATGCAACACGGCTATCTATCCAATCAAAAAGGCGAAAGGGGGGAAAATTGGAGAATGCTCCTGGACCTCCACCCCCTAAATGACATAGCTTAGGCAGAGTTTCCTGTAGTTACCAAGCCTACAACAATACTGTGCAGCATCGCCAAATAGGCAACCCACTTTACTGTGGTGGTTCTCAAAAATGCCTTCTTTTCGATACACCTGCACCCAGATTTGCAGTACCTCAAAGAGTTTATGCAATGGGGGATGCACGTCAAGCACACAAGATTGCCTCAGGGGTACTGTGAGTCCCCCAGCATCTTCAATAGGATACTGCATGCTGATTTAGGGACATTCAAGTGCCCAGTACCATCATTCAGTATGTTGATGATTTGTGAGCAGCAGTGCCGGAAGTCTCCCTTCTCCTGCTGCAGCTGTTGGCATACAAGGGGTAAAAGGTAGATAAGGTGAAGCTGAATTATTGCCTCCAGGAAGTGCTCTATTTGGGCCAGTTGATATCTGTTTGCAGGAAGAAAATTATACCTGATTGTGCTACTTCAGTGCGCAGCGCTCCCCAGCCTAGAACTGTCAAAGAGATGGAGACATTTTAAGGTCGTGCAACTACTGCAGCGCATGGATTTTAGACTATGCAGCATACACCAGGCCCCTGTTACAGGACTGCAAATAGCCACAAAAGAATGACCGCAAGATTGCACGGACGGAGTGATATCCACTGCCCCAGTGCTAGCAACCCCTGTTTACACACATGAGTTTAATCTATTTTCCCATTTAAATGGCCAAATAATGACCGCAGTACTGACACAAAAGAGAATGATGGGCCACAAGTCATTGACCTACTATAGCGGACTGCTAGATTCTGTGATGCAGGGTGAGTTCCCATGCGAAAAAGCTCTTGCTGCATTTGTATTGCGAAAAGCTTCACAATTGTTATTGGGTGCGCTATAACGCTGTACGCGGAACACGCAGTGTTTGCGATTTTCATTCCAAATCAACATTAAATACACAGCGGGCATCCGTGTATGACATCATCCTGTCCAGCCCGAACATTTACATAGTAAGGTGCACCACTGTAAATCATGCCACCTTTTTAACAGAACAGTGCACTGAGGAAGACCTTGCAACGCATAACTGTGTAACCTTTGAGGGGGAGGAGGCTGACATCCCGAAGGCAAGGGACAGCCCACTCGAGGGGGGAGGTTCTTTTCATTGACAAGTCAGCAACTTTCGACCAGGGCACGGGTTTGAGGCATACTGGGGCAGAGTGGTCTGCCTAGTGGATGAGGTCAATGAGGTATTGGTACAAAAGAGATTTCCCATGCACTATTCGGCCCAAGCAGCAGAACTTATAGTGCTCACTGAGGCGCTTCTGGCATCTCAAGGGTGCTGCATTACTATCTATTATGATGCAGCCTACGTCACCACCACGGTGCACGCAGGACTTGCATGTTGGAAGAGGAGGGGATTTAGGATGGCTGACGGGTCACCGGTATAACATTCATGCAGCATTGTTAGATAAACTGATTGACGCATCCTCCTTGACAGCAGGGGTGAAATGTACCGCCAATACCAACAACACAGACAAGGTCTCACTCGGTAATGCTGCCGCGGATGTGGCGGCCAAGCATGCAGCTTATCTCCATGTACCAAATGTGTCCAAGTACCCAGTAGTGGTATAGAGTAGATAGCAGCTGCCGGACTCCTACAACTCCTTAACGATTGCACAACTGATTGAGATGCAGGGACGGACCCCACAGAAAGAGAAGGATCTGTGGGTGAAGAGGGGATGTAAAAAATCCCCTACAGATTTACTAGAGCAACAGGAAACATCGGGCAAAGCAGATATTAGGGAGGACTGGTTTGTCGCCAATATGCATGAGGCAATAACTGAGATGGTTAACAACTGTACCACTTGTCAGACTTACAACACTGGTCTCATCCTATGGACAATCCGAGGTACACTGCCCCATCCTACTAGGCCATTCCGTGAGTTGTATATTAACTATGCGGATATGGGGCGAAAGGTGTGATGGGTCTTGTTACCTAGTAGTTGTTGTGTGCCCTTTCTCAGAGTTGTGTATGATGGTTCTTGTGCAAAATGTTCAGCCACATTTTTGGTAGAGAGGTCTTTCTTTGATGGGGCGCGTGTGAAGTATTAAGGTCTGAAAAAGGCACACACTTTTTCAATGAACTCTTCAAAGAGATCACAGCATTATTGGGTGCTAAGCATCAGATCTGTACAATTTACAACCGCTGGGCCAACAGGATTGTGGAGAGAATAAATGGTCTTCAAAAAGCTAATTATCCAAGTTTTGTGCACCACGTTGACGAAATACAGGGTGCACTGATTGCCCCTTGCTCTGTTTAGCATGCAAATGCAACCCTGTAAGGATCACCACTTATCGCTCCAATCAGGAGAGCGTTTGATGCTCACAGGGCTGCATCTATTCTAGGGGAGGAATTTGGGAGTTATTTGCGTGCCTTAACGAAAGCCATAAAATGTATCTCTCAACAGATCACACCACCAAGGACTGAAGGGACGACCAGCGCTGCATCTGGTTCTCCACCTACGTCACCCACTCTCCAGCTTTTCCCTGGCGGTCTTGACTTTGTAAAGAACTTTTTCCACCGGTGGAGCGAGTCTAGGTACAACGGCCCCTGTGAGGTTGTCTATGCTACTCCTCTTGCAATAAAGGTTCGTGAATTGTGGTATTGGGTACACCTATCTGATGTTCGCAAGGCACCCCAGGACACAACTCTGTCCCGCTCAAACACAGAAAAGTGTTAAAAGTACAAAAACTCGCCTCCTGGCATTGTTCCTAAATGAAACACATGTATCTGCTAACCCACGGTTGTTTCCCTTTTGGCGTATTTCTGATTTTATTTTTTAAAGGTCCTACAACAGAATTATCTCTGTGACACTTTAAAAATCTGCTTTGCCCTCTTTGCAGAAAGATTTCCCTCTCTCTCTCTCTCTCTCTCTCTCTCTCTCTCTCTCTCTTTCTCTCTCTCTCTCTCTCTCTCTCTCTCTCTTTTTCTCTCTCTCTGTCTCTCTCTTGCAATGGAAGTACACGGATCAACAACTCCATTATAAAAAGCAACACTCTCGTTTTCAGGAATATTCTCTTATAACAGTGTTTTCCCCCACGTATATCTGTGTTATGCACTGTGTAGCAGGTCTTTTTTCTATTTCTATGTTTGGATTCAGCATTTATTTAGGATATACTTTTCTATGGGGTGGTCATATAAAAGGGGGGAATACGACTTGAAAACATCACAAATGGTTAGTTAACTAATAGTTCATTTGGGTCCTTAACACCTAACGCTGCTGTAAATGTATCTTTATTAAATGAAACAAGTAGAGTTAATTATACCGCAGCCACGATATGCAGCCTAATGCATCTGTTAACAATACACTTGTCAACCACCCCAACAGGGGGAAGCTTACAAATGCACTGATGTTGACATTTCTTTCTGTGCTTTCTGACATACGTGGAAATTATAGTTTATCTCCTAGTGCATCACATTTTACTGTTTCAAAATGGTTTAAAAGACAAATTAGATGGGTCAAGTATGTTCAGTACCGAGGACATGGGTTAGACACAATAGAAGATGTGCACCATCCAGAGTTAAGTAATAGTTGGTATGCATACATGAGCTCAGTGGGGAAAAAGAAGCTAAATGGAAGCTGTTATGTTTGCTCCCTGATTCCACACTTATCAGGTGGCCCCAAGGTATTAATGCCACAGGAAACTCCAGAATTGTTGGCTCAATGTTTAATTCATCTGACTTTGTGCAGGCTGCAAAGCACTTTCCAGGCACAAAGCCTGCAACTTGAAATAGCAGATCCTGCGATGTGCCCAAAACCCCAAAAGTGAGCAGTGCTAGCAAAGGCTGTATCTAAAGTTGGAAGGCATGAGTTTTGCGGCAAGCAGATGGAAAGAAACAACCATGAGCTGCATGGCGGGAGGACTAGTAGGATTCAGAGAAGAAGTGATCCAAAAGATGAATAGTGTACGCGGTGGGTACTGGAATGAGCAAGTAGCAAAACTCACTCAATGGAAAAACCAGTGAAGGTACAAAAGCAGGAAGAAAATGAACTGTGTTTTTACAATAAAGGAAGCGTCATTATGGGGGCCAATAGTAGGTGCAACAAGACATTATGCATTCCAGATCTCAAAAAAAGGGACAGTAGCAGTGATGGATAACCATTGGGTGTGTGGCCAGCAGGCATTTCTGCACCTCCTGCCATCCTGGTGTAATGATTCCTACCCCGGGGACCCAGACCACGTCCAGCAACCCCGGAAGCAGGCATCAAGTTATCCTAAGCAAGCCCAACAACCCCTGCTAGGGGCTATTTGGGTCCAGTCCTGGCACCAGGCTCATATGGAGAGTCAGTCCTGGTGCCATAGGCGCCAGGCTCAGAGATTAAAACTTACCTGATGCAGACCATGTTGTAAACTTACCTGATGCAGACCATGCTGCAAGAGCTCCAAGCCAAAAGAGGCTTGGAAGGGACTACTTTACCTAGGGACTATTTTTTACTCAGGCGGGGCTGGGGAGGAATACTTACCTGGGACTACTTTGGAGGCTATTTAAACCACGCCCAAAGAGCAGCACACGCTTCGCATTATTCTGCATCCAGCAGCGTGACGCTCACCGTGCCTGCAAGTCTGCATCCAGCCTTCTGCCACGCCCGCCTCGAGTTTGGAGCTCCTAGAAAAAGGGAGAAAGTAGGAGAAAAGGTTAGAACAAGAGCAATGCCTTTAATCCTTACCTGAATTCCCGATCCATCGCGCCTTTGAGCTGGAAGAAAGAAGTTATTTTATGCACGTCGCCTCGCCTGCTGCAGCGCCGCGCTGAACTCACCGGCCTTCGCAGCATCTTCATTTTCCACCGCATCCTCCTGCGTGTTCCCGCCGCACTCCGGCACCTAAGGAGAAGACAAGAACAGCAAGGTGAGCCAAGGGAATACACAGAGGAATATTAGTTACCCCCCATAGACTTTCCTGATTTTACCGCTGGGGGTACTATTCCAATTCACGGGTCGGCGCAGTTTCCACTGCATCTTCGCCGAACACCGGCCCCTAAGGGGAAACAAAAGGACAGCAAGGTGAAACAAAGGGACTAACAAGGGGAACCCTCCTCACCACAACAGACTTACCTGATTTTACCGCCAAAGGTATTATTCCCCAAGACTTCATACTTTCTTTCAGCACCTGAATAAGGGAGAAAGCAACAGGTTACATATTGACATTATTTTATTGAACTGTGTTGGAAAATACAAATCGTTACCAGAATACTACCGGTTGCCTCGAGGAACTCTTCATTAGGGTCAAGCTGCAACCTGCAAGGAATCGGACAAGAGTGAAAGTCAGGCATTTGAACTCTTACGAACTTTATACTTAGGCGTCTTGCCGGGAATCTCGGAGTCAATATTGTTCTGGAACTCACCAATTCCTTCGAGCCAGTGAAGCAACTGGTTATCAACGCGCCCCTGCGCTCAATGCAGGATGGAGAGCTCATCTATTCAAACCATCAGGTGAGACTATAAGAGGGGACATCATAGGTGATCTGTGGGGAGGGGGGGATTTACGCTCAACTCCCTGGGTGGTTAAATGCCTTTCTCCATTTGCAGAAGAATATTCCTACGGGCCAAACAAACAAAGCTAGGTGGGCCAGTCCAGTCCGTCATCTCGGCCCTACGCGTCACATTGGTGGCGACCGCAGCTGACCAGTTCTGATCGACGCCTTTGTGGGAGCCAGGTGAGCGTAACAGAACGCGAAGCCTACCCACAAATTCCCACCCGGGCATTATGGATACCTCAGAGACTGACCAATTGGCCCAATTACTAGGGGAACTGAGGGCTGAAGTGCATTCCGCCCGTCAAGAAACCAATGCTCCTAGGAGAGAACTGATTTTGTCAAAGGAGCGAACTGATGACCTTGCTAGGCAACTATTGCAAAGCCAGCTGAACAAGCACCCCTACCTGGTTCCGTGGGAAATCCAGCTCCTGTGTTATCGAGTAACCCTGTGCAAATAAACCTACCAGGAAATATTCCATTAGCTCCACCCGAACGCTTTGCCGGAGTTCCCAAAAGGTTTGCCGTGTTTATGAACCAATGCTGCTTGCACTTTTTATGCAGACCTGGAGCCTTCCCAAACGATCAAGCCAAGGTAGCCTTTGTATTGTCATATCTCAGCGGCAGTGCAGCTGATTGGTCAATTCCACTCGTTACTCAGGATGACCCAATTCTTCAGGATTTTCAGGGGTTTCAAATGAGCATGGAAGAACAAGTTACTTCTTACCTTGTAACGTTCTTTCGACGGGATGTTCCTCCAACGTATTCCTCATCTTAGATATCTCCTTCCAGCTCTGCTGGCCTCGGAAATTTTAGGGCTCATTCGACCAGAGGTATTGCAGCTTCATCGGCCCTCAAAGGAGGCGTGCCGGTTAAAGACATCTGTGCGGCCGCTACATGGTCGTCTGTCCATACCTTTACACGTTTTTACAATTTGGATTCCTCCTCCAGTCAAGAGACTAGGTTTGGAAGGGCTGTACTGCATTCTATTCATCAATAGAAGACAGCGTGAAGTCAGTACTCCCTCCTCCGATAATAGAATACTGCTATGGGAGCCTATCTAAGATGAGGGATAAGTAGGAGGACACAATCCCTTCGAAGAACAAGTTACTTCTTACCTTGTAACGTTCTTTCGACGGGATGTTCCTCCGACGTATTCCTCATCGACCCTCCCATCCATCCCCGGAGTTCTACTTCCCTTGTTGTTGCAGCTTACGCTCCTTCAGGGTGATTAGTTTAGTCCAGAAAGTATTATTGTGGGCTACAAAACGGAACTGAGCAACGGACGCTGCGCGCGGCCTTTATAGGCAGGATGACGTCGATACGGCGGCTGTCGAGGGACCTCGACTCGGAGGACGTCGACGCGCAGCGCCCTCTAGAGAGAAAAAAATTTCCGAGGCCAGCAGAGCTGGAAGGAGATATCTAAGATGAGGAATACGTCGGAGGACACAATCCCTTCGAAAGACTATTTGCCCGGCACTCCCAAGGACAGGCCCTAGATAACAAACTTTTGTCCCTACGACAGGGTAACCAGGACCTTCTATCCTACATCGTAACCTTAAATAGGTTGGTAGTGGAAACTGGATGGCCTGAGGTAAAACGAATCACGTTATTTCATCAAGGGCTTCGAGCAGAACTCAAGGATGTCTTGGCTCAAGTCATGAACCCACCTCAAGACTGCGCTGAATATATAGACTTAGTGGTCCAGTTAGATCACAGACTTCAGAGGAGAAAGGCTGATCGAGCCAAGTTTGAAAATCGGGTGTTGGTCAAAACCCACGCTAACCCCAAAGGAGCAGATGCTTCAGAACCCATGCAAATCGGAGGGGTTAAAGGATCCTTAACCCAGAAGGAAAGAGAAAGGAGACGACAAATGCAATTGTGTCTATATTGTGGAACTTCTGGGCATTTTCTATGGGATTGCACTGTAAAACCACCCAAGAAGGTGGTAGGAGCTGCTGATAGAAGCCATATGGAGTCAGACTCGGGAAACAACCACGCCCGACAAGTGTAGAGGTCAGCTTGCCGAGCTTGAAGAAGGATACTCAGACCTCGCATTTCATCATACCAATGGTCCTCGTAGATCCAGGGCAGCCATCGCGTATGCACGCAGTAAGGGCATACATTGATAGCGGGGCCATAGGAAACTATGTGGACTATGAATTGGCTTCCAGGATGAATCTACCTCTCTGCCGAAAAACCACCTCAGATGTCATCACCACAGTCGATGGAACTGAAATTATCTCTGGGCCTGTAACTCATTCCACCGCAGAGATGACAATATTGGGTCAGGATGGGCATCGAGAGACTATTGTGTTTGATCTAATTAAAGCCCCACAGTTCCACATAATACTGGGGATAGCTTGGTTGGAAACACATAATCCTTGTATTGATTGGCGAGAGGAGAGAATAACCTTCCCAGATTGAGCACAAACCTGTTACCCAAAGAAAAGTCAGAACGCAGGCCTGGCCACAGTAACCACAGCAGTCATGCAACTACCTCCAGAATACCAATAATTCCAGGATGTCTTCCAAAAAGAACAGGCAAACACCTTACCTCCTCACAGATCGTACGATTGTCAAATCGATCTCATACCCAGTGAACAACCCCCTTGTAGCAGGATCTATGCCCTTACAGAACCTGAGAACCGTCACCTACGACAATACTTAGACCAGTGCCTTGCCAATGGCTTTATTCGCCCATCCAAGTCCCCTGCATCTTCAGCTTTGTTCTTCGTGCCCAAAAAGGAAGGTGGCCTCAGAATGTGCATAGACTACCGCGCATTGAACCAGATAACTGTTAAGAACCGATACCCATTGCCTCTGATCCCTGAACTACTAGACCAAGTGAAGGACTCTTGTATATACATTAAATTAGATCTCTGGGGGTCATACCATCTGGTACGTGTAAAAGAAGGCGACGAATGGAAGACTGCTTTCCTCACTAAGTATGGGTTATTCGAATACCAGGTGATGCCTTTCGGGTTGTACAATGCAGCAGCCTTCCAATACTTCATGAACGATGTCCTTCGTGAACTCATTGACGTTTGTGTTGTCGTATATATCGATGATATTCTAGTATACTCCTCTTCAGAATCTGACCATGTGAAGCACGTCCGAGCAGCCCTTGAAAAATTGCGCCAGCGCAAACTATATGCAAAACTGGAACAGTGCATTTTTCAGAAGTTGAATTCCTTGGGTTTATCCTGACCCCAAAGGGAGTCCGAATGGACTCATGAAAGGTGGACGCAATCCTTAAGTGGCCATCAGCAAGTTCAGTTAAAGCAGTATAAAGCATGCTCGGCTTTGCCAATTTCTACCGCAGATTCATCCCGGATTTTTCACATGTTGTACATCCCATCACAGCACTCTTGTGAAAAAATAAACGCTTTATGTGGAAGAAGCTGAAAATGCCTTCCAAGAGCTGAAAGCGAAATTCACGTCTGCACCTGTATTAAAGCACCCGCGCCCTGAACTTCCATACATAGTGGAAACTGATGCATCCATTCTAGCCATGGGAGCTGTCCTGTCTCAAAAGGACCCTGAAACTGGCCAGCTTCATCCAGTAGCATTTTGGTCTTGAAAGTTCTCGGCACCCGAGTTACACTATGGGGTTACCGACAAGGAGTTATTAGTCATTAAATCCACCATCAAGGCTTGGCGGCACTATCTTCTCGGTGCCAGGCATACCATTACTGTGATCACTGATCACCGGAACTTAGAGTATTTAAAGACAGCGAAGGCCAATCGTCACGTCAACTCCGATGGGCATTGTTCTTTGCCGAGTTTGATTTCGTAATATCGACCAGGTTGTAAAAATGGTAAAGCAGACGCCTTATCCCGAATAGGGATGGGAGAGGCAGAAGTGAACCCAGAACCAGTATGTTTAATTTCTGAACAAAGAATTCTTGGCATGACTACTCTACAGACACTAGAGGACATTCAGGTAAAGATCCAGCAACTCTTTGATCCTACAGTCCTGCAGGACTGGGTAAAAAAAGGCCGGTCTACTCTGTCACCAATGATATGCCTTATTACCAAGGGCGGCTATTTCTGCCACACAAGGAACTACAAGAGCTAGTCATTTCCCGTTATCATGATACCCTAATGGAGGGGCACCCAGGTATTGCAAAAACTGAAGCTAAAATTAAAAGACAATTCTGGTGGCCCACCTGGCGAAAGGATATTAAATCATTTGTGAAGTCTTGTGGCATTTGCGCCCAAAACAAAAGTCAAAAGAAAAAACCAGCTGGACTCTTACAACCTTTAGACATTCCACCTACACCATGGCACACCTTATCGTTAGACTTTATTACTGATCTACCCCCATGCAATGGATTTAACACCATTCTAGTTATTGTGGATCTTTTTTCCAAGATGGCCCACTTTATTCCTTTAAAGGGATTACCTTCTGCTTCAATCCTGGCCAAGGAGTTCCTCGAAAACATTGTTCGCATACACGGATTTCCGTCCTTATTGGTTTCTGACCGGGGCAGTCAATTCATTTCACATTTTTGGAAAATATGCTGTCAATTGGCGCAAATCGATGTGAGGTTATCGACCAGTCACCACCCCCAGACCGATGGTCAAACAGAGAGGACCAACCAGACTCTCAAACAATACCTGCGTTGTATGTTACATCAGACTGAGAGTAATTGGAAAGACATTCTTTGGATCGCCGAATATGCATACAATAATTCAGTACACTCTGGAACTGGACAAAGCCCCTTTTATACCTTATATGGGCACCATCCTCGAACCTCAGACCTTGACTCACCCCAACACTTAGCACGGTACGATTACACAAGCCTTTAAGGAAGCAAATACACATTTAAAACAAGCGAAAGAAAAATACAAGAAAGATGCTGATTGGCATAGAAGTGATACTCCACAATACCAGGTAGGGGACCAAGTATGGTTAGCCACAAAACATATACCTCTAAAGGGAACACAGACCTTTAACCCCAGATATTTGGGACCTTACTCTATTAAGGCCATTATCAACCCGGTGGCTGTCAAGTTGGACTTACCTGCTAATATGCAAATTCACCCCGTCTTTCATGTGTCACTTTTGAAGCCAGTGCAACCAGGGACAAGACTAACCAAGCCACCAGACCCTATCCTTGTAGACGGAGAACCCGAATTTGAAGTTAAGAACATCCTGGACTCCAAACTGATAAAGTCAAAACTCTTTTATTTAATCGACTGGAAAGGTTACGGACCACAGGAAAGGTCATGGGAACCAAGTGACCATGTTCATGCACCCCGATTGGTGAAAAAATTCCACCGAAATTTCCCAGACAAACCGAAACCACAGGGAAGAACGACTTTAAGAGGGGCCTTGGGGGGGAGTGCTGTCATGATGCCTACCCCTGGGGACCCAGACCACGTCCAGCAACCCCGGAAGGAGGCATCAAGTTACCCTAAGCAAGCCCAACAACCCCTGCTAGGGGCTATTTGGGTCCAGTCAAGGCGCTTATGGCGCCAGGCTCATATGGAGAGTCAGTCCTGGCGCCATAGGCGCCAGGCTCATAGATTAAAACGTACCTGATGCAGACCATGCTGCAAACTTACCTGATGCAGACCATGCTGCAAGAGCTCCAAGCCAAAAGAGGCTTGGAAGGGACTACTTTACTTAGGGACTATTTTTTACTCAGGCGGGGCTGGGGAGGAATACTTACATGGGACTTCTTTGGAGGCTATTTAAACCACGCCCAAAGAGCAGCACACGCTTCGCGTTATTCTGCATCCAGCAGCGTAACGCTCACCGTGCCTGCAAGTCTGCATCCCGCCTTCTGCCACGCCCGCCTCGAGTTTGGAGCTCCTAGAAAAAGGGAGAAAGAAGGAGAAAAGGTTAGAACAAGAGCAATACCTTTAATCCTTACCTGAATTCCTGATCCATCGCTCCTTCGAGCTGGAAGAAAGAAGTTATTTTATGTGCGTCGCCTCGCCTGCTGCAGCGCCGCGCTGAACTCACCGGCCTTCGCAGCATCTTCACTTTCCACCGCATCCTCCTGCGTGTTCCCGCCGCACTCCGGCACCTAAGGAGAAGACAAGAACAGCAAGGTGAGCCAAGGGAATACACAGAGGAATATTAGTTACCCCCTCATAGAATTACCTGATTTTACCGCCGGGGGTACTATTCCTCTTCACGGGTCGGCGCAGCTTCCACTGCATTTTCGCCGAACACCGGCCCCTAAGGGGAAACAAAAGGACAGCAAGGTGAAACAAAGGGACTAACAAGGGTAACCCTCCTCACCACAATAGACTTACCTGATTTTACCGCCGGAGGTATTATTCCCGAAGACTTCATACTTTCTTTCAGCGCCTGAATAAGGGATAAAGCAACAGGTTACATATTGACATTATTTTATCGAACTGTGTTGGAAAATACAAATCCTTACCAGAATACTACCGGTTGCCTCGAGGAACTCTTCATTAGGGTCAAGCTGCAACCTGCAAGGAATCGGACAAGAGTGAAAGTCAGGCATTTGAACTCTTACGAACTTTATACTTACGGCGTCTTGCCAGGAATCTCTTGAGTCAATATTGTTCTGGAACCCACCAATTCCTTTGAGCCAGTGAAGCAACTGGTTATCAACGCGCCCCTGCGCTCAATGCAGGATGGAGAGCTCATCTTTTCAAACCATCAGGTGAGACTATACGAGGGGACATCAAAGGTGATCTGTGGGGAGAACAGCGGGGGTGCGGGGATTTACGCTCAACTCCATGAGTGGTTAATTCCCTTTCTCCATTTGCAGAACAATATTCCTACGGGCCAAGCAAACGAAACTAGGTGGGCCAGTCCAGTCCGTCATCTCGGCCCTACGCGTCACATTGGTGGAGACCGCAGCTGTCCAGTTCCGATCGACGCCTCTGTGGGAGCCAGGTGAGCGTAACACCTGGAAGGACACCTGCTCGCTGGCCTCGTTGCACTCAGCACTCCTGATGGTCCCAGAAGAACATCTAATAGTGGGACCAGGTGGCTTGTTGGCCCCAAAACCTACACCAGTGTCTGACGTAACTACTGCAGTGCCCCACAAAAGCTTATATTTCGTATCTTGTCAAAGAAGCGGAAAAAAGAAAAATTGCGCAGAAGGAGAAGGTCAAACTATCTATCGCAAGATTCCTCATAATTACTGAAAGAAATACCAGATCAATACAGACAAAAAGAAACCTATTTTGCATTGTTGCTGCTTCCGGGACTGCAGACCGCTGCAAATCTACATGGCTCCAGACCATGCAGTGGAAAGTGATCCAGCTGGCCAATGACACTGAACAAGGCCTCAACGCGATCAAGATTGAAATGTGAGCAATTAGGCTCATGCCTTTGCAGAATCGCTACGTGCTACACCTCCTCACAGCCATGGAATGAGGGGTCTGTAAAAAGATTGGCGATTCATGTTGCACCTAGATACCTCCTAATGACACAGAAAACGGGTCCCTCACCTATATAATAGGGGCCCTGCATGTTCTTGGAACTCACATGCAAACGGAAGCTGGCATACAAGAGACTGATTGGTTTGACAACCTTTTTTCCTGGACACCATCCTGGATGGGGGCTATCGTGAAGATGTTGGTTCCTATGATCGTGTTTGCGATCTTTTTTTATTTTTTATTGTGCCGTTAGTCATATAAAAGGACTTTTTACAATGCAATGTTTGTCCATGATACATCAAATGTAAATAGATGCAACTTGTGGTTTGAAATGCTTCAGGGTAACTCGACGGTTTTAAAAATACGTATTAATGAATTTTTGAGAATTATTTGTGAATTAACATGAAAACTATTTAAATGTCTAAGTACTCAGGAAGTTTTTAAGAAACAATGAGTTGAAACAATAGTTCATTAATAATGTTGTTAATTAGCAATAATTATGTATATAGAGAAGTATTAGACTTAAAGTGTTTTATATGAATTATCCGTTTTTAGCCGTTTTATGTATTGTTGATTCGGTTTTGTATTAGACAAATGTCTTTTAAAAAGTGTAGTATAGTCTATTGTATCTTCCTCTTTTTTATGATGTATCTTTACGTAAACTTTTTCTACTATTCGATTGTATTATGAAAAGAATTTATTTTGTAAAGGTTTGTATAAACCAAAAACAATAAAGATAATAATAATAAAAAGGACTTTTTACACATTTTCCATCTTGGAATTTTGTTAACAAATCTTTAGTATAAAAAAAATATATAAAATCATGAAGTGCATAAAATGAAAAGAAGAAAAAAAGAAATAATAAAAGAAGGAGATTCCATGCTTACATTCCTTTCAACATTTTTCAGTGACAAAGAGATTTTTATGAAATTCAGTTCATTTAATAGTTTTAACAATGCGATGGACAGTGGGATCTCTTTTCCGGCTGAAACCCTATGACAAAAATCCTGTGTGGAAATCCAGACTATGTTATGAGCAAAATATGAGAAATATTTTTCTCTGAGTGCCAGAGTGGCTGTACATGATATTAACAAATGTTTCATGTCCTGGAGGAACCCTTCACCGCACAAGGTACATTCACCGGCATAGCGTTCTGGTTTTTGCCAGATTTGTTGCGTTTCGTTTGTTTTAATAAAGTTTAAGCAAAGACGCAATAGTGCTGCAAGCTAGGCAGGATTAGGGAATCTTCTAATATAAGGAAGAACATACTTACTGGATTTTTCACATAGGGTGACATTTTTAGTATTCTTCAAATTACTAAATGAGGCTGTAGTTTTTATCCAGTCGGCGTGCATGACGGCACATTTCACCTTATCTTTCTATTAAGATCTTACTGGTGCATTCACAATTCTCTAGGATCTGGTCAGCATCATATTGAATGTTAGACAGATAGAGGTTCTTCTTTGTGAGAATATAATCATCAATATTCTCATACAGAGAGTGCTGTTGAGGAATTAGATTTAATCTATAGAGGGCAAGGACTTTCCAGTTAAAATAAGAATGCAGAGATTGTAAACCCAGTTCATATCTCAGCCTTGAGATGGGTAGGGACAAGGGTAGAGATAGTGTCCTTTTCCATAAACGTCCCTTGAGACGGTCCCAGTTGATATTACAGCACTGAGATTGCATTCCATGCCATATAAAATAGCCGGAATAATTTTGCCTTTATATCATTTTATTAAAGGCAAAAGAGAGAATCTACAAAACAAGTTTTTTTGATCGACACATGTATTGGCGTATTTAACTCTCAAGTCCTACTGCTAAGTCCTGCAATCACTGATTAGATCTAAGATTGAATACCAAATATTTACCTTTTTTCTATTTGGATTACCTGATGGTTCATTCGCCAATGTAATTTAGGTTTCCTTTTAGTTGATTTGCCAAACATTATTATACTCGATTTAGCAGGATTGATAATCAAATAATTTCTTTTAGCATATACCTCCATTGCTGAAATTAGATGTTGGAGCACTACCGGAGTGTTGTCAATTAGGGTTATGTCATTGTCATGAGCTAATAAAATGAAGTTTGCATTTACCTATAGAAGGGGAAACAAAGATATAATTTGGTGATCTTCTGCACCTGCCATCTGGGGCTTCGATGTTGCGCCTAAGAAGTGTCTAGCAGTGCAATGATGATGGTTTCAATTGGTGTACAGGAGGCACCTCGCGTACAAACTGATGACCCAGACAAACCATGCATGGTCGCAATAGAGCAACGTCTTCACCCTTCAGACACTACCACAATTCCCCCACCTGACCCTGATAATTACACAGAACATTGTGTAGATTTAGAAGGGAATGGGGGTGTATAAATATGACATGTACTCCTGAGCAATATGCACAAGCAGGGAACAGTTTACGATCCGTATGCAAAGCGTGGGTACCAAAGGATGGGTCACCGCCATACTTGGAAGCTGAAAGATTGGAAAGGGAAAGAAGGATAAATGAGGATGAGAAGATTACACAGGAGTTTGTTAATGTAGTATTAACGAAAGGGCGGAATGTTGGGAAGGGGTGACGTTTCGCCCCAAACCCCCAAGAGCTTTTGGATGTGGCAGAGGCCTAGAAGTGTACATTAGGGAGTCAGGGCGGTTACAGGGGGTGGGGGGCGTCGCCTGGGGCTATAGTGCAGGGAGGATGGTGTATGATTTAGCTTTAAAAAACAATGGGACTTAGACGCCATCTTACATATTAGCAGCCATATTGACATTGAGGCTTTGCTTTGCACTGCAGCCAGAGTCACAGCCTGAGCTACACACATGGAAATAAGTGTATGCATGCAGGAATAGGGAATATGCTGTAGCATGGGCACTGGTGCCAAAAGCCAGAGCTGCAGAGACTCATAGACCTTTCAATGTCTCATGTTGCCAGCATTCATATCCCAGAAGGAATGCGCCCTGCAAAGCCACGAAGGGGTTGAGAGCTCTCTGCAAAACCTGATCCCATGAGGAGGGCAGGAGCCTCCGACCTTCCATGTCCCATCTCTAAGTATTAGCACTCAGACGCCCCCATCCCAAGACCCCCAGCATACCAAGGTACCAGTCAGTCCCAGGCCACTGAGCATAAAACTTTGAAACCCCTAATCGATCAGAAAAGATCAGAAAGCAGGGACCAGGTGCCTTCACCATAGGTCACGTGATTTGTGCTGCGAGGTGCCGGGAGGGATAAAACAACATAGCCAAAGCGAGGGTGGGAAGCTTTGAATGGGCGCTGACGTGTCTGGAATAGAGCTAGTGTGTGTGATGAAATGGCCTCAAAGTATCCTCTTAGCTCTTGTCTGCACTATGAAGGCAAGCGTCCCCAACCAGCACGATCCTCCCCGCAATGAGAGACAATGATGGACTCTCCCAGGATGGGAATAAGGCCAAGACAAAGTGCGGGTGAGCGTAAATGGCAGTTTATCAATCAGAATAGGGCATGCAAAGAACTCTGCAAACTCCGAGAGCGCTCTGTCCGACAATAGCAAAGACAGGCGTATATATTTACACAAAACGTCATCAAAACCTACATACTATAGGAGGCACAAGTTCAGTGGGATTGGGTGGCGACGACTAGCTATAGGTGCTGCTGTGATGTGGTTGGTCTTGGCCGGAGGACGTCACTGGTCAGCCTCGTAGGTTGGGCTGGGCCTGGCGGGTCAGCTGGGTTCATCCGGGCGGCGTTGTTGTGCCACTGTGGCCAGTGTCAGAGATGAATGTCTTTTCCTGACTTCTTTGCCCTAGGCCATGCACACCACAGTCATTCAGTCATTTGCAATATTATCTTCTTTAGTAAATCTTCCAATAGGTTATTCTACAGGTTAATGCAACACAGGAGGAATGCACCTCGAGAGGGGTTTGATGGCGATTCATCAGTACATGGTTACCAGTGTCCTGTTGGCCGGGTACAATAGGTCGTGGGGCTGGGTCTCAGGGCATGGGACAGGCGGTACATGTCCTCCTGTCTTGTTAGAAGTCATTATAAATGTGTTGCTGTAATGTTGCCATAATATTGGGTGTCCTAATCTTACAGGGGCCATTAACCTAAGGTGATCCGGTGGGTTGTAGGGCTTAAGAGAGGGCGCCTCTGGATTTGTGTTTTCAGGCGGAGGTTTACTGCTGGGCTGTAAATAATACAGGTGCCGGGCCGTGGCCTTGGGTGCTGCAGAGGGAACTACAAATCTTTGAAGTGGCTCCAGCCTAGTTGGGGGAGGTGGAACAGCACGGCGCGGGCCTCTGCTCTCTCGTCTGGCAGGCTTCTCAGGGAGGGAGGGGGAATGGCCTTGCATATACTCACAAAGGTATCTTCCTCGTGTGTTGCCGATTTTAGGTGAAAGCATCATAAACATTCAAATAATATACAATACTAATTGAGTCATTCCAAAGCTCACATTTTAATATTGCTAATGCCTCTCAAATATAGCCAGTCCGAGCACATTATTTATACACTATGTTTTAACAACTACAACAATTTGTTATATGCATATACATTTGCAGTAAGTGAGGTAGTAGTGAGGTTGGTGGATCGCATAGAAACGACTCGCCATTGTATGTGACTGTAGTGGCACATAAGGGGCTTGGACATACACACATAAAGGGTGCATTCTCGCGCGCCCTTTACATGAGCCCTCAATATGGTTGCATTTGTCTTTCTCTGCACTCTAGCAGCATTAGTTCGGTTATGGCGCGGGACCGTGGGGTGTAAACTTTTCAATGATACGCTTTCACTATTTGTACATAACTGCAGTGGTGTGGGTGCTTCATTGCTAATGCCATATGAACATGCATTCTGCCATATCTATACATTTTACAGGTTTTTTAGTCAAAGAGGTTTCTGGAGAAAATGCATCCATCGCAGGTAGTTTTGTCATTAGTATTTGGGAACTTTTGCTTTTATCTGAGGGCCATTTTACAGTTCTCTTTCCACCCAGGCTCTGCTGGCCGGGTCATGCTGGGAGCAGCGATACACTGCGGAAGGTGGAATGTTACAGTGTTGGTATCTTACACTAGCTCATGTCCGTCTTGTTTGTGGGAACGGGCTCACAGCGGATCTGCCAGGGAGCTGCGGCCACAGGGATAATTGAAACTCTCCAAAGGTGGGGGCCGCGCTGCAGTGCGCCGAGCTCACACCATCTTTATTAGACAAAATGGTTTCTGAGGCCTAGCTAAATTCAATAGGTTTGGGCAATGTGTTCAGCGGGTGAGCCATCCATCACCTGGGCCCTGGTGGTGAGGAGGGGACGCCTGATGAGCCATGGCCCTCACCGAGGGAGGGGATGTAGGCGAGGGGGGTCTTTCGGACCAATCCTCCCCTACATTTCCCCCCTTTCGTTACTTAAGTAACAAATTCTTTAAATCCTCCAATCTCCTGCACTCTTCCTCGTCAATTATTGCGTCATCCCATGCAGGTGTGCCTTTTATGGGCATCCATGCTCTGCACACCCCCTCAAGCTCTCACCTCTCCTAGCGTATTCATCTGGGGTACAAGTAAGGTATATACATCCGCTCTCTCCTTCCAAGTCTACCCATACCTCTTCGTACCATTCTAGTATAGGGGGCTCTCTAATGGTGGTATGCCACAATTTATCTACTATATCCTTGTCGTGGTACCTAGGCACTAGCTGATATCTCGGTGTGTCATCTGTTCCTGTTTGTACCTGCACTTCCTGCATAGCTTGTATTGTACCACGGGTGTTGCCCATTGTCACCATCATCATTGCACCATTCGGGACTGCGTTAGCACAACATCAAAGACCCACCTGCCACAGGCAAAAAATAAAGAGGAGGAACACCACAGCCGGCATCAAAAATTTCACAGTCATTCCCAGCCATGATGGAACCCAGGAGAAGATATTGTCGAACCACGTGCTTTCTTCCGCTCCACCTTCCATTCTCATTCTTTCTCCTAGGTTATGTACTGCTTCGATCACATGGGACAGGGAGCCGTTGTCTGCGTCTTCGGAAGGTACGAAAGTGCAGCAGGCACTTCCAATTTTTCGGCAAACACCTCCATCCATCGCTGTCAACAGGTCCAAGACATACCTGTTTTGCATGGTCATCAGCCGTAATGCTCTTAGTTCCACTTTTATCACTTTGAACCCTTCTTCAGTGTCATTTGCCAGCTGGATCAGCTCCCAACGTGTTATTTGGAGCCATTTTGCATTTGCTCGCGCCTGGATACTTGGGATGAGTGAGGCGAAGAATGTTTCTGCAGAGCTGAATAATCGATACCTGTCTGGGATCTGTGCCAGCAATTCTGACGATGCCTTTGATATGTAGTTCGATGATCGTCTGTTTCGGGACAGCACCTCTTCCTTGTTCCCAGAAGACAGGACATAGACTTGTGACTCTGCAGTTGGCTGGGCCGCACTCTGTTGGGTGTTTTCTCGCGTCCTTTTGCTCCCATCAATGTGGCTTTCCGGGATTACCATTAGTGCTGAGTGCAGAGTGGCTATCGAGCAGCTGCCACTCCATGATTGTGGGAGGTGCAGGTATGCCTGGTTGCCACATACCCAATACGTGTCCATCAGGGCCGCTGTCCCTTTTCTTAAATCTGGGATGGTGAGGGTCTTGTTACAGTTCTTGTTTGTCCCCATGGAGGCTTTCTCCTCTCCTTTAAAACACAGTTCATAGTCTATTTCCTTCTGGAGCTTGAAGGGTTTTTCAATGGCTGTTACCCAAGTTAGTTTTGAAATGTGTTCCTTCCATACTGGTGTGCACGTTTCTTCTATCCATTGCAATTTCTCTGGTGCCACACCCCTCAGCCCTTCAGCCTTACACATTACTTCTTCGTCCTTCCACTTGTTGTCTGAAAAAAGTGTCCCTTGTATTATAAAAAATGGTTCTTCCAGACATACCACTCCTACTGTCTTTGGATAGCAGGTTTTCTCGTTCTGCAGCATTCTAAAAGTAACTTCATGTGCCTGGAAGGTGTTCTTAATTCTGCACAACGTGAGATGAAGGAGACATTGGGCATCTACAATAGGCAACTCTTTGGGTAACAATACTTTGGGCGTGCCTGAAGCATGGGGAATGAGGGAGCAGACATAACAGCTCTCATTTGTTGTTTGTTTAGCTGTTGCACTCATATCCGCATACCATTTATTTGTCTGGTGGGGATGTCGCGGGTCTTCCATTTTGTCTAGTCCTAACCCATAATACTCATCATACTTCCTCCTCCCCGCCTCCCTTTTTCGTCTGTTATTTCTTTTCCTAATGTACTTCCCGGCTTCATGGGCGATGGACAAGTGGGCCCCCTTTCTCCTTCCCGCCCCCCTTTGCCCAATCATCATATAATATTTCATGTGTTGCTGTCATTTTTTCATTTTCTTCCTTTATGTTATCTGACAGTGTGTTTTTGGCTATGGGGGCAGGCTGGCTGGTGGGGGTGTTATACAACCAGGATATGGCGGAGGGGTTTCGATCATTTAAACTGCGGTCATTGTAATTAGATATTTTTGGCGGAGACACTGTGTTGTTTCACAATTCTCCCTGCAGACCTTCACTTTTCGAGATGACAAGTTTAGTTCCATCCCATACCAAAAAATCACCTTCTTTAGTATTTACACTTGCTGTTGCATTAGTCACATTAGTGCTGTTAATCCCTCCCCCCTCGTTCATCTCGATAGAGATGAACGCTATGAACCAATACGTAACCAGGCAAAACATGATTGTAAAAAACAATGTAATGCACACAGATAATCCACACTCATACGAATATCTACATCTCTCAGCTAACAATTCTCTATATCTAATAAATCTATCCGTTGCAGGCTGCCCGTTAGATGCCATGGTAGCTCCTGTTTGAGATATAAAAGTGCATTAAGTGCAATAATGTAAACATTTTGTTGGCACTACCAGTGCCAAGATATATTGAAAGGGAATGGAAGTGGGTAGGGCAGTAGGGTCGGGGATGCACAGACAAGGGAGCAGACACTACACATTTTCATCACATTATTGTTTACATATAAGTTCACACATTTTTTTTTAATACCCTTAAATGTAATTATACTTGTCAACAACTTTCTCAATCAGGTGCATTTCCACCACACACAAGTTCATATTCACTCATTATTTTCATTTGCATTGTTTGCTGTTGTCTGTGCCCCCTCATCCACCTCTTCCTGCACATTATTATATGCTCTTCGTACATCCGTCAGATGTATCCAATATTTTAGGCCCTTCACGTTTACAGCCCTAGGCGTGCAAAATACCACTTCGTATGGGCCATGGAACTGTGGTGCTTTCCACCGGTGCACAAAGCTCCGGACATAAATTAATTCACCTGGCATCAGTTGTACCTGTGTTTCAGGCTCCGTAACGGACCCTGTTGTGTTCCCCTCTTCTCTCGTGAATGGTGGTGAAAGCTGCTTTGATATTGCGCGCGCTGCACTTGTTAATTTTTTCAAGTAGCCTGTGAACTCATCTCCCAATATAGCAGTGCTTCTATGTGCATCTGAGTGTTCGCGCAGTGGGGAGTGTGCTGTGTGCATTCGTCTCCCAGTAATGATTTCGTGCGGGGACAAATGGTGGTCCTTGCTTGGCTGATTTCTCAGCTCAAACAGCGCAAGGGGCAAACAGTAAATCCAGTTCTTTTTTAATGAGAAGCATAGTTTCGATAATCTTCCTTTTAACAGGCCGTTCATTTTTTCTACCACGCCATTACTTTGAGGATGATAAATCGAGCACAGTTTATGCTTTATTCCCAACAGTGTCGTTACTTCCTTGAAGAGTTCATTCACAAAGTGAGTGCCGTTGTCTGAGCGAATCATGTCACAAATTCCCCAGCGCGGAAATACTTCTCTCACTAGGAACTTTGCAGCGCTTTTAGCATCAGGTCGTGCAAATGGGCCTGCTTCCACCCATCTTGAAAATGGGCACACAACCACAATCATGTAACGTGCCCCATTACACCTTTCTCCCATGTCCGCATAGTCAATGTGTAGTTCTCTGAATGGCCCAATCGGTTTTGGAATCGTTCCCCTGAGTGTACGTAATGTCATTCCTGAACTGTATATCTGGCATGTTGTGCACTCCAGTGTTAATCTAGATAAGTGCTCCTGAAGAGAGGGCACAAACCACTCTTCCTGTATCTCTGCTGCAATGTGTTGTTTCGTGTTGTGTGCTGGGAAGTGTAGTTGTTGAAACGCTATTTCCAATAACTTTACTGGCATTACCACTTTTCCTGAGTTATTTTGTCGCCAGAGTAAGTCTGTTGCTGATTGGCTGCACCCTTGTTTCACCCACATCACCTTTTTATCTGCACTTGCTCCTTCCTGTAACTCTAGTATTTGTGATATAGGCATTGTATTGTACCCTTCTGGAAGCTCCTCGTTTGTCTTGTGCTGCAGTATGTACTCACCTGCTTCATATTTCTCAAAGTATGAGGCTTCTTTGGCCGCCGCGTCCGCTGCCGCGTTTCCTAAAGACACAACGTCTGTGTTTGACGTATGAGCTTGGCATTTCACTATTGCTACCACTGTGGGGTCTCGTAGGGCTTCAATTAACTCCTTCAGTAAGTCTGCATGTTGCACTGGAGTCCCATCTGCTCGTCGAAACCCCCTCCGCCCCCATCTGGCCAGCCCTCCATGTACTGTTGTCGTCATATAAGATGAATTTGTGTAAATTGTCACTGCGCACCCTTTAGCTGCATGTAATGCTTCTATTAAGGCAATGAGTTCTGCTGCTTGTGCTGAGAAATGTGATGGAAGGTGGTACGGCACTAGTGTCTCATACTCACCGTCTTCTAAGCTCACCACTGCCATACCCACATGTTTTTCTCCTGTGTCCACGTCAATTGATGCTGATCCGTCTACAAAGTACATTTCCCCCTCGCTCAGGGCATTCTCGCACACCACTGTGTCCTCCCCTCTTTCTCCTGTGTAAGTTGCACAATCGTGTTCCTGCATGTCCTCTAATGTGCACGCTTCTGTAATGAAGGTTGCTGGATTCACTGTCCTGCATCGCACCACATGGATATTGGCGCTGGACAATATTATTTCATAGGCTGTTGCTCGCTGTGTGGTCAGTGTACTCTTTGACCTTTCGAGTATTGCAAATTATGAATGCTCCACAAACAATGTCACAGGGCATCCCATTACTATTGTGGCACTTTTCTCAATTGCGAACGCGGCTGCAGCGAGCGATTGCTCGCACGAGAAATGTCCTTGCATCACAGCATCCAAAGTGCCACTATACTAAGCCAATGGTTTGTGTCCTAGGGACGTCTTTTGTGTCAGTACAGCTGTCATGAGTGTCCCCTTGCAGTGTGAGAACAGGTAAAATTTGCGTCCATAATCAGGATTTGCGAGCACTGGAGCGCTCGAAATCAACTCTTTTAACAATTTGAATGAGGCGCTCATTTCTTCTGACCATTCTATTTTCTTGTTCTCTTGTTGGGCCTCCTTGAGCGCTTGCAGTAAGGGTCTGGTGTATGCCGCATAGTCTAGTATCCATGCTCTACAATAGTTGCACATTCCCAAGAATTTCTGCATCTCCTTCACTGTTGTGGGTTCTCTTACTGATCTTATTGCTTCTACCCTGTCTGGGATTATTCTATTTCCGTCTTTTGATATTAGCTGTCCCAAGTATAGGACTTCTGTCAGACAATATTGTAGCTTTTCTTTGTCTACTTTGTACCCCTTATTGGCCAACAGGGTCAGGAGTGTTATCAAATCTTTTCGGCATGTTTCTTCATCCTGTGCACAGACGAGTAAATCGTCTACGTACTGGATGATCGTGCTTTCAACTGATAAGTTTCCTAAGCCTTCATGTAGTATGCGGTTGAATATGCTTGGGCTCTCACAGTATCCCTGTGGTAATCTGCAATGTTCGTATCTCTTTCCCCCCAGTGTAAATGCTGTCAGGTATCTGCTTTCTTCTGCCAAGGGGATGGAGAAAAATGCGTTTTTCAAATCGACCACTGTGAAATGTGATGCCGTTTTTGGGATGCTGCATAATATTGATGCAGGGTTCGGAACCAAAGGGAACTCTTTCTGTATTACATCATTTAGAGGGCGTAAATCCTGGATCACCCTCCAAGACCCTCCCTTTGCTTTTTTAATCGGGTAAATGCATGTGTTACATGGGGAGTTTGAAGGCACTATTATCCCTTGTGCTAGTAGTGCATTTATTGTCTCTTTTATCCCTTCTTCAGCTTCACGGGACAATGGATATTGTTTCACTCGGGGTAGAATCGCTCCTTGTTTGAGCTTTATTATCACTGGTTGTACTCCATGCAACAACCCTACGTCATGGGGGCCTGTTGTCCACAAATTATTTGGTATTAGCCTCATGTCATCATCTAAGAATGACGGTGGTGCTCCCACCACCGCCATCAGCTGGACAGGAATCTCTCTAGCCTGAATCAAAATGTCACATGGCATTGCTATTTCCATTATTATTTCGCCATCGCCTTCTAAATCTGAAAAGAGATCTTCATCAGTTAAGTCCCGCAGGGCAATATTGGCATTGGTACACAGTACTGTATGCCACTCACATCCTTCTATGTCCATTCCAATCACAGAGATCCTTTTTGCGGATACCTGTACAGCATGCAAGTCTAATGATACCACTGATCCTGGTGCTATGTCAGGGTGCACTATTGGGCGGAAGAGGAACTCTGCCGGTATTCTCCAATCCATTCTTTTTAGCTCAGGAACTATGAGGGCCAGTGTCTTTAGTCCTTCAATAAACATTATCTCGTCCACTGGCAAACCACGTATTTCTGGTGCGGTTGTGTGAGCCTGTACTACCAGCATTACACGTAATGGGCATATTCCTGGTGTTGAACACACTATACCTCTCTCAGTGAATGATATCGTCATGTTGAGTTTGCTAAGAAGATCCCTCCCTAGTAAATTTATTGGCGAATGTTCATAATACAGTAAAGGTGTTTTTACAGTCTTACCCCCTACCGTCACATCCAATGCTTCTGTATAAGGAACTTCAATTACAGCCCCAGAGAACCCCTGCGTCTCTAACTTCCGGTTAGATAACGGGAACCGGCCCTCCCTAATACATGATTTCTCCGCTCCCGAATCCACCATGAATATGAACTGCTTGTCTCCTATCTGCGCCCCTACCAATGGTTCCTCTGCTGCATCGTAGGTGGTAGATAGAACTGGACACGCAAGTGTTCTCTGTGGGCTGTCCTATGCGGGGTGTCTGATTGCCCCCCCTTGGTTGAACACTCTCCCTGAAACCACTGACACGCCACTATAGGGGGCTGGTGCTGGGGCTCCGTTTGCTGTTGTCGCGAAAGGGTTGCCTGGCGTGTAGTGCATAGTGTCATTGTTTTGTGGGTGATTCTGTGTTCTGTATTTGTGTCCCTGCTGTTGCTCATTGTACCCCTGCCCTGGGTTCCTTTGTTGTTGTCCCATTGGGTGACCATATGGGCTCCCCGGATGGGGATGGCCATAGTGTTCTACCTCTGGAAATCCGCTGTTTGGTCTGCTTCTGCACTCCCTAGAGTAATGTCCCCACCTCCTGCAGTTCCAACAACTCCCTTGCGCACCTCTGGGACCCTGCCATCCATTTCCTCCCATTCCCCCGTACCCTTGTCCACCTCCTCTTCTGCCCCTGTACCCACCTCGTCCCCCTCGAGGGGCCCACTCTTGCCACTGCGGACCTCCGCCCTGCTCCTGCTCGTTCCACTGCCGCTGTCCTGCTCCTGCCCAATTAGTTGCCATCCTTCCTTGTATTGCTACCAGCCCCTCCTCTTCCTCATCTCCCTCCCTGCTGTGTGGGAGCACGGCTACTGCTGCTGCGACCTTCACCAACTTTGTTTGTACTAGTTTCGCTTCGTCTGCCAATCTTCTCTGCGCCACCTCCTTCTCCCTCTCTTTCATTCGCTTACAGTGGTGCACTATTATGCTCTGAATCTCAGGCCATCCTTTCGCTTCAATACCTGCTATCTTGTCGAGCGCCTTTTGCCCCTCTTTTGGGAGCCCCCTCTTTATAATGAAGTAAAATAACGATGTCGATTGATACCAGGGCGTGCCCGTTTCTGCTCTCCACATCTCTTGGACCCGAAAAATGTAATCCATAGCATCTTCCCCGTCATTCACTGCATTACTGACTGCAAGTCTGGGGTATCTGGAAATGTTTCCCGCAAAGCATCCCACACCCTTGCACGCACTGTGTTAAAGGAGGCACCATCATGGCGATCGCAGTCTAATGTTACTCCCGGGAAACCAGCCTTGACCCATACTCTGTCCGCCTGATCCCCGACTGCTGATACTAGCAAGCTCTTCACATCACCTATTGCTAGGGGTACCCCGGCTGTGTGTTTCTCAAAGGCATATATCCACTTGCTCGCCCCTCCTGATAACGGGGCCAATAACTTTAGTAAGTTGGCCTTATCCATTGAGCCCTTCGGCCTCCCTCCTCCCCTATGTATTAGCGGGAGCTGCAACTTTCCCTTCGTCGTCGTATCTGTACTCGCCTTCACTCCTGATTTTCCTAATGATGTCATTTTCCCCACCCGGTTCCTTAATCGCCCCGTCCACTCATCATCCAGTGTTCTCATTGAGCATGCACCATCCAACCCTTCGCTTCCCCCTCCCATTGCCATACTTAACCTTTTGCTTTTTTCCAAGTCATCCCTTATATCACATAGTAGCTCCCCCCTGTCTCCTATAGGCCTCTCTTCATTGTCAGTACATCCCTCTCTTTCCTCTAGTTCAATTATTCGGGTTGGTTCTTCCTGTATTCTGAACAGTATCTCGCCTTTTTTCCACCCTTCTTCAAATGCTCTACTCTCGCTCTGCGCTCTAGACGCATGCTCAGATCTGGCTGCATTAAGTGCAGTCCGCTCACATATACTTTTTATCCTTGAGAGCTCATCTTTGGCTATATAGAGCCTTGATTCTAGATCGTCCATTAGTTTTTCTATGTCCACCCTTGGTGTGCTCACCTGAGCTCGCTCCCTATGACTCTCGTATGGAGGGGGTGCTGTTGGCCCTGGGGTTGTGATAGTTGTTGGTGGGGGCACATAAGTAGGGTCACTGTATCCCTCTGCGGGCACTGGCTTGTTTAGTATTGGGTACAACCTGGTCACTTCTATCGGCGGCTCTTCTTCTGGCAATACCTTATCATCTTTTTGTATCATTAGTGGATTATCAGTGGTAGATGGTAGATCAGGATCTAATTCCCTTGCCTTAGGCGGCGGTATCTCTTCAAACAGTCTCCAGAGGTCTAATATTTCTCTCCTATTATGCAACTGCTTCCCCTTGTATTTCAAACAAATGCATGTGGCTACCATATCTAGGACACTCTTGTCAAATGACCCGCCTTCGGGCCATATCTGAGGCAGCCCCTACCCTTTCAGCTCTGTGATCCATTGGTCATGATATTTCTTAATCCGCTCCGCGTACCCTGGTAGGTTCTTGCAAATATGTGAAAAGGGTGTTTCTGCCCCCATACTTTGTGCCCACCTGGTACTTATGTATCTCTATGTGTCTCAATATCTCAATATAAACGTATCACCATGTGAGTCTGCATATTTTATGTCTTACTGAATCATGGGGGACCTACGTGTTCCTCCCTCCGCCTGCACACCATAAGAATGGCTGCGCACAGCCTCTATTCTATCCTCTTTGGGGGCACGTACGAGAGCAAACCGTCAGTAATCTCAACAATGTTACCCCACAAATCAAAAAGGTACACACTCACTTAACCACATTACTCTTGTCTTTACAGTACTTTGTCTGGTCTCACTTACCATGACCACTCAATTGTTATACATTTCTGACCACTTTTACACAACCATTACACCAAATTATGTCCTGACACATACGATGTTCACACACCCCTATGTAGCACTCTATTCACAGTTCAGTTTGTCCTCCCTTTCCACCCTAGCCAGCTGTCCCTGTCCGTCTTATTCAGTTATATGTATATATATCTGGGTTTGCCCCTCAATTTTAGAGTAAAGCTCTCTTTCTATTTAGTATGTCTCTTTGGTTTTGTACTAACCCACTTAGGTGCACATTAGGCTAGAGTTAGAGCATGCATTGTTTTTCTTCATGTAATCGCCAATTAGGTGTAGCTTCATGCAAGTTGATGCGCAAGGAGGAACCCACATGGAAGAAGATGGATAGACGGGCTGGGACTAATGGCCTGGCATCCCTTATGGAACAGGTAGCCTATGTATAGGGTCTAACCAACTAGCCAGTTGGATTTGTATATCATGTATATCATGTCACTGATGATGCGGTGTGCCTTCATAAAGTGTTGCTCATACTGATTTTGACAGAACGTTCCGTGGCAGCAGAGTGCCATTTTTGTGGAAATATAACTTTTTTCTCCTTGCAAGAGGTGTGATTGGCCTTTTTACCTAGTGGATTGCTTTTTTTCTGGTGTGAACATGGAGGGGTTTCTCTATGATACCATAGTTCAGGATATTTAAAGCACGTATGTTCTGAGTGGAGGGGGATCTTGTAATTTTATAAATGTTTTTCAAACAAGTTTAAATGTGGGAATTCCTTTGAAGTTACATGTGGTTTCATATTTTTTGTTAGACATCTAGTTGGTAGATTTAAAGCTTTAGGTTTATTTTAGTTGATCGTTTATTTGTTGATACAGTATATTTATTTTAGTTGATCGGTTATTTGGATCTAATTTGTTTAGTCAGATGGCATTGCTTCTTCAAGAATTACATACATTATGAGACCAAACCAAAGTGTATTACTTACCTTCAACACTTGTATATATATGTTAGATATAGTTGTGGTTGTGTATAGCAATCTGTTCACTGTAAATTGGATTGATGGGTATGTAAACATGTACATCAATTGTATTGTCGGTGGGACTATCACCATTGACAGTATTATTTCACTACTCCAAAGAATGTGTCTTTAATATCTTTTATAAGGTCAAATATGTGTTGAACTGCTCCATGTTGAAGTTTACTTTCTAATTCTTGTAACATTTCTGCAGGATTCTTTTTTTTTATCAATGTTCATTTTCCATATCAAACCACATTTAAATTATGTGTAGAAAACCCCCTAATAGAATGGAAAATACTAGTACACTGAGTCCCCAAAGAACAGGAAATATTGCAATCTTGCAGGTTAGTATACTGATGCATTGGAGAGTCATCAATATTTTGTAGAAACTTTATTTTTCAACCGACCCACTGAGTTCCTTGACATACACAACCTCCTGGATCTGGTGCAATCTGACTTCTGACCTTTGCATTCCTCAATGTCAACAACTACATCTATTAAACTCACTACCTTAACCGTTCATTTATTCTTATTCTTCTAGATATCTCTGCTGCTTTCGATACCATCATCCATTCTGCCCTTCTCTCAACACTCTCTCTGTCCTAGAGAAAAGGCCCTCACTTGGTTTGCTTTATATCTCACCCACAGACACTTTCAAGTGTCCTGGAACAGCCTTACCCCCCTATTCACCACCCCTACTGTTGGTGCTCCCCAAGGGTCAGCCCAGTGTCCACTTGTCTTCACTCTCTATATCTTTGCTCTTGGCCCCTTGATCTACTCCTATGGCTTCTCCTATTAACTCTTTGCTGATGATACTTAGATCTTCTACTCCTTCCTTTCCTGATCTAAGGGGCTACGGTCAAAACTTTCTCTTTCTCCACCATCCAATATTGGATGGCATCTCAATCACTCATGCTTAACTCCACCAAGACTGATATTCTCTACTGCCCATCCAAACATCCCATCTTCCTCTCCGCCTCTTGTATTCCTCTCTCCTGACCACCTTCCCTACTCCTCTTCGACCCATCTCACAATGTTGTGCTCTTCATCTCCAAATCTGCCACTGCGGCCACACTTAATTTCCTCAACACCAGAAAATAAGACATCTTTCCTTCAACACTGCTAAGCACCGAATCTCCTTTTTGGTACTCTTTCTATCTGACTACTGTGCCACTCTACTCTATGGACTTCCCAACTATGCATTTTTACCTCTCAACAAAGTCCTCAACTTTGCTGTTCTTACACTCTTCAACCTTCACTGCTTCACCTCCATCTCACTAGCCCGTGGTCAGTTAGGCTGGTTATCTATATGGCAGAGGGCGAAGTATAAACTCATTTTCATCTTCAAACCTATACACAGACTTGCCCCTCCACCTATCGTCCATTACACTCTCTACTCTCCCCCTCGCTCCCCACAATCATCCTTGGCTCACCACCTTTCCACCCCTCGTTCCCCTTGCTCTTCACTCACTTCCTAGCCTCACTCCCTTACTCTGGAATTCACTTCCTCGCCATCTCTGTACTACACCCACTCTATCTCAATTTTAAATCCTACCTCCTAGCACTGCTCCTTTCTGAAGAACCACTTACAAAGCATTCTACACCACCACTTCGCCCTGTTCTCCTCTCCCCACACCTCTACGAAAACCCCATGGCACTTATCCCTCAACCCTTCATCCTAAAACTATATCCTTTCTCCACTATATCATGCGCTACTATTCTTGTCACTGGTTGATGTTTCTACCTCCCCAGCATCATCTAGTCTTACATTCACATATTCTCACGCATTGTAAAGGACACTAGTCCTCGCTCTGTAAAATAATGTTTAAAAGTTTTGTAAGCATTTTTGAGCCAAAAATGCATTGTTTTCCATGTAATTCTCATCAAATAAATGAATAAATAAACTCTTTCAAATCAAATAATTACAAACCTAGATAAAGCCCATTCTACTACACAGACAATGCGCGCCACTGATCATGAGTTAAAGCAACAAATATTTAGAAACCTAAGGACCACAGGATCCTTGAGAAATGCTAGTGATTTCTCAAACATTAAGAATAATACAAACAAATTAACCTTTGTGGAATACAATTTGGGATAACAGTAATACACAACAGGCGTAGCATACAAGCCCACATCATGAACCATACTCTCAACATAATGTGTGCAATAGAATACACTCCCAAGAATATATTCAGAATAATATGAGTAATACACTCTGCTTAATACACTTGGGATAAAACTCAAATGATACAATTCAGAACAATAGCCATACACAACAAGCTCTGCATGCAGGCACACTCCATGACCAACAATAATACACTTGGAATAATATGCTCAAAATAACACACATGTAATACATGTTAGCACAATAGGCAGAAACAGAAAAAAGAGGAAAACAGTACACAAAATCGAGTTTTAAAAAGAGTTAAAGTTACTACCAATAAAAAAGTGAAATCTACAAATATTCGGAGTCTTATTTAAAGTAATACACTCACTTCAAACGTAATACAAATGTAAAGTCTACAAAAGTTGGGAATGCCAAAGTTGATGTACAAAAATGTCAAATAGGTATTTGCCTAATACAAATAAATTCCATGCCACTACAATTTAAACGTTAACACACACTGCACAACTACTATACAACACACACCTCAGTAACATAGATAAGTCTTGTGGAGTTTGTTCTGTTTCTGTTTATCCTGTCTCAGACTTAATTTTGGCTTTCTGTCCATTATTATTTGTTTTAACAGCTCAGCAGACATATATCTAATTGCTTAGCTTGATTCTGAATTTATATATAATTGTATTATGTGTTCGGATGTACCTCACCGGAAAGGGCTTTGCGCTAACCTAATAAAGAGATATTAGATGTAAAGAGAAAGGGGGCCATTGTACGGACATCGACAACTCGACAGTGTTTATAAGCAATATGTTCTTGGTAAAGGGCAAGAAGAAACAGAGACCGGAGATAGAATTGAGAAGTTTCAGCACATCCATCATATACAAACATTTCAACATGGAAGGTATCCATCATTTGAGAGACGTATTACAATCAGGGGATTGGCTGGTGAGGATAGAGCTCAAAGATGCTAAGTTAACAATCCCAATCGCAGAGGAACATCGAAAGTTCCTCGAATTCTGGTGGGGAGGTCAGACGTGGGAATTCACATGCCTCCCATTAGGCCTAGCAGCAGCGCCCTGGGCCTTTATGAAGCTAATGAGGATGGTGGTTAGTCACCCGAGAGAACAAGGCATCATGTTGATAATATATCTAGACAAACAGGCTGGAACAACAAACAGAGATAACAATAGAACTGTTATAGAACTTGGGATTTCTGATGTATTAGGAGCAAATCCAAGTGGCAACCAGCTCAATCAATTGAATTCCTGAGTTTCATAATAGACACAAGAATGGCCACACTCAGCCTACCTATAGCGAAAGTAAATCTGATCAAGAAGGAGATCAGCTCAATGATAGCGAGGGAGACCTTGTCAATCAGAGAACTGCCCATATTGGTAGGGAGATTAGCTTCATCCATTCTAGCGATCTTCCCGGGGCCACTACACTACAGGGCGCTACAGCACCTAAAGATCCATCATCTACGAAATGGGCTATCGTACGAACTAAAAGTACTGATCTCCTCAGAGGCGAAGAACAGACTAATGTGGTGGTTCAGACACATGGAGGCCTGGAACGGGAGAGAGAGATTTGGTTCATCCCCAGACCTCATCATAGAATCGGATCAAAGCCGATGGGGCTGGTGAGCCCATTGCAGAGAGGTGACAATGTGAGGCAGGTGATCAGGGAAGGAGCTAGAGCTCCACATCAATTGCATAGAGCTGATTGCGGACTCCTTCACAGTAAGGTGTCGGACCCAAGACAGGGTGAACTGTGGCGTTTTAATGAAAATGGACAGTGTCTCAGCAGTAACATACATAAACAGGCTCAGCAGGACGAAGTCCAGGATGCTGGCAGAATTAGCAAAAGATTTTTGGCACATGTGCCTTCAGAACAAGATCAGCATCACCACAAAATATCTACCAGGACTGCAAAACAAAGTGGCAGACTGGAATTTGAGACATTTGAGGGATGCTAGCGATTGGCAACTAGACAGTACAGTTTTTCTGAACATAATGAGCATGAGGGGTCTTTGCAAAACAGACCTATTTGGGTCCTGGTTGAATGCCTAAATAACTTGTTTCTTCAGCTGGAGACAAGACCCAGCAGCGGAAGTGACAGACACATATCTCCAGAAGTGGGGTCCAGAAAGGGAGTATGCTTTTCCCCCTGTTCTTAATGATCTCGAGAACAGTGACTCAGATCAGGAGACAGCACGCAACCATAATTATAGTGACACCAGACTCGAGAAGCCAAGTGTGGTTCCCAGACCTTCTGGAATTAGCAATCGATACTCCTCTGTTAATTCCCCAATTCAGAGAATTGATTCAGAATTCAGTGGGGCACGTTCATCCCCTGGTTCAAAAAGGGAACCTGAGGCTGATAGCATGGATGGTTTTCCGGGGAGCCTGGCGAAAGTCAGGTCTTTTGGAAGAGGTTGAGAAGTTCATTGAGGAAGCTTGGGCACCAGGCACTAGAAAGGCATACATGGCGGCACAGGCCTGGTGGACCAGCTGGTATGTGGAGCGAATGTAATACAGATTGTAAGTTTTCTAACATCCCTGGCAGTGCAAGGCAAAGCATATAGAACAGTGAAAACATGTAGATTGGCCATCTCAGCTGGCCATTCTAGGATAGAGAATGTAGCAGTGGGGGAACACCCTCTAGTATGCAAACTCTTCAGGGGTTGAGGCTCTTGAAACCAGCGATGCCCAGATACTCACAGACACAGGACGTTAATACGGTCCTGAATTTGTTTAATAGCTGGTCAGATAACGAACAACTAACAAGGAAAGCCTTAACAGCAAAGCTCACCACCCTGCTTTGCTTCTTTTTTCCTTTTCTTTGCTGCTCGGGAAGCAGTTAAGTACCTTAAATTTACTTTCTGTAAGGGTGTTAATGTTATATTGATTTATGTGGTTTAGAAGGTACATGCGCAGGAGTGAACAATATGTTTTACAAGCGCAGCGCAAGACTTTGACAGAGCATATCTGTGGGGGTAGCGGTCGCGACGGGCCTCTGCAGGGGACCAGCGAAGCATTAAACAATCCCTGAGGGGGGCACTTTGACAGACACAAGGCACGACGGTGTGCATCCGGCGCAGTCTCCAGGTCATTTCCTACCTAAGCCTTCACCTGACAGCACAACCGGCTGACTAATTAGGACCAGTGATGGCAGATAATAAAGTCGGAAGAAAGATTATAATAACACCATGAGGTGAACTTCTCTCTACACAGAGAAGCTGCACAGCACCACTGAGTGGCTTTGGGGAATATAGGACACAGATAGCGTCAGAACCCAACGTTAACCTGCAATGCAGGCAGGGAAAGGCAGCAGTATTATTCAAGGCAAGTGCTATACACTTTAGACGCACACAGCCTCAAGGAAACCGGCAAAGCAATAAGCATACCCAGGCCCACAGAGATGCTCTTGACGGGTACAGGCCCAAGAACCCTGTAAAGACCTACCAGTGTTTAAAATGCACACCTCCAGCAAGGAATATGAATAGCCCCATACTAGCAGAAGCTGGAAAATGTTCAGCAAAGGGCAAGCAGTACAGAGAGTTCTAGGTGCAGGAATCTGAGCATTGTCCCAGGGAAGGAGGTTAGTGGAGGACCTAATTACTTTCTCTCATGGGATGGAAACCCTGAGGGGAGAAGCCCCAGGGAGATATCATGGGAGACATGGGGGAAGAAAGAAAGCCTGAAAGGCCCACAGCAGCCAAAACGCTCGGGAACACTAGGCAGAAAGAGAGGTGGTGAGAACAGAATGAAGTCTGGGGTAAGGAGAGGCTAAAGATATACAGACGAGGAGTCTGATTAGGATGATCCGTACGAGGATGAGTGGGACGAGACATCTGAAAGCTCTCAGGAGTGAGATTGCCAAGAAAAGGGAAGAGACGGAAGAGGTATTCAACCCAGACTCTCTCATTTATCCCAGGTCAGTGGAGTGGGAGCCACCTGCCAAGATTGCCAATTATATCAAGAAGAGGATTCGAAATCCTCAGTCAAAGGAGGCCAGAAGCGAACTCAGGTCAGAATGCCCAAGGCCCCAAGTACCAGAGGGTATGGCAGAGACCCGTAAATCAATAAGAACATGTTGTCCTTCATGGGATACTACGGCAGGGACATCAAGGAAGGTATAGATAGATCCTGGCGATCATGCCAGGATAAAGTTCTTGATGTCTTAGTCCCCTGGCAAAGATCTGGCAGATGGCGGAAGAGGCAAAACAGCCAGAACAAAAAGTGCACCCTGAGATCCTAGCTGGATGGACCCAGACATGCAATATGCCTACTCGGCAATGCCAACAATGCCCTGACAACAGAAAGACAGAGGTCTATCCTGGTCAAAATAGACTCCAAAATGCGCGAGCTGGCCACCTCAGAGTCAGCATCTAGTAGCAAAGGCAAACTCTTTGGGGCTGCTTTCATTAAAGAAATGGCGAAGTTCGTTAAGAAAGTTTGTTAATACATACGCCGCTATAGACAAAGCCCAGACATCACTAAAGAGGGTGTTTGGACAGGAGGTTTTTGGGATGGCTGGTAGAGGAAGGGGCCGCTCGGCCAGCCGATATTCCTCATACAGGTCCAACTATAATAACAGAAATGACTGGAGGAATCAAAATCAGTGCAAACCCAACCCCTTCTTTCAGTCAAGAGGAAGGGGTAGAGGCAGAGGCTGGAGAGGCAACAACAGAGGCCAACAGGCAAGTGCAGGTGAGACTAGTCACAGAAATGCCAAATTGACCAACACAGTCAAGGACCCCAGTGGTAGGGGGGAAGACGGCACTATTCTTAGACAAGTGGCAAGAGTTATCAGGAGATGCATGGGTCGAACACATGATACACAGCTTCCTACTAGAATTCTGGCAATCTGCAGTACAAACAGAGTACCCAAGACTTATAAAATTGTTTCAACGTAGATTCCTTTGAACAGTCCGCTGCTTTTAATATGTCCTCTAATCTAGCTACTACGTTGTATGCTTTTGACGCCACAGCTCCTCTAACTGAATGGGCCCCATAAATTCCCACATCAATACCTGCTTGTGACATGCACCATTTAACCCATCTAGCTAGTGTTGCCACCACTACCGCAGTGAAAGGGTTCCTTAATGCAATTAACAATTTGGTTACCCTTGTCGGCCAAAGGGAACTATTTTGATGGAAGTTGTATTGTTAGTGCTTCTATGGGGGATGGTAGCTGCAGCGTGGGATACGGACTGGAATGTATACCCAAATGTCAGTATGAGAAACAATGCAGTTAGGCGTGTCGTGTCCCAATGCGCATATGGTGAGAACAAAAAGATTTGTTGAATCTCCAAAATAATAGTTTGAACACGGTCAATGTATCCAATATTTTTACATTGTATCTTGCATGATGGGTGTATCCAATAAAAAACAATGTAATGGTTGTGTGCTCAAATGTACCTTGTGCACTCGACTTTCGTCATGTCAAGTACAGTCTGCCATTGCCATAATGGTAAATACAAGTCCATCAAGACATAAATCCGCAAACCAGGGATCTGGTTAATATATATTTATCCCATGGAGGTACACTCACCATTATAAATAACAGGTCTGTCACAATCAAACATAACAGAATAAAACTAATCAGGCAATACGTGAACTACTAATTTCTGTATGAAAATATCAGACTATTTTTGATTATCAGTAAACAACTAAGTGCAAGCTTGGTTTAACCATAAAACATATACCTACAATAAGACCAACAACAATGGCCGTGAAAAAGCTCTGTGAGTGAAACAAGTGTAGGCCTGAAAGAATGTATAACCAATCTAGAATAAAATATACACTGTTATAAATATTAGCCAAAGTGACAGTGTTCAAACTATTATTTTGGAGATTCACCCACTCTTTTTTGTTCTCAGCATATGCGCATAGGAAAATAAGACCCTGATCATTATTATATATATTTGTATTGGATGCCCATCATTTGTTTGGCAAAGTTCTGTCTTTATATATGATTGAAGTTTATTTAACATGATCCTTTACATGGATGGATTTAAACTATTTTGGTCTTTATATCTCTATGTCCTACTTTCCATTGCATTGCACTCTGCACTTTACTTGTGTAATTTTAGTCTCAGGCTCTTGACTAACAGAGCTCCATTTCCCATCAGATTTAGGGTGATGCGGCTTATTCATGTCATCAGTAAGCACCAATCAGGCTTCACCGACTTGCATTAGTGCGGTCAGTTTCCTTCTGTTTTTTCCTCGGGTCTCTGATCTAATTTTAACTTTCTGGGACTTATTAGCTGTTTAAACAGCTCCACCAGACTAAGTTCTAATGGCTTATTTTGATTTTCAGTTTTTTAAATTAAATATGATGTTTTTATATAGCTAGATATAAAATATGTTGGTCTTTAGATCTCTATGTTGTACATTTTCATTGCATTGCACTCTGCACTATGAAATACCCACTTTTTCTTTCGTTTTCCTTTTTTCCTCATTGTCTACAGTACTCTCTCAGTAGGTGACCCCTTAATATTGTGAATTGCCACTTAATTCTTAGTGTGATGATGATGTTTGTTTTTCTTCTAACTCTAACTTTAGATATTTTTGGTGGGTTGCACTTTGATTTGACTGTTAATCATGGATCTAAATCATCTATATCTGATGATTTACCTCCTCAAATCCCAACTATGTCAGACCCTGCATCAGCTGAGGATTGCTCCTCTGCTTGGGTATTTCCTAAATATTCCTTCAACCGATATCCTCATGTGGTATACTCTCGAATCCAAAACAGAATAACTCTCCAACACCGTTTGTAACCACAATTCCTTTGTTTCAGCAGTTCCCTGAGCTGGTTGGGACTTGGAATCTATTTTTAAATTCTGATATTTTGTGCAACATGGCTTTGAAAGTCTGCTCATGTGTAGATACATCTACAGCTACTTTCCGAGATCAGTCTGTCAATCAAACAAAGGGAATAAATATTGTCTCAATGCCCTGGTAATCTTATATGGGGATTACTTAATGCCCCTTCTATGCTCGCCCATTCCGTAGAAATGTATGATTTTTTTTTATAATCAGAGCTTGACTTTCTGGCCATTACAGAAACATGTGTCCAAATCAGAGCTTGACTTTCTGGCCATTACAGAAACATGTGTCCAGGACATTTCAGGGGTACAAAAGAGGCTGGAGTTATTATGTTAGTGTAGTAAGAAATGCAAGGTAACAACACTGTCTATTGGTAATGAATGATCACATTGTGAAGGTACGGATTCGTGATTATGAACGGAGCAGAGCTGGATACTTGTACTTATGGGACCACAAATGCATTTAGCACTCGTTTGAAAAACATTTACAAACGAGCAAAAACATTTACAAACAAGTAAAAAAAACGATTTACATTTACAGTTTCAACAGTATTGAAGATTACCAAGATTCCTCATCAGTTCGGCCCAGTATACCAATCACAATTTGCACAGGGTCAAGACCAGGACGTGTGAGTGGTGACGTACCAGCAGCTAATGCCTGCGAATCTGGGTCCCAAGCTATTATGTTTATGTTTATTGAGTTTATATAGCGCTTTACACCAAAGCGCTTTACAGAATAACAACAGTACATGAGAAGAAGCAAATTTACAAAATTGAAACAAACCAGTGGTACAGTATATGGAACAATTAACTCCGTAGGAGGCAGGCGAAGGGGGGAAGGGAGGGAGGAAGGGAGTTCACTGGGGAGTATGACACCCGTAGGTGGTTACAGCTTCCTGTATGAGGTGGGGGGAATGAGGAGGAAGATGGGGGAAGGTATGGGAGGAGGATGGGTAGAGGATAGGAGGGGAGAGGTAGGGAAGGAGTCTGGGGGGATTGAAGAGGAAGGGGGTAAATTCAGAGATGAGGACGTAGGGATGAAGGGGAGGGAGGAGGGGAAGGGTGGGTGTGAACCAACTACTCTGATCTATGTGGTTCAAGTGACTATTTTTAGTTATCAGGAAGAAATTTCCATTCCTTCCATTTCACCCAGCAAGACTAATGAATTATCTACAGGGCGAAATACAGACTTTTATCTCATTCAACCCTTGATGAATTTCCACACAATTGAACATTGTGGAGGATATGGAAAGAAACATGTGGGGTTTTCTTGTTTGATTTTAGGAATTATGACCTAATAATAATTGTTACTAACTGGATTTATCTAGTTAGTGAATTATTGTTCCGCAATCTGAATGACACCTGGCCTAGTAGGATCGTTGTCTGTCTTCCCTCTTCTCCCCCTCCCTTGCCTCACTGCGCCTTGAAACACTTGTCTATAGGCACGTTTTAAATGCATATCATATTTATTTATTTATTTATTTATATTTATATAGCGCGCAAGAAGCCCAGCGGCATTGAGGCGCTGTTACTTGCAATACCTTAGTTACATGGTACAGGCATGAAAGCGACTGTTAACACATTATGAATACTACAAGATATCGTACTGTTGTTACAGATATTGCATTGGGACGTATATTACAACATATATGATAAGTATTCGTGCTGGTGTGTCGGGTCTTATGTGAAGAGGGTAGTTTTCAGAGTTTTGCGGAAGGTGGTGAGGGAGGCCTCCCCTCGGATAGTGGGAGGTAGGGCATTCCAGTGAGTGGGCGCGAGATAGGGGAAGCTGGATCTGCCCGCTTTTACTCTTTTTACTAGTGGCACTGAGAGCATGTTGGTGTACGGTGATCTGGTTGGCCTGGTAGTGGAGACGGGGTGGATCCTTTGAGAGAGGTATGCTGGAGCAGTGACGTGAATGCACTTGTGGGGCAGTGTCAGGGCTTTGAATACAATCCATTCCTTTATTGGGGGCCAGTGGGCTAGTTTTCTGGCTTCAGAGATGTGTTCTCTTTTAGCAATGCCTTGGGCTGCCCGGAGAGCATTGTTCTGTATTACTTGTAGTCTCTCTAAGTTTTTGTTGGAGGTTCCTAGAAAGAGTACGTTGCAGTAGTCTAGCCTAGAGCCGGTGATGGCTCTGGCTATGTTGGTGCAGTTCTCTTTGGAGAGAAAGGGTCTGACTGCGTTGATAAGTTTGGCATGATATGCAGCTGCTGAGGCTATTGCGCTGACTTGTCTATCCATGGATAGGCTGGAGTCCAGGTAGACTCCCAGAGTTTTGACAGAGTCGGAGACCGGAATTTTAATGGAGTCAATGGTGAAGTGGCTGAATTGGGCATCTAGATTTTTTAGTGTGTCGGGCGAACCTACCAGGAGGAGTTCCGTCTTGTCAGAGTTGAGGCATAGACCGTTGTCTGCCATCCAGGCTTGGATGGTGTTGTAGAGGTTGTTGAGGGTCAGGGAGTCAGTGTCATAGTTCCCTGTGAGAGTGAGGAGGATCTGCGTGTCGTCGGCGTAGTTGGTGTAGGATATGCCCATAGCGTCGAGGATGAGGAAGAGGGGTCGTGTGAAGATGTTGTATAGGGTGGGGGAGAGACAGGAGCCTTGGGGTACACCACAAAGTATAATGGTTGGTGATGCGGCGGCTAGGTCAGAGAATACTTGTATGGTTCTGTCTTGTAAGAAAGAGGTGATCCAGGCTGTGGCCTCTGGGGAGAATTTGGCAGTGGAGAAAAGGTGGTGGCATAAGACATTATGATCCACGAGGTCGAAGGCTGCGGATAGGTCAAGGAGTAGGAGAAGTGCTGGTTTACCCAAGTCTCTAGCATCGTCCATCTGGTTTTTCAGGTCAAGTAGGGTGGTTTCGGTCCCGTGTCTGGGGCGGAAGCCAGATTGGCGGAGTCCAAGGAGTTTGTTCTCTTCAATGAAGTGCTGGACCTGCAGGTAGGCTGCTTTGTCCAATATTTTGAGCAGGAATGGGACAGTGGTGATGGGTCTGTAGTTGTTGGGGGAGGTGGGATCGAGAGTTGGCTTTTTCAAAAGAGGGCGTACCCAAGCTTCCTTGAGCGAGGCGGGGACTTTCCCTGTGGTAAAGGAGGCTTTCACAAAGGCTGTTAGGAAGGGAGCTAGCGCTTCCGTGCAGTCTTTGATAATGGAGGCTGGGCATGCGTCACCTTTGCAGTTAGAGGGTTTGATGTTCCTCATTATGTTGATGATGTCTTTTTCCTGAATGGGTTTGAAGGAGAAGGGTAGGGGGGGATCCGGGGCAGGTGGTGGGATGGGGATATGCTTATTTGGTAAGGCTTGTTTAGTGGCTAGTATTTTGTTTTTGAGGAGGCTTAATTTGGTTAGCATGGCCGTTTGTATTTCATCACACTAGTCTTTGTCTTTGGTGAAATTCTGGGGGGCGGGAGTGGGTGTCTCGAGCTCCCTGAAAATGGCGAAGATTTCTTTTGTGCTAGATTGGGCTTCCGAGATTCTGTATTCAAAGGATTTGGCCTTTGCTTGGGTGATTGCCTTTTTGTGTTTGGTGGATAGGGCTTTAAAGATCATCTTGTCTTTTTCAGAGTGGGACGTTTGCCACTGTGTGAGTGCGGCTTTTTTCTCATTTCGGAGTGTGAGGAGGTCAGGGGTGAACCAAGAGTTGGAGTGGGTAGTGTCTTTGGATTTGCGAGGTTTGAGAGGGTCAATGGAGTTGATAGCTGCTTTAATGGCAACATCATAGGTTGTTGCGAGTGTTTCTGGGTCTGATGAAAAAGGTGGTCTGAAGGCTGGGCCTTGGAGGAAGGGCAGTAGCCTTTCCTTCGTGAGCTGGCGGGAGCTTCTGGCGAGGCAGGGTGGGAGCGGTTGAGGTGAGGGGGCAGCAGGGGAGCTGGTGGTGAGGATGCTAAAGGTGATGATGTGGTGGTCAGACCATGGGGTGGGATTGTTTCCTGTGATGATGAGTGGGCAGTTGTGCTGTGCTATCCAGTCGAGTGTTCTGCCCTGGGTGTGAGTTGGGCTCAGGATGGTGTTCTTGTAGCCTAGAGCATTGAGGGCAGAGTCAAGGGATTTGGCTGCTACGTCCTTGCTAACCGGGAGCCCTAGGTTGACATCCCCAAGGAGAATGGCTTTAGACTGTTTTTTGAGGTTGTCAGAGAGGAGGTGGATGAGAGAGGCTTGAAAGTCTCCTGTTGGGCCTGGATGGCGGTAGACAGTGTGTACAGTAATGGTGCAGTGGGGAGAGAGGGTTATTTTGACTTGGAGGTAGTCGCTGTTGTTGTTGGTCAGGGATTTCTCTACCTTTCTGATAGAGAGGCAGTCTTTGGCAATATTTGCTACACCTCCACCTTTGGAGAGGCGATCTTGTCTAGTAATGGAATAGCCAGGGGGAAGGGCGAGGGAGAGTGCGGGGCCGGAGGCCTCATGTAGCCATGTTTCTGAGATCATGAGTAGATCTAAGTCCTGGGAGGTTAGGAGGTCGTGGATGTCTACAGTGTGGGCATTGATGGACCTAGCGTTAATCATGGCGCATTTCAGGTGGGGTTCAGTAGTGGTTGGGGGGGGGGGTTCATGATGAAAGAGGGTGAGGTGGAGGGGGGGGTTGCGCTCTGGGTGTTAGGCGAGATACACAACACAGATTTGACACTGGGGGGCTCATTTTCAGAGGTAGTGGACACATGTGGCATAGCATTTGGCACAATAGCATTCAAAATGGTGGTAGAAGAATTGCATACCGCAGATTTTACACTGGAGGGCTCATTTTCAGAGGTAGTGGACACATGTGGCATAGCATTTGGCACAATAGCATTCAAAATGGTGGTAGAAGAATTGCATACCGCAGATTTTACACTGGGGGGCTCATCTTCAGAGGTAGTGGACACATGTGGCATAGCATTTGGCACAATAGCATTCAAAATGGTGGTAGAAGAATTGCATACTGCAGATTTTACACTGGAGGCTCATTTTCAGAGGTAGAGGACACATGTGGCATAGCATTTGCCACAATAGCATTCAAAATGGTGGTAGAAGATTTGCATACCGCAGATTTTACACTGGGGGGCTCATTTTCAGAGGTCATTTCATTGTATTTAACTGTGTTTTGCTTTTCTGGAGTATTATATTCATTTTTTGTTAGTAGCTGAACTTAGACAGGCTTAGACAGGCTGATTTGATTTCTCAATTGCCATTTATTTCATTTAATTTGATTTAGGTGATTGTTTGGTATGGATATGCCGTCTGAAAGATGAGTGTATGAGAGTTTTTAGAGGTGTATGCAGTTTTCTTCTTTATCTCTTTTTTTGTGTATATGTGTGACATCCATTGTACAAATTATTATTGTTTACGATAGATGGGTGTTGGACAATTACTATTGTGTTTGACACATTACATTTGTATAATGAATATTTAGACTCCAGTAATGGATTGTTTTATAAACAATGCATTTACTATATAAATTGACTCATGGGATATTAATTGAATTTTTTGATGTTCTAAGATTTTAGTGTCTGGTTTTCTCATGAGACATGTGATCATTAATTTAAAAAAAAAAAAAATCTGTTTAATCAAAAAAGGTTTTTACAAAGAAAAGCATTACCGATAGACAGTCTTGTTACCTTGCATTTCTTACTACAGAAGCATGATAACTACGGCCTCTTTTGTACCCCTGTATATATTGGTGCTGACCAGGTATGACTGAAGTTTGACACACCTGGTGTCCCTGTTCTTTTGTTTTTTGTGTTCCAGGACCTTTCAGGTCATGCAATTTTGGACACTCTGTGGGCTGGATATTGTAGCACAACTTCCATTAGGCCAATGGGCAGGGGCAGTGTGTTAGTTGTGATGCATAGAGAAACTCTAACCATTAAACTCTCCCCCGGTTCAAAGATCCAGAATTGCAAATTTCGAAACATCCTTATCTGTGTCCACTCCTCTTATGTCAACAACTTACTTATACTCTACTGTCCCCCCAAGTATGATCATCTATTCTTTAGTAGCCTTATGTATACTGTTGTCTCCTTAACCAACATTGTGACTTCACTATTATTGGTGGGGAATCTAAACTTAGATGTTCACAACCCCAGATACACGTTTGCTCTACAGCTCAAGCAGCATTTGTAAGATCTAGGTTTCTGACAAAGTACACATAATAGGGATCATTCTTTGGATTGGGTGTTTGCATAAGATATTAGCCTTGCTGAAGGCTCCTGAGTTGAATGGATGGATCATACCATCCTCTCCTTTACAATTTGTTTGAGTTGTTTTATCTTGCCCCGGTTCGTTAATAAGTTGGTTATCTCTTTAAGAGATAAGTGTAAACTCAGAGCTAACACATTACATTCTTTCTCCAGCATGGGGTCTGGCATGGATTCACATGCTCATGAATATTCCCTGTCATCAGGCTGGGAATCCTTGGTAAAAGAAAAAACAGTTTCACTTTCACTTTAAAACTGTATTTCTCCTTTAAAGCAATGACTGTCCTTTGGGTCATACTGCACCCAACCAATGACAGTCCTCTCCCTAAGCTCCACCCCTGGTGGCCATCTTCAGATGTTTACTGCACGCTTCAGTGTTGGGAGTCCACTTAGTGCGCTCCGAGATTTTGTCCAAATATTTTGAGTTTTTGGTAACATTCACAAGGTTTTTGACAGATTTTTGAAGTTATTGTTCGACCGAAGGTCGACTACCAGCAGCGAGGATCTGCTGTCAGTGAAGATCATACTTCATCAAGGATCTTTCATCGGATCAGAGAAGGCCTAGACTTGGGCCTAGTTTGCACCTTTTCATCATGACCGAAGAGATGCCTTTTCAAACTTTGCACGAAATGTGGACTAAGGAACACTTTGGGGAGGATCGACACCACAAAATGTCTTCAGTGCCTGCATCCGGACCATGATGAGGAGGGATGCAGGTCTGACATGGTTTTTCGAAGAATACCAAGAAGGACTACTACAGCAGGCTGGTGGCATGGTTAAAATCGGGTAAGGCCTTTGACTTGGCCTCTGGGCATGAGCACACTTCTTCCAGGACCGGCCCGTCCAGCGATCAAACTCCCTCAGATAAGAGCTTGAGGTCCTTTGACGAGGCCCCGCCCACGGGGGTCCAAAGAAGGCAAGGCTGCACGCAATGGATCCCACTGGGTTAGCCACTACCACAGTCGGCTCGGGAAGAACAAGGTTGCCATCACAACCACATCCACAGTGAGCCTGCTGGCCAGGGTAGCACACTCAAAGAGAAAGTCCTTGACCCCTTTGAACATCTGCTTGGAGGTGGGAGAAAGGAGAAATCCAAGGTGGGCCCTTCGCTGCCTCCATCGACGTCTCACCCAACCGAGACAACACCATCCTCAACTGCATCATCAATGGCCATATCGACGACGACCGCGGTTGCCACCCCATCGACGACCACTACTTCTTCGAAAGGAGGGCAGACCACGAAGGTGGTACCCACAGTGACAGCGATGGCTACCCTGCGGGTGTCCTTACCGGCACGGCGTGAGGTAACTGCCACGGTTTTGGCGAAGACCCCCGGAAACAGGACAGCAGCCTCTTACTCCCAGAGGTCTCAGGAGAGGGGAGGGAGTAGGCCTACGACGACCCCTAGGAAGGATACAGAGCACGGGGCTTAGCCAAGTGTGCCAGGGAACATTTATACTTGCTCTGATTAGAATGACGACCTGCTGGAGGGCTACTATTCAGACCATGAAGGGGGCAAAGGACCCTCAATGGAAGGTGGATCACCGCAGGGTAAACCATATTGCGTGCCGCTCCAGAAGAGAGGTACTTGCCTGGAGTCTCCCACTCTCATTCCTTTTACACCTCAACCCAGAGATGTGTTGCGGGACATTCTGACCACGCTGCACATGCTGGTATCAGAAATTCAGCAAAGGCTGCCGCCCACACCAGGTCCTGCTCTGCCTGGAAGTCATCCAAGACCGGTTCCCAGAAGTCCTTCTAAGAGCAAACACAAGTCAAAGGACCTTGCAGGTCTGAGGCGCCAACCAACACCATTGCCACCACCACCTCCACCTTGGGTGTTGACCCAGACACGGGACCCTGCCACGCACATGGATTTGGGCATGGATACGGCGGCTACAGCGACCGACACCGACAAAGCTGAAGACTTTGTGCCAGCGAACGGAAAGCCAGCAAGCGCAGATGACCTGCACAGGGCCTCTTCACAGGATGATATCGGCTCCTTCTATTCAATGATGTCGAGGGCCTCCAAACTCTTTCAACTGGTGCCTGATGAGAAGAAAAGGGAAGGTTTCCTTTATCAATGCCGCGAGTCCACCCGGAAGACCATCATGTCAGTTTCTTTGTTGGATGATATCTGGGATGAAGGCCTAGCACTGTTGAAGAATCCGAACACCGCCCTGTCCAAACGGGACAAGCTCAAAAAGAAATACTGAGTCCCGTACTCAGCCCCCAAGTGCCTGAGGTTCCAGCCTTCATCAGACTCTATGGTCTCAGCCATGGCCAGGAAACGCTCTGCAAATCTGTCGCCTCATTCATGGTAACCCAGGACCAGGAGGGGAAGAAGCTGGACGCTATTGCTAAGAGGATTATCTATACGGCTGCCAGCACCATTAAGGCTGCTAATGCATTGGCCATTTTGTCGCGCTATGACCGGGAGCTCTGGTATAAACTGAGACCTATTCTGGACTTCCTACATGATGACAAGGAGGCAAAAGTTCTTGAACTGTTCCAGGAAGGGGAGATGGCCTCAGACCACGCCATCACAGACACCGCATTCCTTCAGATGGGAAACGGGGTGTCTCTTCGTCGGTGGGGATGGCTGAAAGCCACCAACTTCAGGCCGGATGTTCAGTCAAACGCGTTAGACATGCCAATTGACAGGGAAAACCCATTTGGCAAGACGGTCGACGATTCTCTTCAAATCATCAAGACTGACATGGCGACGGCACGTTCGCTGGGCACCCTGCAGCAACATCTGTCTAGTCCTTTCGTTCCTCAAGGGGAAAACCTGGCAGGTCAGCGAAAGGCTACTCCACCTAATATTGGCAGCCTTCCCATCCATGATGCAGAAGGCATACAGAGGCCGCTCGCAGACACACGGCAGCGGAGGACAGCGCTGGCACTGCCCACAAGAAACACATGTAGCTGCTGACCCACGGTTGTTTCCCTTTTGGCGTATTTATGATTCTATTTTTTAAAGGTCCTACAATGAAACTATCTCTGTGACACTTTAAAAAGCTACTTTGCCCTCTTTGCAGAAAAATGTCTCTCTCTCTCTCGATTTCTCTCTCTCTGTCTCTCACTTGCAATGGAAGTACACAGATCGAACAACTCCGTTTATAAAAAGCAACACTCTCATTTTCAGGAATATTCTCTTATAACAGTGTTTTCCTCCACGTATATCTGTGTTATGCACTGTGTAGCAGGTCTTTTAGCTATTTCTATGTTTGGATTTAGCATTTATTTAGGTTATACTTTTATATGGGGTGGTCATATAAAAGGGGGGAATAAGACATGAAAACATCACAAATGGTTCGTTAACTTATAGTTCTTTTGGGTCCTTAACACATCACACTCCTGTAAATATATCTTTATTAAATGAAACAAGTAGGGTGAATTATACCGCAGCCACGATATGCAGCCTAATGCATCTGTTAACAATACACCTGTCAACCACCTCAACACAGGGAAGCTTACAAATGTACTGATGTTGACATTTATATCTGTGCTTTCTGACATACGTGGAAATTATAGTTTATCTCCTAGTGCATCAAATTGTACTGTTTCAAAATGGTTTAAAAGATAAATTAGAAGGGTCAAGTATGTTCAGTACCGAGGACGTGGGTTGGACACAATAGAAGATGTGCACCATCAAGAGTTATGCAATATTTGGTATGCATATATGAGCTCAGTGGGGAAAAAGAAGGTAAATGGGAGCATTATGTTTGCTCCCTGATTCCACACGCGTCAGGTGACCCCAAGGTATTAATGCCACAGGAAACAACAAAATTGGAGGCTCAATGTTTACTTCATCTGACTTTGTGCAAGCTGCGAAGCACTTTCCAGGCACGAAGCGTGCAACTTGAAATAGCGGATCCTGCGATGTGCCCAAAACCCCAAAAGTGAGCAGTGCTAGCAAAGGCTGTATCTAAAGTTGGAAGGCATGAGTTTTGCGGCAAGCAGATGGAAAAAAAACAACCATGAGCTGCATTGCGTGAGGACTAGTAGGATTCAGAGAAGTGATCCAAAAGATGAATAGTGTACGCGGTGGGTACTGGAATGAGCAAATAGCAAAACTCACTCAACTGAAAAACCAGTGAAGGTACAAAAGCAGGAAGAAAATGAACTGTTTTTACAATAAAGGAAGCGTCATTATGGGGGCCAATAGTAGGTGCAACAAGACATTATGCATTCCAGATCTCAAAAAAGGGACAGTAGCAGTGATGGATAACTATTGGGTGTGTGGCCTGCAGGCATTTCTGCACCTCCTGCCATCCTGGAGGGACACCTGCTCGCTGGCCTCGTTGCACTCAGCACTCCTGGTGGTTCCCGAAGAACATCTAATAGTGGGACCAGGTGGCTTGTCTGCCCCAACACCTACACCAGTGTCTGACGTAACTACTGCAGTGCCCCGCAGAAGCCTGTATTTCGTATCTTGTCAAAGAAGGAGAAAAAAGAATAATTGTGCAGAAGGAGAAGGTCAAATTATATATTGCAAGATTCCTCATAATTACTGATAGAATACCAGATCAATAGAGACAAAAAGAAATCTTTTTTGCATTATTGCTGCTACCGGGACTGGAGACCGCCACAAATCCACATAGCTCCAGACCGTGCAGTGGAAAGTGATCTAGCTGGCCAATGACACTGAACAAGGCCTCAACACGATCAAGATTGAAATGTGAGCAATCAGGATCATGACGTTGCAGAATCGCTACGTGCTACACCTCCTCACGGCCATGGAATGAGGGGACTGTAAAAAGATTGGCGATTCACATTGCACCTACATACCTCCTAATGACACAGAAAACGAGTCCCTCACCAATATAATAGGGGGTCTGCACGTTCTTGGCACTCAGATGCAAACGGAAGCTGGCATACAAGAGACTGATTGGTTTGACAACCTTTTTTCATGGGCACCGTCCTGGATGGGGGTAATCATGAAGATGTTGATTCCTGTGATCGTGTTTGTGATCTTTTTTTTATTGTGCAGTTAGTCACATAAAATGACTTTTTACACATTTTATGTCTTGGAATTTTGTTAACAAATCTTTAGTATACAAAAAAATATATAAAATCATGAAGTGCATAAAATAAAAAGAAGAAAAAAAAGAAATACATAAATGAAGGCGATTCCATACTTACATTACTTTCAACATTTTTCAGTGACAGAGATTTTTATGAAATTCAATTCATTTAATAGTTTAAACAATGCGATGGACAGTGGGAGCTCCTTTCCGGCTGAAACCCTATGACAAAAATCCTGAGTGGAAATCCAGTCTATATTATGAACAAAATATGAGAAATATTTTTCTCTGAGTGCAAGAATGGCTGTACATGATATCAACAAATATTTCATGTCCTGGAGGAACCCTTCACCGCACAAGGTACATTCACCGGCATAGCGTTCTAGTTTTTGCCAGATTTGTTGCGTTTTGTTTGTTTTAACCAAGTTTAAGCGAAGACGTAATAGCTCTGCACGCCAGGCAGGATTAGGGAATCTTCTAATATAAGGAAGAACATACTTACTGTATTTTTCACATAATGTGACATTTTTAGTGTTCTTCAAATGACTAAATGAGGCCCTAGTTTTTATCCAGTCGGCGCGCATGACAGCACATTTCACCTTATCAGGATTTCCTATTAAGATCTTACTAGTGCATTTACAATTCTCTAGGATCTTTTCAGCATCATATTGAATGTTAGACAGATAGAGGTTCTTCTGTGTGAGAATATAATCATCAATATTCTCATACAGAGATGGCTCTTGAGGAATTAGATTTAATTTATAGAGTGCAAGGACTTTCCAGTTAAAATAACAATGCAGAGATTGTAAACCCAGTTTATATCTCAGCCTTGAGATGGGTAGGGACAAGGGTAGAGATAGTGTCCTTTTCCATAAACGTCCCTCGAGACGGTCCCAGTTCATATTACGAGCACTGGGATTGCATTCCATGCCCTATAAAATAGCTGGAATAATTTTACCTTTATATAATTTTATCAAAGGCATAAGAAAGAATCTACAAAACAAGTTTTTTTGATTGACACATGTATTGGTGTATTTTACTCTCAAGTCCTACTGTTAAGTCCTGCAATCACTGATTAGATCTAAGATCGAATCCCAAATATTTAACTTTTTTTCTATTGCGATTACCTGATGGTTCATTCACCAATGTAATTTAGATTTCCTTTTAGTTGATTTGCCAAACATTATTATACTCGATTTAGCAGGATTGATAACCAAATCATTTCTTTTAGCATATACCTCCATCGCTGAAATTAGATTTTGGAGCACTACCGGAGTGTTGTCAATTAGGGTTATGTTATTGGCATGAGCTAAAAAAATGAAGTTTGCATTTACCTATAGAAGGGGAAACAAAGATATAATTTGGTGATCTTCTGCACCTGCCATCTGGGGCTTCGATGTTGCGCCTAAGAAGTGTCTAGCAGTGCAATGATGATGGTTTCAATTGGGGTACAGGAGGCACCTCGTGGTACAAAACATAGCGCGTACAAACTGATGACCCAGACAAACCATGCATGGTCGCATTAGAGCAACGTCTTCACCCTCCAGACACCACCACAATTCTTTCTCCCACCTGACCCTGAAAATTACACAGAACACTGGGTAGATTTAGCAGGGAATGGGGGGTGTATAAATATGACATGTACTTATGAGCAATATGCACAAGCAGGGAACAGTTTACGGTCCGTATGCAAAGCGTGGGTACCAAAGGATGGGTCAATGCCATACTTGGAAGCTGAAAGATTGGAAAGGGAAAGAAGGATAAATGAGGATGAGAAGATTACACAGGTGTTTGTTAATGTAGTATTAACGAAAGGGCGGGATGTTGGGAAGGGGTGACGTTTCGCCCCAAACCTCCAAGAGCTTTCGGATGTGGCAGAGGCCTAGAAGTGTACATTAGGGGATCAGGGGGGCTACAGGGGCTGGGGGGCGTCGCCTGGGGCTATAGTGCAGGGAGGATGGTGTATGCTTAAGCTTTAAAATACATTGGCCCTCATTACGACCCTGGCGGAATTCGAAAAACGATGGCGGAAATGTAATACCGCCATCGAATACCGCTCGTTGCGATTATGACCCGTCACCATAAAGTACGATGCCATTAGCGACACCGTAGTGAACGCCAAAGCTAACTGCACCAAGTACGCGCACGCGCGCCTTGCAAAACCGTAATTACCGCCATGGCGCAATGGTACGCGAATTCTGACCCTAGCGGACATTTACTTAACGCCATCAAGCATGGCGGAAAGTACCATTCCGCCATGGTGAGAATTACGGCATCGCGAACCAACCGTAAATGGCCCTACTGAGTGCCTGTACTCCACTCCCTGCCCACATTGCACAACTCCTCGTAGGCGCAATGTAGTCACACTATGCAACCAGTGAAATGTACAAGTCACCCATGCATGCCAACGAACAAATGCATGCAGGGGCTCCAAGTGCCTTGTGAGTGGCCATCCATATTTGGCATGTCACCATTGCCGTACTGATGCAGCACAGGCATGTGAAGGTTCAAGTACACCAAAATGAACTGAAATATTCCATGAGACAAAACAACAATAATCCCCCATCGCTTGCCACCAGTGTAAATCAACATTCAAAGCAGTATCCTGAGGGAGACTGCACCAGCCCTGTACTCTTGCCAGTAGACAAACCAACCATCAGCATAAGCATGTACCACACAAGTTGGCAGAGTGACTGAGCAGCCAGGCTCATCTCAAGAGGGGCCAATGGGAGCTGTAGGGCACAGATGGCACGAATACAGAAGCAATTCCAATGGACCTGACCTCAGTCTCCCTCCAAGAAACGCACGAAAACACAGGCACCTGTGACCAGCCATTTTCTGATAATCCCATCATTCCACCAATCCACCTGGCTGACCGGCATCTGTTGCACAAAAGCTAATCCCCCGCCCCTGAGCATGACATCATAAAAACAGTCATAATGGCAGCCCCTATCCCTGACCTTACTGGGCTTCGTAGGCAAACGCGGCCAGTACAGTACCACACAACTCTACTCAGAAGCCGGAACCCAATGCAGATCATCTCACAATACATCGCGCCACAAATCGGAATATGCTACATTACTAGCAAAGAATAACGCTACACGGTTAATATCTGAATATAAATTTAATGCACATCAAAATCACCAAGCCCATACAGCTATTTGCTCATAAACTCCCAAATAATTTTCATTACTGTGGGCTGCATCCGCAATAAATGACCAGCTTCTTCTTGTGTGACGCCCTGTTCCTTCATGGTACACAGGGGCTACATTTACGTTCAAAAAGGCAACATGGAAGCGCCTAGAACCGCAGGGCCGTCCCATGAAGTAGGCACTAGTCCAGCTGAAAGGTTGATATGTTGCTCCTAGCCACTAGTACTGCGTAAGGGCATGTGGCCCATTGGCGATCGTCCCATAAGATCGTAATGGTGCTCCACTGATTAACTCGAAGCTGCAGGTGTCGACTGTAAAAGCCATCTGCAGGAGTGGCGTACAGATGGCAGCGGCAAAAGGGGAGGAGATACCTGTCACCCAAATGAAAAAAAAAATAATAGTATGGGCATCCGAACTTCATATGTATTACTCACTTCATTCAACACACTAAATCTACAACCATATGCATGCTAGCCCACTCAAAAGGATTAATTTCACCCAAAAATCACTTGCAAATCATAACGATATAAATCGAGGTGAATACACTATTACAAACGAGTGTTTGTGTGCATGCGTCTGTTAAAACAGAATCCATTAGATGGGATTAGTAACGTGCATAGACACAAGTGTTTGAAGGCGCGTCGAGACAGGGAGGGTTCAACAAGGGCAGATAGACGATGGTCCCACTATGGCAGCTGTGCATCACATAGCGCAGGGGAAGGGGATAGATTCCAAAAAGCCATGTACATGGCAAACTCTCAATTAAATCATCTGTCCATGCATCCATTCATCATTCCCTCATCCCGGTATAAAAACGCCTGAATATTTACTCACATAACATTTGAAATTTCCATTGAGTCTGTGCGTAATGCAGTCTGCAAAATCCACTGTGCTCCTGCCCGGATTTCTAGTGTAGTGAAGTAACATGTATTTGGGAACGTCCTGCCTTATCGTCCACTACGCTATTGCGCATCCCATTCAATTCATATCAATCATTGCATTCTCGTCATGGGCCCTGTCCCAAGGACATTCAACAATAGAACGTTATATTTCCAGTCAGACCTGTGGGCGTCTCCTCGCCGCTAGTTGAAAACCAAAAGCGCTGTCCTTCGAATTCCTCATTTGCAACATCACGTCGAAAAGGCATCTGTGAACGCTTGAATTCACAAATACATCTATGTAGTGCGGCTGTGTGTGAAAATGGTAACTGGCTTCAATCACTAATGGGACTCCCCGCCCGTCGGTGAACGTCGGTGCAAATATAGTATGTGAAACAATGGGACCATAGCAGAATTAACATATAAACCAATATTTCACTGCCATCGGGATAAAATACATGATTGTAATTGCAAGATGCCATGCGTCAAATTGCAGCGTTGTGTGCGGGACGTGCTCGCCCAAAAGTTATTGCAGCTGGCACAGGTGGAATGAATCACCACAGGTGGAGGCTATACAGCCTGAAAACACATAAATTGCACACCCAACCCCCTCCCACAACCACACCCACTCCAAAATGCTACCGACAGGACTAGCGATGTTGGGCCTGGGGGACCTGATAGCACTGCAAGTACTCCAACTTCAAGAAGAAGACGAACACCAACTACTACAACAACCGGCCGCACAGAGGAGACGCAGGAGGAGGAGGAGGAGGGCAAGGCAGGGGCAGCAAGGCCCACCAGCACAGCCACTACCACCACGCAGGCAGCCCGCAATCCCACGCCTCCGAGCTAATCCGTTCAACCTCACTGCTGAGCAGATCCACACCCTCTACCGTTTGGACCGGGACACCATAACCGCCATTGTCAACATGACACACGCTGACCTTGTCAGCATGATAGATAGCCCAACAGCCATCCCACCCCTACTGAAGGTGGTGTCTGTACTCCACTTCCTGGCCACAGGCACCTACCAGCACACAGTCGGACAGTTGCATGGCATTTCACAGCCACTATTGTCACGGACACTATTCCAAGTGCTTGATGCCCTCCTGAAGCACACAGACGACTACATCTCTTTACCACGCTCGGAGCAGGAGATTACAAACACAAAAGTGGGATTCCATGCACTTGGCGGCATACCGGGTTGCATTGGTGCCATCGACTGCACCCATGTGGAATTGGTTGTCCCACATGCCATGGAGGTCCAGTACCGCAACCGGAAACAATATCATTCTATCAATGTACAAATGGTGTGTGACTCCAACAGGATCTTTACACATTGTTGTGCCCGATTTCCAGGATCAACCCATGATTCTATGGTCTTGAGGAACTCTACAATACCACGCTACATGGAGCGACACGCAGGGCACCGATCCTGGCTACTCGGTGAGTCTCATTTAATGCATGAGAATGTGGGGTAGGTGATGCGTCAATGACCTGGCAGGAAGGGGGGGGGATGCGTACGTAGCAATGTCATTCCACAAACATTCTTTATTGTCCACATACAGGTGATGCCGGGTATCCACTGAAGAGATGGCTCCTTACACCAATCCGGAACCCACAGAACCAGCATGAGGAGGACTACAACCATGCCCACTCACGTACCCGTGTAGTCATAGAACAGGCATTCGGCCTACTGAAGGCTCGTTTCCGCTGCCTCAGCAGGTCTGGCGGGGCACTCCTGTACCGCCATGAGAAGGTTGCAAAGATGGTCATGGCATGTGTCATGCTACACAACATGTGCGTACGTAGAAATGTGGCCATGCCCCCTGACGCAGAACTGCAAGCACCTGAAGATGGTCATGATGAGGGTGGGGATGTGGCAGCACCTCAAGGAGTCCGCGAGGCACAGGAGGCCCGTGAAATTCGTCAGAATCTCATAGATGCATGCTTCTAGCACTCACGCCTGGTGGCTGTTACATGGATACGGGACTTGTGGCACTGTGTGTGTCTGGAACATGCACAATGTGGACTGTACGCCAAGAAAGGCCTCGTACACAAAGATCAATGTCCACACATCTCATTGGATGAATATGAAGAAATGTATAGCAAATGTGAAATGATATTACACACCCAATCGACCCGCAACCCAAAAAAGCCCAACACACCCCCTCCACCCTCCTACCTCCCCCCCGAACACCAGTGTCCAAAGATGCTCATTGTCAGTGGGCAGACGCTATTGCAAGCCCCCTCTCCGGGTATCAGGGGCACCCCTGCCTGTGGAGCGCAGGTTCCTCCCAGATCTACGTTGGGGGCTGCCCTGGATGGAACTTGCAACGGATGATGTCTCTGCCTGCTCACGTCCATGCATGTCCCTAAGGGTTTGTGAGAGCTCAGTGAGCACACGGCGCACAGCGGCAAGTTCACCACATACGTCTTTGGACGTCGCATGCAGTTCCCCCCTCAGGCTCTCGGTGCTTCTCTCCATTTGTCCCCTCAGGCTCTCGGTACTTCGCTCCATTTCTGCCCTAAGTGTCTCAGTAGATGTTTCAATGGCTGCCTTAGAACCCCCACATTCAGCAGCATGCTCCTTGAGGAGCGTGGCCAGTTGCTGCTGTTGCACAATCATCTGCTCGAGGGACTGTTGCCTCTGCTGGGCCATGCCCATTTGCGGTGGTGTCACAGAGGGGCTGATCACCTCATGTTGCCTTGCCACAGGCCTTGTGGGGGTTGGCCAGTCGTCGTCTTGTGGGTGCCCCTGCGTGGTTTCCTCATGGTGTACGGGATGAAACAAACAGGGGGATTAAGACAGGTCATGGATGGGTCCTACATCGACAGCACCGTTTTCTGTGTCGGAGCATGCTGGCATGAAAGCAGTGTCACCTATGGTGCTGCTGCCACCAGAAGCAGTGCCTTCTGTGGCATCCATTGGGGGGACCTGTGGTGCTGCTGTTGTGGACATGCTGGCTGCTGGGGTGCCTGTTGAAGTCCCCCCCAGTGTGCTGCCACTTGATTTGTGCTGCTGCCGTGTCTTGATCCGTGCAGCTGAGGTGGAGGGTCTTTGGCCGTTGGTCTTGGCCCTCTTTGCAGGTGTGCTGGTAGGGGTGTCCTGAAACTCGTCGTTTGAATCGGACCCTGTGGTGGAGTAAAGGAGGGCGAGCGTTATTTATGGGTCTGTGGAAATTGGAATGGCAATGTATCACATGCATTGAGGTGGTACCTGAGGGTGATTTGGGTGAGGGCCTTGGAGGTGGTCTCATTTTTGTGTGGATTGAGGATGCAGTTATTTTGCAGCCTGCAGTTAGGGTGTGCATGCTGCACATGTAGAGGGTGTTTTTAGGATTTTTACTTATTTATGTATTTAATCTGACTTTTAAAGGGCGCTATCATGGCAATGTATGTGGACGTTCTCCTGGACATGTGTTTCTATTGCACTATGGGGACACATGGTACTTCACATGATTGGACATTGTGGATTTAGCATTGTTTTATTTGGGCCACCTACCTGATTCTTCGGATGTCTGCACTCCTTTCTCCATCCCTCCGACTCCCTGTATGCTCTCCATTCCAATGGTGGAGGCACAGATTTCTTCCCAGGGGGTCAACTTGATGGGTGATTCCGATCCTCCCCCGGTAGCTGTGGCAATGTTTCGGTTGGCAGAAAGTATGCTCCGGACGCGTATCCGCAAGTCGTCCCATCGCTTTCTGCATTGCTGTGGGTTGCGGGGTGCGGTCCCCACCGCACTTACCCGCTGTGCCACCAGGGCCCATATGGCCTTCTTGTTCGCAAGTGCCGTCCTGGTCATTTGCGTCGAGAAGACGACGGCAGCATTCTCCTGGAGGGTCTCTGTGAGCACGGTGAGTTCCTCATGGGAGAAGTGGACCTGCCGCTTGCGATCGCACGCTTTTTTAGCAACTTTTCCCATATTTATTTTTTTAACTGGGGTGGCTAACGGGTTGGGATGTGTCTCAGGGTCGGGTTTTTAATGGTTGTGTTGGGATTCTGCTTTTATAGGTGTACGGCGTGCTGTTTCCCGTTCCGGCCCCATGTTTTTACTTCCGTTTCCGTATATTTACGGTGACCGTAATTTGCGCTGACCGCTCATTACGGTGACCGCTAAGATGGGTGGCGGAATTGCACCTGGGGCGGCGTACGACGGCGGTAAGGGGCGTTTTGGGGTCATTTCCGCCATCGCGGACTTTGCACTTCCGCCATGGCGTAATGCTCGTGCCCGATGGGTCAGAATTAGCCGCACTTTACTCCATCGTGCAATGGCGGAAACGCTATTTACGCTATGGCGGTCATGTCAGTTACTTTCCGCCAGGGTCGTAATGAGGGCCATTGGGACTTAGACACCATCTTATATATTAGCAGCCATATTGACATTGAGGCTTGGCTTTGCACTGCAGCCAGAGTCACAGGCTGAGCTACAAACATGGAAATAAGTGTATGCATGCGGGAATAGGGAATATGGTGTAGCATGGGCACTGGTGCGAAAAGCAAGAGCTGCAGAGACTCATAGACCTTTCGTTGTCTCATGTTGCTAGCATTCATATCCCAGAAGGAATGCGCCCTTCAAGGCCACAAAATGGTTGAGAGCTCTCTGCAAAACCCCAAATCGATCAGAAAAGATCAGAAAGCAGGGACCAGTTGCCTTCAGCATAGGTCACTTGATTTGTGCTGCGAGGTGCCGGGAGGTGTAAAACAACATAGCCAAAGCTTGTGTAGGAATCTGTTCACTGTAAATTGGATTGATGGGTATGTAAACATGTACATCAATTGTATTGTAGGTGGAACCATCACCATTGACATTCATTCACTACTCCAGAGAATGTGTCTTTAATATCTTTTATAAGGTCAAATATGTGTTGAACTGCTCCAGGTTGAAGTTTACGTTCTAATTCTTGTAACATTTCTGCAGGATTCTTTTTTTTATCAATGTTCATTTTCCATATCAAGCCACATTTAAATTATGTGTAGAAAACCCCCTAATAGAATGGTAAATAGTAGTACACTGAGTCCCCAAAGAACAGGAAATATTGCAATCTTGCAGGTTAGTATACTGATGCATTGTAGAGTCATCAATATTTTGTATAAACTTTATTTTTCAAACGACCCACTGAGTTCCTTTACATACACAACTTCCTGGATCTGCTGCAATCTAACTTCTTACCTCTGCATTCCTCAATGTCAGCAACTACATCTCTTCCACTCGCTACCCTAACTGTTCATCTATTCTTATTCTTCTAGATCTCTCTGCTGCTTTTGATACCATCATCCATTCTCCCCTTCTCTAAACACTCTCTATCTCCTAGAGACAAGGCCCTCATTTGGTTTGCTTTATATCTCACCCACAGACACTTTCAAGTGTCCTGGAACAGCCTTACCCCCCTATTCACCACCCCTACTGTTGGTGCTCCCCAAGGGTCAGCCCAGTGTCCAGTTGTCTTCACTCTCTATATCTTTGCTATTGGCCCCTTGATCTGCCATCTGGGGCTTCGATGTTGCGCCTAAGTAGTGGCTTCTCCTATTAACTCTTCGCTGATGATACTTAGATCTTCTTCTCCTTCCTTTCATGAACGGGCTACGGTCAAAACTTTCTGTTTCTCCACCATCAAATACTGGATGGCATCTCACTCACTCATGCTTAACTCCACCAAGACTGACATTCTCTACTGCCCATCCAAACATTCCATCTTCCTCTCCGCCTCTTCCCTACTCCTCTTCGACCCATCTCACAACGTTGTGCTCTTCATTTCCAAATCTGCCACTGCGGCCACACTTAATTTCCTCATCACCAGAAAATAAGACATCTTCCCTTCAACACTGCTAAGCACCTAATCTCCTTTTTGGTACTCTTTTGATCTGACTACTGTGCCACACTACTCTACGGACTTCCCAACTATGCTTTTTTTACCTCTCAACAAAGTCCTCAACTTTGCTGTTCTTACACTCTTCAACCTTCACCGCTTCACCTCCATCTCACTAGCCCGTCGTCAGTTAGGCTGGTTATCTATATGGCAGAGGGCAAAGTATAAACTCATTGTCATCTTCAAACCTATACACAGACTTGCCCCTCCACCTATCGTCCATTACACTCTCTACTCTCCCCCTCGCTCCCTACAATCATCCTTGGCTCACCTCCTTTCCACCCCTCGTGCCCCTTGCTCTCTCTCTCACTTCCTAGCCTCACTCCCTTACTCTGGAATGCACTTCCTCGCCATCTCTGCACTACTCACACTCTATCTCAATTTTAAATTCTACCTCTGCTCCTTTCTGAAGAACCACTTGCAAAGCATTCTACACCACCACTTCGCCCTGTTCTCCTCTCCCCCCACCTCTACGAAAACCCCATCGCACTTATCCCTCAACCCTTCATCCTAAAACTAGGCCCTTTCTCCAATATATCATGCGCTAATATTCTTGTCACTGGTTGATGTTTCTACCTCCCGAGCATCATCTAGTCTTACGTTCACATATTCTCACGCATTAAGGACACTAGTCCTCCGCTCTGTAAAATAATGTTAAAAAGTTTTGTAAGCATTTTTGAGCCAAAAATGCATTGTTTGCCATGTAATTCTCATCATATAAATGAATAAATATACTCTTTCAAATCAAATTATTACAAACCTAGATAAAGCCCATTCTACTACACCCATAATGCGCGCCACTGATCATGAGTTAAAGCAACAGATATTTAGAAACCAAGGACCACAGGATCCTTGTGAAATAATAGTGATTTCTCAAACATTAAGAATAATACAAACAAATTAACCTTTGTGGAATACAGTTCGGGACAACAGTAATACACAACAGGTGTAGCATACAAGGCCACATCATGAACCATACTCTCAACATAATGTGTGCAATACAATACACTCCCAAGAATATATTCAGAGAAATATGAGTAATACACTCTGCATAATACACTTGGGATAAAACTCAAATGATACAATTCAGAACAATAGCCATACACAACAGGCTCTGCATGCGGTTCTATGTCATTTCATCGCGGGATGGTTTTTCGCTGGGTTTTTTACCACGATTTTTTTTATCGAAAAAACCCATCTAATTATTTATTTTTTGGGGAGGGGGGGTTCTCCCCCTAATCCCCCCATTTTCTAAAAAATGTGATAGGTTTTTTAAAAAAAAATTGCGGCAAAAAACCCCACAAAAAACATCCTGCGACGAAAGGACGTCGTACCATGCATGCAGGCACACTCCATGACCAACAATAATAAACTTGGAATAATATGCTCACAATAGAACACATGTAATACAAGTTAGCACAATAGGCAGAAACAGAAAAAAGAAGAGGAAATCGGTACACAAAATCAAGTTTTAAAAAGAGTTAAAGTTACTACCAATAAAAAAGGGAAATCTACAAATGTTCGGAGAGTCTTATTTAAAGTAGATACACTCACTTCAAAGGTAATAAAAATGTAAAGTATACAAAGGTTGGGAATGCCAAAGATAATATACAAAAATGTCAAATAAGTATTTCTCTAATACAAATAAATTCAATGCCACTACAATTTAAACGTTAACAGACACAGCACGACTACTATACAACACACACCTCAGTACCATAGATAAGTCTTGTGGAGTTTGTTCTGTTTTTGTTTATCCTGTCTCAGACTTAACTTTGGCTTTCTGGACATTATTATTTGTTTAAACAGCTCAGCAGACATATATCTAATTGCTTAGCTTGATTCTGAATTTATATATAATTGTATATGTGTTCTGGTGTACCTCACTGGAAAGGGCTTTGCCCTAACCTGCCAAAGAGATATTAGATCTAGAGAGAAAGGGGCCATGTTAATATGTAAATGACCACGCTTCACGCTGATGCTTGTCTTTATAGAGAGGCTTTATTTCTTTAGTTCATCCAAGAGAAAGGCCCCCAGCTGTGGCTGTCCTCCTGCTCTCAATCCTCTCTCTCTCTGCTGCTAGAATGTGGAACCTTTGCTTAATCATAACAACAAAGGTTCCTTGGTAACTAGGTTACATGGCAGCAGCTGAATTGATGTGATTGTAAACTCAATGAAGTAAATGTAACCACCTCAGGAGAGGATAGCAATTTGTGATCCACAGGTCATCCAACCTCCTCATATGGACCCCCATCAGGAATGTCTGGAGGTTCTGGTAGTTTTTTGACCACTTCCTGTCCTGCGGCTCCTAAACAGTGAAATAGGAGCGCCTCTTTGCGCTCATTGGAGAAATTGGGTCCAAATGCTGCCAGTGCATATTTTTGAAAACCCTCTTTCCAGTCTATCCAACGCACTCTGGGCTCAACCTCCCTTCCTTTTACCAAAATATAAGTATTTGCCTAAACTAGATAATAGATTTCATTGAACATAAGTAGTTCATTATTTACATAGTATCTGATACACCGCTATATGAAGAAATAATTAAATTGCTTTAAATACCTTGCAGTGCAGTTACAAGTTGTTGTTTACCTTTTTGCAAATTGCTATCCTCTCCTTGTTCCAGACCCCACCCCCTTTAACAAGCACCGAAGATCCCAAATCTTTAACAACTTGTTTGGGCTGTGAAAATATGGATGCACCTTTGCGCACCTTGGTGGGAAGTTTGATCTTGATCCAATCACCTTCCTCAAGACTGAATTCTCTACAAGCATTCTTCCTGTCATATTGCTCCTTGGATCTGACCCCAGATTCAAATATCTTCTCTCTCACTCCCTCCAGATCTATTCCTACGAATTTTGACCTTCCCATCCATGGCATTGACTTCTCTACCAGCATCATCAATTGATATAAATTTTTGATCTGCATTGACTTCATGTATTTGACTTGGGGCGGTATAAAAATTCCTACAGCATCTAGCCATGTGTCCTCTGACCCCACATTCATTACATATAATGTTTGATGCATAACATTCTTTGTCAGATGCTTTGTGATATAGACTCCCACATCTGAAACACCTCCTAATTGATGCACCTCTAGGATAACCAGAGTCCCTGCCACCCCTGAATGTAACATTCTCACTGGGCGACCCTCTGGTAGATGATCCTTGTCCCCATGCTCTGGTAAAGGGACCTTGGCGACCCTCAGGTCTCCTACCCATTTGCCAAGTGCGACGCGCAGTTGCCGCACCTCTCTGCATCACTCTCGAAACCTTATGTATGGCAGCTTCATTGTCATCAGTTTTGGGCTTATCTTGAGATGTATTATCCACTTGAAGCATTTGTATACATTTGTCTGTGTGTTCTATCATTTTCGCTATCTCAATTGCTCTATCAAGAGAAGGATTTCTTTCCTTCCATAACTCCTTCCTGATGTTATCATTAGAACACTTAATCATGAGTTGGTCCCTGACATGCTCATCTCGACAATGGTCAAATCTACATTTGATGGCTAAAACTCTAAGAGCAGTTACAAATTCCTCAATACTCTCTCCAGTTTTTTGAGTTCTCGTGGCAAATTTGTACCTTTCAAGAATTATATTTTCTTCAACACAGTAGTGTTTGTCTAATTGTGCTAATGTTTTCTCATATGGACCCCCATCAGGAATGTCTGGAGGTTCTGGTAGTTTTTTGACCACTTCCTGTCCTGCGGCACCTAAACAGTGAAATAGGAGCGCCTCTTTGCGCTCATTGGAGAAATTGGGTCCAAATGCTGCCAGTGCATATTTTTGAAAACCCTCTTTCCAGTCTATCCAACGCACTCTGGGCTCACCTGGTGTAGGCAGGAAGAAAATTGGGGCTGGGACGTTTGCCATGTTGTGAATTAATTAATGTCACCCCCAGGTAGGAAACCTTACACAGCCACACTGTCACTTACTTGTTCTTAAATTTTATAAGGTGTGATTTCAGGTGGAACCTGTGCTGATATTGTCAGCGCTGTCTGTGGTAGTTGCAATTTGTGATCCACAGGTCAGCCTCCTCCGTAATCCACAGGTGATCCAATTTGTGATCCACAGGTCATCCAACCTCCTCAATATTCGTGCTCAGCTCCAGTATGCTTTTATGGTTCTCTCCACTGCCAGGCACTGACTTCTTTCTTGGTGCTCCGCTCCAAAATGCGCTTTGCTGGTTTACTCCGCTCCAGGAGGATGGCCGTGTTTCTCGCCTGCTATTACACAACACATCTAGTGTAACACTCCGTCCATTTGCATCCAAACTGTGATCAATATTGCTGCAGTGTTGCTGCTGCTGGGGGCCTTTTCTCCTTGGCCCAATCCTCGTCGCCAATGTTAATATGTAAATGACCACGCTTCACGCTGATGCTTGTCTTTATAGAGAGGCTTTATTTCTTTAGTTCATCCAAGAGAAAGGCCCCCAGCTGTGGCTGTCCTCCTGCTCTCAATCCTCTCTCTCTCTGCTGCTAGAATGTGGAACCTTTGCTTAATCATAACAACAAAGGTTCCTTGGTAACTAGGTTACATGGCAGCAGCTGAATTGATGTGATTGTAAACTCAATGAAGTAAATGTAACCACCTCCTAACAGGCCATTGTACAGACATCCGACAACTCGACAGGGTTTATAAGCAATATGTTCTTGGTAAAGGGCAAGAACAAACAGAGACCAGAGATTAAATTGAGAAGTTTGAACACATCCATCATATAAAGAGATTTCAAGATGGAAGGTATCCATCTTTTGAGAGACGTTTTGCAATCAGATTATTGGCTGGTGAGGATAGACCTCAAAGATGCTTATTTAACGATCCCAATCACAGAGGAACATCGGAAGTTCCTCGAATTCTGGTGGGGAGGTCAGAAGTGGGAATTAACATGCCTCCCATTAGGCCTAGCAGCAGCGCCCTGGGCCTTCATGAAGCTAATGAGGATGGTGGTTAGTCACCCGAGAGAACAAGGCATCATGTTGATAATATATCTAGACAACTTCTGTCTGATGGGGCAGGACAAAAACAGGCTGGAACAACAAACAGAGGTAACAATACAACTGTTAGAGAACTTGGGATTTCTGATAAATTGGGAGAAACACGAGTTGCACCAGCCCAATCAATAGAATTCCTGGGTTTCATAATAGACACGAGAATGGCCACACTCAGCCTACCTATAGCAAAAGTAAATCTGATTAAGAAGGAGATCCGCTCAATGATAGCGAGGGAGGCATTGTCAATCAGAGAACTGCCCATATTGGTAGGGAGATTAGCTTCATCCATTCAAGCGATCTTCCCGGAGCCACTACACTGCAGGGCGCTATAGCACCCAAAGATCCGGCATCTACGAAAGGGCCTATCGTACAAACTAAAAGTACTGAACTCCTCCGAGGCGAAGGACAGACTATGGTGGTGGTTTAGACACATGGATGCCTGGAACGGGAGAGAGAGATTTGCCTCAACCCCAGACCTCATCATAGAATCGGATGAAAACCGATGGGGCTGAGGTGCCGGTTGCAGAGATGTGACAACGGGAGGCAGGTGGTCAAGGAATGAGCTAGAGCTCCACATCAATTGCCTAGAGCTGATGGCGGGCTCCTTCACAGTAAGGTGTTGGACCCAAGACAGGGTGAACTGAGGTGTTTTAATGAAAATGGACAACTTCTCAGCAGTAAGATACATAAACAGGCTCAGCAGGACGAAGTCCAGGATGCTGGCAGAATTAGCAAAAGATTTTCGGCACATGTGCCTTCAGAACAAGATCAGCATCACCGCAAAATATCTACCAGGACTGCAAAACAAAGTGGCAGACTGGAATTTGAGACATTTGAGGGATGCCAGCGACTGGCAGCTAGACAGAACAGTTTTTTTTAACATATGAGCATGAGGGGTCCTTGCAAAACAGACCTATTTAGGTCCTGGTTGAATGCCTAACTTTCTTGTTTCTTCAGCTGGAGACAAGACCCAGCAGCGGAAGCAACAGACACATCTACAGAAGTGGGGTCCGGAAAGTGAGTATGCTTTTCCCCCGTTCTTAATGATCCCGAGAGCAGTGGCTCAGATCAGGAGACAGCACGCATCCATAATTATAGTGACACCAGACTGGAGGAGCCAAGTGTGGTTCCCAGACCTTCTGGAATTAGCAATCGATACTCCTCTGTTAATTCCCCAATTCAGAGAATTGATTCAGAATTCATTGGGGCACATTCGCCCCTGTTTCAAAAAGAGAACCTGAGGCTGATAGCATGGATGGTTTTCCGGGGAGCCTGGCGAAAGTCAGGTCTTTCGGGAAAGGTTGAGAAGTTCATTGAGGAAGCTTGGGCACCAGGCACTAGAAAGGCCTACATGGCGGCATGGGCCTGGTGGACCAGCTGGTATGTGGAATGTCACATACATCCCACTAGAGCAAATGTAATACAGATTGTGAATTTTCTAGCAGCCCTGGCAGCGCAGGGCAAAGCATATAGAACGGTGAACACATGTAGATTGGCCATCTCAGCTGGCCATTCTAGGATAGAGAATGTAGCAGTGGGGGAACACCCTCTAGTATGTAAACGCTTCAGGGGTTGAGGCTCTTGAAACCAGCAATGCCCAGATACTCACAGACACGGGAAGTTAGTACGGTCCTGAATTTGTTTAATAGCTGGCCAGATAACGAACAACTAACGAAGAAAGCCTTAACAGCAAAGCTCACCACACTGCTTTGCTTCTTTTTTCCTTTTCTTCGCTGCTCATGAGCAGTTAAGTACCTTAAATGTACTTTCTGTAAGGGTGTAACTGTTATATTGATTAATGTGGTTTAGAAGGTGCATGCGCAGGAGTGAACAATTTGTTTTACAAGCGCAGCGCAAGACTTTGACAGAGCATATCTTTGGGGATAGCGGTTGCGAAGGGTCTCGTCAGGGGACCCGCAAAGCATTAAGCAATCCCTGAGGGGGGCACTTTGACAGACACAAGGCGCAACAATGTGAATCCGGCGCAGTCTTCAAGTCATTTCCTACCTAAGCCTTCACCTGACAGCAGGACCAGTGAAAGCAAATAATAAAGTCGGAAGAAAGATTCTAATAACACCATGAGGTGAACTTCTCTCTACACGGAGAAGCAGCACATCACCACTGAGTGGCTTTGGGGAATATTGGATGCATATAGTGTCAAAACCCAACATTAACATGCAATACAGGCAGGGAAAGGCAGCAGTATTATTCAAGGCAAGTGCTATACACTGTAAACGTGCACAGACTCAAGTAAACCTGCAAAGCAATAAGCATACCCAGGCCCACAGAGATGCTCTTGACGGGCACAGGCCCAAGAACCCTGTAAAGACCCACCAGTGTTTAAAATGCACATCTCCAGCAAGGAATATGAATAACCCTATACTAGCAGAAACTGCACAACGTCCAGCAAAGGGAAAGCAGTACAGAGAGTTCTGGGTGCAGGAATCGGAGCATTGTCCCAGGGAAGGAGCTTATTGGAGGACCTAAACACTTTCTCTCATGGGATGGAAACCCTGAGGGGAGAAGCCCCAGGGAGATATCATGGGAGACATGGGGGAAGAAAGAGAGGTGGTGAGAAAAGAATGAAGTGCGGGGCAAGGAGAGTCCAAAGATGTACAAACAAGGAGTCTGATTCTGATGATCCGTACGAGGATGAGTGGGACGAGACATCTGAAAGCTCTGAGGAGCGAGATGTATCATCCTTGAGCCCTCCTAATAAGCACAAAGCTACCAAGAAAAGGGAAGAGACGGAAGAGGTATTCGACCCAGACTCTCTCATTTATCCCAGGTCAGTGGGGTGGGAGCTCCCCGCCAAGATTGCCAATTATATCAAGAAGAGGATTCGAAATCCTCAGTCAAAGGAGGCCAGAAGCAAACTCAGGTCAGAATTCCCAAGGCCCCAAGTACTTGAGGGTATGGTGGAGATGCCATAAATCGATGAGAAAAGGTTGTCCTTCATGGGATACTATGGCAGGGACATAAAGGAAGGTATAGATAGATTCTGGCGATCATTCCAGGATAAGGTTCTTGATGTCTTAGGTCCCCTGGCAAATATCTGGCAGATGGCAGAAGCGGCAAAACAGCCAGAACAAAAAGTGCACCCTGAGATCCTAGCTGGGTGGACCCAGACATGCAATATCCCTACTTGGCAATGCCAACAATGCCCTGACAACAGAAAGACGAAGGTCTATCCTGGTCAAAATAGACCCCAAAATGCACAAGCTGGCCACCTCAGAGTCAGCAACTAGTAGCAAAGGCAAACTCTTCGGGGCTGCTTTCATTAAAGAAATGGCGAAGTTCGTTAATACTTTGGCTATAGACAAAGCCCAGACATCACTAAAGAGGGTGTTTGGACAGGAGGTTTTTGGGAGGACTGGTAGAGGAAGGGGCCGCTCGGCCAGCCGATATTCCTCATACAGGTCCAACTATAATAACAGAAATGACTGGAGGAATCAAGATGAGTGCAAACCCAACCCCTTCTTTCAGTCGAGAGGAAGGGATAGAGGCAGAGGATGGAGAGGCAACAGCAGAGGCCAACAGGCAAGTACAGGTGAGACTAGTCACAGAAATGCCAAATTGACCAACACAGTCAGGAACCCCAGTGGTAGTGGGGAGGACGGCACTATTCTTAGACAAGTGGTAAGAGTTATCAGGAGAGGCATGGGTCGAACAAATGGTACACGGCTTCCTACTAGAATTCTGGAAATCTCCAGTACAAGCAGAGTACCCGAGACTTATAACATTTTTTTAACGTAGATTCCTTTGAAAAGTCTGCTGCTTTTAAGATGTCCTCTAATCTAGCTACTGCAGTGAATGCTTTTGACGCCATAACTCCTTTAACTGAATGGGCCCCATAAGTTCCCACGTCAAAGCCTGCTTGTGACATGCACCATTTAACCCATCTGGCTAGTGTTGCCACCAATACCGCAGTGAAAGGTTTCCTTAGCGCAATGAACAATTTGGTTACCCCTGTCGGCCAAATGGAACTATTTTGATGGAAGTTGTATTGTTAGTGCTTCTATGGGGTATGGTAGCTGCAGCGTGGGATACGGTGTGGAATGTATACCCAAATGTCAGTATGAGAAACAATGCAGTTAGGTGTCTCGTTTCCCAATGCGCATATGGTGAGAACAAAAAGAGTTGTTGAATCTCCAAAATAATAGTTTGAACACGGTCAATGCATCCGATATTTGTACATTGTATCTTGCATGATAGATGTACCCATTAAAAAACAATGTAATGGTTGTGTGCTCATATGTACCTTGAGCACTTGACTTTCGTCACGTCAAGTACGGTCTGCCGTTGCCATAATTGTAAATACAGGTCCATCAAGACATAAAACCGCAAACCAGGGTTCTGCTTAATATATATTTATCCCATGGAGGTACACTCACCATTATAAATAACAGGTGTGTCACAATCAAACATAACAGAATATAACTAATCAGGCAATATGTGAACTACTAATAGCTGTATGAAAATATCAGACTATTTTTGATTATCAGTAAACAATTAAGTGCAAGCTTGGTTTAACAATAAAATATATACCTACAATAAGAACCACAACATTGGCCCTGAAGAAGCTCTATGAGTGAAACAAGTGTAGGCCTGAAAGAATGTATAGCCAATCTAGAATAAAACAGTATAAATATTAGCCAAAGTGATAGTGTTCAAACTATTATTTTGGCGATTCACCCACTCTTTTTTGTTCTCAGCATATGTGCATAGGAAAATAAGACACGGATCATTATTATATATATTTTTATTGGATGCTCATCATTTGTTTGGCCAAGTTGTGTATTAAGATGTGACTGAAGTTTATTTAACATGATCCTTTACATGGTTGGATTTAAAATATTTTGGTCTTTATATCTCTATGTCCGACTTTCTATTGCATTGCACTCTGCACTTCACTTGTGTAATTTTAGTCTCAGGCTCTTGACTAATGGAACTCCATTTCCCATCAGAGTTAGGGTGATGCGGCTTATTCATGTCATCAGTAAGCACCAATCAGGCTTAACCGACTTTCATTAGTGCGATCAGTTTCCTTCTCTTTTTTCCTCCTGTCTCTGATCTAATTTTAACTTTCTGGGACTTATTAGCTGTTTAAACAGCTCCACCAGACTAAATTCTAATGGCTTAATTTGATTTTCAGTTTTTTAAATTAAATAGTTTTTTATATAGCTAGATTTAAAATATTTTGGTGTTTATATCTCTAGGTTGCACATTTTCATTGCATTGCACTCTACACTATGAATTACCCACTTTTTCTTTCTTTTTCCTGTTTTCCTCATTGTCTACAGTACTATCTCAGTAGGTGACCCCTTAATATCGTGAATTGCCACTTAATTCTTATTTGTGTAGCCCCAGTGTTAACCAAATATTTGAAGCTTGCTTGGGATGATGATTTTTCTTTCTTCTAACTCAGACCTTTTAGATATTTTTGGTGGGTTGCACTATGATTTGACTGTTAATCATGGATCTAAATCATATAATGATTTACCTCCTCAAATCCCAAGTATGTCAGACCCTGCATCAGCTTGGAATGCTCCTCTGCTTGGGTATTTCCTAAGTATTCTTCAACTGATAAGTTATCCTCATGTGGTACACTCTCCGATCCAAAACAGAATAACTCTCCAACACCATTTGGAACCACAATTCCTTTGTTTCAGCGGTTCCCTGAGCTGGTTGGGACTTGGAATCTATTTTTAAATTCTGATGCTTTGTGCAACATGACTTTGAAAGTCTGCTCATGTGTTGATACATTTACAGATACTTTCTGAGATCAGTCTGTCAATCAATCAAAGGGAATAAATCTTGTCTCAATGCCCTGGTAATCTTATATGGGGATTACCTAATGCCCCTTCTATGCTCGCCCATTCCGTAGAAATGTATGATTTATTTTTTATAATCAGAGCTTGACTTGCTGGCCATTACAGAAACATGTCTCCAGGACCTTTCAGGGGTACAAAGAGGCTGGAGTTATTATGCTTGTGTAGTAAGAAATGCAAGGTGACAAGACTGTCTATTGATAATGAATGATCACATTGTGAAGGTACGGATTCGTGATTACGAACGGTGCATAGCTGGATACTCGTACTTATGGGACCACAAATGCATTTAGCACTCGTTTGAGAAACATTTAAAAATGAGTAAAAACATTTACAAACAAGTAAAAAAACCATTTACATTTACAGTTTCAACAGCACTGAGGATTACCGAGATTCCTTATCTGTTCAGCCTGCGAATCTGGGTCCCAAGTTATTATGAACCAACTACTGTGATCTATGTGATTCAAGTGACTATTTTTAGTTATCAGAAAGAAATTTGCATTCCTTCCATTTCACCCAGCAAGACTAATGAATTATCTATAGGGCGAAATCCAGAGTACATGACAATGCTGTACAGCAAGTGTTAAGAACTGCTATTACCTGAAGACTTTTATCTCACCCAACCATTGATGAATTTCCACACAATTGAACATTGTGGAGGATATGGAAAGAAACATGTGGGGTTTTCTTGTTTGATTTTAGGAATTATGCCCTAATAATAATTGTTATGACTGGATTTATCTAGTTAGTGAATTATTGTTCACCGATCTGAATGACACCTGGCCTAGTAGGATCGTTGTCTGTCTTCCCTCTTCTCTCCCTTCATTGCCTCATAGCGCCTTGAAACACTTGTGTATAGGCACGTTATAAATGCCATATCACATCATATCATATCATATCATATCATATCATTGTATTTAACTGTGTTTTGCTTTTCTCGGGTATTATATTCATGTTTTGTTAATAGCTGAACTTAGACAGGCTTAGACAGGCTGATTTGATTTCGCTATGGCCATTTATTTTATTTAATTTGATTTAGGTGATTGTTTGGTATGGATATGCCGTGTGAATGATGAGTATATGAGAGTGTTTCGAGGTGTATGCAGTTTTCTTTTTTATCGCTTTGTTTTGTGTGTATGTGTGACATCCATTGCACAAATTATTATTGTTTATGGGTGTTGGACATTTACTATTGTGTTTGACACATTACATTTGTATTATGAATGTTTAGACTCCAGTGATGGATTGTTTTATAAACAATTCATTTATTATATAAATTGACTCATAGGATATTAATTGAATTTTTTCATGTTCTAAGATTTTAGTGTCTGGTTTTCTGATGAGATATGTGATCATTCATTACCAATACACAGTCTTGTCACCTTGCATTTCTTACTACAGAAGCATAATAACTCCGGCCTCTTTTGTACCCCTATATATATATTGGTGCTGAACAGGTATGACTGAAGTTTGACACACCTGGTGTCCCTGTTCTTTTGTTTTTTGTGTTGCAGGACCTTTCAGGTCATGCTATTTCGGCCACTCTGTGGGCTGGATATTGTAACACAACTTCCTTAGGCCAATAGGCAGTGGCAGTGTGTTAGTTGTCATGCGTAGAGAAACTCTAACCATTAAACTCTCCCCCGGTTCAAAGATCCGGAATTGCTAATTTCGAAACATCCTTATCTGTGTCCACTACTCTTATGTCAACAACTTACTTATACTCTACTGTCCCCCCAAGTATGATCATCTATTCTTTAGTAGCCTTATGTATACTGTTGTCTCCTTAACCAACATTGTGACTTCACTATTATTGGTGGGGAATCTAAACTTAGATTTTCACAACCCCAGATACACGTTTGCTCTACAACTCAAGCAGAATTTGTAAGATCTAGGTTTCTGACAAAGTACACACAATAGGGATCATTCTTTGGATTGGGTGTTTGCATGAGATATTAGCCTTGCTGAAGGCTCCTGAGTTGACTGGCTGGATCATACCATCCTCTCCTTTACAATTTGTTTGAGTTGTTTTATCATGCCCCGGCTGGTTGATAAAATGGTTATCTCTTTAAGAGATAAGTGTAAACTCAGAGCTAACACATTACAGTCTTTCTCCAGCATGGGGGCTGGCATGGATTCACATGCTCATGAATATTCCCTGTTTCACTTTCACTTTAAAACTGTATTTCTCCTTTAAACCAATGACTGTCCTCTGGGTCATACTGCGCCCAACCAATGACAGTCCTCTCCCTAACTTCCACCCCTGGTGGCCATCTTCAGATGTTTACTGCACGCTTCAGTGTTGGGAGTCCACTTAGTGCGCTCCGAGATTTTGTCCAAATATTTTGAGTTTTTGGTAACATTTACAAGGTTTTTGACAGATTATTGTTATTGTTCGACCGGAGGTCGACTACTAGCAGTGAGGATCTGCTGTCAGTGAAGATCATACTTCATCAAGGATCTTTCATCGGATCAGAGAAGGCCCAGACTTGGGCCTAGTTTGCGCCTTTTCACCATGACCGAAGAGAAGAGATGCCTTTTCAAACTTTGCACAAAATATGGACTAAGGAACACTTTGTGGAGGATCGACAACACAAAATGTCTTCAGTGCCTGCATCTGGACCATGATGAGCAGGGATGCAAGGTCTGCCATGGTTTTTCGAAGAAGACCAAGAAGAACTACTACAGCAGGCTGGTGGCATGGTTAAAATCGAGTAAGGCCTTTGACTTGGCCTCTGGGCATGAGCACGCTTCTCCCAGGACCGGCCTGTCCAGCGATCAAACTCCCTCAGATAAAAGGTTGAAGTCCTTTGACAAGGCCCCGCCCGTGGGAGTCCAAAGAAAGCAAGGGTGCACGCTATAGATCCGACTGGGTTAGCCACTACGGCAGTCAGCTCGGGAAGGACAAGGTTGCCATCACGATCACATCCACAGTAAGCCTGCTGGCCAGGGTCGCACACTCAAAGAGAAAGTCCTTGACCCCTTCGAACCTCTGCTTGCCAGTGGACAAGGCGACGAAGGAGAAATCCAAGGTGGGCCCTTCACTGCCTCCATCGACATTTCACCCAGCCAAGACAACACCAACCGCAACTGCAACATCAACGGCCACATCGACGACGACTGCGGTTGCCACCCAGTCGACGACCACTACTTCTTCGAAAGGAGGGCAGACCATGAAGGTGGTGCCCACAGTGACAGCGATGGCTACCCACCGGCACGGCGTGAGGTAACTGCCACGGCTTTGGCCAAGATCCCCAGAAACGGGACAGCACCCTCTTACTCCCAGAAGTCTCAGGAGAGGGGAGGGAGTAGGCCTCGGACGACCCTTAGGAAGGATATGGAGCAAGGGGCTGAGCCAAGGGTGGCAGGGAACATTTATACTTGTTCCGATTAGGATGACGACCTGCCTGAGGGCTACTATTCAAACCGCAAAGGGGGCAAAGGACCTGTCATGATGCTACCCCCGGGCATCCGGATCAAGCCCATCAGCCCCGGGAGCAGGCATAAAGACATTTACATAAAACCCCAGCAGCCCCAGCTAGGGGCTGTCTGGGTTCAGTCCTGGCGCCGTAGGCACCAGGCTCATAATAAAAATCAGTCCTGGCGCCATAGGCGCCAGGCTCATAGACATTACTTACCTCATGCAGACCATGTTGCAAATAAATCCAAACCAACGTGAGGCCTGGATGGGACTATTTTACTACAGGGACTATTTTTTACTCGGGTGTGGTCCTGGGGAACTTCTTTCCTGGGACTACTTTAGAGGCTATTTAAACCACGCCCAAACAGCAGCACATGCTTCGTGTTATTCTGCATCCAGCAGCGTGACTCTCACCTTGCCTGCAGCCAGCATCCAGTCTTCTGCCATGCCCGCGTGCCTACAGCCAGCATCCAGTCTTCTGCCACACCCGCCTCGAATCCGGAGCTCCTAGAATAAAGAGGAAGAAAAGGACAAGGTTAGAAAACGAACTTATTTCAAATTCCTCACCTGATTCCGGATCCATTTCATCTCCCGACCTGGAAAGTACATCAGTCCTGCACGCGTCGCTTTGCCAGCTCCAGCACGGCGCCATATTCACCAGTTCTCACAGCATCTTTCGATCCGGCACTGTCTCCATCATTTCTTCGCCGTACTCCAGCACCTAGGGGCACAAGAATAACAAGGTGAGCCAAGGGAATCAACAAATACCTCTTACCAACATAGACTTACCTGATTTACCACCGGCGGTATTATTCTGCATATCTTCATATGCCGCATCTGTAAAGAGGGAGAAAAACAACACGTTAACGCATGCAATAGTTACCGGACAGCGTTGGGTAACACAGACTCTTACCTGAACGCCAGCAGCAGCTACGAGACCTTCTTCTCACGAACTCAGTTGCAACTTAAGGAAGGAAGGGGACAAGAGTGAACATCGGGCACATTGAACTCTTTGAACTTGATACTTACCAATCCCGCCTGGGACTTCAGAGTCAATGCTTACTGGAACTCTCCCAAAGCCTTCAAACCAGTGAAGTAACTGGTATCTACACGCCCCTGCAAGACACGCAGGATGGAGAGCTCATCTTTTACAAACATAAGGTGAGGTTACTAAGGGGATATCAGAGGTGATTAGTGGGGGAGAGCGAGAACAGTTGGGAGGCCATCACTAAAACCCACAGGTGGCTAATCCATGTCTCCACTTGCAGGAAAATACTTCTTCGGGTCCAGCAGACAAGACTAGGCGGGCCAGTCCAGACAGTCATCTCTGCACTACGCATCACGTTGACGGAGACCGCAGCTGTCCGGGTCCGATCGACACCCCTCTGGGATAGAGGTGAGCGTAACAGAACACGAAGCCATTCTAAAAATACCCACCCGGGTGTTATGGAAACCTTGGAAACCGACCAACTGGCCCAATTATTGGGGGAACTTAGGGCGGAAGTACATGCCGCTCGCCAAGAGACTAATGCCCTCAGGAGAGAACTGATTCTCTCAAAGGAGTGCACTGATGATCTGGCTAGGCAACTACTGCAAAACCAAGCTGGGCAAACGCCCCTACCTGGATATGGGGGAAACCCAACCCCTGTTTCATCAAGCAATCCTGTGCAAGTGGTTTTACCAGGAAATATTCCGTTAGCTCCACCCGAACGCTTTGCTGGGCACAACAAAAGGTTCGCCGTGTTTATGAACCAATGCCGCTTGCACTTTTTATGCAGACCGGGAGCATTTCCAAATGACCAAGCCAAAGTAGCCTTTGTATTGTCATATCTTAGTGGCAGCGCAGCATATTGGTCCATTCCGTTAGTCAACCAGGATGATCCTCTTCTCCGGGATTTTCAGGGTTTTCAAAGGAGCATGGAAAAACTATTAGCCAGACACTCTCAGGGTCAAGCACTGGACAACAAACTTTTATCCTTACGACAGGGTAACCAGGATCTGCTAACCTATATTGCAACCTTCAATAGGTTGGTGGTGGAAACCGGGTGGCCGGAGTAAAAACGAATTACATTGTTTCATCGTGGACTTCGGGGAGAACTCAAAGACGTCTTGGCTCAAGTTGTGAACCCACCTCAGGATTGCACAGAATTTATAGACTTAGTGGTCCAGCTAGACCACCGACTTCAGAACCGAAAGACTGATCGAGCTAAGTTCGAGAATCGGGTATTGGTCAAACCCAACGTTGCCCCCAAAGGAACAGATGCATCTGAACCTATGCAGATCGGGGGGGTTAAAGGACCCTTAACTCAAAAGGAAAGAGAAAGAAGACGACAGATGCAGTTGTGTCTGTACTGTGGAACCTCAGGACATTTTCTACGGGATTGCCCTACAAAACCACCCAAGAAGGTGGTAGAAGTTGCTGATAAAAGCCACATAGAGCCTGATTCGGGAAACGACCACGCCCGACAAGCGTAGAGGTCCGCTTGCCGAGCTTAAAGAAGGACACTCAGACCTCGCATCTGATCATCCCAATGGTCCTACTTGATCCCAGGCAGCCATCACGTATGCACGCAGTAAGGGCATACATAGATAGCGGGGCCGTAGGAAACTATATGGACCACGAATTGGTGTCAAGGATGAATCTACCTCTTTGTAAAAAGACCACTTCGGATGTCATTACCACAGTTGATGGAACTGAGATTGCCTCGGGGCCTGTTACACATTCCACTACATAGATGACAATGTTGAGTCAAGATGGGCATCGAGAGACTATTGTGTTTGATCTAATCAAAGCCCCACAGTTCCAGATAATACTGGGGATGCCATGGTTGGAAACACATAATCCTTGTATAGAATGGCGAGAGAAGAGAATAACCTTCCCGGATTGTGCACACACCTGTTACCCGGAGAAAACTTTGAACAAAGGCCTGGCTACAGTTGTTAACCCAATCGTGCAGTTACCTCAGGAATACCAAGAATTTCAGGATGTTTTTCAAAAAGAACAGGCCAATACATTACCTCCTCAAAGATCATACGATTGTCAAATCGACCTCCTACCCGGTGCACAACCCCCATGCAGTAGAATCTACGCCCTCACGGAACCTGAAAATCTTCACCTACGGCAATACTTGGGCCAATACCTTGCTAATGGCTTTATTCGTTCTTCCAAGTCTCCTGCATCCTCAGCTTTATTCTTCGTGCCAAAAAAGGAAGGTGACCTTAGAACGTGCATAGATTACCGCGCATGAAATCAGATTACGGTAAAAAATCGATACCCATTGCCTCTGATCCCCGAATTACTAGACCAAGTAAAGGATGCTTGTATCTACACTCAGTTAGATCTCCGAGGGGCATATCATCTGGTACGTGTCAAGAAAGGCAACGAATGGAAGACTGCCTTTCGCACCAAGTACGGATTATTTAAATATCAGGTGATGCCCTTCGGGTTGTGCAATGCACCAGCAGCCTTCCAGTATTTTATGAACGATGTCCTTCGTGAACTCATTGACGTCTGTGTCGTCGTATACATAGATGATATTCTAGTGTACTCCTCCTCAGAATCAGACCATGTTAAGCACGTGCGTGCAGTCCTTGAGAAACAACGCCAGCACAAGTTATATACAAAATTGGAAAAATGTGTTTTTCATGCTACAGAAGTTGAATTTCTTGGATTTATCCTGACTCCAAAGGGAGTCCGAATGGACTCTCGAAAGGTGGACGCAATTCTCAAGTGGCCATCACCCAGTTCAGTCAAAGGGGTACAACGCATGCTCGGATTTGCTAATTTCTACCGCAGATTTATTCCGGACTTCTCCCATGTTGTACACCCCATCACAGCACTTTTGCGAAAAAACAAACGCTTCTTGTGGACCGAAGAGGCTGAAAAGGCCTTCCAAGAGCTGAAAGCGTAATTCTCATCAGCACCTGTCTTAAAGCATCCACGCCCTGAGCTTCCATACATAGTAGAAACTGAGGCATCCAGTTTAACCATGGGAGCTGTCCTGTCCCAGAAGGATCCTGAAACCGGTCAACTTCACCCAGTAGCGTCTTGGTCCAGAAAGTTCTCATCACCTGAGTTAAACTATGCGATTACCGATAAGGAGCTATTAGCTATCAAATCCGCCTTTAAGGCTTGGCGGCACTACCTTCTTGGTGCAAGGCATACCATTACCGTAATCACTGATCACCGGAACCTGCAGAATTTAAAAACAGCCAAAGCCCAATCATCGCGACAACTTCGATGGACATTGTTCTTTGCCGAATTCGATTTCGTGATCACTTATCGACCAAGCCGCAAAAATGGCAAAGCAGATGCCTTATCCCGAATAGGGATGGGAGAAGCATATGCAAACCCGGAACCGGTGCCAATAATTCCCGAGCAAAGAATTCTTGGCATAACTACTCTACAGACACTAGAAGATATTCATTCAAAAATCCAACAACTCTTCGATCCAGCAACCCTGCAGGACTGGGTAAAGAAAGGCCCGGACTACTCAGTCGTCAATGACCTACCTTACTATCAAGGACGACTATTTCTACCACACAAGGAAATACAAGAACTAGTAATCTCCAATTACCATGACACCCTGATGGAAGGGCACCCAGGTATCGCAAAAACTGAAGCGAAAATTAAGAGACAGTTCTGGTGGCCCACTTGGCGAAAAGACGTAAAGTCATTTGTGATGTCTTGTGGCATTTGCACCCAAAACAAAAGCCATAAGAAAAAGCCTGCTGGCCTTTTACATCCTTTGGATATTCCACCTACACCATGGCACACCTTGTCTTTAGACTTTATTACAGATCTACCTCCATGTAATGGATTTAACACCATCCTAGTTATTGTGGATCTTTTCTCCAAGATGGCCCACTTTATTCCTTTAAAAGGATTACCTTCCGCTTCAATTTTGGCCAAGGAGTTCCTCGAAAACATTGTTCGAATACACGGATTTCCTTCCGTATTAGTCTCTGACCGAGGCAGTCAATTCATTTCACAATTTTGGAAGAAATGTTGTCAATTGGCGCAAATCGACGTGAGGTTATCAACCAGTCACCATCACCATACCGATGGTCAGACGAAGAGAGGACCAACCAGATCCTTGAACAGTACCTACGTTGCATGCTGCACCAGACCGAAAGCAATTGGAAGGATATTTTATGGATTTCTGAATATGCATTCAATAACTCAGTACATTCTGGAACCGGACAAAGCCCCTTCTATACCATACACGGACATCACCCTCGAACCTCAGAACTCGATTCGCCTCAGCACTTAGAAATGCCTGCAGTTAGTCATTTACACTCTATTACACAAGCCTTTAAGGAGGCAACAGAACATTTCAAACAAGCGAAAGAGAAATATAAGAAAAATGCTGATCAACATAGAAGCAATGCTCCACGATATCAGATTGGGGATCAAGTTTGGCTGGCTACAAAACACATACCTCTAAAAGGAACTCAGACTTTTAATCTTAGGTATTTGGGACCTTACACTATTAAGGCCATTATCAACCCGGTGGCCGTCAAGTTGGAATTACCCTCTAATATGCGGATCCATCCTGTCTTTCATGTTTCACTTCTGAAACCAGTTCAACCCGGGACAAGACTTGCCAAACCACCTGACCCCATCCTAATAGATGGAGAACCTGAATTCGAGGTAAAGAATATCCTGGACTCTAAGTTGGTTAAATCAAGACTTTTTTATTTAATCGTCTGGAAAGGTTACGGACCACAGGAAAGGTCATGGGGGCCTAGTGACCACGTTCATGCACCTCGGTTGGTGAAGAAATTCCATCAGAACTTCCCAGACAAACCAGGGCCAAGGGGAAGAACAACTTTAGGAAGGGCCTTGGGGGGAGTGCTGTCATGATGCCTACCCCCGTGCATCCAGATCAAGCCCATCAGCCCCGGGAGCAGGCATCCAGACATTTACAAAAACCCCAGCAGCCCCAGCTAGGGGCTGTCTGGGTTCGGTCCTGGCGCCGTAGGCACCAGGCTCATAATAAAAATCAGTCCTGGCGCCATAGGCGCCAGGCTCATAGACATTACTTACCTCATGCAGACCATGCTGCAAATAAATCCAAGCCAACGTGAGGCCTGGATGGGACTATTTTACTACAGGGACTATTTTTTACTCGGGTGTGGTCCTGGGGAACTTCTTTCCTGGGACTACTTTGGAGGCTAGTTAAACCACGCCCAAACAGCAGCACATGCTTCGTGTTATTCTGCATCCAGCACCGTGACTCTCACCGTGCCTGCAGCCAGCATCCAGTCTTCTGCCACGCCCGCGTGCCTACAACCAGCATCCAGTCTTCTGCCACGCCCGCCTTGAATCCGGAGCGCCTAGTATAAAGAGGAAGAAAAGGACATGGTTAGAAAACAAACTTATTTCAAATTCCTCACCTGATTCCGGATCCATTTCATCTCCCGACCTGGAAAGTACATCAGTCCTGCACGCGTCGCTTCGCCAGTTCCAGCACGGCGTCATACTCACCAGTTCTCACAGCATCTTTCGATCCGGCACTGTCTCCATCATTTCTTCGCCGTACTCCGGCACCTAGGGGCACAAGAATAACAAGGTGAGCCAAGGGAATCAACAAATACCTCTTACCACCATAGACTTACCTGATTTACCACTGGTGGTATTATTCTCCATATCTTCATATGCCGCATCTGTAAAGAGGGAGAAAAACAACACGTTAACGCATGCAATAGTTACCGGACAGCGTTGGGTAACACGGACTCTTACCTGAACGCCAGCTGCAGCCACGAGACCTTCTTCTCACGAACTCAGTTGCAACTTAAGGAAGGAAGGGGACAAGAGTGAACATCGGGCACATTGAACTCTTTGAACTTGATACTTACCAATCCCGCCTGGGACTTCAGAGTCAATGCTTACCGGAACTCTCCCAACGCCTTCAAACCAGTGAAGTAACTGATATCTACGCGCCCCTACAAGACACACAGGATGGAGAGCTCATCTTTTACAAACATAAGGTGAGGTTACTAAGGGGATATCGGAGGTGATTAGTGGGGGAGAGCGAGAACAGTTGGGAGGCCATCACTAAAACCCACAGGTGGCTAATCCCTGTCTCCACTTGCAGGAAAATACTTTTTCGGGTCCAGCAGACAAGACTAGGCGGGCCAGTCCAAACAGTCATCTCTGCACTATGCATCACGTTGACGGAGACCGCAGCTGTCCGGGTCTGATCGACACCCCTGTGGGTTCCAGGTCAGCGTAACAGGACCCTCATTGGAAGGTGGATCACAGCATGGTGAACCATATCGACTACCTCTCCAGAAGAGGGGTACTAGCCCGGAGTCTCTCGCTCTCATTCCTTTTACACCTCAACCCAGAGATGTTTTGCGGGACATTCTGACCATGCTACACATGTTGGTATCAGAAATTCAGCAAAGGCTGCAGCCCACACCAGGTCCTGCTCTGCCTGGAAGTCCTCCAAGACCTCTTCCCAGAAGTCCTTCTATGCGCAAACACAAGTCAAGGGACCTGGTGGGTCTGAGACGCCAACCGACACCCTTGCCACCACCACCTCTACCTCGGGTGTTGACCCAGAGACGGGACCCTGCCATGCACGCGGATTTGGGTATGGATACGGCGGCTACAGAAACGGACACGAAAAGCTGATGACTTTGTGTCAGCAAACAGAAAGCCAGCAACCGCAGATGACCTGCACAGGGCCTCTCCACAGGATGAGATCGGCTCCTTCCATTCAATGATGTCGAGGGCCTCCAAACCCTTTCAACTGGTGCCTGATGAGAAGAAAAAGGAAGGTTTCCTTTATCGATGCCGCGAGTCCAGCCGGAAGACCATCATGTCTGTTTCTTTGTTGACTGTATCTGGGATGAAGGCCTAGCACTGTTGAAGAATCCAAACACCGCCTTGTCCAAATGGGACAGGCTCAAGAAAGAATATGGAGTCCCGTACTCAGCCCCCAAGTGCCTGAAGTTCCAGCCTTCATCAGACTCTGTGGTCTCAGCCATGGCCAGGAAACGCTCCGCAAATTCATCGCCCTCATTCATGGTAACCCAGGACCAGGAGGGCAAGAAGCTGGACGCTATGGCCCAGAGGATTATCTATACGGCTGCCAGCACCATTAAGGCCACTAATGCATTGGCCATTTTGTCATGCTATGACCGGGATCTCTGGTATAAACTGGGCCCTATTCTGGAGTTCCTACATGATGACAAGGAGGCAGAAGTTATTGAACTGTTCCAGGAGGGGGAGGTGGCCTCAGACCACCCCATCACAGACACCGGATTCCGTCAGATGGACAATGGGGTTTTTCTTTGTCGGCGGGGATGTCTGAAAGCCACCAACTTCAGGCCGGATGTTCAGTCAATCATGTTAGACATGCCAATTGACAGAGAAAACCTATTTGGCAAGACGGTCGACGATTCTCTTCAAATCATCAAGACTGACATGAAGACGGCACGTTCGCTGGGCACCCTGCAGCAACATCAGTCGTAGTCCTTTCGTTCCTCAAGGGGAAAACCTGGCAGGTCAGCGAAGGGCTACACCACCTAATATTGGCAGCCTTCCCGCTCCATGACGCAGATGGCATACAGAGGCCGCTCACAGACACACAGCAGCAGAGGACAGCGCTGGCACTGGCCACAGGGCAGGGGCCGACACCTTAATGCCTGAACCAGAAGTGGACTTGGGCCCCCACTTGTGCACCCCAGTGGGAGGCCGGCTGGCGAGGTTCATTAGCGCGTGGAAGACCATCACCACAGACAGATGGGTGCTGGACGCTCTTGGACAGGGACATGCCTTGCATTTCCAACGCAGATGTCCTTGTATTCCCCCTGTAGCTCGACAAGAGCAGCAAGTGGCGCAGCTACTGCAGGAGGTCCAAGCGATTTTAAAAAGGGGGGCGATAGAACCGGTTCCCCAGCACGTCTGGGGTGTACTCCAGATAATTTTTGGTCCGAAAGAAGATAGGAGGGTGGAGGCCGATCCTGGACCTGTGATGCCTCAACAAGTAACTGAAGTCCCAGAAGTTCAGGATGGTCACGTTGCAGCACATGTTTAGCCAACAGGAGGAAGCTGACTTCCTGGCATCCCTGGCCTACTTCCACAGCCCCATCCATCGGAAGCACCGCATGTTCCTGCGCTTTGTGGTCCAGGGGCGACTCTATCAGTTCAAGGCACTGCCTTTCAACCTGAAATCGGTACCAAGGGTCTTCACAAAGTGTTTGGCTCCGGCAGCGGTGCATCTTCGCCTCAAGGGCATCCACGTCTACCCTTATCTGGACAATTGTTTGGTTCGATCCCGCTCCAATGCCCTGGTGAGCCAGCACACGGCAAGGACAGTGCTTCTTTAGACAGATCTGGGATTCTCCATAAATTATGCAAAGTCCTGCTTGGAGCCATCGCAGAACGCGCTGTTCCTGGGGGCACGTCTTAACACAATAACTTGACTGGTGGCTCCATCGGAAGAGAGGGTGATAGTCATCCTAGGGAAGGTGCAGCGCCTGCCGTCAGCGCAGTCATCTTCCGTAAGGGCAATCAAGTCGGTGCTGGGGATGATGTACTCCTGCATCAACCTCGGCCCTCTTTGCAAACTACAGATGAGGCCTCTCCAGGAGATTCTCTGGTTCCTTGACGGACAAGATTCCCTTCAATGAGTAGTTCCGATGAGCAATACAAGCAAAGGGCTCCATTCCAAGTCCCTCCTTTCCAGGAGACAGTCACCATAGAGGCTTCTCTGGAGGGCTGGGGAGCTCATACTGAACAGTTGATCCTCAGAGGCCTCTGGCTGCCATAAGAAAAGACCCTGCACATCAAGGTCCTGGAGCTTCAGGACGTCTTCTGGGCCCTCAAGTCTTTTCTGCCGTTGAAGAGGGGCAAGGTGGTGAGGATCTTCACAGACAACACCACCACCATGTTCTACATCCGGAAGCAGGGTGGGACATGCTCTTTGGCCCTCTCCAGAGAGACCCAGGATCTGTAGCACTGGGCCATTCATCGGGACATGTTTCTTGTTCCCTTTCACCTGGCGGTCACCAAGAACACCATCGGAGACTCGCTCACTTGCCAGTACCAGGTGGATCTTGTATTCCACGAATGGGGTCCACCCCAGATCGATCTCTTCGCGACGGCGGCAAATTCCAAGTGTCAGAAGTTCGCCAGCAGGGTCCCACAGTCGGTGAGCATAGGGGACGCATTCTCGTTCCCATGGGACCGACTGTTCCTATACCCTTTTACTCCATTCCTGCTACTGCTACAAGCGATGAACAAACTCAGACAGTGGGCCTCATTACGAGTTTTTCGGTAATAATCAGCAATTACTGGCATGCCGATACGAACATGTTAGTCTAGTACTGCCGCCGTAATCAGCGTCTGATTACGAGTCAGCATGCACACGCGTACCTACATGCTGGTAACAGACACACCACCATGCCGGTAATGTCCCTAAACCCCCCTATAGCGGCATCAAGAAATGTGCTGATACCTCCTCTGCCATCGTTGTCCCCTTTAATAACGGCATTGTTCTTAGCGTCAACGTTAGTACCGGGTCCGGTATTATAGCAACCGGAAGCAATGTCATTGCGCCAGAATGGGAAATGCGCCGCCGGCCATCTTAATAAGCACAATCCATTGCAATCCTCTGCTGACAAGACCTTTGCATTGAACATCTCTACCCTTGCTGGAAGATAATGTCAAAGGCTACAGGAAAAGGTACTGCTCGCATGCGCAAACCACGCTTCAGTGACGACAAACTCAATATGCTGGCAGACACGCTTGTCGAGCAGGCAGATGTGGTGTTCTGTGCAGACCTGCGGCATGCAGCGCAATTGCAAAAGAAAAAAATATGGGAGGAGGTTGCAAGGAAGGTCAGTGCGGTGGGAACAACACCACACACCGTCAAGGATTGCAGAAAGAGATGCGATGACCTGAGCCTGCGAGTCAGGAATATACTTTGCCAACCGCAGCCAGGGGCAGGCAACAGGCAGCGGTCCTAACTCCCCCATCAAGTTGGACAGGTGGGAGGAAACATGTAGCTCCATCATGGACATGGAGGCAATAGAATGAGTCGGACAAGCAGAGTATGGAGTTCCATCATCGGATGATGACAGTGAGCGACCCTTTGCGCACCACAGAAGTCGCCACATACCCCTGACATCTCAAGTACAAAGTTGTCAACCAAATGTGAAGTCAATGAGAGCAAATACATGGCCCATTAGCCACACCTACACACATTCCTAACCCAAACGCCACATCCCTGCCACTAAAACACACAATCAACATATGCATGCACACACACACATCCCTGTCGAGATGCTGGCCTCACCACTGCCACATCAAAATGCATGCTGCATGCCTCTCCAATACCGAATACACCCCCGATACCGAACCTAACAGCACATGGCAAACAGCACGCAAGCCACAACACACCTGTAGGCCTCACAACAGACACCATGGACATCATGCTGCACCTGAGGGATGCCAAAACAAACCCACCCCTAATCTTGCAAGCATCATGTCCGCCACTCCAAACAGCACACAACGAAGCACATGCCCCAAACTGCACCAACACTGATACATGCAGGATGCAAGTTCTCCCATTACTGATGCCCTGCCTCTCTATCCCCCACAGGCACGAATTCAGACAGCAACAGCGATGATGCCGCAGCACAACCAAGAACACCTGCACGAATGTCCAGCGTTGCCACCAGGTCATCCAAATGCAGGGGTGCAGCTCCAACCAAAGGAAGAGCCAAAGCACACAACAGTGGCCAACAGGGTACACAGCCCCTACCACAGGCTGAGCAGCCACCTGCCCATGTCACCCTGGAGCACCATGACGGAGGAACCCGTGCCAGCAAGGCACACCTGCCGAAAGATGCTGTGGCCAGGAAGGTTGGCCACATGCAACAATCGGCTCCCCAGGAGACACCTCTTACCCAGGATGAGCCAACATCAGTGGCAAGTGAAATGGATGGCACACAGTCAGCAGCCAACAGTTCCATGGGCGAGGTTGCAGCATCGGCCCAACACAGTGCTGACGAGGACAAGGGGCCTGAGGAGGATCCTAATGCAGGAGTCAGCATGTTGGGGGATGGCGGACACACGCCCAGGCCGCAGGACACACCACAGGGCACCCGTGAACATGAGCCCGAAGGCCACTGCACCGAGGAGTCGTCTGCACAAGTACACAGCACTGTGTTGAGCATTTCTGCGGGTTGAGGGTTCATTCATGTAAATAGTTTCACCAGATCAATACACCTGCTGTGTCAAAGAAATCACATGACTGGGCATTGCTTCTTGAGTGTGTGTCAATTTATTGTACAACAGTGTTCAGTGCCCACAGTCCCCCAATCCCAGTTCCCAGAGTTCCACATTTCAAGCAGCCTCTGCATCTGTCATGACCACAGGCCCCAGAACACAAAAACCACACCATCTAGTGACGGGGGCAATGGGTCACTTGACTCACTTATGTTCCTTTGGGACTCATAAACACAGGGGCCCTGGCTGGACTCGGCACCAGGCTCATATAGAGATGTGAGCAGGAACACTTTATTTCAGTGCAGGAGTGCTTTTATTTTACTTCAATGCACACTTTATTTCAGTGAAGGAGTGCTTTTATTTTGCTGGAGTGATTTTATTTTACAAGACCTTTCCAGGTGCTGAAAGCCTTTATTCCAGAGAACATCCCCATGTGCTGACTCATTGGGCGTGGCTCCCTAGGCCTGGTCTTCAGGTGCTGACTCATATGGTGTGGCAGGGCTTGGCAGCAGGCAGGCCAGAGCTACTGGGCGTGGCCAGGAACAAGACTATATAAACCCACCGATCCCTCAAGCAAACGCTTTGCGTTACTTTGCACCTCCATGCAACGTGACGCTCACCGCCGCCTGGACCAGCTACTTACCTTGTTATCCTGTGCCAACAGCATCCTTACCTGGACCCTGGCTCGAATTTCACGGCAACGCTCTATCTTCTTGGCAGATCCCGAACGACGCCGCAGCACCTGCGCTCTCTGTCCCATGAAGCCAAAGTCCTATAACGAGAAAAGAAGACAAGACAAGGTTAGAACTCCCGAAAACATCCAACCCAGGATTGCGCCGCATTTAAAATCCAACGCGCACCCTAAGGCACCATTAAAGGCTACTTACCAGCTGTAGGACCATCTCAGCCCTGCTCCTCCGTACCGCCCGCTCCGCTTCTTCTACCGCAGATACCGCAGATACCGCCGGCACCGCTACACCACCTGCAAGGGGAGAGAGCAGAGAAAAGAGACATTACATACAAAGGACAGATAACAAACATTATAAATACAATTACAACAGTCGGAAGACAAGCAGGCAAGTGGAAACAAGGGAAACACTTACCTACAAGAGAACTGGACTAGTCGCAGCTGGCCTGGACTTCCATGACAAGGGACCCGTGAAGGAACTCGGTTCCCTTCAACAAGCGCCCCTGTCAGAAGCAGCAGGACGGAGAGCTCATCATCATCATTCAGCAGGTGAGCCTCAAGAGTAGTGCAACCCCACGAAAACCACATCCAGGGAGAGGATGTCTGGAGAAGGGGTCAGGGACCACAGGCTGCATACTCATGTGACCCCCCCTTAGATTCACGCAGGAACCGTACTGCTCATCACCGCAGTTCCCCACAGAGATGCAGAGGGAGGAACAGACAAGAGGAGTTTCATCCCTGGGAGGGCTGTGACCGTGCCTCAAAGCCTCCGCAGAGACCATGCGAGGATAACAGAATGCAAAGACTCCTAGGAATCTCTGCCTGGGCGTTATGGAAACTTCAGAAACAGACCAGTTGGCCCAGTTACTGGCAGAGTTAGGGGCTGAAGTTCATGCCTCAAGACAGGAAACCAATGCCTTAAGGAGGGACCTCATTGTGAATCGAGAACGCACGGACGATTTAGCAAGGCAGATGCTCCAAGCACAGGCTGGCCAAGCTGCATTACCGGGGCTGGCCCACCCTATTCCGTCACCACAGGCAACGCCAACGCCCATACAGGTGGTTCTTCCATGGGCGGTTCCCTTAGCTCCGCCCAAACGCTTCACTGGTGATCCAAAATGGTAAGCTGTATTCATGAGTCAATGCCACTTTCATTTCCTGTGCAGACCTGGGGTCTTCTCCAACAATCAATCTAGGGTGGCATTTGTACTTTCATATTTGGGAGGAAATGCGGCGGACTGGTCTATACCCTTGTTAATTCAAGATGACCCCTTGCTTCGGGACTTTGGGGGTTTTCAGCGTGAAATGGAGAAACAATTTGTACGGCATGCCATGGTCAGGCTCTGGACAACAAATTATTGTCACTCCTGCATGGTAACCAAGGTTTGTTAACCTACATCGCCTCCTTCCAACGTCTTATAGTCCAAACAAATTGGCCAGAGGGAAAAAGAACTACGCTCTTTCACCGTGGATTACGAGGGAAGCTTAAGGACGTTCTAGCCCAAGTAGTAAATCCCCCGAAGGGGAGTGCTGAATACACTGACCTAACAGTTCAACTCGATCATAGATTGCAGAATCAGAAAACGGATAGAGCCAGAGCTGAAGGGCAGTCGGTCTATGTGCGACCCCGTGAAAATCAGGCCAAGCCGCATGAAAGGTCGGAACCAATGCAGATTGGGGTCTTACGGAGCCCTCTCACCAAGGCGGAAAGAGAAGAAAGAAGACAACAACAGCTTTGCTTGTACTGTGGCAAAGCAGGACACTTTCTCTGAGAATGTCTGGTGAAACCACCCAGGAAAACAGTCAGAGCAACTAACAAGAGTGAAGAAGAAGAACTGGACTCGGGAAACTACAACGCCCGGCAAGCGCAGGGGTCCACTTGTCGAGCGGTGAAAAGGAACCAATACAGACCTCACTCCTAGTCATCCCGGTGCTCCTGGTAGACCACAAACACCCATCGAAAAAGCATGCTTTAGAAGCATATATTGACAGTGGAGCTGTGGGGAATTACATTGACCAGGATTTGACTATTCGGATAGGTCTTCCTTTCCGAAAGAAACAGAGATCGGAAAATGTTACAGCGGTTGATGGTTCTCAGTTATTATCTGGCCCAGTGACGCATTATACCGAAAAGGTTACACTTCTGTGTCAGGGAGGTCACCAAGAGGACATCACCTTCAATCTCATTGGCGCTCCTCATTTCCAAATGATATTAGGGATGCCTTGGCTGGCAACCCATAATCCCAAGATCGACTGGCATAAAAGAGTTCTGACTTTTCCCCCAGATTGCGCTAACACCTGTTTCAACAAAGAATGCTGAGTGAAAGATCACACTAAATGAAGTTCAAAGAAAGGAATCGTATTAAGTCTCACCAGTTCTTTACCCTCTGAACACCTGGATTACCAAGATGTATTTCAAAAGGAGCAAGTGAATACCTTAGCCCCGCACAGAATGTACGACTGCCGAATTGATCTTGTACCCAGAGCCCAGATTCCTTGCAGTCGGATGTACGCCCTAATGGAGCAAGAAAACCAACATTTAAAAACATACTTGGATCAGTATTTAGCCAACGGCTTCATTCGCCCGTCAAAATCCCCTGCTTCCTCTGCCTTATTTTTCGTGCCTAAGAAAGAGGGAGACCTGAGAACTTGCATTGACTACAGAGCCCTCAATCAGATTACGGTAAAAAACCGGTACCCGTTGCCACTCATTCCAGAATTTCTGGATCAAGTAAAAAACGCACAAATTTATACCAAATTGGATTTACAAGGGGTCTACCATCTGGTAAGAGTCAAAAAGGGGGATGAGTGGAAGACAGCCTTTCACACAAAATATGGCCTTTACGAATATCAGGTTATGCCCTTTGGGCTTTTTTAATGCCCCCGCAGCATTCCAATATTTTATGAACAATGTGCTCCGTGAACTATTGGACATGTACGCACTCGTCTATATCGATGACATCCTCATTTACTCGACCACCAAGGAGGATCATGTCAGACATGTCCGGGCTGTTTTAGAAAGACTTTGACAACATTGGCTGTACGCCAAGTTGGAGAAATGCTTCTTTCACGTGACAGAGGTTGAATTCCTCGGGTTTATACTCACACCACGAGGGGTACACATGGACAGTGGACTACAGAAGCAGAACAAGCCTTCCAGACCCTAAAACGAGCATTCACATCAGCACCCATTTTACGGCATCCCGACCCGAATTGCCATACGTCGTCGAAACCGATGCTTCCAACGTAGCAATGGGAGCAGTTTTGTCTCAGCGAGATCCCGAAACAGGACAATTACATTCCGTGGCTTTCTGGTCTCGTAAGTTCTTCGCTCCCAAATTGAACTATGCGATCACAGATAAAGAACTGTTAGCAATAAAAGCATCATTCAAGGCATGGAGGCATTACCTTCTTGGAGCCAGGCACACAGTCACCGTCATTACAGACCATCGTAACCTACAATATCTGAAAACCGCAAAAGCACAATCATCACGTGAACTCCGCTGGGCTCTCTTTTTTGCAGTATTTGACTTTGTCATTACCTACAGACCCGGAGTACGCAATGGAAAAGCGGACGTCCTATCACGAATGAGCGAAGACAAAAAAGTGTTCACCACACCAGACCCCGTGGCAATCATTCCTGAAGAACGAATCCTGAACACGATTGCAGCAACTGCCACTTTGGACGACCTAAAAATCGACCTTCAACACTTGATGAACCAATCAGAACAGCAGGAATGGCTGTCAAGAGGAGACCAATGCACTATTGTGAACAATCTACCGCACTTTCAAGGGAGACTGTAAGTTCCAGATAAAGACTTGCAAAACCAAATTATAGCAAACTACCATGACTCTTCAATAGAAGGACATCCAGGAATGGCTAAAATTCAAGCTAAGATAAAGAAAAATTACTGGTGGCCCACTTGGTGAAAATATATTGCCCAGTTCATCGCGACCTGTGGTGTTTGCGCTCAGCACAAGTCTCATGAACAAGGTCCTGCAGGCCTTCTACGTCCTTTGATGGTGCCCCTGGCGCCTTGGCATACGCTCTCTATGGATTTTATTACTGATCTTCCCCCGTGCAACAGATACAACACCATCCTGGTCATCGTGGATCTGTTCTCTAAGATGGCCCATTTCATTCTTCTAAAAGGGGTCCCGACAACCTCTACTCTGGCCCCCGTCTTTTTGGAACAAATTGTCAGACTACACAGATTCCCATCAATATTGATATCAGACCGCGGAACTCAGTTTTTCTCAGCTCTCTGGAGGAGATGTTGCAGAATCACCAAAATCGACCTTCGGTTGTCCACAAGTCATCATCCCCAAACCGATGGCCAGACCGAACCGACCAATCAAACTCTAGAACAGTACTTAAGGTGCATGTTACAACAAACCGAAGATACCTAGAAGGACATACTCTGCTTGGCCGAATATGCATACAACAATTCCATCCACACCAGTACAGGACAAACGCCATTTTACACAGTGTATGGTCGACATCTACGAACATCTGTCTTTGATTCGCTTGAAGCACTGGAGATGCCAGCGGTAACGACCTTACATGAAACCATCACTTGAGTCCTTAAGCAGGCAGCAGAACATTTGACTAGAGCCAAAAAAAAGCAGAAACAGTTTGCAGACCGACACCGAAAGGAGGCTTCAAATTATCAGGTCGGGGACAAGGTTTGGTTAGCTTCCAAAAACATTTCTCTGAAAGGGCCACAAATCTTCCGTCCCAGGTACCTAGGACCCTATTCCATCAAAGCCGTGATCAACCCTGCGGCCATGAAATTAGAATTACCGGCCCACATGCGGATCCACCCAGTGTTTCATGTCTCCCTCCTAAAACTATTGATACCAGGTATGCAGATCGATACTCCACCGGATCCCGAAATAGTTGAAGGAGAACTAGAATATGAAGTTAAAAGGATCCTAGACTCTAAGATGGTCCGGTCCAAGCTATACTACCTTATAGACTGGAAAGGTTATGGACCCCAAGATCGGACCTGATTAATCAGGCAGTTCCACCACAATAACCCCACTAAACCAGGGAAGGGGGGAACCCCCCTTGAGAGGGGCCTTGATAATGATAATGATGTGTTATTTATATAGCACCTTAATCCAAAGCTCTTTACAGGGCACATATTTACATACGATATGTCAAGACTTGATGGTCGCGAGGAACAAGAATACCTCCGTCCTGAAGCCACCAACAGCAAGAAAATATTCACTTGCTGTTCGAGGATTAGGGCTACAGGTGGAGAAACAGGATACCCGCGTGGCCAGATGACTGCTGTAAAGGAAAAGGAACAGGTAAGACCAGGAACACACAAGGCAGAACTATACAGTATTACCCAAAGGAGAATGACACCTACCAAGAACCACTGGATGGAAAGCCTAAACAATGGGGTAATGCCTGTTCCCTCAGTGGGCTGAGATCAGGGAGGCCAGAGGAGGAAAGACGGAATGCCACACTGGAAACCACCTGAGTAGGATGCTCCTGGAGGATGGAAGCTGGAGCACCAAGTTATCAAATGTGAGTCCGGTTATGACTTTGCCAAAGGAGTTGACTAAAGATGAAGGGACGGACGGCCCGGTCTGTATTTCCAAGAGTCCAATAAAGACCAAACAAAGTACCAAAAAAGGGAGAAGCCGAGGAATCTGCAATACGTAGTTAGTGGTCAAAAAACAGTAGCTCCTGGTAACAAGAATGAAAAGGAGGCTCCAAAACGGCATAAACAAACAGTTGAGAAGCATTGTGTAGCATTATGGAGCTCCTTAAATTCCTGGAGACATGTCACGTGATTACTAAGGATGTGTTACGCGTCACGTGACCACTGCGTTTGTCGGTGGAGGCTTGAGCGTTGCTGGATCCAATGAAGATGCAGTGGTCCAAAGAGGCGTGGCCGTTACTGCAGCCACCCGCGATACCGTGCCATGATAAGCTAATGGATCCGTCTGTTGTTGGGGAGTAGGAGTGGCGGAAGCCATAACACGTGGTTCAGTGAAGGTCTGGGTATTGTGCAGGTTTGATGCCCCTAGTGGTTGTTTGCCAGAGGTGGCCCGATAGTGCATTGAGGACATGCGCCAGGGGAGTCGCCACTTGAGATAAAGGCGATGACCCCTTACCTGATGTTTTCTCCGATGGCCTCCCCAACTCCTCCCACCAGTGGAAGATCTGATCTCATGGGGGGAAATGGAGAGTGATTTAACGTGAGAGCTAGTACCCGGTCTGGGACATGATCAGGAAAGAGCACAAGGTTGGGTGAATGAACGTGCTGGATGCATGACACAATATCACCCAACCGAAATTGGTACTCATTTATCGACCTGAAAAGGATGAAAGGCTGAGTTGGCCTTGCCGGGATTCGAACCTGCTCCACGATCAATCAGGCAGTTCCACCACAATAACCCCACTAAACCAGGGCCAGGTGGGGAACCCCCCTTGCGAGGGGCCTTGATGGGGAGTGCTGTCATGACCACGGACCCCAGAACACAAAAATCACACCATCTAGTGACGGGGGCAATGGGTCACTTGACTCACTTATGTCCCTTTGGGACTCATAAACACAGGGGCCCTGGCTGAATTCAGTCCTGGCGCCTTTGGCTCCAGGCTCATATAGAGATGTGAGCAGGAATACTTTACTTCAGTGCTGGAGTGCTTTTATTTTACAAGAACTTTCCAGGTGCTGAAAGCCTTTATTCCAGAGAACATCCCCATGTGCTGACTCATCGGGTGTGGCTCCCTAGGCCTGGTCTTCAGGAGCTGACTCATCGGGTGTGGCAGGGCCTGGCAGCAGGCAGGCCAGAACTACTGGGCGTGGCCAGGAACAAAACTATATAAAGCCACTGATCCCTCAAGCAAACGCTTCGCGTTACTTTGCACCTCCGTGCAAGGTGCCACTCACCACCGCCTGGACCAGCTACGTACCTCGTGATCCTGCAACAACAGCATCCTTACCTGGACCCTGGCTCGCATCTCACAGCAACGCTTCATCTTCTTGGCAGATCCCGAATCGACGCTGCAGCACCTGCGCTCTCTGTCCCACGAAACCGAAGTCCTGAAATGAGAAAACAAGACAAGGTTAGAACTCCCGAAAACACCCAACCCAGGGTCGCGCCGCATTTAAAGCCCAACGCGCACCCTAATGCACCATTAAAAGCTACTTACCAGCTGCCGGACCATCTCAGCCCGCTCCTCTGTACCGCCCGCTCTGCTTCTTCTACCGCAACTACTGCCGGCACCGCTACACCACCTGCAAGGGGAGAGAGCAAAGAAAAGAGGCATTACATACAAAGGAGAGAGAACGAACTTTACAAATACAATTACAACAGTCGGAAGACAAGCGGGCAAGTGGAAACAAGGGAAACACTTACCTACAAGAGAACTGGACTAGTGGCAGCTGGCCTGGACTTCCACGACAAGGGATCAGTGAAGGAACTCGGTTCCCCTCAACAAGCATCCCTGCTAGAAGCAGCAGGATGGAGAGCTCATCATCATCATTCAGCAGGTGAGCCTCAAGAGTAGTGCAACCCCAGGGAAGCCACATCCAGGGAGAAGAGGTCTGGAGAAGGGGTCAGGGACCACAGGCTGCATAATCATATGACCCCCCCTTATATTCACAGAGGAACCGTACTGCTCATCACCGCAGTTCCCCACACAGACGCAGAGGGAGGAACAGACAAGAGGAACTTCATCCCTGGGAGGGCTGTGACCATGCCCCAACGTCTCAGCAGAGAGCAGGTGAGCGTAACAGCATCCCAGTGCATCAGAAATAATGGGCAATCAATGATTGGCAGACAGCATATCCCTCATGTGCATCGCAACCTGGCCGATGTGCAGCATCTTCTTCTTAATCATCTTCATCCTCACCTGGTGGTGGCTGGTCCATGTCAGGGGGCAGTGGTACGTTGCGCCGGTTGCACATGGTTTGCAGCATGGCACATACCATTATGATCTTACCTACCTTCTCAGGCCCGTAGATGAGTGCGCCACCGACCTGCTGAGACAGCAAAACCGTGCCTTCAACAGGCCAAAGGTCTGCTCTATCACCACACAAGTGCATGTATGAGCACGATTGTAGTCCTCCTCGTGCCTGTTCTGCAGATTCTGGACAGGGGCGATGAGTCACGGCTTCAGGGGATAGCCAGCATCACCTGCATGGGAGCACAATAATGTAGGTGTGTGAGTATTTATTCCATTCCATTTGTGCACAGCATGAACATTGTTCATGTTCATATGCAGTGGGTCTTCAACAGACGCTATTGACAACGCATCTGCGCAAATATCAGGAATGTGTACTACATGGCAATCCATGATGGGGGGCATGGGTGACGTACACGACTTAGGGGCATTGACATCAGATTCATCACTCACCTAGATGTGGTGCGAAGGTTCATGATGTACTCACATGTGAGGGATGTGTGGCAGAGGATGTTACCATATGCATGTTGGGAAATGTTCGATGCATTAGGCTGATGTCCAACATGTTACAAGTGGTTTTGGCAATCATGCTTTCAAATGATTGATGACGCCATGCACATGTCCCTCAACATCTTGACACATGAGACAATGGCACAATGTGGTTGTTGGTATGGTCTGCCAATGTAGAGATACGTTCCTTGGACGAGGCTTTGGTGTTGACTGGCATGCTAGTACTTAAGTACTGTGGATTGTTACTGCACAAATCGCACACATGTTGGTGATGTTCACTACTTGATGGATTCCATTTTCCAAACCTTGTGGCATGGTATTTTTGAGTTTGCCTTCATGTGCACATGTTGGCATTGTGTTATGCAGTGTTACTGTCAGGGAGGGGCAGTGACGGGGGATTCCATGAGTGGCATTTTGTCTTGCCCAGTCATGGATGCATGACCTGTGAGGTCCTTTGATACGCTCATGTGTATTTGGCTTTGTGACTGCACAATGGTGCATTGTGGTACCTGTGGCTGCGGTCAGATGATGTCCAGTGGACATGTGCAGGGGTGGGCGCTGAATTGTATCTGACATTTGCACAATGAGGTACAGCCATGGTACGTCTGCATCCATTGTCAGTGTCATGCATCAACTTGGAATGCACAAGGGTGCAGTGTTTGCCACCAAGTACACTGTCCAGACACTCAACAAAAAAGAAAACATTGCCAGGAAAGCAGATAGGTTGCATATGCATGTCAGCCCCCCCCCCCCAACCCACCAAAAAAGAAAAACCATTGCCAGGAAAGCAGACAGGTCCCCCTGACCCCCAGAAAAAAACACCCCATTGCCAGGAAATCAGATAGGTTGCATATGCATGTCACCCCCCCAGCCCCCCAGAAAAACATTGCCAGGAAAGCAGACAGGTTTGATATGCATGTCCCCCCCCCAAAAAAAAAACATTGCCAGGAAAGCAGACAGGTGCATATGCATGTCATCCCCCCCAAAAAAAACATCCCCATGGCCCTGTGATCAGACTTACCCAGCAGCCAGGCACGTTGTGAAGCATGTCGTTCCATGTAGCGGGGAAGCGAGGAGTTCTGCAGCACCATTGCATCATGTGTGGATCCTGGGAATATGGCACAGCAATGTGCTATCATCTTGCTTGCATCACACACCATCTGCACATTGATTGCGGTACAGCACCTCCACAGCATGCCGGACTACCAACTCCATGTGGGTGCAGTCGAGGGCACCAATGACATTGGGCACGCCTGCCAATGCATCAAATGCAATTTTGGTCTCATTCACCTCTTGCGCTGTCCGTGGTAGGGATATGTAGGCCCTTGCATGCTTTAGGAGTGCATCCAGCACTTGGTTTAGCACACTGGAAAAATATTGTTGCGAGATGCCATGCAGCTGCCCCACTGTGTGCTGGTAGGTGCCTGTGGCCAGGAAGTGGGGCACAGATACCACCTTCAGCAGAGGGGGGATGGCGGTGCGGATGTTGATCATGCTGACAAAGTCATCATGTATTAGATCCACAATGGTGGTGATGGTGTCCCTGTCCAGGTGGTACAGGGTGTGGATCTGTGCTGGGGTAAGGTCAAATGGACTGGCCCTTCTGCAAGGGATTGAGGGCTGCCTGTGGGGTACCACTGCCTGCACTCGTGGTATTTGCTGGCCCTGTCTCACCCTCCTCCTCCTCCTCTTGTGTCTCCTCTGTAGTCTCTGGTGTACTTCCTGCTCAAAGAGTAGCAGTGCAGGCATGTCCTCCAGGCCCTGTATCGCAACAGCAAGTGGAATCATTTCGGTCTCGGAAGGGGTGTGGTGTGTGGGTGTGCACCCTTTGTGCTGGGCCAGGCTCCATTGCCTACACCTGTGCTGATTGTGTGCACCTGTGGCAGGTCTGAGCACGGCAGATTGCCATTACCGCCTGTCCCGCGATGCCAGTGTTAACAGCATCATGCTGACCCTTCTTACAGGCATCTGGATGCCGGTATGTGCATGTCCGTGCGACTCGTAATGTCCTCTTCCTTGCGCCATGCGCAGTCCGGTACGGAGGTGCACAGTCACAGCGGGTCCCTGTCCATGCTGGTGAGACCGGCATTGAAGGTTGTAATGGCCTGGTCCAGTAAACGATGCCGGTATTGCCTTACCGGTATCGTTATTACCGAAACGCCAACCATGTAATGAGGCCAAGTGTCACTGCAAAATGATACTTGTCGCTCAGGCGTGGCCGCAACAAATCTGGTATCCAGACCTGTTGCATCTATCGGCTGATCTGTCCATCAAGCTGCCACTACTTCTGGACCTTCTGTCCAGAGAAGGGGGTGCGGTTCTGCACCATGACCCAGCGTCGCTGAAACTCAAGAGTCTGGCTCCTGCAGCCCAGGAGCTTGGACATTATGCTTTGCCTGTGGAGTGTAAGGACATCCTCGCCAAGGCCAGGGCTTCTTCAACGATGACTTGCTATGGCCATAAGTGGAGACATTTCTTTGTGTGGTGCCAGACTCAGAAGATTACCCCTCTGTGTGTCACAGCCCAGCACCTCCTTCCAAATCTGTTTTCTTTGGCCAAGGCTTGCTGGCTCATGCCTCTATCAAGGTACACCTGCCCACCATATCCCATTACACCAGGGCGCTGGGTAGGCCTTCACTGTGGTCGCACAGGCTCGTCAAGGAGTTCCTCAAAGGACTATTCAGAACTTTTCTGCCTGTGAAGGCTCCTTCCTTGGCTTGGGTGGTCAATCTTGACTAAGCTCATGGGGCTCCTTTTGAGCTGATGAATAAGACCCTGCTCAAGTTTCTATTGTGGAAGACGGCTTTCCTCGTGGCGATCACCTCCGCCAGGTGGGCCAGTGAGATCCAGGCCCTGTCTTGAAAACAGCCATACTTGTCCTTCCACGCATCAACAGTGGTACTGCATACCCACCCCACCTTTATGCCAAAGGTGCCATCGGAGTTCCACCTCAACGAGTTTTTGGTGTGACCTGTCTTCTTCCTGAATCTGTCGTCTCCAGCGGAGAGGGCCTTGTATTCGCTGGAAGTTGCTCGTGCCTTGAAGTTTTACATGGCACGCACAAAGAGTTTTCGGAAGACTTTGCAGCTGTTTGTCAATTTTGGTCCTGTGAGTCACAGAAAGTCCTTGTTGAAGGCTTCCATCTCCAGGTGGCTCTATTGGCTGCATCATGCACTGTCATCGACTGGCTAATAGGCTGGCCGAGAGCCCATTCCACCAGAGCCATCACAGCGACGACGGAATTTCTCTCTTGTGTGCCCCAACTCGACATCTGCAGGGCTGCTGCGTGGAGGTCTACACACACCTTCACGAGGTTCTACTGAATTGACGGGGATTCCAGTGAGGAGTCCTGATCCGGCCAAGCGGTGCTATGCAACCTGTTAGTTTGAGGTGAGTCTGTTCCAGAGGTGAGTGTTATTGCTTCTGTTGAGCCTTGCCACCTGCCATGGTTGTGTATGTGTACTGCTGTATAATCGTTATTCATGAAAATGTGAATCCATGCCATACCCCACGCTGGAGAAGGTTTAACTTACTTACTTGTAATGGGTCTGGCATGGATTCACATGCAAACCCTCCCTCCGTCCCCTCTGTGGCACTTCTTGGTTCTTACTGTCACTTTACGTGCTTACCAAATATGAAGATGGCCACTAAGGGTGAGGTTTAGGGAGAGGACTGTCATTGGTTGGGGGCAGTATGACCCAGAGTGATTGGTTTAAAGGAGAAATACAGTTTTAAAGTGAAACAATTTTTTCATTTACTGAGGATTCATGCCAGACCCATGCTGGAGAACAATAGTTACAGGTTTGAAATCTCAGAAGCTCTCCCAGCCACATGTGAGAGTTCAGATGTAGTGGCTTTGGTGGGCTCTTATAACTCTATTATCACATAGATAATTGATAAGTTTGCTCCTCTAAAAAGAAAATAGTGAAAGCTAAATATTTAGAGAAACCTTTGTTCACTGATGAGCTAGCCTTAATAAAATGTGGCATACTAAGATTAGAACACAGATTGAGGCGATATCCCAACCAGTCTTACTGGTTTAGCCTAAAATGCCAACGTGTGAAATATAAAACCGCTGTCATTGTGGCTAAGAGGACTTTCATGTAAGAGAGTTTCTACAAGCAGCTAACTCCTCTAAAATTCTCTTTAGATTTCTGAATGAACAGAAACATACTGCCTCTAAAGCTAGTACCATTCAGATTTTGGATTGGTGTAATGAAATGCAGATGCATTTTAACACCAAAATAATGAACAAATGAGATGATATCTCAAATTCCTTTATAGATCTGGCTGCCACTTTTAGTATCACCTGAAAAAAAGAAAATGCCGATTTAGATGTCACCATGTGTATCACTGCATCACACCAAATGAGACTGCTTTCCACACACACAACTCCTGGCATCTAAACACAGCATGTCGCCCAGACCTTTTAACTTTCAAGAATCTTTCAGTCTCAGATACTAAATATATTATACGGGCTCTTAACTCAAGGAATTGTCCTGGCGATCCTTGTAACTCCTAGGCCATCAAGACTTGTGCTGATGTCTCATCGCCTATTGTTACCAATTACAATTATTATTACATTTTTTTATTTTATTGTTTAAAGCACACCAGGATCAAGTTCCAGAGGGTGAGTGCATGACAAGAGAAGGATTGTTTGCGGGTCCTCTGGTCCATTTGCTGCGTGAGGAGCATGTGCCACTAGATATGTGGAGCTTAGCTGGCAGGTATGCTGGTGTGATACTCGTGACTGCTTTGTAGATGATACACGCAGTCTTGAACAATATACTGGCTTGAAGTGGAAGCCAATGTAGTTTGCGTAGGATGGGGGTAATTTGGTCAAATTTCCGTGCTCCCGTAATAAGACATGATTCAGCATGGTGGACTGCTTTTAGGGGAGCCAAGTGAGCAGCTGGGAGCCCTGTCAGAAGAGCATTTCCCCATTGATGTGCAAGACCACAAGGACCTGCACTTTAGTCCGGAAATCCTGCGGCGAGATGAAGGGTTTGATTTATTTGAAGGGTACAGATTCTGAGCCAGGCTGTTTGGGCCTTCTTGGCTATGTGTTTCTGGAAGGGCAGATTGCTATCAATGGTGAACTCTAAGGATTTTACTTCATTTTGAACTTCTTCCCGCACAGACAGCTTAAAACAGGGTTGCGCTACACCTTTTCTGAAAGAACCACTGTAGACCATAACAATTTCTCCAATTATAGCCCTATTTCTAATGCTCCTTTCCTCCTGAAGATATTTGATAAAGCTGCAAAACTCCAGCTTTTTATTACTATGTAAGTTGTTTGTTAGATCGCCGGAGGAGGCATTTCCGCTACCATTTTATCTGTAAGAACATTAGAACCATCTCGGAGGCCATGCAAAGGCCTTGCAAATTCAAGTTCATTCGTTTATATACGCAACCTACTAGAAATGAACTTGCCCCATGGTGACGGGTGACAAAATGTTTAACAGTGCTTTCTGTAAAATGGTGCACGCCACCATAAGCACACTTCATATTTGGTGCAATGCTGCTACCCAAATGCCAGCGGTGCACATTGAAACATGTATTTGCCATTTGTTGAATATGTTTGTTTGCAGTAAATGGCAAATAAAAAAATTAAAATATCCCCATATTCGCCAGCAAGGTTGAGTACCATGCAAATGGTACTCGCCCCTCATAAAATCTCCTCCCCAATGCGAGTGGGCTAGTAGATTTTGCAAGCCCTGATGCGGTATATTTTGTCAAATACAGAGAGTAGCTTTCTTTTTGATTTTAGCGAATATATCAATGCCTCTTTCAAGCGTTTGGGCAGAAAATGTTAATGTATGTTTTAAGTCCCTTATAAATGAAGTTTAGCTATCTAGATATTTTAACTGCTGTTTAATTATTTTAAATGTTTTTCTCAACCTTGTATGTGTTAATGACTTGGATTTAATTTTTTGCATTTGCAGATGTTTGGTTACATTTTATGTAATTCATATTTTGTACTAAATGTAAATGGCGAAAGCTGAATAAAATATTACCTACCTACCAGCTACAGGACCATTTGGAAACCAAGCTGTTATTAGGGGACAGGCAGTCTGGCTTTTGCCATCAAACAAAAGGGAGGTACAAGGGAATTCAAAGCCCACACCTAACATACCCTCACATAGGTTCAAAACCTTTAGTTACAAACAACCAGTGTTAGGGGGCCATTCACTCTATTTTATGGTGATTGGCACGAAAACAAAAAGCAAAGGTTTTGGGAGAACCTGAATTTTCAATCAATCACATGAAGCAAAAATATACAAAAAATATATCAATTTATTAGTTACAAAAATTCACAATCTTAAAAAACTGCAATTCAATTGCCAATTTATACAATTTAAACAACTAACCATTCCTCGATGAAAGGGTCAATTCCACAGTGCACAAATGTAGCATATAGTAGTCATATGCTGTGGGCTACTGGTATCCAGCCCTCAAACTATTTATACTGAGAAAGTGTCTTGTGCTGTGCAAGTTCAAACAATCAAACACATCAACACTCCTATCATACTGATTCACATTCACTCCTACTCATTATAAGTCTCATCAACAACTCCAACATATTTCTTTCCGATATGGTATGTGTAGATTTGTCGGAAATTCATCAGGGGATTGTCTGTGAAAAAACTAGGTGCACTGTTATTCAAAAACAGCTATTTAAAAACCAAACAATCTCATTAAAAAGACTTCATCACAAAAAACTTCAACAACAATGAATGCGTCAAAATATCTTAGACCCGTGTAGCTCAGGATAGTGTTAGAGATTACAGTAGGCCCATCAGTGTTCTCTATGCAACCAGCGATCGTGTGCATCACCGGTAATCAGAGAGTTGGTAGCTTGAATTTAGGCATTGGGTTCAAACAAGTCAGTTATTCCTGTCATCAGGTATGGGTCATGGCTCACTGTGGTCTGTATTCAGATCGCGTGTGGTGATGGTTCTGTGTGCTTGACCCAGGTCTGTGTTAAATATCTGCTTTTACGGTTTTCGCGTTGTAGTCCAATGGCAGGAAAAAACGGCTTTAGAAGGTTGCGTGTGGGGGTAGCCGGGTACTCGTATCCGTCCTGGGGATCCGGAGCGATAGGGATGGATTCCTGAATAGGTTAGTGTCGGAAATGCCTAATGCTGGTCGTTTCTCATCAGGTTCGAGGTGTAGAGTCCCTCGATCATGTATAGTGGGTTAATCACTTTTCCCAATTGCTTTAATAAATGCAAATGTGGGCAGTCGATCTACGGGTAGTGGTGTCGAGCATAGCACTGCGATCAGTTTGGTCAGGAAACTGTGCGTCATCTGCGATCCTCCAAGCGTAAGTCTGGCTTTTGCCCCTGTCGCAGCACCAAAATGGCTCTTTTGGAGGTTAAAGATAATCTCTTGAAAATGTCAACCAAGGACATAAAGGAATGCTGATGCTCCTGGACCTATGGCAGCTTTTTTTTCCTTTTTTCCTTTTTTTTATCATTTAAACTTTATTAAGCACTTTTCCTTATGCACCAACAACCAGTACATCATACATTGATCCTATACAGGACAGAAGATAAAATCCTTCCTCTTGGTATCAGTAGTGCTCATGGTGAATCATAACCGAACATATACATGAGATAAGTGACTTGCATTGAAATTAGAAAAATGTAAAGATAATAAAAATCGAAGGAATGGTGCAGAAATGCTCAACAGTAATAACACATGCAAAAACTCATACAAATGCAGCTTTTAGTGACTTCTGGTGACAGCTGCTTGTGGTTTAAGTTGCGTTCCGTAGCCTATAGCAGTGATAATGATGCCATCTCATGGGGCCTATGATGGATATTGGGGCTATCAAGCTCACTCACATATGCGATTAATGGGGACCAGTCAGCTAGGAATTGCGGCATCTACTCCTACATAGCCCCATAGATTTTGCTCATGGCGGCTATGTACCAAACTCATGTTCATCATTCCCTAATATCCGGCTCTTCCAGAGCTTTGCTATCACCAGTCTTGCCGCCACTAAGAAGTGGATGACCAAACAAGAGCTTCTGGCAACCAGTGTGTGGTGGCCCTGGGAGTCTTCGTTACCCAATAATAACACCAAGGGGTCAAGTTCGAGTTCAAATCCACAAATCTCCTTAATTTGGGTGACCACTTTTTCCCAGAACCCTTGGATTTGGGGGTTGTTAAGGAGAATTCTCCAAATGTGCTAATTTCCCTTACCTTTTGAGACCCCCAGCAACTTTGCTGGATTTCTAGGATTAGATTTTTTACCTGGGAAGAGTGTGAGCCTTTTTCTCCCACGATTCCATGTATTTTGTGTGTTTTTTACTTTTGTGTTCTTTGGTTATGGAGTTTTAAAACAACTCCATTGGCATCATCTTTTTCTGTGTTTCAAACAAAAGGTTTGGTCCCTTTGTTGTTGCACTTTGGCGGGCTTCTGCGCTGAAGACCCCCTCTGGTGCCAGTGTTTGGGGTGGACAGGATGTGAGGGAGGTGCCCGAAACTCTCTGTGCTTAGTCTCCTAGGAGACATGAATGCACTCTGGTATGATTGGCTGGCTGACTGTCTGGCAAGGACAGCCATCCTGCTGGGTGAGTGACAGCCTGGCTGAATGAATGCGGGGAAAACTGTTTAAAAGCGGGTCTCTGGGACTTGGAGTCGACCACTGGAATGAAAGAACCGAAGAGGAGAGGAAGGAAGAGGACTGCTTCAACTCCTGGACGACCGGTGAAGCCCTGCTGCAGGACCAAATTGCCTGAAACTCCGACGACAGAGAAGCCCTTCAAGGTTAACTTCTTCTCTTGAGTTTAGTGGGAACAACCAACTCGCAAGCCACCTGGACACCGTCCTATTCTCGTGGAATTTTCAGCAGAGTGCTGTTGAAAACTGGATAGCCAGAGGGAAGGAAACCAGGGGGACTTTAAGGCACTCAAACCTTAAACCGACATCTTGCTACAGCTTTTGGCCTCTGCCCTGGGCAGTGCAGGAACCTCCCAGCGTCCTCCTTCTTGTCCCCATGACTGAAGCCCGGGAACAGAGAGGTCTGCTCGAACTGCCAGTAACAACTGCCTCAGATACAGCTTTCTTCATTTAAAAAGGTACTGTGCAAACGTGGTCTGGAAATCTTTTCGGCCATCGAGAAATTGCGTGAAACTTTCCTCAACTACGAAGGCTTGTCCTTCCCTAAACATTCATCAAACTTTTCGCCTAGCCAAATTCTTTAAAAATCTGTGGCAAAGACTTAACCGTTATATACCAGATCTGTGCTATCCTATATAAAAGACTCTGAACCATTGACTTTGGCCAGGCCTGTTGAGAAGAATTGCTGGTTGTATTTAACTGAAACCCTTTGCCCTGCCTATGAATGTATTTGAGCTATCTATTCTTATAACCTGGTCTTTTCCTCCCTTTTCTAAGTATCTGAAGTATCATTTTGCTCATTCTTCATTTTCGAGCTAAACTTGTTCAGTTACTTACCGGTTGGATTTTTGTGGTGTATTATATTGAGCTGCTTATGCTAGTGTAATGTTCTATAAATGAATGAGTAAATAAATGTATATTCATTTACTAAGAAACCTTGAGTAAATGTTTACTTGAATCACTGTATTGGTTGGTCCTTTGTGTAACTTGTTCTACTGCTCACTTAAATTCTTGAGATAAGTCTGGATGCTCAGCCATCGCTACCACTTTACTGTGTAGTACAGGCTTGTACCAAAGGTAAAATTGTGCTTACACTTGTAGTCCTAATTGCCTGCAGTGTTCCCAAGGGGTACTGCAGGAGATTTTGCCTAACAGGGGCACAGCCACCACATATGAATGGAGGAGCCAGGGGACGTCCCACATCGCTAGCATTGGGGGGAGAGTTACAGATTCTTTTTGTGCAACCGCTCTGGGGCCAGGTACCACCGGAACAGTATTTTAAAACAGTTTTCTTTAAGCTGGACCGCCTGAGATGCCTTACCCGCCATAGTCCAGATATTGTACCATGTTATCTCATCAATGGGCCTACCCGCGTCCTCCTCCCATTTAGACATGTACCCGTGTGGGGCTATAAATTTACTGGAGTTTAACACATTATATAGGGATGCAAGTTTGACCTATGGCAGCTTTTGATACACTTGATCCTAATATACTATTAAAACGGTTGGGAGATACTGCTGATGTTTCCAATGCAGCTGTCAACTGGTGTGATGTTACCTTTCTATCACAATATCAAAAGCGAAGGTCAAGAATTGTATGTTAGTGCCTGAGGTCTTGACATGTGGTGTGCCACAAGGATCGTGCATCCCTAATTTGCCTTGGAATATTTACATAAAGCCCCTTCTGTTAAAGCTCCCCAATACCTTAGAGGAAGAGTATGGAATACATTCAGTGTTTCGTCAACAGCAAGACAAATTCGGTTCCTACCTTGTCTTTTTTTTTTCGGAAAAGAAGTGAATTAGAATTCACCTGTCTCACCCTCTCCTCACCTCCAAATCGGCGATTAGTGGGTGCGACAGGGAAACCCTCGTGCGGGAGAAAAACCCTGAGCAGGCTGGAAGAGAAGCGGCAACCCGGAAGCAGATTGGATTCTGGTCGTATTCCGATGTAGGATTTCCTGAATGGTCGGCAGCGAGCACCTTCGCGGGCTGGGAATGGAACGGAGCGTTATCAGCAACTAGCTGGACCTTGGGGAGGAGACGAAAGGTAAGTAAAATTCTTAAATGAAAGGTAGAGATATGGAAAGAAATGAGAGAGAGGTAAATGGTCTAGCAACCTGTTATTGACGCGGATTGGAAAGAAGGGGAGTTTTCTTGAATTGAATTCTAGGAATGGTAGTTCGGAATTCTGATGGTCCCTAGATAGAGGCAAATAGTAGAGTGAGAGAAAAGTACTGTAGGGATTAGTAGAATGTGTGATAGACGAAGTGCGACCTACAAGACCGGGGTACTCGAGTGGTGGAATCAGCTGTAAGAAATATCGTCCGCTCGGAGGAGCGTTTTTCTTTGCCGGGAAAGGCGTCTAGGGAAAAGAGGCCATGTAGAAAAGGGAAAATGTTAGGGGAAAGATGCCTTTGATAAGGAGTTCGCAGACAGCTAAAGATGAGTTTCCTAAGCGGGAACTTACGGAGCGTAACCACCATAAGCAGTAGCAACGCGCTGTGTTCTCCCTTCCGGTTCCTTATATACTGTCACCTGGTCAGAGGGAGGAGATTCCTCAGGAGACCGTGCGCACACTAGAACGGTAGTTTGTGCGCACCGCGCCATCTTGGGAGAAATGGAGTGAATAGAAGGCTTAAAGCGCCAGCGGTGCAGCACGGACCATCTTTGTGCGGTGTTCGTAACACCTTCGTGATTTGTTAGTCAACCTCTGAGTCATGTTCCAGATCTACGCAGACAACCCATGTAACATTTTCCAACTGAAGGGTCACTTTGATGATGTTGTCTTTATTTAGTTCATTTTCCAAAAATCCCATTGGATGCCATTTAATTGGCTTGGCATCAATTAGGCAAAAACTGAAATAGTACTGATCCTTTCATCACATACAGAGTTACCTACTTTCAAGGATCTCTACACTTCAAATTGCTCTATCCAAGTCCTCAATCGAGCAAAATCACTCAGGGTAATTTTGGATTCTTCATTGTCAATAACACCACATATTAATAGCCCAATTAGTTCCACTAATTTCCACCTATTAATTCTCAGACAACTTCGACCACTGCTATCTGAGTCTGCTTGTGCTACTTTGGCGAGGGACATAATTCGGTCCAAACTGGATTATTGTAAATGCCTTTATGTAGGTTCAGCCAAATTTATTAAACAATATTTGCAGCTTTTAAAGAACATGGTTGCTCACATTGTTGCAATTGGCACCGGGCAAGACCACATGACTCCAGTCCTAAAAAGGCTCCACTGGCTCCCCATTCACACCAGAATTAAATGTAAACGTCTAACAATTATCCATAAGACTCTCTATGGCCCCACTCCCTCATATATATGAGAATGCAGTTTACTTGGTATTGTTTCAGAAGACCCCTTTGATCCTGGCTACTTGTCTCCCTGTCATATTAAGGGTCTTTGGTGAATCCTGTATGGTCATTGGTATCAAGCACTAAAATAGCATTCACTGAATATCAGGAACATTTCCACCCACCTGCAGTTTTAGGAAAATACTAAAAACCTTGGTGTTTGATTCCTGCTGGTAGTATGGTTTGTCCTGAGCCTGGATTCTTGATTGCTATTGCTTTTGGCTCTGAGAAAACATATTTTGGTAGTAGCACCCACCACTACTGAAATCGAAATTGATAGTGAACTTTGTATCAGGAAAATACTTCAACTGCACAGTGTTTGTACTGTACCTGAAGGTTGGCTTTTCCAACAATTGAAGAGTCCATCTTTGTATAAAACTCTTTTTAAAACGTGTGTATTTCACCTGTACACACATATAATTCAGTATTGCATGCAGGTGAATTTTGTCTCATGGCATTTATTTTTTAAAACACTTTTTATTAGAATTTTCATAATAACAAACATAAGAATTTCACTTTTCCCTTCCCCCTGCCCCCTTGTTCTTATTCTTAGTGTAGTCCAGTCTGGCCTCTTTTCATCTCATCATCCTCTCACCATGATTGGCATTACCTATTCTTTTACCCCCTCGGAGAACAACATCAGTACAGTCACATCCCTGCTACCCTCCTCCTTACCTCTATTCCCCACTCCCCCTTTAACAAGTGTTTCATGGTGGTTTCAGATCGTTAGATTTTAGTAGGTCATCCAGCAGTTAGCCACAATGTATTGTTACCTATGACCCCTCTGTATCTGCTCCCATCTCCTGCAGTATTGCCATTTCGGCAATACCCCATCTGCGGGCATCTGTAAGCCACCTTGTTATTGCAGGCCTCTGTGGGAGTTTCCACGCGATAGCTATTCGGCGTTTAGCCAACAGTAGTAGGTAGTGTATCATCTTGTTTCGTGTTTGTGTTTCTCTGTTATCCCCTGTCTTGGGCCTTCCCTGTTTATCAACCAAGACAACAATTTCCCCACTATGTCACCCTATCCATGCAGTCGAATATCTCGCTTGCTATTATCAAAATGTGCCAAGTCTGCCAATGTCTTATGGTAGAGCTCCAGATTTGGTGCCAATCTATCCCCCACCTGGACACCTCTCCCCACCTCCCTATCCAGTTACGGCCCTGCCCCGCCACTTGACGTAATGTTTCCGGCAATCTTTCTCTCATCCCCACCGTCGTGGAGAGGCAGAGACCCCTTATGTTTGCCTTGAAGGCCTCCCAGAGCATTTCCATTGAGTCCACCGATCCCTCGTTCAGTTCAATGTACGTTTCAATCCCTTTACGTATCTTGTTGATAAACGCCCCATCTTTTAGTGCGTCCCTTTGCATACGCCACAACCGACGCAAGGGCCTCTTACCTCTCCCCACTAAGTTGACCACCAGGGGTGAATGATCCAAGAGGGTACGTCCTAGATATTCTGGCCCCGCAAATTGCCTGTAGTGTTCCCTGCCCATCAGGAGGTAATCCAGGCGTGAGTACGATCCATGTACCCCCGAGTAGTATAAGAACCCTTTCTCTTCACCATGCTTCTCCTTCCATATTTCCACCAGATCGAGGTCCTCCATCACCCTGTGAAGAGACAATGTCATGTTTTTTTTAATAGGTCCCTATCCAGGTGCGTGTCCAGATGACAATTAAAGTCCCCCATATGATAATTTCCCCTCTGTAAGCCCCAACCACATGTAGGACTGATGGGAAGTATTCCTTATCATCTACATTCAGGGCATCAGAGTTTACCAGACATATCGGATGCCCTTCCCATATACCCACTACCATCACCATCCGCCCCACCTCATCCCTCAACACCCTCTCCACCCATAGTGGCACTCCCCTCGTCACCCAGATCAACACTCCCCTAGCGTGGGTCGAATAGGACGTACCAAACACCTGTCCCCCCATAATTTTCTCAAAGTCAGCAGATCCCCCTTGCCCATGTGCGTCTCCTGTATCAGAGTCACTTGTATTCCCTGACGTTTCAGAAATTCCCCCACCCTCTGCTTCTTTTGCCATGAACCTAGCCCTCCAACACTCCAAGTACCAATTTTCAATCCTCCCCGCTCCCCATCTCATTGAACTACGAATATGTCTCCTCTTTCTTCCCCAAAGCCTTTTCTCTTCAATTAGTGACATCTTTCCCCTTTCATGATCCCAATACCGATATTGTACCTTCCTGTGTTTGATCCTTTTTCAGGCCATCTGTTTAGTCCCTGTCCCTCAACAATGCCCTGGTGATACCCAACCCCAACTTCATATCGCCAACCCCTGTTCCCTCCCCCGCCTCCCTCCCCTCCTCCTACCCCACCCTAGCCCCCACCTTCCCCCAAACTCCCCAACTGTAGGTGGTGAGTAGTTCCCCTCGGGGTTCCATCCCAACCCTCCTGATACTTAGACCCCTTGACTAGCTTATCCCACCTTTTCCTCTAACCTCTTAGGCACCGGTCAATGGTGTTGTCTAAATGCGGTGTGCTCGACATTGCCCCCATTTCCACCCTTCCGGTATCATTCCCCCCTTGTTCCTTTCACTCCTTCATTCCCATGTGACTGTTCCCCAATGACCCTTCACATACTTAATGCCACTTCCTAGACCTACCTCAATCTCCTTTGCCAGACTGTGTCCCTCCCGGGCGTCCTCCAATTTGGGGGACCACACCTTGCGGTGAAGTGTCTAGCCAATTCCACATTTCTTTTAGGGATGTAAAGAACCACGACTTTCCCCCCGATAGGATCTTCAGCTGTAACGCTCACCTGATTCCCACGGAGGCGCTGGTCTTGGCAGGAAGGTGTCTGTGACCCGAAAAGTGATGTGCAGGACTCGATTTGCTTCTGGGGCCGAACCTCTTCGCACTGTGTGTCGAACTCGAAGAGTGAGATTTCTGCAGGTGAAAGAATATGGGGGTTAATGATCTGGGTTGTTGAATGTCCCTCTCTCTCTTCTTAGCTTCTCCGTAGAGCCCCCAGGTCAACGTGCTCACCTTAGATAGGTGAATGCTGGACTCTCCATCTGCATCTGGTGCAGGGTGCCGTTGCCAGTTCCTTCACTGGTGAAACATAGGCCTCTTGACATCAGAGGATCGCTACCGTCGTTAACTGCACGAGCGGTGAGTTTCTGGACACCTTTTTAGTCCTTTTAGTCTTTAGGTGCGTGGGCATGTTAATATAGAACAGGACTCTGTATAATGCTTTTTCCTATTTGTCTTGCAGGGCTCTTGAGATAGGAGATGGTGTGAAGAGAGCCGAAGTTGGAGCCAGAGCCTTGGAATGAAGCGCTTGGAAATGCGTAAGTAAATGCAAGCGCTCTAACTGTCTCTTTTCCCTTGCAGCTGTGAGTTCGTGCTGAAGAGATGCTGGAAAACGCCGGAGTATTTGCAGGCGTTCTACTGTGGCAAGCGCGATGGGCGTGAGTAAATACCTGTCTAATGTCTCTTTGTTTGTCTTTCAGATGCTGGGTTGCAGCGTTGCAGAAATCCGGAATTCGCGGAGTGCCGGTAAGTAATAACAATGCTTTTGTCTTCACAGTCGGAGGTGCAGCGTGAAGAAATGTTCGCTGCCGATGGATCAGGTGAGGAAAGCGCTGCGTGTAAAGGTTGCAGTGCTAACCTGTTGTTTCTTGTCTTTGCAGGTGCTGCTGAATACTGGATACAGGAGTGGTAAGTATTGTTCTTGCAGGTTCAGGATCGGAAGGAAGAAAGGCTGGAACAGACTCGGTGAGCGTTCTGCTGCAGATCCAGAATAACGCGAAGCACGTTTGTTCAATCGGGCGTGGTTTAAATAGCCTTGGAGTGATGAGGCGTCTTCCTCCACGGCCCCGCCTAGGTAATAAAAGAGTTCCAGTTCCAGAAGAGTTTCCGTGTTGTATCCAGGGAGTGGAGCTTGCCCCACCCAGGTAAGAAAGTAGTTCCTGTTCACAGAGGATTCCTATGTGGCTGGTAAGTAAGCAGCATGGTCTGCTGCAGGTAAGTCCACCCAAGCATCTTCATACATATTATGAGCACGGCGCTTCCAGTGCCGGGACCGATGGCTTTGATGAGCCTGGTGCCACCGGCGCCAGGACAAGGTCCAAAAGGTCCCAGTGGGGACCGGCTGGTGCCTAAGATAACAGTTAGGGGCCTGCTTCCAAGGACGTTGGGCTGTTCCTGACTCCTTGGAAGCAGTGATCATGACAGCACCCCCCCTCAAGGCCTCTCCCAAGCGTGTCTTCTCCGGGGGTTTTGGCTTGTCGGGGTGATTCAAATGGAATTTCTTGACCAGACGAGGTGCGTGGACATGCTCTGAGGGTTCCCAAGACCTTTCCTGGGGACCGTATCCTTTCAAATCAACCAGGTAATATAATTTAGATTTGGAGATTTTGGAGTCTAGGATGTTCTTTACTTCGAACTCAAGTTCTCCATCTACTAAAACAGGTTCCGGGAGTTCGGTCAATCGGGTTCCTGGTTGCACTGGTTTTAGTAAGGAGACATGGAATACTGGATGTATTTTCATATGCGAAGGCAATTCCAATTTATCAGCCACCGGATTAATTATGGTAGAGATAAGATAGGGTCCAAGGTATCTCGGGATGAAAGTGCGGGGTCCTTTTAGAGGTAGGTGCTTAGTGGATAACCAGACCTGATCTCCCACTGCGTAGTGAGGGGCCTCTTTACGGTGCTGATCTGCTCCTTTCTTAAATTGAGCTTAAGCTCTTTGCAGATGGGCAGTGGTTTCCTTAAAAGCAGAAGTGATCTCCGAGTGCAAGTGATCCACAGCAGGTGTTTCGAATTCTTGGGGAGGATCCAGGTTAGAGGTTCTAGGATGGTGTCCGTATAATAGGAAGAAGGGAGTCTTCCCGGTTCCAGAATGAGTCGAATTGTTATAGGCGTATTCAGCGATCCAAAGAATGTCCTTCCAAGGGTTTTCAGTTTGTTGGAGCATGCAACGTAGATATTGCTCTAGAGTTTGATTTGTCCTCTCGGTTTGTCCGTCAGTTTGGGGATGGTGACTGGTAGAAAGTCTCACATCAATTTGGGCTAAACGACAGCAACTTCGCCAAAAGTGGGAGATGAATTGACTTCCCCTATCGGAGACCAAAACCGAGGGGAAACCGTGTAACCGAACGATGTTTTCTAAGAATTCTCGGGCTAATACTGAAGCTGAAGGTAGGCCCTTCAGGGGAATGAAGTGAGCCATCTTGGAGAATAGATCCATGACTACTAAAATGGTATTATACCCTGAGCATGTAGGTAAGTCCGTGATGAAATCCATGGACAGGGTATGCCATGGACAGGGAGGGATGTCTAGTGGGTGTAAGAGACCGGCTGGTTTCTCCTTCTGACTCTTATTCTGGGCACACACACCTCAGGAGATTACAAAGTCTCTAATGTCCTTCTTCCATGATGGCCACCAGAAATGTCTTTTGACCTTTTCCATGGTTTTGGTTATGCCAGGGTGACCCTCCATTAGTGAATCGTGATAACAGGAGATTACCTGTTTTTGTATTTTCTCACTGGGCAAGTACAATCGTCCTCGGAAATATGGTAGGTCTCGATCCACTGAGAATTCTTTTCCTTTTAATTGCCAGTCCTGTAAGTCGACCGGAGTTAAAAGCGATTTGACTGTAGTCTTAATGTCTTCAAAGGATTGAGCGCTGACCAAGCCCAAAATCCTTTGTTCTGGGATTATGGGTATTGGTTCTGGATTGGTCAAATGTTCATCTATTCCCATCCGGGAGAGGGCATCTGCTTTTCCATTTTTACTACCTGGTCGATAAGTAATTATAAAGTCAAACTCAGCCAAAAACAGAGCCCAGCGAAGCTGCCTGGAAGATTGAGCTTTGGCTGTCTTCAGATACTGTAAATTGCGGTGATCAGTCATTACGGTGACTGTGTGTCTGGCTCCCAAAAAATAATGCCGCAAGGCTTTAAAGGCCGATCTGATAGCTAAAAGTTCCTTGTCTGTAATTGAATAGTTGATCTCGGGAGCCGAGAATTTGCGGGACCAAAAGGCTACAGGATGTAATTGGTGTGTGACCGGATCCCTTTGTGATAAAACTGCCCCCATAGCAAGACTAGAAGCATCTGTTTCTACGATGTAGGGGAGTTCTGGGCGAGGATGTTTTAGAACAGGTGCAGAAATGAATTTAGTCTTTAAGTCCTGAAAAGCTTGTTCTGCCTCGGTAGACCACTCAGAACGTTTGTTTTTCTTTAACAGAGCGGTGATGGGCTGGACTATTCGAGAGAATTCAGGGATGAATCTGTGGTAAAAGTTAGCGAAGCCTAACATGCTTTGGACTCCTTTTACAGACGTTGGTGAAGGCCACTTGATGATTGCATCGACTTTCTTTGAATCCATATGGACTCCGTTAGGTGACAATATGAATTCCAGGAACTCAACTTCAGTTACGTTGAAAACGCATTTTCGAGCTTAGCAAAAAGGTTATGTTGATGTAATCTCTCGAGGACCTCTCTAACGTGTTTCCGATGTTCTTCTTCAGATGATGAATAGACGAGGATGTCATCAATGTAGACAACAACACACACATCAATGAGTTCTCTAAGGACATCATTCATAAAATACTGGAAGGCGGCAGGAGCGTTGCAAAGTCCAAAGGGCATAACTTGATATTCAAACAGCCCATACTTGGTGCGGAAGGCCGTCTTCCATTCATCACCCTCTTTTATTCGTACCAAACGATAGGCTCCTCTGAGATCCAACTTTGTATATATACATGCGTCTTTGACTTGGTCCAGGAGTTCAGGGATCAAAGGTAACGGGTATCTGTTTTTAACGGTGATTTGATTCAGGGCGCGGTAATCTATACAAGTCCTAAGGTCTCCTTCCTTTTTCGGAACGAAGAACAAAGCCGAGGAAGCTGGAGATTTTGAAGGACGGATAAACCCGTTAGCTAGGTACTGGTCCAGATATTGTCTGAGGTGAAGATTCTCTGGCTCGGTGAGGGCATAAATCCTACTGCAAGGAGGAGTTGTTCCGGGTATCAGATCTATTTGACAGTCGTAAGACCTATGAGGAGGCAGGGTGTTAGCTTGGTCCTTCCGAAAGACGTCTTGGAATTCCTGGTATTCGGGAGGTAATTTGGGAACCTCAGAAGAGATTGCCGCCAGTGAAACATCAGGCCGAGGATAACAAGTGGTAAAGCATTCTGGAAACTGAACCGTCTTTGCTCGCCAATCGATCTGAGGATTGTGCTTCTCTAACCCAGGGATTCCCAGAATGATCTGGAACTGAGGGGCCTTGATCACATCGAACACTATTTTCTCCCGGTGTCCATCTTGGCTCACTAACGTCACTTCTTGGGTGGCGTGCGTTACTGGTCCGGAGGCTATCTCCGTGCCATCCACTGTAGTAATGACGTCTTTTACTGCCTTAGGGACAAGGGGTAGATTCATCCTTGATACCAGTTCACGGTCCACATAATTACCGATTGCTCCGCTGTCGATGTAAGCTTCAATTGCATGCAAACGATCCGGACGTTCAGGACTAATGAGGACCATAGGCACCACGAAAAGCGAGGTCACGGGACAGATTTTAACGCTCGGCAAGAGGACCTCTACACTTGTCAGGCTACGTCGTTTCCCTGCTCAGAATTTGTGGTACAGGTATCTGCGGCTCCTACAGCCTTCTTAGCTGGTTTCACTGAACAGTCTCGAAGAAAGTGCCCCGAGTTTCCACAATAGAGGCATAATTGCAGCTGTCTTCTTCTTTCCCGCTCCTGTCATGATCTATGCTTCCAAAAGGTCAGGGTTTTCCCAACTCCCTTGGAAGCAGATCCATAACCCAGGTTCCGAGTGCCAACCAGTCCCAATTGGGACCTTTTGGACCCAGTCCTGGCGCCAGTGGCACCAGGCTCATAAATATGCCCAGTCCCAGCGCTGGAAGCGCCGGGCTCATAATGCTTGGGTGGACTTACCTTCAGCAGACCATGCTGCTTACTTGCCTGCCAGTTGAGCCTCTGATCCTCTTCTGTTTGGAACTACTTTTCCTGTTGGGTGGGGCTGGAGCCACTCCCTAGATTCAGAACACTGGAACTCTTCTGGAAGGCAGGAACTCTTTTCTTACCAGGAACTCTTTTCTTACTTAGGCGTGGCTGTGGAAGGAGACACCTAAGCACTACAGGAGGCTATTTAAACCACACCCGGTGGATGAATCTTGCTTTGCGTTATTCTGCAACCTCTGCAGCAGAACGCTCATCGTGTCTTCTGCATCCGGTCCTGGGCCTAAGGAAAAAGGCTTACCATCCTGAATCCAGTCTTCAGCAACACCTATAAAGACAAGAAAGAACAGGTTAGCTTTCCGGCATCTGAAAGGCAAAGGCTTACCATCCTGAATCCAGTCTTCAGCAACACCTATAAAGACAAGAAAGAACAGGTTAGCATTCCGGCATCTGAAAGGCAAAGGCTTACCTACTCTTCGCACGCTCCGGAGGCCTTCGGCGCTGCATCCCGCATCTGAAAGACAAAACAAGGTGCGTTTAAAGACATTGGGGAACTTTAATACTCACGTGCCATTACTCCTTTCCACATCTAATCCAGTGGGTATTCCGGCACCCTGCAGCCGCTCCGAACTCGTACCTGCAAAATAAAAAGACAGTTAGAGCGCATAGTGAAGCAGGCAACAAGCGCTTACTTACGTGCTTCCAGGCGCTTCTATTCATCACACGGGTTCCATCTTCAACTCACTTCAGCCCGTCATCCGCCATCGCCGGAACCCTGCAAAACAAGAGACATCATTACTAAAGACTTTAAAGACATTTGAATGACTCGAAACTTTCCGTTCGTGCAGTAAACGACGGACAGCAGTCCTCTGAAGTCAAGAGGCCTGCGCTACCTATCCAGTGAAGAAACTGGTTACAGCACCCTGCCCCGAGGCAGATGGAGAGCTCGGCATTCACTTACCTAAGGTGAGAGCGTTAACCTTTGGGGGTCTACAGGAGAGGAGAAGAGGAAAGAGATAGGGACACCCCAATAACCCCAGTTCATTAACCCCATATTTTCTATCTGCAGACATCTTACTCTACACGTCAGGCATACAGTGCACAGAGGTCCAGCCCAAAGAGCCAACCGGGTGCTACACATCACCTTTGAAGATACAGTAGTCGCCCAGTCAAGACCGGCGCCTCTGCGAGAATCAGGTGAGCGTTACACTCCTTTTGGGTTAAAGGTCCTTTCATGCCCCCTATTTGCATGGGTTCCACAGTGTCAGCTCCACTAGTAGAGGTCTGTGGTTTAGAAAACATTCGGGTATCAAATTTGGAACGATCAGCTTTCCTGTTCTGTAATCTGTGGTCCAATTGGACAACTAAGTCAATATAGTCTGAGCATTCTTGTGGAGGATTCACGACTTGAGCTAACACATCCTTGAGTTCTCCACGCAGGCCTCTGTAGAAGAGCGTTTGTCTCTTATCCTCAGGCCATTGAGTTTCCACTATAAGTCTGTTGAATGAGGCTATATAAGTCAAGAGGTCTTGATTACCCTGTCGTAACGAAAGAAGTTCATTGTCCAAGGCCTGCCCTTGTGCATGTCTTGCGAACAGTTTCTCCATGCTGGACTGGAAGGCCTGGAAATCATGCAGAACCGGATCATCCTGAGTGACTAAAGGGATCGACCAATCTGCGGCGCTGCCACTGAGATAAGAAAGCACGAAAGCCACCTTGGTCTGATCTGTTGGGAAGGCAGCTGGTCGACATAAGAAGTGTAGGCGGCACTGGTTAATGAACACTGCAAATTTATTTGGGTCACCAGAAAAGCGTTCGGGCGGAGCCAAGGGCTCATTGCCGGGTAGATTGATTTGCACAGGATTTAAGGATGATGCAGAAGGATAACTTCCTCCTGGAGCGGGCAAAGGTGTCTGTCCTGCCTGCGTTTGTAGCAATTGCCTAGCGAGGTCCTCTGTTCGCTCCTTGGAAATTATCAGCTCTCTTCTTAGAGAGTTTGTTTCCTGACGAGCTGCATGTACTTCTGCTCTTAGTTCCCCAAGCAACTGGGCTAATTGATCAGTGTCTGAGGTTTCCATTGCGCCTGGGTAGGAGTTTTGCGGTGGGCTTCGCGTTCTGTAACGCTCACCTGATTCCCACGGAGGCGCTGGTCTTGGCAGGAAGGTGTCTGTGACCCGAAAAGTGATGTGCAGGACTCGATTTGCTTCTGGGGCCGAACCTCTTCGCACTGTGTGTCGAACTCGAAGAGTGAGATTTCTGCAGGTGAAAGAATATGGGGGTTAATGATCTGGGTTGTTGAATGTCCCTCTCTCTCTTCTTAGCTTCTCCGTAGAGCCCCCAGGTCAACGTGCTCACCTTAGATAGGTGACTGCTGGACTCTCCATCTGCGTCTGGTGCAGGGTGCCGTTGCCAGTTCCTTCACTGGTGAAACATAGGCCTCTTGACATCAAAGGATCGCTACCGTCGTTAACTGCACGAGCGGTGAGTTTCTGGACACCTTTTTAGTCCTTTTAGTCTTTAGGTGCGTGGGCACGTTAATATAGAACAGGACTCTGTATAATGCTTTTTCCTATTTGTCTTGCAGGGCTCTTGAGATAGGAGATGGTGTGAAGAGAGCCGAAGTTGGAGCCAGAGCCTTGGAATGAAGCGCTTGGAAATGCGTAAGTAAATGCAAGCGCTCTAACTGTCTCTTTTCCCTTGCAGCTGTGAGTTCGTGCTGAAGAGATGCTGGAAAACGCCGGAGTATTTGCAGGCGTTCTACTGTGGCGAGCGTGATGGACGTGAGTAAATACCTGTCTAATGTCTCTTCATTTGTCTTTCAGATGCTGGGTTGCAGCGTTGCAGAAATCCGGAATTCGCGGAGTGCCGGTAAGTAATAACAATGCTTTTGTCTTCACAGGCGGAGGTGCAGCGTGAACAAATGTTCGCTGCCGATGGATCAGGTGAGGAAAGCGCTGCGTGTAAAGGTTGCAGTGCTAACCTGTTCTTTCTTGTCTTTGCAGGTGCTGCTGAATACTGGATACAGGAGTGGTAAGTATTGTTCTTGCAGGTTCAGGATCGGAAGGAAGAAAGGCTGGAACAGACTCGGTGAGCGTTCTGCTGCAGATGCAGAATAACGCGAAGCACGTTTGTTCAATCGGGCGTGGTTTAAATAGCCTTGGAGTGATGAGGCGTCTTCCTCCACAGCCCCGCCTAGGTAAGAAAAGAGTTCCAGTTCCAGAAGTGTTCCCGTGTTGTATCCAGGGAGTGGAGCTTGCCCCACCCAGGTAAGAAAGTAGTTCCTGTTCACAGAGGATTCCTATGTGGCTGGTAAGTAAGCAGCATGGTCTGCTGCAGGTAAGTCCACCCAAGCATCTTCATACATATTATGAGCCCGGCGCTTCCAGTGCCGGGACCGATGGCTTTGATGAGCCTGGTGCCACCGGCGCCAGGACAAGGTCCAAAAGGTCCCAGTGGGGACCGGCTGGTGCCTAAGATAACGGTTAGGGGCCTGCTTCCAAGGACGTTGGGCTGTTCCTGACTCCTTGGAAGCAGTGATCATGACATCAACTTAGCTGGAAAAAAATCATATATTTTAAAAAGAGTTGACGCAGTCGGTGTCTCAATTCGTCGTATGTTCTCCTGTGACGTTGTACTTCCAACGTGAAATCTGGAAAGATGTGCAGTTTTGCGTTCCTAATTTCGTAGAAGCCTATCTTGCGGGCTTCTTGTCAGATGGTGTCCAGATTCAGGAAGTTCATAATCTTGGCCATCATCACTCTTGGTGGGGCGACTGGTGGCACCCTAATTGCCCTTTCCACTGTGAATTTAGACAATCCATTGATTCCCCAGTACTTTGAGGATCAGGTTCTCAACAAATAGTTTGGCACTGGTGCCTTCTTCCCTCTCTGGCACTTTGATCAGGCGAAAGTTGCAATGCCTGGAGTGGCCCTCTGCATCTTCCGCTCTTGTTTCCAGGCCTGCAACTTGGTTTTTGAGAGGTTGGATGTCATCCTCTACTGTGCTGACCCTTTGTTCCACTTCTTTGATCCTCTAGCACACTTCGCGGGGATCAACTCTCACCAGTGAGACATCTACCCCACTTCCTTGATGCTCTCCTGCAGGGAGGTTCTGGCAGCCTGAATCGCCTCCATTAATGAGTCTAGGGTCACACCGCCTCCCCCACCTCCCGTTGCTCTGTCCTCCATGGGCCGGTCGATCCCTCTTGTCTTTGTGATTTGTCCTTTGCCTCTGTTTACTTTTCCATCCGTTGTTGTCCCTTGACCATGGTGTCCACAGGTTTGTCTGAGTTGCAGTTATGATTGTGGCCCCTAGGTCTTCACGAGGGCAGCAGTGGTTCTCCTGTCACGTGACTCTTGTGTCAGTTTGGTGGTCCCTTCCGACCCAGCCCCCCCTTTTCTATCTGACATCCGGGGAACTTGACAATATGGAACTTCCTCAGGCCTGCAGTGATTGTTGTCCGTGTCCCCAGGAGCGTCAATGCTGATCACTGTTGTCCCCGCTGCTGAGTAATGGCTGTTGGTGTCTTCCCACCCTGTTCGGGTCTTACCTTCCAAGCTTGTTTCTCCACCTTACTCTCTTCCAAAGCTCTGCAGTTGGATCGTGGTCTGATGGGGGACCCGTTACTGTAGTTTGACTCAGTGGATCCAATACGCAGTCCGGGCTCGCTGAAGTCCCCCTTTCCCTTCTCCTATTGCGAGTCAGCTCATTAGCATCTCCACAGCTCCGCACTCCGGGGTTGGGGTGTCGTATTGTGTCCAGGGGGGTCCCCAATGCTGTACGGCTATGCCGTGTGGGCTCTGGACGCAACCCGTCTGCTGTGTTCACTTTAACCGCCTGGGGGCCCTTCCCCAACAGTTATACCAGTGTCTGCTTTTCAAGCTCTCTTCCTTTGCCTCAGGTCCCTCGGGCCACTGCTAATTATAGTCTGACCAGCTACATGGGAGGATGGGGGACGACTTTCAGCTCTCACGCGGCCCTCTCACCTTCTTAATCCTTCAGCTCTGCGTCATGAGTTCGGGAGCCACGTTGTCATGGGCTTCTCAAGACCCCCAGACATCTGGTCTCAATAACCTGTGTGTGAGGGGAGCCAGCCTCTGGATTCCTCAGTGCCTTTGTGAACCAAGATACCTTCAGTTGGGACCAACTCACGGGCTATTGGGCCGCGCCTCCTGTTTTTCCTTCTTTCGCCGTCTGTAACCGCAAAATGCCCAAGCAGCTCGGTCGCAGTTTATTAGGATCAGTCTGTTTGCGCGGGGCCCCTGCTGTCCTCAAGCTCATTCACTGCTTTCTTTGTACAGGATGGAGGTGTCGGCAGCCCCCCTCAAGATACCTAGAAGTGGGCTTTCTACAATTCTACGTCAGGATATCCATTGGTCCTCTCCGTCTCTACCTACGGCGGTCCGGTGGCCATCTTGGGAGCGCTTCGCTTCATTCCTGGTCTGCCGCAGACCTCGGAATCAAGGAGGTTATTCTCCCCGTATCGCTCCCTTAGGGGCTCTGTTCAGTGCTCCCAGGTCTCGCACTGCAGTCACCTCAATTCAAAGTTGTACTGTGGGGGTTATAACGCAGGATTTCCGCAGGATTTGAGCTGGTGGTACGGGAGCTCCACGGAACTACGTGCTCATTGCACGCTAGCCAGCCACGCCCTGTCTCATGACATTTTTAAAGAAACCAGCACTGATTTAAGCTTTCTATATCACTTTTTGAGATGGAAATGGTGGCTGAGAGGTTGCATGCTGAGCTATTTTGGGTTATATTCTATTGCTGTGGCATGCTCCCTGGGTGCCCATTTGCTCTGTCTGCCTCCTTTCTGTTGGCCCTTTGTCTTGTATGGACTGTGAATGGCAAAAAAGGGGAGCTAAGTTGAGATGTTTAAAAACATTGATTACCACCATGATTCTTTTCTTCAAACATGCTTTAGATTAGTGGACTGACCATGTTAGTTCAAACTTGGATAGACTCTAAAACCTTCTTTTGCATTCAGTTTATTTGGATTTGAATATGACTACAATCTGCATTGTAAGGACACTCATTTCTCAATACAAGGAAAAAAGCAACTGTGGTTATAACCCACATACACCACAGTCTACAAAGAAAAAGTAGGTGACATCTCAGGTAACAGATCAAAGAGGATCTGAACACTAGGACCCCAGTAAGGATAAAATAGAACTTTCAAGGTAAAGACAGGGTGAGGTGTGGGGCTAGTAGGGAGAAACTATCAACCTTTCTCCCTACAGTACCTTGCCACTTGTTCTCATGTGTGGTATGTCTTGCATATGGATGTTAGCGGGCATGTCCTCTCTTATATTTGAGTGTATCATGTGGGTGCAACTTAATTATGAAACAAGGTGACAAAGTTATTTTGAAACACGGTAATACAATTGGAAGAGAATTCAGTTGACAGAGAACTTGTGAAAGTGTATTTCTTGGCCAGGGCCTTTATTATGATAATAAGCGCATTGTAACTCATGATAAATTAAATTTGTATTTGAAAAAGAATAAAAGTAGAAAAGTAGCTTTTGACCATATACTGAACTGAGCCCTACACCTTAGTTACCTAATACTGACCTCAGGTTTTGTTCCTCGTGTCGGGACCTGCTGAGAAACAACATTCTCTATTTCCTTTGCCGGTGAACATGGTTTACGGCTTTGTCGGCAGGCACCATCTCGCAAAAATGCTCTGGAAAATAATTTCACCTGATGCAGCAAACATTTTTGTTTCCCTTCCCGGTGAACATGATTTACGGCATTGTAAAGCTTGTTTAGAAACAACATTGGCAGGCATCATCTCCCAAAAATCCTCTGGAAAAGTAATTTCACCTGATGCAGCAAAAATTTGGAAACTTCAGGAATGCTACCTGCCTTCACCTTTGCCTATCAGGTCCATTCGCCTCTCATAGATTTTCTGTTTTCCTGTGAACGTGGTTTACAGCTTCGTCGGCAGGCCACAAACCCACAAACGAACTGTAACATTTGCTGAAATCCAGGGAAAGTGGTGGAGTGTCCAGATGTCATGTAGCCTGAAATGTCCAAAGGGTCCTAACAGGTAATTATGCAAAATGTGGTGCAGATTGGTGAAACAGTGTGGAATTGTATAAGGCACAACGCTTTACCAAGCCACAAGCCCACAAACAAATGTTCACTTTTGGTGAAATCCGGGGAAAGGGGCAGGGTGTCCAAATGTCATGTAGCCAGAAATGTCTGGCGGGTCCTAACAGTTAAGTTTGCAAAATGTGGTGCAGATTGGTGGAACAGTGTGGAACTGTAGAAGGAGCAACACTTTGCCAAGCCACAAACCCACCAACAAATTTTGGCTTGTGCTGAAATCTAGGTAATGGGGTGAGGTTTCTAAATGTCATGTAGCAGGATTGTCCAGAGGGCCCTAATAGGTAACTATGCAAAATGTGGTGCAGATTGGTGAAACAGTGTGATATTGTATAAGGAACAATGCTTCGCCACACCACAAACCCACAAATCCCACCACAAACCCACAGACAAACTTTGATTTTGATATATATAGATAGATGGTGTCTCATAATGCCAATAAAAAAAAAATGTAAAAAGAAATGAACCCCCAGGTTATGCACAGGCTAAGCTGGTCCCTTGGTTATGGGAGGTGGGGGTTAAGGATGTTAGAAAGGATGAACCTGTCTTATTGTGAGATACTGAGGAAGAGACAGTTCTATCTAAACCATGTATTAAAGGTATTTAAGATAATATGGAACTAAAGTAATCAGGAAGTCTGGGAGTAAACTTGAGTACCAGCTAGGGACATTTGAACATATAGGTGAAAACATATGATGGGGTCAACTAATGGTTTGGCATCCATTTTAAAAAAGATGAAGAGAGAAGCCAGAGCCCAGAGGAAAACCAAAAGAGTTTTTTTTAGCCGATGTGAAATCTGGTGGTTTGGTAGTATAGGAATATTTGGAGACAAAGGTAATAAACAATTGATTACATTTCTCATTCCCCAAACTTTCAGGAAGGACTTGGTAGTTAAGAATTCACGTGCCTTGGTATGAATAGGGCACCTAAGTCATCAGGACAAGCATGGTGCATAGCACTGAATTATTAGGGACAGTTATGGGTGGATATTGTGGGACAATTTTGCAGGCTAGGAAATCACAAAAGGACTTTTTTTACTTTAGACACTAGGATATCTGACAGCTTTTCAGACTGATCCTGTTCAAGACAGGCCATCTCGACTGGATGTTCTTTGTGTTCTCTCTTCTACTCTGGCTGACTGGTGTGCATACATGTCTCCTGTTATTGTCCCACACTTACAACGGGACTTTCTCTTTCTAATGTTGCAATGAAGGCCCATTACAGCTAGTCCTTTTCTGTGTGTGATGCCATCTCTCAGCGGGTGAATCCCTGATTCCCGTGCTTCAAAAGTTGCAGAGGCGTGACACACCAAAAAGTGGGTTCATGCTATTGGGTTTTTGTCACTTTTTGGAGAATATTTCTTGCAGACAGCCTTCATACCTTTTGTGTTGCAGTAAACGGATTAGATGGATTCAGGGAAAGACCACTCCTTTATTCGGATGATGATGATCTTCAAGATTCTGACAGTGTTAGACACAGGTAAAGGTTGTTGCTTTGCCTCTAGAAGGACAACATCCAGTGTGATAGTCAATGAGATTGTGGTGTCCTTCCATTTGGTTCTGAAGTTGAATGTTTACAAATGTTGAGAGTCTTCGCAGTGAGAGGGGTTTTTGCAATGAGGCTACAGTTAGAAGGGGATAAGTATCAATGGGTCTCATTACGAGGTTGCTGGTAAAATCTGCTGGTAGGTTCTGGGTTACCGGCAACCCCGTAATACCATTACCACTGCCTGACTTCCCGGTGCTACCGGGGTACAGTTATTTTCCATTCCCATGGAATCCCATATAAAATGGGAAACCTGAAGCACTGGCACTGTTGTTAACGATGCTGTATAAGCGTTAGGAAGGATCCAGTTTCTGGGAACATCACCTCCAGGGATCAAAGAGCACTGCAAAGAGCCACCGGGGGAGAGAGGGAGGTGATGACCCTGGGACCTTGGCCCTACAGTCAGGTGAATGGTGTGTCTGTCGCCGGGAGAGACGTCACCTGATACACTCGTTAAATAGTTCCAAGACAAAGCAATGCGTGCAGGCTCCAAGCAGCCAACTGACACGGCTTCACTGGCTTCGCTGGCGGTAACACCAGGGACAGCCCGGGCTCCAGACGGTTTTGAAAGTGCAGCACCGGCGCGTTCGTATAGGCTAAGCCTTGCTGACTTTCACTTAGAGGTCACGTAGATGCAACCCAGCTGCAATCAGAGTTACCACTTTAAACGTGCCTACGCTCAAACGTTTTTCTTTTGATTACAACAGCGCACCAAAACCAACTAACTCTAAGAGGCTCCACACCCTTTTCTTGATCCCATAAAAGACCGTTCGGGAAGCACAATGTGGGTTTTGTGCATTTCCTAACGACACAGCACGATGTTTATGAAGTACTCAACACTGTCAAATCATCATAACACCTCGTTTCCCCTTTGTCCTGAAGACGGCTATACCCGCACCAACAGACAACGTTTTTGTGCATTGCCTGATTTCTTTTGGTGTTAGTAGCCGAAACATATGTCGACGTTCACAAAATTAAACCTAATAAATATCATAGGTTTTTCTTATATGATAGAGCTAGTTCTACCTAAAAATGCTCTACTCTTTACCAGTTGATGTTGGACATTGAATGCTCACCCATTGGTACCTTATCATTCTTGTTTTTCCATGCTCTTATCCCACTGATATTAATATGTCGTTCTGGTGTGAGGATTCTACTTCACCACAGCCATAGCGTACATTCACTGTTGTTTTTTAGTGAATAATTTTATAGAGGCACTATATTGTGACCAAAAATAAAAAACTTAGCTTTGCTGTCACTATCGACTGGTTGTTCTCTTTTATAAACTTTCTGTCACAATGTTATACAAATAACGCTAAAATATCCTCTTGTATTTTGAATTCAATACCAGTTAAGTGTGATTTTCACACCAAAACGTTTTTTTAAAACATTGCTTTGTCTTGGAACTATTTAACAAGTGTATCGGGGGACGTCTCTCCCGGCGACAGACACACCATTCACCTGACTGTAGGGCCAAGGTCCCAGGGTCATCACCTCCCTCTCCCCCCCTGTGGCTCTTTGCAGTACTGTTGTTAACGATGCCGGTGCTTCAGTGAAAAACACACGGGTAAGGGCATGAACTCCTGGAAGGTCAGGTCTACCGGTAGTTCACTGCCCATCCCGGCATACATATAGTTTGCAGGTCCGGAAAGGGTGCCGGCACGTTGCTACGGGCACCTTTATTTCCAGACCACCAAACTCGTAATGAGGCCCTATACCTGTTAATTTTGGAAGAGGTTTTGCAGAGTTGATTTTGATGGAGAGAGCAATTAATCTGTAAGACAGGAAGAAGTTAATTAGGTGTTTGAAGGCTGTGGAGACTGTAGGCACATAAGTGTGTTCGTAGGAGGAGTGAAACAGGTCAAGCATAGTGAAGCAGGCATGCAATGAAGAAAGAGGTCTGAATTGCTGAGTAATAAAACGCAGCAGGAGAGGGACAAAGACCATCGGTGAGGAAGGATTGAATTTGATGATGATGTGGATTTGCAAGTAAATGACTGACCTTGAGACAGTAACCGAAGTGATGTGCTGTTTTCCTGTGCCTTATTTGTGACTGAATCTGTGTTTGGGGGATGTCAGAGTGAGAGATATCATGAGTGGAGAGAGAGAGAGAGAGAGAGAGAGAGAGAGAGAGAGAGAAAGAGAGAGAGAGAGAGAGAGAGAGAGAGAGAGAGTTTGTGTGTGTGTGTGTGTGTGAGTATGTGTGTGTGGGGGGGGTGGGGGGAGTGGGCCCGGGTGGGTTATCTTGTATTTATTGTGCTTGTTGGATGTAACTCAATAAAATAACTTATGGAAACTTAACCACATCTCCAGAGAACTATGACTATAAGACTGGTGCCAAGGATACCGTTTGCATGAAAGTGTGTAGGTGTGTGCTTGGGAAAGAAAGGAGGTGTGTTAGGTTGTGGTTGTGCTTGTGAAAGAAAGGTAGTGTTTTATATCTGTATCCTATAATGTCTCTCTGTGACTGAATTCTGAGTGTGGGTGATGTCAGAGTGAGTGATGGCATGAGTGGAATGTGTGTGTCGGGGGCCATATACAATACAAAGTTTGTCATTGACAGTAAGGAAGTCCTCAGAGAACTGTGCCTCAGTAATGAAGCAGAAGCAGGGTGATTAACTACAAAGAGGGTGAAGATGCAAAGTGTGTTTTGTAAGAACATCCTGCATTAAGGATTGCGGAATGGAGACAACGGGACTAAGGCCATGAATGAAGAAGTAGGGGGTACACATGTCCGTAACACAAGGATTTACTGAGGTGTGTCTTCTCCAATAGAGGGATTGTAGAAGGTATAGTGACAAAAGAAGATGTGGGGCAAGGTACTAACCTGAACTATAAGCCGATTACTTGATTGCTAGCCTGGTGTAAACAAAAGTTCCACTTCAAGCTGCAGACAAGGTTTGCAGGATACAAGAAAGAAAATGCAGGAGATGAGTGTAGTGGTTCAAGGCTTTGAAGTCAAGACCCCATTACAAGTTGGCCGGTGAGGAATGAACGTACCAGTATTACCGTATACTGACACGTTTCCACACCGGCCAACTACACATTTGCTGGTGAGGTGCCTGATTTACCTCTAGCTAAGACCTACCTTACTGGCAACAATGTACAGTATTACCGGCACCAGTGTTACTGGTGCCAGTAATACCAGCAAATCCCCCCATGGAGTCTAAAGAGACTCCATGGAATGGGGATTTACAACTTTGTAGTGGTGATACCGCCAGACTGAGTGCAGCAAAGGCAGCAGCAGCCACTAAAAGGAGGAGAATACAAAAATACATATCAATGTTATAATTCTGATGCAAGTGTCATACCTTGCTATTCCCTATGGAAAAGGTGGAAACTCTGCATATAATTCACATGCAAACTTCTTCCTTCCCCTACCAACATGGAAGCCTCACTAGCCTGTTAATGTCTTTCTACTCCCCCGGTCTACTGGTTTCCAAAATGGCCACCAGGGTTTGCTCCTTTAAAGGCACTCCGTGCCCAGTGTTCGCTGCGTTGCTTCGAATACACAACTGTCTGGAAGCGCTGTGCTAACTATTTGAAGCTGTGCCTTAGTATGTGCCCCCTCTATCTTTCTTTCTTATAAAGATTCTCCCTTCCTACCTCCCTTGTGTCTTTATTCTCTATGCTCTATAGTCTAGATAAAATTTAAAAAGTCACTAAAATGTTGTTACTGCCGTAATCATTCGCTGTGTTATTAATTTCACGAGCGAATCCCCTTTTCCCAACGCTGCGTTGTGTTCTAACACGCAACGTTCCGCCTCCAACTGCAGACAACGTTATATGTGACTTATTACTGCCGCTGTGACTTATTGCTGCAGCCGTAAACATTCTCTGTGTACGTTTTGATACAAGCGACTTCGCTGCATTGTATTCTAACACACGAAGCTCCGCTTGCAACCGCTTGCACCTCAGTCAACAGCCTCCAGCTAAATCCCTCATGCATGCTGCAAACATCTTCAAATCCCAATGAGATCTCTTCTAATTTGAGACTAGAACTGTATATCTTTTGCGCAGACCTGTTGGGAAATCCAATCCTAACTCAGTCTATGTGTAGAGAAGTATCTACATAAAATATATTCCGGCAATACCTTTCTAATGCCTCACCTCTCAAATAGTGCATTGCACAGACGCCCAGCGACAACCCAACACGTGCATCAGACTGCCTTTCTACATGAACACAACATGTGCATCAAGCTGCCTTTCTACCTTTGCGCAACACGCGCTTCAGGCTGTCTTTCTACAACAACGCAACACGTGCATCCCTTCTCTCTATCTACAACATACGGAACTCGTGCACCAAATCCTATGAGTGGAAGTAAAATACCATGGTATGCACACCACGTCTAAGATTTCACTAATCTGTTTTGTTGTTCTCCGACTCAACTGTCCTCTGCAACCAGTTCTACATGTAAAACACCCCTTTTTTCCTTTCTTTCATATCTGGAGACTGAACTATCCCAGACTAGTTTGAGCTTCCCATTTAACTTGGAAGAGCTGAAAAACCGTTCTTTAGAAGTCTCACATCATCCGTCTGGACTTCATCCCTGATCATCTTTCTATTCTTCTTCCACAGGTTTTTACTCCAGGAGGGTATTCCCGGTTCTATTCCTTCCCCTGTCTCCATCTCTCAGGACCAGGGGTAGAATTAGGAAGGCTCCCCGTAACCTTCTCGTTGTACCAACAGTTGAGTTCCGTGAACCAACCTAAATTTAAACCATTTGCACCAAAATGTAACATCAGGGCACCCATCTGTGAGGTCGGGCTCCCAAATTGGAAATTTAGAGCCCATCAACGCTTTGCATTTGCTATTTGAAGCGAAGGACTAGTATCACCCAGTTTTAAATGATTTAGAAATAAGGTTATTACTTGAATATAATAAGGGCATTTAATTAAATTCAAGTTTATTTCAGAATGTGGAATCCACAAAACAGACACAAATCAACATATACATATCTAACAATTCCTTGAATGACAATTCAATATGTTAAGATCTCTTTGCAGAGCCAAACTAACCATAATAAATACCAATACATTATGGTTCTATTTGTCCAGCTAGGAAAATATCCAGTCACTGCATAAAAAGGAATAAAATCCAATACGTACAAACAGTTATTATCACAACAGTCCTAGAAATGTTAGCGCAGCATTATTCAATCACACAGGTCCAGAGCTACAAATCGTCAGCGCACGTCATTGTTCCAATAAGATCCGGTACTAATGTACTGCTCATTCAAATCATCTCCTGCTTAGCCCCCATCACTTTAGTCCTTCTTATCCAAACCCTCCTCAGATAGCTTGCAAAATCTGCTGAGCACTATAAAAACATGAGTGCTGGTCTAAAATGCCAAAGTACACTTTCCCTTAATATTCCCTGTAACAAATGTTTCCTGATGTCGAAGGGACAGAACCGAACAATGGGTCACTCTCTCCACAAATGCAGCATGAATTGAATACTTCTGTCTGATCTTTCAAACTTGTATGCATCACTGCCTTTAAAGGAAGAATGTTAAACCTTGCCTTTGTTAAAAGGATCCTGTGTTGACTATGTAACCATTGAGGGGTAACCCTGCAACCCCTTCAAGTGTAGCGAGTGGTAAGCACAGCCTGACTTGGGTTTTTTGATTAATTACATCTTCTCAGTTCTGTGCGAAAAAATGTAGTGTTCAACACTTGTTTAGGTATAGTAATTCTATGTCAAGACCGGAGGCTTACATTATGCTTCCCTTTCTTTATTTATATATTTAAAGAAAGTGCTCAGCAGCAAGATATTTTCATATAAACCGAAAATATAAACATAAATTTAACAGTGAAATGACAAAGGGGTGGTTTAAAAACCTAGTGAACAAATAGACTACATTTCCCAGAGGCTTGAGGGAGAGTCCAGTCCAAGGTCAGCAAACATGTGACCAACATAAACCAATGAAGTAACATGTCCCCACATAAACAGTCTTGAATATGATGCACTTCCTCTTTCTTTGCTGCTCACAGCAAGAGATAAGTACATCATATTCAATCTGTTTATGTATTATCAATATGTATTGCCCACATGTTTTTACATAATCATTTAAGTTGAATATCTTTATTAACGCTTCTCTGCCGCTTGCTGTATCTTTAAAGGGTTAACTTACCTTTCTGACACGCTCGCGTCATCACCTCAAGACTTCTCCATCCAACACCAGCTACTTCCTGCTGGCGTCCCTGAGCCGTGCGGGGAGGTGATATATGTTTGTCGGCTTTCTCGAGCGGCGTAAGCACAGTGGCGAAAACCCGCCATCATCCGCTCCCTCCGCCTGCTTCCCCGACCCATGTTGAGATCTGCGGGCTCGTGAAGCAGCGGTTTTAACTTTGTGTGACTGCGGTACCTCCTCCAGTCACCATAGGGCGTTCGGGCCCTTCTAGGTGCATTACTCTGTTGCTGGCGTCCGCAATCGTATATTTCGTTACGTGTCATAACGGATTTACGATCGTGGGCGCTAGCAGCAGATTCACCTACCTGCTTTATTTAAGGACAGATTTTAGTGAATATTTATTAAAAAAAAAAAAGAATATATATTGAATCAGACATAACACAGCCCGTCTCACAGGGCTACAGATATACTGAATCCCCAGACTGTGGGTTTGAACAGAAGGCAGTCAGTGACCACAAAAAAAAAGAAAGGAAAATATATTTATACCGAGAAGAATACATACTTTCTTGAGAAGAATTAAAAAAAAAAAAAAAGGAGCAGGGAGTAGAGGTGCAGATTACAATATGGCAGCTCAATACTTCACTCAAGAGGACCAGGATTGGCCTGAGTATGAGGAAGAAGCATATGAAATTGATGAAGTGGCGATGGCAAGCAGTTTAGAGAAAGTGCTAAGTTCCTTGGTGGCAACTAGCATCAAGAAAGCTATATCAGACATGCTCCTACCTATCCAGCAGCGCCTGGATGATGTAGAGGAGCAGCCGCATGAGACCTCCCTGCCAAAGAAAAAAACACAAAAAAGTAAGCACCTCTCAGAAGTGGGATGTATTCCGGCTCGCTTGAGTAAAGACTCTACGACCTCCCCGAGCCAGCCAGAAACCGCCACTACTGCCATTTCGAACACCTTTTCAAGGCTGAAAAAGGCCTTTTTGGAAAGGAAGGAGACCCCTTCCGCTAATGGACCCTCTTGCACCGAGGAGGAAAACAAGGGCACCAGACCCTCAAGCCCGGAGGGATACCAACAGGGTTTTGAATAAGAATGTTATGATGACAACAGTTTGTCTACCCTCTTTGTTAATGAGGATGCGCAATCAACAGGGTTGCGACCCTCTACCTCAGGGATTGTGGCAGCCCCGGTCCCTAAGAAGCCACTTAAGGAGCAGTACAGGGATGTTTCCACCAGAGGATCTGGTACATCCTAGATCTTCTGACTGGGAGCCATCCCCAAGGACATCGGACTACATCAAAGACAGGCTTCGTAAGCCTTTAGACAAAGAAGTCAGAGCAAGACTTAAGGCCGAGTGCCCACGCCCGGTAATCCCGGACAAAATCGCCCTGACACCAGAGTTAGACTCCAAGATGATAAGTTTCCTCGGAAAGAATGCCAAAGATACAAGAAAAGGCATAGATCGCACTTGGAAATCCTGCCAGGACCGAGTGTTGGAAGTCTTAGGTCCGTTAGCAAAAATGATGGATTTGGCGGAGGCAGCCATAGCTACAGGTGATACCATTGACCCGGTGATTCTGTCGGGATGGGCTCAACGAGCCATCTGTCTGCTTGGCAACGCTAGCTGTGCTATTTCTGCCGAGCGCCGCAAAGGTATCCTTCACAAGATAGACGCAAAGCTAGCCGAGTTTGCAGACACCGAATCCGGAGCCACCGCCCAGGGTCTGCTCTTTGGCGACTCCTTCGTCAAGGAAATGGCAAAATTCGTGGGCACATTTACTGCGCTATACAAGGCACAATCCTCCATTAAAAGAGTATTCTCTTCAAAAAATGTTGCCAGGGCCGGTCAAGGCAGAGGTCGCTCGTCCGGCTGATACTTCTTTGACCGAAGACCTCTGTAATCCAGGGACCATCAAACCTGGCAGGACCGCTCAGACACCTTATTTCCATCGAGAGGGCGAGGAAGAGGTCGCGGTTGGAGGAGAGCCGCCCAGTACCCTGCACAGCAACAGACCGCAGGTCAGTCTATCACAACGCCCACGCCATTAGTGCCTATAGGAGGGAGGCTATCTCTTTTTGCGCATGCATGGGATTCCTTGTCAGGGGACGCTTGGGTCAGGGACACAGTTTGCGGCATGCGCCTAGAATTCTTCACACAACCCTTCCAGGTAGGCCGTCCCATTCCAATCTCAATGTCCAAGCAGGACGAGATAGAACTAGACAAGGAAATGCACAGTTTGGCTCTAATGCAAGCGATTTGTCCCTGCACAAGCTTAGGCGGTTTCTTCAGCCCCATATTTCTAGTGTGCAGAAAACAAAAAGTACATCCAGTGATAAACCTCAGGGCCCTCAACGATTTTATCATTTACCGCCACTTCAAGATGGAGGGCATTCACATGCTCAGGGACCTTCTGAGACCCAAAGACTGGCTCATGTAGCTGGACCTGAAAGATGCGTACCTCGCGGTGCCCATACATCAGGACCACGCAAGCTTCTTATGATTCTCCTGGGGACACCAAGACTGGGAATTCACGAGCCTTCCATTCGGTCTTTCTTCAGCTTCGTGGGCTTTCTCCAAACTCCTGAGGCCAATGGTGGCACGTTTGAGGGAACAAGGCGTCAGACTGATAGTATATTTAGACGATATTATCTTCATGGCCCAATCCCAAGCTCTGGTAGAGCAGCACACCAAGCTGGCCATAGATCTGCTACACAGTCTCGGATTCCTCATAAATTGGGAGAAATCTTTCCTCCAGGCATCCAAAACCCTAGAGTTTTTAGGTTTCATCATCGACACCGAAACAGCTCAACTCCGCCTTCCGGCGTCCAAGATCCACTCTACCAAACGGGAGATCCACAGACTCCTGCAGAGGGACAATATATTTCTTCGAAACTTGCAAGAGTCATAGGTCTTCTCTGCTCCTCTATTCAAGCTATCTTTCCAGGTCCCCTACACTATCAGGAGTTACAGAGACTAAAGGGGCAGCATCTAAGACGCAGCCTTTCTTACTCGCAACAGCTGACTCTATCAACAGAGGCAAGAACAGAGCTCAACTGGTGGCTTGTACACATGGAGGCCTGGAATGGCCGGGCGATCTTCGGATCCGCAACAGACATTGTGATGGAATCAGACGCCAGTCGTTCCGGCTGGGGAGCGAGATGCGGGCCAACTGTCGTAGGAGGGACATGGTCATCTCAGGAACTCGGTATGCATATAAACTGCCTTGAGCTCCTAGCAGGTTCCTTCGCGGTACGCACCTTTACCAAAGACAGAATGAGTTGTTGTATCTTACTCAAAATGGACAACATTTCGGCGGTGAGATACATCAATCATCTGGGCGGCACCAAATCTCGGCTCCTGGCGGAACTAGCCAAAGACTTTTGGCATTACTGTATAGAGCACTGCATTTCTGTCACAGCAGAATATCTACCGTTCATGTCAGTCATTAGATCAAGACAGAAATAATAGAGATAAACATTTTAATCAATAAGTATAAAACTCGGAACTGTTTCCGTATAAAAGAGAAGACAAAAATGCATTTTGTTGATACAAGATATCACATAAAACAACATTATGTGGAGGTCATAGTTTTCAATGAATCAAAACAACCACAATTCCCATATGATAACAGCATTGTGAGTTTTGTAAGGGTGTGTGGCGGACAAATTTCTATTTTGAATGTCTCTAGTTTGTAATAACTTGTCCTTGGCTCTGTCGACAAAGAGAAATGTGTTTCTGGGATGCAGCAGCAATTTTTTGACAAACACTTTAAACCGCTATAAAATGTGTGCTGGACCCGTCTTCAGGACGTTAAATGGTGACATCGCAAGATTGATATCACAAAAGGTTCATAAATTGACCCTTCACATTATGGCAATCTAAAAACCAAAACACAAAAAAACAGCAAATTGGTAACAAGGTAAAAAACCCAAAAGAAGTTGACCCAATTCGAATGTTAAGGCTGTGGATTCTCACAGTCGTTGGAACTAAAAAGCAGAAGTGAGATGGGCCTTACATACTCACATCTGCAAATGGCTCCTATTGTTACTTTTCATTGTTTGCACAGTTTAGTGCGCTTTATGTGATGAATACATAATGATCTTTGTTTCGTATAACAGGGAGCCTGATGTAGGCTCATACAATTCATGGTTGTATATTATGGTAAATTTTGTCTAAACTGCCATTGCTAGATGTATGGCTTTTGTTTTTATAATATCAACGTGATGAGCTGCCTTTCTTACACGTATGACTTAGACTGCAACAAGAGAAGGCAAATGTGCCTTCAACAGCAAAACTAATGCAGATGTCATTTTCAAAGTATACACATACGGCAAACTTTGTATTAATCACATACACACTTGCACTGAGTTCTATGGTGCTTTTGTTTTTCGTTTTTGTGTAAAGTTATTAAGGCATTTTTATCACGTGCTAGGTGAACACAAAATTACCTTCATCAATGATGGAAATGATGTCTCTGTAAGCTTAGATAGCCGCTGTGTGCACGTGTTGTACCCGGCGTTTTAAAGACACTTCCATGAAATCAATCTGTGTGAAAGATTACTTAGAGTGAACAACTCGAAGCATTACCAGTCCAGTGCGGGCTTATTACGCGATGTGTGTTATTTTGCTCACCTCTGGAGTATGTCTGTAATGATCTGGATTTGGATCCGGTGTTGCTGGATCCCTTTCGAAAGCCGCGTTGTTGTGTGAACACCGCGGTTACTCCTCAGGAAAGCCCGGATATGGCTCCACGAATTGGACCGCAAAGCTGAACTGTAGCCAAGGAAACAAATGATGTGGTCTAATCTGGGCGCCATCTTTAAGTAAGAAATGGTGGGGGTTCCTCGAGGAAAATTAGAGGCATAGGCCTAATATTAATAAAGGCTGTAGTGATGATTTAATCATATGCCTATGGTGTATTAATGTACACCTGTCAAAACTGGCAACCAAAATGGTGGATGGACAGTTTTAGCCAGATGGACAGGTTAATTAACCCAAATGTAACAGTGTTTTAAATGAACAATTATAGTAGAGAGTTGCATGCGAACTCTAAATTAAAGGCATAGGCTTGATGTTGATAAAAAACTATAGTAATAATCTAATCATATGCCTATTTAATGTGCGGATGTATACATGTGTCAAACTTTGCAGCCTAGGTGGTAGTTGAGCAATTTTTGACAGATGGGCAGGTAGGTAAAACAAAAGTATGGCAGCGGTTTGAGTAGAACAATTATAGGTAAAGATTGCATGCAAGGTCTAACACTGCACTGATAGATATCAGGTGCACAAGGACCGAGTGTTTTTTGAAGAGATTAGTGCTGAAGAAGATTCATCTATGCCCATAAACAATGTCAAAATCATGTTTATAAAACCTGTGTGGTATGTGGTACTGAACAGGATGGAAAATCATTTATGCAGAAACAGGCTCCACTCAATGCCAATGTTGAGGCCAGCTTGTACAGTATTGAGATTATAAATCCATTTTTGCTCTAGTTGTCTCAATTTACGATCTCTATCCCCTCCACGAGGGTGAGCTGGCACTGTTTGAATATGTCTTTGGCAGTGTGTTTAGCCTTGACAAAGTGGGCAACAAGTGGTTTGTCAGGTACCAAGTTTTTTACACAAGAACGATGTTCACTGATCCTCAGCTTGATGGGTCTCTTAGTTTTGCCAATGTACATAAGCCCGCATGGGTAGGTAATGGCATAAATTGCCCACGATGTGTTGCAGTTCGTAAAGTTTTTTAAATGCCAGATCTGACCATTTAAATTAACGGATTTGATGTTTTTTGTCAAACCGCACACTGAACAGTTCCCACATTTGAAATGGCCACTGACTCGTGGCAAGTGCCATAATGTTGTTTGTTGCGGGATAGAAGATATTTTTGGAATTTTATACGTGTGGACCAATTTGTCACGTAAATTGGGCATACGTTTGAAAGCAAAACGTGGTTTTTGAATAGAAAAGTCTTCAGTTTGAATTAGGGGCCAGTGTTTTAAAATGCAGCGGCGTAAGTCGTTACTAATCGGTGAATAGGTGGATACACACGTGATTTTATCTTCCTGAACCTTTGCTTTTTTTCCAGACAGTCAGATCTGTTGGTGTTGCCTGCCCTTTCATTGATCTTCGAATGATGTGAGATGGGTATCCCCGTTCTTTCAATCTGAGAGACAGATTTTGGCTATTACTATCAAACTCTTCTTTTCTTGAGCAATTGCGTCTAATACGCAAGAATTGCACAAAAGGCAGATTTTCTCGCAATGATCGAGGGTGAAAACTTTTAAATGAAAGTAAAGTGTTCTAGTGGTTGGCTTCTTATATAAGGTGGTGTTTAAATTGCCAGAGGATGTCTTGTAAATCTCTAGATCTAGAAAGGCTATTTTTTGGTGTGTGATCGAAATTCATAGTGAATTTGATGCATGGATCTTGTGAGTTCAACCAAATCACAAATTCAGTTAAAGTTACTTCACTTCCATGCCACAACAAGAACACGTCATCTATATAGCGATGCCAAGCTTTTATTTGCATTTTGAATGGATTATTCTCAAGGTACACGGATTTGTGTTCTAAGTTGTCCATGAATAAATTTGCTAGATCGGGAGCAAAGGTAGCACCCATGCTTGTCCCGTGAAGCTGTTGGTAAAATGTGTCTTCCACCATGAAGAAGTTATTAACCAATGCTATTTTTATACATTCACAAATGAAATTTGAGGGCACTGATAGATCTTCTCTTTTTTCAAGATATGTCTGTATGATCTCAATGCATTGCAGTTGGGGGATGCTAGTATATAGCGATTCCACATCTAATGTGACCAAAATGTCACTTGACTCTGAGGCAAGATTGTTGACAATTTTTATCATGCAAGTGGTGTCTTGGACATATGACCTCATTTTTAATACAAAAGGTCTGAGGAAGGAGTCTGTGTAGATAGACAAAGGTTCTAATAAGGAGCCGATTGCAGCTACAATGGGGCGCCCCGGTGGATTAAGGGCGTCTTTATGAATTTTCGGAAGGCAGTATAGAGCTGGAATGGTAGGATGACTTGTTGTAAGAAATGCCTTTTCATTGTCATTAAATGCATGTAGCAGGAGGCTACTGATTTAATCTCTTATGGCATTAGTTGGATGTCAGAACTCCTCTTCACTGGTTGACCCCCTAGTGTAGAAGAAGAATTCTTCCCACCAATGTACCCCTCTGAATGGTAACAATTCACATACAGAGGGATCAATTAATTGAAAGATGTTTGGATATCCCTCCGAGACCACCGTAGCTGTAGAAGGAAAGAAGCACAATTAGTATCCAAGTATACTGTGTGACTTCACTAACTACTAACACTCCTCCCACACTAACCTGCTCAAAGATAGTATTGATCCTAAGTTGATTAACCACGATCTGAGCAGGAATCGGGAAATACTAGGAATATTCTGCAAAAAAAAAGCGACCTCTCTGGTTACAATCCCTATTAAGAGTAAACTACCAATAACAAGAAAAGGCACAGAGATTCTTACCAGAGGGATTCCAGGGTTAATTGCATATGGTAAAGGTTTGTGATGAAAGAGAAAGATAATTTCCGTCTGAGTTACAAGGAATACGGAAAGTCAAAGTGTTTTTACCTAATGGTGAAACAACTCCCGTGATGCAGCAGACGCTGTCCCACGTTGCAGCGGAGGCTGTCCCACGGCGCAGCTGAGGCTGTCCCACGTTGCAGCAGAGGCTGTCCCGCGGCGCAGCTGAGGCTGTCCCACGTTGCAGCGGAGGCTCTTAATGAAATAACAGTTACTGTGTTTAACAGTACAAGAAGTAACCAGAAACGTAGCAAGAGTGAATGAAGTCAACAACTTCATAGAAATCCTTTAAACAATCCGGGTCAAATCCATACGAGCAAACTTAGACTGAGGATTAGGCAATAACAACATCCAAGGGCAGAAGGCAAGGGTCGAAAAACCAGTAGATCACCGATGCACCAAAACAGACTAGGAATATCCAAAAGCAAGGTCGGTTAGAGAAGCAAGGGTTCAAGATACCAGGTAAACAAGATGCAAGGCTAGAAAACAAGTAGCGCCAAAAATACTTGATCAGAAGCACTGAGCAAGCAGGGGGGCGGGATTAAATACCCAATGTCACATGATCACCGCCGTGAACCAGCACGCACGTTGCGTCTCCTTAGCAACGCTGTTATGATCTCTGCTTCCAAAAGGTCAGGGTTTTCCCAACTCCCTTGGAAGCAGATCCATAACCCAGGTTCCGAGTGCCAACCAGTCCCAATTGGGACCTTTTGGACCCAGTCCTGGCGCCAGTGGCACCAGGCTCATAAATATGCCCAGTCCCAGCGCTGGAAGCGCCGGGCTCATAATGCTTGGGTGGACTTACCTGCAGCAGACCATGCTGCTTACTTGCCTGCCAGTTGAGCCTCTGATCCTCTTCTGTTTGGAACTACTTTTCCTGTTGGGTGGTGCAGGAGCCACTCCCTAGATTCAGAACACTGGAACTCTTCTGGAAAGCAGGAACTCTTTTCTTACCTAGGCGTGGCTGTGGAAGGAGACACCTAAGCACTACAGGAGGCTATTTAAACCACACCCGATCGATGAATCTTGCTTTGCGTTATTCTGCATCCTCTGCAGCAGAACGCTCATCGTGTCTTCTGCATCTGATCCTGGGCCTAAGGAAAAAGGCTTACCATCCTGAATCCAGTCTTCAGCAACACCTATAAAGACAAGAAAGAACAGGTTAGCATTACAGTCTTCAGTGACAGCTCTTCACTTACCTGGTCTATCGGCTGTCACCAACGCCTCGTGCTGCATTCCGGCATCTGAAAGACAAAGGCTTACCTACTCTTCGTGCGCTCCGGAGGTCTTCACACTGCATTCCGGCATCTGAAAGACAAAAGCTTACCAACTCTTTGCACGCTCCGGAGGCCTTCGGCGCTGCATCCCGCATCTGAAAGACAAAACAAGGTGCGTTTAAAGACATTGGGGAACTTTAATACTCACGTGCCATTACTCCTTTCCACATCTAACCCAGTGGGTATTCCGGCACCCTGCAGCCGCTCCGAACTTGTACCTGCAAAATAAAAAGACAGTTAGAGTGCTTCGTGAAGCAGGCAACAAGCGCTTACTTACGTGCTTCCAGGCGCTTCTATTCATCACACGGGCTCCATCTTCAACTCACTTCAGCCCGTCATCCGCCATCGCCGGAACCCTGCAAAACAAGAAACATCATTACTAAAGACTTTAAAGACATTAGAATCACTCGAAACTTACCGTTCGTGCAGTAAACGACGGACAGCAGTCCTCTGAAGTCAAGAGGCCTGCTCCCCTTATCCAGTGAAGAAACTGGTTACAGCACCCTGCCCCGAGGCAGATGGAGAGCACGGCGTTCACTTACCTAAGGTGAGAGCGTTAACCTTTGGGGTTCTACAGGAGAAGAGAAAGGGAAGAAGAGAGAGACATTCAATAACCCAGTTCCTTAATCCCATATTTTCTATCTGCAGACATCTTACCCTTCAAGTCAGACATACAGTGCACAGAGGTCCAGCCCAAAGAGCCAGCCGTGTGTTACACATCACCTTTGAAGATACGGTATACGCCCAGTCAAGACCGGCGCCTCTACGGGAATCAGGTGAGCGTTACAGAACGCAAAGCCTGCCACAAAACTCCCGTCCAGGCGCTATGGAAACCTCAGATACCGACCAGCTAGCCCAGTTACTTGGGGAACTAAGGGCAGAAGTGCATGCAGCCCGTCAGGAAACGAACGCTCTAAGAAGGGAACTGATTATTTCCAAGGAGCGAACAGATGATCTCGCTAGACAATTGCTACAGTCACAAGCCGGACAGACCCCGTTACCCGCATCTGGGGGAAATCTTCCTTCTACATCCTCTATGAATCCAGTGCAGATCAACCTACCTGGGAATGTACCTCTGGCTCCGCCCGAACGATTTTCTGGTGACCCAAAGAGGTTTGCAGTATTTATCAATCAGTGCCGGTTGCATTTATTATGCCGGCCAGCAGCCTTTCCAACTGATCAAGCTAAAGTAGCTTTCGTGCTTTCGTACCTTAGTGGCAATGCGGCAGACTGGTCGATCCCTCTAGTAAATCAAGATGATCCGGTCCTCCATGATTTTCAAGCTTTTCAGCTCAGTACGGAAAAACTGTTCGCAAGACATTCACAGGGGCAGGCCTTGGACAATGAGCTTCTTTCGTTGCGACAAGGTAATCAAGACCTTTTGGCTTATATTGCGTCTTTCAACAGACTGATAGTGGAAACTCAATGGCCTGAGGACAAAAGGATTACGCTGTTTTATAGAGGTCTACGTGGAGAGCTCAAAGATGTGTTAGCCCAAGTAGTGAATCCCCCACAAGATTGTTCGGTCTATATAGACTTAGTCGTTCAAATAGATCACAGACTGCAGAACAGGAAGGCCGATCGTTCCAAGTTTGATGCTCGAGTATTTTCCAAACCGCCAACTCCTTCCAAAGGAGTAGACTCCGGGGAACCCATGCAAATAGGGGGTCTGAAAGGTCCTCTAACACAAAAGGAGCGGGAAAGGAGAAAACAGTTGCAATTATGCCTCTATTGCGGAAACTCAGGGCACTTTCTTCGAGACTGTCCGGTGAAACCTGCCAAGAAGGCAGTAGGAGCTGCAGTTACCAAAGTTACAAACTCTGAGCAGGGAAACGACCTCGCCCGACAAGAATAGAGGTCCTCTTGCCGAGCGTGAAAACCAGTTCCGTGACCTCGCATTTCGTGATACCTATGGTCCTCATTAGCCCTGATAATCTGGATCGATTACATGCAATTGAAGCTTACGTCGACAGCGGTGCCATCGGCAATTATGTGGATCATGAAATGGTTTTGAGGATGAATCTAACTCTTTGTCCCAAGGCTGTAAAGGACGTCATTACTACGGTGGATGGTACGGAGATAGCCTCCGGGCCAGTAACGCATACCACTCAAGAGGTGACGCTAGTAAGTCAAGATGGACACCATGAGAAGATCGTGTTCGATGTGATCAAGGCCCCTCAGTTTCAGATTATTCTAGGAATACCTTGGTTAGAGAAATACAATCCTCTGATCGATTGGCGAGCAAGAACGGTCCAGTTTCCAGAATGTGTCTCTACTTGTCACCCTCCACCTGGTGTTGCACTGGCAGCAATTTCTTCAGAGACTCCCCAGTTACCTCCCGAATACCTAGAATACCAAGATGTTTTCCGGAAGGATCAGGCTAACTCTCTACCTCCTCATAGGTCTTATGACTGCCAGATAGACCTGATACCTGGATCTACTCCTCCTTGTAGTAGAATTTATGCCCTCACCGAGCCTGAGAACCTTCACCTTCGACAATACCTGGATCAATACCTGGCAAATGGGTTTATTCGTCCTTCCAAGTCCCCTGCTTCTTCAGCTTTGTTCTCCGTTCCAAAAAAGGAAGGAGACCTTAGAACTTGTATAGATTATCGCTCCCTGAACCAGATCACCGTTAAGAATAGATATCCGTTACCTTTGATCCCTGAACTCCTGGACCAAGTCAGAAAAGCATGCATATATACAAAGCTGGATCTTAGAGGAGCTTACCACTTGGTACGAGTAAAAGAGGGCGATGAATGGAAGACGGCCTTCCGCACCAAGTATGGGCTATTTTAATATCAGGTCATGCCCTTCGGACTTTGCAATGCCCCGGCCGCCTTTCAATATTTTATGAACGATGTCCTCAGAGAGCTCATAGATGTGTGTGTTGTTGTTTACATTGACGACATCCTCGTTTATTCTTCATCGGAATCTGAACATCGGAAACACGTGAAAATGGTCCTGGAAAGATTGCGTCAACACAAACTTTTCGCTAAATTGGAAAAATGTGTTTTCAACGTGACTGAAGTTGAATTCTTGGGATTCATATTATCACCTGGCGGAGTGCGTATGGATTCAAAGAAGGTCGATGCAGTTCTCAAATGGCCATCACCATCCTCCGTAAAAGGTGTGCAAAGCATGTTAGGCTTCGCTAACTTTTACCGCAGGTTTATCCCCGAATTCTCTCGAATAGTTCAGCCCATCACTGCCTTGTTAAAGAAAAACAAACGTTTTGAATGGTCTACCGAGGCGGAACAAGCTTTCCAGGATTTGAAGACTAAATTTATCTCTGCACCAATCTTAAAACACCCTCGCCCCGAACTCCCCTACATCGTGGAAACTGATGCTTCAAGCCTTGCCATGGGGGCAGTTCTATCACAAAAGGACCCGTTAACCAATCAGTTGCATCCCGTGGCATTTTGGTCCCGCAAATTCTCGCCTCCTGAAATCAATTACACGATTACTGACAAGGAACTTCTGGCTATCAAGTCTGCCTTTAAGGCTTGGCGGCATTATCTGCTGGGGGCCCGACACACCGTTACTGTGATTACGGATCACCGAAACCTGCAATATTTGAAAACCGCAAAAGCCCAATCCTCTAGACAACTCCGTTGGGCATTATTCTTTGCCGAGTTTGACTTCATAATTACCTATCGACCTGGTACAAAGAACGGTAAAGCTGATGCCCTTTCTTGGATGGGAGTGGAAGAACACTTGATCAACCCTAAACCTGTACCAATCATTCCCGAACAATGAATTCTGGGTGTAATCGCCACAGAATCCATAGAGGAAGTTAAGGATAAAGCCAGGCAACTTGTAACTCCAGCAGACATACAGAATTGGCATCTGCAGGGAAAGGACTTTGCAGTAAAGGACAACTTATTGTATTTCCAAGAACGATTATACCTACCCAGCACAGATTTACAGAAAAAAGTAATCTCTTGTTATCACGATTCTTTAATGGAAGGACATCCCGGTATGGCCAAGACCTCAGAAAAGATCAAGAGCTACTTCTGGTGGCCGTCTTGGAAAAAAGATATCAGAGACTTTATAATGTCCTGTGGAGTATGCGCCCAAAACAAGAGTCAAAAGGAAAGACCAGCAGGCCTCTTACGCCCTATTGACATCCCATCTCGCCCTTGGCATACGCTTTCTATTGACTTCATCACCGATCTACCTCCATGCTCCGTATACAATACGATTCTAGCAATCGTGGACTTATTCTCCAAGATGGCGCATTTCATTCCGCTCAAAGGCTTGCCAACAGCAGCAACTCTGGCCCGAGAATTTCTCGAAAACATCGTCCGACTGCACGGTTTTCCTTCGGATCGAGGTAGTCAATTTATTTCTCATTTTTGGCGAAGTTGCTGTCGGTCGGCTCAAATTGATGTGAGACTATCGACCAGTCACCACCCTCAGACCGACGGACAAACCGAGAGGACCAATCAAACTCTGGAACAGTATTTACGCTGCATGCTGCAACAAACTGAAAAAAACTTGGAAAGACATCCTTTGGATAGCCGAATATGTCTACAATAACTCTGTCCATTCGGGAACTGGGAAAACCCCGTTTTTTCTTTTGTACGGCAGTCACCCTCGAACCTCGGAGTTGGATCCCCTCCAAGATCTTGAAACACCAGCAGTAGACTACCTGCATTCTACAATCACCCAAGCCTTTAAGGAAGCTGTTTCTCACCTTCAAAGGGCTAAAGAACAATACAAGAAAGGAGCAGATCAACATCGGAAGGAAGCCCCTCAATATCAAGTAGGGGATCAAGTCTGGTTATCCACCAAATATCTACCTCTAAAAGGGCCACGCACATTCAACCCAAGATACCTTGGTCCCTATTCCATCACTACCATAGTAAACCCAGTAGCGGTCAAGTTGGACTTGCCCCCGCACATGAAGATACATCCGGTCTTCCACGTCTCTCTATTAAAACCCGTGCAACCTCAAACCCGACTAACTAAATCTCCAAAACCTATCCTAGTTGATGGAGAACTCGAGTTTGAAGTCAAAAGCATTCTGGACTCCAAGATCTCCAAATCTAAACTATTTTACCTAATTGACTGGAAAGGCTACAGCCCCCAAGAGAGATCCTGGGAACCTGCTGAATATGTGCACGCTCCTCGCCTAATCAAAAGATTTCACCGAACATTTCCTGACAAGCCAAAACCCCCGGAGAAGCCCGGTTTGGGAGGGGCCTTGAGGGGGGGTACTGTCATGATCTCTGCTTCCAAAAGGTCAGGGTTTTCCCAACTCCCTTGGAAGCAGATCCATAACCCAGGTTCCGAGTGCCAACCAGTCCCAATTGGGACCTTTTGGACCCAGTCCTGGTGCCAGTGGCACCAGGCTCATAAATATGCCCAGTCCCAGCGCTGGAAGCGCCGGGCTCATAATGCTTGGGTGGACTTACCTGCAGCAGACCATGCTGCTTACTTGCCTGCCAGTTGAGCCTCTGATCCTCTTCTGTTTGGAACTACTTTTCCTGTTGGGTGGGGCAGGAGCCACTCCCTAGATTCAGAACACTGGAACTTTTCTGGAAAGCAGGAACTCTTTTCTTACCTAGGCGTGGCTGTGGAAGGAGACACCTAAGCACTACAGGAGGCTATTTAAACCACACCCGATGGATGAATCTTGCTTTGCGTTATTCTGCATCCTCTGCAGCAGAACGCTCATCGTGTCTTCTGCATCTGATCCTGGGCCTAAGGAAAAAGGCTTACCATCCTGAATCCAGTCTTCAGCAACACCTATAAAGACAAGAAAGAACAGGTTAGCATTACGGTCTTCAGTGACAGCTCTTCACTTACCTGGTCCATCGGCTGTCACCAACGCCTCGCGCTGCACATTCCGGCATCTGAAAGACAAAGGCTTACCTACTCTTCGTGCGCTCCGGAGGTCTTCACACTGCATTCAGGCATCTGAAAGACAAAAGTTTACCAACTCTTCGCACGCTCCGGAGGCCTTCGGCGCTGCATCCCGCATCTGAAAGACAAAACAAGGTGTGTTTAAAGACATTGGGGAACTTTAATACTCACGTGCCATTACTCCTTTCCATATCTAACCCAGTGGGTATTCCGGCACCCTGCAGCCGCTCCGAACTTGTACCTGCAAAATAAAAAGACAGTTAGAGCGCATCGTGAAGCAGGCAACAAGCGCTTACTTACGTGCTTCCAGGCGCTTCTATTCATCACACGGGCTCCATCTTCAACTCACTTCAGCCCGTCATCCGCCATCGCCGGAACCCTGCAAAACAAGAAACATCATTACTAAAGACTTTAAAGACATTAGAATTACTCGAAACTTACCGTTCGTGCAGTAAACGACGGACAGCAGTCCTCTGAAGTCAAGAGGCCTGCTCCCCTTATCCAGTGAAGAAACTGGTTACAGCACCCTGCCCCGAGGCAGATGGAGAGCACGGCGTTCACTTACCTAAGGTGAGAGCGTTAACCTTTGGGGTTCTACAGGAGAAGAGAAAGGGAAGAAGAGAGAGACATTCAATAACCCAGTTCCTTAATCCCATATTTTCTATCTGCAGACATCTTACCCTTCAAGTCAGACATACAGTGCACAGAGGTCCAGCCCAAAGAGCCAGCCGTGTGTTACACATCACCTTTGAAGATACGGTATACGCCCAGTCAAGACCGGCGCCTCTACGGGAATCAGGTGAGCGTTACAAACGCATTGCTAAGCTTCCACGGCAACCTCCAGCCGCCTCGAAAGATCGAAGTTCGGGATATTCCTCCCCGTGAACCACAACACACAGTTCGGCTGACTCCCGTGTTTTTTCTGGTGGCACGAAAAGTACGTACACCATTCCGAGAACCTGCGTGCATAACATTGGATTACCCATGAGCTGTCTATAGAACTTTTTGTTTTCTAGTTGTTTATTTACATCAGCTTTGTATTTTTTTGTGTCCCATACCACCACTCCGCCTCCCTTATCTGCGGGTTTAATCACAAAAAGTTTGTTAGTCTCCAGTCCAGCGAGAGCTGACTTTTCTTCTTTCGAGAGATTGTTCATGCATCTAATTATAAAGAAGAAACCACTTACCCTTATTTGGTTCCCGGATTTTTCCAATCAATGAATGCTAACCAGTGCCCCTCTCGAGGCCCTCATTGGCCAAAACCACACAAGAAATTTGTCTCGTTTTCGAATTCAAGCAACAGCAGTGATTCGGGCTCTGGAAACAATACTCCTAACAATAGAGGAGGTAACTCCTCACGAGGCCAGTTTTTTCAAGGACGGGGGAGAAGAGGAAAATGCGACAGCCAGGCAATCACGGGATGCGCACCCGCCAATGCCAACCACCCCCCAAACCTGGCAACCTCAATGTTAGGGATTCCAATTTTCAATTTGAGTACACATGCTCTAACTCCAATTGAAATCAGCCTTCTAAGCAAAGGACTATCTTTCGTGCCAACAAACAATGCTAATTTGTTCCAAACTGAAATTGAGATGCGTAATTTTTTCCGCATCGTAAGATTAAAGCATTTCTTTCGGGACAAGGTCCGGATACGGCAAGAACCAAAAAGTGCAACAGGTCTGAAGCCTCCCTCTGCCTTCATCCCATTAACATCCATGGTCTCGTCCGAGATCGTAAGTTTCGAGAATAAAGTGCTTCGAGAAATGAAAACTCTCATTAAAACAAAAAATAGATGCATGAACAATCTCTCGAAAGAAGAAAAGTCATCTCTCGCTAGACTGGAGACTAACAAACTTTTTGTGATTAAACCCGCAGATAAGGGAGGCGGAGTGGTGCTATGGGACACAAAAAAATACAAAGCTGAAGTAAATAAACAACTGAAAAAAAAAGTTCTACAGACAGCTCATGGGTAATCCAACTAATGCCATAAGAGATGAAATCAGTAGCCTCCTGCTACATGCATTTAATGAAGGTTGGATTGATGACAATGAAAAGTTGTTTCTTACAACGAGTCATCCTACCATTCCAGCTCTATACTGCCTTCCGAAAATTCATAAAGACGCCCTTAATCCACCGGGGTGCCCCATTGTAGCTGCAATCGGCTCCTTATTAGAACCTTTGTCTATCTACACAGACTCCTTCCTCAGACCTTTTGTATTAAAAATGAGGTCATATGTCCAAGACACCACTTGCATGATAAAAATTGTCAACAATCTTGCCTCAGAGTCAAGTGACATACTGGTCACATTAGATGTGGAATCGCTATATACTAGCATCCCCCAACTGCAATGCATTGAGATCATACACACATATCTTGAAAAAAGAGAAGATCTATCAGTGCCCTCAAATTTCATTTGTGAATGTATAAAAATAGGATTGGTTAATAACTTCTTCATGGTGGAAGACACATTTTACCAACAGCTTCACGGGACAAGCATGGGTGCTACCTTTTCTCCCGATCTAGCAAATGTATTCATGGACAACTTAGAACACAAATCCGTGTACCATGAGAATAATCCCTTCAAAATGCAAATAAAATCTTGGCATCGCTATATAGATGACGTGTTCTTGTTGTGGCATGGAAGTGAAGTAACTTTAACTCAATTTGTGATTTGGTTGAACTCATGAGATCCATGCATCAAATTCACTATGAATTTCGATCACCAAAAATAGCATTTCTAGATCTAGAGATCTACACGACACCTTCTGGCAATTTAAAGACCACCTTATATAAGAAGCGAACCGACAAGAACACTTTACTGTCAATTAAAGTTTTTCACCCTTGATCCTTGCGAGAAAACCTGCCTTTTGGGCAATTCTTGCCTATTAGACGCAATTGCTCAACAAAAGAAGAGTTTGATAGTAATAGCCAAAATCTGTCTCTCAGATTGAAAGAACGGGGATACCCATCTCACATCATCCGAAGATCAATGAAAAGGGCACGCAACACCAACAGATCTGACTGCCTGGAAAAACAAGCAAAGGTCCAGGAAGATAAAATCACGTGTGTATCCACCTATTCACCGATTAGCAACGATTTACGCCGCTGCATTTTAAAACACTGGCCCCTAATTCAAACTGAAGACTTTTCTATTCAAAAACCACGTTTTGCTTTCAAACATATGCCCAATGTACGTGATAAATTGGTCCACATGTATAAAATTCCAAAAATATCTTCTATCCCGCAACAAACAACATTATGGCATTTGCCACCAGTCAGTGGCCATTTCAAATGTGGGAACTGTTCAGTGTGCGGTTTGACAAAAAACATCAAATCCGTTAATTTAAACGGTCAGATCTGGCATTTAAAAAACTTTACGAACTGCAACACATCGTGGGCAATTTATGCCATTACCTGCCCATGTGGGCTTATGTACATTGGCAAAACTAAGAGACCCATCAAGCAGAGGATCTGTGAACATCGTTCTTGTGTAAAAAACTCGGTACCTGAAAAACCACTTGTTGCCCACTTTGTCAAGGCTAAACACACTGCCAAAGACATAGAGTGGTTTATAATTCAAACAGTGCCAGCTCACCCTCGTGGAGGGGATAGAGATCGAAAGTTGAGACAACTAGAGCACAAATGGATTTATAATCTCAATACTGTACAAGCTGGCCTCAACATTGGCATTGAGTGGAGCCTGTTTCTGCATAAATGATTTTCCATCCTGTTCAGTACCACATACCACACAGGTTTTATAAACATGATTTTGACATTGTTTATGGGTATAGATGCATCTTCTTCAGCACTAATCTCTTCAAAAAACACTCGGTCCTTGTTCACCTGATATCTATCAGTGCAGTGTTATACCTTGCATGCAACCTTTAACTATAATTGTTCTACTCAAAACGCTGCCATACTTTTGTTTTACCTACCTGCCCATCTGTCAAAAATTGCTCAACTACCACCTAGGCTGCAAAGGTTAACAGATGTGTACATCCGCACATTAAATAGGCATATGATTAGATTATTACTATAGTTTTTATCAACATCAAGCCTATGCCTTTAATTTAGAGTTCGCATGCAACTCTCCACTATAATTGTTCATTTAAAATACTGTTACATTTGGGTTAATTGACCTGCCCATCTGGCTAAAACCGTCCATCCACCATTTTGGTTGCCAGTTTTGACAGGTGTACATTAATACACCATAGGCATATGATTAAATCACCACTACAGCCTTTATTAATATTAAGCCTATGCCTCTAATTTTCCTCGAGAAACCCCCGCCATTTTTTATTTAAAGATGGCGCCCGGATTAGACCACATCATTTGTTTCCTCGGCTACAGTTCAGCTTCGCGGTCCAATTCGTGAAGCCATATCCGGGCTTTCCTGAGGAGTAACCGCGGTGTTCACACAACAACGCGGCTTTGGAAAGTGATCCAGCAATGCGGCATCCCAATACGGATCATTACAGACATACTCCAGAAGTGAGCAAAATAACACACATCGCGTAATAAGCCCGCACTGGACTGGTAATGCTTCGAGTTGTTCACTCTAAGTAATCTTTCACACAGATTGATTTCACGGAAGTGTCTTTAAAACGCCGGGTACAACACGGCTATCTAAGCTTACAGAGACATCATTTCCATCATTGATGAAGGTAATTTTGTGTTCACCTAGCACGTGATAAAAATGCCTTAATAACTTTACACAAAAACGAAAAACAAAACCACCATAGAACTCAGTGCATGCGTATATGTTATTAATACAAAGTTTGCCGTATGTGTATACTTTGAAAATTACATCTGCATTAGTTTTGCTGTTGAAGGCACATTTGCCTTCTCTTGTTGCAGTCTAAGTCATACGTGTAAGAAAGACAGCTCATCACGTTGATATTATAAAAACAAAAGCCATACATCTAGCAATGGCAGTTTAGACAACATTTACCATCATATACAACCATGAATTGTATGAGCCTACATCAGGCTCCCTGTTAATACGAAACAAAGATCATTATGTATTCATCACATAAAGCGCAATAAGCTGTGCAAACAATGAAAAGTAACAATAGGAGCCAATTGCAGATGTGAGTATGTAAGGCCCATCTCACTTTTGCTTTTTCGTTCCAACGACTGTGAGAATCCACAGCCTTAGCATTCGAATTGGGTCAACTTGCCTTCCTTATTCGACACCACACACGACAATGAAGCAATCAGAAGGTTAGTGTCAACAGTTGCACGTGCACTTATATATAGATGTGTTACCCTCTCTTTTGGGTTTTTTACCTTGTTACCAAGTCCCTGTTTTTTTGTGTTTTGGTTTTTAGATTGCCATAATGTGAAGGGTCAACTTATGAACCTTTTTTTATATCAATCTTGCGATGTCACCATTTAACATCCTGAAGACGGGTCCCGCACACATTTAATAGCGGTTTAAGTCAGCTATAAAGTGTTTGTCAAAAAATGACTGCTGCTTCCCAGAAACACATTTCTCTGTGTCGACAGAGCCAAGGACAAGTTATTATAAACTAGGGACATTCAAAATAGAAATTTGTCCGCCACACACCCTTACTAACCTCACAATGCTGTTATCATATGGGAATTGTGGTTGTTTTGATTCACTGAAAACTATGACCTCCACATAATGTTGTTTTATGTGATATCTTCTATCAACAAAAATGCATTTTTGTCTTTTCTTTTATACGGAAACAGTTCCGAGTTTTATACTTATTGATTAAAATGTTTATCTCTATTATTTTTGTCTTGATCTAATGACTGAAATTAACGGTAGTACTTGTTGCAACTAGACACACCTAGTGCCTGTGTAGGCGGGTAGCTATCCAGTGGCATTTCTTTATGTACATGTTTGCATTTGGTCCTCAGCCACACAGCCCCCTAAAAAAGAGGACCTCCCAGCTCTAATTGCTTGTATTTCCACAGCAGAATATCTACCAGGCCTGACGAATGTAGTGGCAGATTGGTACTCCGAAAAACAGTCGACTACAGCGACTGGAGGCTCGACAGGGAAGTTTTCATTCGGCTTCAGCAGATTTGGGGTCCCATGTCCAAAGATCTCTTTGCCTCACGTCTGAACACTCAGCTGCCAGTATTTTTCAGTTGGAATCCAGATCCAGCAGCTGCCGCCACGGACGCGTTTCTCCAACATTGGATCGAAGGGGTATATTACGCCTTTGCCCCCTTCAACATGATAACATGGACCCTGGCGAAGGTCCGTCAGGAACAGACAGAATTGGTTCTTATAGCCCTGGTCTGGACCTCTCAGATCTGGTATCCAGTTCTTCAGGAACTTTCTACGGATTTTCCAATCCTTCTACCCCAATTTCCAGATCTCCTGCTGAATCCTTCAGTACAGCGTCACCCTCTTCTTCTCCAAGGGTCTCTAGTCCTAGCAGCTTGGAGGATTTCAGGTCTCGGTGGAAAGTTCCAGGCATGTCCCACATGGCAGTCAGCCTCATCGAGGAGAGTTGGGCCCCAGCCACTCTCAAAAGATACTCTAACTCATGGAACGCCTGGAGAAGCTGGTGTCAGGACAAGGGCTTACATCCAGTTTTGGCACCTGTAGAGGAAATTCTTAAATTTTCTAGCGTCCTTAGTGGAAAAGGGTCTGGCCTACAGAACGGTTAATGCATATCGTTCCGCTATTTCATCGGGCCACGACCCTATAAAAGGAATTCCAGCCGGTGAACACCACTTAGTATGCAGGCTGCTTAAGGGTATGAGGCTTACTGTTCCACCTCCATCTCGTTAAGGTAAACGTTGGGATGTCGACAAGGTGTTGAAACTCTTTTTATCCTGGCCAGATAATAAAGATATGTCTCGCACGGCCATATCTGGTAAGCTCACTACCCTCCTCTGCCTTGTCTCTTGGAGGAGAGTTTCTGGCGTCTGAGCCCTCGATCTAGCGGGCAGGACCTTCTCCCCCGACGGCATAGTATTTCACATACACAGAAGGACAAAGTGCAATTCCAGAGTGATCTCCTACCCTGCCTTTCGGGATCAACCCAAGCTCTGCTTGGTTAGATGTCTCAAGGCTTACGAGGAGGTCACGGCTCCTCTCAGGACATCTCAAGATGGGCAACTGTTAATAGCCTTACGTAAGCCTCGTAGAGCAGTTTCCGCTCTGTCCCTAGCACGCTGGGTGCGGTGGACCTTAACCCAAGCAGGTATAGATACCTCGCACTTCGGAGCCCACTCCGTGAGAGGAGCAATGGCTTCCAAAGCTTTTCAACTCGGGATCAGACTAGAAGATATCATGAAAATGGCAGATGTCGAGCGAATCGATTTTTAAACAATTCTACCTGAAACCGGTAGAACAGCCAGCATCTATTGTGGTAAGTAAGCTTTAAACTAGCATAATGGGAGCCTCTGGTCTTGACATAGAATAAAGATTTTCCATAATAACTTACTAGAAAGTCTTAATTCTATTAAAGACATGGAGGCAAGCATTATCCCACCCGGCGAGAAATCGGGTTACACCAAGTCTAATGAGCTTTTATCTGCGCTGATAATTGTTATATGTTCTCAGATGCATGACTGTTTTCTTTGGAATAACATAACATATTTGTTTTCCCTCCCTTCTATGGGTACTAGGGTTGTAATATACATGATCTAACTCCAGTTATATCTCTCTCTCTTGACAGCTTCTGCCGATAAATCCACCTGATTTAGAGCTTCTGATTTACTTGCTACTACGAGTTGACTAGTTACGAATATTCTTTCAATCAAGTTCGCAGCTTCGAAAGAGGAAGTGCATCATATTCAAGACTGTTTATGTGGGGACTTGTTACTTCATTGGTTGATGTTGGTCACATGTTTGCTGACCTTGGACTGGACTCTCCCTCAAGCCTCGGGGAAATGTAGTCTATTTGTTCACTAGGTTTCTAAACCACCTCTTTGTCATTTCACTGTTAAATTTATGTTTATATTTTCGGTTTATATGAAAATATCTTGCTGCTGAGCACTTTCTTTAAATATATAAATAAAGAAAAGGAAGCATAATGCTCGCCTCGTGTCTTTAATAGAATTAAGACTTTCTAGTAAGTTATTATGGAAAATCTTTATTATATTTTTCAGATTGTCAAAGCAAGTTTCCATTCCTAGTTTGAATAGTAACAATCTGATATGTGCAAGCAACCAATTGTATTACAACTTGCACGGACATCACATTTCTAATTAATGCTTTTATCAATCTGCCATTTAGGCAGGTATACAAAGCACGTCATAATAAAGTTGGTCTGGAAAGTAGGTGTTTAGTGAGTCAGGTAGATGCAGTTTCCAGATGTGTTATGTGCACTGAAGTGGTGGAGGAACAGCCAATAGCCATGCAATACAAATCTTCTCTAACTTTTTTAAAGCTTCACAGTTCCCAAAACTCAATTTCTTATTACCATCTGACCCAACAGGAATGGTCTTGCCGCTATATATTGGTAGCATGTGATTGACTGATGTTGCAAGGTCCTTGCAAATATAAAGATACTGCCTATTACCTGTCTTATTTTCACAACAGATTTATCAATGTGGGAGTTCTAAGTCAACCAGTAATTAAATCTAATCCCAGATAATCAAAATGATCACAAGGTGCAAGCCAATCACCTTCCAGAACAATTGGTGGGAACCTCATTTTAGTCCTAGAGAGACATATGATGAAACATTTATTCTGATTGACTCTTAAACCCCAAGATGCCATATTCCTGGAGAAATTGTCAACCACTAACTGCAGTGATTTCGGGGTTCTAGCCAGAAGTACTGCACCATCAGCCTAACTGAGGACCAGCAGTCTCCTTTGCCGACAACATGGGACATCTACCTCCGTGGCTCCCAGGCAGGTTGCAAGAGAATTAACATAATAGGTTGAAAAGAAGGGGAGCATGCACTCAGCCTTTTCACAACCTGGATTTGTTCACTCAGTTTACACAAAGTACCAACACAGACCCACATTTTTGTGTCTTCATTTAAAGCCTCCAGCAATGCAAGATGAGATATAGCTTCAAGCATACCTGTGCGTACCTGAGGGCCAGTTGTGCATTCAACAGAATGTAAAAGACCCATTCCTCTAAACTTTTCAATATTATGCCAGAAAACTGCTGAAGAGTGCCACCTAATAAAGTAACCATGTAGATAGAGGATGGATACGACCTATTAGCCTTTTGATAGATCCCCATTTCCCAACTCTGCAAAATTTGATTTGTAAGAAGTATTGCATTACATGCTTGTACCAAAAAAGGGCCTCCTGACTATCTGAGAGCAAAAAATATCATTTGGTACACGATAATACCATGGTGATTTAAGGGGTCTTTGACGTACCTGTCTCAATGATTCTGACATTTCCTTGAGGATTTCTTCTTCATCAAACCATTTCCCTTGATATCGTATGTAGAGATGATTTAAAATTCTGGCTTGCAACTCATTTGGCACTCGACGATAAGCTAAATATAATTCACATTGTTCATACTAAAAAACAGATGAGAAACCATTGTTAACAATTTATTTTCGCATCAACGTGTGCTATATGTACAAAACTTTAGTGTCATAATATGAAGTGATTCAGTAAGTCATTACTATTTATTATTTTGTTTTGCTAGTCAAAAGATCACTTCATCAATAAATGTGAACTCTTTTTCTGACTCACAATAAACATTGCTGGACTGCTACTAGAGTAGAGGAACATGCTCTATGTTATTTTGTCAGTAGGTGTCCTCTATCTCTTGATATGATATAATGTGATTGTTTATTTATATAGCGCCTATACACAATGTGTTTCAAAACGCTTCAAGGCATGGGAGGGGACAAGGGAAAATACAATGACATTCCTACAGGCCATGAACATTAAGGATGCGAAATTAACTATCGTACTCAGCCTGACGACATTTCAGATAGTGCAAGAGCTTAGACATAGATAAGGAAGGGAGGGGGGGAGTGGGAAGGAAATGGAAACAGACAGGCGACTACCGTACTAGGCCTGGCGACATTTCTGGTAGAGCCGGAGAAAAACAAAAGGTGAGGGAGAGGGGTGCAGAAAGGGAGGGGAGGAACAAAACAAGCGACTACCATACTAGGCCTGACGACATTTCAGATAGTGCTGGAGTGGGGGTGAGGAGGAAATAAACAGTAATGGGTGGGTGGCGGAAACAGATGAGGTTGCTATCATATTAGGTCCAGGGACAATTCTGACAGAGTAAGTGCATAGAAGAAAATAAGGGGAGGAGATAGGAAAAGGGAGAAGGGAAAGGAGGAGGGAAGAGAGAGTAAGCAGTCAAAAAGAGTGGAGAAGCAAGAGTGGAGACCGAATATAATTGCAGAAGTCAGTAGTAACACATAATTTTCCAAGCCAGGATACAAGATGAAGATGGAAACAGCATGATTCAGGGCCACCATGAGTTCAAGATGCAAAGGAAGTCCAGCATGAGAGTTGAGATAGAGTGACGCACTGTTAATGAATGAAGTCCATAAAAGTCAAATCCAACATTGGCCACAAGACTGTGATGGTGAAACCAGAATGTATCAGGACAGACTCCTGCAGAAGTAGGTTGGAAGAGGTTGAGGGGGAGCAGGGTAGAAGAACAAGCAAAACAGGCAACACAAGGGGGCACAAGGGAACATCACAGGGGGACCAGAGGGGGTGGGGATGGCCTGTGGGGACAGAGGGGGTAACACATGTTGGTGCATGCTTACCTGCTGTCTGAGCAGGGGGTCGGGCCCTGGGTCCTCCTGGTCCGAACAGGAATTGCCCTTTTCTTCATCTGCCCTTCACTGCAGACGCCCGGGCGAGAGACACCCTTGATCTAATAGTTAAGAGCAGGAAGGAAGAGGCAGGGCTAAGAAGGTGGGTGGTGCTTAGACCAGGTGACCTAGATCCACTTGCACCTGCTCCCCATCTGCAAAGGAAAAGAGGCTGGAGTGCTCCTTAAGTAGGGAAACAGAGCGGCAAGCAGAAAGGCACCAGGTGGGTGGGGCTTGCTAAGTGGTGAAAAAGAGCGGCAAGCAGGAAGGCACCAGGTGGGCGGGGCTTGCTAAGTGGTGAAAAAGAGCGGCAAGCAGGAAGGCACCAGGTGGGCAGGGCTTGCTAACTGGTGAAAAAGAGCAGCAAGCAGGAAGGCACCAGGTGGGCAGGGCTTGCTAAGTGGTGAAAAAGAGCAGCAAGCAGGAAGGCACCAGGTGGGCGGGGCTTGCTAAGTGGTGAAAAAGAGCGGCAAGCAGGAATGTACCAGGTGGGTAGGGCTTAGGAATAGGTGACCAAGATCCACTTGCACCTGCTCCACATCTGCAAAGGAAAAGAGGCTGGAGGGCTCCTTAAGTAGGGAAACAGAGCGGCAAGCAGGAAGGCACCAGGTGGGCGGAGCTTGCTAAGTGGTGAAAAAGAGCAGCAGGCAGGAAGGCACCAGGTGGGCAGGGCTTAGGCCAGGTGACCAAGATCCACTTGCACCTGCTCCCCATCTGCAAAGGAAAAGAGGCTGGAGGGCTCCTTAAGTAGGGAAACAGAGAGGCAAGCAGGAAGGCACCAGGTGGGCTGGGCTTGCTAAGTGGTGAAAAAGAGCGGCAAGCAGGAAGGCACCAGGTGGGCAGGGCTTAAGACAGGTGACCTAGATCCACTTGCGCCTGCTCCCCATCTGCAAAGGAAAAGAGGCTGGAGGACTCCTTGAGTAGGGAAACAGAGTGGCAAGCAGGAAGGCACCAGGTGGGCAGGGCTTGCTAAGTGGTGAAAAAGAGCAGCAAGCAGGAAGGCACCAGGTGGGCGGGGCTTGCTAAGTGGTGAAAAAGAGCGGCAAGCAGGAAGGCACCAGGTGGGCGGGACTTGCTAAGTGGTGAAAAAGAGCGGCAAGCAGGAAGGCACCAGGTGGGCAGGCCTTAGGAAAAGGTGACCAAGATCCACTTGCACCTGCTCCCCATCTGCAAAGGAAAAGAGGCTGGAGGGCTCCTTAAGTAGGGAAACAGAGCGGCAAGCAGGAAGGCACCAGGTGGGCAGGGCTTTCTAAGTGGTGAAAAAAAGCGGCAGGCAGGAAGGCACCAGGTGGGCGGGGCTTAGGTCAGGTGACCTAGATCCACTTGCACCTGCTCCCCATCTGCAAAGGAAAAGAGGCTGGAGGGCTCCTTAAGTAGGGAAACAGAGCGGCAAGCAGGATGTCACCAGGTGGGCAGGGCTTGCTAAGTGGTGAAAAAGAGCAGCAGGCAGGAAGGCACAAGGTGGGCAGGGCTTAGGCCAGGTGACCAAGATCCACTTGCACCTGCTCCCCATCTGCAAAGGAAAAGAGGCTGGAGGCCTCCTTAAGTAGGGAAACAGAGCGGCAAGCAGGATGGCACCAGGTGGGCGGGGCTTGCTAAGTGGTGAAAAAGAGCGGCAAGCAGGAAGGCACCAGTTGGGCATGGCTTAGGCCAGGTGACCTAGATCCACTTGCGCCTGCTCCCCATCTGCAAAGGAAAAGAGGCTGGAGGTCTCCTTAAGTAGGGAAACAGAGAGGCAAGCAGGAAGGCAGCAGGCGGGCGGTGCTTGCTAAGTGGTGAAAAAATCGGCAAACAGGAAGGCACCAGGTGGGCAGGGCTTAGGCCAGGTGACCTAGATCCACTTGCGCCTGCTCCCCATCTGCAAAGGAAAAGAGGCTGGAGGGCTCCTTAAGTAGGGAAACAGAGCGGCAAGCAGAAAGGCACCAGGTGGGCGGGGCTTGCTAAGTGGTGAAAAAGAGCGGCAAGCAGGAAGGCACCAGGTGGGCGGGGCTTGCTAAGTGGTGAAAAAGAGCAGCAAGCAGGAAGGCACCAGGTGGGCAGGGCTTGCTAAGTGGTGAAAAAGAGCGGCAAGCAGGAAGGCACCAGGTGGGCGGGGCTTGCTAAGTGGTGAAAAAGAGCAGCAAGCAGGAAGGCACCAGGTGGGCGGGGCTTGCTAAGTGCTGAAAAAGAGCAGCAAGCAGGAATGCACCAGGTGGGCGGGGCTTTCTAAGTGGTGAAAAAGAGCAGCATGCAGGAAGGCACCAGGTGGGCAGGGCTTAGGAAAAGGTGACCAAGATCCATATGCACCTGCTCCCCATCTGCAAAGGAAAAGAGGCTGGAGGGCTCCTTAAGTAGGGAAACAGAGCGGCAAGCAGGAAGGCACCAGGTGGGCAGGGCTTTCTAAGTGGTGAAAAAGAGCAGCAGGCAGGAAGGCACCAGATAGGCGGGGCTTAGGTCAGGTGACCTAGATCCACTTGCACCTGCTCCCCATCTGCAAAGGAAAAGAGGCTGGAGGGCTCCCTAAGTAGGGAAACAGAGCGGCAAGCAGGATGGCACCAGGTCGGCGGGGCTTGCAAAGTGGTGAAAAAGAGCCGCAAGCAGGAAGGCGCCAGGTGGGCGGGGCTTGCTAAGTGGTGAAAAAGAGCAGCAGGCAGGAAGGCACCAGGTGGGCAGGGCTTAGGCCAGGTGACCTAGATCCACTTGCACCTGCTCCCCATCTGCAAAGGAAAAGAGGCTAGAGGGCTCCTTAAGTAGGAAAACAGAGCGGCAAGCAGGAAGGCACCAGGTGGGCAGGGCTTGCTAAGTGGTGAAAAAGAGCGGCAAGCAGGAAGGCACCAGGTGGGCGGGGCTTGCTAAGTCGTGAAAAAGAGCGACAAGCAGGAAGGCACCAGGTGGGCAGGGCTTTCTAAGTGGTCAAAAAGAGTGGCAGGCAGGAAGGCACCGGTGGGCAGGGCTTAGGAAAAGGTGACCAAGATCCACTTGCACCTGCTCCGCATCTGCAAAGGAAAAGAGGCTGGAGGGCTCCTTAAGTAGGGAAACAGAGCGGCAAGCAGGATGGCACCAGGTGGGCGGGGCTTGCTAAGTGGTGAAAAAGAGCGTCAAGCAGGAAGGCAAAAGGTGGGCGGGGCTTGCTAAGTGGTGAAAAAGAGCAGCAGGCAGGAAGGCACCAGGTGGGCAGGGCTTAGGCCAGGTGACCAAGATCCACTTGCACCTGCTCCCCATCTGCAAAGGAAAAGAGGCTGGAGGTCTCCTTAAGTAGGGAAACAGAGAGGCAAGCAGGAAGGCAGCAGGTGGGCGGTGCTTGCTAAGTGGTGAAAAAATCGGCAAACAGGAAGGCACCGGGTGGGCAGGGCTTGCTAAGTGGTGAAAAAGAGCAGCAAGCAGGAAGGCACCAGGTGGGCGTGGCTTGCTAAGTGGTGAAAAAGAGCCGCAAGCAGGAAGGCACCAGGTGGGCGGGGCTTGCTAAGTGGTGAAAAAGAGCGGCAAGCAGGAATGTACCAGGTGGGCAGGGCTTAGGCCAGGTGACCTAGATCCACTTGCACCTGCTCCCCATCTGCAAAGGAAAAGAGGCTGGAGGGCTCCTTAACTAGGGACACAGAGCGGCAAGCAGAAAGGCACCAGGTGGGCAGGGCTTTCTAAGTGGTGAAAAAGAGCGGCAGGCAGGAAGGCACCAGGTGGGCAGGGTTTAGGAAAAGGTGACCAAGATCCACTTGCACCTGCTCCCCATCTGCAAAGGAAAAGAGGCTGGAGGGCTCCTTAAGTAGGGAAACAGAGCGGCAAGCAGGAAGGCACCAGGTGGGCGAGGCTTTCTAAGTGGTGAAAAAGAGCGGCAGGCAGGAAGGCACCAGGTGAGCGGGGCTTAGGTCAGGTGACCTAGATCCACTTGCACCTGCTCCCCATCTGCAAAGGAAAAGAGGCTGGAGGGCTCCTTCAGTAGGGAAACAGAGCGGCAAGCAGGATGGCACCAGGTGGGCGGGGCTTGCTAAGTGGTGAAAAAGAGCGGCAAGCAGGAAGGCACCAGGTGGGCGGGGCTTGCTAAGTGGTGAAAAAGAGCAGCAGGCAGGAAGGCACCAGGTGGGCAGGGCTTAGGCCAGGTGACCAAGATCCACTTGCACCTGCTCCCCATCTGCAAAGGAAAAGAGGCTGGAGGGCTCCTTAAGTAGGGAAACAGAGCGGCAAGCAGGATGGCACCAGGTGGGTGGGGCTGGCTAAGTGGTGAAAAAGAGCGGCAAGCAGGAAGGCACCAGTTGGGCAGGGCTTAGGCCAGGTGACCTAGATCCACTTGCACCTGCTCCACATTTTCAAAGGAAAAGAGGCTGGAGGTCTCCTTAAGTAGGGAAACAGAGAGGCAAGCAGGAAGGCAGCAGGTGGGCGGTGCTTGCTAAGTGGTGAAAAAAATCGGAAAACACGAAGGCACCAGGTGGGCAGGGCTTAGGCCAGGTGACCTAAATCCACTTGCGCCTGCTCCCCATCTGCAAAGGAAAAGAGGCTGGAGTGCTCCTTAAGTAGGGAAACAGAGCGGCAAGCAGAAAGGCACCAGGTGGGTGGGGCTTGCTACGTGGTGAAAAAGAGCGGCAAGCAGGAAGGCACCTGGTGGGCGGGGCTTGCTAAGTGGTGAAAAAGAGCGGCAAGCAGGAAGGCACCAGGTGGGCAGGGCTTGCTAACTGATGAAAAAGAGCGGCAAGCAGGAAGGCACCAGGTGGGCAGGGCTTGCTAAGTGGTGAAAAAGAGCAGCAAGCAGGAAGGCACCAGGTGGGCGGGGCTTGCTAAGTGGTGAAAAAGAGCGGCAAGCAGGAATGTACCAGGTGGGTAGGGCTTAGGAATAGGTGACCAAGATCCACTTGCACCTGCTCCCCATCTGCAAAGGAAAAGAGGCTGGAGGGCTCCTTAAGTAGGGAAACAGAGCGGCAAGCAGGAAGGCACCAGGTGGGCGGGGCTTGCTAAGTGGTGAAAAAGAGCAGCAAGCAGGAAGGCACCAGGTGGGCAGGGCTTAAGCCAGGTGACCTAGATCCACTTGTGCCTGCTCCCCATCTGCAAAGGAAAAGAGGCTGGAGGACTCCTTGAGTAGGGAAACAGAGTAGCAAGCAGGAAGGCACCAGGTGGGCAGGGCTTGCTAAGTGGTGAAAAAGAGCAGCAAGCAGGAAGGCACCAGGTGGGCGGGGCTTGCTAAGTGGTGAAAAAGAGCGGCAAGCAGGAAGGCACCAGGTGGGCGGGACTTGCTAAGTGGTGAAAAAGAGCGGCAAGCAGGAAGGCACCAGGTGGCCGGGGCTTTCTAAGTGGTGAAAAAGAGCGGCAGGCAGGAAGGCACCAGGTGGGCAGGCCTTAGGAAAAGGTGACCAAGATCCACTTGCACCTGCTCCCCATCTGCAAAAGAAAAGAGGCTGGAGGGCTCCTTAAGTAGGGAAACAGAGCGGCAAGCAGGAAGGCACCAGGTGGGCAGGGCTTTCTAAGTGGTGAAAAAAAGCGGCAGGCAGGAAGGCACCAGGTGGGCGGGGATTAGGTCAGGTGACCTAGATCCACTTGCACCTGCTCCCCATCTGCAAAGGAAAAGAGGCTGGAGGGCTCCTTAAGTAGGGAAACAGAGCGGCAAGCAGGATGGCACCAGGTGGGCGGGGCTTGCTAAGTGGTGAAAAAGAGCAGCGGGCAGGAAGGCACAAGGTGGGCAGGGCTTAGGCCAGGTGACCAAGATCCACTTGCACCTGCTCCCCATCTGCAAAGGAAAAGAGGCTGGAGGCCTCCTTAAGTAGGGAAACAGAGCGGCAAGCAGGATGGCACCAGGTGGGCGGGGCTTGCTAAGTGGTGAAAAAGAGCAGCAAGCAGGAAGGCACCAGTTGGGCATGGCTTAGGCCAGGTGACCTAGATCCACTTGCGCCTGCTCCCCATCTGCAAAGGAAAAGAGGCTGGAGGGCTCCTTAAGTAGGGAAACAGTGCGGCAAGCAGAAAGGCACCAGGTGGGCGGGGCTTGCTAAGTGGTGAAAAAGAGCGGCAAGCAGGAAGGCACCAGGTGGGCGGGGCTTGCTAAGTGGTGAAAAAGAGCAGCAAGCAGGAAGGCACCAGGTGGGCAGGGCTTGCTAAGTGGTGAAAAAGAGCGGCAAGCAGGAAGGCACCAGGTGGGTGGGGCTTGCTAAGTGGTGAAAAAGAGCAGCAAGCAGGAAGGCACCAGGTGGGCGGGGCTTGCTAAGTGCTGAAAAAGAGCGGCAATCAGGAATGCACCAGGTGGGCGGGGCTTTCTAAGTGGTGAAAAAGAGCGGCATGCAGGAAGGCACCAGGTGGGCAGGCCTTAGGAAAAGGTGACCAAGATCCACTTGCACCTGCTCCCCATCTGCCAAAGAAAAGAGGCTGGAGGGCTCCTTAAGTAGGGAAACAGAGCGGCAAGCAGGAAGGCACCAGGTGGGCAGGGCTTTCTAAGTGGTGAAAAAAAGCGGCAGGCAGGAAGGCACCAGGTGGGCGGGGATTAGGTCAGGTGACCTAGATCCACTTGCACCTGCTCCCCATCTGCAAAGGAAAAGAGGCTGGAGGGCTCCTTAAGTAGGGAAACAGAGCGGCAAGCAGGATGGCACCAGGTGGGCGGGGCTTGCTAAGTGGTGAAAAAGAGCAGCAGGCAGGAAGGCACAAGGTGGGCAGGGCTTAGGCCAGGTGACCAAGATCCACTTGCACCTGCTCCCCATCTGCAAAGGAAAAGAGGCTGGAGGCCTCCTTAAGTAGGGAAACAGAGCGGCAAGCAGGATGGCACCAGGTGGGCGGGGCTTGCTAAGTGGTGAAAAAGAGCGGCAAGCAGGAAGGCACCAGTTGGGCATGGCTTAGGCCAGGTGACCTAGATCCACTTGCGCCTGCTCCCCATCTGCAAAGGAAAAGAGGCTGGAGGGCTCCTTAAGTAGGGAAACAGTGTGGCAAGCAGAAAGGCACCAGGTGGGCGGGGCTTGCTAAGTGGTGAAAAAGAGCGGCAAGCAGGAAGGCACCAGGTGGGCGGGGCTTGCTAAGTGGTGAAAAAGAGCAGCAAGCAGGAAGGCACCAGGTGGGCAGGGCTTGCTAAGTGGTGAAAAAGAGCGGCAAGCAGGAAGGCACCAGGTGGGTGGGGCTTGCTAAGTGGTGAAAAAGAGCAGCAAGCAGGAAGGCACCAGGTGGGCGGGGCTTGCTAAGTGCTGAAAAAGAGCGGCAAGCAGGAATGCACCAGGTGGGCGGGGCTTTCTAAGTGGTGAAAAAGAGCGGCATGCAGGAAGGCACCAGGTGGGCAGGGCTTAGGAAAAGGTGACCAAGATCCACTTGCACCTGCTCCCCATCTGCAAAGGAAAAGAGGCTGGAGGGCTCCTTAAGTAGGGAAACAGAGCGGCAAGCAGGAAGGCACCAGGTGGGCAGGGCTTTCTAAGTGGTGAAAAAGAGCGGCAGGCAGGAAGGCACCAGATAGGCGGGGCTTAGGTTAGGTGACCTAGATCCACTTACACCTGCTCCCCATCTGCAAAGGAAAAGAGGCTGGAGGGCTCCTTAAGTAGGGAAACAGAGCGGCAAGCAGGATGGCACCAGGTCGGCGGGGCTTGCAAAGTGGTGAAAAAGAGCCGCAAGCAGGAAGGCGCCAGGTGGGCGGGGCTTGCTAAGTGGTGAAAAAGAGCAGCAGGCAGGAAGGCACCAGGTGGGCAGGGCTTAGGCCAGGTGACCTAGATCCACTTGCACCTGCTCCCCATCTGCAAAGGAAAAGAGGCTAGAGGGCTCCTTAAGTAGGGAAACAGAGCGGCAAGCAGGAAGGCACCAGGTGGGCAGGGCTTGCTAAGTGGTGAAAAAGAGCGGCAAGCAGGAAGGCACCAGGTGGGCGGGGCTTGCTAAGTCGTGAAAAAGAGCGACAAGCAGGAAGGCACCAGGTGGGCAGGGCTTTCTAAGTGGTCAAAAAGAGTGGCAGGCAGGAAGGCACCGGGTGGGCAGGGCTTAGGAAAAGGTGACCAAGATCCACTTGCACCTGCTCCGCATCTGCAAAGGAAAAGAGGCTGGAGGGCTCCTTAAGTAGGGAAACAGAGCGGCAAGCAGGATGGCACCAGGTGGGCGGGGCTTGCTAAGTGGTGAAAAAGAGCGTCAAGCAGGAAGGCACCAGGTGGGCGGGGCTTGCTAAGTGGTGAAAAAGAGCAGCAGGCAGGAAGGCACCAGGTGGGCAGGGCTTAGGCCAGGTGACCAAGATCCACTTGCACCTGCTCCCCATCTGCAAAGGAAAAGAGGCTGGAGGTCTCCTTAAGTAGGGAAACAGAGAGGCAAGCAGGAAGGCAGCAGGTGGGCGGTGCTTGCTAAGTGGTGAAAAAATCGGCAAACAGGAAGGCACCGGGTGGGCAGGGCTTGCTAAGTGGTGAAAAAGAGCAGCAAGCAGGAAGGCACCAGGTGGGCGTGGCTTGCTAAGTGGTGAAAAAGAGCCACAAGCAGGAAGGCACCAGGTGGGCGGGGCTTGCTAAGTGGTGAAAAAGAGCGGCAAGCAGGAATGTACCAGGTGGGCAGGGCTTAGGCCAGGTGACCTAGATCCACTTGCACCTGCTCCCCATCTGCAAAGGAAAAGAGGCTGGAGGGCTCCTTAACTAGGGACACAGAGCGGCAAGCAGAAAGGCACCAGGTGGGCGGGGCTTTCTAAGTGGTGAAAAAGAGCGGCAGGCAGGAAGGCACCAGGTGGGCAGGGTTTAGGAAAAGGTGACCAAGATCCACTTGCACCTGCTCCCCATCTGCAAAGGAAAAGAGGCTGGAGGGCTCCTTAAGTAGGGAAACAGAGCGGCAAGCAGGAAGGCACCAGGTGGGCGAGGCTTTCTAAGTGGTGAAAAAGAGCGGCAGGCAGGAAGGCACCAGGTGAGCGGGGCTTAGGTCAGGTGACCTAGATCCACTTGCACCTGCTCCCCATCTGCAAAGGAAAAGAGGCTGGAGGGCTCCTTCAGTAGGGAAACAGAGCGGCAAGCAGGATGGCACCAGGTGGGCGGGGCTTGCTAAGTGGTGAAAAAGAGCGGCAAGCAGGAAGGCACCAGGTGGGCGGGGCTTGCTAAGTGGTGAAAAAGAGCAGCAGGCAGGAAGGCACCAGGTGGGCAGGGCTTAGGCCAGGTGACCAAGATCCACTTGCACCTGCTCCCCATCTGCAAAGGAAAAGAGGCTGGAGGGCTCCTTAAGTAGGGAAACAGAGCGGCAAGCAGGATGGCACCAGGTGGGTGGGGCTGGCTAAGTGGTGAAAAAGAGCGGCAAGCAGGAAGGCACCAGTTGGGCAGGGCTTAGGCCAGGTGACCTAGATCCACTTGCACCTGCTCCACATTTTCAAAGGAAAAGAGGCTGGAGGTCTCCTTAAGTAGGGAAACAGAGAGGCAAGCAGGAAGGCAGCAGGTGGGCGGTGCTTGCTAAGTGGTGAAAAAAATCGGAAAACACGAAGGCACCAGGTGGGCAGGGCTTAGGCCAGGTGACCTAGATCCACTTGCGCCTGCTCCCCATCTGCAAAGGAAAAGAGGCTGGAGTGCTCCTTAAGTAGGGAAACAGAGCGGCAAGCAGAAAGGCACCAGGTGGGTGGGGCTTGCTAAGTGGTGAAAAAGAGCGGCAAGCAGGAAGGCACCAGGTGGGCGGGGCTTGCTAAGTGGTGAAAAAGAGCGGCAAGCAGGAAGGCACCAGGTGGGCAGGGCTTGCTAACTGGTGAAAAAGAGCGGCAAGCAGGAAGGCACCAGGTGGGCAGGGCTTGCTAAGTGGTGAAAAAGAGCAGCAAGCAGGAAGGCACCAGGTGGGCGGGGCTTGCTAAGTGGTGAAAAAGAGCGGCAAGCAGGAATGTACCAGGTGGGTAGGGCTTAGGAATAGGTGACCAAGATCCACTTGCACCTGCTCCCCATCTGCAAAGGAAAAGAGGCTGGAGGGCTCCTTAAGTAGGGAAACAGAGCGGCAAGCAGGAAGGCACCAGGTGGGCGGGGCTTGCTAAGTGGTGAAAAAGAGCAGCAAGCAGGAAGGCACCAGGTGGGCAGGGCTTAAGCCAGGTGACCTAGATCCACTTGTGCCTGCTCCCCATCTGCAAAGGAAAAGAGGCTGGAGGACTCCTTGAGTAGGGAAACAGAGTAGCAAGCAGGAAGGCACCAGGTGGGCAGGGCTTGCTAAGTGGTGAAAAAGAGCAGCAAGCAGGAAGGCACCAGGTGGGCGGGGCTTGCTAAGTGGTGAAAAAGAGCGGCAAGCAGGAAGGCACCAGGTGGGCGGGACTTGCTAAGTGGTGAAAAAGAGCGGCAAGCAGGAAGGCACCAGGTGGCCGGGGCTTTCTAAGTGGTGAAAAAGAGCGGCAGGCAGGAAGGCACCAGGTGGGCAGGCCTTAGGAAAAGGTGACCAAGATCCACTTGCACCTGCTCCCCATCTGCAAAAGAAAAGAGGCTGGAGGGCTCCTTAAGTAGGGAAACAGAGCGGCAAGCAGGAAGGCACCAGGTGGGCAGGGCTTTCTAAGTGGTGAAAAAAAGCGGCAGGCAGGAAGGCACCAGGTGGGCGGGGATTAGGTCAGGTGACCTAGATCCACTTGCACCTGCTCCCCATCTGCAAAGGAAAAGAGGCTGGAGGGCTCCTTAAGTAGGGAAACAGAGCGGCAAGCAGGATGGCACCAGGTGGGCGGGGCTTGCTAAGTGGTGAAAAAGAGCAGCAGGCAGGAAGGCACAAGGTGGGCAGGGCTTAGGCCAGGTGACCAAGATCCACTTGCACCTGCTCCCCATCTGCAAAGGAAAAGAGGCTGGAGGCCTCCTTAAGTAGGGAAACAGAGCGGCAAGCAGGATGGCACCAGGTGGGCGGGGCTTGCTAAGTGGTGAAAAAGAGCAGCAAGCAGGAAGGCACCAGTTGGGCATGGCTTAGGCCAGGTGACCTAGATCCACTTGCGCCTGCTCCCCATCTGCAAAGGAAAAGAGGCTGGAGGGCTCCTTAAGTAGGGAAACAGTGCGGCAAGCAGAAAGGCACCAGGTGGGCGGGGCTTGCTAAGTGGTGAAAAAGAGCGGCAAGCAGGAAGGCACCAGGTGGGCGGGGCTTGCTAAGTGGTGAAAAAGAGCAGCAAGCAGGAAGGCACCAGGTGGGCAGGGCTTGCTAAGTGGTGAAAAAGAGCGGCAAGCAGGAAGGCACCAGGTGGGTGGGGCTTGCTAAGTGGTGAAAAAGAGCAGCAAGCAGGAAGGCACCAGGTGGGCGGGGCTTGCTAAGTGCTGAAAAAGAGCGGCAATCAGGAATGCACCAGGTGGGCGGGGCTTTCTAAGTGGTGAAAAAGAGCGGCATGCAGGAAGGCACCAGGTGGGCAGGCCTTAGGAAAAGGTGACCAAGATCCACTTGCACCTGCTCCCCATCTGCAAAGGAAAAGAGGCTGGAGGGCTCCTTAAGTAGGGAAACAGAGCGGCAAGCAGGATGGCACCAGGTGGGCGGGGCTTGCTAAGTGGTGAAAAAGAGCAGCAGGCAGGAAGGCACAAGGTGGGCAGGGCTTAGGCCAGGTGACCAAGATCCACTTGCACCTGCTCCCCATCTGCAAAGGAAAAGAGGCTGGAGGCCTCCTTAAGTAGGGAAACAGAGCGGCAAGCAGGATGGCACCAGGTGGGCGGGGCTTGCTAAGTGGTGAAAAAGAGCGGCAAGCAGGAAGGCACCAGTTGGGCATGGCTTAGGCCAGGTGACCTAGATCCACTTGCGCCTGCTCCCCATCTGCAAAGGAAAAGAGGCTGGAGGGCTCCTTAAGTAGGGAAACAGTGCGGCAAGCAGAAAGGCACCAGGTGGGCGGGGCTTGCTAAGTGGTGAAAAAGAGCGGCAAGCAGGAAGGCACCAGGTGGGCGGGGCTTGCTAAGTGGTGAAAAAGAGCGGCAAGCAGGAAGGCACCAGGTGGGCAGGGCTTGCTAACTGGTGAAAAAGAGCAGCAAGCAGGAAGGCACCAGGTGGGCAGGGCTTGCTAAGTGGTGAAAAAGAGCAGCAAGCAGGAAGGCACCAGGTGGGCGGGGCTTGCTAAGTGGTGAAAAAGAGCGGCAAGCAGGAATGTACCAGGTGGGTAGGGCTTAGGAATAGGTGACCAAGATCCACTTGCACCTGCTCCACATCTGCAAAGGAAAAGAGGCTGGAGGGCTCCTTAAGTAGGGAAACAGAGCGGCAAGCAGGAAGGCACCAGGTGGGCGGGGCTTGCTAAGTGGTGAAAAAGAGCAGCAGGCAGGAAGGCACCAGGTGGGCAGGGCTTAGGCCAGGTGACCAAGATCCACTTGCACCTGCTCCCCATCTGCAAAGGAAAAGAGGCTGGAGGGCTCCTTAAGTAGGGAAACAGAGAGGCAAGCAGGAAGGCACCAGGTGGGCTGGGCTTGCTAAGTGGTGAAAAAGAGCGGCAAGCAGGAAGGCACCAGGTGGGCAGGGCTTAAGACAGGTGACCTAGATCCACTTGCGCCTGCTCCCCATCTGCAAAGGAAAAGAGGCTGGAGGACTCCTTGAGTAGGGAAACAGAGTGGCAAGCAGGAAGGCACCAGGTGGGCAGGGCTTGCTAAGTGGTGAAAAAGAGCAGCAAGCAGGAAGGCACCAGGTGGGCGGGGCTTGCTAAGTGGTGAAAAAGAGCGGCAAGCAGGAAGGCACCAGGTGGGCGGGACTTGCTAAGTGGTGAAAAAGAGCGGCAAGCAGGAAGGCACCAGGTGGCCGGGGCTTTCTAAGTGGTGAAAAAGAGCGGCAGGCAGGAAGGCACCAGGTGGGCAGGCCTTAGGAAAAGGTGACCAAGATCCACTTGCACCTGCTCCCCATCTGCAAAGGAAAAGAGGCTGGAGGGCTCCTTAAGTAGGGAAACAGAGCGGCAAGCAGGAAGGCACCAGGTGGGCAGGGCTTTCTAAGTGGTGAAAAAAAGCGGCAGGCAGGAAGGCACCAGGTGGGCGGGGCTTAGGTCAGGTGACCTAGATCCACTTGCACCTGCTCCCCATCTGCAAAGGAAAAGAGGCTGGAGGGCTCCTTAAGTAGGGAAACAGAGCGGCAAGCAGGATGTCACCAGGTGGGCAGGGCTTGCTAAGTGGTGAAAAAGAGCAGCAGGCAGGAAGGCACAAGGTGGGCAGGGCTTAGGCCAGGTGACCTAGATCCACTTGCGCCTGCTCCCCATCTGCAAAGGAAAAGAGGCTGGAGGTCTCCTTAAGTAGGGAAACAGAGAGGCAAGCAGGAAGGCAGCAGGCGGGCGGTGCTTGCTAAGTGGTGAAAAAATCGGCAAACAGGAAGGCACCAGGTGGGCAGGGCTTAGGCCAGGTGACCTAGATCCACTTGCGCCTGCTCCCCATCTGCAAAGGAAAAGAGGCTGGAGGGCTCCTTAAGTAGGGAAACAGAGCGGCAAGCAGAAAGGCACCAGGTGGGCGGGGCTTGCTAAGTGGTGAAAAAGAGAGGCAAGCAGGAAGGCACCAGGTGGGCGGGGCTTGCTAAGTGGTGAAAAAGAGCAGCAAGCAGGAAGGCACCAGGTGGGCAGGGCTTGCTAAGTGGTGAAAAAGAGCGGCAAGCAGGAAGGCACCAGGTGGGCGGGGCTTGCTAAGTGGTGAAAAAGAGCAGCAAGCAGGAAGGCACCAGGTGGGCGGGGCTTGCTAAGTGCTGAAAAAGAGCAGCAAGCAGGAATGCACCAGGTGGGCGGGGCTTTCTAAGTGGTGAAAAAGAGCAGCATGCAGGAAGGCACCAGGTGGGCAGGGCTTAGGAAAAGGTGACCAAGATCCATATGCACCTGCTCCCCATCTGCAAAGGAAAAGAGGCTGGAGGGCTCCCTAAGTAGGGAAACAGAGCGGCAAGCAGGATGGCACCAGGTCGGCGGGACTTGCAAAGTGGTGAAAAAGAGCCGCAAGCAGGAAGGCGCCAGGTGGGCGGGGCTTGCTAAGTGGTGAAAAAGAGCAGCAGGCAGGAAGGCACCAGGTGGGCAGGGCTTAGGCCAGGTGACCTAGATCCACTTGCACCTGCTCCCCATCTGCAAAGGAAAAGAGGCTAGAGGGCTCCTTAAGTAGGAAAACAGAGCGGCAAGCAGGAAGGCACCAGGTGGGCAGGGCTTGCTAAGTGGTGAAAAAGAGCGGCAAGCAGGAAGGCACCAGGTGGGCGGGGCTTGCTAAGTCGTGAAAAAGAGCGACAAGCAGGAAGGCACCAGGTGGGCAGGGCTTTCTAAGTGGTCAAAAAGAGTGGCAGGCAGGAAGGCACCGGTGGGCAGGGCTTAGGAAAAGGTGACCAAGATCCACTTGCACCTGCTCCCCATCTGCAAAGGAAAAGAGGCTGGAGGGCTCCTTAAGTAGGGAAACAGAGCGGCAAGCAGGATGGCAGCAGGTGGGCGGTGCTTGCTAAGTGGTGAAAAAATCGGCAAACAGGAAGGCACCGGGTGGGCAGGGCTTGCTAAGTGGTGAAAAAGAGCAGCAAGCAGGAAGGCACCAGGTGGGCGTGGCTTGCTAAGTGGTGAAAAAGAGCCGCAAGCAGGAAGGCACCAGGTGGGCGGGGCTTGCTAAGTGGTGAAAAAGAGCGGCAAGCAGGAATGTACCAGGTGGGCAGGGCTTAGGCCAGGTGACCTAGATCCACTTGCACCTGCTCCCCATCTGCAAAGGAAAAGAGGCTGGAGGGCTCCTTAACTAGGGACACAGAGCGGCAAGCAGAAAGGCACCAGGTGGGCGGGGCTTTCTAAGTGGTGAAAAAGAGCGGCAGGCAGGAAGGCACCAGGTGGGCAGGGTTTAGGAAAAGGTGACCAAGATCCACTTGCACCTGCTCCCCATCTGCAAAGGAAAAGAGGCTGGAGGGCTCCTTAAGTAGGGAAACAGAGCGGCAAGCAGGAAGGCACCAGGTGGGCGAGGCTTTCTAAGTGGTGAAAAAGAGCGGCAGGCAGGAAGGCACCAGGTGAGCGGGGCTTAGGTCAGGTGACCTAGATCCACTTGCACCTGCTCCCCATCTGCAAAGGAAAAGAGGCTGGAGGGCTCCTTCAGTAGGGAAACAGAGCGGCAAGCAGGATGGCACCAGGTGGGCGGGGCTTGCTAAGTGGTGAAAAAGAGCGGCAAGCAGGAAGGCACCAGGTGGGCGGGGCTTGCTAAGTGGTGAAAAAGAGCAGCAGGCAGGAAGGCACCAGGTGGGCAGGGGTTAGGCCAGGTGACCAAGATCCACTTGCACCTGCTCCCCATCTGCAAAGGAAAAGAGGCTGGAGGGCTCCTTAAGTAGGGAAACAGAGCGGCAAGCAGGATGGCACCAGGTGGGTGGGGCTGGCTAAGTGGTGAAAAAGAGCGGCAAGCAGGAAGGCACCAGTTGGGCAGGGTTTAGGCCAGGTGACCTAGATCCACTTGCACCTGCTCCACATTTTCAAAGGAAAAGAGGCTGGAGGTCTCCTTAAGTAGGGAAACAGAGAGGCAAGCAGGAAGGCAGCAGGTGGGCGGTGCTTGCTAAGTGGTGAAAAAAATCGGAAAACACGAAGGCACCAGGTGGGCAGGGCTTAGGCCAGGTGACCTAGATCCACTTGCGCCTGCTCCCCATCTGCAAAGGAAAAGAGGCTGGAGTGCTCCTTAAGTAGGGAAACAGAGCGGCAAGCAGAAAGGCACCAGGTGGGTGGGGCTTGCTAAGTGGTGAAAAAGAGCGGCAAGCAGGAAGGCACCAGGTGGGCGGGGCTTGCTAAGTGGTGAAAAAGAGCGGCAAGCAGGAAGGCACCAGGTGGGCAGGGCTTGCTAACTGGTGAAAAAGAGCGGCAAGCAGGAAGGCACCAGGTGGGCAGGGCTTGCTAAGTGGTGAAAAAGAGCAGCAAGCAGGAAGGCACCAGGTGGGCGGGGCTTGCTAAGTGGTGAAAAAGAGCGGCAAGCAGGAATGTACCAGGTGGGTAGGGCTTAGGAATAGGTGACCAAGATCCACTTGCACCTGCTCCCCATCTGCAAAGGAAAAGAGGCTGGAGGGCTCCTTAAGTAGGGAAACAGAGCGGCAAGCAGGAAGGCACCAGGTGGGCGGGGCTTGCTAAGTGGTGAAAAAGAGCAGCAAGCAGGAAGGCACCAGGTGGGCAGGGCTTAAGCCAGGTGACCTAGATCCACTTGTGCCTGCTCCCCATCTGCAAAGGAAAAGAGGCTGGAGGACTCCTTGAGTAGGGAAACAGAGTAGCAAGCAGGAAGGCACCAGGTGGGCAGGGCTTGCTAAGTGGTGAAAAAGAGCAGCAAGCAGGAAGGCACCAGGTGGGCGGGGCTTGCTAAGTGGTGAAAAAGAGCGGCAAGCAGGAAGGCACCAGGTGGGCGGGACTTGCTAAGTGGTGAAAAAGAGCGGCAAGCAGGAAGGCACCAGGTGGCCGGGGCTTTCTAAGTGGTGAAAAAGAGCGGCAGGCAGGAAGGCACCAGGTGGGCAGGCCTTAGGAAAAGGTGACCAAGATCCACTTGCACCTGCTCCCCATCTGCAAAAGAAAAGAGGCTGGAGGGCTCCTTAAGTAGGGAAACAGAGCGGCAAGCAGGAAGGCACCAGGTGGGCAGGGCTTTCTAAGTGGTGAAAAAAAGCGGCAGGCAGGAAGGCACCAGGTGGGCGGGGATTAGGTCAGGTGACCTAGATCCACTTGCACCTGCTCCCCATCTGCAAAGGAAAAGAGGCTGGAGGGCTCCTTAAGTAGGGAAACAGAGCGGCAAGCAGGATGGCACCAGGTGGGCGGGGCTTGCTAAGTGGTGAAAAAGAGCAGCGGGCAGGAAGGCACAAGGTGGGCAGGGCTTAGGCCAGGTGACCAAGATCCACTTGCACCTGCTCCCCATCTGCAAAGGAAAAGAGGCTGGAGGCCTCCTTAAGTAGGGAAACAGAGCGGCAAGCAGGATGGCACCAGGTGGGCGGGGCTTGCTAAGTGGTGAAAAAGAGCAGCAAGCAGGAAGGCACCAGTTGGGCATGGCTTAGGCCAGGTGACCTAGATCCACTTGCGCCTGCTCCCCATCTGCAAAGGAAAAGAGGCTGGAGGGCTCCTTAAGTAGGGAAACAGTGCGGCAAGCAGAAAGGCACCAGGTGGGCGGGGCTTGCTAAGTGGTGAAAAAGAGCGGCAAGCAGGAAGGCACCAGGTGGGTGGGGCTTGCTAAGTGGTGAAAAAGAGCAGCAAGCAGGAAGGCACCAGGTGGGCAGGGCTTGCTAAGTGGTGAAAAAGAGCGGCAAGCAGGAAGGCACCAGGTGGGTGGGGCTTGCTAAGTGGTGAAAAAGAGCAGCAAGCAGGAAGGCACCAGGTGGGCGGGGCTTGCTAAGTGCTGAAAAAGAGCGGCAATCAGGAATGCACCAGGTGGGCGGGGCTTTCTAAGTGGTGAAAAAGAGCGGCATGCAGGAAGGCACCAGGTGGGCAGGCCTTAGGAAAAGGTGACCAAGATCCACTTGCACCTGCTCCCCATCTGCCAAAGAAAAGAGGCTGGAGGGCTCCTTAAGTAGGGAAACAGAGCGGCAAGCAGGAAGGCACCAGGTGGGCAGGGCTTTCTAAGTGGTGAAAAAAAGCGGCAGGCAGGAAGGCACCAGGTGGGCGGGGATTAGGTCAGGTGACCTAGATCCACTTGCACCTGCTCCCCATCTGCAAAGGAAAAGAGGCTGGAGGGCTCCTTAAGTAGGGAAACAGAGCGGCAAGCAGGATGGCACCAGGTGGGCGGGGCTTGCTAAGTGGTGAAAAAGAGCAGCAGGCAGGAAGGCACAAGGTGGGCAGGGCTTAGGCCAGGTGACCAAGATCCACTTGCACCTGCTCCCCATCTGCAAAGGAAAAGAGGCTGGAGGCCTCCTTAAGTAGGGAAACAGAGCGGCAAGCAGGATGGCACCAGGTGGGCGGGGCTTGCTAAGTGGTGAAAAAGAGCGGCAAGCAGGAAGGCACCAGTTGGGCATGGCTTAGGCCAGGTGACCTAGATCCACTTGCGCCTGCTCCCCATCTGCAAAGGAAAAGAGGCTGGAGGGCTCCTTAAGTAGGGAAACAGTGCGGCAAGCAGAAAGGCACCAGGTGGGCGGGGCTTGCTAAGTGGTGAAAAAGAGCGGCAAGCAGGAAGGCACCAGGTGGGCGGGGCTTGCTAAGTGGTGAAAAAGAGCAGCAAGCAGGAAGGCACCAGGTGGGCAGGGCTTGCTAAGTGGTGAAAAAGAGCGGCAAGCAGGAAGGCACCAGGTGGGTGGGGCTTGCTAAGTGGTGAAAAAGAGCAGCAAGCAGGAAGGCACCAGGTGGGCGGGGCTTGCTAAGTGCTGAAAAAGAGCGGCAAGCAGGAATGCACCAGGTGGGCGGGGCTTTCTAAGTGGTGAAAAAGAGCGGCATGCAGGAAGGCACCAGGTGGGCAGGGCTTAGGAAAAGGTGACCAAGATCCACTTGCACCTGCTCCCCATCTGCAAAGGAAAAGAGGCTGGAGGGCTCCTTAAGTAGGGAAACAGAGCGGCAAGCAGGAAGGCACCAGGTGGGCAGGGCTTTCTAAGTGGTGAAAAAGAGCGGCAGGCAGGAAGGCACCAGATAGGCGGGGCTTAGGTTAGGTGACCTAGATCCACTTACACCTGCTCCCCAGCTGCAAAGGAAAAGAGGCTGGAGGGCTCCTTAAGTAGGGAAACAGAGCGGCAAGCAGGATGGCACCAGGTCGGCGGGGCTTGCAAAGTGGTGAAAAAGAGCCGCAAGCAGGAAGGCGCCAGGTGGGCGGGGCTTGCTAAGTGGTGAAAAAGAGCAGCAGGCAGGAAGGCACCAGGTGGGCAGGGCTTAGGCCAGGTGACCTAGATCCACTTGCACCTGCTCCCCATCTGCAAAGGAAAAGAGGCTAGAGGGCTCCTTAAGTAGGGAAACAGAGCGGCAAGCAGGAAGGCACCAGGTGGGCAGGGCTTGCTAAGTGGTGAAAAAGAGCGGCAAGCAGGAAGGCACCAGGTGGGCGGGGCTTGCTAAGTCGTGAAAAAGAGCGACAAGCAGGAAGGCACCAGGTGGGCAGGGCTTTCTAAGTGGTCAAAAAGAGTGGCAGGCAGGAAGGCACCGGGTGGGCAGGGCTTAGGAAAAGGTGACCAAGATCCACTTGCACCTGCTCCGCATCTGCAAAGGAAAAGAGGCTGGAGGGCTCCTTAAGTAGGGAAACAGAGCGGCAAGCAGGATGGCACCAGGTGGGCGGGGCTTGCTAAGTGGTGAAAAAGAGCGTCAAGCAGGAAGGCACCAGGTGGGCGGGGCTTGCTAAGTGGTGAAAAAGAGCAGCAGGCAGGAAGGCACCAGGTGGGCAGGGCTTAGGCCAGGTGACCAAGATCCACTTGCACCTGCTCCCCATCTGCAAAGGAAAAGAGGCTGGAGGTCTCCTTAAGTAGGGAAACAGAGAGGCAAGCAGGAAGGCAGCAGGTGGGCGGTGCTTGCTAAGTGGTGAAAAAATCGGCAAACAGGAAGGCACCGGGTGGGCAGGGCTTGCTAAGTGGTGAAAAAGAGCAGCAAGCAGGAAGGCACCAGGTGGGCGTGGCTTGCTAAGTGGTGAAAAAGAGCCGCAAGCAGGAAGGCACCAGGTGGGCGGGGCTTGCTAAGTGGTGAAAAAGAGCGGCAAGCAGGAATGTACCAGGTGGGCAGGGCTTAGGCCAGGTGACCTAGATCCACTTGCACCTGCTCCCCATCTGCAAAGGAAAAGAGGCTGGAGGGCTCCTTAACTAGGGACACAGAGCGGCAAGCAGAAAGGCACCAGGTGGGCGGGGCTTTCTAAGTGGTGAAAAAGAGCGGCAGGCAGGAAGGCACCAGGTGGGCAGGGTTTAGGAAAAGGTGACCAAGATCCACTTGCACCTGCTCCCCATCTGCAAAGGAAAAGAGGCTGGAGGGCTCCTTAAGTAGGGAAACAGAGCGGCAAGCAGGAAGGCACCAGGTGGGCGAGGCTTTCTAAGTGGTGAAAAAGAGCGGCAGGCAGGAAGGCACCAGGTGAGCGGGGCTTAGGTCAGGTGACCTAGATCCACTTGCACCTGCTCCCCATCTGCAAAGGAAAAGAGGCTGGAGGGCTCCTTCAGTAGGGAAACAGAGCGGCAAGCAGGATGGCACCAGGTGGGCGGGGCTTGCTAAGTGGTGAAAAAGAGCGGCAAACAGGAAGGCACCAGGTGGGCGGGGCTTGCTAAGTGGTGAAAAAGAGCAGCAGGCAGGAAGGCACCAGGTGGGCAGGGCTTAGGCCAGGTGACCAAGATCCACTTGCACCTGCTCCCCATCTGCAAAGGAAAAGAGGCTGGAGGGCTCCTTAAGTAGGGAAACAGAGCGGCAAGCAGGATGGCACCAGGTGGGTGGGGCTGGCTAAGTGGTGAAAAAGAGCGGCAAGCAGGAAGGCACCAGTTGGGCAGGGCTTAGGCCAGGTGACCTAGATCCACTTGCACCTGCTCCACATTTTCAAAGGAAAAGAGGCTGGAGGTCTCCTTAAGTAGGGAAACAGAGAGGCAAGCAGGAAGGCAGCAGGTGGGCGGTGCTTGCTAAGTGGTGAAAAAAATCGGAAAACACGAAGGCACCAGGTGGGCAGGGCTTAGGCCAGGTGACCTAGATCCACTTGCGCCTGCTCCCCATCTGCAAAGGAAAAGAGGCTGGAGTGCTCCTTAAGTAGGGAAACAGAGCGGCAAGCAGAAAGGCACCAGGTGGGTGGGGCTTGCTAAGTGGTGAAAAAGAGCGGCAAGCAGGAAGGCACCAGGTGGGCGGGGCTTGCTAAGTGGTGAAAAAGAGCGGCAAGCAGGAAGGCACCAGGTGGGCAGGGCTTGCTAACTGGTGAAAAAGAGCGGCAAGCAGGAAGGCACCAGGTGGGCAGGGCTTGCTAAGTGGTGAAAAAGAGCAGCAAGCAGGAAGGCACCAGGTGGGCGGGGCTTGCTAAGTGGTGAAAAAGAGCGGCAAGCAGGAATGTACCAGGTGGGTAGGGCTTAGGAATAGGTGACCAAGATCCACTTGCACCTGCTCCCCATCTGCAAAGGAAAAGAGGCTGGAGGGCTCCTTAAGTAGGGAAACAGAGCGGCAAGCAGGAAGGCACCAGGTGGGCGGGGCTTGCTAAGTGGTGAAAAAGAGCAGCAAGCAGGAAGGCACCAGGTGGACAGGGCTTAAGCCAGGTGACCTAGATCCACTTGTGCCTGCTCCCCATCTGCAAAGGAAAAGAGGCTGGAGGACTCCTTGAGTAGGGAAACAGAGTAGCAAGCAGGAAGGCACCAGGTGGGCAGGGCTTGCTAAGTGGTGAAAAAGAGCAGCAAGCAGGAAGGCACCAGGTGGGCGGGGCTTGCTAAGTGGTGAAAAAGAGCGGCAAGCAGGAAGGCACCAGGTGGGCGGGACTTGCTAAGTGGTGAAAAAGAGCGGCAAGCAGGAAGGCACCAGGTGGCCGGGGCTTTCTAAGTGGTGAAAAAGAGCGGCAGGCAGGAAGGCACCAGGTGGGCAGGCCTTAGGAAAAGGTGACCAAGATCCACTTGCACCTGCTCCCCATCTGCAAAAGAAAAGAGGCTGGAGGGCTCCTTAAGTAGGGAAACAGAGCGGCAAGCAGGAAGGCACCAGGTGGGCAGGGCTTTCTAAGTGGTGAAAAAAAGCGGCAGGCAGGAAGGCACCAGGTGGGCGGGGATTAGGTCAGGTGACCTAGATCCACTTGCACCTGCTCCCCATCTGCAAAGGAAAAGAGGCTGGAGGGCTCCTTAAGTAGGGAAACAGAGCGGCAAGCAGGATGGCACCAGGTGGGCGGGGCTTGCTAAGTGGTGAAAAAGAGCAGCAGGCAGGAAGGCACAAGGTGGGCAGGGCTTAGGCCAGGTGACCAAGATCCACTTGCACCTGCTCCCCATCTGCAAAGGAAAAGAGGCTGGAGGCCTCCTTAAGTAGGGAAACAGAGCGGCAAGCAGGATGGCACCAGGTGGGCGGGGCTTGCTAAGTGGTGAAAAAGAGCAGCAAGCAGGAAGGCACCAGTTGGGCATGGCTTAGGCCAGGTGACCTAGATCCACTTGCGCCTGCTCCCCATCTGCAAAGGAAAAGAGGCTGGAGGGCTCCTTAAGTAGGGAAACAGTGCGGCAAGCAGAAAGGCACCAGGTGGGCGGGGCTTGCTAAGTGGTGAAAAAGAGCGGCAAGCAGGAAGGCACCAGGTGGGCGGGGCTTGCTAAGTGGTGAAAAAGAGCAGCAAGCAGGAAGGCACCAGGTGGGCAGGGCTTGCTAAGTGGTGAAAAAGAGCGGCAAGCAGGAAGGCACCAGGTGGGTGGGGCTTGCTAAGTGGTGAAAAAGAGCAGCAAGCAGGAAGGCACCAGGTGGGCGGGGCTTGCTAAGTGCTGAAAAAGAGCGGCAATCAGGAATGCACCAGGTGGGCGGGGCTTTCTAAGTGGTGAAAAAGAGCGGCATGCAGGAAGGCACCAGGTGGGCAGGCCTTAGGAAAAGGTGACCAAGATCCACTTGCACCTGCTCCCCATCTGCCAAAGAAAAGAGGCTGGAGGGCTCCTTAAGTAGGGAAACAGAGCGGCAAGCAGGAAGGCACCAGGTGGGCAGGGCTTTCTAAGTGGTGAAAAAAAGCGGCAGGCAGGAAGGCACCAGGTGGGCGGGGATTAGGTCAGGTGACCTAGATCCACTTGCACCTGCTCCCCATCTGCAAAGGAAAAGAGGCTGGAGGGCTCCTTAAGTAGGGAAACAGAGCGGCAAGCAGGATGGCACCAGGTGGGCGGGGCTTGCTAAGTGGTGAAAAAGAGCAGCAGGCAGGAAGGCACAAGGTGGGCAGGGCTTAGGCCAGGTGACCAAGATCCACTTGCACCTGCTCCCCATCTGCAAAGGAAAAGAGGCTGGAGGCCTCCTTAAGTAGGGAAACAGAGCGGCAAGCAGGATGGCACCAGGTGGGCGGGGCTTGCTAAGTGGTGAAAAAGAGCGGCAAGCAGGAAGGCACCAGTTGGGCATGGCTTAGGCCAGGTGACCTAGATCCACTTGCGCCTGCTCCCCATCTGCAAAGGAAAAGAGGCTGGAGGGCTCCTTAAGTAGGGAAACAGTGCGGTAAGCAGAAAGGCACCAGGTGGGCGGGGCTTGCTAAGTGGTGAAAAAGAGCGGCAAGCAGGAAGGCACCAGGTGGGCGGGGCTTGCTAAGTGGTGAAAAAGAGCAGCAAGCAGGAAGGCACCAGGTGGGCAGGGCTTGCTAAGTGGTGAAAAAGAGCGGCAAGCAGGAAGGCACCAGGTGGGTGGGGCTTGCTAAGTGGTGAAAAAGAGCAGCAAGCAGGAAGGCACCAGGTGGGCGGGGCTTGCTAAGTGCTGAAAAAGAGCGGCAAGCAGGAATGCACCAGGTGGGCGGGGCTTTCTAAGTGGTGAAAAAGAGCGGCATGCAGGAAGGCACCAGGTGGGCAGGGCTTAGGAAAAGGTGACCAAGATCCACTTGCACCTGCTCCCCATCTGCAAAGGAAAAGAGGCTGGAGGGCTCCTTAAGTAGGGAAACAGAGCGGCAAGCAGGAAGGCACCAGGTGGGCAGGGCTTTCTAAGTGGTGAAAAAGAGCGGCAGGCAGGAAGGCACCAGATAGGCGGGGCTTAGGTTAGGTGACCTAGATCCACTTACACCTGCTCCCCATCTGCAAAGGAAAAGAGGCTGGAGGGCTCCTTAAGTAGGGAAACAGAGCGGCAAGCAGGATGGCACCAGGTCGGCGGGGCTTGCAAAGTGGTGAAAAAGAGCCGCAAGCAGGAAGGCGCCAGGTGGGCGGGGCTTGCTAAGTGGTGAAAAAGAGCAGCAGGCAGGAAGGCACCAGGTGGGCAGGGCTTAGGCCAGGTGACCTAGATCCACTTGCACCTGCTCCCCATCTGCAAAGGAAAAGAGGCTAGAGGGCTCCTTAAGTAGGGAAACAGAGCGGCAAGCAGGAAGGCACCAGGTGGGCAGGGCTTGCTAAGTGGTGAAAAAGAGCGGCAAGCAGGAAGGCACCAGGTGGGCGGGGCTTGCTAAGTCGTGAAAAAGAGCGACAAGCAGGAAGGCACCAGGTGGGCAGGGCTTTCTAAGTGGTCAAAAAGAGTGGCAGGCAGGAAGGCACCGGGTGGGCAGGGCTTAGGAAAAGGTGACCAAGATCCACTTGCACCTGCTCCGCATCTGCAAAGGAAAAGAGGCTGGAGGGCTCCTTAAGTAGGGAAACAGAGCGGCAAGCAGGATGGCACCAGGTGGGCGGGGCTTGCTAAGTGGTGAAAAAGAGCGTCAAGCAGGAAGGCACCAGGTGGGCGGGGCTTGCTAAGTGGTGAAAAAGAGCAGCAGGCAGGAAGGCACCAGGTGGGCAGGGCTTAGGCCAGGTGACCAAGATCCACTTGCACCTGCTCCCCATCTGCAAAGGAAAAGAGGCTGGAGGTCTCCTTAAGTAGGGAAACAGAGAGGCAAGCAGGAAGGCAGCAGGTGGGCGGTGCTTGCTAAGTGGTGAAAAAATCGGCAAACAGGAAGGCACCGGGTGGGCAGGGCTTGCTAAGTGGTGAAAAAGAGCAGCAAGCAGGAAGGCACCAGGTGGGCGTGGCTTGCTAAGTGGTGAAAAAGAGCCGCAAGCAGGAAGGCACCAGGTGGGCGGGGCTTGCTAAGTGGTGAAAAAGAGCGGCAAGCAGGAATGTACCAGGTGGGCAGGGCTTAGGCCAGGTGACCTAGATCCACTTGCACCTGCTCCCCATCTGCAAAGGAAAAGAGGCTGGAGGGCTCCTTAACTAGGGACACAGAGCGGCAAGCAGAAAGGCACCAGGTGGGCGGGGCTTTCTAAGTGGTGAAAAAGAGCGGCAGGCAGGAAGGCACCAGGTGGGCAGGGTTTAGGAAAAGGTGACCAAGATCCACTTGCACCTGCTCCCCATCTGCAAAGGAAAAGAGGCTGGAGGGCTCCTTAAGTAGGGAAACAGAGCGGCAAGCAGGAAGGCACCAGGTGGGCGAGGCTTTCTAAGTGGTGAAAAAGAGCGGCAGGCAGGAAGGCACCAGGTGAGCGGGGCTTAGGTCAGGTGACCTAGATCCACTTGCACCTGCTCCCCATCTGCAAAGGAAAAGAGGCTGGAGGGCTCCTTCAGTAGGGAAACAGAGCGGCAAGCAGGATGGCACCAGGTGGGCGGGGCTTGCTAAGTGGTGAAAAAGAGCGGCAAGCAGGAAGGCACCAGGTGGGCGGGGCTTGCTAAGTGGTGAAAAAGAGCAGCAGGCAGGAAGGCACCAGGTGGGCAGGGCTTAGGCCAGGTGACCAAGATCCACTTGCACCTGCTCCCCATCTGCAAAGGAAAAGAGGCTGGAGGGCTCCTTAAGTAGGGAAACAGAGCGGCAAGCAGGATGGCACCAGGTGGGTGGGGCTGGCTAAGTGGTGAAAAAGAGCGGCAAGCAGGAAGGCACCAGTTGGGCAGGGCTTAGGCCAGGTGACCTAGATCCACTTGCACCTGCTCCACATTTTCAAAGGAAAAGAGGCTGGAGGTCTCCTTAAGTAGGGAAACAGAGAGGCAAGCAGGAAGGCAGCAGGTGGGAGGTGCTTGCTAAGTGGTGAAAAAAATCGGAAAACACGAAGGCACCAGGTGGGCAGGGCTTAGGCCAGGTGACCTAGATCCACTTGCGCCTGCTCCCCATCTGCAAAGGAAAAGAGGCTGGAGTGCTCCTTAAGTAGGGAAACAGAGCGGCAAGCAGAAAGGCACCAGGTGGGTGGGGCTTGCTAAGTGGTGAAAAAGAGCGGCAAGCAGGAAGGCACCAGGTGGGCGGGGCTTGCTAAGTGGTGAAAAAGAGCGGCAAGCAGGAAGGCACCAGGTGGGCAGGGCTTGCTAACTGGTAAAAAAGAGCGGCAAGCAGGAAGGCACCAGGTGGGCAGGGCTTGCTAAGTGGTGAAAAAGAGCAGCAAGCAGGAAGGCACCAGGTGGGCGGGGCTTGCTAAGTGGTGAAAAAGAGCGGCAAGCAGGAATGTACCAGGTGGGTAGGGCTTAGGAATAGGTGACCAAGATCCACTTGCACCTGCTCCCCATCTGCAAAGGAAAAGAGGCTGGAGGGCTCCTTAAGTAGGGAAACAGAGCGGCAAGCAGGAAGGCACCAGGTGGGCGGGGCTTGCTAAGTGGTGAAAAAGAGCAGCAAGCAGGAAGGCACCAGGTGGACAGGGCTTAAGCCAGGTGACCTAGATCCACTTGTGCCTGCTCCCCATCTGCAAAGGAAAAGAGGCTGGAGGACTCCTTGAGTAGGGAAACAGAGTAGCAAGCAGGAAGGCACCAGGTGGGCAGGGCTTGCTAAGTGGTGAAAAAGAGCAGCAAGCAGGAAGGCACCAGGTGGGCGGGGCTTGCTAAGTGGTGAAAAAGAGCGGCAAGCAGGAAGGCACCAGGTGGGCGGGACTTGCTAAGTGGTGAAAAAGAGCGGCAAGCAGGAAGGCACCAGGTGGCCGGGGCTTTCTAAGTGGTGAAAAAGAGCGGCAGGCAGGAAGGCACCAGGTGGGCAGGCCTTAGGAAAAGGTGACCAAGATCCACTTGCACCTGCTCCCCATCTGCAAAAGAAAAGAGGCTGGAGGGCTCCTTAAGTAGGGAAACAGAGCGGCAAGCAGGAAGGCACCAGGTGGGCAGGGCTTTCTAAGTGGTGAAAAAAAGCGGCAGGCAGGAAGGCACCAGGTGGGCGGGGATTAGGTCAGGTGACCTAGATCCACTTGCACCTGCTCCCCATCTGCAAAGGAAAAGAGGCTGGAGGGCTCCTTAAGTAGGGAAACAGAGCGGCAAGCAGGATGGCACCAGGTGGGCGGGGCTTGCTAAGTGGTGAAAAAGAGCAGCAGGCAGGAAGGCACAAGGTGGGCAGGGCTTAGGCCAGGTGACCAAGATCCACTTGCACCTGCTCCCCATCTGCAAAGGAAAAGAGGCTGGAGGCCTCCTTAAGTAGGGAAACAGAGCGGCAAGCAGGATGGCACCAGGTGGGCGGGGCTTGCTAAGTGGTGAAAAAGAGCAGCAAGCAGGAAGGCACCAGTTGGGCATGGCTTAGGCCAGGTGACCTAGATCCACTTGCGCCTGCTCCCCATCTGCAAAGGAAAAGAGGCTGGAGGGCTCCTTAAGTAGGGAAACAGTGCGGCAAGCAGAAAGGCACCAGGTGGGCGGGGCTTGCTAAGTGGTGAAAAAGAGCGGCAAGCAGGAAGGCACCAGGTGGGCGGGGCTTGCTAAGTGGTGAAAAAGAGCAGCAAGCAGGAAGGCACCAGGTGGGCAGGGCTTGCTAAGTAGTGAAAAAGAGCGGCAAGCAGGAAGGCACCAGGTGGGTGGGGCTTGCTAAGTGGTGAAAAAGAGCAGCAAGCAGGAAGGCACCAGGTGGGCGGGGCTTGCTAAGTGCTGAAAAAGAGCGGCAATCAGGAATGCACCAGGTGGGCGGGGCTTTCTAAGTGGTGAAAAAGAGCGGCATGCAGGAAGGCACCAGGTGGGCAGGCCTTAGGAAAAGGTGACCAAGATCCACTTGCACCTGCTCCCCATCTGCCAAAGAAAAGAGGCTGGAGGGCTCCTTAAGTAGGGAAACAGAGCGGCAAGCAGGAAGGCACCAGGTGGGCAGGGCTTTCTAAGTGGTGAAAAAAAGCGGCAGGCAGGAAGGCACCAGGTGGGCGGGGATTAGGTCAGGTGACCTAGATCCACTTGCACCTGCTCCCCATCTGCAAAGGAAAAGAGGCTGGAGGGCTCCTTAAGTAGGGAAACAGAGCGGCAAGCAGGATGGCACCAGGTGGGCGGGGCTTGCTAAGTGGTGAAAAAGAGCAGCAGGCAGGAAGGCACAAGGTGGGCAGGGCTTAGGCCAGGTGACCAAGATCCACTTGCACCTGCTCCCCATCTGCAAAGGAAAAGAGGCTGGAGGCCTCCTTAAGTAGGGAAACAGAGCGGCAAGCAGGATGGCACCAGGTGGGCGGGGCTTGCTAAGTGGTGAAAAAGAGCGGCAAGCAGGAAGGCACCAGTTGGGCATGGCTTAGGCCAGGTGACCTAGATCCACTTGCGCCTGCTCCCCATCTGCAAAGGAAAAGAGGCTGGAGGGCTCCTTAAGTAGGGAAACAGTGCGGTAAGCAGAAAGGCACCAGGTGGGCGGGGCTTGCTAAGTGGTGAAAAAGAGCGGCAAGCAGGAAGGCACCAGGTGGGCGGGGCTTGCTAAGTGGTGAAAAAGAGCAGCAAGCAGGAAGGCACCAGGTGGGCAGGGCTTGCTAAGTGGTGAAAAAGAGCGGCAAGCAGGAAGGCACCAGGTGGGTGGGGCTTGCTAAGTGGTGAAAAAGAGCAGCAAGCAGGAAGGCACCAGGTGGGCGGGGCTTGCTAAGTGCTGAAAAAGAGCGGCAAGCAGGAATGCACCAGGTGGGCGGGGCTTTCTAAGTGGTGAAAAAGAGCGGCATGCAGGAAGGCACCAGGTGGGCAGGGCTTAGGAAAAGGTGACCAAGATCCACTTGCACCTGCTCCCCATCTGCAAAGGAAAAGAGGCTGGAGGGCTCCTTAAGTAGGGAAACAGAGCGGCAAGCAGGAAGGCACCAGGTGGGCAGGGCTTTCTAAGTGGTGAAAAAGAGCGGCAGGCAGGAAGGCACCAGATAGGCGGGGCTTAGGTTAGGTGACCTAGATCCACTTACACCTGCTCCCCATCTGCAAAGGAAAAGAGGCTGGAGGGCTCCTTAAGTTGGGAAACAGAGCGGCAAGCAGGATGGCACCAGGTCGGCGGGGCTTGCAAAGTGGTGAAAAAGAGCCGCAAGCAGGAAGGCGCCAGGTGGGCGGGGCTTGCTAAGTGGTGAAAAAGAGCAGCAGGCAGGAAGGCACCAGGTGGGCAGGGCTTAGGCCAGGTGACCTAGATCCACTTGCACCTGCTCCCCATCTGCAAAGGAAAAGAGGCTAGAGGGCTCCTTAAGTAGGGAAACAGAGCGGCAAGCAGGAAGGCACCAGGTGGGCAGGGCTTGCTAAGTGGTGAAAAAGAGCGGCAAGCAGGAAGGCACCAGGTGGGCGGGGCTTGCTAAGTCGTGAAAAAGAGCGACAAGCAGGAAGGCACCAGGTGGGCAGGGCTTTCTAAGTGGTCAAAAAGAGTGGCAGGCAGGAAGGCACCGGGTGGGCAGGGCTTAGGAAAAGGTGACCAAGATCCACTTGCACCTGCTCCGCATCTGCAAAGGAAAAGAGGCTGGAGGGCTCCTTAAGTAGGGAAACAGAGCGGCAAGCAGGATGGCACCAGGTGGGCGGGGCTTGCTAAGTGGTGAAAAAGAGCGTCAAGCAGGAAGGCACCAGGTGGGCGGGGCTTGCTAAGTGGTGAAAAAGAGCAGCAGGCAGGAAGGCACCAGGTGGGCAGGGCTTAGGCCAGGTGACCAAGATCCACTTGCACCTGCTCCCCATCTGCAAAGGAAAAGAGGCTGGAGGTCTCCTTAAGTAGGGAAACAGAGAGGCAAGCAGGAAGGCAGCAGGTGGGCGGTGCTTGCTAAGTGGTGAAAAAATCGGCAAACAGGAAGGCACCGGGTGGGCAGGGCTTGCTAAGTGGTGAAAAAGAGCAGCAAGCAGGAAGGCACCAGGTGGGCGGGGCTTGCTAAGTGGTGAAAAAGAGCCGCAAGCAGGAAGGCACCAGGTGGGAGGGGCTTTCTAAGTGGTGAAAAAGAGCAGCAGGCAGGAAGGCACCAGGTGGGCGGGGCTTAGGTCAGGTGACCTAGATCCACTTGCACCTGCTCCCCATCTGCAAAGGAAAAGAGGCTGGAGGGCTCCTTAAGTAGGGACACAGAGCGGCAAGCAGGATGGCACCAGGTGGGCGGGGCTTGCTAAGTGGTGAAAAAGAGCGTCAAGCAGGAAGGCACCAGGTGGGCGGGGCTTGCTAAGTGGTGAAAAAGAGCAGCAGGCAGGAAGGCACCAGGTGGGCAGGGCTTAGGCCAGGTGACCAAGATCCACTTGCACCTGCTCCCCATCTGCAAAGGAAAAGAGGCTGGAGGGCTCCTTAAGTAGGGAAACAGAGCGGCAAGCAGGATGGCACCAGGTGGGCGGGGCTTGCTAAGTGGTGAAAAAGAGCGGCAAGCAGGAAGGCACCAGTTGGGCATGGCTTAGGCCAGGTGACCTAGATCCACTTGCGCCTGCTCCCCATCTGCAAAGGAAAAGAGGCTGGAGGTCTCCTTAAGTAGGGAAACAGAGAGGCAAGCAGGAAGGCAGCAGGTGGGCGGTGCTTGCTAAGTGGTGAAAAAATCGGCAAACAGGAAAGCACCAGGTGGGCAGGGCTTGCTAAGTGGTGAAAAAGAGCAGCAAGCAGGAAGGCACCAGGTGGGCGGGGCTTGCTAAGTGGTGAAAAAGAGCGGCAAGCAGGAAGGCACCAGGTGGACGGGGCTTGCTAAGTGGTGAAAAAGAGCGGCAAGCAGGAAGGCACCAGGAGGGCGGGGCTTTCTAAGTGGTGAAAAAGAGCGGCAGGCAGGAAGGCACCAGGTGGGCAGGGCTTAGGAAAAGGTGACCAAGATCCACTTGCACCTGCTCCCCATCTGCAAAGGAAAAGAGGCTGGAGGGCTCCTTAAGTAGGGAAACAGAGCGGCAAGCAGGATGGCACCAGGTGGGCGGGGCTTGCTAAGTGGTGAAAAAGAGCCGCAAGCAGGAAGGCACCAGGTGGGCGGGGCTTGCTAAGTGGTGAAAAAGAGCAGCAGGCAGGAAGGCACCAGGTGGGCAGGGCTTAGGCCAGGTGACCTAGATCCACTTGCACCTGCTCCCCATCTGCAAAGGAAAAGAGGCTAGAGGGCTCCTTAAGTAGGGAAACAGAGCGGCAAGCAGGAAGGCACCAGGTGGGTGGGGCTTGCTAAGTGGTGAAAAAGAGCGGCAAGCAGGAAGGCACCAGGTGGGCGGGGCTTGCTAAGTCGTGAAAAAGAGCGACAAGCAGGAAGGCACCAGGTGGGCAGGGCTTTCTAAGTGGTCAAAAAGAGTGGCAGGCAGGAAGGCACCAGGCGGGCAGGGCTTAGGCCAGGTGACCAAGATCCACTTGAACCTGCTCCCCATCTGCATAGGAAAAGAGGCTGGAGGACTCCTTAAGTAGAGAAACAGAGCGGCAAGCAGGAAGGCACCAGGTGGGCGGGGCTTACTAAGTGGTGAAAAAGAGCGGCAAGCAGGAAGGCACCAGGTGGGCAGGGCTTAGGCCAGGTGACCTAGATCCACTTGCGCCTGCTCCCCATCTGCAAAGGAAAAGAGGCTGGAAGGCTCTTTAAGTAGGGAAACAGAGCGGCAAGCAGGAAGGCACCAGGTGGGCGGGGCTTTCTAAGTGGTGAAAAAGAGCGGCAGGCAGGAAGGCACCAGGTGGGCGGGGCTTAGGTCAGGTGACCTAGATCCACTTGCACCTGCTCCCCATCTGCAAAGGAAAAGAGGCTGGAGGGCTCCTTAAGTAGGGAAACAGAGCGGCAAGCAGGAAAGCACCAGGTGGGCAGGGCTTAGGTCAGATGACCTAGATCCACTTGCACCTGCTCCCCATCTGCAAAGGAAAAGAGGCTGGAGGGCTCCTTAAGTAGGGAAACAGAGCGGCAAGCAGGATGGCACCAGGTCGGCGGGGCTTGCAAAGTGGTGAAAAAGAGCCGCAAGCAGGAAGGCGCCAGGTGGGCGGGGCTTGCTAAGTGGTGAAAAAGAGCAGCAGGCAGGAAGGCACCAGGTGGGCAGGGCTTAGGCCAGGTGACCTAGATTCACTTGCACCTGCTCCCCATCTGCAAAGGAAAAGAGGCTGGAGGGCTCCTTAAGTAGGGAAACAGAGCGGCAAGCAGGATGGCACCAGGTGGGCGGGGCTTGCTAAGTGGTGAAAAAGAGCAGCAGGCAGGAAGGCACAAGGTGGGCAGGGCTTAGGCCAGGTGACCAAGATCCACTTGCACCTGCTCCCCATCTGCAAAGGAAAAGAGGCTGGAGGCCTCCTTAAGTAGGGAAACAGAGCGGCAAGCAGGATGGCACCAGGTGGGCGGGGCTTGCTAAGTGGTGAAAAAGAGCGGCAAGCAGGAAGGCACCAGTTGGGCATGGCTTAGGCCAGGTGACCTAGATCCACTTGTGCCTGCTCCCCATCTGCAAAGGAAAAGAGGCTGGAGGGCTCCTTAAGTAGGGAAACAGTGCGGCAAGCAGAAAGGCACCAGGTGGGCGGGGCTTGCTAAGTGGTGAAAAAGAGCGGCAAGCAGGAAGGCACCAGGTGGGCGGGGCTTGCTAAGTGGTGAAAAAGAGCAGCAAGCAGGAAGGCACCAGGTGGGCAGGGCTTGCTAAGTGGTGAAAAAGAGCGGCAAGCAGGAAGGCACCAGGTGGGCGGGGCTTGCTAAGTGGTGAAAAAGAGCAGCAAGCAGGAAGGCACCAGGTGGGCGGGGCTTGCTAAGTGCTGAAAAAGAGCGGCAAGCAGGAATGCACCAGGTGGGCGGGGCTTTCTAAGTGGTGAAAAAGAGCGGCATGCAGGAAGGCACCAGGTGGGCAGGGCTTAGGAAAAGGTGACCAAGATCCACTTGCACCTGCTCCCCATCTGCAAAGGAAAAGAGGCTGGAGGGCTCCTTAAGTAGGGAAACAGAGCGGCAAGCAGGAAGGCACCAGGTGGGCAGGGCTTTCTAAGTGGTGAAAAAGAGCGGCAGGCAGGAAGGCACCAGATAGGCGGGGCTTAGGTTAGGTGACCTAGATCCACTTACACCTGCTCCCCATCTGCAAAGGAAAAGAGGCTGGAGGGCTCCTTAAGTAGGGAAACAGAGCGGCAAGCAGGATGGCACCAGGTCGGCGGGGCTTGCAAAGTGGTGAAAAAGAGCCGCAAGCAGGAAGGCGCCAGGTGGGCGGGGCTTGCTAAGTGGTGAAAAAGAGCAGCAGGCAGGAAGGCACCAGGTGGGCAGGGCTTAGGCCAGGTGACCTAGATCCACTTGCACCTGCTCCCCATCTGCAAAGGAAAAGAGGCTAGAGGGCTCCTTAAGTAGGGAAACAGAGCGGCAAGCAGGAAGGCACCAGGTGGGCAGGGCTTGCTAAGTGGTGAAAAAGAGCGGCAAGCAGGAAGGCACCAGGTGGGCGGGGCTTGCTAAGTCGTGAAAAAGAGCGACAAGCAGGAAGGCACCAGGTGGGCAGGGCTTTCTAAGTGGTCAAAAAGAGTGGCAGGCAGGAAGGCACCGGGTGGGCAGGGCTTAGGAAAAGGTGACCAAGATCCACTTGCACCTGCTCCGCATCTGCAAAGGAAAAGAGGCTGGAGGGCTCCTTAAGTAGGGAAACAGAGCGGCAAGCAGGATGGCACCAGGTGGGCGGGGCTTGCTAAGTGGTGAAAAAGAGCGTCAAGCAGGAAGGCACCAGGTGGGCGGGGCTTGCTAAGTGGTGAAAAAGAGCAGCAGGCAGGAAGGCACCAGGTGGGCAGGGCTTAGGCCAGGTGACCAAGATCCACTTGCACCTGCTCCCCATCTGCAAAGGAAAAGAGGCTGGAGGTCTCCTTAAGTAGGGAAACAGAGAGGCAAGCAGGAAGGCAGCAGGTGGGCGGTGCTTGCTAAGTGGTGAAAAAATCGGCAAACAGGAAGGCACCCGGTGGGCAGGGCTTGCTAAGTGGTGAAAAAGAGCAGCAAGCAGGAAGGCACCAGGTGGGCGGGGCTTGCTAAGTGGTGAAAAAGAGCCGCAAGCAGGAAGGCACCAGGTGGGAGGGGCTTTCTAAGTGGTGAAAAAGAGCAGCAGGCAGGAAGGCACCAGGTGGGCGGGGCTTAGGTCAGGTGACCTAGATCCACTTGCACCTGCTCCCCATCTGCAAAGGAAAAGAGGCTGGAGGGCTCCTTAAGTAGGGACACAGAGCGGCAAGCAGGATGGCACCAGGTGGGCGGGGCTTGCTAAGTGGTGAAAAAGAGCGTCAAGCAGGAAGGCACCAGGTGGGCGGGGCTTGCTAAGTGGTGAAAAAGAGCAGCAGGCAGGAAGGCACCAGGTGGGCAGGGCTTAGGCCAGGTGACCAAGATCCACTTGCACCTGCTCCCCATCTGCAAAGGAAAAGAGGCTGGAGGGCTCCTTAAGTAGGGAAACAGAGCGGCAAGCAGGATGGCACCAGGTGGGCGGGGCTTGCTAAGTGGTGAAAAAGAGCGGCAAGCAGGAAGGCACCAGTTGGGCATGGCTTAGGCCAGGTGACCTAGATCCACTTGCGCCTGCTCCCCATCTGCAAAGGAAAAGAGGCTGGAGGTCTCCTTAAGTAGGGAAACAGAGAGGCAAGCAGGAAGGCAGCAGGTGGGCGGTGCTTGCTAAGTGGTGAAAAAATCGGCAAACAGGAAAGCACCAGGTGGGCAGGGCTTGCTAAGTGGTGAAAAAGAGCAGCAAGCAGGAAGGCACCAGGTGGGCGGGGCTTGCTAAGTGGTGAAAAAGAGCGGCAAGCAGGAAGGCACCAGGTGGGCGGGGCTTGCTAAGTGGTGAAAAAGAGCGGCAAGCAGGAAGGCACCAGGAGGGCGGGGCTTTCTAAGTGGTGAAAAAGAGCGGCAGGCAGGAAGGCACCAGGTGGGCAGGGCTTAGGAAAAGGTGACCAAGATCCACTTGCACCTGCTCCCCATCTGCAAAGGAAAAGAGGCTGGAGGGCTCCTTAAGTAGGGAAACAGAGCGGCAAGCAGGATGGCACCAGGTGGGCGGGGCTTGCTAAGTGGTGAAAAAGAGCCGCAAGCAGGAAGGCACCAGGTGGGCGGGGCTTGCTAAGTGGTGAAAAAGAGCAGCAGGCAGGAAGGCACCAGGTGGGCAGGGCTTAGGCCAGGTGACCTAGATCCACTTGCACCTGCTCCCCATCTGCAGAGGAAAAGAGGCTAGAGGGCTCCTTAAGTAGGGAAACAGAGCGGCAAGCAGGAAGGCACCAGGTGGGTGGGGCTTGCTAAGTGGTGAAAAAGAGCGGCAAGCAGGAAGGCACCAGGTGGGCGGGGCTTGCTAAATCGTGAAAAAGAGCGACAAGCAGGAAGGCACCAGGTGGGCAGGGCTTAGGCCAGGTGACCAAGATCCACTTGAACCTGCTCCCCATCTGCATAGGAAAAGAGGCTGGAGGACTCCTTAGTTAGAGAAACAGAGCGGCAAGCAGGAAGGCACCAGGTGGGCGGGGCTTACTAAGTGGTGAAAAAGAGCGGCAAGCAGGAAGGCACCAGGTGGGCAGGGCTTAGGCCAGGTGACCTAGATCCACTTGCGCCTGCTCCCCATCTGCAAAGGAAAAGAGGCTGGAGGGCTCTTTAAGTAGGGAAACAGAGCGGCAAGCAGGAAGGCACCAGGTGGGCGGGGCTTTCTAAGTGGTGAAAAAGAGCGGCAGGCAGGAAGGCACCAGGTGGGCGGGGCTTAGGTCAGGTGACCTAGATCCACTTGCACCTGCTCCCCATCTGCAAAGGAAAAGAGGCTGGAGGGCTCCTTAAGTAGGGAAACAGAGCGGCAAGCAGGAAGGCACCAGGTGGGCAGGGCTTAGGTCAGATGACCTAGATCCACTTGCACCTGCTCCCCATCTGCAAAGGAAAAGAGGCTGGAGGGCTCCTTAAGTAGGGAAACAGAGCGGCAAGCAGGATGGCACCAGGTCGGCGGGGCTTGCAAAGTGGTGAAAAAGAGCCGCAAGCAGGAAGGCGCCAGGTGGGCGGGGCTTGCTAAGTGGTGAAAAAGAGCAGCAGGCAGGAAGGCACCAGGTGGGCAGGGCTTAGGCCAGGTGACCTAGATTCACTTGCACCTGCTCCCCATCTGCAAAGGAAAAGAGGCTAGAGGGCTCCTTAAGTAGGGAAACAGAGCGGCAAGCAGGAAGGCACCAGGTGGGCAGGGCTTGCTAAGTGGTGAAAAAGAGCGGCAAGCAGGAAGGCACCAGGTGGGCGGGGCTTGCTAAGTTGTGAAAAAGAGCGACAAGCAGGAAGGCACCAGGTGGGCAGGGCTTTCTAAGTGGTCAAAAAGAGTGGCAGGCAGGAAGGCACCGGGTGGGCAGGGCTTAGGAAAAGGTGACCAAGATCCACTTGCACCTGCTCCGCATCTGCAAAGGAAAAGAGGCTGGAGGGCTCCTTAAGTAGGGAAACAGAGCGGCAAGCAGGATGGCACCAGGTGGGCGGGGCTTGCTAAGTGGTGAAAAAGAGCGTCAAGCAGGAAGGCACCAGGTGGGCGGGGCTTGCTAAGTGGTGAAAAAGAGCAGCAGGCAGGAAGGCACCAGGTGGGCAGGGTTTAGGCCAGGTGACCAAGATCCACTTGCACCTGCTCCCCATCTGCAAAGGAAAAGAGGCTGGAGGTCTCCTTAAGTAGGGAAACAGAGAGGCAAGCAGGAAGGCAGCAGGTGGGCGGTGCTTGCTAAGTGGTGAAAAAATCGGCAAACAGGAAGGCACCGGGTGGGCAGGGCTTGCTAAGTGGTGAAAAAGAGCAGCAAGCAGGAAGGCACCAGGTGGGCGGGGCTTAGGTCAGGTGACCTAGATCCACTTGCACCTGCTCCCCATCTGCAAAGGAAAAGAGGCTGGAGGGCTCCTTAAGTAGGGACACAGAGCGGCAAGCGGGATGGCACCAGGTGGGCGGGGCTTGCTAAGTGGTGAAAAAGAGCGTCAAGCAGGAAGGCACCAGGTGGGCGGGGCTTGCTAAGTGGTGAAAAAGAGCAGCAGGCAGGAAGGCACCAGGTGGGCAGGGCTTAGGCCAGGTGACCAAGATCCACTTGCACCTGCTCCCCATCTGCAAAGGAAAAGAGGCTGGAGGGCTCCTTAAGTAGGGAAACAGAGCGGCAAGCAGGATGGCACCAGGTGGGCGGGGCTTGCTAAGTGGTGAAAAAGAGCGGCAAGCAGGAAGGCACCAGTTGGGCATGGCTTAGGCCAGGTGACCTAGATCCACTTGCGCCTGCTCCCCATCTGCAAAGGAAAAGAGGCTGGAGGTCTCCTTAAGTAGGGAAACAGAGAGGCAAGCAGGAAGGCAGCAGGTGGGCGGTGCTTGCTAAGTGGTGAAAAAATCGGCAAACAGGAAAGCACCAGGTGGGCAGGGCTTGCTAAGTGGTGAAAAAGAGCAGCAAGCAGGAAGGCACCAGGTGGGCGGGGCTTGCTAAGTGGTGAAAAAGAGCGGCAAGCAGGAAGGCACCAGGTGGGCGGGGCTTGCTAAGTGGTGAAAAAGAGCGGCAAGCAGGAAGGCACCAGGTGGGCGGGGCTTTCTAAGTGGTGAAAAAGAGCGGCAGGCAGGAAGGCACCAGGTGGGCAGGGCTTAGGAAAAGGTGACCAAGATCCACTTGCACCTGCTCCCCATCTGCAAAGGAAAAGAGGCTGGAGGGCTCCTTAAGTAGGGAAACAGAGCGGCAAGCAGGATGGCACCAGGTGGGCGGGGCTTGCTAAGTGGTGAAAAAGAGCCGCAAGCAGGAAGGCACCAGGTGGGCGGGGCTTGCTAAGTGGTGAAAAAGAGCAGCAGGCAGGAAGGCACCAGGTGGGCAGGGCTTAGGCCAGGTGACCTAGATCCACTTGCACCTGCTCCCCATCTGCAAAGGAAAAGAGGCTAGAGGGCTCCTTAAGTAGGGAAACAGAGCGGCAAGCAGGAAGGCACCAGGTGGGCGGGGCTTGCTAAGTGGTGAAAAAGAGCGGCAAGCAGGAAGGCACCAGGTGGGCGGGGCTTGCTAAGTCCTGAAAAAGAGCGACAAGCAGGAAGGCACCAGGTGGGCAGGGCTTTCTAAGTGGTCAAAAAGAGTGGCAGGCAGGAAGGCACCAGGCGGGCAGGGCTTAGGCCAGGTGACCAAGATCCACTTGCACCTGCTCCCCATCTGCATAGGAAAAGAGGCTGGAGGACTCCTTAAGTAGAGAAACAGAGCGGCAAGCAGGAAGGCACCAGGTGGGCAGGGCTTACTAAGTGGTGAAAAAGAGCGGCAAGCAGGAAGGCACCAGGTGGGCAGGGCTTAGGCCAGGTGACCTAGATCCACTTGCGTCTGCTCCCCATCTGCAAAGGAAAAGAGGCTGGAGGGCTCTTTAAGTAGGGAAACAGAGCGGCAAGCAGGAAGGCACCAGGTGGGCGGGGCTTTCTAAGTGGTGAAAAAGAGCGGCAGGCAGGAAGGCACCAGGTGGGCAGGGCTTAGGCCAGGTGACCTAGATCTACTTGCGCCTGCTCCCCATCTGCAAAGGAAAAGAGGCTGGAGGGCTCCTTGAGTAGGGAAACAGAGCGGCAAGCAGAAAGGCACCAGGTGGGCGGGGCTTGCTAATTGGTGAAAAAGAGCGGCAAGCAGGAAGGCACCAGGTGGGCGGGGCTTGCTAAGTGGTGAAAAAGAGCGGCAAGCAGGAAGGCACCAGGTGGGCGGGGCTTGCTAAGTGGTGAAAAAGAGCGGCAAGCAGGAAGGCACCAGGTGGGCGGGGCTTGCTAAGTGGTGAAAAAGAGCGGCAAGCAGGAAGGCACCAGGTGGGCGGGGCTTGCTAACTGGTGAAAAAGAGCAGCAAGCAGGAAGGCACCAGGTGGGCGGGGCTTGCTAAGTGGTGAAAAAGAGCAGCAAGCAGGAAGGCACCAGGTGAGCTGGGCTTGCTAAGTGGTGAAAAAGAGCGGCAAGCAGGAATGCACCAGGTGGGCGGGGCTTTCTAAGTGGTGAAAAAGAGCGGCAGGCAGGAAGGCACCAGCTGGGCAGGGCTTAGGAAAAGGTGACCAAGATCCACTTGCACCTGCTCCCCATCTGCAAAGGAAAAGAGGCTGGAGGGCTCCTTAAGTAGGGAAACAGAGCGGCAAGCAGGAAGGCACCAGGTTGGCAGGGCTTTCTAAGTGGTGAAAAAGAGCGGCAGGCAGGAAGGCACCAGATAGGCAGGGCTTAGGAAAAGGTGACCAAGATCCACTTGCACCTGCTCCCCATCTGCAAAGGAAAAGAGGCTGGAGGGCTCCTTAAGTAGGGAAACAGAGCGGCAAGCAGGATGGCACCAGGTCGGCGGGGCTTGCAAAGTGGTGAAAAAGAGCCGCAAGCAGGAAGGCGCCAGGTGGGCGGGGCTTGCTAAGTGGTGAAAAAGAGCAGCAGGCAGGAAGGCACCAGGTGGGCAGGGCTTAGGCCAGGTGACCTAGATCCACTTGCACCTGCTCCCCATCTGCAAAGGAAAAGAGGCTAGAGGGCTCCTTAAGTAGGGAAACAGAGCGGCAAGCAGGAAGGCACCAGGTGGGCAGGGCTTGCTAAGTGGTGAAAAAGAGCGGCAAGCAGGAAGGCACCAGGTGGGCGGGGCTTGCTAAGTCGTGAAAAAGAGCGACAAGCAGGAAGGCACCAGGTGGGCAGGGCTTTCTAAGTGGTCAAAAAGAGTGGCAGGCAGGAAGGCACCGGGTGGGCAGGGCTTAGGAAAAGGTGACCAAGATCCACTTGCACCTGCTCCGCATCTGCAAAGGAAAAGAGGCTGGAGGGCTCCTTAAGTAGGGAAACAGAGCGGCAAGCAGGATGGCACCAGGTGGGCGGGGCTTGCTAAGTGGTGAAAAAGAGCGTCAAGCATGAAGGCACCAGGTGGGCGGGGCTTGCTAAGTCGTGAAAAAGAGCGACAAGCAGGAAGGCACCAGGTGGGCAGGGCTTTCTAAGTGGTCAAAAAGAGTGGCAGGCAGGAAGGCACCGGGTGGGCAGGGCTTAGGAAAAGGTGACCAAGATCCACTTGCACCTGCTCCGCATCTGCAAAGGAAAAGAGGCTGGAGGGCTCCTTAAGTAGGGAAACAGAGAGGCAAGCAGGAAGGCAGCAGGTGGGCGGAGCTTGCTAAGTGGTGAAAAAATCGGCAAACAGGAAGGCACCGGGTGGGCAGGGCTTGCTAAGTGGTGAAAAAGAGCAGCAAGCAGGAAGGCACCAGGTGGGCGGGGCTTGCTAAGTGGTGAAAAAGAGCCGCAAGCAGGAAGGCACCAGGTGGGAGGGGCTTTCTAAGTGGTGAAAAAGAGCAGCAGGCAGGAAGGCACCAGGTGGGCGGGGCTTAGGTCAGGTGACCTAAATCCACTTGCACCTGCTCCCCATCTGCAAAGGAAAAGAGGCTGGAGGGCTCCTTAAGTAGGGACACAGAGCGGCAAGCAGGATGGCACCAGGTGGGCGGGGCTTGCTAAGTGGTGAAAAACAGCGTCAAGCAGGAAGGCACCAGGTGGGCGGGGCTTGCTAAGTGGTGAAAAAGAGCAGCAGGCAGGAAGGCACCAGGTGGGCAGGGCTTAGGCCAGGTGACCAAGATCCACTAGCACCTGCTCCCCATCTGCAAAGGAAAAGAGGCTGGAGGGCTCCTTAAGTAGGGAAACAGAGCGGCAAGCAGGATGGCACCAGGTGGGCGGGGCTTGCTAAGTGGTGAAAAAGAGCGGCAAGCAGGAAGGCACCAGTTGGGCATGGCTTAGGCCAGGTGACCTAGATCCACTTGCGCCTGCTCCCCATCTGCAAAGGAAAAGAGGCTGGAGGTCTCCTTAAGTAGGGAAACAGAGAGGCAAGCAGGAAGGCAGCAGGTGGGCGGTGCTCGCTAAGTGGTGAAAAAATCGGCAAACAGGAAAGCACCAGGTGGGCAGGGCTTGCTAAGTGGTGAAAAAGAGCAGCAAGCAGGAAGGCACCAGGTGGGCGGGGCTTGCTAAGTGGTGAAAAAGAGCGGCAAGCAGGAAGGCACCAGGTGGGCGGGGCTTGCTAAGTGGTGAAAAAGAGCGGCAAGCAGGAAGGCACCAGGTGGGCGGGGCTTTCTAAGTGGTGAAAAAGAGCGGCAGGCAGGAAGGCACCAGGTGGGCAGGGCTTAGGAAAAGGTGACCAAGATCCACTTGCACCTGCTCCCCATCTGCAAAGGAAAAGAGGCTGGAGGGCTCCTTAAGTAGGGAAACAGAGCGGCAAGCAGGATGGCACCAGGTGGGCGGGGCTTGCTAAGTGGTGAAAAAGAGCGGCAAGCAGGAAGGCACCAGGTGGGCGGGGCTTGCTAAGTTGTGAAAAAGAGCGACAAGCAGGAAGGCACCAGGTGGGCAGGGCTTTCTAAGTGGTCAAAAAGAGTGGCAGGCAGGAAGGCACCGGGTGGGCAGGGCTTAGGAAAAGGTGACCAAGATCCACTTGCACCTGCTCCGCATCTGCAAAGGAAAAGAGGCTGGAGGGCTCCTTAAGTAGGGAAACAGAGCGGCAAGCAGGATGGCACCAGGTGGGCGGGGCTTGCTAAGTGGTGAAAAAGAGCGTCAAGCAGGAAGGCACCAGGTGGGCGGGGCTTGCTAAGTGGTGAAAAAGAGCAGCAGGCAGGAAGGCACCAGGTGGGCAGGGTTTAGGCCAGGTGACCAAGATCCACTTGCACCTGCTCCCCATCTGCAAAGGAAAAGAGGCTGGAGGTCTCCTTAAGTAGGGAAACAGAGAGGCAAGCAGGAAGGCAGCAGGTGGGCGGTGCTTGCTAAGTGGTGAAAAAATCGGCAAACAGGAAGGCACCGGGTGGGCAGGGCTTGCTAAGTGGTGAAAAAGAGCAGCAAGCAGGAAGGCACCAGGTGGGCGGGGCTTAGGTCAGGTGACCTAGATCCACTTGCACCTGCTCCCCATCTGCAAAGGAAAAGAGGCTGGAGGGCTCCTTAAGTAGGGACACAGAGCGGCAAGCGGGATGGCACCAGGTGGGCGGGGCTTGCTAAGTGGTGAAAAAGAGCGTCAAGCAGGAAGGCACCAGGTGGGCGGGGCTTGCTAAGTGGTGAAAAAGAGCAGCAGGCAGGAAGGCACCAGGTGGGCAGGGCTTAGGCCAGGTGACCAAGATCCACTTGCACCTGCTCCCCATCTGCAAAGGAAAAGAGGCTGGAGGGCTCCTTAAGTAGGGAAACAGAGCGGCAAGCAGGATGGCACCAGGTGGGCGGGGCTTGCTAAGTGGTGAAAAAGAGCGGCAAGCAGGAAGGCACCAGTTGGGCATGGCTTAGGCCAGGTGACCTAGATCCACTTGCGCCTGCTCCCCATCTGCAAAGGAAAAGAGGCTGGAGGTCTCCTTAAGTAGGGAAACAGAGAGGCAAGCAGGAAGGCAGCAGGTGGGCGGTGCTTGCTAAGTGGTGAAAAAATCGGCAAACAGGAAAGCACCAGGTGGGCAGGGCTTGCTAAGTGGTGAAAAAGAGCAGCAAGCAGGAAGGCACCAGGTGGGCGGGGCTTGCTAAGTGGTGAAAAAGAGCGGCAAGCAGGAAGGCACCAGGTGGGCGGGGCTTGCTAAGTGGTGAAAAAGAGCGGCAAGCAGGAAGGCACCAGGTGGGCGGGGCTTTCTAAGTGGTGAAAAAGAGCGGCAGGCAGGAAGGCACCAGGTGGGCAGGGCTTAGGAAAAGGTGACCAAGATCCACTTGCACCTGCTCCCCATCTGCAAAGGAAAAGAGGCTGGAGGGCTCCTTAAGTAGGGAAACAGAGCGGCAAGCAGGATGGCACCAGGTGGGCGGGGCTTGCTAAGTGGTGAAAAAGAGCCGCAAGCAGGAAGGCACCAGGTGGGCGGGGCTTGCTAAGTGGTGAAAAAGAGCAGCAGGCAGGAAGGCACCAGGTGGGCAGGGCTTAGGCCAGGTGACCTAGATCCACTTGCACCTGCTCCCCATCTGCAAAGGAAAAGAGGCTAGAGGGCTCCTTAAGTAGGGAAACAGAGCGGCAAGCAGGAAGGCACCAGGTGGGCGGGGCTTGCTAAGTGGTGAAAAAGAGCGGCAAGCAGGAAGGCACCAGGTGGGCGGGGCTTGCTAAGTCCTGAAAAAGAGCGACAAGCAGGAAGGCACCAGGTGGGCAGGGCTTTCTAAGTGGTCAAAAAGAGTGGCAGGCAGGAAGGCACCAGGCGGGCAGGGCTTAGGCCAGGTGACCAAGATCCACTTGCACCTGCTCCCCATCTGCATAGGAAAAGAGGCTGGAGGACTCCTTAAGTAGAGAAACAGAGCGGCAAGCAGGAAGGCACCAGGTGGGCGGGGCTTACTAAGTGGTGAAAAAGAGCGGCAAGCAGGAAGGCACCAGGTGGGCAGGGCTTAGGCCAGGTGACCTAGATCCACTTGCGTCTGCTCCCCATCTGCAAAGGAAAAGAGGCTGGAGGGCTCTTTAAGTAGGGAAACAGAGCGGCAAGCAGGAAGGCACCAGGTGGGCGGGGCTTTCTAAGTGGTGAAAAAGAGCGGCAGGCAGGAAGGCACCAGGTGGGCAGGGCTTAGGCCAGGTGACCTAGATCTACTTGCGCCTGCTCCCCATCTGCAAAGGAAAAGAGGCTGGAGGGCTCCTTGAGTAGGGAAACAGAGCGGCAAGCAGAAAGGCACCAGGTGGGCGGGGCTTGCTAATTGGTGAAAAAGAGCGGCAAGCAGGAAGGCACCAGGTGGGCGGGGCTTGCTAAGTGGTGAAAAAGAGCGGCAAGCAGGAAGGCACCAGGTGGGCGGGGCTTGCTAAGTGGTGAAAAAGAGCGGCAAGCAGGAAGGCACCAGGTGGGCGGGGCTTGCTAAGTGGTGAAAAAGAGCGGCAAGCAGGAAGGCACCAGGTGGGCGGGGCTTGCTAACTGGTGAAAAAGAGCAGCAAGCAGGAAGGCACCAGGTGGGCGGGGCTTGCTAAGTGGTGAAAAAGAGCAGCAAGCAGGAAGGCACCAGGTGAGCTGGGCTTGCTAAGTGGTGAAAAAGAGCGGCAAGCAGGAATGCACCAGGTGGGCGGGGCTTTCTAAGTGGTGAAAAAGAGCGGCAGGCAGGAAGGCACCAGCTGGGCAGGGCTTAGGAAAAGGTGACCAAGATCCACTTGCACCTGCTCCCCATCTGCAAAGGAAAAGAGGCTGGAGGGCTCCTTAAGTAGGGAAACAGAGCGGCAAGCAGGAAGGCACCAGGTTGGCAGGGCTTTCTAAGTGGTGAAAAAGAGCGGCAGGCAGGAAGGCACCAGATAGGCAGGGCTTAGGAAAAGGTGACCAAGATCCACTTGCACCTGCTCCCCATCTGCAAAGGAAAAGAGGCTGGAGGGCTCCTTAAGTAGGGAAACAGAGCGGCAAGCAGGATGGCACCAGGTCGGCGGGGCTTGCAAAGTGGTGAAAAAGAGCCGCAAGCAGGAAGGCGCCAGGTGGGCGGGGCTTGCTAAGTGGTGAAAAAGAGCAGCAGGCAGGAAGGCACCAGGTGGGCAGGGCTTAGGCCAGGTGACCTAGATCCACTTGCACCTGCTCCCCATCTGCAAAGGAAAAGAGGCTAGAGGGCTCCTTAAGTAGGGAAACAGAGCGGCAAGCAGGAAGGCACCAGGTGGGCAGGGCTTGCTAAGTGGTGAAAAAGAGCGGCAAGCAGGAAGGCACCAGGTGGGCGGGGCTTGCTAAGTCGTGAAAAAGAGCGACAAGCAGGAAGGCACCAGGTGGGCAGGGCTTTCTAAGTGGTCAAAAAGAGTGGCAGGCAGGAAGGCACCGGGTGGGCAGGGCTTAGGAAAAGGTGACCAAGATCCACTTGCACCTGCTCCGCATCTGCAAAGGAAAAGAGGCTGGAGGGCTCCTTAAGTAGGGAAACAGAGCGGCAAGCAGGATGGCACCAGGTGGGCGGGGCTTGCTAAGTGGTGAAAAAGAGCGTCAAGCATGAAGGCACCAGGTGGGCGGGGCTTGCTAAGTCGTGAAAAAGAGCGACAAGCAGGAAGGCACCAGGTGGGCAGGGCTTTCTAAGTGGTCAAAAAGAGTGGCAGGCAGGAAGGCACCGGGTGGGCAGGGCTTAGGAAAAGGTGACCAAGATCCACTTGCACCTGCTCCGCATCTGCAAAGGAAAAGAGGCTGGAGGGCTCCTTAAGTAGGGAAACAGAGAGGCAAGCAGGAAGGCAGCAGGTGGGCGGAGCTTGCTAAGTGGTGAAAAAATCGGCAAACAGGAAGGCACCGGGTGGGCAGGGCTTGCTAAGTGGTGAAAAAGAGCAGCAAGCAGGAAGGCACCAGGTGGGCGGGGCTTGCTAAGTGGTGAAAAAGAGCCGCAAGCAGGAAGGCACCAGGTGGGAGGGGCTTTCTAAGTGGTGAAAAAGAGCAGCAGGCAGGAAGGCACCAGGTGGGCGGGGCTTAGGTCAGGTGACCTAAATCCACTTGCACCTGCTCCCCATCTGCAAAGGAAAAGAGGCTGGAGGGCTCCTTAAGTAGGGACACAGAGCGGCAAGCAGGATGGCACCAGGTGGGCGGGGCTTGCTAAGTGGTGAAAAACAGCGTCAAGCAGGAAGGCACCAGGTGGGCGGGGCTTGCTAAGTGGTGAAAAAGAGCAGCAGGCAGGAAGGCACCAGGTGGGCAGGGCTTAGGCCAGGTGACCAAGATCCACTTGCACCTGCTCCCCATCTGCAAAGGAAAAGAGGCTGGAGGGCTCCTTAAGTAGGGAAACAGAGCGGCAAGCAGGATGGCACCAGGTGGGCGGGGCTTGCTAAGTGGTGAAAAAGAGCGGCAAGCAGGAAGGCACCAGTTGGGCATGGCTTAGGCCAGGTGACCTAGATCCACTTGCGCCTGCTCCCCATCTGCAAAGGAAAAGAGGCTGGAGGTCTCCTTAAGTAGGGAAACAGAGAGGCAAGCAGGAAGGCAGCAGGTGGGCGGTGCTCGCTAAGTGGTGAAAAAATCGGCAAACAGGAAAGCACCAGGTGGGCAGGGCTTGCTAAGTGGTGAAAAAGAGCAGCAAGCAGGAAGGCACCAGGTGGGCGGGGCTTGCTAAGTGGTGAAAAAGAGCGGCAAGCAGGAAGGCACCAGGTGGGCGGGGCTTTCTAAGTGGTGAAAAAGAGCGGCAGGCAGGAAGGCACCAGGTGGGCAGGGCTTAGGAAAAGGTGACCAAGATCCACTTGCACCTGCTCCCCATCTGCAAAGGAAAAGAGGCTGGAGGGCTCCTTAAGTAGGGAAACAGAGCGGCAAGCAGGATGGCACCAGGTGGGCGGGGCTTGCTAAGTGGTGAAAAAGAGCCGCAAGCAGGAAGGCACCAGGTGGGCGGGGCTTGCTAAGTGGTGAAAAAGAGCAGCAGGCAGGAAGGCACCAGGTGGGCAGGGCTTAGGCCAGGTGACCTAGATCCACTTGCACCTGATCCCCATCTGCAAAGGAAAAGAGGCTAGAGGGCTCCTTAAGTAGGGAAACAGAGCGGCAAGCAGGAAGGCACCAGGTGGGCGGGGCTTGCTAAGTGGTGAAAAAGAGCGGCAAGCAGGAAGGCACCAGGTGGGCGGGGCTTGCTAAGTCGTGAAAAAGAGCGACAAGCAGGAAGGCACCAGGTGGGCAGGGCTTTCTAAGTGGTCAAAAAGAGTGGCAGACAGGAAGGCACCAGGCGGGCAGGGCTTAGGCCAGGTGACCAAGATCCACTTGCACCTGCTCCCCATCTGCATAGGAAAAGAGGCTGGAGGACTCCTTAAGTAGAGAAACAGAGCGGCAAGCAGGAAGGCACCAGGTGGGCGGGGCTTACTAAGTGGTGAAAAAGAGCGGCAAGCAGGAAGGCACCAGGTGGGCATGGCTTAGGCCAGGTGACCAAGATCCACTTGCACCTGCTCCCCATCTGCAAAGGAAAAGAGGCTGGAGGGCTCCTTAAGTAGGGAAACAGAGCGGCAAGCAGGATGGCACCAGGTGGGCGGGGCTTGCTAAGTGGTGAAAAAGAGCGGCAAGCAGGAAGGCACCAGTTGGGCATGGCTTAGGCCAGGTGACCTAGATCCACTTGCGCCTGCTCCCCATCTGCAAAGGAAAAGAGGCTGGAGGTCTCCTTAAGTAGGGAAACAGAGAGGCAATGTCACGTCCCCGGTCCTGCCCTCCTCCCGTCACTCACCAGGCACCATCCGTTCCCGTACCCACCACCCACACCAACGGGGAAGACACGGCAGGCGGGATGTCCGAGGGGGCAGAACCACCTCCCTCCGCCCATTTCCGTGCTGGCGCTTGCCATGGCGTCTCGTCCATGCCCGACGGCTCCGGCGTCGCCGGCTCCAGCTCCCTCGCACGGGGGAACCTGATCGCCTCTCGCTCAGACGATCACGTGACTGGTCACGGGATCGTCTGTAGCCGACGCTGGCGTCCACATCGGACGAACACCAAACACTGATGGCGTCCGACCATCACGTGACGCTCCTGTGCGGTCACGTGCCCTGTCACGTGGTCTGACTTTCCTTCAAAAAGAGCTGAGAGGAAACACTCAGTGCTTCACAGCTGTTTCCACCAGAGACCTGTTCGGCATTACCCACGTTCTTCCTGAGACACTTTGGAACTCGACCACGGACCGTTATTTGGACTTGGCTTGGATTTCCCTTTGTTGTTCCTACACCTCTTCTGGACCCTTGGAACTCTTGACCCCCCTTTTTCTGGCCCTGGATTTGCTTTGGATTACCCTTCTGTTTTGGTGAACTTCTACCCACGCAATTCCTGTCGACCACGTTTTGTCTCCTGAGTCATTTGGGGTTCACCACCTGGACCTTGGATGGGCTGGCTATCTGGTCACGCTCTGGCTACCGGTGTGAGTTGGAGGAAGAGCTGTGCATCCCAGCCTGCTGTCAGTCTTCCCTCGTTGTCTATTCAGGTTTACTACCTATCCTATCATCCCCAGGGTAAGCTTTGTTGTTTTTCCTTGTTTGCTTGCACTGCCATTATTGTTCAAAGCATCCCTGACCCTAACCTTTGCCTTACAGCACTCAGGGGTCCTTCCGGTGTTCCTGATATCCGATTGACAACGCCACTCATCACCTGTGGCCTCAAAGATTGCTAGGGCAGTATTCTTTACCTGCTCGAGCGGTACTTGGGGACGGAGGTAGTTTATAACTGCACGACCATCAAGGCGGATCACCTAGATCAGAACAGACTGTGAAGCCTACTGGTCGTCCAGCTATGGACACCTCAGCCGGGGACCCCGTGACGGCTTTAATGCAGGCAGTGACAGCACTTAGGGTCGACATGGCAACCGCTACTGCAACCCTACGCGCTGATATGACCGCCGCCACCACCGCATTACACCACCGCCTCGACATGGTACTAAGTACACGCCATCCTTTACCTGCAGAAGCCGAAATCGAAGAAACCATCCCTCCCCAAAACCCTCCTCCTGTCGTACCCCCTTCCTTCCCGACTGCTCCTGTGGTGATCCAAAACCCTTTCCCTTTAGCTACTCCTGAAAGATACCAGGCGACCCAAAGAAATACCGTACATTCATCAATCACTGTAAACTACATTTCATGTGTCGCCCTCAGGCTTTCCCCGATTCCGTATCAAAAGCAGCCTTTCTTCTCTCCCATCTATCTGGGGTAGCCGCCACATGGGCCAATCCATTGCTGGAAAACAACCACCCTGCGTTGTACGATTTTGAACTACTGACCCACGAGATGGCAAAAGTGTTCGACACCAGGCATAAAGCGCAGTCTAGAGACATGGAATTCTTAGATCTCACGCAGGGTCGTTCAACCCTCATAGAGTACATCACCAGGTTTAATCAGTTGTCTGCTGAGACCTCCTGGCCAGAAAACAAAAAGGCTGTGGTGTATTATCGAGGTTTATCTGGGGCCATGAAAGATGCCTTGTCCGTAGTGCCCACACTTCCCACAGTATATGCTGACTTGGTGGACTTAACATTGCAAGTCGACGCCAGACGATCGGAGCGACGCTGCGAGGGTACATCCTCGTTCCCACTTCCGTCCACGGCCGTTGCCACCCCCGAACCCATGCAGATAGGCGGGGTCCGCAGCCCTATCTCTCAAGTCGAACGAGAGCGCAGGAGAATGGACAATGCCTGTTTTTACTGCGGTCTCAACGGACATTTCATAAAAGAGTGTCCTCGCCGTCCAAAAAACAGAAACCTGGGTTTTCAGAAGGCTCGCCCCTAAGATCAGAGGTGGGAGCGAGTGCTATCCGGAATACCTCTGAACCTACCTTTGGTCCTGTGCGACCCGTTATAGTACAGGCCTTTCTGAACCATGCTACCGGTTCTCACGCCGTGTCAATGGTGATAGACTCAGGTGCTACAGGCTGCTTCATCGACATAGCCTTGGCCGGTTCACTGAACCTGCCTTTGGTCACAAAGGAATGTCCCGAACCGGTCCAGGCGGTGGATGGTACATCTCTTGCCTCTGGCCCGATCCGGCAACAGACCGCTCCCTTAGAGCTGGTTGTTCAAGAAAACCACAAAGAGACGATATCATTCGATCTCATTTCTACCCCTCAGTTCGGAGTCATATTAGGCATACCTTGGCTAAGGCTGCACAATCCCCTCATTAACTGGGGGACGGGTCAGGTTTCCTTCGAATCCGAAACATGCCAACACTACTGCCTACTGGCAACACCTCAGTTCTCCAGTCCCGCGGGCATCCTGGGAAGCGTCACGTCCATGGCTATAGGGGACGATACAGACCACCATGATACGCACACAGTAGGGGCTGTCACGGGGGGGATACCTGCTGTTTACCACGATTTCCAGGCGGTATTCGACAAAGGTTCGGCAGAAGGCCTACCCCCGCATCGACCTTACGACTGTCCTATTGACCTGATACCTGGCGCACCTATCCCGAAGGGTCGTATCTACTCCCTTACTCAGATGGAAGAGCGGACCTTGCAGGAGTATGTCCAACAAGCTTTACGGCTAGGACATATTCGTCCATCAACTTCACCGGCTGCAAGCCCTATATTCTTCGTACCGAAGAAAGAAGGGGACCTCCGTCCCTGTGTCGATTATAGGCGCTTGAACGCCGTCACAGTGAAGAACCGCTACCCCATACCCCTGATCACTCCCTTGCTGGACAAACTCACCCATGCCACAATATACACCAAACTTGACCTCCGCGGGGCATACAATCTTATTCGCATGCGTGACGGTGATGAATGGAAAACGGCCTTCTGCTCACGACAAGGCCTATTCGAGTACACTGTCATGCCTTTTGGTCTATGTAACGCCCCGGCTACCTTCCAACATTTTATGGACGACGTTTTCAATGACATCCTGAACACTTATGTAATTGTTTATCTAGACGACATTCTGGTGTTCTCCGCTTCCCTTGATGAACACATAACACACGTCAGAGAAGTACTGTCGCGACTACAAAGCAACGCCCTTTACGCTAAACCCGAGAAATGTACGTTCCATACCAATCAAATCGAATTCCTGGGGTTCCATATCACGCCCAAGGGGCTCTCTATGAATCGATCCAAGGTACGGGCGATCAATGAATGGCCCACTCCGACCATTCTCAAGCAGCTGCAGTCGTTCCTAGGGTTCGCGAACTTCTATCGGAGATTCATATCAGGGTTTTCTTCGGTTGCGGCTCCACTTACGGCACTCACTAGCCCCTCTGTCCCCTATGTATGGTCCACGGCTCAGCAATCTGCTTTCGATACACTGAAAACCCTGTTCACCACCGCTCCGGTATTACAGCACCCTGATCCCGAACTTCCGTATATTCTGGAAGCAGATGCCTCGTCCTATGCATTAGGTGCGGTGTTATCCCAGACCTGTCCTACCACCAACCGTTTGCATCCGGTAGCATTCCACTCCCGCAAGTTCACGGCTACCGAACTACACTACACGGTTACAGAAAAGGAACTACTGGCTATTAAGGATGCACTACAGGTCTGGAGACACCACCTATTGGGTGCCAAGCATCAAACCACGGTGTTCTCTGATCATAAAAACCTCCAGGACCTTGCTTCCCTGAAATGTACAAACAGTCGCCAGGTTAGGTGGCATCTTTTCTTTGCCGCTTATGATTTTGTGGTCAAACACAGGCCCGGTGTTGGACACGGTAAAGCCGATGCCCTGTCCCGTTCACCTGGGGGGGAGACCCTTCCCTTTTTTTCGGACACCCTGCTGGGAAAGAATCATGTAATCTGTCTATGCACACCTACTCCCTCCTTGTTGTCCACTGTCCGCCAATGGGCCTCTCAGTATCCGCAATCACTGGCGGAATGGGACCCAGTCATACAAGATGGGTTGCCTTTCGTTCAGGGGGGTAAACTCCTTCTACCCACAAGTGAAACCCGGAACCAAGCGCTGACCTGGTCCCACGACGCTGCCATCAACGGTCACCCCGGACAGCTTCGCACCTTAGATCTCCTTAAGCGTTGGTGCTGGTGGCCTACGATGAAGCGTGACGTACGGGACTATGTCAACACCTGTGCGGTGTGTGCCCAGGGCAAATCGCGCAGGGGTCGGCCCTTAGGTCTGCTCCTTCCTCTCCCACTCCCTCCACGACCTTGGCATACGGTCTCCATGGATCTGGTCACTGATCTTCCCCGCACTCATGGGTTTGACACTATTTGGGTCATAGTTGACTCATATACCAAGTTCGCACGTTTTATACCCTGTAAGGGAATACCTTCAGCCCCTGTCTTGGCCAAACATTTCTTTAAACATGTATTCTGCCTCTTCGGATTGCCCCATGTGTTGGTCTCTGATCGTGGTTCCCAGTTCACTTCCCGCTTTTGGCGGGCCCTAACCGCTCTATTGGGCATAGATGCCCGCTTTTCCTCTTCGTATCACCCGGAGAGTGACGGTCAGACGGAAAGGGTCAACCAAACGATGGAACAGTATCTACGCTGCCTGACACTACAATACCAGGACACATGGCTCAATCTGCTACAAATTGCGGAGTTTGCCTACAACATTGCTCTGCACTCGGCTACCGGCTACTCACCTTTCTTTTCACTCTACGGTCAGCATCCTCGTGCCCTCCCCATCCCAGACTTTTCCTCTTCCGACACCCCAGCCGCATCGGCTTGTGCCCGGAACATCGTATCTGTACACGCTCAGACCTTGGTCCACTTACGTGAGGCACAGGCGTCTATGAAGGCGGCTGCTGACAAAAAGAGGGCTGTTCCGCCCGTTTACGGGGTGGGGGATAGAGTTTGGCTGTCCACTCGTCATCTACATATCCCTGGCTGCCGCAAGCTGTTACCTCGTTTTGTGGGTCCTTATAAGGTAGTCAAGGTTCTGAACCCGGTGGTGATGCGTCTGGCGGTTCCCCCCGCCTGGCGGGTCCACCCGGTTTTCCACATCTCTCTCCTTAAGCCTTGCCTTGGCCTTACCCGCTTGATTTCTCCTCCTGCTCCCGTCTCTGTCTCTTCTCCCGATGTATTCGAGGTCCGGGCTATATTGGGTTCTCGTGTCCATCGGGGTATCCTGCAGTACCTGGTGGTCTGGTTGGGTTATGGCCCGGAGGATCGTTCGTGGGTGCCTTCCCGGGATTTTCATGCCCCCAGTTTGTTGGCCCGTTTTCATCGTGACAATCCTTCGAGCCCACGCGGTCGTGGGCCTTTGGGGGGGGGCTCTGTCACGTCCCCGGTCCTGCCCTCCTCCCGTCACTCACCAGGCACCATCCGTTCCCGTACCCACCACCCACACCAACGGGGAAGACACGGCAGGCGGGATGTCCGAGGGGGCAGAACCACCTCCCTCCGCCCATTTCCGTGCTGGCGCTTGCCATGGCGTCTCGTCCATGCCCGACGGCTCCGGCGTCGCCGGCTCCAGCTCCCTCGCACGGGGGAACCTGATCGCGTCTCGCTCAGACGATCACATGACTGGTCACGGGATCGTCTGTAGCCGACGCTGGCGTCCACATCGGACGAACACCAAACACTGATGGCGTCCGACCATCACGTGACGCTCCTGTGCGGTCACATGCCCTGTCACGTGGTCTGACTTTCCTTCAAAAAGAGCTGAGAGGAAACACTCAGTGCTTCACAGCTGTTTCCACCAGAGACCTGTTCGGCATTACCCACGTTCTTCCTGAGACACTTTGGAACTCGACCACGGACCGTTATTTGGACTTGCCTTGGATTTCCCTTTGTTGTTCCTACACCTCTTCTGGACCCTTGGAACTCTTGACCCCCCTTTTTCTGGCCCTGGATTTGCTTTGGATTACCCTTCTGTTTTGGCGAACTTCTACCCACGCAATTCCTGTCGACCACGTTTTGTCTCCTGAGTCATTTGGGGTTCACCACCTGGACCTTGGATGGGCCGGCTATCTGGTCACGCTCTGGCTACCGGTGTGAGTTGGAGGAAGAGCTGTGCATCCCAGCCTGCTGTCAGTCTTCCCTCGTTGTCTATTCAGGTTTACTACCTATCCTATCATCCCCAGGGTAAGCTTTGTCGTTTTTCCTTGTTTGCTTGCACTGCCATTATTGTTCAAAGCATCCCTGACCCTAACCTTTGCCTTACAGCACTCAGGGGTCCTTCCGGAGTTCCTGATATCCGATTGACAACGCCACTCATCACCTGTGGCCTCAAAGATTGCTAGGGCAGTATTCTTTACCTGCTTGAGCGGTACTTGGGGACGGAGGTAGTTTATAACTGCACGACCATCAAGGCGGATCACCTAGATCAGAACAGGCAAGCAGGAAGGCAGCAGGTGGGCGGTGCTTGCTAAGTGGTGAAAAAATCGGCAAACAGGAAAGCACCAGGTGGGCAGGGCTTGCTAAGTGGTGAAAAAGAGCAGCAAGCAGGAAGGCACCAGGTGGGCGGGGCTTGCTAAGTGGTTAAAAAGAGCGGCAAGCAGGAAGGCACCAGGTGGGCGGGGCTTGCTAAGTGGTGAAAAAGAGCGGCAAGCAGGAAGGCACCAGGTGGGCGGGGCTTTCTAAGTGGTGAAAAAGAGCGGCAGGCAGGAAGGCACCAGGTGGGCAGGGCTTAGGAAAAGGTGACCAAGATCCACTTGCACCTGCTCCCCATCTGCAAAGGAAAAGAGGCTGGAGGGCTCCTTAAGTAGGGAAACAGAGCGGCAAGCAGGATGGCACCAGGTGGGCGGGGCTTGCTAAGTGGTGAAAAAGACCGTCAAGCAGGAAGGCACCAGGTGGGCGGGGCTTGCTAAGTGGTGAAAAAGAGCAGCAGGCAGGAAGGCACCAGGTGGGCAGGGCTTAGGCCAGGTGACCTAGATCCACTTGCACCTGCTCCCCATCTGCAAAGGAAAAGAGGCTAGAGGGCTCCTTAAGTAGGGAAACAGAGCGGCAAGCAGGAAGGCACCAGGTGGGCGGGGCTTGCTAAGTGGTGAAAAAGAGCGGCAAGCAGGAAGGCACCAGGTGGGTGGGGCTTGCTAAGTTGTGAAAAAGAGCGACAATCAGGAAGGCACCAGGTGGGCAGGGCTTTCTAAGTGGTCAAAAAGAGTGGCAGGCAGGAAGGCACCAGGCGGGCAGGGCTTAGGCCAGGTGACCAAGATCCACTTGCACCTGCTCCCCATCTGCATAGGAAAAGAGGCTGGAGGACTCCTTAAGTAGAGAAACAGAGCGGCAAGCAGGAAGGCACCAGGTGGGCGGGGCTTACTAAGTGGTGAAAAAGAGCGGCAAGCAGGAAGGCACCAGGTGGGCAGGGCTTAGGCCAGGTGACCTAGACCCACTTGCGCCTGCTCCCCATCTGCAAAGGAAAAGAGGCTGGAGGGCTCTTTAAGTAGGGAAACAGAGCGGCAAGCAGGAAGGCACCAGGTGGGCGGGGCTTTCTAAGTGGTGAAAAAGAGCGGCAGGCAGGAAGGCACCAGGTGGGCGGGGCTTAGGTCAGGTGACCTAGATCCACTTGCACCTGCTCCCCATCTGCAAAGGAAAAGAGGCTGGAGGGCTCCTTAAGTAGGGAAACAGAGCGGCAAGCAGGATGGCACCAGGTGGGCGGGGCTTGCTAAGTGGTGAAAAAGACCGTCAAGCAGGAAGGCACCAGGTGGGCGGGGCTTGCTAAGTGGTGAAAAAGAGCAGCAGGCAGGAAGGCACCAGGTGGGCAGGGCTTAGGCCAGGTGACCTAGATCTACTTGCGCCTGCTCCCCATCTGCAAAGGAAAAGAGGCTGGAGGGCTCCTTGAGTAGGGAAACAGAGCGGCAAGCAGAAAGGCACCAGGTGGGCGGGGCTTGCTAATTGGTGAAAAAGAGCGGCAAGCAGGAAGGCACCAGGTGGGCGGGGCTTGCTAAGTGGTGAAAAAGAGCGGCAAGCAGGAAGGCACCAGGTGGGCGGGGCTTGCTAAGTGGTGAAAAAGAGCGGCAAGCAGGAAGGCACCAGGTTGGCGGGGCTTGCTAAGTGGTGAAAAAGAGCGGCAAGCAGGAAGGCACCAGGTGGGCGGGGCTTGCTAACTGGTGAAAAAGAGCAGCAAGCAGGAAGGCACCAGGTGGGCGGGGCTTGCTAAGTGGTGAAAAAGAGCGGCAAGCAGGAATGCACCAGGTGGGCGGGGCTTTCTAAGTGGTGAAAAAGAGCAGCAAGCAGGAAGGCACCAGGTGGGCGGGGCTTGCTAAGTGGTGAAAAAGAGCGGCAAGCAGGAATGCACCAGGTGGGCGGGGCTTTCTAAGTGGTGAAAAAGAGCGGCAAGCAGGAAGGCACCAGGAGGGCGGGGCATGCTAAGTGGTGAAAAAGAGCGGCAAGCAGGAAGGCACCAGGTGGGCGGGGCTTGCTAACTGGTGAAAAAGAGCAGCAAGCAGGAAGGCACCAGGTGGGCGGGGCTTGCTAATTGGTGAAAAAGAGCGGCAAGCAGGAAGGCACCAGGTGGGCGGGGCTTGCTAAGTGGTGAAAAAGAGCGGCAAGCAGGAAGGCACCAGGTGGGCGGGGCTTGCTAAGTGGTGAAAAAGAGCGGCAAGCAGGAAGGCACCAGGTTGGCGGGGCTTGCTAAGTGGTGAAAAAGAGCGGCAAGCAGGAAGGCACCAGGTGGGCGGGGCTTGCTAACTGGTGAAAAAGAGCAGCAAGCAGGAAGGCACCAGGTGGGCGGGGCTTGCTAAGTGGTGAAAAAGAGCGGCAAGCAGGAATGCACCAGGTGGGCGGGGCTTTCTAAGTGGTGAAAAAGAGCAGCAAGCAGGAAGGCACCAGGTGGGCGGGGCTTGCTAAGTGGTGAAAAAGAGCGGCAAGCAGGAATGCACCAGGTGGGCGGGGCTTTCTAAGTGGTGAAAAAGAGCAGCAAACAGGAAGGCACCAGGTGGGCTGGGCTTGCTAAGTGGTGAAAAAGAGCGGCAAGCAGGAATGCACCAGGTGGGCGGGGCTTTCTAAGTGGTGAAAAAGAGCGGCAGGCAGGAAGGCACCAGCTGGGCAGAGCTTAGGAAAAGGTGACCAAGATCCACTTGCACCTGCTCCCCATCTGCAAAGGAAAAGAGGCTGGAGGGCTCCTTAAGTAGGGAAACAGAGCGGCAAGCAGGAAGGCACCAGGTGGGCGGGGCTTTCTAAGTGGTGAAAAAGAGCGGCAGGCAGGAAGGCACCAGGTGGGCGGGGCTTAGGTCAGGTGACCTAGATCCACTTGCAGCTGCTCCCCATCTGCAAAGGAAAAGAGGCTGGAGGGCTCCTTAAGTAGGGAAACAGAGCGGCAAGCAGGATGGCACCAGGTGGGCGGAGCTTGCTAAGTGGTGAAAAAGAGCGGCAAGCAGGAAGGCACCAGGTGGGCGGGGCTTGCTAAGTGGTGAAAAAGAGCAGCAGGCAGGAAGGCACCAGGTGGGCAGAGCTTAGGCCAGGTGACCAAGATTCACTTGCACCTGCTCCCCATCTGCAAAGGAAAAGAGGCTGGAGGGCTCCTTAAGTAGGGAAACAGAGCAGCAAGCAGGAAGGCACCAGGTGGGCGGGGCTTGCTAAGTGGTGAAAAAGAGCAGCAAGCAGGAAGGCACCAGGTGGGCAGGGCTTAGGCCAGGTGACCTAGATCCACTTGCGCCTGCTCCCCATCTGCAAAGGAAAAGAGGCTGGAGGGCTCCTTAAGTAGGGAAACAGAGCGGCAAGCAGGAAGGCACCAGGTGGGCGGGGCTTGCTAAGTGGTGGAAAAGAGCGGCAAGCAGGAAGGCACCAGGTGGGCAGGGCTTAGGCCAGGTGACCTAGATCCACTTGCCCCTGCTCCCCATCTGCAAAGGAAAAGAGGCTGGAGGACTCCTTGAGTAGGGAAACAGAGTGGCAAGCAGGAAGGCACCAGGTGGGCAGGGCTTGCTAAGTGGTGAAAAAGAGCAGCAAGCAGGAAGGCACCAGGTGGACGGGGCTTGCTAAGTGGTGAAAAAGAGCTTCAAGCAGGAAGGCACCAGGTGGGCGGGGCTTTCTAAGTGGTGAAAAAGAGCGGCAGGCAGGAAGGCACCAGGTGGGCAGGGCTTAGGAAAAGGTGACCAAGATCCACTTGCACCTGCTACCCATCTGCAAAGGAAAAGAGGCTGGAGGGCTCCTTAAGTAGGGAAACAGAGCGGCAAGCAGGAAGGCACCAGGTGGGCAAGGCTTTCTAAGTGGTGAAAAAGAGCGGCAGGCAGGAAGGCACCAGGTGAGCGGGGCTTAGGTCAGGTGACCTAGATCCACTTGCACCTGCTCCCCATCTGCAAAGGATAAGAGGCTGTAGGGCTCCTTCAGTAGGGAAACAGAGTGGCAAGCAGGATGGCACCAGGAGGGCAGGGCTTAGGCCAGGGGACCAAGATCCACTTGCACCTGCTCCCCATCTGCAAAGGAAAAGAGGCTGGAGGGCTCCTTAAGTAGGGAAACAGAGCGGCAAGCAGGATGGCACCAGGTGGGTGGGGCTGGCTAAGTGGTGAAAAAGAGCGGCAAGCAGGAAGGCACCAGTTGGGCAGGGCTCAGGCCAGGTGACCTAGATCCACTTGCGCCTGCTCCACATTTGCAAAGGAAAAGAGGCTGGAGGTCTCCTTAAGTAGGGAAACAGAGAGGCAAGCAGGAAGGCAGCAGGTGGCGGTGCTTGCTAAGTGGTGAAAAAATCGGAAAACACGAAGGCACCAGGTGGGCAGGGCTTAGGCCAGGTGACCTAGATCCACTTGCGCCTGCTCCCCATCTGCAAAGGAAAAGAGGCTGGAGCGCTCCTTAAGTAGGGAAACAGAGCGGCAAGCAGAAAGGCACCAGGTGGGTGGGGCTTGCTAAGTGGTGAAAAAGAGCGGCAAGCAGGAAGGCACCAGGTGGGTGGGGCTTGCTAATTGGTGAAAAAGAGCGGCAAGCAGGAAGGCACCAGGAGGGCGGGGCATGCTAAGTGGTGAAAAAGAGCGGCAAGCAGGAAGGCACCAGGTGGGCGGGGCTTGCTAAGTGGTGAAAAAGAGCGGCAAGCAGAAAGGCACCAGGTGGGCAGGGCTTGCTAACTGGTGAAAAAGAGCGGCAAGCAGGAAGGCACCAGGTGGACAGGGCTTGCTAAGTGGTGAAAAAGAGCAGCAAGCAGGAAGGCACCAGGTGGGCGGGGCTTGCTAAGTGGTGAAAAAGAGCAGCAAGCAGGAATGTACCAGGTGGGCAGGGCTTAGGCCAGGTGACCTAGATCCACTTGCGCCTGCTCCCCATCTGCAAAGGAAAAGAGGCTGGAGGGCTCCTTAAGTAGGGAAACAGAGCGGCAAGCAGGATGGCACCAGGTGGGCGGGGCTTGCTAAGTGGTGAAAAAGAGCGGCAAGCAGGAAGGCACCAGTTGGGCATGGCTTAGGCCAGGTGACCTAGATCCACTTGCGCCTGCTCCCCATCTGCAAAGGAAAAGAGGCTGGAGGTCTCCTTAAGTAGGGAAACAGAGAGGCAAGCAGGAAGGCAGCAGGTGGGCGGTGCTCGCTAAGTGGTGAAAAAATCGGCAAACAGGAAAGCACCAGGTGGGCAGGGCTTGCTAAGTGGTGAAAAAGAGCAGCAAGCAGGAAGGCACCAGGTGGGCGGGGCTTGCTAAGTGGTGAAAAAGAGCGGCAAGCAGGAAGGCACCAGGTGGGCGGGGCTTTCTAAGTGGTGAAAAAGAGCGGCAGGCAGGAAGGCACCAGGTGGGCAGGGCTTAGGAAAAGGTGACCAAGATCCACTTGCACCTGCTCCCCATCTGCAAAGGAAAAGAGGCTGGAGGGCTCCTTAAGTAGGGAAACAGAGCGGCAAGCAGGATGGCACCAGGTGGGCGGGGCTTGCTAAGTGGTGAAAAAGAGCCGCAAGCAGGAAGGCACCAGGTGGGCGGGGCTTGCTAAGTGGTGAAAAAGAGCAGCAGGCAGGAAGGCACCAGGTGGGCAGGGCTTAGGCCAGGTGACCTAGATCCACTTGCACCTGATCCCCATCTGCAAAGGAAAAGAGGCTAGAGGGCTCCTTAAGTAGGGAAACAGAGCGGCAAGCAGGAAGGCACCAGGTGGGCGGGGCTTGCTAAGTGGTGAAAAAGAGCGGCAAGCAGGAAGGCACCAGGTGGGCGGGGCTTGCTAAGTCGTGAAAAAGAGCGACAAGCAGGAAGGCACCAGGTGGGCAGGGCTTTCTAAGTGGTCAAAAAGAGTGGCAGACAGGAAGGCACCAGGCGGGCAGGGCTTAGGCCAGGTGACCAAGATCCACTTGCACCTGCTCCCCATCTGCATAGGAAAAGAGGCTGGAGGACTCCTTAAGTAGAGAAACAGAGCGGCAAGCAGGAAGGCACCAGGTGGGCGGGGCTTACTAAGTGGTGAAAAAGAGCGGCAAGCAGGAAGGCACCAGGTGGGCATGGCTTAGGCCAGGTGACCTAGATCCACTTGCGCCTGCTCCCCATCTGCAAAGGAAAAGAGGCTGGAGGTCTCCTTAAGTAGGGAAACAGAGAGGCAATGTCACGTCCCCGGTCCTGCCCTCCTCCCGTCACTCACCAGGCACCATCCGTTCCCGTACCCACCACCCACACCAACGGGGAAGACACGGCAGGCGGGATGTCCGAGGGGGCAGAACCACCTCCCTCCGCCCATTTCCGTGCTGGCGCTTGCCATGGCGTCTCGTCCATGCCCGACGGCTCCGGCGTCGCCGGCTCCAGCTCCCTCGCACGGGGGAACCTGATCGCGTCTCGCTCAGACGATCACGTGACTGGTCACGGGATCGTCTGTAGCCGACGCTGGCATCCACATCGGACGAACACCAAACACTGATGGCGTCCGACCATCACGTGACGCTCCTGTGCGGTCACGTGCCCTGTCACGTGGTCTGACTTTCCTTCAAAAAGAGCTGAGAGGAAACACTCAGTGCTTCACAGCTGTTTCCACCAGAGACCTGTTCGGCATTACCCACGTTCTTCCTGAGACACTTTGGAACTCGACCACGGACCGTTATTTGGACTTGCCTTGGATTTCCCTTTGTTGTTCCTACACCTCTTCTGGACCCTTGGAACTCTTGACCCCCCTTTTTCTGGCCCTGGATTTGCTTTGGATTACCCTTCTGTTTTGGTGAACTTCTACCCACGCAATTCCTGTCGACCACGTTTTGTCTCCTGAGTCATTTGGGGTTCACCACCTGGACCTTGGATGGGCTGGCTATCTGGTCACGCTCTGGCTACCGGTGTGAGTTGGAGGAAGAGCTGTGCATCCCAGCCTGCTGTCAGTCTTCCCTCGTTGTCTATTCAGGTTTACTACCTATCCTATCATCCCCAGGGTAAGCTTTGTTGTTTTTCCTTGTTTGCTTGCACTGCCATTATTGTTCAAAGCATCCCTGACCCTAACCTTTGCCTTACAGCACTCAGGGGTCCTTCCGGTGTTCCTGATATCCGATTGACAACGCCACTCATCACCTGTGGCCTCAAAGATTGCTAGGGCAGTATTCTTTACCTGCTCGAGCGGTACTTGGGGACGGAGGTAGTTTATAACTGCACGACCATCAAGGCGGATCACCTAGATCAGAACAGACTGTGAAGCCTACTGGTCGTCCAGCTATGGACACCTCAGCCGGGGACCCCGTGACGGCTTTAATGCAGGCAGTGACAGCACTTAGGGTCGACATGGCAACCGCTACTGCAACCCTACGCGCTGATATGACCGCCGCCACCACCGCATTACACCACCGCCTCGACATGGTACTAAGTACACGCCATCCTTTACCTGCAGAAGCCGAAATCGAAGAAACCATCCCTCCCCAAAACCCTCCTCCTGTCGTACCCCCTTCCTTCCCGACTGCTCCTGTGGTGATCCAAAACCCTTTCCCTTTAGCTACTCCTGAAAGATACCAGGCGACCCAAAGAAATACCGTACATTCATCAATCACTGTAAACTACATTTCATGTGTCGCCCTCAGGCTTTCCCCGATTCCGTATCAAAAGCAGCCTTTCTTCTCTCCCATCTATCTGGGGTAGCCGCCACATGGGCCAATCCATTGCTGGAAAACAACCACCCTGCGTTGTACGATTTTGAACTACTGACCCACGAGATGGCAAAAGTGTTCGACACCAGGCATAAAGCGCAGTCTAGAGACATGGAATTCTTAGATCTCACGCAGGGTCGTTCAACCCTCATAGAGTACATCACCAGGTTTAATCAGTTGTCTGCTGAGACCTCCTGGCCAGAAAACAAAAAGGCTGTGGTGTATTATCGAGGTTTATCTGGGGCCATGAAAGATGCCTTGTCCGTAGTGCCCACACTTCCCACAGTATATGCTGACTTGGTGGACTTAACATTGCAAGTCGACGCCAGACGATCGGAGCGACGCTGCGAGGGTACATCCTCGTTCCCACTTCCGTCCACGGCCGTTGCCACCCCCGAACCCATGCAGATAGGCGGGATCCGCAGCCCTATCTCTCAAGTCGAACGAGAGCGCAGGAGAACGGACAATGCCTGTTTTTACTGCGGTCTCAACAGACATTTCATAAAAGAGTGTCCTCGCCGTCCAAAAAACAGAAACCCGGGTTTTCAGAAGGCTCGCCCCTAAGATCAGAGGTGGGAGCGAGTGCTATCCGGAATACCTCTGAACCTACCTTTGGTCCTGTGCGACCCGTTATAGTACAGGCCTTTCTGAACCATGCTACCGGTTCTCACGCCGTGTCAATGGTGATAGACTCAGGTGCTACAGGCTGCTTCATCGACATAGCCTTGGCCGGTTCACTGAACCTGCCTTTGGTCACAAAGGAATGTCCCGAACCGCTCCAGGCGGTGGATGGTACATCTCTCGCCTCTGGCCCGATCCGGCAACAGACCGCTCCCTTAGAGCTGGTTGTTCAAGAAAACCACAAAGAGACGATATCATTCGATCTCATTTCTACCCCTCAGTTCGGAGTCATATTAGGCATACCTTGGCTAAGGCTGCACAATCCCCTCATTAACTGGGGGACGGGTCAGGTTTCCTTCGAATCCGAAACATGCCAACACTACTGCCTACTGGCAACACCTCAGTTCTCCAGTCCCGCGGGCATCCTGGGAAGCGTCACGTCCATGGCTATAGGGGACGATACAGACCACCATGATACGCACAAAGTAGGGGCTGTCACGGGGGGGATACCTGCTGTTTACCACGATTTCCAGGCGGTATTCGACAAAGGTTCGGCAGAAGGCCTACCCCCGCATCGACCTTACGACTGTCCTATTGACCTGATACCTGGCGCACCTATCCCGAAGGGTCGTATCTACTCCCTTACTCAGATGGAAGAGCGGACCTTGCAGGAGTATGTCCAACAAGCTTTACGGCTAGGACATATTCGTCCATCAACTTCACCGGCTGCAAGCCCTATATTCTTCGTACCGAAGAAAGAAGGGGACCTCCGTCCCTGTGTCGATTATAGGCGCTTGAACGCCGTCACAGTGAAGAACCGCTACCCCATACCCCTGATCACTCCCTTGCTGGACAAACTCACCCATGCCACAATATACACCAAACTTGACCTCCGCGGGGCATACAATCTTATTCGCATGCGTGACGGTGATGAATGGAAAACGGCCTTCTGCTCACGACAAGGCCTATTCGAGTACACTGTCGTCATGCCTTTTGGTCTATGTAACGCCCCGGCTACCTTCCAACATTTTATGGACGACGTTTTCAATGACATCCTGAACACTTATGTAATTGTTTATCTAGACGACATTCTGGTGTTCTCCGCTTCCCTTGATGAACACATAACACACGTCAGAGAAGTACTGTCGCGACTACAAAGCAACGCCCTTTACGCTAAACCCGAGAAATGTACGTTCCATACCAATCAAATCGAATTCCTGGGGTTCCATATCACGCCCAAGGGGCTCTCTATGAATCGATCCAAGGTACGGGCGATCAATGAATGGCCCACTCCGACCATTCTCAAGCAGCTGCAGTCGTTCCTAGGGTTCGCGAACTTCTATCGGAGATTCATATCAGGGTTTTCTTCGGTTGCGGCTCCACTTAGGGCACTCACTAGCCCCTCTGTCCCCTATGTATGGTCCACGGCTCAGCAATCTGCTTTCGATACACTGAAAACCCTGTTCACCACCGCTCCGGTATTACAGCACCCTGATCCCAAACTTCCGTATATTCTGGAAGCAGATGCCTCGTCCTATGCATTAGGTGCGGTGTTATCCCAGACCTGTCCTACCACCAACCGTTTGCATCCGGTAGCATTCCACTCCCGCAAGTTCACGGCTACCGAACTACACTACACGGTTACAGAAAAGGAACTACTGGCTATTAAGGATGCACTACAGGTCTGGAGACACCACCTATTGGGTGCCAAGCATCAAACCACGGTGTTCTCTGATCATAAAAACCTCCAGGACCTTGCTTCCCTGAAATGTACAAACAGTCGCCAGGTTAGGTGGCATCTTTTCTTTGCCGCTTATGATTTTGTGGTCAAACACAGGCCCGGTGTTGGACACGGTAAAGCCGATGCCCTGTCCCGTTCACCTGGGGGGGAGACCCTTCCCTTTTTTTCGGACACCCTGCTGGGAAAGAATCATGTAATCTGTCTATGCACACCTACTCCCTCCTTGTTGTCCACTGCCCGCCAATGGGCCTCTCAGTATCCGCAATCACTGGCGGAATGGGACCCAGTCATACAAGATGGGTTGCCTTTCGTTCAGGGGGGTAAACTCCTTCTACCCACAAGTGAAACCCGGAACCAAGCGCTGACCTGGTCCCACGACGCTGCCATCAACGGTCACCCCGGACAGCTTCGCACCTTAGATCTCCTTAAGCGTTGGTGCTGGTGGCCTACGATGAAGCGTGACGTACGGGACTATGTCAACACCTGTGCGGTGTGTGCCCAGGGCAAATCGCGCAGGGGTCGGCCCTTAGGTCTGCTCCTTCCTCTCCCACTCCCTCCACGACCTTGGCATACGGTCTCCATGGATCTGGTCACTGATCTTCCCCGCACTCATGGGTTTGACACTATTTGGGTCATAGTTGACTCATATACCAAGTTCGCACGTTTTATACCCTGTAAGGGAATACCTTCAGCCCCTGTCTTGGCCAAACATTTCTTTAAACATGTATTCTGCCTCTTCGGATTGCCCCATGTGTTGGTCTCTGATCGTGGTTCCCAGTTCACTTCCCGCTTTTGGCGGGCCCTAACCGCTCTATTGGGCATAGATGCCCGCTTTTCCTCTTCGTATCACCCGGAGAGTGACGGTCAGACGGAAAGGGTCAACCAAACGATGGAACAGTATCTACGCTGCCTGACACTACAATACCAGGACACATGGCTCAATCTGCTACAAATTGCGGAGTTTGCCTACAACAATGCTCTGCACTCGGCTACCGGCTACTCACCTTTCTTTTCACTCTACGGTCAGCATCCTCGTGCCCTCCCCATCCCAGACTTTTCCTCTTCCGACACCCCAGCCGCATCGGCTTGTGCCCGGAACATCGTATCTGTACACGCTCAGACCTTGGTCCACTTACGTGAGGCACAGGCGTCTATGAAGGCGGCTGCTGACAAAAAGAGGGCTGTTCCGCCCGTTTACGGGGTGGGGGATAGAGTTTGGCTGTCCACTCGTCATCTACATATCCCTGGCTGCCGCAAGCTGTTACCTCGTTTTGTGGGTCCTTATAAGGTAGTCAAGGTTCTGAACCCGGTGGTGATGCGTCTGGCGGTTCCCCCCGCCTGGCGGGTCCACCCGGTTTTCCACATCTCTCTCCTTAAGCCTTGCCTTGGCCTTACCCGCTTGATTTCTCCTCCTGCTCCCGTCTCTGTCTCTTCTCCCGATGTATTCGAGGTCCGGGCTATATTGGGTTCTCGTGTCCATCGGGGTATCCTGCAGTACCTGGTGGTCTGGTTGGGTTATGGCCCAGAGGATCGTTCGTGGGTGCCTTCCCGGGATTTTCATGCCCCCAGTTTGTTGGCCCGTTTTCATCGTGACAATCCTTCGAGCCCACGCGGTCGTGGGCCTTTGGGGGGGGGCTCTGTCACGTCCCCGGTCCTGCCCTCCTCCCGTCACTCACCAGGCACCATCCGTTCCCGTACCCACCACCCACACCAACGGGGAAGACACGGCAGGCGGGATGTCCGAGGGGGCAGAACCACCTCCCTCCGCCCATTTCCGTGCTGGCGCTTGCCATGGCGTCTCGTCCATGCCCGACGGCTCCGGCGTCGCCGGCTCCAGCTCCCTCGCACGGGGGAACCTGATCGCGTCTCGCTCAGACGATCACATGACTGGTCACGGGATCGTCTGTAGCCGACGCTGGCGTCCACATCGGACGAACACCAAACACTGATGGCGTCCGACCATCACGTGACGCTCCTGTGCGGTCACATGCCCTGTCACGTGGTCTGACTTTCCTTCAAAAAGAGCTGAGAGGAAACACTCAGTGCTTCACAGCTGTTTCCACCAGAGACCTGTTCGGCATTACCCACGTTCTTCCTGAGACACTTTGGAACTCGACCACGGACCGTTATTTGGACTTGCCTTGGATTTCCCTTTGTTGTTCCTACACCTCTTCTGGACCCTTGGAACTCTTGACCCCCCTTTTTCTGGCCCTGGATTTGCTTTGGATTACCCTTCTGTTTTGGCGAACTTCTACCCACGCAATTCCTGTCGACCACGTTTTGTCTCCTGAGTCATTTGGGGTTCACCACCTGGACCTTGGATGGGCTGGCTATCTGGTCACGCTCTGGCTACCGGTGTGAGTTGGAGGAAGAGCTGTGCATCCCAGCCTGCTGTCAGTCTTCCCTCGTTGTCTATTCAGGTTTACTACCTATCCTATCATCCCCAGGGTAAGCTTTGTCGTTTTTCCTTGTTTGCTTGCACTGCCATTATTGTTCAAAGCATCCCTGACCCTAACCTTTGCCTTACAGCACTCAGGGGTCCTTCCGGAGTTCCTGATATCCGATTGACAACGCCACTCATCACCTGTGGCCTCAAAGATTGCTAGGGCAGTATTCTTTACCTGCTCGAGCGGTACTTGGGGACGGAGGTAGTTTATAACTGCACGACCATCAAGGCGGATCACCTAGATCAGAACAGGCAAGCAGGAAGGCAGCAGGTGGGCGGTGCTTGCTAAGTGGTGAAAAAATCGGCAAACAGGAAAGCACCAGGTGGGCAGGGCTTGCTAAGTGGTGAAAAAGAGCAGCAAGCAGGAAGGCACCAGGTGGGCGGGGCTTGCTAAGTGGTTAAAAAGAGCGGCAAGCAGGAAGGCACCAGGTGGGCGGGGCTTGCTAAGTGGTGAAAAAGAGCGGCAAGCAGGAAGGCACCAGGTGGGCGGGGCTTTCTAAGTGGTGAAAAAGAGCGGCAGGCAGGAAGGCACCAGGTGGGCAGGGCTTAGGAAAAGGTGACCAAGATCCACTTGCACCTGCTCCCCATCTGCAAAGGAAAAGAGGCTGGAGGGCTCCTTAAGTAGGGAAACAGAGCGGCAAGCAGGATGGCACCAGGTGGGCGGGGCTTGCTAAGTGGTGAAAAAGACCGTCAAGCAGGAAGGCACCAGGTGGGCGGGGCTTGCTAAGTGGTGAAAAAGAGCAGCAGGCAGGAAGGCACCAGGTGGGCAGGGCTTAGGCCAGGTGACCTAGATCCACTTGCACCTGCTCCCCATCTGCAAAGGAAAAGAGGCTAGAGGGCTCCTTAAGTAGGGAAACAGAGCGGCAAGCAGGAAGGCACCAGGTGGGCGGGGCTTGCTAAGTGGTGAAAAAGAGCGGCAAGCAGGAAGGCACCAGGTGGGCGGGGCTTGCTAAGTTGTGAAAAAGAGCGACAAGCAGGAAGGCATCAGGTGGGCAGGGCTTTCTAAGTGGTCAAAAAGAGTGGCAGGCAGGAAGGCACCAGGCGGGCAGGGCTTAGGCCAGGTGACCAAGATCCACTTGCACCTGCTCCCCATCTGCATAGGAAAAGAGGCTGGAGGACTCCTTAAGTAGAGAAACAGAGCGGCAAGCAGGAAGGCACCAGGTGGGCGGGGCTTACTAAGTGGTGAAAAAGAGCGGCAAGCAGGAAGGCACCAGGTGGGCAGGGCTTAGGCCAGGTGACCTAGACCCACTTGCGCCTGCTCCCCATCTGCAAAGGAAAAGAGGCTGGAGGGCTCTTTAAGTAGGGAAACAGAGCGGCAAGCAGGAAGGCACCAGGTGGGCGGGGCTTTCTAAGTGGTGAAAAAGAGCGGCAGGCAGGAAGGCACCAGGTGGGCGGGGCTTAGGTCAGGTGACCTAGATCCACTTGCACCTGCTCCCCATCTGCAAAGGAAAAGAGGCTGGAGGGCTCCTTAAGTAGGGAAACAGAGCGGCAAGCAGGATGGCACCAGGTGGGCGGGGCTTGCTAAGTGGTGAAAAAGACCGTCAAGCAGGAAGGCACCAGGTGGGCGGGGCTTGCTAAGTGGTGAAAAAGAGCAGCAGGCAGGAAGGCACCAGGTGGGCAGGGCTTAGGCCAGGTGACCTAGATCTACTTGCGCCTGCTCCCCATCTGCAAAGGAAAAGAGGCTGGAGGGCTCCTTGAGTAGGGAAACAGAGCGGCAAGCAGAAAGGCACCAGGTGGGCGGGGCTTGCTAATTGGTGAAAAAGAGCGGCAAGCAGGAAGGCACCAGGTGGGCGGGGCTTGCTAAGTGGTGAAAAAGAGCGGCAAGCAGGAAGGCACCAGGTGGGCGGGGCTTGCTAAGTGGTGAAAAAGAGCGGCAAGCAGGAAGGCACCAGGTGGGCGGGGCTTGCTAAGTGGTGAAAAAGAGCGGCAAGCAGGAAGGCACCAGGTGGGCGGGGCTTGCTAACTGGTGAAAAAGAGCAGCAAGCAGGAAGGCACCAGGTGGGCGGGGCTTGCTAAGTGGTGAAAAAGAGCAGCAAACAGGAAGGCACCAGGTGGGCTGGGCTTGCTAAGTGGTGAAAAAGAGCGGCAAGCAGGAATGCACCAGGTGGGCGGGGCTTTCTAAGTGGTGAAAAAGAGCGGCAGGCAGGAAGGCACCAGCTGGGCAGAGCTTAGGAAAAGGTGACCAAGATCCACTTGCACCTGCTCCCCATCTGCAAAGGAAAAGAGGCTGGAGGGCTCCTTAAGTAGGGAAACAGAGCGGCAAGCAGGAAGGCACCAGGTGGGCGGGGCTTTCTAAGTGGTGAAAAAGAGCGGCAGGCAGGAAGGCACCAGGTGGGCGGGGCTTAGGTCAGGTGACCTAGATCCACTTGCAGCTGCTCCCCATCTGCAAAGGAAAAGAGGCTGGAGGGCTCCTTAAGTAGGGAAACAGAGCGGCAAGCAGGATGGCACCAGGTGGGCGGAGCTTGCTAAGTGGTGAAAAAGAGCGGCAAGCAGGAAGGCACCAGGTGGGCGGGGCTTGCTAAGTGGTGAAAAAGAGCAGCAGGCAGGAAGGCACCAGGTGGGCAGAGCTTAGGCCAGGTGACCAAGATTCACTTGCACCTGCTCCCCATCTGCAAAGGAAAAGAGGCTGGAGGGCTCCTTAAGTAGGGAAACAGAGCAGCAAGCAGGAAGGCACCAGGTGGGCGGGGCTTGCTAAGTGGTGAAAAAGAGCAGCAAGCAGGAAGGCACCAGGTGGGCAGGGCTTAGGCCAGGTGACCTAGATCCACTTGCGCCTGCTCCCCATCTGCAAAGGAAAAGAGGCTGGAGGGCTCCTTAAGTAGGGAAACAGAGCGGCAAGCAGGAAGGCACCAGGTGGGCGGGGCTTGCTAAGTGGTGGAAAAGAGCGGCAAGCAGGAAGGCACCAGGTGGGCAGGGCTTAGGCCAGGTGACCTAGATCCACTTGCCCCTGCTCCCCATCTGCAAAGGAAAAGAGGCTGGAGGACTCCTTGAGTAGGGAAACAGAGTGGCAAGCAGGAAGGCACCAGGTGGGCAGGGCTTGCTAAGTGGTGAAAAAGAGCAGCAAGCAGGAAGGCACCAGGTGGGCGGGGCTTGCTAAGTGGTGAAAAAGAGCTTCAAGCAGGAAGGCACCAGGTGGGCGGGGCTTTCTAAGTGGTGAAAAAGAGCGGCAGGCAGGAAGGCACCAGGTGGGCAGGGCTTAGGAAAAGGTGACCAAGATCCACTTGCACCTGCTACCCATCTGCAAAGGAAAAGAGGCTGGAGGGCTCCTTAAGTAGGGAAACAGAGCGGCAAGCAGGAAGGCACCAGGTGGGCAAGGCTTTCTAAGTGGTGAAAAAGAGCGGCAGGCAGGAAGGCACCAGGTGAGCGGGGCTTAGGTCAGGTGACCTAGATCCACTTGCACCTGCTCCCCATCTGCAAAGGATAAGAGGCTGTAGGGCTCCTTCAGTAGGGAAACAGAGTGGCAAGCAGGATGGCACCAGGAGGGCGGGGCTTGCTAAGTGGTGAAAAAGAGCGGCAAGCAGGAAGGCACCAGGTGGGCGGGGCTTGCTAAGTGGTGAAAAAGAGCAGCAGGCAGGAAGGCACCAGGTGGGCAGGGCTTAGGCCAGGTGACCAAGATCCACTTGCACCTGCTCCCCATCTGCAAAGGAAAAGAGGCTGGAGGGCTCCTTAAGTAGGGAAACAGAGCGGCAAGCAGGATGGCACCAGGTGGGTGGGGCTGGCTAAGTGGTGAAAAAGAGCGGCAAGCAGGAAGGCACCAGTTGGGCAGGGCTTAGGCCAGGTGACCTAGATCCACTTGCGCCTGCTCCACATTTGCAAAGGAAAAGAGGCTGGAGGTCTCCTTAAGTAGGGAAACAGAGAGGCAAGCAGGAAGGCAGCAGGTGGCGGTGCTTGCTAAGTGGTGAAAAAATCGGAAAACACGAAGGCACCAGGTGGGCAGGGCTTTGGCCAGGTGACCTAGATCCACTTGCGCCTGCTCCCCATCTGCAAAGGAAAAGAGGCTGGAGCGCTCCTTAAGTAGGGAAACAGAGCGGCAAGCAGAAAGGCACCAGGTGGGTGGGGCTTGCTAAGTGGTGAAAAAGAGCGGCAAGCAGGAAGGCACCAGGTGGGTGGGGCTTGCTAATTGGTGAAAAAGAGCGGCAAGCAGGAAGGCACCAGGAGGGCGGGGCTTGCTAAGTGGTGAAAAAGAGCGGCAAGCAGGAAGGCACCAGGTGGGCGGGGCTTGCTAAGTGGTGAAAAAGAGCGGCAAGCAGAAAGGCACCAGGTGGGCAGGGCTTGCTAACTGGTGAAAAAGAGCGGCAAGCAGGAAGGCACCAGGTGGACAGGGCTTGCTAAGTGGTGAAAAAGAGCAGCAAGCAGGAAGGCACCAGGTGGGCGGGGCTTGCTAAGTGGTGAAAAAGAGCAGCAAGCAGGAATGTACCAGGTGGGCAGGGCTTAGGCCAGGTGACCTAGATCCACTTGCGCCTGCTCCCCATCTGCAAAGGAAAAGAGGCTGGAGGGCTCCTTAAGTAGGGAAACAGAGCGGCAAGCAGAAAGGCACCAGGTGGGCGGGGCTTTCTAAGTGGTGAAAAAGAGCGGCAGGCAGGAAGGCACCAGGTGGGCAGGGCTTAGGAAAAGGTGACCAAGATCCACTTGCACCTGCTCCCCATCTGCAAAGGAAAAGAGGCTGGAGGGCTCCTTAAGTAGGGAAACAGAGCGGCAAGCAGGAAGGCACCAGGTGGGCGAGGCTTTCTAAGTGGTGAAAAAGAGCGGCAGGCAGGAAGGCACCAGGTGAGCGGGGCTTAGGTCAGGTGACCTAGATCCACTTGCACCTGCTCCCCATCTGCAAAGGAAAAGAGGCTGGAGGGCTCCTTCAGTAGGGAAACAGAGCGGCAAGCAGGATGGCACCAGGTGGGCGGGGCTTGCTAAGTGGTGAAAAAGAGCAGCAAGCAGGAAGGCACCAGGTGGGCGGGGCTTGCTAAGTGGTGAAAAAGAGCAGCAGGCAGGAAGGCACCAGGTGGGCAGGGCTTAGGCCAGGTGACCAAGATCCACTTGCACCTGCTCCCCATCTGCAAAGGAAAAGAGGCTGGAGGGCTCCTTAAGTAGGGAAACAGAGCGGCAAGCAGGATGGCACCAGGTGGGTGGGGCTGGCTAAGTGGTGAAAAAGAGCAGCAAGCAGGAAGGCACCAGTTGGGCAGGGCTTAGGCCAGGTGACCTAGATCCACTTGCGCCTGCTCCACATTTTCAAAGGAAAAGAGGCTGGAGGTCTCCTTAAGTAGGGAAACAGAGAGGCAAGCAGGAAGGCAGCAGGTGGGCGGTGCTTGCTAAGCGGTGAAAAGAATCGGAAAACACGAAGGCACCAGGTGGGCAGGGCTTAGGCCAGGTGACCTAGATCCACTTGCGCCTGCTCCCCATCTGCAAAGGAAAAGAGGCTGGAGTGCTCCTTAAGTAGGGAAACAGAGCGGCAAGCAGAAAGGCACCAGGTGGGTGGGGCTTGCTAAGTGGTGAAAAAGAGCGGCAAGCAGGAAGGCACCAGGTGGGTGGGGCTTGCTAAGTGGTGAAAAAGAGCGGCATGCAGGAAGGCACCAGGAGGGCGGGGCTTGCTAAGTGGTGAAAAAGAGCGGCAAGCAGGAAGGCACCAGGTGGGCGGGGCTTGCTAAGTGGTGAAAAAGAGCGGCAAGCAGAAAGGCACCAGGTGGGCAGGGCTTGCTAACTGGTGAAAAAGAGCGGCAAGCAGGAAGGCACCAGGTGGACAGGGCTTGCTAAGTGGTGAAAAAGAGCAGCAAGCAGGAAGGCACCAGGTGGGCGGGGCTTGCTAAGTGGTGAAAAAGAGCAGCAAGCAGGAATGTACCAGGTGGGCAGGGCTTAGGCCAGGTGACCTAGATCCACTTGCGCCTGCTCCCCATCTGCAAAGGAAAAGAGGCTGGAGGGCTCCTTAAGTAGGGAAACAGAGCGGCAAGCAGAAAGGCACCAGGTGGGCGGGGCTTTCTAAGTGGTGAAAAAGAGCGGCAGGCAGGAAGGCACCAGGTGGGCAGGGCTTAGGAAAAGGTGACCAAGATCCACTTGCACCTGCTCCCCATCTGCAAAGGAAAAGAGGCTGGAGGGCTCCTTAAGTAGGGAAACAGAGCGGCAAGCAGGAAGGCACCAGGTGGGCGAGGCTTTCTAAGTGGTGAAAAAGAGCGGCAGGCAGGAAGGCACCAGGTGAGCGGGGCTTAGGTCAGGTGACCTAGATCCACTTGCACCTGCTCCCCATCTGCAAAGGAAAAGAGGCTGGAGGGCTCCTTCAGTAGGGAAACAGAGCGGCAAGCAGGATGGCACCAGGTGGGCGGGGCTTGCTAAGTGGTGAAAAAGAGCAGCAAGCAGGAAGGCACCAGGTGGGCGGGGCTTGCTAAGTGGTGAAAAAGAGCAGCAGGCAGGAAGGCACCAGGTGGGCAGGGCTTAGGCCAGGTGACCAAGATCCACTTGCACCTGCTCCCCATCTGCAAAGGAAAAGAGGCTGGAGGGCTCCTTAAGTAGGGAAACAGAGCGGCAAGCAGGATGGCACCAGGTGGGTGGGGCTGGCTAAGTGGTGAAAAAGAGCGGCAAGCAGGAAGGCACCAGTTGGGCAGGGCTTAGGCCAGGTGACCTAGATCCACTTGCGCCTGCTCCACATTTTCAAAGGAAAAGAGGCTGGAGGTCTCCTTAAGTAGGGAAACAGAGAGGCAAGCAGGAAGGCAGCAGGTGGGCGGTGCTTGCTAAGCGGTGAAAAGAATCGGAAAACACGAAGGCACCAGGTGGGCAGGGCTTAGGCTAGGTGACCTAGATCCACTTGCGCCTGCTCCCCATCTGCAAAGGAAAAGAGGCTGGAGTGCTCCTTAAGTAGGGAAACAGAGCGGCAAGCAGAAAGGCACCAGGTGGGTGGGGCTTGTTAAGTGGTGAAAAAGAGCGGCAAGCAGGACGACACCAGGTGGGTGGGGCTTGCTAAGTGGTGAAAAAGAGCGGCAAGCAGGAAGGCATCAGGAGGGCGGGGCTTGCTAAGTGGTGAAAAAGAGCGGCAAGCAGCAGGAAGGCACCAGGTGGGCGGGGCTTGCTAAGTGGTGAAAAAGAGCGGCAAGCAGGAAGGCACCAGGTGGGCAGGGCTTGCTAACTGGTGAAAAAGAGCGGCAAGGAGGAAGGCACTAGGTGGGCAGGGCTTGCTAAGTGGTGAAAAAGAGCAGCAAGCAGGAAGGCACCAGGTGGGCGGGGCTTGCTAAGTGGTGAAAAAGAGCGGCAAGCAGGAATGTACCAGGTGGGCAGGGCTTAGGCCAGGTGACCTAGATCCACTTGCGCCTGCTCCCCATCTGCAAAGGAAAAGAGGCTGGAGGGCTCCTTAAGTAGGGAAACAGAGCGGCAAGCAGAAAGGCACCAGGTGGGCGGGGCTTGCTAAGTGGTGAAAAAGAGCGGCAAGCAGGAAGGCACCAGCTGGGCGGGGCTTGCTAAGTGGTGAAAAAGAGCAGCAAGCAGGAAGGCACCAGGTGGGCAGGGCTTGCTAAGTGGTGAAAAAGAGCAGCAAGCAGGAAGGCACCAGGTGGGCGGGGCTTGCTAAGTGCTGAAAAAGAGCGGCAAGCAGGAATGCAACAGGTGGGCGGGGCTTTCTAAGTGGTGAAAAAGAGCGGCATGCAGGAAGGCACCAGGTGGGCAGGGCTTAGGAAAAGGTGACCAAGATCCACTTGCACCTGCTCCCCATCTGCAAAGGAAAAGAGGCTGGAGGGCTCCTTAAGTAGGGAAACAGAGCGGCAAGCAGGAAGGCACCAGGTGGGCAGGGCTTTCTAAGTGGTGAAAAAGAGCGGCAGGCAGGAAGGCACCAGATAGGCGGGGCTTAGGTCAGGTGACCTAGATCCACTTGCACCTGCTCCCCATCTGCAAAGGAAAAGAGGCTGGAGGGCTCCTTAAGTAGGGAAACAGAGCGGCAAGCAGGATGGCACCAGGTGGGCGGGGCTTGCTAAGTGGTGAAAAAGAGCCGCAAGCAGGAAGGCGCCAGGTGGGCGGGGCTTGCTAAGTGGTGAAAAAGAGCAGCAGGCAGGAAGGCACCAGGTGGTGTAACGCTCACCTGATTCTCGCAGAGGCGCCGGTCTTGACTGGGCGACTACCGTATCTTCAAAGGTGATGTGTAGCACCCGGTTGGCTCTTTGGGCTGGACCTCTGTGCACTGTATGCCTGACGTGTAGAGTAAGATGTCTGCAGATAGAAAATATGGGGTTAATGAACTGGGGTTATTGGGGTGTCCCTATCTCTTTCCTCTTCTCCTCTCCTGTAGACCCCCAAAGGTTAACGCTCTCACCTTAGGTAAGTGAATGCCGAGCTCTCCATCTGCCTCGGGGCAGGGTGCTGTAACCAGTTTCTTCACTGGATAGGTAGCGCAGGCCTCTTGACTTCAGAGGACTGCTGTCCGTCGTTTACTGCACGAACAGTAAGTTTCGAGTCATTCAAATGTCTTTAAAGTCTTTAGTAATGATGTCTCTTGTTTTGCAGGGTTCCGGCGATGGCGGATGACGGGCTGAAGTGAGTTAAAGATGGAGCCCGTGTGATGAATAGAAGCGCCTGGAAGCACGTAAGTAAGCGCTTGTTGCCTGCTTCACTATGCGCTCTAACTGTCTTTTTATTTTGCAGGTACGAGTTCGGAGCGGCTGCAGGGTGCCGGAATACCCACTGGATTAGATGTGGAAAGGAGTAATGGCACATGAGTATTAAAGTTCCCCAATGTTTTTAAACGCACCTTGTTTTGTCTTTCAGATGCGGGATGCAGCGCCGAAGGCCTCCGGAGCGTGCGAAGAGTTGGTAAACTTTTGTCTTTCAGATGCCGGAATGCAGTGTGAAGACCTCCGGAGCGCACAAAGAGTAGGTAAGCCTTTGCCTTTCAGATGCCGGAATGCTAACCTGTTCTTTCTTGTCTTTATAGGTGTTGCTGAAGACTGGATTCAGGATGGTAAGCCTTTGCCTTTCAGATGCCGGAATGCTAACCTGTTCTTTCTTGTCTTTATAGGTGTTGCTGAAGACTGGATTCAGGATGGTAAGCCTTTTTCCTTAGGCCCAGGACCGGATGCAGAAGACACGATGAGCGTTCTGCTGCAGAGGTTGCAGAATAACGCAAAGCAAGATTCATCCACCGGGTGTGGTTTAAATAGCCTCCTGTAGTGCTTAGATGTCTCCTTCCACAGCCACGCCTAAGTAAGAAAAGAGTTCCTGGTAAGAAAAGAGTTCCTGCCTTCCAGAAGAGTTCCAGTGTTCTGAATCTAGGGAGTGGCTCCAGCCCCACCCAACAGGAAAAGTAGTTCCAAACAGAAGAGGATCAGAGGCTCAACTGGCAGGCAAGTAAGCAGCATGGTCTGCTGAAGGTAAGTCCACCCAAGCATTATGAGCCCGGCGCTTCCAGCGCTGGGACTGGGCATATTTATGAGCCTGGTGCCACTGGCGCCAGGACTGGGTCCAAAAGGTCCCAATTGGGACTGGTTGGCACTCGGAACCTGGGTTATGGATCTGCTTCCAAAGGAGTTGGGAAAACCCTGACCTTTTGGAAGCAGAGATCATGACAGTACCCCCCCTCAAGGCCCCTCCCAAACCGGGCTTCTCCGGGGGTTTTGGCTTGTCAGGAAATGTTCGGTGAAATCTTTTGATTAGGCGAGGAGCGTGGACATATTCAGCAGATTCCCAGGATCTCTCTTGGGGGCCGTAGCCTTTCCAGTCAATTAGGTAGAATAGTTTAGATTTGGAGATCTTGGAGTCCAGAATGCTTTTGACTTCAAACTCGAGTTCTCCATCCACTTGGATAGGTTTTGGAGATTTGGTTAGTCGGGTTTGAGGTTGCACGGGTTTTAATAGAGAGACGTGGAAGACCGGATGTATCTTCATGTGCGGGGGCAAGTCCAACTTGACCGCTACTGGGTTTACTATGGTAGTGATGGAATAGGGACCAAGGTATCTTGGGTTGAATGTGCGTGGCCCTTTTAGAGATAGATATTTGGTGGATAACCAGACTTGATCCCCTACTTGATAGTGAGGGGCTTCCTTCCGATGTTGATCTGCTCCTTTCTTGTATTGTTCTTTAGCCCTTTGAAGGTGAGAAATCCTTAAAGGCTTGGGTGATTGTAGAATGCAGGTAGTCTACTGCTGGTGTTTCAAGATCTTGGAGGGGATCCAACTCCGAGGTTCGAGGGTGACTGCCGTACAAAAGAAAAAACGGGGTTTTCCCAGTTCCCGAATGGACAGAGTTATTGTAGGCATACTCGGCTATCCAAAGGATATCTTTCCAAGTTTTTTCAGTTTGTTGCAGCATGCAGCGTAAATACTGTTCCAGAGTTTGATTGGTCCTCTCGGTTTGTCCGTCGGTCTGAGGGTGGTGACTGGTCGATAGTCTCACATCAATTTGAGCCGACCGACAGCAACTTCGCCAAAAATGAGAAATAAATTGACTACCTCGATCCGAAATTAGAACCGAAGGAAAACCGTGCAGTCGGACGATGTTTTCGAGAAATTCTCGGGCCAGAGTTGCTGCTGTTGGCAAGCCTTTGAGCGGAATGAAATGCGCCATCTTGGAGAATAAGTCCACGATTACTAGAATCGTATTGTATCCGGAGCATGGAGGTAGATCGGTGATGAAGTCCATAGAAAGCGTATGCCAAGGGCGAGGTGGGATGTCAATGGGGCGTAAGAGGCCTGCTGGTCTTTCCTTTTGACTCTTGTTTTGTGCGCATACTCCACAGGACATTATAAAGTCTCTGATATCTTTTTTCCAAGACGGCCACCAGAAGTAGCGCTTGATCTTTTCTGAGGTCTTGGCTATACCGGGATGACCTTCCATTAAAGAGTCGTGATAACAAGAGATTACTTTTTTCTGTAAATCTGTGCTGGGTAGGTATAATCGTTCTTGGAAATACAATAAGTGTCCTTTACTGCAAAGTCCTTTCCCTGCAGATGCCAATTCTGTATGTCTGCTGGAGTTACAAGTTGCCTGGCTTTATCCTTAACTTCCTCTATGGATTCTGTGGCGATTACACCCAGAATTCTTTGTTCGGGAATGATTGGTACAGGTTTAGGGTTGACCAAGTGTTCTTCCACTCCCATCCGAGAAAGGGCATCGGCTTTACCGTTTTTTGTACCAGGTCGATAGGTAATTATGAAGTCAAACTCAGCAAAGAATAATGCCCAACGGAGTTGTCTAGAGGATTGGGCTTTTGCGGTCTTCAAATATTGCAGGTTTCGGTGATCCGTAATCACAGTAACGGTGTGTCGGGCCCCCAGCAGATAATGCCGCCAAGCCTTAAAGGCAGACTTGATAGCCAGAAGTTCCTTGTCAGTAATCGTGTAATTGATTTCAGGAGGCGAGAATTTGCGGGACCAAAATGCCACGGGATGCAACTGATTGGTTACCGGGTCCTTTTGTGATAGAACTGCCCCCATGGCAAGGCTTGAAGCATCAGTTTCCACGATGTAGGGGAGTTCGGGGCGAGGGTGTTTTAAGATTGGTGCAGAGATAAAGTTAGTCTTCAAATCCTGGAAAGCTTGTTCCGCCTCGGTAGACCATTCAAAACGTTTGTTTTTCTTTAACAAGGCAGTGATGGGCTGGACTATTCGAGAGAATTCGGGGATAAACCTGCGGTAAAAGTTAGCGAAGCCTAACATGCTTTGCACACCTTTTACGGAGGATGGTGATGGCCATTTGAGAACTGCATCGACCTTCTTTGAATCCATACGCACTCCGCCAGGTGATAATATGAATCCCAAGAATTCAACTTCAGTCACGTTGAAAACACATTTTTCCAACTTAGCGAAAAGTTTGTGTTGACGCAATCTTTCGAGGACCATTTTCACGTGTTTCCGATGTTCAGATTCCGATGAAGAATAAACGAGGATGTCGTCAATGTAAACAACAACACATACATCTATGAGCTCTCTGAGGACATCGTTCATAAAATATTGAAAGGCGGCCGGGGCATTGCAAAGTCCGAAGGGCATGACCTGATATTCAAATAGCCCATACTTGGTGCGGAAGGCCGTCTTCCATTCATCGCCCTCTTTTACTCGTACCAAGTGGTAAGCTCCTCTAAGATCCAGCTTTGTATATATGCATGCTTTTCTGACTTGGTCCAGGAGTTCAGGGATCAAAGATAACGGATATCTATTCTTAACGGTGATCTGGTTCAGGGAGCGATAATCGATACAAGTTCTAAGGTCTCCTTCCTTTTTTGGAACGAAGAACAAAGCTGAAGAAGCAGGGGACTTGGAAGGACGAATAAACCCATTTGCCAGGTATTGATCCAGGTATTGTCGAAGGTGAAGGTTCTCAGGCTCGGTGAGGGCATAAATTCTACTACAAGGAGGAGTAGATCCAGGTATCAGGTCTATCTGGCAGTCATAAGACCTATGAGGAGGTAGAGAGTTAGCCTGATCCTTCCGGAAAACATCTTGGTATTCTAGGTATTCGGGAGGTAACTGGGGAGTCTCTGAAGAAATTGCGGCCAGTGCAACACCAGGTGGAGGGTGACAAGTAGAGACACATTCTGGAAACTGGACCGTTCTTGCTCGCCAATCGATCAGAGGATTGTGTTTCTCTAACCAAGGTATTCCTAGAATAATCTGAAACTGAGGGGCCTTGATCACATCGAACACGATCTTCTCATGGTGTCCATCTTGACTTACTAGCGTCACCTCTTGAGTGGTATGCGTTACTGGCCCGGAGGCTATCTCCGTACCATCCACCGTAGTAATGACGTCCTTTACAGCCTTGGGACAAAGAGTTAGATTCATCCTCAAAACCATTTCATGATCCACATAATTGCCGATGGCACCGCTGTCGACGTAAGCTTCAATTGCATGTAATCGATCCGGATTATCAGGGCTAATGAGGACCATAGGTATCACGAAATGCGAGGTCACGGAACTGGTTTTCACGCTCGGCAAGAGGACCTCTATTCTTGTCGGGCGAGGTCGTTTCCCTGCTTAGAGTTTGTAACTTTGGTAACTGCAGCTCCTACTGCCTTCTTGGCAGGTTTCACCGGACAGTCTCGAAGAAAGTGCCCTGAGTTTCCGCAATATAGGCATAATTGCAACTGTTTCCTCCTTTCCCGCTCCCTTTGTGTTAGAGGACCTTTCAGACCCCCTATTTGCATGGGTTCCCCGGAGTCTACTCCTTTGGAAGGAGTTGGCGGTTTGGAAAATACTCGAGCATCAAACTTGGAACGATCGGCCTTCCTGTTCTGCAGCCTGTGATCTATTTGAACGACCAAGTCTATATAATCCGAACAGTCTTGTGGGGGATTCACTACTTGGGCTAAAACGTCTTTGAGCTCTCCACGTAGACCTCTATAAAACAGCGTAATCCTTTTGTCCTCAGGCCATTGAGTTTCCACTATTAGTCTATTGAAAGATGCAATATAAGCCAAAAGGTCTTGATTACCCTGTCGCAACGAAAGAAGCTCATTGTCCAAGGCCTGCCCCTGTGAATGTCTTGCGAACAGTTTTTCCATACTAAGCTGAAAGGCTTGAAAATCATGGAGAACCGGATCATCTTCATTAACTAGAGGGATCGACCAGTCTGCCGCATTGCCACTAAGGTACGAAAGTACAAAAGCTACTTTTGCTTGATCAGTTGGAAAGGCTGCTGGCCGGCATAAGAAGTGCAACCGGCACTGATTGATAAATACTGCAAACCTCTTTGGGTCACCAGAAAATCGTTCGGGCGGAGCCAGAGGTACATTCCCAGGTAGGTTGATCTGCACTGGATTCATAGAGGATGTTGAAGGAAGATTTGCCCCTGATGCGGGTAACGGGGTCTGTCCGGCTTGTGACTGTAGCACTTGTCTAGCAAGATTGTCTGTTCTCTCCTTGGAAATAATTAGTTCCCTTCTTAGAGCATTCGTTTCCTGACGAGCTGCATGCACTTCTGCCCTTAGTTCCCCAAGTAACCGGGCTAGGGGGTCAGTATCCGAGGTTTCCATAGCGCCTGGGCGAGAGTTTTGCGGTAGGCTTTGCGTTCTGTAACGCTCACCTGATTCTCGCAGAGGCGCCGGTCTTGACTGGGCGACTACCGTATCTTCAAAGGTGATGTGTAGCACCCGGTTGGCTCTTTGGGCTGGACCTCTGTGCACTGTATGCCTGACGTGTAGAGTAAGATGTCTGCAGATAGAAAATATGGGGTTAATGAACTGGGGTTATTGGGGTGTCCCTATCTCTTTCCTCTTCTCCTCTCCTGTAGACCCCCAAAGGTTAACGCTCTCACCTTAGGTAAGTGAATGCCGAGCTCTCCATCTGCCTCGGGGCAGGGTGCTGTAACCAGTTTCTTCACTGGATAGGTAGCGCAGGCCTCTTGACTTCAGAGGACTGCTGTCCGTCGTTTATTGCACGAACGGTAAGTTTCGAGTCATTCAAATGTCTTTAAAGTCTTTAGTAATGATGTCTCTTGTTTTGCAGGGTTCCGGCGATGGCGGATGACGGGCTGAAGTGAGTTGAAGATGGAGCCCGTGTGATGAATAGAAGCGCCTGGAAGCACGTAAGTAAGCGCTTGTTGCCTGCTTCACTATGCGCTCTAACTGTCTTTTTATTTTGCAGGTACGAGTTCGGAGCGGCTGCAGGGTGCCGGAATACCCACTGGATTAGATGTGGAAAGGAGTAATGGCACGTGAGTATTAAAGTTCCCCAATGTTTTTAAACGCACCTTGTTTTGTCTTTCAGATGCGGGATGCAGCGCCGAAGGCCTCCGGAGCGTGCGAAGAGTTGGTAAACTTTTGTCTTTCAGATGCCGGAATGCAGTGTGAAGACCTCCGGAGCGCACGAAGAGTAGGTAAGCCTTTGCCTTTCAGATGCCGGAATGCTAACCTGTTCTTTCTTGTCTTTATAGGTGTTGCTGAAGACTGGATTCAGGATGGTAAGCCTTTGCCTTTCAGATGCCGGAATGCTAACCTGTTCTTTCTTGTCTTTATAGGTGTTGCTGAAGACTGGATTCAGGATGGTAAGCCTTTTTCCTTAGGCCCAGGACCGGATGCAGAAGACACGATGAGCGTTCTGCTGCAGAGATTGCAGAATAACGCAAAGCAAGATTCATCCACCGGGTGTGGTTTAAATAGCCTCCTGTAGTGCTTAGGTGTCTCCTTCCACAGCCACACCTAAGTAAGAAAAGAGTTCCTGGTAAGAAAAGAGTTCCTGCCTTCCAGAAGAGTTCCAGTGTTCTGAATCTAGGGAGTGGCTCCAGCCCCACCCAACAGGAAAAGTAGTTCCAAACAGAAGAGGATCAGAGGCTCAACTGGCAGGCAAGTAAGCAGCATGGTCTGCTGAAGGTAAGTCCACCCAAGCATTATGAGCCCGGCGCTTCCAGCGCTGGGACTGGGCATATTTATGAGCCTGGTGCCACTGGCGCCAGGACTGGGTCCAAAAGGTCCCAATTGGGACTGGTTGGCACTCGGAACCTGGGTTATGGATCTGCTTCCAAAGGAGTTGGGAAAACCCTGACCTTTTGGAAGCAGAGATCATGACAGGTGGGCAGGGCTTAGGCCAGCTGACCTAGATCCACTTGCACCTGCTCCCCATCTGCAAAGGAAAAGAGGCTAGAGGGCTCCTTAAGTAGGGAAACAGAGCGGCAAGCAGGAAGGCACCAGGTGGGCAGGGCTTGCTAAGTGGTGAAAAAGAGCAGCAAGCAGGAAGGCACCAGGTGGGCGGGGCTTGCTAAGTCATGAAAAAGAGCGACAAGCAGGAAGGCACCAGGTGGGCGGGGCTTTCTAAGTGGTCAAAAAGAGTGGCAGGCAGGAAGGCACCTGGTGGGCAGGGCTTTCTAAGTGGTGAAAAAGAGCGGCAGGCAGTAAGGCACCAGGTGGGCAGGGTTTAAGCCAGGTGACCTAGATCCACTTGCACCTGCTCCCCATCTGCAAAGGAAAAGAGGCTGGAGGGCTCCTTAAGTAGGGAAACAGAGCGGCAAGCAGGATAGCACCAGGTGGGCGGGGCTTGCTAAGTGGTGAAAAAGAGCGTCAAGCAGGAAGGCACCAGGTGGGCGGGTCTTGCTAAGTGGTGAAAAAGAGCAGCAGGCAGGAAGGCACCAGGTGGGCAGGGCTTAGGCCAGGTGACCAAGATACACTTGCACCTGCTCCCCATCTGCAAAGGAAAAGAGGCTGGAGGTCTCCTTAAGTAGGGAAACAGAGAGGCAAGCAGGAAGGCAGCAGGTGGGCGGTGCTTGCTAAGTGGTGAAAAAATCGGCAAACAGGAAGGCACCAGGTGGGCAGGGCTTGCTAAGTGGTGAAAAAGAGCAGCAAGCAGGAAGGTACCAGGTGGGCGGGGCTTGCTAAGTGGTGAAAAAGAGCCGCAAGCAGGAAGGCACCAGGTGGGCGGGGCTTTCTAAGTGGTGAAAAAGAGCAGCAGGCAGGAAGGCACCAGGTGGGCGGGGCTTAGGTCAGGTGACCTAGATCCACTTGCACCTGCTCCCCATCTGCAAAGGAAAAGAGGCTGGAGGGCTCCTTAAGTAGGGACACAGAGCGGCAAGCAGGATGGCACCAGGTGGGCGGGGCTTGCTAAGTGGTGAAAAAGAGCGTCAAGCAGGAAGGCACCAGGTGGGCGGGGCTTGCTAAGTGGTGAAAAAGAGCAGCAGGCAGGAAGACACCAGGTGGCAAGGGCTTAGGCCAGGTGACCAAGATCCACTTGCACCTGCTCCCCATCTGCAAAGGAAAAGACACTGGAGGGCTCCTTAAGTAGGGAAACAGAGCGGCAAGCAGGATGGAACCAGGTGGGCGGGGCTTGCTAAGTGGTGAATAAGAGCGGCAAGCAGGAAGGCACCAGTTGGGCATGGCTTAGACCAGGTGACCTAGATCCACTTGCGCCTGCTCCCCATCTGCAAAGGAAAAGAGGCTGGAGGTCTCCTTAAGTAGGGAAACAGAGAGGCAAGCAGGAAGGCAGCAGGTGGGCGGTGCTTGCCAAGTGGTGAAAAAATCGGCAAACAGGAAAGCACCAGGTGGGCAGGGCTTGCTAAGTGGTGAAAAAGAGCAGCAAACAGGAAGGCACCAGGTGGGCGGGGCGTGCTAAGTGGTGAAAAAGAGCGTCAAGCAGGAAGGCACCAGGTGGGCGGGGCTTGCTAAGTGGTGAAAAAGAGCGGCAAGCAGGAAGGCACCAGGTGGGCAGGGCTTTCTAAGTGGTGAAAAAGAGCGGCAGGCAGGAAGGCATCAGGTGGGCAGGGCTTAGGAAAAGGTGACCAAGATCCACTTGCACCTGCTCCCCATCTGCAAAGGAAAAGAGGCTGGAGGGCTCCTTAAGTAGGGAAACAGAGCGGCAAGCAGGATGGCACCAGGTGGGCGGGGCTTGCTAAGTGGTGAAAAAGAGCCGCAAGCAGGAAGGCACCAGGTGGGCGGGGCTTGCTAAGTGGTGAAAAAGAGCAGCAGGCAGGAAGGCACCAGGTGGGCAGGGCTTAGGCCAGGTGACCTAGATCCACTTGCACCTGCTCCCCATCTGCAAAGGAAAAGAGGCTAGAGGGCTCCTTAAGTAGGGAAACAGAGCGGCAAGCAGGAAGGCACCAGGTGGGCGGGGCTTGCTAAGTGGTGAAAAAGAGCGGCAAGCAGGAAGGCACCAGGTGGGCGGGGCTTGTTAAGTCGTGAAAAAGAGCGACAAGCAGGAAGGCACCAGGTGGGCGGGGCTTTCTAAGTGGTCAAAAAGAGTGGCAGGCAGGAAGGCACCAGGTGGGCAGGGCTTAGGCCAGGTGACCAAGATCCACTTGCACCTGCTCCCCATCTGCAAAGGAAAAGAGGCTGGAGGACTGCTTAAGTAGAGAAACAGAGCGGCAAGCAGGAAGGCAACAGGTGGGCGGGGCTTGCTAAGTGGTGAAAAAGAGCGGCAAGCAGGAAGGCACCAGGTGGGCAGGGCTTAGGCCAGGTGACCTAGATCCACTTGCGCCTGCTCCCCATCTGCAAAGGAAAAGAGGCTGGAGGGCTCCTTAAGTAGGGAAACAGAGCGGCAAGCAGGAAGGCACCAGGTGGGCGGGGCTTTCTAAGTGGTGAAAAAGAGCGGCAGGCAGGAAGGCACCAGGTGGGCGGGGCTTAGGTCAGGTGACCTAGATCCACTTGCACCTGCTCCCCATCTGCAAAGGAAAAGAGGCTGGAGGGCTCCTTAAGTAGGGAAACAGAGCGGCAAGCAGGATGGCACCAGGTGGGCGGGGCTTGCTAAATGGTAAAAAAGACCGTCAAGCAGGAAGGCACCAGGTGGGCAGGGCTTGCTAAGTGGTGAAAAAGAGCGGCAAGCAGGAAGGCACCAGGTGGGCGGGGCTTGCTAAGTGGTGAAAAAGAGCGGCAAGCAGGAAGGCACCAGGTGGGCGGGGCTTGCTAAGTGGTGAAAAAGAGCGGCAAGCAGGAAGGCACCAGGTGGGCGGGGCTTGCTAAGTGGTGAAAAAGAGCAGCAAGCAGGAAGGCACCAGGTGGCCAGGGCTTGCTAACTGGTGAAAAAGAGCAGCAAGCAGGAAGGCACCAGGTGGGCGGGGCTTGCTAAGTGGTGAAAAAGAGCGGCAAGCAGGAAGGCACCAGGTGGGCGGGGCTTGCTAAGTGGTGAAAAAGAGCGGCAAGCAGGAATGCACCAGGTGGGCGGGGCTTAGGTCAAGGGCCCTAGATCCACTTGCAGCTGCTCCCCATCTGCAAAGGAAAAGAGGCTGGAGGGCTCCTTAAGTAGGGAAACAGAGAGGCAAGCAGGATGGCACCAGGTGGGCGGGGCTTGCTAAGTGGTGAAAAAGAGCAGCAAGCAGGAAGGCACCAGGTGGGCGGGGCTTGCTAAGTGGTGAAAAAGAGCAGCAGGCAGGAAGGCACCAGGTGGGCAGGGCTTAGGCCAGGTGACCAAGATCCACTTGCACCTGCTCCCCATCTGCAAAGGAAAAGAGGCTGGAGGGCTCCTTAAGTAGGGAAACAGAGCAGCAAGCAGGAAGGCACCAGGTGGGCGGGGCTTGCTAAGTGGTGAAAAAGAGCAGCAAGCAGGAAGGCACCAGGTGGGCAGGGCTTAGGCCAGGTGACCTAGATCCACTTGCGCCTGCTCCCCATCTGCAAAGGAAAAGAGGCTGGAGGGCTCCTTAAGTAGGGAAACAGAGCGGCAAGCAGGAAGGCACCAGGTGGGCGGGGCTTGCTAAGTGGTGAAAAAGAGCGGCAAGCAGGAAGGCACCAGGTGGGCAGGGCTTAGGCCAGGTGACCTAGATCCACTTGCACCTGCTCCCCATCTGCAAAGGAAAAGAGGCTGGAGGACTCCTTGAGTAGGGAAACAGAGTGGCAAGCAGGAAGGCACCAGGTGGGCAGGGCTTGCTAAGTGGTGAAAAAGAGAGGCAAGCAGGAAGGCACCAGGTGGGCGGGGCTTGCTAAGTGGTGAAAAAGAGCGGCAAGCAGGAAGGCACCAGGTGGACGGGGCTTGCTAAGTGGTGAAAAAGAGCGGCAGGCAGGAAGGCACCAGGTGGGCAGTGCTTAGGCCAGGTGACCTAGATCCACTTGCACCTGCTCCCCATCTGCAAAGGAAAAGAGGCTAGAGGGCTCCTTAAGTAGGGAAACAGAGGGGCAAGCAGGAAGGCACCAGGTGGGCGGGGCTTGCTAAGTGGTGAAAAAGAGCAGCAAGCAGGAAGGCACCAGGTGGGCGGGGCTTGCGAAATTGTGAAAAAGAGCGACAAGCAGGAAGGCACCAGGTGGGCGGGGCTTTCTAAGTGGTCAAAAAGAGTGGCAGGCAGGAAGGCACCAGGTGGGCAGGGCTTAGGAAAAGGTGACCAAGATCCACTTGCACTTGCTCCGCATCTGCAAAGGAAAAGAGGCTGGAGGGCTCCTTAAGTAGGGAAACAGAGTGGCAAGCAGGATGGCACCAGGTGGGCGGGGCTTGCTAAGTTGTGAAAAAGAGCCGCAAGCAGGAAGGCACCAGGTGGGCGGGGCTTTCTAAGTGGTGAAAAAGAGAGGCAGGCAGGAAGGCACCAGGTGGGCGGGGCTTAGGTCAGGTGACCTAGATCCACTTGCACCTGCTCCCCATCTGCAAAGGAAAAGAGGCTGGAGGGCTCCTTAAGTAGGGAAACAGAGCGGCAAGCAGGATGGCACCAAGTGGGCGGGGCTTGCTAAGTGGTGAAAAAGAGTGTCAAGCAGGAAGGCACCAGGTGGGCGGGGCTTGCTAAGTGGTGAAAAAGAGCAGCAAGCAGGAAGGCACCAGGTGGGCGGGGCTTGCTAAGTGGTGAAAAAGAGCCGCAAGCAGGAAGGCACCAGGTGGGCAGGGCTTTCTAAGTGGTGAAAAAGAGCGGCAGGCAGGAAGGCACCAGGTGGGCGGGGCTTAGGTCAGGTGACCTAGATCCACTTGCACCTGCTCCCCATCTGCAAAGGAAAAGAGGCTGGAGGGCTCCTTAAGTAGGGAAACAGAGTGGCAAGCAGGATGGCACCAGGTGGGCGGGGCTTGCTAAGTTGTGAAAAAGAGCCGCAAGCAGGAAGGCACCAGGTGGGCGGGGCTTTCTAAGTGGTGAAAAAGAGAGGCAGGCAGGAAGGCACCAGGTGGGCGGGGCTTAGGTCAGGTGACCTAGATCCACTTGCACCTGCTCCCCATCTGCAAAGGAAAAGAGGCTGGAGGTCTCCTTAAGTAGGGAAACAGAGAGGCAAGCAGGAAGGCAGCAGGTGGGCGGTGCTTGCTAAGTGGTGAAAAAATTGGCAAACAGGAAGGCACCAGGTGGGCAGGGCATGCTAAGTGGTGAAAAAGAGCAGCAAGCAGGAAGGCACCAGGTGGGCGGGGCTTGCTAAGTGGTGAAAAAGAGCCGCAAGCAGGAAGGCACCAGGTGGGCAGGGCTTTCTAAGTGGTGAAAAAGAGCGGCAGGCAGGAAGGCACCAGGTGGGCGGGGCTTAGGTCAGGTGACCTAGATCCACTTGCACCTGCTCCCCATCTGCAAAGGAAAAGAGGCTGGAGGGCTCCTTAAGTAGGGAAACAGAGCGGCAAGCAGGATGGCACCAGGTGGGCGGGGCTTGCTAAGTGGTGAAAAAGAGCGTCAAGCAGGAAGGCACCAGGTGGGCGGGGCTTGCTAAGTGGTGAAAAAGAGCAGCAGGCAGGAAGGCACCAGGTGGGCAGGACTTAGGCCAGGTGACCAAGATCCACTTGCACCTGCTCCCCATCTGCAAAGGAAAAGAGGGTGGAGGGCTCCTTAAGTAGGGAAACAGAGCTGCAAGCAGGATGGCACCAGGTGGGCCGGGCTTGCTAAGTGGTGAAAAAGAGCGGCAAGCAGGAAGGCACCAGGTGGGCAAGACTTAGGCCAGGTGACCAAGATCCACTTGCACCTGCTCCCCATCTGCAAAGGAAAAGAGGCTGGAGGTCTCCTTAAGTAGGGAAACAGAGAGGCAAGCAGGAAGGCAGCAGGTGGGCGGTGCTTGCTAAGTGGTGAAAAAATCGGCAAACAGGAAAGCACCAGGTGGGCAGGGCTTGCTATGTGGTGAAAAAGAGCAGCAAGCAGGAAGGCACCAGGTGGGCGGGGCTTGCTAAGTGGTGAAAAAGAGCGGCAAGCAGGAAGGCACCAGGTGGGCGGGGCTTGCTAAGTGGTGAAAAAGAGCGGCAAGCAGGAAGGCACCAGGTGGGCGGGGCTTTCTAAGTGGTGAAAAAGAGCGGCAGGCAGGAAGGCACCAGGTGGGCAGGGCTTAGGAAAAGGTGACCAAGATCCACTTGCACCTGCTCCCCATCTGCAAAGGAAAAGAGGCTGGAGGGCTCCTTAAGTAGGGAAACAGAGCGGCAAGCAGGATGGCACCAGGTGGGCGGGGCTTGCTAAGTGGTGAAAAAGAGCCGCAAGCAGGAAGGCACCAGGTGGGCGGGGCTTGCTAAGTGGTGAAAAAGAGCAGCAGGCAGGAAGGCACCAGGTGGGCAGGGCTTAGGCCAGGTGACCTAGATCCACTTGCACCTGCTCCCCATCTGCAAAGGAAAAGAGGCTGGAGGTCTCCTTAAGTAGGGAAACCGAGCGGCAAGCAGGATGGCACCAGGTGGGCGGGGCTTGCTAAGGGGTGAAAAAGAGCCGCAAGCAGGAAGGCGCCAGGTGGGCGGGGCTTGCTAAGTGGTGAAAAAGAGCAGCAGGCAGGAAGGCACCAGGTGGGCAGGGCTTAGGCCAGGTGTCCTAGATCCACTTGCACCTGCTCCCCATCTGCAAAGGAAAAGAGGCTAGAGGGCTCCTTAAGTAGGGAAACAGAGCGGCAAGCAGGAAGGCACCAGGTGGGCGGAGCTTGCTAAGTGGTGAAAAAGAGCGGCAAGCAGGAAGGCACCAGGTGGGCGGGGCTTGCTAAATCGTGAAAAAGAGCGACAAGCAGGAAGGCACCAGGTGGGCGGGGCTTTCTAAGTGGTCAAAAAGAGTGGCAGGCAGGAAGGCACCAGGTGGGCAGGGCTTAGGAAAAGGTGACCAAGATCCACTTGCACCTGCTCCGCATCTGCAAAGGAAAAGAGGCTGGAGGGCTCCTTAAGTAGGGAAAGAGAGCAGCAAGCAGGATGGCACCAGGTGGGCGGGGCTTGCTAAGTGGTGAAAAAGAGCCGCAAGCAGGAAGGCACCAGGTGGGCGGGGCTTTCTAAGTGGTGAAAAAGAGCAGCAGGCAGGAAGGTACCAGGTGGGCGGGGCTTAGGTCAGGTGACCTAGATCCACTTGCACCTGCTCCCCATCTGCAAAGGAAAAGAGGCTGGAGGGCTCCTTAAGTAGGGAAACAGAGCGGCAAGCAGGATGGCACCAGGTGGGCGGGGCTTGCTAAGTGGTGAAAAAGAGCATCAAGCAGGAAGGCACCAGGTGGTCGGGGCTTGCTAAGTGGTGAAAAAGAGCAGCAGGCAGCACCAGGTGGGCAGGGCTTAGGCCAGGTGACCAAGATCCACTTGCACCTGCTCCCCATCTGCAAAGGAAAAGAGGCTGGAGCTCTCCTTAAGTAGGGAAACAGAGAGGCAAGCAGGAAGGCAGCAGGTGGGCGGTGCTTGCTAAGTGGTGAAAAAATCGGCAAACAGGAAGGCACCACGTGGGCAGGGCTTGCTAAGTGGTGAAAAAGAGCAGCAAGCAGGAAGGCACCAGGTGGGCGGGGCTTGCTAAGTGGTGAAAAAGAGCGTCAAGCAGGAAGGCACCAGGTGGGCGGGGCTTGCTAAGTGGTGAAAAAGAGCGTCAAGCAGGAAGGCACCAGGTGGGCGGGGCTTGCTAAGTGGTGAAAAAGAGCAGCAGGCAGGAAGGCACCAGGTGGGCAGGGCTTAGGCCAGGTGACCAAGATCAACTTGCACCTGCTCCCCATCTGCAAAGGAAAAGAGGCTGGAGGGCTCCTTAAGTAGGGAAACAGAGCGGCAAGCAGGATGGCACCAGGTGGGCGGGGCTTGCTAAGTGGTGAAAAAGAGCGGCAAGCAGGAAGGCACCAGTTGGGCATGGCTTAGGCCAGGTGACCTAGATCCACTTGCGCCTGCTCCCCATCTGCAAAGGAAAAGAGGCTGGAGGTCTCCTTAAGTAGGGAAACAGAGAGGCAAGCAGGAAGGCAGCAGGTGGGCGGTGCTTGCTAAATGGTGAAAAAATCGTCAAACAGGAAAGCACCAGGTGGGCAGGGCTTGCTAAGTGGTGAAAAAGAGCAGCAAGCAGGAAGGCACCAGGTGGGCGGGGCTTGCTAAGTGGTGAAAAAGAGCGGCAAGCAGGAAGGCACCAGTTGGGCGGGGCTTGCTAAGTGGTGAAAAAGAGCGGCAAGCAGGAAGGCACCAGGTGGGCGGGGCTTTCTAAGTGGTGAAAAAGAGCGGCAGGCAGGAAGGCACCAGTTGGGCAGGGCTTAGGAAAAGGTGACCAAGATCCACCTGCACCTGCTCCCCATCTGCAAAGGAAAAGAGGCTGGAGGGCTCCTTAAGTAGGGAAACAGAGCGGCAAGCAGGATGGCACCAGATGGGCGGGGCTTGCTAAGTGGTGAAAAAGAGCAGCAGACAGGAAGGCACCAGGTGGGCAGGGCTTAGGCCAGGTGACCTAGATCCACTTGCACCTGCTCCCCATCTGCAAAGGAAAAGAGGCTAGAGGGCTCCTTAAGTAGGGAAACAGAGCGGCAAGCAGGAAGGCACCAGGTGGGCGGGGCTTGCTAAGTGGTGAAAAAGAGCGGCAAGCAGGAATGCACCAGGTGGGCGGGGCTCTCTAAGTAGTGAAAAAGAGCGGCAGGCGGGAAGGCACCAGGTGGGCAGGGCTTAGGAAAAAGTGACCAAGATCCACTTGCACCTGCTCCCCATCTGCAAAGGAAAAGAGGCTGGAGGGCTCCTTAAGTAGGGAAACAGAGCAGCAAGCAGGAAGGCACCAGGTGGGCGGGGCTTGCTAAGTGGTGAAAAAGAGCAGCAAGCAGGAAGGCACCAGGTGGGCAGGGCTTAGGCCAGGTGACCGAGATCCACTTGCGCCTGCTCCCCATCTGCAAAGGAAAAGAGGCTGGAGGGCTCCTTAAGTAGGGAAACAGAGCGGCAAGCAGGAAGGCACCAGGTGGGCGGGGCTTGCTAAGTGGTGAAAAAGAGCGGCAAGCAGGAAGGCACCAGGTGGGCAGGGCTTAGGCCAGGTGACCTAGATCCACTTGCGCCTGCTCCCCATCTGCAAAGGAAAAGAGGCTGGAGGACTCCTTGAGTAGGGAAACAGAGTGGCAAGCAGGAAGGCACGAGGTGGGCGGGGCTTGCTAAGTGGTGAAAAAGAGCGGCAAGCAGGAAGGCACCAGGTGGGCAGGGCTTTCTAAGTGGTGAAAAAGAGCGGCAGGCAGGAAGGCACCAGGTGGGCAGGGCTTAGGAAAAGATGACCAAGATCCACTTGCACAGGCTCCCCATCTGCAAAGGAAAAGAGGCTGGAGGGCTCCTTAAGTAGGGAAACAGAGCGGCAAGCAGGAAGGCACCAGGTGGGCGGGGCTTTCTAAGTGGTGAAAAAGAGCGGCAGGCAGGAAGGCACCAGGTGAGCGAGGGCTTAGGTCAGGTGACCTAGATCCACTTGCACCTGCTCCCCATCTGCAAAGGAAAAGAGGCTGGAGGGCTCCTTCAGTAGGGAAACAGAGCGGCAAGCAGGAAGGCACCAGGTGGGCGGGGCTTTCTAAGTGGTGAAAAAGAGCGGCAAGCAGGAAGGCACCAGGTGGGCGGGGCTTGCTAAGTGGTGAAAAAGAGCAGCAGGCAGGAAGGCACCAGGTAGGTGGGGCTTAGGCCAGGTGACCAAGATCCACTTGCACCTGTTCCCCATCTGCAAAGGAAAAGAGGCTGGAGGGCTCCTTAAGTAGGGAAACAGAGCGGCAAGCAGGATGGCACCAGGTGGGTGGGGCTTGCTAAGTGGTGAAAAAGAGCGGCAAGCAGGAAGGCACCAGTTGGGCAGGGCTTAGGCCAGGTGACCTAGATCCACTTGCGCCTTCTCCACATCTGCAAAGGAAAAGAGGCTGGAGGCCTCCTTAAGTAGGGAAACAGAGCGGCAAGCAGAAAGGCACCAGGTGGGCGGGGCTTGCTAAGTGGTTAAAAAGAGCGGCAAGCAAGAAGGCACCAGGTGGGTGGGACTTGCTAAGTGGTGAAAAAGAGCGGCAAGCAGGAAGGCACCAGGTGGGCAGGGCTTGCTAAGTGGTGAAAAAGAGTGGCAAGCAGGAAGGCACCGGGTGGGCGGGGCTTGCTAAGTGGTGAAAAAGAGCGGCAAGCAGGAAGGCACCAGGTGGGCAGGGCTTGCTAACTGGTGAAAAAGAGCGGCAAGCAGGAAGGCACCAGGTGGGCAGGGCTTGCTAAGTGGTGAAAAAGAGCAGCAAGCAGGAAGGCACCAGGTGGACGGGGCTTGCTAAGTGGTGAAAAAGAGCGGCAAGCAGGAATGTACCAGGTGGGTAGGGCTTAGGAATAGGTGACCAAGATCCACTTGCACCTGCTCCCCATCTGCAAAGGAAAAGAGGCTGGAGGGCTCCTTAAGTAGGGAAACAGAGCGGCAAGCAGGAAGGCACCAGGTGGGCGGGGCTTGCTACGTGGTGAAAAAGAGCAGCAGGCAGGAAGGCACCAGGTGGGCAGGGCTTAGGCCAGGTGACCAAGATCCACTTGCATCTGCTCCCCATCTGCAAAGGAAAAGAGGCTGGAGGGCTCCTTAAGTAGGGAAACAGAGAGGCAAGCAGGAAGGCACCAGGTGGGCTGGGCTTGCTAAGTGGTGAAAAAGAGCGGCAAGCAGGAAGGCACCAGGTGGGCAGGGCTTAAGCCAGGTGACCTAGATCCACTTGCGCCTGCTCCCCATCTGCAAAGGAAAAGAGGCTGGAGGACTCCTTGAGTAGGGAAACAGAGTGGCAAGAAGGAAGGCACCAGGTGGGCAGGGCTTGCTAAGTGGTGAAAAAGAGCAGCAAGCAGGAAGGCACCAGGTGGGCGGGGCTTGCTAAGTGTTGAAAAAGAGCGGCAAGCAGGAAGGCACCAGGTGGGTGGGACTTGCTACGTGGTGAAAAAGAGCAGCAGGCAGGAAGGCACCAGGTGGGCAGGGTTTAGGCCAGCTGACCTAGATCCACTTGCACCTGCTCCGCATCTGCAAAGGAAAAGAGGCTGGAGGGCTCCTTAAGTAGGGAAAGAGAGCGGTAAGCAGGATGGCACCAGGTGGGCGGGGCTTGCTAAGTGGTGAAAAAGAGCCGCAAGCAGGAAGGCACCAGGTGGGCGGGGCTTTCTAAGTGGTGAAAAAGAGCGGCAGGCAGTAAGGCACCAGGTGGGCAGGGTTTACGCCAGGTGACCTAGATCCACTTGCACCTGCTCCCCATCTGCAAAGGAAAAGAGGCTGGAGGGCTCCTTAAGTAGGGAAACAGAGCGGCAAGCAGGATAGCACCAGGTGGGCGGGGCTTGCTAAGTGGTGAAAAAGAGCGTCAAGCAGGAAGGCACCAGGTGGGCGGGGCTTGCTAAGTGGTGAAAAAGAGCAGCAGGCAGGAAGGCACCAGGTGGGCAGGGCTTAGGCCAGGTGACCAAGATAAACTTGCACCTGCTCCCCATCTGCAAAGGAAAAGAGGCTGGAGGTCTCCTTAAGTAGGGAAACAGAGAGGCAAGCAGGAAGGCAGCAGGTGGGCGGTGCTTGCTAAGTGGTGAAAAAATCGGCAAACAGGAAGGCACCAGGTGGGCAGGGCTTGCTAAGTGGTGAAAAAGAGCAGCAAGCAGGAAGGTACCAGGTGGGCGGGGCTTGCTAAGTGGTGAAAAAGAGCCGCAAGCAGGAAGGCACCAGGTGGGTGGGGCTTTCTAAGTGGTGAAAAAGAGCAGCAGGCAGGAAGGCACCAGGTGGGCGGGGCTTAGGTCAGGTGACCTAGATCCACTTGCACCTGCTCCCCATCTGCAAAGGAAAAGAGGCTGGAGGGCTCCTTAAGTGTAACGCTCACCTGATTCTCGCAGAGGCGCCGGTCTTGACTGGGCGACTACCGTATCTTCAAAGGTGATGTGTAGCACCCGGTTGGCTCTTTGGGCTGGACCTCTGTGCACTGTATGCCTGACGTGCAGAGTAAGATGTCTGCAGATAGAAAATATGGGGTTAATGAACTGGGGTTATTGGGGTGTCCCTATCTCTTTCCTCTTCTCCTCTCCTGTAGACCCCCAAAGGTTAACGCTCTCACCTTAGGTAAGTGAATGCCGAGCTCTCCATCTGCCTCGGGGCAGGGTGCTGTAACCAGTTTCTTCACTGGATAGGTAGCGCAGGCCTCTTGACTTCAGGGGACTGCTGTCCGTCGTTTACTGCACGAACGGTAAGTTTCGAGTCATTCAAATGTCTTTAAAGTCTTTAGTAATGATGTCTCTTGTTTTGCAGGGTTCCGGCGATGGCGAATGACGGGCTGAAGTGAGTTGAAGATGGAGCCCGTGTGATGAATAGAAGCGCCTGGAAGCACGTAAGTAAGCGCTTGTTGCCTGCTTCACTATGCGCTCTAACTGTCTTTTTATTTTGCAGGTACGAGTTCGGAGCGGCTGCAGGGTGCCGGAATACCCACTGGATTAGATGTGGAAAGGAGTAATGGCACGTGAGTATTAAAGTTCCCCAATGTCTTTAAACGCACCTTGTTTTGTCTTTCAGATGCGGGATGCAGCGCCGAAGGCCTCCGGAGCGTGCGAAGAGTTGGTAAACTTTTGTCTTTCAGATGCCGGAATGCAGTGTGAAGACCTCCGGAGCGCACGAAGAGTAGGTAAGCCTTTGCCTTTCAGATGCCGGAATGCTAACCTGTTCTTTCTTGTCTTTATAGGTGTTGCTGAAGACTGGATTCAGGATGGAAAGCCTTTGCCTTTCAGATGCCGGAATGCTAACCTGTTCTTTCTTGTCTTTATAGGTGTTGCTGAAGACTGGATTCAGGATGGTAAGACTTTTTCCTTAGGCCCAGGACCGGATGCAGAAGACACGATGAGCGTTCTGCTGCAGAGGTTGCAGAATAACGCAAAGCAAGATTCATCCACCAGGTGTGGTTTAAATAGCCTCCTGTAGTGCTTAGGTGTCTCCTTCCACAGCCACGCCTAAGTAAGAAAAGAGTTCCTGGTAAGAAAAGAGTTCCTGCCTTCCAGAAGAGTTCCAGTGTTCTGAATCTAGGGAGTGGCTCCAGCCCCACCCAACAGGAAAAGTAGTTCCAAACAGAAGAGGATCAGAGGCTCAACTGGCAGGCAAGTAAGCAGCATGGTCTGCTGAAGGTAAGTCCACCCAAGCATTATGAGCCCGGCGCTTCCAGCGCTGGGACTGGGCATATTTATGAGCCTGGTGCCACTGGCGCCAGGGCTGGGTCCAAAAGGTCCCAATTGGGACTGGTTGGCACTCGGAACCTGGGTTATGGATCTGCTTCCAAGGGAGTTGGGAAAACCCTGACCTTTTGGAAGCAGAGATCATGACAGTTCCCCCCCTCAAGGCCCCTCCCAAACCGGGCTTCTCCGGGGGTTTTGGCTTGTCAGGAAATGTTCGGTGAAATCTTTTGATTAGGCGAGGAGCGTGGACATATTCAGCAGGTTCCCAGGATCTCTCTTGGGGGCCGTAGCCTTTCCAGTCAATTAGGTAGAATAGTTTAGATTTGGAGATCTTGGAGTCCAGAATGCTTTTGACTTCAAACTCGAGTTCTCCATCCACTAGGATAGGTTTTGGAGATTTGGTTAGTCGGGTTTGAGGTTGCACGGGTTTTAATAGAGAGACGTGGAAGACCGGATGTATCTTCATGTGCGGGGGCAAGTCCAACTTGACCGCTACTGGGTTTACTATGGTAGTGATGGAATAGGGACCAAGGTATCTTGGGTTGAATGTGCGTGGCCCTTTTAGAGATAGATATTTGGTGGATAACCAGACTTGATCCCCTACTTGATAGTGAGGGGCTTCCTTCCGATGTTGATCTGCTCCTTTCTTGTATTGTTCTTTAGCCCTTTGAAGGTGAGAAACAGCTTCCTTAAAGGCTTGGGTGATTGTAGAATGCAGGTAGTCTACTGCTGGTGTTTCAAGATCTTGGAGGGGATCCAACTCCGAGGTTCGAGGGTGACTGCCGTACAAAAGAAAAAACGGGGTTTTCCCAGTTCCCGAATGGACAGAGTTATTGTAGGCATACTCGGCTATCCAAAGGATATCTTTCCAAGTTTTTTCAGTTTGTTGCAGCATGCAGCGTAAATACTGTTCCAGAGTTTGATTGGTCCTCTCGGTTTGTCCGTCGGTCTGAGGGTGGTGACTGGTCGATAGTCTCACATCAATTTGAGCCGACCGACAGCAACTTCGCCAAAAATGAGAAATAAATTGACTACCTCGATCCGAAATTAGAACCGAAGGAAAACCGTGCAGTCGGACGATGTTTTTGAGAAATTCTCGGGCCAGAGTTGCTGCTGTTGGCAAGCCTTTGAGCGGAATGAAATGCGCCATCTTGGAGAATAAGTCCACGATTACTAGAATCGTATTGTATCCGGAGCATGGAGGTAGATCGGTGATGAAGTCCATAGAAAGCGTATGCCAAGGGCGAGGTGGGATGTCAATAGGGCGTAAGAGGCCTGCTGGTCTTTCCTTTTGACTCTTGTTTTGGGCGCATACTCCACAGGACATTATAAAGTCTCTGATATCTTTTTTCCAAGACGGCCACCAGAAGTAGCGCTTGATCTTTTCTGAGGTCTTGACTATACCGGGATGACCTTCCATTAAAGAGTCGTGATAACAAGAGATTACTTTTTTCTGTAAATCTGTGCTGGGTAGGTATAATCGTTCTTGGAAATACAATAAGTTGTCCTTTACTGCAAAGTTCTTTCCCTGCAGATGCCAATTCTGTATGTCTGCTGGAGTTACAAGTTGCCTGGCTTTATCCTTAACTTCCTCTATGGATTCTGTGGCGATTACACCCAGAATTCTTTGTTCGGGAATGATTGGTACAGGTTTAGGGTTGACCAAGGGTTCTTCCACTCCCATCCGAGAAAGGGCATCGGCTTTACCGTTCTTTGTACCAGGTCGATAGGTAATTATGAAGTCAAACTCGGCAAAGAATAATGCCCAACGGAGTTGTCTAGAGGATTGGGCTTTTGCGGTCTTCAAATATTGCAGGTTTCGGTGATCCGTAATCACAGTAACGGTGTGTCGGGCCCCCAGCAGATAATGCCGCCAAGCCTTAAAGGCAGACTTGATAGCCAGAAGTTCCTTGTCAGTAATCGTGTAATTGATTTCAGGAGGCGAGAATTTGCGGGACCAAAATGCCACGGGATGCAACTGATTGGTTACCGGGTCCTTTTGTGATAGAACTGCCCCCATGGCAAGGTTTGAAGCATCAGTTTCCACGATGTAGGGGAGTTCGGGGCGAGGGTGTTTTAAGATTGGTGCAGAGATAAATTTAGTCTTCAAATCCTGGAAAGCTTGTTCCGCCTCGGTAGACCATTCAAAACGTTTGTTTTTCTTTAACAAGGCAGTGATGGGCTGGACTATTTGAGAGAATTCGGGGATAAACCTGCGGTAAAAGTTAGCGAAGCCTAACATGCTTTGCACACCTTTTACGGAGGATGGTGATGGCCATTTGAGAACTGCATCGACCTTCTTTGAATCCATACACACTCCGCCAGGTGATAATATGAATCCCAAGAATTCAACTTCAGTCACGTTGAAAACACATTTTTCCAACTTAGCGAAAAGTTTGTGTTGACGCAATCTTTCGAGGACCATTTTCACGTGTTTCCGATGTTCAGATTCCGATGAAGAATAAACGAGGATGTCGTCAATGTAAACAACAACACATACATCTATGAGCTCTCTGAGGACATCGTTCATAAAATATTGAAAGGCGGCCGGGGCATTGCAAAGTCCGAAGGGCATGACCTGATATTCAAATAGCCCATACTTGGTGCGGAAGGCCGTCTTCCATTCATCGCCCTCTTTTACTCGTACCAAGTGGTAAGCTCCTCTAAGATCCAGCTTTGTATATATGCATGCTTTTCTGACTTGGTCCAGGAGTTCAGGGATCAAAGGTAACGGATATCTATTCTTAACGGTGATCTGGTTCAGGGAGCGATAATCGATACAAGTTCTAAGGTCTCCTTCCTTTTTTGGAACGAAGAACAAAGCTGAAGAAGCAGGGGACTTGGAAGGACGAATAAACCCATTTGCCAGGTATTGATCCAGGTATTGTCGAAGGTGAAGGTTCTCAGGCTCGGTGAGGGCATAAATTCTACTACAAGGAGGAGTAGATCCAGGTATCAGGTCTATCTGGCAGTCATAAGACCTATGAGGAGGTAGAGAGTTAGCCTGATCCTTCCGGAAAACATCTTGGTATTCTAGGTATTCGGGAGGTAACTGGGGAGTCTCAGAAGAAATTGCGGCCAGTGCAACACCAGGTGGAGGGTGACAAGTAGAGACACATTCTGGAAACTGGACCATTCTTGCTCGCCAATCGATCAGAGGATTGTGTTTTTCTAACCAAGGTATTCCTAGAATAATCTGAAACTGAGGGGCCTTGATCACATCGAACACGATCTTCTCATGGTGTCCATCTTGACTTACTAGCGTCACCTCTTGAGTGGTATGCGTTACTGGCCCGGAGGCTATCTCCGTACCATCCACCGTAGTAATGACGTCCTTTACAGCCTTGGGACAAAGAGTTAGATTCATCCTCAAAACCATTTCATGATCCACATAATTGCCGATGGCACCGCTGTCGACGTAAGCTTCAATTGCATGTAATCGATCCGGATTATCAGGGCTAATGAGGACCATAGGTATCACGAAATGCGAGGTCACGGAACTGGTTTTCACGCTCGGCAAGAGGACCTCTATTCTTGTCGGGCGAGGTTGTTTCCCTGCTCAGAGTTTGTAACTTTGGTAACTGCAGCTCCTACTGCCTTCTTGGCAGGTTTCACCGGACAGTCTCGAAGAAAGTGCCCTGAGTTTCCGCAATATAGGCATAATTGCAACTGTTTCCTCCTTTCCCGCTCCCTTTGTGTTAGAGGACCTTTCAGACCCCCTATTTGCATGGGTTCCCCGGAGTCTACTCCTTTGGAAGGAGTTGGCGGTTTGGAAAATACTCGAGCATCTAACTTGGAACGATCGGCCTTCCTGTTCTGCAGCCTGTGATCTATTTGAACGACCAAGTCTATATAATCCGAACAGTCTTGTGGGGGATTCACTACTTGGGCTAAAACGTCTTTGAGCTCTCCACATAGACCTCTATAAAACAGCGTAATCCTTTTGTCCTCAGGCCATTGAGTTTCCACTATTAGTCTATTGAAAGATGCAATATAAGCCAAAAGGTCTTGATTACCCTGTTGCAACGAAAGAAGCTCATTGTCCAAGGCCTGCCCCTGTGAATGTCTTGCGAACAGTTTTTCCATACTAAGCTGAAAGGCTTGAAAATCATGGAGAACCGGATCATCTTGATTAACTAGAGGGATCGACCAGTCTGCCGCATTGCCACTAAGGTACGAAAGTACAAAAGCTACTTTTGCTTGATCAGTTGGAAAGGCTGCTGGCCGGCATAAGAAGTGCAACCGGCACTGATTGATAAATACTGCAAACCTCTTTGGGTCACCAGAAAATCGTTCGGGCGGAGCCAGAGGTACATTCCCAGGTAGGTTGATCTGCACTGGATTCATAGAGGATGTTGAAGGAAGATTTGCCCCTGATGCGGGTAACGGGGTCTGTCCGGCTTGTGACTGTAGCACTTGTCTAGCAAGATTGTCTGTTCTCTCCTTGGAAATAATTAGTTCCCTTCTTAGAGCATTCGTTTCCTGACGAGCTGCATGCACTTCTGCCCTTAGTTCCCCAAGTAACCGGGCTAGGGGGTCAGTATCCGAGGTTTCCATAGCGCCTGGGCGAGAGTTTTGCGGTAGGCTTTGCGTTCTGTAACGCTCACCTGATTCTCGCAGAGGCGCCGGTCTTGACTGGGCGACTACCGTATCTTCAAAGGTGATGTGTAGCACCCGGTTGGCTCTTTGGGCTGGACCTCTGTGCACTGTATGCCTGACGTGCAGAGTAAGATGTCTGCAGATAGAAAATATGGGGTTAATGAACTGGGGTTATTGGGGTGTCCCTATCTCTTTCCTCTTCTCCTCTCCTGTAGACCCCCAAAGGTTAACGCTCTCACCTTAGGTAAGTGAATGCCGAGCTCTCCATCTGCCTCGGGGCAGGGTGCTGTAACCAGTTTCTTCACTGGATAGGTAGCGCAGGCCTCTTGACTTCAGGGGACTGCTGTCCGTCGTTTACTGCACGAACGGTAAGTTTCGAGTCATTCAAATGTCTTTAAAGTCTTTAGTAATGATGTCTCTTGTTTTGCAGGGTTCCGGCGATGGCGAATGACGGGCTGAAGTGAGTTCAAGATGGAGCCCGTGTGATGAATAGAAGCGCCTGGAAGCACGTAAGTAAGCGCTTGTTGCCTGCTTCACTATGCGCTCTAACTGTCTTTTTATTTTGCAGGTACGAGTTCGGAGCGGCTGCAGGGTGCCGGAATACCCACTGGATTAGATGTGTAAAGGAGTAATGGCACGTGAGTATTAAAGTTCCCCAATGTCTTTAAACGCACCTTGTTTTGTCTTTCAGATGCGGGATGCAGCGCCGAAGGCCTCCGGAGCGTGCGAAGAGTTGGTAAACTTTTGTCTTTCAGATGCCGGAATGCAGTGTGAAGACCTCCGGAGGGCACGAAGAGTAGGTAAGCCTTTGCCTTTCAGATGCCGGAATGCTAACCTGTTCTTTCTTGTCTTTATAGGTGTTGCTGAAGACTGGATTCAGGATGGTAAGCCTTTTTCCTTAGGCCCAGGACCGGATGCAGAAGACACGATGAGCGTTCTGCTGCAGAGGTTGCAGAATAACGCAAAGCAAGATTCATCCACCGGGTGTGGTTTAAATAGCCTCCTGTAGTGCTTAGGTGTCTCCTTCCACAGCCACACCTAAGTAAGAAAAGAGTTCCTGGTAAGAAAAGAGTTCCTGCCTTCCAAAAGAGTTCCAGTGTTCTGAATCTAGGGAGTGGCTCCAGCCCCACCCAACAGGAAAAGTAGTTCCAAACAGAAGAGGATCAGAGGCTCAACTGGCAGGCAAGTAAGCAGCATGGTCTGCTGAAGGTAAGTCCACCCAAGCATTATGAGCCCGGCGCTTCCAGCGCTGGGACTGGGCATATTTATGAGCCTGGTGCCACTGGCGCCAGGACTGGGTCCAAAAGGTCCCAATTGGGACTGGTTGGCACTCGGAACCTGGGTTATGGATCTGCTTCCAAGGGAGTTGGGAAAACCCTGACCTTTTGGAAGCAGAGATCATGACATTAAGTAGGGACACAGAGCGGCAAGCAGGATGGCACCAGGTGGGCGGGGCTTGCTAAGTGGTGAAAAAGAGCGTCAAGCAGGAAGGCACCAGGTGGGCGGGGCTTGCTAAGTGGTGAAAAAGAGCAGCAGGCAGGAAGACACCAGCTAGCCAGGGCTTAGGCCAGGTGACCAAGATCCACTTGCACCTGCTCCCCATCTGCAAAGGAAAAGACGCTGGAGGGCTCCTTAAGTAGGGAAACAGAGCGGCAAGCAGGATGGAACCAGGTGGGCGGGGCTTGCTAAGTGGTGAATAAGAGCGGCAAGCAGGAAGGCACCAGTTGGGCATGGCTTAGGCCAGGTGACCTAGATCCACTTGCGCCTGCTCCCCATCTGCAAAGGAAAAGAGGCTGGAGGTCTCCTTAAGTAGGGAAACAGAGAGGCAAGCAGGAAGGCAGCAGGTGGGCGGTGCTTGCCAAGTGGTGAAAAAATCGGCAAACAGGAAAGCACCAGGTGGGCAGGGCTTGCTAAGTGGTGAAAAAGAGCAGCAAACAGGAAGGCACCAGGTGGGCGGGGCTTGCTAAGTGGTAAAAAAGAGCGGCAAGCAGGAAGGCACCAGGTGGGCGGGGCTTGCTAAGTGGTGAAAAAGAGCGGCAAGCAGGAAGGCACCAGGTGGGCAGGGCTTTCTAAGTGGTGAAAAAGAGCGGCAGGCAGGAAGGCACCAGGTGGGCAGGGCTTAGGAAAAGGTGACCAAGATCCACTTGCACCTGCTCCCCATCTGCAAAGGAAAAGAGGCTGGAGGGCTCCTTAAGTAGGGAAACAGAGCGGCAAGCAGGATGGCACCAGGTGGGCGGGGCTTGCTAAGTGGTGAAAAAGAGCCGCAAGCAGGAAGGCACCAGGTGGGCGGGGCTTGCTACGTGGTGAAAAAGAGCAGCAGGCAGGAAGGCACCAGGTGGGCAGGGCTTAGGCCAGGTGACCTAGATCCACTTGCACCTGCTCCCCATCTGCAAAGGAAAAGAGGCTAGAGGGCTCCTTAAGTAGGGAAACAGAGCGGCAAGCAGGAAGGCACCAGGTGGGCGGGGCTTGCTAAGTGGTGAAAAAGAGCGGCAAGCAGGAAGGCACCAGGCGGGCGGGGCTTGCTAAGTCGTGAAAAAGAGCGACAAGCAGGAAGGCACCAGGTGGGCGGGGCTTTCTAAGTGGTCAAAAAGAGTGGCAGGCAGGAAGGCACCAGGTGGGCAGGGCTTAGGCTAGGTGACCAAGATCCACTTGCACCTGCTCCCCATCTGCAAAGGAAAAGAGGCTGGAGGACTGCTTAAGTAGAGAAACAGAGCGGCAAGCAGGAAGGCAACAGGTGGGCGGGGCTTGCTAAGTGGTGAAAAAGAGCGGCAAGCAGGAAGGCACCAGGTGGGCAGGGCTTAGGCCAGGTGACCTAGAACCACTTGCGCCTGCTCCCCATCTGCAAAGGAAAAGAGGCTGGAGGGCTCCTTAAGTAGGGAAACAGAGCGGGAAGCAGGAAGGCACCAGGTGGGCGGGGCTTTCTAAGTGGTGAAAAAGAGCGGCAGGCAGGAAGGCACCAGGTGGGCGGGGCTTAGGTCAGGTGACCTAGATCCACTTGCACCTGCTCCCCATCTGCAAAGGAAAAGAGGCTGGAGGGCTCCTTAAGTAGGGAAACAGAGCGGCAAGCAGGATGGACCAGGTGGACGGGGCTTGCTAAATGGTAAAAAAAGACCGTCAAGCAGGAAGGCACCAGGTGGGCAGGGCTTGCTAAGTGGTGAAAAAGAGCGGCAAGCAGGAAGGCACCAGGTGGGCGGGGCTTGCTAAGTGGTGAAAAAGAGCGGCAAGCAGGAAGGCACCAGGTGGGCAGGGCTTGCTAAGTGGTGAAAAAGAGCGGCAAGCAGGAAGGCACCAGGTGGGCGGGGCTTGCTAAGTGGTGAAAAAGAGCAGCAAGCAGGAAGGCACCAGGTGGCCGGGGCTTGCTAACTGGTGAAAAAGAGCAGCAAGCAGGAAGGCACCAGGTGGGAGGGGCTTGCTAAGTGGTGAAAAAGAGCGGCAAGCAGGAAGGCACCAGGTGGGCGGGGCTTGCTAAGTGGTGAAAAAGAGCGGCAAGCAGGAATGCACCAGGTGGGCGGGGCTTTCTAAGTGGTGAAAAAGAGCGTCAGGCAGGAAGGCACCAGGCGGGCAGGGCTTAGGAAAAGGTGACCAAGATCCACTTGCACCTGCTCCCCATCTGCAAAGGAAAAGAGGCTGGAGGGCTCCTTAAGTAGGGAAACAGAGTGGCAAGCAGGAAGGCACCAGGTGGGCGGGGCTTTGTAAGTGGTGAAAAAGAGCGGCAGGCAGGAAGGCACCAGGTGGGCGGGGCTTAGGTCAAGGGCCCTAGATCCACTTGCAGCTGCTCCCCATCTGCAAAGGAAAAGAGGCTGGAGGGCTCCTTAAGTACGGAAACAGAGAGCAAGCAGGATGGCACCAGGTGGGCGGGGCTTGCTAAGTGGTGAAAAAGAGCAGCAAGCAGGAAGGCACCAGGTGGGCGGGGCTTGCTAAGTGGTGAAAAAGAGCAGCAGGCAGGAAGGCACCAGGTGGGCAGGGCTTAGGCCAGGTGACCAAGATCCACTTGCACCTGCTCCCCATCTGCAAAGGAAAAGAGGCTGGAGGGCTCCTTAAGTAGGGAAACAGAGCAGCAAGCAGGAAGGCACCAGGTGGGCGGGGCTTGCTAAGTGGTGAAAAAGAGCAGCAAGCAGGAAGGCACCAGGTGGGCAGGGCTTAGGCCAGGTGACCTAGATCCACTTGCGCCTGCTCCCCATCTGCAAAGGAAAAGAGGCTGGAGGGCTCCTTAAGTAGGGAAACAGAGCGGCAAGCAGGAAGGCACCAGGTGGGCGGGGCTTGCTAAGTGGTGAAAAAGAGCGGCAAGCAGGAAGGCACCAGGTGGGCAGGGCTTAGGCCAGGTGACCTAGATCCACTTGCACCTGCTCCCCATCTGCAAAGGAAAAGAGGCTGGAGGACTCCTTGAGTAGGGAAACAGAGTGGCAAGCAGGAAGGCACCAGGTGGGCAGGGCTTGCTAAGTGGTGAAAAAGAGAGGCAAGCAGGAAGGCACCAGGTGGGCGGGGCTTGCTAAGTGGTGAAAAAGAGCGGCAAGCAGGAAGGCACCAGGTGGGCGGGGCTTGCTAAGTGGTGAAAAAGAGCGGCAGGCAGGAAGGCACCAGGTGGGCAGTGCTTAGGCCAGGTGACCTAGATCCACTTGCACCTGCTCCCCATCTGCAAAGGAAAAGAGGCTAGAGGGCTCCTTAAGTAGGGAAACAGAGGGGCAAGCAGGAAGGCACCAGGTGGGCGGGGCTTGCTAAGTGGTGAAAAAGAGCAGCAAGCAGGAAGGCACCAGGTGGGCGGGGCTTGCGAAATTGTGAAAAAGAGCGACAAGCAGGAAGGCACCAGGTGGGCGGGGCTTTCTAAGTGGTCAAAAAGAGTGGCAGGCAGGAAGGCACCAGGTGGGCAGGGCTTAGGAAAAGGTGACCAAGATCCACTGGCACTTGCTACGCATCTGCAAAGGAAAAGAGGCTGGAGGGCTCCTTAAGTAGGGAAACAGAGTGGCAAGCAGGATGGCACCAGGTGGGCGGGGCTTGCTAAGTTGTGAAAAAGAGCCGCAAGCAGGAAGGCACCAGGTGGGCGGGGCTTTCTAAGTGGTGAAAAAGAGAGGCAGGCAGGAAGGCACCAGGTGGGCGGGGCTTAGGTCAGGTGACCTAGATCCACTTGCACCTGCTCCCCATCTGCAAAGGAAAAGAGGCTGGAGGGCTCCTTAAGTAGGGAAACAGAGCGGCAAGCAGGATGGCACCAAGTGGGCGGGGCTTGCTAAGTGGTGAAAAAGAGTGTCAAGCAGGAAGGCACCAGGTGGGCGGGGCTTGCTAAGTGGTGAAAAAGAGCAGCAGGTAGGAAGGCACCAGGTGGGCAGGGCTTAGGCCAGGTGACCAAGATCCACTTGCACCTGCTCCCCATCTGCAAAGGAAAAGAGGCTGGAGGTCTCCTTAAGTAGGGAAACAGAGAGGCAAGCAGGAAGGCAGCAGGTGGGCGGTGCTTGCTAAGTGGTGAAAAAATCGGCAAACAGGAAGGCACCAGGTGGGCAGGGCATGCTAAGTGGTGAAAAAGAGCAGCAAGCAGGAAGGCACCAGGTGGGCGGGGCTTGCTAAGTGGTGAAAAAGAGCCGCAAGCAGGAAGGCACCAGGTGGGCAGGGCTTTCTAAGTGGTGAAAAAGAGCGGCAGGCAGGAAGGCACCAGGTGGGCGGGGCTTAGGTCAGGTGACCTAGATCCACTTGCACCTGCTCCCCATCTGCAAAGGAAAAGAGGCTGGAGGGCTCCTTAAGTAGGGAAACAGAGCGGCAAGCAGGATGGCACCAGGTGGGCGGGGCTTGCTAAGTGGTGAAAAAGAGCGTCAAGCAGGAAGGCACCAGGTGGGCGGGGCTTGCTAAGTGGTGAAAAAGAGCAGCAGGCAGGAAGGCACCAGGTGGGCAGGACTTAGGCCAGGTGACCAAGATCCACTTGCACCTGCTCCCCATCTGCAAAGGAAAAGAGGGTGGAGGGCTCCTTAAGTAGGGAAATGGAGCTGCAAGCAGGATGGCACCAGGTGGGCCGGGCTTGCTAAGTGGTGAAAAAGAGCGGCAAGCAGGAAGGCACCAGGTGGGCAGGACTTAGGCCAGGTGACCAAGATCCACTTGCACCTGCTCCCCATCTGCAAAGGAAAAGAGGCTGGAGGTCTCCTTAAGTAGGGAAACAGAGAGGCAAGCAGGAAGGCAGCAGGTGGGCGGTGCTTGCTAAGTGGTGAAAAAATCGGCAAACAGGAAAGCACCAGGTGGGCAGGGCTTGCTATGTGGTGAAAAAGAGCAGCAAGCAGGAAGGCACCAGGTGGGCGGGGCTTGCTAAGTGGTGAAAAAGAGCGGCAAGCAGGAAGGCACCAGGTGGGCGGGGCTTGCTAAGTGGTGAAAAAGAGCGGCAAGCAGGAAGGCACCAGGTGGGCGGGGCTTTCTAAGTGGTGAAAAAGAGCGGCAGGCAGGAAGGCACCAGGTGGGCAGGGCTTAGGAAAAGGTGACCAAGATCCACTTGCACCTGCTCCCCATCTGCAAAGGAAAAGAGGCTGGAGGGCTCCTTAAGTAGGGAAACAGAGCGGCAAGCAGGATGGCACCAGGTGGGCGGGGCTTGCTAAGTGGTGAAAAAGAGCCGCAAGCAGGAAGGCACCAGGTGGGCGGGGCTTGCTAAGTGGTGAAAAAGAGCAGCAGGCAGGAAGGCACCAGGTGGGCAGGGCTTAGGCCAGGTGACCTAGATCCACTTGCACCTGCTCCCCATCTGCAAAGGAAAAGAGGCTAGAGGGCTCCTTAAGTAGGGAAACAGAGCGGCAAGCAGGAAGGCACCAGGTGGGCGGGGCTTGCTAAGTGGTGAAAAAGAGCGGCAAGCAGGAAGGCACCAGGTGGGCGGGGCTTGCTAAATCGTGAAAAAGAGCGACAAGCAGGAAGGCACCAGGTGGGCGGGGCTTTCTAAGTGGTCAAAAAGAGTGGCAGGCAGGAAGGCACCAGGTGGGCAGGGCTTAGGAAAAGGTGACCAAGATCCACTTGCACCTGCTCCGCATCTGCAAAGGAAAAGAGGCTGGAGGGCTCCTTAAGTAGGGAAAGAGAGCAGCAAGCAGGATGGCACCAGGTGGGCGGGGCTTGCTAAGTGGTGAAAAAGAGCCGCAAGCAGGAAGGCACCAGGTGGGCGGGGCTTTCTAAGTGGTGAAAAAGAGCAGCAGGCAGGAAGGCACCAGGTGGGCGGGGCTTAGGTCAGGTGACCTAGATCCACTTGCACCTGCTCCCCATCTGCAAAGGAAAAGAGGCTGGAGGGCTCCTTAAGTAGGGAAACAGAGCGGCAAGCAGGATGGCACCAGGTGGGCGGGGCTTGCTAAGTGGTGAAAAAGAGCGTCAAGCAGGAAGGCACCAGGTGGGCGGGGCTTGCTAAGTGGTAAAAAAGAGCAGCAGGCAGCAAGGCACCAGGTGGGCAGGGCTTAGGCCAGGTGACCAAGATCCACTTGCACATGCTCCCCATCTGCAAAGGAAAAGAGGCTGGAGGGCTCCTTAAGTAGGGAAACAGAGCAGCAAGCAGGAAGGCACCAGGTGGGCGGGGCTTGCTAAGTGGTGAAAAAGAGCAGCAAGCAGGAAGGCACCAGGTGGGCAGGGCTTAGGCCAGGTGACCTATATCCACTTGCGCCTGCTCCCCATCTGCAAAGGAAAAGAGGCTGGAGGGCTCCTTAAGTAGGGAAACAGAGCGGCAAGCAGGAAGGCACCAGGTGGGCGGGGCTTGCTAAGTGGTGAAAAAGAGCGGCAAGCAGGAAGGCACCAGGTGGGCAGGGCTTAGGCCAGGTGACCTAGATCCACTTGCACCTGCTCCCCATCTGCAAAGGAAAAGAGGCTGGAGGACTCCTTGAGTAGGGAAACAGAGTGGCAAGCAGGAAGGCACCAGGTGGGCAGGGCTTGCTAAGTGGTGAAAAAGAGAGGCAAGCAGGAAGGCACCAGGTGGGCGGGGCTTGCTAAGTGGTGAAAAAGAGCGGCAAGCAGGAAGGCACCAGGTGGGCGGGGCTTGCTAAGTGGTGAAAAAGAGCGGCAGGCAGGAAGGCACCAGGTGGGCAGTGCTTAGGCCAGGTGACCTAGATCCACTTGCACCTGCTCCCCATCTGCAAAGGAAAAGAGGCTAGAGGGCTCCTTAAGTAGGGAAACAGAGGGGCAAGCAGGAAGGCACCAGGTGGGCGGGGCTTGCTAAGTGGTAAAAAAGAGCAGCAAGCAGGAAGGCACCAGGTGGGCGGGGCTTGCGAAATTGTGAAAAAGAGCGACAAGCAGGAAGGCACCAGGTGGGCGGGGCTTTCTAAGTGGTCAAAAAGAGTGGCAGGCAGGAAGGCACCAGGTGGGCAGGGCTTAGGAAAAGGTGACCAAGATCCACTGGCACTTGCTACGCATCTGCAAAGGAAAAGAGGCTGGAGGGCTCCTTAAGTAGGGAAACAGAGTGGCAAGCAGGATGGCACCAGGTGGGCGGGGCTTGCTAAGTTGTGAAAAAGAGCCGCAAGCAGGAAGGCACCAGGTGGGCGGGGCTTTCTAAGTGGTGAAAAAGAGAGGCAGGCAGGAAGGCACCAGGTGGGCGGGGCTTAGGTCAGGTGACCTAGATCCACTTGCACCTGCTCCCCATCTGCAAAGGAAAAGAGGCTGGAGGGCTCCTTAAGTAGGGAAACAGAGCGGCAAGCAGGATGGCACCAAGTGGGCGGGGCTTGCTAAGTGGTGAAAAAGAGTGTCAAGCAGGAAGGCACCAGGTGGGCGGGGCTTGCTAAGTGGTGAAAAAGAGCAGCAGGTAGGAAGGCACCAGGTGGGCAGGGCTTAGGCCAGGTGACCAAGATCCACTTGCACCTGCTCCCCATCTGCAAAGGAAAAGAGGCTGGAGGTCTCCTTAAGTAGGGAAACAGAGAGGCAAGCAGGAAGGCAGCAGGTGGGCGGTGCTTGCTAAGTGGTGAAAAAATCGGCAAACAGGAAGGCACCAGGTGGGCAGGGCATGCTAAGTGGTGAAAAAGAGCAGCAAGCAGGAAGGCACCAGGTGGGCGGGGCTTGCTAAGTGGTGAAAAAGAGCCGCAAGCAGGAAGGCACCAGGTGGGCAGGGCTTTCTAAGTGGTGAAAAAGAGCGGCAGGCAGGAAGGCACCAGGTGGGCGGGGCTTAGGTCAGGTGACCTAGATCCACTTGCACCTGCTCCCCATCTGCAAAGGAAAAGAGGCTGGAGGGCTCCTTAAGTAGGGAAACAGAGCGGCAAGCAGGATGGCACCAGGTGGGCGGGGCTTGCTAAGTGGTGAAAAAGAGCGTCAAGCAGGAAGGCACCAGGTGGGCGGGGCTTGCTAAGTGGTGAAAAAGAGCAGCAGGCAGGAAGGCACCAGGTGGGCAGGACTTAGGCCAGGTGACCAAGATCCACTTGCACCTGCTCCCCATCTGCAAAGGAAAAGAGGGTGGAGGGCTCCTTAAGTAGGGAAATGGAGCTGCAAGCAGGATGGCACCAGGTGGGCCGGGCTTGCTAAGTGGTGAAAAAGAGCGGCAGGCAGGAAGGCACCAGGTGGGCAGGGCTTAGGAAAAGGTGACCAAGATCCACTTGCACCTGCTCCCCATCTGCAAAGGAAAAGAGGCTGGAGGGCTCCTTAAGTAGGGAAACAGAGCGGCAAGCAGGATGGCACCAGGTGGGCGGGGCTTGCTAAGTGATGAAAAAGAGCCGCAAGCAGGAAGGCACCAGGTGGGCGGGGCTTGCTAAGTGGTGAAAAAGAGCAGCAGGCAGGAAGGCACCAGGTGGGCAGGGCTTAGGCCAGGTGACCTAGATCCACTTGCACCTGCTCCCCATCTGCAAAGGAAAAGAGGCTAGAGGGCTCCTTAAGTAGGGAAACAGAGCGGCAAGCAGGAAGGCACCAGGTGGGCGGGGCTTGCTAAGTGGTGAAAAAGAGCGGCAAGCAGGAAGGCACCAGGTGGGCGGGGCTTGCTAAATCGTGAAAAAGAGCGACAAGCAGGAAGGCACCAGGTGGGCGGGGCTTTCTAAGTGGTCAAAAAGAGTGGCAGGCAGGAAGGCACCAGGTGGGCAGGGCTTAGGAAAAGGTGACCAAGATCCACTTGCACCTGCTCCGCATCTGCAAAGGAAAAGAGGCTGGAGGGCTCCTTAAGTAGGGAAAGAGACAAGCAAGCAGGATGGCACCAGGTGGGCGGGGCTTGCTAAGTGGTGAAAAAGAGCCGCAAGCAGGAAGGCACCAGGTGGGCGGGGCTTTCTAAGTGGTGAAAAAGAGCAGCAGGCAGGAAGGCACCAGGTGGGCGGGGCTTAGGTCAGGTGACCTAGATCCACTTGCACCTGCTCCCCATCTGCAAAGGAAAAGAGGCTGGAGGGCTCCTTAAGTAGGGAAACAGAGCGGCAAGCAGGATGGCACCAGGTGGGCGGGGCTTGCTAAGTGGTGAAAAAGAGCGTCAAGCAGGAAGGCACCAGGTGGGCGGGGCTTGCTAAGTGGTAAAAAAGAGCAGCAGGCAGCAAGGCACCAGGTGGGCAGGGCTTAGGCCAGGTGACCAAGATCCACTTGCACATGCTCCCCATCTGCAAAGGAAAAGAGGCTGGAGCTCTCCTTAAGTAGGGAAACAGAGAGGCAAGCAGGAAGGCAGCAGGTGGGCGGTGCTTGCTAAGTGGTGAAAAAATCGGCAAACAGGAAGGCACCAGGTGGGCAGGGCTTGCTAAGTGGTGAAAAAGAGCCGCAAGCAGGAAGGCACCAGGTGGGCGGGGCTTGCTAAGTGGTGAAAAAGAGCGTCAAGCAGGAAGGCACCAGGTGGGCGGGGCTTGCTAAGTGGTGAAAAAGAGCAGCAGGCAGGAAGGCACCAGGTGGGCAGGGCTTAGGCCAGGTGACCAAGATCCACTTGCACCTGCTCCCCATCTGCAAAGGAAAAGAGGCTGGAGGGCTCCTTAAGTAGGGAAACAGAGCGGCAAGCAGGATGGCACCAGGTGGGCGGGGCTTGCTAAGTGGTGAAAAAGAGCGGCAAGCAGGAAGGCACCAGTTGGGCATGGCTTAGGCCAGGTGACCTAGATCCACTTGCGCCTGCTCCCCATCTGCAAAGGAAAAGAGGCTGGAGGTCTCCTTAAGTAGAGAAACAGAGAGGCAAGCAGGAAGGCAGCAGGTGGGCGGTGCTTGCTAAATGGTGAAAAAATCGTCAAACAGGCAAGCATCAGGTGGGCAGGGCTTGCTAAGTGGTGAAAAAGAGCAGCAAGCAGGAAGGCACCAGGTGGGCGGGGCTTGCTAAGTGGTGAAAAAGAGCGGCAAGCAGGAAGGCACCAGGTGGGCGGGGCTTGCTAAGTGGTGAAAAAGAGCGGCAAGCAGGAAGGCACCAGGTGGGCGGGGCTTTCTAAGTGGTGAAAAAGAGCGGCAGGCAGGAAGGCACCAGTTGGGCAGGGCTTAGGAAAAGGTGACCAAGATCCACCTGCACCTGCTCCCCATCTGCAAAGGAAAAGAGGCTGGAGGGCTCCTTAAGTAGGGAAACAGAGCGGCAAGCAGGATGGCACCAGATGGGCAGGGCTTGCTAAGTGGTGAAAAAGAGCAGCAGACAGGAAGGCACCAGGTGGGCAGGGCTTAGGCCAGGTGACCTAGATCCACTTGCACCTGCTCCCCATCTGCAAAGGAAAAGAGGCTAGAGGGCTCCTTAAGTAGGGAAACAGAGCGGCAAGCAGGAAGGCACCAGGTGGGCGGGGCTTGCTAAGTGGTGAAAAAGAGCGGCAAGCAGGAATGCACCAGGTGGGCGGGGCTCTCTAAGTAGTGAAAAAGAGCGGCAGGCAGGAAGGCACCAGGTGGGCAGGGCTTAGGAAAAAGTGACCAAGATCCACTTGCACCTGCTCCCCATCTGCAAAGGAAAAGAGGCTGGAGGGCTCCTTAAGTAGGGAAACAGCAGCAAGCAGGAAGGCACCAGGTGGGCGGGGCTTGCTAAGTGGTGAAAAAGAGCAGCAAGCAGGAAGGCACCAGGTGGGCAGGGCTTAGGCCAGGTGACCTAGATCCACTTGCGCCTGCTCCCCATCTGCAAAGGAAAAGAGGCTGGAGGGCTCCTTAAGTAGGGAAACAGAGCGGCAAGCAGGAAGGCACCAGGTGGGCGGGGCTTGCTAAGTGGTGAAAAAGAGCGGCAAGCAGGAAGGCACCAGGTGGGCAGGGCTTAGGCCAGGTGACCTAGATCCACTTGCGCCTGCTCCCCATCTGCAAAGGAAAAGAGGCTGGAGGACTCCTTGAGTAGGGAAACAGAGTGGCAAGCAGGAAGGCACCAGGTGGGCGGGGCTTGCTAAGTGGTGAAAAAGAGCGGCAAGCAGGAAGGTACCAGGTGGGCAGGGCTTTCTAAGTGGTGAAAAAGAGCGGCAGGCAGGAAGGCACCAGGTGGGCAGGGCTTAGGAAAAGGTGACCAAGATCCACTTGCACAGGCTCCCCATCTGCAAAGGAAAAGAGGCTGGAGGGCTCCTTAAGTAGGGAAACAGAGCGGCAAGCAGGAAGGCACCAGGTGGGCGGGGCTTTCTAAGTGGTGAAAAAGAGCGGCAGGCAGGAAGGCACCAGGTGAGCGAGGGCTTAGGTCAGGTGACCTAGATCCACTTGCACCTGCTCCCCATCTGCAAAGGAAAAGAGGCTGGAGGGCTCCTTCAGTAGGGAAACAGAGCGGCAAGCAGGAAGGCACCAGGTGGGCGGGGCTTTCTAAGTGGTGAAAAAGAGCGGCAAGCAGGAAGGCACCAGGTGGGCGGGGCTTGCTAAGTGGTGAAAAAGAGCAGCAGGCAGGAAGGCACCAGGTAGGTGGGGCTTAGGCCAGGTGACCAAGATCCACTTGCACCTGCTCCCCATCTGCAAAGGAAAAGAGGCTGGAGGGCTCCTTAAGTAGGGAAACAGAGCGGCAAGCAGGATGGCACCAGGTGGGTGGGGCTTGCTAAGTGGTGAAAAAGAGCGGCAAGCAGGAAGGCACCAGTTGGGCAGGGCTTAGGCCAGGTGACCTAGATCCACTTGCGCCTTCTCCACATCTGCAAAGGAAAAGAGGCTGGAGGCCTCCTTAAGTAGGGAAACAGAAAGGCAAGCAGGAAGGCAGCAGGTGGGCGGTGCTTGCTAAGTGGTGAAAAAATCGGAAAACAGGAAGGCACCAGGTGGGCAGGGCTTAGGCCAGGTGACCTAGATCCACTTGCGCCTGCTCCCCATCTGCAAAGGAAAAGAGGCTGGAGGGCTCCTTAAGTAGGGAAACAGAGCGGCAAGCAGAAAGGCACCAGGTGGGCGGGGCTTGCTAAGTGGTTAAAAAGAGCGGCAAGCAAGAAGGCACCAGGTGGGTGGGACTTGCTAAGTGGTGAAAAAGAGCGGCAAGCAGGAAGGCACCAGGTGGGCAGGGCTTGCTAAGTGGTGAAAAAGAGTGGCAAGCAGGAAGGCACCAGGTGGGCGGGGCTTGCTAAGTGGTGAAAAAGAGCGGCAAGCAGGAAGGCACCAGGTGGGCAGGGCTTGCTAACTGGTGAAAAAGAGCGGCAAGCAGGAAGGCACCAGGTGGGCAGGGCTTGCTAAGTGGTGAAAAAGAGCAGCAAGCAGGAAGGCACCAGGTGGACGGGGCTTGCTAAGTGGTGAAAAAGAGCGGCAAGCAGGAATGTACCAGGTGGGTAGGGCTTAGGAATAGGTGACCAAGATCCACTTGCACCTGCTCCCCATCTGCAAAGGAAAAGAGGCTGGAGGGCTCCTTAAGTAGGGAAACAGAGCGGCAAGCAGGAAGGCACCAGGTGGGCGGGGCTTGCTACGTGGTGAAAAAGAGCAGCAGGCAGGAAGGCACCAGGTGGGCAGGGCTTAGGCCAGATGACCAAGATCCACTTGCATCTGCTCCCCATCTGCAAAGGAAAAGAGGCTGGAGGGCTCCTTAAGTAGGGAAACAGAGAGGCAAGCAGGAAGGCACCAGGTGGGCTGGGCTTGCTAAGTGGTGAAAAAGAGCGGCAAGCAGGAAGGCACCAGGTGGGCAGGGCTTAAGCCAGGTGACCTAGATCCACTTGCGCCTGCTCCCCATCTGCAAAGGAAAAGAGGCTGGAGGTCTCCTTAAGTAGAGAAACAGAGAGGCAAGCAGGAAGGCAGCAGGTGGGCGGTGCTTGCTAAATGGTGAAAAAATCGTCAAACAGGCAAGCATCAGGTGGGCAGGGCTTGCTAAGTGGTGAAAAAGAGCAGCAAGCAGGAAGGCACCAGGTGGGCGGGGCTTGCTAAGTGGTGAAAAAGAGCGGCAAGCAGGAAGGCACCAGGTGGGCGGGGCTTGCTAAGTGGTGAAAAAGAGCGGCAAGCAGGAAGGCACCAGGTGGGCGGGGCTTTCTAAGTGGTGAAAAAGAGCGGCAGGCAGGAAGGCACCAGTTGGGCAGGGCTTAGGAAAAGGTGACCAAGATCCACGTGCACCTGCTCCCCATCTGCAAAGGAAAAGAGGCTGGAGGGCTCCTTAAGTAGGGAAACAGAGCGGCAAGCAGGATGGCACCAGATGGGCAGGGCTTGCTAAGTGGTGAAAAAGAGCAGCAGACAGGAAGGCACCAGGTGGGCAGGGCTTAGGCCAGGTGACCTAGATCCACTTGCACCTGCTCCCCATCTGCAAAGGAAAAGAGGCTAGAGGGCTCCTTAAGTAGGGAAACAGAGCGGCAAGCAGGAAGGCACCAGGTGGGCGGGGCTTGCTAAGTGGTGAAAAAGAGCGGCAAGCAGGAATGCACCAGGTGGGCGGGGCTCTCTAAGTAGTGAAAAAGAGCGGCAGGCAGGAAGGCACCAGGTGGGCAGGGCTTAGGAAAAAGTGACCAAGATCCACTTGCACCTGCTCCCCATCTGCAAAGGAAAAGAGGCTGGAGGGCTCCTTAAGTAGGGAAACAGAGCAGCAAGCAGGAAGGCATCAGGTGGGCGGGGCTTGCTAAGTGGTGAAAAAGAGCAGCAAGCAGGAAGGCACCAGGTGGGCAGGGCTTAGGCCAGGTGACCTAGATCCACTTGCGCCTGCTCCCCATCTGCAAAGGAAAAGAGGCTGGAGGGCTCCTTAAGTAGGGAAACAGAGCGGCAAGCAGGAAGGCACCAGGTGGGCGGGGCTTGCTAAGTGGTGAAAAAGAGCGGCAAGCAGGAAGGCACCAGGTGGGCAGGGCTTAGGCCAGGTGACCTAGATCCACTTGCGCCTGCTCCCCATCTGCAAAGGAAAAGAGGCTGGAGGACTCCTTGAGTAGGGAAACAGAGTGGCAAGCAGGAAGGCACCAGGTGGGCGGGGCTTGCTAAGTGGTGAAAAAGAGCGGCAAGCAGGAAGGTACCAGGTGGGCAGGGCTTTCTAAGTGGTGAAAAAGAGCAGCAGGCAGGAAGGCACCAGGTGGGCAGGGCTTAGGAAAAGGTGACCAAGATCCACTTGCACAGGCTCCCCATCTGCAAAGGAAAAGAGGCTGGAGGGCTCCTTAAGTAGGGAAACAGAGCGGCAAGCAGGAAGGCACCAGGTGGGCGGGGCTTTCTAAGTGGTGAAAAAGAGCGGCAGGCAGGAAGGCACCAGGTGAGCGAGGGCTTAGGTCAGGTGACCTAGATCCACTTGCACCTGCTCCCCATCTGCAAAGGAAAAGAGGCTGGAGGGCTCCTTCAGTAGGGAAACAGAGCGGCAAGCAGGAAGGCACCAGGTGGGCGGGGCTTTCTAAGTGGTGAAAAAGAGCGGCAAGCAGGAAGGCACCAGGTGGGCGGGGCTTGCTAAGTGGTGAAAAAGAGCAGCAGGCAGGAAGGCACCAGGTAGGTGGGGCTTAGGCCAGGTGACCAAGATCCACTTGCACCTGCTCCCCATCTGCAAAGGAAAAGAGGCTGGAGGGCTCCTTAAGTAGGGAAACAGAGCGGCAAGCAGGATGGCACCAGGTGGGTGGGGCTTGCTAAGTGGTGAAAAAGAGCGGCAAGCAGGAAGGCACCAGTTGGGCAGGGCTTAGGCCAGGTGACCTAGATCCACTTGCGCCTTCTCCACATCTGCAAAGGAAAAGAGGCTGGAGGCCTCCTTAAGTAGGGAAACAGAAAGGCAAGCAGGAAGGCAGCAGGTGGGCGGTGCTTGCTAAGTGGTGAAAAAATCGGAAAACAGGAAGGCACCAGGTGGGCAGGGCTTAGGCCAGGTGACCTAGATCCACTTGCGCCTGCTCCCCATCTGCAAAGGAAAAGAGGCTGGAGGGCTCCTTAAGTAGGGAAACAGAGCGGCAAGCAGAAAGGCACCAGGTGGGCGGGGCTTGCTAAGTGGTTAAAAAGAGCGGCAAGCAAGAAGGCACCAGGTGGGTGGGACTTGCTAAGTGGTGAAAAAGAGCGGCAAGCAGGAAGGCACCAGGTGGGCAGGGCTTGCTAAGTGGTGAAAAAGAGTGGCAAGCAGGAAGGCACCAGGTGGGCGGGGCTTGCTAAGTGGTGAAAAAGAGCGGCAAGCAGGAAGGCACCAGGTGGGCAGGGCTTGCTAACTGGTGAAAAAGAGCGGCAAGCAGGAAGGCACCAGGTGGGCAGGGCTTGCTAAGTGGTGAAAAAGAGCAGCAAGCAGGAAGGCACCAGGTGGACGGGGCTTGCTAAGTGGTGAAAAAGAGCGGCAAGCAGGAATGTACCAGGTGGGTAGGGCTTAGGAATAGGTGACCAAGATCCACTTGCACCTGCTCCCCATCTGCAAAGGAAAAGAGGCTGGAGGGCTCCTTAAGTAGGGAAACAGAGCGGCAAGCAGGAAGGCACCAGGTGGGCGGGGCTTGCTACGTGGTGAAAAAGAGCAGCAGGCAGGAAGGCACCAGGTGGGCAGGGCTTAGGCCAGGTGACCAAGATCCACTTGCATCTGCTCCCCATCTGCAAAGGAAAAGAGGCTGGAGGGCTCCTTAAGTAGGGAAACAGAGAGGCAAGCAGGAAGGCACCAGGTGGGCTGGGCTTGCTAAGTGGTGAAAAAGAGCGGCAAGCAGGAAGGCACCAGGTGGGCAGGGCTTAAGCCAGGTGACCTAGATCCACTTGCGCCTGCTCCCCATCTGCAAAGGAAAAGAGGCTGGAGGTCTCCTTAAGTAGAGAAACAGAGAGGCAAGCAGGAAGGCAGCAGGTGGGCGGTGCTTGCTAAATGGTGAAAAAATCGTCAAACAGGCAAGCATCAGGTGGGCAGGGCTTGCTAAGTGGTGAAAAAGAGCAGCAAGCAGGAAGGCACCAGGTGGGCGGGGCTTGCTAAGTGGTGAAAAAGAGCGGCAAGCAGGAAGGCACCAGGTGGGCGGGGCTTGCTAAGTGGTGAAAAAGAGCGGCAAGCAGGAAGGCACCAGGTGGGCGGGGCTTTCTAAGTGGTGAAAAAGAGCGGCAGGCAGGAAGGCACCAGTTGGGCAGGGCTTAGGAAAAGGTGACCAAGATCCACGTGCACCTGCTCCCCATCTGCAAAGGAAAAGAGGCTGGAGGGCTCCTTAAGTAGGGAAACAGAGCGGCAAGCAGGATGGCACCAGATGGGCAGGGCTTGCTAAGTGGTGAAAAAGAGCAGCAGACAGGAAGGCACCAGGTGGGCAGGGCTTAGGCCAGGTGACCTAGATCCACTTGCACCTGCTCCCCATCTGCAAAGGAAAAGAGGCTAGAGGGCTCCTTAAGTAGGGAAACAGAGCGGCAAGCAGGAAGGCACCAGGTGGGCGGGGCTTGCTAAGTGGTGAAAAAGAGCGGCAAGCAGGAATGCACCAGGTGGGCGGGGCTCTCTAAGTAGTGAAAAAGAGCGGCAGGCAGGAAGGCACCAGGTGGGCAGGGCTTAGGAAAAAGTGACCAAGATCCACTTGCACCTGCTCCCCATCTGCAAAGGAAAAGAGGCTGGAGGGCTCCTTAAGTAGGGAAACAGAGCAGCAAGCAGGAAGGCACCAGGTGGGCGGGGCTTGCTAAGTGGTGAAAAAGAGCAGCAAGCAGGAAGGCACCAGGTGGGCAGGGCTTAGGCCAGGTGACCTAGATCCACTTGCGCCTGCTCCCCATCTGCAAAGGAAAAGAGGCTGGAGGGCTCCTTAAGTAGGGAAACAGAGCGGCAAGCAGGAAGGCACCAGGTGGGCGGGGCTTGCTAAGTGGTGAAAAAGAGCGGCAAGCAGGAAGGCACCAGGTGGGCAGGGCTTAGGCCAGGTGACCTAGATCCACTTGCGCCTGCTCCCCATCTGCAAAGGAAAAGAGGCTGGAGGACTCCTTGAGTAGGGAAACAGAGTGGCAAGCAGGAAGGCACCAGGTGGGCGGGGCTTGCTAAGTGGTGAAAAAGAGCGGCAAGCAGGAAGGTACCAGGTGGGCAGGGCTTTCTAAGTGGTGAAAAAGAGCGGCAGGCAGGAAGGCACCAGGTGGGCAGGGCTTAGGAAAAGGTGACCAAGATCCACTTGCACAGGCTCCCCATCTGCAAAGGAAAAGAGGCTGGAGGGCTCCTTAAGTAGGGAAACAGAGCGGCAAGCAGGAAGGCACCAGGTGGGCGGGGCTTTCTAAGTGGTGAAAAAGAGCGGCAGGCAGGAAGGCACCAGGTGAGCGAGGGCTTAGGTCAGGTGACCTAGATCCACTTGCACCTGCTCCCCATCTGCAAAGGAAAAGAGGCTGGAGGGCTCCTTCAGTAGGGAAACAGAGCGGCAAGCAGGAAGGCACCAGGTGGGCGGGGCTTTCTAAGTGGTGAAAAAGAGCGGCAAGCAGGAAGGCACCAGGTGGGCGGGGCTTGCTAAGTGGTGAAAAAGAGCAGCAGGCAGGAAGGCACCAGGTAGGTGGGGCTTAGGCCAGGTGACCAAGATCCACTTGCACCTGCTCCCCATCTGCAAAGGAAAAGAGGCTGGAGGGCTCCTTAAGTAGGGAAACAGAGCGGCAAGCAGGATGGCACCAGGTGGGTGGGGCTTGCTAAGTGGTGAAAAAGAGCGGCAAGCAGGAAGGCACCAGTTGGGCAGGGCTTAGGCCAGGTGACCTAGATCCACTTGCGCCTTCTCCACATCTGCAAAGGAAAAGAGGCTGGAGGCCTCCTTAAGTAGGGAAACAGAAAGGCAAGCAGGAAGGCAGCAGGTGGGCGGTGCTTGCTAAGTGGTGAAAAAATCGGAAAACAGGAAGGCACCAGGTGGGCAGGGCTTAGGCCAGGTGACCTAGATCCACTTGCGCCTGCTCCCCATCTGCAAAGGAAAAGAGGCTGGAGGGCTCCTTAAGTAGGGAAACAGAGCGGCAAGCAGAAAGGCACCAGGTGGGCGGGGCTTGCTAAGTGGTTAAAAAGAGCGGCAAGCAAGAAGGCACCAGGTGGGTGGGACTTGCTAAGTGGTGAAAAAGAGCGGCAAGCAGGAAGGCACCAGGTGGGCAGGGCTTGCTAAGTGGTGAAAAAGAGTGGCAAGCAGGAAGGCACCAGGTGGGCGGGGCTTGCTAAGTGGTGAAAAAGAGCGGCAAGCAGGAAGGCACCAGGTGGGCAGGGCTTGCTAACTGGTGAAAAAGAGCGGCAAGCAGGAAGGCACCAGGTGGGCAGGGCTTGCTAAGTGGTGAAAAAGAGCAGCAAGCAGGAAGGCACCAGGTGGACGGGGCTTGCTAAGTGGTGAAAAAGAGCGGCAAGCAGGAATGTACCAGGTGGGTAGGGCTTAGGAATAGGTGACCAAGATCCACTTGCACCTGCTCCCCATCTGCAAAGGAAAAGAGGCTGGAGGGCTCCTTAAGTAGGGAAACAGAGCGGCAAGCAGGAAGGCACCAGGTGGGCGGGGCTTGCTACGTGGTGAAAAAGAGCAGCAGGCAGGAAGGCACCAGGTGGGCAGGGCTTAGGCCAGGTGACCAAGATCCACTTGCATCTGCTCCCCATCTGCAAAGGAAAAGAGGCTGGAGGGCTCCTTAAGTAGGGAAACAGAGAGGCAAGCAGGAAGGCACCAGGTGGGCTGGGCTTGCTAAGTGGTGAAAAAGAGCGGCAAGCAGGAAGGCACCAGGTGGGCAGGGCTTAAGCCAGGTGACCTAGATCCACTTGCGCCTGCTCCCCATCTGCAAAGGAAAAGAGGCTGGAGGACTCCTTGAGTAGGGAAACAGAGTGGCAAGAAGGAAGGCACCAGGTGGGCAGGGCTTGCTAAGTGGTGAAAAAGAGCAGCAAGCAGGAAGGCACCAGGTGGGCGGGGCTTGCTAAGTGGTGAAAAAGAGCGGCAAGCAGGAAGGCACCAGGTGGGTGGGACTTGCTAAGTGGTGAAAAAGAGCGGCAAGCAGGAAGGCACCAGGTGGCCGGGGCTTTCTAAGTGGTGAAAAAGAGCAGCAGGCAGGAAGGCACCAGGTGGGCAGGCCTTAGGAAAAGGTGACCAAGATCCACTTGCATCTGCTCCCCATCTGCAAAGGAAAAGAGGCTGGAGGGCTCCTTAAGTAGGGAAACAGAGCGGCAAGCAGGATGGCACCAGGTGGGCGGGGCTTGCTAAGTGGTGAAAAAGAGCAGCAGGCAGGAAGGCACCAGGTGGGCAGGGCTTAGGCCAGGTGACCAAGATCCACTTGCACCTGCTCCCCATCTGCAAAGGAAAAGAGGCTGGAGGGCTCCTTAAGAAGGGAAACAGAGCGGCAAGCAGGATGGCACCAGGTGGGCGGGGCTTGCTAAGTGGTGAAAAAGAGCGGCAAGCAGGAAGGCACCAGTTGGGCATGGCTTAGGCCAGGTGACCTAGATCCACTTGCGCCTGCTCCCCATCTGCAAAGGAAAAGAGGCTGGAGGTCTCATTAAGTAGGGAAACAGAGAGGCAAGCAGGAAGGCAGCAGGTGGGCGGTGCTTGCTAAGTGGTGAAAAAATCGGAAAACAGGAAGGCACCAGGTGGGCAGGGCTTAGGCCAGGTGACCTAGATCCACTTGCGCCTGCTCCCCATCTGCAAAGGAAAAGAGGCTGGAGGGCTCCTTAAGTAGGGAAACAGAGCGGCAAGCAGAAAGGCACCAGGTGGGCGGGGCTTGCTAAGTGGTTAAAAAGAGCGGCAAGCAAGAAGGCACCAGGTGGGTGGGGCTTGCTAAGTGGTGAAAAAGAGCGGCAAGCAGGAAGGCACCAGGTGGGCGGGGCTTGCTAAGTGGTGAAAAAGAGCGGCAAGCAGGAAGGCACCAGGTGGGCAGGGCTTTCTAAGTGGTGAAAAAGAGCGGCAGGCAGGAAGGCACCAGGTGGGCAGGGCTTAGGAAAAGGTGACCAAGATCCACTTGCATCTGCTCCCCATCTGCAAAGGAAAAGAGGCTGGAGGGCTCCTTAAGTAGGGAAACAGAGAGGCAAGCAGGTAGGCACCTCGTGGGCTGGGCTTGCTAAGTGGTGAAAAAGAGCGGCAAGCAGGAAGGCACCAGGTGGGCAGGGCTTAAGCCAGGTGACCTAGATCCACTTGCGCCTGCTCCCCATCTGCAAAGGAAAAGAGGCTGGAGGACTCCTTGAGTAGGGAAACAGAGTGGCAAGCAGGAAGGCACCAGGTGAGCAGGGCTTGCTAAGTGGTGAAAAAGAGCAGCAAGCAGGAAGGCACCAGGTGGGCGGGGCTTGCTAAGTGGTGAAAAAGAGCGGCAAGCAGGAAGGCACCAGGTGGGCAGGGCTTTCTAAGTGGTGAAAAAGAGCGGCAGGCAGGAAGGCACCAGGTGGGCAGGGCTTAGGAAAAGGTGACCAAGATTCACTTGCACAGGCTCCCCATCTGGAAAGGAAAAGAGGCTGGAGGACTCCTTGAGTAGGGAAACAGAGTGGCAAGCAGGAAGGCACCAGATGGGCAGGGCTTGCTAAGTGGTGAAAAAGAGCGGAAAGCAGGAAGGCACCAGGTGGGCGGGGCTTGCTAAGTGGTGAAAAAGAGCGGCAAGCAGGAAGGCACCAGGTGGGCAGGGCTTTCTAAGTGGTGAAAAAGAGCGGCAGGCAGGAAGGCACCAGGTGGGCAGGGCTTAGGAAAAGGTGACCAAGATTCACTTGCACAGGCTCCCCATCTGCAAAGGAAAAGAGGCTGGAGGGCTCCTTAAGTAGGGAAACAGAGCGGCAAGCAGGAAGGCACCAGGTGGGCGGGGCTTTCTAAGTGGTGAAAAAGAGCGGCAGGCAGGAAGGCACCAGGTGAGCGAGGGCTTAGGTCAGGTGACCTAGATCCACTTGCACCTGCTCCCCATCTGCAAAGGAAAAGAGGCTGGAGGGCTCCTTCAGTAGGGAAACAGAGCGGCAAGCAGGAAGGCACCAGGTGGGCGGGGCTTTCTAAGTGGTGAAAAAGAGCGGCAAGCAGGAAGGCACCAGGTGGGCGGGGCTTGCTAAGTGGTGAAAAAGAGCAGCAGGCAGGAAGGCACCAGGTAGGTGGGGCTTAGGCCAGGTGACCAAGATCCACTTGCACCTGCTCCCCATCTGCAAAGGAAAAGAGGCTGGAGGGCTCCTTAAGTAGGGAAACAGAGCGGCAAGCAGGATGGCACCAGGTGGGTGGGGCTTGCTAAGTGGTTAAAAAGAGCGGCAAGCAGGAAGGCACCAGTTGGGCAGGGCTTAGGCCAGGTGACCTAGATCCACTTGCGCCTTCTCCACATCTGCAAAGGAAAAGAGGCTGGAGGCCTCCTTAAGTAGGGAAACAGAGAGGCAAGCAGGAAGGCAGCAGGTGGGCGGTGCTTGCTAAGTGGTGAAAAAATCGGAAAACAGGAAGGCACCAGGTGGGCAGGGCTTAGGCCAGGTGACCTAGATCCACTTGCGCCTGCTCCCCATCTGCAAAGGAAAAGAGGCTGGAGGGCTCCTTAAGTAGGGAAACAGAGCGGCAAGCAGAAAGGCACCAGGTGGGCGGGGCTTGCTAAGTGGTTAAAAAGAGCGGCAAGCAAGAAGGCACCAGGTGGGTGGGACTTGCTAAGTGGTGAAAAAGAGCGGCAAGCAGGAAGGCACCAGGTGGGCAGGGCTTGCTAAGTGGTGAAAAAGAGTGGCAAGCAGGAAGGCACCAGGTGGGCGGGGCTTGCTAAGTGGTGAAAAAGAGCGGCAAGCAGGAAGGCACCAGGTGGGCAGGGCTTGCTAACTGGTGAAAAAGAGCGGCAAGCAGGAAGGCACCAGGTGGGCAGGGCTTGCTAAGTGGTGAAAAAGAGCAGCAAGCAGGAAGGCACCAGGTGGACGGGGCTTGCTAAGTGGTGAAAAAGAGCGGCAAGCAGGAATGTACCAGGTGGGTAGGGCTTAGGAATAGGTGACCAAGATCCACTTGCACCTGCTCCCCATCTGCAAAGGAAAAGAGGCTGGAGGGCTCCTTAAGTAGGGAAACAGAGTGGCAAGCAGGAAGGCACCAGGTGGGCGGGGCTTGCTACGTGGTGAAAAAGAGCAGCAGGCAGGAAGGCACCAGGTGGGCAGGGCTTAGGCCAGGTGACCAAGATCCACTTGCATCTGCTCCCCATCTGCAAAGGAAAAGAGGCTGGAGGGCTCCTTAAGTAGGGAAACAGAGAGGCAAGCAGGAAGGCACCAGGTGGGCTGGGCTTGCTAAGTGGTGAAAAAGAGCGGCAAGCAGGAAGGCACCAGGTGGGCAGGGCTTAAGCCAGGTGACCTAGATCCACTTGCGCCTGCTCCCCATCTGCAAAGGAAAAGAGGCTGGAGGACTCCTTGAGTAGGGAAACAGAGTGGCAAGCAGGAAGGCACCAGGTGGGCAGGGCTTGCTAAGTGGTGAAAAAGAGCAGCAAGCAGGAAGGCACCAGGTGGGCGGGGCTTGCTAAGTGGTGAAAAAGAGCGGCAAGCAGGAAGGCACCAGGTGGGTGGGACTTGCTAAGTGGTGAAAAAGAGCGGCAAGCAGGAAGGCACCAGGTGGCCGGGGCTTTCTAAGTGGTGAAAAAGAGCAGCAGGCAGGAAGGCACCAGGTGGGCAGGCCTTAGGAAAAGGTGACCAAGATCCACTTGCACCTGCTCCCCATCTGCAAAGGAAAAGAGGCTGGAGGGCTCCTTAAGTAGGGAAACAGAGCGGCAAGCAGGAAGGCACCAGGTGGGCGGGGCTTGCTAAGTGGTGAAAAAGAGCAGCAGGCAGGAAGGCACCAGGTGGGCAGGGCTTAGGCCAGGTGACCAAGATCCACTTGCACCTGCTCCCCATCTGCAAAGGAAAAGAGGCTGGAGGGCTCCTTAAGTAGGGAAACAGAGCAGCAAGCAGGAAGGCACCAGGTGGCCCGGGCTTGCTAAGTGGTGAAAAAGAAAAGCAAGCAGGAAGGCACCAGGTGGGCAGGGCTTAGGCCAGGTGACCTAGATCCACTTGCACCTGCTCCCCATCTGCAAAGGAAAAGAGGCTGGAGGGCTCCTTAAGTAGGGAAACAGAGCGGCATGCAGGAAGGCACCAGGTGGGCGGGGCTTGCTAAGTGGTGAAAAAGAGCGGCAAGCAGGAAGGCACCAGGTGGGCAGGGCTTAGGCCAGGTGACCTAGATCCACTTGCGCCTGCTCCCCATCTGCAAAGGAAAAGAGGCTGGAGGTCTCCTTAAGTAGGGAAACAGAGAGGCAAGCAGGAAGGCAGCAGGTGGGCGGTGCTTGCTAAGTGGTGAAAAAATCGGCAAACAGGAAAGCACCAGGTGGGCAGGGCTTGCTAAGTGGTGAAAAAGAGCAGCAAGCAGGAAGGCACCAGGTGGGCGGGGCTTGCTAAGTGGTGAAAAAGAGCGGCAAGCAGGAAGGCACCAGGTGGGCAGGGCTTAGGCCAGGTGACCTAGATCCACTTGCGCCTGCTCCCCATCTGCAAAGGAAAAGAGGCTGGAGGACTCGAGTAGGGAAACAGAGTGGCAAGCAGGAAGGCACCAGGTGGGCAGGGCTTGCTAAGTGGTGAAAAAGAGCAGCAAGCAGGAAGGCACCAGGTGGGCGGGGCTTGCTAAGTGGTGAAAAAGAGCGGCAAGCAGGAAGGCACCAGGTGGGCGGGGCTTTCTAAGTGGTGAAAAAGAGCGGCAGGCAGGAAGGCACCAGGTGGGCAGGGCTTAGGAAAAGGTGACCAAGATCCACTTGCACCTGCTCCCCATCTGCAAAGGAAAAGAGGCTGGAGGGCTCCTTAAGTAGGGAAACAGAGCGGCAAGCAGGAAGGCACCAGGTGGGCGGGGCTTGCTAAGTGGTTGTAGGATTGTGCCTTTCAGACACTCAAGCCCCACGCAGTCGTCTTCCTGTCACACCCTGATGTTTCTCTCACTGCTTTTCCAAAACACCTCCATACTGCAGCCCACAATCCTTCCTACTGCTGGTCTCTTAGTCTGCCTTCTCCTCCTTCTCTGGCCTAACCCAAATTGATATTGATATTTTATTTATATCGCGCTTGTACACAAGTGTTTCAGAGCGTGATAAGGCAAGGGAGGGAAACAGGGGAGAATAAAACAACGATCTTACTAGGCCCAGTGTCATTGAGAACACGCAAGTGCATGGGAGTGGGCGAGGAGAAAAGTGCATGCGAGGGGAGAAGTGCAAAGTGCGGATCAAAGGAGAAAACAGAATAAATAATAAATACATAAATAATAAAGGCAACAAACAGTGGTAGAGCAGCCAGCAAGTGGCAAGTGCTGGGTTTAAGACAGCAGACAGGGCATGCCTGATAAGTGCAGAGAGAAAAAAAAACACACTTTACTCTTTCCAGTACCCTTTCTTCTCCTCACCTTTCTTCTCCCATTGGCAGTCTTCCTCTAACTAATCTTGACCTAGCTCCACCACCCAGGAAGAGTTACAAGCGTCAAAATAAATAACAAGGGGGCTATATCATGCCCCCTTTTCCTGTGTGGTTCCGCCGTGCCGAAAGGATGTCGACCACGCGTTATAAATGCCACATCATATCAAATCATGTTGGCCATGTTGCAGTTCATGTTAGAAAGCAGAGCTGTAAAAACGTTCATTGTAAGTTTCAGGGGAGAGGAGGTTTGTGTTCCCATAGAGCCCCTGTGCTGCACAGTTGTAAAAGTCTCTCTAGCATTGCTCTGTGGTTGCAGCCAAAGCGCAGCATGTGCTGCTGTTCTCTGTTGGTGTACCACATTGCTCACAGACATGTAGATAATTTGCAGCTTTGCTTGGCAGCTCATTCTCTCTTTCCGCAGATCGTAGAACTCTGAAGACTGGAGGCTCTGGTAGATTATAGTCTTGCAAACCTTAGTCTTACTCTTTTTCGCAAACTTGACAGTGACTTCAGAACAAGTTACTCACCATATCGACTACTTCTTAGTTCTTTACCCCTTTTCCCCTATATCTGAAGGATATCGTCCCTGAGAAGGGGATGGGAGCAGAGCTTAATGTGGTGGAGCAGCAAATGGATTAAAAACAACACATGGCTCATATGTTTTCCTGGCAAACATTGACCCCACCACCAGAGAGCAGCTCTTTGACGCTCATTAGTAGAAGAAAGGGTACTTTGAACTAGAAATAGAACAATCACCACAGGGAGGAAATTGTACTTACGTTAACATCCAGTCCCCTTTTCTCCATACTTACGAAGGTTCCTCAACACTCTAACAATCATGCAGATGGTCTTAATCAGAACTCAATACCAATTACCTATGAGCAGGATCTATCAAAAATGTTTCTGTTTGCATTATTAGGATTTCAGCCCTGGAACTTGTATCCAAAAATAATGTTTACAGCAAGTGTGTGAGGTAGTGTTAAGAAAGGAAGAAGGCAATGAATATGGCAAGGGAAATGTGCACGGAATCACACAGTGAACAACTTTGAATCTAACAACGTGCATACAATACCCAAGACTCGTGTATACTAAAACCCAGGAGTGCAAATAGAATGAAACAATAATACCAATATATGAAAAGGGATGTGGGGTAAGCACTTAGAACCTCCTTATGACTGAAAGGAAAGTTGGCAAACTCCTTACCCACTATGCTATTACAGATACTGACAGCGCTAAGCCCACGTAGAGGGCAAGCAAGGACAGGATCTGTGAGCTGACACTCTGGATGATACTGAATAAGGAACTTAGAAACAGTACTCACGAGGACCGGAAAGACCACTTGAATGTCAGTAAACCCACAAACCCAGATGATCAAACAGGGACCCTGAAGGCTATAACAGCAATGGGTGGAGGAAAACTAAATACATAAGACCCTAGTCAAGGGGCAAGTAGGAATAGTGATTATAGAATAGAGAGGAAAACAAAAGGCATTCACACTGGGACTAGTTACAACAGCACCCCACACCTAATAATCAAGGAGAAATAAATTCAGAAGTGCAATGGAAAACATGGAATGGATCCCAATAGAAAGTAAGGATCAGGAGCAGGGAAAATGAAATCACAAAAGGAAACCTTTCCCACCCATCCAAGGAGAAAAGGCAGGAAGCTGAATCTATAAAGGGAAAGACTAATGCATCAAGTTTTTCAGTAGCAAAGAACAGCTTCAAAGAAACCGAGAACACAGGCAAATTGGGCAGCATCAAAGGGTAAAGCACAGAGAAAGGCTGCCTGCAGACAGAGGAAGACAGAAAGGGAAATCCAGAAAGCAGAAATCAATTAAGCACATAAATTCAAAATCCAGGGCAGAGGAACAAGAAACAGGAACTAGGAACTAGGCACAAAAGCTAGGAACCAGGAACAAGGGACCAGTCACAACAGGAACACTGCAAGAATGACCAGCGCTGGACTGAAGTAAACTGAGGCTTTTAAAGCTGCTTAACGAGCACACCCCTCAGGTGTGCCGCCTGCTGCACCTGCAGCCACAGGTGTTGCCTATCCTCCATCCAACCTTGTCCTGCAAGGGAGTAGGTGAGGCAGTGAGCCAGGCATTCTGGGAAGCATAGTCATTAGATTAAAGTAGCATGCTGGCTGCCAAAAACCAGGAATGGATCCGGAAGGGAAGTAACTTGGAAAATAAGGTTTTAGCGTTCCCAATTCATCACAGCACTGTAGCATAAGGTTCGGAGGAAATGTCCAGTAGGGAAAAAACCCTAAAACATGCCCCCAAGTGACGGGAACGGGAGCGAGCCGTGACACTATACCCCCTCCCACGGCCGACTCCAGGCGGCCATCACCCGCACAAAACATCTTCCTTCCATGACAGGAGCGCTTTGTCTTCGGAGGTGGCACTGACGGAAACGATGACCCGTGGGCAAAAGCAGAGGGACTGGAATGAATAGAATCAGGCCGCAGTCTAGAAGAGCCATAGGCAGGTTTTCGGTGAGGAAGAGACTCATGGGTCGAAGAAAGGCATGAAGGACTTGCAGGACCCGAAGCAGAGTTGGAAGGTCCAGGAAGCTCAGTCTCTGGGAGCGAACACTCATACATCATTGAGGAGGAAGGCAGGCTGGTGCAACATGCTTTAGACAATGGTAGATGCTCTGGTAGCCTCCCTGCCGAGAGCGGTCACACAGGAGGTGAGAAAATAGCAGGTTTCAGGAAATGTTCATGTTCAGAAAAAGAAGGTGGCGGCCGAGGTAGAGGTTCGGATCTTCTCCCATCATCCATCTGGTTAAAGGCCTGTGGTTGAGGGTGACCAAGGTTCGACTGCATCTGTTCCACACCTTGGGGGCCTGGACGTCCAATGGGTTGTACAAGGCTGGCACTCCTGGTGTCAGTCATGTAGCCACCTTGTTGCACGTGGGATACAACCGCAGGGACGTTTGGCATACCGATAGGAGTGATAGACGCAGTACTTGGTACATCAGGCACACTCGCAGCAGGAGCAATAACAGGCACATCTTGAACTGCAGCAGTCATACCCTTCCTTTGGCTACTAGCACCCGGATGGTGCAGCAGCTGGGGGGCCGTGCCCGTCCCCTCCCTCAGGCTCATGTGGGATCCGGCAACAAAAAAGCTATCAAGCGGCTGATCCAAACCGGCCCCCAAATGCGAACCGTCCAGCCCGTTATCCTGGTCGGCATTGTGCTTGCTTAATGGACCTGATTGTGTGTGGCTGTGTGGCCATATCAGCTGTCTGGTTCAGACACGTTCAATGATGCATATGTCTGGACAAATCCACTTGTGCTATGTATGCTGTTCTGACCCAAGCTACTCCTCACTGATGAGGCCCAACAGGGCCAAAACATGTTTGGAGATGCTTGTGGTCTGGTGCAGAAGGGATGTGACCTAGCAGTTAGGGCTTTACTGTCCCTTTTGGGGTGGGACCAAGCCTGATTTACATATGGTCTTTCCCCCTTTCCCATAACTCTTCCCATCTGCACCTCGTCCGCATGCTGCCTGGCAAGGCAGTAGTGGCCGGTAAACGTGTGGGGCACTGACCATGCCGCAGCCTGGCATATGTCCGTTAGCGGAATTCCTGCCCATAATGCTGCTGAGGAGGACGTTGATCTCGTAGAATGGGCTCTAGGATGTCCTTGCAGCGGCCTTCCGGCCTTGGAGTGGCAAAACTCAATCGTCGATGAGACCCATCGAGCCAATCCTTGCTTAGAGATTGCTTTCCCTCTCGTCGACGGACCATATGCGATGAACAGTTGTCGAGTAGACCTGAGTTCCTGTGTGCGATGTAGGTAAAATTTCAGGGCCCTCTTAACATCCAAGGTATGCAGAGCTTTTTCTGCTGTCGATGATGGGGTCGCGAAGAAAGTAGGGAGAACAATGGACGAGTGTTTGTGATACATTGTAGGAACTTTTGGGACGAACGTAGGATTAGTTGCCAGGACCACCTTGTCTTTAAAGAATCTTAGGTATGGCGGGTCTACGACCAACGCTTGTAGTTCCGAGATTCTCCTAGCTGATGTGATAGCAATTAAGAATGCCAACTTCCACGATATGAATTTCATGTCCGACGTGGCCATAGGCTCAAAGGGTGGTTTCATTAGGCCTGCCAACACTATGTTGAGACTCCATGTTGGTGGGAAACGTTTTACCGGGGGAAAATTTCGAAATAAACCCCTCATGAAGTGTTTCACGAGTCTGTCGCTGAATAGAGGAGGCGACTTTCTCTTCCTCGTGAACCTAGAGATGGCCGCCAGGTGCACCTTTATCGATGTGAAAGATAAACCCCCCTCCGCCAGGAGAAGCAGGTAAGGTAGAACTTGCTCCGGAGTCACCTTCAGCGGCTGTAGGCCTTGTTGTCCTCGACACCATTCACAGAACCTCCGCCACTTATAGATGTAAGATTTGTTGGTAAAAGGGGCCCGAGCCGCCTGCATAATTTTCTGACAATCCTCCGAAACGTCTAAGGCACCAAACTCCGAAAAGTCAGGAGCCAGGCTGTAAGGTTGAGACTGTCCGGGTCGTGATGCCACACCATGCCTTTGTCCCGGGACAGTAGGTTCGGGACTCTCGAAAACGCTATTGGATGTTCCAGCGACAGGTGAAGCAGGTCGGAAAACCACGGTTGCCGCGGCCAGTACGGTGCCACTAGAATTACCCGGCAACTGTATCTGCGTATCCACTGTACTGTCCTCCGTATGAGGGGAAACGGAGGAAAAGCATAAAGGAACATGTCCGTCCATGGGAAGGAGAATGCCTCCCCCATTGAGCCCTCCTGAGGCCATCTGCTTGCGAATTGCTTGCATTTCTTGTTTTCCTTGGTTGCGAAAACGTCCAGTGGGGGGTGACCCCATTTCTCGAAAACTTTCATCAGCTGAACTATGTCCATTTCCCATTCGTGTTTCTGGGCCATCCTTCTGCTGAGGGAATCTGCTTGTGAATTTCTCACTCCCGGGAGATGGTGAGCCACGATGGAAACCTCGTGCTTTAATGCCCAATGCCATGTTTTCTGGGCCTCTATGGAAAGAGTCCTTGATCGCGTCCCTCTTTGTTTTCTCAAATAAAACATGGCTGTCGTATTGTCCGTCAGCACTCGTACTCTCGTTCCCTTGATGTGTGGTAGGAATGCCTTCAAAGCCCATCGTACTGCTCTGAGCTCTAACACGTTTATGTGTAGGAGTGACTCCGTTTGAGACCAACGACCTTGCGTTTGAAGAGTACCCCTGTGAGCTCCCCATCCGGTTAGGGACGCATCCGTGACTATGGTTCGCTGGAACTCCGGTTCCTGTAGGGGTACACCGTTGTTCAGATTGTGGAAACTCTGCCACCACTGAAGGGTCCGAAGCAGCTTGTCGTCGTTGATGGTTATCTTGTCTGACCACGATCCTTGGGCCTGTGTCCATCGGTCCGTGAGGAATTCCTGGACTGGCCTCATGAATAGGCGACAGTTTGCCACCAGATGGATGCAGGATGCCATGGCTCCTAGGACCGAAACGTATTTCCTCACTGAGAGCCTGGTGGTTCGTCGTAGTCGGCTTGCCAGCTGATTGAGTTTTGAGGTTCTGTCGAGGGAAGGCTTCACTAGCCCCGACTGGGTCTCGAACTGTGCCCCCAGGACACCAACATTCTCGATGGCCGCAGAGAGGATTTTTCGAAGTATATGGCAAATCCCAGCTGTTGTAGAAGCTGCATGGTGGCTTGCAAACTTGTGTTGGTCGACGCTGGGGAGGATCCCCTTACCAGCCAGTCGTCGAGGTATGGGTATATGTGGTGGCCTTGCTTCCTTACCCAGGCCGCTACTGGGGCCAGGCATTTCGTGAACGTTCTGGGGGAGGTCTTGAGCCCAAAGGGAAGAACCGTGAACTGGTAGTGAGTCCGCCCTATTACAAACCTCAGGAACTTCCTGTGTTTCCGAAACATTGGAATATGGAAATACGCGTCCTGTAAATCCAGGGATGCTAGAAAATCCCCTTCTTGAACGGCTCGGATCACTTCTTGCAGCGTGAGCATTTTGAATTTCAGGCTCTTTAAAGACTTGTTGAGATCGCGTAAGTCTAAAATGGGACGCCATTTGCCGTTCGGCTTTTTTACGACGAAGTATCTTGAGTAGACTCCTTGACCTTTCTGTGATGTTGGAACTAATTCTATCACACCCTTTGCTAACATGAGTGTTACCTCTTGTTGCAGTATCCTCAGAAGGGAATGAGCGGTGAACGCAGGTGGAATGTGCGGAGGGCTGTGCTTGAATTGTAGAGAGTGCCCGTTCCTTATAGTGTCTAGCACCCATTGATCCGTCGTTATTCGTTCCCATTCGTCGACATAGGCTGATACTCTTCCCCCCAGAACGCTGTGTTGTTCGTCATTGCTGATCTTTATTTTGCTTGTCTCTCAACGACGAGGGATAGGATGGTCTCTTCCTGGACGTCTGGAAGTTCCGGCGTCGGTTTGCAGTTTGGGAAGCACGCCTGTATCCCTGGGAGGGGTAAGCCGACCTACCAAAGGATCTGTCTCCCGACACAGAGAATCTGGAATTACCTGAAGCCCCTCTAAAGGGACGAAAAGACTTGTAGCTTCGGCCACTCTGGAGGGCACCCAATGAACGTGCCGTGTCCGAGTCCTCTTTCATTCCCTTTAGGGCCTCGTCTACCTTCTCTCGGAATAGAAGGTCTCCCTCAAAGGGCATATCTAGTACTTTGTATTGTACCTCTGGTCTGAAGTAGGTACACTTAAGCCATGACTGTCGTCGTAATACGACCCCATTATTTACTTGCTTGAAGCCCGACTCAGCGAGGTCAACCACGATGTTTATTGCGTGATTGGAGGCTTCCTCAACTTCTCGGACAAGTAACATCGCTGCCTTCCTGTGTTCTTCCGGAAGATGATCCAGCAACGGCGCTAGTCTGTGCCACATTTATCTGTCATATCTGGCTACAATAGCCAGAGAGTTTGCGGCCTTTACTGTAGTTGCTCCCACAGATAGCACTTTTTTGCCAAAGGCATCCTGACGTCTTGCCTCGTTTTCAGGCGGAGTCGTGCACCTGTGTTGGGCCTTCGCCTTCCTCGCCGCTGCCGCCGACATCACCGAATCAGGCGTTGGTTGGGAGGATAAACACTTGGGGGTAGACTCTGGAGCCTTAAACTTTTTCTCAAGGCGTCCTTTCACTGCCGGCTCTGAAAAGGGGTGACGCATTGTCTGCAAACCCTGCTTCCACACGTGGTCTAGTATGGGTATTGAGAACACTGACCTCCTTCTCTTACCCATGTGGTCGAACAAAAAACAGTCCTTTTTCTGTTCTTCCTGGGACAAACCAAATTCCTTACACGCCTTCTCCATCATAGAATGGAATGATGCAATGTCGTCCGGGGGGACGGGTGAGCTGGGCTTCTTGGGGTTTCTAACTCCACCTCTGACTCCCAGGTTGGATCCCTGGAGAGGGATGATGAGATATCCGACATGGCTCCCCTGTCAGACTCCGAATCTGGCACCTCACCTTCCTCTTGGGGTGCCAGTGGTGCTGAGATTGGCGTGCGTAAGTGCGTCGGTGGACGGGACGGGCCCGGCTCGTCGACGGGTGACTGTGGCAGGTTTACCTGAGGTAGTCTCTGGTCCAACGACTGTACTAAAGACTGAAGCGTGGACAGAATCTCCAACGACAAAACGGATTGAGGATTGAGAAGAGGGGCAGACACCGGAATTCCGGATCCCCTCGTCGACGACTTGTCAACCACTCGTAGCCCGAGGTCTGCCGGGCCAGCTATTCTCCCGCTCACGTCCTCCCCCAAGGACAGCGACAGAGCCTGTTCCTGCAGTAAAGTATCCAGGGGGATCGGATCAAAAACTTCAGGCCTCCAGGCTTCCTGTAGAACCTCCGTTGACGAGGCCACCGTCACAGTCGTTGTCAGTGGGACGGTGGGTACCACATGCGTCAGTGGCAGGGTGGAGGCCGATGATTGGACCGCCGTCGACGACGGTGGCTTAGCAGGTGGTTTAGGCGGTCCCGCCTTTTCCACACTTGGCCTGCCTTTACTGGACTCTCGACTCGTGGTTGATCTATGGTGATCACCCGAGGAAGATTTCGGCCTTTCCTTGTCATGCTTTTTTGATGAAGATGACGATTTTTTCGACGAGGATTCTCTAGCTGAATGACTCCGAGATGACTCTTTCTCCGTCGGTCGAGATTTCTTCGCCGGTGGTTCCGACGAGGCAGCGCGGTGTGATGTTTTCGCCGATTGTGTGGAGCCTACCTCCGAAGGGGGGTATGCCCCCGCTCCATCATTCAACCATGTCACTAGCCGCCGATTTCGGTCTCTGAGGGTCTTTTGAGAAAACCCTTTGCATATGTTGCAGTTATCAGCCGAATGATGAGGGTGGAGACAGTATATACAATCCATAATCCATATGTCCGTCCCCCCCGTAAACTTTTTTCAAGCCGCACGTTGCGCACGGACGGAACAGCGCTTTTCCTGACATGGAGGAAAATTTCCCTTAACTCCAACTCCAGGTACACAACCTTGTACAAAATAGTAAGACGACGCGAGGAGATCCCACTACTTTGGAGACGGTTGAAATCTGAAGGGGAGCCGCGGGGGCGGGCCTCTTATACTGGGACGGCCTACGGAGCGTGCGTAGGCGGGTCCTAAAAGGACATAGATAGGACACAAAAGTGTCGGAAGTTTTCCTATAGGAAAAGGCTATATATGTGTACCGAGGGGTCTCAGTCTGACGACGGGGAATGTTCTAAGCATGTGAATCCATGAAAGATCCAATGCTGGAGAAATGTTGTGCATGGAGTCTCTCGCTTAATGGCACATGGGATAGAACGCCAGTGTAGGAGGATGTCAGTGGTCATTGCTGCCTTCCCTGTTGCTGTTACAAAGAGACTCATTGGAAGTCGCACATGGAACAATAATAGTGAGGTGCAAACCCCTGAGCAGCGCCATGCCTCACCAATCTGGACAAGTAGTCTCTCCACAGGCCGGAGCCTCCAGTGAATGGACCTCACATGCTTCTTATACATATGGTTCAAGGAGCAAGCAGGGCTGCTGTTAAGTAGCGGTGCTGAGGAAACACGAAAGGACCTTTTAGCATCAGAGATTGCACTCACCCTACCCTTAAGCGATCGCAGGGAGAGCAGACCTACTGGGATGGACAGCACCAGATGGCAACACCACTAATGGAGGTAGTTCTTGATCAGTAACAGAAGTTTGTTTCAGGATCGGAAGGACACACACCAAGCCGTGTTAGCTGTAGAAACAGGGAAAATGAGAAAGCAAAGAAAGACCCCAAAAGACCCCCCACTTTGTTGAGAAAGGAAAGAACCTTCTCTTGTGGAACTAAAGGTTCAGGAAGTCATGTGCAAGGGAGGGCCCTGGAGACCAGCAACTCTTGGCTGTGGACAGGAAACTTGATTTCAAGACTTAAACACAGGATAGGTACATAGAAAAGGACTAACTCTAAACCACATTCATCCAAATATAACATGTCAAATGTCAGAAAAAGGACAGAAAGGGTTAAGCATTGTGTCTAACATGAGAAAAGGAGGCCACGTGTGATAGAAGTGGCTGCTTGAGCAAACCCGAGTACAGCAAAAATAAAAAAGAGTGGGGTGCCAGGCATGACAGTAGGGGCGTCCGCATATGCTGGGAGCATTCATCGGAACCGGCGTGTGTCGTGGAGCAAAGGTAAGTAGGGGGAGAATGGAGCCCGAGTCCTTGAGGTGCCAGTGGGAGCCGGTTGAACAGATCTTTGGCGGAAAGGCAGAGGTGACAGTGGGCTCGAGGGGGTCTGTGGCCTGTCGCAGAGCTCTGTAGACCGAAGGAAGTGTAATGGAAGACAAGAGCTCTTGCTCCTCCCTGGGGCTCGCTGTCACGATTTTCCACCAATGGTCTTTGTGTTTGACATGGACTGTACGGACTGTACGCTCTAGTCATTATCCTTGTTCTGCGGGTATCAGACCTGCTTCCGGTTTTCACAGACATAACATAGGACGCTGTATCAGGATCTTTGCGTCTCAACGCTAGGTTGGTACCTAGCTCAGCGCTTCTGCTTTGGTTCCCTTTTTCCTTGTTTCTTCCCTAGATCCTGTTTTATTTGCTGATTCTCCTTTCTACCAGGCTTCCCTTGTTCTTGTACTCTCTCTGGTGATTCCCCGTTCTTGTTCCTGCTTTGTATTTCTATCTAAGATCGTTGTTTCGTTCTCCCCTGTTCCCCTCCCTTGCCTTGTCGCGCTCTGAAACAGCTGTGTATGAGCGCGATATAAATAAAATATCATATCATATCTCATTACCTCAGCATTCAAGTACCCTCTGCAATTGATCTAGCAGGGTTTTCCCTCCATTTTGAGGGTTTTTCTTCTGCTTACTGGCAATTTTCTCCGGTAGTCAGCTGGCCTGGGTTATCGGTCCAACAGGCAGGGTGGCGTCCGGAGGGTCTCGCCCTTATCTTCACGAAACCTGCTCACGTCACAAAGGCTGACGCAGCCAGTCTGCAGTCACTTTGTCTTGCAAAAAGTCACAGGTGAGCACAAACATTGACACCCTCTTGAGTTTGCCTGGGCAGAAGCATATCAGCAGCACTCCGGTCAAGGTGCTGGACAGAAGTCTGCACACCGGAGTGTGCGCGTGGTGCTTGCAAGGCAGAGGACACAGGAAGCAACTGAGACCATGTCAGAGACATTAACAGCGTGCAAAGTCCTTAACACTATAGCAACTCTGTGGTGCTATTGAAAGTGCAAGCCTTGTCTCTTCTACACCAACAGATAGGTGTGTGGCAAGCATACCATGGCAAAGATTGCTCGGCAACACTTCCCAGCACTCACCACTTGTCGCACATGGATGGGCAAAGTGCTCACAGAAATAGGGACTCATGAACACATGTATTTCTGGATGGGGTTGTAAAGAAAGGTTGGGCTCTTTATTAGTCAAATTTTCAAATAACACAAAATGCAGGCTTTAATACCTTTTAATTAACTTACTGAAAATATTATGCAGAGATGGAGCAATGTATGCAGACTTCTTCATCAGATGGTGCAAAGTGAAATGACTGGCAACGCTAAACCCATATGCCAATTTATTCTCAAAGTGAAAAAAAGCAATCTAAACATTATTGGCTGAAGGAGCAGAATGCATGGAATGCAGGTCTGAAACTGCTGTGTTATCTAAAAGACCATTTACTCATCGAAGCAGGGAACACATAACGGTTAGAAAAACCTACGTGTTAGATGAGAGTCACATTTCATTCAAACACATTTTGTTCACTTTTAACTCTTGCACGTAATATGTTTTCAAAGCTAGGCAGAGGCAGTCTCAAAGTGGGCTAGAGTAATTACCTAAAATGAATGATGTAATTTTAAAAACATATTAAGTGAAATGTTTAAAGACACAAAATTGGAAAGCTGGGTCAGTATAACATTTCAATGTAAAATATTCTAAAGGTTTTTTTGCAGTTTCTATGTAGTGACAGGACATTGTGGTAATTTCAATACAGCTGAAAAGGATTCATGTCTGGTATATAATGTGACACTACAAAATATTTCCTTTGAGGTTTAACTGTTGCAATTTCTAATGTTACCTCAAGTTTCATAATGGATTCCTGGCTTGCACACAGTATGGAAAATACAAAATACGTTGCTCATTTTTAGTTTGGGCTATTAGGTGTAGCTTGCACAACTGCACAGCTGCTAGCGCTATCCACAGTCTGTGTTTTGTTACATCGGATCCCTGATAGGTATTTCTACTTGGACATACCCAGATAGTCGCGATTAGCAGCAAATTAGTGCTAGAACGTTCCTTGCTATAGTTCTTCATAGGAATTTCCAGAGGTGTAGGATTAGCAAGTGTCGGTAGACCCTGGTTTGATAGCGTAGTGCATATTTGCAGATAAGTTATCAAGTTTATAAGTGTTGAATTAGTGTGTGGGTTTCTCGTTCTGCTAGATGGATTACCGAAGGGAGGTTCTGTTATATACATTCAATGGCAAGAGTAGTTGGCAGCTTAACTATTGGACGGCTCTCCGATGTCTAGCTCTGCTATGGGATTTCCAGGTGCGTAGCGTTAGCAGGCAAGTGCCTTCTAGGGTTGACTGTGTGGTGTATTATTGCATGGCCTTGATCAAGCTTAAGAGTGTTGGTCCTTGGGTTACGAGTCTAGCACAATCGCCCCTAGTTAATGGCGATAGCTAGCATTAGGCATTAGTATGTTCCGAGTTCCTGCGGGTGAGGTGATGAATACATTCTTTCAGGTGCAGAATTCTGTCAAGGTGGCACTACGATTTGGGATTCACATCTGAGCAGAGGGCCTAGGTATGATACGATAGTTTATTTATATAGCGCCTATACACAATGTGTTTCAAAAAGCTTCAAGGCAAGGGAGGGAACAAGGGAAAATACAATGACATTCTTACAGGCGATGAACAGTAAGGATGTGAAATTAACTATCATACTCGGCCTGACGACATTTCAGATAGTGCAAGAGCTAAGACATAGATAAGGAAGGGAGGGGGAGAGTGGGAAGGAACTGGAAACAGACAGGCGACTACTGTACTAGGCCTGACATTTCTGGTGCAGCGGGAGAAAAACAAAAGGTGAGGGAGAGGGGTGCAGAAAGGGAGGGGAGGAACAAAACAAGCGATACTAGGCCTCACAACTTTCAGATAGTACTGTATGGGGGATGGGCAATTAAAGGGAGGGGGGAGGAGACAGACAAGGTTGCTATCATACTAGGTCCTGGGACAATTCTGATAGAGTAAGTGCATAGATGAAAGTAAGTGGAGGAGGGGAGGACATAGGAAAAGGGAGAAAGGGAGAGGCGGAGATAACAAAGTAAGCAGTCAAAAAGAGTGGAGAAGCAAGAAGGGAGAGCGAATACAATTGCTGAAGTCAGTAGTAACACATAATGATACAATATGAAGATGGGAACAGCATGATTCAGGGCCACCATGAGTACAAGATGCAAGGAAGTCCAGAATGAGAGTTGACAAAGGGTGACGGTAGTGGAGTTGGAGATCGCCAGCCCTGATGGTCTATGATAGGGTCCGTAGTCAGTGGAGTGCCACGCCAGGTGCTGGCCTAGGTGGTAGGTCGGGTGGTTAGGCGAAGAGCCAGCTTTTGAGTGCCTTCCGGAACGCAATGTAGTTTTCGCTGTGTCTAATGCGCGGGGGGGGCATTGAATTCCACAAGGTTGGTGCCAGGGTGAGAAAGCTGAACCTCCAATCCTGGTTGAATTGGAGGTGGGGACCACTAGGAGGAGGGCAGTGCTTGATCTAAGGATGCGGGTCGGGGGGTAGGGCATGATCTTGTCTTGTAGGAATTTGGTGCCTGCTTTGTGCACCACTCAGTGGGTAATACAAAGGAATTTGAAGGTGGCCCTGCGGCCAATTGGGAGCCAGTGTAGGGTGCTGAGGGCCGGTGAGATGTGGTGCCTTCGTCCCAATGCGAGAAGTAGTCTGGCGGCAGAGTTCTGTACTCTTTGGAGTTTGTTTAACTGATAGGGCGGTGCACCCAGGTAGCGGGAGTTTGCATAGTCAAGTCTGGATATGACAAAGGACATAACTGCAGCCAGTCTTTTTGGGTAGGTATGGTAAGGGAAGATACGCTTCAGGAGCATAAGGTGGAAATGGCAGGCTTTGGATGTATTGTTGATGTGGTGAGATAGAGTTAGGTCCGAGTCCATTTTGCAGCCAAGGTTTTTTACAGCGGAGGTGGTTGTGGGTGGGAGGCCGAGTGCGAGCGGCCAGGCAGTCAAATAGGGGAATAGGGCAGATTTTCTGCGTGCCATGATCTCTGTTTTACTTGGGTTCAGAAGGAGTTGATTGGTCGTCATCCAGTGGTCAAAGTCTGAGAGACCAGCTGTTAAGTGTGGGCTGGGTTCTGAGGTCGATTTGAGAATTCTCAAGACGATTTGTGTGTCATCCGCATAGTTGTAGCAAGTGAGGCTGTGTAAGCGGATGATCGGGGGAGATTGGGTTAGGTAAAGGTTGAAGAGAAGGGGAGAGAGGCAGGTGCCTTATGCTGTGTTTACTGGGCATGCAGTGGAGAGAAAAGGGGGAGGAGGGGGATTTGCTGTCTATTAGAGACGAATGACACGTTCCAGGAGAGAGCTGAATCACCTATCCTAAAGAGGGCAGTCTGTCAAGGATGATGGTGTGGTTGATGGTGTCAAACGCTGCAGAGGTTAAGAAGAATAAGAGCTGTGCATCCTTCGGAGTCTGCTGTCACTTTGAGGTCATCCCAGATAGAGCTCAGCGTGGTTTCTGTTCTGTGGCGTGGACAGAAGTCTGATTGCGTGGGTCTAGGAGTTTGTTAGATTCCACGAAAGCATTGAGCTGTTAGTAAGCAGTGCGATCGAGACGTTTTGCCAGGAATCTGGTGTTGGAGATTGGCCTGTAGTTGATTGGTTGTCGAGGGATTCTTTTTTAAGCAGAGGTTTGACATGTGCAGTTTTGAAGACTTCTGGGAAAGTGCCAGAGGAGAGGGAGTCATTGAGAATGGATCTCGCCAGTTATCCTCCACAGGTGGGGGTGAAGATTTCTTTGAGGAGCGAGGCGGGACAAGGAACAAGCAGTGAGCCAGAGGGTTAGCTGAACGATAGTAGATTCGCAAACACCTCGCTCGAGATGGGGTTGAAAGAGCTGAAACCGGGGTTCTCTGGAGTGAGGGCAGAGGGGTAAGGTCTAGCAGTGTAGAGTGCGTGGACAAAAGGGTGAGTTTAGCTTGATGGCGGCCGTCCTGTCTAGGGATGTTTTGTGGAAGTATTCAGACATGGAATTGCAGTGTGTTTGTGAGGAGGCAGTCGTAGTGCGGTGCATGGCGGGTTCAGGAATACAGTGATGATCCTGTCGAGCTTTCTACTGCAGCTCTTGCAGTTAAGGATCCTTTCATGGTAGTAGGCTTTTTTGACCTTCTGGATCTCTGATTTGTAGTTTCTGTGGTGGTGGGCTAGTACTGATTTATTATGCGGTGTTCTGGAGGCTTGCTATTTTTTCAGGAGGGGGTTAAACCATTTGGGTGTGGTTCCATTGCCGGAGGAAGTGGACTTGGAAGGAGTTATGGGAATGAGACAGTCGTTTAGCCAGGAGTCGAAGAGTTCTATGGGAACAAGTCTAGTTGTGGTTGGGAGTGACTGGAGGATGCTTAGTAGTGCCTCAGCCAGGTCCGGTAGTACCTTGACCTTGTTCCAGCACTTGAACTGAGATGTAGGGGTAGAGGATGGCTTGGGGGCATGGGATACTTACCTGGTAACAAAAATGTTACCAGGTAAGTAAGAAAGGGGATACATTGTATCCCCCAGCACTCCACAAAAGGTGGAGTGTGCTGGCTCACTTGTACAAAATGTAAAGGGTATGAAAATCCCTCTTTACTACTTGGGAACAGTAGTTCACCCAAGAACCTGAAAGAGAAAATAACAGGGGAGCCCAAAGGTACAACCCAGCCTAAGCCCCAAAGTTATAGGAAACTATGACTCCAATCACACACTATGGAGAGATATAAAAAGGTCACCCATAAAAACAGTAAAAGACTAGGGGAAAAAGATTCTCCCTCACCCAGCGACAAGGTCAAATTATTACCAAGCCCAAACAAAATGTTCTGGGGTTGATACAGGTCAGAAAGATTTATCACAAATGTGAAAGTCTTACCTTACAGACACAAAGACTACAACAGAGACCAAAAGTATGCTATTAATGCTGAGAAGTATCTAAAGAAATAATGATTAGAACTAATGAAGGGACAATTTACCTTACTAGGTCTGTATATAAGACACTTCAGCAGGTGTTTATGACGAATCTTTGTAGGTTTTTAGCCCTGCATCTGCATTGTGTATTATCAAACTCTATTCCATTTCATAAGTGTAAGTGACATGGAATTACTTTAATGAGAAATGGTAGATGGACACCTCATTAGTTCTAATCATTAATTATTTAGATACCTCTCAGCATTAATAGCATACTTTTGGTCTTTGTGCAGTCTGGGTGCTAAGGAGATTTACTTTTGCCTCTTTGCGATTCCGAAAAAAGACAAGGAGGTTTTGAGGGCGATCTCTGTGATCAAGACATTACTCCTAATAGAGGTTTAAGGTTGTCACCCTAGCAAAGATTCTGTCTGAAGATTCTGGCGGTGGAGTAGATGTGTGCTCTGTATCCCCAAGATGCATACATGTTAGTTCCAAATCTGACTCACCTCATTACAGAGTCCTCAGGTTCTCCATTGGTCCCCAATTATTTCAGTTAAGTTCTCCACTTTGGTCCTCTTTCGACCTTCCTCTATAGTCATCACTGAAAGCAATTTGAAGACCTACTTCTTAGAAATGATGAAAGTTGTTGGGGAAGAGCATTGGGGTGTGGGGAGCAAGGAAGGCCTACATCCTCCCTCAACCAAAGAGATAGCCTATGCGTCCTGCAATATCTTCAATCAAGCTTGCTAGTAAAGGCGAATTCTGCCTCCAACAGGAGTGTCATGACAATGGGTCATGCACACATCAATTTTTCTCTTTGTTGGCAGAGGTAGCTAAGGGTGTTAAAAAATAGTATACTGTCACAGCTATTTAAAAAAGAAACGCATTGTGCATTTACTCCACTATGCTTTCCACGGCCTTGCTGGCCCCCTGCTCTCCCCTGCCTACAGTCTCCACCCTGCAGCACAACAGGGATTCTGATTAGCTCCCTCGTTTGCCAATCAAGTTCGCCAGCAGGTGTGAGCCGGCCCTTCCTCTAAGGCCCTTTATTCAAGGCCCTTGTCTGTCCCTCACCACTCCACTTTGCTTTCCCCGGCCTTGCTGGCCCCTGCTCTCCCCTGCCTTCAGTCTCCACCCCGCAACACAACCCTGAACTGAGCCTTGTGGCGAGCTGACGCCGACCATCTCCTGCTGCAGTCTGTTTTTGCAGGTGAGCCCACGCGGCACTCCCATGGCAGTGCTCATGCACCATGATCATCTGGAGCACACACACACACCAGCAGCGTGTGCACACTGGCCTTATTATCTGCGGCATACTTTATTCTATACAAATGGCCGCCGCTTTTGTCCCGGGGCTCTGGAGGGCCTCAGAGCGTTGCCGTGGAGACGGCACAACAACAAGGATTCTTATTGGCTCCCTCGTTCTCTCCTTTGCCTATTAAGTTCACTGGCAGGCGTGAGCCGGCCCTTCCTCTAAGGCCCTTTATCCAAGGCCCCTGTCTGTCCCTTTCCTGGCTTGGCTGGTCTGGTTGGGCCCCCCTCCTTTCTCTCTCACCACCCCACTACTTCCCTGCTTTACATTTGGTCTTCGGTTTGGAGTCCACCACCACCCAGCCAGCATTCATGGTTCTCCTGCAGTCATCCCCGTGAGTAGCCTACACATCTCTCCACGCGTCACCAAGATTCTGATCTGTAGCCACTGTTGACTCATGTGATTTTTAGTGTACCCGCCTAAAATTGAATCTAGGTGTTTTCCAGCAGCCATTCTCTGAGCATGGTTGTGTAGAGTGTTCCCTCTCCTCCCCGCCAAACTCATCTCTCCTTCTTTAGTCTTTCACACTTATTTTGTGTTCTTGTGCGTCTTACCCCAAACTTCCCACCTCCTCTCCTCCTTCTTCATGTTTAGCTCTTACATTTTGTAACTGCTGTCAGGCACGTGGAATAATCTTGTCATATCTTGTAACAGTATTGTATTCCTCCTGTATTATGTTGTACCTCTAAACGCATTGCACTTGTCCATTCTGAATGTACCAATTCTTAGTAAGAATGTTAATCCTTGTAGCCGTCGCCCTACCTGCGTTGGGGCGCTTTGAAACACTTGTGTATGGGTGCTATATAAATGACCAATAAATAAATAAACTATAGTTTAAAAGTACAAAAACTGTTTTCAATTAATTGTCACATTAAAACAATAACAAAGTATTACAAAAACTGTAGTTATACAAGCATAAAAACAGATGCAATAAAATAATCTGCCGCAATGATCAAAGAATTCCAGTACCCATTCAAAATACGGTGCTAGAGTTCTATTGTGTTAGGGATGTTAATTCATGAACAAATTACCGAAAAGTTACAATTCTCAGATTATACAGATGTATACATTCCAGGGACTGATGTTCCAATGTCCCTACTTTGTTAAATATGAAGGTATAGTCTACAAAAACGGAAGTGGTATTGTACTTTCGATCTATTACCAACTATTTTGTGTGCCAGATGTCCATTTAGCCTGATTCTCTGAAAATTGGCTTGAATCAACTTTGAGGGTCATTTGATTACATAGGGCGGTATGGTGTATTGTTTCTTTTCTTCCAAGACCAAGTTACGGTATAGTTTAAATGATGACACCAAATTCCAAGTTGAGCACCAGTCCACATCCCACAGTGCTTGCCTAACCATCATGGGATCTATTACAAAGGTGTCTCTAGACAAGTTAATGTCTGACAAGATGTATTTGCAGGACTTTACCCAATTCATTAAAATCTGTGAATCACTATTTGTAACTGAATTTTGGAGTAAGGAAAACAAGGAATTAACTGGACAATCTCAAATTTACCAAAAAGGAGTATATTTTGCCACTTAGTCTTGGCCACCAAGGTTGTAAGACCCAACTGAAATCTGATGACAGCACAAAGGGTGAAACTGGGAACGGCCGGGACCTTCCTCCAAATAAAGCCCTCTAGAAACACTTGTGTACAGGCTCGTTATTAATGACTTATATCATATCATAAACGGTCCAAAAGAAATGGTTTCAAAGGAAGAAATTCACACTATAGAGCAAAGACAATGTCACCTTAGATTTAGAAAAATGTATTACTGGACGGGCCAAAAATCGTCCATACTTACAAACAAGCATTGTCATTTGACACAGATTTTTATATATATCGCTTATGTTGGGTTTAGAGCAAACTCAAAAACCTAAATAGGTGAATTAATTGACCGTCTTCAATCTAGAAGGGTCCATCTACCAGTAAAAAGACCAAGGCTTCTTAGCACTGGAGATCTTATTACGTGTTTATAACTAAGTCACTGGAATTGCAGTAGTCCTCATAATTATTAATGGCTCTTTGAAGGCCAGTATGCGTTCTATCTCAAAGTATAAAATCATCTGCATTTGCTAAAAACATCAACAGAATAGTCATTATTTTCAGAGGATAATAACTGGCTTCTGACAAATGGCAGTACAAATCTGAAATATAAAGATTAAACAGTGCAGGCACCAACATGCACCCCTGGTGCCAACATGCAACCCTGGCAGAGCCCGTCAAACGCAGATATTTCTTCTGTCATCTTCCCAGATATTTCCAATCGGACCATAAGGGACGAGTTTGCATGCAAATTAATTAATATGTTTAGAAGGTAATCAGGCCTTTGCCAAAGATTATGTTTTTCCCATAATTTAAGTCTGTTAACTTTGTCAAAGGCATTTGACAAATCAACAAATGCCATATATAACTGTATGCGCTTCTCAAGAGATTGGCAAATCAGGAAAGTTAAAAGTAGGCCATTAATCGAAGTTCCCACCCCTTTTTGAAAACCTGATTGGTAAATATCCATTTTACCAGCAGCAGTAGCCGTAACCAGTATCTGTTTGTGTAGTAGGGAGGACATTTTGTTTTTTACTTCTGGTATCCAAAAGGGAAATTGGTCAATAGTTCAACAAAGATAGCAGGCGCCCCTCTCTCGGAAGAACAAGGCATGATAACCTGTTCAGTGGTTGTTAACCACATTGAGTGTTTGCAGCCATCTGCGTTTTGCTCACTGTACCTTTCACAGATGGGAAAAATCCATTTGCATATCAGTCTTTGTCCCGCCCACATGGGTAGTCCATCAACAAAATGCTATGGCAATTCCTCTCTGAACAAGAGTACCAACAGCAACCCCATACACGTGTTTCAGCCTTGTTGGGCATCATCAGTGAGGTGAAGCTGAGCTGCTCTAAGCACAGTGAGCAGGGAGTCCATGTCTGGTTGCCCCCAAGTAACCTAGGGTGACCAACCCCAAGTTCCTTCAAAGAATTCAACAAAGGTAGCAGACGCCCCTCTCTCGGAAGAACAAGGCATGATAACCTGTTCAGTGGTTGTTAACCACATTGAGAGTTCTCAGCCATCTGCTTTTTGTTCACTGTACCTTTCACAGATGTGAAATATACATTTGCATATCATTCTTTGTCCCGCCCACATGGGCAGTCCAGCACCGAAATGCTATGGCAATTCCCCTCTGAACAAGAATACCAACAGCAACCCCATACACGTGTTTCAGAGAGGTACAGCTTCACCTCACTGATGAGGCCCAACATTCTGAAACACGTGTCTGGGGTTGCTGTGTGTACTCTTGTTCAGAGAGGAATTGCCATAGCATTTCGGTGCTGGACTGCCCATGTGGGCGTGACAGAGGGCCTCATTGGTGGTTGGCGGACTTACCGCCCCATTCCGACCTTGGCGGGGCTGTAAGTCCCCAATCCCCATTTACCCTTCCCCATTCCCATTTTTGCCCCATAGGGCATAATGGGAGTGGGGAAGGCGTTAATTACGCCACCGTAAATTACGGTGGCGTAATTAACTCCATGGTCCCTTAGCGCCATGGATTTTAACACCTGCTAAAAGCAGGTGTTAAGTCCGCCATGGCGCTAAGGGACCTCGTACTCAGGCGGTAAGGGTCGGCGCTGTTTACGCCGCCGTAAAACCCTTACCGCCTGAGTCGTAATGAGGCCCAAAGACTGATATGCAAATGGATATTTCCCATCTGTGAAAGGTACAGTGAGCAAAACGCGTGTGCTGCAAACTCTCATCTCAGAACAGGTTATTATGCCATGTTCTTCCTGGAGAGGAGCGCCTGCTACGTTTTTTTGAAATATTTGCAAGGAACTTGGGGTTGATCACCCTGAGTTACCTGGGGGCAACCAGACGTGGACTCCCTGCTCACTGTTAATGTTATGTTATGTTAAGGAATTTATAGTGCGCACCTGGTACCCGAAGGCTGATGGGCGCAGACTAACAAACACAGAACAGAACTACATATACATCAGAGCTAAAAGCAGTCCATGGTTAATACTGACACGGCTCTAAACGAAGAGCAGTGTTTTCAGCTTTTTTTTAAAGAGTTCTGTTGAAACCAGGGTTCTCATGTGAGTGGGGAGGGCGTTCCAAGCTGTAGGAGCCGCAACTTCAAAGGACCCTTGTCTTGTCTTATTGGTCTTGTGCCGAGGAACAACAAGTAAATTTGAGTTGTCTGATCTCAGTGACCTTCCCTTGTCTTTCACGATAATAGCTTCCCTCAGATACAATGGCATTGGGCCTACAATGCATTTTTGAGTTTTCAGAATGAGCCTGAACTGAATTCTTGCTCCAACTGGTAACCAGTGGAGACTCCTTCTGGCCTCCGAGACGTGATCTCTTTTTCTCAGGCCCTTTACTACTCTTACTGCCCCATTTTGGATGACCTGAAGGCGATGAATCTCCGACTGCAGAATGCCCACCAAGAGACTACAGCCATAGTCTAATTTCGAGCCAATAATGGCTCTAGCCAAAGTTTCTGAGTTTTTTTCAGAAATAAATGGGTGAAGATGGCAAAAGAGTTTGAGGAAATAGGAGGCTGACGAGACAAGACTATTCACCTGCGCCTTCATGTTTAGATGTCTATCCAGACATACGCCCAGCGTTTTAACCTTGGACAGGGTATTAATGACACAATTGTCCAGGTTAATTTTCTTATATTCCTCTCCTAATTTGTCCAGTTTGCTCGGCGAACCTACCAAAAGGAGCTCCGTTTCGGCACTATTCCGGGCCAATCCGTTAGCTACCATCCAGATTTGGATCTTCGCATAGATTCTATTAATGGAGGCTTCGTCCTTTTGATATATTCCTGAAATAGGAAGGATGCATTGCGTGTCATCCGCGTAATTTGCAAACACGATCCCTTCCTCTTCCGGCATCTGGAAGAAGGGGATCATGAAGATGTTATAAAAGCACGGAGACAGGCATGCTCCCTGTGGAACTCCATATAGTAGGAGCACGGGACCGGCTTCTGCTACTTCACTGGCAACTCTGATATGCCTATCCTTTAGGAAGGATGATACCCATTGGATGGCCTCTTCAGAAAAAAATGCATTCTCTTTTAACCTGGTGGACAGAATCGAATGGTCCACCAGGTCAAAGGCTGCTGAGAGGTCCAGAATCATCAATAAGGCAATCTGACCCTTATCCATACCCTGAATGAGATGGGATTTAAGTGCGAGCAGCGCTGTTTCTGTGCCATGATTGGCACGGAACCCAGATTGATAATTATGTAGAATTTGATTCTGTTCCATAAATAACGAGATCTGGTTGTACGCCACCCGATCTAGTATCTTAAGAAGAAAGGCAGTTGTTCGTAATAGGCCTGTAACTAGCAGGGTTGAACGGACATAGATTGGGCTTTTTCAGTAAAGGTGTAATCCATGCATTTTTCAGATTGATAGGCACTACCTTTGACTCAAATGAGGCATTAACAAATTTGGTGAGGGCTGGTATTAAGGTAGGTAGGCATTCCTTGATTATGATGGCAGAACATGGATCACCTTTACAACTTGTGCTCTTCAGCTAATAGTTTTTGCTAATTCTTCTTCCAATATGGGCGAGAAACTAAATGTGGGTTGATTTGTTGCTTTAATTTTGGCATGTGCCATCTTCTCCTGCAGATCCGAAGTATTCAATGAACGTTTTTTGGTCTCTATGGTTTCTTTAATCTTGTCTAGGTTATTAGACATAGCTAGCTGAATTTCTGTACACCAAGCTTTATTTTTAATGATCGGAACAGGAGTGGGACCTGACGTGTGAGTTTGTTCTTTTAACATTTTAAACAGCTCCTTGCAATCTGATCTGGCATTGGTGATCCTCTCATTGAATGCCTCCCTTTTGGCTAGTATAACCTCTTTTTTAAAGTTAACCGCGCTGTTTTTATATGATTTAAGATTACTGGCTGATTTATCGTTTCTCCACGCTTGAAAAAGTTAGTTTTTCTTAGATTTTAATTCTGCCAATTCCTTGGAGAACCAATTATTATTATGAACAGTTTGCTTCATTTTGTTTCGAACAGGAGCGAGCTTATGCGTCACTGTTTTCAGTGACTTTATGAGCATATCTGACATATCATCTAGATCAGGCTTGTCCAACCTTTTTGAATGTGGGGCCGAAGCATTAACTTTTTGTTACCCTGTGGGCCGGCGAGCTGAAAGTCAACAACCTCACCCAAAGCAGTATATTAAAAAGCGATATTATGTGACCTTTAACACAATAGCATCACAGGCAGTGATGCGCCATGCAGTTCCCAACCATAGCTTTTGGTGTCAGGGACACTGAGTATCTAAGGGAGGCCCTCCATCAAATGATCTGAGGTCAGCTGCTTGTGATTTCTTTCAGTGTTTATGTGTTAATATTTTCCTGAAATAGTGGGGGCGACCGAGCGTAGCGAGGGAGCTATAAGGATCTAGGGAGGGTTTTGGGTGGGTTCCCCCTCCAAGAATTTTTTTTCAAATATGGGGTTGAAATGGTGCATTTTACAACAGAAAAACTGACCAAAAAGCCATAAGTTTATAATCAGTTCTGAAGGGGAACATGAAAATTCCATGTCACCAACAGCAGAAAAGAACATTTTACAACGCACCACATTTTAATTATCTATGTGTCCACAGTGTAAGACAGCACTGTCACTGATGTAACACATTGTCATGGTGGTTGTGCACAAAATATGCCTTTGTAGCAACATGTTTATCCTGGCTGTTCCCAATTTAGGCCAACATTGTCCTTTACAAAGCATGATTGATGCTGCCTGAGCACGTGCAGTGTGCCCAATACATATGCCATCTTACCTCTGTAATACACATTCATGACTTCTGTATTAATGATTTTTGTTGCCTTTGCAGTGTTGTGCCCAATACATATGCAGCTTACCTCTGAAATACACATTCAATACTGCTGTGGTAATGATTGATGCTGCCTGTGCAGTGTGCCCAATACACATGGCAGTTTATCTCTGTAATACACATTCATTACTTCTGTGCTAATAAAAGAAGCATAATCCAATTCAACAGATAATATGGGTAAAAACGAACCTAACTGAAAAAACGCAATGTGAGCACAATCTCAAAGTATGAAGAACTAGAAGTGGCCAGGGGCCCTCCTCCCCCAGCGCCCAGGGATGGCCGGTGCGTCGGTACTCAGATCACTCCAGCTGAGCTGCGGGCCATGTTGTAGGAACCGGGGAGGGAATTGACCTCATGGTGTCTGCTAAAAAGCACACAGTGCATTGGATTTGGTGGGCTATGGTGTTGGGCGCTCTGAAAATTCACTCCCTCAGATGGCCTTCCTCCGACAAGGGCACGGACACCTCCCAAGGACTGTTTTGCCTCGTCCAGGTTAGCACTTGTCAGTTGCAAAAACAAAACTTGGATAGAGCCCCAGGCATTCTACCTGCTGTGCTGCTTTTCTGGGTGTGGATGGCGTGATTGTGTTGCCTGGCCATTTTGGCAAGGACTTAATTCCCGCATGCGGTAAAATCTTGTGGGAATTCATTCCTTTTGTGATGCAATTTGAACAGTACCAGAGGAGGCAGTTTTTTTCAAAAAGTGATCCAAATTGTACCCTCCCTCCCTAGGTAGAATGTTCAAAAATTAAGGCAGCCCACGCTGCTTTTGAGTCTCTGAGATACTGCTGGCCAGATACTTGTGTTTCGGTGTATCTGGCCAGCAGTATCTTGGAGGCTCAAAAGCACTGCATGCCGCAAACATCCGTCGGAAAATATGGCAGGCAGTACTTCCCACTGCTGGAGGCAAGGAGAACTAGGCCTCGGTATGCACCGCATGTAGCACTGTGAACCTGGGCAGGGCTGAGCTGCTGGCTCACGCAGGCACTGCCCTGGGCTCGGCAAAGCAGATGTGTGAAGGTGGCGCTGTGTGCCCGTCACTCCACCCACACACATTACGTGATTATGATTTCCATTGGTTGAAAAACAGCCAATGGAAATACTATTACCATGCAAGCCAGTTATTTATTTTATTTATTGCCACTACTACAATGTGCCTTGCATGGTAACAGTATTTCCATTGGCTGTTTCTCAGCCAATGGAAATCGTAATGTGTGTGGACTACAATTCCTACCCTGAAACTGCAGCCACGACTCTTGCTGCGTATAAAATAAATACAAAACATACAAAAGTAACTCTAATGCTTTTTCTGTGCTCTTGGGCTTCGAGGGCCACATAAAATGGCTCATTGCGGCCCTCGGGCCGCATGTTGGACAACCCTGATCTAGATCCTTTAATTTAACCATATCGGCATTCAGGGATTGTGCCCAGGGATATAATGCTTCTTTATTCAATTTTTTTCGGTTTCTACTGGAAATGAATGTTTTCGGGAGTGAGGACTTGGTCATAAAGGAATCCACTTTGGATTGGAAGGTGATACAAAAGTGGTCTGACCACGGGCAAGGTTGTACATCTACATTAGTTAGAGGAACATTAAGGGTAGATAGCCAATCCAATGTATTGCCGTTCATGTGTGTGTGAAGCTGTGCTCAGAGAGGCACAGCTTCACCTCACTGATGAAGCCCAACAAGGCTGAAACACGTGTCTGGGGTTGCTGTTGGTACTCTTGTTCAGAGAGGAATTTCCATAGCTCGGTGCTGGACTGCCCATGTGGGCGGGACAAAGACTGATATGCAAATGGATATTTCTCATCTGTGAAAGGTACAGTGAGCAACAAGCGTGTGCTGCAAACTCTCATCTCAGAACAGGTTATCATGCCATGTTCTTTCTGGAGAGGAGCGCCTGCTACTTTTTTTGAAATATTTGCAAGGAACTTGGGGTTGGTCACCCTGAGTTACCTTGGGGCAACCAGACGTGGACTCCCTGCTCACTGTGCTCAGAGAGGCACAGCTTCACCTCACTGATGAAGCCCAACAAGGCTGAAACACGTGTCTGGGGTTGCTGTTGGTACTCTTGTTCAGAGAGGAATTGCCATAGCATTTCTGTGCTGGACTGCCCATGTGGGCGGGTCAAAGACTGATATGCAAATGGATATTTCCCATCTGTGAAAGGTACAGTGAGCAAAAAGTGTGTGCTGCAAACTCTCATCTCAGAACAGGTTATCATGCCATGTTCTTTCTGGAGAGGAGCGCCTGCTACTTTTTTTGAAAGAAATTGGTCAATAGTTTGCAGGATCCATCTGGTCCCCTTTTTAAAATATTAGGATGACAAATGATGATTGCTATGAGGTAGGAATCGCCTTCTGAGAAATAATCAAAGTAAGTAATATATTGGCCCACATAGTTGTATTATTTTTGTGGACAACATTCCGCAGCCCATTGGGGCCAGTGGCACAGGAATTCTTTAATTTCCTAACTTTCATAAGAATGCCCTCAGATGTAAAAGGAAATTAGCAAAATGATACCAAATTACCATTAAAATTACAATAGACCGGGTGCTTTTTCAAGGTGTACCCTTTAGTGTACTGGGCCATCCAAATGCAATCAGGGATCGGATTCAGATGCAAAACTTGTTGGGACAAGGAGTGGCCATTCATTATATTCCAGAAAGAATAGGTCTGATGCTTCACCAGAACGAAAAGCATATTGTTCGCTTACCTCTGCAACATTGTGAATTTTTGTGGCTTAAGCCAATATCTGTAATTTTGTTTCATTTTATGTGACAAGATTCCTGTGACGAATCCCAGAATATTGTCGCTGCTTCCATGGGGGAGCCCCTTTCCATGAGGCCAGGGAGGTGAGGCCGCTACCCAATGGGAGGATCTCATGAGGAGGGAAACCCCCTGTGGGACCGGTGACGACTATTGTGGGAGAACATGGTACCCCCGCCAATCACCTGACCCTAGACCCCTTCCTACAGCCCTTAAAACAACCCCTTCCCTCAGAGGGTTATGAGTTATTGTCACCCTACCATTCCCCTAGAAAGTACTGGGATGAGGAAGAATAGAAATTACCTAAATGAAGATCCCTCTCCCAGTACTGTGATGAAGAATAACTCCATTGACTCACAAGGGAACTGCAAGATCAGTACTGTGACGAGGGAGAAACGCAGAAGCATGAGGATCACCTTTGAGAACCACAAGGAACAGTCTAGTTGTTTCTGGCTTCCGATTGGTCCAACTAGAGTAGAAATAGAGGAGGGAAACCAGGAAGTGTTGTCAAGTCCTCCATGGAGGAGCAAGGAGCACGAAAACTGTGTTCTGTTGAGAAGAGCTGTGCACCTGTTTGCATGCCAGAGAGAGGGGGAACCTTTGTGAGTTGGCTAAGTACAGAGAACTGGAAGAAGCTGGAGAGCTCCTTACTGATGTAACCGAGGTAAAATTCTCCCTCAAGGAACAAGAAACAGGGAAGCTGCGCTGTGCGAGAAGGGGTTGCAGACCAGTTCGCCCACCAGAAAAACAAGGGAACAGCTGCAGAGTCACCGCAGACCTTGTAACCTGTGAGAGGCGCAGAGAATGGGAGAAGAGCCCCAAGGGCAGTCATGTAAGACTGGTGAGCACCCACAGGAGGGTTGGAGGACCGGAAAGGCTGTTGGGGACTCTGAGAGACAGAGAGCTAAGAAAGTAAGGGTCTGGGACCCACGTGTAATATCAAGTGGCAGTACCTGGGAGGTTAGTGCACCATTTCTGCCACATTCCCAAAGAAGGGAAACAAGGGTCTGGGACCCACCTGTGAAATAGAGGTGCATCCAGAGCGATCTTCCTCATGGCAGTACCTAGAATGGTAGTGCACCAGGTCTGCTAAATTCCCAGAGAAGGGAAATAAGGGTCTGCTACCCAAACAGAGCCGAGAAGGCTCAAAGTGTCCAGGGACTTGGCATAGGGACGGCCCTAGTGAGGAAGAGTTGAGGACTGTGTGGTCTGCTGCAAGTAGAGGAGCTGAGAGACGCCACATGCTGCGGGGCTGCAAATCCGAGAGGCAGGTTCGCGGAAGCAGCCAGTGCACGCTGAGAAGTCCTGGGGGTCAGAGAAGCCTGTAAACACATTCCAAGGCAGGGAAGTAAAAGGGGCAGACCAAGGGACAAGGAACAGGGTTTTGGCAAGAGGACGCAGAAGCAGCCCAGAGCCGACTGAGAGGTCCTGAGGGTCAGAGAAGTCTGTGTGCATGTTCCCTAAAGGCAGGGAAGCGAAGGGGCAGACAAAGGGACAATGAGCGGGGTGATGGAAAAAGGAAGACAACTATGAGAGGCAAATACATAATGGTGTTTGGCAGGTTACTGACCCAAGCCTGCGAAGGATTGAAAGAAGGGTCTGGGACCCCTACATGTTGTGAAAGGAAGAAACCAGTGTTATTGGAATAGCAGTGTTTGTCAAGAGAGTACATCAAACCTGTTAATGAAGAAAAGGGTCTGGGACCCCGACAGATTGTGAACATTTGTGAAAAGACCAGGGGAAGGGGATTCTCCCCCTTGGCATTTTGGACCTGGAAAGGTTAGGGAGAGGTCATCCCCCTAACATCAAGATTGGTGAAATATATATATATATATATATATATATATATATATATATATATATATATATATATATACATACATTACACGGCCCGCGGTAGCGGCTGTGTAGTTATGGTTAAATTGCTAAACTCATAGGAAGAACACTTTTCCGTCAGCTTATAACTTCACTCCCCCTGGACGAATCCTCACCAAACTTTGCAAAAAAAAGTATATGGCTGGTTCTGAATTTTTTCACCAAGTTGGGCGAGGTTTTGTGCAGGGTGGGGGGCTATAGGGTGGCCTCACATTTTTTTTCTCCCATGGACTGAATGGGGAAAAAGTTTGTGCATGGCTACAGGTCGAACGGCGAGACAGATTTTCACCAAATTTGTGGGAGGAGCGGGGGCTTGGCCCAGAAAGCGTGTTTTTGTGTGTTTGGTGGAAATCAGACCTGTATTTTTGTTGTATACAACTGAAATGTACGTCCCAAAAAATGTGTGACCCATTTCCCTGTTAGCCCCACGGACCGAACTCTCGTTGGCCTACGGCACGCTGTGCTGTCGGCAAATGTTGGACGTGCCTGGTGGTTGGCTGGAGGAAAGCGTGCTGTGCTCAAAGATTTCGCAAAACGCTGCCATGGTGTATCGGAGGATAGCGGTGCACCGAAAGGCGTTGGAAAACATGGTTTGCAGGATCGGCTGGATGAAAGAGGGCGAAGTGAAGATATTGGCAATGTTTTCAGCTGTAGGCTATGCCTGCCGGTGGTTATGTTGACTTTGTGCGTTTGCGTTGTATGTTTGTTCAGGTTGGCTTGCTGTGGTTGTGGGTAAGGCGTAGCCTTTTTAGTGCATGTGCACAGATTGCAGCATTTACCTAGTAGGCAAGAGCCTAGGGCTTAGGCCACACCGGCGTATTGTAATGCGTCTTATGCATGGGACAGCTGTGAGGTACTTAGAGGTTAGGTGTGCGGGCGACTACCTTCAGTGGTGACGGCGTGGCCGCTGAGGTAGTTAAGGGTAGGGCATTGGAGATGGCGGAAACAAAATGAGAATGGTTTACATTTGTACCGGGAAGGAATTCTGTGTATCACATGTTTGTGATAAGGACGTTTTATGCTGGTACTGATAGATACTGCATTTGCGGGCAGCAGTTGCAAAGGGATTAGCCTGTTGGGGCTATGGGCGGAGGCTGCATTGAGTGCAGGTAGATTGCTTTGGGCATCGGGAGCGAGTAGGTGGTAATATGAGGGTATTAGCAATGTATGAAATATGGTGTGTTGTGCCTGCGGAGGCGGCATGCACTGTGTGCATGCATAGGTCCGTTGGATGCAACAGCGTGGTCACTGGGAGAAAGTAGGTTGCAGTATTTAGTGTTGTGTGAGTCTGTTATTGTCATGTGCACACATGGCAGCATGCATGAGTATACTGCATTTCAGTGGGTGTGTTGAAGGACTACACTATTGTGTGTATGGGCGGAGGCTGTAGGCCTCGGCCTATGTACCCTAGAGCCTATGGCTTGGCCATAGGCTTCCTTTAGGGAGGGCAGTCACACACATGTGCCCGGATTGTGTATGCAGATGCGCACATATACTGGAATGGCAGCCAATTGTAGAGGCCACTAATAAATGTTTTGCAATGCAGAGAGCCTCCATTGGGGATGGGGAGTGCATTGGAGATAATATGAGGATATTTGTAGGCAGAGTGCTACCTTCTGTTGTGCCTGCAAAACCCCTAATGGCTTGTGTGCGTGGCTGGGGCTCTTGGACATAACAGGGTGGACACTGGTTGGAAGTAGGTAACGGAATGTTGCTTTGATTGGGTTCATTACTGTACCAATATGTTCCTGTGGACAAGAAAGATAAGTGGTCAGAAAATGTAGATGAGTGGTTCCATTGGTGTGCAGCGGGTGTGGCGAGGGCGTAGGCTGTTGGCAACAAAAACGCAACGCTATGCTGCTTGCTGCTAGGTATGGGAGTAGTGAAATGTTGGTATGTGGATTGGGTGTGGCAAAGGACAAAGCTGTTGGGTGCATGGGCAGAGGCCTTAGGCCTCCGCCTATGCACCCAGCAGCCTAGGGCTTCGGCACAGCATTACTTTGGGGAGGGCAGTGAGACATAGGCACATGGACAGAATTTCTACACAGGTACTCACATATACTTTACTGGTGGGTAGTTGTGGAGGCGATTATACGTTTTCGGTGAGTGCTTGAGAATGTATTGGTGATGGGGAGTGCATTGGAGACAAGATGAAGATATTTGCAGTTGGAGTGCTGTGTTGTGTTGTGCCTGTAAAACCCCTAAAGTCTTCTCGGCATGGCTGGGGAGATAACAGAGTGGGCACTGATTGGAGAAAGGTTTCAGAATGTTGTTGTGATTGGGTTCATTACTGTACCAATATGTATCTGTGGATAGGAAAGGTAAGTGGTCACCTGCTGTGTCTGCAACACCCCTATTAACTTTTGTGCATGGTTGGGGTCCTTGGACATAAGAGGGTGGGCACTGGTTGGAATTATGCAACAGAATGTTTCCTTGATTGGGTGCATTACTGTAGTAATATGTACCTGTGGACAGGAAAGGTAAGTGGTTCCATGTTTCTATGCATGGCTCTATTGCTTTGCAGTGGGTGTGGTGAAGGAGTAGGGTGGTGGCAACAAAACTGCACTGCATTACTACTATGTATGGGAGTACAGTCAGATTGGTATGTGGAATGCACACATATGTAGAAAGAGTAGTTTCAGTGTGATGTAGGTAATTTGCATAATTTATTGGACGCATGCCTTGTGCCATAATATAACCTTGTAAATATGTAAGTGTAGTAAGGTCTTTGCCTTTGCAGAATCACTGTGGAGGATATAGTGCAGTTTTCACAGCTGCATTGGTGAGAAAACACACCATTTGCGTTAGGAGTGGTGTGCCTGTGAAGAGAGTCTTGCTTCGGGTGTGTAGTTGGAAAGTGGGTGATGAAAGGATTGCTGTACTGCGTAAAGTTTGCGCCATGGCCCATGTACATAGATATAAACATATGAAGCATTGTGCAGTAGGTGCGTAGGCGACTATCTTCAGAGGCTACTGGGGATGGAAAGTGCATTGCAGATCATGTAGGGATTTTTGTAAACGCTGTACAATGTTGTGTTGGGAGTGGCATGCGTCTACTGGCGTGCATGGATGGCTACGGGCCTTTGAAGTAGGAATGTGGACATTGTGTGGAAGTGGGTTTGAGAATATTGCCTTCTTTAGTTAAGTTGTGATAGTGATATGTACTTCAAGCATACACTGTTAGGAATAAGTATGTGTACTGTTGCTGCTAATTGACACAGAAGGGTTGTGGTGGCCATTTTGCACTTGGTACACCAGTATAGGTGGCGTGAAGTGACTACACTTGAATATGGAGTACGTTATTGGCTTTGTTGGCATTCATGGACTGAGCTGGCACAATTAATGTACAGTATGGTGTATAGGTCATAATATCGTCTACATTCAGAGCGAAGGGACACAGTGCAAGATAACACGAGTTAATCATGATTACACATGTAAAGTGTGCATAATGTACTGTACAACACACATACATTTCCAGCTGACAACATTACAAACGACCTTTAATGCAGTCATATACAGGAGGGCAGGCAATCTGACTGTTACCTTTGCGTGGAGTACTTGTTGAGATGGGGCACGGAAGCGGTTCGAGCTCTTACTGTGCGCAATTATAATTGGTGCATCGCATCCTTTACCTATGCCTGTGTGCCGTATACACCATCACTGTAGTCATTGGCGTCAGTGACTTTACTTGTGACTGTCTTTCCTCACGGCGTGCACTCTAGATATTTATTTTATGTGCGTGCAAAGCATCGCACACTTTGTCATGTGAACACTTAGCTCTGGAAAGGAACAACAAAGGAAAAGCTAAAGCGGAAATGCGCACACAGAGTATAGGCCAGCAGAAGATTCCACAGTTTAGTAACACTACAGTGCATGGTTGGAAGTGCTTTATTTTGCCACACAATGTTAAACACAAAGTGCCAGTTGGTTGTATTTACTGCTCTTATATTTAGTGAAGAAGATCCAGTGAGCAATGGCGTCTGTGCACTTTTGTACTTCTGCTTCAGTGTAGGAAAGTGAGAACAGGAGTACATAGTGGTGCTTGGTGGGCCATGGGGTAGAACACATTTTCTTTGAAAGGTAGCGAAGGTAGAATCTGGTGCCTATGGATGCCTTACAGAAGAAAGGTTTGCAGGTTGGTTCGTATAGCAGGAACTGCAAATGAACAAACAGGCCCATATTGCTCAGCCCAGATAATAACAACGGTGAAGAAATTGCTTATGGTAATTTGCAAACACTTTGTCCACCAGCCATCTACTGGTACCTGAAAGGTGTGGCATGCGCAGTAAGGTGCAACGTATCTGAGCAGAAACAGGAATAAGAGTATATGTAAGTAGCCGGTATTAGTTGCAGCGTACAGGACAACATTTTGCGGGAAGGATAATGTAGTGCTAGCTGCCTGCCAGATGGACCATGAACTGTGTGTTATTGCTTAGCACCATATGTCAACCCACTGCCCTAGTGTGTGGTTTGTAGGTAGTACAATACCTCTGAACTGACCCTCATTTGGCGTGTGACACCCACCATAGAAAGTGTTCTCTCAACCGGTAAACTCCTCCTACGTCCGTTCTCGTCAATGGATTCTCAACCCTTTAAACGTAACTATGTGGTCTCCCCCGCCGCTGTGGCTTCAGAGTTTGAGAGCAAAGTAAACTGTGATTGTACGCCAGCACACACGAAAATGTGTTGGAACCGGTGGGAATAGACGCTGTTTTCATGTGTTTCATTACTACAAAACTTGTTGTTTGACCCGTGTCAATATGTGTCTGTGTGTCGGTAAAGGAAGTAAAACAACAAGGAACTTAATGGGGTTGACCTCGGACTGCTGCACAATGTAGGAGATGCTTTGGTAAGAAGTGCGTCCATGAAATGTGAGCTGTAAATGTTAGTGTGCTCGTTGACCTCTGCGTGCACCTGTGGCCGTTATAACGTTCAGTGCACTGGGGGTGCGTAAGCATGCTAAATGTGTGAAAGGGCACAGAAAGGGCAGACCAGGGAATGTAGCAGTGTATGAGTGCGCAGAAAGTGTGGTGCTTTAGTGGAGGACTTGAGCTCCATTTTCGTATTGCCTTGTACGTCTGCATTTGGATGGGGGTGGGGTAGAATGGCAGGAAAAGAAAGTACAATAACAGTTGGAATTTATGGGGAATGGTGGAGACATGGCACTGTAACGGCGCTTTTTTTACTGCTGTTAGAAAGCTCTGTTTAATGTATAGAGAGAAAGTGAGTGGTAGAGTGAATTTGTAAATATGCATATTGAGGAGTACGTTAATAAATGTTATGCGTAATGTACAAGTGATGTGAAGGTGTACTTACATAATTTCAGCAACAACTTGCACTGTCCGCCTTATGGGATCGTTGCAGACTACCTTTGGGGTACATGGACAGAGGAAATGCAATGTAATTTATGTATGTGTTTTTCCTTCAATTCTGTACAATGTGTAACCTTGGAGCTAAATATGGTTCCCCCTCAAGGCTATTTTGTAATGAGCGTTTGTCCTGTTGAAGGAGAGGTATGTTAGGGTTCGATTTCCAGGGATTATGCAGGAGAAATAAGAAAAGGAATTGGCCGACAACGTGTTTCGATTGTAGCATGTATTTACAAATGGTTGCATGTATGTAGTGGATAATCCTGGTACTGTACTTTCTCTGCAGGTATTGTTTGTGTGACTGTACTCCTTGGATTTATTGGGAATGAAATTGTGCAACACTCACTGTAGTGCATTTTGTCAATGCTTGTACTATGGTACGTTCCTTTAGGTCGACAGTGCGGAAGGAAAAACGTTTTTTTGTGCACTTACGAAGATACTGGTTGGTGTAGGGGAATAAGGTATAGTACGTTTGTGTATCAATGAGTACATTTCGGCTTCACAAATATTAAGTAGGCATTTGAAGATGTGCAGGTAGTCTGTGCTTTGGACTGATGGAAGTATCATTACATGCGCACCATGCTGATTGCTTTCTAATGTATGCAGTATAGTGTCCTCCTTTGCTGGAGTAGCCTGTGTGGTAGATTATGGCTACAGATGTGAAGGTTTTCTCGCCAAGTGATATGTGTCCGTGTGTGAAGGCAGTAAGTGAATAGTTGCTTTTGGTACCATCGTCATTGTAGCTTAAGAGAATTCATATCACATATTGACTATGTGAGACTATATGTAGCGTCAAACGATTTTAAAAATTGCATGACATACACAACATGCTAGGGGTTGCATTTTGCACCATTTGGTGAAATGGAATGGAGTCAACGTTAGGTATTAGGTATTGGCATATACATGAAGGATTTGTTAGGAAGTTGCTCCTGAATGACATGGTTGAAAGAGTGCATGCCTGTTTCTACATGTAGGAAATGTGAAAGATTTCATTTATAAGTATTTTTATTCTTTCCAGTATATTACACCGACTGGGGTAGCGGCCGTGTAGTTATGGTTACGTTCCTAAACTTATAGGAAGACCACTTTTCCAGCGGCTTATAACTTCCCTCTCGCTGGAGGAATTCGCACGACACTTTGGCAAAAAAGTATATGGGTCACTCTGCTTTTTTTTCTCCAACTTTGGTGAGGTTTCGTGCGGGGGGGGGGACTTATAATAAGGGGTGCCACATTTCTTTTCCCATAGACTGAATGGGGAAAAACTTTGCGCATGGCTATCGGCCGAAAGGGTGGACGGATTTGCACCAACTTTGCGACAGGAGCGGGGGATTGGGTGACAAAGCGTGGTTTTGTGTGTTTGGTGGGAATCCGGCCAGTACGTTTGTTGCAAAGAACTCAAATGTACGTCTCTAAAAGTTATTGATATCTGTGTCCGTTCCGCCGATCCATTTCCCAGTTTTCTCCGCAGATCGAAGTGTCATTCGCTTGCGGTATGGCGTGCTGCCGGAGAACTTTGGACGCGGCTGTGGTTGGCTGGAGGGAAGCGTACTCTGCATTAACATTTTTGACAAATGGCGCCATGGTGTATCGCAGCACAGTGCGCCGGTGGAAGGTTCTGCAAATTATGGTGTACGTCATGTGTCGGCTGCAAGAATGGAGGGAAAAGTTGGGGGAGTGAGAAGTGCTTAATGTGACAAAAGTAAATAGGGGGATGAAGACGGAGGAGTGGTTGCAGTATTAGTGTGTATTGCGTCAATTTGCGGGTACCTAGACAGTCGACTGCTTTGTGTGGTGATTGGAGGCAGCAGTCGGAATGGGCCAATAGCTTCTGCCACAACCAGTTTGCGGTCACCTCTTTCCTTGGTTAGTGGTGGCACGTGAATTTCAAAAGGGGATTGAATTCCACATAGCATAGGCTCGGCGGGAGGGCGGGTGTCTGTGCTATGCAGATGGATAGCGGTACTTGGGAACATGGTGGTATGCATAGGTGCATGAAGTTGCGGAGGGTCTGTTGAAGGATTGCACTATTGGGTGCATGGCCTAGGGCTTCAGTTTATGCACCACAGCAATGCATGTGTAACTATGCATGTGGTAGAGGAGGTGCTTGCATAGTGTGGTGTGTGCAGATTGGTTTGGGTAGGTTGGCAGTGACACAATACTTTGTGAATGGGAGTGGATAGGTCCGTAGTATGTGAATGAAAGTGCACAGGGGTGCAGGAAAAAGTATTTTATTTGTACATTATGGTAACTGTTGGAATGTTTTACTACATACCTCCATGGCGGTGCGCAGGTTGGGTAGGAGTGTTGGTGGCAGTGTTGTGTATGTGGATTGTTGTAATTGGTGACATGGTGACGTTGGGTGTGTGCAAGGCCTACACTATTGGCTGCATGGCCGAAGGCTGTAGGCCGTAGGCCATGCACTCAAGAGCGTAGGGTTTGAGCACAGCCATGGCAGTAATGCATTGTTGAATCGGCTTCTGTTAGAGGGTGGTGACTTGAACAGAATGGGTGTGGACAACATTTGAGACGCAATAGAGTAAAAGAAGTGAGCTGCCATGCGTGTATGTTGGGTTTAGCAGGTGAGGTGACTGATAGAACCTGGTGAAGTTTTTGATGTGTGCTTGGAGATGTTGCTTTAAAAAGGTATGGAGTGTGGCTACTGGGTGCAGTGTGTGAACATTCTCAGTATGGTAGAGGGTATGGTTGAAGGGCAGCTTATATGTTCTTGGATAGTGTGTTGTGTGAGGTTGCGTGTAGTATGGCCAATGTTGTGAGCATTTTGTGGTTTGGTTGGCAGTGACACAATAGTGTCAGAGTGGAAGTGGAAAACAGAGTAGTATGTGAATGAAAGGGCGTAGGGCTGCCGGACACACTGGAATGTGTGTACATTATGGTAACTGTTGCATTTGACGGTGCGCATATGCATTGCTGTGTGGAGGTTGTGTAGGAGTTCTGGTGCCAGTGGTGCATATGTGCATAGGTGGTGAAATGCTGACATGAGTGGTTGCATTATAGTGCAGGGAATGTGTGCCAGCAGCACACTTACTGCAGCAATGCAGGTTTCACAGTGCTTTAGGAACATGGTGGTGATGTTTGATGAATGGGTGTGGAGCAAGTTGTGGATGTGCTACAGCAGCAGAAGTGAATTGGAAAAGGTGTATTGTGAGTTCCATGGTTGTGGTGATACTTGCAACATGCTCCAGCATTTGGTGTACGCCAGGTGATGGCGCAGTGAGAAGTTGTGTAGTGCGGCCACAGGGTGCAGTGTTTATGTAATGTGAGTATAGAAGAGGGTGTGGCTGAAGTGCATCTTATATGTGCTTGGTTACTGCGCTGTGCGAAGATTTATTGAAGTAGGTCTAATGTTATGAAGTTGTTGTGCATAAGTTGACAGTGACACAATATTTTGTGAATAGCAGTGGGTAGAGGTGGTTCAGGCTGAGGTATGTTTGTGGATTCTGCTATTTGTGACACTTTTTTGTGAATGGGTGTTTTGTGGTGTGGGCGAGTTCGGTAGAAGTGGCGCTATGTGTGCATGGGGAAAGGTGTGGTGGGTGCGCCTCAGGATATTTGTGCAGTTTCTGGTGGAGGGGCTTTGGAATCAAACGGAACGTGTACTGAGAGTGTGTAACGGTACATATGGCCTGGTGTACAGAAATGATAGTGAGCAATGCAGAGGTCTTGTATGTGATTGCTGCATGTGTGTGTGAACATTTGACAGCACCCAGTGGGAGAGTGCTGGAAAAATGCATGTGCAAAGGGAAGAAGTATTGTGCGTGCTTTCCTGCAATGTGGCCGGCACTGTAGATTCGAAAGCGCACGTGGCACATTCTGCTATTATGACAATGGTGGACATGGCAATGGAATTGTGGAAAATAGGCAATTAGGTGTGTAGGGTGTGGTGCACAGGAAGGGCCGGTACTAATTCGTCCCCATATTGTCTAGTGAGCTTGGTGGAGATGGAGAACCCACAGTACGTATTGTGAGTGATACCTTTTGTGTGCCATCTGCAGATGGTGTTGTGTGCAAAGAGTCGTTGCTGCTAATTTGGGGTTGGAAGTGGACGCTTTCTGGGGCTGTTCGGGTGACTGCAGATTTGGCGGTATGGTTCGCCTTTGCAGATATGTGGCCTCCGTCACGCACCTTGACTTTGTAGCCGTGCACTATGGAAGTTTGCACTTGGGGTACATGTCATGCGGACGTTAAATCCGTCTCCTGAAGAGGTTACTGAATGCAGTGATGTACATTTTTCATACTGCCAAGGTTGCTTTCTCATTTGTAATACGAAGAGAGTATGGGTCCATAACGGTGTAAATTGTCCCCAGCAGAGGTCGGCAGGCGTGTTATAAAGAATTATGTGTGAATTTATGCAGACTGCTGGCATGTTCTCCACCCACTACGAGATCATGACGTCCAAAAAATTGCAGTGGTTCCCTAGAAATGGCATTTATTTGAGCGCCATTGCCAATGCTGTTGTCCTTTACACTGTGCAAGCATTCACCACAATGTGGTACAAATGTGAGGAGAGGGAAACAGAAACGCATGAAAAGGGGAAAAAGCAAAAAAAGATGCTTGCAGACACGTTAATAAAAAATAAATTGTTTTTTTTTTACAATTCTACATCGGAAGATCCAATCCCATTCTCAGGTTTATATTGGTAATTGCCCTCCCCCCCTTCCCCGACCCCTCTATCATGAAAAGGTTGCACATTGTGCAGTACTTTTAGGATTACACGTGCCACATCCTCGGTGGCCATGTGCATGTATGGGCATGGAGGAAGCGCACATAGTTTTAGTCAAGTTTGTAGTGGACGTGCTTTGTAATTGGCACAACACTAGTACTGTATATGTGTAAAGGTACATTTCAAGTGTTGCAAAGGAGTGACAGTGTAGGATGATGGGGCTTTGATGCTATTGGTGGATGCGTGTGTGCCTATTTACGCGTTAGCCAATAGAGTTACTGCAGCACAGAAGATAGTGAAAAGGGAAGAAGGACTGCTGCAGCTTTACAGGGGTGTGGCTGTCGCTTTGGGAGGCGCACAGGCCAGAATGTGCTCTTCTGATGATGCTGCCCACTGGAAATGGACTATGGCATTTGGCCAATCAGGTTGTGCATCACAGGAAAGTGCACTAATGGGAAGAAGGACTCCTTCTACTTTACTGGGACGTGGCTATCGCGCTACTTGGGGAAAGGCACGGCCACATTCTGCCGTTCTGACCAGGCTGGGCAATGTAAATGGGACAATGGCATTTGGCCAATCAGGTGTTCATGGTGTACGTGACAGGAAAGAGCACCAATAGGGAGAAGGACTCCTCCTGTTTCATTGGTTCGCGGCCCTTGTGCTAGTTCGGAAAATGAACGTGCCACATTGGGCCCCCTGTAAGCATGCAGGGCAACGTGAATGTGCTTGTCGGGATTATCCAATTACCTTCTTAGGTTCCCCCTCATGGGAAGGGGCAGTAACAGATTGTTACTGTACTTCGTGCCCTCAGACTGGTCGAAATGGAGAGACACAGAGTGCTGGTACTTGGTGATGGCTTTGTAGTAGATTTGCACAGCTATCTCTAGGAAAAAAACTTTGGGGTTGGAAGGAGTGGAAGCAGTGTTCTGCGGTGTCGACGTCAGCAATCTCATTGACTTTTGTAAAGAAGCGGTTAGTTTCGGACCTTTTCATGTAGTCGCGCTACACTACGGAGCTGAACATGTAGGTAGAGCCTCTTCTTCATATGTGGTGCATCAACTGAAGAGATTGTTGAGAGCAGTGAGACGTTTTTTTCCCACTGCGAAAATTGTATTCTCATCTGTACCGGCAAGAAAAATTTTGACCTGTTGGGATGGAGTTTCTTCCCACTCAGAGCGCGAAAGATGTACCATCAATGAACAAATTGCTACTTTTGTGAGCAATTCTGTAATGCTCTTCTGCAACAATGACATCACTGGGTGTAGAAATGCGGTTTTGTTCGGTGCCAATGTCATGTCTTTGTCGGACAATGGCAATACATTGTTTTCTACAACATACATTGAAGACCTTACTTTAACAATGTGCAGAGTACAGGAAAAGAAAAAACTGTAAAAAAATCAACAATCTTTTCCATTAACTATTCCACTACCACAACTATGCACATGTTGTAATGCTGTTTGTTCACTGCGGGAGGGCAGAAGATGTATGAGCAATGGAAGCATGTCTACATCTTACTATAATACTGCAATGTTTTTCTGCAAGATTGAGATAATTTTGTTGGGATGTCGTGTGATGCGTAAGTCCTGCCAGAAACATGGGCGAACCCCGAAGAGCCAGGAAGAAAGAACACAAAGCCCACACTGACTCAGACTAAGGTGGCAGAGGACAGCAAGCAGGTCGAGCTTCCGGCCGTCCTCTCCAATGAAGTGGAAACCGACTCCACAGTATGTATTTCATTGCATCACCTTGCACTGTTGAAGGCGAGCTACCTTTCGAATGAATGCTGCACTTGTTGTCTGTTTTGCAGTGCTAACTCTGTCGGACATTGGCAATGGATTTTTCTTGCACCATTGCCAAGATGCATTGAAGACTTTACTTTACGAATGCGCAGAGTCCAGGAAAAGAAAAATGTGTACAAAAAACCAAAATCCTTTTCTTATCTTTTCCAGTAACTAACCTATGCACCTGTTCTTATGCCGTTTGTTCACTGCGAGAGGACGGAAGATGTATGAGCAATGGTAGCACCTCTACATTTTTGTATGAAGCTGCAATGTTTTTGTGGAAGATTGACATTATTTTGTTGGGATCTCGTGTGATGCTGAAGTCCTGCCAGAACACGGGCGAACCCCGAAGATTCGGGAAGAATGAGCACGAAGCCGCAACCGACTCAGACGAAGGTGGCAGAGGACAGTGAGCAGGTCAAGCTTCTGGCCCTCCTCTGAAATAAACAGAAAAACGCCTCCACAGTCTAAATTTCATTACATCACCCTACACTGTTGAAGGCGAACTACCTTTGGACTGAATGATGCACTTGTTGTTTGTTTTGCACTGCTAATTTTGGTGCGGTAATAAAGAGTTAAGCTTGCAAAAGAAGAGCCTCTGCTACATTATTTTACAGCACATTGCTTTAAAAAATGCGTCCTTATTACATAAGAATGGCATTTCGTTGTCCAATAATGGTAATGGCGTTTTGTAGTTGCATGTACAGGATGCAGTGAGGAGCTTATTGTAAGAATGGGTATAGTGCAGTAGGATAAACATCTCTATAGAAAGTACAATTGTCATTTTCCATTAAAAGCAGGGGCAACAACGAAATTCGACCGTCTCTTTTTACAGCCACCAGTACATATGAAATCCTCTGTACTGGTTCAATTGTATTCCGCCGCGTTTGCACACAGAACAAACAGTACGTGGAAACCCTGTTACTTCTGGGATTCAACGTGCACATACGGCCTAGTTGCACAAGGGTGCGCATGGAATTGGGTTTGTGCAAGCCACCACATTGTGGAATAAGGGTTCTGGGTGCGGTGTGAGTAAGAATGTGTTGAAAGCGTAACATTTGTAAATTAGTCACCAACAGATTATTACTGCACTGTATATGATGTTATTAGCAGGTAATTGCAATTGCTACTGCAAAGGGTGGCCAGGGACTTTAACACACATTGCAAATGAAAGCCATCCAGTGCAAGTGGGTACCAATACGCACTGTGTTCCTTTTGTCTTGCATGGAAGAAAGGCCCACTCTACTGGTTGCTATCAACAGTACAAAAGAACAGCTAATATATATGTGGAACAGGTCATGCACTACTCCTACACAGTTTGTGCAGTGCCACTGGCATATGTGTGAGTGTCCCACCACCTTAGATTTGTTCTTGCACTTACTGCTGTGCAGAATCATGTATGCCATATATTACGCCACAAAACTGTTATTTGTACGTAATTCGATATAGGAATCTCTGCATTCAAGCAAAAATTCCCTTATTTGGCAGTACGTCATTACTGGTATCTGTAGCATTTATGGAGATGACTACATTTTGCCACATAGCTATGCTTTTCATTAGGAGACACGCAGTTTCGTTAGGAAGCGGTACAAGACAATTGATAGGCCACTATACTTTTCTAAGCGGCACTGATAATGTTTCAGATGCAAACATTTTGGCTGTTTACTCAGCTGTGCTTACATGTAACTGTCTGGGATTTAGTAACTAGCAACAGCGTTTACATTTGCAGACTCACAACTGATTGTCATATGTGTAGTGTAATATTTTATGTACTTGAACAAACCGTAGTGACGAACCTGGTACGTAACGTCACGTTGCTCCGTGCAGATACAGTGTGTCAATTTCATACGTCATGGAAAGACACGCAGCTCATCAATCAAGGCAATGGGCCATTTAACACGCCCAGTTTACACTCGAGCATACTGCTCATTGCTCCCAATGAGCCCCAGTTAGGTAGGCGTGACGCAGACATAAATCGGTAGCTTTGCAACACAACATCAATAGGCCGTAGCACTCTTTGAAATGAGGTAGTGTATGCCATGAATCGGTAGGCATGCCGACAGGTGAGCCATTACCAGGAGACAAAGCATGACATACGCATATTTATAGGTGTGCAACTGAGAGACGTCCGGTGCCACAACTAATTACAAAGGGAATGGGAAGATACGGACATGAGGCCAGTTTTGTAGTCGTATGGCTACTTCCATTGCGATTGAACATACGCCAGCCACATGCACTCTCAGTAGGACACTTCCATTTTGCTTACCTGCAGCAACTGGGGCAGCACTGTGCGCTACAGAGTCACAATGCATTGCCAGCACCAACCTTACAAATATGCACACACTCACAAATAGTTTACATGTACACGTTTATTTTGTAAGAAACATCGGCAGTATTTGGACAGGGTAAGGGTTCTAGTAATTGTTTAGCAATTGTTTCATTTTTACCTTCTGGCTGCTTACATTTCTTTTCACAGTGCCTGTTAGATTTTATGTGGCTACATGCTGCTGCAGAATAGATGGTGCTTTTGATGCATTTGTTCAATGTGAAGTATGTCTTCTTACACACAAATATATGTGTGAGGTGTACATATTGCAATATACATTGCACACATTTCTTTTTAGACTGTGTTGCTTGCCTATGCAATTACTTTCGTTACTTATTTAGGGAAGAAGCACATTGTCTTCCAGCTGTTCTACGGTATTTGGCATTGTTGCGAAACAAAAAACACATACCATGGTTTTGTATTGTGGTACACTGCAGAAATTAGGCATTATTAGGAGACACTTCAGTGTAGTTACTACATTGGAGTTTGGTTTTGCTGTCAATAGTTGGCATTCCTTACTGCACTATTTTTTCTTTATTTGCATGTGTAGCGCCAGTATGGTAACATTGTTGGATGCATACGTAACTGCGTGCTCTGGTGCTTTTTATTATGGTGCAGACTGCAAGACTTTGGTCTGTTTGTTTCACAAGTACATAGTTTGTGCAATTACCTTTTTTCATTTTCCTTGCGATCTACATCCATGGGCCTATTCATGCATGTATATTCACTCTAATGAATGGGAGTAGTATATACGACAACTAATGCTGTATGGTACATCTATGCAACGTAATGGCTTTGTGGTAAAAACCTACTACATTCAGTGCAAAACCTTTGTTAAAGGGACGTTATGTTTACGTTGTAGTAATAAAAACCTATGAAATGCAATGAAAAAACGTTGTTAAAGGGGCTTTATGGTCATGTTGCCGTACCAAATACCTATCCTCTTTACAGAAACCTCTATGCTACAGCAACGTTCTCCTTACAGTCCTCTACTAAAAACCTATGAAATTCACTAACGAAAACTTTGTTAAAGGAACGTTATGGTTAAGTTGCACAAGCAAAAACCTATGCAATGCAATGCACAACCATTGTTATGGGGACGTTATGGTTACAGGTAAAACCGGAAACCCCCTGAAATTCCTAAGTTATGGTAAACTAAGCGATACACTTGGAGAGCAATGGCCAGTCTTTTTCGTTGTTTTCCAGCACATACTGCCTCCACATGTACAAGATGCACATCAAATTGGATGACCTCCCAATTATTAATTGACAGACTAGTATATTTGACTCAATACGTGGTTATCGTCTCAACAAGTCTCACTATAATTAAGGTTGTCTCAGGAAATGTTTAAATAAAAAATAAAAAAGTACACACCTGTAGCACAAAGACACGCTAATGGTTATTTTGCGCATCACGGTTAGAACGGCAAGAAGAATATAGTCAATACTCCACTCCTTCCAAGATGGGTTCCGTAATACATACACACGGGCATTGGAGTTTCACTCCGTTTTCAGTTTCCACATCCTGTTTGCATTAGTATATCATACTGGATGTGCCACGACGTCAAACAGTCACATGATATTGATGCAGAGACACGACTGAGAGGAGACCGGGAGAGCGAGAAAACTTAGCAAAAAAAAAGCGCTCCGAGTACAGAAATGAACATTCATGAGCGTTTCGTAACGTTCTGAGTCGCTTTAGAGATGTGGATTTCGAAACCACACTAGTTTCAATCTGTGTCGGTAAGAGCTCTTTTTCTTGTTGTTTTGTCATTACTATCAGGCAGAGCGAAGGACGTGCAGTTCTTCGGCACGGCGTTTTGAAATCCATTCAGCACACGCTTCGACAGTCACGGCTGTTTATGTAACCCACGCACAAGTGCTATGTAAGCACCGAGGAGCGCAACACAAGGTCAGCTATGTGTTTTTTTATATACTAGATTTTTTCCCTGCAGTCCCAGCTCTAGTGACTAATGTTGATCTGGTGCATTTTGCTGAGCAGTCAGATTAGACTTTAGAAATTCTAAAGTTAAATAAGAGAGCAAATCATCAACAGCTCTTTGTATTTATTATATAGCTTTTCTTATGGAAGAAATAAATGAAACATAGAAGCATTTTGTTCTAAATATACTTCAAAGTGAAGCTGTTGTTAAGACTAAATATAATCAGTTAGTTTCCAATCACCCTTTACCAAGCCACCTGTTGTCCCATTTTTCTTCTAGAAAGAAAACCTCCTATTCAAGCCGATCGCGCGATCACCCCTGCTACTACTCATAAGTTGGCAGAGAGGTAAGCCTTAAATCTGCAAGTAGACCCAAAAGGCACCCCAACCACTATTTTCAGTGTTTGTTACGAGGGCACACAACTGATTCGTACTGTTGTTTTTCCTTCCATCCTTTAGGTTGGTACTTTACAGCAAAAGAAGCCACCCTTAATGAACTACCTTTCCTCCTTTGCATCAAGTGTCACAGAATGTATACGGAATCTTTCTAGTAATCGACATGCTACCTGATGTTTGTAATATTACCCCCTGAAGAATTTCCCGTTACTTACCCTTTTCAAGGTTTATGGGAATGAAACATGTCAGGCTAATGTTTTTTTGTGAGAATGCTGTCACAATTATAACAAGGCATTCATAGTTGTTACGCACTTAGAACTATTAAAAGCATCTCAGTATCGAAATAGAGATTCCAGATTAGACATCAAATGTGTGTTTTATCTTATATGCTAATGTTGCATTTCTTTTATGTCATTTTCTTTCGGTATACAATTGTTTGTTTTGTCTTGTAATTCTAACAGTAATTACAGAGAGAAATACTTTCTGTCTGTAGAAAATGGTTTTCTGTTTTCTTTGTTCTTCTTGGTATAGGTTTCTATTCCACTAATACACAGAATCTTTTCAGGTCCTACTCTAGGACTGTTTTCCTAAAACAAACTTGGTCTATAAACTTTTTTTGCTAACTTTCTTTTTTTATTGTTGTCCAGCACATTAGGAGTTGTGATGGTTGTTACACTGTCTTTTTATATATAAAAACATTTTTATATTTAAAAAAAGGTTTTAATCCAACGCAATAATAAAGTAAAAAGAGATATATATATTTTTTCAATTATGATTGTAGTGTCATTTGTTGCAAGCCAGGAGGTGAGTTCATAATGTCTCCCCATAGATGAATTTAGATCTTAAAGGGTGAGTTTCCGACAGGAGTTAAGACCCTTTGTTTGAAAATTAAACATTTTGTATAGGGCGCTGTTTTAAGCCTCGGTTTCTCACAAAAACCCTAGTCCTCTGTAAGTGTTTCAGTCTCCAGCGCGGTATCCCCGCAGGACCCTGTTGTCAGCCCCAAAAGTGGGCGTCACGGTCAAATTGAGTGGAGCGTTCGCTTTTTGGAAGGGTGCGGCTAATAGGACCCTTGGTGGTGAATTGGAATCCCAGTGGTAATAGTATTTAGCTAGTTGCTTACTCTGAATATGCAATTTTTATTAACATTAGGAACTTTCCTAGTACCGGTTAAAGTAGAATTAAGGTAGTGGCCATTTTCTATAATCGAACGTGGCTTAACGGCCACTGCATCAGCTTAGAAACACGAGTGTTGAAAAAGTGATTAGTTTTGATGACAAATATATTGAAGAACTCTTGGCCAGAGCCTCCACTTTCTCAGAGGAAGGAGAAGGTTCACTGATCTCGAATCTGAGTAATTGGGATGAACTTTTACAACTCAAAAAACGTCGCATTAGGACGGAGTTGCATGGCTCTATTATGATAGACTACCTAAGAGCAGGTACCCTCCCACAAGGACTTATTGTCCATAACGAACCCCGGTTGTTCTTGGACAACAAAGAGTTTGTTATAAAATGGAGCTATATCGCCAATAAGTGTGGGAGGGACTGGCTCGTTCTCATTATAGACACAGCCAGTGAGATGTCCATCAAAATATCAAAGGACCTCTCGGAGATGGAAGCTGAAATAAAGAAACTGGTTCCTTTGGAAACTTTTAAACGAAGACTAGAACAGATCATGAAAGAAATGGTTGATTTCAAAGAATTTACCACAAAAGAAAGAATTAAAAGGATGAAAAAAGACCTTACAGAATTCTCACATGAGAAAGCGTTCAAGTATACCCAAGAAGGGTACGACCCCTCTAAAAACCAGACCGTACAATTCCAAAAACAACAGAAGGTTCATTTTGGGAATACTTCTTTCTCATCAGGATCCTCTGGAGAGGACAGTTTTTCGAATTCTAGAGCCCAGAGGAATAGCAGTCGCCCTGCAAGGGAGCAAGGCAGAGGTAGACAGAACAACAGTAGAGGGCAGAATTATAACAGATCCTCCAGAGGCAGACAAGGACCACCACCACAAAGACAGCGTTTTTTAGAGGAGGAAACGCACAACGAGGACTGGGACTATGCACCTCGCCAACTAAGGAGCACCAGGGGTTATTAGTAAATTTGTCAAATTACATTCCGACCACAACAGAAGAAAAACTGTTGAATAAAGGCCTAGGGTTTGTGCCGACCACAAGCTATGACGGCTTTAGGATGAGAACTGAGATTCATCAACTTTTCCATAAAATACATCTAAAACAGTTCTTTACAGATAAGAGTTATGAAGGTGAAAACAATGCCAGTGGCTTAAAAAATCCCTCGGATTTTCATCCTCCTTTTTCGAGTTTAACACCAGAAGCAATAGTGTTTGAAAAAAGGGTTCTATCTGAATTGAAACTACTTGAAAAGAATAACATCAACACTCATTTCTTTCAAAATTTAACACGGGACGAACAAAAAGTTTTGCAACAACTAAAAAACAATGAACAAATTATAATCAGAAGGCTGATAAAGGAGGGGCAATTGTGCTACTCAACCGTGACTTCTACATCTTGGAATGCACTAGACAGTTAGACAATACATCATTTTACAAGAAAATACAGGAAGACCCGACACCTTGTCTGAAAACAACAATTGAAGAAAAAACAAGGAAAGCTCTGGAAAGAGGTTGGATCTGCAAACAGGAGTATGACTTTCTAATAGCAAAGAAACCGTCCATACCGAAATTCTACATCTTGCCAAAGATCCACAAATCACTACTTAGCCCTCCAGGCCGCCCAATCGTGTCAGGTGTAGGCTCACTGTTAGAGCCGCTTTCAAAATTTGCGGACAAATACTTAAAACCGTTTGTACTAGAGATGTACTCATATATACAAGATACTACAGAAGTTACAACTTTAATCGAGAACTACCCTTTTGATAACAAGCGGCACATTTTAGTAAGTCTCGATATAGTACCCTTGTACATGTGCATCCCACAAGATCTTACTCTCGAAGTTTTGGAAGAAGTGCTTCTTGCGAAGAGAACGGAAGGAGAATGTCCGAATAGCTTCATACTCTGGTGTGCGTCAATGTCCTTAAAAGAAAACTTCTTCAGTTTCAATCAGCAACTTTTCCAACAAGTGCACAGAACGGCGATGGGCTCATCGGTAAAACCTTCTGCAGCCAACCTGTTTGTCGAATCATTTGAAAAAAGCGTAATCTATAGCCCCTCCAATCCTTTTCTTAACCATCTTCAGATTTGGAGGCGCTGTATAGATGACATTCTAATCATATGGGACGGTGATGCAACCACGTTTGAAAGTTGTAGGGAATGGTTAAATGGACAGATCCCGTTCCTTAAATTTATGGCAACTACCAGTACAACTGCAATTAACTTCCTCGATATCACGATCTGGGCAGACAACAGTGACAACACACTCAAAGTGAAACCGTATCATAAACCAACGGATCAGAACTCTCTTTTACAGTATGACAGCTGCCATCCTAGGCATTTCAGGAAGAATTTACCAGTAGGCCAATTCCTACGTTTTAAGAGAAATAGCTCCAGTACTGCAACCTTTGAAGAAGAAGCAACAACTCTTAGTTGTAAGCTGCGCACAAGAGGATATCCTAATAAGATTGTGAGGCGAGCTCATAAACGAGCAAAGAACAATAACAGAGAACCCCTCCTAGAATATCGCAACAAACCACAAGATAATGACCAAATTGTGTTTGTCAGTACATTTAACACACTTTCGAATAAAGTGAATGCTATTATCAAGCGCAATTGGCATATTTTAGATTCTGGCGAATGTCCCATCAAAAAACCACTTTGCGCGTTTAAGAGAGGTCCAAATATTAAAGATCTGGTCACTAGAAACGACATCTCAGTTCAATCGCCCCAGTTGACCTTGACTGAGTCCTGGGGTTTGCCAAAACCTACCGGACATACTCCCTGTGGCCACTGCAGTTGCTGTTCAAGCACAAAGCGCACAAAGGAAGTCGATTTAGGTTTAAGAAAACCCTGGCAACAAAGACAGTTTACCAACTGTAACTCACAGATGGTAGTTTATGTAATTTGGTGTCCCTGCCCAAAAATGTATATTGGAATGACAAAACGGAAAATCAAAACAAGGATTACAGAACACAAAAGCTGCAATAGAAATAAGACCACAACAGCTCCCGTGGTGGGACTTTTTCTGTCCATGGATCACACTCCGGAGTCTTTTACATGGAGTGTACTGTCACAAATGAATCACAAAGAAAACACAATGGCTTACAAGAAAAGATAATTTGACACAGAACAGAGACTGATATATCTTTGTAATTCCGTAGAAACAGGTCTTAACGAATCCATTGATTGGAATAGACTGTGAAAGACAGCTGGTACAGTGCTCTGCAAATTTATTTTCTGTCAGGGAGGACTAGGTGTTTTTCCACACAATACTAGAATGTGTCCATTGTGCAAGTATACACTTGGAGAGCAATGGCCAGTCTTTTTCGTTGTTTTCCAGCACATACTGCCTCCACATGTACAAGATGCACATCAAATTGGATGAGCTCCCAATTGTTAATTGATAGACTACTATATTTGACTCAATACGTGGTTATCGTCTCAACAAGTCTTACTATAATTAAGGTTGTCTCAGGAAATTTATAAATAAAAAATAAAAAATTACACATCTGTAGCAAAAAGACACGCTAATGGTTATTTTGCGCGTCACGGTTAGAACCGCAAGAAGAATATATCAATACTCTACTCCTTCCAAGATGGCTCCCGTAATACATACACACGGGCATTGGAGTTTCACTCCGTTTTCAGTTTCCACGTCCTGTTTGGATTAGTATATCATACCGGATGTGCCACGACGTCAAACAGTCACATGATATTGATGCAGACACACGACTGAGAGGAGACCGGGAGAGCGAGAAAACTTAGGGATAAAACTTCGCTGTGAGTACAGAAATGAACATTCATGAGCGTTTCGTAACGTTCCGAGTCGCTTTAGAGATGTGGATTTCGAAACCAAACTAGTTTCAATCTGTGTCGGTAAGAGCCCTTTTTCTTGTTGTTTTGTCATTACTATCAGGCAGAGCGAAGGATGAGCAGTTCTTCGGCACAGCATTTTGAAATCCATTCCGCACACGCTTTGACAGTCACGGCTGTTTATGTAACCCACGCACAAGTGCTATGTAAGCACCAAGGAGTGCAACAAGAGGTCAGCTACGTGTTTTTTATATACTAGATTTTTTCCCTGCAGCCCCAGCTCTAGTGACTACTGTTGATCTGGTGCATTTTGCTGAGCAGTCAGATTAGACTTTAGAAATTCTAAAGTTAAATAAGAGAGCAAATCATCAACAGCTCCTTGTATTTTTTATATAGCTTTTCTTATGGAAGAAATAAATGAAACATAGAAGCATTTTGTTCTAAATATACTTCAAAGTGAAGCTGTTGTTAAGACTAAATATAATCAGTTAGTTTTCAATCACCATTTACCAAGCCACCTGTTGCCCCATTTTTCTTCTAGAGAGAAAACCTCCTGTTCAAGCCGATCGCGCGATCACCCCTGCTACTACTCATAAGTTGGCAGAGAGGTAAGCCTTAAATCTGCAAATAGACCCAAAAGGCATCCCAACCACTATTTTCAGTGTTTGTTGCGAAGGCACACAACTGATTCGTACTGTTGTTTTCCCTTCCATCCTTTAGGTTGGTACTTTACAGCAAAATAAGCCACCCTTAATGAACTACCTTTCCTCCTTTGCATCAAGTGTCACAGAATGCATACAGAATCTTTCTAGTAATCGACATGCTACCTGATGTTTGTAATATCACCCCCTGAAGAATTTCCCGTTACTTACCCTTTTCAAGGTTTATGGGAATGAAACATGTCGGGCTAATGTTTTTTTTTGTGAGAATGCTGTCACAATTATAACAAGGCATTCATAGCTGTTACGCACTTAGAACTATTAAAAGCGTCTCAGTATCGAAATAGGGATTCCAGATTAGACAACAAATGTGTGTTTTATCTTATATGCTAATGTTGCTTTTCTTTTATGTCATGTTTTTTCGGTATACAATTGTTTGTTTTGTCTTGTAATTCTAACAGTAACTACAGAGAGAAATACTTTCTGTCTGTAGAAATTGGTTTTCTGTTTTCTTAGTTCTTCTTGGTATAGGTTTCTATTCCACTAATACACAGAATCTTTTCAGGTCCTACTCTAGGACTGTTTTTCTAAAACAAACTTGGTCTATAAACTTTCTTTGCTAACTTTCTTTTTTTATTGTTGTCCAGCACATTAGGAATTGTGATGGTTGTTACACTGCCTTTTTATATATAAAAACATTTTTATATTTAAAAAAAGGTTTTAATCCAACGCAATAATAAAATAAAAAGATATATATTTGTTCAATTAAGATTGTAGTGTCATTTGTTGCAAGCGAGGAGGTGAGTTCATAATGCCTCCCCATAGATGAATTTAGATCTTAAAGAGTGAGTTTCCGAGAGGAGTTAAGACCCTTTGTTTGAAAATTAAACATTTTGTAAAGGGGGCTGTTTTAAGCCTCTGTTTTTCACAAAAACCCTAGTCCTCTGTAAGTGTTTCAAACTAAGCGACCATAAATCGCGCCACCAGTGTGCACTGCAAGTACTAACACCCATGACAGCAAAGATGCCATCACAAATCTTATTCATGACATCACTGATGACATCACATGTGCATTTAGTTTTTTTTTATAAGATTTTTATTTTATAACAACACTCCAAACATTACAAACAATTAGGACTTCCGTGTTTAGGTTTCCCAATGTTACATTACAGAATACACTCTTCTGTCCTCCCCCCTTCCACCACTTTAACTCGAGCCCCTTTGTCCATGTCATCAGCCTGTTCATCTTCAGGCGTGTCAGCTGCCAATATCTCTTCCGTGTCATCATCACTATGGTCGGCCTGGGAGGGGCCCGCCATTGAGGCCACCAATTGTCCCCAGGCTATTAGGGGTCCCACCTCCTCCCCCAGTCCCCTGCTGACCGCTTCATACCAGGCAGCCGTTTCTGCCTCTGACCCACTTCATGAGGTCAGCCCACCACATCTCTATTCTAGGTCTATGGGCTGCTTTCCAGAACATTGCAATTCTCTGTTTGGCCAGGATGTAGGCCTGGTCATTCATCTTACTAATGTGCCTCAGGTTACGTGGTCTGGGAAAGCCCCCAAGCATACATGCCCAAGCTGACTCCATCTCCAGTGTAATCCCTTTTCCTGCCAAGCATACCCTCAGTTCGGTCCAAAACCTTCCCACCTCTGGGCAACCCCAAAACATGTGTAGCATCCCAGCTTCCTCCTCCCCACACCTAGGGCATTTCTGTGTAAACGGGCCACCAAATCTGGCAATTTTACTGGGGGTCAAATATGCTTTATGAGTGACATATAATTGAATCTGCTGGAGCCTCGCATTTCGGGACACCTTCTTATGATACCTTTGGGCTCTATCCCATTACCCATCCGACATGGGTTCACCCACCTCTTCTTCCCAATCTCGCCTCAGTTGGAGCAACTCCTTCCCCACTCAGGTCCCCAGTAGCTCATATATGCGGGATATTTCATGCCCACCCACCGAGATGTCATACATAGTCTCGATGGTAGCATCAGGTTGTTCCGCAAGCACTGCCGCAGGCCATCTTTCTCACACTCGCTTAATGATTCTAGAATAGGTGATATGTTGGCCCTTATGCACCTCGGTGTCTTCTATTAGCCTCTGAAAGTCCAATGCCTCCCCCTCCTGCCATATATCTCCAAGGGTAGCCAGGCCCATCGGTTCCCAGTATCTGCGGACCCCTTTTATCATTTGGGAGTTCTCTCCGCATAGCGCCACTAACGGCAACTGCATGGAGAACGCAGCTGGGTATCCCACAGTCTGCCATGCTCTATGCCACACCTCCCAGCCAAGCACCAGCAGCCTCGCCATTCCTAGTACCTTTGTTTTAGGTAACCACACTGTCTCTCTAAAGAAGTAAGGAGCAGGATCCTTACTTAACAGCCTGGTTTCAGCTGTTTCTTCTTCAGACAACCACCTGGCCACATATTGCAGCTGTCCCGCCAAGTAATACAACTCAAAATTCGGCAGGTTTATACCACCCCTATCACACAAGTTTTGTAATTTCCAGAGGGCCACCCTGTTCCTGGAGTTATGCCATATAAAACCCCGGCACAGGCTGTGCAGCCTGGCAAAGAAGCGCCTTGGGATCACATACGGGATGTTTACAAAAAAGTGTAACAGTCTGGGCAGGACTATCATCTTGATCACAGCCGCTCTGCCCATCATGGCCCTGAGTATTCTGGACCAAAATCCGATGCAGTTTTTAATGCCTGAAACTGCCTTTTCCGTGTTGTGTTTTTGTTCTTCTCCTATCGTGTGGTATATGTCAATGCCCAGGTATCGGAACGTCTCGGTTTGCCAGGGTATTGGCAATACCGGTAGGCTCCTCGGTAGGGCACGTCTGTATCTCCCCAGGGGGATCATGCTGGATTTCTTGATGTTCACTACTATGCCCGAGAGGGTAGCGTATCGTTCCATCACCTCCAGGACATATTGTAGGTTCTCCTCTGGGAAGCACAGATATAAAAGTATGTCATCGGCATACAATGATATGAGATGCGAGCCTCCCATAGTGTGGATCCCTATCTCCCCATATTGTTGTCTGAGGCATACTGCCAATGGCTCCAAAGCTAGGATATATAGCATAGGCGACCAAGGGCAGCCCTGTCTAGTTCCCCTGCTGAGTTACCATTTATCTGAGATGGTAGCACCCATTTTGACCCTTGCAATTGGGGAACTACATAACATTTTAACCCACCTTAGGTACCCCGGCCCCATTCCATATTTTCTCAGAGTCGCTAGCAACCAAGGCCATCTCACTGAGTCAAAGGCCTTGACCGCATCCAGCGAGACGATTACCAATTTGCCAGGGTCCTTCTCTGCGTGTTCAATAATGTGGTGAAGTCTCCTATGATTATCAGTTATATTCCTACCAAGGACGTAGCCTGTTTGGTCGGGGTGTATCAAGCTGCCGATGACTTGCTTAAGCCTGTGTGCCAGCGCTGCCGTGAGGATCTTGCTGTCCTGATTAAGCATCGATAGGGGTCTATATGACTCACAGTCTTTGCTTGGCTTACCTGGTTTTAAGAGCAGGATGATCACCGCCTCCCGTAGGGACTCTGGCAGCCTGCCACGCTCAAACGCCTCATTAAGCATGGCCAACAGTGGGGGGAGCAGCTCTTGTTTGTATGTTTTGTAGAATTCCTTGGGGAGTCCGTCCAACCCTTGAGCTTTGCATGTGGGCAGGTGCTGGATCACTATATCAAGTTCTTCTGAGGTGATTGGGGCCTCCAGGTCTGCCTGTTCCAGATCGCCTAGAGTGGGCAAGCCTATGTCTTCTAGTGTGTCTTGGATCTCTTGGTCCCTTACTTCACCTGTGTCCTCATAAAGGTGTTTATAGTATTTAAGGGACTCTTCGTTTACTCCCTCTTGGGTATCCCAGATCTGGCCTGCATCCCCCCTAATTTCCCTGATCACTGGTTATGCTGTTTCGTTTTCATATAACCAGGCTAGCAATCTGCCCGGCTTGTCTCCCCCCGCATGCTGCCTTTCGACATACTTCTTATAGCTCAACTTGCATAATCTATCCCAGTGCTCACTGCTGGCTTGTTGTAGCAGTCTCATCCTTGCCCCATCCTCCCGAGAGGTGCCCCCCTTACGCATTATGCTTCCAACTCCCTCTCCGTTTCTTGCAGCTCCCGTTCTATACCCCCCCTGGAGCCCTCTGGAATTTGATATGGCTACACCCCGCACCATAACTTTGAATGACTCCCCTACGGTTCCCACAGATTGGACGCTTTCGTTATTAATATCGAAGTACTCAGTGATCGCCTCCCTCAGGTCCTCCCGGAATCCCGAGTCCTGTAGGGCCTCAGCTCTGAGCTTCTACGTCAGGATTCATGCTCTAGGGGGTTGGTGTCGCCACTCCAGGACTAAGGGGGAGTGGTCCGAAAGCACTGTGGCCTTATATTCCGCACCCACCATTTCCCTTACTAACTCAGCAGCAGCAAACACATAATCCAGCCTTGTGTGCAGGTCATGTGGTGCCGCGTAGTGTGAGTACTGCCTATCGGCTGGGGTTCAGCTGCCTCCAGACGTCTACAAGTCCAAAATCTCTCAGCAGGGCCTGTAACGCCTTTGCGGCCGGAGTCGGGAGTCGGTTTGTCTAGTTTGCCATCTAGCCTGTCCACTTTAGGATTCAATGTACAGTTAAAGTCCCCTCCCCATAGGATTGTGCCACCCAATAGGGGGCTAATTTTGCCGTATAAAGTCCTAAAATAGGCCGCTGGATCTTGGTTAGGGGCGTATACATTTATAATGCTCACTTCCCGGTTTTCCAGCATACCCCGCACTACTATCATTGTGCCTTCCGGGTCCCCCGTAGACTGAATCAGTTGAAATGGTACATGCGGTGCCACCCATATGATAACTCCCCTTGCATAAGATGAGTATGTAGCTCCCGTGGTGCTCCCGTTCCACTTTCTCTTGACCACCTCCAGTTTCTCCCTAATAAGGTGGGTTTCCTGTAGTAGTGCTATGTCAATCCACATCCTTCTTAGGTACATCATTACTTTGTTACACTTCAGATAGCTATAAAGGCCCCTCACACTCCAGGTGACCACTCTAAGGCTACCCAACGCCATTTATAAAGAATCCCGCTTTCCCTCCCAGTTTCCCCTCCCACCTGATATGACTCAAAATGTGGCTGGCTCCCTTCCCACTTACAACAAACTCCCCCTACCCCCCTTTCCCAACTTTAAACCACTGCACACAACCCCTTCCCTCCCCCCTCCCCATACGGAATGCCGAGGCCAGGAACCTGGCAGGGTGTCACTGGACCACCGGTGACCTACTAACTTCTCGTTGTGGGGGTATGAGGTCAGGCTCTGTAAGGCTCCCGCACTATTATCAAGGTTTCTCTATGCCAACGGATCATGCATACTTGTATGGCCCTAGCAACACCCGCCCAAAGGCTATGTCTTATACTATATTGAAGTCCCATTGTCTTAGGCTGTGACACCCTGGGTGCCACAGACATCCGTTATTTATCTACTCCTTCACCTGTCTGGATACCTGATTCTTGGGGGCAGCTCTGTATGTCCAGCCACCGCATAGCGTCCTCCGGGGTTTCGAAAAACAAGGTTATGTTCTTATGGAACACCTTCAGTTTTGCCGGGTAGATCAGCATATACCTGTGGCCTGCTTCACGCAATCTTCTTTTCACACTCCCAAAGTTCATGCATCTGCGCTGCACCTGCAAGGTGTAATCCGGGTATGCGGTTATGTTTGCCGACCCCTTTTGTATTGTTCCGCCTTTCCGAAAGGGTTCAAGAATTCTTTCACGATCCCAGTAATTTAGGATCTTGGCGGTCAACGGCCTAGGGGGGTTCCCCGGCGGTGGTCTCCTCGTCAGTGCCAAATGCGCCCTTTCCACAGCAAACCCCTGGGACAACACACCCCCGGTTATCGCCTGGAGCAGCATAGATTCACTGTACTCTGTGGGGTTAGTTCCCTCAGCTCCTTCCGGCAATCCAACGATACAGTGTCATGATGCCTACCCCGGGCATCAGGACCAAGGCCCTCAGCTCCGGGAGCAGGCATCCAGACATTTGTTTAAACCTCAGCAGCCCCGAATAGGGGCTGTCTGGGTTCAGTCCTGGCGCCTTAGGCGCCAGGCTCATCATAGAAATCAGCCCTGGCGCCATAGGCGCCAGGCTCATAGACTTTACTTACCTGATGCAGACCATGCTGCAAAAGAGTCCAAGCCTACATGAGGCCTGGATGGGACTATTTTGTTACAGGGACTATTTTTTACACGGGTGTGGCTCTAGGGAACTTCTTACCTGGAACTACTTTGGAGGCTATTTAAACCGCACCCGAACAGCAGCACATGCTTCGCGTTATTCTGCATCCAGCAGCGTGACGCTCACCGTGCCTGCAGCCAGCATCCAGTCTTCTGCCACACCCGTGTGCCTGCAGCCAGCATCCAGTCTTCTGCCACGCCCGCTTCGAATCCGGAGCTCCTAGAATAAAGAAGAAGAAAAGGACAAGGTTAGAAAACAAACTTATTTCAAATTCCTCACCTCATTCCGGAACCATTTCATCTCCGGACCTGGAAAGTACATCAGTCCTGCACGCGTCGCTTCGCCAGCTCCAGCACGGCGCCATACTCACCAGTTCTCACAGCATCTTTCGATCTGACACTGTCTCCATCATTTCTTCGCCATAATCCGGCACCTAGGGGACACAAGAAAAAACAAGGTGACCCAAGGGAATCAACAAATACAACCTCTTACCACCATAGACTTACCAGTGGCGGTATTATTCCATAACTCTCCACATTTTCATATGCCGCATCTGTAAAGAGGGAGAAAAACAACACGTTAACGCATGCAATAGTTACCGGACAGCGTTGGGTAACACAGACTCTTACCTGAACGCCAGCAGCAGCTACAAGACCTTCTTCTCACAAACTCAGTTGCAACTTAAGGAAGGAAGGGGACAGAGTGAACATCGGGCACATTGAACTCTTTGAACTTGATACTTACCAATCCCGCCAGGGACTTCAGAGTCAATACTTACCGGAACTCTCCCAACGCTTTCAAACCAGTGAAGTAACTGGTATCTACGCGCCCCGGCAAGACACGCAGGATGGAGAGCTCATCTTTTACGAACATAAGGTGAGGTTACTAAGGGGATATCGGAGGTGATTAGTGGGGGAGAGCGAGAATAGTTGGGAGGCCATCACTAAAACCCACAGGTGGTTAATCTCTGTCTCCACTTGCAGGAAAATACTTATTCGGGTCCAGCAGACAAGACTAGGCGGGCCAGTCTAGACAGTCATCTCTGCATTACGCATCACGTTGAAGGAGACCGCAGCTGTCTGGGTCCGATCGACACCCCTGTGGGGTCCAGGTGAGCGTAACATACAGATATTATTCCTTCTGCCTCCTCCACCCTACTTTCCAGGTTCCCCACATGTTGCACTAGGGCGTGAAGTTCCGATTTGTGGGTTGCACAGTCCGCTGTGTTCGGGGCCACCTCTTTTTCTAGGTTCCCCGTACGTTCCGCCAGTGACCTGACATCTTGCCGGAGAAGATTCAACTCCTCCTGCACTGCCCCGACTTTAAGCTCTAGTGCCGCTTTCAATTCGGTCATGGCCAGTCCCAGTTTGGTCTCCCAGGCCACTTTCAGAACGGCAATCGCAGCAAGAATCTCCTGGTTCGTGCCCATAGTGGCTGTGCCCCCCACGGGGGTTTTGTCTTTGCTCCTGGCTCCTTCTGCACCCGGCGATGTTCTGGCGCATTCGTCGAGCGTGGGTTGCTTGCCCGTTGTTCTCAAAGGTTTCTTGGTCATCGTGTTGTGGCAGAGAAGTGCGGGAAAGCCGCCCCACTTTTGTCCCCCGGCCTTAGTAAAGTTTAGGCTGCTATTAGTGTTAGGGCCCAGCCGGGCCGTGCAAGGGGCGTCCTTAAGCTGCCCGTATTGCTCTTGGAGTGGGCTCTATACAGTGCTGCCCGTGATCTCACACTGCACCTCCACGCTCCGTGGTCCCCGTCGCCAACATCCCGACTTGGCAGGGTCTCATCCCATCCGCAAAGGTCCACCTTTGCTGGTACACATGTCGGGCTCCACCTGTCCCGCCAGGACACGGCAGCTCGGTCTCCGCTGCGCCTTGCCTGCCACCTTTCCCTGTGACGCAGCGGTCAGTTTATATGGCCCTTTGTTCGCCGACCGCCATTTTCTTCAGCCCCGAGACTCGGGCTCTCCAAACCTTCCAGCATCCGTTCCACGCCCATCACGCCGCGGATCGGGCCCTCATTGCGCTCCATTCGTGCCCCCGATGATCATGCATCCATAGGTGTGCGCAGGCACATGTGGCAAAGGTGAAGCACGTTCATATCCAAGGATCAATGTCTGATCTGCGGGAGCCGTCCAAGAACACGTCCACTCACACGGCCATGTAGCCACGCCCCCCTCACATGTGCATTTAGTTATCATGGGAAGCCTCCAAAAGGGATTGGTATGGTAATGGAGGCTGAAAACTATGAAACATTATTGGAAGAGGCATCATGAGATAAGTTGTTTATTGAGCAATACATTCCTATCCTAACCATTGCATTACAGACTTCATTGCACTACATAAACAACTCATGTAAACCGTACCCATTGTCCGCACCATACCCTATACAAGTATTATCTTGAAAATCTTCCTATTTGACATAGTGAAATCATGAATGCTTTTGTTTCAACGTTTCGGGTACTGTGAGACATGGAAGAAGTAGCAACCATTGTCTTAATAACTACATAAGTACACTACTAGACACCAAACATAAAGACAGCACAATGCATACAAACATGAGCACATGCAGGGAAATTAATGTAAGCAAAAAAGGAGCACTATTAGCAGAAACATGGTCATAACATAACTGATTATGTTCATGCATAGAAATCATGGCAGTGTTGTATACTATCTTCTTCCCCTACAGGTGCATGTTTCATATAATGTCAGTGTACCGTAAGGAAAGTAGTGTAAGAACATATGCGAAGGATGCCGTACACAAAGATACACCCTTTTGAATTGTTAGTTCCTGACTGTTAGTGAAGAAGAGCACCTGGGCTACTTATATTACTGATGAAAAAAGAGGGAGCCACACTTGTGATGTCATGAATGAGATTTGTGATGGCATCTTTGCTGTCATGGGTGTTAATCCTTGCAGTGCACACTGTTGGCGCGAGTTATGGTTGCTAACTTTACCATATCTTGCAAATTTCGTTTTTTTTTGGTTTTACCTATAACCATACCGTCCCTATAACAATGGTTGTCAATTGCATTGCATAGGTTTTTGCTTGTGCAACTTTACCATAACGTTCCTTTAACAAAGTTTTTGTTAGTGTATATATATATATACTGGAACTGATGCGAAGCAGACTACCATTGAAAGGCAAGTGACAACCAATTGGAAGTTTATTTTGTGCACAATTTAAAACTTTGTTTTGTGAATTGAGAAACAACTTTGAAGTTTAAGCTTTGAAGAAACATTACCCTCTCACTTTAGTTTGAGTTCGTAGTGCAAGGGCTGGAAATAGGATTTTGACACGACGGTGGACTTATATTCATTTGACATCCTGACACTTTACTTTATTATTTCGAGGTAGGGAAACCTCTCTTAGCCTTAAGGAAATATAGGTGTTTTATGAAGATGGGTAATGAGCTTTTTGTTTATTCGTACCATCCTGCATTCCTTGAGATTCCTGTGTGCCACCCAAGTGACCCGACTTAAAAAGTAGTGCCCTGTTCCTACAACAACCTGCCTGTATGCTGGCTGGAAGTGTGGAAGCCATCTTGAGCAATCAGATTATCTCCCAGTGGGTCATGTGTCGAATTGCCACCCTTGTTATTGAATCTGCTCTGGGCATCCAGGTTTGGGCCAAAGGTAGCAAGGGGCAAATCCCGGTTTAGACTTGTTAGGGCAGGAAAGAGCCAAGGGACAGAGCCCCTACTCATGTAGCACTTTGCTGTACTTGTCCTTCCCGAGTCCAGCTTTCACACATTGGGATGCTTCAACACATTGACTCTCCATTTTGTTACCTCAAAAGACCCAGGAAAATCCCGGTTTTTGGCATGTTTACTGTCTTTTGGTTACCTAGAACCCCATCATTCTACACCTATTCCTTCCCAGCCAGATGTTCCCCTGTCCTTACCGCTCACCCACCTACCCTCATCCGCTAGGGCTCCACCAGTCCTTTACTGGCTTCGACTTGCTTATTGTCATGTAGTGATTTGTCAGGTAATATTTGCTTGTGATATGTTGTAATGATGTGAGAAGGGTGTGCGTTGGGGGTGTTCATGATATTTTCTTAACTCATTGACTCCAAGGTGCTAGGTCCCTCCCAAATAAAGACAGAGAAGGAGAGTCTGAGGTATGATTGGAGCAGAGTTGCTAGGCAACAATCTGGAGCCGTGGCTGAAGTTCTCAACTGCCTTTCATCTGTGATTCAATGGAAGCATTTTGGTAATTTTTGTTCTCTTGAAGAACTTTGAAAATCTCGTTTTTTGGAGTTGGTGAATTCAGCAAAAAGCCAAAATTATTCATAGGAAGCTTCCGCAACATACGGCGGACATGTTCCAGATGTATGGCATGGCACAGCGTTAGAGATCTAGGCAACGGTCGAATTTAACAGTACAAGTTTAATTTCATTAAAAACAAAAGAGTTAAGGATAAACAGGGGAGGCGCACCCAATACAGATTTATAAATAATCCTCAAGTTGTTTGACAACCAGCAATATATAACTTTGTAGTTAATAGAATGTACTTGCATTGTTGAGACTGTTTGTTGCCCCTGCTGATGTTTCTGAGAATGAGGAGACTGTTATGCGGACGGTCGTACTGTGGGGCTGATCTTGTAAATACCATAAATAGCAATTCCTTGGTGTTTCAGACTAGCGTGGAGTCCATGCGGCCAAGGAAATCTCAATTTACCATTTATGTTCAATGCCACACAGAGAACAGCGCATGCAGAGAACTGTTGTTTAAAGCGCTCGGCTCCAATCACGGCAGAGTCGGGAAAACGTTACACAGTTAGAGTGACAGCGCATAAATGCCTGCATTCACGGAGCAACACACAAGGTTAAATTAAATTAAGTTTGCTAAAAGAAAGAAAGTTCAGTTAAAATGGAATAGAACTGCAGATAGGTGAAACAATTGTTAATTTGATGATAGAACCATGCATTTTGGCACTCTTTTAGACCACACCCTAATGAACATTTCTGGCTATGAGGCCATCTCATAATTTTCCTGTAACAAAGTTGACAGCCCTTTTTAAAAAAGTGGCGACTAGTTGTCATTTATGAATCTTAAATGTTGTTGATATTCATTGTTCAATCACTTGTGGCCATCCGATGCCTCTTATACGCTTTAGATGTATAAATGAAGCCTAATAGTACATTACAATGTTTTTTTATAACAGTTTATAGCAGACTATATACATTCATTGATATAGTCAAGGGAAGAATGACAAAACCATTAACAATTATTGATTGATGTTTTCCAAATGCAAATACAGTGTCTTATATTACTGATTTAAATGTTATTGTTCATTATTATATTTATACTATTGCTGAAAAAGATTATTGGTATTAATCCCCCACCCCTTTATTTCAATCAGTACAAGGGCGCCACAAGTACAAATGGCAGTACATTGTAGGGCAGCTTTCCTAGACCTGCACTGTCGTGTGCAGCCTTTCTTGCAGCCATATCGTAAGTGTTCCCTGCAAGGTTGCGTAGCCTCTGGTAGGGTTGTCCAAGATATTTCCCATCCTTCTTTATCCTTCTTCATCCGCCCACAATCAATTGGTGATGGAAGCTGTGGTGTTGCAACCTTTGTATGGGCCCAGCAGTAAGCAGTCTGCCATCCAGCTCTTTTTGTATGCTGAATAAGCACATCTTGCGTGGGAAGTATTTTGTCAATTGGTCTACCTTTCTGAGTAAGTAGGTGTTTTCTTGCCTCATTAACATGTTTGCTGCTGCTAGTATGGTCATATAGCAAAACTACAAATCTCTCCAATGGCTTCAGCATTTGTTTTACTGCCTGCTGACTAGGCCTGTCTGCCACTCCACAAAAAGCAGAGGTGACATCTTTGTATGCATTCCAGGTGTCCCACGCAGTCATTTTGCTGCTTCCTCCAAAAAATTGCACAGTTTCCCACCCAATTGTTGTGTGAAACATTGGGAAGTCAGTACAATCATCAAGACCCAAAGCTCTTGCTAACTCATGAGCGGAAACAAACCGGATGTTCTTCCCAACTCCAAATGCAACTCATAGCTCCTCAATATTCAGACGTTGAGCAGATGTGATGGCAAGAACTACAACGTCGTTGTCCACAGTGCATATTTCGGTTTTGTTATATCTTTGCAGCACAGCATCACATAAATAGAGTAGGATGCGAGTGTATGCTTCTTCGTGTGAGCATGGAGCAAGTCCCAAGATACCTTCATGATTTATAGAAAGAACATTGGTACCATGTGTGGTAATTACCTGCTTGTTAGTGTCAATAGCTGTTAAGGTTTTCCCAAGAAAGAGAACAATTCAGTCTTATTTTCATCAACCCTGAGAAAATCCTGTTAACATAGGAAGTGCATTTCATGGTTCAACACGTTTCCGAACAGCTCTTCCCCTTTTACTGCATGTATCACTCTTCAAGCTTTCAGGCCTGTACACATCCCAGATGATATCTAGCCTTGTAGCATATTGAAGCTGAGATTGGATGTAGGGTATGAACAGAGTACTGGCATAATCGTCTAAGTGTTTTCACAAATCCTGGTAGCAGCACATTGACAATTGCAGCACCGTCAAGGTTGGTCATTTGGACTGCTGGTTTGGAAGTAGTGTTTTTTCCAGGTGTGAGTTCTTTCAGGCAAATCAATAAATCAGACTTTGTTCTGGTTCTTAGACTCCCTAGGTTCGACAGTGCTGAAGGATAGGCTTGGTTTTCATGTCCAAAGAAATCATCCAGATCTCCATTACGTATAATGTGATGCAAAGTGGAAAATAGTGCACAGTCATTCCTCAACGATGTTAGTTGTAATTGCTCACTTGACTTTTCACGAATTGGAGGATCGCTGAAGAGGTGGAGGTTATTCCGCTTAATAGGATCTGTGATACATTTAGTTTGATTAATAAGTCTGTTGCTGATACATAACTCATACTGGTTAACTGCAGTTTAAAAAAAATATTTGGCAATGTCTCTGTAACTGCTGGATGTACTATATTTTTACTGTCAAGTACCATTAGATCACTGCTGGTTTCACTAAATGAATTTCCCATATCTTGTATTGCATGAGTAAGAGACTTGATATCTTTTGCAAAAGTCATCTGTGAATGCTTGTTGGCTTTGTGGTGACGCTAATCTTTTTACCATATCTTTGTAGAATTAAATTATTCATCTAAGCGGGAAATCTCAGGACCAGAGGCCATCCAACGATGCAGAGATGTCGGGTTTTCTGTCAGGCCTACAGCCCCTTCATCACCTTTGATTGATGCGTTATGTTGCTCATGGGCCTGATCAATGGCAATTGCAGAGGACGCAGGCTTTGATTTTTTTGTGTTTTCCTTTCATGAATTTTGCATTGTGTTTTAAATGAAACCATATCAAGTAAGTCGACCGGAATCCATCATGCATAGTGAGTATGGTCCAAGAAAAAGAACGGAAAAGAACTGGGGAACAATCTTGGATAGCGCCTCTATACAGAGCTGGAAATCTCTTACTTGTATCACTCTTATAAAATTCATCAAAAGGAGTTCTAGTTTTAGAGTGATGTACCAGAATCTAAATTGAGTACATACGTAACTTCTTTCTTTACATCAGTCTTCAAGCAACTTAACTTGACTGCTATCATATATCTTGGCTGTAGTCATTGTAGGCCTGCTGCAGAAGTAAATAGAGACTACTGGCTGTGATTTGATGAGCCCTGCTGGTACGAGTAACATGGGAAACTTTTATAAACTAATCCGATTTCCAACTGTGGTAACATCAGCTCGAACAAGTGATCCAGTCCACGATAACCTTGAGAACTGCCATTTTAATATGCATTCCATCCAAATGTCATGCTTCTATCATCAATACCTCAATTCCTCCAAATAGTTCACCTATCTGCTGTACCAAAAAGTATATTTCCTCTACTACATATGTTTATTCAACGTTTCTCTCTTCTTAATCAGTTTTTAATTACAATATAAAGGACCACATACAAAGGAAACAGCAAGAAGAATAATGCAAAGTGTGCATAATGAGTTTATTTAACGTTAGGGACAGAAGCAGTTAGGAAAGTAAGAGTTACAATCTAGACTCTGCTGGAAACATTTAATGAACCCTATATGTTAAAGGAGTTAGGAAATGTTCCAGCCCCTTAGCTCCTCGAGGAGGCTTATCAGGTATAATGGAGTATGAATGGAATTGAAGGAGAGAGAGGGTGTTATGATAAGAAAACAGCATAATGTATTTCTTTTGTTTCCTTACAGATCTCTTCATGGCAAAAGAGTGTCTGAGTTTGCTACTCTGTCCTAATTGCCTTTCCCTTCAGGGAGACATTTGAGGGTAGAGAGAATTATAAAGACGGCTGCACTCAGAATTTTCTTGTGGGTCCAGCATCAGCTCCTGAGGAAATGAACACAATTCGAGTGTCTTGACACCTATTTCTTCTACCGTCCATCATGCACCTTGACTTCACTCCATTTATTCTTGTACATACCCCATCTCATTTTCCCCCTTCTCTCGTAGCCTTCACCCACAATTCAGTGTAAATTCTACCTCATTTTGCTCCTCCTGATTCCCCCAGACCTCTCACTGTTAAATCCAATACCCCTTTTTTCCCAGGATCCTTAACCTCACCTATCCTACTGCACAACACCTGTTCCTCTCCCTCACGTCTCATCATGCTTTCACCTGGCCGTTTGAATGCGCAATCCATTTGCACCAAGTGTTGCTACATCACTGACCACTTCAACTCTCATCACCCACAATTTCCATTTACAGACACCTAGATAGCCCCTCATGATTCTGCTACACTAGTGCTCTTCACACTCAGGCTGCTACCTTCTCCCACTCTCCTGAGCTGTTGGGAAACATGGTGGCATGGGATTCCTTTTCAATAAGGCCCTCACCATTGCCTTCCTGATCCCCTATGACATAACCTCTTCCTCTCTTAAATATACCACTATTCAATTCCTCACTGTTCTTGCATTCTTCTGACTCACTGCTCCTCTGAACTACTCCTTCCCTGACCTAAACCTTCTCCTTGAGTCCCTTCCTACCGAGTTCCCCATTGTTATGCTAGGGCACTTTACCATCTAAAGCCCTCCACGACCCCCTGCCTTGAACTTAACTCCCTACTATCTGACCAGTCCCTCCATGACAAGCCTACCCACTGAAGCAGGAGCACTTCTGACATTGTCTTTCTCTCAAATTCACTCACATGCTTTGCTTACCGTTCCAGTGACCCAGCTTCCTCTGACCACTGCATTGTTCTCTTTAACATCTCACCCCTACACATTCTTTGCCCCACCCCTTTTCAGTGACCAAGACAGGGCACTGCCCCTTACCTTGGAATATTGTCCCTTACCTTGATGATGTGAGGACCTCTCTCCTGTCTAGCTCTCTCCCCCATTCATGACTTTTGCATTGATCATGCTTTTCCCGACTTCCACAATGTACTTATGACTCCTATAATATCAGTGCCACTGTAAGAAAACCGTTCTATGCTGTATGCCAGTATTGCGATGTGCAAACACACTCATGTTAGCTTTGCCCATAAAGCCACTACCCATAATACCACTGTATGTTATGTTAGTAAAACATGTAGCACACAAGTTCACCCGAAGGCATCTTGGCTCGAGAATGTGCACAGCACAGCAGTAGCTACCCCAGGACTAGACAAAAAGCTCTGTTTTTAGCAGGCAACGAAAAATCTGGTGATTCTCGGTCAACCTAAGTTGAAGCGGGAGACTGTTTCATAATTTACTGGCAGCTACCGAGAAAGCCCTTCCACCCATTCGCTGAATGTAAAATTTGGGAACCTGAACCAGACGATCATTACTGGATCGCAGGGGTCGACCTGGAACATAGGGTTAAAACCTGAACCAAAGAAAATCGGCCCCCACCTGATGGTAGGCCCAATGGACAGGGCAGAGGGATTTACAGGCTATTCTTTGTTTCACCGGGAGCCAATGCAGACGGTACAGCACTGTACTGATATGAGAGCCATAAGGTGTGTCTGTGGCTACCGGGGCGGACAGATTTTTTAGCAGCTGAAGACGATGAATTAGGCTTGCAGGTTGGGCCAGATACAAAGCATTAATGTAGCCGAACCTACTCGAGATAAGAGAGGCGACGACCACAGAACGAAGGGAGGGGGGGAGGAAAGGCAAAACCTTCCGAAGAACCCTCAGTAAAAAATGCCCAGTTTGGCAAACTCCACCAACTTGCGGGCCATAGACAGATGTCGAGACATAGACCCCCAGGTTCTTCACAACCGTCACTGGAATAGGAAACTCACCCAGTGAGGGAGGCCAAAAGGCAGAAGACTAGGAGGAGGAGTCAGAGGAGGTACCAACCACCAGAACCTCTGTCTTGTCCCCATTCAACTAAAGTCAGTTGGCACTCATCCAAACCACTACGGCCGACAGACAGTCACACAGACAAGACAACATCACTCCCGGTCTAGATCTAAATCACTGTAAGAAAGCATGTCCATGTTGGCTGTGCCAATATATGCCAGTATTCCCACAGAATAACACACTCCTATTGGCATTGCACATAAGGCCAGTGCCATTAATCTCATTATAAGAAAACATATCCATGCTGGCTGCACTAATATATGCCAGTAGGCCCAAATAAGAATACATTTATTTTGCCTTTGAATATGATGCCAGTAATGCAACTATAAGAAGACATCGCTATTACTGCCTCTGTAAAACAACATCACACCTATATGTCTGTATTCCTATGTAAGAACATACTCATGTTGACATTGCCCATAATGCACTAATGCCACTGTTAGAAGATTTGCCCATGACGGTAGCAAAGGTTAACTTCCGGAATCTTTGTAATTCCCTCTCCCCCACACCACCTTCTGTTTTACACCTTCATCATCCCTTCCAAAACCAACACATTACACCCCCGCACCAACACACCCACAGACATAAAATACATACTGCATCCATTCACTCGCACTCACACACACAAACACAACCCCTCAAAAGCATCTGTGCACACACACACATGTATAGACATACACACTGCATCATTCATGTATATAAACTTATAGATACACACACCCTGACATGTCAGCATACATACATACACAAAGGTATGTTTTCCTACGCTTACCTGGTCATTGTTGCCTCAGTTCAGGACTCCTTACGTCAACACATTCAATCCGGTGAAGGACTGCCCCAAGCCGTTTCTCTAGACCCTTCCTCTATGTTGGCACCTGGCCAGGCAGGAGGTGAGTTTCATTCCTTGGCCAGAGCACTCAGAGAGATTGGGGGAGGTGGTCTGGGCAGTTTGGCAATAAAACTCTGGGATCATAATAGGGAAGGAATGGGGGATGCTAGAGGAGGCAAAAGGACAAAAAGGAGGAGAGGCAGTGCTCACAGGGGAGGAGACAGCTGCAGTGCTATGAAAGAAGCAGAAGGCAGGTAGTGAGCAAAGGAAGGATCACTGTGAACCGTCCTGTATTTTAATATGTGCTTTCGAACACAACTCCTGTTTGGCAAAATCATTGCAAAAATGTATTAATTGGTTTAAGTGGCAGCTAAAATAATCATGCCTTTTCCAATCAAGGTTGCAGTTACTATGCCAACCAAAGATTTTGCTTCTCAACAACCCTTTTTTCTCTTTTCTGTAGCAATCAGATGGTGCTAGCATCAACAAAGTCACCAAAACCAAAAATTAGATCAAAGGTATATCGCCTTCTGTGAGGAGCCAGCAATGAGACGCGGACTAAGATGAGACATGTTTTTATTTTTAAAAAATGGGGCTTGGAAAATACCACACTCTCCCTATTCTAGGAGGAATTTCCCTATCTCAACCACACACTAATGAGTCTGTCCAGTGGTGAGAAGTCCAAACAAAAGTAAATCCTATGTCCGTAATCCTATTCTGGCCCTCACACTCTAAATAAACTCCACCGTGCAAAGGATACTGTCTCTTATTATTCACAAGTGCCCAGATGTTAAGGTTCAACACAAAAGTTCAAATCCAACAAAATGGGTTCCAATGACCAATGAAAGATGTCCACAATCTCAGGGAACTGCTTCCTTCACCAGATTTCTTGCATCAGAATAATCAAGGTCCAAGAGGATTACTTTCCCTCCTTGGGGTATTCACTTTTCTTGGCATTTATGAGATCACTACAGGGTGTTTTGAAAAGAAAGAGCACAGAAATAATATGGTATTTATAAAAAAATAATTTCAGTAGTGGTATTGTTTTGGGGGAATAACTTTTCCTTGGCCATTCATTGTACTAGTGTAAAATGGCTGCAGCCCAGTGCTCACACAAAGTTGAAAAATGCTCCTATAGAATGGCCTTTACTTTGGTGATGCATTTGTGTTTAGCTGGAAATCAAATGTAATTATCTCATCTAAAGCAGCCTAGAATTTGCGGCATGCAAGCAGACCATAGAGAATAATGTTGTTGGTGTGTGGAACAATGTGTTTTGTGTCACAGTGTCGGCAGGAGCTTTTGGAATCTTTGCTACAGTTGCAGTATCTCTACATGTTCTACAGGCAAGAAAGAGGTGCACTTCCATTAAATCTCCACACCGTGTTTGGTGGCTGGTGAGAGGGGCATGGGGCCAAGTTGTTGTAGTAACACCTTCCCTATGATGAGCAATTACTATGTGTTTAATGAGTAAATGTGAAATCATTGAATCTTCAATTGCTTCCTGACTGGATGACTTGTGCTCCAAGGCCATTTGGGAGTATGGGTCAGGGAAATTGACTTATAGCCCTAATCCGTCCTGCCTTTGTATTGTAACTATTGGTATTGTCTGCTGAACGATTTGCTCTGAAAGACTTCAGGAGTGTGGGTTTTGGAATTTTACTCATAGTCCATTCTTCCACACTGTTGCACGTTAAACGTTATCACAGATTTTATTTTCTGACAACTCTTGGATTCAATTGTTTAGCAAAGACATTTTGCAGTTTGGGACTGCGGGAGCATGGGCCTTGCTTTTTGATCGGAGTGAGTGGGTTTGGCTTCTCATGGCCTAGGCAGCGAAGGAGACCAAGTTGGTGGATAAAACCTGTTTTTTTCTCTTTCTTTCATCTATTCATGGCAGCCGCCCTCTTAAGCAAGTCTCGGGGGTTGATCCTCCATCACTCTCCACTTTTCCTTCAATGGATTCTACGCTTGTGAATTTAGAATTTGAGGCACCTTTGCCCTCGCACAACCAAACAGTTTTAATGCCTCTAACCAGACTGTAATCAATCCTCTGACACTGATAATTGAAATTTTGGACAAGAGCCTGTTTTCGCTCCCTACAGTGGCATCTGACTCTATTCAAGACAGTATCACATTTTCCCAGGCATTGACCTCGGAGGAATCGAGCGTGGCTGCAGTGCCGTGTCACTGGCGCACATACGTTTACCCCTTGGGGTCTTGGTGGGGTTGCAAGCAATCGGAACGTTTTTACAGCATGTCCTCAGCGACCTCCATCTTTGGAGAATTCAGTGACTCTGGATGAAACTTTCTTAAGACTATGTAGGAACATGGAAGTCTCGCAGGTCAATATGTTTGCCCAACTTCTTTAAAAAGTATCCAGTGGGGGAGTACACAAACTACAGCCTTCATATTTGACCAAGGGAGGACCTTTGAAGCTGTAAAATTGCACAATCATCATTACTTGGACTTTTTACTTCTAAAAACATCCAACTAAGAAGACAATCAGAGGTGCTACCAAAGGTGGACTCCTTTGGCCCTGCTACCATTTCTGCCCTACATTTGAGTTCAGAGTCTCTTTTGAGACTCTATGACAATATAAATGATATTCTTTCTACCAATTCAAACAAGCTTTCCTTGATGGAGAAAAACATACAAAGGCTTAATGATTATTGTACATTAGGGAATGTGGTGCAGTCGGTCTTCGCTGGTAATGAGGTGAATGCACCACCCTATTCTAATAATGTTACATCTAGGAAAAGGGGTAGTTCAATGCCTGACCAGTTAGTCCTTAGCCAAACTCCCATTAGTCCTACTCCATAGGTTGAATGTGTTTCTAGATTGAGTGTTTCGCCGGTCCTTTTTGACTCTCCTGACCCCCCGCCCCCATGAACAGAGGTGATAAAAATGAGAATATGGAGTTTCCTATTGCTTCTTCCATTATTATTCAACCTCACAACAAGAAGAAAATCTAAAACCTGCAGGCACCCGAATGAAATCATCACAATTTTTTGTTAAAATGTTTATGAAGGCATCCCATGTCTGATAATATTAAATATCTCAATACATAGGTCACCTTAGACACGCTAGGTGACAGAGAAATTTAGTACCCAATGTAGTTTTTGCAACACTCACTGCTTTTTAAATGTACTTACCATTTGTATTAAATACAGATGCATCTAAACCAGCCCAGTAGAAAATCCACTTGTTTTGAATAATTCTGCACACGCCATTATCGCCCTTTTTTGACATCAGGCAGGTAAGCCATTATAACTTGTGAATATTACCGTTTTTATCCGATTTGCAATATATACAACACATCTGCTCTCCAGGCACACAGATTGTAAAGAATGTGACAGTGCATTAGTAGACATAATATTTGCAGACAAATGCATTACTCTTCAGAGGGCTTGCATTAAGACAACACAAAAACTTTGCTTTTTCTACTCACCTTTCAGGCAATTTTGAGACTTCTGATTGAGTCAGCCTTTCGATTACAAGTGAGATATTCCTACATCATGCAATATATTTTTCGGTTTCGCTGTTTTTCAATGCCGGTGCATTTCTTGATTTCCTTCAAGTCACTAATGATCGCAATGGTCTGGGCGAATTATGTATTTTACTTCTATTTTATTTTGTTGCAATTTATCTTTTGGGAAAGCACAAACACGGTTAGGACCTATGCCTACGATGTATTTGAAATCTGGGAAATTAACCTTCTAAGATAGTTTATACCCCAATGGTGATTCTGAACTATCTTACATTAGAAGATAAATCTTCAATGCATTGAGTTCTCAGGACAGTATAATGTCCTATTTATGGTAAACCCAGTAAATGCATTTAATAACTTTCTCTCAATTTTTATTTTTTCTTCTTCCCTTTTTTCTATTGGCTCCCTCCAAACCCCCACACTTTATCATGTTTCTCTCCTCGATGTGCATAGAAATGTTACATTTAATTAATGTATTGTTCTGATATTTTGGAATTTTGGCAATGTACTACCTTAACGTCTTGAAACGAAATGTCACAGTGCAAACAGTATAAATTTCACGCCCTGATGACGACCCTAGAGGGTTGAAACACGTGTTGGTGGTTCTTTGTCATTTTGTGTTTTATGGAGCATGACAATTCTTATGACAAGCATTGGGTCTTCAGCCAATTTATTGATCATTCACCTGTCCATTAGAGTGTGATTTGAGGAAAGTGAAAGAATTACTGGAAGCCTGTAACATTCACTTTGCCTTCCGTCAAAGCGCCTTTTCCACGGATCACGCCAAGGTAGGGTTTATGATAACCCACATGACTGGGAATGCCTTGGCATGGGCAACTCCTTTGGTGTCCCAGTCCGACCCTGTTCTACAGGATTATGCTGCATTTAAGGACCTACTTAAACAGACTTTTATTCGTACTGAAAGTGCACACATAGCTAGTGAAGATCTACTAGACGTTCGCCAAGGAAGTTCAGACCTGCTTTCTTACATTTCCTCTTTCAAGAGATTAGCGGCTGAGGCAGGCTGGCAAGAACAAGCCCAATACACCATTTTTTGGAGAAGATTGCGAGAGGAATTAAAGGATGAGCTTGCCAGGATTCCTCGTCCTGATTCTTTTTCAGATCTCATAACTGACGTTCTTCGAATTGATTTCCGCCTGACAGAGCGGAAGAATGAAAAGAAAAAGACTCGCAGTTCCGGACTTTCTTTTGAGCCGCTCCCCTCAGCCTCCTCACCTGCAACTCGCCCACCTACCAGGGAAGAACCTATGCAAATAGGAACTACGAGAGCGCCCTTGACTGCTGAAGAGAAGAAGAGAAGGCGAGAAGGCAGCCTTTGCCTGTATTGTGGAGCTGCCACTCACCTGTTGAGAGATTGTCCTGACGTACCCCCTAGGAGGCTGGGAAACAAACGCCCTCGGTAGTTGGTAGGACGGACTATCGAGGGGCGTTTCCTTGTTCCTACACCTCTCTTTCTGTAACTTCCGCCAAGACCTCTGAGGATCAACGCCTTATGGTATTAACAGTCAAGCTCCTATTCAGAGGAAAAGAAGTGGAAACTCAGGCTCTACTGGATGTGGAGCGGCTGGAAACTTGGGCTGATAAGGTGGGTCTGCTCAGAATCGCCAAGAAGGAGGACCAAAAGGTAGAGGGGGTGGACGGTACTCCCTTATGCTCCGGACTTATTACTCATACCACTGAAGAAGTACGAGTATCCATTCAGCAACATTCAGAGGTAATAAGATTCGACATAATCCTCGAAGCCCATTTCCCAGTAATATTGGGTATCGGATGGCTCCGAAGACACAAACCAACTATAAATTGGACGGAAAATCTGTTGAGTTTTCATTCTGAATACTGCCAAGAGGAGTGCCTACCAGAACCCCTGTTCGAAAAGGTGAAGACAGTAAGTGCGACAGGGACGAGCTCTATCCATTGCATCCCAGGTTGCTTTAAGGAGTTTGCTGCTGTCTTCAAGGAATAGCAACCATTAGAACTCCCTCCACACTGACCAGAAGACTGCAGAATAGACCTAGTACCTCAGGCCCTGGTTCCCTTTAGTAGGATGTACCCCTTCTCGGTGTCAGAGAAGGAAGTGCTCAGACGCTACTTGGATGACAACCGCGCTAATGGATTGATTCGACCATCAAGATCACCGGCTGGCGCCTCTTTGTTTTTTATACCCAAAAGGGATTCTAAGGAGTTGAGGCCCTGTATCGACTACAGGGGATTAAATCCAGTAACCATCAAGGATCGCTATCCCATGTCCATCATCTCAGAGATATTGGAGGCTGTCCAGGGCTCGGTGGTGTTCACGAAACTAGACCTGCGGAATGCGTATCATCTCCTCCGTATCTGAAGAGGCGATGAATGGAAGACGGCTTTTCGCACTCCTTACGGTCTGTTTGAGTACCAGGTGATGCCGTTCGGCCTAGTCAACGCTCCCTCGATCTTCCAACGGTTCATGGACCGTATATTCTCGGATTTGTTGGGTCAGTACGCTGTGGTCTACTTAGACGATATTCTGATATATTCCAGCAAGACAGAAGAACATACTTCCCATGTAAAGGAAGTTCTACACAGACTTCAGCAACATCGCCTACTGGTGAAACCAGAGAAATGTGCCTTCGCCCAGTCTTCCATATCCTACTTAGGATTTATCCTATCTGAGAAAGGAATCACTATGGACCCCAAGAAAGTGGAAGACATTCTTGCTTGGCCATCACCTTCATCGGTTAAGGAAATCCAGCGGTTCCTTGGACTGGCACATTTTTATCGGAAGTTCATACCTGAATTCTCCAAACTCACTCTTCCGATAACTGCGTTACTGAAGAAATCTTTCACGCCTTTTTACTGGTCCAAAGAGGCTGAAGACAGTTTCAACTGTTTGAAGCAGAGGTTCTGCTCAGCTCCCATCTTAAGACAGCCCGACCAACAGCGGCCCTTTATCCTGGAAACTGACGCATCTGCGGCGGCAGTGGGTGCTGTACTCCTTCAATCCAACCAAGGTCGGGAACATCCTGTAGCCTATTATTCTAAGACTTTAAACCCCAGCCAACAAAACTATTTTGTCATAGAGAGAGAACTCTTGGCCATGAAATTGGCTTACCTGGAATGGAGACATTTACTCCAGGGGAGTTTGCATCCCTTTCTGATACGTACTGATCACAAAAACCTGCAGACACTCAAACAACAAGAATGTTACAACACCCGACAAGCCAGATGGGCGCATTTCTTTGCTCAATTCCATTTCGCCATTACGTATATTCCCGGCTCTCAAAACCAGATAGCGGATGCCTTGTCTCGGAGAGAAGAAGTCAACCAGACCCGTCGGAAAGAACTAATGTTTCCTCATCCAAGATTATTTCTGCTGTGTGTTCTTTCTTGGAGGAAGTAATAGAAGCTTCACTTTCCCCAGAAGGGTCTTCCCCTGTCCTGGAAAGGGTGCCGGTGGACGAGAAAGACGGCCTGTACTTCACCCGCGGGAGGTTGATCCTTCCGTCTCACGATCTTCGGCTATGAGCCCTTCAGTGGTGTCATGACTCCAAGGTAGCCAGACATCGGGGCATGCGAGGTACACTGGATTTGCTACAAAGGTCTTTCTATTGGCCCAACATGAAAGCTGACACTCAGACATACATCCAATCCTGTTTAGTATGTATGCAGAACAAACATTCTACGCAAAAACCTTTGGGTTTACTGAAGCAAGATCAAACCGCTCCTGGCCCGTGGAAACACATATCCACAGATTTCATTGTAGACCTACCAGTATCCCACGGATGTACATGTATCATGGTAACCGTAGACTCTTTCTCCAAATTGGCGCATTTGTCTCCACTGCCTAAGATACCCTCGGCCTCAGTCATGGCAGAAGTCTTTCTTAAAGATGTGTTTAGGCTACATGGCCTTCCGCAAAAGATCGTATCTGACCGTGGCAGCCAATATACCTCAAGATTTTGGACGGCGTTGTGTAAACTGTTGGTTATTGAGAGGGCTCTTTCTTCAGGGTTTCACCCTCAAACAAACGGTCAGACCGAAAGGTTGAATGGTACCCTAGAGCAGTACTTAAGATGTTTTATTAACTAGCTACAAGACAACTGGGTATCTTTACTCCCAACTGCTGAGTTTACTTACAATAATTCGGTTCATACTGCTCTTGGGATTAGTCCTTTCTATTGTACCTACGGATATCATCCTCAATCGATAATACCAACCTTCTGGAAGGAGACTCATATACCATCCATAGAGACTACTGTCGGACAACTACAGGAAGCCCATAACACAGCCAGACACAGTCTTCAAAGGGCCAACAGTAGGTACAAGGAGCACGCGGATAAACACCGGAGACAAGTACCAACCTGGGAGAAAGGCACCAAGGTTATGCTGTCTACAAAGTTCTTACCTCGCTGGGTCCGTCTATCCAAATTATCTTCTCGTTTCATCGGACCCTTTGAAATACTGTCTAGGATAAACCCTGTTGCCTATCGTCTCAAGCTGCCAAACACACTTATTCGGATTCAATCGACATTTCATTCTTCCCAATTGCGCCATTTTGTGCCTGGTAACAGAAGACAATTCATACACAAGCTCAACATTCAACCAAGTCCGGTCTCTGACGAATACGAAGTCTCTAGTATCCGGGATTCTCGGTATCACAGAGGCCGTCTAGTATACCTAATCCACTGGAAAGGTTATCATTCATCCGAAGATTCTTGGGAAGCCCATACTCATGTTCATGCACCCCGATTGTTGCGACGGTTTCACCGACTTCATCCTGGTAGCTTAGAGGGGGGCATACTGTCACAACCACGGGATACTGGCGGCTGTGGAAGAGGTGGAAACATGGCTGCAATCTAACGGTGCTACAACGTTTCTTCCCTAGACATAGTTAACGGTCTAGACCTTTCCAACATGGCCGCCGCCGAGTGTATTTAACATCCTACACTCAGCGGTTCGGCGCGTTGCAACTTTGATCTCTCTCGTTGCGCTGCGCTCTGTAACCCTTCTTAGCGGTGGTCCGCTCTATCCCCTGTTTTTTCCTTCCCGCTCGCCATTCCCTTGTTCCTGCTTCCTTGACTCCTCCCTGGCTCTTTCTGGGTTTTCTGTCTGGGACAGCCTCCTTCTGCCCCCTTCTTTTTTGTTTCTCTCGAGAATCTGGTTTCATTCTCTCAGCTTGGAATTGTTGTACAGTCAGCTTTCCACTTGTCGCTTTGGTCTTCATCCGGTGTGGACACTTCTTACTCAACCTACGATCCTGAAGGGGTTTTTGTGCCGCAATGCTTTTCCCCGTACTCCGTTGTTGGCTGTCGCAGAGGGGAGTCACTGTTGATTCCGGACTCAGAGTCACAGTGGCTTCCTTTCGAGGCAGACTTTACCTTCTTAAGAAGAAGAAGCCACAAGCCAGACACACCGAAGGAAGAAACTGGACTACTCTTCCACGTCAGGTAAGGAGGAAGGGGAACTAGGAGATATCCTGTGTTTGAGTGAAGAGGAAGATTTAACTGACAAACCCAATATTGTATTTGGGCAGCCCGGTAGCCTTGATAATATCTTTAAACACATCCCTCTATTGTGGTCCTTACAGTGAGAGGACCTTGACTTTATATCACTTCCACTAGTACCCAATAATCGTGTGGTTTCCCATTTCCATTCAGAAATAATTTCCAACATGGTATGGGATCAGCGCCTTAACCTACATTCCTTGGGTTTTGAACTACACAAAGTGAAATCTCTATAGGAAGATATGTCTTTTGTATCTTTTCCCCCGCAAGGGGTGTGTGTGGCGCCTGCACCCTTACATTCTAAAATCACTGACGTCAACTCCTCTTACTGCGGTAGTTCAAATTTCGAATATTTTTAAAGAGGGACAGGGCTGATCCTGGATTGAATCATCATTTAAAATCTTTGCCGTTTTAAGGAAGGGTCTGATTCAACCCTAACCTTACCTCAATTAAGGTACTTTTATGGAATGTATGTGGGCTTGCAAATTTGAACAAACTGTTTTCAAACTTAGATTTTGTGAGAACGGCTAATATTGAGATCTTTCAGAAACAATGGCAATTTCTCATTTTGATTTGAAGGTATATCTAACCTATACCTCTCCAGCCACTGGAGCCGACATGGGTCGACCGAGGGGTGGTTTGATTATAGCTATAGAAGTTTCCTTGGATTTAAGATTTGAGTTGATCCATAATTCTGAGGGAGTTATGGCTGTATCTCTTACTGCAACCACAACAAATTCCAAATTGCTCTTGGTAAACGTATATTGGAACCCAGCCAGACAAACTATGGTATCGTCTGCATTTGGTTTTGTCCGAGTTGTTTGAGGCTTAGTTATTGGAGGGACACGATCACGCCATAATTGTAGGGGGTGATTTTAACTCTAATTGTGCAGAGGGCTCTAAGTTGAATGCGTCTACCTGTATTCCTCATGTATCTCAAATTAGCCTTACCAGGGTACAGCGTGGGATGCCTTTTTGGGTGATTGGCTATTAGCATAACTGGAAGTGTTGTCTCATAGTGTTTCCCCAATATTTGCGTGGCGCAGGGGTTTGGCAAATTTGTGGATTGATTATTTTTTCGTATCCTCTCAATTAAAATCTAAATGTGGGCCCCTGAGATTTTATGATCTACGTGTAGGAGACCACCTTGTTATACACTTTGCTATTAAAATTGATTACTGCACACACAAGTTGAATCCTGCCCTGGTTTGTGTTGCTCCAGACAGAGGCGGTCTTACTTTGAGATGGAATGACAGAATGTGTCAAAAATGTACACGTCTTTTGTTGGATGCAGTTGACTCTTTGGGTTGGACATATAAAATGTATTTGACACCTTTCTTTTGGGAGGGTTGAGGATCTAATTGTGATCATCATGGGTTGTCTAAAATGTGTCACTTTGGACTATGATGGTTGCCTATTAGTGAGTATGTGACTACTAAAAAAGCCATTTATCAACATCATAAGAATTTCCGAAAATCTGTGAAATTCGATTTATATATGAATGATGATCAAACTATATTGAAGCATTTTTGGCAAATAATGCATGTCAATTTTGGGCATTTATAAACAACAGTTTAGGGTCCATTTATCCAAGTATGGATTGTTCTATCTCGAATCCACTTGGGTTGAGTTCTTTAAGAATACATTTCATTTACCCAATGCGTTCACAGGACTACACCACCCAACTGAGAGCCTGATAGTTTTTGGTCAATGCCCATTGACAGAGGATGATCTTTCATGGGCCATCACCAAATTGAAACCACCAAGGGCCCCCAGTCCTGATGGCTTACCACCGTTTGTCCTAAAGAATGCTTGTACTCTGTGGGCAGCGCTGTTAAAACCATGTTTCGACTACATATTTGAGACACACATTATTCCTTCATCATGGTCCTAATCGATTATCATTCCTATTTATAAAAAGGGTGACATAGGTAATCCAAAAACCTATAGACTTATCGCCCTAATTGATGCCATAAGCAAGGTTTTTGCCCTACTCCTATTAAGAGACCTCAATTTAGCTATGCAATAACCGGCCATCTTCTCCCGATTCCAATTGGGATTCAGACAAAACATGGGCACGCCCCACAATGCTACCATCTTGGCCCACTTATTGCACAGTGTTAAAATTAAAGTTACTCACCGAGTACTCATAGTCCTTAGTCCCCTTTCCTCCATACTTGCGGGCGTCCCCCAACATGGGGGCAGTGCAGGAACCTTTGGCAGCAAATAATTGAGCTTCTCCTTTAAATTTAGTATACCGTGCAGGGGTGTGGCCTCAGTTGTGGGAAGCCCCGCCGAGACTCCATCCTCCGGCGCTTCTCAACTCAGTCCCCTTTGAACATAGCGGACGCTTAGATACCTGGTTACACTTGTACATATTAGCCCTTGGCATACAAGCGGGAGAAGTTGGGTGGGACGTATGGAGGAAAGGGGACTAAGGACTACAAGTACTCTAGTCACTACAGTGAGTAACTTTAATTACTCATACGTCCCGTCCTCGTTCATCCATCCTTGTGGGTGATTCCACCAAATAAGAAACATAGGGTGGAGCTGTGACAACCTGTCTCATATCTAGGATGAAGAAAAATGTTCTTCAGGACCACCTGACCAAACTCTGCATCATGCCTGGAGCTGGTGTCCAGTGAGTAGTGCCTGCAGAAGGCTGGGGGGATGCAAACAAATCCAGGTCTGCCAACCCCCAACACTGGAACAGGGGCAACAAGGAGTTGTTGTGCAACTACCACACATAGGTGTTGAACCTCAAGCGGCTCAACTGGTCCGCTTCTGCATTGCTGTTCCCCGGGAGGTGGACTGCTGAAATCCAAATCCCCTCCATCAGCGCCCATTCCCAGATCGATACCGCCTCCATGCACAGGAGGGGGAACGGGTGCCACCCTGCTTGTTCAGGTAAAACATTGTAGTAGAATTGTCCGTCCTGACCAGAACAGACCAGTCCCTGATGAGGGGCAAAAATACCTCGCGGGCCAGGCCCACTGCCCTGAGCTCAAGCAGATTGATATGCACGAGGGCTTCCATCCTGGACCAATGAGCCATGAATCGTGTATCCCTCCATGGTAGCCCCCCAGCACGAAAGAGAGGAGTCTGTCGTCACCACCAGGGTAGTCTCTGTCCGGGTGAAGGGGCTCACACTGAAACATTGCCAGCCATCAGCCACCAATAAAGATCGCACAACAGGAGCAGTGGGGATCCTGTCCAATGGAGACCCTATCTCCTGATCCCAATTGGCCGCCAGGAGCTGGAGGTGTCTCATTATGAGGCGAGCATGCTGTACAGTGAGCATGCAGGAAGCCATCAGGCCCAGAATTTGCTGGGACCACCATGATGAGGTGGTTGAATTGGCCAAAATATTTACCACCGCCTTCTGGAGGGACTTATGCCTCTCGGGTGTGGGGAACACCCTGATGAACGGTAGTGTTCCAACGCACCCCTAGGAAGACCAGTTCCTGAAACAGGCATAAATTTGATTTCCTCTGGTTGAGGGAAAACCCCAGCTGATGAACGATATCCGCCAATCTCTGGCAGGAGTGCATCACCCCTTTGGGTGATCCCGCCCCCACCAGCCAGTCATCCAAATAAGGATATAGATGCAGGCCCTCAACTTCGCGAAGACACGAAGAGCCGAGTTCAGATCAAAGGGAAGCACCTTGTACTGAAAGTGGTACGCCATGATCGTGAACCGCAGAAACATCTGATGCGGTTGACAGATGGGCACATGCAGGTACGTATCCTTGAGGTCCCCTGCACACAGAGACTCAGCAATGTGCACGGGAGTAATCCTCTTGAAGCGTTCCAGCGGTAAAGACAGATTTAGAAATGAGAGGTTCAGGATTACCCTCAGACCTGCCTGGTTGTTCATGGGTACTGCAAAAATCCTGGAATAGTAACCGATGCCGATGTCTACAAGAGGAACCGATTCTATCGCCTGCATCTCTAAGAGCGAAAGGACCTCCCGTAAGAAAGCCGGAGAGCCGATCTGATGAACAGGAGGAGAGGATGGTGGAGGCAAAAGAAGAGGAAGACTGAAGCCCATGGAGACTACGGATAGGATCCACAGGTTGCTGAAAAGACGCCTCGTGGTGTCCTGGAACAGAGCCAAATGGTCACCCACAGGCAAGCTGTGTTCCCCGACCTGGACGTCACTGTTTCTTGGTGTCAGAGGAGGGGGCAGAGGAGGGGAAGCGGACCAACACATGCAACGTCCTCTGCTACTTCCTCCTGTTATCGCTGGGCGACCTGTCAGGCCTCTGTGTACCGCGGTCCCAGAACTCCTTGAAGCTACAGAAGGCATGGGGCTTGAACACAGACCTGCCTTGGGACTGAGGGAAGGATTTCTGACCTGGTTTTGTCAGGATGGCCACAGACATGGCAGTTTGAGTGGAGGTTTTCTTCATTGTCAACTTGACATCTATCGCCGAATGAAAAAGGTCCATGCCCTCAAAGGGCAGATCCAGGATCCGCTGCTGTAATTGCCGAGATTGAGTAACAGCGTTTTCCCAAGGACTCAAGGACTTGGCCCTACTTGGAGAGGCTACTGGAGGTGGCTCCTGCGGAGGAAGACGATGAAGACAATGGTTTAGAATACAGGCAGGCCAGAGCTACCACAGAGGAATGGCGCTGCGGGTGGGAGGCAAGAAGGATTGGCTCCCCATCCGTCAGCCTAAACCTGCTGTCCAACTTCTTGTTCATCTGGGCGTTGGCCCAAGGCTTCTCCCAGACCTTTTTGCGCCACCTGCAGGGCATCCTTCTGGAGGAGGATGGGCCAGACCAGATCGTGTTGCATTTCCCCAAGACCTCTGCTAGCACACCCAACGCCCGGGGGACTTTCCTAGGAAGAGGGACCCCCAAGAACTCTGTCAGGCCCTGAAGAAGGTCATGAAAGTCCTTGACTGATTCCAAGGGCTTATGCGTCATCGTCATCATCATCGCCCCCCCTTTTCACACACAGGGGAATCCGTGCCCTGGGACACAGGTGCTGGAGGAGGCCCGCCACGCCCAGAGCCGCCGACAAGTCCAACGGCTGTTGAGGGGGGGGTGCTGGTGGTACAGGAGGAGGTGGAAGGGTCAGAACAACCGGCAAGGCGTGCACCAGTGGAGGGACCAGCACCGGAGTCACTGGCAGAACGGGAGGAGTAGCCAGGGGAGGGAGCCGAGGTGGCACCGTCTGGGGATGACCTCCTTCACAATGTCCTTCAGGAGCTCCTTTATTTAAGGGGGAACGCATGAGGAAGTGGAAGTGTTCGAAGAAGCGGTCCTCACTAGCCACAGGATCCCTAGGGGCTCTGCGGTCTGAGGCGCTAGGCCTCCGCTCCTGGTCAATTTGCTGAGGCACCTAGTGCACGTAGCTATAAGTCTGTGATGGGTAGATGTACCCCTGAGGGGACCACAAACCTTCACAATAGGATCGGCTCCAGAGGCAAGGAGGCTGGAATCATCCTGCAAAACCCACTCGATGGGCGAAAGCACTGGTGGGCCCTGAGATGGATCCAAGATGGCCGTCTGTCTGGCAGGCTCTGCCACGTGCCGCGCTGGCATTTTGAAACCTTGCGCCAAGTCTTGGGAGGGAGAACGCGAAGGCTCTGAGTCAAAAGAGGTCTCAGACAAGGTAGGATACAGCTTGGATCTTGCACCCGAAGCAGAGGCGTCGACCTCAAAGAGCCCTCTGGTAGGCGCTGAGCCTCACCCGGACAGCCGGTAGTTGAAATGCCCTGGGTGACGGCCTCAGAACGAACTCCGGTAGGCTTGGAGCCCTCAGCACCTGTACCGGTAGCCGTGCTGGATCTAGCAGAGGAGCGACTCTTGGAGGTGGCACTCGATGATCCCTTAACTCCTGGGGTAGAAGAAGAGGACGAGCCCGATCGTCCTTCTGTGGACAGCCTGATAAGGCCCTTGAGCCCTGCGGCCTTGGGGCCAGTAGCCTGGGAGGCCCAAGATCTGTCCATGGATCACCCGAAAGAGTCTCCAGGCCCCTCGGGTTGGGAGCCGGTAGCCTTAGAGGCCTCGGGCCTGCCAGAACCTGAATGAGAGGAACCCTGACCTGTGGGAATCTCGGGACAGAGTTTTTGCACTGTGGAGCCGTGCTGAACAGAGGGCCTACCTTGTCTTGACGAGTTGTTCCGGAGACTGAAGTCCTTAAGGTGGGGTGGAGGAGAAGCGTGGAAGATCTCCCTCCACCGCGACAAGCGATTTTTCAATGCCATGTGACCGAGAGCGCTGCAGGCCGCACGTGAGTCCAAGCGGTGGTCAGGCCCCAAACACTCAAGACAGAGTGCATGGGGGTCCACGGCCGGGAACCAGCGGTCGCAAGAGGCACATCTCGTGAAAGCTCCAGTGGCCGACATACGCCGAGCAGGTGAGGCACCAAAGGGAAGTGAATTAAGAATTGAAAAATAAAAGGGGAGCATGCAGGAAACTAAAAAAGTCTCTGCGCTGACTGCTAGGTCCGACACCATCCATGCGGAAAAAGGGACTGAGGTGCGGCACCGGAGGGTGGGGACTCAGCAGGGCATTCCCACACACAAGCCCCCCCCCCACACACTATACTAAAGTTAAAGGGGAAGCTCAGTTTTTCGCTGCCCAAGATTCCGGTACCATCCCCATGTTGGGGGATGCCCACAGGTATGGAGGAAAGTGGACGGGAGGTATTGGGAAAGGGGACGGGAGGTATGAGTACATAAGGGAGCAGGACAGATTTATATGGCTTCATTGGATATGTCCTGCACATTTGACTGCATTGTGCGTTTCTATTTTGAGTCAAAATTTCTGAAATGTAATGTCCCCCCCCAAATTGGTTCAACTCATTGCACGCTCACATAAAAATTCCTCCATGAAGGTTTGTCTTACCTCGGGAAGGTGCTATGTCTAGATCTATTTGATCGGAACCTGGCCTAAAACAAGGATGTATACTGGCCCCTAACATTTTCAATGCGTATGTGAGCGATATAGATGACCTGTGAAAGGTGAATTACATCTTTCCTGTGAGTTTGGGCCACTTAAGGCTCCATTGGCATGCGTTCGCAGACTATTTGATATTTTTTGACATGACCCCTCTGGGGTTACAGCACAAGTTGAATTTGTTTTATCTGTAAGAAACAATTTACAGACTAATGTGTCCAAATCTAGAGTGCTGATATTCCCGAGCAATGTGAACCCAAAAAGTATGTGGTGGTCATTGGACAGCGAGAGAGTGAACACTTCTTCTATTATAATGTGGAAGACTACTCTGAAGGAGGATCTTTGTCCGAGCATCTCCCATATCAAACATCTGTTTTCCAAATTGTGCACATTTTCTATTCTACCTGCTTTGGGCTATTACAACTCAAAGATTGAGCCAGTTTTATTGTATGGGATAGACATATCCATCATTGATTTGGGTGATTACTTGAATGCTCTTCAAGGCCAACTATGGAAAAGGGTAGTGGGATTGGCCCTCTCAGTACCTAATGCAATTATTCACAATAAACTGGCTTTAGTTTCCTTACAGGCCCGTTAACTATGGTGGCAGTTGCTGAACTATATCAAATTCGTACAACCTCCAGAGAATTCGCTCTACAACGTTTTAACTAAAATGGTGAAGGAATCCTCTGTGCACTCATTAAATCTTTCTAAATTTAAGATGCAGGAGTTTTTGGAGTGCATAGGTTCAAAAGAAGAAGAACTAACCAATCGTCCTGCAAGATCCAAATTTAAACTTTTTAGGTACAATTGGATGCTGACACTCGACTTGCTGAAGACGTATTCTTTGTATTCCGTGTATGGCAAATTCCCTCGGAAAAGAGATCAACTCCCTACATACTTAACTCGTTTTCCTTGTAATAAACTACGCGATTTATATATGCACTTCAGACTCAATCAGCTTTCTACGAGAGAACGGACCAAACATTGGAATTCAATGCATCAAGTGGACATCACGACGACCTGTCTTGTGTGCAAATCTCCTGACTCGTTGGAAACTTTACAGCATTACGTCATCAAATGTCCGAATCTCATTTTGAGTAGGTATAACGTGTTTTGGAAATACTGGGACTGTTTTGACACAGATTCCAGAAACTTATTTTGGTCAAGACTGATGTGGGGGGAAAATATTTCTTTAATTATTGCACTATGTCGTTTTTTAACTGATATTGAAATTGCATTAAAAATGTTCTCTTTTTATAGGAATTTTTATATACTTCTTAATAGTTTTCAAGAGATCTGCTTGTCTTTAGACATTTTCTGTAAGGTTTATTGCAAACTATATCACAATAAATAAAATAATAAAAAAAGAATAATGTTGTCGGTATGACACTATGATCCAGGGTTATGGTGTACTAAAAGGAGCCAATGGAATAAAAATGGAGCACCATCAATAATGTCTGCAGGGTGCTGATGGTGGTGTGTGGTCTGATGATCAGCATGGTGAATCTGCAAGTGATATGTTATATTATGTCAACTTTAATTAACTTGTAGAGCACCCGCCTCGATTAGGCTTTGCCTTCTTTATGATCATATGGCTATCATATGCTTATGGCTCCCCCACCCTTTTTTGTTTTATGTTGTTATATCTTCTGTTGTATGTCTGTATGCGCCATCACGCCTTTGGGTCCATTGTGCACTATATAAATGTAATGAAGTAAAGTAAAGAAGAACTGTAATCTTTTTCAGGAAGCTACATTTTCGTCATCTTTGAAATGTCATCCCAAAAACAGAGTTCCTGTGTCTAGACTGTTGTTAATTGTTTTACCAAAGAATGAAGGCAACATCATATATTAATGAGCTTCAGCGTTAGCCTCTCTTTAAGGGGATGGGAATCCTGTTTAATCCTTCATATTTGACCAAGGGAGGACCGTTGAATCTGTAAAATTGCACAACCATCATTACTTGGACTTTCTACTTCTAAAAACATCCAACTAAGAAGACAATCAGAGGTGCTACCAAAGGTGGACTCTTTGGGCCCTGCTTCCATTTCTGCCCTACATTTGGGTTCAGAGTCCCTTTTGAGACTCTATGACAATATAAAGGATATTGTTTCTACCAATTCTAACAAACTTTCCTTGATGGAGAAAAACATACAAAGGCTTAATGATTATTGTACATTATGGAATGTGGTGCGGTCGGTCTTCGCTGCTAATGAGGCGAATGCAACACCCTATTCTAATAATGTTACATCTGGGAAAAGGGGTAGTTCAATGCCTGACCAGTTAGTCCTTAGCCAAACTCCCATTAGTCCTACTCCATAGGTTGAATGCGTTTCTAGATTGAGTGTTTCGCCGGTCCTTTTTAACTCACCTGACCCCCAGCCCCCATGAATAGAGGTGATAAAAATGAGAATATGGAGTTTCCTATTGCTTCTTCCATTATTATTCAACCTCGAAACAAGAAGAAAATCTAAAACCTGCCGGCACCCAAATTAAATCATCACAATTCTTTGTTAAAATGTTTATGACGGCTTCCCATGTCTGATAATATTAAAGATCTCAATTCTTAGGTTACCTTAGACACGCTAGGCGACACAGCAATTTAGTACCCAATGTAGTTTTTGCAACACTCACTGCTTTTTAAATGTACGTACCATTTGTATTAAATACAGATGCATCTAAACCAACCCAGTAGAAAACCCACTTGGTTTGAATAATTCAGCACACGCCATTTTCGCCCTTTTTTTACATCAGGCAGGTAAGCCATTATAACTTGTGAATATTACCATTTTTATCCGATTTGCAATATATACAACACACCTGCTCTCCAGGCCCACAGATTGTAAAGAATGTGACAGTGCATTAGTAGACATAATATTTGCAGACAAATGCATTACTCTTCAGAGGGCTTGCATTACGACAACACAAAAACTTTGCTTTTTCTACTCACCTTTCAGGCAATTTTGAGACTATTGATTGAGTCAACCTTTCGATTACAAGTGAGGTATTCCTACATCATGCAATATATTTTTCGGTTTCGCTGTTTTTCAATGCAGGTGCATTTCTTGATTTCCTTCAAGTCACTAATGATCGCAATGGTCTGGGCGAATTATGTATTTTACTTCTATTTTATTTTGTTGCAATTTATCTTTTGGGAAAGCACAAACACGGTTAGGACCTATGCCTACGATGTATTTGAAATCTGGGAAATTAACCTTCGAAGGTAGTTTATACCCCAATGGTGATTCTGAACTATCTTACATTAGAAGATAAATCTTCAATGCATTGAGTTCTCAGGACAGTATAATGTCCTATTTATGGTAAACCCAGTGCATGCATTTAATAACTTTCTCTCAATTTTTCTTTTTTCTTCTTCCCTTTTTTCTATTGGCTCCCCCCACCCCCCACCCTATCCTTTATCATGTTCCTCTCCTCGATGTGCATAGAAATGTTACATTTAATTAATGTATTGTTATGACATTTTGGAATGTTGGCAATGTACTACCGTAACGTCTTGAAACGAAATGTCACAGTGCAAACAGTATAGATTTCATGCCCTGATGACGACCCTAGAGGGTTGAAACACGTGTTGGTGGTTCTTTGTCATTTTGTGTTTTATGGAGCATGACAATTCTTATGACAAGCATTGGGTCTTCAGCCAACTTATTGATCATCCAACTGTCCATTAGAGTGTGAATTGAGGTTCCACAAACCAATTGGAGTTGATATCCAAGGAGCTTACTAACTCTTTTGGCGTATTTTATGGGAGTTCGCCAAGTTTTGGCAGTACAGATTTCTAATTGTAACTAAGTTACGCTTTTGATGTTATACTTCTTTCAATGTGTTTTCAAGAGAACACCTAACAATTTGTTCTCTTGCAAGATAAGTGAAGGCAGCATATCTGTATACTTTCCCAATAAATCAAGCTGTATGGTGCATGGTTACATAACTGGTCCCAAACTCCTTCAGTTTATTTGAGCGTGGAATGTGAGGTTACACTGATTTTTGTTTCTTCTTTTAGGTGAGTGTGAGAAGTCCCCTACTTTGCCTCATTACTGCAGCAATCACCCTTCTTTACCTGTATGTTTATTTTCACTATATGAGTGGTTGCACATGCCCAGAACCAGGTTTTCTCACACACAACACATATACCTTAGACAAGGGTACAAATATTGTGAACCTATTATCTAGGGGTGTCAATTAGTGTAAAGGTACCTCTTACGAATTTCTCTACTATTAATGTTGACCACATCACTACTCCAACTTGTACGACTATAGATGTGGGCACTGACCCATGTACTGTTCTTGGCACAACTGAAGTGAAGGGTGGGGATAGAGAGATTGCCTTATTCGCTTTAGATTCCTTGCACTCTGCCTCAAGGTCTTCATTGAGACATATGAAGGGCCAACAGACTAAAATAACTTCCTTTTTGCGATCTTCTAATAAATCTACATCAGTTAACATTGAAAAAATCAAACATCCAACAATGCGGGGCATATAGGGACAGGTGTTGATAGTAACATCATATGGGCACCAGTTACGCAAGTTCGACTAGCTGGAACTACCAAATGAACAACTGTCTTTGAAGTAACCCCCAAACTTAATAGGCACCGTTACTCCACGGGCCAGCTTTATGCTAGAAACAAAGGCTACTCTTCCAAGATAGTGAGATGGGAATGTACTACTCAAAATAACGGTCTCAGGCATTTGAATAGAACTAAACTATTGAATATTTTTAAACACATCCCTCTATTGTGGTCCTTACAGTGAGAGGACTTTGACTTTATATCACTTCCATTAGTACCCAATAATCGTATGGTTTCCCATTTCCATTCAGAAATAATTTCCAACATGGTATGGGATCAGCGCCTTAACCTACATTCCTTGCGTTTTGAACCACACAAAGTGAAATCTCTATAGGAAGCTATGTCTTATGTATGTTTTCCCCCGCTAGGGGTGAGGGTGGCGCCTGCACCCTTACATTCTAACATCACTGACGTCAACTCCTCTCACTGCGGTAGTTCAAATTACGAATATTTTTAAAGAGGGACAGGGCTGATCCTGCATTGAGTCAGCATTTAAAATATTTGCCGTTTTAAGAAAGGATCTGATTCAACCCTAACCTTACCTCAATTAGGGTACTTTTATGGAATGTATGTGGGCTTGCAAATTTGAACAAAATGTTTTAAAACTCAGATTTTGTGAGAACGGCTAATATTGAGATGCTTCAGAAAACAATGGCAATTTCTCATTTTGATTTGAAGGTATATCTAACCTATACCTCTCCAATCACTCGAGCCGATATGGGTCGACCGAGGGGTGGTTTGATTATAGCTATAGAAGTTTCCTTGGATTTAATATTTGAGTTATGGCTGTATCTCTTACTGCAACCACAACAAATTCCAAATTGCTCTTGGTAAACGTATATTGGAACCCAGCCAGACAAACTATGGTATCTTCTGCATTTGGTTTTGTCTGAGTTGTTTGAAGCTTCGTTTTTGGAGGGACACGATCACGCCATGATTGTAGGGGGTGATTTTAACTATAATTGTGCAGAGGGCTCTAAGTTGAATGCGTCTACCGTTATTCCTCATGTGTCTCAGATTAGCCTTACCAGGGTACAGCGTGGGATGCCTTTTTGGGTGATTGGCTATTAGCATAACTGGAAGTGTTGTCTCATAGTGCTTCCCAAATATTCATGTGCGGGAGGGGTTTGGCAAGTTTGTGGATCGATGATTTTTTTGTATCCGCTCAATTAAAATCTAAATGTGGGCCCCTGAGTTTTTATGATCCACGTGTAGGAGACCACCTTGTTATACACTTTGCTATTCAAATTGATTACTCCACACACAAGTTGAATCCTGCCCTGGTTTGTGTTTCTCCAGACAGAGGCGGTCTTACTTTGAGATGGAATGACAGAATGTGTCAAAAATGCACACGTCTTTTGTTGGATGCAATTGACTCTTTGGGTTGGACATATAAGATGTATTTGACACCTTTTGGGAGGGTTGAGGATCTAAATGTGATCATCATGGGCTGTCTAAAATGTGTCAATTGGACTATGATGGTTCTAAAAAAAAGACATTTCTCCATCAGTTTGATGCAAGCATTGTAACATTAAAAAGGGCAAAAACGCAATAGATAAGTCAACTAAACCTGAGGGGGTTGCCTATTAATGAGTATGTGACTACTAAAAAAGCCATTTATCAACATCATAAGAATTTCCTAAAATCTGTGAAATTCAATTTATATATGAATGATGATCAAACTATATTGAAGCATTTTTGGCAAATAATGCATGTCAATTTTGGGCATGTATAAATCCACTTGGGTTGAGTTCTTTAAGAATACATTTCATTTACCCAATGTGTTCACAGGACTACAGGACCCAACTGAGAGCCTGATAGTTTTTGGTCAATGCCCATTGACATAGGCTGATCTTTCATGGGCCATCACCAAATTGAAACCACCAAGGGCCCCCAGTCCTGATGGCTTACCACCTTTTATCCTAAAGAATGCTCGTACTCTGTGGGCAGCGCTGTTAAAACCATGTTTCGACTACATCTTTGAGACACACATTAATCCTTCATCATGGTCCTAATCGATTATCATTCTTATTTATAAAAAGGGTGACATAGGTAATCCAAAAAACTATAGACCTATCGCCCTAATTGATGCCATAAGCAAGGTTTTTGCCCTACTCCTATTAAGAGACCTCAATTTAGCTATGCAACAACCTGCCATCTTCTCCCGATTCCAAGTGGGATTCAGACAAAACATGGGCACGCCGCTCAATGCTACCATCTTGGCCCACTTATTGCATAGCGTTAAAATTAAAGTTACTCACCAAGTACTCATAGTCCTTAGTCCACTTTCCTCCATACTTGTGGGGGTCCCCCAACATGGGGGCGGTACAGGAACATTTGGCAGTGAAAAATTTAGCTTCTCCTTCAAATTTAGTATAGCGTGCAGGGGTGTGGCCTCAGTCGTGGGAACGCCCCGCCGAGGCCCCATCCTCCAGCGCTTCTCAACTCAGTCCCCTGTGAACATAGCGGACGCTTAGATACCTGGTTACACTTGTACATATTAGCCCTTGGCATACAAGCGGGAGAAGGTGGGTGGGACGTATGGAGGAAAGGGGACTAAGGACTACGAGTACTCTAGTCACTACAGTGAGTAACTTTAATTAATTATAAGTCCCGTCCTCGTTCATCCATCCTTGTGGGTGATTCCACCAAATAAGAAACATAGGGTGGAGCTGTGACAACCTGTCTCACATCTAGGATGAAGCAAAAATGATCTTCAGAACCGCCTGACCAAACCCTGCATCATGCCTGGAGCTGGTGTCCAGTGAGTAGTCCCTACAGAAGGCTGGGGAGATGCAAACAAATCCAGGTTAGCCAACCCCCAATGCTGGAACAGGGGCAACAAGGAGTCGTTGTGCAACTACCACACATAGGTGTTGAACCTCAAGTGGCTCAACTGGTCCGCTTCTGCATTGCTGTCCCCCGGGAGGTGGACTGCCGAAATCCAAATCCCCTCCATCAGTGCCCATTCCCAGATCAATACCGGCTCCATGCACAGGAGGGGAAACGGGTGCCACCCTGCTTGTTCAGGTAAACATTGCAGTAGCATTGTCTGTCCTGACCAGAACAGACCTGTCCCTGATGAGGGGCAAAAATACCTTGAGGGCCAGGCCCACTGCCCTGAGCTCAAGCAGATTGAAATGCACGAGGGCTTCTGTCCTGGACCAATGCGGCATGAATCGCGTAGCCCTCTATAGTAGCCGCCCAGCACGAAAGAGAGGAGTCCGTCGTCACCACCAGGGTAGGCTCTGTCCGGGTGAAGGGGCTCACACGGAAACATTGCCAGCCATCAGCCACCAACGAAGATCGGGCAACAGGAGCAGTGGAATTGGGATCCTGTCCAACGGAGACCCTGTCTCCTGATCCCAATTGGCCGCCAGGAGCTGGAGGTGTCTCATTATGAGGCGAGCATGCTGTACAGTGAGCACGCAGGAAGCCATCAGGCCCAGAATTTGCTGGAACCACCATGACGAGGTGGCTGAATTGGCCAGAATATTTACCACCGCTTTGTGGTGGGACATACGCCTCTTGGGCGTGGGGAACACCCTGATGAATGGTAGTGTTCCAACGCACCCCTAGGAAGACCAGTTCCTGAGACAGGCATAAATGTGATTTCCTCTGGTTGAGGGAAAACCCCAGCTGATGAACGATATCCGCCAATCTCTGGCAGGAGTGCATCACCCCTTTGGGTGATCCCGCCCTCACCAGCCAGTCATCCAAAAAAGGATATAGATGATTGGCTGGTGAACTTCGTGATGACACGAGGAGGCGAGTTCAGATCAAAGGGAAGCACCTTGTACTGAAAGTGGTACGCCATGATCGTGAACCACAGAAACATCTAACGCGGGTGACAGATGGTCACATGCAGGTACGTATCTTTGAGGTCGCCTGCACACAGAGACTCAGCAATGTGCACGGGAGTAATCCTCTTGAAGCGTTCCAGCGGTAAAGACAGATTTAGAAATGACAGGTTCAGGACTACCCTCAGACCTGCCTGGTTGTTCTTGGGTACTGCAAAAATCCTGGAATAGTAACCGATGCCGATGTCTACAAGAGGAACCGATTCTTTTGCCTGCATCTCTAGGAGCAAAAGGACCTCCCATAAGAAAGCCGGAGAGCCGATTTGACGAAGAGGAGGACAGGATGGTGGAGGCAAAAGAAGAGGAAGACTGAAGCCCATGGAGACTACGGATAGGATCCACAGGTTGCTGAAAAGACGCCTCGAGGTGTCCTGGAACAGAGGCAAACGGTCACTCACAGGCAAGCTGTGTTCCCCGATCTTGACGTCACTGCTTCTTGGCATCAGAGGAGGGGGCAGAGGAGGGGGAGCAGACAAACACATGCAACGTCCTCTGCTGCTTCCTCCTGTTGTCGCTGGACGACCTGTCAGGCCTCTGTGTACCACGGTCCTGGAACTCCTTGAAGCTGGAGAAGGCATGGGGCTTGAACTCAGACCTGCCTTGGGACTGAGAGAAGGATTTCTGACCTGGTTTTGTCAGGATGGCAAAGACTTGGCAGTTTGAGTGGAGGTTTTCTTCTTCGTCAACTTGACATCCATCGATGAATGAAAAAGGTCCATGCACTCAAAGGGCAGATCCAGGATCCGCTGCTGTATGTCACATGAAAACCTTGTGGCATGCATTCGCGCCGTCCTTCTCATCTCGACCCCAAGGCACAGCCCTCTGCTGGCTGTGTCGATGTGGGAGACCGAAGACTGCATGAGGACCTGCGTAATGGCCAGGGCGTACGGCAGACCGGCAAGGAGGCTTGCATGTCCGAAAGGAGTTCAGGCAGAAATTCCCCGAGCTCCTGCCGCAGCTTCTGGTTAGCTGCAGCCAAGGGGGCATCCACGTTAGCTTGCCGCATATGCAGTCCCGAGATTGAGTAACAGTGTTTTCCCAAGGATTCAAGGACTTTGCCCTACTTGAAGAGGCTACTGGAGGTGGCTCCTGCGGAAGAAGACGATGAAGACAATGGTTTAGAATTGAGTCAGGCCAGAGCTACCACAGAGGAAAGGCGCTGCGGGTGGGAGGCAAGAAGGATTGGCTCCCCATCCGTCAGCCTAAACCTGCTGTCCACCTTCTTGTTTATCTGGGCGTTGGCCCTGGGCTTCTCCCAGACCTTTTTGCGCCACCTGCAGGACATCCTTCTGGAGGGGGATGTGCCAGACCGGATTGTGCTGCATTTCCCCAAGACCTCTGCTAGCACACCCGACTCCCGGGGGATTTTCTTAGGAAGGGGGACCCCCAAGAACTCTGTCAGGCCCTGAAGTTGGTCATGAAAGTCCTTGACTGGTGCCGAGGACTTATGCGTCATCGTCATCATCATCGCCCCCCCTTTTTCACACACAGGGGAATCCGGGCCCTGGGACACAGGTGCCGGAGGGGGCCCCCCACGTCCAGAGCCGCCGACAAGTCCAGCGGCTGTTGAGGGGGGGGTGCTGGTGGTACAGGAGGAGGTGGAAGGGTCGGAACAACTGATAAGGCCTGCACCGGTGGAGGGACCAGCATCGGAATCACTGGCGGAATGGAAGGAGAAGCCAGGGGAGGGGGCAGAGGTGGCACCGTCTGGGGGATGACCTCATTCACGATGTCCTTCTGGGGCCCCTTTATTTAAGGGGGAACGCATGAGGAAGAGGAAGCGTTCGAAGAAGCGGTCCTCACTAGCGACAGGGTCAATAGGGCTCTGCTGTCCGAGGCACTGGGCCTCCTCTCCTGGTGAATGTGCTGAGGCGCCTGGTGCACGTAGCTATAAGTCTGTGATGGGTAGATGTACCCCTGAGGGGACCACAAATCTGCACCGTAGGATCTGCTCCAGAGGCAAGGGGCCTGGAATCATCCTGCAAAGCCCACTCAATGGGCAAAAGCACTGGTGGGCCCTGAGATGGATCCAAGATGGCCGCCTGTCTGGCAGGCTCTGCCACGTGCCACTCTGGCATTTTGAAACCTTGTGCCAAGCCCTGGGAGGGAGGACGCGAAGGCTCCGAGTCAAAAGAGGTCTCAGATACGGGAGGATACAGCTTGGATCTTGCACACGAAGCAGAGGCGTCGACCTCAAAGAGCCCTCTGGTAGGTGCTGAGCCTCATCCAGACTGCCGGTAGTTGAAACGCCCTGGGTGACGGCCTCGGAACGAACTCCGATAGGCTCGGAGCCCTCAGCACCTGTGCCGGTAGCCGTGCTGGATCTAGCAGAGGAGCGACTCTTGGAGGTGGCACTCGATCCCTTATCTCCTGGGGTAGAAGAAGAGGACGAGCCTGATCGTCCTTCTATGTACAGCCTGATAAGGCCCTTGAGCCCTGCGGCCTTGGGGCCAGTAGCCTGGGAGGCCTAAGGTCTGTCCATGGATCACCCGAAAGAGTCTCCAGGCCCCTCGGGTTGGGAGCCGGTAGCCTTAGAGGCCTTGGGCCTGCCAGAACCTGAATGAGAGGAACTCTGATCCGTGGGAAGCCCGGGACAGAGTCTTTGCGCTGTAGAGCCTTGCTGAACAGAGGGCCTACCTTGTCTTGACGAGTGGTTCCGGAGACTGAAGACCGTAAGGTGGCTTGGAGGAGAAGCGTGTAAGATCTCCCTCCACCGTGACAAGTGATTCTTCAATGCCATGTGACCAAGAGCGCTGCAGGCTGCATGTGAGTCCAGGCGGTGGTCAGGCCCCAAACACTCAAGACAGAGTGCATGGGGGTCCACGGCCGGGAACTAGCGGTCGCAAGAGGTACATCTCGTGAAACCTCCAGTGGCCGACATACGCCGAGCAGGTGAAGCACCAAAGGGAAGTGAATTAAGAATTGAAAAACAAAAGGGGAGAATGCGGGAAACTAAAAACGTCTCTGCGCTGGCTGCTAGGTCTGACACCGTCCATGCGGAAAAAGAGACTGAGGTGCGGCACCGGAGGGTGGGGCCTCAGTAGGGCATTCCCACACAGAAGGCCACCCCCCCACACACTATACTAAAGTTAAAGGGAAGCTCAGTTTTTCGCTGCCCGAGGTTCCAGTACCTACCCAATGTTGGGGGACGCCCACAAGTATGGAGGAAAGGGGATGGGACGTATTGAGGAAAGGAGACGGGAGGTATGAGTACATAAGGGAGCAGGACCGATTTATATGGCTTCATTGGATATGTCCTGCACAATTGATTGCATTGTGCGTTTTATTTTGGGGCAAAATTGCTGAAATGTAATGTCCCCCCAAATTGGTTCAACTCATTGCACTCTTGCATAAAAAATCCTCCATGAAGGTTTGTCTTACCTCGGGAAGGTGCTATGTCCAGATCTATTTGATCGGAACCTGGCCTAAAACAGGGATGTATACTAGCCGCTACCATTTTCAATGCGTGTGTGAGCGATATAGATGACCTGTGAAAGGTGAATTACATCTTTCCAGTGAGTTTGGCCCACTTAAGGCTTCATTGTCTTGTGTTCGCAGACTATTTGATACTTTTTGACATGAGCCCTCTGGGATTACAGCACAAGTTGAATTTGTTTTATCTGTAAGAAACAATTTACAGACTAATGGGTCTAAATCTAAAGTGGTGATATTCCCGAGCAATGTGAACCCGAAAAGTATGTGGTGGTCATTGGACAGCGAGAGAGTGAACACTTCTTCTATTATAATGTGGAAGACTACTCTGAAGGAGGATCTTTGTCCGAGCATCTCCCATATCAAACATCTGTTTTCCAAATTGTGCACATTTTCTATTCTACCCGCTTTGGGCTATTACAACTCGAAGATTGAGCCAGCTTTATTTTATGGGATAGACATGTCCATTATTGATTTGGGTGATTATTTGAATGCGCTCGAAGACCAACTATGGAAAATGGTAGTGGGATTGGCCCTCTCAGTACCAAATGCAATTATCCGCGATAAACTGGCTTTAGTTTCCTTAAGGTCCGTTATCTATGGAGGCAGTTGCTGAACTATATCAAATTTGTACAACCTCCAGAGAATTCGCTCTACAACGATTTAACTAAAATGGTGAAGGAATCCTCTGTGCACTCATTAAATCTTTCTAAATTTAAGATGCAAGAGTTTTTGGAGTGCATAGGTTCAAAAGAAGAAGAACTAACCAATCGTCCTGGAATATCCAAATTTAAACATTTTAGGTACAATTGGATGTTGACACTCGACTTGCTGAAGATGTATTCTTTGTATTCTGTGTATGCCAAATTCCCTCGGAAAAGAGATCAACTTCCTACATACTTTTTCCTTGTAATAAACTACGCAATATATATATGCACTTCAGACTAAATCAGCTTTTTATGAGAGAACAGACCAAACATTGGAATTCAATTCTTCCAGTGGACATGGCAACGACCTGCCTTGTGTGCAAATCTCCTGACTCGTTGGAAACGTTACAGCATTACGTCATCAAATGTCCGAATCTCATTTTGAGTAGGAATAACGTGTTTTGGAAATACTGGGACTGTTTTGACACAGATTCCAAGAACTTATTTTGGTCAAGACTGATGTGGGGGGAAAATATTTCTTTAATTATTGCACTATGTCGTTTTTTAACTGATATTGAAATTGCATTAAACATGTTCTCTTTTCATAGGAATTTTTATATACTTCTTAATAGTTTTCAAGCGATGTGCTTGTCTTTAGACATTTTCTGTAAGGTTTATTGCAAACTATATCACAATAAATAAAATAATAAAAAAGATGTAATATTGTCGGTATGACACTATGATCCAGGGTTATGGTGTACTAAAAGGAGCCAATGGAATAAAAATGGAGCACCATCAATAATGTCTGCAGGGTGCTGATGGTGGTGTGTGGTCTGATGTTCAGCATGGTGAATCTGCAAGTGATATGTTATATTATGTCAAGTTTAATTAACTTGTAGAGCACCCGTTCGCCTCAGGAGGCATATTGACCCTGTGAATCAACATCAGAAATGGTAACAGTGCTAGACAATTACGTTAATTTACCGGGATAAACAGAGCGCCTTGAATTGGCACCAGATGGTCATTGGTTAATCTTAAATATACAGGTAAGGAATTCAAGTAACTGTGGGTGATTTCAGGGGAACAGGTCGATGCAGGCAAAACATGCAGCATGCTGCTTGTTTTCTCTTGATATCTCCGAGAAGAATAAGGGTGTAGATGAATAAATTAAGTGGAAGCCCAACATGCCACTGAATCAGTAAAGATAATTACGCATGTATATTAGAGGGTGATGCATGTTAATAGTAGGTAAATACTGCAACACCCATCCTAAAGTGGAGGTTGTACTTAGTTTTTGGCGTTATCCTATCTCACCCAAAACTTAAAACACCTAACCATGACTTTACTACACAACTGGCAAGCCGATGTCTAAAACAACCAAAGACTGACTGGTAAATGCCAACGATCATCCCAGAAGAACTGTAATCTTTTTCAGGAAGCTACATTTTCGTCATCTTTGAAATGCCATCCCAAAAACAGAGTTCCTGTGTCCAGACTGTTGTTAATTGTTTTACCAAAGAATGAAGGCAACATCATATATTAATGAGCTTCAGCGTTAGCCTCTCTTTAAGGGGATGGGAATCCTGTTTAATGCTTGAGACATATAATTGTGCCATCCAGTGTGCAGTTCTTCAAGTCCCTATATATGTCATGAGTACTCACCCAAGTTTTGTCCCAAATACTCTGAAATGTCTCTCTACCTCTCTCTCAAAATACCACAGATGTAATTAGGCAGCGGATAAACCCATGTGTCAATGCATGGAGTGCTGCTGTAGGGAGGGAGAGGTTTGCAAATATGCAGATATTCTCCATGTTGTGGTGTATGTAATGAGAGATAGCAAATCTTAGACCCATTCCTTGCCCAAATGTGTTCACCCACTGTGAAGCAAAGAAGGAGCCTGCAAATTGTCAATGTTAAAGATGCTGGAGTCTGTTGTTTTTTTGAGACAAACAAGAAAACCTACCTTTGATTTATACATACGTTTACATCCATAAGAGCCAAACACTATGGCTGTTATTTTGGAAAGTATTGAGATATATAATACTGACCCTGTCATCAAGCTCACAATTGTTAGCCAGATTTCTGCTACACCTGCAAAAAATAATAATATAAAAATAAAATGTAAACTTTAGAAACATGCCAAAGAATGTTTCTCCTATACAGAGTGAGCACAGTTTCTCTGCTGTTGTCAGGAAAACAAACTTCATGTGAAAATGAATGATTAATAATGTACCAAAAAAAGCAATAGTCAGCAAGTTAACACAAAGGAAAATTAAATTCATAACAACACCTGAACAGAACTTTGGGTTGTAAGGATTTTTCTATAGTCATCTTTTGTTAATTACCACCACTTACATATGACAATGAACCACTGTTTTTTTTAATTGATCCTGTTAAAGTAATTTAGCATGACATTATGACCTGTCACTCTTCATTATGACTCAAAACAAAAAGTTAGAATCTTCTCCTGGGGCAGTAGAAACCCCATGAACTGAAGGCCCAATCCTTTCCACCAATGAAACCATATTGCTCATTGTCTGTGCTCATTATAAAATAAAAAAAGTCCAGGTTACGAATGTTCAAGAAAAACTGAAAAACACAGACAGCAAAAGAAATGCATAGTACAAATGTGCCTCCTATGATTTTTTTTAAATTGTTTATATTGGCATTTATAATGAAGATTGCCCATGCTAGCTGCACTGGTCAGTCTTGATTCTATTAAAGACAAGGAGGCGAGCATTATGCTTAACTCTTTAATTTGCCACCAACATAGCAATTCAACTTTTAATAAACTTTTCTCAAAACAAATGTTTCTTTTGCTTTCAATAAAAGAAATCTTTAGTTTTAAAAGTTTGACTTTCTTTGTAGAGGCTCTCCACTGATCTCCTACTAGTCCCATGAGCCTCCTGGTAAACAGTAGTACTTCCTCCACCAATCCGGTACCTGACTCTCCTATAAGGACTACCAGCACTAGGTCCCTTCCTCTTTCTTTGGTTGCCGAAATAACCAAGTTCGTATAACTCTTCAACTTTAACTTCCTCCTCGAGGCAACTGTGGTTGCGGCTTGCTATCCATAAGGTCCAACGGGACAACTGATTTCGCATTCACCTTAGTTTTCAGTATTCTCATGCGGGTTTCTGCTCATCTCCTACGAGAAACAGAAAATAATAATGTGAGGGAGGGAATGCGATGCACTGATAATCCGATCAGTTTCAAATATTTTCAATAGTGTAACTGAATTACTTATCGCATTCATTGGGGTGGGATATAATGCTCGCCTCCCTGTCTTTAATCGAATCAAGACTGACCAGTGCAGCTAGCATGGGCAATCTTCATTCTATGACAAGACGGAGGCGAGCATTATGCTTGTTCAAAGCTCTGTACCACCCTACTAACCATTTCTGAAACTGGCTTAAACAGAAGGTCTTAAAGGTGGATTCTGAGGACCAATCCGCTGCTTTCCTGATGTCTTGCAAAGACACTCCTACAGAGAAGGCCCTAGAAGCCATAGCACCTCTGACAGAATGTGCTCCAAATAGGCTTAAATCTATGCCAGCCCACTGCATAATTTCCCTCACCCATCTAGCAATTGGCTACTGCATGATGGGGCTTCCTGCGCGCAATTAGCAATTGGGTGACGCCTTGCGGCCTAACAAGCGCTGTTGCGGTATCGTAATCTTTAATGCATTGCCCTACGCATAGTTTTGTGTTTTTGGGGAAATAGGGACAGGAAATCACTCTGGAGTCAGACTTTGTCCTTTGCACAATGGTAAAAGCAATTCCCTCCGGATAGAAGATCTTTCTGTCTATCTCTAAAGCCTTATCATCCGAGACTCTCCTGCATGCTGTTAGACAGAGCAACATCGCCAATTTCCCAGAAAGCTGGGACCTGGATAACTGGCTGTTTTCCGGCCAACTCGTAAACAATTGCAGAACGTCACGGACATCCCATAGGGAAGAGTATGTGGGTTCCGGTGGCTTCTTCATCCTAATTCCTCTCAAAAGCCTGTGGACTGCCGGGTGTTCCCCTACCGGAGCTCCTTCCACTTTCTCATGTCCTGCGGATAGCGCAGACCTATAGACTCCCAAAGTCCTGGAAGCGCAGCCTTCAAGGAATTTGTTTGCTAAAAAGTTTAGGACGTGTACTATAGGTGCAGAAACGGGATCCAACTGTAAGTTTGTGCACCATCTCGCCCAGGCATCCCATGCCGAACTATAGCTTCTAAAGGTGGAAGGCGCCCAGGAATCTCTGATATACCCCGCAGCGATCTGCGAAATTCCTGGCAGTTCCCATCTCTTCCTGCAATTCTGCAGGCTATGAGATGTAGGGAGCCCGCCTCCATCAGAGGATGGCACTGGCCGGATTGGCTGAGGAGGAGGTCCGGGCGATGAGGGATCTTCCTCGGAAAATACGAGGAAAGTTCCATCACTACTGGAAACCAGGGCTGAGACTTCCAAAGGGGGACCACTAGTACTAGCTCTGCCTGGTCTCTGCGATCCTTCGCTAGAAGTCTCGTGATCATTATGAAATGTGGGAACGCGTAGTGAACTGCTCCTGTCCACGATTGAAGGAACGCATCTGTCCCCGCTGCACCTGGGTCCATCCTCCAGCTGAAGTAGTTGGCTGTCTGTGCATTCAGTCTGGATGCAAATAGATCTATGTGCAATGGACATGGGGTCCATTGCACATAGATCTAACTTGTGGAAGATTTGGGGAAGCAGTTTCCAGTCGCTGGAATCTGCCAGGTACCGAGAGTTCCAGTCTGCTACATCGTTCTGAGCTCCTGGAAGATATTCCGCCGCTACTGCTATCTGGTGCTGAAGGCAATAGTGCCAGAAATCTTTCGCTAGCTCTGCTAGCATTCTCAATCTGGTGCCGCCTAGCTTGTTTATGTACCGTACCGCAGAGATGTTGTCCATCTTCAGCAGCACGGAGCACTTGACTTTGTCCTTGGTGAAGGTTTGAACCGCAAACGAGCCCGCTACCAGCTCGAGACAGTTTATATGCAGCTGTAACTCGTTCTCTGACCATTTTCCTCCCGTCTCTAACTGACCACACCTCGCTCCCCATCCAGCTCTGCTCGCGTCGGATTCCATAGTGAGTTCTGGAACGTCACCGAAAATGGCCCGACCGTTCCAGGCTTCCATGTTTTGCAGCCACCAGTGAAGCTCTGAGATTGCCTCGCTGTCCAAGGTAACTAGTTGGTGATAGCCTAGACCGCAAGTGTCTGATCTTGAGCCTCTGAAGGGATCTTTAATGTAGGGGTCCTGGGAAAATCGCTTGGATGGAAGCTGCCAGAAGCCCTACTATTCTGGCTAGGTATCGTAGCGAGATGGTCTTTTTCGCTAGGACTGTCTTGATCTCCTTCTTTATTGCTTTCACTTTCTGGTTCGGGAGTTCCAGAGTTGCTTTTACAGTGTCTATGGTGAAACCCAGGAATTCTACGCTTTGAACTGGCTGCAACTCAGACTTGTCGAGGTTCACCAGGAAACCCAGGGAAGATAGTAAGGTGAAAACACAACGAATATCGTTGACTAGGGCGCCCTTGTTCTGGTTTAGGATCAGAATATCGTCTAGATAAATTATGATGCGAATACCCCTTTCTCGTATGGCTGCTGCGACTGGCTTCATCAGTTTGGTGAAGGCCCATAGGGCTGAGGCGAGCCCGAAGGGAAGGCATTTGAAACGCCACACCTCTCTGTTCCAGCGGAAACGTAGGTACCTGCGGTGGGCTTCTGCTATAGGTACTGTGAGATATGCCTCTTTCAGATCCAGACGTGCTAGCCAATCTTTCTCGTGCAATAGGTCTCTGAGAAGATGGATTCCCTGCATCTTGAAATGATTGTATTTTAGCCACTCGTTTAGGTTTTTTAGGTTGATAACTGGACGCACTTTCTCTTTTCTGTGAACGAGGAACATATTGCTTATAAACCCGGGGCAAGACTGCGACTCGCGCTCTATCGCATTTTTCTGGAAAAGCTTCACTAACTCGATCTGAAGAAGCGCTGCTTCCTGCTCTGCTAGGTGTATCACTTGCGGCTCTTGGGCTTGAAAGGGGTCGCCTAGAAAATCTATGCGCAAGCCTGCTACGGCATTTAAAACCCAAGCATCGCTGGATAATGTGTGCCAAGCGTTCAGAAATTGCAGGGTCCTGCACCCTACTTGCACATTTGAGGTACTCACCGCCAGTGGCGCCTGCATGTCTGTGGGCTCCTCTTTGTCTGCGACCTCTTGGGAACCTCGTCCGGGAGGGGAAGAACGAGTCCTGTTGTCTTCCCTCCCAATATTGTGCTCTGTTTCCTTGGGGCCTGCGATGATAGGAATATCGACCAGGCGCTCGACCCCTTTGGCGTCCAGTCCCAGCAAAAACTCGCCCGGGAAAGATTCTCTTAATGGAGCTCTGAGCTTTCTCGAGGGCTCAATAAGTTCCCACGAATTGGGACATTTCTTTCGCAAAGGCCTCACCAAAAAGAAGGCCTTTCGATCCTTGACCCGCTTCATACGACGATAAGTGGCTTCGTTTTTAATCAATTTTCAGGAGCATTCCTCTTCTCCTCTCGGAAGAGAGGGCGCAATTGGCGTTACCCAAGAAACACATGGCTCTTTGCGCCCAGTGTGCTAGGACCAGAGGATCAATGGGGGATCCAGTGTCTTTGGCTTTCTCAACCAGATCCATAATTTTTGCCAATGGGCCTGCTAAATCAAGGACTTTATCCTGATACCCTCTCCAGGCTCTATCCACGCCTTTCCTGATATCTTTGGAAACCTTTGTTACGAACGTAAACATCGTCGGGTCTAAATCGGGAGTTTCTGATTACTTGTCCGGGAGGTCTGGACGGGGGCATTCTGCTCTCATGCGAGAACTTACCTCCCTGTCGAGCGGTTTGCGTATATGCTGGGCCCTGTAAAGCGCTACTTTCGGGGAGGGAAGTCCGTGGATTTAGGGTGCCTAATAGCCTCCGGATCGAACATATTGTTTGTGTCTTCCTCTTGATCTAGGATCACTTCTTCTGCTGCGGTGTGCCCTGAGGGGTCATCATCTTCCTCTCCCTCCTCGTCGGGCGAGTAGCCCTGATCTATGTCCCCTAAATTATTCACCCCTGGGGCCGGGGGTCTCGGCTGGCAATTTGTCGATTTTGCCAGGAAGGCCTTCATTAACCTTGCGACGGGATCGTCTGCCTTGTAGGGGTCCTGGTCGACCCTCCTTTCCTTGCTCGGGGGGGTCAAAGAGTCTGTGCTCTTCCGAGCCTTACACCCCAGTTCAACCCCTCCAAGGGGGTGTCCAGTCGACGGGCCTTCGCCTGGGCTAAGCGCCCTCTTTTTTCTAGGGGATTCCTGCTCCTTTCGTAAAATCCAGGCCTCCAGCATGTCTAACCTCTGAGCAATCCGCTGCACTCCTTCTGAAACCGCCAGTTATAGGGAATCTCCCAATACTTTTTTAAAGCTGAGTGACAGCTCTGTTCCTTGATGGGAGGGTTCCTCCTCCCACTCTTCTTCTGTGTATTCAGGAGTTGTAGAGTGCTCCCCTTCATAATGGTCCATAATGTCCTTTTGTTAGCAAGGCTAGCGTGCTTAGTCGACTGCAAGAGTTTTGACCCACTTCGGGAGACACGTGAATCAATTATTTATTTATTTTTTTATCAGCTAATCGCAGCTGTATTCACTCGTGCTCCATGACAGGAATTCCGTCTTTTTTTTAATTTTTATAAAGCTGTAAGCTTTTCTCTGGTCATCCACACGCAGCTCTCTCTGTCACTCGCGTAGCAAAGCGAATGCCGGAAGGGCCCGTGGAGAGACGGGAAGGCAAGAGCGCCTGCGGCTCCGCCTCCTCAGCCTCCTGAGATTCGGGGAGGAATTACTCGTTGCGCAGCTCTTCCGAGCCGCTTCTGTAAGAGATGGAGCGGGCGCGGGGCGCCGCTCGAGCGGTAAGCTTGAAAAGCCGCATTATGGAAATACAAATGTAATTGAGAATTAATTAATAATTTGGTATTTTTTTAAATTTAAATATATACGCTGCGCGGCAAAACTTTCATATTGGGTAAATCTCTCACACAATGGAAGCGAAAATGACCTCTAAAGAGGTATATTAAACTGAGAATATGCATCACTTATCTGTATGTTGGCAGCAAAAAGAAAGAGGAAGGGACCTAGTGCTGGTAGTCCTTATAGGAGAGTCAGGCACCGGATTGGTGGAGGAAGGACTACTGTTTACCAGGAGGCTCATGGGACTAGTAGGAGATCAGTGGAGAGCCTCTACAAAGAAAGTCAACCTTTTAAAACTAAAGATTTATTTTATTGAAAGCAAAAGAAACATTTGTTTTGAGAAAAGTTTATTAAAAGTTGAATTGCTATGTTGGTGGCAAATTAAAGAGTTAAGCATAATGCTCGCCTCCGTCTTGTCATAGAATTCAACCGGCACTCAGTGCCAACTTTATCAATACCCCGAAACCCTGCATATAATTCTGGAGTATTACTTCACAGCTTCACAGTGTACAGGGGGTTATGTTACATCACATTTATACACGTGTCTTCCGTATCACAGATCAAACTCTTAATCATCTTGATGTCCATGATTTCCAGGTATCTGTACCAGGCTTTCCTTTATGTCCTGGAAGCGTGTCATCAGATGATGTATATATGGGCCCATATGTCTCCTGTGGCTATACGATTGTTTGTTAATGCACCGTGTTCAGACTCTACATCATTACAGTACGAAATATCTGCTCTCCATTGATCCACCTTTGGAGATTGCTTCCCCCCCACACCATTGCCACCTGCTTCTTCGCCAACAGCAGAAGTAGCCCCAGTAATCTCTGCATCCCTCTGGGCATACGTTTTGTGTATCCTAACAGCACTATCAGCGGGCTTGGTTCTAGTCTGTCTCTTATTACCTCGCTTAGTGTTTCAAAAACCTGGACCCAGAATGCAGAAATTTGGAGGCATTACCATGCGGCATGCAGAAAATTTGCTGTGGCGCTGTGGCATCCTGTACATTCCCCCAGGGCCTCTGGTAAAAACCTACAGATCTGATCAGGTGAGTAATTGAACTGGTGTAGGAATTGGAAGGGAATTAACTTAAATCAGGCATTGCGCGTGATTTTCCATGTGCCTTCGGACCAGTATCTGCATGTATCCTCCAAGATCTCGCACACCAGGCATAGTTCCCATTTCTCTTTAGATGAGGCAGTTGCTCCCGCCTTGGCTTTGCGCACATGGTGTACATAGTCGAGACCACTCTACTATTATGGCCTCCCAGAATCACTTTGTCGAGTATAGCTGCCACTTCTGGCTGCTTGGGGAAAGTCGAAAACATTTGCTTTATAGAGTTTCTCAGCCTATAATACAAGAACACATCCAGGGCATTAAGTGCCCCCTTGTCCTGAGCTCTTCTAATGTGATGAATTTGCCATTTGGGAAAAGCTCCCCATAGCAAGTTATTTATAATCGCTTCATCAGAGCCACATGACCAGGTCTCTAGTAAGGGTGATCCCGGGTGTGCATTTAACAGGCAACTCCCGGGAGTACAGCACATCTCCCCTGGTTTTATGTTCGATGTGTGCCCATGCTCTGCAGGTTAACTCCACCAAATTGTTCCCATGTGATAGTCTATCAGGTGCTTTTAGGATAATTGCCTGCAGCAGGAATGGTGCTGCTAACGCCTTCTCCACATCTACATGCAACCTGTCCCCCCATTCCCCAAACCAGTACAGGAAAATGCTCGTCTGGGCTACGTTGTAGTATGTTTCAAAATCGGGTACTGCTAGACCTCCTCCCTGTACGAGTACCGTCAGTTTGTCCCAGAATATTCTGGCCTGTTTACCAGCCCAAATAAATCTTAGCGTGGACAATTTTAAATCCCGGAAATATTCATTAGTTAGTGCCAGTGGAACATTTATAAAGATGTATTAGAATCAGGGTAGTAGCACCATCTTAACCAGGGCGATTCCACTGTAGAGGTTCAGAGGTAAGTTTCCCCACCTGTCCATTGTGGACCTAGCCTGCTCGAGCACCTAATAGTCATTATATTTATACAGAACTGTTAGGTCCCGGGCAATATTAGCCTCTTGAAACCGGGTATGATCCATGTGCCATTGAAACCGCCACCTATCTGTGTACTGGTCATTTTTCCCTGTTAGCGGGAACTGGACCGATTTCGTGGCATTTACTCTGAGTGCCTATAAGTCCCCAAATTGAGTGACCTCATGCATCACTGGGTCTGGGTTGAGTTTGGGATCCTATACAAACAGCACCATATCATCAGCGTAGATGGAGATAACCATTTTGTGATTGTATAACTGAACTCCTCGGTGCAGGTGCCTCTACCTTACTATCTCTGCAAGGGGCTCTATTGCCTGAGCAAATAGCAGCAGTTGTGTGCTTCTTTCTCTTTCTACAAGTGTATTATGGAATTAGGCATTGACTGACTGACAACTCAGATTGAGTTTCATAATCTGTTCATTACCAAACAACAACCACATTTTGTCCTATGCCACAGAATATCATATCTGCCCTCTCCAAGTATCGATCTGATAAGATCCTACTCATCTTTTTGCAATGGTAACACGAGTAGACTGAAACAAGCGGTCATTGAGCTTTCCGCAACTGCGAGGCATTTTGAGAACTGTATTTGGCATTGTCCTACTCTAAATGTGGAGTTCTTATTGCTGCAACCTAAGCCTCTGATGAAAAGCTGTACACAGCTTGAAACACGTGTCAGGCTTCTCTTCGCACAAACAATAAAGGCTTTTCTTTGCACAAACAATTAATTATAATTTCTTGGCGCAGTGAGACTGGGAACATCTTTGTTTTTCTTCATATATAAGGTACTTTACAACAACAAGGTTGTGCATATAACGGCTCTATCGAGCATCTGCCTAGCTGTATTTCACCCATGCACCTCAAAACAGGGCTAAACTAATAATCTTGTTTTCTTTTTATCTCTCTTTCTTCTCCTTTATCTTCTCTTCAATATTCCTTGTTACAATGTGAAAACATTATGCTTCACGGTATTTGGTTTCTTTTTCTACTTTACACGTTAAATTTTGCTTTGTGCATTTTTAATCAAAATGGATGATGACTTTAACATTTATATGCCTTAATGTCACTAAAACGGTTGGTATATATATTTTTTGATTTGTTTGTCTGCCTTGTTAATCTCTCGGCTGATTTGTGACAATGCTAATTGTATATTATTTGGCCTTCACAAACGCTTGAAATGTCGTGTTATTTGATCAGCCTCAGAAGAAGAGCACGTTTACGCTTGAAACTCGTGTCAGGCTGTCCATGTGCAATACATTCTTCTGTAATTTAAGCAGTCTAACAAAAATGTAACTATTGGCGCTGTGTCACTGGAATTCTTGTTTGAACTTTCTACCTCTGTGGTGTACACAGGCAATGTACCCACATTCACCACTTACCTGCAGCCTGCGTTACCTCTTCTAATTGCTGCAAGCGCAGTGGACTCAATTGGATTTCTTTTGCCATTTGTGTTTTGATCTAGATAGTTATTGGGCCTCATTTCGAGTTTGGAGGCAGCCATGCCCTTAATGTGGGCATGGCTGCCTCCAAACTCGGGTCCGGGTTCCCTGAATGGGGAAATACCGGGCCATTACAACCTTGGAGGGCCCGGTATTTCCCCATTCAGGGAACCCGGACCCGGACCATCCCCATTTGAGTCCCTATAGGGCTCAAAGGGAATGGGGAGCATGCTAACAATGGGCCTGTTAATGACAGGCCCGTTGTTAGCATGCTGGCCCCCTCGCGGGACCTGCTAAGGACGTCTGGTAAAACCAGACGTCCAGAGCGGGTCCTGCAAGGGGCCCCCGTAATAGGGCGGTATGGGGTTAACGGCTCCGGCCCCTTTACCGGTGAGGTGAACCCCTTACCACCCACCTTGTAATGAGGCCTATTGACTTCTTGTTGGGAAACCTGAATTTGAGAAGAATATAACGGAGTGTAGAACCGGCAAAATTCCTGGACTATCTCCATGTCAGCATATATCTATCCTCCCCTTGAGTGCCTTTTATGGAGAGGACCCGGTCTTTGAGATTGTCTAGCTTAGCAGCCCTTGCGATCATCCTCTGCGGTTTCTGACCTTCCCCATATTGCCTCACCCCTGCTTTTCTCGCAAGAAATTTGGCTTCCCTGAGTGCTAAGTCATTAAACAGCTGTATATGTGTCTTAATCTCTGCTTTTTCCGATAAGGTAGGTGTTGGTGCTCTGAACTGCAATTCTTTGATATGGGCCTCTGAGTCGGCTAGTTCCCTCCTTATCTGTTCCAGTACCCCCGATTCCCTCGATATGCATTCCCCCCGTAATACGCATTTGAGGCTTTCCCACAGAACCCCCAGAGATTCCATCGACCCCTCGTTAATTTTTGAAGAATGTATCTATTGCACCCGTCAGTCCTTCTCGTAACAATGCATCTGTTAGCCCCTCATTCTTAAACAACCAAGGGGTCCTCAATTTCTTGCGACCTATTGATGTGACTGCTATCAATACAGGGGCGTGGTCTGATAAGGTGCACCCCAAAATATTCACCTCTGTTGCTTTACCCACCAGTGAGTGAGAGATCAAGAAGAAGTCCAGCCGAGATGCTGAGTTGTGGCCTGAGGAGTGATATGTGCATTCCGCTGTTTCTAGATTTCTGATTCTCCATACATCACTATATGCCAATGTCAGGCACAGACCCTGTAATTTGCTGTCCCTTTGGATGCCTGCTGGTGGGCCCCCCAGTGCGGTCCCTGTCTGGTCCATGACTGCGTTAAAGTCTCCTGCCCAGATTGCTTCCCCAAGTGTAAGCCTGCTTAGTTGGGCATCAATCCAATCAAGCGTCTCTGTGGTATATGATTTGGGCCATAGTAGTTGACCAGCATGTATGGTCTGGCTTTTATAATACTTAGTACTATCACGCCCTGTCCTTCCCGGTCTTTCCATGTGGAGACCAATCTGAACCCAACGGACTTGTGGATTAGTATACACACCCCCTGGCATATGACGAGTATGAGGAGAAGTAGCAGTGGCGTCCCCACTCCTTTCCGAATTTGGATTCTACCTTTGGTGAGAGATGTGTTTCTTGTAAGAACGCGATTCCCACTTGGTGTCTATGCATATATAGTAAGACTTACAACTTTTGGACAGGCAATTTAGACCTCTCAAGTTCCAGGTTTTGTTTCTAAGTGATCTAGACATTGCTTTCCCGTATCAGCATACTTATCCCCAATCTCAGGGTTTGCGTAACATTTCTACCTTTAACTCCATATGGCACAACACATTGAAGTGTTATTCGATACCCCTGTACACCGCCAGTTCTGATTCCCCACTCTCCCCTTCTGTCTCCCTCTCTCCGCTTTCCCAGTGCGCACCCCATCATTAATCCCCTCCGAACCTTTGACATTTTTCTCGTCCCTCCCTCATCCCACACCAACATCCCCAACGTGTCAGTTACCTTAAATTCACTCCCTCCTTTCTGCTGACAACCCCAACCTATCACCCACCCCTATAAATCTCTAAAGCTTCCGCTTGAAGGGCAGCTTGGTGCCCAGCCATCCCTCACACCCTCATAGCATTACCACTTGTGCCCAGGCATTATCGATTCAGACTTTGTATTTATTGTTGCCCATTATCGACCAGCGTAGATGAGTGATGGTGAACTTAATGTCATCCGTTGTTCCCCCTTTGTCTGGGGTTCCGTGGCAATTGTTCAATAAAGGCATTGGCGTGCTCCAGGGTTTGGAAAAAGATCGCTCGCCCCTCGTGTTCTACTCTCAGTTTAACAGGGAACATCATACCGTAACGTATGTCCCTTTCCCGCAGCCTTTTCTTGACCTCTATGAAGGTCCTCCGTGATGCATGCACTCTGTCCGAAAAGTCCAGGAAGAGTTTGATGGTGTCTCCTTTGTAGGTCACTGTTCTTTTTTCTCTGGCTTTGCGAAGGGCGAGATCCCTATCTCGATAGTTCAGCTTTCGGGCTATAATTGGTCTTGGTGGGGCCCCTGGTCTCGGCTTCCTTCCGATTGGAACTCAGTGTGCTTGTTCCACTATAAACGCAGCTGAGAAGTCCTCTGTTCCCAATGCTTCTCATAGCATTTCCTCAAACAGGGGTTCCATGAATCTCTGTTCCACTGATTTGGGCACTCCCACAATCCTTAGGTTGTTCCTCCACGATCTGGAGTCTAAATCCTGTTTATCAGTCAGTTCTTTTAAGGCCCGTTTACTTGAGTAAGTTCTCTGGACGTGGATGACGCTTCATCTTCTACAGTGGATACGCGGCCCTCCACTTCTTCAAGTCTCTCCCAATGTTTGTCGAGTCGGACCTACATGTGGTCCACCTTGCACGTTAGGGTTTGTTTGTTTGTTTGTTTATTTAATAAAGCGCAAAACCAACCCCACATGTATCCGGGCGCATACATTACAAGGATACTTGAGAACTTAGTTACAGTGACATGCAAAATAGACAGTAAGACAGTTCAGCAACGTTACAGTCAAATATGCTTATACAATTAAAGCTAGGTGTCGGCATCATAGGAGCTACGTCACAATCAACCACAGTTTGAGGTCACGGTAGGATCCCATGAAGTTCCTAGATGCTCGCAGTGGAGGTCAGAGATTCCTATGGGGGGTCACGTCAACAGTGGGTATAGTCGGGAAGTAGAGCTCAGGACGAGTGGTTCAAGCAAAGAGGGTGAACACTTTAGATATCATTAGATCATATCCATGAGAGAACCTTGCGCCTAAAACTTGGGTAAGGTTGGTCCTTTCTAAGTTCTAAGGGTATCCATCTTCCCGCCTAATGATTGTATACTGTTTTGCAATTGGTTGAACATTTCTTTCATGCCACAAAATGCCCCTGAGGTGTCTTGGGAGGAGGGTTGACCGTTCCTGTCTGGAGGCTCTTCCAGCATCCTGTGGTTCCTGGATTGTGAGGGAGTTTCGAACTGTAGCTTAGACTGTTGCTTCCCCCCTTTGCCATGATTTTAAGTGCCCGGACGGGCCTTGCTGTTCTTCTTCTGGGCTCCCCGGGTTGCAGTTGCCACCTGAATGCTGTGATCCATGTCTGTTGCCATATCAGGCACAGCCCCCTCTTTGATCCTAGTGTCGGTCACAGCGCAGCTGCTCCTCTCCAAGATGCCTATGTTACTGCCAGTGTCTGATGTTGTCATGATGCCTACCCAAGGGGACCCAGACCAGGTCCAGCAACCCCGGAAGCAGGCATCAAGTTATTTTGAGCAAGCCCAAAAACCCCTGCTAGGGGCTGTTTGGGTGCGGTCCTGGCGCCTATGGCGCCAGGCTCATATGGAGAGTCAGTCCTGGCGCCACAGGCGCCAGGCTCATAGAGTAGAACTTACCTGATGCAGACCATGCTGCAATCTTACCTGATGCAGACCATGCTGCAAAAGCTCGAAGCCAAATGAGGCTTGGAAGGGACTATTTTACCTAGGGACTATTTTTTTACTCGGGTGGGGCTGGGGAGGAATACTTACCTGGGACTACTTTGGAAGCTATTTAAACCACGCCCGAAGAGCAACACACGATCGCGTTATTCTGCATCCAGCAGCGTAACGCTCACCGTGCCTGCAAGTCTGCATCCAGTCTTCTGCCACGCCCACCTCGAGTTTGGAGCTCCTAGAAAAAGGGAGAAAGAAGGAGAAAAGGTTAGAACAAGAGCAATACCTTTGATCCTTACCTGAATTCCTGATCTATCGCGCCTTCGAGCTGGAAGAAAGAAGTTATTTTATACGCATCGCCTCGCCTGCTGCAGCGCAGTGCTGAACTCACCGGCCTTCGCAGCATCTTCACATTCCACCGCATCCTCCTGCATGTTCCCGCCGCATTCCGGCACCTAAGGTGTAGACAAGAACAGCAAGGTGAGCCAAGGGAATACACAGAGGAATATTAGTTACCCCCCCGTAGACTTACCTGATTTTACCACCGGGGGTACTATTCCTCTTCAAGGGTCGGCGCAGCTTCCACTGCATCTTCGTCGAACCTCGGCCCCTAAGGGGAAACAAAAGGACAGCAAGGTGAAACAAAGGGACTATCAAGGGGAACCCTCTTCACCACAATAGACTTACCTGATTTTACCGCCGGAGGTATTATTCCCCGAGACTTCATACTTTCTCTCAGCGCCTGAATAAGGGAGAAAGCAACAGGTTACATATTGACATTATTTTATCGAACTGTGTTGGAAAATACAAATCCTTACCAGAATATTACCGGTTGCCATGAGGAACTCTTCACTAGGGTCAAGCTGCAACCTGCAAGGAATCGGACAAGAGTGAAAGTCAGGAATTTGAACTCTTATGAACTACATACTTTTCAGAGTCAATATTGTTCTGGAACTCACCAATTCCTTCGAGCCAGTGAAGCAACTGGTTATCAACGCGCCCCTGCGCTCAATGCAGGATGGAGAGCTCATCTTTTCAAACCATCAGGTGAGACTATAAGAGGGGACATCAAAGGTGATCTGTGGGGAGAACAGCGGGGGTGGGAGGATTTACACTCAACTTCACGGGTGGTTAATTCCCTTTCTCCATTTGCAGAAGAATATTCCTACGGGCCAAGCAAACGAAGCTAGGTGGGCCAGTCCAGTCAGTCATCTCGGCCCCACGCGTCACATTGGTGGAGACCGCAGTTGTCCAGTTCAGATCGACGCCTCTGTGGGAGCCAGGTGAGCGTAACAGAACGCAAAGCCTACGCACAAATTCCCACACGGGCGTTATGGATACCTCAGAGACTGACCAATTGAGGGAACTGAGGGCTGAAGTGCATTCCGCCCGTCAAGAGACCAATGCTCTTAGGAGAGAACTGATTTTATCAAAGGAGCAAACTGATGACCTTGCTAGGCAACTATTGCAAAGCAATGCTGGACAAGCACCCCTACCTGGTTCCGGGGGAAATCCAGCTCCTGTGTTATCGAGTTATCATGTGCAAATAAACCTACCAGGAAATATTCCATTAGCTCCACCCGAACGCTTTGCCGGAGATCCCAAAAGGTTTGCCGTGTTTATGAACCAATGCCGCTTGCACTTTTTATGCAGACCTGGAGCCTTCCCAAACGATCAAGCCAAGGTATTCTTTGTATTGTCATATCTCAGCGGCAGTGCAGCTGATTGGTCAATTCCACTAGTTACTCAGGATGACCCAATTCTTCCGGATTTTGTGAGCTTTTAAACGAGCATGGAAAGACTATTTGCACGGCATTCCAAAGGACAGGCCCTGGTTAACGAACTTTTGTCCCTATGACAGAGTAACCAGGACCTTCTATCCTAAATCGCAACCTTTAATAGGTTGATGGTGGAAACTAGATGGCCTGAGGTAAAACGAATCACGTTATTTCATCGAGGGCTTCGAGGAGAACTCAAGGATGTCTTGGCTCAAGTCGTGAACCCACCTCAAGACTGCGCTGAATATATAGACTTAGTGGTCCAGTTAGATCACAGACTTCAGAACAGAAAGGCTGATCAAGCCAAGTTTGAGAATCGGGTGTTGGTCAAAACCCACGCTAACCCCAAAGGAGCAGAAGCTTCAGAACCCATGTAAATCTGAGGGGTTAAAGGACCCTTAACCCAGAAGGAAAGAGAAAGGAGATGGCAAATGCAATTGTGTCTATATTTTAGAACTTCTGGGCATTTTCTACAGGATTGCCCTGTAAAACCACCCAAGAAGGTGGTAGGAGCTGCTAATAAAAGCCATATGGAGTCAGACACAACCACGCCCGACAAGCGTAAAGGTCTGCTTGCCGAGCTTGAAGAAGGATACTAAGACCTCGCATTTCATCATACCAATGGTCCTCGTGGATCCAGGGCAGCCATCGCGTATGCACGCAGTAAGGGCATACATTGATAGCGGGGCCATAGGAAACTGTGTGGACTATGTATTGGCTTACTGGATGAATCTACCTCTCTGCCGAAAAACCACCTCAGATGTCATCACCACAGTCGATGGAACTGAAATTGCCTCTGGGCTTGTAACTCATTCCACCGCAGAGATGACACTATTGGGTCAGGATGGGCATCAAGACACTATTGTGTTTGATCTAATCAAAGCCCCACAGTTCCAACTAATACTGGGGATACCTTGGTTGGAAACACATAATCCTTGTATTGATTGGTGAGAGAAGAGAATAACCTTCCCGGATTGTGCACAAACCTGTTACCCAAAGAAAAATCAGAACGCAGGCCTGGCCACAGTAACCACAGCAGTCATGCAACTACCTCCAGAATACCAAGAATTCCAGGATGTCTTCCAAAAAGAACAGGCAAACACCTTACCTCCTCACAGATCGTATGATTGTCAAATCGATCTGATACCCGGTGCACAACCCCCTTGTAGCAGGATCTATGCCCTTACGGAACCTGATAACCTTCACCTACGACAATACTTAGACCAGTACCTTGCCAATGGCTTTATTCGCCCATCCAAGTCACCTGCATCTTCAGCTTTGTTCTTCTTGCCCAAAAAGGAAGGCGACCTCAGAATGTGCATAGACTACCACGCATTGAACCATATAACTGTTAAGAACCGATACCCATTGCCTCTGATCCCTGAACTACTAGACCAAGTGAAGGACGCTTGTATATACACTAAATTAGATCTCCGGGGGGCATACCATCTGGTACGTTTAAAAGAGGGCGACAAATGGAAGACTGCTTTTTGCACTAAGTATGGGTTATTCGAATACCAGGTGATGCCTTTCGGGTTGTGCAATGCACCAGCAGCCTTCCAATACTTCATGAACGACGTCCTTCGTGAACTCATTGATGTTTGTGTTGTTGTAAATATCGATGATATTCTAGTATACTCTTCTTGAGAATCTGACCATGTGAAGCACGTCCGAGCAGTCCTTGAGAAATTGCGCCAGCACAAACTATATGCAAAACTAGAAAAATGTGTTTTTCATTACACAGAAGTTGAATTCCTTGGGTTTATCCTGACCCCAAAGGGGGTCCGAATGGACTTAAGAAAGGTGGACGCAATCCTTAAGTGGCCATCACCAAGTTCAGTTAAAGGAGTACAAAGCATGCTTGGCTTTGCCAATTTCTACTGCAGATTCAACCCAGATTTTTCACATGTCGTACATCCCATCACAGCACTCTTGCGAAAAAATAAACTCTTTATGTGGACTGAAGAAGCTGAAAACGCCTTCCAAGAGCTGAAAGCGAAATTCACGTCTGCACCTGTATTAAGGCACCCGCGCCCTGACCTTCCATACATAGTGGAAACTGATGCATCCTGTCTAGCCATGGGAGCTGTCCTGTCTCAAAAAGACCCTGAAACTGGCAAGCTTCACCCAGTAGCATTTTGATCCAGAAAGTTCTCGGCACCCGAGTTAAACTATGCGGTTACCGACAAGGAGTTATTAGCCATTAAATCCGCCTTCAAGGCTTGGCGGCACTATCTTCTCAGTGCCAGACATACCATTACTGTAATCACCGATCACCGGAACTTACAGTATTTAAAAACAGCCAAGGCCCAATCGTCACGTCAACTCCGATGGGCATTGTTCTTTGCCGAGTTCGATTTCGTGATAACCTATCGACCAGGTTGTAAGAATGGTAAAGCAGACGCCTTATCCCGAATAGGGATGGGAGAGGCAGAAGTGAACCCAGAACCAGTACCTATAATTTCCGAACAAAGGATTCTTGGTATGACTACTCTACAGACACTAGAGGACATTCAGGTAAAGATCCAGCAACTCTTTGATCCTACAGTCCTGCAGGACTGGGTAATGAAAGGCCCGGACTACTCTGTCACCAATGATCTGCCTTATTACCAAGGGTGGCTATTTCTGCCACACAAGGAACTACAAGAGCTAGTCATTTCCCATTCTCATGATACCCTAATGGAGGGGCACCAAGGTATTGCAAAAACTGAAGCTAAAATTAAAAGACAATTCTGGTGGCCCACCTGGCGAAAGGATATTAATCATTTGTGCTGTCTTGTGGCATTTGCACCCAAAACAAAGGTCAAAAGAAAAAAACAGCTGGACTCTTACAACCTTTAGACATTCCGCCTACACCATGGCACACCTTATCGTTAGACTTTATTACTGATCTGCTTTCTTGTAATTGATTTAACACCATTCTAGTTATTGTGGATCTTTTTTCCAAGACGGCCCACTTTATTCCTTTAAAAGGATTACCACCAGCCTCAATCCTGGCCAAAGAATTCCTCGAAAAAATTGTTCGCATACATGGATTTCCGTCCGTGTTGGTCTCTGACTGGGGCAGTCAATTCATTTCACATTTTTGGAAGAAATGTTGTCAACTGGCGCAAATCGACGTGAGATTATCGACCAGTCACCACCCCCAGACAGATGGTCAAACGGAGAGGACCAACCAGACTCTTGAACAATACCTGCATTGTATGTTACATCAGACTGAGAGTAATTGGAAGGACATTCTTTGGATCGCTGAATATGCATACAATAATTCAGTACATTCTGGAACTGGACAAAGCCCCTTTTATACCCTATATGGGCACCATCCTCGAACCTCAGACCTTGACTCACCCCAACACTTAGAAATGCCCGCAGTGGACCATCTACACGCTACGATTACACAAGCCTTTAAGAAGGCAACTGCACATTTAAAACAAGCAAAGGAGAAATGTAAGAAAGATGCCTATCGGCATAGAAGTGATACTCCACAGTACCAGATAGGGGATCAAGTATGGTTGGCCACAAAACACATACCTCTCAAGGGAACACGGACCTTTAACCCTAGATATTTGGGACCTTACTCTATTACGGCCATTATCAACCCGGTGGCCGTCAAGTTGGACTTACCTGCTAATATGCGAATTCAACCCGTCTTTCATGTGTCACCTTTGAAGCCAGTGCAACCAGGGACAAGACTAACCAAGCCACCAGACCCCATCCATATAGATGGGGAACTCGAATTTGAGGTTAAGAACATCCTGGACTCCAAGATGGTGAAGTCAAAACTTTTTTATTTAATTGACTGGAAAGGTTACGGACCACAGGAAAGGTCTTGGGAACCTAGTGACCACGTGCATGCACCTCGGTTGGTGAAAAGATTCCACCGAAATTTCCCAGACAAACCAAAACCACGGGGAAGAACGACTTTAGGAGGGGCCTTGGGGGGGAGTGCTGTCATGATGCCTACCCCCGGGGACCCAGACCAGGGCAAGCAACCCCGGAAGCAGGCATCAAGTTATTTTGAGCAAGCCCAAAAACCCCTGCTAAGGGCTGTTTGGGTGCGGTCCTGGCGCCTATGGCGCCAGGCTCATATGGAGAGTCAGTCCTGGCACCATAGGCGCCAGGCTCATAGAGTAGAACTTACCTGATGCAGACCATGCTGCAAGCTTACCTGATGCAGACCATGCTGCTAGAGCTCCAAGCCAAATGAGGCTTGGAAGGGACTATTTTACCTAGGGACTATTTTTTTACTCGGGTGGGGCTGGGGAGGAATACTTACCTGGGACTACTTTGGAGGCTATTTAAACCACGCCCAAAGAGCAGCACACGCTTTGCGTTATTCTGCATCCAGCAGCGTAACGCTCACCGTGCCTGCAAGTCTGCATCCAGTCTTCTGCCACGCCCACCTCGAGTTTGGAGCTCCTAGAAAAAGGGGGAAAGAAGGAGAAAAGGTTAGAACAAGAGCAATACATTTGATCCTTACCTGAATTCCCGATCCATCGCGCCTTCGAGCTGGAAGAAAGAAGTTATTTTATGCGCGTCTCCTCGCCTGCTACAGCGCCGCGCTCAACTCACTGGCCTTCGCAGCATCTTCACATTCCACCGCATCCTCCTGCATGTTCCCACCGCATTCTGGCACCTATGGAGTAGACAAGAACAGCAAGGTGAACCAAGGGAATACACAGAGGAATATTAGTTACCCCCCCCATAGACTTACCTGATTTTACCACCGGGGGTACTATTCCTCTTCACGGGTCGGCACAGCTTCCACTGCATCTTCGCCGAACCCCTAAGGTGAAACAAAAGGACAGCAAGGTGAAACAAAGGGACTATCAAGGGGAACCCTCTTCACCACAATAGACTTACCTGATTTTACTGCCGGAGGTATTATTCCCCGAGACTTCATACTTTCTCTCAGCGCCTGAATAAGGGAGAAAGCAACAGGTTACATATTGACATTATTTTATCGAACTGTGTTGGAAAATACAAATCCTTACCAGAATATTACCGGTTGCCATGAGGAACTCTTCACTAGGGTCAAGCTGCAACCTGCAAGGAATCGGACAAGAGTGAAAGTCAGGCATTTGAACTCTTACGAACTACATACTTTTCGGAGTCAATATTGTTCTGGAACTCACCAATTCCTTTGAGCCAGTGATGCAACTGGTTATCAACGCGCCCCTGCGCTCAATGCAGGATGGAGAGCTCATCTTTTCAAACCATCAGGTGAGACTATAAGAGGGGACATCAAAGGTGATCTGTGGGGAGAACAGCGGCTGTGGGGGAGGTTAAAGCTCAACTCCACGGGTGGTTAATTCCCTTTCTCCATTTGCAGAAGAATATTCCTACGGGCCAAGCAAACGAAGCTAGGTGGGCCAGTCCAGTCTATCATCTCGGCCCTACGCGTCACATTGGTGGAGACCGCAGCAGTCCAGTTCAGATTGATGCCTCTGTGGGAGCCAGGTGAGCGTAACAGATGTCGCAGTTGGCTATCTCCAATGGTTTCGCCCTTCCCACCTTTGAATCTCGATTCCTGCTCATGGGTGTTGTGTGTTGGAGTGCCCCAGCCAATTCACACTACCTCGTTGTGTTAAGGATGTGACTCTGCCTCAGGGCGCTTGTGTGGTGGAAGACAAGTCCTGCGCCCTGTCACAGCCAAGTTTGTGTGTTAGCAGCCCTCTGTGGGCTGTTGCATAGGTCAATACTCTGGGCTCCCCAGCGTGTAGGTGGGGAATATGGGCACCAGTCTCTATGCAGCTCCACCACCCTCTGGAGCACCTCTCCCAGTACTTCTCCTTCTGCCGGCCTGTGTGATGATCGAGGGGGAGTTGTGCGTTAGCTTCCCCAGGTTAGTTATTGCTTGGGACAGTGCCTTGGGTGCCACGAAGTGACAATGGGAAATATGGCCAGTAGTCTTCTTGTATGTACGCCGCTCCTCAGAGCACTGCTTTTGAGTTCACTCCCCCTCCGGCCCGATGCTACAGTTGTAGTTGTCAGGGGTCTGTCCCCCCCTCCCCCTCAGTTAATCTGCCCGGGGCCTTGCATGTACCTTCTTCTCACGGCGGTGATCTCCCGGTGCAAATGCAGCCAGCGCATCACTGCAGAGCCACAGGTTGGGGGGCACCCCCGATAACAGAGCTCACTTTAAATCCACTGGGTTCTCTGCCTGTGGTGTGGGTCCGCACTCCACCCTCCATACTGGGGATTCGGCTTCCTCCCAGGATGGACTAGCGACCCTCCAGAGTTAATGTGGCTGGAGCTTGTCACTCAGTGGTTGCTTCGTTCGTGTGTGCCACTTTCTAGTTTCTGTAGAGCCTCAGGTCGGGGGGGTTTCCTCAGCACACTGGGTTGCTTTATATTTGCTGGGTCCTGTGCTTTTTGCAGGGGTTGGGAGCTCTGCCCCCGCGCTGGGTATTCTGCTTCTTCCGGGGGTGAACCAGCCTAGCCAATGATCCGGGTGTCGGATTATGTGGGGCCTCTTGTGAGGGAGTGCAGCGTCACTCCTCCGGCAGCGCCGCAGCCGTGTTTCACCGTGGGCACTTTTGGCTGTACCTCAGTCACTGGGCCCATGGCAAAGGATCAGCTGGTGAGTCTCCTCTCCCCCGGCCTCTCGCCTTCGTCTCAACGTGGAGCCAACAGGGTCCAGGGAGACACAGCACGTTCTTCTTCCTCCGATTATCAGGCAGCACCAAAGTGGGATATTTTCTGGGCGGCGTTGTTGTGAAATGCTCTGCCGAGAATGGGGGTTCTAGGCGGCCTGAGGATGCAGGATTCTGTCCGGGTCGTGTTACGGTGTGTAGGAGCTCACGGGCTCTCGGCCATCTTGGCTGGGCTCTCTAACGCCCCCATATGGTTATGTTTACACTTAACAACTTATAACAGAAGTGCTGCATTGCAGTGAATGCTGTTATTTCAGAGGATAAACACTACGCATAAAGTAGGTTCTTCAAACATGATGTGCTGAATTTGACAGGGTATCAGTAATGTAGGCAAACTGGTTGAGACCTGCCTAGTTCAGTCCCTCCTAGGTGACTAATGTTTATAGGGGAACTGGAGAACGCAGGCACTGCAATCCCTCTATGTATGGAAAAAGTACCTCCATCAAGCAACTTAGGCAAAGTTTGCCCCCTCAAACGACAAATGTTCTGTTCCTTTGATTTTGTGCAAGTCAGCCTCTCCTCCCATTATTAATAAAAAATAATCATTTGTGTATAGGGAAATCGTTTCTACTGGCTCCTGTACAATAATGCTATCAATCTATTGATATTACTTCTGTTTTTAATGCCACCATCTGCTATCTTCATTACTTGGTTAAGGTGTAAAATTATGTTGTATATAATAGGTCATAACAATTCACATTCCTCTTTTTTTTTTTTAAATGAGCACTGGTGTAGAGGATTAAACCCTGTGCACAAGGTTGCTCCCTATGTACATTGTTTACTTTCAATAGTGAATGCTAAATAGTTTCTGCAATCAATATGAAGCCTTAATGTACTTTAACCCCTTAAATGCTGAGCTCTATGCATTTCTATGCAAATAGGACAAGCATACTCGTTGTTTGCACTTAAGGGATTAATAATGGCATTGCATATAAATAATTGCATTATATTGATTCTATACAATATTGGAATCACACCTGCAACATAACAGTTCTGTGACAAGAAAAAGAGAGTGGCTAATATTACTATCAAGGTAAAGGCAAAGAAACGCATAGGGGCTCATGTTCATCAATTACGTAATTTGGTGGTGGAGAGCCATTCATTTTGACATACATGTAGGCGGCTTCCTGCCACCACATTTTCGTGCAGGTTAAAAGGCAGCATACTTCCGTGTACACCGCCTTTTGCCCTGCACTTTTTACACTCTGCCGTGCAACATGAGTAAACGCTGCCTGGCATGCTTGCAAGGCAAGAGCCACTCACGATTACAATTAAACCCTACCCAACATGCGAGCATGCCGGGGAGGGTTTAATTGGAATTGTGCATGCTGCTTGCCATGCAAGCACAATGGATCCCTATAGGGTCCGCCTGCTTTATGCTGGTGAAATCCATGGTAGCACAAATGCTGGAACATTTGTATGGTGGAGAGGAAGGGAGGCAGCAGAAACATAAGTTGCGTTCCGCCCCTCCATTTCGCCATACAAAAGACTGAAAATGAGCCGTAGCATGAATGAATAGCGTAAAAGCCTTACAAAAGGCTTTTATGTCATTCATTTACGTTACATGCTCATTGAACATGAGCTCCATTGGGGCTCATGTTCATCAGTAATATTATTTGGCGTGGGGGAGCCGTTATGTGTTGACATACATGTAGGTTGCTCCCCATCGCAAAATCTTTAGCATTTTCACACAGAGTGCAAAGTTGCAGGGCAAAAGGAGGCGTAGAAATGTGTACGCTGCCTTTTGCAATGCACTTTTGCCCTCCAAAGTGCATAGTGAGTAAACGCTGCCTGCCACGGGAGAAATTGTGAGCGCAGCTTGCCATGCTCCCATATCGGGCAGGGTTTAATTGTAAACAGTGCCTGCCATGTGAGCATGGCAGGCAGCGTGTACAATGGATCCCTACGGGGTCCGCCTGCTTTATGCAGGTGCATTTGTATGATGGAGAGGAAGGGAGGCCGCAAAAACCCAAGTTGCGTTCCGCCCCTCCTCTCAGCCATACAAATGATATGATGTGATATGATATGGCATTTGTAACGTGCCTATACACAAGTGTTTCAAATGATGATTGAAAATAATAAACCATAACGTGAATGAATGGCGTAAAAACCTTACGCAAGGCTTTTACGTAATACGTTTACATTACGTGCTCATGGAACATGAGCTCCATACAGTAGTGATCCCCAATGCAGTGTTTTCTAAAATAAAAAGCTAATCAACAAGTGACCTGTATCTGAGGGCGGTGCAACAATGAGTTCAGTGGTGCCCATATATCCAGAAGCCGTTGTCCGGTTGCAATTAATTTACAGTAATATTTCTCAGAAAACTTAGACCATATCAATTCATGCATTCGTTTGCTCACCAACAACAGTGAGTTACTTATCCAAGTCATAAGTATACACTTTTTTTTATTAGTAAAGCAATAGACACAATCTTGTATATATTTTTAGGTTGGCCTTGAAATCCACCCAACAAACATAGCAGAGAATCAAAGTTTAATTCAACCCCAACAATCTGCGTCAGCTTTTGTAAAGCTTGGTTCCAAAAGTCAGTCTCATCAGATTATGAGAAAAACAAGCATTGGCAATACCAACAGTTTTGACATTTGTGTAGGCATTGGGAAAGGTACTTGCCGTGTACAGCCATTGTGGTTTTAGATGGCCATTAATGGTAGTTGGTGCAAAATAGTTTGAGTAGCAGGGCATCTAAAAGCAGTTCTGGGCAAAGGCCTAATAAAGTTGCTCTGCCCACCTCCAGTTTTCATGCCTTCCAGGCCTCTAGTTAACTCTAGGCCAGCTGCAGGCAGACAGCAATGAGTAGGCTGCTGGTCACGTAACCAGGCCCTGCCATTCAGTTGCTCCGCCCACCACCTATTTAATCAGTCCTCCTTAGACATCCTCATCGCCGGCGTCCTCAGATAAGGACGGGCGAAGACAGGGACCTCACCAGTTTGTGCCTATTCAAGCCAAAGGCTAGGCCCGCTAAACTGCATTACACCTACAAACTAATCGCTACTACTGCTACTCACCAAAATACATCACAATGTGTCTCCTCCCACCACAGCCAATCCCCACTCTCACTAGGGTTTGAATGGCCAAGTGCCTTAGGCAGCACGGTCAAGCTACCCTAGCTAACCTCATCAATATTGCCCTTGCCCCATCCAACACCCACGGATCACATGCACACACCCACTCATGTTGATCAATGCTTGCTCAGAAGTCGCTCACACTGCAGAGATCGCTGACCTCATCTTGTAAAACAACCTTGATGCCCTGTTCATCACTGAAACCCCATCCTTCATTGCAGACATCTCCAACTTACTCTCCTCTACCAAATTAGCACATCCTAGTAATGTCTTTCTTAGTGATTTTAACGTCCCAGAGTCAGAAGCTGACAACCACACTTGAAGCACGCTTTTGGCACTAACCACTTCCATGGACATTAGGCAAATTGTGCTCTCCCCCGTGCACAATAAAGGCAACACCCTATATTTAGTCTTCACATCATCCCCCTGCATCACCTGGGCAGGCCCAATCCCACTTGACTAGTCTGACCCCGCCGCCATCCTATTATCAGTCACCCATTAGACTATGGGTCAAAAAGGTCAGGCTAAATGCCTCCTCACTCAACGCAGATCATTCAAAACCTTCCCAGTCAATGAGCTGGAAGCAATGAGCTTAAAGCAAACTGCAGACTTCCCCACCACAGGAAATGCCCAGGACCTCCTGGAATTATTCAGCAACTCTGCTTTGAAACTGGTGGACACTCATGCCCCCTTAAAAACCAGCCAGCCAAAGACTAAAACATCCACCCCAAGGTACACCCCTGAGCTAGCTTCCAACAAACGCTCAATCAGAGCCCTAGAGAAATGGTAGTGCAAAAACCATACCTCAGGAGGCCTCACAAACCTCTAATCTCTCTGTGCAAACCATAGGGTTCTGATTATAGAGTCCAAACCTGCTTACTACTCCACCACCATTGCGGCAGCCTCCAATAGAAGCAAAGCCCTCTTTGAAGTAGTAAAGCATTGTACCAAACCCTTACCCGACCCCTAGGTAGCAGCAACTCATGAAAAACCTGCTGGAATCAACGCATTTTACCCAACCCAACCACTCACAGCTTCAGCATCCCCTGCACGCACACTGCCCCTCTGGACCGAATTCTCTCCTCTCTTTCCCGCAGAGCTCCTAAACATTATTGCCTCCCACAAACCTACTTCTTACTCTGACCATTTCATTCCGGCCTCCATCATTAAACAATTGACAGGCATGGCGCACAATGCGCTCCTCAGCATCATAAATACCTCCCCCGCAGAAGGATCATTCCCGGACACACTCAAAACTGGTCTCATATGATTTCTTTTGAAAAAAACAACCCTAGATCCAGACGACCTAGACAACTACTGGCCCATTACAAACCTCTCGTTTATTGGCAAAAACCTGGAAAAAGTAGTTGCTACACAACTACTCGCCAGAATCGAACAACTGCATCTCCTAAATGACTATGAGTCAGGGTTTCACCCCAAGTATAGCATCGAGACAGCACCATCCAGGTGGTGGATGATGCCCTCCAAATCATAGATAAGGCCGACTCATGCCTCCTCCTCCTTGACCTCTCGACTGCATTCAACACCGTCAACCACCGCATCCTTCTCTCCCTCCTTGCTGACAGGATGGTATTCTCTGGCACTGTCCTGAATTTATTTATCTCCTACCTCTCAGACAGACACCAGGCTGTTCAAATGAACTTCTTGTGTTCTAATTGACTCCAGGTCTCCTGCAGAGTCTCTGAATGCTCCATCCTCTCACCAATCCTTTTTAACCTTTAAATGGAGCCTTTGGGGGGCACTCTCTTCAAAAATCCCAATATAGCCATCCACCAATACGTGGACAATACTCACTTGGACATGGGAGTAAATAGCACACATTCGTCTGTGCGATTACCTAGCCATCATCTAGTCCTGGATGTCGAAAGCCTACCTCAAACTAAACCCATCCAAGAATGAATTCATCGTCATTGGTCCGCCCGCTAAAGAACCTGTCCAACAATGGCTCAATGATATGCGCCTAGAAGGATTTGATCCAGTACTCTTAGACTCAGCAAAATCCTTAGGTTTCTCCTTTGACCCAGAAACACATAGCCAAGAAGGACCAAATAGCCTGGCTCTGAATCACTAACCTTTGAAAAATCAACCCCTTCATCCCGTCGCAGGACTTTCGGACCACAGGGCAGGCCCTTGTGGTCTCGTACATCGATCGGGGAAATGCTCTTCTAGCAGGGCTCCCAGCTGCTCACTTGGCTCCCCCCAAAAAAGTCCACCATGCTGCAGCACGTCTTATTGCAGGAACACACACTTTTTATCAAATTACCCCATCCTACGCAAACTACATTGGCATCCACTCCAAGCAAGGATACTCTTCAAGACTGCATGTATTATCTACAAAGCAGTCAAGAGTAGCACACCAGCATACCTGGCAGCTAAGCTCCACATATCTAGTGGCACACACTTATCATGCATCAAATCGACCAACCGGCTTGAATCACAAATCGTCTGCAAAGAGACCTGCAAGCAATCCTTCTCTTGTCATGCACCCACCCACTGGAACTCAATCCCGGTGTCCCCATAATTCTCCTGTTTCACAAATCTCTCAAACCATGGCTCTTTCAACAACACTTGACCAAGGACTAGTTCCAATGGATGCACATACCAACACACAGAGTTTACAGTACTAAACTACTGTTAAAAGATGGCAGCCCAAATGCTGGCTACCCACACTCTGAACAGCGCTCCACTGCTCTCGAGCTAGGTCCCCGCTCCAAACAATCAAAATAAAAAAAAAATACTTATACACATTACTAAATTGTTGGCTTTTGCCAATTCTTGTTTTTAACAGGACTTCGGTGAAGGACATGCAAATTGCTGATAAATCGAGTGGCTGAAGGCAGACATGGTTAAGACAGGTTTCTATTACACCAGTAGTGGGTTTATAACTACAGTGAAGTCATTAAATCTCAGAAGATGACTTTTAAAAAAAACTGGCAGGCACTTCCAGTGCAGTTTGCTAGTAAGGCTTGATTAAAGCAAGCTCAAAGACTTTCCATGAGGAGGTGTTTTGGACGGGGAGGGGCAGAAACAGGTTGGGAACGGCTATAGGGATTAGCATGGCCATGGCTGGTCAATGCCCTCTGGCCGCCCTCTACCACCACCACCCGGTGAAGCCAAATATCTTGGAGTCATCTTTGACTCCTCTCTCTCTTTCACACCTCACATCTTGGACCTTGCCAAGAAGGCCCACTTCCAGCTTCATTTCCTTAGAGGCATTCTTCCATTCCTCACATTTCCCCAGAAGCTCAATGTCTCCAGAGCTCCGGTCCTCTCCCGGCTGGACTACTCCAACAGCCTCTTCCTCAATGTGCCTCTTCCATCCCTCCGCCCACTTCAACTAATCCAGAATAGGGCTGCAAGACTTATCCTTGTCCTCAAGCACAGGGACTGCATCTCTCCAGCTTTAAAATCTCCCCACTGGCTCCCGGTGGCCACAGGGATCAAATTTAAGACCCTCTGTATAACCCACAAGACTGTCTGGGGCCTGGGACCCCTATCTCCAACTCTCTCTGCCCAAATACCTCCCTACTCGAGCCCTCCACTCTTCTAGCTCAAGCTTTTTTTTTTTTTTTTAAACGTTTTTTATTATTTTTAAAACAAACAAACAATACAAACCAAACTAGCAGCGTTATTTGCACCAAAACACATGAACATCAATTAGTGAAAACCACTGCTCCCCCAATCCCTGCCCCTCAAGAGCTTGTTTATCCTTCTCATTCCGTATCTGCTGCGTGGGGCAGGGTATCACCTTCCTCTGAGACTGCAGAATCCGTTATTGTTCCAAACAGTCCTGCTATTAACACTCTCCATGCTAGCAGGGTACTCACTTCTTCTTCCCCACACTTGCTACATGCCTCCTGCCATACCACCGTTTCAGCCTCCGCCCATTTTTGCAAATCCCGCCACCATACCTCGACCCGTGGCTTATGGCACTGCTTCCAGCCCATGGCAATCCTTCATTTTGCAAGCACATATGCCAAGTCCTTCAATTTCCCAACATGTTTAAGTTTCCGTGGTCTGGGAAACCCTCCCAACAGGCAGGCCCAGGCTGTATCTATAGTGAGCATGACCCCTTTGTCCGCTAGTTTTTGCCCCACTTCTCCCCAGAAACTCTCAATCACTGGGCAAGACCAAAACATGTGTGTCATATCAGCATCTTCCTTATCGCATTTTGGGCATGCTTGTCGTCCTGCATTTACAAACTTAGATATTCTCATCGGGGTCATGTAAGCTGTGTGCGTTATGTACAACTGTATTTGTTGTAATCTGGCATTTCTGGACACCTTCTTGTGGTATCCCATAGCACGCTCCCACATCCCATCTTCCATCTGTGCTCCCACCTATGTTTCCCAATCCAGCCTCAAATGCGTCAATTCCTTCCCTACCCGGGTCATCACCATCTCATACAATCTAGAGATCTCATGCCCTCCTTCTGATATGTCATATATTGTCCCAATGGTGGCGTCTGGCTCCTCCGCCAATACAGTCTCAGGCTAGGTTTTACGAATATTCTGCACCAGCCTTAGATACGTGACATACTGGCCTCTATGCAAGCCCGCCTCTTCCCCTAGTCCTTCAAAATCCTTAATGGGCCCCTCTTGCCAGACATCCCCCAATGTAACCAGCCCGACCGACTCCCAATAGGTCCTGATTATCACCCTTAGTTGTTTGTCTTCCCCTGCCAAGGCCACCAGCGGCACCTGCGGGGAACACGGGTACGGGTCCTCCATCATTCGACTTACTCTACGCCACATCTTCCACCCAAGCAACATCATACCCGGGCGCTCTTTCATTTCAGACCTATGCAACCAAATAATTTCCTTCAGGTAAAACGGAGTGCAGTCCTGTCCAAACAGCCTACATTCGGGAGTTACCCCATCAGAGAGCCATTTGGCCACATATTGCAACTGGCCAGCTACATAATAGGCCTCAAAATTAGGCAGCTTAATAGCCCCTTTTTCATAGAAATTCTGCAACTTCCATAGCGCCACTCTATTCCGAGTGCATGCCATAGGAAGTCTCTGCACATACTATTCAGCTTGGCAAAAAACTTCTTAGGTATAATGTACGGAATATTGCTGAAAAAATGTAAGAGCCTGGGTAGGACCACCATTTTGAGCATCGCCCCCCGTCCCATCATCGCCAGCGGCAACTTCTCCCAAAACTTCATACTTATACAGATTTTTCCCACAGCCACTTCGGTGTTATGCAAATGTTCCTCCTCTACCGTGTGATACACATCTATTCCGAGGTACCGGAAGGAGCCAACCGCCCATGGTATCGACAACACTGGCAACCGTTCCGGAGGGGTTCCTCTGTAGCTACCCAATGGGAACATGATCGATTTTGGGGGGTTCACAGCTATGCCAGACAGTTCTGCATACCTTTCTATTACCTCTAGAATATATTGAAGATTTTCCTCCGGATATTTCAGATATAATAGCAAATCGTCAGCATACAGGGATATTAGGTGTTTCTCTCCCCCTACCTCAGTGCCTATAATGTCATATTGTTGTCGAAGGTACACTGCTAGGGGCTCCAGGGCCAGAATATATAACATCGGGGAACAGGGGCACCCTTGTCTGGTGCCTCTGCTAAGTTGCCACCTCTCGGATATCACCGCTCCTGTACGTACGTACCCTAGTTAGCGGCTCACTGTACAGCAACTTCGCCCACCTAACATAGCACGTCCCCATCCCGTATTCCCTCAGGGCCTCCAGCCACCAGCAACGGCCACCTCACTGAGTCGAAAGCTTTGACTGTATCTAGGGACACAACCGCCATTTCACCCTCGCTCTTGTTCCCCCCTTCAATCACCCGGTGGAGTCGCCTATGATTATGGGTTATATTTCTGTTAGGGACATAACCTGTCTGGTCCGGATATATCAGTTTACTAATAACTCTACGCAACCTATTGGCCAGGACCGCAGTCAATATCTTGCCGTCCTGGTTCAACATTGACAAGGGCCTATAGGAGCCGCAGCTATGCCCTGGCTTGTTGGGCTTAGGGAGCGGTATAATTATCGCTTCTCTAAGCGATTCCGGCAGCCGGCCCACCTCAAAAGATTCATTGAGCATTTCTAGCATGGGGGGGGAGTACCTCCTCTCTATATGTTTTATAAAATTTGCTAGGGAGTCCGTCCGCACCTGGGGTCTTACAGGTGGGCAGCTGCTTCACCACCTCCTCCAATTCCTCTAGAGTAATCGGTGCATCCAGCTCCTCCCTTTCTTCGGCACTAATCTTAGGTAACCCCATATCTCTTAAAGTTTCTCTTATCTCCTCTCGATTGCTTCCCCCTTTGTCCTCATATAGTGCCCTGTAATAGTCTGAAAATGCCTCATTGACTCCTTCTTGGGTGTCCGCTACCTCCCCATCCTCTCTGGTTATCGTCCTAATCGGGGGCCTAGGGGTTTTGCTCTTGTATAACCACGCCAAGAGACGGCCCGTTTTATCCCCACATGCATGCTGTCTCTCAACATACTTCTTATAGTTAAGGTTGCAGAGCCTTTCCCAAAGTTCTGCACACCGCTGCTGCAGTTTCAGTACTAGTTCTGCATCCCCTCCTCCCCTATTGATTTCCCGTTCCAGTTCATCCTCAGCTTCCCCTAACTCCATTAGGACCCCACCCTGTAGGCCCTTTGATTTAGCAATGGCAGTTATACCACCTTAAAGGCTTCCCAGAGCGTGCCTGCTGAATCCACACTGCCAGCATTCTCCTCAAAATAATGTGTGATCGCATCCCTGATATCTTCTCCAAAGACCGAATCCTTGAGCGCCTCAGCACGGAGGTGCCACGTCGGCATCCGCGTTCTGGGGCGGCAGTACTGCCAACCCAGAACCAGAGGCGAGTGGTCCGACACTATTTAGGTGGTCTCTATCACCACATCTGGCGTGGCAAAAAAATAATCAAGTCTCGTATGCAGTTGTTGCGGGGCTGAGTAATGCGAGTACTGTTTCTCATTAGGATGTTTCAGCCTCCAAACATCTGCCAGCCCAAAGTCGTCGAGCAGCGTCTGCAATGCCCTGGCCGCTGGGGTGGGCCTATCAATCTTATCATCAGATCTGTCTACCCTGGGGTTAAGCACGCAGTTAAAATCCCCTCCCCAAATAACGGCCCCCCCCCCACACACGCACCCAGGTTGGTACACAGAGTCCTAAAATATGCCGCCGTATTTTGATTGGTGGCATACGTATTTACAATGCACACCTCCCTATTCTCCACCAGTGCCTTCAATATGACTATCCTCCCCTCCGTAACCACCACCTCTTGTGTAAGTTGGAGCGGAACGTGCGGTGCCACCCACACCAACACTCCCCTAGCATAGGCACAATACGGAGAGCCCACTATAGTACCTCTCCACTTCTTCCCCACCAGTTCCAACTTTTGCCGGGTCAGATGCGTCTCTTGCAACAGTGCAATATCAATCTTCTGTCTTTTCAAATACATCATGACCTTGTTCCTCTTTAGGTAACTATTGAGTCCCCTGACATTCCACGTTACGATTTTAAGAACCCCATAGCTCATATGTATCCTCCCCCCTTCCGTGTAACAAATCCCACCTGCCCATGCGATACAGATACAGCCCTCTGGCTTTTTCTTGTAGCTTCTGTACAAACTGAAACTCCCCATAACTATACACACCCCAAACTCCCCACTTCCCTCCCCGCCCTCTACCCATCCCTTCCCCAACACCACACACCCCAAACTGCTGCCCAGCTCCATCCTCGGAACTCAGGCACTGTCAGGTCTCCCGTTGCTCGCCCTACCAGGAATCACACGATCACACGCCCCGCACCACACCAACCCGCAAGAGCAGTCCCTGCATACAGAGTGAACCGGCAGTTCGCCCAGCGTGGGAGGACACTAGCCTGCAGCCCCGGCGTCTACCGTCCTTCGTTTCGCTGGCAGTTGCCATGGAAGCGCACTCACGGCTGGCCGCACCCACGGAGACTTCCACAGCAACCCCGAACATCCGGCGTCTCGTGATCACGTCACGCTTCGCACGTCCGTGGGACACATCACTTGACTGCCTAAAGAGTTCAAAAGCATCCTGACAACACGGCTGCAGCGCTTCACAGCTGATCTCTTGAGGATTGTTTAGCGCTTCTGGTAACCTTTTTTGATCACGGACCTTGCGACCTCGGACTGCTCAACGGACTTGTCTTGCCTGCTCCTTGGATTTCTGCCTCTTGGATCCCTGCCTTGTTTCCCCCGGCTCCTCGACCTTGGAACACTCTCTCGGACTGCCTTTGATGAACCCCTTTGAACCTTGAATCTTGGGACTTGTTTTCGACTTCCTTTGCCTTGCTGGTCCATCACATCAGACCCAGGTGTGACACACCCACGAGCCGCGCAGAACGTCTCTTCTACCACCATCAGCAGACTGTTGTCCTCGCCACGCTTAGGGTACTGCCTACAGCACACTTGGGTAAGCCTTGTTACTACTGATTGTTACCTGTACCATCCGCACTGCTCCTATTTAACCCTCACCCATTGCCTTACAGTGGTCAGGGGGTCCTTCCGGGTTCCTGCTACCTGATTGACGGCTCACCACACCTGTGGCCTCAAAGATTGCATAGGCAGTGTATCATTTCTGCCTGTGCGGTACTTGGGGACGGAGGTACATTAATCTGCACGACCATCAAGATCAGAACAGACTGTGAAGCCTTCCTGGTCGTCCAGATTATGGATACCTCCCCCGGGGACCCTGTTGCCGCTCTAATGCAAGCGGTTGTGGCCCTTAGGACCGACATGGCCGCAGCCACAACGGCCATCCACCATAGACTTGACGCCCTGCAGAGTACACGTGCCCCTTTACCCGCAGATGCCGAGTTCGGCGAGCCCAACCCCCCAGCTCCGCCTCCACCTCCGCCCACAGCACCCACAGTCCCCACTCCAGTGGTCCTTCCAACCTCCTTTCCTCTTGCTGCCCCCGAGCGCTATCAGGGGGATCCCATGAAGTATCGCACCTTCCTCAACCAGTGCAAACTTCACTTCTTGTGTAGACCTCAGCTTTTTCCCGACTCCGTTACCAAGGCAGCTTTCCTTCTTTCCCACCTATCGGGTGTAGCGGCCATTTGGGCGAACCTATTATTAGAGCGCGATCACCCTGCCCTGTACAATTTTGAGCTACTAGTGACAGGGATGGCAAAGGTTTTGGACACCGGGTACAAGACACAATCTCGAGACCTGGAACTGCTTGATCTTACACAGGGAAAGCAAACACTAATTGATTACATCACCCGTTTCAACCAACTGGCTGCAGAGACCTCGTGGCCTGAAGAAAAGAAATCCATAGTGTTCTATCGCGGTCTCTGTAGCCACATGAAAGACGCTCTTTCTGTGGTTCCGGCTCTTCCCTCCATCTTCTCTGAACTAGTGGGCCTGGCGTTACAGGTGGACGCTCGTAGGTCCGAGCGTAGGGCGGAGACGGCTTTCTCCAACCAGGCACTCCCAGTCACGCCCGTCTCTGCTCCGGAACCCATGCAAATTGGCGGGATCCGGAGTCCCATCACCCAGGCCGAGCGGGAGCGTCGGAGAACCGACAACAGCTGTTTTTACTGTGGTACACTAGGGCACTACGTTAAGGAATGTCCCCGCCGCCCGAAGAACAAAGCATCAGGTTTTCAGAAGGCTCGTCCCTAAGAATGGGGGTACGGGCGAGTCCTTCTCTGACCCCCACTGAACCCGTATTTGGTCCCATCAGACCGATTGCGGTCCAGGCCCAGGTGAAACCAACCAGAGATCTGGCACACTCAGTACAGATCGTGATCGACTCCGGGGCCACTGGCTGCTTCATTGATATCTCACTGGCTCACGACCTCAACCTACCCTTGATCAAGAAGAAATATCCGGAGCTGGTACAAGCAGTCGATGGCACCTCCCTTGCCTCTGGTCCCATTGAGTATCAAACCGCTCCCATGTTAGTGGTGATTCAGGGCACGCACCAAGAGACGCTAACGTTCGATCTCATCACCACTCGGCAGTTTGGTATCATTCTGGGCATCCTGTGGCTGAAACAGCACAACCCCTTGATTAACTGGGGCACTGGGCAGATCACATTTGAATCCGAGGTCTGCCAGCACTTCTGTTTGATGGAGTCCACTACGTTTACATCCCCGGCCACCGTCCTTGGGGCCATGGCCTCCGCCAGCCTTGATGAGACAGACCCATCTGCGAACGTCCCACACAATGTGGGGGCCGTTATAGCGGGGATCCCCGCTGTCTATCATGGATTCTTAGCGGTGTTTGACAAAGTCACGGCAGAGGGCCTACCACCACATCGACCCTATGATTGCCCCATTGATTTGGTTCCTGAGGCAACAATACAAAAGGGCAGGATATACTCCCTATCTCCATCGGAGGAGCTGGTACTCAAGGAATACATCCAACAGGCCCTACGCGTGGGTCACATACGACCCTCTTGCTCCCCGGCTGCCAGTCCGATCTTCTTCGTGCCCAAGAAGGAGGGTGACTTACGTCCCTGTATCGATTACAGACGGTTGAACGCAGTTACCGTTAAGAATCGGTATCCCTTACCCCTCATCTCCACGCTTCTGGACAGATTAACGCGGGCATCCATCTTCACTAAGTTGGACCTTCGGGGGGCATACAACCTGGTTCGTATGCGTAGCGGAGACGAGTGGAAGACAGCGTTTTGTACTCGACAAGGGCTGTTCGAGTACACTGTAATGCCTTTCGGTCTCTGCAATGCCCCTGCTACGTTTCAACGCTTTGTCAACGAAGTGTTCTCCGATGTCTTAGACTTTTTCGTCATGGCCTACCTAGACGACATATTGATATTCTTGTCCTCACTGGAGGAACACATAGGCCATGTCACAGAAGTACTAACTCGACTAAGGAAACACTCCTTGTACGCCAAACCCGAGAAATGTGTGTTTCATATTAGAGAAGTGGAATTCCTAGGCTTTCTTATTACACCCGGAGGCCTATCCATGAACATGTCCAAAGTCCGTGCCATCACAGAATGGCCCGCCCCAACCAGCCTCAAACAGCTGCAATCGTTTCTTGGTTTTGCCAACTTTTATCGGCGATTTATCGCCGGTTTCTCGTCCATTGTCTCTCCACTGACTGCTCTGACAAGTCCTCGGGTCCAGTTCTGTTGGACCTCTGAACACCAGCGTTCTTTTGAGACACTCAAAGCCAGATTCACCACTGCCCCTGTATTACAGCATCCCGACCCCGAACTCCCGTTTGTTTTGGAAGCCGATGCCTCTTCCTTTGCATTAGGCGCAGTGCTCTCCCAACCTTGTCCCTCCACGGGTCGGCTACACCCTGTAGCGTTTCACTCAAGAAAGTTCACACCTCCCGAGTCTCACTACACAGTCACCGCGAAGGAGTTACTGGCCATTAAGGATGCAGTACAGACCTGGTGACACCATCTCATTGGGGCCAAACACCAAACCGTGGTTTACACAGACCACAAAAACCTGCAAGACCTGGCCTCCCTTAAGTGCTTGAACAGCAGACAAGTGCGTTGGCACCTGTTTTTTGCCGCTTATGATTTCGTGGTAAAACACAGACCAGGGCTTTCACATGGTAAGGCCGATGCCCTATCCCGTTCGCCCGGGGGGGATTCTTTGCCCCTATACCCGGACACGCTTCTAAACGAAGGTCATGTCATATGCATGTGTACTCCTCCTCCCTCCATGCTAGCCCTCATCCGACAGTGGGTTTCACATCATCCACATGCACTAACGGAATGGGATTTGGTACTCCAGGAAGGGTTGCCGTTCATACAAGATAGGCTGTTCCTCCCCACTAGTGACGTACGTAACCAAGCACTCGCTTGGTCCCACGACGCGGCCATCAATGGGCACCCCGGACAGCATCGCACCTTGGAATTACTGGAGCGGTGGTGTTGGTGGCCATTGATGGGGCGCGACGTTCAACATTATGTAAACACCTGCTCCATCTGTGCACAGTGCAAAACATGCAGGGGTCGTCCCGTGGGTCTCCTTCAGCCCTTACCTATTCCTCCCAGACCATGGCGTACGGTTTCTTTGGGCCTCATTACAGATTTGCCTCGCAGACAAGGGTACGACTCTATCTGGGTGGTTGTCGATTCCTACACGAAGATGGCCCGTTTCGTTCCATGTCATGGGATACCCTCAGCCCCCGCTCTGGCCCCACTATTCTTTAAATCGATCTTCTGTCTCTTTGGTCTTCCGCAGGTCATTGTATCCGACCGCGGCTCGCAGTTTACAAAATCCTTGGCATTGATGCCCGCTTCTCCTCACCCTACCACCCGGAGAGCGATGGGCAAACTGAGAGGGTGAACCTCGAACAGTACCTGCGCTGCCTGACCCTTCAGTATCAGGATACATGGTTGAACCTGCTCCATTTGGCCGAATTCGCGTACAACAATGCCTGGCATTCCTCCACTAGTTTCTCTCCTTTCTATTCACTCTATGGGCAACACTCTCGTTCTCTCCCTCTCCCCGATTTTGCTTCCTCATCCACTCCCGCCGCCAGTCTCTGTGCTCGCGATCTGCACTCGATCCATGCCCAGACATTGATCCATTTGCGGGAAGCCCAGACCTCTAAGAAAACCAAGGCCGAGAGGAAACGAGTAGCAGCCCCTGACTATCGGGTAGGTGACCGTGTTGCCGCAAACTGCTGCCCCGATTTGTCAGTCCCTACAGGATTACCCATGTTCTGAACCCGGTGGCCTTATGGCTCTCTGTTCCCTCTACCTGGCATATACACCCAGCGTTCACACCTCCCTACTCAAGCCCTGTCTTGCTCCCACCCGGATGGTCCAGTCTCCTGCCCCTGTTTCTGTGTCCTCCCCGGATACGTTTGAGGTCAGCGCTATTCTGGGTTCTCGTCTCTGCAGGGGTCGCCTCTAGTATCTGGTTGACTGGTTGGGGTATGGTCCTGAAGAGCGCTCTTGGGTTCCCTCCCGGGACGTCCATGCCCCGCATCTGGTTGCTCGCTTTCATCGGGATAGCCTGTCCAGCCCACGGGGTCGTGGGCCTTTGAGGGGGGCTCTGTCACGTCTCCCGTTGCTCGCCCTACTAGGAATCACACGATCACACGCCCTGCACCACACCTACCCGCAAGCGCAGTCCCTGCACACAGAGTGAACCGGCAGTTCGCCCAGCGTGGGAGGACACCAGCCTGCAGCCCCGGCATCTACCGTCCTTCGTTTCGCTGGCAGTTGCCATGGAAGCGCACTCACGGCTGGCCACGCCCACAGAGACTCCCACAGCAACCCCGAACATCCGCCGTCTCGTGACCACGTGATCACGTCATGCTTCGCACGTCCGTGGGACACATCACGTGACTGCCTAACGAGTTCAAAAGCATCCTGACAACACAGGTGCAGCGCTTCACAGCTGATCTCTTGAGGATTGTTTAGCGCTTCTGGTTTACCTTTTTTGATCACAGATCTTGCGACTTCGGACTGCTCAACGGACTTGTCTTGCCTGCTCCTGGGATTTCTGCCTCTTGGATCCCCGCCTTGTTTCCCCCGGCTCCTCGACCTTGGAACACTCTCTCTTGGACTGCCTTTGATCAACCCCTTTGAACCTTGAATCTTGGGACTTGTTTTCGACTTCCTTTGCCTTGCTGGTCCATCACATCAGACCCAGGTGTGACACACCCACGAGCCGTGCAGAACGTCTCTTCTACCACCATCAGCAGACTGTTGTCCTCGCCACGCTTAGGGTACTGCCTACAGCACACTTGGGTAAGCCTTGTTACTACTGATTGTTACCTGTACCATCCGCACTGCTCCTATTTAACCCTCATCCATTGCCTTACAGTGGTCAGGGGGTGCTTCCGGCGTTCCTGCTACCTGATTGACGGCTCACCAAACCTGTGGCCTCAAAGATTGCACAGGCAGTGTATCATTTCTGCCTGTGCGGTACTTGGGGACGGAGGTACATTAATCTGCACGACCATCAAGATCAGAACAGGCACCCCCACATCTAGCCCTGCAAGCACCAAACAATGCCCAGAGCTCAGTAGGGTGAAGTCGCCCTAATGGCCACTTAACTAAAGTTACTAAGCAGGTTAAAGAGATCCTCTCTGCAAGGCTCCCCTAAATACAGCAATAGTCACAGTGCTCATAATATCTTGTGCAACAGTCTGACCATCTCTTCCTAAGGCCGCGCAAATGACTATAATCAAGTCCCATAGATCTATTCCGTGCCATATTGTAGCACCCTCCTCGTGCACTACTTATCTCCTCCATCTCCTCTTCCCGTCCGAACGTCAGGCTCCTGGGGACATCCCTGCGCGTCGAGCCATCCCATGGCATCCTCCGGTGTCTCAAAAAACAAAGTTTTGTGTTTATGAAAAACTTTCAATTTCGCCAGATACAGCAACATGTATTTATAGCCCGCCTCTCTCAATCTCCGCTTTACTGTCCCAAAGTTCATGCGGCTACGCTGCACAGTCAGGGTATAGTCCGGGTCGGCCGTTATGTTTGCCGCTCCTCGTGTAATCGTTCCTCCCTTGCAGAAGTGTTCCAGTATCCTCTCCCGGTAATTAAGGATTTTGGCTATTACTGGCCTAAGTGGGTTTCCCGGCGGCGGCCTCCTTGTTAGAGCTCTATGCGCATGTTCGACTGCGAATCCTTGAGATAAGGTTCCTCCGGGTATCTCATGCAGCAGCATAGATTCAATGAACTCCGTAGGATCATGGCCCTCCGATCCTTCTGGCAGGCCCACGATGCGAATGTTGTTCCGTCGGGTGCGTCCTTCTGCCTCCTCCGCCCTGCTCTCCAAGTTGCCAACTCTCTGTACCAGGGCATGCAATTCGGCCTTATGGGAGGCACAATCCGCGGTATTCTGGCTCACCTCTTTCTCGAGGGTCTCCGTGCGCTCCGCCAAGGACCTGACGTCCTGCCGGAGTAGATTCACTTCCTCTTGCACCTCACCAACCTTAAGGTCCAATGCCGTTTTCAGCTCAGTTACGGCCAGTTCAAGTTAAGCTTCCCAGGTCGCCTTCAAGTCCGCAATCGCAGCCAGGACCTCTTGGTTAGTACCCGTCGCAGGCATGCCGCCTGTAGGCGACTTATCCTTACTTTTGAAATTTTCCGGACCAGGGGACGTTTTAGCAAAGTCGTCCAGGGTGGGCTGCTTCGCCTTCGGTCTCACTGTTCTATTAGACATGACCTAGAGGACCTGTGTTCTGCACAACTTACAAATGCGCACACGGTACGCCTCTATCGCTCGACCACCGTGCGGCCTGCTCCTTCCTTTGTTCCGGTCGTTGGTCGGCCATTTTGTTTCGTCTTTCGTCCCCGGCACTCCTTATCTTTTTCGCACAAAACTCCACCGCCGTTCCTCCCACGCCTTCCAAAAGTTCACCAAGCGCGGTCAGACCTTTCACACACCGGCATGTGTGTTTTCAGCAGTCGTAGGCACGTCATTATGCACTATTCCGCCAGGATCATTTCAGGATCTCGGGAGCTCCTCCAGATCGCGTCCTCCTACATGGCCCTCGTAGCCACGCCAGCCTCTAGCTCAAGCTTTCTGGTGATGAAACGCTTCTCGAGTAGAGAGTGGGGGGCAGGTCTCTCTCCTCTGCTGGCACCTCTCTCTGGAACTGCCTCCCTACCCCCCCTCAGACTTGAGCGGGCCTCCTTGAGTTCTGGAAACAGCTCAAAACTATTCTTTTCTCTACCTCCTTCTCTCTCACCTTCCCCTGCTAATCACTACCTGCCGCTAAAACTGGCGGCCTGGTCCTCATGAGTCTCACAGGTTGCCAGGCCCTCTGGACCCCTCCTGGACAGAGGTTGTACCCTCCTGCACTCAGCCAGTGGTCCCCCACCCACCAGCACCTCTTGGCACTTCCCCTCCTGGGCCCACTCCAGCACTTGCCCTGTCTCTCCCCCTCCACCCTTCCTTCCCTCTCCCCTGCACCTACATGTCCGAATGCTTCAAGGCCTAGTAGGACCGTTATTGTTTGATTACTTACTGTTTTTTACTATTGCTTATTACTCCCCTGTTCCCTCCCCTTTTTGCCTTGTGGCGCCTTGAAACACAATTGGGTTGTATAGGCGCCTAACAAATGCACAATAAATAAAACAATAAATAAATGGGTGGGCAAATAACCAAACAACATCTACAAGCTCTGTGCCCCTCCTCATATGCAATAGTTTCGGCTTATAGGTAAATCAAGTAGTGGTTTCACATTGCCAATACTTATCCAGTTGTTGGCTTGTTGTGCACTGCCTGTGAGATTCAGACCATAGTCCATGCAGGAAAAGGAAGCTTGAGTAATGTAAAAGGGGTGCAGAGTTAGATGGACAGAGTTTTGGAGAAAGGCGAGCAGTTAAAAGGGAAAGCGATCGAGTCAAGGAGCCAGATTCCCAAAAAGTGGTGTAAGTATGAAAATCACAGAGTGTGTGCTTTTTAGTATTGCGTCCCTTTAAGAAGTGCTCAGGTCACTTTATTCATAATGGTGACTTGCGCATTTCTTGAGGGCTGTGCAGCAGCGCAGAGCATGTGCTACTGAATTCACCTACACACATTAACATCAGGAGCATTAAAGACTCGCGTGGGTAGTCGAAGCGCATTTCACAGCGATCTGCCTTAAAAGGACCCCTCATTGTGAAATGTTAACAAAAGTATGAACAGCCTCTCTATCCCTGTCCAAGCTATAGAAATGCAAGTGTAACAGCAGTATGTTAAAATGCTGTTTTCACATTTAAAGTAAAAAGCATGACAGGGTAAAACATGATCCTGTCATGCATCGATCATTACCCTTATACCTGTTTCCAACCGGCACAGGAGTATGTGCCTACTATCTGCCTATTTCAAGGAGCATGCGGTTGGAGAATTCAGAGTGCACATTAAAATGCGCAGAAACACCCCCTTATTTTTGCAAATTATCAAAAGGGGAAGAGCATTTCAATTCGCACATCTGCGATCCACACATTCAGAGCGCTTCTAGAATAGGGTGCATGTTCTTTTGATACAAGTTGTGGAGTGCACTAAATCTGGCCAAATGTGTTTTTTCCAATAATATGAACTACAAAGCAAAAATCATTAAGTCCACGTAGTACTTCAAAGTCTGTAGAATAAGCCAAGCAGGAAGTCTAAATGGTAGGTATGCAGTAAGTCTAAGTGACTGCCTGGCAAAGGTCCCTATAATATACACCCGTATGCAGGCCAGAGGTTTCAGGATGTACCCTAGTCGAATGTGTATGCAGCCATCCTTCAGTGTGAGCCAGTTCATAAAACGTGTTTAGTAACAGGCTTGTATACATAGGACAATCCCTCTAGAGATGGCCTGTTTAGTGATGGCTTTGCATTTTCAGCAGGCCAGCAAAGTCCACATGAATTTACTTTTTCCTTAGAAAAATGTTAAATGGGGTGGAGAAAGCAAAAGAGCCTGACGTTCTGACACCCTTCTCTCTGAGGTAAGGGCCACAAGAAAAGCCACCTTTAAAGAAAGGAGGTAGGTGTACATAACATGCATACATAGGCTCAAGGGGAGCAGCCGTTAGAAACGTGAGAACTAGATTCAAGTCTGCAGGAGGTATCATAAAAGGTTTCAGAGGTGGGGTGGGGGTATTAGTTAGGCCTTTCTGACACTTTAGCCCCATGCAAACCGCAAAATAAGAACCTTGTTCTAGGGATCTCTCAATGATGGAGAGAGTAGCAGTACCTTGATATTGTCAATGTTCAAGCACGGCAAGGGTACAGAGGCAAAGAAAAACTCCACTACTGTGCCACATTGACAAGCATAAATGGATTTGATGAATGGGTTTAGCACAGAACATCACACCAAGATCCTACTCAGAAAGTTCCCAATCTTTGTACCTCAACCTCACAATAACTAGGCATGACGGTTGAGTGTCCTGGCATTGGAGTGGCTTTGCCACAAGCCTGCATGGGATCATCCAGGAAGAGCACTGCAGCATTACCAGCATGTCTGGGAAAAAGGTCTCTTGTACACATTCTGCAGCAATCAAGATCAAGGTTGTTCGCCCTGCTTCAACTTCCTCAGCAACACAGAAATCAATGGGAAAGTAGGTAATGTATACACCAGATTGGCTTCCCAAGGGATCAAGCATCACCAAGGGAACCATCCACCGGGCACTCCTTGGATCAGAAGCTCTTTCAATCAGAGACGTTTTATGGGAGGGCAAAAGGGGCACTTGCCCAGAGCCCCCACCTTGGAGGGGGGTCTATAAGGCTGCCTGATCTGAAGAAGTAAGATTCCATTATTCACCAGACTTAAATAGCACATGTCAGGATATTTTATTGGTATTCGACTCCACACTCTCCTTCTCTACTCACATCTCTGACGTCTCAAAGAGAAGGCAGAGATGTGACGTCTCTTAGACGTCACTACCAGCTGCACCTCCTCAGAGGTATTCTTCCTTTGCTCTCCTTCCCCCAGAAGCTCACTGTCTCCAGAGCTCTGGTTCTCTCTAGGCTGGACTACTGCAACAGCCTTGTTTTAAATCTGCCTGCCTCTACTCTACGCCCTCTGCAACTCATCCAAAACAGGACTGCAAGACTTGTTATTGGCCTCAAGTCCAGGGATCGTATCTCTCCAGGACTGAAATCTCTGCACTGGCTCCCAGTGGCGGCGAGGATTAAGTTCAAAACCCTCTGCATTGTCCATGACGCCTTCTGGGGCCTGGAGCCTCAATACCTTCAGCTCTTCGCTCATCTGCCTCCAACTCCCTCAGGGTCAGTCCCTTCTCCAAGTTGGTGGTAGATCTTTCTTCGGATGGGGCCTCCTGTGAAACTAAAAGTATATACTGTGGAAACCAAATAAGATCACGTAGAAGCATTCCATGGAGACAGTATGTTCTACCTACGTGCATACATTTCATCATAGCTGTGTACTGTGCGGCAACATATTCTAAGAAAGCAGGCATATCGTGAATATTCCTCTCTGGTTCGAGACATCCTAACTCTACAAAAACGAAAAACATTTGTCATGCTATCTCCGCAGTCCAGCAGTCAAGGCTGTATTCTCTGTGCTAAAGGATAGCTGACAGTCTGCCAACAGTCTTGTTATAATTACATCTATTCGCTGTGTTCGGCTGCATGAACAGATTTCCTTTCGCACTCAGCAAAAGCCTGATTCATAATGGGCAAAAAGGACCAGAATTAGCGCTTAAACTAGAATGAGCGCTATACATAACAAGTGTAATTATATTATAACTTTCTGCATGGCTCTCAGCAAATGTTGATCCATTATAGCTCAGAACAAACTATATTGCTAAACAGATTCTATACTAATTATGAATGGATTAGCTCATGCTAATCATTCAAAAATGCAGATTGGCACTCCCTCTGAAATAGCCTCCCTGCCTCTCTGAAACTTGAAGAGAACCACCTCCGGTTCTGGAAGCACCTCAAGACCTTCCTCTTTGTTTCTGCTTTCTCTCCTCCTCTCCCCTGCTGATCGCCTGGCTGAAACTGAAACTCCACTGGTTACATGGCTACCCACTGATTTCAGGCCCAGGTCACCTCCACGCCAGTTGCACACTTGTACTGCTCCCCTGGCAACCTTTGCACTCAGGGGCTGTTCCTGTATCCCTAAAGCTCCCTACCAGCACTTGCCACCTGATACCTGCACTTACTCTTGCACTTGCCACCAGCTGTCTGCACTTTTTATTTATTTTACTGTTATCCTATGTACTGCACTGCCCCCTCCCCTTTCCCCTGCACTTTTCCCCCCTAGCCCCTGTGCGATCGCAATGTCACCCGGCCTAGTAAGATTGTTCTGTCTTCCCTCTGAAACCCTCCCTTGCCTTGTTGCGCCTTGAAACACCTATGTATAGGCACATTATAAATGCCATATCATATGTCTCGGGAGGATAGCTCAGTGGCAACGTGCTCGCATTGGAAACAAGACGACACGGAGCAACACGTTTGATCCCCGGGTCCACGCTTAGAAACCCCTGGGTATTAAGCGCCTTATAAATAACCTAACCTATCATATATCATGCTGCTGAGGCTCTAAACATATTGCCTCTCTATTTTTACAAGTACATTCTGCCTTGATCAATTCATCATGTAATGCGTTCTGTGTTCACTGTGGTATACATAGTATCTGTGTTCCTTATGACACCACTCCTGTAGCATTATTTCCTTCCTGAGGGAATTATGCTGATCTGTGCAATAGCAAAAGTTGAAATGCATATTGATAAATTAAGTGTGATAATGGTTCAGAGGTTAGCTCAGTGTGTTAAGCACTCATTACAGAGATATTTGTTCATATGCAAGATTAGAATAGCACATTCCGGCAAGGCTGGCTGAGCATTTCCTATGTTTGAAGTTTATAAACCTGCCTGCATATGTACTTGGTTTGGAACACAACAGGTGCTATTATCAGCAATGTACTTGCACCAGATAGGCGTTGCTATAGAAACTAAAATGTGATCTGTATGATGAAGGTGTAGAGATTAGTTTGTTCAGATGGGGTGTTGTAAAACCTAGGCAATCACCTCCAATGATGAGCAATAAACATTTAGACCAAATGGTGAATAAGTATCCAAATTGAAGACTGTGGAACCAAAGCGTTCATGCTTCTATCCTGGCTTTGCCAGTAGATGATATGGTGATCCTGGTCAAATCATGTAATATCTTTTACATTACTGTGCCGTATTCTGTGATGTTTGCCTTCTCGCAGGCTGGTGGTATCGTTTAGCCCATTACTAGCGGTCGAAGTGTCTGAAAAGAAATAGTGGAACTATGTTCCCTGCTGGCCTGCCTCCACACCTCCCAAACCCCATCGCCAATCTCCATCCCACGTGCGATGTAACCCTCCAAACAAATGCGCCTGCTGTTTAAGGGAATGTTCAGTGCACTGCAGTGCAAGCTTCAATTTCTTCCTACACTTCCATTCCGGAATGGTTTCTTTTTAAAATAAAGGTATAGGAAAAGTAAATCTTAATTTAAAAAAAAGTAGAGGAACAGCACTTCGAACCGCTCCTGCCCACTTCGTCCACTGGCCATTCAATGATCATTTCTCTTATGGAGGCCATTTGAGTGGAAGGGGTGGTAGACAGAAGAGAACGGACCAGATCTTGCAGGCCTCGGGCAAGCATATTTCAAGGTCTGCTCGTTTTGCCACAAATCAGTGTTTTGGAAGTATTGAATGCTTTAAAATACAAAAGACAACATCAGATTAAATCTGTTAAATACATCAATTGGTATGCTAGTACTTATCGAACTTCCATTGATGATGGAGAGAATGAAGCTAGAATCATTCCCATTTTGCGTAAGACCCTTCTATAATTCATTTAAATAAATTGTCATGTTTGGCAATGTGATTTGTGCGCTTTCCAAGCCAGTCTTATAAAATGAGATTATATTAATTCATGGTAAGAACTGGAAAAGAAAGTGTTAAAATGCAGAAATTGCAGAGTTGGCTCACATCAAAGCTTCACCCCTTAATCAATGTGTGATCCTGGGCATGTCATTTAATCTTGTATTGCCTAACCTCTCAAAATTGCCAGTCCCTAAACCTTTCAAAGTTGTGAATTCTACAGAGTGATTTCCTTTTTAGGATATGATCTTCAAAAAAGCCTCATTCATGGTTTCACTGGCTACAGTGTTGCTTATACTATAATAGTGAGCATTGATAAATTGCACATTACAGGCATATGTTCCTTTGATCTCTAATGAAAACACTATTTGAAAACAATGTCCCATTTCTAATCTCAGTCTTTCTGGATACAGACACCATCCTGGTAGCTTCTAATCTGCATCCCCTATCCATGCTATGGTATGTGTAATATTCTCCTTCCTTCCAATTGGTCTCCTCTATCAATGTGTGAGCGCTTTTGCATTTTGTAAGGCAGATAATGTGAGTTCTCTATTCTGGGTTACATGTACCTTTTGCATACGGTCCTGCATTAATACTACAGGCTGCATACCTCCCTGTATATTATTGATAAAAAAGTCTCCTGTATCTATACTAGAACAGAAGTAACCTCTTCGTAGACTGCTAATGTTGGCCTTCAAATGCTACTTGCTTATCATTCTGATTAGAGCAAGAATGAAGAGGGTAAAGGGACTGAAAGGGAGTAAGCATGCTTATTTTGAATCCCTTCATTTCTTTGGTTTGGTGGAGGGGGGCCCCAAAGATGTCCGTACCCAGGGCCCCAAAAATACTTAAGATGGCCCTGCTTTCAAGTTATGTTCTGGCCGTGAACAGGTCGACATAGGCATAAGCCCACGTGGAGAAGATATACTCCCTGTTCGGCTCATAATCCTGTAAAAGCTGAATCAACATATCTGCCTGTGCTCAGATTGCCAGCAAGGAGTGATGATGTTAGTGTCAACTTGCTCTCGATAGCCCAAAACATGAGCAATCCCATACTGCCAAACGTGTTAATGTAGTGAATGGGATTGGTGTTGTACATGCAGAGCCCGAAAGTCACGTCTGACAGATTGTCATGAACTACAGAACACGTCCCTTTTGGACTTCCTGGTCCTTGTCACAACGGGGCTTGCACTCCATGATACTCCCAACATGGTCGTTCAGCGTGAAACCCCTTTCTCGGTCCACGCGCTGGACGTAACGTATTCTATTAATAGTCCACGCCTTCCGCGGCTCCGCGCGTCTCAATGCTGTTGCAAAATAGCGATCCGACGTGTGTCCCGTAGCTCGCGGTATTGTTTCCTTGTACCGGTCTATCTACCCGTTCCTTGCCCCTTCCTTTCCTACTATTTCCTGGACTCGTGTGCTAGTTGCACCTTTCCTAGTTCTCCGGATTCCTGGACCCGCGTCCCAGAAACTGAACGCACTCTGGAGTCGGAAGAGACTCGGGCAGCCTTGTTCAAAACCAGGTCCGTCTGCAAGAAGGCAGCGACCAAGGACTCCAGCAAAGAACGGACCCAGGTGAGAAGGGGGGAAATCCTTGACAGTTTGAGACGCCACCCGACCGAACTCGATAGCGACATGGAAGCCGCTGTTCAGGACCTGATGCGTGGCATGCAAGAACTATCAACCGAGGTCCAAAATCTAAAGGCGGAAAAAGTAGCACTCAAACAATTGGTCCTATCCCGGGATTCGGCCACAAAAGAAAGCGTCTTGTTGGGCGGCATTGTTGACAAATACGATGGGTCGGCAAAAACCCTTTGTGGATTCCTGGATTCATGTTTGGTCCACTTTACATTTAAGCCTTATTACTTTTCGACTCCCAGGGCTAAGGTGGGGTTCATAATTTCCCACCTTTCCGGGAATGCCTTAACCTGGGCTATACCCCTCGTTAACTCTGGCGATGTCCTCCTAGATGACTATGATGGGTTCATACAGGCCCTTAAAAACATGTTTGATTGCCCTGAGTAGGTCTTTAGTGCCCAGGAACGTATGTTAGACTTTCAGCAGGGTTCCCAGGATATGCTCACTTATGTGACCCGATTCAAACAATGGGCCAAGGAAGCTGATTGGTCCTCTGAGGCGAGTTTTACCCTGTTCAGGAGAGGACTGAATGATGAGATTAAGGATGAGTTGTCCAGAATGGCTCAACCAAACTCATTCCAGGCACTAATGGACCTTGCCATGCAAATAGACTTCCGTATCCAGGAAAGAAAGGCTGAAAAGAAGAAATCCAGGGGAAATCCTTCCAAGGTGTCCTTTGAGAGCACCGTCAGAACGGACACAAACCCAGGCTCAGTCAAAGAACCAGAACCCATGCAGGTAGGAGCCTTCCGTGGATACATATCCCCACAAGAAAGGATGAGAAGGATTCATACGGGGTTGTGTATGTATTGTGCTTCGGACAAACATTTGGTTAGGGAATGTCCTCTAGCCCCCCCTCGGCGTTTGGGAAATGCCAGCTCCCGATCCTAGATGGAGAAGAGCTTCGGGAGAGAGATGTTTGCTCCACATCGATTCCATCCTTGAACTCTCCTGGACAAAACAAATTGGTCATACTACAGGCATTTCTATCACCCTCCAAGAGCAAGACCTATCCCATTTTGGTCTTGGTAGACTGCGGAGCTATGGGGATCTTCATTGATCATGATTGGGTTGCTAGTCACCAGATTCCGTACAAGACACGAAGTACCTTGCAGCCTGTGGAAGCCATCGACGGAAGACCCCTCACTTCAGGGCCCATAAGCCTGCAGACCAAGGAGATCCAGCTCTCAATAAATCACCATCAAGAGCTGATTAGGTTCGACATCATTAAGTCAGCCCACTACCCCATGGTATTGGGTAGGCCCTGGTTACAAAATCATAATCCGTATATCAACTGGACAGCAGGATCACTATTCCTAGGCTCAGAGTTTTGTATGTCTCACTGCCTATTCCTGGAACCTTCATTAACACCCCCTAAGGAACCGCATAAAGACCAAGAAACACCACTCGTGGTTTCCAATATCATACAAGTCCCTGAGGGCTACCAAGGTTACGCTGATGTGTTTTCGACTGCCATAGTCCAGGCCTTACCCCCACACAGGCCTGAAGGCAGCGCAATAGAAACTGAACCCTCAGCAGTGATTCCCTTCGGCAGGATGTTCATCCTTTCTGAACCCCAGAAAAAGGCCCTCAAGGAATACCTGAATACCAACCTTGAAAATGGCACCATAAGACCTTCAAAATCTCCAGCAGGTGCTTTGTTATTCTTTGTTCCCAAAAAGGATACCCAGGAACTCAGACCCTGCCTCGATTATCGTGGCCTAAATCAATGCACCCTCAAAGACCGATACCCACTACCCTTGATTTCAGATATCCTGGAAGCCGTAAGAGGCGCGGTAATATTCACCAAGTTGGATCTCCGGGGTGCCTATAATTTGATCCGTATCCGGGAAGGAGACGAGTGGAAAACCGCCTTTAGAACACCCTTTGGCCATTACGAATACCTGGTCATGCCCTTTGGACTAGCTAATGCCCCGGCAGTCTTCCAACGTTTTATGGATAGGGTGTTCTCTGACATGTTGTTCCTCTTCGTCATTGTATATCTGGATGACATATTGATCTTTTCCAAAGACCCTCAAAAGCATGAAGAACACGTAAAGGCAGTACTACAAAGACTCCGTGAACACTAACTCTTGGCCAAACCTGAAAAATGCTTGTTTCACGTTACCTCTGTTCACTACCTAGGATTTATCCTTAGCCCAGAGGGAATTGGTATGGACACTGCAAAGGTAAAGGCCATTCTGGTATGGCCTGCTCCCACGTCCGTGAAACAAGTTCAATCCTTCCTGGGACTTGCCAATTTCTACCGAAAGTTCATCTCCACCTTTTCCGAGATTGTTCAACTGATCGTTGCTCTCTTAAAGAAGGACACCCCTTTTATCTGGTCCACACAGCAAGACACAGCGTTCCAGCGTTTGAAGACCGAATTTACACAAGCTCCTATCTTAGCCCAACCTGACATAAGCCGACCATTTCTAGTGGAAACGGATGCCTCTAATTACGCCATAGGAGCAGTGTTGAAACAGAAATTAGAAGATAAGCTGGAACACCCCATTGCTTATCTTTCACGAGCCCTGACTCCGAGTGAAACACACTACTCTGTCCTGGAAAAAGAATTGTTAGCCATCCGCCAAACCTTCACTGAATGGCAGCATCTACTTCTGGGAGCTAGACATCCAGTCCAAGTCCGTACGGACCATCGGAATCTTCAGATTCTACAGTCATTGGAATGTAGAAATAGTCGTCAGGCGCGTTGGGCCTATTTTTTTGCCCAGTACCAGTTCCACATCACTCATGTCCCTGGATCACATAATCTGATTGCTGACTCCTTGTCTCGACGTCCTGACTACGTAACCACTGAAGATAAGGCATATCCTAAGATGTTTTCCCCCACGATCTTCGTAGCCCAAGCAGTCAGCCTCCTGGAAGAAATCCGAGCGCAAACCCAATCCTCTAAGTTATGGAAGGATATGTCAAGGAAAAATCAATGGAATCTAAGAGCCAAGGAAGGATATTTATCCAAGGACAATGCACTGCTCATTCCTACACAGAAATTACAACAGAAAATAATGAACCTCTGTCATGACACACTTCACTCCGGGCATCGTGACATCACCAATACCCTCCGTCTTATACAGAGACAGTTCTGGTGGCCTAAGATGAAGACTGACGTACAGCACTACGTCCAAGCTTGCGTTGTCTGTGCTCAAAATAAGCATGATAACAAAAGACCGGCGGGTCTTCTACTGCAACCAACACTGCCAACTAGGCCATGGGAATTCATCGCTACAGACTTCATTGTGGAACTACCACCATCTCGAGGATACACTACTATCATGGTTACCATACACCTGTTCACTCATATGGCTCATTTTACTCCCCTCAGTAAACTACCATCCTCCTCCAAACTAGCTGGAATCTTTCAGGAACACATATTCCGCCTGCACGGACTTCCTTCCAAGATCATATCTGATAGAGGACCTCAATACGTCTCACAATTCTGGAAACATCTATGTCGAATTCTAGGAATTCAACGTGCCCTCTCTTCAGGGTATCACCCCCAAACCAACGGAGCCACAGAACGTGCGAATCAGACCCTGGAACAGTATCTTCGATGTTTCGCCACAAAGGTCCAGGATGACTGGTCACTCCTGATACCCGTTGCTGAATTCGCCTACAACAACTCCGAACATTCAGCGCTCAAAACCAGTCCTTTTTATTGTAGTCAAGGGTTCCATCCATCGGTTTTACCCTCTGTTCTTCCTCATTCTACACTGGTACCTACTGTTGACTCCTGGATCAAAACCCTCGTCAACATACACCAGGAGGCCAAGGAATACTTAGAGAAGGCCAGATCGCAGACCAAGAGATATGCAGATTGCAAAAGAAGACCAGGCCCCTCTTATGCAGTCAGTGACCAAGTATTGTTGTCATCAAAATTACTACCCCGACATCTAAGACCAAACAAATTGGCCGCCCGGTACTATGGTCCAATTCCCATCAAGGAAATGATTAACCCGTCTCATACCGGACCAAAATACCAGACTCCTGGAAGAAAATTCATCCAGTTTTTCATACCTCTTTACTGAAACCCTACATTCCATCCTCCCGGAAATCCTGTAGACATCCTCCTCTGCTGGTCAACAACCAACTGGAATATGAGGTATCCTGGATTTACGATTCCAGGTATAAACAGGGCCAGCTTCAATACCTGGTTGAATGGAAAGGATACCCTCCTAGTGAAAGAACCTGGGAACCTATTTCTAATATGAAGGCCCCTCGGTTGCTCAGAAGATTTCACCTCATACACCCAGGCAAACCTGGAGGAAAGGGCCTTCGGAGGAGGCATGCTGTCATGAACTACAGAACACGTCCCTTTTGGACTTCCTGGTCCTTGTCACAACGGGGCTTGCACTCCATAATACTCCCAACATGGTCGTCCAGCGTGAAACCCCTTTCTCGCTCCACGCGCTGGACGTAACGTATTCTATTAATAGACCATGCCTTCCGTGGCTCCGCGTGTCTCAATGCTATTGCAAATTAGCGATCCGACGTGTGTCCCATAGCTCGCGGTATTGATTCCTTGTACCTGTCTATCTACCCGTTCCTTGCCTCTTCCTTTCCTCCTATTTCCTGGACTTGTGTGCTGGTTGCACCTTTCCTAGTTCCCCGGATTCCTGGACCCGTGTCCCAGAAACTGAACACACTCTAGAGTCGTAAGAGACTCGGGCAGCCTTGTTCAAAACCAGGTCCATCCGCAAGAAAGCAGCGACCAAGGACTGCAGCAAGGAACGGACCCAGGTGAGAAGGGGGGGGAACTCCTTGACACAGATGGTAAATAGGAGTACAATGCTAGATGTATTTTCCTAGGTTCCAGTAAGTTGTTTTTAAAGGACTTCCCCGGGCTGTCCCACAGGCCACTCACTGCAAGATCTTGCATAAGAGCTCCCCATCCAATGAGGAATGTGTCCATAACCAGGGGAACTGTCAGCCACTGCTGTTGGAATGGGTGCCTCTGAAGGAGGTTGGTTGAGGATGCTCCCCAAACCAGGTCCTTGAAGACCTGTGGCGGTACCCGTATAATGTCCTGCATGTCCTGGTTGAAGTGGGACAACTGGTTTTACAGACACCACCCCCGATACTGAATACTGTCACAGATGGTACAGCAATCACTCCAAGACTCAGAAACGGTTCAAGGGATTTTATTGATTGGTCAGTGGGCCTATGGGAGGTCCGTATCTCTCTCTCTCTCTCCCTCTCTCTCTCTCTCTCTCTCTCTCTCTCTTTCTTTCTCTCTCTCTCATTTTCTCTCTCTCTCTCGCACATCTTCAAACGCACCTACACTCTAAACCAGGCATCCCTAGCCTTAGGTTAGAAAATAGTGAATGTTAACCCCAACTGGCCAATCTCTTTCTTATACTGATTGTAAGGGAGGGCTTAAAGGCAAGATGCCTTTTCTATCTAGACTCACTCAGGGACTTCCTAAGAATGTCCATACTCTATCCAATGATTAGTGTTCTAAAAGGGTAGGGAAGGAACACGTTACTTACCTGTAACTGTTGTTCCCCAGCGTGGGTCTGGCATGAATTCACATGCTCATGAATATTCCCCGTCGTAAGGTCGGGAATCCTCGGGAAGAAAAAAGAAATCAGTATTGCTTCAATAGCTTGAATACTGCCTTTCTTCTTGTTATACAATCACTGTAGATCGGGTCATACTGCACCCATCCAATGATGATCGTCTCCCTGAAGTCCCGCCCCCGGTGGCCATCTTCAGATTGGAAGCAAGTGCGCTACCAGTATGAACCCAGAAGAGCCACTGCAGGAAAGAGGGAGGGTTTGCATGTGAATCCATGCCAGACCTATGCTGGAGAACAACAGTTATAGGTAAGTAACTTGTTCCTTCTTCAGCATGGGGTCTGGCATGGATTCACATGCTCATGAATACAATTATACTGCAGTAACACAAACACAACCACAGGAAGTGGCAAGGCTTAACAGAAGTACAACACTTACCCCTGGAACAGACTCACCTCAAACAAACAGGTTGTGTATCACCGCCTGGCTGACCCTTGACTCCTCCCTGGAATCCCTGTCGACACAGTAGAATCTCGTGAAGGTGTGCCTCGACCTCCACGGAGCAGCCCAGCAAATTTCCAGCAGGGGAACACCATAGAGAAACGCCATTGTAGCAGCAATGACTCTGTTGGAGTGGGCTCTCAGCCGACCTGGAAGGGGTCTGTTGGCCAGATGATGACAGTGCATGAGGGCCTTCCACTGATTAACAGGATCAAAGTTCACAAAGAGCTCAGAAGTCTTCCGGATATCCTTCGAGCAGGCCACACAGAGTTTCAAGGCACAATCAACGTCCAGCATATGTAGTGACCATTCAGCCACCAAAACAGGATCCGGGAAGAAGGCAGGAAGTACCAAAGGTTCATTAAGATGAAACTCAGACAGAACTTTATGCATGATGGAAGGGTGAGGGCGGAGCACCTCCCTGGTAGGTTGCAGTCATAAGCAGGGTGCTTTGCAGGAAAGAGCTTGAATCTCCTCGATCCGCCTGGCCAAAGTGATCGTTACCAGGAACACAGCTTTCCATGAAAGAAACCTGAGAGGAGCGTGATGTAACAGCTCAAATGGAGGCCCCATGAGCTTGGTGAGGACAACATTGTGTTCCTACGCCAGTGCAGGAGGCTTTACTGGAGGGAAAGACCTTTCCATAAAGATGGGCTTGTAGGTGAACGGGTGTTTCGCGAAATAGCTGCCGGATGCACATTGATGGGGGTGTGGGCTAACCCAAACTTGCCAGTGAGAGCAGGTACGGCAAGAGCTGAGAAGCAGTGACACGCAGCAGCGTGATGCCCTGAGTCCTGCACCACATTATGAAGTGTTTCCATTTGTGACTGTAGCACGATAGAGTAGAGGGCGCTCTGGCCTTGGCAAGAACAGCTTTACATTCCACCAGAAAGGTCATAGTGGCCAAACTCTAAGGCCGCAGGAGCCAGGCTGTGAGATTCATTGACGCTGGATCGTTATGCAGGATGGTTCCTCCTTCTCTATAGAGTAGGTTGGGAAGAGGAGGCAGCTTGATGGCCGCTGCCACTGATAGGCAGAGCAGGTCCGGGTAACATATCTGGCGGGGCCACGCTGGAGCGATGAGTATCATCTTGCAGTGGCATTGCTTCATTCTGTTAATGACACGTAGCAGGAGAGGAATCGGAGGAATGGCATACAGGAATTGACCCTCCACTTTGAGGGAGAAGGCATCCCCCAAGCTCGCTGGCTGAGGAAACCTGCTGGCAAACTGCTTGCATTTGGAGTTCGCTGCCGTGGCAAACAGATCGATTTGGGGACAACTCCACTGATAACAGGAGGGCTCCTTTGTCCTGCTGCATCCCCCATTCGTGATCGGACCAAAGTTCCCTGGTGAGGGCATCCTCTGTGGTGTTCTTTATGCCTGCTAGGTGAAAGGGCACAAGTTACATGTTCCGAAGGATAGCCCAGTGACATAGGTTTTGCGCTTCCAAAGACAGAGCAGGGGCTGGTGTTGTCCGTGAAGATCCTGAGCACTAGACCCTTCAGCAGAGGCAAGAACGACTTGAGGGCCCAGAACACGGCCCGAAGTTCCAAAATATTGATGTTCAGATTCTTCTCTGCAGGCAGCCAGAGACCTTTGGCATGGGATTGTCCGGTGTGAGCCCCCATCCATCTAGTGAGGCATCTGTGGTGACTGTTACCTGGAAGGGAGGGGTTAAAAATGGGGAACCCTCAGCAAGGTGCGAGCGCACTCCCCACCATTGGATGGATTGCCTTAATTCCAGGGTGAGTGTTAACTTGTCTGTCCAATTGTCCGTAGCTTGATGCCACCTGTTGTCCAGGAACTCCTGGAGTGAGGGATCAGATGTATGCAGGACGAGATCATGCCCAGCAGTGATTTGGTTGCTACGATGGTTGCTGATCTGATGGTGGATAGAGGATGCAGCTTCCCCGGGATGGCCAGAACTCGGTGCTCCGAGGGAAAAGCTAGAGCGGCTACCGTGTTGAGTCGGGACCCAAGAAATAGAACGTCCTGTGATGGCGTTATGCAGGATTTTGGATGATTGATAGAGAATCTGAGCTCCGTTAGTAGGCGTATGGTCTCCTGTGTTTGTTGCATTGCTAGGCACTGAGAACGTGACCGGATGAGCCAGTGTCAGGTAAGTCAACTTCAATCTCTGAATAATTTATCTCACCTGAAGATAAAGTGGGAGATGCTATATTCTTCGTCTTTTCTCTCACTGCTGATTTCTTTTTATGCAGGTATGGGCGACTGCGGAACGACACCAGAATGGTTACCGGAAAAATATCCGGAAACCAGAGGCCCCGTATCCGCAGCCGCCAGAAGGGGAAAAAGATGCAAAGGCAAAAAAAAACAAAGTACACTTGGTGTGTCAGTGATGGTCTTCCGGATAAACAGGTAAGCTGTCAATACACGAACAGAACGGCTCCACTCCGTAATCTTGAAGCGGGAGACGAGAGAGGAGGAATGAGCAGAAATCCAGGTAAGTAAGAAGAGGCCCGGGAAGAGCCGGCCCGGGAAGCCAGAGATCGCGGACAAGGCAGGATGAAGCCAAGAGGTAGCGGGAAACCCCGAAAGGAGGGAGTAGCATAGGAGAGGTAGAAAAGGGAAAAAAGGCAAAGCGAAGGGCGCCAGAGGGAAGGGCTCAACAGAGCCAAGAGGAAAACTCACGGGAGCGCTGGAAACGAAGAAGGAAGTCACACAGTTGCAACGCGTCCGCTGCCGGCAGAGAACTGCTGCAAAGCCGGCAGCGGCGGCCATGACAGAAGGAAAGACTAGACCGCTGTAAACGCTGCGGCACAACGTAGTGGAGCAATTCTATGGCGGCTGCGTCACCGTCGGCCCCATACCCTCACATAGAAGTGGCGCATGACAATATGCCCCCCCCCAGTGCAGGCGAACCCCAGTTTACCCGGATGGGCTCGGTAAAACTTTCTCAATAAACGTGGAGCTCGGAAGTGTGAACTGGGTTCCCAGGAGTCTTCAGAAGAGGGATAACCTTTCCAGGAAATAAGAAATTCCAATCTCCCCCTGCGGTAACGTGAGTCCTTGATCTCCGCCACTTCATACTCATCTTCAGTTGCAGTGTTATCTTCTTTGCGCCGCGTAACAGGAGCGGTGGGGATGTCCTCAGAGGCTGGACGCAATAAGGAGGAGTGGAAAACAGGATGTATCTTGCTCTTGTTCCTGGGCAGGTGGAGGCGAAAGGCCACTGGATTAATGCGGGATTCCACTGTGAAAGGACCTATAAACCTAGGCGACAACTTGGAATGATGTATCCATCTAAGTAGGTATTTGGTAGATAACCAAACTCTGGAACCAGGCCCAAAAGACGTAACCTCTGTTCTTTTCCGATCTGTCAATCTCTTGTAGCCTGAACAAGCCTCTACCAAGGCTCTTTCAGCGATTTTGTGAGCTTCCTGGATTTGCATTAAACAGACATCAATGGAGGGGCAAACGGAATTGGAGGAAGACACTGTAGTATGCCCTTGGGGTGCTGACCATACGTGCAGAAGAAGGGACTGAGATCAAGAGCCGAGTGTTTAGAATTATTATAGGCAAATTCGGCAGTTGGCAGTAAATCATACCAGTTATTTTGGGCATTGTTGACGTAGCATCGTAAATATTGCTCCAGGGTGCCATTGAGCCTCTCGGTCTGACCATTCGTTTGTGGGTGCAAGCCTGAGGAGAGAGCCTGTGCTATCCCTAACTGATGACATAAGGCTTTCCAGAATTTGGAGATGAATTGACTCCCCCTATCCGAAATGATTTTAGTAGGCAGTCCGTGTAGGCGAAAAATATCTCGGATAAATACTTCCGCCATTTCAGATGCGGAGGGTAATCCCGGAAGTGGGGAGAAATTAGTTAACTTAGTAAGGGAATCCACCGTAACCATTATGCAGGTGTGTCCTCGAGATGCTGGTAGTTCTACAATGAAATCTGTGGATATCTGCTCCCATGGTCTTGTAGGTAACGGGATCTGCTCTAGAAGACCTATGGGCTTCTGATAACGATGTTTACTGCGAGCGCATTGGACACAGGACTGTACATGACTGTGCACGCGGCCCGCGACGTTCTTATCTTAATTTTTCTACTTCTGGATGCAGTTGAAGGCATCCGCAGCATTTAGCCGAAAAATCACTAATTTACCATATTTTCGGCATAAAACGAGTGGCATCCACCATTGTGAACCATGAGGACCCCAGCACACTCCAAGATGGCCGCCCTTGCCTCCTGCACCCTCCCCATCCATTGTTTGTGACCAGAAGCCTCGGGATTGGTAGCTAGCACCAATAACTAGCCAATCACCTCTTGCCGGCAGGCGAGTGCCGGCCCACGAACGAAGGCACAGGAAATAAGGCACCTGACTGAGCTGACCGAGCGTGCCGCGCTGCGGGCTACTCCAGGTCCTAGCTCGTCTGTCGTGCCTCTGCCTAATCTTCTCTCCCAGGACTGCTGCCAATATAGTGAGACACCCCGCTATCTACTTGAAAAGTTTACATTCATAACACCCAACCAGGAGCCCCCCACCTATACCTGCAATTCGTTTTTATAAAAAGGCAGCCTGCAAGTATACTTGCACCGCACCACCTACTTCCAGTTTATGTCCAGCGTGAGGTACGGATGGTTTCACACTGACAATTTACCCATGTATTTAAACGTTACATTGCATGATCTAGCCTACACTCCTTGTTTTATCACTGTATTGTTACATTTATCTAGGCTACTGCTAAATCCATGCAATATCTTGATGCACATTAGCATCTAGTCTGCTGTTAAACCTCTAGGTAAGCTCTGCCATTGTTGCCACATTCAGCACACAGGTGCCCAGTCGCTTCTTGAACATTGTGATATTTGCAAACACTGCCCTGTTGCCATATTCAGCACACAGGTGCCCAGTAGCTTCTTGACTATTGTGATGTTTGCAAACACTGCTCTGTTGCCACATTCAGCACACAGTTGCCCAGTCGCTTCTTGACCATTGTGATATTTGCAAGCATTGCCACCGTTGCCATATTCAGCACACAGGTGCCCAGTCGCTTCTTGACTATTGTGATATTTGCAAACACTGCTCTGTTGCCACATTCAGCACACAGGTGCCCAGTCACTTCTTGACCATTGTGATATTTGCAAGCATTGCCACCATTGCCATATTCAGCACACAGGTGCCCAGTCGCTTCTTGACTATTGTGATATTTGCAAACAGTGCCTTGTTGCCATATTCAGCACACAGTTGCCCAGTCGCTTCTTGACTATTGTGATATTTGCAAACACTGCTCTGTTGCCACATTCAGCACACAGGTGCCCAGTCGCTTCTTGACCATTGTGATATTTGCAAGCATTGCCACTGTTGCCATATTCAGCACACAGGTGCCCAGTCGCTTCTTGACTATTGTGATATTTGCAAACACTGTCTTGTTGCCATATTCAGCACATAGGTACTCAGTCGCTTCTTGATTAATTGTGATGTTAGTAAGCACTGCTTTTGCTATCTCTTTTTCACCACAAAACTGTTTAGCACCGTAGCTCATTGGAATCCTGCTTAAGCAAACGCCCCTATCATTGCCTTGAATCAGTACCCTTTAGCTTGCCCATTTAAATAGCAGCAGCCCTCGGCTTTACTACGTGCCAAGTCACGATCCATAGGTGAGACCCTTCAGGTACACTACAGCTAGCCAGCACCCATCCCCCCTCCTAACCAAACCATGCAAGGCTGGTTACTAATCATGATGTTTTCTTTCTGTGTCGCACCGTATGACACACCCTGCACTGGCTCCCATTTCATTATCCATGATAATGGCCTCTCCAGCGCAGTTTGCCCTCGTCATCACCCCATCCCATGCCCTACGCCTTTCCTGCCCCGTACTAAACCCTTCCCCGATCTTCATTATCCGGTCAATGGCCTAATAGACCACAAAGGCATCCAAAAGCCACAAAGAGCCAACACACCCCACTCAGTACCCATAACGACTGCTCCGATCCTTAGTGCTCTTAGACGCACCAGACTCAGATCACGGACCCTCACAACTTCCTGCTCGCCAAGCAGGGACCTCCTCAAAGTTAAGCATTCCAAACAAATCCCACTACTAGGTCCCATAAGAACCCAAAGACTTAGATCCAGATTCACCAACCCTCTTAGGACAAATGCCTTCGCCAGTTCTGCTAATTTAGGAAGCGTACTTCCATTAATGACCCAATCTAAACACCCTAAAAGACCCACCGCAACCAAACAACAACCCACTGCTACTGAGACCACGAACACTCGCCCACCTCCCCCAGCCCAAGTGCCCCCTCCACCAATACACCTCAAAGCAGCCCTCATTAATGCGCGGTCCTTACCTGCTCACGCCACAGAAATACATGACCTTATCACAGAGCAACAACTCGATTTACTTATAGTGACTGAAACTTGGCTCCACCAAGCTTCCGGGCCCTCGTTCTCCATTGCATTTTCCTCCAGACTATACCATTCTTAGGACGGATAGAATGAAATCAGTAGGTGGGAAGTAGCTATTATTGCTAAAACCCATCTCAAAATAAGAACCTTCCCTATTGAGAACCCAGATGGCTACGAAGTCTTGCTAGCTAAACTAGCTACTAACCATAAGACTACTATAAATATAATAACCATCTATAGAGCACCTAACTCAAATCTCAACCAGAACTAGACATACCACTATTGCTAACGCCACTCATTAAACCTAATACAAAATGTCTACTTCTAGGGGATCTGAATCTAGGTTTTAATGACCCCCTAGACCACAAAGCAGAAGCACTATACAGTGCACTCAAAGACATGGCATTCACACAACTTGTGAACGCCCCTACCCACACAAAAGGGAGATTACTAGATTGGATACTACCACTCACCACTATAGTCTCTATAGACTCCATTAACTCAGTACCCTGGTCAGACCATCATAGTATAAACTTCACTATCCTGTGCAACAAACCAGACCTACCGAAAACAGTCGTTGAAGAATCTTACGTAACTAGAAACATGCGTAAACTTACAGCAGAAAACCTCAACCCCCTATTAGCCACTTCCCTTAACAATAATATGATTACTGCTAAAGAACCCTGTGCCCTGGCGGACCATTACCATAACTGTCTCACCAGCACAATTAATACTCTAGCACCTTGCGCTAATAAAACCAAACGCAAGGACAAAAAGTCCTCTTTCTGGTCCAATGAGGAATTAGTCTCACTTAGACGGATTAAAAGATCGCTCGAACACCGGCTAAAGAAAACCCACACCCTAGAAACCCTGGAAGCGTTCAACTCTGCAAACAAAATCTACAAATCAGCCATCATTGCCCATAAAGCAGATGCCTTTAATACCAGAATCAGGAATGCATCCTCCGACAGCAAAGAGTTATTTACCATACTCAAGGAGTTGGAGAATCCGATCCCCATAATTAACCCAGTCCAACCAACCAAAGACTGTTGTACCACCATCCAAAATGCTCTGGCATCAAAAATCAAGCTACTACAAAACAAAATCATCTCCAAACGAAATCTCCTGTCTGATAAACACTCCACGGCTAACCAAATCACCACTAATCTAGAAAATACCACCCCCCCTTCAACTTCACACCAGTCTCCCATGATATAGTACTTAATACAATATCCAAACTTAAAGCCTCCAACTGCAAAGGAAATAACTTTCCAGCACACCTAATTAAACTCTGAACCCCAACCTCACACCTATAATCATTAACTTTGTGAATGCCTCTTTTTATACCAATCAGGTCCCAGTCAGCATTAAGCGGCATGGGTCACCCCATTACTAAAAAAGCCCACTCTAGATCCACTAGTGCCCACAAACTACAGGCCCATAACGACTGTCCCATTCTTACTTAAAATCATCGACAAAATAGCCTATAACCAAATACAAACACACCTCGAACAAAATAACCTGCTAGGAGCCAGACAATCAGGCTTTAGACATAACCATAGCACCGAGACAGCCCTCCTGGATCTGAAAATCCAACTGGACTCCATTAGAGATTCAGGCAAATTAGCCACCCTACTGCTACTAGACCTATCAGCAGCATTCGACCTGGTAGACCATGACAAACTATGTGAAACTCTAAAAAAAGATTTTAATTTCTCCAGCAACGCCACACAATGGATCAAATCCTTTCTAACGGACCGTACATCCAGAGTTGCCATCGGAAATTTTGCAGCTGGCCCCATAATAGTACCCATTGAAGTCCCCCAGGGATCCTGCCTCTCCCCACCCTCTACAATGCATATACTAAACTCCTATTCTCGGCCTTAGACGATATGGGTGTCATCTACACCAACTTTGCAGATGACACCCAGATCCTCATTCCCATTACAGGCGACTACACCCAAGACACCGTCACCATCAACAAAGTATACTCTATAATCCAAAACTGGATGGCCCTCAAGAGCCTCTGCCTTAACGATGAGAAAACTGAGGTCCTCATTGTGGGCTCCCAAAATAGAATAAGCACCCTCCACCCGGACTACTCTCACATTAACATTGATGGTACACTGATCCCGGTACTTAAACAAGTTAAAACGCTTGGTGTCTACATAGATGCCAACCTCACTATGCACAAACAAATAGCAGCCCTCTCCTCGTCCACAGCCTATACAGCAAAACTTATTGCACTCAGCCGCCTTGAGGAATAACACACTGGCCAGAGCTCTGATTTTAATGAAACTGGATTATTGTAACATCCTCTTTCTAGTAACTTCCAAAACCAATTTAAACAAAATCCAATTATTACAGAACAAGGCCCTTAGAGCGGCACTAGGTATAAAGAAATCTGAACACATATCCAGCATTAGAAGAGAAAACCACTGGTTGCCAATTGAAGCAAGAATCATATTCAAAACCCTTAGTATCGTCTACAAATGTATCACCAACAAAGCGCCTAGTTATCTCAACAACTCCATTAAGAAAAAAATCTCCTGTAGGACACTGAGATCCAACAAACTGGCCCTCTTAGAAGTTCCTCAATACAAATACAGCAGAGCAGGAGGAAGAAGATTCAAAGTCCTAGCCCCATCGCACTGGAACGCACTACCCCTTAGCATCAAAAATGAGGACTCCCTACCAAGATTCAAAAAAGCACTGGAAACTTGGTTATTCAACAAATATTAAACGTTTGAGTCCTACTCTCCCACATACAGCTAGGGGCCACCTTCAGAACTGCAAGTAGTGCCGAAATAAATTGAGAGTGGCTACCTGACTAAATGTAACTTGGTATAAGTAATTTGACTATATGTCTGTTGTAACCTTAGTTTAAAAATGTTTGATATGACTGTACTACAACACTGTATAAAATGTGACAACTCACCTGTATTTTCACCGTGATACCCTCGGGTCTGGGCGAGTAACAAATGTAATAAATAAAAATAAAATACAATAAATGTCTCCTGACATCTGCAGATATTTCTGGCCAGAAGAATGATCTCCTGACAAGATCTTCAGAGTTCTTTATGCCTCGATGCCCTGACATCTTATGGTCATGACACCACGACAAAATTTTGAGACGCAGATCCAGCAACGGTATGTATAACTTCTTGTTAAGAAAGAACAGCCCATCCTTCTTCACAACCTTAAACTTGGGGGTCTTAAACTCGGGGAGAGGAGTTCGTTGGCTGACCTTATTTGGGAGAGAAAGGCCACTGTGGCTCCAATAAACACCTGATCCAGGAAGAGCTTCTCCTTGATCTGAGACGAGGGGCCTTTGATGTTACATCGACGGGAATGTGAGGCTGCTACCACATTCTGAACGCCCGGAACACAGGTGATTTCAAAGTCGTACTGAACAAAAAAGTGAGCCCATCTTGCCTGTCGGCCATTGGTACACTCCATGTTCTTTAAAGATTTCAGATTCTTATGGTCCGTCCGTATGGTGAAAGGTCCTACACCTCCTTGAAGGAGATGCCTCCAGTCCTCACACGCAAGTTTGATGGCCAGAAGTTCTCGCTCAATCACAGAATAATTCTTTTGACTGGGGTTTAGGGTTTTGGAGAGATATGCCACAGGGTGTTCGACTCCGACATGCTCTTGTAGTAGGACTGCTCCCACTGCATCAGCTGATGCATCGGCTTCCACTATAAACCTCTTGGATTGATCTGGTTGCTTCAGTATGGGGGATGAACTAAATTTTCCCTTGAAGCTCCTGAATGCCTCTTCAGCTTCCAAAGACCACTGAAAGGATAGTTGGTCTTTCTTGAGAAGAAAAGTGATGGGAACCACTGTAGAAGAAAAGTCCTTGATGAATTTGCGATAAAAATTGGCGAATCCCAGAAATCTCTGAACCTCCTTCACAGAAGAAGGAGAAGGCCAGTCAGAGATTGCAGAAATCTTCTTAGGATCCATCTGAACACCATCACTGGAAAGTATAAATCCCAAATAAGGAACCAAGGATACCTGAAAAAGACATTTACTAGGTTTGACCAATAGATGATTATTTTGAAGACGTCTGAGTACTTCATGCAGGTGAGTGGAATGTTCTTGGACGCATTTGGAGAAGACTAGGATATCATCCAAGTAAATGATGACCGAATGGAATAGTAAGTCTGAAAAGGTCCGGTCCATAAACCGTTGAAACACCGCAGGCGCATTGTCTAAGCCAAAGGGCATTACCTTATATTCGTAGAGCCCGTACGGGGTTCTAAAGGCTGTCTTCCATTCATCTCCAGCACAGATGCGCAGGAGATGATATGCGTTCTGTAGATCCAGTTTGGTCAAAATGACTGCCCCTTTGATAGCCTCGAGTATTTCTGAGATTAGGGGCATGGGATACCTGTCTCTGATGGTGACCTTGTTGAGTCCGCGATAGTCAATGCAGGGCCGGAGCTCCTCAGAATCTTTTTTTGAGATAAAAAATAGTGAAGCCCCTGCTGGTGATTTGGAATGTTGAATTAAACCGTTCTTGAGATTGGCATCCAGATATTGTCGAAGAACCAATTTCTCTCTGAGGGACACGGAAAACATCCTACTGAATGGTACTAAGGCTTCCGGAATAAGGTCAATAGCACAGTCCTCAGGGCGGTGGGGAGGTAAATCATGTTCCACCTTCTCAGCAAATACTTGGGAATATTCCGAAAATTGGGGTGGTACAGAGTGTATGGTTCGAATTTGAGACTCTATGGTTTGCAAAACAGCAGTCTGATATCGCAGAGAAGCAAAACACGACTGACTGCAGTAGGAAGAGAGAAAACTGAGGGTATTGGTGGCCCAGTCGATAGTTGGATTGTGACGACAGAGCCACGAGATGCCCAAAATTATGAGGAAGTGAGCTGCCCTAATGATATCAAATGGCATCTCTTCCTTGTGATCCTGAATGGCAACCTGGATGGCTTCAGTGAAGTGGGTGATAGGACCTGAACAGAGGGGAGTGCCATCCAGTCCTTCAACCTTGAGGTCTTCTTTATTCTGAACTCGTTGGATACCCATCTTGTTGGCCCAAGCGGTGTCCATAAAACTTCCCGCTGCACCACAATCTATGAGTGCCAGTGTGTCAATGGAATTCTGACCCCAGGACAGATGCAGATACCACCATTAGGTGAGCGTCTTCATTCTGGCGAGAGGGGGAAATAGATAAAGTTACATAGGGAGCCTTATTCACTCCTCGAACTGTGGTCCCCTTTAGGTTTGAGACACCTCGTTTCCCGAACGTCTCGGTGGGACATCGGGACAATCACAGAGTAGATGAGAGGCAGATCCGCAATACATGCAGAGACCTGCTTCATGGCGTCTCTTTCTTTTTTCCGGAGTGAGAGGCGATCTCATAGTGCCGATCTGCATGAGTTCCTCTTTAGAGAGACCTGGGGAAGCAGGAGTGGTACACGAAGGACTGGGAAGACTGAAGGCCCCTCTGGCCTTCTTCTTTTCTTGCTTCCTTTCGTTGATGCTATGCTCAATTTGTAGTGTAACTGACAACAACTCAGTGAAAGAAGCCGGACGATGAATTCTCGCAAGTTCATCCTTCAATTCCTCCTTAAGTCCTCTCCGGAAGTAGTGTCCCATCCTCGGAGCTAGTGCCAATGGCCAAAGGACCACTGGAGCTTTCTCTGTGATCTACCACCCATTCTGAAAGCTCATCCTCTGGTGGTCTCTTGGTCTAGCCACTTCTCTTAGGGCTGAAGATATGACCAGTGCCTTTACCGACTGGGTAGAGGTGGTCGACGAAGCAGTAGTCATGGGCAGAGCGATCGTGGGCTTTGGAGGCAGCAAAACCCTTGCCGCAGGTTTGGACAGCGTTGACGGCGTGGCAAGGGGCAGGGTGGTGTAGGCAGGATCGTTGTTGAAAGGACCATTGACGAAGATGCGCCACTGCAGCCGATGACAGAGCAACCGTCAATGGGGGTCTAGTCGACGAAGTCGTGGCCGGAGGAGCAGTAGATGACAGCGTTGCAGTTGCCGACACAGCCGTGGATGTGGGCGTCAACAAGGTCTTTGATGAGGATTCCTTTTGGGAATGCTTCTAGATTATCCCGTGATGAAGAACCATGTTTTGAGGACCTTACCGATGACACACTGGTCACTGGCAAGCTCACCGCAGACGGGCAAGGAAATATGGACCGCGTGTGCCCTGCACTAAGAGCTGCATCCATGGCGTCTTTAGCTGGATAAACAGCCTGGTGCTTGGTTTTACGGGTGTCCTCTGGGGGTACCTCGTTGGCTGATCTCGACCTTTTAGCCATGGGAGAACGTTCTGGAGTTTGGTCTGATCTAGGCTCTGCCTGAGTGTGCCCAGAGGCCACGCCAGGGGCCCTGTCCTCTTTCAACCAGGCCACCAACCGTTGGCAGCGTCCCTCTTGGTTTTGGCTGGGAAACTTCGGTAGATATCGCATCAGTCCTCTTTATGATCGGGATCTGCAGAACCTTGGGACAACGATGTTAGGCGATCCTCTGCACACCAGGCCACGACACATCAGAACACTGCTCACATTCCCCCAACATCTCCTCCCAAGCTTCGAGGCTCAAGTGATTCGGTGAAGCCACAGAACCGAAAGCTCCGTACCGTTGTACGGGCTCGATTGCAACCCTTTCTGCATTGGCAACTGCCTTGGAGAACGTATTGCAGAAAGGGCGGCCTTACGTCTCCACGCCGGTCACGTGATACGCTATGGCGTTCCCCATGTGATCTTGGTGGACGTCACATGATCCAGAGAAGTCACGTGACCCAGGGGCGATCAGTATAAAGGTCTGAGAGACAGAACGCTCATTGCTTCTCAGCTGGCTTCGGACACTGTTTGGCGTTACATCTTGCTCCTTGCTACCTTGATCACGGAACTCTATCTCGGACTCCCTTGGACACCCCTTGGTACTTTTGCTTGGAACTGTTTACCTGTTGCCGGATATTTGGACTGCACCTCGACTTGTCTTTGGATCATCCCTTGGTACCTTGCTGATCTTCTACGCCTTTTCCCTACTGGGGATTCAAGTCAAGCCCTGACTCCCACAGGTGGCTACCCTTCATCCACGCTAACCTGCGGTTCTACTATTCCAGGGACCGCCGCATCTAATGAGCCTCGAACCTCCCTACTAGGTTACCTGGGTCTCCCTTACACCAGATAGGTAAGACACTTTAGATTCTTTTGTTTACCTGCCTGTATTGTGATTGCCTGGTGCTTAACCTCCTTCCTTCTTGACAGCAGCATCGGTGTTCCAGAGGCTCCGTGGATCTGGGAAGACATCTCTCACCTGTGGCCTCAAGGGTCGCACAGCGGGTTTCTATTTCGTTCCCCTGTGCGTCACTTGGGGACGGAGGTCTCATCGGTCTACACGACACTCAAGTCAGAACAGACTGAGAAGCCGTATAGTCGTGTTAGACGATGCAGGGATCCACGGACGAACCCATAACTGCTTTAGTTCAGGCAATTACAATACTAAGGGCAGACATGGCCGCCGCGAACACAGTGATCCACCAAAGGCTGGATACCATACAGAGCGTTCAGCATCCCCTTCCTGCAGACCCGGAGTTTGGAGAGGGCAGCTCCTCCCCTACACCGCCAGTACCGACTCCAATAGTCCTCCCAACTCCTTCCCCCCTGGCTGCTCCTGAACGTTACCAGGGTGATCCCAAGACATTCAGAACCTTTGTTAACCAGTGCAAGTTACATTTCTTATGCAGGCCTTTGGCTTTTCCCACGTCCACTGCTAAGGCCGCCTTCGCCCTTTCCCATTTAGCTGGAACAGCTGCCGCTTGGGCTAATCCCCTGTTAGAAAACAATAGCCCGGTTCTTTATGACTTTGATTTGTTGGTCCTAGAAATGTCCCGAGTATTCGATACTCGGCACAAGGCACAGTCTAGGGATTTGGAGTTGTTGGAATTGACTCAGGGCAAAAGAACGCTGATAGATTACATCACCAGGTTTAATCAGCTAGTTGCGGAAACATCATGGCCAGAAAATAAGCGGGCGGTGGTCTTTTACAGGGGGTTGAGTAACACCATGAAAGACGCTTTAGCAGTAATCCCTTCTATGCCTACTCAGTACCAGGAATTGGTTGATCTCGTCCTGCAGGTAGATGCACGCCGAGCGGAGCGTAGAGCTGAATCGGGGGCCTCCTCCTCTCCTCCTCTTGTTAATACTCCCGTTTCCGTTACTGAAGAACCTATGCAAGTGGGAGGGGTACGCAGTCCTATTACAACATCCGAGAGGGAACGAAGAAGGGTTGATAATGCGTGCTTTTACTGTGGCACCACTGGACATTTCGTGAAAGAGTGTCCTCGACGTCCCAAGAAGAGTCAGGTTTTTCGGAGGGCTCGACCTTAGAACCGGAGACCAGGTCGAGTGTCCCATCTTCTTCTCCGGGAACCCCTCTTACCTTTGCTCGTGTTCAACCTATCTCTGTAAAGGCTACTCTATGTCCCTCTACTGGCCTTCTGCATGCAGTCAATATCGTTATTGATTCTGGTGCCACTGGTAATTACATAGATATTGATTTGGCCCATTCCCTCAATCTACCTTTAGTGGTAAAAACACGACCGGAACCTGTCCAAGCCGTAGACGGTTCCGCATTGATTTCTGGTCCTGTTAGACATCAAACCGCACCCCTCTTGTTGAACATACAGGACATACACACAGAAACCTTGAGTTTTGATTTGATCACCGCACCTCAATTCGGTATCATACTAGGGATACCTTGGTTACGTGAACATAATCCATTGATCAATTGGCAAGCAGGCACTGTACTCTTTGAGTCCGATATTTGTCAGAATTATTGTCTTCCGATCCATCAAGCCCCTGACACACCCTCTCGGGTCTTGGGAGCCCTAGCACAACTCACACTGACGGTTGACGATCCAGAAGTCATACAGTCCCATACTGTTGGGGGTTGGTGTCTGGGATCCCGCCAGAATATCTGGCTTTCGAATCTGTTTTCGATCGAGGCTCGTCTGAGGTACTTCCTCCACATAGACCTTATGACTGCCCAATCGAATTGCTTCCTGATTCCACCGTTCCTTCGGGCAGGATCTACTCTCTGTCTCCTTCGGAGGAACTGGTGTTAAAAGAATATGTACAGAATGCCCTGCGTTTAGGACACATCCGCCCCTCCACTTCACCAGCGGCAAGTCCTATCTTCTTTGTACCTAAGAAGGAGGGGGATTTACGTCCTTGTGTGGATTATCGGCGTCTTAACGCGATCACCAAGAAGGATAGATATCCCATCCCGTTAATCACTCCACTTTTAGATCATTTAACACATGCTACCGTTTTTACCAAACTTGATCTACGCGGCGCATACAATTTGGTACGCGTTCGTGAGGGAGACGAGTGGAAAACTGCTTTCTGTACACGTTACGGGTTGTACGAATATCTTGTCATGCCCTTTGGCTTATGTAACGCCCCGGCCACGTTCCAACGGTTCATGAATGACATTTTCAGGGATATTCTGGATGTGTACATGGTTGTATATTTGGACGACATCCTGATCTTCTCTCGTGACCTGGATGATCATGTAAAACACGTCCGAGAAGTATTAACCCGTTTAAGCAAACATTCCTTATTTGCCAAACCTGAGAAATGTCAGTTCCATAAGACCTCGGTTGAGTTTTTGGGTTTCCACATCACCCCTGGGGCGGTATCCATGAACGAGTCTAAGGTCAAAGCAGTCTTAGATTGGCCAGTACCTCAAACACTCAAGTCCTTGCAGGCCTTTTTAGGATTCGCCAACTTTTATAGGCGTTTCATCTCTTCCTTTTCCACGATTGTAGCCCCACTCACGGCCCTGACTAGTCCTCGGGTGCCATATCAGTGGCAGAGAGAACAGCAGGAGGCTTTTGTGACTCTGAAAACCGCCTTTACTACCGCACCGGTACTCCAACATCCCAATCCGGATCTTCCGTTCATAGTCGAGGCAGATGCCTCTTCCTTTGCCCTCGGGGCGGTGCTGTCACAAACGTGTCCTAATACCGGCAAGTTACATCCAGTGGCATTCCACTCCCGTAAGTTTTCCAGTACTGAGTCTCATTATACCGTTACGGAAAAAGAACTCTTGGCGGTCATGGACGCGTTCCGTGTTTGGCGTCATCATCTTCTGGGGGCTAAGTATCCTGTCACAGTATACTCCGATCATCGGAACCTACAGGATTTGGCCTCCCTGAAATGCATTAATAGCAGACAGGTCCGATGGCATCTTTTCTTTTCCTCCTTCGACTTCCGTATTATGCACCGTCCTGGAACGGCGCATGGGAAGGCGGATGCCTTGTCACGTTCCCCGGGGGGGGTCCAATTGCCTATTTTCCCCGACACTGTTCTCGAAAAGAGTCATGTGATTTGTCTCTGTACACCCTCATTGTCACTGATAGACTCGGTTCGATCCTGGACTAGCGATCATTCTGACCAGTTGCGAGAATGGGATCCGGTATATTCTGATGGTTTACCTTTCGTACATGAACGCCTGTTCCTTCCTACACCTGATACACGTAATCTTGCCCTTGAGTGGTCTCATGACGCCCCCTTTAATGCCCATCCCGGACAAGAGCGCACTTTAGACCTTCTCAAGCGTTGGTGTTGGTGGCCTTCTATGAAGCGCGATGTGGAGTGTTACGTCAGGTCTTGTGCGGTATGTGCTCAGGCTAAACATCAAAGGGGTCGACCGATTGGGTTGTTGCTTCCGCTTCCGGTACCTCCCAAGCCCTGGCATACATTAACGATGGATTTCGTTACCGATCTCCCCAAGTCGAAAGGCTTCGATACCATCTGGGTAGTGGTGGACACGTTCACAAAAATGGCCCGTTTTGTCCCTTGCAAAGGTGTCCCTTCGGCCCCTGTCTTGGCGGACTTGTTTTTTGAACATGTGTTTATGCTATTCGGCCTCCCTTCGGTCATTGTTTCCGATCGAGGTTCACAGTTCACCTCTCGGTTTTGGAGATCCTTGACGAAACTATTGGGCATTGATACGAGGTATTCTTCGGCCTACCATCCGGAGACCGATGGTCAGACCGAAAGGACGAATCAATCGATGGAACAGTACCTTCGTTGCCTCATATTGCAACACCAGTCCTCTTGGTTGGCCGTTTTGCGGCTTGCGGAGTTTGCGTATAACAATGCGGCTCATTCAGCTACTGGTTATTCTCCTTTTTACGCCCTCTATGGTCAACATCCCAAGGTTTTGCCGGTCCCTGATGCCTCTGGTTCTTCGAATCCTGCGGCCACGACATGTCTTAGGGATCTTTCTGCTGTTCATGCGAGTACAGTGGTTCATCTCACTGAAGCAAAGGCCTCTATGAAGGCCCGTGTGGATGGCAAACGTCGTGCTGCTCCCCCTCTGGTGGTGGGTTCTAGGGTCTGGTTATCTTCCCGACATCTTCGCCTAGTGGGTTGCCGGAAATTGCTGCCTCGCTTTGTCGGGCCGTATGTGATCTCACAGGTTGTTAATCCGGTGGCTTTCCGTCTAGTCCTCCCCAGCTCTTGGCGTATCCATCCTGTGTTTCATGTCTCCCTCCTCAAACCCTGTCCTGACTCAGTCCGTCTTCGTACCCCTGTTGCGCCGGTGTCCTTGACCTCTCCTGATGTTTTTGAGGTATCGGCCATTTTGGGTTCTAGATGGTTTAGGGGTAGGCTCCAGTATCTGGTGGATTGGATGGGTTACGGCCCGGAGGAGCGTTCGTGGGTTTCCGCATCTGATGTGAACGCCCCGCGGTTGGTAGCCCGCTTCCATAGGGATCATCCGTCCTGCCCACGGGGTCGTGGGCCGTTGGGGGGGGGCTATGTTAGGCGATCCTCTGCACACCAGGCCACGACACATCAGAACACTGCTCACATTCCCCCAACATCTCCTCCCAAGCTTCGAGGCTCAAGTGATTCGGTGAAGCCACAGAACCGAAAGCTCCGTACCGTTGTACGGGCTCGATTGCAACCCTTTCTGCATTGGCAACTGCCTTGGAGAACGTATTGCAGAAAGGGCGGCCTTACGTCTCCACGCCGGTCACGTGATACGCTATGGCGTTCCCCATGTGATCTTGGTGGACGTCACATGATCCAGAGAAGTCACGTGACCCAGGGGCGATCAGTATAAAGGTCTGAGAGACAGAACGCTCATTGCTTCTCAGCTGGCTTCGGACACTGTTTGGCGTTACATCTTGCTCCTTGCTACCTTGATCACGGAACTCTATCTCGGACTCCCTTGGACACCCCTTGGTACTTTTGCTTGGAACTGTTTACCTGTTGCCGGATATTTGGACTGCACCTCGACTTGTCTTTGGATCATCCCTTGGTACCTTGCTGATCTTCTACGCCTTTTCCCTACTGGGGATTCAAGTCAAGCCCTGACTCCCACAGGTGGCTACCCTTCATCCACGCTAACCTGCGGTTCTACTATTCCAGGGACCGCCGCATCTAATGAGCCTCGAACCTCCCTACTAGGTTACCTGGGTCTCCCTTACACCAGATAGGTAAGACACTTTAGATTCTTTTGTTTACCTGCCTGTATTGTGATTGCCTGGTGCTTAACCTCCTTCCTTCTTGACAGCAGCATCGGTGTTCCAGAGGCTCCGTGGATCTGGGAAGACATCTCTCACCTGTGGCCTCAAGGGTCGCACAGCGGGTTTCTATTTCGTTCCCCTGTGCGTCACTTGGGGACGGAGGTCTCATCGGTCTACACGACACTCAAGTCAGAACAAACAAAAAGGCCTGCGGCAGCAGAGCAAAGATGGCGGGTAGGGAAGTAGCAAGTACATTTAGATTGAAGGTACTTGGGGCCCCTGCCCGTGTACATGTAGCCCCCTGTGAACAATGCACAAGGCCTTAGACCTAATCCGCTGCATTACAGGAAGCCAGCAGAGGGTATGCAACACAGGGGAGATGTGGGCCCCAAAAAGGGACCTGTGGTCACCCGGGCGGCTACATTTTGAAGACGTTGTAATCGCTGGATGGGGCCCTTAGGCTGAGCCAGCACCAAGACAGCCACCACAGGTGGATGAAAAGTCACTGGTATCAGAGGGAGAACCCTTTTAAGATTTTAAGTGGAAATGACCAGCTTTACAGACAGCGGACACTTGGTCTTCCATCAAAAGAGAAGATGAAATAATTACTCCCAGATTCCTCACCTTGGACACAGGGACAGGAAGAACACCAAGCGAAGAAGGCCAGACCAAGGAAACCCAGAGAGTAGGATCAGGGGGGGGCCCAACGACCAACACCTCCGTCTTGTCCGCATTCAGTTTCAACCAGCTGCGGCTCATCCACTCACCAACAGCAGTCAGGCACTTATGAAGGCACGACGACACTTCAGTCCGATCAAGATCTAAGCGTATCAGGATCTGGGTGTCGTCGGCATAGGAATACCACCAGATGCCGAGGGAGCGAATGAGACAGATCAATGGGCAGATATATATTTTGAAAAGAATGGGGGAAAAGGCGGATCCCTGCGGAACACTGCATGATAGGCAGCAGGGGCCCGAAAGAGTGCAATCAGCCAGGAAAGAAGAGACATGGATGCCAATTTGAGACAGGCGAGTATGCAAGGTGGGTGGTCTACGGTATCAAATGTTGCTGACAGGTCTAATAGAATCAGAGCACCCACCCTACCTGCATCAACCAGTCTGACCATGTCATCAAAGAATGAAACCAATACACTTTCGGTGCCCCTCCCAGGCCTAAAGCCAGATTGGGCCGAGTCAAGAAGTTTAGAGGATTCCACAAAAAGAAGATAGAAGAGGAGAGATCAGATATTCCAACAGTTTCATAGAGAAAGGTAATAAAGAGATAGGTCGGAAATTCGAGAGAAGAGATGAGTCCAGGGAAGATTTCAAGAGAGGTATGACCGTAGCACTCTTCAGTTCAGCCGGGATAACTCCCTACTGACATGAGACATTTACGGCTGAAGTGAGTTCAGGGAGGAGATCAGGAGAGATATCCTTCATAATGGCCAAGGGAACCACATCACTTGGAGAGCCTGATTTAATACGTTGTATAGCCGAGTATACCATATCCTCAGAAAAAGACGGGAACAACAACCATTCTTCCACAGCTGATAAGTTACCCAGGCCAGCATTAAGCCTTTCAGGCGAGAGTACAGATGGAGACACCTGAATATTGTTACAGATTGTCCCTATTTTAGAGATGAAATATTGAGACAGCGCCTCACAGCGGGCCTGAGATGGACTGAGCATGGGCGAGAGATTGTCTAACTGAGATAAGGATTTAAATGCAGCAAAGAGTGATTTAGGTTGACATAGGGCAGCCTCAATTTTCTGAACAAAGTACAATTTCGTAGCTGCTGTTATAGCCAGGAAGTAAGCAGCAGAACATGCTCTATACTCATCTTTAAAGTTGCAGTCATAAGCTTTGCGTCATTTGCGCTCCGATTGTTCAAGCTTAAGATGGGCAGCTTTAAAATGTTCCGTGAACAAGGGTGCAGAAGGAAGACGCCGTGGTTGGATAAGCTGCTGGGGAACAATGACATCTGTAGCTTTCAGGATCAGATCAGACAATGTGGCAAGAGAAATATCGACAGTCAGTTGACACTTGCCTTGGACTAGTGTAGCCAGACCCGATAGGTCAGCCGACCGCCAGCCCCTTGACCATACCCATGGAGGGGGATGTCTAACGGGTGCTAAACACGGTTCAATTTTAAAGGTCACCAGAAAATGGTCAGACTATAGAACTGGCTCCGTTGCAGAAACAGATAGCAGTGTTTCACTGGCCAGTACCAGATCCAAAGTGTTACCCAAAGAATGGGTAGGACCGGGCACTAGCTGAGGCAGATCCAAATCCAGCAGATTAGTAAAGAATAAGTCAAGAGTCTGGGCTCTGGGTTCATTGAATTTTAGATTAAGATCATCCAAAACCACAAGGTGAGTATGTTTCAGATGGAGGTCAGCCACCCGGTCAACCAGGGGTTCAAGCAACCCAGTGTGGGACCCTGGAAGACGATAAATCAACAGAAAGTGGTATGTGAGAATGGGAGATATCACACACCTAAGCAGAAGCAATTCCATTGCTAGAGAATGGGGGCAGCAGAGCTGTGTGACCACCAAAGCGCATTTAAACATTACTGCTACAACCCCCCCCCCACAACACGAGAAGGCAGGCGGTCCACATGGATAATTCTAAAATCTTCTGGCATGGCCTGTATCAGTGAGGGTGCAGAACTCTCCTGAAGTCAAGTCTCTGTGAGAAAGAATAAATCAGGGATGTGGTCTGCCAGCAGATTGTAAATATCGGCCGCATAAGCTGGTAAAGATCTAGTATTAAGTAGCATCAACATGATATTGCACTCTTCCTGCAAGGCTTGCTGCTGGGGACCAGTAAACATAACAGGTTTGGATAGGCTAGTCCATCATATTGGAAATATCACATTGGAAGGGGGAGAGACAGAAGTCGCTCCTGTGAGAATACCTGCCTGCGGTCATGTATGTTCGTTGAACGGACGGGCAAATGGCATGCCGCTGCGCACGTCCGCTGCGTGGCCGACTGCTGTGGCACATAAATGCCAGCGCGGAGAGGGCGGCGAAACAGAGCCCTCCTCCTCAGAGAAGGACTGTGTCTACGGCATCCAACAATGTAACTCCAACGTTCCAAAAACAGTTTATACCCCTATAAGCACATATTAAAACTTAAAATGATCACAAATCATTTAACAACAATTTACACGAGGTAGTGCAGCATAGGTTAAAAATATATAGAATGCAAGATAAAAGAGTGGCTTTAAAGTGGCAGGTTCAGCCTAATAGTATGAACAGCCTCACCTCTCCGTTTACGTCGGGTCCGCTGTGGCACCAAATGCCGGCGCGGAGAGGGAGGCGAAACAGAGCCCGCCCCCTCAGAGAAGGACAAAGTGGACTATCTGTGTCTACGGCATCCAACAATGTAACTCCTACGTTCCAAAAACAGTTTATAGCCCTATAAGCACATATTAAGATTTAAAATTATCACAAATCATTCAACAACAATTTACACGAGATAGTGCAACAAAGGTTAACAATATATAAAACGTGAGATAAAAGAGTGGCTTTAAAGTGGCAGGTTCAGCCTAATAGCATGAACAGCCTCACCTCTCCGCTCTTGAGTCTATCACACTCACACTTCCTTTGTCCCCACTGGTATACTACCTACTAGGCTCCCCCTCAAACTCCATCCACCTCACTTCTCTCAGCCCTCTACTGCCCCTCCAATGTTGCTCACTCCTCGTAGGCCTCGCCTCCACCCTTTGATACTCCTTCCTCTTTGCTGCCCCTCCCTCCCCCACACTACTACTCCCTCCTCCTTATTACTACTCCCTCCTCCCCACTACTTCCCCCTCCAAATTACTACTCCCTCCTCCAACTACTCCATCCTCCCGACTACTACTCCCTCCTCCCACTTCTTTCACTCAGTCACCCTCCTTCCACCCACTATCATACACTCTAAAAGCACTCCCTACTTTAAACTCACCTAACCACACTTGCCACACACACTAACACTGCAGTACTACTTTCATTCCTTAGCCAATATCTCACCTTCTCCAGAAATTGCCTCCACACATTTGCCGCTCCTTCCTCCCCACTGCTGGCCTCTTGGATGTCAGTCTCCTCCCCCTCTGACCTCACACGAATAACCTGCACTATCTGCTTCCTACCATATGATTGTATCCACCCCTCCTCTGATGGTATTAGAACTCTATCTCTGGCCCTGTCTTCCCCACCCGGGCATGATTGAAAAACAAATAAATATAGATAAATGGCTGAGGGTGGGAGGCACAACCGTATGAGTAGACTTTAGGGTAATACTATAAATATAGTCAACAGCCTTATAGATGAATTGAGTGATTTCAGGTGCAATAGTGAGAAAGTCTCAAGGCAACTTGAGAGTAGGAGAAAATATGCAAAACACAACCAGTTGTTGGCAATCGGAACTCCTATTATGCAGTCCTCAGAGGACTGTGGTCCCAGAAAATCTTGAGGTCTAGAATAGTGAACACTCTCACTGGGTATTACCTCATAGACAGGTTAAGTAAGTGCTTCAGCAAAACCTATTTACATAGCAATGATTAGATCGGAAAACATTTCACCAAATGACATTCAATAATGATCTTCAGACAACTGGAGAAACCAAAGATGCGTGTCATCAGTCTTCCTTAAGTCGAAAAAGTATTTTTTATAATCAAAGTTGAATACTGATAATATAAATCAAAACATTTCTGTACATTTGTATTCAATGTGCAAAGCACAAACCAATTCGAAACAAATCAAAAACAAAAACATTTGTCGAGTCAAACTCGTGTTACAGCAATCACACAAGTTTGTGGCATATAGCCATTAACTCAAAAGAATGTCCAATAGGCTCCTCTTAGATATAAAATTGCTGACGCGTTTCGATTATTAGAATCCATCCTCAGGGCTGGGAGCTTGTAGTTCCATAGTAATTCATAATGTAGCTTTCTCTGTTTGTGGTCACCTAAAGGGCAACAAGTAGATCTACTCAATCAGTCCATACACTTCTGTTAAATAGAGCTTAGATGTGCATACATAAATAAATAACCAGCGGTACTAACCTTCAAGCACAGTTGGTTGAAGGCAATGGAAAGTCCTACCTGTTTGAAAAGATATATCACTATGTAAATATTAATACAATGATAGTGTTTACATGCTAGTGTGTAAAATACCCTACGAGGGCAGGATATTCCTTTTTTAAAAAAAATATTTGCAAGGAACTTGGGGTTGGTCACCCTAAGCTACCTGGGGGCACCCAGACGTGGACTCTCTGCTCACTGTGCTCAGAGAGGGGCAGCTTCACCTCACTGATGAGGTCCAACAAGGCTGAAACACGTGTATGGGGTTGCTGTTGGTACATTGTTCAGAAAGGAATTGCCATAGCATTTCGGTGCTGGACTGCCCATGTGGCCAGGACAAAGACTGATATGCAAATATATATTTCCCATCTGTGAAAGGTACAGTGAGCAAAAAGCGTGTGCTGCAAACTCTCCTCTCAGAACAGGTTATCATGCCATGTTCTTTCTGGAGAGGAGTGCCTGCTACATTTTTAAAAAATATATTTGCAAGGAACTTGGGGTTGGTCACCCTAAATTACCTGGGGGCAACCAGACGTGGACTCCCTGCTCACTGTGCTCAAAGAGGCGCAGCTTCACCTTACTGATGAGGCCCAACAAGGCTGAAATACGTGTATGGGGTTGCTGTTGGTACTCTTGTTCAGAGAGGAATTGCCATAGCATTTCGGTGCTGGACTGCCCATGTGGGCGGGACAAAGACTGATATGCAAATGGATATTTCCCATCTGTGAAAGGTACAGTGAGCAAAAAGTGTGTGCTGCAAACGCTCCTCTCAGAACAGGTTATCATGCCATGTTCTTTCTGGAGAGGAGTGCTTACTACCTTTTTTTAAAAAAATATTTGCAAGGAACTTGAGGTTGTCACCCTAAATTACCTGGGGGCAACCAGACGTGGACTCCCTGCTCACTGTGCTCAGAGAGGCGCAGCTTCACCTTACTGATGAGGCCCAACAAGGCTGAAACACGCGTATGGGGTTGCTGTTGGTACTCTTGTTCAGAGAGGAATTGCCATAGCATTTCGGTGCTGGACTGCCCATGTGGGCGGGACAAAGACTGGTATGCAAATGGGAATAGTTTCTTACCTGTAACTCCATTTCTCCAGCATTGGTATCTTTCATGGATTCACATGCTTAGAATATTCCCCGTCGACAGATTGGGAACCCTCGGTACACTTATAAAGCCGTTTCCCATTGGAAAACTTCAGACACTTTTGTGTCCTATCTACGTCGTTTTCGGGGCCGCCTACGCATGCCCCACTAGGACGTAGCGTTATAAATGCCCTGTCCCCGCGGCTCCATTCAGATTTCGACCCCTCCAAAGCCGAATGGGGTGAAAACCTAGTTATACAATTACATTGCATTCCGGGGAGGCCGGCAGGCGCATGTGAATCCATGAAAGATACCAATGCTGGAGAAATGGAGTTACAGGTAAGAAACTATTCCCTTCTCCAGCATTGGATCTTTCATGGATTCACATGCTTAGAATAGAATATACAGCAGTGATCCTGAAAAATGGGAGGTGTGAATGCAATCCAACACCCTCCTAAGCATACATATGCCTAACCATGCTTACGTATAACTGCAATTGTACATGCACATATCAATATCTATATATATACATATATATATATACATCTATATATATATATATACATACGCTAAAATAAGTACAGACTCTTCCTGAAAAGGGCTTACCTTATTGAAACAGATGGCGCAAGACTGCTCTTCCCATTTGTACATCGTCCGCATGCTGCTGTTCGAGGCAGTAATGGCGGGTAAACGTGTGAGGCACTGACCATGCCGCCGCCTGGCAAATGTCTGCCAGCGGGATTCATGCCCACAACGCCGTCGAAGATGAAGTTGACATCGTGGAATGAGCTCTAGGACGCCCTTGTAGCGGTTTTCCCGCTTTGGAATGACAGAAGGCAATCGTCGACGAGACCCATCGGGCAGTCCCTGCTTTGAAATTGCTTTTCCTCTCATCGACGGACCATATGCAATGAAGAGTTGCTGCGTAGATCTAAGTTGTTGAGTCCGATGAAGGTAACATTTTAGAGCTCTCTTCACGTCCAAGGTATGGAGGGCTTTTTCCGCAGCCGATGAGGGGGTCGCGAAAAAGGTAGGCAGGACAATGGACGAGTGTTTATGATAAGCCGTAGGAACCTTTGGGATTAAATGAGGATTAGTTGACAGAACCACTTTGTCTTTAAAGAACCTTGGGTACGGCGGGTCTACGACCAATGCTTGCAATTCTGAGAGCCACCTGGCTGATGTTATAGCTATTAGAAAAGCCAACTTCCATGATAATAACTTCATCGACGATGTGGCCATTGGTTCAAAGGGTGCTTTCATTAACCCTGCTAGCACCACATTAAGACTCCACGTTGGTGGAAAGTGTTTAGTCGGCGGGAATGTTCGGAACAGACCCCTCATGAAGTGTTTCACCAGCCTGTCACTAAAGAAGGGAGACAACTGCCTATTCCTCGTGAACCTAGAGATGGCCGCCAGGCGTACCTTTATTGATGAAAAAGATAACCCGCTCTTCGCCAGGTGTAGCAGATACAGTAGAAGTTGCTCCGGAGTTACCCATAGGGGTTGCACTCCCGGCTGCCCTTGATTCCACATGCAGAACCTTCTCCACTTACATGCGTACAACTTGTTGGTGGAAGGGGCCCGTGCTGCCTGCAGGATTCTCCGACAATCCGACGAAATGCTCAAGGCACCAAATTCCGAAAAGTCAGGAGCCAAGATGTGAGATTGAGACTGTCTGGATTGTGATGCCACACTGTCCCTTCGTCCCGGGACAGGAGATTCGGAACCTTCGGAAACGTTATCGGTTGTTCTATTGACAGGTGAAGCAGGTCGGAAAACCATGGCTGCCTCGGCCAACACGGTGCCACTAGGATGACCCGGCACCTGTACCTGCGTATCCACTGCAGAGTTCTCCGTATAAGAGGGAACGGGGCAAAGGCGTAGAGGAACTTGTCCGTCCACGGGAAGGAGAACGCTTCCCCCAGAGAACCTTCCTGTGGCCACCTGCTGGCGTACAGCTTGCACTTCTTGTTCCCCTTCGTTGCAAAGAGATCCAGCGGAGGCTGCCCCCATTTCTCGAAGACCTTCGACAACTGAACGCTGTCTATCTGCCATTCGTGTATTTGGTCAATTTTGCTGCTGAGTGAGTCCGCTTGCTCGTTCCTTACTCCAGGGAGATGATGAGCTACGATGGATATATCGTGTTTCAGAGCCCAATGCCACACCTTCTGAGCCTCGATGGAAAGGGTTCTGGATTGCGTGCCCACTTGCTTCCTTAAGTAAAACATTGCTGTTGTGTTGTCTGTCAATATTCTCACTATTGACCCTCTGATGTGCGGCAGAAAAGACTTCAAGGCCCAGCGCACTGCTCTCAGTTCCAGAACGTTGTTGTGCAGGAGTGACTCCCTCCGGGACCATCGACCTTGCGTTTGTCGAGTGCCCATGTGTGCTCCCCAGCCTATCAGGGATGCGTCCGTCACTATGGTTAGCCGAAACTGCGGCTCCTGTAGGTGTAGCCCTCTGGATAGATTCTGAAAGCTCTGCCACCACTGTAGAGCTAGAAGGAGCTTGTCGTCGTCGACGGTCAGCTTGTCCAACCAGAGCCCTTGGGCCTGCGTCCACCGGTCCGCCAGGAACTCTTGAACCGGCCTCATGAACAGGCAGCAGTTGCCCACTAGAGGAATGCAGGACGCCATAGCGCCCAGAATCAACACATATTTTCTCACTGATAGTCTGGTATTGATTCTCAGCCGACTTGCCAATCGATTGAGTTTGGTGATTCTGTTGAGGGATGGCTTCACTAACCCTGACTGGGTCTCGAATTGCGCGCCCAGGAACACCAAGCTTCTCGACGGCGTCAACGAACATTTCTCGAAGTTTACCGCAAACCCCAGCCATTGTAAAAGTTGCATGGTGGCCTGCAAACTTGTGTGAGTCGACATAAGGGAGGACCCCCTCACCAACCAGTCGTTGAGATACGGGTATACATGATGACCTTGCCTTCTCAGCCAGGTTGCCACTGGGGCCAAACATTTCGTGAACGTTCTGGGAGAGGATTTCAGTCGAAAGGGAAGTACTGTGAACTGGTGGTGAGTCCGTCCTACCACAAACCTTAGGAACTTTCTGTGTCGCCGACACATTGGTATGTGGAAGTACGCGTCCTGCAGGTCCAGAGACGCCAGAAAATCCCCTTCTTGAACTGATCGGATCACTTCCTGGAGCGTGAGCAGCTTGAATTTTAGGCTTTTCAACGTCTTGTTGAGATTGCGCAGGTCTAGACGCCATTTTCCGTTTGTTTTTTTCACCACAAAGTATCGGGAATAAACCCCTTGACCCTTCTGCGATGACGGAACCAATTCTATAGCTCCTTTTTGTAGCATAAGTGATACTTCCTGCTGCAACACGCACAGATGGGGTTGAGCTACAAACGCTGGTGGAATGTGCGGAGGGTTGCTTTTGAATTGCAGGTAATGTCCATACCTTACTGTGTCCAACACCCACTGATCCGTTGTTATTTGCACCCATTCGTCGATGCAGTACGATACTCTGGCTCCCAGAACGTTCCGATGCCCGTCATTGCTGGTCCTTGGTCTGCTTATCTCTCGTCGACGGCGAGTAACCTTTTTTCTTCCTGGAGGTCTGGTAGTCCCGGCATCGTTTTGCCACTTGAGAAGCCCGTCTGTATCCCTGGGAGGGGTACGCCGGCCTACTGAAGGATCTGTCTCTCGATGCAGAGAATCTGGATTATCCCGATGCTCCCCTAAAGAGAAGAAAAGACCTAAAAGTTCGACCACTCTGGAGGGCACCCAAGGAACGCGCCGTGTCCGAGTCCTTCTTCATGCCCTTCAGGGCCTCATCCACCTTCTCGCCGAACAGAAGGTCTCCCTCAAAGGGCATATCCAGCACCTTGTATTGCACCTCTGGTCTAAAGTTGGTGCATTTTTGCCTTCGTAGAACCACCCTGTTATTCACCTGTTTAAACCCTGATTCTGTGAGGTCCACAGCAATGTTTATAGCATAATTGGAGGCCTCTTCACCTTCCTGGACGAGTAACATTGCCGCCTTCCGATGTTCTTCCGGAAGATGATCCATCATGGGTGCCAGTCGGTGCCACATCTCTCTGTCATATCTGGCTACTATAGCCAGAGAGTTGGCCGCTTTCAACTGTGGTTGCTCCTACCAACAGAACTTTTTTTGCCAAAGACATCCTGTCTTCTGGCCTAATTTTCCGGGGGTGGGGTTGTGCACTTGTGCTGGGCCCTCACCTTTCTCGCCGCCGCCGCTGACACCACTGAGTCAGGGGCTGGTTGGGAGGACAGATACTTGGGGGTAGCTTCTGGGGCCTTAACTTTCTTCTCCAGGCGTCCTTTTGTTGCAGGTTCCGAGAAAGGGTGACGCATGGTCTGCAACCCCTCCTGCCACACATGATCCAGGATGGGTACCAAGAACACCGACCTTCTTCTTTTTTCAATGTGGTCGAAAAGAAAACAGTCCTTTCTCTCCTCTTCCTGGGCCAACCCGAATTCTGTACACGCTTTGGCCATCATGGTGTGAAATGACCCAATGTCGTCCGGGGGAGATGGCTGAGCCGGGCATCTTGGGGTTTCTAACTCCGCCTCCGACTCCCAGGTTGGATCACTGGAGGGGGAAAGTGAGACATCCGATAAGGTTCTCCTGTCCGAGTCCGAATCTATCAGTTCTCCCTCCTCATGGCATGCAGCTGAGAGGTCTTTACCCGTTGGCACTGTCGTGGGGATTGACGGAGTTGGCCGACGAGACGGGCCCGGTTCGTCGATGGTCGACCTGGCCGGAGTTGCTTGAGGTAGCCGCTCGTCCAGTGTCTTCAACAAAGTCTGTAACATGGATAAAACCTCCAGCGACAAGAGTGACTGCGGATTAAGAAGAGGGGTAGACCACGGAATGCTGGCTCCCCCGGAGAGAGGCTTGGCAATTCCTCGTAACCCGAGGTCTGCAGGGCCAGCTACTCTCACACGCTCCTCATCTCCCGAGGACACCGACAAGGCCGCCTCTTGCTGCAGCCGGGTCTCCGGCAAAACCCGGACGAATACTTCTGGTCGTCAGGCCTTTTGCGGGATCTCCATCGACGAGGCTAAAGCCCGCCCCGTCGTCGTCATTGCCGTCACCACCTGCGGTCCAAGAATAGTTGAGACCAATTGTGTGAATGGCACAGAAGGGTTCGACGACTGCCCTGCCGTCGACGACGGTGGTGGTCGCGTAGGCCCCTGAGGTGTTCCCGCCTTTTCTGAACTTGACCTACGCTTCTCCGCTTCTCGACTCGAGGTCGATCTATGGTGATCGCCCGAGGAGGATTTCGACTTTTCTTTTCTGTCTTTCTTCGTCGAAGATGAGGATGACGAGGCTTTCTTCGACGAGGACTCCTTAGAATGGCTTCTTGATGACTCTTTCTCCGCCGGTCGTGATTTTTTCACCGGGGGTTCCGACGGTGTCAAGCGGCGCGGGGCCCCTGAAGTTTTTTGTCGCTGAGGCCACGCTGCGCTTGGAGCCTACCTCCGAAGGCGGTCTGTCCCTGCTCCATCGTTTAACCATGCCTCTAGCCGCCGACTTCGATCTTTAAGAGTCTTTTGGGAGAAGCCCGTACATATGTCACACTTGTCTGCCGAATGATGAGGGTGTAGACAATATATGCAATCCATATGCCCGTCCCCCTCATACACTTTCTTCAACCCGCACGTAGCGCAAGGGCAGAACAGCGCTTTCCCAGACATCAGGACAAAACTCCAACAGCACAACCTTGACAAAATAGTAGACTACGCAAGGTGATCCCACTACTTTGGAGATGGTTGAAATCTGAAGGGAGCCGCGGGGGCGGGGCATTTATACCGCTACGTCTTAGTGGGGCATGCGTAGGCGGCCCTGAAAACGACGTAGATAGGTGTCACGTCCCCCGGTTTCTTAGGGTATTCTTATGCCCAGGGGAGAAGCCCGTGGCGTTTAACTTGGCGTTTGCGGCAACGCCGACGCCACCGCCGGTAATCAACTACATCTCCCAAGAGGACGATGCCCGCCAGGAACCTTTGGAACGCTTTCTACTTCTTTTTACGTGCGTTCCACGCCTCGATTGCATTTCACTTCCTATAATTGGCCACGCCCCCAACAAGCCGGTGCTCCTAAACCATTGCGTTACGCGAGCTACGCTCTTGGATTAAGTTCCTTCTCCCCTTTTTCCTTGCCTTTCTGGTTCCTGAAATTCTATGCTTACCTTGGACTTTGGACCTTTGTTATCGTCTCCTTGGTTCTGCCTTAGACCTTCGTTTGATCAACTCCCCTGCTCGACCACGGAATACACCTCGGACTGATTTTGGATTCTGCTTCTCATCTCTGGTTTCCGGCCCCCTTCAACCCCGTAGTCTTCAAATCACTCCTGGCCACCCGCTCCCCGAGTGGAGAACCTCACTTCTTGGTTATTGTTGGGACGCTTTGCTGTGCTCATCATTTGTGGGATTTTTTGGGACGCTTTGCTGTGCTCATCATTTACTCCGCCCCCTTGGATCTTGAGACACTTGGCTTCACTCCTTGGATAGTGGGACGCTCTGCTGTTTTCTTTGCTTATTTGCTCTTGGAACATTTGATTTTGTTTTCACTCATTGGAATGGGGGACACTCTACTGTTGACATCACCAATCCATCATTGAGGGAAGTCTATGGTCCCCCTTCATTCTAGCCCTGACCTTCACGCACTCCCATCCTTGTGTATTGTCACAAGTAGGTGTTCCGCTGAAGGAAAAGAATACACAGGTAAGCTTGTGGGGCTCGGAGGGGGTAGAGGGACTGGAATTGTCAACAAACGGTATGTAATATTTGCTTTGTTTGTTTTCTTCCCTCTAGCTCCGCTGTGCGTTCTGCCTTTTTGCCTGAGCCCTTGGCCTGACAGGTGTTTCTTTTCCCTGCAAGCTGTGCTCTCAGGAAGGAAGTCTGGATTACTTTAGCGGCATCTAACCCAAGTGATTCCTCAGACTCATCGTGGAACCCTCGAACCGCGACAGATTTAGGAGCCTAATACTGGTGCCTGTCTGTCCGAGATGGATCCTAATGCAGATCCTATGGCTGCTATGATGCAAGCCTTTACCACGTTACGCACAGACATGGCAGCAGCACATGCCGCTTTGCACCAACGCATGGATGTCATGCAAAGCTTTGTGCAACCCTTGCCGGTGGATAAGGAGTTTGGGGATGTTCCCGCTCCTGTACCACCACCAGTTCCTCCGACACCCCTAGCCCCTGTGGTGTTGCCGGGTCCTTTTCCATTGGCACCACCGGAACGCTTCACGGGAGACCCAAAAACGTATAGGACATTTGTCAATCAATGTCGTTTACATTTCCTATGCCGTCCCTTGGCATTCCCTAATTCTGAAACAAAAGCAGCTTTTGTGCTCTCTCATCTAGGGGGTATGGCTGCGGCCTGGGCAAATCCGTTGTTGGAGTCCAATGACCCGGTCTTGTACGATTTCGATGCCCTACTAGTCGCCATGAATCTGGTCTTTGACACCAGATATAAGGCTCAGGCTTCGGATTTAGAGTTTTTGGCAATATCCCAGGGGAAACAACCTCTTTTGGCGTATTTAGCCCGATTCAATCAGCTGGCCGCAGAAACCTCTTGGCCTGAATCAAAAAAGGCGGCAGTCTTCTATAAGGGGTTATCAGACGAACTTAAGGACGCATTGTCCGTTGTCCCTTCTATCCCTTCCGTATTTCCTGAATTGCTTGATTTGGTGTTACAGGTCGATGCTCGGATGCAACAAAGGCGTGGAGAACGCCGTCACCTTGAGCCTCGCCCTGGCAGATCCGAATTAGGATCTTCTCCAACCTCTGGAGAGGTAGAACCCATGCAAATTGGGGCAGTAAAAGGTCCCCTCTCAAAACCAGAGAGGGAGAGAAGAATGCAAAACAATCTGTGTCTGTATTGTGGACAAACGGGACATTTCATTCGTGTCTGCCCTAAACGCCCTGTTAAACGGGCGGGAAACGCCACGACCCGTCCCTAAATCGAGCCGACGTGACGGGTCAGCCTTCCAATGGCTCATTCCTTCAAACAGCTGCCGCGCACATATATTTGGATATGTCTTTTATGTTGCCCAATTCTCAAGTCTTTTCTAGTCCAGTCATGATAGATTCCGGGGCAACAGGTAATTATATGGATGAACATCTGGCAGCAACCTATGGTATCCCGGTAGACCCTAAGGAGACACCAGAACTTGTCTATGCAGTAGACGGCTCCTGTTTGGTTTCGGGTCATGTTGTGAAACAAACACAACCCTTGCGGATGAGCACAACGGAAGGGCATGCTGAATACCTGTCCTTCGATCTCATTTCCACACCACAATTTGGGGTCATCTTGGGCCTCCCATGGTTGCGTAAACATAACCCTATCATTGATTGGGTGGAGCAAACAGTGCTTTTTTCTTCTCCCCTGTGTTTGAAGGACTGCTTTCCACTTCACGGGACATCTCACCCATCTCCATGTAAGGCTCTGATTTCAAGTATCCTCACTTGTAATGCTACTACTAGGATGACGGTGGAAATTCCTTCTGCATATCAGGACCTGATGGAAGTGTTTGACAAAGGTTTGTCTGAACAACTGCCGCCACATCGGGAATATGACTGTCCGATTGATTTGGTACCCAATGCCATTCTCCCCCACGGAAGGATATATTCTTTGGCACGGCCTGAGGAAGAACTCCTAAAGGAGTACGTTGAGAAATCTCTGAGATTGGGCCATATAAGGCCTTCCCGTTCTCCAGCTGCTTCTCCGATTTTTTTTGTCCCAAAAAAGGAAGGGGATCTCCGGCCTTGTGTAGATTATCGTACACTTAATGCTGTGACAATAAAAAACCAGTACCCATTACCCCTCATTTCGGAGTTGTTGGATCGTCTCTCTACCGCCAAACTCTTTACGAAACTAGATCTAAGGGGGGCCTACAATCTGGTGAGAGTGCGTGCGGGCGGCGAGTGGAAGACTGCCTTCAAGTGCAAATACGGCCTTTTTGAATACCTAGTAATGCCGTTTGGTCTATGTAACGCCCCCGCAACCTTCCAACACTTTGTCAATGACATCTTCCGAGACCTGTTGGATGTTTTTGTTGTGATATATCTGGATGATATATTAATATTCTCGGAAACGTTATCACAACATGAGAACCATGTCCGGACGGTGTTACTCCGTCTTCGGGAACATGGGTTATATGCAAAGGCTGAAAAATGCGTCTTTCATGTTTCCTCTGTGGAGTTTCTAGGATTCGTGATATCCTCTCAGGGTGTTCACATGCATGATGCAAAGATACGAGCAGTCCTTGATTGGCCTGCTCCGACTTCGCTTAAGGGTTTACAATCTTTCCTAGGATTTGCTAACTTTTATAGACGCTTTATTGCATCCTTTTCAGCCATTGTAGTCCCATTGACACGCCTTACCAGTCCTTCAGTTCCCTTTTGTTGGGACATTCAGGCTCAGGACGCCTTTCAGGCCTTGAAAGAGGCGTTCACTACGGCTCCGGTCTTGCTACATCCAAACCCCCTATTACCTTTCATCATCGAAGCTGATGCCTCTGCCCTTGCCCTTGGGGCGATCTTATCTCAGAAATGCCCCACGACTCGGCAACTACACCCAGTAGCCTTCTTTTCCAGGAAATTGACTTCTCCGGAGAAACATTATACTATAATGGAACGTGAGCTATTGGCTATTCGAGCTGCCTTTAAGGAGTGGAGACACCATCTACTGGGGGGTCGACACCCTGTCACGGTTTACACGGACCACCGTAACCTACAAGCTCTATCCACGGTGAAATGTACCAACTCTAGACAAATCAGATGGCATTTGTTTTTTGCACAATTCAATTTCACGGTTTCTTATCGACCGGGCCCCTTGCATGGCAAGGCCGATGCACTTTCTCGTATCGGAGTTGATATCCCCTTCGAGGAGACAGTCCTTCCTGTTTTGCCACACAACACGGTTATGTGTGTCTGTGCTGCAACCGGTTCCTTATTAGAACGGATCCGTCACTGGGCTGCTGACCATGGGGAGGTACTTCAAGGGCTAAAAGCACAATTGATATCGGGATTACCTTACGTACAGGAACGTCTATATATCCCTGATGCTCGGACCCGCTTACAGGCCCTAAACTGGTCCCATGATACACGCCTGGCAGCCCATCCAGGACAAACTAAGACAGCTGATCTACTCCTCCGGTGGTGTTGGTGGCCCAATATGAAACGGGATGTGGCAGACTATGTATCTAAATGTGCCGTCTGTACACAATGCAAAACGGTGCCTGGAAAACCGGTGGGGCTTCTCCAGAAAATGCCCATCCCATCACGCCCATGGCACACTGTGTCACTTGATTTTGTGGTAGAGCTACCACCAGTCCAGGGGTTTACCACTATCTTGGTGGTGGTAGATGCCTTCACCAAGATGGCACGCTTTGTCCCCTGCAATGGTGTTCCTTCTGCTCCTACATTGGCCAAGTTGTTCTTCGAACAGGTGGTTCGCCTATTCGGCCTCCCTCTGATCCTTATCTCAGATCGTGGATCCCAATTCACCTCGCGTTTCTGGCTAGCTCTCACTCGATTTCTTGGCATTGACGTTCGTCTATCCTCAGCATACCATCCTCAGACGGACGGGCAAACAGAACGTCTCAATGCCACAATGGAGCAGTATCTCCGATGTTTGTGTTTACAATATCAGTCGGACTGGCTGTCTGTATTGGGGGCTGCGGAATTCGCTTACAACAATGCCTGCCATGCATCGGCTGGTTGTTCACCCTTCTATGCCATGTATGGTTTACATCCTCGAGTTCTACCATCCACCCTTCCTTCGGTGGCACGAGTACCCGCAGCTCAGGCAACAGCCCAGTCCTTACGATCTATCCGTGCCGCTGTGCTTCAGCATCTACACCAAGCACAAGATCGCACGAAACGGAATGCTGATAGGCATCGCAGGACAGCCCCGGAGTATCACCTGGGGGACAAGGTCTGGCTATCCACTGTGCACCTTCGCATACCAGGAAAACGTAAGCTGAATCCCCGCTACGTGGGTCCCTATACCATCACGCGATGCATCAACGCCGTGGCCTATCGTTTAGGCATACCCTCGGCTTGGAAGATCCACCCCGTGTTCCACGTCTCCCTATTACGGCCTTATGTTGCCGGTACGCGTTTGGGTGATCGTCCCGCTCCCGTTGCGATTCAGGGGGAAGAGGAATATGAGGTTCAGGCCATATTGGATACTCGAGTAATCCGGGGCACCCGGCATTATCTAGTAGACTGGAAAGGCTATGGCCCCGAAGATCGTACCTGGGAACCTGCCTCAAATCTTCACGCTCCGCGTCTTTTGCGGGCGTTTCTCCGGTCTAATGGTTCGAGACCCGGGGGAGGCCCATCTTTGAGGAGGGGTACTGTCACGTCCCCCGGTTTCTTAGGGTATTCTTATGCCCAGGGGAGAAGCCCGTGGCGTTTAACTTGGCGTTTGCGGCAACGCCGACGCCACCGCCGGTAATCAACTACATCTCCCAAGAGGACGATGCCCGCCAGGAACCTTTGGAACGCTTTCTACTTCTTTTTACGTGCGTTCCACGCCTCGATTGCATTTCACTTCCTATAATTGGCCACGCCCCCAACAAGCCGGTGCTCCTAAACCATTGCGTTACGCGAGCTACGCTCTTGGATTAAGTTCCTTCTCCCCTTTTTCCTTGCCTTTCTGGTTCCTGAAATTCTATGCTTACCTTGGACTTTGGACCTTTGTTATCGTCTCCTTGGTTCTGCCTTAGACCTTCGTTTGATCAACTCCCCTGCTCGACCACGGAATACACCTCGGACTGATTTTGGATTCTGCTTCTCATCTCTGGTTTCCGGCCCCCTTCAACCCCGTAGTCTTCAAATCACTCCTGGCCACCCGCTCCCCGAGTGGAGAACCTCACTTCTTGGTTATTGTTGGGACGCTTTGCTGTGCTCATCATTTGTGGGATTTTTTGGGACGCTTTGCTGTGCTCATCATTTACTCCGCCCCCTTGGATCTTGAGACACTTGGCTTCACTCCTTGGATAGTGGGACGCTCTGCTGTTTTCTTTGCCTATTTGCTCTTGGAACATTTGATTTTGTTTTCACTCATTGGAATGGGGGACACTCTACTGTTGACATCACCAATCCATCATTGAGGGAAGTCTATGGTCCCCCTTCATTCTAGCCCTGACCTTCACGCACTCCCATTCTTGTGTATTGTCACAAGTAGGTGTTCCGCTGAAGGAAAAGAATACACAGGTAAGCTTGTGGGGCTCGGAGGGGGTAGAGGGACTGGAATTGTCAACAAACGGTATGTAATATTTGCTTTGTTTGTTTTCTTCCCTCTAGCTCCGCTGTGCGTTCTGCCTTTTTGCCTGAGCCCTTGGCCTGACAGGTGTTTCTTTTCCCTGCAAGCTGTGCTCTCAGGAAGGAATTCTGGATTACTTTAGCGGCATCTAACCCAAGTGATTCCTCAGACTCATCGTGGAACCCTCGAACCGCGACAATAGGACACAAAAGTGCTGGAAGTTTTCCTATGGGAAACGGCTTTATAAGTGTACCGAGGGTTCCCAGTCTGTCGACGGGGAATATTCTAAGCATGTGAATCCATGAAAGATCCAATGCTGGAGAAGTATATTTCCCATCTGTGAAACGTACAGTGAGCAAAAAGTGTGTGCTGCAAACTCTCCTCTCAGAACAGGTTATCAAGCCATGTTCTTTCTGGAGAGAAGTGCTGCTACCTTTTTTTAAAAAATATTTGCAAGGAACTTGGGTTAGTCACCCTAAATTACCTGGGGGCAACCAGACGTGGACTCCCTGCTCACTGTGCTCAGAGAGGCGGAGCTTCACCTCACTGATGAGGCCCAACAAGCCTGAAACACGTGTATGGGGTTTGCTGTTGGTACTCTTGTTCAGAGAGGAATTGCCATAGCATTTCGGTACTGTACTGCCCATGTGGGTGGGACAGAGACTGATGTGCAAATGGATATTTCCCATCTGTGAAAGATACAGTGAGCAAAAAGCGTGTGGTGAAAACTCTCCTCTCATGCCATGTTCTTTCTGGAGAGGAGCGCCTGCTACCTTTTTTTTTTAAATACTCCCCCAGCTGTGGTGATAAAAGCAACAGCAGCCGGGTAATGTAGATAGTGTGGTCGCTGAAACACTGTGTTTTCTGGTGAAGGTGGAGATAAGATAAAATAAACGAAAGGCACGTGTGTAGAGTGGTCTCTAAGGCAATATCTCGGAGACAGAGCGTAGAAATTAATAACCTAATGTATGGTGCGTCTATCGCTGAAAAGCTACATCTTTTTGTTATAACACTCTGCCTCGGAGTATAGCTCGCAAATACGACGTAGAAATTCTATGTTTGTGCGGTGAAGTCTCTATATCGCATTGACAAGTGCAGGCCTAACCAGGCCTGCATAGGTCAGTTTGTTCATATGTTAGTTTGTTATACAAAGCCAAGCGCTTGTATAAATATATTAGACACTGAGACTGTGTTGACCTATGTGTGGCGAATGGCGTGCTGCATTTAACAAAGTGTATCCAGCATCAAAGGCATGTAGCGTAAATGTAAAATGGACTTAAAAACAAGTTGGATGACAAAGTGGGAACACTATATTTGCAGGGCGCTTACCTGCAGCATCACAGGGAGGGATCGGATCCGACCGTCTGTACGACGCATGGCCCAATCCCTCACTATGTATATGATCACCACGGCACCGGCGTCCGTGCGCGTCGGTCCCCCGTGGAAACAACACCATCTTGGTGTGGGACTCAGCGATGCCGCTGGGAATGTCCTCTGGATGTTACACATCATTATAGTGAAAGAAAGAATCACAAGGAATTCGAAATTAAGAAATGAGTGGATTAAGTAGTTAATTAATAAATGAATAACTAATTTGTAAATATACATGAATATACCTGAATCATGCAGGATGTAGGGCTAGGTTGCAGAACAAATCTGCAGGGTGCTCCACTACTGCAGCGGGTCAAAAACTAGTATTGAGAGCGGGTGGCATGTTGAAAGAGTAAGGTGGCGTGTTTATTGAAAAGCCCAAGAGCCGCTAGAAAACCTGTATCCGAACTGGACCTTGTGAGGGACCTACGGGTACTTTAGAATGGCTGTGGGCACCCTTCTGCTATGGGTCGATGTGGAAGTGACACACTGGAGCCGTGATAGATGCTTAAACAATATCTTTATTACCCCAACTTGGGTTCAGATGTATTGGTTTACAATGTCTCTGACAGTTTCCTCACTGCCAATTATCTCTTGTGGGTAGACTAGAGAAAGTTTCTGGACTGCCTCTTACCTCTGGATAGGCCCACCATTCCCTTCTGCCTTCTCCTTCCTCGCCAACGTTCTGCAAGGAAAACGACAACAAAGCCTGGTGAGTTCACAGGCTTTTATGTGGCTGTCAATCTTACTTACCCACCAATCGTCTTTCTTTCTGTCTTCCATTGCCTGCTTAACTGGAGTGCTGCCTTCCTTAAAGGCTGCTGTTAAGTCCCACCCCTTTAGTTCACTCCGGTAGTCCCAGCAGGCGTTCAGCTTCCCCGGGCAGGCTCGCTCCTGTTGTCTCCCAGCTTGTTTGCCGTAAGGGGATGCTCCGCCCCCGTGACCGCCCACTCTGACGCAGCTTCTGCCCTTCATACCGGAGAATTTGCAGTGTTGTCGGAGCTCCGTGGGTGTTCGGGACGCCTGGGTCTCAAAGCTGCTGCATGGCGCATCGGCAACAGGTCGCGGTAAGTAGGGCTTCGGGTTGTGGCAGAGTGGTTGTCCAAACGTTACTTCCCGTAGCGCGATTGGGTACGGGTCTGTGAGAAACCCCGTTTCAAGCACTACTGGCTTCACCTGCATCTGTCCCCACCCGTAGCACTCTTCGTGTGTCGGGTCCTCGTTCTTTGACCCATGTCATCCTCAAGGAGGAGGCAGGATTCCCATACCCAGTGCCTGCGTCCCGGGTCCCACCTTACACATCCCCACCACAGCCCCAGGCCACTAAGGCAAGGGAGAGCATCTGGACAAGTAGTCGGCCACCAGCTGGAAGCCAGCCGGCCTATGCAAGGTAAGGAAATCAAAGGGCTGCAGGGACAGGAACCAACGGAGGACCCTCTGGTTGGTGTCTTTATGCTTGGCGAGCCACTGCAATGGAGCATGGTCTGTATAAAAAGTGAAGCAGCGACCCAATAGATAATATTTAAGGGAAACCACAGCCAACTTGATCGCCAAGCATTTCTTCTCAACAGTGGAGTAAGAGGACTTGCGAGGAACCAGCTTCCTGCTAATAAAACAAACCGGTTGGAGGTTTCTGTCCTGCTCCTGCGAGAGAACGGCCCCCAGCCCTTGGTCCGAGGCATCTGTTTGTAAAAGAAATAAATTATGGAAGTTCAGGCATATCAGGACGGGGTCAGAAGTGATTCTTTGTTTCAGCATCTCGATAGCCTCCAGGGCCTTCTTATTGCTGGACAGGTCCGGAGATCTGTTGTTCTTCAGTGCATCCGTCAAGGGTGCTGCTATTGTCGAGAAGTCAGGTATGAACCTCTGATAGTAGCCAATGAATCCCAAGAAAGCCCTGATCTGTCTTTTGGTGGAGGGTGTTGGGATTTTGTGGATGGCCTCGATTTTAGAAACTTGTGGTCAGATTACCCCTCCCCCAACCAGATGTCCTAGATATTTGGTCTCCTGTGCTCCCATTACGGTCTTCCTGGGGTTTATGTGTAGACCCGCTTCACGCAAAGCCGACACTACCAGTTCTAAATGCTGCAGGTCTTCCTGCCATGATCTGCTGTATACAACTACATTGTCTAGATATGCTGCTGCATACCTGTCATGAGGTTGCAGTATCACATCCATTAATCTTTGGAATGTCGCAAGTGCCCCATGCAACCCAAATGGTAACACCTTAAACTGGTATAACCCTTTTGGGGTGGCGAATGCGGTCTTCTTCCAGTCCTGGCTTCGTAGGGGGATCTGCCAATACCCCTTAGTTAGGTCTAGCGTACTTAAGAAGTGTGCAGATCCAAGCCTTTCCAGTAACTCATCCATCATGGGCATGGGGTAAGCTTCATACTGTGATACTGAATTCAATTGTCGGTAATCCATGCAAAAACGTACTGAGCCCTCTGGTTTTGGGACCAGTACTATAGGTGAACACCATAAACTGGTTGAGGGTTCAATGATGTTCATGCGCAACATCTCTTCTACTTTAGCCTTGATTGTTTGTCGCCTGGCTTCTGGGATCATATAAGGTCTTATTCTGATGGTCTGTCCTGGTGTTGTCTCAATGGCGTGTTCAATTAGGTTAGTCCTCCCAGGTAGAGAAGAAAATATTTCCTCGTGTGCGGCTTACCTAGTCATCAATTCTGACTTCATGTCAGGCGATAATGCTGCTCCCCACTGTACATCTTCCAAATGGTCTTGTTTTCTAGGTATGGGTTGCTCAGGATTTTCAAGCTCTCCTGTGTCCATACTTGCCACTGAGAGTGGTTTCGTCCATTCTTTTAACAGGCTTACGTGATAAACTATGTCTGTTGGTGTTCGGTCATGTTGATATACTCGATATGTCACTGGTCCAACAACGTCCTTGATTTCATATGGGCCGCTCCACCTGGTTAGGAATTTGTTCTGGCTTGTAGGGAGGAGTACCAGTACTTGGTCACCTGGTTTAAAAGTTCTCATCCGGCTTTCCTTATTGTAGGTTTTTTCCTGAGTCAATTGGGCTTGTCCGAGGTTTTCTTCTGCCATAGTGCATAGGGTGTTTAGGTGCGCCTTAAGTTCCTCAACGTATTCGGTTAAGGACACTTTTTCAGATGTTTCCCATTCTTCCTTTACTAGATTGAGGAGAGTCCGGGGCTGTCTTCCGAACAGAAGCTCAAGCAGGGAAAACCCTTTTGAAGACTGCAGCATATCTCTTAACATCATTAATACTAGGTACTATTCTGTTCCAATTCTTTCCCTCTGGACCGGTTAATCTCCTTATTATTTTCTTTGTTGTTTTATTATACCTCTCAACGAAGCCATCTGTTTGGGATGGTAAACCGTTGTCCTCAGTTGTTTGATCTCTAAGCTTTCACATACTTGACGTAGTACAGTGGACATAAAGTTAGTGTCTTGATCAGTGATTACCTCGGAGGAAAAATCTACTTGTGCGAAGAATGGTATAAGTTGGCCGCAAAGCTGTCGTGCTGATACTCCTTTAGGGGGAATGCCTCTGGGTATCGTGTTGCATAATCAACGATAACCAATAGGTATTTATGTCCTCTTGATGCCGGTTCCAGGGGACCTACTACGTCCATACCAATCCTCTGGAATGGTACAGATACCAGTGGCATATGCTGTAAGGGGGCCTTAGCAGGTATGGTTCCGCTGACATGTAGCACACCCCTTGCAGAACCGAGCCACTTCCCCATAAATCCCTGGCCAATAGAACCTCTTTAGAATATTCTGCTGCGTTTTCAGCGATGCCATGTGACCGCGCAAGGGTGGTTGTGTGTCAGCTGTATAATTACCATTCTATGGGATCTGGGTAATACCAACTGTTCCCTTATTATCTCGTCTTCAGTTTTGTATTTTCTGTACAACAACCCCTTTCGAAAGAGGAACCCTGGTCCCTTGGACGTGTCCAGGCCCCCTTCCTGGCTAGCCCTTTCTCGTGCTATCCGTAGGGTGGGGTTTGTGAGGGTTTCCCCCCTAATCGAATCCTTGTGGTCATTGGGGTTCCAATCGATTGAGCTGGTCATGTAGTTGGCTGGCAGGGGGTTAACCGATTCCTTCTTTTGAGTCCCTGGGGTTTCTCTTGGCCTGGTTGGTCATTCCCTATGGGTTTCTAACTTGGAAGGGGTTTCCTCCTTCACTGCTAATGTTCTCGTTTTGTTGAAATGGGGCAGGTCTGTACCTATGACTACTGGATTGGGCAGCAAGGGTAGGACAGCAGCCTTCAAGGAAGTCACCTCCTGACCTACCTCTACCTGTATTTCCTTAATTGGATACATTTTTATAACCCCATGTATACATTTAATCGGTACCACTACATTAGGCAAATTAGGTGAATTACTCACGGTTGGGGCGATGGCGGTCTGTTTGCTGCCACTGTCCAGTAGTGCTCGTGTTGGTCTCCCATCAACCCTTATGTCCACGATATAGGGACCAGGGATCAATTTTTCTGGGTATGTTTTCATATATCCTATTTCCATGGGTTCGCCCGTTCTTCTCTTGGGGCAGAATCTCGCTATGTGGCCCCACTCGCTGCAATTGAAACATTGAGGCTGTCAGTAACCCGCAGAAGGAGGTTTTTCATCAGGGTGGAGTCTCTTCTCTTCTAATTTCTTGGGTTGTTCTTCCTCACGTCTCCATCTTGGGTACAGGGCTCTTGCCGCCCCTTGGAGTCTCGCCACTGGGTAAGGGTATCCTCGACGTAGCTCAGGTTGTAGGAATCCTGTTGATGCCGGCCTTCTGGTATGCAGAAGCTATGTCCACTGCTTCTGCTAGGGTGGGCCGATGGTGTTGCCTCACCCACCTTTGCATCAGTCCCGGTAGTGCCTCCACAAACTGTTCTAACGTGGCTTTGTCCAGTAATTCCTGGTTAGTGGGATTGGGTGCCTGTAGCCATTTTTCCAATAGGTCCTTGATGCAATGATACAGTTGATGTGGACTCTCCCTGCTCTTCAATTTGGTGTCACGTAACTGTATTCTGTAGGCTTCATCATCTAACCCCAACCGGTCAAGCACCAAAGCTTTGATCTCACCATAAGAGGTGTTTCCGTTAGGGTTCACAGCCTGGTATGCTCCCTGCATTATTCCAGACAATAAGGGTGCTATGTATTGTCCCCATCGTTCAGGAGGCCATTGGGCATTCCTAGCTGTCCTCTCAAACGTGGTGAAAAGAAATGCGGGGTCCTCTCCATCTTTACACTTTTGCAATAAGGCTGATGGTACCAGAGGCTGATTCCTAGAACTGGCGACTACGTCCGTAAGTCGCATGATATTTTCTGCGAGCTGTTGTTTGTAGGGTGCTTTGCAGTTGGATGGCTTGCTGAAAAGCTTGCCGGTCAGTAACAGCTTGTTGGGTCTGTAGCTGTATAAGCTGCTGCAGCTGCTGCTGCCCCTCTGACAAAGTCTTAATCAGATTCTCCGTTGCGCTGTCAAATCCCACCTTTGTCGCCACTTGGGGAAGTGAGACACTGGAGCCGTGGTAGATGCTTAAACAATATCTTTACTACCCCAACTTGGGTTCAGATGTATTGGTTCACAATGTCTCTGACAGTTTCCTCACAGCCAATTACCCCTTGTGCGTAGAATAGAGGAAGTTTCTTGACTGCCTCCTACTCCTTATCGGCCGGATAGGCCCGCCATTCCCTTCTGCCTTCGCCTTCCTCGCCAACGTTCTGCAAGGAAAACGACAATAAAGCCTGGTGAGTTTGCAGGCTTTTATGTGGCTGTCAATCTTTCTTCCCCACCAATCATCTTGCTTTCTGTCTAGCATGTCTTCCATTGGCTGCTTAACTGGAGTGCTGCCTTCCTTAAAGGCTGCTGTTAAGTCCCACCCCTTTGGTTCACTCCGGTAGTCCAAGGAGGCGTTCGGCTTCCCCGTGCAGGCTCACTCCTGTTGTCTCCCAGCTCGTTTGGCGTAAGGAGATGCTCCGGCCCCCTGACCGCCCGCTATGACGTGGTGTCTCCCCTTCATACCGGAGAGTTTGCAACATTGTCAGAGCTCCGTGGGTGTTCAGGACGCCTGGGACTCAGAGCTGCTGCATGGCGCATCGGCAACAGGTCGCGGCAGAGTGGTTGTGCGAACGTTACTTCCCGTAGTGCAATTGGGTACGGGTCTGTGAGAACCCCCCTTTCAAGCCATACTGGCTTCACCTGCATCTGTCCCCTGCATCTGTCCCCGTAGCACTCTTTGTGTGCCGGGTCCTCGTTCTTTGACCCGTTTCTCCCTCATGGGTACTGGCCAGGGACCCTCTTTTATGCCTTTCTCAACCCTAGCTAAGGGTAATATAAAGAGAGGACAGTTGGGAGCCCTCCGGGTGGGAGTCTGGCATGCAAAGAACTCCTTTCTAGTTCAAAACCCATACTGTAATTCTTAGGAATGCCCGTAGTACAGGTTATGTAGCTAAGTTACCACTTCCTCTTACTGTTCCCTGTGTGCCAACCAGGAACTAGCAGCGCGCTCTAGTCTCTGAGCGTGGCTGCCTTTATAAGCCACGCCCAGAGACCGGCCAGTGCTTCGCGTGTTCTCTGTTGCTGAATGCACATGCTTACCTCCGTTCGGATCCAGCATTCATTTCCGTGGCTTATCGCCTTGTGCACGCCAACGAAGCTGCTTCTAGGGAGAAGAGGGAAGAGAACAGAGAAAGCAGTGAGTATGCACTGTTTTTACCTCGCCGCCCGCGCTACCAGGGTTTAACTTGGTCACCTCAGACGTCGCCCCGTCAGAGCCGGAGCCGCTCACTTCCTTCATGTCAGCCCAAAGTCTCCCGACCTGCAAGGAGATACGAAAAGACATAAACTTTAATGGAAAACCATTCCTTTCGCTGGCATTAGAATTATAGTACAAGAACTTACCTGAACTGAACTTACCTGAATTGGACTCCAGTGAAGTAACTGGCACCTTGCACAGAACTTAAAATCCAAACCAGTGGAGTTAACTGGGCCCCGCCTCTGACCCGCAAAAGGATTTACAGTCAGACTCCAGTCAGCCCCCTGGCGGATGCAGGATGGAGAGCGCACCAACCCTATAGAGGAGGTGAGATATCCCCTAGTTAAGCAGGCTGCATTTAGGGAAGAGGGGTGTGAGGGGTGCGGTGTGATACTTACCTGGGACCCCATTAACTCCTCCTTCTTTTAACAGATCACCTTCCTCACAGTTGGCAAGAAGAAGGAAGGGAATCGAAGGTTCTCGTTGCTCCCGCAGAGACCCAGGTGAGCGTGACACCCATACCCAGTGCCTGTGTCCCGGGTCCCACCTTACAGTCGGCCACGCATAACGGATCAAAAGTAGAAAGTATATCTCTAAAGTAAGCAGAATCAGAGTAAGCAGGCAGTAGAGCCAAGTCGCAGAAAAATTCTGTGGGGTGCCCCACTCATGCTTAGGGTCTGTGATAAGTGTTGGACATGGCTGCGTGGCCATGTAGTATGGTAAGTTCATGTGTGTTGAGGTGACTGTAGGCAGTAGGCCGGCGAGCAAGCCCTACCACAGTCATATTCCAATTATCATATGGAGAATACCAAGGGAGAATACAAAAGGGTCAACCTGCTGCGCGGTGGCACACCTCTCCAAGTATTGCTTGCCCTGTATATGCGCCAGTACCAAAGAATGAAAACCCTGTCCCCATCGTGAGGATAAACTAGGGTGAAGGGAAATCTAGGATACTCTGCAGCCAATTTCAGTAGCACCGACTCATGGGTGCTCTCGGGTACTAGCCCGTTCAAAGTCTGTATACGCCCATTCTATTAGGAACTAATTGCATAGTTAGAAAGGCCACAACCATACAAAAGTAGGTAACAAAAGTAAGTAACAGGTCCTTGCCCCTCGTAGGAAGCTTCCTACACACAGTCTAATGTCACTGTCAATTGACTCTCAAACAGATGTTACATATTCCTACATATAGAAGCAGTGGAATGGTTATTGTTGAGATCTGACAACTGCCAGGGGGACAGACTCTTTGTGCTCACATTATTGAAACTCATTTTGAGAAATCATCTCTTCAAATTTCAAGAAAGGCACTTCTTACAACTATGTGGTACGATCATGGGTGCTGCATGGCACCATCCTATGCCAATACCGACATGTTTTGTTTGGAGAATTAACACATACTTTCTTCACCTAGATGGATGCGTCATCTATCCATCTTTGTACGCTACATTGACAATGTGTTTGGTATTTGGACAGGCCCGTTTGATGACTTGCAGGAATTCTTTGATATGATGAATGGGATGCACCAGAGAATTAAATTTACAACTCAAACGAGTCAATCGGTAATCAACTTCTTGGACGTTGAGATCCACAGCAAAGGCCACAATCTGGAGACCAGGATTTTCACAAAACCCACAGACAGGAATAGCATACTATTAGCCACTAGCTTTCACCGACAACAAACCATTGACAGTGTACCATTGAGCCAATTCCTCCGATACAGAAGGAACATCTCTGAGACCAGCGAGGATGAGCGTCAATCAATGTCACTGCAGAAGAAATTCAGAGAGAGAGAGACCTACAGCCCTACACTCATCTCGAGCATCGCAAAGAAAGTAGAAACAATTGACAAAGAAACACTAACGCCCAAGCCTCCCAAGAGGGGTGAGCCTCTTGTCTGTGTGACCACACATTCCACCAAGAGTCATAAAATCAAAAAGATAATACAAGGGAATTGGCCTATGCGCCAAATGGACCCCCAATTACGCTATTGTTTCAAAAACCACCTACCTTTGCCTAAAAGAACAGTAAGGCTTTAGGCAACAGCTTAGTGAGAGCAGAGATTCCAACTACATCCACATGGAAGATTCAAGCTAAGGGGACATTACCATGCCAAAATTGTCAGCACTGTGGGAATATACAATTAGGGAACACCATCACACATTCAAACTCAGGCAAGCCTATCTGGCTCAAACCTCAAACACTCATGTACCTGCAACTCTTCCAATGCAATCTCTGCACTGATGCCCATGTGAGTACTATTATGTAGGAATGACAATGAGGAAGGCCAAAACGAGGTGGACCGAGCACAAGTCAAATATCTGCACTATAAATTTGAAATCGCCTGTGGCCTTGCATTTTGTTGAGGTTAGACATACAGTTGCCCAATTGAAATTCATGATCCTGGAACAGATTAAACTAGGCAACAGAGGGGGGACATACACAAACGATTGTTACAAAGGGAGCCCCTATTGATTGGCCTTCTTGATTCACTCACCCCGAGGGGCATGAATTGTGACTTCGACTTAAAGTGCTTTGTATAATCCTTGTATGGCCAAGTAATAGGGACTTGGAAATATGTAACATCTGTTTCAGAGTCAATGGACAGTGACATTAGACTGCGAGTAGGAAGCTTCCTACGAGGGGCAAGGACATGTTACTTACTTTTCTAACCTACTTTTGTTACCTACAATTGTATGGTTGTGGCCTTTCTAACTATGGAATTAGTTCATGGGCGTATACAGACTGTGAGCGGGGTGGTACCCAAGAGTACCCATGAGTCGATGCTACTGAAGCTGGCTGCAGAGTATCCTAGATTTCCCTTCACCCTAGTGTCCCCTCACGATGGGGACAGAGTTTTCATTCTTTGGTACTGACCCATACACAGAGCATGCAATACTCGGAGGGCTGTGCCACAGCGCAGCAGGTTGACCCTTTTGTATTCTCCCTTGGTAATCTCCACATGATATTTGGCATATGACTGTGGTAGGGCCCGCTCGCCGGCCCACTGCCTACAGTCACCTCAACACACATGAACTTACCATACTACGTAGCCATGCAACCATGTCCAACACTTGTCACTGACCCCAAACAGGAGTGGGGCACCCCGCAGAATTTTTCTGCGACTTGGCCCTACTGCCTGCTTACTCTGATTCTGCTTACTTCAGAGATATACTTTCTACTTTTGATCCGTTATGGGTCGCCGACCCATAGCAGACTGGTCCACACACTAATTCTTAAGTACCTGTAGGTCCCGTATAGGGCCCAGTTTGGGAACGTGGTATCTAGCCGCTCTTGGACTTTTCAATAAACATGCCACCTTACTCTTTCAACACGCCTCACGCTCTCAATACTAGTTATCGACCCGCTGCAGAAGTGGGGCACCCTGCAGATTTGTTCTGCAACCTGGCCGTACGTCCTGCATACTTCAGGTATAGGCATGTGTATTTACTAATTATTTATTAATTAATTAATTAACTACTTAATCCACTCGTTTATTAATTGCAAATTCCTTGTGATTCTTTCTTTCACTATACTGACGTGTAATATCCAGAGGACACTCCCAGCGACATCGCTGAGTCCCACACTAAGATGGTGTTGTTTCGACATGGCACCGATGCGCACGTGCGCACGTGCCATGGTGATCATATACACAGTGAGGGATCGGGCTGCGCATGGTACAGATGGTCGACTCCGACCCCTCACTGTGTTACTGCAGGTAAGCGCTCTGCAAATATAGTGTTCCCACTTTGTCATCCAACTTGCTTTTATGTCCATTTTACATTTATGTTGCATGCCTTTGATGCCCGACAGGGGCGTTGCTAGGGGGGGCTAAGAGGGCTATAGCCCCTGATCTTTTGGTTGTAGCCCAGGATAGAATCTCAGGAGCTACAGCTAAAAGACTAGCTAGCCCCCAGTCCCAACAGTTCCGACATCAGCGTAGTCCTGGGTCTTATCCAGACCTAGCAACTCCCCTGATGCCATCACACTTTGTTAAATACAGTACGCGATTCGCCACACATAGGCAACACAGTCTCAGTGACTAGTATATTTATACAAGCACTGGGCTACGTATAACACACTAACATATGAACAAACTGACCTATGCATGCCTGGTTATGCCTGCACTTGTCAATGTGATATAGAGACTTGACCGCACGCACATAGAATTTCTACGTCGTATTTGCGAGCTACACTACGAGGGAGAGTGTAAGAACAAACAGATGTAGCTTTTCAGGGATAGACGCACCATACATTTGGTTATGAATTTCCACGCTCTGTCTCCGAGATATTGCCTTAGAGATCACTCTACACACGGGCCTTCCATTTATTTTATCTTATCTCCATCTTCACCAGAAAACACAGTGTTTCAGCGACTGTACTATCTACATTACCCAGGTGCTGTTGCTTCTATCACCACAGCCAGGTGAGTATCCTGCCCTCAAAGGGTATTTTATACACTATCACGTAAACACTATCATTGTATTGAGATTTACATAGTGATACATCTTTTCAAACAGGTAGGACTTTCCATTGTCTTCAACCAACTGTGCTTGAAGGTTAGTGCCACTGGTTATTTATTTATGTATGCACATCTCAGCTCTATTTAACAGAAGTGTATGGACCTAGTAGATCTACTTGTTGCCCTTTAGGTGACCACAAACACAGAAAGCTACATTATGGATTGCTATGGAACTATAAGCTCCCCAGCCCTGAGGATGGATTTCTAATAATCCGAAATGCGTCAGCAATTTTATATATAAGAGGAGCCTATTGGACATTCTTTTGAGTTAATGGCAATATGCCACTATACAAACTTGTATGATTGATGTTACGAGTTTGACTCGACAAATGTTTTTGTTTTGAATTTGTTTTGAATTGGTTTGTGCTGTGCACATTGAATATAAATGTACAGAAGTGTTTTGATTTATATTATCATTATTCAACTTTGATCATAAAAAATACTTTTTTGACTTAAGGAAGACTGATCATGCGAATCTTTGGGTTCTTCAGTTGTCTGAATATTATTATTGAATGTCATTTGGTGAAATGTTTTTGATCTAATCATTGCTATCTAACTAGGATTTGCTGAATCACTTACTTAACTGGTCTATGAGGTGATACCCAGTGAGGGTGTTCACTCTTCTAGACCTCAAACTTCTCTGGGACCACATGTCCTCTGAGGAGTGCACAATAGGGTTACCGATTGGCAACAACCGGTTGTGTTTTGCAGAAAAACATAAGTCGTAGGCCAAATGCAGCACATTTTTTCCATGTGGGTCAGCTGCGGACAACAATGGTACACCGCAAAGGCAGTCACTTGTATTTGTGTTCCAGAGACCTATAATGGGTGCTCTTGGGCATGGTACAATGGGAAAGGGCTCTTTTTGTCCCTTGGGGTCTAGGGATTGCCAAAGACTTAGTGCATGTTCGCGGGTATGCCCCGGTAGCATCGTGCGGTCTCTCTGCTGGCTGCGTATGAACGCAGCTTCCTTCTGTATGTCTCTCTCTCTCAACCCTGGAGCTTGCCTGTGACATAGGAACGCATACGTGCTGCAGCTTCCCTTTCTCTTTGTGGGTCTGTGTAGCAGATCACTGCTGCGGTTGGGTGATGATAGCATTTCTGACTTGTTTTCAATGATGTAGGGAACTGGGATGGGATTCAGACTTGAATGCTTTTTCTTCGTTTAAGGCTGGCACGTTGTGACTCTACAAAAAACAGATAAACAATCGCAAGCCTCTTATATTTCAGGCATGTCTTGAGACAGAGGTATAATGCTAAGGAACATGCTGGATAAAGGGGATACAGGAATTGGGGGGTTCTCAGCTGCCACTGTCCACCTCAGTGGTAGGACTGGCTCTAAATTTCTCTGGTAGGCCCTGCATCGCTGGCTGAGATGAGTTCCCATCCCCTGCAATCTGGCCTTGTTACAATACGCAGTATTGATTCCGGCACTATGAAGATGCAGGATGCCATAGCATCCTCAAGCAAACCCAAGCAGGGAGCTCACTGTTAGGATGGATGAGCGCTACAAACGTTTAAATGCTTGTTACTCACTCGGGTGCATAAAAAACCACTTCTCGCTCCATTTGCAGGACTGCCCCTATAAACTGTAAGAGTTTGGAGGCAGTAAAAAATGATTTCTAAAGATTGATGGAGAAACCAAATTTGTGGATGAAGGTACATATCCACGCTAGGTTCTGTAGGGCAGCCTCTTCCAACGTGGCCCATAGAAGCAAGTCTTTGAGGTAGGTAAAGAAATGTACCATCCTCCTGTGCAGATTGGCAGCCATCTCTGCCATGACCTTCATGAATACTCTTGGGCTGCCGAGAGGCCAAATGCGAGCATTACAAACTGATAGTGAATGCATCCCACCATAAAACAAAGCTATTTTGATGTTGGGGTGGATAGGGGTGTGAAAATATGCGTCCCTCAAATACAGAGATATGAGCCAGTTGTACAACTCCAGAACCTGGAGGATCTGTGTCATGGTATCCATCTTGAAATGGTCCTCTAGGAGAAGCTTTTTGAAAAGTCTCAGATCTAGGATAGGTCTGCGCCCTGCATCCTTCTTGGGTATGAGGATGTGACGGGAGTACAAGCATTTCCTAACTTTCTCTACTGGAACAAGATCCATCGCCCCCTTCAGCAACAGCTGCCGATGGGATGCAACGAGGCACCAAACTCCCACCTTTTGGTTTACAAATATCACTTGCTCTGCCTGAGGTTTCAGTGAGTTAGTTGTGCCTGATGTTTTTGGGTAGATCCCTTGCCCTTGTTAGGGAAGTAATATGATTCAAATATAGTTCTTCAGGAAGAGTAAGCGTACATGGACATATGAGCAGGTAGCGCCAAAGAATTTGCTGTCAGGTAGAAGTCTGAGTTTTTCTATGCTTTCACTAGCCTAGGCCCTGTGTAAGTCAGACCCGTCAACGGGCATGTCCTATAGCAATGTCTGGACATCAACCGTAAAGTGTGCAGTTCTTAACCACAAGTGCCTTCTTATGACCGTAGAAGTCCCCATAGCTCTGCCCAAACAATTGCTGGTGTCATGCCTGTTTATGGTAAGTGTCTAGAAGTGTCATTGTATCAGCTACAAGATGTTTAATGGCTTCCTGCATAGCTTGGGAGAGGTGATTTTCGGTGATCTCTACTACTTCCCACAAGGTGTCAGAATATCTGGATAGTGTACAACGGACATTTAGAGCACAAAGACTCTGGCTGTAAGAACCAAAAATCCTCCTCACAGAGGTGTCTAATTTCTTAAAAGCTATTCTGGAAGCTCAGTCTAGATGTTTGATGAGGATATTCTGAGGGATAAGTGGGTATCATCCTCAGTGTAATACTCAAATGTTGAAAATAACTGCTAATCTTTGCACCTGAGACGTCCAGTCTGGAATTCTGTAAAGTGCATCAAAAGATGTGTCGAAGTCTGCAATTAAATGCCCTTTTGCATTGATTTTGAGCCATTGCAGTGGTTTTCGTCTGATTCTGCCACACTGAAGCTGACAGTCTCAGCACCACCAAAGGCTTTAGGACACGAGGCTATGATGTCTTTGTTTTACTCAGCGTCGATGACGAGCTGTCTCCATTTCCAACCCATCTGGGTGTGGGAGTGGGGCTTTTCACTTTTGCCACTGCTTTGATGAGCAGATGCATTGGTCGAAGCCGCTGTTTCTTTCTAGACTTATCTTTTTCATTGACTTTGCAAAGGCTTTCCATTCCTCCATGGTCCAGGAACAAATTAGAAATGGGGCAGGCGTACTCAGAGATGAAGTCGTAGTTCTTTCTTTCAATTTGGACCTGAGGTTATGGTGGGTTTTTTTCGGGAAGAGGAAGAATAATTCCTAGAGTACGAAGACTCACCCCTAGATGGTGAGTCATTTTTTTTCTGCCTCCTCTTTTCCCATCCTTCACATCAAACACATTGCCATTTTCTGCTCAAATTTCCAGTGCTACGTTGATGACACTCAACTCATTTTCCGGCTGCCCTCGGCCAACTCCTCCCCCTCTCTCATCTCTGACTGCCTAACTGCCATTCAAAATTGGTGTGCCGGCAATGATCTTTGTCTGAATGCCAGCAAGACGGAGATCCTCCTCATCGGCACACCATCTCCATCCTTTTCCCTCACTCTCTGGCCGGCCTCCCTTGGCCCTCCTCCTACCCCTACCTGTGAGGCTAAGAACCTTGGCGTCATCTTTGACTCCATTATTTACAAAGGAGACAGAGCTAGTTAATATAGATGCCACATGTACACAGAACTCATAATATTGGAGTATCTCAACAAGGACCCGTCATAATTAAAAATGATTAATATCAGATTTAATGAATCACAGATTTTTAAAAACAAATTAAATCATACGGTCCACAATATGTACATACATTTTGAAAATCTACACCACAAACAAAGGACATGGACAACAGTTACGTGACAAGCTTTCAATAGCTAGTTGCCAGTGTGTCAAGAGTAAACACACCGAACACCAAGCGGTACGTTTTATATACAGTTTTACGCACCCAAAGTTAATTAGGGTTAAATGTGTCAGCAAATTGGTCACTCTGGTAACAATCCAGAGTGTTGGCTCGACATGTTTCAGTTCCTAAACTAGGTATGGAACATTCATCAGGAGAAACATAAATAACAACGTAACCAAATAATTCTAATCAACAGACAAATATTAATATCAGAATATTTCTTGGCATCTGTGGGGTAAAAAACAAACAAACAAGGCAAGAGATGAGCTAACAAATAGCAAATGGAGTTGCCGGTTCTGACTATGAACAAAGGTATCACAAATAGAGGGGATAAATACCTCTAGTGATGCCTGTGGGTGCTCTCTACTGAGTGGTAGTAGGAAGTAGGAGTCCGGAATCCGGTCCAACCTAGGATAAACAAATATAGATATCCATAAGAGCGCCATGGGTAGCTCTCAAAAAGCCGGAGATGCGCCAAAACAAAGCGACTATCTGAGCCGAAGAACGGCAGAGGTGCCTTCCCTAGATAATTAGAGATAGAAATGGTGAAAGAGACCTAATGGTAAAAAACCTCTAAATAATCATATGGTCGCCATATGGGCAGCAAGTGCGGAGGGGAAGCCAAGTCCGCTCAAGGAAGAGGGGACAAGATGGCAAGAAGAAGTGTCACCCCAAAAAAAAGTAGTAATACTCGTCCTGTGTCACACAGTCTAAGCGCCGAAGCAACAAGGCCCCTATCGTAACGCTGTGCCTCCGTTCCGAGATACCCAAGTACGAGTGTAAATCAAAACCCAAGAGGGAGTAACAATAGAGATAACTCTGACGAGCCCGCTGTAACCGGCGGAACGTCTGTGAAGCCTGAGGCGTACCTGAGAGGTAGAGGTTCCCTTCGTGGAATAAAGGGGAAACATACAATGAATCCCTAGGAGAAATCAGCGTGTCAGCGCTAGTGCTGAAGAGACCGCGGCAAAGCTCCGTGTAAATCAGGTCTCAGGATAGGGCAGCGTATGATGCCTGGCCAATACTTAACAAATTACGGAGACACGGGCAGTCCTACGTCTATGTCAATGTGACACGACAGGCGTTAAAGGTGTAACGGCCCTGGCGGCCATATTGGAGTGGAGATAAAAAAATGGAATAGCGAACGTCCAACAGTGACAGCTGACCCCCTAAGTAGAGTTCATGAGTTAGAAAGACAAAAGAGCAAGTGACACCCGTGAGTGGAAGATAAAAAGTTATAAAGAACTATGAAGAAGTATGGGAGAAAGTACAGAATACTGTCTGTTTTGTCCTGCCCGTAGACATGGGGGTACCCTTGTAACAGTTCTTCACACTCTGTGTGTCTCCATCTTCCTAGAGTGGTCGGATGTGTCCTTAGGCTTTATCTATTCTGTACTTTCTCCCATACTTCTTCATAGTTCTTTATAACTTTTTATCTTCCACTCACGGGTGTCACTTGCTCTTTTGTCTTTCTAACTCATGAACTCTACTTAGGGGGTCAGCTGTCACTGTTGGACGTTCGCTATTCCATTTTTTTATCTCCACTCCAATATGGCCGCCAGGGCCGTTACACCTTTAACGCCTGTCGTGTCACATTGACATAGACGTAGGACTGCCCGTGTCTCCGTAATTTGTTAAGTATTGGCCAGGCATCATACGCTGCCCTATCCTGAGACCTGATTTACACGGAGCTTTGCCGCGGTCTCTTCAGCACTAGCGCTGACACGCTGATTTCTCCTAGGGATTCATTGTATGTTTCCCCTTTATTCCACGAAGGGAACCTCTACCTCTCAGGTACGCCTCAGGCTTCACAGACGTTCCGCCGGTTACAGCGGGCTCGTCAGAGTTATCTCTATTGTTACTCCCTCTTGGGTTTTGATTTACACTCGTACTTGGGTATCTCGGAACGGAGGCACAGCGTTACGATAGGGGCCTTGTTGCTTCGGCGCTTAGACTGTGTGACACAGGACGAGTATTACTACTTTTTTTTGGGGTGACACTTCTTCTTGCCATCTTGTCCCCTCTTCCTTGAGCGGACTTGGCTTCCCCTCCGCACTTGCTGCCCATATGGCGACCATATGATTATTTAGAGGTTTTTTACCATTAGGTCTCTTTCACCATTTCTATCTCTAATTATCTAGGGAAGGCACCTCTGCCGTTCTTCGGCTCAGATAGTCGCTTTGTTTTGGCGCATCTCCGGCTTTTTGAGAGCTACCCATGGCGCTCTTATGGATATCTATATTTGTTTATCCTAGGTTGGACCGGATTCCGGACTCCTACTTCCTACTACCACTCAGTAGAGAGCACCCACAGGCATCACTAGAGGTATTTATCCCCTCTATTTGTGATACCTTTGTTCATAGTCAGAACCGGCAACTCCATTTGCTATTTGTTAGCTCATCTCTTGCCTTGTTTGTTTGTTTTTTACCCCACAGATGCCAAGAAATATTCTGATATTAATATTTGTCTGTTGATTAGAATTATTTGGTTACGTTGTTATTTATGTTTCTCCTGATGAATGTTCCATACCTAGTTTAGGAACTGAAACATGTCGAGCCAACACTCTGGATTGTTACCAGAGTGACCAATTTGCTGACACATTTAACCCTAATTAACTTTGGGTGCGTAAAACTGTATATAAAACGTACCGCTTGGTGTTCGGTGTGTTTACTCTTGACACACTGGCAACTAGCTATTGAAAGCTTGTCACGTAACTGTTGTCCATGTCCTTTGTTTGTGGTGTAGATTTTCAAAATGTATGTACATATTGTGGACCGTATGATTTAATTTGTTTTTAAAAATCTGTGATTCATTAAATCTGATATTAATCATTTTTAATTATGACGGGTCCTTGTTGAGATACTCCAATATTATGAGTTCTGTGTACATGTGGCATCTATATTAACTAGCTCTGTCTCCTTTGTAAATAATGGATTACTGTCCTCCCGGACCTAGATAGAGTATACGTTGTTAACTCTCTATAGTCAACGGTATACCGGGCTTCCTCCCCATATAAGTTGTCATCTTTGACTCCACACTTTCTTTCTCGGCCCATATCTCTGATGTCTCTAAAAAGTCAAACTTCCGACTGCACCTCCTCAGAGGTATTCTGCCTTTCCTCTCCTTCCCCCAGAAGCTCATGGTATCCCAAGCTCTGGTTCTCTCTAGCTTGGACTATTGTAACAGCCTCTTTCTAAATCTACCTGCCTCTACTCTCCGCCCTCTACAACTTATCCAGAACAGGACTGCAAGACTTGTCCTTGGCCTCAAGCCCTGGGATCGTATCTCTCCAGCTTTGAAATCTCTCCATTGGCTCCCAGTGGATGCAAGGATTAAATTCAAAACCCTCTGCATTGTCCACAAGGCTTTCTGGGGCCTGGGTCCAAAATTCCTTCAGCTATCCCTCCGCAAATACCTCCCCTCTCGAGCTCTTTGCTCCTCTACCTCTAACTCCCTCAGGGTCAGTCGTTTTTCAAAGAAACAAGCTGGGGGTAGATCTCTCTCTTTGACTGGGGCCTCCCTCTGGAACAGCCTCCCTGCCACTCTAAAACTTGAGGAGAACCATCTCCGCTTCCGGAAGCACCTCAAAACCTTCCTCTTTGCTTCTGCCTTTGCTCCCATTCTCCCCTGCTGATCTGCTCTCTTGGCACTGTGCACCACCCTCTGTCCCCTGGGCCCAGGTACCTGCTCACCCTGCCACCTTCCTGCACTGCCTCCTGGCCACCCCTTGCACTGAGGACTGTACCTGTACCCATACAGCCCCCACCCCATTTTTCTTCTTTTTCTGCACTTATTCAGCCTTACCCAGTCTGCTGCCTTAAACACAGCACTTGCCACTTGCTGGCTGCAGTACCACAGTTTGCCTCAATTTTCTATTTATTTTATTTATCTGCGCTCCTCGGCTTCTGCACTTTCCACTCTCCCCTTCCATGCACTTTTTCCCTTTTCCCTTTCCCATGCACTTGCGCGTTCTCAATGTCACTGGGCCTAGTAAGATCGTTTTTATGTTGTGCTGTGTTCTCCCTTGTTCCCCTCCCTTGCCTAGTCGCGCTCTGAAACACTTATGTACGAGCGCGATACAAATAAAATATCATATTATATCATTCTTCAAAACCGTCTGAGGAACCGAATTCTGTGTTGTAGACTTTAATGGAAAATTCTTAGTTGAGGCTCATAAAAGATTCACCGTCCTCTCATGGACTGTTTCGGATACATCAAATGACAAGATCTGAACTCCCCCATACCAAGGTTTTTATTATGACAAAAAAGCAGGAGTGTGGATCAGTCAACAACACATGAGGAACAAGCTTTAAAGCATGATTGCAGCACTTTCAAGAAAAAAGATACAAAATAATTGAGTGATTGATCAAGCTGCTATGTGTGATTCTGGAAAAAAGTAACAGAGCTGAAATGGCACAGATGACTTCAAGTATATATGGAGATGACGTCGTTTCTGGCATGGGATGATGCCGAGGAGTGATGACGGAGCTAACTGAGCACCACTTGCTGGCTGTCAAAAACAAGTGTTTCTAGGCGCAACAAGACAAGCGAGGGAAGACAGAGGGAGGGCAAAACAAACAATCTCACTAGCCTTTGTGTCATTCGGATAGTGCAAGGGCGATTACGCAAAGTGCACGGGGTTAGGGGGAAGGAGAAGTGCAGCCAGGGCAGCGCAGCTCCAAGTGCAAGAAGGCTGAGGACTGTTGGGTTACAGTTAGAGTCCCTTAGCAAGCAACAATGGAAGCAGCAGAGGTGGAAGAGCGCAGCAGGAAGGGGGAAGTAAACAGAAGGCGGTACAGCAAAGGAGAAAACAGTGCAGCTGAGGAAAAAAGACCCAGAAGCAAAAGAAGGCACAGAATACACAGATGCGAGTACTCACGGACATTGAAACCAATGCAGAAAAGTTGCAACGCGAGGAGTGGGTGCGAGCTCAATAATAACTAATGAATGGTGCGGAAAGGGAGAAAAAGAATAGACTGGCCATCCACGCGGAGTGGACGTGATGGAACAATCTATGGCAGCCCCCTCCATCGGTCCCATACTCACCATCCAGGAGTATTCATGACAGTTGGAGATAGAAAGATGCAGGTTAAATGGGTTCCTTGTCTTTTTCTGGACACTGGCTGTTATGGGTTTTCTACTAATCCTTCCTTGAGTTCAAGGCAAGCGCTTCATTTGAATCATCAATGAAAATAGGACAACGATTAGGGACTCAGAAGACTTACAGGACAGGATGGCAAGTTATAGGGACTCTGAGGACCGCATGCGATGCAGCACCACCAGGCCCAGAAGTATTGGTTTAACTTTTGTTGTTGCTGATGTGGTAAAAAACATGAATGCATGCAGAATACACGCTTTTGTGCCATTAATAAAATCATGACACATTGCCAAACGGTGAATAATCAACCTTACGCATGATGTTTCTTCCTCTACTGACCTAGGTTTTTTGGGTGTAGCAACATCAAAGCCAGGGCATTCTAGTTTCGGTGGCTTTGGGTGTGGTCAACTGGACTCTTTCCAGTAGCTGGATGTACGCCTCTGGTCACTGTCACAACAAATTGTTAAAGACACTTGCTTTCTGTGGAGGTTAGGGAAGCTGCAGGCCCCTGGAGTACAAACAGCGCACTTGTAGAGGCAGTGGAAATGAAGTACACTTTATTCAACGGATGTGAAGCTCTAAATACTTGTGATTCCTTGCCGCCACCCCCGTTCAGCCATCCCTCCTGCCCCCTTAACACCTAAATAACGAACACTGTGTCTCCGATTCCATATCTGTCAAACACACCTCACTTTACCTCACACAGGCCCAAGACAACCTTGCTTACAAACAGCATTACTGCCCCCCCCCTCATCGCCAAACCCAGTAAAAATAACTCCTCAACCTGCTAAATAGCCCGCCAGGCACACTCGCCAGGCCCTACCCCTGAGCACCTCCACAAGACCTTCACCAGATTCCCCTAGCACCCCTAGGAGAAGGTCTGCAGACCCTCTCCCCCCACTCCCGATTGGGAAATCTATTTGGAGCCTCTTAAGTCCTCCCCCTATACATCACAGAAACCACCTCCATTATTCCAAGTCACCTTCACACAAGGGATTCCAATACAACCCCCCTGCACAAACTCTCATCCCTGAAAAGCACTACAACCACCTCTACCCACAGGTCTCACACCTTCACACACACACTGACAACCTATAATGCCACCTTCGCCTCTCCCTGTGCCAGAAATCCTCAGCCATCACCAAGAAATACCTCACCCTCAAACACATATCAGACTGACACCAAATCCCACTCTCCAAATCTAGCACATTACAAACACAAGCCATCCACCTGACCACCCCTAGCAGACTGCACGCCCTTCATTGCAGCTATCACCGCCTCAGCCTTCACCCTCTCCCACTTAATTATCCTCCCATCCTTCTCCATCATGTATCTGCTCCCTCCCAGCTCCCTTTCTGGATCCACACCTCCCTAACTCAAACAATCAACTAATCAGTGGCCAAAAGTTAATTCTGATCAATGCCAGATCCATCGCTAAAAATCGTCACAACATTTACAACCTTATCAACCTTATCTCATAGGAAGGACTTGATATCCACTTCATCACTGAAACCTGGTTCTCCCAAGACTTCCGGCCCATTGCACATGAATCTTTCCTTCCAAGCTACAATCATATTGTGCATGACAGGGCCAGCATGGCAGAGGCATTGCCATCCTCAAAAAACCCTTCCTCTCCATCTCGCACTCGGATGAACAAGCCTGCAACTCAGACTGCAAATCCGTCACCCCAAAGCACACTCACAGCTTGCTGCTCATATATAGACCCCCGGGATACAATAGAAGCCTTGCAGAATCCCTTAATGACCACTTAGCAGCCATAATGGTCTCTTACCGCCTCCTCACAATACTAGGGGACTTCAATATCTGGTTCGACACCCACATAACCCTATAACACGATTCCTTCTAAACAACCTGGAAACCCTGCATCTAACACTAACACAACTAGTTTCAAGTCTTAAACACTCTACAGATCACACCCTTGATGCAATTTTTAGCTCACAGACCTCCTCAATGCACTGCCACCCCACCCACTCATCTGGACTGACCATGCAGCCATCTTCCTCCGTCTTACCACTACAGGCCCTCCGTCCCCTCCGGCAGCCCCAGGAATAACAACCCATTCACACATGTGGAAGAAAGTCATAGTAACTCCTGACCTTGAAGTTTCCTACAGGCATCCCTGATCTCCACTCCCCTCAATCCCGTCAGACATCTATCCACCACTTTGATCTCTGGCTCTCTTAAGCACTTAGCGCCCTCGCCCCACTCAGATCCTACTCTAGTAGAAAAGGCCTCTCCCACAAATGCTGCACCTTTACCCTTAAAATTCTCAAATCTCAAAACCACATCCTAGAACGCAGATGGCATGCAGATCCTTCGCCGTCGAACAAATTAGCCTACACCTCCCAGCTCAAGGCCTACCGCACAGAAATACGCAAGGCCAAAACATTCTATTACTGGAATAGAATTGCTAGCATACCTAACCCCACAAGAGAACGCCACAAAAATATCTCTGAATTCTATTCACCAGCATGCACTGCCTCCACTCCAATCCACTCCCAAACCCTTTGCAACTGCCTCTCAGACGACTTCCACAACATAGCACTAGAAAGAAACAACACCATTGTCTCTAAAATAGTAGCACTCATCCCACCCTCCCCCTCAACCTCAATATGGACATCAGTACCCCCTCCCACCCTCCCGCTCTTCTCATTCTTCTTTCCACCTTGAATTTCTCAAGCTACTAACAAACAACCGTGCCGCAGTATCCCCTGGAGACCCCCTGCCGCCTGCTTTACTAAAACAAATCCTGACTTTCAGCTGCACCAGCGATTACGCAAGGTCCACCATCAACACAGCTCTCATTTACGGCACTTTTCCATCAGAATTCAAAACATCCTACATCAAGCCCTAGCTCAGAAAGGCCACACTCAAACCCCTAGTCCCGACCAATTACAGGCCAATCTCAAACAACCGATTTTTAGCTAAACTAGTCAACCGAGCTACACACACACAGCTTTACCAGTTCTCAGAATCCAACCAGATCCCTGACCTCGCCCAATCTGGCTTCTGGTCCCTACGAGAAAATGAATTGTGCATAGTTTCCATATGGGATGATCTTAAAAGACACTCAGATTCGGAAGGCTGCCCTAATCCTACTCGACCTCTCAGCAGCCCTCGACATCATTGACAGCCCCACCCTCGTGGACAAACTTAATTATCTTGGCATCAGGGACTTGGCCCTAAAGTGGATAGCCTGCTTCCCCTCCAACAGATCCCAAATAGTACACTTGCCTGCTTTCTCCTCAACTCCCTGCCCAGTCGGCAACAGAGTGCTGCAGGGTGCCTCTCTCTCTCTTCCCCCTACACTTGAACCTCTACCTGAGCCATCTTCCCGCACTCATTCGATCACATGTCCTAACCTGCTATAACTACGCAGACGACGTCCAAATCGTCTTCAAAATCTCAAAGGAACCCTTTGCCACCTCCCCCGATGTCGCAACATGCCTCTCAGAAATCAAGCACTGGATGACCGTCAACAACCTTGTACTCAACCCAGACAAAACTGACATCATGTGCTGCGGGATGACCTTCCTCTTTCCCTAATCCACCCTTTACCCACTTTCTCTAGGCCCACTGCTTACTACCTCCAACACACTAAAAAATCTTGGCTGCTCTATGGACGCGGTCCTGACCCTATCACATCACATCAACTCCATGCCAAAAAAACGCTACCTTCACATTCCCATTCTCCGCCGCCTTTTTTCCTACCTGACCTTCCCTCACAGAGTCTCCGCTATCATGTCTATCATCCTTCATGCGTAGACTATGCTAACACCCTATATCTGGGAACCACTGCATTACAGCTGAGAAAAATCCCACAGGTACAAAACATAACCGGAAGGCTCCTCCTAGCACTAGGCCGTAGAAAACATATCTCAGCCGCCCTCTGTGTCCTTCACTGGCTTCTGATCGGGTGAAGATCCACCTTCAAGGTAATGTGCATCACCCACCAAGCACTCCAAAACGCAGGACTGGAATACCTGCAGCATAAACTTACACGTTACATACCTAACAGAAACATCAGATCAGGTGCAGCACTGCTCATCATTCCAGTGACAAAATCAACAATATGGGGCTCCTCTTTCTCAGTCTATGCATTCACCACCGGAACTCAATCCTTCTAACCATCCATCACATAGAACATCACCTAATCTTCAGGAAGGCTCTCAAAACCTGTCTCTTCCATTCGCCTGACAAATTCAGCCCATATCCTGGATCAATTATTACTAAGGCCCTGGCGGAAATTCTGGGGCACCTGAGCAGTCGACAAGGGGGGTAATATCACCACCCCCTTTGAATGCATCCCGGTCAAGCCTTTATGATAAGCTCCTCAAGTTCTCTTCCAACCAGGTTTCAGTTTATCTTCAATGGAACGTCAACCACACAATCAAAATGAAACATAACCTTAGCTGCACAGGCACGGCCCACTCACCTGCATACTTCTCAATAAACACTATTCGATTACATACACTGAATGCACACCTCATCCAATATAATACATGTGAGACCCACGCAAAATTCAGACAAGTCCTTCACATAATCCAATCCTTCTGACGATCGCACTCCTCTGACAATTTGTCACAGCATCCATTCTCTCACCTGATAACTATGGGTTGCTGCAAGGGACCTAGCCACTGCCTACCCACCTTTGTGCTGGATAAAAATGCACACATGCATTTTAGAAATCCTTTCTTCACCTCTTACATTTGACTATGGTCTTCCAAAGGGCATTCAACCCACAGCACTTCGAGGCAGTAGGCGCTATACAGGTGATATATAACGTAATATAACATACAATACCGGCATCTGTGCCGCTCTGCTCAATTGCCTTTCCATGTACCTCTTTGAATGCGATAAGCATTATTCGTCATCTTCAGACCTATAGGTAATGCGCTAACATGCAGGGCAGGATGGGCGGGTGGGAGAGGGGAAGGTCTGACTTGGGAAGGGAAGAGGACAAAAATCATTAGACTTTCTTCAAGGAAATGTAGGACACACCATGTGATCTCATTTACTGGCTGGGAGGATATCTCAGGGCAATGTTTTTGTCTTGGAAACAAGACCACGCAGAACAACAAAGGTTTGAATCCCGGTCTCGTGCTTAGATATACGGCATTAAGTGCGTTCTAAAAGATTAATGACAGTGTTGTGCATCATTTGACATCTTGGCTGATTTTGGGTCATGTATGTTCCAACTGAATGAATCAGAGTAGATGAATGTTTAATGATCTGAAAGTTATTTGTGTTCAACTAATTCCACATGTGTTAATTCAGAATCTAACACCACTGATTGCATTTACTTTTGTAATTCTCACATGTATAAAGTCTGTATAACAAAGTACATATAAGGTGAAAATCAAACAGGAGAACTGCCAAATTTACCTCATTTGCATGGTGGAGTGCAAATGTGCAGGGCAAAAGGGACGTAAGTGTGTACGCTGCTTTTTTTCCCAGGATTTTTACACTCTGCTGTGCAAAGTGAGCAAACACTGCCTGGCATGCTCGCAGCATTTACTTTTAATTCTGTGCGCCGTTTGCCATTCTCGCATAGCAGGTGGTGTTCACAATTTCAATTAAACACTACCCGACATGCTTGCATGTCGGGCAGAGTTATTTTAATTGTAAACGCTGCATAAGGCGCAAAGATCCCATAGGGATCTCCAGCATTTGCACCGGCATAGAGCATTTGTATGGCATCAGAAAGGCAAGTAGTGCTTCGCCCCTCCGAAAAACGAATGAATACAAATTGTGAGTTACATTAAAGGAAGGCGTAAATGCCTTGCTTGCCTTCCATTAATGTTACACCCCCACAAAATATGAGCTCCACTGTGTTTTGAATAATAAAAGGAATGAGATATAACTTTTTCAAGTATTTTGAACGAATATGTATACTTTACCTTGCGGCATAGCATTAGTGCCATATCCCACGGACAGCATATGACTTAAAGTACGAAACAAGGAGCACATATACTGGTGGTCTACATACGTATCCTGTCGAAAAATTACAAAGACAGTTAAGAACATTTGTTATATCACATGAATATAAGCATTTGATAATATGCATTTCCACTATGCTACTTTTTTATAACACGTTACGTGCACACAGTCACTTTAGAGCTCAAAGAAAGAAGAAAGGAGGGGGCAATTGGCAGGGCAAGGGGGAGGGAGGCATAGGCACTGAGTAAATGGGGCAGAAAGGGCAGATGACCACGTACTGCTTGAACAATGGGGGCAAGTGTGACATTTTGCCCCGTGGTTATTCTGCATGTATTATTTTTATTTATTTATTTGTAAAGTGCACCGAGCCCTGCGGCATCTGGGCGTATTTCTTATGGATACAGTTACATGTGTTACGTAATTACAGACAATTATAAAGATACAGTAGGTAAATGTGTTACGCAATTATAGACAATTAAAATGGTACAACAGGTACATGGAAAGTGCAGGATAGAAGTACAGACAGAAAGGCATGAGGATACAGACATAGCTACGTCTCTTGTGTTAAGAGGCAAGTTTTTACATTTTTTCTGAATATGAAGAAGGAAGGTTCAGATCTTAATGTGAATGGTAAAGAGTTCAAGATTTTAGCTGCCAGTGCAGGGAAATTACTACCACCTGCTTTTTGGAGCTTGAACCTAGGGATCTTGAGGCAGTGTAATTGTGAAGGAAAAAACGACAACCTCTATTAAGACACCATGGTACAGATGTAAATGACATTGTGATATGATGGGATGATTATCTAGTTAGACATAATTTGACAGCATGGCTAAACTACTTTAACATGGTATTTTCTTTTTTTTAGTACACAACAATATGTAAGCTACTGACTGACTATCCAGTAGGCATCACATGGCGCTATGGATAGCACACCAACATATATTAGACTATTATATCACCTCACACAACAATATGATTTGGCACTTGCGTTCCTGGAATTCAAATATATCACATGACCACGATATTCCAGTCACACTGAAACCATTGCTGCACATGGGGCTTATTCGGTAATAATTTTGATTTTATCATCGTGACCATCGTTCAACAGATAAAATATTTGGGGAACATCATCTATCCATATTCAAACTGTTTATTAAAGATACACGACCATTTGAATACTGGGAACTACAATTCCCAGAATTCCATGGCATCACGTGACCGCGAGGATCGAGCCACGTGACGTTATATTTGTAACGTTGCTTAGCAAGAAGCTTACTCGGTGAAATCGTGTAGGAATGAGGGACACGCTCGTGGGCAGCGTATATTTATGAATCATTCACAGATAAGCCTGATAAAGCTAACTTACATCAGAGCACGTTTAGGACATGCTAGACTGTAATCCTAATGTGGAACTTTATTTGTAGAGACGGAATTTAGAATCCAACGCGAAAACAGCCAGTGCAATTTTTGAAAACACAGGCAACAACTGAAGGGCGAGTTTTCTCGCAATTTTCCTTTTGAATGTAATTACGGATATAATTCACAGGCAAATACATAGACAATTACAATGTAGACATTTACTTTTCTAGAAAAATCATTGGCTAGTCTATTCCAATAAGAAGTTTTCGGAGACACCTTTATCGTGCAATTAGACCCAGTATACCAACACGCAGGTCCTAAAACGGACTGATGTGAGATTTATTTATTTACTACGATAGCAACTCTATTGATTACTAATATTAGTCTCATACTATTTGTAGACTACAACTACAGAATGAACATTGACACCAATAGATGACGTTTCCATGATTTCACAACGGAATGGCTATCCCACACAAAGAAATACTTTGTAACAAAGGTTTTTGAAAAAGTATTTTTGAGAATTTAACGTATTGAGTACCTTGAAATTAATTTTGCTCCTGAGGAAGAGAGATATTCTCTCGAAACGCGTAGTGCTCTGGAACTTCTTGTTTTGAATTGTTTTTCTGAGATGCCATTTTCAATTTATTCCTCTAATTTGTTTTTTGAGTGAATCTAACTCATGAAAATGTAAAAAAAAAATGTATACCTTTTTCGTTTAAAGTTTATAAAAACAATTATTAACTTAGTGAACTATCTTGTGAAAATTATTCATTTCGAAAAATAACCACAGTTGGATATACTGATTTTCCTCCTTAAAATTGCAAAGAGAGCAACTACCAAATCATTTAAATTATTAGAAAATTGATTGGAAAGTCATTCTTTCCATTACTCAATAGTGTGCAGGGGACGGGAGTTCCTATGACCAATAGGAACTCGTTTTTGTTCACTATTATGTTGACTTTCGATACCAGAGTCATTTGTTTTCTCCCCCGCACCCTTTAAAATGTGTAGAAGATTTGAGGAGCTATATGAGCTCTAAATTACTTACAATTATACTCAGCATCCTCATATACACATCTAAAGAAAGGGTGTGCTTTTTCTCCTTCATAGCTTTGGCCAGTGTAATTGTGAAGACCTAATTGGACGGTCTGAGATGTTTCGAGAAGGTATCTGGGTGCTAAATTAGCAAGGCAGTTGTGAATAATTGATAGTGTTTTAAGCACAATTCTTTGGTTAACAGAGAGCCAGTGCAGGTTACTTCTGGACTCAGAGATGTGGTGAGATCTCTGGATGTTCAGGGCCGATCTGAGGGCATTATATTGGATTACTTGCATCTTATTTAAGTTCCGCTGGTTGGTTCCTAGATAGAGCGCATCACAATAGTCTAATTTTGATAGGACTAATGCTCTGGCTATAGATATGCAGTTGGTTTGTAGTCAAGAACGGTCTGCAGGCATTGTTTAATTTACAAGTGTAGGCCGTAGAGGAAGCTGTAACATTGATTTGTCTCTTCAGGGTTAGTGTGGAGTCAATATAGATGCCTAGCGTTTTCACATCCTTGGAAACCTTTATAATGTTACCTTCAATGTTGAAAGATTCAAACTGTCCGTCTAGACTGTCAAGTTTAGTTTGGGATTCTAAGAGTAGCTCTGTCTTGTCATTGTTAAGACAAAGTCTGTGCTTAGCCAACAAGGCTTCTATGATAAGTTAAATGTCGTTAAGTACTTTTGAATCAGTGTTGTAGTCACTGGTGATGGGGATGATTATTTGGGTGCAATCCGCATAGTTAGTGTAGGTGACACCCAAATAGTCTAAGTCGTCGAAGAGAGGCTTTGTGAACACATTTTATAAGATTGGTGACACGCATGATCCCTGAGGGAATCCGCATGTGACTGGAGCAAGCTACGGAGAAGCTGAAGGTGCAAAGACCCTCATAGATCTGTTATCCAGGAATCGCTGTATAAAGGCATTGGGGGGTCATTCCGAGGTTGGAGGTAAGGGAAAAACGATGTCGGTAAGGGATTACCAGCATCGCTTACCGCTACGGCTATTCTGACCAACCAGACCGCTATTTACGGCATTGTACTTTACAATGCTGTGAATAGCAGACTATGCGTGCGCGCGCGACACACCATGCCGGCATTAGCGGCATGCTGTAAACCGGAGCTGATCCCAAGTAATGCGGACAAGCAAATAACGGCCTCCTGAAGGCTGAAAAAGAGCTTACCAGCATGGTGTAAATACTGCCATCTTCGAGAAGGTGTAAAGAACCCTGTGCAGTGTTTAGATGTGCCACAGGTGCACACAATCAACACAGGTGGAGGCAATGGAGTGAGGGCCAGTACAAAAGGAGCACACCCACACACCACTCCCCCTCCCACACCAAGATGATACCAATAGTAGTAGCATTACTGGAGCTGGAGGCCCTGCTTGCAAGGCCTCAACAACAACAGCCCCCACTACAGAGGAGACACAGGAGGAGAAGGAGGGTGAGACAGGCCCAGCATGCCCCACCAGTGCAGCCACCGTTACCACACCGGCAGCCCCCAATCCCTCGCATCAGAGCCACCCCCTTCAACCTAACACCTGAGCAGATCCACACCCTGTACCGGCTTCACCGTGACACCATCACCACCGCAGTGGACCTGATACACAACGACATAGTGAGCCTTATAGAAATACGCACCGCCATCCCCCCTCTACTGAAGGTAGTGTCTGTGCTGCACTTCCTTGCCACAGGCACCTACCAGCACACAGTGGGGGACATGCCTGGCATATCACAACCCTTATTTTCCCAGATACTGAAGCAAGAGCTGGATGCCCTCCTCAAGCACACAAGGGACTACATATCCCTACCATGGACTCCCCAGGAGATATTCGATACAAAAGTTGCCTTCCATGCACTGGCAGACATGCCAAATTGTGTAGGTGCCCTTGACTGCACCCACGTGGAGTTGGTAGTCCCGCATACCATGGAGGTGGTGTATCGCAATAGCAAGTAATACCACTCCATCAATGTGCAGATGGTATGCAACGCCAGCAAAATCATCACACATTGCTGTGCCTGATATCCAGGATCAACTCATGACTCTTTGGTCCTGCGGAACTCCACGCTACCACGCTTCATGGAGCGACATGCTGGACGACGTGCCTGGCTGCTTGGTGAGTTGCCTGACTGGCCCATGGCAGTGCATCGGGGTTGTGAGGCGGGTGGCTGCATACTCCACCTGGGTGGGAAGGGGGGGATGCATACTCCACCTGGGTGGGAAGAGGGGGGGATGCATACTCCACCTGGATGGGAAGGGGGGATGCATACTCCACCTGGGTGGCAATGTTGACGTCAGTGCACAATGTGCACATCACCAAACACTGCACCCCAAAGCAACTGAAACGGCACATGACAACCAAATTCCATAGTGATGAAGTAAGTCCGACACCTATCACTACATGACTAACAGTTAAGCAGCCCACATCCCACAACACATGCACCACTCATCGGCGGCCCTCACACACCGTAAGGCCATCCTGCACTATGCAATGCATATGCACTATGTTGCTGTATCCAGCATATCACCACACATGACAGTCATCCCTGGGAGTGCATTGATATTAAGCCAACCAGGGATACCACAGTGTGTCCGTGGTTCCTCACACACATAGGAGCGCTGCAAGTCACCATGGAACTGATCGGTGCAGAATGACGAATATGGTACTGACTACAGCCAACACTCCCTACTACAAAATCTCACAGGACACGACACATGAATGATTTTACTCCAACACTGCTGCATGTATATACGATGCGCGTGCAACAAGATGTCAGTGCACACCATGACCCATCTCGAAGATGCAAACCACTCCATCAGTCCATTGCACAGGACACATAGCGTGGCCAGAAATGGGGCAAATGCATCCAGGGACATGTGCATGTGGGCAGAAATTACCTGCTGCCATGTAAGACTAGTACACTTCTCCACCATGAATGTACGAACACTTACCTTCATTCCCCTCTCATGCAGGTGATGGTGGCTATCCCTTGAAGCCGTGGCCCATGACCCCTGTCCGAAACCCACAGAGCAGGCACGAGGAGGACTACAATCGTTCCCATACCCATACACGTGCAGTGATTGAGCAGACCTTTGGCCTGTTGAAGGCACAATTTCGCTGCCTCAGCCGGTCGGGTGGGGCACTCCTCTACTGCCATGAGAAGGTGTCCAAGATCACCATGAGACTTTACTGAGGATCACTTTGTAGTTTTGATTTTTTAGGTGTTCCTAAAGTTAGGGGGCGTTGTGGTCCTCAGTCAAATCCCCCCACCTCCCTTGTGTACCTTGTTGTCCAAGATCACCATGGCATGTGTAATGCTGCACAATATGTGCATCCATCGGAACGTGCCCCTGCCCCCTGACATGGAACTGCTACCACCAGATGATGATGAAGGGAAGGAGGAAGATGTGGCAGGACATCATCAAGGTGCCGATGCACAGGAGGGACGTGCCGTGTGCCATTCATTGATTGGACAATATTTCTGACACACAAGTCAGCAGAGGGTGTCATAATTTGAGGCCATAGGGCACTGGGTGTGGGGATACATGTACACTATGCACTGTTATATATTAAATGGCACATGCGCAATGATGAATGTCCACTCTGGTTTTTCTTTGCAACACAACTGGTGTATTAAAAGTGAAAATGTCTAAGTGAAAAACAAACCCTTCACCCCCAACTCCCCCACGCACCCTCACCCCTCTCCCCCTCACCCCACAACTCCCCAACACTAGTCCCATAGGGTCCACGTAGCCCACATGTGGCTGGCAGTAAAGTCACTCTGCGCTCCCGGAGCCAGGGGGAGGCATGTCCCGCGGCGCTGGCCACGGAGCGACCGACGGAGTGGGCTGGTCTAGGTGGAGTTGCTCGTTGAAGGGGTGTCCTCATGCTGAGGCTGTTGGGCAGGATGAGCAGCCTCCAGAGCATCGGCTATGCGGCCGAGCACCTCACAGAGCCGGTTGGTGCTGTCCGTTATTACCTGGCACAGTGCCCTTAATTCATCACGCCACTCCTCCCTGGCCTGCCGATTGTCCTGCACAAAATCTGTGATCAGGGCTGTGAGCTGCTCAGCCCGCTGTGCATCTGCGGATGAGGTAGTGGCCCTGCTGGGGATCAGGCTGACATGTCCTGCCGGCGCTTCCTCAAGGGAACTGGGCACAGGACTGGCATGTCCCTGTGTTGGTCCTTGGTCAGGTTGCTCAAGTGTGTCGGTCTCACCCGAGTCACTAAAGGAGACCTGGGGGTTAGAGTAGGCTTCAGGGGTGTGCACGACTTCAAGTGTGTCATCCTCTGTCGCTCCACAGATGGAATTGGGGCTTTCCGCAACTTCGAAGGGGGCCGTGGCTGCCACCTCCCCAGCCACACTCAAATCCTCAGACCGTGACGTTGGGCATGTGTCTGCAGCCAGTGCAGGGAGGGGTGGGTGTGGTGCACCCTCCACGGGCCTTGCTTGAGCTGGTCGTGTACGTCCAGGTGTTGTCTTCCTCGCTGGGAGACGGTGGCCCCTGCCTTGGCCCCTGGAAGTGCTGGGACAGTTGCTCTCCCTCTCCTCACAGTCATGCTCACTGCCTGTGGGGGTGGAAGAGAGGGACGGCATGAGTGATGATTTGAGAGCCAGCATTTATACATGGCTACAATAGCACATTTAGATATTTGTGGGTTATTGGCATTTGGATAGGGAACGGCACATCATTCAATATTTGGGTGGTAAATGCATGCATATGTCGGTGTCACTCATGTTGGCCGGGTACTGTGCTGTCTAACATGGACACTGTGTACATCAACTGCCCTGTGTGCCTCATGGAATGGGCGACTTTGTGTGGCATGTGTCATATACGTTACGGCCTTGCACCTGGCACTAGCTTGGGTCTCACTTGCTTCGGCATGATTTACAGGGGGGGGGTGTGGCCGACCATGCCGTGACTCCTTGACCAGACCTTAGCAAGTGACTTTCATAACATTGGCGTTGGCAGTATTGACTTCGGACACTCACCTCCATCAGCGGATGACGTTGCACCACACTCCATTTCTCCGACCCCTTCAATGGATTCGGAGCCTATCATGGCCGCACATGTCTCCTCCCACGGCATGAGTTTCATAGGTGAACTTTGGCCTCCTCCAGTCTCCAAGGCCTGGTTTCTATCCGCAGAGAGGATGCTCCGCACCCTCAGCCGCAGGTCGTCCCACCTTTTGCGGCAATCCTTTGTGGTGCGGGGGGTGTTGCCCACAGCGCTCACCTTCTGGGCCACTAGTTCCCAGATGTCTTTTTTTTAAGCACCGCCACCCTCCCCATGTCATTGCTGAAAACAGTCTCAGCATGCTCGTGGAGGGTATCCACAAGCATTTGCAGCTCATCTGGGCTGAACCGCTCCTTTCGGAGGCAGGCAGCTCCCTTCTTTGGCACTTTGGGCATTTCTCGGTAGTGGTGGTAACTTTCCATTAGGTCAACAGTGTGCCAGGGGTCCTGTCTGGTGAGGATGGCAATGGATTGTGTTTTTAAAGATGGCCGCCGTGCTCCTTCCAGTTCCTGTGCGATGACACTATTTCCGGTTCCGCATTTTAACAGTCACGGGAAATAACGGTGACCGCTATTTACGGTCACCGCTAATGCCGCGTTGCTCTATGGCGGTAGTGTTCGCTACAGTGCGGTTCATGTCAGTAGGGGGTTTTTCGGGCATTTTTGCGGCATGTCGCTACGTTCATTACCGGCATGGCGCAAAGCTTGTACCCGCGAACTTGTAATTGTGTGCTTTTAGCGGTCTATTGCCAGCTCGGACACGCTATTTGCGCCATGCCGGTAATGGACGGTACTTACCTCCAAACTCGAAATGAGGGCCATTGGCTTTGTCATAGAAATGTGCTGCTGATGAGAGGTGGTTGCATAAGATTTTATGATTAACTAAGTAAAAGGCAGCCGATAGGTCCAATAGTAGGAGGGCTAATTTACCTTTGTCTTTTAAAACGTCCATTTGTGTCTTTAGGTCGGTCAGAGCCGTTTCTGTACCGTGTCTTGGTCTAAAGCCAGATTGTCTAAGGCAAAGGAGGTTCTTTTTTTCGAGATGATCTTGCATTTGCAGGTATGCTGCTCTGTCACGAATTTTCAATAGAAATGGTACCGTGGTGGTTGGTCTATAATTAGCGGGGATGTTTGGATCTAGTGTGGTTTATTTTAGTAAGAGCAGAACCCAGGCATATTTTAGGGTGGTGAGGACTGTACTTGTTTTAAAGGAAGTGTTGATTAGAAAGGTGATGAACGGTGCAAGTTCTTTGGCAGCGTCTTTGATGATAGGAGCAGGACAAATGTCTCCCTGACATCTTGACGGCTTTAGTTTAGTAATCATGTCCTCCACCTCTTTAACAGAGACGAGAGAACTTGTAGAGTTCAAGGATGAGGTGATGAATGCAGGGTTTGCGGTGTATCAGAGCGGAGGCTAGATCTTTTCGTTCAATATTGGCTTGTAGCATTGTTTTTTTATCTAATAGTGCTTTCTGAATGTTGGAGCACCAGGGATTCCAACTCTCTAAGTATATTGAACAATTCTTTGGTGCTGGATTTAGCTTTGATGATTCGGTCGTTGTACATGTCTTTTTTGGTCTGGAAAATGGCCTCTTTGTAGTTGAGGGAGGCTATTAGAAATGTGTCTTTGTTGAGGGTTGAGGGAAGACTCTTCCATAGTGATTCTGCTTTTATTTTGTCTTTCCGTAATGCTCTAAGGTGTGGAGTGAACCACAAGTTTAAGTGGGCACAACGTTTGGCTTTATGCATTTTTAATGGCACTATTGTGTTGATAGAATTCAGTAAGGTCTGATTGTATAGGTCTACTAGGACACTGGGCTCCAAGATTTTCGAGGTGTGGTTAATAAACGGTTGTAGCAAGGGTAATCATTTCTCAACTGTTATGTTGCGGTTGTTCCTGGTACATGAGGGTGGAGCTGGAAGGTTCTGCAGTTTAAGGTGACTCTCTTTCTTGATAGTGAATGTGACAAAGTGGTGATCCGACCAGGCGCATGGAGAGTTGGAGAGTACCTTTGCGTCGGAGTTGAGGTCGGCCAGACAATCTAGTGTCCTTCCTCTATTATGTGTGGGTTTGGTGATGCGATGTAAAAAGCCTAATTCTGATATGGTTTTGGCCAGGGCTAATGCGTTGATGTCTTTAGGGTCTTGGAAGCCTAAATTGAGATCACCAAGTAGTATAATTTGCGGTCCTGGTTTAGTATTGGTGGTAAGAAGAGTAATGGCTTCTTCGAAGGTAGAGAGAGGCCCTGGTGGTCTATATATGAGGTGAATAGTAATCATGCGAGATGCTGAGATAGGTAACTTCCACCTTTAGAGGACTCTCTGTCTGTCTTCTTCTATCTCCCCACTAGTAAAGTCGCTAATATCTGTGTTATTATTTGTTGGCGGTTGCCTGGGTGGTCTACCCGGGGTTGATCTATTGTTGCTGTAGTACTCTTGCCAAGAATATACTTATGTCTCATGCGTAATCGAGAGTGTCTCTGCAAAATGTTCTGATTTTGCATTGTTCAATATCTCTTTTGTAACCATCAAGTTTACTGTTGGTATCCTCCAGAATCGTCTTTAGCTCAGCACCAGTTTTTAGTTTTGCAAGTTGTGTAGACACTTCTTCTATTTCATGATTGATGCTTGCCAATGATTTAACAAGCTCCTCAATGGTCAGGAGGATGAGATCAAGGGAACATTTATTTAATATATGTTCCCAACTTTTCACAAATTGTTGGTTTTCTTTTCATAATGTTGGTCATAAATATACATGTAGTCCCCTCGGTATCCCTTTGGCTCTGTAGTATTGCGCTAATGTAGATGCATGCAATTTTTGGGAGATCTCTCTCCTTATTAGTCTCTCCAATCTCTGAATTAGATGGTCAGGGTTATCAGAGCCTGTTGTTTCCTACTAGTGTCTTTAATCAGACCCAGTATTCTAGTCGCTTCTTTGTCTGTGAAAGCTAATGTTGTGGCTGATTTGTCTGTGAGAGAATTAGTTTTGGAAAATGACATTGTAGTTTCAGGGTGCTGATGTTAAGACTTGACTTGTATTTACTCTTACGTCCCGTTCCCTTTCCTCTGTACTGTATGGGCGATTACAACTGAATGCAGGCCAAGGGTGGAGAGGTGACCCTCCTTAAGAAAACAAGTTCCTTAATACTGCCTGCCCATATGCCGCGTCATGCCTAGAGCCAGCATCCCAACAGTAGTGCTTGCAGAAAGCCGAGGGATGGCCGAAGTGGCCGCCCTGCTGATGACCTGCCACGGTACGAGTCTCTGGAAGGCGACCGTGGTGGCCTTGATTCTGACTGCGAGGGCCTACACGTTTACCTGAAGTGGTTTGTGTTCCCCTACTAGGCCTCCTTGAGGAGGCCACCATCCACCTTGCTATAGAGGCCTTGGAAGCCTGATATCCTGGCCCTGACCCGCCAAAGGTGATAAATAGAGCCTCCGACTTGCGGAAGCTCTTGGTCCTGCCCAGATAGAACTTTAGCAATAGTCTAAAATGAAGACAGTGCAGAGCCCTCTGAGCAGGGTTCATAGGGTCTGTGAAGCCAGTAGGGAGTAGTATCTCCTCATTTAGATGCAGAGACTACCTCAGGTAAGCACGCAGGAGCTTTACTAGGACCACCCCGTCCCTGTGAAAGGTAGTGTGTGGCTCAGATGCGCTCTGAGCTTGGATTTTGCTGACCCAGCATGCAGAAGTAAGACCCACCAAGAGGGCTGACCTAATGGTAACTAGCCTGATGTCGCCACAGAGTTTATGCGCAAAGGTGCCCCATACTATGTAGGGGTCCCACACAAGGTGTGGCCTATTGTTGGGCAGGTAAAGCCTGATGAGGCCCGCCAAATATCTTTCAACCAGCGGATTGGCGGATGAGAAACAATGTCAGATTGGCCATCAACTTCAAACAGTTGACAAGGGCTGCCTGCTCCTGACCGAACCCTCACCGTGGACACTTTGAACTCCAAAGTAGCTTCCCAACCAGCTAGGGATGAGCCTGTGGTGATGGTAACCTGCGGAGCTGCCTGACGAAAGGGCCTGCCTATCCGTAAATTGCTGTCCGTGCTCCACCCGACTAGGTTGTGACGGAGATGTAGCAGAGTGCTGAACGGCTCCACCTGGAGGCCCCTTGTCCTGACTCCAGGAGGCTCTGCAGTGCAACTATCATTTAGGCGTTGGTACCACCGTGCAGCGGTCACTGCTTCTGCTGAGAAAATGCCCCATGGGCCACTGATGGCTGTGATCTTGACCCTAGAGGGGAAATTTTTCTTGGAGCTCGTATACTAGATGACGCCGAGGAGTGTTAGAGTCTGCCTGGCCTCCAGCTGTGACTTCTTGAGACTGATGGAAAACCCCACCTCGTGTAGTGGAAACCTAAGGGCAACAGCGATGTGGGGAGTGCCTCCGGAGGGTTCCATGTAATAATGTCGCCACAAAAATCTCGCCATGCAAAATTATTCGCAGAAAAATGGCCGTTTTTTGTGGCGACATTATTGCATGGAACATGCGGGGGACACCCCCGCAACTCCAATCTGTAGATGAACGGAACATGTTGCCCCCCCGTCCCTGAAGGGAAGGTCTAGTATTCCTGGGAGTCCGGGTAGAAAGTGGTTGCCCATAGCCTGCCAGTCTTCCTGCCAGGGGCGATGCAAACGGCACAGCCGGAGGTGTCAATGTGTGCCACGCTGGACGCCATTACGTCTTGCGCAACTAATTTTGGGCTCTGCCAGCCCTACCCTGGAGCGTGCCTGGCGCTGCTCCGGAAGTGGCCGAGGAGTGTGGCTGTGAGAGTGCCGACAGCAAAAGGGGCCCCCCCCCAGCTGCCTGAACTTGGAGTGGAGGTGCCTGCTGGTAGGCTGCGCTGAATAGGGCTTAAGCTGTGCTGACCAGAGCCGGCTGCTGAGAAGGAAACTGTTGGGCTGCCAAGGCCGTTGGAAGCATGGGAGCTGGAGTAGTGGGTACCGGCATAGGCAGCTGGGGTTGCACAGGAGCCGGAGGTGCTGGAACCAAGGGCGGAGTGGGCGTGGGTGCTAGCGACAAAACCGGAGGGAGTATGTCCCTGACCACCTCCTTGAGGATGATACCCATCTGCGGAGACCTCATGAGGGTCATTCCTCCTCGAGAAAACCCATCTTCACAGGCCGTTGGAACGCTTGGAGGTGCTGGGCCTTGAGGGTGCTGCGGCCTGAACCCACTCTGCCATCTATCTGCAGGGTGTATCGGCCCTGCACTGATGAAGGGTATGCCGTGGGCTCCGTACTTAGTGAATACCAGTCCCACCTGGAAACTTGTTCCCTTACCTGTTCCCCAAAAGGGGGATGGTGTCGGACGAGCCGCCATTTTATCTCGCCTGGCGGCCATTTTGTCGGGTGGCATACCGCGTGCCTATGTCGGGGTGCTTGCCGCGTTGGGCCCTGCCTCTTCCAAGACTCCTGGAGGTGGCGGTTGAGGCCTACCTTGCACTTCAGGATGGACTCTGGTAGGCAGATTGCCCTCAGTGAGGTCGCAGGTAGTGCTGTTTACAGGCACCCTCTCAGACATCTGTCTGGTACTAGGGAGCAGTCCATTGGGGCTAATCCCGGTAATAGAACATTGCGGCCCCTCCACTCAGTCAACGGTAGAATATAGCGAACCCTCAGCCCGAAGGCTGGTAGCTGTATTAGCCTCGGTACCTGTACTGGTACAAGAACCTGGAGGGTCCCTCCCGTGCTTGTGCCTCATGGACGGAGACAACTTTGCAGAGTGCGTAGCGCGTGCAGGTGCCCATTCTGACATCTGTCCGGTACTAGGGCATAACCCCTCGTGTGTAGAACCGGTGATTGCACTTTGGAATCACCCGACCCCTGGGCCTGATGGCCGGTAGCTGTAGCCGCTGTGGTACCAGGCGTGGTACCAGGACCTGAAAGGTCCCTCCCGCTCCACCATTTCCTGGGGAGGGAGATGCTTGCGCAGGGTCAGCGGTGCGTACAGGCACCCCCTCAGACATCTGTCCGGTACTACAGCATAGCCCTTCGGGCGCGGTCCCGGTAATAGAACTTTGCGCCCCCTCAGCACAGTGTCCGGTAGGATCTGGCGGCCCTTGGGCCTGATGGCCTGTAGCTGTAACAGCCTCTGTACCTGCACTGGTACCAGGACCTGAAAAGTCCCTCCTGCTCCTACGATTCCTTGGCAAAGAGTTGCCGTTCCAGGGTTACGTGGTGCGTACAGGTGCCCCCTCGGACAACTGTCCGGTATCAGGACGTAGCCCCTCAGGCGTATGCCCTGTAGTAGAACCTTGCGGCCCCTTTGCGCAGTGTCCATTAGGATCTGGCGACCCCTCGGCCAGACAGCCGGTAGCTGTAGCAGCCTCGGTACCTAGACTGGTATTAGGACCAGAAAAGTCCCTCCCGCTCTTGCACCTCCTGTGAGAGGAGTCACCCCTGCGGGGTACGTGGTGCATCCAGGCGCCCCCTCTGACCTCTGTCTAGTACTAGGGCGTAGCCCCTCGGGTGAAGACCCGGTAAAAGAACCTTCCGGTCCCTCAGCACTGTCACTGGAAGGATCCACTGACCCCTCGGCCTAGTGGAAAAGAGTGGCCCTACCTTGGACCTGGATCGATGATTGACAAAGTCCTTCAGGTCCTCTGGTAGCATTCTGGAAGAGCTAGGACAAAAAGAAATAAGAGAAGAAGTATCCGCACGTGGAATTACATGGCCGAAGTTAAACCCAGGCGTGCTGGTGAATTCGGCCATTCCCGTCGACGCGGAAAAGGGGACTGAGGAGTGGCGCTGGCAGGGGAGTCAGGAGAGCCCCCGCGCGCCTTTAAATTTAAAGGGGAAGACGTTTTTTTCTGATGAAAAAGGTTCTGTCTCCCGTCCCTCACAAAGGACTCCCATACAGTATCGAGGAAAGGGGACGGAAGGAAGAATAAGCTTGTGAAATGGACTGGATATTAGAAAGAACTAGTGAATTCTTGATTAAAAAAATCCCAGTGACAGCAGTCTTTTAAGGACTTTCAAAGATTCACAAAAACCAAATGAATCCTCCATTTCAGCCAATAGTTGCCGGGACCAAAGGTATCTTTCAGCCATTAGCGATATACTTAGACACATCACTACATCTACTCATTCAGAAAACTCCAACCTACCTCAAAGATACAACTCATTTTCTTCAAACCATCTATGTATTGACCCTGGACCAATCAAATTACTTACTATTCACCATGGATGTAAGCAGCGTGTATACTTCCATCCCTCACAATGAAGGTATTGAGGCACTGGAATGGTTCTTATTGAAGCATGATGAAACCATTATCCACAAAACATTTGTCATCCAACTCATAAAAATAATACTATACAATAACTATTTTCGGTTCAATAATCAATTTTATCTACAAACATCAGCCACTTCGATGGACTAATCGGTTGCCCCCTCGTACCTATTAATGTACTTCTTTGAATATACATATGTTCTGGAAAATCAAATTTGGAAAAATAAGATCAAAAGTTGGCTAAGATACATTGACGATATCTTTGGTATTTGGATTAGCACAAAAGAGGAACTACAACAATTCTGGACATACCTTAATGGATGTAATGAAAGGATTAAGTTTACGATGGAAATTGGAAAACCTGAAGTCAATTTCTTGGACGTCAATTGAGCAGACACAGACTGGATTTAACACCAAAATCTATAGGAAACCAACTGATGTGAACAGTACTTTACATTATAACAGCTTTCATCCAAAACACTTAAAATAAAACTTGCCCTATAGCCAAATTCTAAGGCTAAAGAGAATCACATAGAGTGAAGTAAGACTACAGGAGCAATAGGAGGACATGAAGATCCGATTTTCAAGCAGAGGATTCCCTTAAGACATGCTCACCAAAGCAGTGCTAAGAACAGAGATCCAAAGCCGGGATGAACTCTTGGGATCTGGTGTTAAAAAGACAGATAGAAGTCTGATTCACACATTAAAATACTCTATCCAGAGTTTTCAAATAAAGCACATTATTCATAAGAATTGGGATCTGATTAGATACGACCCAAATCTCAACAAACTCTTTCCCGAGCCACCTATGTTGGTGTACAAGCGAGGAAGGAATTTCAGGGACAAACTGATCAAAGCAGAAAAACCTAAACAACCATCCCAGAGTCACTTCAGTAGACAAAAATGTGGCACCTTCAGTTGCCTGAACTGCCAACACTGCTCAAGCATAATCAAAGGTGTTCATATATGCCATCGGAACACCAGCACACAACTCAGACATTTTGCCACCTGCGAAACAAAGAATGTCATCTACGCACTCTGCTGCCCATGTGGGAAATATTACATTGGCAAAACCATAAGAAGAGCAAAAGACAGATGGACTGAGCATAAATCAAATATCAGAACATGCAATATTAAATCACCAGTCTTCAGACATTTTAGAGATAATCACCACAATATCTCACAAATGAGGGTAGTGATCTTAGAAGTGTTACACCCACTCCCTAGGGGAGGAGATCTACAAAAACCTCTGTCCCAGCGAGTACTGTTCTGGATCCATAGATTGGATGCAAAGACGCCACTAGGCATTAATGAAGACTACTACTTAGGTCACTTCCTATAAAACCACTAATTCAACCGAAGCGCCTAGGGAGCCTAGCTAAGGTCGTGGGCCCTGCGTTTGCATTCTGGAGAAAGCACCCGAATATTTAAAACAGTGCAGTGAAATGCGTTGCCAGCATCACCTCAGCCTATAATCCCTTACAATCTATCTGATTGCGACAGAGCCTTGAACAGGCTGATTTGCTCCTTTTTGCAAAACATTTTACTTTCTGCCTCGATTGCGCTCCATGAGGTGCAGGATTGGCTAAAATGGCCACCGCATTATTGTGCCGAGGCACCATCTTCTGATTCTGTCCTCCTTCACCCGCCCCCTGCACTTGATTGGTGGCCGGCAGGAGTGAGATGCCCATCGTACGAAGGCGCAGGACTAAGGCGCCTGTCTCGAGCCCCCAGAAGTCCTCGAAGTTCTCCTTCACCCACCGCCTGCACCCGATTGGTGGCCATCTGCCTTTTCCCACCAATTAGAACGCTGGCAGAAGGCGCCTGTCTCGAGCCTGTCTAGAGTCGGGCTAGAACGGCAAGAATATTACACATCGTTGCACAACCTGCCTTTCCATCTAAGGCTATTACAGACCAGACTCGAGATGCCTTTCCTATGTATCCCTAGCATGAGAGCACCCCAACAAAATCAGCTACATGCTCGCCGAGAAACAATACCCAACACTGTGTAAGTACGCTGTGTACTAGCACTATCTGAACAGCGCGTGAGATGTATATACCTGTTTGAATTGCTGAATCTAGTAAATATCAATATTACTTGCAATATTATGTGTGTCTAGTACTCGAGCATTAGTACTCTGTAATGCATAGATTTTCATTACGCAACTTAGCAGCTGCACGGTATCTAGATACCCCGGCAGCAATGACACCATAACCGATCAACCCTCTGTTACCTCTACTACCCTACCTGATCAGCATCCAATTGACACTGAGCATCCGACATATCCGGATCACTGATTTAGCCATTATATTGCTCTATACTCTCGATTATTAAGCCCAGAACGAACAAGCTACTCTACCAATAACGGTATGACACTGCAAGTGTGCCCTTCTCGTCTAATTCACAATTGGCGCTCCGCTGCCTCAGCGTACCAGAACTCTTCGGCATATGTGAACTCTCCTGTTCACGTTTAATGAGATGTGTTGCACACTAGCACCAACACGTCAAATATCTGTTTTTGTCACTTGTATGCCCTATCGTCATAAGCTGTGCCAATATCTGTAATTTATACTGTGTAATGTGCCCACTGCGACGCGGCTCCTCCTCATATTGTATCTGTACTGCCACTTATTGCTCCACACCGTGTCATGCTCAGTATCCACATTCACTACATATAGCGGTTTCAACAGCAAATTGTTATGGGGGTTACATTTGAAATAGCCTAAACCAAATGCCCTCCTACCCTGTTTATCTACTATGTGTATGTGTATAATATGTTATCCATTAAGACACTAGACTTTGTAGCCATGCTATCGCTACAGCTAATGCTCTCACTCTCTATTTACGTTTCCATCAATTGTACCTTGCCTAAAGTATTATCTGACAATTAGTACCCTTTCTACAAACTTATGGATCCCAACTTGTGTCACAGTGGCACTACCATACACCTTACCATGACACCCACTCTTCCACGCTCAACTGACATCAGGCCATCCAAATTCATGCAGCCATGTCTCAACACTGGACTATACCTTCCCAGAAACAGCTCTCCCCGCTCTCTAGTATGAAGCGTAATGTCCACTACTCTATCCCAGCCTGCTCGCAAACCACAGCATCTGCTTCACTTGCCCTGCTACCACCAACTAACTGCATATCCTGTTCAGACCAACTTCAAGGATATAGCTTCCTATCATATAACACATCAGACTGCCCAACTTCCTTGAGAAATAATAAACTAAGCTCTAGATCCACAGACATCCACACACCAGGAAACATCTCCATTGCTTGCCCGCTCCCCATAAGAAACCTCAGACTAGGTTCCAAATTCTGCTGCCTGAACTCCACACAATCTAACAAAACTCTGGCTACACCTGCCATCAAGACTAATTCCCCAGTCACGAGACAGGCTAAGAACCATAAGTCGAAATCGCCCACACCTAGCCCTATTGCCAACGTTATTAAAGCTGGACTAGATCGCTCCAAGCACAAGGATATAGCGGACATCATAACACTGCATGACCTAGACTTCATTGCCATCACAGAAACGTGGCTAAATACAGCCTCAGGCCCCACCTTATCACTAGCCATCCCAGAGAACTACTCCATTATAAGCTCGGACAGGGAGAGTATCACCTCAAAATGAGGAGGAATTGCCATCATTCACAAAATACACTTGATTTAAGAATGACTAACAAGTGCCACCTACCATCTGCGGAATTACTATCTGTGAAACTTGCCACATCTAAAACATCAACCATTACATTGCATTGATCTACCGACCCCCAGGACCATCCACCACTTTCGAAAGTGACATATCACACTTATTAACCACAAATACCAAAAGTATCTCCCAAATCATCATCTTAGGAGACTACAATTTAGGCCTTCACGACCCAAAAGATACTAAAGCTACCTCCCTTAAGGACACCATAACCAAGTTAGGATTTTCACATTGTATAAACAACCACACTCATAACAAAGGAAGAATATTAGAATGGTTAGCAGACCACAATTGTAAAATTAACATACTTGCTAATACACCTTGTGCATGGACCGATCATCATTTAATCAAATTTACCATCAATAAAGCAACACACACCACCCCACAAACACAGGCGCCTGCCATGTTGGCAAGAAGTAAACAGAACTTCAGTGTAGGGAAACTACTGCCCATTACCCATCCAGACATCTTGCACTCAGACATTTCTATTCTAGTGAACATTTATAATGACACTATACTTAATGCCATCAATGCCATAGCTCCACTTAAACTCCAAAAATCTAAACCCTGTGCACACATCAATAAACGGTATACCCCCCAACTCAAGACTTTAAGGAAAGTAAAAAGAACGGCAGAATCCACCTGGAGAAATTCCCCATCGGAGTCTAACAGAGACGACTTTACAGACGCCTCAACTATCTACAAGGCAGCTATTGTCCAGGTTAAAAAAGACAATTTCAATGATCGCATAGCTAAAGCCACATCCAGTACCAAGGAATTATTCAATATATTGAAAGAACTAGAAACTCCAGCCCCTGAACCTGATACGTGTACTAAAGATACTTATTGGTACACGGACATACAGAAGGCGCTCCAAGACAAAATCAGTTTACTCTTAGACAAAATCCAAACCAAAAAAAGCCTTATATATACAGCTATGGGTGTAACGGTACAACGGTATACCGTTATAGATACCTTGAACAGCTTAATTGATCTATAATAACCGTCATGTTGTTTATACCGGTATACCGTTTTAGGGCCTGCAACTATTAAGTGAGCTTTTCAATCTGATTTGGAAAGTCTGCATTAAGCAAATGCTGCGCATTGTGGATCTTGCACTGTGGGATGTGGTGTTTGGCAGACAAGAGCATAGGGAAAGTGAGGCCGCATTAGTAAATGCAGCTTTGATGCTGTAAGCGCTCTTTCTCTGTGATCAGTAGAGTCAGGTTAAAGATCGGCCAATTTGTAGTTTTCTCAGAAATTTGAAAGATGGGGAACTACATATCCCAGAATTCAAAGGGGGAATGAACTGGATGTCCTTTGGAGGCATGTCCACAAAAATTTTTTAGCTCTCTAGATTATATGAACACGGGGCCTATCAGCGCTTTGTGCTAGTATATAAACTGCCCCCCACACTGTCCTCTGTAGATTTACACATTGGTACTAGAGTTGTTGCTTCGCTTGATCCTTGTTAGGCAGAATCCTGTGCAGTTCCCTTAGGGAGCACTACACAAGATTAGGACTACAGGTGAGAGCAATAAATCCCCTTTGGTATTAGTCCGTACCACAAAGATTTAGTTGGTAGCTGTGGCTGAGCAGTCAGACTTATCTCAAGAGGGAGATGAGCAGTATTCAGGGTTTACACAATAGGCCCACTAGACTAAGGAACAAGGAAACACTGACCAAAGCTTGTATTTAAAAAAAGTAACTATATATTTATTTTATACACTTCTAATAAAACGCATGTATTACAGTCAGCAAGCAAGTTAAATTAAGTCAAAGGAAAAATATACACACTCCCAAGTTAAATTGTAGACCAAGTGAACCAGAGTGAAAACTGAACAAAACGGCACAGTGACAACTACACAAGGGATCCTCTAACAATTCCTCACAAGGGAGGGAAAACACAAGTTATCTAGAAATAGTTTCTTATACACCCTAGCAACACTTTCCATCAGTTTGTGAACCAGTTTAGCAAGACAGTACATCAGTATAGGCAAAACTTAAAATGAAAACTGAGCAAAATGGCATTTCACAATGTTTAAGAATGGGAAGAAAAGGGTAGTTAAAAGAAATAGGTGCACCAACGCAGTTCTCAGTGAGAATCAATCTAAAGAAGGCAGATCTAACAAATGTAGCCAGAGTCAGTAGGCCTGCGCCAGAGTCAGTGGTACAGGGCAAGGGCCCAGGAGCAAAATGTTCTTATAGCTGCAGTCAAGTATTTGGTTAACGATTTTGAAAAGGTGGATGCAGAAAGCGAAAGACAATGTTAAGAGAGAAGGGCGGCTGTCATGGTTCCTGCCCCTCATGTCCCCAGCCCTCCAAGATGTCAGGCTGGAGCCAGGCCACGATCACCTACATGGCCCTCAAGGGCTTCTCCATCCCTCCAAAGACCCACTTGGAGTCAGACTTGGTGCTTGCAGCACCAGACTTACTATCTCCCATAGTATAACATTGGGGATTGGACTTGAGGTGTATTGATGGGAACAAGATGGATGCCCCCACATATTTCGGTTCCCAGAACTGCATGTGCAGTCTAGTCTTTTGGGTGGGGTTCAGCCCAGAGACACCTGGGATACCCAGAGACTATTTAAGCCACGCCCTGGCTGAGAAACATGCTTTGTGTTTTCTGCACCTGCAGCGTGACACTCACCGTGTTCGGATCGGTCTCCAGTAGGCCTGCATCTTTCTTCTGCACTCAGCTCCTGCAAGAACAAGAACACTGTTAGGAACAGCTTTACCTTGCGGCGCTTCTGCCCATCATTCATCGCTCCTTCTGTTCTGCAGACATCTTCGGCGGTGTCATTCCCATCCCGGCACGCCGCTTCTTAAGGAAAAGGGAAAAGAACAGAAAAAAGGCATTAGTAAGCATTCAGCAAATCTTCGCTTATTTTTTAAACACTTTACAAGCTTCAAACACTTACCTGAATCCCAGCCGCTCTGGGGGAACTCTGTCTCCGGAACGTCTCATCCATCTGCAAGAGGGAAAAGACACTCCAGGTTAGCGTGGAAACATCTAGAGGCGCCGCATACCGGCTTACTCACCGCATTTCTTCTTCATAACCGGCATCCACGCTGAAAACATCGCGGCACCTAAAAGACACAGAAAAAGAACTCAGTTCAATAGAAACACGAAAGGGTCTCATCGTGCATCGCGCTCTCACTCACCTTCAGCGCTACTCATCTCAGCAGCACGTCGCCATCCCCGGACGCCGGTCATCATCTAAGGAAGGAAAGGAACGAAGTTAGAGAACTGTTCAAAAGACTCATTATACTTATCTGTCGGACTCTTGCCAGTGAAGTAACTAGGCAGCAACGAGCCTGCATCAACCAACGCGCCCCTGCGCTGAAAGCAGGACGGAGAGCACACTCTCCAAGAAAATAAGGCCCAGTCTCCAGTCGAGTAGACTCCAGGGAAGGGTTTGAGGTCGTAAGAGGTCAGAACAGGCTGAGTGACGTCCCCGTGGATACCAGGTGAGCGTTACAGAACACAAAGCCTCACATCAAAATCCACCTGCGCGTCATGGAAACGTCAGAAACCGACCAGTTAGCCACATGTTGGAGCAGCTACTTTCCGAAGTACATGCAGCCAGGCAGGAGACCAACACCCTGAGGAGAGAGCTGATAGTAGCCAAAGAACGCACTGATGATTTAAGCCAGCAACTTCTCCAATCACAAGCAGGGCATGCACCATTGCCGGGGAGCGTGCCCTCAATGCCAGCACCATCAGCCAATCCCGTTCAGATAACCCTTCCTGGGGCAGTTCCCTGGCCCTGCCCAAACGATTTAAGGGGATCCCAAGAGGTTTGCAACGTTCATCAACCAGTGCCGCCTGCACTTCCTTTGTAGACCAGGGGCCTTTCCGAATGACCAATCACGGGTCGCTTTTGTGCTATCCTACCTGAGTGGTAGCGCCGCAGACTGGTCTGTACCCTTTGTGGCCCAAGACGATCCTTTGCTGCATGACTTCAGGGGCTTTCAGCAGGAGATCGAAAAGCTGTTCGCCCGTCGTACTCATGGGCAGGCATTAGACAACGAACTTCTGTCCCTACGCCAAGGGAATCAAGACCTATTAACATACATAGCCACGTTCAATAGACTCGTAGTTGAAGCAGAATGGCCAGTGGAGAAGAGAACAACGCTATTTCAACAGGGGTTGCGGGGGGAGCTCAAGGATGTTCTCGCACAAGTAGTGAACCCCCCGAAAGACTGCTCAGAATTCATTTACCTTGTTGTTCAACTGGATCATAGGTTGCAGGACCGAAGAGCAGATCGAACCAGACCGGACCCTCGCCCTATGTATGTACGTTCAAAGGACAATATTGCCCGCACAACGGAAGGTTCAGGAGAACCAATGCAAATCGGGAGGGTCAGATTCCCCTTGACTAAAGCGGAAAGGGATAAAAGGAGACAGCAGCAGTTATGTCTGTACTGTGGAAGGTCAGGTCATTTCCTTAAGGAGTGCCCTGTGAAGCCACGAGGAGGACGGTAGGGGCCACGGACAAGGAAGATACCAACAAGGAATCGGAAAACTCCCCCGCCCGGCAAGTGTAGGGGTCCACTTGTCGAGCGAAGAAAGTGAACTACAGACCTCCCATTTTGTACTATCTGTTGTCTTGATCAATCACCAACAACCATCTCGGATGCATGCAGTAAGAGCGTACATTGACAGTGGAGCTGTTGGGAATTACATCGACCAGGATCTTGCAGCAAAAATGGGGCTTCCGTTACAAACTAAATCCACCACCGACACTGTTACCACTGTCGACGGCATGGAAATAGCTACTGGTCCAGTATCCCAATGAATTGCAGCTTTAACCCTTTTGTGCCAGGATGGACACCAAGAATCTATCGTTTTCAACCTCATTAAGGCACCACAGTTCCAGTTGATTTTGGGAATGCCATGGTTGGTAGCTCACAATCCTCGAATCGATTGGCGAGCAAAAGAATTGGCCTTTCCCGAGACTTGCGCCCACACATGTTATCGCCAAGAGAAACAACCAATAGACACCAGAACCTCCACGCTTGCGACTGTGGCAATCGGCACCCTACCAAGTGAATACCAGGACTTTCAAAATGTCTTTCAGAAAGAACAGGCTAATACCCTGCCACCGGATAGACCATACGATTGCCAAATCGACCTGATACCCGGCGCACAAATCCCTTGTGGGCGAATTTACGCACTCACGGAACCAGAAAACCAGCACCTGAAGGGCTATCTTGACCAATGCCTGGCCAAAGGGTTCATCCGTCCCTCGAAGTCTCCAGCAGCCAGTCCTCTATTCTTGGTACCGAAAAAGGAGGGGGACTTTAGAACGTGCATCGACTATCGCACACTGAACCAGATTACCGTAAAAAAACGCTACCCCCTGCCACTGATCCCTGAATTGCTTGATCAAGTCAAAGATGCCCAAATCTACACAAAACTAGACCTGAGCGGTGCATATCACCTTGTTCGCGTAAAACAGGGGGACAAATGGAAAATCGCTTTTCGCACCAAATACGGCTTGTACAAATATCAAGTAATGCCCTTTGGCCTTTGCAACGCACGTGCAGCATTTCAATAATTCATGAACAATGTCCTACGGGAATTGATTGATGTCTGTGCTCTAGTGTACATCAACGATATTCTAGTATATTCTGCATCAAAGCAGGACCACGTTAAACTCGTCCGATCCGTATTGGAGAAACTCTGTCAACACCAGCTCTACGCCAAGCTCGAAAAGTGCTCATTCCATGTCTCCGAGGTGGAATTCCTGGGCTTTATTCTCAACCTGAATGGAATCCGAATGGATGTACACAAGGTAGATGCTATCCTGAAATGGCCATCCCCAAATTCATTCAAGGGGGTTCAAAGTATGCTGGGTTTTGCAAACTTCTACCGCTGGTTCTTCCCAGGATTTTCGCAAATCGTGCATCCCATCACATCATTGCTAAGGAAAAGCAACAAAAAGTTCCAGTGGACAACAGAAGCCGAGGAAGCTTTCCAGGAACTTAAAGCAAGATTCACATCTGCCCCAATCTTACGCCACCCTCGCCCTGATCTCCCATACCTGGTGGAAACGGACGCCTCAGGCATGGCTATGGGAGCCGTCCTCTCACAAAAGGACCCCGAAACGGGCCAGTTACACCCTGTTGCCTTCTGGTCCCGTAAATTCACACCCCCTGAACTCAATTACGCTATCACAGACAAAGAACTCCTGGCCATTGAGTCAGCCTTTAAGGCATGGCGGCACTACCTCTTGGGCGCCAGACACACAATCACCGTAATAACTGACCACCGGAACCTCCAGTACCTAAAAACGGCAAAGGCCCAATCCTCACGACAACTACGTTGGGCTCTTTTTTTTGCTGAATATGACTACGTGATTACATTTCGACCAGGGGTGAAAAGCGGGAAGGCCGATGCCCTTTCCCATATGCGGGTGGAAGAGCAAGGGTATCAGACCCCTGACCCAATAGCAATCATCCCAAGTGACAAGCTCCTAGGAATCACAGCAACCATAACTCAGAAAGAATTACATGAAGAAATCCAAAACCTGATGAGTCCGGAGCAATTACAAGCGTGGAGTGCACAAGGAGAACATTACATGATAAAAGATCAGTTGCCCTACTTCAGGAATCGTTTATTCTTACCAAACCAAGAACTACGAGAACAAGTCATGTCCGGTTATCATGATTCCTTGATAGAGGGCCACCCCGGAATCGCTAAAACCCTAGCCAAAGTCAAACGAAATCATTGGTGGCCCACGTGGCATAAAGACATTATCCAATTCATCCTATCTTGTGGAGTGTGTGCTCAAAACAAGTCATCCAAGCAGAAACCGGCTGGGCTATGACAACCATTGGAAATCCCACCAGCACCCTGGCACACGTTGTCCCTCGATTTTATTACTGACTTACCACTCAGTCAAGGGCTTAACACTATTCTTGTGGTCGTGGACCCGTTTTTAAAAATGGTACATTTAATTCCTCTCAAGGGGCTCCCAAATGCTTCCACTCTGGCGAAGGTATTTCTTGAAGGCATTTTACGGCTCCACGGGTTTCTTTCATTTTTGGTCTCAGACCGAGGTACTCAATTAGTATCTAACTTCTGGAGAAAATGCTGCTCTATGGCCCAGATCGACATCCGGCTATCCACCAGTCACCATCCCCAAACGGATGGTCAAACTGAGAGGACAAATCAGATGCTCGAGCAGTATCTGCCTTGCATGTTACACCAAGCTGAAGGAAGCTGGTTTGACCTATTATGGATAGCTGAATATGCTTTTAATAATTCCCTACACACCAGCTCTGGGCAGACACCCTTTTATACCATGTATGGCAGGCACCCACGTACTTCTGAGTTGGACGATCCTACAACCCTGGAAATGCCAGCAGTCAAAACCTTGCACACAACCATTTCTCAAACCTTTAAAAGGGCAGCTGAACACCTACTTCAAGCTAAGAATCGCCAAAAGAAGTTTGCTGATCAACACAGAGCAAAGGCCCCCAACTACCAAGTGGGAGACAAAGTCTGGCTGGCGTCTAAACACGTGTCCATTAAAGGAACCCGAACTTTCCGTTCAAGATACCTGGGTCCATTCACCGTCACCTCCGTGATAAATCATGTGGCAGTCAGACTAGCTTTGCCGTCAAACATGCAGATTCATCCTCTGTTCCACGTGTCTCTCCTTAAACCTGTTCAACCTGGGACCCGGGTAGCAACGCCACCACAGCCAGTAGTAATCGACGGGGAGCCAGAATTCCAAGTCAAGGACATCCTGGATTCAAAGTACGTCAGATCCAAATTATACTACCTAGTAGACTGGAAGGGGTATGGTCCACAAGACAGGACATGGGAGCCTTGTGAGTTCATACATGCACCTTTGCATGCTTAGACGATTTCATCAAAACCATCCAAACAAAGAAGGACCAGACAGAAGAGCCACCTTGAGAGTGGCTTTGGGGGGAGCGCTGTCATGATTCCTGCCCCTCATGTCCCCAGCCCTCCAAGATGTCAGACTGGAGCCAGGCAACGATCACCTACATGGCCCTCAAGGGCCTCTCCATCCCTCCAAAGATCCACTTGGAGTCAGACTTGGCGCTTGTGGCACCAGACTCACTCACTCCCATAGGATAACATTGGGGATTGGACTTGTAGTGCATTGATGGGGACAAGATGGATGCCCCCACATATTTTGGTTCCCAGAACTGCATGTGTAGTCTATTCTTTTGGGTGTGGTTCAGCGCAGAGACACCTTGGATACCCAGAGACTATTTAAGCCACCCACAGGCTGAAAAACATGCTTTGTGTTTTCTGCACCTGCAGCGTGACACTCACTGTGTTCGGATCGGTCTCCAGTAGGCATGCATCTTTCTTCTGCGCTCAGCTCCTACAAGAACACTGTTAGGAACAGCTTTACCTTGCGGCGCTTCTGCCCATCATTCATCTCTCCTTCTGTTCTGCGGGCATCGTCAGCGGTGATTCCCATCCCGGCACGCCGCTTCCTAAGGAAAAGGGAAAAGAACAGAAAAAAGGCATTAGTAAGCATTCAGCAAATCTTCGCTTATTTTTTAAAGACTGTACGAGCTTCAAACGTTTACCTGAATCCCAGCCACTCTGGGAGAACTCTGTCTCCGGAACTTCTCATCCATCTGCAAGTGGAAAAGACACTCCAGGTTAGCGTGGAAACATCTAGAGGCGCCGCATACCGCGCTTACTCACTGCATTTCTTCTCCATAACCAGCATCCACGCTGAAAACTTTGCGGCACGTAAAAGACACAGAAAATACAAATACGAAAGGGTCGCATCGCGCATCGCGCTCTCACTCACCTTCAGCGCTACTCATCTCAGCAGCACGTCGCCATCCCCGGACGCCGGCCATCATCTAAGGAAGGAAAGGATTGAAGTTAGAGAACTGTTCAAAAGACTCATTATACTTACCTGTCGGACTCTTGCCAGTGAAGTAACTTGGCAGCAACGAGCCTGCATCAATCAACGTGCCCCTGCACCGAAAGCAGGACGGAGAGCACACTTTCCAAGAAAACAAGGCCCAGTCTCCAGTCGAGTAGACTCCATGGAAGGGTTCGAGGTCGTAAGAGGTCAGAACAGGATGAGTGACGTCCCCGTGGATACCCGGTGAGCGTTACAGCGGCCAACCCAACAGGTAGGTAAAGGATTTAAAACACCTTTAGTGCTACCTCGAACAAAGGGCAGCCTGGCGAAACAATGTACCTTAATATGGAGAAGTGGCTCCTGCGGTGGCGGTTGTTCCTGGTAGTTCCTGCAGTTCGGGTGATCCAGCAGTGGAAGAGAGACTCTTGTTGTGGAGGAAGGTTCGAGTTATTGCACTACCCAGGGATGAAACCAGCCGTGGTGCTGCCCGACGAATAAAAGGTATGCTCCTTTAAATCACGGTCCGGGTGGACTGGTGCCTGGCTATCTGGCCTCCGAGTATAGGGTATGGGAGATTCGACCAAGGCAGGTCCGGGAAGGTGATTGGCAAACTGGTTGGCCCCAAAAGCTCAAGGGAAGAATGTTCTTGCAGATGAAGATCTTCTCTTGTCGTGTGGAGAAAAGTGGTGAGACACTGCAGCAGGGCTTCACCGGTGGTTCAGTCATTGCAGATGTCTTTGGCTTCTCTCCTCTTTGGCTTCTTAGTTCCAGTGGCAACCTCTTGCTCTTCCAGTCCTCAGGACCCTGCTTTTATACAAAAAGATCCCCATTCATACAGCCTACCTGTCACACACACATTGGGGTGGTCATCTTGGCGGGAGACCCTCCAGCTTATCAGGATAGAGTGCAACATGGGTTGCTGAGGCAACCCTGTCCAGGGGTCCTACTCCCCCTCCCACACAATGGACCCACCCCAGACTAAGTAGCGCCGAAAGGAGGGCTTCTCGGCAGAAGCCCGCCAAAAGGACGAACAAAGTATTCCCGACCTGGGTTAGGAGTATAGAGAAAGACACAAGAAAGAAGTGATATTAAAGTTCTAGCAATAACAACCTACTGGAGTAAAGTTAATATTTAAATACACCGGCGGTATGTTAGAGGCTGTCAGGAAATGTGGTAGCGTCGAACAATGGGAAAATCCCATAGGCAAATATTTGTGGTCAAATATTTATGGTAGTAACCACTGCCACCAGCCAGAAACTTTTGAGAGAGGGACTGTACGGTACCCTCTCGAAAATGAACATAGGGGGAAAACTATTAACCCCTTTCAGTACCTCCATAGTAAGATGGGTTGTACTGGTTTAGTTCATAGGATTCGACTTGTAAAGTCAATGGGGACTTTACATGCCCTGGTAGACAGTAGTCAGTCCCAGGGTATGGAGTCTATGGGCCTCATTACGAGGTAGGAGGTAGCCATGGCGCTATTAGCACCATGGCTACCCCCTTACTGCATTCCAGGTCCGGGTTCCCGAAATAGGGACTTACCGGGGGTACCCGGTAAATCCCCAGTCCTGCAACCATTCCCCATTCCCATACAAGCCCCCATAGGGCTCAATGGGAATGGGGATGGAGCTAATAACGGTACTGCAATTTGCAGTACCGTTATTAGCTCTGAAGTCCCTTAACGGGTCCCTTCCATAACGCCTGGGGACCTCGGAATAGGGTGGTAAGGGATTACCGGCACCAGTGCCCTTAGCGATGCTGGTAATCCCTTACCACCTACCTCGTAATGAGGCCCTATGTTTGGGGGTCGCTTCAACACCCCTGTGTCACTGCACTGACATGTGTTAACATGTGAGTAAAGATGGTTCCTATGGGGTTGAGAAAGATCTGATAGGCATTAAACACAAAAATAGCCTACAACACACATGACTGAGCAGTAAGCTCATTGCTCAAAATGTGCCTTTTAACACTAGTCACTCTTTCATTCAAGGCAAGCACCCTGAAAGACCAAATCTGCAGCCGCCTTAGATTCCTGGAGGATCAGCTAAAAATGTGCAGAGACAAGTTTCAAAATGCTGACAATTTATGACCTTTAAGAAAATATTTGTTAAGATTTGTAAGTACCTGAATCAAGATACAGACCCCACTAACGCAACCCTCAATCTTCTGCATGCTTAAACCACACAAAGCCACACAACCATCTCTCTCCCAGCGATCCGCACTGACTTTACCACACCGCATCAACAACACATTAACATCACCGAAAGCACTCGAGGCCTCGCCCGATCCGATACTAGCACCAAAGCCCAGCACTCAGTGTATACCGAGCTGAAGCTGCCAACAGCACATCACTTCTCCCACTCTCCTCCTCTCGTCCTCCCGACTAACCCTACCCGTCCTTCCTATTTACAGATCCGCCAGAGCGCCTGGGACTAATTCTGTTGGTGAAGGTGTGCTATATAAGTACCTTTAACATAACATGACATAACATTAGTTAACTCCACCTGCTATACCACGATAACCATGATATACCATAATTTGGCAAGACAGTTATCATACCGCCATAAAACCAATACAGTGACACCCCCAGCCACTTATCGAGACATACCGCCTTGCACGACTCTGAATATACCGCAATTTACCTTCAAATCTCTCTCTATAAAAGAAGTTGAATCAATTATACTTACACGTAAACCTTCAAATTGCAAGGTTGACATTTGTCCCGCCCTGCGTATCAAAGAGGCAGCCGTGGAACTTGCCCCGTTCATCACTTCGTTCATTAACGCCTCATTTAACACAAACACTGTACCAAATAATCTGAAAGATGCTTGGATACTCCCCCTACTAAAAAAAAACTCACTTGAACCTTATTAACCCATCCAACTACAAACCTATCACCACAGTCCCTTTCCTGTTGAAAATCCTGTACCGAGCAGTATATCTCTATATACAACAACACCTGGAATCTAACAACCTACTAGGACTAAGACAGTCTGGTTTCAGACCTAGACACGGGACAGGGACAGCACTTATTGACTTGAAATCTCAAATTCAGATCCTAAAAGACAAGGGCAAACCAGCATTACTTCTACTACTTGACCTCTCTGTGGCTTTTGACCTGGTGAACCATAACATTTTATTATTAACACCTGTCTTCTGCCGCACACTTTTCAGACCAAGCCAACGCGTGGATTGAATCTTTCCTTAGTAATAGGTCCATGAGAGCCTTCTCTCCTTCCTCCTCCTCACCAGCTTCCCCTGTGACCTGTGGGGTAGCACAAGGATTGTGCGTCTCCCCAACTCTCTACAATGTGTTCACCAAGCCTCTTTTCGATATACTTGACCATCTGGGTGTTATTTACACTAATTATGCTGATGATACCCAGATACTCATACCTATCTCTGGTGATCACATTTTAGACAGTAATGCCCGTGGGATAAGGCTCTGAGCCTGTCCTTCCCTGTCACTGCCTGGCACTAGTGGCCAGGAATCTCTGTCCCATGCAACCCCCACCTAACCTCAGCCAGATATACAACGTTTAGCGGACAAAATCACAGATGCCTGCTCATTTGGTTAGTTACACCCGGTGTGTGTAATGCGGCTTTGACACAGACCCATCCACAACACAGAGCACACTGGCGTCCTCGATGGACTAAAACACAATTAAAAACTCGGACTTTGCACCAGCTCCGAATCACTCAACAGATTGCCCCACAAACTACTCTCATTGCGTAAGTCACCTTGACCACCTAGCAACAAACACACACCCCTATTCATCCATTCTGTGAGTATGCACCTACTGCTTGCATCATGATGTCCATAATACTGTAACTGCCGTACCGTAATCACACGATTGTTATATGCCCCACCATCAAGATATCCATTGACTGAACATATGTGCTGATTGCAAATGGCCATAGATATGTTAAAACAATACCTGGCTATGACTGTGACCTACCGCTACCTATACTGTTGATTTACTTGCAGTAATTGTCAGATCCCTGCCTACTAAACAATCAGCCGCATGGTTGTACCAGCTACTCATGAAATTTCGCTGTTGCGCCCATCTGTCCCATCTGTATCATTCACATCTGTACTGTTTCCCGACCCGCATCTTGCTGAATGCTGTACCCAACGGCCCCACAAGCACCTCTACTACTGCTCCTACAGCCATCAGTCCTCTCTCTAAAATAGCATACCTGGTAGAACTTCTGACTACAGTCCATGTAAAATTGCATACCATCGTTAGCCCTGCTGATAATGACCCAGCTAATGGTATCAACTATCTCTTCTCTCGGTCTGCACGCAACTGTTTTGGAGCATTAGCTCATCACCACTACGTGTATACTGGTTCACACTGTTAGCCGAATCAACCCACCCTTGTATGTGCTTCTCTCCTTTGCATCAAAATTTGAAATAGCCTATCCTACCATACTAGCATATTAACCCATGATTGCACATGTACATTGAAAATGTCGGATTTGCCTATTTTACCAGCATGCACATTCAATTGACAAAACATGAAACAGCCAGCCTTATGAATGTTGTCCACATGCTCTGAGATAAGTTGAAATAGTCTATTCTACCATTCTAGCATATGATCCCTGGAATGTACAGTGAAAGAACTGACATAGCCTATTCTTATTGCTGTGTACTTTGGCCATATTACTCATCTGTCAAAAAGTGAAATAATCAGCCTTATGAATGCATGCTCACTTGCCTTGAGCAAACTCGAAATAGCCTATTCTACTCATCCAAACTTACCCATAAACGCACATTGAAAAGGCAGACATAGCCCGCATTATTTTACTATTTTGTATACCTGCCTCCCTAGTTATTTGCTCCATATCTAAATAACCCACAGATCCTAGTCGCTTTAGCCTAGTCTATGCGAGCAACCAAATTGAATGCAGTAACTGTTCAGTGGTAACTTAGTTATAGCAACCAAATTGAACTTAGCCATCCTATACACACAATGTTCCTGACAACCTTCCTGACAACCATCATGTTCCCGTTCTGTATAAAACCATAATCCACTCCATGCAGAAGAGGTCATTGCATTGTGATAAATGCCAGCGCCACCACCCTATCTCCTGCCCCACCCCATTCCTACCTACACTACATCCATTCCCAACGCAAACTGCACCCATAAATACTACGGTCTCCAACACTACGAACGAGGCAGCCTCAATGACCCCCAAACCCAGGCCTAACTCTGCCACTCACCTCAGACCTGAAGAGACTAATTACAAGACTATACCTAACTTGGGTATTGACAGGCTTTATAGACTCAGGGCCAGAACCAAAACCACCTCATGAGCCACCACACTCTCCACAAAATTGCCTGAGAAACTAGACACTAATTCACATAACCGCCAATACAAAGACCACCCCAAGAAACCTATCAAACCCCAAACCAAACCCATAACTAACATGCTTACCCCCAACCTAGGTAATACCACTGGAAACACACCATCTCATGCCTCCACATCCACTCTCAAAGGCGCACTCATCAATGTGCAATCCCTCAGAGCTCATAGTGGACCAACAACTCGATATCCTGGTGGTCACTGAAACATGGTTACACACTGCTGCAGGCCCACTCTTAGCTCTTGCCATCCCCCCAAGCTTTAGCATCCACAGAACAGACATGACCAACACCCAAGGAAGCGGAGTCGCTTTAATAGCCAGAACCACCCTGCAAATCAGAGCTTGTCCAATAGAAGAAATACAGGGCTACAAACTACTATTAGTAAAATATACATCCAACCCCAAAACCATTACCAACTTCTTGGTAGTGTACAGATCACTGAATAAAAATACTCACCCTAACCTGGACATCCCCCTACTACTAACACCCATCATCAAGCCTAACACTAAATGCATCATTCTCAGAGACATCAACTTAGGATATAGTGATCCCCTTGATCCTGGCGCATCTGCCTTCCACACTGCAACGTTAGACATGAGCTTCACACAGCTGATAAATTAACCCACCCACTCTAAAGGAAGAACGCTGGACTGGCTCCTCACGCTGAATGCACAAGTCACTATTGATTCCATCCTCCCTGTAGAGTGGTCAGATCACTTTGTTATCAACTTCACTCTCAACAACAATCTCACAGACCACATTAGCTCCAATAAACCCGACACCTTTGAAACCAGAAATATTAAGAAGCTCTCAGCTGACAACCTCTCCCCTGTCCTTAATGCAGCATTAGCCAACACTTCTCTAGACACCAACAACCCTGCTTACCTAGCAGTACATTACCAACTAAGCCTCACCCATACTATTGACTTACTTGCTCCCATCACCACCAAAACACGAACAACAAACAAACGATCACGCTCCTGGTTCAATGAGGAATTAGTCTCCCTGAGACGCACAAAAAGATTGCTTGAGCACCTCCACAGGAAAACTAACACCATAGAATAAGCGAAAGCCTTTGATGAAGCCAACAAAAAATACAAATCAGCCGTAATCACACAAAAAGCCAATGCCTTTAACTATCACATCACTAATGCCACCTCAGACAGCAAAGAACTATTCTCTATCCTCAGAGAGTTAGAAAATCCATGTCAATTTATGGCACCCACTAACGCCAGCAAAGCCTGGTGCACCACAATAGAAGATGCTTTAGCAGCCAAAATTCTAGTACTGCAAAACAAAATTGAAAGCAAAAAAACCCTCTTAGCAGAAAAAACTCCAACCACCATCACAGATAAACTATCTTACTCCACTCTTGGCAAGCCATTGCACTCCACACCAGTCTCACACAAAGAAGTGTCAGACACCATAGCCAAACTTAAACCTTCCAACTGCAAAGAAGACCAATTCCCATCCCACCTAGTCAAACTTTGCGCCCCCACCCTCACACCCATCATTACTGAATTTGTTAATGCCTCCTTCTATACCAATTATGTCCCCACCAGTATTAAAAAAGCATGGGTAAGCCCCTCCTAAAAAAAAAAACTTAGACCCCTCACTCCCCACTAACTACCGACCTATTACAATGGTACTGTTTCTCTTAAAAATAATCGACAAAATAGTTTACTCCCAACAAAACCACCTAGAACAGCACCAATTACTAGGAGACCGACAGTCAGGATTTCGCCCTTAATATAGCACAGAGACAGCCCTTCTCCATCTGAAGATCCAAATGGATGCCACCAGAAATGCAGGCAAACTCTGCCTACTAATACTACTGGATCTCTCTACGGTATTCTATTTGGTCGACCACGACAAACTCTGCGGCACACTAGCAAATAACTTCAACCTGTCTAAGGGTGCCACTGACTGGATTAAATCATTTTTAGCAGACAGGACATCAACAGTGTTCATCGTTAAAGAATCAGCCAACCCCATACCAGTTCCCATAGGGGTCCTGCAAGGTTCCTGCCTATCTCCCACACTGTACAACGCTTATACCAAGCTGCTGTTCGCTGCCCTGGATGCCATGGGTGTCATCTACACCAACCTTGCAGATGACACCCAGATCCTCAACCCATTTACAGGCATCCATGAGCAAGACTCACTGCTCATTAATCAAATCTACTCAATTATCCAAAACTGGATGGCTAATAATAGCCTCTGCCTGAATGATGACAAAACAGAGCTCCTCAAAAATTGACACGCTTCAGCCGGCCTACAAATCATTCATCATTGATGGCACCACAATCCCTGTACTTAAACAAGTTAGGACACTTGGTGTCTACTTAGACGCCACATAAACTCTGTCAAAACAAGTAAACACACTAGCCTCCTCTACCTCCTACACCTCCAAACTCATCTTCCTTGGTCGTAAATTCCTCTCACCTGATAACTGCGTTACATTAGCAAGAGCACTCATACTCTCCAAGCTTGACTATTGTAACATCCTCTTCCTTGGCACGTCCAAAACCAACATAGGCAAACTTCAATTTATGCAGAACAAATCTCTCTGAGCTTCCCTAGGCATAAAAAAATCTGAACACATCTCCAATGTCAGGAGAGACAACCACTGGCTCCCCATCCAAGCTAGGATACTATTCAAAACTCTAAGCATTACACACAGATGCATTGCTAATAAAGCCCCCAAATACCTCATTAACACAGTCCTGATGAAATCTCAGACCAGACTCATCAGATCCAATAACAACCCACAACTCAAAATCCCAAGATACAAAACAGAGAAATCAGTGTGGGGGTGGGGAGGGAGGGTGATGGTGAACAGCTGCAAAGTCCTTGCGCCAAGATACTGGAACTCCCTTCTTACCAGTGTCACGAATGAAACATCCTACCTACAATTCAAAAAAATCACTGCAAACTTAGCTATTCAATCAATATTAAATTGAATGAAGACCCCAACTTGCCTGACTAGACCTCCACCGTCTGCTGTACATACACTGTATGTAACATTACCCTTGTTTTTACTGTATTCTTGCTTTATAATATTAAGATTGTATTTACCCATTGTCTGCAACTACGCTGTGGCACCTCCGGGTCTGGGCATATTATAAATGTAATAAATAAATAAAGAAATAAAGAAATAAGACACTCAATGACATCTACAGTACTATACAAATCTGGATGGCGAAGCATGGTCTTTGTCTAAACGACGAAAAAACTGAGCTACTCCTTCTTGGCTCTCCTACCAAATTGAACAAATTAGGGCCCTTGTTTTCATCTTTTAACATTGACAGAACTTCATAAAAGTAGCAAAAGATGTAAAAACGCTAGGCATCTACATCAACTCCGTCCTCGCATTTACAAGACAAACCAATGCCTTAGCCTCTTCCACAGCACTAACCTGCAAGCTCATCACAGCTTGCCGACCCTACCTGACTTTGACAAACTGCACCTCAGTAGCAAGAGCTTTAGTCCTATTAAAACTTGACTACTGTAACGCACTATACTTGGGCACATCTCAGCAGAACATCAACCAAATGCAAGTCATGCTAAATAATGCTGTCAGAGCGGCTTGTAACATTCCCAGAAAACATCACATTACAGCTACTAGACAAGCCATAAAGTGGCTCAATATTAAGCAAAGGATAGACTTGAAGTCACTTTCACTCACTCACAAGTGCCTCTACAACCAAGCACCAACCACCCAAGTGGACACATTCTCATGCCACACTTCTACGCGACCTACCAGAACCGCACAAGCACATAGTATCGTCATCCCACACTTTAACCAAAAACAAGCAGGTGGAGTCAGCTTCCCAGTCGCTAAGAAATTGAATAATCTCCCCATCCACATCAGAGAAGAACCTTCATTTTCACAATTTCACTTAAAGGTAAAAAGCTGGTTCCATGAACAAGACATTAATCAGTCTGCTCTGCCAAATTAACCGACCAAACAATCCCCGTCATAGGTAATGATTGCTCCACTGCACTGACTGCCTACTGATGTACATCTAGCCATGTAGACTTAAAATGTAATACTCTCACTGTAATCAATATTAACAATGTACCTTGTCCGTGACCTCTGGTACCTCCATGTCCACGCAGTATGATCTGATGTATGTATATGCATAGCTTGTGTCTATTGAAAACTGCTTTGTTTTTAATGATCCCTGTATATCCTATATCTGTGTAACCTGTACGATTTAGCGCCCAGTTGCCTCAGGGCTTGGCTGCACTTTACAAATAAATAAATACAAAATACAAATACAAATTGCCTAGGGTGATTAGCAAATCCTCTAAAGCCACACATTCGGACAGATTGTGAACTCAGACAGGGACAGCGACCATCAATGGAGGTGAAGTATTTATCAACTATTTGCTTACTTTAATGCCTCCTGCTTGGTTTAAGATGAAAACATGTGAAATATGTAACACATACAAAAGTAGAACTGCATGTGGTTATTCTGTAAATTGTCACAGTGGTATTAAAACAGACAGTGAACCCTGAAAGGGACAGACCATTCATGAGATTGTTTGTACAATGATTATTCAGAGAAATGGCAAAAATGAACACTACAAACCCATGGCTTCCTGCTTTGAGTATATTGTGTATACCATCAAAGTAAATGCCTCAGCCCTCATTATATTTTACTAGATTCTATCGTAATGCACGTTAATTAGGACACCATCAACGCAATTGGCGCCACAACGTCACTTATAACGTTAATATCTTTCATTTCTGAGTTATCATGCCATTTTTATACTATTAGGCTTTTATATATACAGTTTTCGTTATGTAAATCTAACAATGACGTCATCCACGCATGCGCATGATGACGCCATTTGTTATGTCTTCCTAAAAAAACGATTTTGCTATAAACAAATAGATTTTCATGCGTAAGAGACTAGGACTTCCTCCAAAGTGTATTAGCCTTAGCAAAACGAAAAGGTGATGGCTGGAATGTTTTGAATAAATCATAACCACGGGCAAGGCTCTGGGCAACTCTCCAGACCATCGTTTTTCAGTCTGCCAAGCCATTACAGAAGGGGGAAAATCATATGCAAATCAACTTGATCCAACCCCAAAAGGGGTAGTCCAGCCGAACTGCTAGGTCACATCCCTTCTGCACGAGACCACAAGCATCCCCAGACATGTTTCAGCCTTGTTGGGCGTCATCAGTGAAGAGTAGCTTGGGTCTCTAGGCCCGGCAGACTCGGGACCCACGTCTGGGCAACCATTCTACTGGCACTTTAGATTAGGTTCCGAACGGTATCCAACATCTCTCTTCACCAAACAATTGGGTTCCTTAATATCGATGCATGCGCAAAACCCTTACTCCTGACCTTGAACATCATTTGTCCTAGACTTTTATTTCCATTTTTAAATATACAAAAGACCCAACAGGTCTTTACAAAATATCTTGAACAGACAGATACCTCATATTAACACACAGCGCGGTTTTCCATTAGTCATTGTAGGTTCATGACGTCATTCGCGCATGCCCGCCGTGACGTCATTGTACCTACAAGTATATAAACAGGAACAAAACCACTGCACCGGATCGCAGCTGTCCTCCTCAGACCGCTTTGACTAGCAGTTGACGCGAGTATGTCTGATAAAGACTATTAACAATGTAAGTGACCTTAAAACTAACCTTTCTATCCTAGTTAGTGAATTATCCAGATAACACATTAATACTACTTATCTGTTTTTCAGATTCTCCTTTTTGACGCACACCAACTACTCTTTAGTAATACCACTTGAGTCAAGGAAGGCTTTAAAGACACCAGAGGTCTAATTGCACTTTGGAAGTAAGTCCTCTTGGAATATTCTCTATATCACATTCTTCAACAGCCAACACTACCACTTAGTCCGGTAACATCACTTGCCTTCATTTCACAGACATTTTCTTTAGGAGCTTAACCAAGATAGTTCCGAATCTCTTACAGCCCAGGAAGACTCAGTGAAGACACTATATTTGGAAAAAAGTTCCTTTTTGACCTTCCATAGTTACCTGTCCTCCATTTTACCAGTTCTTTATTTACCTGACATTCACAGATTATTCTGATGTGAATTTTGGCGTATACAGTCGATCGCCAGAGGAGACCTCAGCAAGATTTCCAGATAGTTCTGCTATCTCTACGCACTGTTACATAGTTCCACAACCCAGGGAATCTACGCCAAATAAGATACATTATTTTCCTTATTTTGGTAAGATCAATTTTGGTTTTACCACAGTCACACCCTTTTCTGATTATCTTTGCATACCATCTTTTTGATCTCATAGATTCATAGATCTCCTAACAACTAGTGTACCCATGCTGAACAGTATTGAAAATACAAATCAAAACTAAGAGTCTAACCTATCTGTTCTGGGTAAGAAATGTACAACATCAACAACACTATTAGACTATGTAACCTAATTAATACTTACCAGGTATATATATACGACTTCTGGACAACAGTAAAATCCTGAATAAAAGAAAGATTACCCTAGGGGACAATTCTTCTTCACGTTTTATTTGGTACTACGAAAATCATGTTTGAAAAAGTAATTGCAAGGTTAGCGTAATTTCCTTGATTACTATTGTTCCAAGCTTTACTGATCCTAATTGAAATACTATAAGTAGAGCAGTATATTTATATGGCCTCTAGACATCAAAAAAATCCTGTATACAAGAAATACTACCCTTCGAGGTAATTCTTCTTCCTGTTTTATTTGGGGCTACGAAAATCACGTTTGAAAAACTCAGCACAAGATAAGCGTTTTTACCAGGTTACTCACTGTAGTGACCACCTTACTCTTAGTCCACAGTCCCCTTTCCTCCATACTTGTGGGACATCTCTCCGTCCTGTGGGACGGGACCGGAGCACTTTGTAAAAAGCATCCAAATATTTCCAAAAATGTGTCCTTCCTCTCTTTCCTGCGCGTGGCCCGGCACACGGCCATAACCCCGCCCACCTTGGCTCCGCACCACGCATCGCCCCTCAGTCCTTTTCTTTGCCAGGTCAGAGACCCATTACCAATACAGAGGAACCTTATTACAGGGGACGGCGGGCGGGCGTATGGAGGAAAGGGGACTATGGACTAGGAGTAAGGTGGTCACTACGGTGAGTAACCTGGTAATACTCCTACGTCCGGTCCCCTTTCCTCCATACTTGTGGGAGATTCCCAAGCACTCCTTACAGGAACTACGGGTGGATGGAAATACCCCTTACTGAAAAAGGTTCTTCAGCACAGCCTGACCAAACAGAGCATCAGCTCTAGAACTCATATTGAGGCAGTAATGCTTACAGAAAGCAGATGGAGAGGCCCAAGTAGCTGCCCTAGCGATGGACTCCCAGGGAACATACTCCTGAAAAGCAACCGCAGCTGCCTTGCCCCGCACCAGGTGTGCATGGATACCTTTAGGAGGTTTCAGCTTTTGGACAGTGAAAGACTCCGTGATGCAGGCGGCAATCCACCTAGAAATAGTTGCCTTAGACGCCTGCTTGCCTTGAGGGTTCCCGAAAGTCACAAAAAGTTGAGAAGAACTTCTAAGCTCGGAAGTCCTAACCAGGTAGAACTTAAGAGCTCTTCGGACATCAAGACAGTGTAGAACCCTCTCCGCCTCAGAGGCGGGGTTCGGAAAAAAGACCGGTAGGGAGATCGATTGATTCAAATGGAATTCGGTCACTATCTTCGGCAGAAAAGCCGGATTAGTTCGAAGGACTACCTTGTCCTTGTGAAAGACCAAGAAAGGATGCTCCACCGACAATGCCTGGAGCTCACTCACTCTCCTTGCCGATGTGACGGCGACCAAAAAGGGCACTTTCCAAAACAAGTGCTTGAGGTCCACAGTAGCCATCAGCTCAAAGGGTTTATGGCACAGCGCCGTCAGGACAACATTCAGGTCCCATGGCGGGTGCGGATTACGAACTGGAGGGTAAAGGCGTGTTAAATCAGTGAAATGCCTCTTTACCACTGGGTTAGTCAGAGAGTACGAACACTGATCCGTAGAAAAATAAGCGGAGACCGCTGAAAGGTAAGAACTGCATGACAGAACATGAACCCCTGACTCTGCTAGGGAGGACACGAAGGACAACACTGTGTCAACCGTGGCCCCCTTTGGATCCAATTTCTTCTCTAGACACCAATGACAGAACCTGAGCCATTTACTCTTGTACTGAGATCTGGTCGAGGGTTTTCTGGCTGCCTGGATAATACGCATGTTATCCGCAGACAAATTCAGATGCTCTAAAGACCTGAACTCAGGCACCACGCCGCCAAGCTCAGCGATTGTGGGGAGGGGTGCCACAGCTGCTGCTCCCCCTGGTGGAGAAGATCGGGAGTTACCGGTAACCTGATCGGCGAATAAACCGACAGGTGTTGGAGTTCTGAGAACCAAAACCTGGCCGGCCACCACGGGGCTATCAGTAGAAGAGAACAGTTCACCGAGTTCTTCAACTTCCAAATTGCCTGGTGAACTAGAGGCAGAGGCGGGAAGGCGTAAGCTCTCATGTTGTGCCATGGAATCTCTAGAGCATCCCCCAGAGAGGAGGCTCCCAGCCCCCCTCTGGAGGCATACAGAGGAAGCTTCTTGTTCGCCGCCGTCGCAAAGAGGTCCACCTGTGGTGTGCCCCAGCGTGAGAAAATCCGTGAGAGGACCTCTTCCTTCAACTCCCACTTGTAGCTGACCACTGTCCGCTGGCTGAGGGCATCTACTGTGGCATTCAGCTGGCCCGGGATGTGCACTGCAAGCAGCCAGACACCATGAAGCACGGCCCACTCCTAAATCTAGATGGACTGGTCCACGAGGGGGGGAGACTTCGTTCCCCCCTGCTTGTTGATGTAATACATTGACACCACATTGTCCGTTCTTATGCGAACCACTTTGTTGACAATAACCGGTCTGAACGCCTTGAGCGCCAAGAAAATCGCCAGAAGCTCCAGATGGTTTATGTGCAGGAGCTTGTCCTGAGGCGACCAGAGGTCCGAGACCTGAAGGCGATCTAACGTCGCACCCCACCCGAGGAGGGAGGAATCTGTCGTGATCGTCACCATAGGGACCGGGTCCTGAAACCCCGCGCCCCCAGACAGATTGCTGAGAGATGACCACCAGTCCAGTTCCACTCTCATGGAATCCGGAATCATTATCCGCATGAAGTCTGGGTCCACTGCCTGACGCCATGAATTCCGAAGGGCCATCTGGGTCCGTCTCATTTTGAGACGAGCAAGAGGAAGAGCCAGCACACACGAGGCCATGAGGCCCAGAAGCCTCTGGAACCACCAGGCCGACATACTCTCCGACTGCGCAAATATCTGACACGTGGCCAACAGATCTGCCATTCTGTCCCCAGTCAGGTATACTCTGCAGTCGATCGTGTTCCAACGAAAACCCAGAAAAATCAGGTCCTGAGAGACCGTCATGGAGGATTTCCGCCAGTTCACTGACAGCCCAAGATGGAACAGGAGCTGAAGGAGAGACTGGAGGTTGCCCGCTGCCGCCAGCGGACAAGGGCTGCGTAAAAGCCAATCGTCCAAATAAGGATACACATGGATACCCTGAAGACGAAGATAGGCCGCAATCACTGACATCATCTTCGTGAAGACAAGCGGCGCCGAGCTGAGGCCAAAAGGAAGCACCCGAAACTGGAAGTGCTCCTCTCCCAAAGAGAAACGGAGGTACCTCCTGTGTGGAGCCCAAATCAGGATATGCATGTATGCATCCTGAAGGTCCACCACGCTGAGCCAATCGCCCGCCTGCAAGGAGGAGCGAATCTGGCCCGGCATGATCATCTTGAATTTCTCTTGGGGTAAGGAGAGATTGAACTGGGAAAGGTCTAGGATGGTGCGCAGGCCAGCCTGGTTGGGTTTGGGCACCGTAAACAGCCGGGAGTAGAAGCCCTCTCCTCGCTCCCCAAGGGGAACGGGTTGCACAGCTCTGAGGAGCAGAAGTTTCTGAACCTCGGCCTTGAGGGAGGGTGAGCCCGACAGCTGAAAAGGAGGGTTGAGGGGTGGGGTAGGGGGTAAGGGTAAGCTGAAGCCCGCCCGAGCGACTGACAAGACCCATCTGTCTTCTGTGATGGTCTGCCACGCTTCCCAATGAGACGCAATGCGTCCTCCCACCGAGATCTCGTGCGAGCATGGAAAAACCTCATTTGGCAGGTTTATCGGTGACGGTGCCACCTGAACCTGATGAGGAGGCTGAGGAGTGGGAGAAATACCACGTACGCTGTTGCCTACGGCGGTTATTCCCCGCAGGAGTATCCACTCTGCGCAATTTGCGGTCGAGGAAGCCCCTGAAACCAGAAGAAGGTTGACTCTGCGATAACGGTCTCTGAGGCTTCAAAGGAGCTTTAACCAGAACAGACAATGATTTAGCCGTCTGAGTGCTATCCTTGGTTTTGGTGAGCTCTACATCAGTAGAAGAATGAAAAAGCTCCTTACCATCGAATGGAAGGTCCAATACTTTGTCATGCACTTCCTTCGAAAACTTAGTGGCATGCAACCACGCTTGCCTCGAGGTATCAACCCCGAGCATCATGCCCCGAGCCGAGGTGTCTACGTGATGACCTGCAGCCTCCAGGAGATCCTGTCTCAGAATCTGTAGGTTTGTCACTCACACTTTCCTTCCCAATAGCCCACTCCTCACCTGATGATTCTGTGTGGGTCTTTACGGATTCGTCTGATGAGCTTTCCGGCTTTTCCCTCCAGGCTGTCTTTGTCGTTGTCTTGACGATCTTATTCTTCTGTTTGATGAAATAGGAGTGAGCTCCCCCGGAGGCCACCCTGCCTATAAGCAATTAACCCGGCAGCGGGGAACTCCGGGGAGCCCACCCCAAACCAGGGAAAAGCCTTGCCGAAAAACCCTGGAAGATTGTGTAGCTGTAGCTGGCAGGAAGTTGTTGGCGTGTGTCCGTACTTCAATAACCAGCATGCACTGGTAAGTGTTCTTTGTGAATAGGTATAACGGTCCAGTGCGGAACAGCACAAACAGCACAGTACTCCAAAGAACTTGGACAACGAAGAGTTCCCAGCAAAAAGGCGTCCGATGGCAGATAAGACGATGAAGCAGGTTTGAGTATTAGAAGGCAGCGCAGAGCGCGTAAAGTAGCGGAAGCAGATAACACACAGGAAAGTGGAACATACGGGAGTAGGAAACCGCGAACAGCGGTAACGGAAAGACACAGGCAGACTAACAGGTAAGGAAGGCACAGGAAACACAGAGTAACCACTGGAGGCAGAGCACAAGCGAGGTGTGCTCACGTCGGCAGCAAGAAAGTTGCAACGCACAGGTGTTCTCCATTTTCCGGTACTTGTAGGCAGTACAAAAGAAAGACTAGACCGCACCTTGCAGTTACTCGGAGTCTAGTCCTTCTTCCATATCGCCCATCTGCTCCATACTTTCCAAGGGCGATATATGACATCCTGGGCCAAGACCCTGGCATCGGAAAGGCCACCTCTGAAATCTTCCAACTTTTCGACCGGAATGTGCTCCTCAAACTCCGACAGACCTTTCCACATCCGCATGTTAGCTCCCGCCAAAATCAATTCGGCATTGGCCTGCCTGAGCAGCAAGGCCGAATTGGCAAAGATTTTCCTCCCTAGGGAGTCCAGGAGCTTGTCCTGCTTTCCCAAGACCTGCGTTGCGGAAGAGGATGCTGCAGGTCTGGACTGCAACGTGGCCGCAGCCACCACTGTGGAGGAGGGAGGCGGACAAGACGACAAGGCCACTTCCTCCGAAGAGTGCAGCCTGTACCTCGCGTCAATCTTTTTATTGACAAAAAGTCCTGAGTGTGGCTCCTCCCAGACTCTTCGGACCTCGGCCAAAACATCCTTCTGCAGGAAAAGGCCGGTACGCTCCAAAGGAGACAGGGTGAATGCCCCAGAAAGCACGCCCTCCTGAGGAGCAGGTGCCTCGGGAACCGGAACATCTAAGAAATTCATCATGTCCAGTACCAGATCATGAAAAGCTCTAACAGAGCGGGGAAGGTCCTCGTTGTCCTGCTCGCCTTGAGGGTCATCTGACATGTCAGGATCCTGCTGAACCGTCTCAGGCACTGCCTTGTCCACTGGGGACAACGGTGGCAAAGGTGGAAGAGCAGGGGCAGGCACCACGGGCAAAGGAGGCGTCGGCGGAACCACCATAGGAACGGGTGGAGCCGGAGGCGCTGGTGGACAAATTTCCTTAAAAAGCCCTTTGAAATACTTCCTCATGGGGTTGGTGCGCATAAGCGCTTGAAATTTACTGAAAAAAGCGTCCTCAGGAGATTGCTTCGGAACCTGAGGAGGCCTCTCATGAGGTGGACAAATCCAGGGACGTAACAGAGAAGGGTGCCATGCCGGGCCCTCCGACGACGTATCCACATAAATCAAAGGGGCCGCCCCTGCAGGCAACGAAACATTGTGCGGAAGAGGCATCAATCATAAACGGGCCGGTAAGGATACGCACAAGTGACCTTAGGTTCACCCAAAGGACCGAACCCTACACCAGAGGCCGATGGTGAAGTTGTAGGGGTAGTACCTAAAATGGCCGCCGTGGTCGTGGCGGGAACGGTCGCCATTTTGTCTTCATCTGAGGGGAACTGCGGCATGTGAGGAGGTGAGGCAGGGGTCCCCGTCGATGGATCAGGGGTCTTAATTTTAGCCTTAATATAAGGAACCTCGGCAGAGCCGGTACTATGAGGCCTGGAATGTTTCTGCGACATACCAACCGCCAACAGAGCCTTCGAAGGAAGGACCTCGGCACTGCCGGTAAAAGAAGAAGCTTGCTTCTTTGCCCCCTCAACAGATCTGGTATCACCACAAGGGCGGGAACGGTGAGAAACCGCTTTCACCGTCAGGGCCTTGCCCGGCCCCTCAAAACTGCTGGTAGCCTTAGCCTCTGTACGAGGGACCTTGGGCCTAGGCCTGGTAATAGCCTTATCGGCACGGGCCTCGAACATCCGTTCGGTAAACACAAGCCCAGCCAAAGCCTCGGGGCGGACCCCGGTCTTGTTTTTAAGGGAAGCTGAAAGAGAGGCCTCAGAGCAAGCTACCCTGTGACTCAGCAGAACTGGGTCTACACAGAGCCCCCACAGGCGGGGCCTCGGAAGTTACTCCGGTGTACACAGGCCCCTTACGGAGACCCTGAGAGAAAACTCTGGTAGAATTATTAGGCCCGACAGGCACCTCAGGGCGAACCCCGGTGACAGAGTGATTAACGCCCCTCCCGGCTCAAGAGGAACCCGGGAAGGTATCCCCCGGACGGGGTGCTCTGAAAACTAAAGAACTTACCGGGTGTTTCTTCTTCTCGTCAATGAACGCCTGAAAATGAGATGGAGGAGTGCGTCGGAACACCTCCTCCCACCGTTCCAACCGACGTTGAAGAGCCCGGACCGAAAGAGAGTCACAGTAAAAACAGGAGTCCCAACGGTGTTCCGGACCCAAACACTCTAAACAAAGAGGATGGGGATCCGCCATCGCAAAGCGACGATGACACGAAGAACAGTCTGGAAAGTGTAATTTAAAAGACATAGACAGACTAGAAGATGAACGCTAGCGAGAGCCAGAGAGGAAAACAGGGAAGAAAATCTTCCGAGGATGCAAGTGCGTACGGCCCCGATCGAGCAGGGAAAAGGACTGATGGGCGATGCGCAGGGCAGAGCCAAGGTGGGCGGGGTTACAGCCGCGTGCCTGGCCCCACGCAGGAAAGAGAGGAAGGACACATTTTTGGAAAAATTTGGATGCTTTTTACAAATTGCTCCGGTCCCGTCCCACAGGACGGAGAGATGTCCCACAAGTATGGAGGAAAGGGGACGGGACGTAGGAGTATTTTTATTACTATCGTTCCAAGCTTAACTGATCCCAATTGAAACGCTATAATTAGAGCAGAACAACTGTAGAATAAGCTATCCCCATATAGGGATTCCATCCAGAGTCACGCCAGATCATATTTTGAACAAAACTCAGTGGTTTGTCCGACTGACGTAAATGTATTAAATAACCAGACTTGATTTAAAGATGTGATTTCTTTCAAAATGTAAAAAGTCTAAGGGATCATTACATTGTTGAATTACAAACAAAAGATGATTTTTTGTATGACAAAACAACATGAATCAAATGTAAGTTCATTGTTTTTTTTAAATAACTACTTTTGTAGAATTTATTGGGAAACTCCATGTTCCTGATGAAGAGTGAAAAACTTGAAACACATTGGGCCATTTCAAGAATAAATGTTATGTTCTTGTGAAAATGTGAATTTGTCATTTGAGTTATTAATGTCACAACTATATGCCTATATATTACTAAAAAATACATTGTGTAAAACTATATGATTACCACAAGGGGTTGCAAGTCAGGAAGACTTGTCTAGACAGGGCATACCCATTCAACTTAATTATCTGATTTGTTCAGAACATAGACAGTGTGCAGGGGACGTGTGTTCCTTAATAGGAACTTTTCTTTTTTGAGTTTTCTCTACAACCTAGATGCCAAGGTTGTATTTCTCTCCCCCACACCTAGAATACTTTCTAAGATTCAATAACAATATCCAATTTAGCAACCTTATACAACTAGAAAACCGAACCAAAAAAGGTGTGCTTAGTGTTTTATTCACTTACATTTGTAAATTAATTAAGAAGCTTGCTTTTTGTTTCATATGAGTGTATTATGTTTGTCTTACATGGCAGTGCTATTACATAGATTTGTCAACCCAATGCTGGCAGTTCTCAAATATGCAACAACCAACCACATACTAGCAAGACTTCAACAGAACAAACGTCTGTTGTTAGTGCTTGATAGAACTAGCTTAAAGAGATCTTAGGGGAATGTGTTTGGATGGGAAGGGGCAAGTGGTGGGTGGATGTGGCCATAGGGATTAGCATGACCAGGGCAGTCAATGGGCGGCTAAATAACCAAACAACACCCACATGCTGTGTGTGCCTCCTCACGCGGCATTTTTTCCTATCTTTACATTTCATGACCATAGTGTCAGTTTATATGCAATGATTTCAAGGCCCCCTAATAGCCAAAATAAAAAAAGGGTCTACTGGCTTCTAATACCATTCGGCAGCTAGAACATGAAAAGTGGACTGAAAAACGAGACATATGTGGAATAAATGATACCCCTGATGTCAACAGGAGATCGGCATGTAGGATCCCATTAAGGGGCTGCACTAAGCAAACTCTGAAAGCAAAGCACAAACCTAAATATGTTTGGATTAAGAGGAATAACCAGATGCATGTGCCTCAAGACAAAGGCATGCAGACATTGGAAACACTATGTGAAATGATGTAGTATTCGTTAAACTAAACGGTACCTTGATCCATACGATGTGTCACTGTTCTGTGTGCATGCTTTTACTAGAAATGTCCACAATTAAATAGGGCACCATTCAAACTGTAAATAAATCATTTAATTGGAAATAAATCATGTTAGTTACATTGGCATTGACATTATCAACACCTTTATAATTGTAACATTTGGGGAAGATAATATTACTGAATATTTAGGTATTAAAGAAATGTGTTTCTGCTATTCGGATTTCAAACATTGTACTTCAGAAAGGAGACATTTTGTTAAAATGTTAGTTCAGTTAGTTCAAGAGGCCAATTTGTAACCCGAAATGACTGAAGTTCCCTACCCAAACCCACGCCATTGTTGTGAGTGGCTGGCAGTGTGATGATTCTGAAATGGTCCTTTGATGAGGACTTTGATGTGGACGGGAGGCCACTGTTTGCATGCACACTAAGGCTGAACTAGCTTCCAATTTCAAGATAAACCAAGTACCATTGCATTGTCATAGTAACAAAACATGTCGACAGGCCAGTGAAACCACAGCGGAGGCCAGTGCCATGAAATGAATTTTACAAAATAAAGAGCAGAGTGAAGCTGTTAGACTTTTGACTCCGGCTCAGTATGTACTTGCTCGGTAGGTCAGTCGGTCTTAGGGCCTTCCAGCTATTCGTAGTCATTTGCACGTTTTTCCTGAGATTGTTGGCAGTATTTCTCAGCATTTATGTATCATTCCTAAGGACTTTGCACAATTCCCCGTGATTATTCTTCTGCGTTTGGCATTTGTATCAATTTGAAAATGTACTTCAAGACAAGCATGCATTGGCATCAAAGGCAAAATGAAAATAAACAATGGTTTCTACTCACGCTGAATAATCATTTTGCAGAATGCAGAATTAACATAACATCTTTGTTGCATGGCGTGCTCTTCCCAACAGGTATGCCATCACCTACTGGGTTTAAGTGCAAAGTACTGCTATATGTGAGTCTGTTTTTACATTGTAATAATACCAATAGCAAGGAGCCCTGTTCTGTTTGTTAATGTGTCTATATATTTTATGTAGGCTTATATTTGTATAATCACATACACAGGACTTCAGATGCTTGTTTATTTCACAACTCCCGATGCAAAGGCACACACACAGCTTAGAAATAAAGTGGCAGAAGACCCACTTGTTTAGAGCATTTTTCTTATATCAATGACCATTATCGCACCACTCATAGGCTGTGTGTTCCTCCTCACATGCCATCTCTTTTCTACGTTCACTTCCTATGACAATAGGTTCGGCTCTAAGACAGTGTTGTCTGTGCCACCTAATAGCCAAAACTAAAAAAGGATTGAGTGTTGTGTGCTTTTTTAAATTGCTCGGTGCAACAGGGTTTCTGGATCCTCTCCTGCTGGGCTGAGGCTCAGTGGAGTGTTAGCATGAACCTTGCAAAATGTCTAAGTGCTGTTGATTTCAAAGTTGAAAGGCTGCCTCAAAGGACCACCTGAGCATTAATTGCAGGGTGGAGGGGGAAGGAGAGGGCTGGACAGGCCCAAGTTGTGAGAGATCCAAAAACAGAATGCTGAAGAAAGACAGCTCTGCAGGTTGAGTCTGTTTTTACATTTTAATAATACCAATAGCAAGGGGCCCCGTTCTGTTTGTTAATGTGTCTATATATTTTATGTAGGCTTATATTTGTATAATCACACACCCAGGACTTCAGATGCTCGTTTTTAACACAACTCCCGCTGCAAAGGCACTCACAGCTTACAAATCAAGTGGCTGTAGGCCCACTTCTTTAGGGCATTTTTCTTACATCAATAACCATTATCACAGCACTTACAGGCCGTGTGTTCCTCCTCACATGCCATCTCTTTCCTATGTTCACTTCCTATGACAATAGTTTTGGCTCAAAAGCAGTGTTTTCCGCACAACCTTATAGCCAAAACAAAAAAAGGATTGAGTGCTGTGTGCTTTTAAATTGCTCGGTGCAACAGGGTTTCTGGCTCCTCTCCTGCTGGGCTGCGGCTCAGCGAAGACTTAGCACGAATCTTGCAAAATTAGAAAGTGCACACTTCAAAGTAGAAAGCCTACCTCAATGGACCATCTGAGCATTAATTGCAGGGTGGAGGGGGAAAGAGAGAGCTGGACAGGCCAAAGTTGTGAGAGATCCAAAAACAGAATGCTGAAAAAAGACAGCTCAGCAGGTTGAGTGACTGTTGCTGAAATGTTTTTTTATACAGTTTATTACAAACTTTTAAAAAAGAGAAAAAGAAAACACATTGAAAGCTCACATCAATAACGTCAAGAATGATCATCCACACAACATAAAACATACAGGTCTGGATCAGGAACTTAATTTAAAATTAAAAAATTTAAAATTTGACATCTCACATAGTCACTTCTTTTCTTTTAGTAGCCATTCAAGTGTGGTTTATCACCCACTTAGATGGCTAAACACAAAACAACATCAAACGAAAGGAAGACTAGGCAGCATTGCTTCACCCCCTTTTTTTTTCAAAGCATTGATCTCCATTCATGGGGCATTCCCAATATGACCTAGGGAATAGATCAAAGCAAATGTCAATTTGTTATTGGACCCTTCAAATAGTGCTGACCACCAATCTTCGAAGTCCCAAGTTGTTCATTTTCCAATTTCTTCTTTAAAGAACAGCGATCGTTTTCCACATACAGCAGGACAGAAGGGAAGGACAGAAGGCCACAAGGTGTTTTAAGGTTTCAACAACATTATTACAGTACCTGCACATTACATCATCAGGTGATATTTTATTCCTCCATCTTAAGGTTTCCTTAGTCTCAAGTTGATTTAACCTGAATCTTAGAAACACATCGCAAAGATTTTTATTTGGAAACTTGACCAAATAACTTGATAGTTTGTTATATGGTTTTGCTTCTGTTGGAACAAGTTCCGTACATTTATGTTGTGACCTTTGTTGGCAGGTTACCATCCAATCCCATTGCTTAGTTTTGATCTTATTCGGGTTCCACCACAACATTTCTTCCGGAGTACTGAGCATTTCCGGAATTCATTTGCAGTTTGTCATCCACAATTTTTGTATCGATTGATCATTCGTTCTAGGATTTGATTTCAGTATTCTGAATTGTGGGCACAATGTGGATCTGTTATTTTCCCAAATAAAGATAGAGAATTCCATATTAATTTTGCTGTAATAGATGTTAAGCCTAGCTCATATCTAATACATGCTTTCGGCACTCCTGTTCCAAGATGTAGTATTTTTGTCCAGAAGAGATGTTCACAGGTTTCCCACACTTTTTAAGAACATCCAAATGAGGTCTCTGCGCCATAGATTAGAGAGGGCACCACTTCCATCTTATAAAAGTTCATTACTGGTTCAAGGCTAAATTTACCAAATTTCTTATTGATAAGTAAGCCTTGAGCCGATAGTTGTTTACTTTTTGCCTTTATTGCTCTCATCATGGGCTCGTCATTGATATTTGCACTTATTGTGGCTCCAAGATATCTTATTTGGATTGATTTCCTTAGGATATTGGATTCAATATTCCATTGAAAATTCACTTTCTTAGTTCTTCTTTGACCCTGTAGATTCTTCAGTTCAATAATCTCTGTCTTTGCACTGTTGATTAACATTCCGTTCTCGGTAATATACGAATGTAGTGACATTAGTGTATGTTGTAAACCAATCTCGGTTAAGTCCAGGAGAACAATGTCGTCTGCATACAGCATCCACTCAATTTTCATGTTGTTGATTTTGGGTGAAAATGATCTTATTTCATCAAACATTGTTCCAATATCTGCAATAAAGATGTTAAACAGGATTGCTCCTAGTTGGCAACCCTGTTTCACTCCCTGTTCTGTACTTATAGATCTTAATAGAGAACCGTTTCTATCCAGACGAACCTTTATGTTTGTGTCTGTGTACAGTTGTTTTATTGCACGGATCAAGCCCTCTGGACAGTTTTTCTTTTTTAACTTTTCCCACAGTAGTTCACGATCCACTGCATCAAAAGCATGCGCAAGATCTACAAACGCTGCAAACACTGTTTCTTTTTTCCTTATCACCGCCATTTTCAGTACATTGATCATGAACAGATTCAGGTTGCATCCGACACCTTTAATGAACCCTGATTGTCTTATGTCGTATGCTCCTGACTTTCTGATCCATCTTGACAGTTGTTGTTCTAGTTGTGTGGTGAAGATCTTTCCAACAACATCAAGGAGTGCAATTGGCCTGTAATTTTTTGGATCAGATTGGGTACCTTTTTTAAAAATTGGCACGAATATGGCACTCTTCCAAGTTAGTGGAATTTGTTTTTTTTCAATGACGATGTTAAAGTCAGTTTTGCAGAAGCTTGCCCACCCATCTGGATTTGGCTTCAGCATCTGGTTTGTGAGACCATCAGGTCCACATGCTCGCGAGGAGGTTAATCTTTTTATGTTGTCTAAGATGTCTGATTTGTCGATGATTAAATCCCATGGTTTCATTTCATCAAACGTTACAGGTTTTCTTCGCTCCTTGCTCTTGTATAGTGTTGAATCCAAGCAGTTTCACTTACCATGTTACTGACTAATGCCTTTTGAGGAGCTTCCATGTTATTTATTAAGGTCCAGAAGTCCCTGGTTGTTTACTTCCTTAAACAGAGTTCCACTGCCTCCACATCCTTTTGAAGCATTATACTTCTGTGACTTTTTATCCAGTTTTTATATGATCTTTTTGTTTTTATTAATTTGTCTCACCTGTTCGCTGTTTCTTTGCATTTTAATTTACAAATCTTTTGTCGCAGCTCTCTTTTTTTTCATGACTTCTTGGTCAAAGGCGTGACAGGGTTTATATTTGGTTTTACTGTTGGACGTTGTCAATTCCCTATATAGCTCCAGGAATGGTGGATAATTCATAGTGCTATAGTCTTCAACCTTTTTAGTCAGCTCCAATATTTTAGGAGTTTAGCCTCAGCCGATTCCACCCAGGGGCTACTTCAAGCTCATGAGCATAATTTCCTTGGTTCTACTTCATCGATTATGGCTATTAAGTCAAGGTTCCAATCTCCACACACAATTATGTTAGAACTTTCAATTTCGGAAATGATATTATCAATTTTGTCACATAGTCTGTCTGCAAAAGCCCAGGTCCCAGTTGCTTTTGGTTGCCAATATATGTTAATTAAGTATAGCCTTAGGTCAGGATTGTTATCTTCTTCCATTCGGTCCAGGGTTGAAATCTGGATGTAAGGTGATTTAATCACAGACTCTATTATTCGGTATCCACTTCTCCTATGCACCAAGGTGAGTAGACCAGACATTGGTCGTCCTTTTGGGGGTCTTATCGCTGGATTTATTGATATTTCATATTTGTCAACCACTGGTAGGTCAGATAGCCATGTTTCTTACAAACATTATATCCACTTCAGTGACCTCCAGTGGTTGCTCTTGGAATAAATGAAAAAAGCCCCTTGTGTTCCAGGATCCGAATTCCAATAAATCCTTTTGGTCCTCTCTTAGACATTAACTTGATTGTTTAGGGTTTAAAGCACTTGCAATCCAGCTCCAATCCTCAGATTGAGGAGTCATCTTATTCAGAACTGTAGGATTTGTTTGTTGAATTTCATTTTCCTCCAATGGTATTGTTATCTTAATTGACCTTGCATTCTGCATCATATCATTCATGTTTTCATCATGGCCCAGAAGTACTGATTTTCTTTCGACAGGTATTTGTGCGGTCTCATTCCTCTTTTCCATGGTGTTTCTTACCCTGAATTGAGTTCTTTGCATCTTGTTTGATTCCATTCTTTCCTCAGAGGAAGTTCCATCGTGATCGCAAAGATTTGGAAATGTTTCAGCAACTTTAAATCCATAGCTTATTAGAGACATTTCACCTTCCAGAATTTGATCCTTTTTGTAATTTGAGTGGATATGCAATACTACTCGATCGGTTTGAGTTTCATTGACAAATTCAACAGTTTTAATGACACTCGATGCAATTGACCTCAACTCAGGAATATTCTGAAATAAGGTTATGATGTTATTTCTGTTTAGTATTAATCCACCCTTTCAACGTGTACTTTTTTCCAATGCAATATAGTAATTAGATCTTCTTTTTTTCTTATTTTCATGTTCATTTTCTTTGTTTTGAAATAGTTTGTGAGAGACAGTTCTCTCGTTGTTTTTTTCCGCAGCTTTACCAGAGTTATTCGATTCAATAGGCTTAGTGGACTGATTCGATAATAGTTGCTGAATCAGTCCCAAAAGGGTTGTTTCTTTAGTGGACCGGTTCTAGGCAATTCTTCATACTCTTTTTGAGTAGCGGCCGCATGCCGTTCTTTACTATACATTATTTTCCATTTTTCTTCCAGTGTTAAAAATCTGCCAGAGTCTTTTGATTCATCATTCCATGGATCTTCACAGTCCTTGTTCGGGGAGTTAACTAGAACAACTGTTCTCTGTCTGCATCCTTTCTGTGTATTTCCTTTTGACATAGACTTGGGAATGTCTTCGCTTTTTCCATCATTTAACTCCTTAGGGTTCTTCGGGCCTTCTTTGCTCATATCTTGACTTCCTTCATTGATACTTGTTTCTTCGTCACTTAATTCATATGTTGATATATCCATTAGATCAATTGAGGGTTCCTCATGAACATCAGGAGTAGATGGACTCTCTTTTTCGTATGCATCAGATGATGCTACTACCTCTCTTATATCCACTTGGTTCCTTTTTTCCAGTGTCATCTTCAAGGTTGCATTATTTAGCGATTTTAAGTTTCTCAAGAATTTTCTCGAGCCATTTCCATTTGTTTTCTTGTGATTAACCATGTTTTTTGTTTTTTTTGTACACTTCCCTTGTTTTGGTTTTGGATCTGCGACCTTTTCAGCTGGTGGCATTCTTTTCTTTTCGAATATTTGATAATTTCCGACCTGTTTCACGGGCACTTCATTTGGCGTCTGGGGGTCTCTAACTGCTTTTCTGCTTCTGTTGATCTGCGAAGTACCATTGCCGTCTGTGAGACCACTCTCCTCAGTATTTATCTTTTCTGCTGTCTTTTTTTTGCTAATTCAACTATTGGTGTATGACTCTCTTCAAGGTGATGACTAGAGGAAGCGACAGGACCCTTAGTTCTTATGGCTTTGTTATCGGGCAAGTTGAAGCTCTGATCTGAGGTTTGCTCTATTTCCCTTGTGGCATTGAGAGTTTCAGGTATCACTCCCGAAGTGCTAGGATGTCCTTGTGTGTCTTTGTTTGTCACTTCACTCCTTTTCTCTCCATTTGTTCTAGTTTGCTCCACATTTTCCAGAACCACATTTTGGCAGCAGCAGACTTCTGCTACCATCTTCTCATTATCGATATTATGCCTTCTTGCACCGCCGTTAGAGTTGGTATGTTTAAGGAATTATAGGGCTTCTCGAGCAACCTCAGCGAGCAATCTTTTGTCCTCTACCAAACTCCGTAAATGTTCTTTCAATATGGAGTTGGAAGATTCTAGAGAAAGCGTGTCCTTATGTGCCTGAAACTTCATTTCACGCATTTCGAGATCCGTAGCTGTCATCTTTGTATTTAGCATAGCTAAAAGAGTGTTTTGTGCTCTGTAGCTCTCATTAAATTGCTCATACATCTTAGAGAATAGGGCTGTCGCTATGGTAACCGCAAGTGATATTTTTGGAACTAATTCAGAGCACAGTTTCTCCAGTGATGCATTTGTTAAATCATGGCAGTTACCAATTTTTATAGGTATTTGATTTCGTCCTCTCCTGATTTTTGGGAATGGTCTTTCCACGAAAGAAGAGTCAGACGAAATTTCATCAGATGACGACTCCGAGTCATCATGTTGTCTGTAGTGTGAGTCGTGGGAGGTCATTTGAAACCCCTCCTTCTCCTGTCAATCTGGAAAAATGAATACCCTTCATTTGAATGATAGACGTAACTTGATGGCCGTGGGCCAACCGTCTTATGCACCAAATTATAGAAATATAAACTGCTATGCTTGACCGACGAGCGGCCATTTTAAATGTAGCAAGAATCGCCATTTTGCTTGTTAACCATTGCTCATTGCTTTCTGTCTAAAAACTGCTTTGCAGCTTGCAATTCTTGCGAATTCTGCTTACTCTGCTCAACTGTTAACATTGTTGTCTGAATATGAAAGGACAAGGTCGCGGGACTGAAGAGTTTGCTGAAACTCCTCATGAGTAGCCCAGAGAGGAATGCCCACGCTCCCTCTCTGTAGCCTTGGGAGGAAGCTGCAGGGCGTTTAATCAGTTCACAGCTGCCAGCCAGTCTCGTACAATGGTAGAATATGTTAGAATAATACAGTTAAAGGCTTGAATTGTGCTTCTCGTACGGCCCCCCTTCGCAAAACCCTTTAGAATGTGTCGGCTCCCAGGACACGAATAGTACCTCATAGATAGCAAAGCTTGGAATGCGGCTCTTCCCCGTGTACAGATTGCTTCCAAGAACAGAACCACCGCGTTCTAAAAGATGCCTCCGCACTTTCTAAATTGCACATTGTTACTAGAATAGACATTGAAAGCATTATAATCGTCATATTCGTCAGATATGTCATTCGTCATCCCGAGTTCAAAGGAACTTAATACAGAGGGGTGTTGAACATGACTTTGCTGATTGTATGATATGCATTTTGTATATATGTAACTGATGTACGTAATTCGCTCTCTTGCGTCCCTCGAGGTCTAGGAAACTCACGTCGCGGGGCGTGAGATCAGAATTGGCCAATTGATACTATCTTTTGCTTGCAATAAACCCTAGCATTGGGAATTTGAAACCTCGTGTCTGGCGCATCTTTTCGTGTATGGTCATTGCCTTGTTTCCATAGCACGAGGGACCCCTATGGGCCCCTTTCACTCTGGGTCCTGACAACCCTTATTAATTATTTTCTGCGAACTTAGAATGTCCGGTTGCGGGCTCGATTCAACTCTTCTCCTCTTAGCTGTATAGTATATTGGATCTTTCGCACTTTCCTTTGGCTTGTGTGATCAAGTATCTCTTGGAGTTTTTGGCCCCATTCTCAGTCGGGTAATGTTCACTTTTACTCCCACTACCAGTAATTACATTTCTGGACATTTTTTCCAACTGTAGTCTCTTATTTAGTGTTGATAAGTCAATTATCAATTGATCAGCCACAGCCAGTGAGGATCTTTGATTCACTTCGGGCAAGATTTCATGTAAATTTACGTTGTCTATGGCATCCTTCAATGGACAAAAGTGTTCATTAAGCCCACGGGAGTCGTTACTGATACTGGGGAAGTCGTGCGTAATGCCAAATTGTCCTGAGCTCTTTTGATTTGGTATTGGACTTACGATCACATCATTCCCCTTATTTCGTGTAGTTTCCTCCTCATTCGCATTCATGTTTTTCATGTTTTTCATTGCTGGAATCGCATTGTTAGCATTGTTTGAGATGTTAATTTTAGCGTCTATTATGCCTTTCTGTGGCATTAATGCATTATTAAAGAATGAGCCATGCTCTCTTTGCATATGGGCTCCTGTCTGTAAGATTCCCTTCATGGAATCACTATTGGTAGTCGATACTGCTGTCTCGGTTTCCCCCGTAGGGTCCATTCCTCTAATGTTAGGAGCCGCTGCCTCTCTCAAACTCAACGTGTCTCGGTCCTCCACGGGGGGACACCAGAAGCCACTGACTGCGGCTGCTCTCCGGCTGGACGCCCACCATCGGGGCAACCCGCCTCTGCCTGCACGCCACAAAAATCGGCCGTGCCCTCACTCGCCCCCACTCGCAGCCTCACGAAGGGGAGCAGGGGCGGTCCCGGGAGTCAGGACAAGCAGCGTCTCGGCCGTCTCCATGGCCAGACACGCCGCCACCTCGTCGAGGCTGCACCCCACAAACAACTCCGCCGGCGACAAATCCAAATCCAAAACTGGCTGCTCTCGCAACACGAGGGGCCCAGAGTAAGTTGCCTCAACCGTTATGTTTTGCAATGGTATAGTGTGTATTTGAGTTACAGTTTGTCCTGAATTTGGTACCGTAGCAACATTCAGGCGACTGTCCATACTTACAGGAAGCTTACAGCGGGTACGCTCCTCAGCAAAAGATTGAGTTCTTTGTGTGTCTACAGTGGGTTTAATCTGAATATCATTCATATCGTTCATTGCCTGTAATTCGAGTGCAGATTTACACTGTCTGTAATGTAGACGTGTTTGGGGATGAGAAGAGATTTGAGGCACCTCCCGCTCGACCACACCAGAGCCAGCTTTCATGGTGCTATGTGAAGTCATTTAGCAGGCAAAAGACCAGAGGAATCGGTGGTTAATCAATCACCAGTTGGTAGTGTCCAATAGTTCCAGGACTATGAGTATGACTACGAGTCGGTCTTACCTCACACTTACTTCACACTGCAAACACTGACAACACACTCGCCGCACTCCGAAATGTTTTTTTATGGATTACTTTTATCTTAATGAACAACATAAAAAAACAGTTACATAGCTTGATATTTCCAATTTTTATTACAGTGCGATTGAAAGATTTATTCATTCTTAATCAGATCAGTACTGCTTGCTAATAGACAAGTGACTCACCTTAAGGCTCTTTCAATAGTGGTTCTGATCACATTGCAGACTATCCACCTTTATACCCCCTATCTATCACCTCCCTTATTAGGTGGATAGCCCTTGCAGAGTGTCGCAAATATTTTCAGTTGCATTACCCAAGAATGTAAACTTAAATATGAAATCAGAGTCAAGTTATCTTACACCTACTATTAACTATATTCATTGGGGCATTACATCTTACGGGGCCTGCAACATATCTCAAACTTCATGCCATATGTTGTATAGTTCAGCGTCATTATATGATCTACCTGCAGTGGCCTTACTGGTCATAGTAGCTTTCACCCATTTGCTGACATCCCTCTCCAACCATTACGTAAGGGTCCCTCGTGTGTCTTCCATTAACTGGCTATGCAGCGTTTGGCCAAGATCAATCCCAGTGACAGCTTCCTATTCACCATATTATGCTTCTATCTTTTTTCTGAGGTAGAAGTCCCAGTATGCATTGCTTCACCGTCAGCTGTACACATACTCCTATTGCTCATTCAACTTCCTGATTAATTGGGCCCAAAACCGCCTGATCCTGTCCCATCCCAATATGAACATGACTCCTTTTTGCAACGCCAACAATACGAGTCCACGCCCTGTGTTTTTTTAATTCAATATAACTGGTGACATATACGCTTGCATAACACACTTATATTGCGTCCGCTGCGATAGCGTGCTTCTGGATAGCTTTTTTGCATGTGCGAGTACTCTATTCCACTCTTGATCTGTAAGTTGTTCCTCTAAGTTACTGTCCGATGTATCCCTTACCCTTTTCCCTAACATTAACTCTGGCTATTAAATTCGCTAATCACTCCCTGCCAACGCATTCAGAGTTATATTTACCTCATGTATTTTCAGTCTACTTGGGAACTCTGTCCATAATTGTCTCGATTCGGCCAATAATTTGGTGAAGTCTAAGAAACGTAGACGTCTGTGCGGGTGTGTAGGTTTCAATCCCTGATATGTTATTACACTGTCACCCATGTACTAATCTCCTGATGCTCAGATTTGTATCTGGGAGAAACATCATATGCTGTTCTGGGAGCAGAGTTGTCTGCCACGAGACTTGTAACAACGGGGCTCCTGGAGTTGTGAGTTACTCAAGTTATATTTTCCTAGCCCCTGTCAATTCAAATAGCGTGAACTGTCTGCACGCTTCCACTATCATACTGGTGAATGTGTTTGTGTTTGGGTGGACAAACGATCCCACTATGTGCTGTAAGATTGCTGCCCAGTAATAAGCCTTGAAGTTTGGTACCCACAATACGTCCTTCGCCTGCCGGTAGTTTCAGCATCGTCAGTGCTATTCTTGGACTTTATTTTCTTTTATTATATAGCGCGCCTTACCCGAGGGTATCTGGGCACTTTTACTGGAGTACAGAATGTTACCAAATTACAATCCACCATATTACATAATTACAGTATGCAGCATGTTACATGAATACAATATACAATATTACAGTGTTGCAAACCTACAATATCCAGTGTTCTGGTACATGAAGTAGCGATAAACAACAACAGCCGGTCAAGTGGCACAGCGAGTAGAGCGCTCGCTTTGACATCCGTGCACCACACACCGTGGGTAATAATAACCAGCGCTCAGATACCTGAGGGTTCGTAACGCTACGAAAATATTATTTATTAACAAAGAGAGATTAGCGAGCCATTGTCGGAAGCTGACTTGGTTTGCAGATCATAGTCAGGACATACTTGGTAAGACAATAAGGGACAGTTCTACACAATTATATACAGTGTGCTATGTAGGTGAGGTGAGATCTTCGATGACTACTGTGTTACAGTGGGCGCTGGGCAAAGAGCCAGGCTTTTACTTTGGCTCTAAACACCCAGAAAGATGGTTCTGCTCTGATTGCTGGGAGCAGTGAGTTCCAACATTTGGCCGCTAGCACGGGGAAACTGGAGCCTCCTGCAGTTTTCAGTTTGTATTTCGGGATGTTTAGGCGGCTGAGTTAGCAGGATCTGGTAGGTCTGTCAGAATGATTCCTTGACAATTTGTCAGGTATTTTGGAGCCGTGTTTGAGAGGCATTTATGCATGATGACTATAGAGCGTAGAGAAATCCTGTCACACACAGGTAGCCAGAGTGCATCCCATCTGTGGGCTGAAATATGATTGGAGTGTGGGATGTTCAATGCCCATCTAAGGGCATTATTCTGTAGACCTTGAAGTCTATTTAGGTTCTGTGCCGAGGAGCCTAGGAATAGGGTATTGCAGTAGTCCAGCTTCGAGAGGATCAGTGCTCTGGCTAGCGTAATGCAGCTGTTAGTTGATAAGCAGGGTTTGCAAGCATTTATAAGTTTGTTGGTGTAGGCTGTGGTTGAGACTGTGGTGTTAACTTGTTTTTTGAGAGAGAGAGTGTAATCTAAGTAGACCCCTAGCGTTTTAACCTTGCTAGCAACTTTGATTGAGTTACCATCAATGTTAAAGACCTTGTAACGTTTGTCCAATTTGTTTAGATGAACTTCTGAGCCGATGATCAGAAGTTCGGTCTTGTCGCCTTTTAACCCCTTCAGTGCCAAGGATGAGATATCTCGTCCTTGACATTACTTCCGTAGTGCCAAGGACGAGATAGCTTGTCCTTTTTAGCACTCCGTTTTGAGCGATCCCTGCTTTGCCAGGGGAATGGATTACCTTCAGTTTCATGTCGGCGTGCGTAATGCACGCCGGCATGAAACTGAAAGTAAATTCACTGCAGCAGCCATTTCGAGCTGCCGCGGTGAAGAGTGAAGGTGAGTGCCCTTCTCCCTCTGCCTCGATCTCCGGCTGTATTTCAAGCCGGAGATCGAGGCAGGTGTCGTTGGAAAGGGGAGATTCTCCCCTTTCCAACAACACCCTTTGTGTAAGCATTGCCACTAGACACCAAGGATGTCTTTTCAGTACGGGGTGAGGGGGCGAGTGGTAGAGGGCCACCAAAACTTGTGGGACAGGCCCCTCAGTGGGTGGGGCAATAAGGTTTGGGCACCCTGGGGCCAGATTGGCACACCAATGTGCCCCTCTGCGCCAAGGGGAGTTGTGTTAAAGGAAAAAGTGAAAATGGTGGACCGCATTTTAGGGGGGGCTGTGGGGCATCCCAAACCGACGGGGAATTTTCTAATAGGAAGGAGTGGTGACCCCCGTCCCCCCACCCACAATAGCGTGGGGGCCATGTCATGCAGCCCTCCCAGGGGCCAGATATCTGCTCCTAGGAAGGGACACCTGAGCCCAGGGAGGAGTGCAGGACAGCCCCCGCTTATCTGCCCCCAGGGAGGGCTACATGAGATGCGCCGCCCCTCCAAATGGGGTGGGGGTGGAGTGGTGCACCCCCCTTCACATTACAAAGTTCCCTGGTGATGTAGGGTGCCCCTCAGCCCCCCTAAAGTGCAGCCTGCCATTTTCAATTTTTTTCTTTGTTTACCAAACTTGCCTTGGCGCTGAGGGGCACATTGGTGTGCCAATCTGGCCCCAGCGTGCCCAAACTCTACTTCCCCATCCATTGGGGGCCTGTCTGACATTTTGGGGTGGGCTTCATGTAAAGACTGGAGGGGGGTGTCTGTACCTCTGCTCTCTATACGGTAGAGGAGAGGCACAGAAGACCCCAGCCAAGATTCTCTATTATTGGTAAACGTGGGCGAGCAATCAAGGCCTAGCTTCTCAGGAGGTGATGCAGTCTGGTTCTTAAGTACAGTGTTGTTCCCAAGCCCCCACAAAGGAATGTCCACACACTGTATTAGTTAAAACACAGTCTTATATAATTAAGTTCAAGGTTATGTACACAATCTCAATAACTCACTTTGTGCTCAGTAGATCTACAATGGCAAATATATACAGTTCTAAGTGGTACCACAATTATTATTAGATTTCGTTAAAGTGCATCGACTGTACTATGTTTAAATATCACACAAATCACTTAATAAAGGTAACCAACAATAGACATAGGAGGAAAAGCAGTTGGTTAGAACAATTGGCAGAATACTGGCCTCTACCGTTAAACACAGTTCTGTGTGGAGATCCCCCCACCTGGGCAACCTGTAAAGATATATCACAAGCCCAGTCCATATATTGTTGTATGAGTCTTATTTCCTTCTATAAGTTTTCTCCCAACCCAATGTAACTGAAATAGCAAAGTTCAACGACGAGTCGTCGACGGATCCTTCTTGAGCGGCTCCCTCTAAGGCAGGACCCACGGATCGTTGAGATCCCACGAGGGAAAGGGTTGAACGATGACGGTGAGGTGGCAGCTTCGTTCCTAGCGGTGCTCGTCGACGACAGAGCATTGGCGTCCTGCAAAGAGGAGGCATGCGGGGCACCTCGGTGATGATAGTTCAGGACCGCAAAGAGTTTGTACAACGTTAGCCCAGCAAGGGTGTCGGGTCGTCGGCGACTCTGCGGTCTTCAGGTGGCAGAAAACCCACCGGCGGATGCTCCTCGGCACGTCGGCAGCCTCGACTTTCTCTGGCAGGACAAAACGGTCGACGGTGCAGGCGAGAGTGTCCTTGGATCAAATGTTACTTAGGCAAAGGGAGCACGGCGGCTCCGGTCGGTGATGGCGGTCGTCAACAGTGATGGACAACTGTGTCCGAGCGCTTCTCCTTGTGATTCCGCAGCGGTCCCCATCTCCGGTCGGCAGTCTGTCGTAGGTCTGTCTCCCAGGGAGCTTTGGCAAAGATCAGCTGGTGCACGATGGTCCCTCGTAGCTCGGGAAGAGGGTGCCTTACCAGGTCCTCTCTGGGTCAGTCCCTGGAGACACAGCAGCTTTCAGATCAACGAGGTAGAGCAGCAGCATGACTTCTCTTCCAGCAGGGCTTCAAGGTTAAGCTTCAGTTTCAACTCCAGTGTCTCTTTAGCTTTGGAACACGAATTCTAGCAGTGAGAGGCCCCCAGATATACTAGTTGATCTCCCATTCATTCTGCCGGGTCACACTCAGGCAACCAATCGGTCAGAAGGGCATTCATGCAGGAAGACAGCCAATCAGGTGAACGACAGCTTTGACACAAACCAAACTCCGAAACGAAATCCAATAGGTAATGAATCGCGACACCTTGCTTGCATTGCATACTCGGGGAGAAAAATATACCATCAAGGACCAATTGCCCTATTTTAGGCACCGTCTATATGTGACGAAAGGGGCTCTACAACAACAAATCATTTCAGATTACCACGATTCACTGATGGAAGGTCACCCTGGAATCTCCAAAACTCTAGCCAAGGTGAAACAGAACTATTGGTGGCCTACTTGGCGTAAAGACATCATCCAGTATGTTCAGTCCTGCGGTGTATGTGCACAAAACAAATCGCAAAAGCAGAAACCAGCTGGTCTCCTTCAACCATTGGACATTCCTCCTGCCCCATGGCACACCCTTTCCCTTGACTTCATTACAGACCTGCCTCCCAGTCAAGGGTTCAACACCATTCTGGTAGTTGTTGACTTATTCTCAAAAATGGCACACTTTACTTCTCTCAAGGGCCTCCCAGATGCATCCAGTTTAGCAAAAGTGTTCCTGGAAAGTATTGTTGGACTACATGGCTTCCCATCAGTTCTGGTCTATGATCGAGGCAGCCAGTTTGTGTCCAACTTCTGGACAAAATGTTGTTCAATGCCACAAATCGACATCCGATTATTCACCAGTCACCACCCCCAAATGGATGGCCAAACAGAAAGAACCAATCAAACCCTTGAGCAATACTTACGGTGCATGCTGCATCAAGTGGAAAGAAATTAGAGGTACTTACTATGGATAGCAGAATATGCTTATAACAATTCATTGCATTCTAGCACGGGACAAACGCCTTTTTACATCCTCTACGGCAAACACCCGCATACTTCCGAATTAGACCTTCCAGCCAGCTTGGAAATGCCTTCATGCAACCATCTCTCAGGCCTTAAAAAGGTGACAGAACATCTAACCCAAGCCAAGGACAGACAAAAGAAATTCGCCGACCAACACTGAAGAAAGGCTCCCGACAATCAAGTAGGGGACAAGGTTTGGTTAGCAGCAGGGTATGTACCCATTAAGGGAACCCAGACCTTTCGTCCTCAATATTTGGGACCCTATTCCATCAAAGCAATCATCAACCCAGTAGCCGTCAAACTAGCATTAACACCCAATATGCAAATCCACCCGGTGTTCCACATATCACTCTTGAAACCGGTACAACCCGGTACACGGGTTACAACACCACCAAAACCCATAATAGATGACGGAGAACCAGAATTCGAAGTCAAGGAAATCATGGACTCTAAATACACTAGGTCCAAATTATATTATCTAGTCGATTGGAAAGGGTATGGACCTCAAGATAGATCCTGGGAACCCAGCGAGAATATCCATGCACCACGTCTGATCAAGGAATTTCATCAGAACTTTCCAACCAAGCCTGGACCGAACAGAAGAACCACCGTGAGAGGGGCCATGGGGGGCAGTGCTGTCACGACCCTTACCCCTGACCCCCACTGGCAAGTCCACTTGCCAGGTAAGGTCAGGGTTTGGAGCTCCATTAAGGCCGTGGAGGCCTTGCATCCACTCCCAAGACTCTCTTGGAGTCAGTCCTGGCGCCTCTGGTGCCAGGCTCATATTTATTGTGGAGAACATGTTTGAAGGGGGACTACTTTTCATTGGGCCTGCAGTTAACATAGAGACATTCGCATAGCTTGGTTCCTAAGAACTAGGCTATGCGGTATAGTGTTTTGGGTATGGTGGCCTGGGACTACTTTATCTGGACTACTTTGCTGGGATGCTATTTAAACCACACCCAAGCAACAGAGCACGCTTCGCGTTACTTTGCAGACTGCAACTTAACGCTCACCGTGTCCTGTGATACCCGCGAGCCTCAGAGCAACGAGCCTGCAGAGGAGACAAAAGGAACATCATTAATAGAATCTTACCTGCAATCTCCATCCTGTCATCCGCTCTCCAGTGAACAGCTTCTTCTGGGCACCGCATACCTACCAGAACGAAGCGACCTGAAAAGGAAAAGGAGAAAGACAACATTAGAAAAGGCATACTCCGATATTGCTTAAGCCACGAACATCACAAGAAGCTTATCTGGCTTGTCACCTCCCGACCGGCATTGTGCCGGAGTTCACACCAGCTGGAGGAGGACAGCGTGACCTGTAAGGAAGAGAGGAGACACAAGTTAGCAAAGGCATGACAAAGCAGCGCAGCGCATAGGGCATTACTTACCGCATTGCAGTGCACATCTCGCGCCATCATTTGCCGGCGGTGCTCAAACCAACCAGCACGCCACGTCGAATCTCCTGCACGCCTAGTGAGAAAGAAAGGACATTATTACTCACAAAAGAAAGGCAGGCAAGAACAAACAGCGCTATACAAAAACTGCTGCAATAAGACCTACCTTAAAGACACTTGAACGGGCATTCACCAGTGAAGTAACTCGGTCGCCCACTGAAGACTACGCACCCCTGCTGAGAAAGCAGGACGGAGAGCACGCCTAATATCACAACAAGGTGAGGAGAGGGCCTAAGGGCTGAAGCCAAAGGGGTGGTGGGAGGATACTTTACCTGAGTCAGCCAGTCTTGAACCCAGCCCTCCTGTGTTTTCAGGCTAGACTTCCTCCGAAGACACCATCCGGAAATCGGGGAGAAGGTTCCGGCAACCAACCAGGGCTGAGTGGCATCCCCATGGATACCAGGGGAGCGTAACAGTGGGTCTTTGGCGGGGCTTGTGGGTAATACATTCTGGGGAGATTTGCACAAGTCAGACATCTTTGGATTCCCACGTGTGTCTTCTTTTCAGAAATGCACGAGGTTCCCTGTTTTCCCAGAAATGCACAAAGCCAGCAAGGAAAACAGGGAACCCCATGCATTTCCGAAAAGAGGACACCCGTGGGAATCCGCAGGTCTGCCTTGTGCAAATTGCCCCAGTTTTTATTAGCCACAATCCCCAACAAAGTGTGATATTTGGTGGGAAAAAACACTATGTTCACTTTGTCTGGGGTTCTGGGTAATAAATTCTGGGCCGCTTCGCGCAAGTCAGACCTCTGTGCATTCCCACAGGTGTCCTTTTTTGGGAACTGCATGGGGTTCCCTGTTTTCCTGGCTGGCTTCGACACCCTAGGCCCAAATCTGTAGGTTGCCCGCACAAACAAAATGTGCTGTGCCGAAAGGCTTGGGGTTACCAGTGGGTTACCCTTTTCCTTTTGCCCCCGGTAGGTACACCCACACATGTGACGTACCGTTTTCATCGGGACAACTGTGGGAATGCGGGAAGGTATGACATCTGTTGTTGGTGACGTGTTTCGGTGAGTGGACGGAGGGAAATGTCTCTGAAATTGGCTGGAAATAAAGACAATTCTCAGACATTTCGCTCTGGCCACCCACCAAAACACACCGCCAACAACACATGGCCTACCTTTCCACATCCCCACATGTGTCCCGATGAAAACGGTACTGCACATGTGTGGGTGCACCTACCTGGGGCGCAAAAGGAAAAGTGTAACCCACTGGTAACCCCACGCCTTTCAGCACAGCACATTTTGTTCATGTGGGCAACCTACAGATTCGGGCCTAGGGTGTCGAAGCCAGCAAGGAAAACAGGGAACCCCATGCATTTCCGAAAAGATGACACCCGGGGGAATCCGCAGGTCTGCCTTGTGCAAATTGCCCCAGTTTTTATTATGAAGAACAAAGGAGGTCCCAGTCTCTCTGCGCCAAGGAATTGGAATTTATTAGAGGTGTGGAAAAACGCCTGACACGTGTTTCAAGCTGCGTACAGCTCTTCATCAGAGGCTTGAATTACAGCAATTAGTCGTCACAATTAAACGTAGGACAATGCCAGGATAAATTCTCAAACTGACTCACAATTGCGGAAGGCGCGGCGATCGTACGTTTGTGTCTGCTCAGAATTCCATTGCGGCGTGTTTCGGTGGGTGAGCCGAGTGAAATGTGCGGAAAATATTTTTTTGCCAAATTTCAGACTTTGCCGGGGTTTCTGGGTAATAGATTCTGGGCCGATTTGCGCAAGGCAGACCTCTGCAGAGTTCCACGGGCGTCCTCTTTTCGGAAATGCATGGGGTTCCCTGTTTTCCTTGGTAGCTTGGACACCCGAGGCCCATATCTGTATAGTGTGCCCGTTTCGAAAAATCGTGAAATTCAGAAAAGACTTGGGGTTAGGGGTGTTTTCAGCTTTCCCCATTGCGCCCAGGTAGGTGCACCCACACATGTGAGGTACCATTTTCATCGGGGTACCTGTGGGCACGCATGACGGTAGGCCATGTGTTGTTGGCGGCGTGTTTCGGTGGGTGAGCCGAGTGAAATGTGCAGAAAATTGTTTTTTTTTCCCCACATTTCGGACTTTGCCGGGGTTTCTGGGTAATACATTCTGGGCTGATTTAAGCAAGTCAGACCTCTGTGGATTTCCACGGGTGTCCCCTTTTCGGAAATGCATGGGGTTCCCTGTTTTCTTTGGTAACTTGGACACCCGAGGCCCATATCTGTATGGTGTGCCCGTCTGGAAAAATCGTGAAATTCAGCTGTCGGAAAAGACTCAGGGTTAGGGGTGTTTTCAACTTTCCCCTTGGCGCCCAGGTAGGTTCACCCACACATGTGAGGTACCGTTTTCATCGGGACACCTGTGGGAACACGAGAAGGTATGACATTTGTTGTGTTTGTGTGGTTTTCATAACGTTTCGACCCATTTGCTGGTGCCCTTTGTCACACACCCCTTTCATTTCCCAAATGTTCCCTACATTTAGTCGCTGCTTTAGGCACCATACACTTTTGTAACCTGCACAAGTCACATACCCTTGAAAAGGTATGCCTGTGGTCTTTCAAAAAATGTATGCTTGCCATTTCTCACCACATTGGTTTTCCTGATTTACACATGCTAATTACATCTATTCAGGCCGTAAGCATAACGCTCCTGTATACCATGGCTCAGTGTTTGGCTTGTGGTATTGCTTGTTTTGTGAAACACTACAAAAAATGTGTGCTTTCCTAACAGCAAGAGTCGGGGGAATGTAGCAGAGCATTGTTTTTCTCAAAATTCATAGAAGTCTTTGCCGTACCAAGCCAACCATGTCCACCACATACCTTTTTTTTGTTCATTTTCCCGCTTTTTCCCAAAACTATGGCATTTTCCTCTACCTAGTTGTCGCCCGACCTGCGCAAATCACCCCTTCCTAAACTTGGAATTTTGTCTACGTTTCAGAAATGTATGCCTTCCTGTCCTCCAATATGGCTTTCCTACCCTTTTCTTCCATTCCGTCCATGCATGTCCAATTGGCAAAAATGGCCAAAATCGCCTACCTCTCACAAGACGGTTGATAACCACGTCAAAATAATGTATTTTCGTTTCCACTCAACCTGTTCTTGAAAGCCAGGAAATTGGGGAATTCAGCACAGCAAACCATGTGTTCCTAGCTCTTACAAGGAAAAAAAACCACAGGCTTCTTTGTACATCACTTAATTAGCATTTTGTGAAAAAACACAACATTTTCGCCCTTTTTGGTTATTTTCTCTCACCCCCCTACAGCAACATAGGATTCCTGGGTGGCGTTACGACGGCCTACATGTAGAAAAAAAGGGGCCAAATTTGGCCAGGATATCTAAAGTAACAGAAAAGTTACAAGGTATTGAATGGCGACATACCGAAATCACCAAAAAAGGCCCTGGCACTGGGGGAGAAAACCCATGGCACTTAAAGGGTTAAACAAAGGCTATGGGCGGCCATCCAGGCTTGTATCTCAAGGTAGATATCATTTATCAATTTGGAATCTTTATCATAGCAACCAGAGAGCGTGATGATGTCCTGGATGTCATCAGCATAATTTGTGTAGGGTACACCCAGTTTGTCAAGGCAATCAAAGAGGAGCTTAGTAAAAATGTTATAGAGCGTGGGTGATACGCATGATCCCTGCAGGACCCCAAAAAGGATGGGTACTGGGGGGAGCGGACGCTGCGGGTGCGAAAACCCTAGTTGTTCTATTTGAAAGGAAAGATTGGATCCAGCTAGCGGCATTCAGTGAGAAGGCTGCAGCTGAGGTTAGATGTTTGGTCAAAATGTGATGGTCAACAAGATCGAACGCTGCTGAAAGGTCTAATAGTAAGAGGATGGCAAGCTTGCCATTGTCTTTGGTTTTGTTCATCTGGATCTTTAGGTCAAGGAGCGCGATTTCAGTGCCGTGTCTAGGTCTGAAACTGGACTGCCGAAGGCCCAGAAGATCATTATCTTCCAAGTGCTTTTGTATTTGGAGATAGGCAGCTCGATCTAATATTTTTAAGAGAAATGGTACAGTTGTTATGGGCCTGTAATTGGTCGGTATCTTGGGGTCAAGGTTTCGGTTATTTGAGAAGCGGCATGACCCAGGCCTCTTTTAGATTATTAGGGACTGAGCTGCTTTTGAATGAGGAGTTTATTAAGGCTGTTATGAACGGTGCTAGTTCTCATGCTCTATCCTAAATGATTGGGGCTGGGCAAATATCTCCCTGGCAGTTGGAGGGTTTCAACACAGGTTTATGTTTTTTACTTCTTTAGTGGTAACTGGAGTGAAGTGGAAAGGGATGCACGGAGGACATGGGGAGGGGGGGTCCAGTAAATTGTGGTTGTTTGGGTTCTAGGTTTTTTTAATGGAAGGCTGCGGGGGTGTCCCCCGCAGCGCCCACTCACTAAAGTGAGCGGGGCGATGCGGGGGACACCCCCACAGCCCCCCCCCACGTTTTTTGGGGCTTTTTTTAAAACGGAAGGTTGCGGGGGTGTCATTATACTATATTTTTTACAATGCTACCACCAAAGCATCAAACCTTTGGTGTTCGAACCTTTGGTAGTAGCATTTTTAGATCTAATGGTTCATGCGAACCATTAGATTCGGTCAAAACGACCAATGCCGTTGTTTGTACTCATAGCTAGGCTTTTTTTTTAATTCAATTTTAGCTTGTAATACGGCTATTTTGTCTGAGAGAGCCTTTTGAATGTTCGCACACCAAGCCGCATCTTTCAGGCAGGTTTCTGTTGGGTTTGCAGGAGACTCTAGTTCCCTCAATATGGTAAAGAGTTCTTTTGTGCTTGACTTGGGATTCTGAATTCTAGCGTTATAGATTTCTCTTTTGGTACTGAGAATAGCTGTTTTGTAGGTAGTTGCGGCAATGGAGAAGTTTTCCTTGTTGAGTATTGAGGGAGTTTTTCTCCAGATAGTTTCAGCAGATCCTTTTGCTTTACAGAGCAGTTTTAGGTCAGCTGAGAACCATTTATCTAGGTGGGCTGAAGGTTTAGCCTTCCTAGGTTTTAGTGGTGCGATTTTGTTTAGTGCTCATTGATGGGTATTATTGTACATTTCAACCAGTGAATATGGCTACTTGTCCTTGTCTGAATTGTATTGTATGCTGGCAATAGGCTGTAGTAGGGGCCATAAATTGTCAAGAGTTATGTTGCGCTTATTTCTGGACATGGTTTGAGGAGTGATGGTCGATCTAGTGTTGATGCAGGCCTGTTCCTGTATGGCGAAGGTGATGCAGTGGTGGTCAGACCAGGCACATGGTACATTGTCGAGGATTGTGGTGGAGCAGTTGAGGTCTGCCAACCAGCCCAATGTTCTCCCTTTAATATGAGCGGGTTAAAAAATAGAGAGTTTGAAACAGAGTTTGAAATCTAATTGTGAAATGGTATTTTCAAGGATGGTAGCATTCACATTTTTGTGGTCGTGGAGGCCTAAGTTCAAAACTCCCAGCAGGATGATTTGTAATCCAGGTTTAGTATTTGGTATCAGGAGGAAATAGGGCCGGCAGGTCGATAGAAAAGATGGAGCAGTAAGGTATGGTTAGTAGTGAGAGGAAATTTAACTGAAAGGAGTTCTGCTGATGGGAGGTGAGTGCTGCCGAAATCCCTGAAGGAGAGGTGAGATTTGGCTATGAAAACCACGCCATCACCTTTGCCAGTGACTCTGCCTGCTCTAATGATGGTGTAGTTATCAGGGAGGGCTAACGATAGGGTGGGGCCTGCAGCTGGGAATAGCCAGGTTTCTGATGTGGCCAGGAAGTCTAGTTGATTGGAGGAGATGAAGTCAGCAATGTCGTGAACATGGGCAATCAGGGATTGAGCATTGATAAGGGCTCATTTGATGGTTGGTGTATCTGAAGGTGGAGCTTCTAGTGATAGGGTAGAGGCTGTTGGTGAGGGTGTGCTATCGATAGATAGGGATGGGGGATGCAGTGATGGGGATAGTGATCTGAGCAGTGGACTTGGTGGTATCCTGATGAGTGACTAGGCTGGTTTTGATCTTTTTATGTAAGAAGCGAGATCCTAGTCTTGCATTCCTCATAGTACGTGAGCAAGGGACAATTGGTGTTGGTGGGGAAGCAAAGAGATGGATCCATTCAGCTGGGGTCGGTGGGCTGGAGGTGTGGGGGGGCATGTTAGTGCCAGTGAGCGATAAGTCAGACTGGAAGGAGAGTAGGAACTTTGTATGTGTTATGGTGTGGAACAAGGGTAGGTGGGTCGCCATAGTGAGCGTTACTCTTCGTAGAGTGGCCATTTGGGTGATGGTAAGCTAAAATCTAGTAAAAGAGAAGCTGGGCACACAACAATTTAGTCGAGGCAGTCTTGTGAGAGATAGTGGAGCAATGATATGCCAGATCGTCAACACAGTAAGCAATGGGTGGGAAGCTGGGTACAGTAGGTAGCTCAATAGGCAGAGAGGAATAGTCTGGACTAAACGTTGAAATACAAAGGGTGCTAATGATAGATAATAGGCTAGGAACAGTGGCTATGCATAATAGGCAGTACTAATAGGCAGCACAGTGGCTGGGCATAATAGGCAGTACTATTAGGCAACACAGTGGCTAGGCGTAGTAGGCAGTATTAATGGGCAACACAGTAGCTGAACATAATAGGCAGTACTAGTAGGCAACACAGTAGCTGAGCATAATAGGCAGTACTAATAAGCAACACAGTGGCTGGGCATAGTAGGCAGTACTAATAGGCAACACAGTGGCTGAGCATAATAGGCAGTATTAATGGGCAACACAGTGGCTGAGCATAATAGGCTGTACTAATAGGCAACACATTGGCTAGGCATATTAAGCAGTACTGATAGGCAACACAGTGGCTAAGCATAATAGGCAATATTAATGGGAACACAGTGGCTTAGCATGATAGGCAATATTAATGGGCAACACTCTCCCTCTACAACAGTTTCCTGAGTACCACGTTAATGTTATTAAAGAATTCTATTTGTATGACCATCGGCATTGCTTGGAAGACATACAACATATGCAGGACTGTGATCATTATTGTCAGGGCTACTCGACCCATTACAGACAAGGGGAATTTTGCACAAGACTCTGCGGTCTGGTAAAAGGCAATCAACCCTTGTTCCACATTCTGCTAACAAACCCATTCCCAATCCATGCACACCATCATCTGCAAATATTGAAACTCTTTGGGCAGACTATCCATTTGCAAATGCCTAAACCTGTAACCTGTGGTCTCTGGGATAATTTAAATAGCAGATTTCGAGCAAATAACTACCAATCCTGATAGGCCAACGCTTATAACTGTGTTCAGCACTTGTTCTCACATACTCTTTGGGTCCTGCACATATAGCAACATGTGATCTGCATACAGAGATAAGCAATGCGTCATCCTGCCCCTATTCACGCCCACTTCCTCATACTTTTTCCATATCAATCTCGCCACTGGCTCAATCTTCAACGCAAAGAGTAATGGCGATAAAAGGCCAACCTGCCTACTGCTTCCACTTACCCGCCAGGATCTTTCTATAACCTTGTTCACCCCAACTCTAGAAGTTAAGTCTTCATATATAAGTCATACCCACCATGAAAACTGAGACCCCAATCCCATCTTCTCCAGTACCAGCCACATTAAGCCACAGTTCATCATGTATGTCAAAGGGTTTGTAAGAGTCCAAACTGACCGCTGTCAGCCCCTCTGCCAACTCTCTATGAGCATTTGCATGCCCAGAGTCTTGGCAGTAGGCAAAACTAAAATGTACCGTGCTGAACAAGGAAAGGGATCTGCCTCTTTAAGAAAAGACATACAAATAACTCAGATGAGGAGACTGAGGGAAGAGAGCACACAGAGGAAAGGCGAAGCGCAGAGAGATAGAGACAAGTGTTAGCAGGGGAGACCCCCTGACAACGTGACGCCTGGAGGAGGCGGAGCCGAGGAGAGCCGCAGAGCCTGTGACTTTAATAACTCTTCTTAACACCAGAGGGAAATGCTGGAGACCCAGCCTTTACTGGCTGGGAGAAGCAGAGAAGAGGGGAATGCTAATCCCTCTGGTGTTGTGACTATGAAAGCTTTGTGGTGGGCCATGCGGTCATTGAACAATACCGACCCACCCACAGCCATATCCCGTTGCAACGAGGGCAAACACCAAGGACGGCTTACCAGTAGCGTCATTGAACACAAGGAGGTGAATGCAGGAAACCAACCAAGCGCCAAGCCCGAGAGCATGTTACGCTCACCTGGTATCCACAGGGACGCCACCCAGCCATAGGGACTCTGGTATCCTTCTCTGCGGTTCCCAAGTGTGACCAGCGGGGAAGTCCTGCCTGGAATACAGGTGGGCAATGTTCAAGACTGGGACACTGGGGTAAACAACCCCCACCACCCCGTATGCCCGCAGCCCCTATGGACCTCTCCTCACCCTGTTGTTAATTCAGGTGTGATCTCTGTCCTGCCTTCTTGGCAGGGGCGCGTTGTCCTTTGTGGGCGAATGCGATCTATTTACTTCACTGATGCTGGCCCGTTTTGAGTCTTTCAGGTAGGTCTTATTGCTGTTGTATATTTTTGTTATTCTTGCATGCCTTTGCTGGTCCGTTTTGAGTCTTTCAGGTAGGTCTTATTGCTGTTGTATATTGTTGTTATTCTTGCATGCCTTTCTTGGTTTAAATAATGTATTTTTGTCTTCCTGTGTGATGCATTGGCTGAATTGGGTCTCGCCGGTAAATGATGGCATATTAAGAGTGCCTTGATGCGGTAAGTAGGCGCTAATCGCAGCGCTATGATGCCTTGCCTTTGCTAACCTGTTGTTTTTTCTTTCCCATAGATTGCGGTGCTCACCCGGTGTATGAAATCCCAAGGCGATGCTGGTCGATGGGCGACTTGCGAGGTAAGCTTTTCTGCACAATTCGTTATGTTGTAAAAGTGTCTAATGTCTTGTTTTTTTCCTTTTTTGCAGATCCGCCGGTCCGGGAGACGTGCTGATCCTAGGATGCTGTTTGCAGGAGCTGTGGCCAGCTAACGATGAAATTACAGGTAAGCTGCTGCTGTTAACAATGTCCTTTTGTCTCTTTACAGATGCTGTTCTTCCGAGGTTCGCGGGTACAGCTGAACATGATGAGCGTCACGTTGCAGGATTGCAAAGTAACGCGAAGCGTGTTATCCAAGTCGGGTGTGGTTTAAATAGCTTCAAGAAAGTAGTCCAGGTAAAGTAGGTCCTAGGCTACCACACCCAAAACACTATACCGCCTAGCTTGGTTCCAAGGAGCCAAGCTATGTGGATGCCTCCATGTTGTCTGGCACTTGAAATTAAGTAGTTCGCTAAACACAAGTCTTTATTAAGTATGAGCCTGGCGCAAGAGGGCCTAGGCAAAGGATGCCTAAGTTTGTTGGAGACCCGAGCCAAGACCCCTCCTGGCCCATGGGCTTGCCAGGGGGTTTCTGGATGTGGGTTGTCACAGCACTCCCCCCCAAGGTCCCTTTCAAGGTGTTCTTTCTGTCCGACCCAGGTTTAGTTGGAAAGTTTCGATGATATTTTTTGATCAGACGTGGTGCATGAATGTTTTCACAGGGTTCCCAGGATCTATCTTGGAGTCCAAATCCTTTCCAATTAACTAGATAGTATAGCTTGCCCCTTGAATACTTGGAATCCAGGATGCCTCTGACTTCGAATTCTGGTTCTCCGTCAATAAGTATGGGTTTTGGTGGTGTCCCAATCCATGTACCGGGCTGCATTGGTTTTAAAAGGGACACATGAAATACCAGATGGATTTGTAGGTTAGGTGGTAAATCTAGTTTGACGGCCACTGGATTAATAATTGCCTTGATGGTGTAAGGCCCTAAGTACCTGGGTTGAAAGCTCCGTGTTCCCTTGATGGGTACAAATCTGGCAGCCAGCCAAACCTTGCCTCCCACCTGATAGTCAGGGGCTTTTTTCCGGTGTTGGTCGGCAAATTGCTTTTGCTTCTCTTTGGCGAGAATAAGATGTTCTTTGGCCTTTTTGAAAGCTTGCGTGATGTTGATGTGAAGGGTTTTTACTGCTGGCCTTTCCAAACTGGTTGGGAGATCCAGTTCTGAGGTACATGGGTGTCTACCATAAAGGGTATAAAGGGGTGTTTGTCCGGTACTGGAATGCAAGGCATTATTATATGCGTACTCGGCTATCCATAGTAAATCTTTCCAGTCTCTTACTTCATGGTGCAACATGCAATGTAGGTATTGCTCGAGGGTCTGATTGGTCCTCTCGGTCTGACCGTCCGTTTGGGGATGATGGCTAGTGGATAGTCGGACGTCAATTTGCGCCATTGCACAACACTTTCTCCAGAAGTTGGAGACGAACTGACTACCTAAACTGGCTACCTCGATCGGAGATCAGGACTGATGGGAAGCCATGTAGTTTAACAATACCATCCAGGAACACTTTGGCTAAAGTGGATGCGTCAGGGAGGCCTTTGAGCGGAATAAAGTGTGCCATCTTTGAGAATAAGTCCACAACTACAAGAATGGTGTTAAACCCTTGACTGGGAGGTAGGTCAGTGATGAAGTCAAGGAAAAGAGTGTGCCATGGAGTGGGAGGAATGCCCAAAGGTTGCAGAAGATCGGATGGTTTTTGTTTTTGCGACTTATTTTGTGCGCAGACTCCACAGGACTGAATATATTGTATGAGATCTTTACGCCAGGCAGGCCACCAGAAGTTCTGTTTTACCTTGGCTAGAGTCTTGGTGATTCCAGGGTGCCCTTCGATCAGAGAATCGTGATAACCTGAACTGATTTGTTGTTGTAATTCCTTGGTGGGTACGTACAGACAATCCTTAAAAAAGGGTAAGTGATCTTTGATGGAATATTGTTCCCCCTGCGCTTGCCATGCAAGGAAAGTATCTGGATTCATGGTTCGTTGAATCTCGTTTCTGAGTTCTACTTGGGGTAAGGCTGTAGTGAGGCACAAGAGTTTGTCTTCCGGTATGATGAGGACTGGGTCTGGGGTCATATATACTATGTCATCAGTGCCTGTACGAGAGAGTGTGTCAGCTTTTCCATTCTTGACACCTGGGCGAAATATGATGACATAATTATATTCGGCGAAGAAAAGGGCCCCCCGCAATTGGTGTGAAGACTGGGCTTTAGCTGTTTTAAGATATTGCAGGTTTCGATGGTCTGTGATAACTGTAATAGTGTGTCTGGCCCCCAAAAGGTAGTGCCGCCAGGCTTTAAAGGTGGATTTGATGGCCAAGAGTTCTTTGTCCGTGATGGCGTAATTAATCTCCAGAGGTGATCATTTTTTCGACCAGAAGACACTGGGTGTAGCTGGCCGGTTTCTGGATCTCTTTGTGAGAGGACAGCTCCCATTGCTATACTGGAAGTGTCCGTTTCCACGATATAAGGAAGATCTGGGCGAGGATGTTGCAGGATTGGCGCGGAGGTGAACCTTTTCTTCAGTTCCTGAAAAGCTTTATCTGCTTCTTCGGTCAAGGCAAATTTTTTGTTGTTTTTTATAGCAATACGGTGATCAGGTGTACGATCTGTGAGAAGTCTGGTATGAAGCAGCGATAGAAGTTCGCAAAGCCCAACATGCTTTGTACCCCTTTTACTGACATTGGTGACGGCCATTTCAAAACGGCGTCTACTTTATGCAGGTCCATTCTGATGCCTCCTGGAGTAAGAATAAAACCCAGAAACTCAACTTCGGTGACGTGAAAAAAACACTTTTCAGGTTTTGCATATAAACGATATTCACGGAGCTTGGTGAGGACTGAACGGACGTGCTTGATATGATCCTGTTTTGAGGTTGAGTACACTAGGATATCATCTATGTACACTAGGGCGCAGACATCAATTGACTCTCTCAAGACGTCATTCATGAAATATTGAAATGCTGCGGGAGCATTGCATAACCCAAAGGGCATGACTTGATATTCGTACAAACCGTATTTGGTACGGAAAGCAGTTTTCCATTCGTCTCCGCTTCTGACCCGGACCAGGTGGTACGCTCCTCGAAGGTCCAATTTGGTATAAATCTGGGCATCTTTGACCTGCTCCAGCATTTCACGGATAAGTGGCAAGGGGTAACGGTTCTTCACAGTGATCTGGTTTAATGCGCGGTAGTCAATACAGGTTCTTAAGTCCCCTTCTTTTTTCGGTACGAAGACCAGGACTGGCTGCAGGGGACTTTGAAGGACGGATGAATCCGTTTGCAAGGTACTGGTCTAAATAAGACTTCAGATGAAGGTTTTCAGGTTCTGTAAGAGCATAGATTCTCCCGCAAGTGACTTCAGCACCTGGAACAAGATCGATCTGACAGTCATAGGGCCTGTGCGGCAGCAGCGTGTTTGCTTGGTCCTTCTGGAATACATCCTGGAAATCATGGTATTCCTCAGGCAAGGTATTAGTTACTCCCAGGGTTGATGCTGTCGCTCCGGGAGTCGTAGAGATACTGAAAACAGGTTTCTGTTCTTGATAATAACAGGCTGGGGAGCAGTCGCTGGGGAATGTTAGATTCCTTTCCCGCCAGTCAATCAAAGGGTTGTGAGCGACTATCCATGGCATCCCTAGTATGAGCCGGAATTGAGGTGCCTTGATGAGATCGAATGAAATAAGTTCCCGATGTCCGTCCTGGCACAGCAAGGTTATCTCGGCTGTGCATTGGGTTATGGGTCCGGAAGCGATTTCTGTCCCATCCACCATAGTCACCTTGTCTGTAGTCGGCTTGGAACACAGGGGAAGCCCTATCTCTGCAGCCAGGTCTTGATCTATATAATTCCCAACAGCTCAGTTGTCGATGTATGCTTCAACGGCATGCATTCTTGATGAACGTTGGTTATTAATTAAGATCACCGGTATTGCAAAGTGTGAGGTCGGTGGCTCTTTCCTCTCACTCGACAAACTGACCTCTACGTTTGTCGAGATGGGTAGTTTTCCTACTTAGATTCCTTCTCTTGATCTTTTTCCATGGCCCGACGATTTTCCTTGGAGGTTTCACTGGGCAGTCCTTCAGTAAATGCCCTGGTTTTCCGCTATACAGACATAGTTGTTGTCTCTTTTTATCTCGCTCTTGTTTTGTTAGTGGAGGTCGTACCCTGCCGATTTGCATGGGCTCCACAGTATTTTCTTGCACTCGAGTTTCGTTGTCTCTAGATCGAACGTACACAGCCTGAGGTTCCATTTTGAAATGATCTGCTTTTCGGTCTTGCAACCGGTGGTCTAGTTGTACGACCAAATCTATGAATTCAGAACAGTCTCTAGGAGGATCAACCACTTGAGCTAGAATGTCTTTTAATTCGCCTAGTAATCCCCGATGAAACAACGTGGTTCTTTTGTTTTCAGGCCACCTCGCTTCAGCAACCGATCTGTTAAAAGTAGCAATGTACGTTAACAAGTCTTGATTCCCCTGTCGGAAGGAAAAGAGTTCATTGTCCACGGGTTGTTCTCTGGTATGACAAGCAAAACGTTTTTCCATTTCCCTCCGAAATCCCCCAAAGTCATGTAATATATGGATCGTCATGGGTCACCAATGGCACCGACCAATCTGCTGCGCTACCACTCAGGTATGATAAAACAAAGGCTACCCGAGCTTGGTCATTTGGGAATGCTCCAGGTCTGCAAAGAAAGTGAAGGCGACACTGATTCATAAAATCTGTGTATTTCTGTGGATCACCTGCAAACCTCTCCGGAGGAGCCAAAGGAACTGTTCCCGGTAACATGATTTGTACCGGAGTAGAGGTAGTGGATGGCATGGTAGGATTTTGCATCGTTGGGTTGTTTCCAGGTAGAGGCGCCTGTCCGGCTTGTGATTGCAAGTATTGCCTGCTAATTTCTTCAGTGCGCTCTTTAGTCACTAGTAAGTCCCCCTGGAGAGCGTTAATCTCTTGTCGGGCAGAATGAACCTTGGCACAAAGTTCTCCTAACAATTGGGTCAATTGGTCTAATTCTGATGTCTCCATGGCACCCAGGTGGATTGGTTTGGCAGGTTTCGCGTTCTGTTACGCTCAACTGGTATCCACGGGGACGCCACCCAGCCGTAGGGACTCTGGTATCCTTCTCTGTGGTTCCCAAGTGTTACCAGCGGGGAAGTTCTGCCTGGAATACAGGCGGGCAATGTTCAAGACTGGGCAACTGGGGTAAGCAACCCCCCACCACCCCGTATGCCCGCAGCCCCTCTGGACCTCTCCTCACCTTGTTGTTAATTCAGGTGTGCACTCCTTCCTGCCTTCTTGACAGGGGCACGTTGTCCTTTGTGGGCGAATGCAATCTAGTTACTTCACTGATGCCGACCCGTTTTGAGTCTTTCAGGTAGGTCTTATTGCTGTTGTATATTGTTGTTATTCTTGCATGCCTTTCTTGATTTAAATAATGTCTTTTTCTCTTCCTTAGGTGCGCGGAAGTCCAATGTGATGCATTGGCTGAATTGGGTCTCGCCGGTAAATGATGGCGTATTAAGAGTGCCTTGATGCGGTAAGTAGGCGCTACGCGCAGCGCTATGATGCCTTGCCTTTGCTAACCTGTTGTCTTTTCTTTCCCATAGATTGCGGTGCTCACCCGGTGTATGAAATCCCGAGGCAATGCTGGTCGATGGGCGACTTGCGAGGTAAGCTTTTCGTCACAATTCGTTATGTTGTAAAAGTGTTTAATGTCTTGTTTCTTCCTTTTCTGCAGATCCACTGGTCCGGGAGACGCGCTGATCCTAGGATGCTGTTTGCAGGAGCTGTGGCCAGCTAACGATGAAATTACAGGTAAGCTGCTGCTGTTAACGATGTCCTTTTGTCTCTTTACAGATGCTGTTCTTCCGAGGTTCGCAGGTTCAGCTGAACACGATGAGCATCACTTTACAGGATTGCAAAGTAACACGAAGCGTATTATCCAAGTTGGGTGTGGTTTAAATAGCTTCAAGAAAGTAGTCCAGGTAAAGTAGTTCCTAGGCTACCACACCCAAAACACTATACCGCATAGCTTGGTTCCAAGGAGCCAAGCTATGTGGATGCCTCCATGTTGGCTGGCACTTGAAATAAAGTAGTACCTTAAACACAAGTCTTTATTAAGTATGAGCCTGGCGCCAAAGGCGCCAGGACTGGCCCCAAGAGGGCCTAGGCAAAGGATGCCTAAGTTTGTTGGAGACCCGAGCCAAGACCCCTCCTGGCCCATGAGCTAAGGTGCTCGGTAGTCATCAGTGAATGTCTATAAATGAAACCATCTACTGTCCCTCTCTAACCTATATGACCCTACCACTATTTTAACACCTAAAAGTCAAGGGAATGGCTCCCTTCTCCTAAGGGTCGATGACTTGTCTCTCAGCCACTTTTCAATACAGGATCTTTAGATATTCTTTAGTGATCACTTTTATCAATTCATGCAGTTTCTTTATTAGAGATTGGATTCTTGTTGCTTCTCTTGTCTTTTAGTATAAGGATCGATTCTTCTCTTCTTCCCTAATAGACATAGATCACAACCTTCTGGGTGTTGACCACTTCACAGTCTTCGTTTCTCCTTTTCTCCATTCCTGGGTCTATATTTACAAAGTCCAACTTGTTCTCAGGTTTCTCGGTTTTGGCCTGTCCTTTTAATTTTCTCAGGCCTGCTTTGGATGCATTATATATTGGGATCTTCCCAAAATATGTATCTTTCCTTTCTCTTGATATTGATGTTACAATATTCCTCTTTTTACTAAGACGAGTATGAGGACTACAATAATGATTCTCATTTACTTTTGTTATATTCTCCCTCTTTTGACAGTGATGAGTGTGAACCTTCCTATAAAGAATCTCATTCACTCTTGTTAGGTTTGGCCTCTATTGACTGTGACGAGTATGAGCACCCGAACAATGATTCTCAGTCACTTTTGTTAGGTGACCCTTATCTTGACTGTGAGGAGTATGAGCATTCCAATAATGATTCTCAGTCACTCTTGTTAGGTACTCCTTAATTTGACTGTGACAAGTATGAGGATTCCAATAATCTATATCTGTCAATCCCCTGTGTCTCCCGTTTTCCCTATTACCTTCAGTTTGTAGGGTTAACGTCACCGGGTTAGTCATATGAAGAGGATCGGGTTCCTTTCTTCTCAGTCAGGCATCTTGTTTTCTCTCATCCATTTCATCTTCCTTTGTTCTCCTTGGATGACACTCATGTATATCGGGTACCGACGTATATCGAATGGTCTCAGCATTGCTATCTGGACCCTTGGTCCACCAAGAACCTCCAGTGGTCACGCTACCAATCTCGGCATCTTTCACCTCCTTGGCTTTGGGATGGCGTGCATTCTGCTTCAGTTTGTTTGGCGTCCTTGCTACCGGCAGTAGCTCACCTAATACCTCTCAGTTCCTCACAGCTGTAGGACACTCTCCGTCACTGCAGCTGCTCCCTGTAGCCAGCATGTGTCTGCGTGTGACGTTTTCAGGTGGTGTTTTCGTTTCCACAGGCTTCTCCCCATTTTTCATTGACGATCTGATTCCCCTTTCATAAGATCCACGCCAAAAGCATAGAGTGCACTTGTGCCCTGCTGCATCAGTACCCTGATCCGTAGCGCCTGCTCTACTAGTGGCACAGAGCATGTTCAGAGGTTGCAGGTGACCATTTCACAGCTGCAGTGACAGCAATTCTCTGTAGCGCTGGGGCTGCATTTAAGATATGCAGCGCTGTGACAAAACTATGATAATCATACATAGCCTATGCTGGCTGCAGGGTAAACTCTAAATATAAGCTGTGCCTGGGTTAAGCATGGTGGATGGCAGCCAGGGTAGACCTTGTCCTACCGACAGGAATATAGCCTGGGGGGCGGTGGGGTTGCCTCTCTTTGTTCCTTTGTAAGGGCAGGTAAAACCCTTTCCCAAGCACAGCCATCCACAGGAAGCTGGCCTGGCAACTGGAATCAAAGGGCACACCCATTCACAAAAAGGCTTGGCCGCACACCAGAGTGTTGCATATCGAAAAGCCTGTTAACCTATGTAGAAGGGAAGGGGCGAAGTTAGTGAAGACAGGAGATTGCTGTACATTGGGGGAAGACTTCTACCCTCTTGTTTCTCTTTGCCTGTCTCTCTCTCTCTTTCTCCTTCCTGTCCCTCCACTACCTCTAGAGCGAAGCACTGTGGGTGTCATATCAGAAGGGCAAAGTCCACTCATTTCAAGAGCAGTGATTGGACCAGTAATGTAGGCAAGCTTCAGTCCAATCATCAGTGGGCTTTACCTTTAAAAGAAGATGTTTCACACCACGTCTTTGAGTCATCTTTTGGACTCCAACCCTTGAAGAAGATTTTGTTCGGGCCCTGCTGGGAGAGCAGTCTGTTCCAGAATCCACCAATTGTGAGGTGTGGGCAAGTGTTCAAAGGCACAGGCAAGCTCTGGTCCACAAGAACAAGGACCCATCTTGTTCCTGTAGTGAGCTGCTGCTGGAGCAAGACTTGCTTCTTTGCCAGCCACATGCACACCCAGGACCTCACTGTATTGAAAGAACCCTGCAGTTGTGTGCCATCCTCTCCCATGTATGGTTGCATGAGAAAAGGACTCATCTTGTCTCTGAAGCCCTAGATGGGGGCGCACAGCACTCTGAGGGCCAAGGCAGCCACAAGCCTAGTGTTTTTATGCCATTGAACTGCTTGGAGAAGTGTTTCAACAACCATTTGACAGATTTGAACCGCAAGGACACTGCGGTGCTGCCTTTTGCACTCTCCCTACCTTTGCATTGCTCACACAGCACTAAGAAAACTGATTCAGCTTTGCCTGATCATCAAGAACTGCAAAAAGGTACTATTGACTTCTAACTGTTCCGTTGGTCCATTTTTGGGCCCTAAACAATGATTGAGTCATTTGTACCCCTTTTGCACCAAAGAACATATCATATTTTAACATTCAATCTTTAATTGCCTTTCCTCCCTGTCTCATTATACAGAGCTGTTTCTGCTACTTTGCATATTGTATGTTTGTTCTACAGGGGTGGGTTTTTGTAGGGTTTTCTAGTTAGTTAATATTGTACATGGTGTGCTTAAAGTACATATATTTTTATAGAACCTTGATTGGACATTCCTTTATTTTGGAGTGTTATACTTCACTAATTGGGTTGCTACTGAACCACATTCATAACACTCTTGAGAGTATATCCTTCACTCAGCCCACGTTACCACAAAAGGCAAGGGAGGTATATATCTTGACTGTATCTGTTTTACCTTTATGATTGCGTTGGCTCTTTGTTTGTAGAAGTGTGAGAGCTGAGTAGGTGCTTTAGCCTCTGCTCACCCTTCCAGAGCAAAGTCAATTCGTCACAGGCCTTTATAATTTTAAAAAGTGGGGCAAAGTATATGAACAGCACAGGAGATAGAGGGAGTCTATTGGTTGTTGAGCTGAAACTCCTTGAATTCTGGCCTCCAAAAATGATCTCAACCAACTGATGTTTATGCTTGGCATGTGGCCACTGATGCCACAGTATAGTGCTGTATCGAATGTCACCGAGAGGGTCAACATGGCCAGATACACTCTGCTTCCTCTGCCCACTGCAGCGAGGGCGTAGCCACTAGCGGTACAGGAAAAGTCTGGTTTTGTTTAATAGTAGGAGTCTGTCATCTGATCTCATAGTTCTCAATCTGCAAGTAGCCCAGGAAGAAAGAAAGACTCGGTGTAGTGGGAAATAATCCTCTCAGTAACACATTTTTGTCATTATACGGCAGGGGGCAATATAACAATATTTGGTACCGAAGCATACGTTTTTACAGAATGGACTGTATTTTGCGGTACTGTGCCAATGGCATTAAGTTATACAAGTTGCATATAAGAGATGAGGCTTTTTTTTACAAGAATAAAAAACGTGTAAGTGTTGATAACAAAATGTCTCCAGCATGTGCAAGGAAACCAATGCGCGAGTCAATTTTGCTGATATCAATAGCCCGTTAGTACAGTTGGAAAAGGGGTTTCCGCAGCATACAGTCAATACTTTATATGACTGTGGTTTTAATACTGAAACCCTTAATAAACTCTATAAATTCAATTCCTAAAATTAACGTGGGGAGTTTATTGCATACAAAATACAGGTGTTGGTGATATAGAATGGATTTTAATGTTTCACTCTCACACAAAATTAAGTTTTTATACCTTTTATTGAACTGTTTATGGTTACTCTGGAAATGTTATATTATTTGACCACTGGGTGGCGCTAGATTACATGTTTATTTTGTGTAAAGTCGTTTAGAGTACAGATAATACTAGTATAAGAGGACTTTGCCAAATCGGGTCTGAATTCTAAAAAGTAATAACACCAAACCACAAAAATTCCGCTGCTGAAAACAAATCTGAAGGAAAACAAATGCAAATCATGAAATCGATTTGCACAGTATAATGATAAACCAAAACATCGAAACAAATAATGTAGATTACCCCTGCTAGCTGCGCAGGGAGTATTAATTCTATTAAAGACTAGGAGGCGAGCATTATGCTTCATCTTCCCTTTATTCTACTCTTCACAGCAGTTCAACTAACACAATAAAACTCTTGAAAAGTGACAAAGGTGATCAACCACAGAACTTTTCTTCTAAAACTACAAAGTCCATGAACTCCTGTAGTCCAGGCTCCTTCCGACAGCCACTACCCACTTCCTGTACATGGCTCCTCCTCTGCTTTTACTTGCTCTGAATGTCCATATAACTCATAACTGTTCCTCGCTAACGGCGCGAAACTTCCATCAACTTTGATAACTCAACCGCCGAACTCGGCTCTCTAGGTTCCCTCGTCTTCAGTTACTCTTCTGGTCTTCCCCTAATAACCAAAACAAATAGAAAGTCTTTAGGGTGGTGACTACGTGCTGTATTTACTAACATAAGAACAATACCAATGTAAATCGACAGCACCATACTCGGGTGGGAATTTAATGCTCGCCTCCTAGTCTTTAATAGAATTAATACTCCCTGCGCAGCTAGCAGGGGTAATCTACATTCTATGACAAGACTGGAGGCGAGCATTATGCTTGTTCAAAGCTCTCCCAACACCGTAACTGCTACATTCTCTGTTGGCTTAAAATAAAACTCTTTGAATGTGCGTTCACCCGACCAGTCAGCTGCCAACATTATATCTCTCAAGGATACACCAGCTCTTACGGCTCTCGAGGCCATCGCTCCTCTCACAGAATGCGCTCCATACATGCTCACATTCACTCCCGCGGCCTGCATAATCTCTTTGACCCATCTCGCGATAGTTGCAGCAGTTACTGCGTGAAAAGGCTTCCTACGCGCTATCAGCAGCTGCGTGGTACCTACTGCTCTGTATTCCGCCGTCCTGCTCTCGTATTCCTTAATGCAACGTGCAACGCACCATTTCCCATTACTCGGGAAATAGGGATAATGTACCGACGTGGTCCCTGTCTTAGTTCTCTTCCCTATCGAGAAAGTTACTCCCTCTGGCCCGAACGACCTCCTGGACACTTCCAATGCTCTCACGTCCGATACTCGTTTACAGGATACCAAGCACAATAGCATAGCTAGTTTGCCCGATAACTGCTTGAGTGAGAGGTACCTATCTGACGGCCAATCCGCTAGTAGCCGTAAGACTAACGCTACGTCCCACGTTGAGCTATATCTGGGCTCCGGTGGCACTTTAAACTTTGCTCCTCTAATGAGCCTTACTACTGCGGGGTGTTCTCCTGCTGGCCCTCCATCAATTGGCAAATGGCCTGCTGAGATAGCCGATCTGTATACTCCTATAGTACGGAAGGCCTTACCGTCCTGTAACAAATACGCTAAGAAGTTCAAAATTTCCACTACAGGCGCTGAAATGGGATGAACACCTCTGTTCTTACACCAGCTGGACCACCTAGTCCAAGCTGCGTCATAGCTCCTCCTAGTGGATGGCGCCCAGGATTCAGCGATAAGCTCCGCAGCTTGCTTCGAAATTCCTGGCAGCGCCCAGCGTCTCCTGATATCCTGCACGCGACTAACGGGAGAGTCCCTCTCACTCTCAGAGGATGAGATGACCCAACTGGGTCCGTGAGTAGTCGTTCTCCTTCTGGTAGCACTCTGGGTACGTCCGTCAATAACTCCATGAGCGTCGGAAACCATACTTGGGACTTCCACCCGGGCACAACTATCACTAGCTCCGCCTTCTCCCTCCGACATTTCGCTAGAACTCTGTCCAGCATAACAAAGGGAGGGAAAGCGTAGTGTGTGCCTCCTGACCACTCCTGCAGGAAGGCATCTGTTCCCTGGGCCTCTGGGTCTAATCTCCAGCTGAAGAAATTCTTTGTCTGGGTGTTGAGCCGGGAGGCAAATAGGTCTATGCGCACCGGGCCCCATCTCGCATTCAATTCTCGAAAGACTATCGGATCTAGTCTCCAGTCGCTGGAGTCTGTCAGATACCGCGAGTTCCAGTCCGCCACTGCATTCAGGGCGCCTGGTAGATATTCTGACGTCTTCGATTCTAGGCAGAAATGCCACAAATCCTTTGCTAGCTCCGCTAACATCTTGGACCTTGTCCCCCCTAGATGGTTGATATACCGTACCGCCGATATGTTGTCCATCTTCAATAGGACACAAGATTTTACTCTGTCTCTCGTGAATGCCTTGATCGCAAACGAACCCGCTAGGAGCTCGAGGCAGTTTATATGGAGCCGCAGCTCTTCTTCGCTCCACTTGCCTCCGGTCTGTAGAGACCCGCATCTGGCTCCCCAGCCCTTCCGGCTGGCATCTGATTCTATGATCAGATCTGGTCTGTCTCCGAATATGGCACGCCCATTCCAGGCGTCCATATTCCTCAACCACCATTCTAGTTCCGTAATGGATTCTGAGTCTAGGTGCACTAACTGATGATACTTCAACCCCTGCTGAAGATGTCTGATCTTCAACCGCTGCAGCGCTCTGTAATGCAACGGGCCCGGAAATATGGCCTGGATAGATGCAGCTAGCAGCCCTACTATCCGCGCCAAAGTCCTGAGCGATACTTGCTGCTTTCCCAAGCATGCTCTGATCTCCCTCTTGATATCTTTCATCTTCCGAGGTGGAAGTTCTAGAGTCGCTTTCCTGGTGTCTAGCACGAACCCTAGGAAATCTAATCTTTGTGCTGGCGTGGTGTCGGACTTCTCTGTATTCACTAGAAATCCTAGTGACCCTAGAAGGTCCTGCACCCACCGTGTCTGATAAGCCAGCACCGCTCGATCCTCTGCTAGGAGTAAAAGGTCGTCCAGGTAAATGATCATCCTCACTCCCTTCTCTCTGATTGCCGCCGCTACCGGCTTCATCAGCTTCGTGAAAGCCCAAGGCGCTGATGCAAGACCGAATGGCATCGTCTTGAATTGCCAGAACTGTCCCTGCCAGTGAAAAGCTAGGAATGGCCTGTGCTCCTCGAGAACTGGGATTGTCAGGTATGCGTCCTTCAAGTCGAGACGCGTCAACCAGTCTCCCTCTCTCAGGGAGTCTCTTAACTGATGGATACCCTCCATCTTGAAATGTCGGTATACAATCCATCCGTTGAGCTCTTTGAGGTTTATAACTGGCCGCACTTTCTCCTTCCTGCGGACTAGGAACATGTTGCTCACAAACCTTGGCGCTGCCTCGCATTTCTCTATCGCTTGCTTGCGCACTGGTTGCTCTAACTCGCTGTCTAAGCATGCTTGCTCTGCTAGCGCCAGCCTCTGCCTCCGCGGCCTGTTGGGCTGTACTGGGTCCTCTACAAAATCTAGCCGCAGACCTCTGACGGTCTGTAATACCCAGGGATCGCCTGAAAGCGCGCGCCAATTTTCTAAGAATCTCCGCGTCCTCCCCCCTACGGGGGGGTACGCCTTCACTCTCACCAGGTGTAAAACCTTGGCCTCGCCCTGATCCTCTAGATCTGCGTCCTCTCGGGAATCTCCCTCTGGACGGGAAGAAGGTGTCTTGGCCCTTGTTGTCCCAGTACTGGGCTCTGGCTGTGTGGGATCTTCTTCCCCCTTGGGTGCGACCGGCTGCTCGACCCCTGAAACGGCCGGTCCCGCCAAAAACTCTATTTGGGAAGATCCTGCGGATCGATGCCTGGGCCTTCTCCAAGGACGCATACGTTCCGACAAAGCGTCCCATCTCCTTCCCAAATGTCTCACCAAACAAGAGACCTTGAGCTCCTTCTCCTGCTTCATAAGAAGCTAAATCACTAAGCTTAGGGTCAATTTTCAAAAGTAGACCTCTTCGCCGCTCTGATGCAATGGCGCTGTTAGCGTTCCCAAGAAGGCAGACTGCCCTCTGGGCCCAGCCGGCGAGGGCCTCCGGGTCCACCTCTTCCCCGGTATCCTTTGCCCTCTCTGCGAGGTCCATAATCTTCGCCAGCGGGCCGGCTAGGTCTAAAACTTTTTCCTGGCAGCTTCTCCAGGATCTATCGATGCCCTTACGCGGGTCCTTGACTGATTTTGCCACAAAGGTTAACATCTTAGGATCGAGTTCGGGGGCCTCAGCTACCTTTCCCGGAAGGTCTGGGCGTGGGCACTCCGCCCGAAGGCGCTGTCTTACTTCCTTGTCTAACGCTTTGCGCAACCTTGCTGCCATATATTGTGTCACTCGAGGACACGGCTGCCATTCCGAGGACCTCGGATTGCGGATACTGTCTGGGTCGAACATATCGTCCTGGGGGTCCCGGAGATGTTTCTCTTTCCGCGCTTTCTTTCCCCCGCTTGGGGTGACCCAGTCGTCTTCCTCGACCTCCTCGTCTCCTTGCGAGGTCTGATCTTCTACCAGCTCTTCTTCCGAGCTAGGGTCTTCTCCAGCTTTTCCATCCCCTGGAGATGGGGTCAAGAGGTGCGGCACTGATTGACGCTGCAAATAGGCCTCCTTCAGCTTTGCAAACGCGTCAACCACCTCTGGGGCCTTGTCTTCTGCCCCTTCCAGAGAGCCCCGGGGGTCGTCAGAGAACTTTCTCTTAAGGGCTGTCTTACTCCCCTTACTCCCCTCTTCTGAGGGTTCTGTGGGCGTGCTTTTCCAGGTCTTGGTGCTTGTACTGGGTTGGGATAGCCACGCTTCCAACGACTCCAGTCTCATCTGCAGGGGTCTGACCCCTTCCGCCACTGCATCCACTAGGGAGGTACCGAGCACTTTCTTGAAGCTGGCAGCGAGGTCCTCATTCTGTTCCTCCTCGCTCCATTCGAACTCCGACATTCTGTTGTTGTGCTCTGTGCCTAAAATACCTGACACAGGTGTCTTAGCACGCCCCTGCTCCCTGAGATGCCTTTTTTTTTTTTTTTTTTTTTTTATGATTCGTGGCTGCACTGACCCTTCTTGCCTTCTGGCTAGCTGCGAGACGTCTCGCTTCTTGCGCTGCTTTTCTTCCGTAGAGGGATTCTCACGCTTCTCTCCTCCAGCTGATCTCTCTCAGCTGATGCCCTGCAGCGCTGCGACCGAGGGATCGCGTAGTAAAATTACAGTAGAAGCTGTAGCTATTTCGTTCCGTAATGTCGCCGAGTGTATTTGGGCTACTGCGCCTGGGCGAACTCGCTATATGCTCCACCCACCCGCGGGTGGGGGTTCGCTCGAGGGAGCGCTATTCGCTCGACCTCCGAGCGTAGGACCGCCCACCCGCGGGTGGGGGCTCCCTGAGACCGGCGCTTCCCGCGCCCGCGTATACTGGCTCCGCCCCTCCAAAGGAGGGGGCCGTAGCGCGAGCCGCGATGCGCTCTGCGCTGCTCGCGAGGCCGGCTGCACCCCTACCGAGCCGGTAATGCGACTCGGGGTCGCCGCCTCGCGAGCCTCCTTCACCGCGTCCCCGCGTGAACGCTACTCACCTGTGGGCTCCCGCGACGAGGTCGCCGCCCAACATAAAACGCCCACTGCGCTTGCCGCGACGCGACGCTCGCTCGCTCCCTGCACTCTGCCTAGAAAAGGCCGATATTAACCTCTGCTCGCTCATAAAAGCGCAGCCCTGCAATGGTAAAGCTTCTCGCTATCTCAACAATCACTCTCCAGTCAATTCTCCACAAACACATGCAGAGGAAAAATTGAGGCACTTATCTGCTTGAAGAGCAGTAAAAGAAGAGGAGGAGCCATGTACAGGAAGTGGGTAGTGGCTGTCGGAAGGAGCCTGGACTACAGGAGTTCATGGACTTTGTAGTTTTAGAAGAAAAGTTCTGTGGTTGATCACCTTTGTCACTTTTCAAGAGTTTTATTGTGTTAGTTGAACTGCTGTGAAGAGTAGAATAAAGGGAAGATGAAGCATAATGCTCGCCTTCAGTCTTGTCATAGAATGGAGAACCCAAAGACGAGTTAGAACAATGCTCGATTTACTGTTTGTGAAGGATGTGGTCTTATCTATTATATGTGCGGTAATTGCCCATTTCAGCGCTACTGTCCGTCTAAACGTGTTGCAGAGAAGCGTGGATTGTCACTTCTCATGATGTAGCTGTTCTGTGTTTGACTGATGTTACAGTGATGCTATCGGTATTGTACATGTTCTTCGGGCAAGAGAAGATTGCAATGCTGCTGCATGCACAGTACCTGGTGTTTGTATGTAGGAGAAATGTGCACTTCTGCTGCCTGCAGTGACTGACTGGCCTAGGAGGAACTCTGGAGATTTCCCGGTAAACCTCAGCATCATGGACATCGTTTGTGTGGGTACCCACATATTCTGCTCCTCTCACCCGCTCTCCCAAACACAGCATCCCCTTTAATCTCTTGTTCCACCACATCCATTTGAAGTAAACAATATTATAAAGCTTCCAGTAGATTATTCCTCACTATTACTTAAATATAAAGGGTATGAGTTGTAAGAAGTGTGGTCCAGGCTCAATGGAAAAAAGATCGAAAGAACGGGCTTGGTCAACATTCCTGAAAAGATGGAAACTCACCAAACTGAATGGGAATGTCGAGGGGGGCCTAGAGAATGCTCCCACGTGGTGCAGAGGTCCCATTTCTTCTTGCATCGATTACGTCTGTGTGGATTTACTTCTTTTTCAAAAATGTGTCAGCTTTAGAGTAGAGAAAACGGACCTTAGTGGCCATTATATGATAGCCGAGAAACATGTGGGGAGAAACATGGTGCGACTAACTTGACGTTGAATATGGCTAACAAAAGTATAAAACGCAACGTTAACAAACACCAATCATTTTAATAATATGTTTGGGGAGGTTCCATGTCAATTCATCGGACGTAATTACTTTGTGGTAATTTACTGAGAAGTAATTACTTCGAAATATTACTTCAAATTGTTTATTTTTTATTTTGACCCCCATGCCTTTCCTTCCTCTTCATTACTAGGCCATACCCAACACCCTCCCCATCCCTTTTTTACCCCTTAATCCATAAATACCCATATTTTGTGAAGTAATTACTTCATAGTAAATTACCACAAAGTAATTACTGTTGATAAAGCAACAGGATACCGTTTGGGGATTCAAATGCTGTAATGGATGCAATGGAAGAACTAATTACTTACCTCTTGGAAATGTTCTTTCTGATGATAGCCGTATCGAAGCACAGCTGTTCTTCTGAAGCTTTTCCGCCACCAGGAGTTGCCCTACGGCTCTGCGTTGGGTCAATCCGACACCTCCACATCCCGTGCCAGAAGTGACATCGGGATCAGTATAGTAGCTGCGCCACACCCCATGATCTCAGTTCCACCCTTTTTTCCTAGCACTCTGACGCTGAGGGGCCATTGAACCGATGGTGTACTAGCTTTCCACAAAAGGGGACGATAGGAAGGGGGATGACGAATCTGTGGCAGGGAACATCCAACAGAAAGAACACTACTGAGAGGTAAGCAATTCATTCTTCAAATGGATTCTTTCCCGCCACAGATTCCTCATCTATGATAGACTCCCAAAGCAGTATGTAATCTGGAGGGAAGAAGCAAGGACACCACTTAAACTAGAAAACTCTGGAAGATTGCCCTATCAAAACGGGCATCCTGACCTGCAAGGGAATCCAAACAATAATGCTTAGCCAAGGAGTGAAAAGATGCCCACGTCGCAGCCTGGCAGATGTCCAGGACAGGGATTCACCTCTGCAGGTCAGAGGTGGTGGCCACTCCTCTGGTAGAATGAGCTGAGACCCTCAGGCACATCCTTCCCAGCCAGATCGTAGCATTCTGAATGAAACACAGAGAATGAGCCCTGCCAGCACATGCACCAGCGTAACCAAGGAAAAACTGGTAATCTTTTCTAGTCTCTCTAGCACAGGAGATGTAGGTCTTGAGGACCCGTGCCGGGTCCAGTCGATGAAATTGTTCCTCTGCCTTCGAAGGATGAGGCGGGGGGAAGAACACAGGAAGATGGATCTTCTGAGAGAGATGGAATTCCGAGACCACCTTTGACAGAAAGTAGGATCTCACTCTTAAAGTCAAGTCCTCTTTGGGAAAAAACAAATACAGAGGTAAAACAGATAACACCTGGCGCTCACTCACCCTTCTTGCGGAAATGACAGAAACCTGGAAAATTACCTTAAGGGTGAGCAATCTAAGAAAACAGGAATTAAGGGGCTCAATCAGAAATGTCAAAACTAAATTCAAATCCCATGCCGGATTCAAAAACTGGTGGGGAAGAAACTCTTAACACAAACCCAACAAGAACTCTGACCCAAACCCCAGCGGCCTTAACCTTCATGCATGGCTACCGAGAAGCTGGTATACAAGGAGGGCTCCTTTCAGCATGGAGGTCCTCTACTAAATCCATTTGTACCTGTAGGTGGGGTAAATTTTCAATTTGGTGCCGGGAGAGGGACCTGGATCCTTTATCTTGTTCCCTGTCCCCTGTGTTGGACTTTCTGCGGGCTTGCAGATTGGCTCTATAAAGGCATACCTTGCAACTATTTCTTTGTTCAAGAGGTCCCAGGAACAGAGTGCCGATCTTGAATTTGTCCTTGTGAAGGAACAAATTCAGTAGCCGCAGATCATGAATAGGACGCAAGCCTTCCTCCTTCTCGGGCACCAGATAGTAGGTGGAGTAACACCCCCTCCCTCTTTCTGAGTGCAGAACCAGATCCATAGCGTTCTTCACCAGGAGCTGCTGGACCTCCTCCAGAAATATAGGGCGGTGGAAAGAGGGTTGGATCGAGGACAGTGGTGCAATGGGCATTGATGAAAAGGAAGGCAATAACCCTGATTGATGACCTGCAGTGCCCAAGCATCGGTAGCGGTCTCTGCCCATTCCCTACCAAACAAGGATAGCCTTCCACCCACCAGTGATGGGTGTTGGAGCCAGTCACTGATGTTTTGCGCTTTGTAGGGCGGAGTTGACAGCAGCCGCTGTGATTCCCCCTCTCTGTGCACCTCTTCCGCTACCCCTTGGGAAGTGTATGCCATGGCCTCTTCGGGGCGGTCTGCCCACAGCCCCTCTGGGTAAATGATGGAAAGGGGCGAAAACTCCTGCATCATGAGGAGGGTTGTGTGGCAGGCTGCTGGACCTTCTGAAGGGCAAGGTCTGCCTTGGCTCCAATCAAGTTCTGGCTGTCAAAAGGCATATCAGGCAACATTGTCTGCACGTCGGGTGCAAACTCTGATGTCCGAAGTGAAGAATGGCACATGGCCACAGTGACAGTAGCCATGGATCTGCCCAGGCAGTCTGCAGTGTTGTTGGGATAGACGTTTTAGTTCCCAACACCGAAAAGAGGCTCACACTACGTAAATTGTACTAGGCCATGGTGTAGCTGGGTTAGATTTGATGTTGTAGAATTATTGAAATGAGCGTTACTTTGTATTTTAGTTGGATACATTTTTTAGTGTCACAGTAGACAGCAACATGAGCAGCAGTGGCATGGATACAATGTATTGTGCAATGTACAATTTGTAGCACTGAGAAATACGTAGTGGGGAGATTTTTGCATGTGAGAGAGGACTTCACTGAATGGGGAACATGTAGAAATTCACCAATGATTTCAATTGCAGACAGATTTAGGGCATTGGGAAATAGGAGGGTTGTTGTGGATACATGGAGACATTGCAGAATGCAAGTTTGACCTATATTTGGAGTTTTAACAGGCCGCAGAGTTTCTGGATTTGCAGGAATTCGTCTTTTGCTAGGTTTGGAGAGCTGGATGGCGTTGGTCACAGAAGGGGATAGAAAAAAAACCACATAAGGACATTTGTAACAACATCGCAAAGGGCTGAACGCAAGAACTGAATGGAAAGTAATTTGTGTTACGCTCACCTGGCTCCCACAGAGGCGTCGATCTGAACTGGACAGCTGCGGTCTCCACCAATGTTACGCGTTGGGCCGAGATGACGGACTGGACTGGCCCACCTAGCTTTGTTTGCTTGGCCCGTAGGAATATTCTTCTGCAAATGGAGAAAGGGAATTAACCACCCGTGGAGTTGAGCGTAAATTCCCCCCACCCCCGCTGTTCTCCCCACAGATCACCTTTGATGTCCCCTCTTATAGTCTCACCTGATGGTTTGAAAAGATGAGCTCTCCATCTTGCATTGAGCGCAGGGGCGCGTTGATAACCAGTTGCTTCACTGGCTCGAAGGAATTGGTGAGTTCCAGAACAATATTGACTCCGAAAAATATGTAGTTCGTAAGAGTTCACATGTCTGACTTTCACTCGTGTCCGATTCCTAGCAGTTTGCTGCTTGACCCCAGCGAAGAGTTCCTCGTGGTAGCTGACGAAGTTCAGGTAAGGATTTGGCTTATCCTACACAGTTCAAGAAAATAAGGCCAGAATGTAAGCTGCTTGTTCCCTTATTCAGGTGTGGCGAGAAAATATGAAGTTAGGGGAATTATGCCTCCGGCGGTAAAATTAGGTCTATTGCGGTGAGAAGACTTCCCCTTATTTGTCCCGTTGTCTCACCTTGTCGTCCTTTTGTTCCCCTTAGGGGCCAGGTTGCAATGGAGACTGCGCCGACCCGTGAAGAGGAATAGTACCCCAAACGGTAATCAGGTAAGTCTATGGGGGCACTTACTAATGCCTCTGTTTATTTCTTTGGCTCACCTTTGCTGTTCTTGTGTTCCCCTTAGGTGCCAAAATGCGGCGGAACGTGCAGAAGGATGCAGTGGTTCATGAGGATGCTGCGAAGGCCGGTGAGTTCAGCGTGGCGCTGCAGCAGGTGAGGCGGCGTGCGTAACTGCTTCTTTCTTCCAGCTCGAAGGTGCGGTGGATCTGGAATTCAGGTAAGGATCGAAGGTTTGCTCTTATTCTAACCTTTTCTCCTTCTGTTCCTCCCTTTTTCTAGGAGCTGCAGACTTGAGGCGGGCGTGGCAGAAGACTGGATGCAGGCTTGCAGACACGGTGCGCATTACGCTGCTGGATGCAGAATAACGCGAAGCATGTGCTGCTCGTCGGGCGTGGGTTAAATAGCCTCCAAAGTAGTCCCAGGTAAGTATTTTTCCCCAGCCCCACCTGAGTAAAAAAATAGTCCCTAGGTAAAATAGTCCCTTCCAAGCCTCATTTGGCTTGGAGCTCTGCAGCATGGTCTGCAACAGGTAAGCTTGCAGCATGGTCTGCATCAGGTAAGTTCTACTCTATGAGCCTGGCGCCATAGGCGCCAGGACTGACTCTCCATATGAGCCTGGCGCCATAGGCGCCAGGACCGCACACAAACAGCCCCTAGCAGGGGCTTTTGGGCTTGCTCAAAACAACTTGATGCCTGCTTCTGGGGTTGCTGGACCTGGTCTGGTTCCCCGGGGGTAGGCATCATGACAGCACTCCCCCCTAAGGCCCCTCCTAAAGTCGTTCTTCCCTGTGGTTTTGGTTTGTCTGGGAAATTTCGGTGGAATATTTTCACCAATCGAGGTGCGTGCACGTGGTTACTAGGTTCCCAAGACCTTTCCTGTGGTCCGTACCCTTTCCAGTCGATTAAATAAAAAAAGTTTTGACTTCACCATCTTGGAGTCCAGGATGTTCTTAACTTCAAATTCGGGTTCCCCGTCTATAAGAACGGGGTCTGGTGGCTTGGTTAGTCTTGTCCCTGGTTGCACTGGCTTCAAAAGTGACACATGAAAGACGGGATGAATTTGCATATTAGCAGATAAGTCCAACTTGACGGCCACCGGGTTGATAATGGCCTTAATAGAGTAAGGTCCCAAATATCAGGGGTTAAAGGTCCGCGTTCCCTTGAGAGGTATGTGTTTTGTGGCCAACCATACTTGGTCCCCTATCTGGTACTGTGGAGTATCACTTCTATGCCGATCAGCATCTTTCTTATATTTCTCCTTCGCCTGTTTCAAATGTGCAGTTGCCTCCTTAAAGGCTTGTCTAATCGTAGCGTGCAGATGGTCCACTGTGGGCATTTCTAAGTGTTGGGGTGAGTCAAGGTCTGGGGTTCGAGGGTGGTGCCCATATAGGGTATAAAAGGGACTTTGTCCAGTTCCAGAATGTACTGAATTATTCTATGCATATTCGGCGATCCAAAGGAGGTCCTTACAATTATTCTCAGTTTGATGTAACAGACAACGCAGGTATTGTTCAAGAGTCTGGTTGGTCCTCTCCGTTTGACCATCGGTCTGGGGGTGGTGACTGGTCGATAATCTCACGTCGATTTGCACTAAATTAAAACATTTCTTCCAAAAATGTGAAATGAATTGACTGCCCTGGTCAGAGACCAACACAGACGGAAATCCATGTAAGCGAACAATGTTTTCGAGGAATTCTTTGGCCTGGATTAAGGCTGAAGGTAGTCCTTTTAAAGGAACAAAGTGGGCCATCTTGGAAAAAAGATCCACAATAACTAGAATGGTGTTAAACCCATTACAAGGAGGTAGATCAGTAATAAAGTCTAACGATAAGGTGTGCCATGGTGTAGGCGGAATGTCTAAAGGTTGTAAGAGATCAGCTGTTTTTTTCTTTTGACTTTTGTTTTGGGCGCAAATGCCACAAGACATCACAAATGATTTAATATCCTTTCGCCAGGTGGGCCACCAGAATTGTCTTTTAATCTTAGCTTCAGTTTTTGCAATACCTGGGTGCCCCTCCATTAAGGTATCATGATAACGGGAAATCACTTGCTCTTGTAGTTCCTTGTGTGGCAGAAACAGTCGCCCTTGGTAATAAGGCAGATCATTGATGACAGAGTAGTCGGGGCCTTTCTTTACCCAGTCCTGCAGGGCTGTAGGATCAAAGAGTTGCTGGATCTTTACCTGAATGTCCTCTAGTGTCCGTAGAGTAGTCATGCCAAGGATCCTTTGTTCGGAAATTATAGGTACTGGTTCTGGGTTAACTTCTGCCTCTCCCATCCCTATTCGGGATAAGGCGTCTGCTTTACCATTCTTACAACCTGGTCGATAGGTTATCACGAAATCAAACTCGGCAAAGAACAATGCCCATCGGAGTTGACGTGACGATTGGGCCTTGGCTGTTTTTAAATACTGTAAGTTCCGGTGATCGGTGATCACAGTAATGGTATGCCTGGCACCGAGAAGATAGTGCCGCCAATCCTTGAAGGTGGATTTAATGGCTAATAACTCCTTGTCGGTAACCGCATCGTTTAACTCAGGTGCCGAGAACTTTTTGGACCAAAATGCTACTGGGTGAAGCTGGCCAGTTTCAGGGTCCTTTTGAGACAGGACAGCACCCAGGGCTAGACTGGATGCATCAGTTTCCACTATGTATGGAAGTTCAGGACGTGTTTTAACACAGGTGCAGACGTGAATTTCGCTTTAAGCTCTTGGAAGGCTTTTTCAGCTTCTTCAGTCCATATAAAGCGTTTATTTTTTCGCAAGAGTGCTGTGATGGGATGTACGACATGTGAAAAATCTGGGATGAATCTGCGGTAGAAATTGGCAAAGCCGAGCATGCTTTGTACTCCTTTAACTGAACTTGGTGATGGCCACTTAAGGATTGCGTCCACCGTTCGTGAGTCCATTCGGACTCCCTTTGGGGTCACGATAAACCCAAGGAATTCAACTTCTGTGGCATGAAAAACGTATTTTTCTAGTTTTGCATATAGTTTGTGCTGGCGCAATTTCTCAAGGACTGCTCGGACGTGCTTCACATGGTCAGATTCTGAAGAGGAGTCTACTAGAATATCATCGATATACACGACAACACAAACGTCAATGAGTTCACGAAGGACATTGTTCATGAAGTATTGGAAGGCTGCTGGTGCATTGCACAACCTGAAAGGCGTCACCTGGTACTCAAATAACCCATACTTAGTGCGGAAAGCAGTCTTCCATTCGTCGCCTTCTTTTACACGTACCAGATGGTATTCCCCCCGGAGATCTAATTTAGTGTATATACAAGCATCCTTCACTTGGTCTAATAGTTCAGGGATCAGAGGCAATGGGTATCGGTTCTTAACAGTTATCTGGTTCAATGCGCGGTAGTCTATGCACGTTCTGAGGTCACCTTCCTTTTTGGGCATGAAGAACAAAGCTGAAGATGCAGGGGACTTGGATGGGCGAATAAAGCCACTGGCAAGGTACTGGTCTAAATATTGTCGTAGGTGAAGGTTCTCAGGTTCTGTAAGGGCATAGATCCTGCTACAAGGGGGTTGTGCACCGGGTTTGAGATCGATTTGACAATCGTACGATCTGTGAGGAAGTAAGGTGTTTGCCTGTTCCTTTGGGAAGACATTATGGAATTCTTGGTATTCTGGAGGTAGTTGCATGACTGCTGTGGTTACTGTGACCAGGCCTACGTTCTGATTTTTCTGTGGGTAACAGGTTTGTGCACAATCTGGGAAGGTTATTCTCTTCTCTCGCCAATCAATACAAGGATTATGTGTTTCCAACCAAGGTATCCCCAGTATTATTTGGAACTGTGGGGCTTTGATTAGATCAAACACAATAGTCTCTCGATGCCCATCCTGACCCAATAGTGTCATCTCTGCGGTGGAATGAGTTACAGGCCCAGAGGCAATTTCAGTTCCATCGACTGTGGTGATGACATCTGAGGTGGTTTTTCGGCAGAGAAGTAGATTCATCCTGGAAGCCAATTCATAGTCCACATAGTTTCCTATGGCCCCACTATCAATGTATGTCCTTACTGCGTGCATACGCGATGGCTGCCCTGGATCTACGAGGACCATTGGTATGATGAAATGCGAGGTCTGAGTATCCTTCTTCAAGCTCGGCAAGCGGACCACTTCGCTTGTCGGGCGTGGTTGTTTCCTTTCTCTTTCCATCTGTGTTAAGGGTCCTTTAACCCCTCCGATTTGCATGGGTTCTGAAGCATCTGCTCTTTTGAGGTTAGCGTGGGTTTTGACCAACACCCGATTCTCAAACTTGGCTCGATCAGCCTTTCTGTTCTGAAGTCTGTGATCTAATTGGACCACTAAGTCTATATATTCAGCGCAGTCTTGAGGTGGGTTCACGACTTGAGCCAAGACATCCTTGAGTTCTTCTCAAAGCCCTCGATGAAATAACGTGATTCGTTTTACCTCAGGCCATCCCGTTTCCACTATCAACCTATTAAAGGTTGCGATGTAGGATAGAAGGTCCTGGTTACCCTGTCGTAGGGACAAAAGTTCGTTATCCAGGGCCTGTCCTTAGGAGTGCCGGGCAAATAGTCTTTCCATGCTAGTTTGAAAGCCCTGAAAATCCCAAAGAATTGGGTCATAATGAGTGACTAGTGGAATTGACCAATCAGCTGCACTGCCGCTGAGATATGACAATACAAAGGCTACCTTGGCTTGGTCATTTGGGAAGGCTCCAGGTCTGCATAAAAAGTGCAGGCGGCATTGGTTCATAAACGCGGCAAATCTTTTGGGATCTCCGGCAAAGCGTTCGAGTGGAGCTAATGGAATATTTCCTGGTAGGTTTATTTGCACAGGGTTACTCGATAACACAGGAGCTGGATTATCCCCGGAACCAGCTAAGGGTGCTTGTCCAGCCTGGCTTTGCAATAGTTGCCTAGCAAGGTCATCAGTTTGTTCCTTTGACAAAATCAGTTCTCTCCTAAGAGCATTAGTTTCTTGACGTGCTGAATGCACTTCAGCCCTCAGTTCCCCTAGTAATTGGGCCAACTAGTCAGTCTCTGAGATATCCATAAAGCCTGGGTGGGAATTTGTGGGTAGGCTTTGTGGGTAGGCTTCGCGTTCTGTTACGCTCACCTGGCTCCCACAGAGGCGTCGATCTGAACTGGACAGCTGCGGTCTCCACCAATGTGACGCGTAGGGCCGAAATGACGGACTGGACTGGCCCACCTAGCTTCGTTTGCTTGGCCCGTAGGAATAGTCTTCTGCAAACGGAGAAAGGGAATTAACCACCCGTGGAGTTGAGCGTAAATTCCCCCCACCCCCTCTGTTCTCCCCACAGATCACTTTTGGTGTCCCCTCTTATTGTCTCACCTGATGGTTTGAAAAGATGAGCTCTCCATCCTGCATTGAGCGCAGGGGCGCGTTGATAACCAGTTGCTTCACTGGCTCGAAGGAATTGGTGAGTTCCAGAACAATATTGACTCTGAAACATATGTATGTCGTAAGAGTTCACATGTCTGACTTTCACTCTTGTCCGATTCCTTGCAGTTTGCAGCTTGACCCCAGCAAAGAGTTCCTCGTGGTAGCTGACGAAGTTCAGGTAAGGATTTGGCTTATCCTACACAGTTCAAGAAAATAAGGCCAGAATGTAAGCTGCTTGTTCCCTTATTCAGGTGTGGCGAGAAAATATGAAATTCGGGGAATTATGCCTCCGGCGGTAATATTAGGTAAGTCTATTGCGGTGAGAAGAGTTCCCCTTATTTGTCCCGTTGTCTCACCTTGTCGTCCTTTTGTTCCCCTTAGGGGCCGGGGTGCAGCGAGGTTGCAATGGAGACTGCGCCGACCCGTGAAGAGGAATAGTACCCCTGGCGGTAATCAGGTAAGTCTATGGGGGTAGTTACTATTGCATCTGTTTATTTCTTTGGCTCACCTTTGCTGTTCTTGTGTTCCCCTTAGGTGCCAAAATGCGGCGGAATGTGCAGAAGGATGCGGTGGATCGTGAGGATGCTGCGAAGGCCGGTGAGTTCAGCGCAGCGCTGCAACAGGCGAGGCGGCGTGCGTAAATGCTTCTTTCTTCTAGCTCGAAGGTGCTGTGGATCCGGAATTCAGGTAAGGATAGAAGGTTTGCTTTTATTCTAACCTTTTCTCCTTCTGTTCCTCCCCTTTTCTAGGAGCTGCAGACTCGAGGCAGGCATGGCAGAAGACTGGATGCAGGCTTGCAGACACGGTGAGCGTTACGCTGCTGGATGCAGAATAACGCGAAGCGTGTGCTGCTCTTCGGTCGTGGTTTAAATAGCCTCCAAAGTAGTCCCAGGTAAGTATTCTTCCCCAGCCCCACCCGAGTAAAAAAATAGTCCCTAGGTAAAATAGTCCCTTCCAAGGCTCATTTGGCTTGGAGCTCTGCAGCATGGTCTGCACCAGGTAAGCTTGCACCATGGTCTGCATCAGGTAAGTTCTACTCTCTGAGCCTGGCGCCTATGGTGCCAGGACTGACTCTCCATATGAGCCTGGCGCCATAGGCGCCAGGACCGCACCCAAACAGCCCCTAGCAGGGGCTTTTGGGCTTGCTCAAAACAACTTGATGCCTGCTTCCCAGGTTGCTGGACCTGGTCTGGTTCCCCGGGGGTAGGCATCATGACATTTGTTAGGTGTTTATGGCCGGATTGGTTTCTTAGATGCAAATTGTAATTTCCCTGGGAGCACAAAGGCATGTGCTTTATGACCAGAAAGTTCTGGTTACATGGAGGGTTACATTGTGAGCTGATAGTTTATGGGTTTGCAGGAACATAAGTAGAATGTATGCCGAAGGCTATGACTTGAAATGTTAGTAGCAAATAGGATTATGTGCAAGAATGCAGGAAAAATGGTACTGGACGTCTGTAGCATCTGGATAAGGATTTTTACTGTTGCTTCAAATGAATGCGTATTTATTTTCTTTCCCTCCCCATGCCTTAAAGTGTTGTTGTGGCCTGCACTACCAGGCTTTCAGGCGAAGCGTGGGCGGAGAAGAAAGCCTCAACCACCACCTTGAAAGTCAGCACTGTCACCTTCTTCGGGGCATCAGCCAGAATGTCAAAGAGCTTGTACTGCACTCTAAACTTAGATGGCGCTGAAAGACCCAAGGTATCTGCTACCTTTGCCATCAAGTGCTGGAAAGTGGCTTGAGGTCTGCCTGGAGTAGGGGGAGGCAGAATATCAACTCTGTGGAGGTGTCCAAACTACTGGCTCCTTGCATGTCAGAAGCCAGGTCTAACATATCATCAACCCCATGAAACTCTTCTGGGAAATCCCTCTCTTCCTAGGACCTGTGTTTGGTTCTAGACCAAAAGGGAGGGACAGGAATACATTTTTTACATGAAGGCACCTCTGGGAAGCAGAGCGAAATCCTGCAGAGCCGAGGGGTCTGCTGGTGCGGCCGGAGCTGACAACATCGTAGATGAAGCTGCCGCTGCCAGAGCTTGATGGCGCTGAGCGGACTCAGCTTCAGGGACAGCCAGGCCCAGACTTGAAGGCACGCAGGGATGGTCACTCGAGGGTACTCTGCCAGTTGCAGGAGATGCAGTGGCCCCTTCACCGCTGAGGCTGGAGCCAGCTACACCGCTGCCTGTGCCACGGGCACCGGGGTAAGAAGTGCTGGTGCCTTGGCAAAGATGTCCAACATCTTCAGGTTAAAGCTTTCCCATTCCTTCTTTGGGGAGGATTGGGTTTGGACACGTAGCTGCACTGACTGAACTCCTGGAGCATGGGCTCTTTTTCTTGGAGGAAGAAGAAGAGTAGTGATGAGAGGACTCACTCCGCAAGCATGACCTCTTATGCTTTTTCACCGTCTTCTCCTTCCCCATGCACTGGGCCATCCGGTCTTCATAATGATGAACCACGCTGCAGGATCGCTGAACCTTCTCCTTGTGGAGGAAGATTAATAACTTTGCCTCACACTCCCTAAGGGCCTTAAGGTGTATCGATTGACCTGACCTGCAATCCTGGGGGTTATGGTCTTCAACCAAGCAGTACAAGCACATGCTGCGCGTCTCGGAGACATACATCTGTCTACCACAGTCCATCTTGGGTTTGTAGCAGCAGGCTTTCAATGGAGTCGGTATGACGAAAATTACGCTTTGCTCAACGAGCATGTTCGCGATAAGCGAACAGAGTACACGGAAAAAAGGAACTGAGGTTGTAGGTGTGGCGCAGCTACTTAAACTGACCCCACTGTCACTTCCTGCGTAGCACACGTGTATGCGTTGGACAGACTCGACATGGAGCCACGCAATGCCCCAAGACAGCAGAAACGTTTCTGAAAAACAGCTGTCCTGAGATATGGATATCATAGATGAGGAATCTGTGGCAGGAAAGAATCCATTAGAAATAGGGAGGACATTTACATCTCTTATAATGAATTGTTTCCTAAAAGATAAACTCAGTAGAATGGGACACAAGAGTGCATCTGATTAAAGTACTCGGACGAACAAATTACTTAACCCTGGTAATGTTCTTTCTGATGAATGTTCCTCTCAAGTATTCCTCATCTTTAGTTCTTTGATATTCTTTGATATCATGCTTGCAGCTTTGGAAATGTTTTCTCAGCAGAGGATGCTATACGTCATCTACTCAATGTCCCTCAGCCGCTTCCATCGCTCTCCCGACTATAGCATTGACACTGGTATAAGTAGCATGCACCGCACCTGTTGCCTGAGTTCTGCTTTGTTCCCTCTCTATGCACAGCTGTCTCAAAGGTTATCAACAACCCAGACATTGAAATAAAGGATATTTGAAGAAAATGTATAATTCACCTTAAGATAGAGGGCTAGGTTGGGAGGGCGATGAGGAATGCATGGGAGGAACATCCATCAAATAGAACATTACTAGAGGTAAGTCATTTGTTCTTCTAATGGATTGTGTCCTCTGACGTATTCCCCATCTTTGATAGACTCCCATAGCAGTATGTCAAATGGAGGTGACAGTGACAGACATCTTCGACCAGCAAGCGGTACACCTTTTAAACCCGGTTTTAAGAGTAAACATCTTTGATGGAAAGGATAAATGCAATACAAAAAAACCACTGAAGCGATTTTGCACTGTTTCGCACAGTGCTGAGCATGCAGAAAGATGGAACTGTGGCAATGAGCGCAGTGCGTGCTACTTATACCAGTGTCAACATCATAGTTGGGTGTGCGATGGAAGCTGCCAAGGAATGTCGATTCGACAATGCACTGTGCCCTCTGCCGAGAAAAAATGTCTGAAGCTGCAAGCAGGATATTGGAGAATATCTAAGAACTAAAGATGAGGATTAAGTGGGAAGACACAATCCATTAGAAACATAGTTTTGATAGGGATATTAAATTAAAGGAAAGAGAGCTAAGAAGAGAGTTGAGATGCATTACAATAAATAATCAATCTATACAGAATAAAATACTGCCAATCAAAAATTGTTGCATAATAATAAAAACTGGATTAAACAACATTTGCATCCGGGGACGAGCGCCCAACCAAACCGGTGGCAGAAACAGTGGGTGAGAATACACATTCTATGCCTGCTGTTTCCAGCCACCCAAGGCCCTTCCCTGCGTGGCGCCAATATCTTTTTTTCTTTTTAATGTGGTGAGACCTCAGGAGCCGCTCCCTGTAGTCTCCCCCCCAAAAAAAGCCCTCTCCTTCCCCACCACCTCCGTCTCCCCCAACTTACCTGCTGGATCGGAGCTTTGTGCTCTGGTCTCGGTGCTCCTCCTGCTCCGGCCACCGCCATAGAAATGTAAAAGGAACGTAGTCCCTTTTGACTAATGCAGCGGCCATCTTTGTTTTCCCTCCATTAGAATGGTGTCATGCAATAAGCGCAGTCAATCGCCAGAGAAAATAAATACAAACCATTTTCACACCAGATAAACCCCGGACGTAAATGGCTTTCACCTCTTGATGGTGGGCGAATATGGCCGGTAACGGCCCACAGCCCTCGCTGAGGACCTCGCGAAACCTAGGGTTTGGGCGGGCGGACCGTTACCTGCTGTGTCCGCCCACCAACACGTGGGTGAAAGCCATATAAATACTCAATGCTTCTAAAATATTTAGAAGTAATGTTAGCGTTAATTGGTACCAACCAAGATAAAAACCTTTGGACAATGGAGTATCAAATTAATCCTATTTTAGAAAGTGTATGGCTAGAGTATTTTAACAGGGTGTACTTTGTGCAGATCAATCTGGCTGATGACAGTCTCATGAGAAGGGAAAGTGGAGTCTAAGATTTGATCATTATTATATTATTCTGAAAGCTGTACCTGAAATGTGGGCTATTGTTTATCCTTTTTAAAACCATAAGACATAAAAAGACTCCACAGACATGGAGTAGTTCCCATACATAGGAAACTGGCTGAAACCAGTCTATTTTCGTCCCATTACCCTGATGGAACGTAAGACTAAAATCTTCTCTGTTCTAATCCTTAGGGAGCTGGAATATTGGGCTATTGCAACAGGCCACCTTTCTAAACATCCTTCAGGGTTCCGTAGGGGCGAGGGGACAACATAAAATGCCACAATTGTAAACATCTTGCAAAACTTGGTGTCAAAATCCAGCACGCCATATATTTTTATTGGATTAATTGATTTTTCATCAACTTTTGACAAAGTAGTTCGAAAGAAATTATGGGGGAAGTTAGCAAGGTGGGGCAACCAGTGGGACTACTAAGAATATTATAGTACCTGCACACTGACACCTGTATTCAGGTACATTTGGATCTGGGGCACCATGTCCAGCAGGATTCCAGAAGGTAGGTATTTAAGGCAGGGATTTCGACAGCACCCTGCTTGTTTAATATCTACATTTCTGATTTAGGGGAAATCCTGGAAGCTGGCGCCATGATGCCCCTACGCCTGGGAACATGAGACTTCAGTGGTTGGCACATGCTGACGACATCCTAGTTCTGGATCACACGCAAATAGACCTATAGTGGATGCTGATTGCACTACATATATATGGGGCAAAAAATAGTCTGATGGTGATTAAATCTTAAAAACCAGGAAGAGATTAGGCTACTCATGGTCAGTGGAGAACGTCATCTTAGAAGTAACATATTATTTGAAATATTTAGGAGTACCATTATTTGGGTCTAAGAAAAAGGGGGAACTTGTGGCGGTACTGCACAACAAAGCAGACAGTATGGTACCCAAAATGAGAAAAATGAATAGCATACATTGCAGATTTACTATATATCCATTAATCAAGTATTATAAAACCAAAGTAGCACCAAAGTTAATTTACGGAATTGAAACCCTGTTAGCATTTGACTGGGAGAGGCTTTACACTCTAGAAGCTGTGATATAGCGTAAAGTCTTGAGATGGCTTAGCTGCTCACTGATACCAAGCATTCAATATGGACTGGGTTTATTGTCATTAAAAAGTTGTGTTAAATGAAATGTCCTTCTATTAATGAGAAAATGTCATCTCCACAAAACTCATTACTTTGTGATTTACAGGCATTAATATTTGGGAATAAATTTGACTATTTGTTGGGATGGGCTTGTATCTGTAAGAATATCTTAAAGGAGCTGTATTGCACAGCAATACAACTGGTGGAAACACAAGATGTGGTTAAAAAGTGCCTATGCAATGCTGACTGGATAATAACATGCAACATGCTTTCCAAATATATGCTACTTAGTGATATAGCTGCAGAAAACAAAAGACAGGGTTTATTACCAAAATGTCAGGCAAAATTCCCTAATCCCAAACGTAGAAATTAATTTATGAGACTGAAATTTAATTTAATGTCAACAAAATAAATAATGTACGCTCGAAATATGGCCGATGTATCTGACCCAGTATATTGGTTCTGCAAAGATGTTACCATGAAAGAATCACTTAAACATCTTGTGGTAGTGTGCACCGCTATTATGGAGACACGTAATAAGCATCTTGGTAAATTTGTGCATGAGATGGTCTGTAGGGAAGTAGCAATATTTTGGATTTGTAGCTTCTAGTGCCACTCTGTGACACTTACAATTAATATTATAAGACTTATAAAATGTATAGGAATGAGTCCACAGTGATAATTATAGGATGATGAGTAATTTGATGAATTGTATAAAAGATTTGTAAGTAATTATTGTATGAAGATTTTGTAAAGACCTTTGATTCTTAAGATATCAAATAACATTGTATGTGTACGGTTTATTTGATAAACCAAAACGCACAATACAATAGTCTGAATAATTAGTGGGGCATGTTGTCTTTATAACAAATGAGAGATGCCAGAACAAGTATATTATTTCCAGCTGGAAAGACCATCATTTACTAGAGAGGGCCAGTCAAACAGGTGGTGCAACCCTGAGGTCCCTCAACACAGCTGACCAATGTTAAGAATGGATTACGGAGCGCCTGAAATTTGTCATGTATGCCTTTCAGGTGCAAGAAATCTTGCAATAATATTATTGTGACAAATTGATTTGTCCCCCGTAGGAGTACAAGGGTGAGTAGTGGCAAAAGTGCCACACTTCTACAAAACAAGAGTGCACCCAATTATAAAGGTAGAACAAGCACAGTTAAGAGATATATCTCCTTCACCTTTTATAGTAACGAAGGCCAAGGGAAGGCTATGCTCATACGCAACGATACCTAAATAGAACACTACAAAAAACAACCTCTGTAGAAAGAACACATCATGTGCAAGACTGCAGCACTCTGGATAATGTAACAGAGGTGAAAGGCAAGCCATAACCACTATGACCTTTGAAAAGCATTTGTTCTCATAGCAAAATGAATTCAAGTGACCTAGCCACTCTCTAGGGCCCAAAGGGTGGCAGGTATCAGGCAATAATACCTTTGCTGTGTCTTGGTGGTTCGACAACACTGAACCAGGCTTCTTAGTGCTGTTACGGCTGTTTAATTTAGGTTCAAATGAGGGAGACGAGGTAGTCTAGCCAGCAGGCAGAAGTTGAGTCGAGGTTGAACTGAAGGCTTCTGCAATTGCGAGAGTGATGGGGTTGTGTGGATCATTAGGTTTGGTTTGACAACTGAGGTTCGACTGGCTGATGTTAGGAAGCATAAGGCAAGTTGGTATGATGCCATTCTGGAAGGTCCCGGTTCGGGAAGAACACCACAGTCTTTTCGACCATGGACTAGATCAGTGACGAAAAGGCTGGAAGGTCGTATGGAGGTGTGAGCGTAGCAGATGCAGTGATGCTTCTTTTTTTCCAAGCTGAGGCAATGACACACTTCACCTGGTACTGTGGCAAGCTTGTTCAAATGTGTGGGATGGCGGTTGGAAAGTCGGTGACTGCCAAAGGCAGCTCAGAGGGTCCTGTTGCTTAGAATGAGGTCAAATGAGATTGAATCATGGCTTTCAGTGGTTCAATGGTGAAAGTGCAGGAGTCCTAGCTGTCTTAGTGCTCCGAATCCCACTCCAGGCCCTCAGGGACAAGAGTAGTCCTTGTTCCTGGGCTCCCAGACACAGGGGGAGGCTGGCACACACCTGCAGGGTCCTTCATCACGGTGAGGTGCTGGGCACCAGTGTGGCTAGCAGAGGTTAAGTCTTGCTCCAGCAGCAAGTCTCCCCAATGTGCCCTCTGGAACGTTAGGGAGCAGAGGTTGCCTTCAGCTCACAACGGGAGCACTTTGGAAGGTACTGCTCTCCCAAAAGAGTGGAAACAAATTCCTCTTCAAGGCTAAAGTCCAGAGATTAATCAAAGAAGGAGTGGAAGACCCCTTCTTTAAAAGTGAAAATCCCACAGATGAAGGAACAAAAGCAAGCCTGCTTTAAAGTTGGATCCCTGTTCTTGAGACAAGTGGTCTTGGCTTTCTGACATCGTACCCAACATGCTTAATGTCAAAGGAAGTAGAGGGGACAAGAAAGAAGAGAGAATATGGAGAGGACAAAGATGGTGGAATCTTTCCCTAGCTGTGTAGCACTTCCTCTGTACACTAACCATCCCCTTTTCCGTGTCTATAGCACCAAATACCCTTTTGTTATGCAAAACACTGGTGTGAGGCTAGTCCTTTTGGGATGGGCATACCCTTTTATTCTTGTATCCCAGACCAGCTCCTGCTGGGAATCTAGCTCACTGGAGAGTGGTATTACCCAACCTCACAAAGGATCAAAAAGGGGCATAGCCATCTAGTCTCCTGCCCCGTCATTTGGTAGGCAGGGTGTCTAACTAGAACACACAAAATCTTTCCACAGCTGAGCTGGGCTCACAGTGCTTCAACAAATTGATGTGGCTGAAATAACTATGAGCGATGTCACCATACCCTAAACTCAAGTATGGATTACATTTGAAGTTTACAACTGCCACCAGGTAAACAATTCTCATATCTTAAATACAGTCCCTGCGCTGCAGGGACTTGGCTGTCACAGTAGCTGTAAAATGGTCAGCTGTGTCCTCTGAACCCACTATGTGCCACTAAAGAGGAGGTGCTACAGGACAGGATAATGATTCAGCAGGGCACAGGTGTCTACTATGGTTTTGGAATGGAGTTTATAAAAAGGAGATATGGTTAGCAGATCACCCTTGCTATGATTGAATTACCTGCATAATTTTATTAGTTAATAAAAATCAAGGAAAGTCAGAACTTCCAGACCCTTTCTAGATGGCAATTCCTCACAATAATCGCCCTTGATTTTGATCATCAGTTTTGCATCAGGGGAGAATCGTTTTGTTTGAAATATTGTGGTATAGATATGAGGGCTGCCACCAATTGATTAGTGATAAATAGGCCTATATTGGAATGTAAGTATTTGGCACGGTATGTGCTACAAATCCTCCTTAAGACCGATTGTGGGATTGTTACTTGGGGTGATGCCTGTGATGTACCCAACATGCAACAATATTGTCCTCCAAAAGGGATTTTCAGCCTGACACCATCTATGTGTCATGGTGCCCCTGGTGTCACACTCTCCCCAGCATTGTCCCATCAAGATCATGGACATTTTTTCCAACCTGTGTGGGGTAATGTAACAAAGATAAAGCAATTTATACACATTTTGCCCAATTTACAAACAACATGAACATGTCTTTGTCATAGACCAAATGCAAACCAAATCTGTGTGAGATATGTCCTTGCACAAATCTTCACAGTGAAGAATCATCTAAACATGAGGTACCACACACCTCAAGGGTCGTAGTTCTGTCACTGACCTGTTCACTTCCCCTTTTGGCACTGGAGGATAGAATACTTTTTTATCGACCACACAACACAAGCCTTTGCAAGGGGCAGATGGCTAGAGCGGTATGGCGAAAGGGAGGTGGTTAGTCCTGAAGGCCCTCTTCTAAGCTAAACGGAAACAAAAATAAAGGTTGATGACTATGTTCTTACCTATTATATCGACATAAACCTAGCCTCCTTCTCCTGAGATCATCACTTACCAGTAGAGGAATAACCAAAGGAGGGGAAGCCTAAACCAAAACCTTGAAGTCCGGGAATGCAGAAAACAGTTCCCAAAATGGTGTTCAGCCTGAGATAGTCTAAAGCAGTTCCAAAGTGAATAAAAAGAAATGCACAGTCAAGGGCCCAATCATCTCCCAACTATCTTAGGGCTAAGATCTGGATAAAAACTCAGAAAAGCAAGGGAATCTACAACAACTGAAGTCCCAAAATTGAACAAAAAAAAACAAGAACCAAAAACCCAACAAGAAAATCCATTATGCTCACCATTCACTTCAATTCAGTAATCAACAGGGGAAATCCACAGGTGCAGTGCGATATGAAGAGCCAGGTTCAGAAAGCTGATTCTGGCAGAAAGCATCATGACCAACAGGGATAATCCAAAAGTACCAGTATGACAGGGGAAGGCTATGAGGTTAATTTATATTTGTAATCAAGTTGTCACATTGTTCAAGAGCGACAGCTGCTACTAGATTAGATCCCATAGAGCAAGGACTAGAAGCTCAATGAAGCCAGATAGCTCTCTGTGATAACTGCAGTTGATCCACCCCACCTCCACTAGAATCCTTTGCTTCATTGTCTGCCATAGCGAATTGAGCATCCACCAACATAGGCTGCTGGTTCATTTCTCCCAAGGCCTGGGGCTCTACTTTTCCCTCCTAGCCACGTTTCAAGGCCTTAGGATGAACAGTGTCCAAGATATGTGTACGACAATGCACTGCAAAGGAACTGTACGACACAAGGGTGAGGCGACAGGGGGGGAGAGAGCACAGAAGATCCCAGTATGCAGGAGCACACCAACTCACGCCTCCCCCCAACATCTGTTCTGGGGTATGTCAGCCAGCCACACGTGCCCATTCTCAGTGCCGTTTACATTAAGCAAATCGGAACAATGACCTACAGGATTATTGATTTTCAACACTTGATGCGAGTGTTATCATGTCTGTCTACAGAACCCGTTCATAGAACAGGTACTTTCTGCTAATATCTACTAAATGTGTCCTTATATTTTCTCATTTATTCTATTGCAGCAGTTATCTATCAGCCATTCCCCATAGTGCTACATCATATGGCTCACTACCTGCTTATAGGCATATGTCTCCATCGGTTTATAGTCAAAAAACCGAATTAAAAAATCTCGAAAAAAAAATATCGAATTTAAAATCTCGAAAAAAAAAATATCGATTTTTTTTTAAATAAGTTTTTATTTCGAAATGGGGGGGTCCCCCCAACCCCCCTTTTTTCATTTTTTTTATTTTACCTTTTTTTTATACTTACCTGAACCCACAAATATATATAAATAAATAAATAAATAATTCGAGATTTTTTTTTTCGAGATTTTAAATTCGAGATTTTGGTAATTCGATATTTTTTTTCGGTTTTTTGACCGACCACCGTCTCCATCTTATTGCTATTTCTGATTGCATGCAGCTATTGGGATATGCCACATCCAAGACCCACAATTTGTGTGATTGAATTCCAAAATGTGCTCAAATAGTTGTGTTCATACATGTTTATTCCTAATCCGTGATCAATGTTAAGTTCGAGTGTTGACCATTCTGGAGTTCCTACACATATATTTCAAACCACACAGACATTCTATGTGCTAAATTTCGGACTTCTTTCATACATTTCTATATCCCCCCATCCCCCAGTAATTCAAATTCGAGTCTCTCTTCAGTAAAACTACACGCTGAGCAGTTATCCAGAAGGGTACTGGCCACTTTCTGGAGTTAAATTCCACAAAGTATTTTAATTGCCAGTTCACGGTCTTGTCATGCACTGAGAAAGAACTAGCTAGTCTTTCAGGTTCTTTCCCGGTTTAATAAGAAAAAGATTTAAAGAAAATGCTCCACACTTCAGGAACTGCGCCACAGTACTGGTATGAAGGCCGAAATGTATTTATTATAATGCCCTTTTGGATAACACGTGTTTCGACACACCTTTGTCTTTTTCAAATCAGGGTTATTAGCAAAACTAAAGATGTTTTTCATGTAGTAAAGTTCACAATGAAAACATGTATTATAAATCATAATGCACGTTGGGACAGATATGAGAACAATCCATGAAATCAAATAAAAATGTTGAAAGAGGCATAAAAAGTGCATAATTAGCCTGCAAAATTCTCATCGGCGGCAAATGTTACACAAGGTTAAAAATGGTTGAACTACAAAGTAAAATAAATCAAAATTGCTTCGATATTACAAGTGCTGGTCAAAAACAAGGAATAACATGTAGAGTTCTAGTACATATTATATGTCAATTGAAACAATTAAATAAAGTTTTTAGAGAAAAGATGCAATCTCATGGTCTTGGAATTTGCAAATTATGCGAGCTTCCATCTGGCAAAGGAGGACTTCTCTATTCCCGCCTCTCTCGCCCAGAGAAGCCTGTCTCAATCCGATGAACCTCACATTCATTTTATCATCCAATTGATGATTAGTTTGCCAGTGTTGTGCAAGTGGTAATGTTGAATCAAATTTACTCATGGCATAAATATGTTCACGTATTCTACACCTAAATTCTCTTATGGTGCTGCCAATATATATGTGCGCACATGTGCATATTATGGCATACACAATGTATTTGCTGCGACAATTACAAAAGAAATAAAGGAAACACAAGCATTGGAGGCAACCAAGGAGAACAATTTCAACAAAATGCACAAAATACTTATGGAATACCAAGATGAGATCAAGATACGGAAAGTACGCAAATTCTATCGAGATGAATGAGATTATCGCAAAGATAAGGTTTATACCTTCCAAGAAAAATATAACAAACTGTCTAAACCATCCTCAAAAGAGAGTACACCTAATACCTCACCTGGTAGCTCTGATGTGGATTCCGAGACTGATAAAGAGGAACCAAGGGAAGCAGAACGGAATACCGAAGGTTCAGGCTTTTTGAACCAGATAAGAAGTTTCAAAAAAGGAAGTAGACTAACCAGCACCAAGCAAGTCCGTTTTCAGACAACTCCATCAACAAACCCCAAACCAATCCCAACAGGAGGAGAGGAAGGAGGGGGGTTCAAAACAGCGTAAATCCAGATGCTCTGGAAGATTACAGACGTCTGACAAGAGCTAGGGCTCGGCTAGCTACAGGAACGAACCAGCAACAACCTCGTAATGAATATCTCGTCCAAAGAATTGACAGCAGACAAAATAAAATTACTTAATAAAGGCCTTTCTTTTGCCCCTACGTATAGATATGATCATATCCAAATACAGATTGATCTCTTTAAATTTACAAGGAAATTAAAACTAAAGAAGTTTTTTGCCACCCAAGTTCAACAATATCGACCAAGAGAAGAGAAACCATTGCCAACTCCACTATCTATACAAGATATTGAGAATATCCATTTATTACGAACTCTTGAAGTAGATGACTTGGAACTGCATGAAACAATTCATGATTTAAAAATACAACCCATCAGTATCGCTACACAGCAATTAAAAATTCAATCCAAATTCACTCCACAATTTGGTCAAGATAATATGATTGATGCCTTCCATAAGGTGGTCCAAATGGATATCAATAATCTCTTTGAGCGTAAGAACAAGTCAAGTAGGAGATTTAAGAACAAAAAGAACAACCTCACTATAGAGGAGACTAAAGCTTTGAAAAATCTCCAAATGGACCAGTCCATAGTTATCAAGGAAGCTGACAAAGGGGGAAAAATAATTCTTATGGATCGTGCGGATTACATACAAATGGCCGTGAATCATCTAACAATCCCCCTTTGCTATGAAGAACTTCAGACAAACCCCACTATGGAAATCAAAAATCGGATAGTCGAGCAAATCCAAATTTGGGAAAGGAAAGGCCTTATCACAGAAAGTGAAAAACTTATTTATCTGTCGCACACCCTGTGGTCCCGACTATTTACTTTTTACCAAAAGTGCATAAAACATTCAACAAAATACTGGAGGGAAGACCAATCGTTAGCGGTATTGGTTGGGTCACAGAGAAAATCAGTGAGTTCATTGACAATATCCGAAGTCCACGTGTAGCTACAATTAGAGCTTTTTGTAAAGATTCTACTGATGTCATCAAGAAACTTCAATTTATTAATTGGGAAGATACATATAAACTTGTCACCTGGGATGTCCAAGCTCTGTGTACCTCGATTAAGCACGAGGCAGCCATTGAAACCATAGATTATATATTTCGTGGGGAAACTGCTTCACATTACCATTACGTGACCATGCTGAAAGAAATGCTGACAGTAACTTTGTAAAACAATGTCTTTCTGTTCGACAAAAGATATTTCAAGCAGAAACAGGGAGTGGCCATGGGCGTCAAATACGCACAGGCTCTTGCAAACCTCTTCATGAGCAAATTTGAGGACAAATATGTCTACACGGACCCAAATGCTCATGACACAATTGTGATGTGGACGAGAATTATCGTCGATATCTTACTTATCTGGAATGGTAATGACCAAGAACTAATTGAATTCAGAGATCGTCTTAACAACAACACAGAAGGGATTTTCCTCTCAGGACCATCTAGAGATACCAGCCTAGATTTCCTAGGTCTCACAATATATGTGATGGATGGCAAATTATTGACAAAAACTTTTCAAAAACTAACTGAGGAAAACTCAACCCTATTTGCAACCAGTTGCCACCAAAAAACAGTAATAAAGAATATACCTAAAGGTGAATTTGTGAGAGCCCAGAGAAAGTGTGGCAATACCAGTGACTTTAATGAGGAATGTGACCTATTGAAACACAGATTTCACCAGAGAGACTACAATAAGAAATATATAGACCTGGCATATGCAAAAGTCGATACCATGAATAGGGATGCAACCCTATTACCCAAAAATCGTAAACGACCTGAGGAACTTCACAAAGTCAGCTTAATTACAACTTTTTCACATGACAACTTTGAAATTAGAAACATATTGAACAAGAACTGGCATTTGCTCAAACTTGATGACCACCTCAAAGATCATATCGATGAAAAACCTAAATTAATCTTCAAAAAAGCTAGATCCCTGAAAAATATCCTTAGCCCATCCCTACTCCCCAATTTGCCAATACCTAGACCAGAATTATGGTTACTGAAGATATCAACAGGATTCAGGAAATGCGGATCATGTGGTATGTGCAAATTAGCGCACCATAACACTGAGACTTTTTCAGATTCAAGAGGAACAGCTTTCATGATCAAAGATACCATCAACTGTCGCAGCAAATACATTGTGTATGCCATAATATGCACATGTGCGCGCATATATATTGGCAGCACCATAAGAGAACTTAGGTGTAGGATAGGTGAACATGTTTATGCCATGAGTAAATTTTATTCAATATTACCACTTGCACAACACTGGCAAACTAATCATCAATTGGATGATAAAATTAATGTGAGGTTCATTGGATTGAGACAGGCTTCTCTGGGCGAGATAGGTGGGAATAGAGAAGTCCTCCTTCGCCAGATGGAAACTCGTATAATTTGCAAATTCAGAGCGAATGAGTTTGGCCTGAACCAAGACCATGAGATGGCGTATTTTCTCTAAAAACTTTATTTAATTGTTTCAATTGACATATAATATGTACTAGAACTCTACATGTTATTCCTTGTTTTTGACCAGCACTTGTAATAGCGAAGCAATTTTGATTTCTTTTACTTTGTAGTTCAACCATTTTTAACCTGGTGTAACATTTGCCGCCCATGAGAAATTTGCAGGCTAATTATGTATGACAGATATTTTTGAATTATGTATACCTGAATAGCGTAACTTGGTATGTGTCCAGTTTGTCCCAATCCCTTCCTTATGAACCCCTTCTATCGCGAGCCACATAGCTGCCTCTGGCTATCTGGCTACGTACTATACATAGACAGTTTTTATGCCTCTTTCACCATTTTGTATAATACTAATCATATTCAACTTTTTGCATAACTCCGTAAATTATTTGCAGACTTATGATTTAATTTCTATTCATGTTTAAATTAAAACTCAATAACACGTTAAATTTGCAGCCCCATGGGGACTTTGCTGAATATTCCATCGTTTTGTAGTGACATTACTGTTACACAAACTCAAAACATGGCACTCGTTTATTTTGCCTGACTTCATGAACAAGACTTCATGGAAATAGTAGTAGGACTAGGGTTGTCTAGACAACCCATGTAAACTCAGGAGAGGCAGCTTTTCTGACCGACCCAGGCGATAGGAGATTGTGTGCAAGTCAGAGGTAAGCTACAGCACTAATTCTTTATGTATTCAACAGGCTCTTTAGTTATATGTTCTAATATTATGTGCATGAGCGCTGTTTGTCGGACGGCTGTATTTCAAGTAACGTCCTTGCCGTGTTTGGACTACATTCAGCATTTACTTTACGAGTGCAACTGCAGCGCTGCTGGTCGTAGCATCGTTCGGTGCACGGCTACATAATAGGAAATGAATTCCGCGTATTGACTAAACCTAACGTTTATTTAATGAACGCAATTGTAGCAAACCAGTTACTGTACCGTGCTCAGATACTATCCAGCGTCTACGCGGATACTTCAAAAATTAATAATTGAAAATACAAATGACCATTATTATTTTCGGGAACAAATAGACCTTTATTAATGCATAATTCAATAATTAGGCACTTTGCCCAGATTCACGTGATGGGCAAGCACAACTACAGCCTCGTTTCGATAGGGCTGTACTATTTAATATCTAAGTGTTTTGCCCGGAATCTTCTAGAAGCAGTAATACCAACTTGTATAATATTTAGGCCTGTACTAAGCGACACAGCAGACATCAGTAATATTTGACCTCATAGATGATAAACCATATGCTTTGCAACCACTGTTTAATCCGTGACATTTTGGCATGATTTTTAATAGGGGGATTTATCCCATGACTTTTTGTTCTACCTAACTGGAAAATCTTGATTTGGAATATAGGTAAGGCCTCCATGGGCACAACTCTATATCATTCATCTAAAGGACATATGATATTTCGTTTATAAGACTTAAACACTCAGTTTAGAGTATGTATTAATGGTTTGTTTTTATATTTCTTTGTCTTTGTACCTTTTCTCTATTTTTGTTGTTTTTCTTGTACTTACCTTTAACCTCCTCCCCTTCACCCCTCCCCATTTCTCTGTGACTACACCACACAATGTTTATCTGATTTCATGGAATGTTCTCATATCTGTTCCACCGTGCATTGTGATTTATAATACATGTTTTCATTGTGAACTTTACTACATGAATAATATCTTTAGTTTTGCTACTAGCCCTGATTTGAAAAAGACGCTGGTGTGTCGAAACACATGTTATCCAAAAGGGCATTATAATAAATACATTTCGGCCTTCATACAAGTACTGTGGCGCAGTTCCTGAAGTGTGGAGCATTTTCTTTAACTGTTTTCTCAAGGGGTGGGTGTCAGAAGCCCCTTTCTGCCCCACACTAACTGCGACACCATTTTGAATTCTAATATTAACCAGCCACATGGAAACGTTTCCATTTTGTACAAAACAAAACCCCACAAGTGTGGCATAATAGGAAAAAGGGGCACTTGCGATCTAAAAGACTGAATGTAGCTAGTGACCAGCGGTGATGTATATTTTGTTGACTTTTTAATAAATGCAGATTGAAAGTGGTGCCACAAGTCAATCTGTAAAAACGTCTTGCTTTGTGGCCTCAACATCTGTGGTAGATTCCTTGAGGGCCCCTCGGTGTTAGGGAGAATTCTCTTATAAGGCTAATTTCCCAAACCTAGTGAGTCCCCCAGCAGCTTTGCTGGATTTTCTGGGGTTTGTTTTTTTCTCCTGCTAGGAGTGAGACTCTTTTCCTCCCACTCTTAGGCATGATTTGAGGTATGTCTTTGACTCTTTGTGTGCTTATGGGCTATGGGGTTTTCTTTTTACTCCATATGGTATCATCTATTTTTTATGCGTGTGTTACACAGCACCCTCAGTGCAGTAACGCAGGGGTGTCATAGTGACCCCCAAACATAGACTCCATATCCTGGGACTGACTACTGTCTCCCAGGGCATGTAAAGTCACCATTGACTTTACTAGTCCTAAATTGTGAACAGAACCACTACAAACCATCATATTGTGGAAGTACTGGAAGGGGTTAATTATCTTGCCCCTGGGTCTGTTTTCAAGGGGGCACTGTCCAGTCCCCCCTTGTCGAGTTTCGGGCTGGTGGCAGTGGTTACCACGCAAAATATTACACCGGAATATTTTCTATGGGATTTTCCCATTGATTTTAAACGCACCACTTTTTGGTGCAATGTTAAAGATACCGCCAGTTTATTTATTTAATATTAAATCAACGGTTGGGTCTCTTTGCCAGAACTCTTTTCTAAAATGGCGTTCGTGTCTGTCTCTGTAACTCTGACCAAGGTCGAGCCCTTTGTTCCACTTTTTGGCGGGCTTCTCGACAGAAGCCCTCCAAAAGGTGCCACTCTGTTTGGGTGCCACAGGATAGGTGGGGAGGGGAATTGGCACCCTGGACTGCCTTGCCTTAGCAACTCAAGTAACACTCTGTTCTGATTGGGCCAGTGATGAGCCGCCCGGCTCACCACTTAGCATGTTTGAGTGACAGCTAGGCTGTTGGATGGGGGTTTTTCTGCATAAAAGCAGGGCTTTTGAGACTGGAACTTCAGAAGTTGTCACAGGACGTAAGAATCTGAAGAGGGAAGAAGCTGAGCCATCTGCAATGACGATACCACCGGTGAAGCCCTGCTGCAAATACCTCACCACTTTCCCGACAACAAGAGAAGATCTTCTGCTGGACAAGTCTTCTTCCTCTGAGCTGGTGGGACCAACCAGTTCACCCCTTTCGCCTTCCAAAGACGTCTCTTGGTTGAATCGCCCGTGCCAAGCACCCCGGCGGCCGGATAGCCAAGCTTCACCACTTTGACTGCGAATAAAAGGAATGCACCGTTTATCGACGAACTCCGCGGCTGGTTTCATCCCTGTGCAGTGCAACGACTCCACGCTTCCTCCTCGACGAGATCCTCTCTTCCCCTGGTCGTAACAACGAACTGCAACCACTGCCAGGAACAACTGCCACCGCTGGAGCTTCCTCTCTCTTTAAGGTACTGTGTCCTGCCTGGCCTCCCTTTCTTCGGTTTGCCCAAGGTGACCCTTAAATCCTTGGCTTTCCAACTGGGTTGGCCCCAGACCTTCTAACTTTACCTTCTTGAATCACCCCAACCTCTTTTGAACATTCTGCAACGACTTTTAATGCATTTTAAACCGTGTGATCCTGGGCACATTTCGCTTTGCTCCATTTAAAGTTGGTCTGGCCTATGAACTTTAGCTCTACAGTATATACTGCCTTTATTCCCTTGCTGAGAACCCCTAAAAGTGTTGGGACCTGTTTTATTTCTATGCTCTGCCTTTTTCTCTCCCTTTAACTGAACTATTGGAGTGCCATCACAAATCGTGGTGTTTTAATCTGACATGTCTGATAGTTATCAAGGGAGGTGTGTATACTTGCTTTTGATTTAGAGTGCTAGTATATTGCCTAAAGTGTGTTTTAAATAAATAATTATATACTTTTTATACAAAGCTCTGGTCAGTGTTTGTTTGCTCTACTGTGTTTTTGGCCCTATTGTGTATACCCTATATACTGCCCTACTCTTCTTGAGAGAAGTCTGACTGCTCAGCCACAGCTACCAGGTAAATCTGGGTGGTGCGGACTGCTACCAATTGGGTTTACTGCTTACTCCTGTAGTCTTAATCTTTTAACTGTGTAGGCTGTAAGTTGATGAATGACTGGAGAAAAGGAGCAGCCACTTTCCAGGGGAGGAGGGTGGGCGCATATGAATCTATGAAAGATACCAATGCTGGAGAAATACAGTTACAGGTAAGTAACTAAGACACCTTCAGCATTGGATCTTTCATAGATTCACATGCTTGAATAGAATAACAAGCAGTCCAAAAGGAGTATGAACGTGTCTGATAGCAAGACGTGTATATATATATATATATATATATATATATATATATATATATATATATATTTTTTTTTTTTTTTTTTTTTTTTTTAATTATTAAGTTGCTCAGCTCATAGGAAGAGCATTTTTTGGTGGCTTATAACTTTACCCCCCTGGACGAATCAGCTTAAAACCTTGCAGAAAGTATACGCCTCCGCCCAACTGATTCTTTGAAGTTTGGTGAAGTTTCGTGCAAGGGGTGCAAAGTTATAGGGGGGTCCCACCCAAAATGTGTGTTTTTTTCCAGAGCCGCAATGGAAACAATATATTACTCACGCCAATAGCCCAAACCGCTGGATGGATTTTCACCAAATATGCAGCAGGTGCAGCGGCTTGGTCCCTAAAGCGTGCTTTTGTAAATTTGGTGTTAATCCATCCAGTAGTTTTTTTTTAAATGGCCCAAAAGTAAGTAAAAAAAACTAGTGACATCTGGGTCCGGTCCGCGGACCCATTTCCCTGTTCGCTCCGTGGACAGAGTTCTGATTGGTCCAGGGCATGACGTGCTGTCTGTGGGCACCAGAAGTGCTTGCCGATTGGACGGTGAAGAGCGTGAGGTGCGTCACATTTTCCGAAGCGCCCACCATGTTGGATCCACGGAGAGCCCTGTGTCTGCGGACAGCGCAGCGAGGGAAGAGGCCTGGGAAACACATTTACTGTTATTTCGTGGTGGAAAGAGGGACTGGGGAGGGTGGGGGAGTGGAACAAAAAGTGGAGTGAGGCTCTTTTTATAGGTGGTGCGGTAGTCCGTGGACACCGCAGTAGTCCGCGGACAGCGTCCTGGACGGACACCTAGAGAAACACATTTGGGGTTATTTGGTGACTGGAAGAGGGCTTGGTCACGGTAGGGGAGTGGAATATAGATGATATGGGGACGTTTTTTTTCATAGGTGAAAAATAGATTTGGCAGTTGGGGGAGTTCAGGGCGAGTTATGTTATTCCAATATGTATTCTATATCCTTCTTATGTATGGTTTAATTATGCTGTGGTGGTTGTGGCCAGATTCTCGGCCAAGCACCCAAGAATCAGGCCACTGGCCACAACCATTATTATATGTGCATAGTAATTAAATCTGGCCACTGGCTACAACCATCATATATAATAATATGTGTATAGTAATTGAATCTAGGCACTGGCTACAACCATTATAATAGTATGTATATAGTAATTGCAGGTAGTGTAGGGGCAGTATACGGTATTTGTAACATGTTGACATAATACAATTGACGTGCAAGATTGCTGTACAATTGAGGGTATAGGCTGAGTTTGTTGTACATGGTAATGAAGGAGAAATCGTTGGTTATTTCTCTGTGAAAAAAACACAGTATAATATGTTAGGCAGGATAGTTTAAAATGTTTCATTGCAGACAATCTTACATATTCATGTACTTTTTAGACCCTCATAATCAGTACCTTCTAAATATGTGTGTTCTGGACAGTTGCTGATTGTTTGCATAATCATTGGGTCTTTAGGGAAAAAACGACTATATTTATGTGAGTTTATGTTTGACAGTATGTTTATTTGAAGTGGACTGTACTTAAGGGAATTTTTAAAGTGCACAGATAAGTGCATTTGCTGTTAGAAGCAGTGTTGTAGTAAGAAGAATCGTGAGGGTGTATTTGAAGTGAAGTGTTATAAAGGGTATTTTTTAAGTAGTTAGATAACTGTTGGCTTATTCTAACTATTTTGCTTTTCAAAAGTAGTATTGTAGTATTAAGGATGTAGTTAGATACCATTTCTAACAGTTGATAGTTTTACAGGTCAGTAACTGAATTTAGGTTTAAGGAATATTAAGTAGACATTTGTTAGATTTGCCGGTAATCTCTGTTTTAGACTAACGGAAGTGTAGTACCATTCAAACCAACCACTTTCTTTTTTAATGCAGTAGAGTGACCTGCAAGGTTGTGGCACCAGTGTGATAGATTAGGTTTTCTTGACAAGAGATATTTGCCCGTGTGTGAAGCTAGTAAACTTGCAGTTGATTTTGGTACCATCTATGTTGTACCTTAAATGTATTAGTATCAGATATTGGCTATGTGAGTGTATGTGCATGGTGGAACGATTATCTGAATTGCAAAAAGTGCATAATATGGCATGATTTGCATTTTGCAACAGCTGATGAAATGGAATGGTTTCACAATTTGGTATAGATACATACACAACTCGTTCAATAGGGATGTGCCCTTGTGAAACATGGTTGCAGAGAGTTCATGCATGTATCCACATGTATGAAATCTGGATGATTTCATTCATAGGTATTTTTAGTGGTTTCCAGTACTTGCAGTAAGTACATTATAAATGTGTGTGGCTCTTCTTGTGTGTTTATGTTGAATTGTATTGTTCCTGTAAAATAACCACATTCTTGCCTTATTCCTGAGACACTGTAAGTGTTCTCAGGATTATTTGTGGCATTTCAATGAAGGATGAACATTTGAAAACACAACTAGTCTGAGCAGTTCAAGTAAATGTTTTGAGCAATTGGTGGCAATTGGAAGAGAAGAATGATTGCTACATCTGCATAGCAATTCACACCAGTTGTGTGTGAAAATTTAAATGGCCCAGCGAGCTATGTCTCTGTGTCATTTGCTGGACCTCCACTTGTTTTTTTAGAAGAAATGTTTCTCTTTCTATCTTCAGATGGATGTGCAGTTCTGGTGCAGATGGAACTCAAGATAGGGCTGTAAAATGTGACAAATTGCTTAACGTATCGATGGTCACCATGATAACCCGATTGCCTTCTGAACAAGGGAGATCTACTATAAAATCTGTAGAGACCAGTTCCCAAGGTCTGGAAGGTTGAGTTCCCTGTTGTAACTTGCCGATCAGTTTCCCTGTGACAGTCTTGCGGGTGGCGCAAATGGGACAAGTGGACACATAATTCTGTACGTCTCGGTTGAGTGTAGGCCACAGAAGAATCTCTTGACAAGTTCCATAGTGTTCTTTTGTCCCTTGTGACCTGCCAAGGGAAGGTCATGGCACCAACTGAGAGCCTGTACTTGTAAGGCCTCTGTCGGAAGGTAGATGGCTGAATCATGATACAGTATACCTTCTTTGCGATTAAGTCTTAAAGTCCTTCTACAGTTTGCAGGAGTGGCTTTCCTGACTTCCTGCAAAAAAGTGGAGCGGTGAGCAATGATCTTCTTGTCTGGAAGCAAGAGTGTGAGGTCTGGGGGGGATCTCTGTCTCTACTCCTTGACTCTGGCATCAGCCATCTTGTTCTCGGATCCTGGTATGTACGTAATACAGAAAGCGTACTGTGAGAAATAGTAAGCCCAGCGGGCATGATGAGCACTGATACACTCCATTTTTCTAGTACCTTAAGGTTTGTGTGATCCGTTCTTACCACAAAAGATTGGGCTTCTCCCTGAAGGAGATACCGCCATTCCTCGCAGGCTTGTTTTATCGCCAAAAGTTCATTTTCCAGTACAGAATAATTGCGTTCACTGGAGGTTAGCGTCCTGGAATAATATGCGTTAGGGTGGTCGGTGGAGTCATCTCCAGTCTGTAATAGAATGGCCCCCAGATCACCATCTGAAGCATCTGTTTCCAGTATGAAAGGTAGAGTTTGGTCTGGCTGCATCAAGATGGGAGCTGTTGTAAAAAGAGTCTTTAATTGATTGAATGCCTGTTGGGCTGCGGTTTTCATCTCGAACACCTTTCCCTTCTTGAGGAGTGCTGTCAAGGGCAACGCGACTTCAGAGAAGTTTGGGATGAAGCAGCGATAAAAATGTGCCAGTCCTAAAAATCTTTGGATGTCCTTGACATTCTGGGGTTCTGCCTATTGTATTGCAGGTCCCTTGCTGGGGTCAATCTGTACTCCTTCAGATGATAATATATATCCAAGATTGGAGACTGTAGGGACATCAAACAGACACTTTTCCGGTTTGGCATACAGATTGTTGGTCTGGAGTCGATATAACACTTCTTTCACGTGTCTGTGGAATTCGGTTAAGTTGGATGAAAACACCAAGATGTCATTGAGATAGACTACCACAGATATATACAGATATACAGGAGGTCAGAGAAGATCTTCTCTATAAATCTCTGAAAAACCGCTAGTGCATTTACGAAACCAAAGGGTATTACTCAGTATTCAAATAACCCTAGAGGGGTCCGAAAAGTGGTCTTCCACTAGTCTCCACTTTTTATTCATAGGAGGTGATATGCCCACCGCAGGTCCAGCTAGGTAAACACTGTAGCTCCTTGAACTGCATGGGATAACGATCCCTTACTGTAATGCGGTTAAGACCCCGATAATCGATGCAGGGCCTCAGTTCGGACAATTCCTTCGTAGGCATAAAAAATAGAGAGGCCTCATCAGACGATCGGGATTCCTGTATAAGTCCATTCTGCATGTTTTCCTAAAGATAATTCTTGAGAGCAAGTCTTTCAGTGAGAGAGAGGGGAAACATATGCCCAAATGGGACTGGATTATCTAGCAGCAGAGAGATGGAGCAGTCTTCTTACCTATGTGAGGGTAGCAGACGAGGAACCTTGTCTTCGAACACTTCTGAGTACTCCTGGTAATGCGAAGGAATCATGGCATCCACCACATTAATTGTCACTGGCTTGCCTTCATGCTTTTTCTGAGGGAATTGTTGTAAACAATGCTGTTGGCAGTAGGAGGAGTCAAATGTCAGTGTTGAGATTCCAGTTGATGCTGGGATTATGTCTTCTAAACCAGGGCATTCCTACCAGAATGACAGGGAAATGAGCTGCCCTTATTATGTCCAAAGTTACCTCCTCCTGGTGATCCCCTAGGCTAGTCTGTAGAATGTCATTTTCCATGATAATAGGGCCAGAAGAGAGGGGGGAACCGTCAACACCCTCTACCAGGATGGGTCTAGATTTAGGAACCAAAGGGATACCTTGTTCCTTAGCCCATGTGACATGAACAAAGTTGCCGGCAGCCCCACAGTAAAGCATTCCTATTACAGTCAGGGAGTGTCCTTGGGGAATAAGCAAACTGACTTGAAACACCATCAGCCTGGCATCCTCTTCTCTTCTAATTGGTTGGGTTTGGTTGCAGGGACTGCTTCTACTTCCCACGATATCTCCCCTGCATAAGATCAGTGGTAGAAGTTTCCCTTCTTCCTTGGAGGGACTTCTGGACAGTTCCGTAGAATATTTGGAAGATCCACAATACATGCATAGGCCGAGTTCACAACAACGGCTTCGTTCTTCCGGGGTCAGTGGGCCACTAGCTGCACCTATCTGCATTGGTTCTTCGACTGGGAGAGAATCCTTCACTTGTGGAGGAACGTCTGACGGGGAGAGGACAACCAGCCCTATCTCTTCTCCTGTCTGCGTTCCGCCAGTCGGTATTCGATTTGAAGTGTTAACGTAACCAATTCTTGAAAAGATGTGGGACGGGCGACTCATGCTAACTCGTCCTTCAAATCTTCATGGAGTCCTCTTCTGAACAGAGTTAATTGTGATGAGTCTGGCCACCCTGCGTTGTTTGCAAGTTTCTGGAACCTGGCCACATAGGTCTGTACATCAGAGGAGCCCTGTCTGACATCCAGCATGGCCTTGTATGATGCATACAAGACTTCCGGTCCATCAAACCTCTCCTTGAAACACTGAAGAAACTGGGCGTAGTCATTCAATGAGGCATCGTTGCTAGTAACCATAGGGTAGCCCATGCTAGGACATTCCCTACCAAATTAGAGATCAGAAAGCCTACCTTGGCTCTGTCTGTCTCATAAGTCCCGGGGCGAAAGGTGAAATACACTTGACATGCATCCACATACTCCTTGAGTGTCCTAGGACTAACATCATATTTTCCGAAAAGGCAAAGGTATATGAGACAGGTCTCCTCTCCCTTCATCTCTGGCAACCACTTGCTGTCTTAAGGCTGTATGTTCAGCACAAATGGACTGGACTTCCGCCATCAGTCCCGATATGGCTGCCACCAACTCATGGTATTGCTCCATAGAGGCCATTGCAATATCTTGGCGTTGTATACTGACCTGTTTTAGAGGATCCAGTGTACCCTCCCGAGACCCCTCCTCACCTTCTGTGTCGGATGAGCAGTTCTGGATCTCAGAGGAATCCCTTTGTCTGGGTCTTCGTTTCTCCTTCCCCTTCTTTTCATTGGGTTTCTTGGGCTTCTTTTTCAGGTAGATAGGGTCTAGCTCCCCCGGAGGCCACCTTTGCAGGCATGAAGACCCTCGCCAAAGGGAACCCCAAGGAGACAACCCCAAATCAGGGAAAACGCTGAAGGCGCAAAAAACCCTGAACTTAGTTTGAGTTGGATTGTCCACAGATGCTTCAGTGTTGCCGCTCCGATAATCCAAAGATTCTTCCTGCTGCTTTCAGAGTATAACAACAAGCACAGGAGAAACGGATGTCTGCAAACGCTGAGCCGATGGGTATCTGGAAAGGAGGTAACCAGAAGAAAGAAAGGATAATACTAAATAGTAACAGTGAAAAGTAAAGTGTGAATCCGAGAGCAGAAAGAATGGGAAAGGAACAGAAAGTCTGAAACAGGCAGATACAAACGGAACCGCGAAGGAGAAAACCCTGAGTAGATAAGCAGTAAGGTCGATGAACAAAAGAGAGAAAACCAACCCGCGAGAGGGTTGATAAGGTAGCGCGAGCACGCTAGAAAGTAGAAACCCAAGCCGTAGATGTGCAGATAACCGCTACAAAAAGAAAGAAGACCTAAAGTGGAAGGAGTGAAAACGTAGAGTAGGTTGGAACAAGAACTCAGGGAACACAGCCTGGAAATCTGCAGTCACTGAAGCAGGCACCAGAGACGGATACAACGCGCAGAGCGTTAGTCTCGATACATAGTTAAAGTAACGTCCTCCATAATGTGGTGGCCATATTGCTTGAGGACTAGACTGTGGATCGCAGTTCTCTCAGCTTGCTTGCAGTTCCAAATCTGGTGTACAATTCGGCGTGGAAACTTCCATCTATTCCAAAGGCACCAATGATGGGACATGACAGAGAACAGGAGTTACAGTTAAGCAACTTACTCCTTCCCTAGCATTGTATGTTTCATAGATTCACATGTCTGTGATGAAGACGCTCGCCCACAATGCCGCTGTGGCCCTTGTGCGATGAGCGTGGAGCAGAGCGGCTAATGGTTTCCCTGCTGACACATAGCAGAAGGATATTACTGAAGAAATCCACCTAGAAATTCCCTGTTTTGACAAAGCTTTGTTAGTTGTGCCATGTGCCAGGAACAGTTGGGTTGAGTTCCTAAAGGACTTGCTTCTGTCGAAGTACTATTTAATGTCTCTCTTTAAATCCAGAGAGTGTAGAGCTACTTCCTCAGAAAAAGTAGCCCTTTGGAAGAAGACTGGTAAAGCAATGGTAACGTTCTTATGAAAGTCAGTTGGGACCTTGAGAATAAAATGTGGATTGGTCATTAGCAGAACTTTCTTTCCAAACCCAAACAAATGGCTCATTTACTGCTATAGCCTGTATTTCAGACACTCTGCTAGACGGTGTGATGGCCACCAAGAATGCCACCTTCCATGGGAGGAACTTAAGTTGGGTTGTGCTAGCGGCTCGAAAGTTTCCTTCATGAGGCCTGCAAGGACTGTGTTGAGGCTCCAGGCTGGTGGGGTTCTCTTTGTTGGTAGAAAAGCTCTGAATAGACCTTTGAGAAAGTGTTTAACTAATATGTTGCTATGGAAAGGCATGCTGTTGTTCTTTCTGGTGTATCTCAAGATTGCTGCCAGGTGGACTCGTATGGATGCATGAGCAAGACCTTGTTTAGCTGGGTAGAGTAGATATGGAAGCAGCTGTTCCACTTAAGGTTATACAACTTATTAGTGTCAGGAACCCTAGCCGCAGACAGAATCTCCTTGCAGTCCTGTGGAATTGCTAGTTGGCCAAACTCTGCAGAATCAGGAACCACGTTTTCAACTTTAGGGACTGCGTGTTGTGATGCAATATTTTTCCGTGCTCTTGTGATATGATGTGCAGATGATCGTGCAGTCTTATTGGTTGATCCACTGAGAGTTGAAGCAGGTCCAAGAACCACGTTTGGCGTGGCCAGTTCTGTTTGATTTGGATCTCTCAGCATAGATGCGCCCTGACAATTTGTATTGCCAGCCATATGACCGGGAATGGAGGAAATGCGTATGCAAACAGGTTCACCCTTGGGAAGGAGAATGTGTCCCCAAATGACCCCAGTTGCAGGGTCCTGCTGGCAAATCCTATGCACTTTTTCTTGTGGCTGGTGGCGAAAAGGCCTATGGATGGGCGACATCACTTTCAAAACTGAAGCTGCCTATTGTTGAGCTCCCGCTCATGAGACTGAGTGGCTTGCCTGCTTTGGCTGTCCGTGACCCGTTTCTGGACTCCTGAGAGATGGAAGGCCTGTCGAGAAATACTATTGGGGATTGCCCAGTGCCACACCCGCTGTGCCTCTAGGGACACAGTTGTGGATCTCGTGCCGCCGTGCTTCCTGAGGTAATACATTGTTGTAGTATTGTCTGTCAGGATCTTGACCGTGCGTCCCTTCGGTACAGGCAGGAAGAATTTTAGCGCCCATCTCACCACCCTCAGATGTAGCACATTCATGTGGAGGGACGTCATATCCGTTGTCCAAAGACCCCTGAAATGGAGCTGGTCAACGTGGGCCCAGCCCAACATGGACGCGTCTTTGATGAGCATTTTGTGGTACGGTAATTACTGAAAGGGATTGCCTTTTATAATGTTGGATTTGTTGGGCCACCACTGGAGCTTGTGGGCCAGTTTGGTTATGACCTGTATCTTGTCTCCCCTGTTCCTGAAATCTGGGACCAATTGGAAGGGATGAATTCCTATGGGGGCCTCACATGGAGTGTGCAATAGGGTATTAGCCGAATGAATGATACCATGGCTCCCAGTAGACACATGCAGTCACGCACTGTCAGCCATTTCCCTGGCTTGAGGGTGGGGATCAGAGAAATGAGCAAGTTACTTACCCCTGGTAACGTTCTTTCGGCTGGATGTTCCTCCCACAAATTCCTCATCTTTGATATTCAATATCCATCTTCAGCTACTTCGGCAAAAGAAAATGTTCGGCAGAGGGTGCTGTCCATTGATGCAGTCAACACAATGTCCCTCGAGGGCCTCTGTCTCAAGGATGATGTAATCGAAGGCATATATTGCATGGGCAACGCCCGTTGGCTTCAGTTCTGTTTTTTATTTCAGTAGAACTGCATCAACACAGGTTTAACCGTACTAGGCTCTGAATAAGAGAAAGCTGTAATAGCATGGGAAATTCTACTGTGGGGTAGGCTGGGAGGGCGATGAGGAATACGTGGGAGGAACATACAGTCGAAAGAACGTTACCAGGGTTAAGTTACTTGTTCTTCGAACGGATTGTGTCCTCCCACATATTCCTCATCTTTGATAGACTCCCAAAGCAGTGTGTGTTTTGGTGGCGGGAGTAAGAATTTATCAATGGTATCCATGAACAGAATGGAAGACAGCTTTTTCCTGCTGGAAAGGGCCCTCAAGCCTTCTGGAGGATCTTTGCCCGCCAGTCTGTAGCATTCTGAAATTGCTAGAATAATTCATCTTGATAAGGTCTGCTTTGTTACAGCCTGACCCAGTTTGTGACCTTTATAACCTAAAAAAAATTGATCATCCAGACGAAGTTTAGACAATCTAGAAATGTACAAGCTTAGAGCTCTATGTGGATCTGTGCAACCTCCCTTCCTCCTTGCTAGGATGAGGTAGAGGATAGAAAGTGGGTAACACAATCTTTTGTTCTACATGAAAATCGGAAATGATCTCAGGCAAAACTGAAGGATTAACCCTCAGAACCAACTTGTCCTTGTGGAATACTGTAAAGGGTGCTTTATATGATAGTGCCTGCAACTCACTCACTCTTCAGGCTGAAGTTAGTGCTACCAACAAAATGGTCTTGAACGTTAGTTACCTTAATGGACATGAATGTAGTGGTTCAAATGGTGCACACATAAGAAATGTTAACACCAAATTAAGGTCCCAAACGGGAACATGAAAAGGAGATTGTATTACCACATGAAGTTTCTTCAGACAAGCACCTTATGATGGGTAGCGCCACCAAATAGCCTTTAATTGTTCCAACCTGGAGCCCAGGATTGGCTAGGCACATTAGAAAGGATAACACCTCTGGTGTTTTGCATATTAAAGGGTCTACATTCTTGTCCCTGCACCAGCTGCAGAATTTGTTCCAACGGCAGCGGATCAAGCATTTCGTTGCTGGCCTTCTGGCCGAAAGCAAAATCTACTTTACCTCATCTGGGAGGTCCCAATCTTTGTATCTGAGCCTCTCAGAAACCAAGCGTGAAGGCTGAGTGTCTTGATCTCTGGATGGAGAACCTGATCCTCTTCTCACGAGAGAAGGTCCTCTCTTTGGGGTAGATGTATTGGAGGGCAGATTGACATGTCCAGAAGGTCTGGGTACACATCCTCCTGGACCAAACCGGGGCAATTAGGATCAAGTGTTTCCTGAACTTTCTCAACCTCCTGATCACGCAAGGAATGACGAGGAATGCATACAGCAGACACCCATACGACCACAAACGCGTCTCCTAGAGCTCCTCTTGGGGGAAATTCCCTGGAGCAGTACAGTTTGCACTTCCTGTTGACACAAGTTGTGAACAGGTCTACTTGAGGGGTTGCCCAAATGGTGAAGATCTCATGAAGGACTTCTTGAGCTAGTTCCCACTCGTGGAAGACTGTGCTCTGCCTGCTCAGAGTGTCCACCACTGTGTTCTCCTCTCCGGTTAGGTGAATGGCTTACGGGGAGATTCCTTTTTGAATTGCCCAGTCGCAGAGCTGCATTGCCTCTCTGCACAGTGGTAGTGACCCTACATCTCCTCGCTTGTTGAGGTAGTACATGGCCACAGTGTTGTCCGTTATTATCAGGACATTCTTTCCCCGAACAGAGAGCAGAAAAGCCTTCACTGCAAGTCTGATTGCTCCCAGCACCAAAAGATTGATGTGTGGTTTGGACTCTGATGGAGCCCGACTGCTGATTGTCATATCGTTGGCATGGGCTTCCCACCCCGTGAGTGAGGCGTTCATCACTACTGTTATCTCAGGCAATGGTTTTCCAAAAGGTTCTCCATTCATAATGTTGTCCTCCCAGGCCCACAGGAGAGCCTGTGTGACCCTGCTTGGAACCTGAATTAGGTCTGACATGTTCCCGAGAATTTAGACCATTGTGTCCTGAGAGGCCATTGAAGGGATCTCATTCTCAGGTGAGACTCTAGCACCAGAAAAATGCAGGATGCCATGAGGTCGAGCAACCTCAAAAAGTCGAAGGCACGGAGACGATGGGCACTCTGAAACTTGGAGACCATCTGCAGAATGTATTGAGCCCTCATCTCGAGTGGCAAGCTCTTTCCCAAGGATGTATCCAGTACGGCCCATTGAACTGGAGCTTTTGAGATGGTGTCATATGGGACTTCTTATAATTGAGGGAGAAGCCCAGTCTGTCAAGAGAGTGGCAGGTGACGTTGAGATGATCCAGGACTTGTTTAGGAGAATGTGCTCTGATCAGCCAATCATCCAGATAGGTGTAGATGTGAATTCACCCTCTCCTGAGACTCACTGCCACCACCGCCATAAGTTTGGTGAAAACCCTTGGGCGGAGGTCAGCCCAAATGGCAGAACTCGAAACTGATAATGAGAACCACCAACGGTGAACCTCAGGTACTTCCTGTGCTGGAGATGGATTGGCCCATGAAAATAAGCATCCTGAAGGTCCAATGACACCATCCAATCCTGGAGTTGGAGGGCCTAAAGGATCTGAGAAAGTGTGACCATCTTGAACTTGTTCTTCCTGAGGAACTTGTTCAAGTATCTCAAGTCCATGATGGGTCTCAGTCCTCCGTCCTTCTTGGGGATTAGAAAATATGGTGAATACCATCCTTTGTTCTTCTCTGCTACAGGTACTGGCTCTACAGCACCTTTCTCTAGCAGGGTCAAAAATGTCCTGCACAAAGAGCGGATCTGGAACCTGTCATGATGCCTACCCCCGGGCATCTGGACCAAGCCCCTCCGCCCCGGAAGCAGGCATCCAGACATTAAGTAAAACCTCAGAAGCCCCGGCTAGGGGCTATCTGGGTTCAGTCCTGGCGCCTTAGGCGCCAGGCTCATAGTAGGAATAAGTCCTGGCGCCTAAGGCGCCAGGCTCATAGTCAGCACTTACCTCAGGCAGACCATGCTGCACATGCATCCAGGCCAACGTGAGACCTGGAAGGGACTATTTTTCTGCAACAACTATTTTTTACTCGGGTGTGGTTCTAGGGACTTCTTACCTGGGACTACTTTTGAGGCTATTTAAACCACGCCCGATCTACAACACACGCTTCGCATTATTCTGCATTCTGCAGCGTAATGCTCACCGTGCCTGCGAACCTGCATCCAGTCTTCTGCCACGCCTGCCTCGCATCCGGAGCTCTTAGAAGAAAGGGGAAAATAGGAGAAGAGGTTAGGTTAAGGACATTAATCTAATTCCTTACCTGATTCAGGGTATTGCACCATTCCGAGCCTGAAGGGACATTACTTTGACACGCGTCGCTTCGCAGCTGCAGCGTCGCTCCATTCTCACCAGTCCACAGCATCTTCGACTCTGCGCTGCCTCCATCATTTTCTTCGGTGATCTTCAACACCTGGGGAAAAAAGACAAAGGAATAGCGAGGTGAGCCTAGAGAGACTACAAAGACAATCATTTTACCACAAGGCTTACCTGATTTACCACCGGAGGCATTATCCTTCAATACGCCGCATCTTCTTATGCTGCATCTATGAAGGGAGGACAAAACAACAAGTTAAACTCACGCAACTTTACCAGATAGTGTTGGGTAATACAGACTCTTACCTGAACGCCACCAGCAACCTCCAGACAGTATTTGTTGCTGCAACATCACCAAGGGGTTCAAGAGTGAGCATTGGACATATTGAACTCTTTAAACTTGGTAAACTCCAGAGTCAATAATCTTCCAGAACTCCAATATCCCAAACCAGTGAAGTAACTGGTATCTACGCGCCCCTGCAAGCCACGCAGGATGGAGAGCTCATCCATTAAAAACATAAGGTGAGGACACTAAGGGCCTCATCACGACTTGGGCGGTAACGCCGGTGGTATTGTCAATCCCCATTCCCCATTGAGCCCATTCGGGAATGCCTCATTCCCCATTGGGCTCAATGGGGAAATTTCCCGCCGGCGGTAATAGCGCGAATTTTCGGCGGATTTCCCCCCAGCTCAGAGCTGGGGAGAAATCTGCCGAAGTCCTGCTTTGGCGGACCCTTAAATCCGGCGGTAATAGCGCTACCGCCGGATTTAAGGGTTACCGCCAAAGTCGTGATGAGGCCCTAAGTGGGAATATCGGAGGTGGCCAGCGGGGAGAGCGGGAGCAGTGGGGAGGGGTCTGCACTCAAATCCATGGGACTAAATCCCTTTCTCCATCTACAGGAGAATATTCCTACGAGTCAAGCGCACGAGACTAGGCGGGTCCGTCCAGACAGCCATCTTTGCCCTACGCTTCACATTGGTGGAGGCCGCTGCTGTCCGGGTTCGATCGACGCCCCTGTGGGAACCAGGTGAGCGTAACAGAACGCGAAGCCTACCTACAAAACCCCACCCGGGCGTAATGGAAACCTCTGAAACCGACCAACTAGCCCAATTGTTAGGGGAACTTAGGGCAGAGGTGCACTCCGCACACCAAGAAACTAATGCCCTCAGGAGAGAACTGATTATGTCATAGGAACGCACTGATGATCTTGCTAGACAACTGCTGCAAAGCCAAGCTGGCCTAGCACCACTACCTGGACTCAGGGGGAATCCAACTCCTGTCTCATCGAGCAATCCTGTGCAAGTGGTGCTACCAGGGAGCATTCCTTTAGCTCCACCCGAACGTTTTGCTGGGGACCCGAAAAGGTTTGCAGTGTTCATGAACCAGTGCCGCTTGCACTTTCTATGCAGACCTGGGGCTTTCCCAAACGACCAAGCCAAAGTAGCCTTTGTACTATCATACCTTAGTGGCAGCGCAGCAGATTGGTCCATCCCGCTGGTCAACCAGGATGACCCTCTTCTTCGGGATTTTCAAGGTTTTCAACTGAGCATGGAAAAACTATTCGCCAGACATTCACAGGGTCAGGCCCTGGATAACAAACTTTTATCCCTGCAACAAAGCACTCAGGATCTGCTGACCTATATCGCAACCTTCAACAGGTTAGTGGTGGAAACCGGCTGGCCAGAGGAAAAACAAATTACATTATTTCATAGTGGGCTGCGGGGTGAGCTCAAAGATGTTTTGGCCCAGGTTGTGAACCCACCCCAGGATTGCGCAGAATATGTAGACTTAGTAGTCCAGTTAGACCACCGACTTCAGAATAGAAAGGCTGATTGAGCTAAATTCGAGAATCGAGTATTGGTTAAACCAAATGTTACCTCCAAAGGAACAGACGCATCAGAATCTATGCAGATCGGGGGGTTAAGGGACCCTTAACGCAAAAGGAAAGAGAAAGAAGACGATTGTGTCTTTACTGTGGGGCTTCAGGACATTTTCTACGGGATTGTCCTATAAAACCATCCAAGAAGGTGGCCGGAGTAGCTGTTAAAAATCAAACAGAGCCTGAATCGGGAAACGACCACGCCCGACAAGCGTAGAGGTCCGCTTGCCGAGCCTGAAGAAGGACACTCAGACCTCGCATTTAATCATACCAATGGTCCTTATTGACCCAAGGCTCCCTTCACGTATGCACGCAGCAAGGGCATACATCGATAGCGGGGCCGTAGGAAACTATATGGACCATAAATTGGATTCTAGGATGAATCTACCACTCTGCAAAAAGACCACTTCGGATGTCATCACCACTGTCGACGGAACTGAAATTGCCTCTGGGCCTGTAACTCATTCCACTACAGAGATGAGACTGCTGGGTCAGGGTGGGCATCGAGAGACTATTGTGTTTGATTTAATCAAAGCCCCGCAGTTTCAAATAATACTGGGGATTTCTTGGTTAGAAACACATAATCCTTGTATTGATTAGCGAGAGAAGAGAATAACCTTCCCGGAGTGTGCACACACCTGTTACCCGGAAAAGACCTTGAACAAAGGCCTGGCCACAGTCACTAATCCCGTCGTACAGTTACATCAGGAATACCAAGAATTCCAGGACGTTTTCCAAAAAGAACAGGCAAACACCTTACCGCCACACAGATCATACGATTGTCAAATCAACATGATACCCGGTGCACAACCTCCATGCAGCAGGATCTATGCCCTTACGGAACCCGAAAACCTGCACCTACGACAATATTAGACCAATACCTTGCTAATGGCTTCATTCGTCCATCCAAGTCCCCTGTTTCCTCAGCTTTGTTCTTCGTACCTAAAAAGGAAGGTGACCTTAGAACATGTATAGACTACCGCGCATTAAATCAGATTACCTTGAAGAACCGATACCCATTGCCTTTGATCCCTGAGTTACTAGACCAAGTAAAGGATGCTTGCATCTACACTAAATTAGATCTCAGAGGGGCGTACCATTTGGTACATGTAAAGAAAGGCGACGAATGGAAGACTGCCTTTCGTACCAAATACGGATTGTTCGAATATAAGGTGATACCCTTCGGTTGTGCAATGCACCAGCAGCCTTCCAGTATTTTATGAACAATGTCCTTTGTGAACTCATCGACATCTGTGTCGTCGTATACATCGGCGATATTCTAGTGTACTCTTCCTCAGAATCAGATCATGTTAAGCACGTTCGTGCAGTCCTTCAGAAGCTATGTCAGCACAAGTTATATGCGAAATTGGAAAAATGCATTTTTCATACTATACTCTCGAAAAGTGGATGCAATTCTCAAATGGCCATCACCCAATTCAGTTAAAGGAGTACAAAGCATGCTCGGATTTGCTAATTTCTACCGTAGATTTATTCCAGACTTCTCACAGGTCGTACACCCCATCACTGCACTTTTGCGAAAAAACAAACGCTTCTTGTGGACCGAAGAGGCCGAAAAGGCCTTCCAAGAGCTGAAGTTGAAATTCACGTCGGCACCTGTCTTGAAGCATCCACGCCCCGAGCTTCCATACATAGTCAAAACCGATGCATCCAGTTTAGCCATGGGAGCTTTCCTGTCCCAGAAGGATCCCGAAACCGGTCAACTTCATCCTGTAGCCTTTTGGTCCAGAAAGTTTTCGGCCCCCGAGTTAAATTATGCAGCTACCGATTAAGAGTTGTTAGCCATCAAATCCGCCTTCAAGGCTTGGCGACATTATCTTCTCGGTGCTATGTACACCATTACTGTAATCACCGATCACAGGAACCTGCAGTATTTAAAAACAGCCAAGACCCAATCATCCCGTCAACTTCGATGGGCATTGTTCTTTGCCGAATTCTACTTTGTGATTACTTATCGACCAGGTTGCAAGAATAGTAAGGCAGATGCCTTATCCCGAATAGGGATGGGAGAAGCCTTTTTCGAACCCAGAACCAGTGCCTATAATTCCAGGAGCAAGAATCCTTGGCATAATCACTCTACAGACTTTGGAAGATATTCATTTAAGGATCCAACAACTTTTCGATCCATCAGCCCTGCAAGACTGGGTGAAAAAGGGCCCAGATTATTCAGTCATCAATAAGTTATCCTACTATCAAGGGCGTCTATTTCTCCCAAACAAAGATCTACAAGAACTAGTAATATCCAATTACCATGATGCTCAGATGGAAGGACACCCAGGCATTGCCAAGACTGAAGCTAAAATTAAAAGACAATTCTGGTGGCCCACCTGGCGAAAAGATGTAAAGTCAATTGTGCTGTCTTGTGGTATTTGCGCCCAAAACAAAAGTCAGAAGAAAAAAACAGCCGGCCTTTTACAACCTTTGGATGTTCCACCTGCACCTTGGCACACTTTGTCCCTAATCTTTATTACCGATCTACCTCCATGTAATGGGTTTAACACCATTCTAGTTGTTGTTGACCTTTTTTCCAAGATGTCTCACTTTATTCCTTTAAAGGGATTACCTTCCAGTTCAATTTTGGCCAAGGAATTTCTCGAAAACATTGTTCGAATACATGGATTCCCGTCTATATTGGTTTCTGATCGAGGTAGTCAATTCATTTCGCAATTCTGGAAGAAATGTTGTCAACTAGCGCAAATCGACGTAAGGTTATCTACTAGTCACCATCCCCAGACAGATGGTCAGACGGAGAGGACCAACCAGACTCTTGAACAATACCTACGTTGCATGTTACACCAGACCGAAGGCAATTGGAAGGATATATTATGAATTGCTGAATACGCATACAATAACTCAGTACATTCAGGAACTGGACAAAGCCCCTTTTATACCATATATGGTCATCATCCTCGAACCTCAGAACTTGATTCACCTCAGCACTTGGAAATGCCGGCAGTGACCCATCTGCACTCTACTATTACTCAAGCCTTTAAGGAAGCAACTGAACATTTGAAACAAGCAAAAGAGAAATCCAAGAAGACTGCAGATCAGCATAGGAGTGACACTCCCCAATACCAGATTGGAGATCAAGTATGGCTGGTTACCAGACACATACCTCTAAAAGGGACTCAAACTTTTAATCCTAGATATTTGGGATCTTATACCATTAAAAACATTATCAACCCGGTAGCAGTTAAATTAGAATTACCCTCTAATATGCAGATCCATCCTGTCTTCCATGTTTCACTTCTAAAACCAGTTTAACCCGGAACAATATTAACCAAACCACCTGGCGCCAGGCTCATAGTCATCACTTACCTCAGGCAGACCATGCTGCACATGCATCCAGGCCAACGTGAGACCTGGAAGGGACTATTTTTCTGCAACGACTATTTTTTACTCGGGTGTGGTTCTAGGGACTTCTTACCTGGGACTACTTTTGAGGCTATTTAAACCACGCCCGATCTACAACACACGCTTCGCATTATTCTGCATTCTGCAGCGTAACGCTCACTGTGCCTGCGAACCTGCATCCAGTCTTCTGCCACGCCCGCCTCGCATCCGGAGCTCCTAGAAGAAAGGGGAAAATAGGAGAAGAGGTTAGGTTACGGACAGTAATCTAATTCCTTACCTGATTCAGGATCTTGCACCATTCCGAGCCTGAAGGGACATTACTTCGACACGCGTCGCTTCGAAGCTGCAGCGCCGCTCCATTCTCACCAGTCCACAGCATCTTCGACTCGTGTTGGGTAATACAGACTCTTACCTGAACGCCACCAGCAACCTCCAGACTGTATTGGTTGCCGCAAAATCACCAAGGGGTACAAGAGTGAGCATTGGACATATTGAACTCAAATTCACGGGACTAAATCCCTTTCTCCATCTACAAGAGAATATTCCTACGAGTCAAGCACATGAGACTAGGCGGGTCCGTCCAGACAGCCATCTTTGCCCTACGCTTCACGTTGGTGGAGGCTGCTGCTCTGCGGGTTCGATCGACGCCCCTGTGGGAACCAGGTGAGCGTAACAGAACCTTCCCAGAATGGCTACACTGTGGATGGTTATGAGGTCTTTGAATGAAGGGAAGGCAGTATACCTTGGCCTATGGTTTCTAATGCCCAAGCATCCGAAGAAATGTCTCGTCATTCTTTGAGATGCTGAGACAGTCTGTCTCCCACCGGTGTGTCGTGACTCAACACCTCAGAGAGGTTTTGTGGCAGCCGATGCAGTGGCTGTTGGTAAAGATGCCCCTGCTTGAGCTGGTTTTGCACCTCTCCCTCTTCCACCATGAGGGAATCCTCTTTGACGAGCCATTCTTTTTGCTTTTCCAAAGAGTGGTAGTAGTGAAAGGATTTAACCCTCCAAGAAATGCCACTGGGATGAAAAGGCTGAGGCTGCCTAATAGTGGCACCCAAAGATTTGGCTGCCGCCTTCGAGGACGGCAACTTTTCAAGGCTTTCGTCAGCCTTGCTGCCAAAAAGATGAGACCCATCAAAAGACATTTTAAGGACTCTAGACTACACATCTAGGGAAAAATCCAGATTTCCTTAATCACGCAAATCTGCCAATTACAGTGCTTGCCGACATGGCTATGCTGATGCTGTCAGCAGAACCCAGCTGCTTGCACCATCAGACTTTCTGGGGTAGGATGTTTTGATAGGTAGTTGGGGTCACTACTAGATGCGCAGTATTTTCTTGTCAAGTTCTTGTTTACTACCGGACTTGACTCCAGCATCTCCCAATTGGCACTCACCCAAGCAAGGTGGAAAGGTAAAATGGGATCCTTTTGAAGACCTTTTTCAAGGATGTCTGTCAGATCATTCTGCTCGAAGGGGAGGGCAGGTCTGCTCCATCCAAGGTAATCTACCTTAGACATCAACTGCCTGTATGAGGCATCTGCATGTTCATCGGATCCAGGCTGACCAAATTCTAATTCTGGTGAAGTGTCCACTCCACTGGCTGTTTGCAAATGTTCATAAAGGTCCTTTAGCCTGGATTCCTCTGATATAAAACTTTCAGAGACATTTGGTGTACCATACTGTAACCCAAATGGCGCATCATTATCAGATGGCTCATTGCCCTCATACGTAGAGGTTAGTGACTTAAAGTAATCCTTTCTCGGTAAAGGAGCGAAAGTTTTCTCTGGCTAGGACATCAAAGGTTTAAAAAATGTTGAGCTTGATGCTCGAGTCGTCGATGTCTTCGAGGAAGAAGTTTCAACTTGGATGGCACAAAAGGTTTTGATGGCATTGATGGCGCCATTGGTGTCGATGGGCTGGCTGGCGTCGACGGCCCAGCTGGCGTCGATGGTGCAGCTGGCGTTGAGGGCGCAGCTGGCGTCGACTTATTTTTCGACTTGTGACTCAAAGGATCCTTCGATGATTTCTCATTGTGTCGAGGCCTTGACGGCTATCAATGCGGATCTGGCCTTCGACCCGGGCTCGAGGGCGCGCAGGATTTGGCTAAAGCTCTTTCCTTACCGGCTTTAGAAGGTGGGTTAGGAGCATGACTTGACGAGGGTTTTTCAAAAATGTTGAGCATTTCTAAACTGAATGCTTCCCATTTGCAAAACATGGCTGGAAGGTTTAGAAGGAATCTTAAACTCTGGCATCGCTCTGGACAACCCTCCAGACCATCGTTCTTCGCCTGCCAAGCCATTACAAAAGGGGAAAGACCATATGCAAATCAGGCTTGGTCCCACCCCCAAAGGGGTGGTCCAGCCCGAACTGCTAGGTCACATGCCTTCTGCACGAGACCACAAGCCTCCCCAGACATGTTTCAGCCTTGTTGGGCGTCATCAGTGAAGAGTAGCCTGGGTCTCTAGGCCGAGCAGGCACGGGAAAAAAACACAAGGTGTCTGAAATTAGAACCTTAAAAGAAACAGCTTGTTCATCACAAATGTGATGCATCATGGTAGTGTGTGTGGTCTAATAGTGGTGATGTTCATATTTGTTGCAGAATAATACAGATAGACTGGTGAATATCTACAAAGAGTTTTCACATCCATGTGGTATCCTAGGGATAAAAAATCAGTTGAGACCAGACCCAAAGGTAACCATAGTTCCTGCCAGGAGGGATGAGTAAAGGAAAAATTCAACCAGAAAATAAAGGTGAAAATATGTGAAGAACAGCCCCACCAAATTTAGAGAGAAAGCTACATAGTGCTGCATAGAGATTTACAAGAGACACTTATTGTCAGCAGAAAGAAAATGACAAATAGATTCCAATACAAGCAGAAATAAGAAAAGAGAAGGAAAAGGTGAATGGAACAAACCATCCAAAGTAAATACAGTGGGCCTCATTACGACCCTTGCGGAAATGGAAAAATGATGGCGGAAATGCAATACCGCCATCGAACACCGCTCGTTGCGATCATGACCCGTCACCGTAAAGTACGATGCCATTAGCGACACCGCAGTGAACGGCAACGCTAACTGCACCAAGTACGCGCACGCGCGCCTTGCAAAACCGGAATCACCGCCATGGCGCAACGGTACGCGAATTCTGACCCTAGCGGACATGCACTGAACGCCATCAAGCACGTCGTAAAGTACCATTCCGCCATGGCGAGAAATACGGCAACGCGAACCAACCGTAAATGGCCCACTGAGTGCCTGTACTCCACTCCCTGGCCTCATTGCACAACTCCTGGCAGGCGCAATGTACTCACACTATGCAACCAGTGAAATCCACAATTCACCCATGCATGCCAACGTAGAAAAGCATGCAGGGGCTCAAAGCGCCCCGTGAGTGGTCATCCATGTACGGCATGTCACCATAGCCGTACTGACGCAGCACAGGCATGTGAAGGTACAATACATCAAAATGAAAATCAAGAACACATGACACAAAACAACAGTAGTCCCCCATCGCTTGCCACCAGCGCAAGGCAACATCCAAAACAGCATCCTGAGGGGGATTGCACCAGCCCTGTACTCATGCCAGTAAACAAACCAACCATCAGCAGAAGCATGTACCACACAAGTCGGCAGAGTGACTGAGCAGCCAGGCTCATCCCAAGAGGGGCCGATGGGAGCTGCAGGGCACAGATGGCATCAATACAGAAGCTATTCCAATGGACATGACCCCAGTCCCCCTCCAACAAACGCACGCAAACACAGTCACCTGTGACCAGCCACATTCTGAACAACCCATCATTCCACCAATCGACCTGGCTGACAGGCACCAGTCGGCCAAAAGCCAATCCCCCGCCCCTGAACAGCACATCATGTAAACAGTCACAATGGCAGCCCCTATCCGTGACCATACTGTGCTACGTAGGCAAACGCGGCCAGTACTGTACCACGCAACTCAACTCAGAAGGCGGAACACAATGCAGATCATCACGTAATACATACCGCCACAAAGCGAAAATCGCCACATCACCTGCAAAGAACAACGCAACACGTCAGATATCGGAATACAATTTAAATGCACATCCAAATGACAAAGGCCCCACAGCAATTTGCAAAATACCACCAAAACAACCATCATCACCGAGGGCTGCATCTGCAATAATTGACCGGCTTCCACTTGTGTGACGCCCTGTACCATCATGGCACACAGGGCCTACATCAACGTTCCAAAAGGCACCATGGAAGCGGCAAGAACCGCAGGTCCGTCCCATGAGGCAGGCACTAGTCGAGCTGAAAGGCCGAAATGTTGCACCTAGCCACCAGTACAGCGTAAGGGCATGTGGCCCATTGGCGATCGTCCCATATGATCGAAATGGTGCTCCACTGATTCACCCGAAGCTGCAGGAGTCGAGAGTAAAAACCATCTGGAGGAGTGGCGTAGAGATGGCATCTGCAATAGGGCAGGAGATACCTGTCACCCAAAAGAAACACAAATCAACCGATTGCATTACGGGACTCATGATGCATTACAATCTTCATTCAACACACCAAATCCACACCCATATGCATGCTAGCCCACTCCAAAGGAATATACACACCCCTAAATCAGTATCGAATCACAACGAAACCAATCGAGCTAAATACACCATTGTCAACGTCGGTTACTGTGCATGCGTCCGTCAAGATAGAACCCATGACATGGGATTAGTAACGTGCCTAGACACAAGTGTATGAAGGCGCGTCGAGACAGGGAGGATCCGACAAGGGCAGATAGACGTATGTCCCACTATGGCAGCCTTGCATCACATAACGCAGGGGAAGGGGAGTGAATCAAAAAACCCATGTACATGGCAGACCCTAAACGGAATCATCAGTCCATGCATCCACACATCATTCCCTCATCCCGCAATGAAAACGCATGAATATTCACTCACATAATATGTGAAACTTCCATCGCGTCTGTGCGTAATGCAGTCCGCAAAAACCACTGTGCCCCTGGCCGGATCTGTAGTGTTGTGAAGCAAGATGGATTTGGGAACGTCCTGCCTTATCGTCCACTACGCTGTTGCGCATCCCATTCAATTCATATCATTCATTGCCTGCTCGTTATGGGCCATGTCCCAAGGACATACTACAATAGAACGTTACATTTCCAGCCAGACCTGTGGGCGTATCCTCGCCGCTACTTCAAAACCCAAAATGCTGGCCTTCGAATTCCTCACTTGCAACATTACGTCGAAAAGGCTTCTGTGAACGCTTGCATTCACAATTACATCAATGTAGTGCGGCTGTGTGTCATGATGCTAACTGGCTGCAATCACAAATGGCACGCCACGCCCGTCGGTGAAGTACGTTACTGTGCTGCATGAGGGTCGGCCATCGATCGAGCCCTACATACCACTGACTCTTCACAGGTATGGAAGCGGCTGCAATCATAGCATGTGTAACAATGGGAGCATAGCATGAAAATCAGTCAAAGTACATCACACTGCCATCGGGATTTGATACATGATTCAAATCCCAAGATGCCATGCGGCCAAATTCAGCCTTACGTGCGGGACGTGCTCGGCCAGAAGGGATTGCATCTGCCACAGATTCATTCAATCAGCACAGGTGGAGGCCATACAGGCCGACAGCACATATATTGCAGACCCAAACCCCTCCCACAACCACTCCCACTCCAAAATGCTACCGGCAGGACTAGCGATGTTGGGCCTGGGGTACCAGATAGCACTGCAAGTGCTACAACTACAAGAAGACGACGAACAACAACAGGTACAACAACCGGGCGCACAGGGGAGACGGAGGAGAAGGAGGAGGAGGAGGGCAAGGCAGGGTCAGCAAGGCCCACAAGCACTGCCACTACCACCACGCAGGCGGCCCGCAATCCCACGCCTCCGAGCCGATCCGTTCAACCTCACTGCTGAGCAGATCCACACCCTCTACCGTTTGGACCGGGACACCATAATCGCCATTGTGGACATGACACATGCTGACCTCGTGAGCATGATAGATAGCCCAACCGCCATCCCACCCCTACTGAAGGTGGTGTCTGCACTCCACTTCCTGGCCACAGGCACCTACCAGCACACAGTGGGACAGTTGCATGGCATTTCACAGCCACTGTTCTCACGGACACTCTTCCAAGTGCACGATGCCCTCCTGAAGCACGCCGACGACCACATCACACTACCACGCACGTACCAGGAGATTACCAACGCTAAAGTGGGATTCCATGCACTTGGCGGCATCCCGGGTTGCATTGGTGCCATCGACTGCACCCATGTAGAATTGGTTGTCCCACATGCCATGGAGGTCCAGTACCGCAACCGGAAACAATTTCATTCAATCAATGTGCAAATGGTGTGTGACTCCAACAAGATCTTTACGCATTGTTGTGCCAGATTTCCAGGATCTACCCATGATTCTATGGTCCTGAGGAACACAAGAATACCACGCTACATGGAGCGACACGCAGGGCACAGATCCTGGCTACTCGGTGAGTCTCATTCCATGCATGACATCGTGGCCCATTTGATGCGTCAATGACCTTGCAGGGGGGGGGGGGGCTACTTAGCACTATCATTCCACTGACACCCTTAATTCGTCTCATACAGGTGATGCCGGGTATCCACTGAAGAGATGGCTCCTTACACCAATCCGGAACCCACAGAACGAGCATGAGGAGGACTACAACCATGCCCACTCACGTACCCGTGTGGTCATTGAACAGGCATTCGGCCTACTGAAGGCTCGTTTCCGCAGCCTCAGCAGGTCTGGCGGGGCACTCATGTACAGCCATGAGAAGGTTTCTAAGATGGTCATGGCATGTGTCATGCTGCACAACATGTGCATACGTAGGAATGTGCCCATGCCCCCTGACGCTGTACTGCATGCACCTGAAGATGATGATGGTGATGAGGGTGGGGATGTGGAGGCACCTCAAGGAGTCCATGAGGCACAGGATGTACGTGCAATCCGACAGAGCATCATAGATGCATGCTTCTAGCAACCACGCATGGTGCCTATTACACGGAAAGGGGACCTGTGGCACTGTGTGTGTGTAGTACAGGCACATTGTGGACTGTACGCCTATGAAGGCCTCGTACGCAAATATCAATGTCCACACATGTCATTGGATGATAATGAGGTGCTGTATTGTTAATGTGATTTGATTTATACACCCTATGGACCCGCCACCCAGTGAAGCCCAACACACCCCCTCCACCCTACTACCTCCCCCCCCAACACCAGTGTCCAAATATGCATGCTGTCCGTGGGTAGACGCTATTGCAAGCCACCTCTACGGGTATCAGGGGCACCCCTGCCCGTGGAGCGCAGGTTCCTGCCAGATCTGCGTTGGGGGCTGCCCTGGACGGAACTTGCCACGGATGATGTCTCTGCCTGCTCGCGTCCATGCATGTCTCTGAGGGTTTGTGAGAGCTCCGACGTCGCATGCAGTTCCCCCCGCATTTGTTTCATTTATTGATAAAAATTGGGTAAAAACCTGGAAGGTAGCAGTTCTACTTCTTTTTGTTTTTGTCTCTTTGTATGTATGCGACAGATGTCAATGAAAAACACATGGATAGTGTTGAAAAGCGAACGTTTAGTTACCTGGTAATTTTGACGTCCAGTTGGTCTAGTGAGTAGTGTTTCTGCAACCGCAGGTCAGTATAGCGCGCGGTCAAAGCTACTTCCTAATATTGCATCCGTGTTAGAGTCACGTGATACAAGGCGGTCACATGACCATCCACCGTATGAAAATCCAATCCCTCATTCAGACACTGAAATACCCTTGAGTCATCTTGCAAAAGAGAGAAAGTTTAGTAGACAGGTTGCAAGGAGATACATAAGTGCCAAAAATGTTTTGCTGATGCCCGGTAAATGGACGCACATTGTAGCAAGAAAGCGCTCCCAAAAACATACAATAATGTAATTTCTGATAATCACATGACAATGTGCATATGCAGATGCTGCCAAAATTGGAAAAGAAATACGTTGAGAAAACCTAAATGCATGAAATCATTACATATACTGGAATAAAGGAACAAAAGAGTGATCACCTAAAAGAGGGAGAATATATAAAAATAGAAAAAAGAGAGAGAAAATCTATTGGGATGTGTATGTGTGAAGGCAACAAAATCAGAAGGTATTAAAGTAACAAAAGCCTAGCATTGGGACATGTTCCCATGAGAAAGTCAAAAATCCAATGTTCATATAGCATACTGTGAACGTTACGCATATATAATTACACTAACTTGGGTGAAAATGAATAGTGACCAATACATGATAGGTATTCACTGTCATAGGAGAGGAATAGAAAATATGCTATACAAGGTAAGTATTCAATGTCCTAAATAGGGATACATGAGCCCGAAAAAGAATACATCGGCGATTCCCGTAAAGTGAGAGTTGCAGGAACATAGGAAACACTATGGGTCTGGTGTAATGTCAAAGCGAACATATCAAGATTGGTTCTCCAAAAACTGACATACCAGACATACATGTCAGGCTGATTATGCTATATTGGAACCTGTGATTGGATCTGAACTCCGATGAGAGCTAAACCAACAGTAACAAGCCACCTAAGATGTTAATAACATCAAAGAAAAACATTCAGTTCATGCTTTTGTTTAGTCCAAGAGTGGTACACCTCAGTTTGCAGATAGTTCGTGCTTGAAGTTGACGAAGTAGAAGTTGTCGATCGCCTCCTCTTGGATGTGCATGTGCTTGAAGTAGTCCAATGAAACGTATATCTTTCACAAGAACCGATTGGTGATGTGTTTGCCAGTGGATCGCGAGAGGCAGCTTGGGGTCCTGGCTATTTAGATGAGAGACATGTTCCCGGATGCGAACTCGAAGTTCCCTTATTGTAGAATCAACATAAACCTTCTGGCAAACTCATAGAATAGCATATACTATATACTTGGATTTGCAATTGATAAAGTCGCGTATCTGGATATTTAAGCCATGGTGACATGTGAAATGATTTGTGGGTAAAGCAAATTGGCAGAAGTTACACATACCGCATTTGTGAAACCCTATAGGTTTGGGCTTAAGCCAAGTAATAGGTTTAGGCTGAACATTCTTTGGTTCGAGTAACGATGGGCAAAGTTGATGTTTGAGAGTCTTATTTTTAGTGAAGATCAATTTAGGACTTCTAGAGACATAGGTTTTTAAATCTGGATCCAAATGGAGCAGATGCCAATGTCTGTTCAAAAGTTTATATAGACAATCACTGTCCTGTACATATTTTGTGATAAACTGCACCTCTTCTGAGGGTGCTGTGGATTTAGCCTTGGTTGGGGTTAGGATAGAGTCCCTTGAGACCAAATTGGTTTTATGTAACCCTTTGTTGATGCAATGTGAGGTGTAACCTTGTTCCGAAAACCTCTGTTTGATAAAGGAGCATTCTTGCTTGTATGCTTCCTGTGAGCTACAATTTCTACGGGCACGATAGAATTCACCAAACGGGATATTGTGGCTAACACTGTGTCTGTGGCAGCTACTGGCATGCAATGTGGAATTCACAGCAGCGGTCTTCGTGAAAGTTTTCGTATGAATACCCTGATCAACTATATCAATCCTACGGTATAAGAATTCTAGCATTTTTGGGCTTGTGTATCCAGAAAATGCAAGACCAAAAGTATCATTATTCAAGTAATTTGTAAATGCTTGAAACCGTTCTGGAAGTACCACTTCAGATTATCAAGAAATTGTTCATATACCTCATCCAGATCACAATTTCTGAGTCAAATTCATGTTGCCCGAAGATATATTTGTGCTCAAAGAAACCCATTAACAGGTTAACCAGCGACGGAGCGTATTTCTCTCCCATGGCTACCCCTTTCGTCTGCATGTAATATTGTTGATTAAAGAGACATTGGTTGTGTTCCAGTGTGTTACTAGAAAAAGCATTGCCAAGACTTCCTTTAGATGAGAACAGAGCCACTCTATCCTGTCTTAGGTTAAGAAGGTAGTCAGCCATTTTCATGTGTTGAGTCAGACAGTATAAATACAACAATCAAACAAGCTCCACCTGGAATACTGAAGCACAAAACAGATTTGGGGAATGCCAGGCAAGAAGAGCGCTCGGGTAAAGGGAATCAACTGAAACAGCACCAAAGTCACCTGAGAATGCATTTATTCTCATGTGGGGCATATTTGTTTCTTTTAATCTTAGAATACTATCGGAGGTGCCAATGGGCAAGTAACACATTTGGACTACCGCTATCTAGCCAATAAATGCTCAATTTTTCGTTAGTCCTGCATATAGACACAGTATTTACTTTGGACGGTTTATTCCATTCACCTTTTCCTTTCTCTTTTCTTATTTCTGCTTGTATTGGAATCCATTTTTCATTTTATTTCTGCTGACAATAGGTGTCTCTTGTAAATTTCTATGCAGCATTATGTAGCTTTCTGTATAAATTTAGGTGGTGCTGTTCTTCACATATTTTCACCTTTATTTTATGGTTGAATTTTTCCTTTACTCATCCCTCCTGGCAGGAACTATGGTTACCTTTGGGTCTGGTCTCAGCTGATTTTTATCCCTAGGATAGATACCACATGGGTGTGAAAACTCTTTGTAGCTATTCACCAGTCTATCTGTATTATTATGCAACAAATATGAGCATCACCACTATTAGACCACACGTACTACATCACATTTGTGTTGAACGAGATGTTTCTTTTAAGGTTCTAATTTCAGACTCCTTGTGTTTTTTGTCCCTCATTGTAGGTCTCCCTGATTCACTTCATTGAATTACATCCACCCTATGCGGTAATACATTCCTAATGAATTTATCATTGTTTGTCATGGGGGTTTCTTGTTTTTGATATCTTGCCCTTGATCCTCTGTTGCCTTTTTTAAATGTGATTTGGTTTCTCATGAATTGGATTGCTTTTTTTTTCTGTTCAACTATATACACACATGTCTAAATCTGTTCCATTTATTTTCATACTTATCCCTCTTGTTGGTGCTATTTTGTTTTATGGAATTTTGTCATTTAGTTTTGCCTTGATAAAGACCCAGGAAGAGTCAAAACACATGTTAGCTGCCAATGGGCACGTAACACAGTTGGACTATTGCTATCTAGCCAATCAATGCTCCATCTTTCGTTAGTCCTGCATATAGACACGCTTTGCCTTGATAAAGACCCAGGAAGGGTCGAAACATGTGTTGGCAGATTTGACAAAACCTATAAAATCTTCCTTGCAAGTTTGACTCACTGAATTAATCACATTGATTTTGCATTATTATGGTGTATCCAAAAACTAGTTGAACTAATCAGGCTAACAGCACAAAACCATGGACATACTGTCCCTTTTCTGTCCTTCAAAAGGCATGTCCACCACTTTGTGATGCATTTCTGTCCTAATGTCTGTGCATCTGAGCCACCCCTGGCAACCTCAAGACCACGACATTGCTGATATGTTTAAAACATGTCTCTGCCTGGTCTACAGCGATGTTAATGCTGTGATTCAATGCCTCCTACCCTTCCTTGAGGATGGACTTTGCCTGTTTCCTTTTCTCTTCTGGCAGATATTTAAGTATAGGAAACAGTCAATGCCACATCTTTCGGTCATATCACGCGACAATGGCAAGGGTATTAGCCACCTTAACTATGGTAGCGCCTAACGCTAGCACCTTTTTTGCAAAGGCATCCTGCTTGCGATCCTCGTTCTCTGGGTGCAAGCATTGCATTAGCTACCTTGAATTACAAAGAGGCTATACTTCAGGCAAAAAAAATACATATTACAAACGCATCGAACTAGCTAAATCAAACACTAAGGAGCTATTTAGAATATTAAAGGAACTGGAATCCCCTGCTACTCCTCCAGACACCTGTACCAAAGACAGTGCATGGTGTGCCAATATTCAGAAGGCACTCTTTGGTAAAATTCCACACTCCAAACTGAAATCAATGCAAAAAAACGCACAAAACACTCTGTAGCTCGGCCAGCAACCCATAATCCCACAGGACAGCAATAACACCAACCTTGACCCCCCCCCAAACCTTTTAGCTTCTCACCCCTTTCCATCATTGAAGTTGAACATGAACATATCATCAACAACCTTAAGCCCACTAATTGCCAGGGTGATCCTTGTCCTGCTGCCATCATCAAAGATGCCTCACAGTATCTAGCGCCCTTCATTACCACGCTCATAAATTCCTCATTCAACTCTGGGATTGTCCCTGACAACCTGAAAAACCTACACTGGACGCTAATATACTTACTAACTACGGACCCATAACTACGGTCCCTTTCCTGTTAAAAATTCTTGATCGGGCTGCCTACCTACAGATTCAAGATTACTTGGAGACCAACAATCTCCTGGGATTGAGGCAATCTGGATTCCGTCCTCGGCATGGTACGGAAACCGCCCTTATAGATCTCAAAACACAGACTGAAGACCTAAAAGATAAGGGTAAACTGGCCCTTCTACTCCTTTTAGATCTATCTGCGGCTTTCGATCTAGTAAATTATCGAATCCTTTGCCGCCACCTTAAAACAGCCGCCCACCTCTCTGATAAAGCAGCAGCCTGGATCACCTCATTCCTGTAAAAAAGATCCATGAGGGTTTTTTCTCCTTCTGCCACCGCTGAACCCTCACCAGTCACCTGCGGGGTACCACAAGGTTTGTGTGTTTCTCCAACACTCTGCAATGTGTTTACAAAGCCACTTTTCGATATTTTGGATTATCTGGGTGTCACTTACACTAATTATGCAGATGACACCCAGATACTCATCCCTACTACAGGTGACAACCAAACTGATACTACAGCCGTTAACTCTATCTATCAAGTCATTCAGACCTGGATGGCGCAACATGAACTTTGCTTGAACGACGAAAAGACCAAGCTCCTCATTTTAGGCTCTCACTATAAACTTAGTAAACTAGACCCAGCGTTTAAAGCTTTCGTCATTGATGGCAATATTATCAAGGTCGCTAAGGACACTAAAACGCTTGGCATCTATATCGACTCCACCCTCTCTATGACCAGACAAACTAACGCAGTATCATCTGCTGCAGCATATACATGCAAGCATTACAGCATGTCGACCGTTCCTATCACCATCCAACTGCACCACCCTACCCAGGACATTGGTTATGTCCAAAATTGACTACTGTAACACCCTTTACCTTGGCACTAACCATTGCAATATCAATAAGTTACAAGTCACCCAAAATGATGCTATCAGAACGGCACTCAACATCCCCAGGACCCTTCACATCTCTGACACCAGACGGAGTATCCGTTGGATCACAGTATCTCAAAGAGTATCACTCAAAGCGCTGGCGCTAACTCATAAAAGCCTTGCCCACCAAGCACCAAGTTATCTGGCCAGCAGATTTACTATCCACACCACCATAAGACCACTCAGAAGTGCCCAAACCAATTGCATCTCCATACCGCTCTTTAATCTTCAAAGATCAGATGGGTGCAGATTCCCAGTCCTAGCAGCAAAACTGTGGAACTCTTTACTGAATCCTCTCAGAGCGGAATCCTCCTTCTTGTCCTTCAAGCGCAAAGCCAAAGCCTGGTTATCTGCCCAAGACCTGCCTTGACTCTGATTCCCCTCTCCTCGACTCTTCTTAACACTGGCTAACTTGTAAGTAATCATCGTCTGACTGTTAATATGCATATAACTTGTATATTATCCAAACTTGTCCTTGTTGATTGTACTATATTTTGCTTTGTATCATATACTATGTCTGTAACCTAAGTGATGCGCCAGGATGCCCTTGGGCCTGGTGCGCTATACAAATAAATAAAATACAAAATACAAATACCGCACACTTTTGCTTGTCAGATTGGGCCTTCCTACCTGCTGCCGCCGAAACTACAGATTCTGGAGATGCTTGTGATACAAAACACTTTGATGTTGAGTCTGGTGGATTGAACATTTTGTCTAACCTGACCTTAACAGCAGGCTCCGTAAATGGATGTCTCATTGTTTTTAGTCCTTCTTCCTATACTTGATCCAAAATTGGGTTGGAGCCAACTGCTTTCCTCCTCTTCCCTATATGGTTGAAATGGAAGGATTCCTTCTTGTCTTCAGATGCAACCAGGCCAAACTATTGGCAGACCTTTGTGATCATATTATGGAAATCCTACAGTTCGTCCGCCGGGGAGGTTTTGTACGCATCTTCTGGAGGTTTATCAACCGTTGTGTCTGTATCCAAGTCGTCATCTCTTTGTGGCAACAGTGTTGTGGTAGATGTTGCTGTGTCTTGGGGAGCATCCACGTCGGTGTCAGTTAGTTCTCCTTTCTCTGGTTCTTGCACTCTAGGTGGAGAGTGCCTTTGCAGGAGAGGGATCAGGGACTTGTGTGCAATGGGTGATCCACTTTGTCCCCATGATCCCAGCAGTAACCTAGGTCTTGATAGTGACCAGAACCTTGACGGTCTGGGGCAGACTGCAAACTACTTATAGATCTAGACCTTGTTCTAGACCTCAACCTTGCTTTGGTGGGATTGAGCAACGGACGTTGCTGTACGATGTTTAGGGATGCCTGTTTTGGTGGAACCTCTGGCTGCCTCTATTGTGGCTGAGGTAAAACGACATTCAGTTGTGCACTGAACCTCTGTAGCGATGACAGGACCTGCAGGGAGAACAGCGCTTTTGGGCCTGTTAGCATTGCTCGCATTTGCGTCTGAGGTTGTTGTGTACCCAGGCCTGGTTGAGGCATTCCGACAGGGAGATCTGTACCCAGGTGGCTTGATCCGAGCCTTGCCCTAGATGACCCCTGGAAAGGGTAAAGAGAGGGATGTTTCTCCCCGGGGTTGGAGGTGATCTAAGAGACATAGCCCTTCGCTGTGGCTCCTACATAATAACAGAGTCTTCAGAATCCGAAAACTGTGGCTGCTCCGCCTGTTGTCCCTCAAAATCAGTGACTAACTCATGTTGCAAGATATCCTGCGGGATAACCTCTGAGTATGGATGAGGCCGCTGAAGTAATCACCTGCAGGTGCCCTGCATCCTGTTGTTGATTGCCCTCTGACGGATGCTTCTCATGTCTTTGTATGCCCTCTGCGGGATGATTTCCCCTTTGTGGCATTATTTTCTGAGTTTATTCATCTGGGGTAATAGCCCCTACCTCGGGAGCACCTTTATTCATGGATGGGGCTTGTTTCTCCGTCAACAGGACCGATGACAACTTGTGCTTAGTTGGTGTCTTGAGTGCATCCGCTGCAGATGGAGGTCTGACAACTTCCGCTGTGGGCGTACTCACTGACATGCTTGTAATCTGCTGTTGTTTATCCATGGTGGACGTCGAGGGAACCGGAGTTGTCATCAACTGTTATTTACGTGACGAGTGTTTACTCGTCGATGAGGTTGTTGGCAGGTGCTGTGTACTCGATGATGGGACTGTTTTAGACTATGTCGTCGTAAGCGACCTTGAAGGATGTTTCGTCTTATGCTGTTTACCTGACAACGTGGTTGTCGTCGACGGGGGTCTTGCCTTGTGTTGATTACAGAGACGACGGGGTAGTCATTGCTTGGCTTGCCATCGGCGACTCTGTGAAGGGTTTTTTCATCTTAGGCTTATGTTTTCTCGTCGATGTTTTTGCTGACGATGGGCTTTTCGACGACTCTGTCAACTGCTTGCCCGGAAACAAAGGGGGCCGTTGAGGCATCAAGTGTCCCATTTCCCTCAAAGACGAGGCTTCCCCAACCGACAACAGCGCACACCCGTGTTTATCGTGAGGTCTATATATATTGTGTGGCCTATCTTCTGATCTCGCTCTTTGCTTAGACATCTCTTTTCACTGGGAATGGCCATACTCCTGGTGTACTCTAACTCAGAGGGATAATTTCTCTCATTGAGCAAACAGACAAGGCGCCTGTGTCTGTCTTTAAGGGTCTTCAAGTTAAATACCATGCAAATGTAGCAGTATTCTACTGTGTAGTTAGGCATAACGACTGGATCTACTGCTTGTACCCCATCTCGCTCAAAGGTATTTTTAAAGACAGAGGTGGCACATGCCTTAAATAACAATTTCTTTTTACTCTCCATTCCCACTTAACTGTTGTCCTCAGGAATAAGCTCCGTAGATGTTGAAAACGAAGAAACTGTCTTTTTTATAAAACTCAACCTTTTTCCACTGTAGTAATTATTTTCTCTGAGGCGAAAACTCAAGGACTCCCATCAGCATGAGACATGGTTAGTATCTGAGGAGAGGATGAGGCGGAGGGTCTAACTGCTCGATGTCCCATTGGTTGGGACCAAAAGCACCCATAAAGAGGGTGACAGCGTACACAATATAAACTTTCTTTGGTAACTGAGGATTCCTAGCCTGACACCATTTAATATTGCCCGCAAGTGAATCTATAAAAGATCCAATGCTGGAGAAGGAGTAGTAGTGTGGAGGGGAGAGTAGTGTAACGGAGGGGGTAGTAGTGAGCAAGGGGAGTAGTAACATTGATCGGTGGAGGCAAGGCATAGAAGGAGTGAGACATTGGAAGGTTAGAGGAGGAAGATGGAGGTGGTGGGGGATTGGAAGAAGGAGAGAAACTGCGAGGAGGACAAGGGCATGAGCAGGAAGACCAAATCAGGTAGCGTGGCTGGAAGGCCCATCCCATCATCCCTTTTAGTTAACTACCCGTTGTGATAGTGTAGGGTCAGTGTAGGAAGTGCCTGAGAGAAGGCCATTTCCTTTACGCAAGCCCAACTAGCTTGACTAAACCTTAGATGGTAGGGGTTAATCTTCTGTACATAATAACCTGGGGAATAGGGATCCCTGAGCTAAGGGGGATTGGTGCTTTCTAGACCAGAGTGAGGGACTGCCCTAGCACCCTGCCATACCTATCAATAAAAACCCATAAAAGGAAGACCAAATCAGGTAGCGTGGCTGGAAGGCCCATCCCATCATCCCTTTTAGTCAACTAACCGCTGTGATAGTGTAGGGCCAGTCTAGGAAGTCCCTGAGAAAAGGCCATTTCCTTTAGGCGAGCCAAACTAGCTTGGCTAAACCTGAGGCGGTAGGAGTTAATCTTCTGTACATAATAAACGGGGAATAGGGATGCCTGAGCTAAGGAGGATTGGTGCTTTTTAGACCAGAGTGAGGGACTGCCCTAGCGCCCTGAGATATCCATCAATAACAACCCATAAAACTTCTCTTATACTCATAGTATTCCTTGAGAAAACTGTGAAAATATGCCTGGTCCTCTTTTGAATGGCATTGATGGGATGAAAAAACCATAGCGGGGAAGGTTGGCCAAGCAATGCCAGTGGTTACAATGAATTCATAATCTTCTACCCGTTCCAATTTTTAGTTATAGACTGCCCTTGCTCTTAGATCAAGCAAATTTAAGAGAAAAGGTAACATTTAGCATATATCTTTCATAGGCCTTCATTGGCCTGGAAGGAAGTTCCATCTTGGATTGCTTGGCATTTTTGCTGACATTCTTCTGAATGTGACCTTTTTCGTTAGGGATCTTGATATTTCCAAGTGGAAATGCCCAACATGAACATTACAGTCTTCCCCATGTTGTCACAGGAGGAAACCATTACACTGTCACTAAAGTATAGAACTAATTCTTCTTCAGCGATCCTTGAATGTCTTTTGGGGAAAAATCCAGCAAATATAACAGTCATCAGTGGAGTGATCGAGATGAAGGAAATAGATGCACTCTTCCTGTGGAGCTTTGAGAAATCGATTTCTTCCTTCTACATGTGATGCAATACATATAGATGTGTTTTTACTTTATATGGTGTTATGGCCACCCTTGATCCTAACCTACTCAATGTATTTAGTGCTTGGAAGCTGAGAAAACCAGAGAATAAGTAAGTGATCTGAAGGGAAAACATTGTCAAAATCAGACTTATCAACAACAAGAAATACACAACTACGGGAGACTTTCTGGCAAATTCTCCAATCTAAAGTTCGTTAAAAAAATCTTTAAAAAGGATCAAAGGGGAAGAGCCAAGACTACCCACCTGATTGGTAGGAGTCAATAGAGACTTAATGAGGTGGATAGCCAACAGAAACATATTTTCTGGTTATCACCATTATATTAGCTACCAGGGATTTCCAGGTCCGACAACAAGGAATTACCCTCAGCATCTGAATCTATGAAAGATCCAATGCAGGAGAAATTAAAATAAGTCTTTGGCGCCATTATTTTTTAGCTTCTGCATATGTTTCTATGCACTCAAATAAGGGATGGTCTTCCCACACATTAAAATCAAGTGGAGGACGACGTAAAGGCACAGAAAGAAACAAAAAGTTAATTTTTAATAAAGACAATACCTCAACAAGGAGTTGCACTGTTCCATCTCAAAAACGAAATGTATTATAATGCTTATCCTTTAGGCTTTCAATATTACAGTTAAAAGTAGACTGTAGTTAACACTTGATTTTTGGAACACGGTTATACCAGTGTACATATTAAACGGTCTGAAGGATATCAGAAAATACTTAGCAATTGTGTTGTAGTAATAGACTTAAAACAGTTGCAGGTCATGTGAAACCAGTTTAAATACCGTAACATTGTTTTAAGACTAATTTGAGGCTTAGAAAGACACTTGAGAGACAAGGTACATATACGCAAGGAGCCATTTTGAGCATGCTAAAGTTTAAAGCATTAACTTAACTAATAATTAATTAATATCACGTGAAGATGTTTCACATTGTTTATGCCTCTCCCTCAATTGCCTGGCACACATTTGACTACCTAATTTCACTACAATCTCTTCAGATAAAACAAGATGACAGTCCAAATCAGACCCAGACAGACTGACCACTTCAAAGCCGTATTTGCACCTTTCATGACCACACAATCACTATTCAATGTATGGAGAGATGTCCATGAAACTTACCAAAGCTTGCATTTCACGAACCCAGCTTTCTTCCTTAAAACCTGTGATTTTTTGAATGAGAAACTGAAAGCATGAGGACCAGTGCCAGAATGCGATCATAATCAAAAAGGAGTAAATCAGTGTCATAAATCCAGTTAAGCCCCATTTATTCCAATCCTCAACCTGTACAAAAAAAGAGAATTGTTACTTTAAAGATGTAAAAAGAATACAGTATCAGCACAAATAATTCAATTTGAAATGAATAGCATAGAAAGTGTGGTACAAATTTTACCTGTCACAAATAGGAAATGTGAGCTACTATTTTACCAGCTTGACAACAGCTTTACCAATAACTGTAGCGTAATTTTGAGGAAAAGAAAAATAATAGCTCACCAGAAGCAAAGGTTTTCCAACATGGGTAATCTCCTTTGTGTCACATGCTTTCAGTATTATACTACAGTCAGTCTGCACCTTGAGGTTGCAATGTTTGGAAGTTCTCCAAAGAGCCATCATAGAGAAGACAACACACTGCGCATACTTGTGTATGGTCGGCCCACATAAAGTATTAGCAGGAACACAGGAAACATGGTATGAAGAGATGCGAGAAAAGACGGGGAAAAGGACACAGCTGAAGACAGGTGACAATAATGCTCAATTACTTTGTAGTACTCCTCATTACATTAATGATCTATTCTTCCAGATCACAGCCTTTTTGCTACAAAGGTGAGACATGTCCATTTCCCTTTGAAAATATAAACCTGTGCAATGTCCTAGGTAAGAATCATGTGACCAATTACCCGTAATAATGTTAGTAATACCAAATGGTAACCTTACTGCTGACGAAAAACAAAATGTGGCTGGGTGTAAGGGGGTCAATCAGGGTTCAGTATAATAAGGTCTGGCGATAAGTAATCAGAAATTATAAGTTAGTCACTGTAGTGGCTAACATACTCTTAGTCCATAGTCCCCTTTCCACCATACTGCATAGGCAACTCTTCCAAGGGACGGGAGCCCTTCATTACCAGAAAAAAACCTTCTGCCTCTTTAAATTTAGAGGTGCACGGGGGAGCGGCCTGGGAGCATGTGCTGCCCTGAATCCGACCTCCAGCGCCACACCTCAGTCCCCATTGACGCATCGACAATAGATTTAACATTGCCTAATGACATCAGTATTATTAGGGGGGAGGATGGTGGGACGTATGGAGGAAAGGGGACTATGGACTAAGAGTATGTTAGTCACTACGGTGAGTAACTTATAATTACTCTTACGTCCCTTCCCCTTTCCTCCATACTGCATGGGGATTACAACTGAATGTAGCCCCAGGGTGAAGCGGAGACCCTCCTTAAGCAAATAGGTTCCTGAGAACCGCCTGTCCGAAAGCCGCATCAGATTTAGAGCCGGCATCCAAACTAATGCTTGCAGAAAGCCGAGGGAGTGGGCCAAGTGGCCGCCCTGCTTATGACTTACCAAGGGACATGGCACTGGAATGCAAGGGGTGTTGCCTTGCCCTGATTGCGTGGGCATGCATGTTCGCCGGAAGCGGCTTGTGCTGGCCCTCGTATGCTTCTTTGATGGCAGAGACCATCCAGCGCGATATGGGGGCCTTGGAGCCTTAGACCTCCAAAAGTGCCAAACAGGACGCCTGACTTGCGGAAGCCCTTGGACCTGTCAAGGTAGAATTTCAGGGCACGTCTGACATCGAGGCAGTGCAGAACTCTCTGTGCTTCGTCCTTAGGATCGGAAAAAACGTAGGAAGAAATATTTCCTCGTTCAAATGGAAAGCAGACGGCACCTTAGGCAGAAATACTGGGTGTGTCCGCAGGACTACTTTGTCCCTGTGAAAGGTAGTGTATGGTTCTGATGGAAGGTGAATGGGTGTCATCTGTGAGAGGCTGAGCAGCTCCGAGAACCATGGCCTGGCCGGCCACCATGGAGGTATCAGAATGATGTTCTGCTAGCGAGACATCTTGATCTTGCAAATCACTCTGTGAATCAGCAGAGTGGGCGGGAAGGCGTACGCTGTCATGCCATTCGACTGAATCTGAAATGCGTCGCCCAGGGAGCCGGGGCCCTGTCCCAGCCAGGAGGCGAACTGAGGGCACTTCCTGTTGTGCCAGGTGGCAAAGAGATCCACCTGGGGGAGACCCCATCTGCTGAAGATCTCCTGAATACCGAGGTCGTTTAGCTGCCACTTGTAAATGTCCGCTCCCAACCTGCTGAGCCTGTCCGCCTCCAGATTGGATTCCCCCGGAAGGTGGATTGCTGTGAGGTAGATGTCGTTTTCCAAGGCGCACTCTCACATGCTGGCTGCCAGTCTGCACAGTGGAGGGGATCTGCTCCCTACTTGTTGACATAGTACATGCTGGGCAAGTTGTCTGTCTGGATGAGGACAACCTTGCCCCTGAGAAGTGGAAGGAATGTTCTGAGCGCTAACCAGATAGCGTTCAGCTCCAACCAATTGATGTTGTACTCCTGCTCCTATCGAGTCCAGGTGCTGTGAACCGAGAGATCATCCAGGGTGGCTCCCCAGCCCTCGAGCGAGCAGTCCGTGGTGATGGTGATCTGCGGGGTGGGAGGCCGAAAAGGGCTTGCCTGTCCATAGGTTGCAGTCCCTTGACCACCCTGTGAGGTTCAGGTGGAGAGATGGAGGAACGTTAATCATCTCGGATTGAGAGCCCCGTTCCTGGTTCCATGATGCTGCGAAGTGCAGCTGAATCCTCCTCATCCTTAGTCTCGTGTGTGGGACGGCTTATAGGACCGCTGCCAAGAGACCCAGGCGATGTTGTTACCATCAGGCCGAGGTCACTTCTCTGCTGAGGAAGTGAGTGGTGGCCTTCTTGATCGCCGTGATATTGTCCTCCGACGGAAACACCTTCTCAAAGCATGCGTCCCAGATGTGGTCCAAAAATGTATTATTCTGGGTGGGCTGCAGCTGCGACTTCTTGAGATTGATCGAAAAGCCCAGATCGTGCAGTGTGTTCATAAGAGCATGGGTAAGAGTGATGAACCGCTTCCAGAGATGTAGCCCTGACGAGTCAGTCGTCGAGTTATGGGTAGATGTGGAGGCCCTGAGCTCTGAGGAGGGCAGCCACAGTATTCATTAGTCTGGTAAAGACGCAGGGAGCCGAGTTGAGGCCAAAAGGAAGGACCTTGTATTGGAAATGTTACTTACCAACTGGTAACGCTCTTTCGATTGGATGTTCCTCCAACGTATTCCTCGTTTTCAGATGTATTCACATATTTTATTTTATTTTTTTCAGCAGAGGGCGCCGTGCGTCGATGTCATCGAGTCGATGGTCCCTCGAAGGCCTCCGTCGAGGGTGACTTCATCGGGTATATAAGTAGCATGCGCGGCGCCCACTGGCCTCAGTTCTGTTTTCCCCCTCACTTTTGTTGTACTGTGTAGATTGTGCCGGTAGTCAGGTATCAGCCTTGCGAGAGTTGAAGTGGCAATAACCCAGAAAAATCTACAGAGGGGTAGGCTGGGAGGGCAATGAGCAATACCTTGGAGGAACATCCAATAGGAACGTTATTAGTTGGTAAGTAACTTGTTCTTCGAGTGGATTGTGTCCTCCAACATAGTCCTCATCTTAGATAAACTCCCAAAGCAGTATGGACAATTTCTTTGGGGAGGGGTAGATTTTTTGATACTCTTAAATGGCTGAATATAGTACTGCTTTACCAAAATTCAGCTCCTTGGACTGTGAAGCATCCAGACTATAGAATTTTGAAAAAGTATGCAGCGAAGACCAAGTTGCTGCTTCACAAATGGATCTTATGGGAATACCTCTTTGAAGGCCTGTCGAAGAGGGGATGCCTCTGGTGGAATGAGCCCTTAAGCCTTCTGGTGGGTCTTTCTCTGCTAATCTGTAGCAATCTGAAATGCAAAGCACAATCCAACGTGATATGGTTTGTTTTGACACCGATTGACCCAATTTCCTTCCGGTGTAGCCAATGAACAGTTGATTATCCACTCTAAGCTTGGAAAGCCTAGAGATTTAAAAGCTTAGATCTCTTCTCGGGTCCAACCTGTGCAATCTTTCCTCCTCCGTACTAGGATGAGGTGGAAGGTAGAATGCGGGTAGAACAATTTTCTGATTTAAATGAAAATCAGACACAACTTCAGGTAAAAATGAGGGTTTAACCCTTAATACAACTCTGTCCCTATGAAACACAGTATAGGGTGGCCCCGAAGACAGTCCCTGCAATTCGCTAACTCTTCTTGCAGATGTTAAAGCAACTAGGAAAGCAGTTTTCCATGTCAATAATCTTAACGGACAAGTGTGCAAAGGGCTCAAAAGGGGCACACATTAAGAATTTTAGAACCAGATTAAGATCCCAAATTGGTACTTGGAAAGGATAAGGAGGAAACACATTAGTGAATCCTTTTAAGAATTGTACTACTAAAGGAATTTTGAAATAGGAGCATTCTTCCGACGAGCCCTTGAAGATGGAAAGCGCTGCAAGATAACCTTTAACCATCCCAACATTTAGACCTCTATGTGCTAGGGACAAGAGGAAGGACAGTACTTCCGGAATAGAACATAGAAAAGGATCAACATTCTTTTCTCTGCACCAGTTGCAAAATGTTATCCAATGGCAACGGTATAGAGATTTTGTTGCTGGCCTTCTTGCCGAAAGCAACACCTCCATGACGTCACATGGAAGGTCCCAATCATTGTATCTCAGCCTTTCAGATACCAAGCGTGAAGATTGAGAGTTTTGACCTGTGGATGGAGAACCTGACCCTTCATTTGTGAGAGAAGGTCCTCTCTCTAAGGAAAACGTACCGGGGGACAGATGGACATGTCTAGAAGGTCCGGGTACCATGTTATCCTGGCCCAATCTGGGGTAATTAGGATCATGCCGTTTCCGAACGGTCTCAGTCTCCTGATGACCTGAGGAATGATGGGAATCTGAGGGAATGCGTATAATAGTGGGAAATTCCACTCCACCACGAACTTGTCCCCTGGGGCTCCTCTCGGGGGGAATTCCCTTGAGCAATACCTTCTGCACTTCCGGTTGAATCCGGTCGCAAATAGGTCTACTTGAGGGGTTCCCCAAAGGGTGAAGATCTCTTGAATGACTTCCTGAGCCAGTTCCCATTCGTGGGTCACCGTGCTCTGCCTGCTCAGAGCATCTGCCGTCATATTCTCCTCCCCGGCTCGATGGACTGCCGTTAAGGAGATTCCTTCTTGAATCGCCCAATACCAGAGCTACATTGCTTCCCTGCACAGAGGTAGTGACCCTGCACCGCCTCTTTTGTTTAGATAATGCATGGCCACTGTGTTATCCGTCATTATCAAGAAATGTTTTCCTCTGACAGATGGTAGGAAAGCCTTCAGCACTAGTCTGATTGCTCTCAGCTATAAAAGGTTGATATGTAGTTTGGACTCCGATGGAGACCAGCGACCGCTTATTGTCAGATCGTTGGCGTGAGCTCCCCACCCCATGAGTGAGGTGTCCGTCACCACTGTGATCTCCGGCCATGGTTGCCAAAAATGTTCTCCTTTTAGGATATTCTCTGTACAAGTCCACCACAGAAGATCCTGCCGAATCTGGGGGGCCGTGGCTAACTAGCCATGGAATAGGACGTGCCTTCATGTGCAGCTCCTGTTGATCCGACACTGATCCTGGAAATTATGCTGGAAAAATGACACACGCGCTCTATAACTGAAGATACAGACATCTGAATACATGCCCTGCAGCTATCTTGGAAAGCAAGCGCATCGTGCCTGGGATTCGAAAAAAAAAAGAACTTTGAAGATGCAGCCGCGCGGATACATTGTCGCCAAGATGGTGGACAACAAAGGAAGCGTACTTGCATCCTCGAGAAAGATCAAATGCAGCTGAACGGCATGGACCGCAAAGCTGCCGAAAGACACACGACGCTCTGCTTTCAGGCCTTGCTTTTATACAAAGCAACATCGTGGTAGCGCTTCGGGGCTTGAATGAGCGGAACGATCGACAATTGTAACAGTTGCTGTGTCACGGAGGAAAGGCGCCTGATGTTCGCGCGGCTCCCAGCCGCTCATAAACGTGACTGTGAACCATAAACATTACAACAGTGGACATGGATAGCGGGCAGCGGTGAGATCTGCGGGGAGGACACCGACCGCAAGCGGTCTATAAATTATGGCAGCGGGGCCCCAGACGCCGGTGACAGAGGACAATATCATAAACACAGAGCGCACAGAAACAGAGTGCTGGTGGTGAGTTGCACAGGGCGAGAATGACGCTCGAACCGACCATTCATTTTCTCTCATTACCGTAATGCACAGCAAACAGGGATTGGCATGCTGTCCAGTTGGGGTGCTAATGGGAAGAAGTGCCACATGAAACGTAGTGATAAATAATCGCATGAGACACACCGAAAAGCTTACCCTTTCATAATAAGTGCCCAGGAACTGATACAACGTTGTGGGCCTTAAAAGTGGCTAGGACCTGCAAAGAGGATACAGAACCCATGCTGAAGCGCTGTTAGGAGACACAGACACCTGAGCAAACTGGCATTTTAGCATCGGGAACGAAGGCACTGTGGTAGGAGTGAGTAGGGTGTATTCACTGGCCTTTAAAAGCATGCTATTGGGACACTGACTGCAGTAGCCAGAGGAGAGACGTGGGAGGACACAGTCCACTCTAAATGCAACTTTATGTGCCACCACGCAGTGCAGTCAACTGAGGAGGACGCCCCAGCACTAGACTGAACTGGTGAAGACACAATAACATCGAAGAGCTAGTACCAGATGCGAAGTAAGGATTGCATGATGTCGGTGAAAGGGGCGAAGGCCAAGAGGAAACAACCTACAATGGAAACCTTTGCAAAGACACAGCAGACCCCCTCGACCCCGGCACAAAGTGCAGTGGCGGCCTCCGGAGATGGCGCCCCAGAAGGAGAAAACCAACAGGTCCTAGTGGCCATAACGGATCTGAGCGCTAAGTGGGGTACAGCAATGGCGGAACTACGGACGGCCCTGGAGAACAAAATAGATGCTGTAGGAATCAAAGTCACCCTGCTGCGACAAGACGTCAGAGCACTGGCAGAAAGGACTAGTGGCCTGGAGAGCGCTGTGAAGACCAACACAGATGTAAGCACGAAAAATGCAAAAGAGGTCCACGTACTAAAACAATAGGTTGCTAATCTTGAAAATTGAGAGGAGGAAGCAGAAGGAAGGGCGAGACGGAACAACATCCGTGTGGTCGGCCTGCCGGAGGGAGAAGAGGGACAAGACCCTACGGACTATGTGGAGAAAATAGGAGCAGACAAGCTCTCACAAGGGCTCACGGTTGAGCGGGCACATTGGGCATGTTGTGTATATAGTTAGAGGTTGTTTGAATTGGGGTACGAGACTACATAGAAGAGTTAAGCAACTGGAGTTGGACTGCATGGGTGGGGGGGGAGAGGGACACAGATGTATCATGGGGGACCTTAAAATATTCACCTGGAATGTCAGGGGGCTCAATAGTTACCTGAAGAAAAATAAGGTTATGCTATACCTATGGAGACAAAAGATAGATATTCCCCTGCTGCAAGAAACGCACCTGACGCGAGACAAGATGGAGATGGTCAGAAGGAAATGGAAGGGAACGGTGGTGGGTTCGCCATATTCGGCCCATGCCAGGGGAGTGATCATTTGGGTGGCGCCACACGTCCCGTTTCAGCTGTTACAGACGCTGGTAGAGACGGACGGGAGGATGGCCATGTGAGGGGATTGGTGGAAAATAGGGAAATAAGAATTATAAACACGTATGCCCCGAACCATAATACTGCAACATATTTTAAAACACTGTGTAACAATCTTAGCATGTGTGTGGGGAGTGCAGTGATTTGGAGGGGATTTTAATTGCGTTCTAAACCCTAGAGTGGACAGGTCAGATGGGAAATTGGAAAGGCCTGCCCCATCGGCCAAGGCATTACAGACGCTGCTGAATGATTTTGGGTTAGAAGATGCATGAAAGACGCGTCATCCTCACGAAAGGCAATACTCGCATTATTCTGCCCCGCAGCAACTACATACAAGGCTGGACTATGTTTTCGTCACTCCAGAGATATTGACAGAGATCACGCAAGTTGAATAGAAAGAGAGCGTCCTCTCGGACCACTCGCCTCTGATCCTTGGATGGCAATATTGTCCCCCGATAGCGAGGATCCCGCCGTGGCGCCTCAGGGCAGAGGCGCTCAGAGACCCCTTTTTTAGGGAAGACATGAGAGATGAGATAGTTAGCTACTTTGAGATGAACACAGGCAGTGTAGATTCAGCTGGTACATTGTGGGAGGCCTTTAAAGTTGTGATAAGGGGAGTGTCTATAGCAAAATCCAAAGGATTGCAGGGAGGGATATTGGCGGACTTACAGGAAGCCGAAGGAGAACTGGAAAGGGCACTTAAGAGGAGAAAATGGTACCAACTCAGACAGTGACCTGATACTAAGACTGCAGCAAAAGTGCGCAGGGCACTGGGAAAGATTGTGTAACCTCAACTATAAAAAGTATATAGAGAGGCAGCATGCTGGAGGAGATAAACCTGGAAGGCTTTTGGTATGGTTGTATAAAAGCGAGACCCCTAGACCCCCGATTAGATCGATAACGAGGCAAGACGGAAAGGTGGTGGATACCCAGGAGGGAATTAATCAGGAGTTTGCAAACTATTATGGGCTGCTATATGGGGAAGAGGGGGAGGATAATCGTGCGTTGATAGTGGAAACGCTGGAAGACATAGGATTGCCACAGATCAGCACAGAGGACAGAGAAGAGATGGACGCACCGATTACTTTGGAGGAGCTAGAGGAGGTGGTGAGACAGGTTGCCAGCTAGTAAGACCCCGGGGGCTGACGGACTCCCAAGTGAGTTTTATAAAATATTTAAAGATGAGGTGCTCCCCCCTTTGTTAGACATGTTGAATGAGGCGTATGAGCTAGGTAGACTGCCGGAGTCACTCAGAGAAGCGATTATAATACCACTTCCCAAACCAAATAAGCCAGGACATAGCTGCAGTTCTTATAGACCCCTGTCGATGTTGAATCAAGACAACAAAATTTTGACTGCAGTCTTGGCTATTAGATTGAGGAGAGTCATAAGCAAATTGATACACCCGGCCCAGACAGGCTATGCCCCTAATAGGAACATATCCAATAATCTTAGAAGGCTCCACAGAGTAAGCTGTGAAGCATTGAGTGGTTGGAAGCTGAGTGATTTATAGTGTTGCTATGGGAGCCACGCTACGTGAATGTGAGCTGCACGTCACGTGACAGGATGTGGTGCGTGGTAACCTAGCAACATGATGTTTCCCCCAGAACGGCGAGCAACGTCATGGTAATTGCCAATGTAAGAATGGTCGCAAGTAGGCAAGATGATGTTGTCTTGTCTGCGCCGTCCAAAGGTGCAATCCTGCTTTTTCACAGAACTGTGCAGACAACCTCCTGCTGCCGTCGGGAACAGGAGGTAAAGGCAGCTGTGTGTGGATGTGCTAAGGGGGCTGGCTGATGCATGGAGTGCGTGACAACCTGGCACCCACCTCCATGTTCCGCCGACTGTGTCCCTCTGCTCCGTGTAGCCCAGCCGGTCGGGCCATACCTGTTTGCCAGAGCACCCTCACTCAACGTCGGGAAGCTCGGGGAGGGGGTGTTGTAAATGCTATGTTGCTGACTCAATGTTAGTTAATTCATACTCAAAGTATTTATTCATATGAGAGTCCCCAGGTGGGTGCACCCTCTGATCATTACAACTCTCCACCAGTATAGTTCTGGAATTATGAGAGTTCCAGAACTGCACTTAACACCACTACATCACATTGCATCCCAATTGGTATACTATCAAACATAACATCTCCCCCGCTACATAACACCCCACAAAAAGAAAATTGTGATGTGAATCAAAAAGGAGGGGGTTAGAGAAAAAGGGAAAGAACAGGAACAAAAATAGAACATAAAAACTTGTATAAATGAGAACACAGGAGACATGCATCTCCATAATGGTTGAACATATACATTTCATAAAGGATATGAATCATGGAACCACAGTCCAAACCACAGGAATGACGGTTGTTGTGTTGGGACATCATCATGACTGGGAAACCAAAATTAATTCTAATAATAAATAAAGTCTTTCTTGAAGTTCTGTATGATTCTTCTGTATTTAGCTGACATGCCACCTCTCTCACAGGGCTCACTGACATTCCTAACAACCACCTGTGATTTCTCCACAATGTACTCCTCATCTGATGGCATGTTCTTCTCTGATGGTACCACGTCATCACAGAACTATCTCTTGCCATCTTCTAATATCACAGATTTCCTTGAAAACTTTACAACTCTTTGAGGAGCCCTAAATTTAGATTGACCCTTCAGTACTTCCTTGGGCTCTCTCACGCAGATCCAATCACCTTCTTTGATTTCACTCTCTGCTACACATTTATTGTTATCATAATACTCCTTATATTTAGCTTGCTTTTCTTTCACTCTTTTTACCACTTCCTCCATGTCAATGTGTTCATGACTTCTTGATACTAACCAAGCAGGTCTAAGTCTATTAAATGCTGTCCTCCTCCCTCTGATCATTGTAAAAGGTTCCTCCTCTGTGAATGAGTGTGAAGTCATCCTGTAAGTATTCAAAGCTTCTTTTAATGTGTCTTTCCACGGTAATACATTCACAATTGCCAACTGTACTATGCTCTTTATGAAGTCATTCACCCTCTCAACTAGGCCATTTGCCATTGGGAGATATAATGAAGTTGTTCTGTGCTCAATTGCTCTCTCTTTCATAAAAGTCTGTACCTCTGTTGACATAAACTGAACACCATTGTCTGACAGTATTTCTAGCGGGTCCCCTTCCCGATTGAACACATCTTTCACAAACCTCCCTATCTTTTTAGCAGTAACAGTTCCTTCCGCAATACCCCATTCCAGCCATTTGGATGTGTAATGTGCTTCCAGGGTTTCCAGGGTTTCATAAGGTACTGTGATGTCTATGGCAAATTTAGTCCATAATGCATTTGGAGCTTCAAATGGCTGCAAAGGCGTAAACTGCATCCTTTTGCCTTTATCACTGACAGCACATGCTTTGCACTCTTTAACCAACTCTTCCGTCTCACTCCACATACCTGGCCACCAGTAGTTTTCCTCACCCTTCTTTTGGTGAGACTCCTTCCCAAATAACCTTCATGCGCAAGATCTATTATCCCTCTCCTTAATGTCACTGGCGGAATGATACGATCCCCTCTTTGGCGCATATAGCATCACTTGAAATTTCGTTTTTTATCCAAATGTACATCTTGACATTTTGATCAACTTCCTTCCATTCACCTTGAATAGCTTGCCTCAAATAGTCTTGTTCACAATCTTCACCCACCGCTCTGGTCCATTCGTCTCTAGATATGCCTGGATTTATGTGTGCAATGATACACTCTGTACTATGTTCATCATAAAACACCTCAAACCCCTCATTGTATTCACCACAATCCCAACGTAATCTCGAAAATCAGTCTGCCACAACATTGGACCTGCCTGGAGTGTATTTCACACTTACATTATACTACATAATGTCTAAAATCCACCTCCTTATCCGGGGCGATACTAGATGCTGGCTCTTTGTGTTTAGTACATGGATTAATGGTTTATGATCTGTTCTTAACTCAATAGGCAAACCTCAAATGAGGCTCCTAAAATGTTCTAATATCCGCCTCACCCCCAATGCCTCTCTTTCAATAGTAGAATAGTTCCTATCTGCCCCTCTTAGTATTGTTGATGCAAATGCAATTGGCACCTTGCCCTCCTGCACATATTCTAAGACACCTCCCAATCCAATGTTACTGGCGTCCACAGAAATCATGTTTCGAGCATTGCAATCGAGCATCTTCAACGTCGGTGCTTTGTTTACACAAATCTTTATCCATTCAAACTCATTTCTGCAGTTGTCTGACCATGTACATCTCACAGATTTCCTCATCAGTTCTCTCATGTGTTTTGTTTTATCTCTGAAGTGAGATATACATTTCGAAGAAAATTCAGTTAACCCCGAAAAAGCTTCGTAACTGATCTTTACTTGTTGGTTCAGGAATGTTTAGAATTGTATCTATCTTTCTTTGATCTAAGTCCTTCAGAATTTATACAGTGCTTCAAATATGTCACTTCATCCATCTTAATTTTGCATTTTTCTATCTTCAGGGTGAGTCCTCTCTCTTGTATTACTTGCAACACTCCCAATAATTTTGCATTGTGCTCTTATTCTGTCAATGCTGAGACCAAAATGTCATCTTGGAAATAGTAGACACCTTTAAAACCACTAAACAGCTGATGCATTAACCTTTGAAACACAGCCGCTGCTGAAGCTAAACCAAAAGGCATCCTTTTGAACCTGAAAGCTCCCAGAAGTGTAATAAATGATGTGAGATGTCTCGATTCCTCATATAACATGACCTGATGGTATGCTGAAGAATTTTGCTGGTCTCATTGTTGTCAACATCTCTCAGATGTTGGGTAAGGGGTGTCTGTCCACCCAAATGTTTGCATTCAACGCTTTCAAATCCACACACATTCTGATGGAGTCATCAGGTTGCGCACTATGATAATCGGGGAAAGCCACTCTGAACTCTCAATTGGTTCGATGATATCTTGTTCACACAACCTTGCAAGCTCTTTCTGTAATGCTTCTCTCGTGCCAATGGGGATATTTTTTACTCTATGTGCAACTGGCTTTGCACACTTTTTCAATATGATCCTGTGTTTGAATCCCTTTAATACACCAGTGGTCTCATTAAACACTCTGGGAAAACTCTTTGCTAGATTCTCACCAGTATCACAACAGTCTTCAGATATGCTCAAAATGGGGATATTCTTTCCAAGATGTATTTGGATTTGTAATGATGCTTGTTCCCACCATCCTACGACAGATGAGCCATTTTCCGCAACATATAGCTTGCAGTATGTTTTCCTCTCTTTAATACATAGATGTACCCAAGTATATCCAACTATGTTAATGGGAGTCTTGCGTACCCTGTAGCCCTCACCCTTGTGATTTGCAAATCTTCTTGTTTCCCTTTCAATTCTCTAACATATGTCTATACATTTACCATGGTATATGGTGATCCTGTATCCACCATGACTTGTAATGGTACTCCATTTATTTGCATAGGTACCCAAGGTCCTACATTCTTTTCACCTGATGTGAGGGTTAAAATCTGTCCTTCCTCCTGTATCTCATCTGTGATCGATAGCAAACTACTTGGTCCTCCAGTCTCCTCCAACACTTTAATACCCACTTTATTCGCACTTGTGAAATGATGTCCATCATTCTGTATCCTGCCGGTGGGATATGACCCAAATCTTCCTCTCCCTCTGGTATTCCGACAAACCTTGCCAAAATGACCTGTATAACCACACTTGAAACATTCAGCAGAATATGCCGGACATTCTCTTTCTATATTTGTGTGTCTGCTTCTAACCCCATTTATAGCACCAACCTTTCATTTTTGTTGACTGGTTCCCTCGCTCTTTTGAGATTAGATTTGAAATTTTTCATAGTCATTTTCTTTACTAATGCTATTAATGCCTCCTCATCATTCTCATCCTTTTCATCTTGAATAGATTTCATCTATGTATTCTCTGTTTTACTCTTCGATCTCTCTCATACACTTTCACCCAGTTCCATCGTCCTAGCTATCTCAATTGCCTGTTCTAAAGTCGGGTCCTTTGCCTGCCATAACCTCTGTTGTATGCAGGGATCTGCAACATGTAATACTAATTGGTCCCTCAGGTACTCATCAGCCACTCCTGTCAATCTGCATGTTGAAATTATACCTTTCAATACAGCAATGTAGGCTTCCACAGATTCTCCTTTAGTCTGGCGCCTGGGGAAAAAATGATATCTTTCCAGGACAATGTTGGTCTTGTTTCCAAAATGTTTGGACAGTTTGGCTAAGGCACTTTTATATCTTCTATTGTTGCTCGAACTAGATGAATCTCCTGATCGACCATCTGTATCATACTGATCTGGCAGTGTGCAGAATATCCAAAGGGCCTCTGTACCTATGCAATTTAACAAGGTAACTTCTTTTAAATCATCATTAAATTTGGCACCACCTTTTTTCTCTTAGGTATACTTGGAATCCATCTATCCATTGCTCCCACATACTAGTAGGGTTTCCTGGGTTTGAGAGAAATTGAACTGGTGCCGGAGTATTTTGCATGACTAGTGATCACATAATAATGTCCTTTTTGCAATTACCTTGAAATTCTTATATTATTGTCCTTAGCAGAACGAGAACCCCTTATGTTATGCTCTTTGGCAGATTCAACATACAGTCTTCCCTTTATCTGCAATAGTTTTTATTCCTATTGGTCGCAAGAACTCTGAATATTTGTTTACACTTTTCTATGCAGATGGGTTATTGCAGATTGAAGTATAATTGTGATTTTATTTGCATTTGTACTTATTCTTATTTGATGCAAGAACCCTGGATAAATGGTTTTATTATATATATATATATATATATGATACATTACTCACCGTAATCGTATTTCTGATGCTTGTATCTGCTTAGATTCACATGCTGTGCATAGGCCGACATCTAGTGGAAGTTGCAGAGTATTACAGTTTGTTTTTCGAAACTCGAAAATGGGCGTCGACACAAGGCGTGCCAGTAATACTATCCCTAGTGTGACGTCCACTGTACCCATGATCCCTCACGCGTCTAGGACCCTCAGATTGTGTTTTTTTCTTTGTGACATGAGGTAGCATGAGGAGTAGCATGAGTACAGATAATCCAAGCAGATAGATAGAAGATAAGACTACAAGCATCCATGCGCCTTCTCTCAGAGGGGAGGAAGGGCGGGTCGCATGTGAATCTAAGCAGATACAAGCATCAGAAATACGATTACGGTGAGTAATGTATCTCTTCTGAGGCTTGTGGAATCTGCTTAGATCACATGCTGTGCATAGATTAGCGAGCAGTGTTAGAAGAAGGAGGTCGGATATGATGAGGCTCATGAGCGAATAAATGTCTTAGAACCGCTTGTCCCACTTGAGTATCTGTTTTGGAATGGGTGTCAATGCAGTAGTGCTGAGTAAAAGTGTGAATAGAGCTCCAAGTAGCTGCTTTGCAAATGGTGTCTAGGGTTACATTTGCAATGAAAGCCAGAGAGGCCCCGATGCCTCTTGTAGAGTGGCCTCTTGGCGTGAAAGGCAGAGTTTTCTCAGAAAGGGAGTAACACAGCTGGATACAGTTAACAATCCAGTTAGAGATGGCACCTTTAGAGACGCGATCCCCCTCTCTGCCTGTAGCTACGGAGACAAACAGCTGGTCTGTTTTCCTTAGCGGTCTGGTTTTGTTTACATAGTAGAGGACCGCCCTACGCACATCTAGGGTGTGTAGTTTCACCTCAGCCGAGCTTTGTGGGTTTTGGAAGAAAGCCGGAAGCTCGATGGACTGGTACACATGGAATTTGGAAATAAACTTAGGTGAGAACCTAGGGTGTGTACGCAAAACCAGTTTATCCTTGTGGACTGTAAAGAAAGGATCCTGCGCTGACAGAGCCTGAATTTCACTGACCCTTCTTATAGATGTAATAGCTACTAAGAAGGCTGTCTTATAAGTCAGGTGTTTGAGACTGCTTTTATGCATGGGTTCGAATGGGGGACCCATGAGTTTAGATAGCACCACATTAAGGTCGCACCCTGGTGGTGGGTTTGAAATAGGAGGGTGAAGTCTCTTTACTCCTTCCATGAAGGCTTTTACCACTGGAACTTTCCACCACAACACCTTGGTATGGGAGTTGGTGTATGCTGACAGAGCTGCCAGATGCACCTTCAGTGAGTTAAAAACCAGTCCTGCATCCAGCAGGTGGAGCATTTATGTAACAATAGTTGAAGGAGTGCAATCAACTGGGTTGATTTGTTTATTCTGGCACCAGATAACGAATCTCTTCCATTTGTCAAAGTAGCAGTGCCTCGTGTTAGGTTTCCTAGATTCTTTTAGGATGTCCATACATCTTTGAGGTAAATTGAGATGTCCAAACTCTATGACCTCAGGAGCCATGCTGCTAGGTTCATTGAGTTGGGTAGAGGATGTACTGTTTGACCTTGATGCTGGGACAGTAGGTTGTACCAGCCCGGCAGTTTGATGGGTTCGCACATCGCTAATCTGCGTAAGTGTGGGAACCATGGTTGTCTGGCCCACATGGGAGCAACTAGGACGAGCGTCATCGATTCCCTGTTCATCTTGTTCACCACCTTCCTGATGAGAGGAGTTGGTGGAAAAGCGTATGCAAACATCCCTGACCAGTTCATCCACAGGGCGTTCCCCTGGGAGTCTGGTTGTGGGAATCTAGACGTGAATCTTGGGCATTGTCTGTTTTCGCTTGTGGCGAATAGGTCTATGGTGGGGGAACCCCACTGAGAGAAGAGATCTTCTACGATTTCTCTTTGTAGACACCATTCGTGCTCCTTTGGGAGGGGACCTCTGCTTAGTGCATCTGCTAGAGAATTGAGATCCCCTGGAACATGTTGCGATGACAGGAAGATGTTCCGTTTGAGTGCCCATATCCAAATTCTCTGGGCAAGTTTGGACAGATTTGGTGAACGAGTCCCTCCTTGTTTGTTCAGGTAGAACATGGCTGTAGTGCTGTCTGTCCGGATTTGCACTGACAGATTCAGTAGGTAGGGCTCGAAGGCTTGAAGCGCTTTGAATACTGCCAGAAGCTCTAGCAGATTGATGTAATTCTTGGCTACTGATTAAGACCAGAGACCCTGAGTCGTGTGGTGGAGATGGTGAGCACCCCACCCTGTTAGGCATGCATCGGTTGTGACAACTGCCTGTATCTCGGGGTCGTAAAAGGGTTTCCCGTTGGACAGACTTTCTCTTGTCCACCAGTGAAGGCTTTGTACAAGTGTTGGCGAAATGACCACTAGATCGTCCCACTGACCACTTGCCTGAGACCACTGTTTCGCCAACCATTCTTGCATGGGACGCATGCGCAGGAGCGCGTGGGGGACCAGGTAAATACATGACGCCATCATGCCTAGCAAACGCATTGCTTTGCATACCGTTATCTGGCGACCGGCCTGATATTGAGGAATTTGCAGTAGTATATTCCAAATTCTTTCCTCTGATGGAAAGGTCAACCATTTTTGTGTGTCTAGGATAGCTCCTAGGAACTGTTTGGAGGTGCTTGGCACCAGACTTGACTTTTTCCCATTTATTGAGAAACCCAATTTGAAGAGGAGGTTGATTGTTCTTTGAATGTTTGTTCTGCAAATCGCTGGGGTTTCCCCCGTGATGAGCCAGTCGTCCAGGTAAGGGTACACCGGGATTGCCTCCCTGCGTAGGTGTGCTGCCGCCACCGCCAGTACCTTGGCGAATACCCTTGGAGCTGAAGCTATTCCGAAGGGCAGTACTTTGAACTGGTAGTGCCGACTGTCCACCTTGAACCGCAAGTACTTTCTGTGCGCTGGGAACATGGAAATATGAAAATAGGCATCTTTCATGTCCAATGTTGCCATGTAGTCCCCCTTTTTTAGGAGGGGGATTACCTCTTGGAGAGTTGTCATGTGAAACTTTTGGGGCTTGACATATTTGTTTGCAGGCTGTAAGTCTAATACTGGGCGCATTGTTAAATCTTTCTTTGGTACAAGGAAGTAAGTTGAATGAATACCCTTGTTTGCCTGGTGTCCCTGGACGAGTTTGATCGCGTCCTTTGCTAGCAGATTGAGGATCTCCTCGAGGAGGATTCTTTGGTTGTCCAAAGAATGTGTTCTTTGTCATGGAGGGTGGTTTTGGGGACGCTCTAACAGTTCTATGCAGTATCCTGCGGACACTGTGGACAGCACCCATCTGTCTGATGTGATCCCTTCCCAAGCTTGGGTGAAGTTGGAAATGCGTCCTCCTACTGGGGATGCGTGAGAAGGGACCCTGAGCGGAGCGTCACTGTTTTGGTGGAGGAGTGCCACCGCCTCTACTGGGGCTGCCTCTACCTTTACCCCGTCCTCTCTTATTCCCCCTGCTATAACCTTGGGTAGACTGTTGGTTATTGTTCCACTGCATACCCTGGCCCTGGGAATAGCTTGACCCTCTTTGGGAATTTTGTCCGCGTGTGCGGCGAAAATTGCCATTACCCCTTTGATTTGGGGGCTTAGTGGTTAGTTGACCTAGGGACTTGAGTGTTTCATACTCGTCCTTGGCATTTTTCAGCGCCTCCTCGACCGCCTTACCGAACAATAGATCTGGCTCCACCGGTTTGTCTAACAATGATGCTTGGGTTTCAGCCTTGAATCCAGACTGCCGTAACCAAGCATGTCTCTTGATAACAGTACCCTCTGCTATCAATCTACCGGCGTTATCAGCGGCATCAAAGGTTGCCTTTAAAATGCAACCGGATACGGCTCTTCCTTCCGCTGAGACCCATGCCAATTGGAGCAGGGTGGTGGAGTTGGCGATTCTTGCTTGGTAGGCGGAAGTGGGGGCAACCTTTCTGCCGAACCCATACATTTTCTTGCTCTCCTTGTCGGGAGGAGCTTCTGATGATGACAAGGGTGTTCCTGCCCTCTTGCGGGTGTTTGTAATGACTAGGGAGTCCGGTTTCAGATGCCCTCTTTTATACAGTGGGTCTGATTGGGCTGCCCTGAAAAGCTTCTCAATCCTGGGGTTGACTGCCCTGGTGAGGCTGGGGTTTACCAGTGAAGGGTCTATTCTTCTTTGGATCGACCTAAGAATAGGGATGGCCTGCGCAACAGGTCTCCTTTCTCCCACCAACTCTTCGGCAAAATCTCTTTCCTCTTGAGCACCCTGGGTGTCAATGTGGAAGTGGTTTGCTGCTCGAGATAAGACTTCATTTAGGAGGGGCTGGTTGTCGACACGGGAGTCGGTAACCGGTGGTTCTTTATCTACCAGGGAATCTACCCTGTATGTTTCTGGGTCGTCCTCTTCCTCCTCTTGTTCCTCATCGTCCCCATAGTAGCCTGTCCCAGTCTGTTCTTCCAACATGCCCAAATCTGTATCCTCACAAATGGAAGGCTCTTCTTGTTCTTGAGAATAAGGGTGAATGTAGAAGGGATCTGAAGACCGTGTTGTTTCGAACCAGGACTTTTTAGCTGGGGGGGATTGGATCTTAGGAGCCTGAGGGTGCTCACCCGTCGGTGGTTATAAGTGAGAAAATGTTCAGGATTTTTGGCATAGAAATCTGCCAATGATGGCATTCTTGACATGACTCTATCTATGACTCTATCTATGTCCTCACTAGACCACTCTCTTGAACTGGGAATGACTCTGCCTGGGGGGAGTTTCCCTGTCTCATCTATAACAGAGGTGTGAGACCTGTCTGTCTGTTTGAGTGGAGTGGAATGTTTCTGCGGTGTGGAAGTAGGCTGAGACTGCTTCCTCTGTTGTTTTACCCCCTCCCCGTGGCTGGAAGAGTGTTTACCCTGCTTCTTTGGGCCTTCGGAGCTTTTCGACGCCTGGCGTCGCGCTTCGGTAGTGGTGGTACTATCCTTCGACCGTGTAGGTTGGGATTCGGGAATAGGCGTTACTTGGGCTGCTGACGCCGACTCCTGGAGTGCGGTCTGGGGATAGAGGTCGGCTTCGTCTTCTGACGATCAAACCTCGGTTACCTTGGGGAGCGAGGCACTCTTGGCAATAATGGATGATTGCCTGGAGTCATGCGGCGATCTAGATCGAGAACGCCCAGAGGACGCCGATTCGGATTGTTCCCTATGTGCCTCTTTCCGAGAGCTCGACGTGCGCGTCGAGTCTCGATGGGACTTCGTGTGCTTGGAAGTGCTGTGGGTTGCGCTTTTGTCGCATGGGGTCTTCCCCATAGCCGCCCTGCCGGACGACCTTCCGAGGTCGGGGACCTGGGCCTGGCTGTCTTTCAACGCCGTGTTGCCCTCGCTGTCCGAAAGTACAGCGTTGCTGAAGGACCCTCTGCGGCCATGGCCTCTTGACGCCTGGCGTGGTGGGCCCAACGCTTGGTGGAACGGTCTTTTAGTGTTTTAGGTTTGAACCTACTACACGCTCTGCAATTTGCCTCGAGGTGATCCCTTGGCAAGCCGAGATTGCACGTGGCGTGTCTGTCAACCCAAGGATACTTGCGGTTGCACTTTGGGCGAATTGGAAGGGGTACCCTCCATACGCACCTTGAGGCAGCAGGCTGGTAAGTGTAGGAATATATAAGAATTTATATAAGAGAGTGTAGAGTATGTCCACCCCCCACTCTCCCTACTTGTAGGGCAGAGGCCAGAGGCCTTCCTAGGCCCACTCCGTTGTGAAGCTCTCGACGGTCGCTTTCTTCTCCGGTTCGGCGTCGAGTGTCGAATTTCGGTGACTCGACGTTGGGGTGGAGAAAAAGGGGAAATATAACAATATTTTTCAAAGTATGGCAAATGCCAGGGAACTCCGCTGAATGCTTCCAGCCAAAATGGTGGAAAAAAACAATCTGAGGGTCCTAGACGCGTGAGGGATCATGGGTACAGTGGACGTCACACTAGGGATAGTATTACTGGCACGCCCTGTGTCGACGCCCATTTTCGAGTTTTGAAAAACAAACTGTAATACTCCTCAACTTCCACTAGATGTCGGCCTATGCACAGCATGTGATCTAAGCAGATTCCACAAGCCTCAGAAATACACATATATATATATATATGATACATTACTCACCGTAATCGTATTTCTGATGCTTGTTTCTGCTTAGATTCACATGCTGTGCATAGGGCGACATCTAGTGGAAGCTGCGGAGTATTACAGTTTGTTTTTCGAAACTCGAAAATGGGCGTCAACACAGGGCGTGGCAGTAATACTATCCCTAGTGTGACGTCCACTGTACCCAAGATCCCTCACACGTCTAGGATCCTCAGATTGTATTTTTTCTGACATGAGGTAGCATGAGGAGTAGCGTGAGTACAGATAATCCAAGCAGATAGACAGAAAGGTAAGACTACAAGCAATCATGCGCCTTCTCTCAGAGGAGAGGAAGGGTGGGTCGCATGTGAATCTAAGCAGATACAAGCATCAGAAATACGATTACGGTGAGTAATGTATCCCTTCTGAGGCTTGTGGAATCTGCTTAGATCACATGCTGTGCATAGATTAGCGAGCAGTACCTGAAGATGGAGGTGGGATGTGAGAAGGGTCATGAGCAAATAAGTGTCTTAGAACCGCTTGTCCCACTTGTGTATCTGCCTTGGAATGGGTGTCAATGCAGTAATGCTGAGTAAAAGTGTGAATAGAGCTCCAAGTAGCTGCTTTGCAAATGGTGTCAAGGGGTACATTTGCAATGAAAGCCAGAGTGGCCCCAATGCCTCTAGTAGAGTGGGCTCTTGGCGTGAAAGGCAGAGTTCTTTCAGAGAGTGAGTAACACAGCTGGATACAGTTAATAATCCACTTCGAGATGGCACCTTTAGAGACGCGATCCCCCTCTCTGCCTGTAGCTACGGAGACAAACAGTTGATCTGTTTTTCTTAGCGGTCTGGTTTTATTTACATAGTAGAGGACAGCCCTACGCATATCTAGGGTGTGTAGTTTCACCTCAGCCGAGCTTTGCGGGTCCTGGAAGAAAGCCGGAAGCTCGATGGACTGGTTTACATGGAATTTTGATATAAATTTAGGTGAGAACCTCGGGTGTGTGCGTAAAACCAGTTTGTCTTTATGGACAGTAAAGAAGGGATCCTGCACTAACAGAGCCTGAATTTCACTGACCCTTCTTATAGAAGTAAAAGCTACTAAGAAGGCCGTTTTATAAGTCAGGTGTTTGAGACTGCTTTTATGCATGGGTTCGAAAGGGGGGCCCATGAGCTTGGCTAGCACCACATTAAGGTCCCACCCTGGTGGTGGGTTTGAAATAGGAGGGTGAAGTCTCTTTACTCCTTCCATGAAGGTTTTAACTACTGGTACTTTCCACCACGAAACCTTGCTATAGGTGTAAGCCGACAGGGCTGCCAGGTGTACTTTCAGTGAGTTAAAAACCAATCCTGCATCTAGCAGGTGGAGCATGTATGTAACAATAGTGGAAGGAGTGCAATCAACCGGGTTGATTTGTCTACTCTGGCACCAGATAACGAACCTCTTCCACTTGTCAAAGTAACAGTGCCTTGTGTTTGGTTTCCTAGATTCCTTTAGGATGTCCATACACCTCTGTGGCAATTTGAGATGTCCAAACTCTATGACCTCAGGAGCCATGCTGCCAGGTTCATTGAGTTGGGTTGCTGGTGCACTGTTTGACCTTGGTGCTGGGACAGAAGGTTGTACCAGGCTGGAAGTTTGATGGGCTTGCACGCCGCCCTCCTGCGTAGGTGTGGGAACCACGGTTGTCTTGCCCACATGGGAGCAACTAGGACGAGCGTCATCGATTCCCTGTTCATCTTGTTCACCACTTTCCTGATGAGAGGAGTTGGTGGAAAAGTGTACGCAAACATCCCTGACCAGTTCATCCACAGGGCGTTCCCCTGGGAGTCTGGTTCGGGGAACCTGGATGCAAATCCTGGCCATTTTCTGTTTTCGCTTGTGGCGAATACGTCTATAGTGGGGAAACCCCACTGAGAGTCTTCTACGACCTCTCTGTGTAGAACCCATTCGTGTTCCTCTGGGAGGGAGTCTCTGCTCAGAGCATCCGCTAGGGAATTGAGCTCCCCTGGAACATGTTATGATGACAGGAAGATGTTCCGTCTGAGTGCCCATATCCAGATTTTCTGGGCAAGCTTGGACAGATTTGGCGAGCGAGTCCCTCCTTGCTTGTTCAGGTAGAACATGGCTGTTGTGCTGTCCGTCCGGATTTGCACTTACAGGTTTAGTAGGTGGGGCTCGAACGCCTGAAGCGCTCTGAATACTGCCAGAACCTCTAGCAGGTTGATGTGGTTCTTGGCCACTGAGTGAGACCAGAGACCCTGAGCTGTGTGGTGGAGATGGTGAGCTCCCCACCCCGTCAGACATGCATCTGTAGTGACTACTGCATGTATCTCGGGATCGTAAAAGGGTTTCCCCTGTGCAAGATTCTCTCTTGTCCACCACTGAAGGCTTTGTAGTAGTGTTGGCGAAACGACCACTAGATCGTCCCACTTGCCTGAGACCACTGTTTCGCCAACCATTCCTGCATGGGAGGCATGCGCAGGCGCGCGTGGGGGACCAGGTAAATACATGACGCCATCATGCCCAGTAAACGCATTGCTTTGCGTACCGTTATTTGTTGACCTGACTGATAATGCGGAATTTGCAGTAGTATATTCCGAATTCTTTCTTCCGAAGGAAAGGTCAACCCCTCTTGGGTATCTAGGATTGCTCCTAGGAATTGTTTTGAGGTGCTTGGCACCAGGCTTGACTTTTTCTCGTTGATTGAGAAGCCTAACTCGTGGAGGAGGTCGATAGTCCTTTGAATGTTTGTCCTGCAAATTCCTGGGGTTTCCCCCGTTATGAGCCAGTCGTCCAGATAAGGGTACACTGGGATTGTTTCCCTGCGTAGGTGTGCAGCCGCCACCGCCAGTACCTTGGTGAATACCCTTGGTGCTGAAGCTATCCCGAAGGGCAGTACCTTGAATTGGTAGTGTCGACTGTCCACCTTAAAGCGCAAGTACTTTCTGTGCGCTGGGAACATGGAAATATGAAAATAAGCATCTTTCATATCCAAGGTTGCCATATAGTCCCCCTTTTTTAGGAGGGGGATTACCTCTTGTAGCGTGGTCATACGAAATTTTTGGGGCTTGACATACTTGTTGGCAGGCCGTAAGTCCAATACTGGGCGCATTGTCAAATCTTTCTTTGGCACAAGGAAGTAAGTTGAATAAATACCCTTGTTTACCTGGTGTCCCGGGACGAGTTCTATCGCGTCCTTTTCTAGCAGAATGGCGATCTCCTCACGGAGAATCTTCTGATGCTCTAAGGAGTGTACTCTTTGTCGTGGAGGATGGTTCCGGGGACGCTGCAGTAGCTCTATACAATATCCTGTGGATACTGTTGACAGCATCCATCTGTCTGATGTGATCCCTTCCCAAGCCTGGGTGAAGTTGGAAATGCGTCCCCCTACTGGGGTTGCGTGAGAAGGGACCCTGAACTGAGCGTCACTGCTTTGGTGGAGGCGTGCCGCCTCCTTTGCTGGGGCTGCCTCTGCCTTTACCACAACCTCTCCTATTACCCCTGCCGTAACCCTGGGTAGACTGTTGGTTGTTGTTCCACTGTGTACCCTGCCCCTGGGAATAGTTAGATCCTCTTAGGGAATTTTGGCCGCGTGGGCGACGAAAATTACTATTCCCTCTCTGGTTATGGGGTTTATTGGTTAACTGGCCAAGGGGCTTGATTGTTTCGTATTCGTCCTTGGCATTTTTCAGTGCGTCTTCGACCGCCTTACCAAACAACAGATCGGTTTCCACCGGTTTGTCCAACAATGATGCCTGGGTTTCTGCCTTAAAACCAGACTGCCGTAACCACGCATGTCTTTTGATAACAGTGCCTTCTGCTATCAATCTGCCTGCGTTGTCCGCGGCGTCGAAGGTTGCTTTCAAAATGCAACCAGGCACGGCTCTACCCTCTGCGGAAATCGGAGCTAACTGGCCCTTTAAAGGTTCAGGAGCAGAGGCTATGAATGCCGCGACTTCTTCCCACTGATGGCAGTTGTAGCTGGCCAACAGGGTGGTGGAGTTAGCAATCCTTGCTTGATAGGCGGACGTTGAGGCTACTTTCCTGCCAAAACCGTATAGTTTTTTGCTCTCCTTGTCGGGAGGATTTGTAACTGAAGGGACAGCCCTAAAATCGGGCAGGAACTAATGGGCTGGAAAAACAAGATGTATATACAATGAATGTTCCTGCCCTCTCTAATTCAATACTGCAATAATTTAGAGCAGTGTATTTTTTAAACCTTCCGAAAAACACCATGCATAAGTATTGAATCCTAATTACGTGGTGATGAAACAACCATTAACAATGTTTGGTTTTTTATGGTAGCCTCTTTATTGTTTTTGTGGCTAGTCTTTTTAATTATATTCTTAAAACAAGAAAAGAAACAGATGTTCAGATAAAACAAGGTGGCACAGGGGATCACCTTGATTTTAGCTTGACACAACTTAGTTAATAACAAATCAACAACTTTGCATATGTAGAAAAGTAAAGAAATAATGAATAAAACAAAGGAAAAACTTGGAAACCTGTGCAGGTCTTTTCTGGTCTGTACAAACAATATGCTATGATTATTTATTAGGCTAAGGGTGAACACAGTATTGCTTCATAGAGTCCACCATTCCATAGGTTCAAAGCTATAACATATTGGATTCAATTACTGTTTTTCTCAATACATTTAAACAGAACAATAAATTCAGAAAAGCACAGAATTCAAACAATTATATTTACTCATATAACCGTGGTTAGAAAATCAGGATGTCTAGAGAGACTGGTCCGACGTCTATTAAAGAATGGAGGGGATTTAGTGTGGTCCTAACAAGGTGGTCTGCAGTCAATTTTCCACAAGGATCACTGACGTTTCGATTGTTTACATTCACAATCTTCTTCTGGGGCCTTATATATGTAGGTCTCCCTATAGATAGACAAAGAAAAAGGTATCCACTTAGAAGAGAGTACCAAGTGTTTCTGTTAAAAATACAAGTGAAAGGATATAAAAACTTCATATTGCTGTTGCTACAATAAAGAAGTGAAGGGCTGTGGGCCCTTAGAGTTCAGAAACTGACCTTTCCTAGGAGCTTCCTGGAACCTCCTGTGGTTCCCCGGTTCTGTGGAAATGGTAATTTGTAGGCTGTGCATAAGTGTCACAGTCTGAGCGGGCTGGAAAAGAAGTTCAAACCATAGCCTGGGGGTGAGGGTCCATTGTGGCGGCCCTGTAGAAGAGTAGAAACAAAGGCAAGGCGGAGTTGTGTAAATAAGTGGCTGAGCCATATGTCAAGTGTTTGCTGTGGTCTTGGGTGCCTATGAGGAAGATAGGATTCCTTTCTTTAGCGTAAGTTACAGAGAGGCTGTAGTGGGACTCAAAAGGGGAGCTCACCTGTATTAAATTTGGTTAAAATGCGACTCGAGTTTCTCCTCCGTGTGCAAGTTGTCCGGTGAGGAGTAGTTATTGAATGCGAGAGGACGCTGCTCGTTATGCGTCTAAGAAGAGCCGGCGCGTCTGTATAGTGTCTCCGCTGTCGCGCATGCGTAAGACAGGGCAGGCTAGTGTCTGCGATGTGGGCGCGCGTGCTGAATAGAGTCTCAGTTGGCGCGCATGCGTGAGGCTGGTCCGTGTAGTGTCTGTGGAGTGCGGGCGCGTGCTGTAGTGCAGAGGGCAGGGCATGCAAGTGTGTCACGGTGCTGCAGCCGCTGCCCTGCAATGAAGGAGCACCGCTTCGGATGGCTGTGTAACTGTGCCCTCGGGCCTGATTCGCAAATTGTTATTGTGTCACATGTGGATGTGTGAGGGGGAGACGGCAAAATTATCTGAAGAGCGGTGAGTGCTCAGTACATGTAGGGCTGTGGGGCCGAAAGGGGCGTATGAACGTCAGAGAGGACCCTGATAGCTAGCACTGGTGAGGGTGCCAGCTCCGTAGTATGTAGAGTCCTACCATATGTTGGCGTCAGTTTGCACTCTGCTGGTCCTAGCTACTGGACCAGTGCTAGGTCGTCAGGAACACCTGTAGTTGTATAAAGGGCATTTTCAGGTAGTAGTATGGTAGTCCAAGGGGGCTGCTTCATTTAGGCAATTTCGGGAGGAGCTTCGGACGATGACAAGGGTGTTCCAGCCCTCTTACGAGTGTTGGTGACAACTAGGGAGTCTGGCTTCAGATGTCCTCTTATATAGAGAGGGTCAGACTGGGGCGTCTTGAAAAGTTTTTCAACCCTGGGATTGACTGCTCTGGTGAGGTTCGGGTTCACCAGGGACGGATCTATTCTCCGCTGAATGGACTTAAGGATAGGGATGGTCTGGGCAACAGGCCTCCTTTCTCCCACTAACTCTTCTGCGAAGTCCCTTTCCTCCTGGACACTGTGGGTGTCAATGTGGAAATGTTCTGCTGCGCGAGCGAGAACCTCATTTAGGAGGGGTTAGTTATCGACCGGGGAGTCGGTATCCGGGGCTTCGTTCTCTACCGGGGAATCTACTCTGTATGTTTCAGGGTCCTCCTCTTCTTCTTCCTGGTCCTCACCATCCCCATAGTAGCCCGTCCCGGTTTGCTCTTCTATCATACCAAATTCTTGGTCCCCACCAAAGGAAGCCTCTCCTTGATACCGTGAGTATGGTCTTGCGTAAGGCTGTACCTCGAAGGGTTCTGACCCCATCGGGGTTTCAAACCAGGGCTTTTTACTCGGGGGGATAGGATCAGTAGAGCCTGAGGGTGTGGCCCCTTGTGGATCATACGAGAGGAAATGTTCTGGATTTTTATCATAAAAATCAGCCAAAGAAGACATTCTTGACATGACCCTATCTACGTCTTCACTGGACCATTTTTTGGAACTGGGAATGACCCTCTCAGCAAGTCTATGGGATTTACCTTGAGTAGCTTTGCTGGTTGTAGACCTATCAGCAGACCTGGTTTTGTCTATCTGTTTAGGGGGAGTGGAGTGTTTCACAGGTGTGGAAGAATGTACAGGTAGTTTCTTCTGCTGTTTTTCCCCCTCCCCGTGCGTGGAAAAATGTTTTCCCTGTCCTTTAGTGGCTCTGGAGTTTTTCGACACCTGGCGACGAGGATCGGGGGTGGTGTCCCTGTCCTTCGAGCGTGGGGCCTCGCTGGCTTTAACGGGCTCCTACTCCTGGAGTGCGGCCTGGGGGTGGAAGTCGTCTTCATCTTCCGACGATCGAACTTCTGTTAGCCTAGGGAGCGAGGCACTCTTGGCAAGAGTGGATGATTGCCTGGAGTCATGCGGCGATCTTGATCGAGAGCGCCCAGAGGACACCGAATCGGACCGTTCTGTTTGTGCCTCTTTCCGAGAACTCGACGTCGTCAAGTCTCGGTTGGACTTAGTGTTTTTAGTGTGTGTAGTATGTGAAGCGCTTGTGTCGCCGGGGGTCTTCCACATAGCCGCCCTGCCGGACGACCTTCCGAGGTCGGGGACCTGCGCTCGGCTGTCTTTCGACGCCGTAATGCCCTCGCCGTCCGAAAGTACGGCATCGCTGCCATCGCTGAAGGCGCCCTCCGCTGCCATGGCCGCCTGCCTGGCGTGGTGGGCCCAACGCTTCGTAGAACAGTCCTTAAGTGTCTTAGGTTTAAACCTACTACACACTCTGCAGTTCACTTCGGGGTGGTCCCTCGGCAAGCAGAGATTGCACGTGGCTTGCCTGTCGACCCAAGGGTATTTGCGATTGCACTTGGGGCAGAATTGAAAAGGGGTACCCTCCATACGCACCTTGAGGCAGCGGGCAGTTAAGTGTAGGAAATGTATAAGGAGTACCTATATACCAAGAGTGTAGAGTATGTACCACCCCCCACTCTCCCTACTTGCAGAGCCGAGGCGAGAGGCCTTCCAGGGCCCGGGCCGAGGCCAGCGGCCTTCCGAGGCCCAAATCCGTCGTGCAGTAGCCGACGGTCGATTTCTTCTCCAGCTGGCGTCGAGTGTCGAAGTTCGACTTTGGGGTGGGGAAGGATGTGAATAGATTAATCATTTTAATTTTTAGCAAAAGTATGGCTAAGGCCAGGGGACTCCGCAAAATGCTTCCGAACAGTATGGCGGAAAAAAACAATCTGAGGATCCTAGACGCGTGAGGGATCTTGGGTACAGTGGACGTCACACGAGGGATAGTATTACTGGCACGCCCTGTGTCGACGCCCATTTTCGAGTTTCGAAAAACAAACTGTAATACTCCGCAGCTTCCACTAGATGTCGGCCTATGCACAGCATGTGATCTAAGCAGATTCCACAAGCCTCAGAAATATATATATATAAAAGAAAAAAGGAGGAAAAATGAACCGCACTCTCCGCGGCGGAATAGAAGGCCATAGTCATGAAAAAGGAAGCACAGCTCACAACAAAAAAAGGTCCAGAAGGATTTAATATGTCATACAAAATGCAGAGTTATAATTAAAAAGATACGGCTTGAAGGCAGTAGAAGAAAAATAGAGGCTGGACACCCGTAAGCGCGACCCACACTCATCGCGTTTCGCACTCGACTGAGTGCTTGATCACGTGATGAAACAACAGACCTGAGGACATTAGTAGTTGGATAGAGGCAGTCCTTTTACAATTTCAATGAAGCCAAATGGGTGCTTGGAATAAAAAGGCAAGAGAGGCCCGCAATATGAAAATTAAACGCAAGGGTGGAAAAGGAAAAAAGGGGGGGGCGCTGTTGAGCAGCCAGAAAGATGGCCGCTTAGCTTTTAAGCTCTGTGGCCCGCAAGCTACACATCCACCACAATCAGCGGTTCTGCGGATATATTGGAGTTGGGACCCCAGGCATTCTGCTGCCTATTTCCTCTGCTACATACTGCCCGGTTTCTGGGCGAAAACGGACATTCAGAGCCACTTTTGCCGCCTGTGGAGGACTCCGGGCCGCGTGACTCTGGTTGCAGCCCATTCCCCCCCATCGCCCCGTGAGGGTTCGCTCCCCTGTGGCTTGGAGTGCGGCTGCCTGGGGCCCAGGCATTACCCCCTCTCCGCCCTCCCTCACTGGACAGCGCGGACGGCTGCTCCCGATTGCTGCTGACACCCGCGCCCCGCTCGCCCTGCAGGGGTGCGCCGGAGGCCGTGGCCTGCCGGTGCAGCTCCCCCGCCGACCGCTCCTGCCTTTTCGGTGGCATTGACGGCACCGGCCCCCAGAAGGCGAAGATACTGTGGGGGCTGCCGGAGCGGCCCCCGCGCTGACACCACCCGAGCACTCCTGATTCGCGGCTCCTCCGCCTGCGCCGCTGGTTCCCTGTGACGGCGGGGGCGAAGACACTCCGGGACACGGCGCGGGCTGCTGGAGCGGCCCCCGCACAGACGCCATCTGCCCACTTCTGCTTTGCGGCTCCGCCGCCTGAGCCGCTGGTTCCCTGTGACGGCAGGGGCGAAGACACTCCGGGACACGGCGCGGGCTGCTGGAGTGGCCCCCGCACAGCCGCCATCTGCCCACTTCTGCCTTGCGGCTCCGCCGCCTGCTTCACTGCTCCCCGGTGGGGGCGGGGGCGTGGGGCTGTGCCGTGGCCTCCCTGGTAAAGGCCCCAGCAGAGGTTTGGGGGCCTGATTCCGCCTGGACCCACTGCTGCGGGTTTTGGGCCTGCTACGGCCTGGATGGACACCCACTCTTCGACCTGCAAGGTCCCAAGGTGAGGAGGGTGAGGGAACTGGTCGCTGCGCATCGTGCACTCCTGCTCTGCCTCATTCCTGGGCTGCGCCTGTTCCATTTTGAGAGGGAAGTGACCCCCAGACTCATCGGGCTCCCCTGCGACCACTCTCTTGTTGCTGGTGCCACCCTGGGCATCCAATACTCTTCTCTCCCTAGTCTGTGCACCTTCTCGCCACGCCCCGGGGGCACCCTGCGCCCCTGACTACGCTGCCTTCCACTACCGGCCGCCTCTGCCTGGGCCCTCCTGGCTCAGAGGCGGGTGCCGCAGGACACTGTCCCCCCCCGGTCCATGCTGCCACTCGGACACCCTGCTTGCCCCTTGAGTGGACTCATTGCCCCGGAACATGCCATTCGGGGGTGCTCCCTGCCTCTGCCTCCCAGGCAACGACCGACCCTTCGCTGATTACGGGCCAAGCCCCTCTCTGAAACCCTTGGGCCCCATTGCTGTCTTTCTACGAAAACATTCTCTTTCTTATCAAGGTGCCCCCCGAAGATGTCCGGCAAAGCACGAGGGACCAACAAGGCTGGGGCAATGGACAAGTTTGCTAAAGCCCTAGCCAAGCAAGACCAAGCTGGGGCTGCCCTTTTTCAAGACAACTCGGATGTTTCCTCTTGCTCTCCTCAGCCAGACCTTACGTCACTCATGGAGACTATGGCCAAAAACTTTGTGTCATTTCACGAAAAATTAGACGACATAAATGCCAATGTAGCCTCCCTACGCACCAAATTGGATCAGCATGGCACTAGGCTGGGTGAGGCCGAGACCAGGATTGGTGCCACTGAGGACGAGGTACACGTGCTCCAGAATACGGTCTCGGACTTGGTGCGGGATATGAAGCAGGTCAAGGCGAAGTGCGATGATTTGGAATCCAGGTCCCGCAGGAATAATATCCGCATCGTAGGGGTTCCTGAGACAGCCCTCAAGGGCAAAATGGAACTCGCAGTCGAGGCCCTTCTGAGAGACCTCCTGGGGGATCCTCAACTTTCCCCCTTCTTTACTATCGAGCACGCCCACCGCTCATTGGCCCCTCGCCCCAAGCCGGGCGACTTCCCCAGACCAATTATAGCCAAGGTTCTCAGCTACAGAGATAGAGACCACATCCTACGGCTGGCCCGTGAAAGAGGGGAACTGAGACTTGCGTCCCAGATCATTCGCATTTTCCCAGACTTCTCTGTCAGTGTTCAAATGGAGCGCAGGCAATTTAATGGTGTGAAAAAAATGCTCAGAGAGAGGAAGGTGGAATATGCCATGTTATTCCCTGCTAGGCTGAAGCTCACCCACCGTAATAAACTGTACTTTTTCACTGTCCCTGAGGAGGCGGTGAAATTTATTGAGTCCCATATTCCTGTCCCGGGCCCTGGGGGTGCCGTTGTTGATGAAGATTGAGCCGGCCTGCCATGCACCTGTTACTTGCCTCATTGTGGTACTAATACCACGCCTGTTACTTGCGATTTACTTTTAACTTCATGTATCTTTCCTGTTGCGAATTCTCCTATTGTCGTAACTCATTGTGAAATTTCGTGACATGCAACGTGGGTCACAGCTGCAAGGTCCACGGTATATGGCACCTATACTTGGACTCACTATCTCTACAGCCCCTACTCCCTGTGCCCTACTATGCGGTCTCCTCTTACAACTTAACTTAACCACCGCTGTACACTATTTGGTGTACTCCACCGTTCAACTATTTTGACTGGGCTCACGGCAGCAGCTACCCCCGCTGCAGTTGCAATGCCGTGTTTGGCTTGTTTAGTTCATGGGCTGTTCCCCTGTTTGGTTTGGGGGTTGGTCCAGCCATGTTGGGCTTGGCACAAAAGCCATGAGAATTTGGGTGGGTTCTTTGGCACTGCTAGGTTGGGGGTGGCAGTGAGGGAGGGGGGAGGTGTTATTTGGGGATGTTATAATAACAAAAATGGTGAGACAGTGGCAGCTTCTGATATGACACATCAGGCCACCGCACAAGTGGCCGGCACTTGTTTGGCAATGTATGACACACATTACTCGGATCCCCCCTAAATTGCTATGGAATGGCCATTAGGCTAATGTCCTGGAATATTAGAGGGCTCAGCAATTACACGAAGGCACGCAGGGTCACGGCCTACGTCCAGAGACACGGGGTCAAGATACTTTTCTTACAGGAAACTCATGCCCTCGCGCAATTATCGTCCTCTCTCGCCCCGTCATGGGACCCCAACAAATATTACACTGTGTTCTCACAATCCAGAGGTGTCCTCACCTTGATTCACAAGTCCTTGGAGTTCTCCCTTCGCACCAGCCATATTGATGTCCAGGGTAGATATGTGATCCTACACTGTTTCCTAGCCAATGCGTGCCTTCTGGTCAACACATATGCCCCATGCATGGATGCACCCGATTTTTCCGACCATATCCTTGATATCCTCCTTGGCTATGTTGGGGTTCCCATCATATGGGGGGGATATGAATCTCATCTTGGACTCCGACCTGGACAGATCCGGTGTTGCACCCAGAACATTGCCAGGGCCGCTCGCCGCCTCCATGCTCACTGCCGGTCTGGTGGATGCCTGGAGGGTACTCCACCCGATGTCGAAAGAGTTTACATTTTACTCCTCCGTCCACGACAGTCACTCCAGGATTGATCTTTTCCTTCTCTCTGCCGGGCTCATGGGCAAAACACTCACCTCACAGATTCTCCCTCGCACACTCTCCGATCACTCCCCGATCACGCTGGATATCGCCCTGCGCCCGGCCCTCCCTCTGCATTCTAACTGGAGATTTAAGTCTGACGCACTACACGATATAGTCTTCAAGGCTGACATTCTTGCAGATATCACCTCGTTTTTTGATAGCAACAAACACCATGTCACAACGAATGGGGTGAGATGGGAGGCCTTTTAGAGTGCGAATATGCGGCCACCCCGACTCCGCCCATACTGGCGCAAATTAGAACTGAACTAGACACGTTCGAGTCCCTTGCCCACAGCGAGATAAGATACCTCGCCCGCCCCATCGCGGCCCGAAAGTATGGTGAGGGAGAGAGACCAGGCCGTACTCTTGCCCATCTCGCCCGGGCCGAGGGAGGTAGGGCACGAATCAATAGTATCATTGACAACGATGGAGTGCGACACTGGTCCGACCGGCCCATTCTTGAGACCTTTGCAGATTTCTATGCAACCCTTTATGCCCAGCAACCGGAGCACAGCCCGCAGGAGCTGGACGACCTCCTAGACCGTATCCCAATGTCCCTTGTATCCCTGGCCGCCAAAGAACAACTAAATGCTCCCTTCACCCTTGACGAGATCACCGCTGTCATTTCGGCCCTCCCTAAGTGGAAAGCTCCCGGTCCGGATGGCCTGACCGCTGAGTTCTATCAGGAGCATGTTGCTCCGCGCCTTCACGAGGTTTGGGAGGAGTCGCTGCGCCTTGCCACCCTCCCCCGGTCCCTGCGAGAGGCTGTCATCACAGTGCTTCCTAAGCCGGGCAAGCCCCCGGATGAGTGCAGTTCTTATAGACCTCTATCCCTCATCAATACTGATAACAAGATCTTCGCCAAAATCATAGCAAACAGGTTCCTCCCCATAATGAAATATCTGATTCACCCAGACCAGAGCGGATTTGTGCCTGCCCGTTCCACTGCCTTAAACATTCAGCGGCTGTTTAACGTCATCTCTAGAATTGATCCCCAAGCCAACGCGGTGGCCTCGACAATAGACGCCCAAAAAGCGTTCGACATGGTCTCTTGGCAATATCTGTGGGCGGTGCTGGAAAAGATGGGGATTGGCCCATACATGATGTCCTGCATTAAACTGCTATACACTAATCCGGTGGCCAGAGTCTTGGTCAACTCTCGCCTATCGGCTCCCTTCTCCCTCCAAGGGGGAAACGACAGGGGTGCCCTTTCTCTCCCTTGTTATTTGCTATGGCCATCGAGCCCATGGCTGATAGCGTACGAAACAACCACGTGCGCAAAGGGATTCGCCTGCGGGATACGCCCGAAATTATATCACTATACGCAGATGACATGCTTTTATATATCAGAGACCCCTCAGTCCACCTCGACCCGATCATGCGAGAAATTATCAAAATTGGCACATTCTCGGGCTTCACCATAAATCACTCTAAATCAGAAATCTTTCCCCTTACTCCTGCAACCCCCCAGCCTGCATGCGAATTCCCTCTCAAATGGGCTCCCGAGGGCATCAAATACTTAGGGGTCCAGGTGTCCCTCTCAAAATCCTCTTTATTGTCTGATAACTATGGGGCCGCCGCACAATACGCTCGTACCAGAATGGAAAGATGGCATAACCTCCCCATCTCACTATCAGGGAGACTGTCCCTAATTAAAATGATCATCGTTCCTAAACTCCTGTATGTATTCGCTAATGTTCCTCTCTGGCCCGGGAAACAATACTTTGCAGACCTACACTCGGAGTGTGCCCGTTTTCTTTGGCACTCGGGGGCCGTGCGCAGGAAGTGGCTGCACATGACCCTACCTTACGAGAGGGGGGGATTCGGTGCTCCTGACCTCACCCAGTACTGGACAGCTGCCCAGGCCCAGCATGCTACATATTGGTACCACCACCAGGAACCCCCCCCGCATGTTAAACTCAAAATCCTAGCGACCGAGGAGGTGAATGTCATGTCCTTGATCCTATTTCACTCATATCGAACGCAGGCCCCTGCCGACCCAGTGGCCTCCACTATTAAGGCGTGGCGGCAGAATGTGACGCCTGGTTCGGGCTCCCCCCCGTACTACAAATGGCTTCCCCTTTGGTCTTTCCCTGGCCTCACCCCCACACAGGATAAGCTCCTAATACGCCACTGGTCGGACCTGGGATACAGATCATTCTCTGACCTGTTCCCTGACGGGAAATTCATCACCCCAGATAAGTGGAGGCCGGGGCACTCCAGATCCCCACTGGAACTGCTGCAATATTTCCGTATTAGGGCGGCGGTCCAGAGCATGTGGCCTTCGTACCCGAACGAACCCCCTGAATCCCCCGAGGTCTGCTATATAGCCAATTCCGCTGGTGGTAGGGGCATCGTATCCTCCTTGTACAAAATGTTGATGGCGCGTGCTGTTGAACCTCCCCACACTGTTCGGGATGCCTGGAGCCGGGACCTGGGATTAGACATCACAGATGATATGTGGTCAAAAATGTGCATGCACACTCACAAGGTTTCTATTAATTCTAGAGTTAGATGTATCCAATACAAGCTGCTCAATCGCCTGTACTACACCCCTTATCTGATTGGGAAATTTGCCCGAGATCAATCGCACCCATGTCAAAGATGTAGATCTAACGAAGCGGACCATGCACACATGTTCTGGTCCTGTGGGACATTGGCCCCGTTCTGGAATGCGGTGCTTGAAACCCTCTCTGAAATAGTAGGGTTCTGCGTAGATCCTGAACCCCTGTCTCTCTTGTTTGGGCTGTGGGAAGGGACTGAAGCGAAACGGGTAGCCAAGTTTTTGAATGTGGCGGCGAGTGTGGCCAAGAAATGCATTCTGCAATGCTGGAAGCGCAGGTCCCCCCCTCCCTGGAGATGTGGCTGAAGGCCCTCACCTGGACACTATCCTGTGAAGAAGACTATGTTAACATGCTGCCTAGTAATGCTCGCCCTAAATACATATGGACAGAGTTTTGTAGTTACTTGAACAGTAAGGTGAACTTGGAGCTCTTATCATCCCCTCCTTCTCCTGATCGGGGGGCTGATCTCGCTACATGATGCACGCCTCTATTGCAATTAACCGCTGGTGGGACTGTATATGACCTTCTGTAATACTTATACTTCATAATTCATGCTTCAATATGAAATGTGTGTCACTGTTTTAAGTTGCACTGTACCGGCTGCTACTTCTTGCCAATAAAGAAAAGTTAAAAAAAAAAGGAAACGGAAAAAAGGGGACCAGTAAGGACAAAGGGCCTCATTACGACCCAGGCGGTAAGGGGTTTACGGCGGCGTAAACAGCGCCGACCCTTACCGCCTGATTCCGAGGTCCCTTAGCGCCATGGAGGATTTAACACCTGCTTTTAGCAGGTGTTAAAATCCATGGCGCTAAGGGACCTTGTTGTTAATTACGCCACCGTAATTTACGGTGGCGTAATTAACGCCTTCCCCACTCCCATTATGCCCTATGGGGCAAAAATGGGAATGGGGAAGGGTAAATGGGTTAATGGGGACTTACCGCCCCGCCAACCTCGGAATGGGGCGGTAAGTCCGCCAACCACCATGGCGTAAACGAGGTTTACGCCATGGTGGTAAAGGTACGACCCAGGCGGTAACTTACCGCCTGGGTCGTAATGAGGCCCAAAGTGTCGAAACCATATTGACCGTAGCACCCATTCCATAGCACCAAGACCCAAGGCTTCATAATTCCACCAATGTGATTTTCAATAAAAACACAATGAACCAATCAAAAAATAGAAAACAAAAAATATAACTATACGCAGTTTAAAAAATGTAATTAATCCCCACAACAGGCGAAACCCATCTATGACAATTGACCAGATCATAGCTTAACCCATATTCCATGTTCCATATTGAAATCTGGAAGCCATGGCTAAACATGGTAAAGATAGTCTAATACCAATAAGACGTCGTAAAGTGCAAGTGCAAGTGAATGAAGCAACAAAGCAATGTGCAAAAATGCATGACCAAAATGACAATGTCGACATGAGCAAAAATTGCAAAAATACAACGTTCTGATAAATGCAGAAATGCAAAAATACAACATTCTGATAGATTGAATAAAGTGCAAGTGCAAGCAATAATAGCAGCAACATAGTGGGGCACAATAGAGCACGATGTACAAAAGCAAGGTTACAATATATATATATAAAAGATTATAAGTAACATGATACAGCATTCTGGCCGCATTAAAAAATGGAATAAAGTGCAAGTGCATAGCAGCATAATAATGTGCAAATGTACCAGGCCAGAATGTTAAAAGTATCAAGAGCAAAATAGCGAAGTAGCATCGTTATAAAAACAATATATAGGAACCTCAGAATGTGCAAACTTGCAAAGACAGAATAGTAACATTGACATATATAAAATCACATAGTCCATGGCTAACCAACAAGAAACAAAAAAAGGGGGGAAGAAATGTACACCGTGGCAGGTCATAATTCTAACATAGACAGGAAAAATAAAAGATAGCAGATGTATAGCAAGAAAGAACAAAAATTGTGAATGGAAATGTACAGGTCAAGGGGGAGCAACTGTGTAACAGCAGGAAAAAGAAGATGGAAGAAAAGGAATTTAGAAAAACAAAAAAGACTGCCAAAAAAGATCGAGAAAAACAATGAAGAGCTCGGTCCGAGAGAGACGTGCTGCAACAGCTAAAAAATTAGACAAAGATGAGTATAAAACAAAAAGAACAGAACACCTGTTGAATAAGGTGTAAAATAATCCAAAACAGGCCAAGGATACACAAAATAGAGAAGAATGCCCTCAGAGGATACCTAAAACAGAAGGAGATCAAGAAGTGGCAGAGCAAAAAGGAGAACATAGCAGAAAAGGGGCAGGTCAGCCAGTCTTAGGTGCCCAAAAACGTATAGAGCTCCTCATCGAGATTATGTCCATTGGGATATATATATATATTATACTTTCATATTGTTCTTGTATGTGTATCACCACTGTGCAATTCGATTGTTGTAGCACATGTCCTAAGATGTATGCTTTGCCACGAACAGAAGTGAGCTTTCTTCTCTATATCACTCTTTTATTGGTGCATAACACAAAACATTGTTCTTCCTTGATGCGCAAATTCAAATGTCTTTGTTTCACCTGTGTGCCGCAGCGTATGGTTGCCGTGATAACCCTTGACTTGTTAACAAATGGCTGCCACGCAAAGGACGTTCCTCAAGGTCCTTTCCTCTAATCACTGTACATGCCGCTGTCAGCACGCGTCTACTGCTTTCATAAGATGCAGTAAGTGCTGTTTGATTTCTTTCATCATTAAACATGTAATCCCGTACAGTACCTTCCAGGAGTTCTAGTCGCTGTGCTCAGTTTAATAATCGATTTCCATCTGCATTATTCTCCTCTTCATTTGCTCGGAAACGTTTTGTCTTTACTAGAGGCCTGAAAGCACACATATATTCACCACTCAGGATTTCCTTACTGGGGACTCTCCCTTTTTTCTGTCTTGTAGTGAGTACTCCTCATCGCCAGTTTGTTGTAAAATGATATGTTGCTGACTCAATGTTAGTTAATTCATACTCTATATATTTATTCGAGAGACCCCAGGTGGGTGCACCCTCATATCATTACAACTCTCCACCAGTATAGTTTTGGAATTATGAGAGTTCCCGAACTATACTTACCAGCACTACATCACATTGCATCACAATTGGTATACTATCAAACATAACAGGTGGGGAGGCCCAATGCTCCTACTTGTCCCTGATGGGTCCCGCGCCCCCGGATCTAAGTGGCGCTGCGGTCCGACGGCCCTGCAAGCATCTGCAGGCCTGCTGTGTTTGCCCAGTGCCACCTCCTTCATCCTCCTGTCTGAGGGTTGTGTGCTATATCTCGGCACCCCAGGGCCCCTTTCTTTCTTGGTTTTTGCCAAGTTGTGCCCTATGTGCTCCCACGGCCGTCTCTACACCAATCACTTTGTGGTGGGGTTTTCAGATTAGGGGTGTTCTGGTCCCCTTTAGGTCCGGCGTGTGAGGAGCGTAGTTTTCAGGCTGCTGACACCAGCACGCCCCCCTGGTGGCCTCCCGCCAAGATTATCTTTCATCATTCATGCACAGGGATCTGTCACAAAGTGTCTAAGTATTATGTAAGTTGACTCAGGAGAGTAATCTTCCAACTACACCATCTCGTAGAGATGCCCTGTGTCATGCCCCAGCTGACCACCAACTGCTTCATTCAGGACAGGTGGTGCCGCTAGAGATCTGCGCACATCTGAATTTGCTAGCCACATCTAAGTGCCATATTGTGTAGAACAGTGCAGGCTGCAACAGTGCTGCAGAGTCTCACAGGGTTATACATCAGCACTCCCCAGAGTGGTCCAGGCCCATGGTGCATAACTTCAGAATGCCAAAAGTATGCTTTATTAAACTTCAGGTATGTATGTGTGCTGGGTTGTAGCGTTGCTTTACTCTAGACAATGGGTTAATAGCTTTGTTATCTGGGGGTACCCACTGTCGTCTGCGAATGAGAGGTGATTCTTGGGAGATCTCATACCATTAGTGTGTTAGGACTTAGCAAGCAACCAGCTATCCCGTAATTTCCGAATTCAAATTGTCATGCAAAGGTCATCTGTGTATATGTAGCTATTATGTGTTGCACCTCGATAGATGGCATTGACATTTAGGGCCTCATTACACGTTGTGCGGTAATGGAATACCGGTACCTGTAAAGTTTTACCGGTACTGTTAATTCCCTAAGCCAATCACGACCCGGACCCACCGCTATCTGCACACCCGTTAATTACGGTGCCACTAATAGCGGCAAGGCCGCGGGCGCGAGACCCCCAGGCCGGAATTAGCGCAATGGCGCTAATACCAGGCCATCACAAGCCATGCAGACATGGTTTTAGCGGCATGTAAAACACCCAAAAACCCCTTACCGGCATGGCGCTAATAACGGCATTGAAAAGCACCCGTTAAGAGACCTCAGCAGTGTACCCATCAACTACAGGTGGACACAATCAGCACAGGTGCATGCAATGGAGACAGGCAGCACAGAAGAGCACACCACACCCCTACCCACACCCCTTCCCACACCAAGATGGTCCCAATAGCAGCAGCATGACATGACAGCCTTGACTACATGATAGCAGTGCAGCACCAACAACAACAGGCCACACCAGTGGTGACCCGTAACAGGTACCCATTCCTCACACCATACAGCAATGCCAGCGATCCACTGAGGAGGTGGCTCCCAACCCCTGTACGGAACCCACAGAACCAGCAGGAAGAGGACAACAATATTGCACATCCCCATACCTGCGTCGTGATAGAGCTGGCAGTCAGACTTCCAATGACAGTGCTCCGCTGCCTAAGCAGCCTGTGTGAGGCACTCCTGTACAGCCGTGTCAAAGTGGCAAAGATAACCAAGCCATGTGTAGAGCACCAAAAAATTAGCATATGATGGAATGTGCCAATGCCACCTGAAATTGACATGCAACCACCAGAAGAGCATGATGGGGATGTGGATGAGTACGGGTGGAATGTCCCGGCAGGACATGCAAGAGGCAATGCAAAGAGGGCACAACGATGTGCGTCAGCATCTGATTCTGAAATCCCATCAGGCACAAAGGTGAATAAGCATGGACGGAGATGGATATTGTTGCACTGGTGCATGTTTGGAGTACCACAAAGGACCCTGTCCGAGATAAATGACACATACGCAATGATGGAGACCACGCTTGGGTTTCAACTTCAGAACAACTGTGTATTGAACAGAATGTGATAATAAATGCAACACCCCAAAACACCCAAATGCACCCTTACCCCCCTCACCCCCAAAACACCCAAATGCACCCTTACCCCCCTTCCCCCCAAAACACCCAAATGCACCCTTACCTCCCTCCCCCCCAAAACACCCAGGTGAGTCTTATGGTGTCTATAATGTTTCCTGCACCACATGTGCCACCTGGTCCTTGGTGGAGCTAAGCATCAGGGCCCCCACCGACATTGGGTTGCTGTGATGCGGGGCGCCTCAGGTTGCGCAGGGAGCGGCGCAGGGGGCTGGTCTGCTGGGAACTCGCTGAGGAGGAGGTTCCCGGTCGATCCTGTGTTGGGGGTTGGTGATGCTGCTCCATGATGTCCCCAATACGTAGAATGGCCTGGCGGAGTTGGCCCATCTCCTGGCATATCCTGTCAGTGCAGGCCTCCATGGCCTCCTTTGTTTGCCCAGCATATTTTTGGAGGTCATCCCTTAGACGGCCTGTCTCGGCCACATGCTTGGCGACCAGCGCAGCCATGTCTTCCTGTCTCCGGCTGATGGTTGCAAGGTCTGCCAGGGTGGTAGGTGCCGCTGGGCTGGACGGTGCGTCCTAGTCCATGCACCCGGCATCCGGTGAGGACAGCTGAGGGCTCCATGCACCTTCTACAGTGAGGGTGTCATGTGCTCCCTGGGTAGCAGATCCGGACGTTGCCCTCGGACTCCCCTCAATGGACCATGTTGGGCTGGGGTCATGGATGAGTTGTAGGACGTTGATTGCGTCCTCCTCATCACTGGCCGGTGCGGTGGCTGCTGCCTCCCCAGTGGAGCTGGTGGCTGCGGAGTGCGTGCCCTCCGTGCTCATCTCAGCAGTGATGGGGCACACTTGCGTGGGTTCGGCTACAACAGGAGCCGTGCCCTCAGGCTGTGATGCAATGGTGCTCCTGCTGCCCTTGGCCCTCTGCAGATGGACTGTCCTCCCACTTCCCCTGGAGGTGGTGGCGGTGTCACCCCTCTCATGCATTCTGGCTTTTTTGGCTGCTGGGGGAGTACGTGCTGCGGTGCTTGTCTCTCCAGTGTCTGTCGGTGATCCTGTGGAGGACATAAATAGGGTACATCATTGTTAATGGGTCTAGGTGCCTCATGCAGAATGTTCACGTCATGCTGCTCTATGCATTGGGGCCTATTCAACAGTGATTCTTGTCATGGGAATGTCGGGTTGGTCATGCATTGATGGGTCAGTATTGCACGTGTATATGGTGATGCATGCATGTATGTGTGTGGCAGGACCAATGGCCTGGTCATCGACACGTGTTCGGGTTACCCCCTCACCCTTCACTGTGCGTTGTTTCACGTATTCACTCACCTCCATCAGATGAGATGGCCACACCATGCTCCATGTCTCCGACCCCCTCTATGGCTTCGACTCCGATGGTGGAGGCACATGTCTCCTACCACTCCTTCATCTTCAGAGGTGATTCTGCGCCTCCTCCTGTGGCCATTGCAAGGTTGCGGTTGACTGATAGGATATTCCGCACACGTAGCCGGAGGTCGTCCCACCTCTTGCGGCAGTCCTTCACGCTGCGGGTGGTAGTGCCCACCGCACTTACTTTGCGGGCTACTTCGTCCCAGATGGCCTTTTTCTTGATGATCGCCTCCCGGCGCATATCATTGGCGAATACGACCTCCGCATTGGCTGCAAGTGTGCTAGTCAGCATTATGAGCTCCTCTGGTGTGAATTTCTCTTTCCGCTGTCGATCAGAGGATTTTTTCAGGGCCTTTGACATCTTCAGGCAGTCCTGGATGGTTTTTGGTCAGAGTTCTCCGGTAAGATGTCCTGGATGCAGGGGATGGCACTGGATTGTGTTTTTAAAGATGGATGCCGTTCTCTTTCCCGTTCCTGTGCGATGACGCTATTTCAGGTTCCGCTTTTTAACGGTGTCCGCTAATAGCGGTGACCGCTATTAGCATGTTGCGTGAGGGCAGAGGTGCTATCAGCACTGTGGTCGAGGCCGGTAATGGGCATTTTGTGGACTTTTGCGGCATGGCGGTAATGACATTTACGGCATGGCGCTATGCTTGTGTCCGCGAACTCGTAATGGGACGCTATTAACGGTCTTTTGCGAGGGCGGACATGCTAATAGCGCCATGCCGTAAAATTCCGATTTTTACCGCACAACGTGTAATGAGGCCCTTTGGCTGATGTTGGAAGCATCACACACGATCTATATGCTCACAGAATGTCAGTGATAACTGTTACTTTACATGTGTTCTATGTGCTGCACCAGTGGTGAGTGCCACATGGGTGCAATCTATGGCATGACACACCCGAGGAAATACAGCTCTCTAAAATGCCCTGGTGCCAATACCATGCAACTTTGCACTTGCAGCATTGTAAACTTTTTGTAATCTGGCCGCATGACTAGAGCCCAATTAAATGTTGTTAAGAGCTATAACCATCATATCTGGGTAAGCACATTGAGGGAAAATGAAAATGTAGGTGGGCGTTTAAAACGGCATGGCATAGATTTGTTCTTAAAGGAGAAGTGTGCTAAAAAATGTTATTGTCCCAAGCGTTCGGGCATGTGTATTTAAGCATACGTTGATCGATTGTAAAAACTTTTCCTATGCACATTACAGTGGTTTTCCTCACTTCTACATATGTAAAATCAGACAGCAGAGGACAGCCCTGTGATAATCTTATCCATTGCCGCACCGCCCTAAACTCAAGTGCCCTTTCGGCACTAAATCATAGTGCCTGCCACTGAAGCTGACATCACTCGAGGCGTACGCCCCATTTCACAATGCAAATGCACGTCTCGTGTCAACGTTCTCTTCTTATGGCGTGTCTCCATGGAAATGGCAGGACACCTCTTTCCTCAAGAAGTATAAACAGACTGCTTCTCATCAGACAACATCAGAGTTGCTTGTTCAGTCGTCTCACTGTCTTTGTGACTCTTTTCTGCTCTTTTCAGCTATCCTCCTTGCTTGTAGCCCGTGTGAACAGATACTGGTGTCAGCTTTACTAACAATTTTAATTTTGTCGTATCATGGCATCAATAATGCCCTACCAGTACGAGCCGGAGTATTCCGAGGCGGAATCAGTGGAAAGAGAAAGATGCGGAAACGATGGGGCTTCGGACGACAGTTGCGAAGACAAATCACCCGATCAAGAGCCTGAGCCTAGTCGCATGGACGACATCTCCACCTGGTGTACCTGCAATCGGTGCGATGCAAACCGAGGTGGAGAACTGTTGCTGCCGAGAAAACTCTGGATGCTTGTTCTACATATCGGAAGAAGACACACCACCACTATGCGTTACCGAGCTGCATGACTTCAGGGTAGCCTGCCTCACAAGGTCCGTGTTGAGGAGTATGATGGTACTTATGCACGAACTTCGAGCAACAGTTCACCCTCGCAATCTAAGTAACGAGTAAATGTGCTCTAGATGTGATTTGACTTAGGACATGGATGTTTCTTATATTTGATCTATCACTGCCAAATTAATGTAGTCTGACAATTCAATAGTTCTCTCGCAATCTTTTCAAATCATAGTGGTCATCTTATGTGTCTTTCTTATAGAACCAAGAAACAATATTTCTGTGTCCCCCAAACGTTATGTATTGCGTGGGTGTTCACTTATGTGATGTGTCTACAATTTAAAGCCCATGTTCATTGATCCATGAAGTAACATTTGTTCTGGCTATTATGCCATAGAATACAAGTTTGCATGTTCAACTAAGGTTTGTACACTTATCATGTTCATATAAAGTTACAGCTTGTATGTTTCTCTTCCACAGGTGTTACCTGCTGTTGGCCTATCGTTCGTTTACATGGTGGCTTTTTGGGAGGCTTGGACACGGGGTTCGACGAGTAATACCGGCCTGTGTCGTTGGAGCCATTCGCTCCAAATTCCCAAGCCACAGCGGACAATACAGGGGATTCTCCCACACTGTGCAGCAACCCGATGTGTACAATATTTCATACATGTGTGACTTCAACATAAGCAACCGACTAAAATAAAATTAGAAATTCTAATGAATAGTTGTTTCAATTTTTCTGTGAATCAAGGACACGCTAACTTGTCCTGGCAGGGCTGGTGAGTGTACATAGTCCCCAAAATACAAATATAAGCTTTAGTAAATGGACACATCCAGAAGGGAATGAGACTGGGAGAGTGGTTGAGAGAAGTATAAAGGCTTTATGTAAAGTCAGCACACAGAGAACTCTGCTGCACGTGGGTCGGCTGCGCTCATCTGGCCAATGTGAAGGTCAGGTCTATTCCGCGGGTGTTGATTTTCCAAACTACATAACATTTTTTCTGACACACAATGAATTATGCAAATCGTGTACAACCCCTAGAATGTGGGGATACCTATAAAATGTAACTACATATAAACATGTTTCATTTCAAGGCCTTTGTGGGCGTAAGGGGTGCAATGGTCTTGCTCTCCTGGTGCGTGAATAGAGGATTACATTCGAGATTTATTTGTCCTGGTGCCATCAGGCAAGAATGAGTGAAGTGACACGTGTTGGTTTTAGCAAAATATATGAGGACTTGTGGATAGGTTATATTGGGGGCACTCTAGGGCGGTCAGTGGATAAGGCTTATGCTTCTGCTACATCAAAGTGAGAATGTATGGGCACATGGGGCAACAATGCGATAACTTCCACAGGACGGGGTGAAAGACTCAAGAGCAGCTTTGTGGAGATGGATTGGTTGCGGGGCAGCATTTGGCCCGGTCACACACAAGGAAGATGAGCTCAGTGGAATACACTGTTTGCTAGCAACAATTCAAGCCAGTATATCCGTATGGAATGAGTTTGTCTGGCACAGGATCAGGGGGAGTAAAAGGTTGAGGCCTGCTGTGTTCACGGTGCTCCAAAATGGAGTCTGAGTTTTATACATAATGGATTCGGACAGGGTCCTGCAGTAGGCCATCTTCTATTGTTGCCAGGATTTCTCTTCTGGGACCAGTGTTGAGGCAAAACAACTCCTCCTTCCTTACACTGGCAGGATGTCCTCATAAGTGTGTTGCCTCCATTCATCAGTGTTCCAGCCCCTTTCTCTTGGGCATCCATCCCCCCTCCGGTATCAATGGCATTTCGCGCCTGTGGCCCTGGCCTCCCGCGGGTGCTGGCAGGATGGGAACGTCCGAGTTGCGCTACACCTTCCACACTTGAAAGTTTTCTTCGGCAAAGCAGCCATTGTACTCAGGGCATCCCCAGACCCAGTGTCTGAAGGTCTGTTGCCTTGATGCAGACTGCGCCCCTTCAATCCACATAAGATCATGCCATAAACATGTCACTCATTCACATACACACCCGCTTTTCTAATTCTTTATAAACCCCTAGATAGTTACTCTCACAACATCTGTGAACACTGGAAGTCAACTTGTGCCAGTGCTACCTGTGAGCATCTGTGAGCACTGGAAGTCAACTCTGGATCGCGCTACCTTTTATCCTTCTACTAACTACCCGGCTTGCAGAATCCCATTGATTTCTAGTCACGGTAAGTCCGGTCAGCTGATCGTCTCTTTTTGATCTCTGTTAAATTCTATCTATTTCGAACGAATGTACCCAGTTCATTCATCTCATTGCCTTTACCATTGTCTTCTATTTAATTGGTTCTGTTCTCGGTACATAGCAAGTGTCAACATTGTCATTTGGGATAGAATTGCTTCCTTAACGGACCATGGGCCTCATTACACGGTAGGCGGTAACCATGGCGCTATTAGCGCCATGGTTGCCGCCGGTATTTTACCGTGTCCACCTTGGTGGATGGCGGAATTACTGCCCTACTCCAAGGTGAGCGGGGGCGGTAATTCCCCATTCACCAAGGCACTTCCCCATTCCCATTTTTGCCCCCATAGGGCATAATGGGAATGGGGAAAGAGCTAATTACGCTACCGCAAATTGCGGTACCGTAATTAGCACCGAGGTCCCTTTGCGGCACCCTACTTTAACGGCTGGTAAAACCAGCCGTTAAGGTCGGGTCCCGCAAAGGGAAATCGTAGTAAGGCGGTAAGGGTTTATCGGTACCGGTGCCCTTACCGGAACCGGTAAACCCTTACCGCCTACTGTGTAATGAGGCCCCATGTCTCTAAGCATTTTTCCGTTTTGATGCAAGAAAGAACATTCAACGGAGGACTAACACGTTACGATTTGCGTCACCTCAATCAATTCTGTATGAAAGTTACCCTATTGTATAGTCGACTACGCTACACAGGTTTTGCTTCTATGACCAAAACAAACATTGCATAGAAACATTGTGATATAATTCCATCACAATCACGCATTCGTGTAAAACATTATTGTAACCATATGGCCTTTTTTAATGTGTTTTTTTCTTGAATGCCTGTGTGTAATGGTTGACAATTGCCGTTCTAAGACTCATTCAAAACCGGATGGCACAATAATGCATACATTCCTGAGGAATATAGATCTAATAAGAGAATGGGTGATAAATTGAGGATTTGCGCCAGACCAGCTGGAAAGTAGAACCCTGGCAGTCTCGATGGACTTGAAGGGCAATAAATACTGCATATGCAGCAAGCACTTTGCCCCGGATATGTACAACCCATCGCAGTACACAAAGAAGCGTTGACTCAGAACCTCTCGTAAATGGCTTCCGAATGCAATTCCAATTCTACTAATGTACACGCGGGACCAGGTGAGTTCACAGTGATTAATTAGCTGTAGATAATGAATTAGCTGTAGGCCTTGGGGTACCGAACAGATAACTACATGACCTGATTTGTGCTTTCGCTGTATCTGTTTCTTACTAAACTTTGCATATTTACCAGATTGTTTTACTTTAGAACTATACCACATTTTGCTAGACATCTGTCCCTGGTTTTATGAACATCAGAGATTACTATGCAATAGTGCACTTCGAAATAAGCATAATCTTATCGTAATCAGTTGTTTCACATTTCAATTCTTTTAGGCGAGCATATTGACTGAAGTACAGACCCTCGATACTGGCGACAACACCGAAAATTCCAGTATACCAATGGTGAGCCATACAGACTTGCAGAAGTTCATATTATTGACAGTTGGAGCTTCCCACATATCTAATGCAAATCTAATTTTCACTTTATCACTTCGTGGCAATTCACTGAAAATGAAGACGCTAGATTCTGCGTCCTTTTCTTTCCGGAGTCCACAACCACTTCAAGTGCCTATCAGTTAGTTTTATGATAACACGAATGTATTATACATAGAATTCTAAATAATATGAAATAGTTTATGTATCCTGCCATTTCTTTACATAGAGTATCAGTTTTGAGTTTTCAAGTATATGTACCAAATGTCTGCAGCCAATAGTATCTGTTCAATTTTGCTGTTTTCATCCATTCTAAAACCAGTACTGTGTTACAGGGTGATTATGGTACCTCGACTACAGTTGCATCATCTTTAGGAGCTGTTCCCGAGTCTGAGTATGCAGAATGCAATGCCAAATGCTTCAGTGTAACATTACATGTTTGTTTTGCATGGCGATCTCTGATCAAGTGCACTAGCCATCAATCAGGCTCAATTCAAAATGTCCATTTAGACTAAATGGCGTACACTGTTTACGACTGTATGTATGTAAACGACTTGTGCGTTGAATGAAATTGATTCAAAATTTTTTTTTTTGTTTTTTAAAAATGAATATTCGATTGAAGGGATGTATACAAGGAGCTGAATTAGAAGAGGAGGCACATGGAAAACGAGATGGTGGACCAGCTTGCAGGTGTGGTCGTCACAATGAAAAAGACGCTTGCACAGACGACGAAGATGATTGCACAGAAATACAACAAGACAAGCGTAAGTTACAGACACATTTGTTTGCAAAAAGTGTATTGTGCTGGTGTTGTCTTCATAACATGTATTTTTTATCTAAATTGCTAAATACTGCATGTTGGATTTACATTGAACATATTTTTATAACCCATCTCCTAGAGGCCCAGAAGCATAAGAACTATGAGCACACAGACAACATATCAAACCAAGGATGCTGCTTGCCAAACAGATCTCACTATGGATCAACTATTATTTGAGGCGCAGCGTGTTCCAGTTAATAAACAGACTAGAGATGCTTAGCCCAATGGCCAGAAAATGAATGGAATGTGACCGGCGAAGCAAGCAAAGTGTTGTTGGACCATTGCTACAATGTGAGAACTGGACAAGATGAAGATGACATTGAATATAGGGGGGATTCTCTTGAATTACTCACTGACTCCATCACACAACCTACACCCGCAAAAAAGGGCCACCCAATAAACTATCGACATTGGTGGTTTCTCCAATTTGTGAACAATTAACACAAGATGAAAAAACAGAGACTGAAGCCTCAAAGGAATTGACTGAGGACCTTGCCAAAGATCTCGACTTCAGTGTGGGCAGTTCACCGGATATGTCCACCACAGTTTTTTTAATTTTAATTTTATTTTATTACATTTGTTATACGCCCAGACCCGGGGGTATCACGGCGTAGTTACAGACAATGGGAGAATGCAATCTTAGAAAGTACACAGAGGTACACAGGAATAGCAGTCAATAATATACAATAATATGCAAGGCAGTCAATAATATACAACAAAATGCAAAGCAGTCAGATATGTACAGTTAATTGGAGCGTATTAGTGCTCTAGTTCAGTTAGAACTTATTGAAGAGCCAAGTCTTCAGGAAGCTTTTGAATTTAGGGAAGGAGGTTTTGTTCATAATGTGGGTAGGTAACACATTCCAGTGTCTAGGTGTCAGTGTTTTGAAGCTACTACCCCTGTTTTCTCTCTTTTGTATCTGGGGGTTTCAAGGTATGTGTTTTTGTTGGACCTGGGAAGTCTAGTCTGGGGCTTCATCGTGACTGTATTGTTGAGGTATTTGGGAGCTTTGTTAGCCCTGCATTTGTGGGTGATGCTCAGGGTTTTAAATAGAATTCTGGCTTGGATGGGGAGCCAGTGGTGGTCTCTTCTGGTGTTAGAGATATGTTCAGATTTTTGGATGCCTAAGGCTGCTCTCAGGGCTTTGTTCTGCATGAGTTGGAGTTTGGCTAAGTTGGCTTTGGACGTGCCCAGGAAGAGGATATTACAATAGTCTAGCTTAGACAGTATGAGTGCTCTGGCTAGAGTAACACAATTTTTGGCTGAGAGGTATTTACGGCTGAGGGAGATGAGTTTGGAGGTGTAGGAGGTGGACGAGGCTAATGTGTTTACTTGTTTGGACATGGATAGTGTTGCGTCTAAGTAGACGCCAAGGGTCTTGACTTGTTTAAGAACAGGGATTGTGGTTCCATCGATGGTGAATGATTTGAAGGCGGGCTCAAGGGTGTTGATTTTGCTGGAGGAGCCTAGTATGAGGAGCTCTGTTTTATCGTCATTGAGACAAAGGCTGTTATTGGCCATCCAGTTTTGGATGAGTGAGTAGATTTGGTTAACCAGGAGGGAGTCTTGTTCATGATTGCCTGAGAGAGGAATGAGGATTTGGGTGTCATCGGCGAAGTTAGTATAGATGACACCCATGGCATCCAAAGCTGCAAATAATAGCTTAGTAAAGGCATTATACAGAGTGGGAGACAGGCAAGAGCCTTGCGGCTCACCTGCTGGAACAGGCACTGGGTCTGCTGATTCTTTGCCGATCGACACTCTGGAGGTCCTATCAGCCAAGAATGATTTGATCCAGTTGGTAGCGCTCTGAGCTAGGTTGAAGTTGTTTGCTAGAGTGTTGCAGAGTTTGTCGTGGTCAACCAGATCGAAGGCCGCTGAGTGGTCCAGGAGCATCAGCAGACAGAGTTTGCCAGCTTCTTTAGTGGCATCCATTTGGATCTTCAGATCAAGGAGGGCTGTCTCTGTACTATGGTTGGGGTGGAATCCTGACTGGCGGTCTCCTAATAGTTGATGTTGTTCCAAATGGTTCTGAATTTGGCAGTAGGCTATTTTGTCAATTATTTTTAGGAGAAATGGGACCGTTGTAATAGGTCGGTAATTAGTGGGTATTGAAGGGTCCAGGGATGTTTTTTTTAGGAGTGGTGTCACCCAAGCTTTTTTGATACTGGTGGGGACTGTGTTTGTGAGGAAAGAGGCATTGATGAATTCGGTAATTATGGGTGTGAGGGTGGGGGCACAGAGTTTCACTAGATGGGAGGGGAATTGGTCTTCTTTACAGTTGGAAGCTTTGAGTTTCATTATGGTGTCAAGTACTTCTTTGTTAGACACTGGTGTAAATTGAAATGGGGGGCCAATAGTGGCATTTGATGTAGTCGTTGATATGGTGGGTGGAGTTTTGTCAGCTAGGAGTGTTTTTTTACTATCGATTTTGTTTTGCAGTAGGAGAATTTTAGATGAGAGTGCGTTTTGTATAGTGGTGCACCAGTCTTTGCTAGCGTTAGAAGGTGCTGAAGTTTGACAGGGGTTTTCGAGCTCTCTAAGGATGGTACACAGTTCTTTGCTGTCGGAGGACGCATTAGTAATGCGGAGGTTGAAGGCATTGGCTTTTTGAGTGATTATTGCTTGTCATGATCTCTGCTTCCAAAAGGTCAGGGTTTTCCCAACTCCCTTGGAAGCAGATCCATAACCCAGGTTCCGAGTGCCAACCAGTCCCAATTGGGACCTTTTGGACCCAGTCCTGGCGCCAGTGGCACCAGGCTCATAAATATGCCCAGTCCCAGCGCTGGAAGCGCTGGGCTCATAATGCTTGGGTGGACTTACCTTCAGCAGACCATGCTGCTTACTTGCCTGCCAGTTGAGCCTCTGATCCTCTTCTGTTTGGAACTACTTTTCCTGTTGGGTGGGGCTGGAGCCACTCCCTAGATTCAGAACACTGGAACTCTTCTGGAAGGCAGGAACTCTTTTCTTACCAGGAACTCTTTTCTTACTTAGGCGTGGCTGTGGAAGGAGACACCTAAGCACTACAGGAGGCTATTTAAACCACACCCGGTGGATGAATCTTGCTTTGCGTTATTCTGCAACCTCTGCAGCAGAACGCTCATCGTGTCTTCTGCATCCGGTCCTGGGCCTAAGGAAAAAGGCTTACCATCCTGAATCCAGTCTTCAGCAACACCTATAAAGACAAGAAAGAACAGGTTAGCATTCCAGCATCTGAAAGGCAAAGGCTTACCATCCTGAATCCAGTCTTCAGCAACACCTATAAAGACAAGAAAGAACAGGTTAGCATTCCGGCATCTGAAAGACAAAAGTTTACCAACTCGTCGCACGCTCCGGAGGCCTTCGGCGCTGCATCCCGCATCTGAAAGACAAAACAAGGTGCGTTTAAAGACATTGGGGAACTTTAATACTCACGTGCCATTACTCCTTTCCACATCTAATCCAGTGGGTATTCCGGCACCCTGCAGCCGCTCCGAACTCGTACCTGCAAAATAAAAAGACAGTTAGAGCGCATAGTGAAGCAGGCAACAAGCGCTTACTTACGTGCTTCCAGGCGCTTCTATTCATCACACGGGCTCCATCTTCAACTCACTTCAGCCCGTCATCCGCCATCGCCGGAACCCTGCAAAACAAGAGACATCATTACTAAAGACTTTAAAGACATTTGAATGACTCGAAACTTACCGTTCGTGCAGTAAACGACGGACAGCAGTCCTCTGAAGTTAAGAGGCCTGCGCTACCTATCCAGTGAAGAAACTGGTTACAGCACCCTGCCCCGAGGCAGATGGAGAGCTCGGCATTCACTTACCTAAGGTGAGAGCGTTAACCTTTGGGGGTCTACAGGAGAGGAGAAGAGGAAAGAGATAGGGACACCCCAATAACCCCAGTTCATTAACCCCATATTTTCTATCTGCAGACATCTTACTCTACACGTCAGGCATACAGTGCACAGAGGTCCAGCCCAAAGAGCCAACCGGGTGCTACACATCACCTTTGAGATACGGTAGTCGCCCAGTCAAGACCGGCGCCTCTGCGAGAATCAGGTGAGCGTTACAGAACGCAAAGCCGACCGCAAAACTCTCGGCCAGGCGCTATGGAAACCTCGGATACTGACCCCCTAGCCCGGTTACTTGGGGAACTAAGGGCAGAAGTGCATGCAGCTCGTCAGGAAACGAATGCTCTAAGAAGGGAACTAATTATTTCCAAGGAGAGAACAGACAATCTTGCTAGACAAGTGCTACAGTCACAAGCCCGACAGACCCCGTTACCCGCATCAGGGGCAAATCTTCCTTCAACATCCTCTATGAATCCAGTGCAGATCAACCTACCTGGGAATGTACCTCTGGCTCCGCCCGAACGATTTTCTGGTGACCCAAAGAGGTTTGCAGTATTTATCAATCAGTGCCGGTTGCACTTCTTATGCCGGCCAGCAGCCTTTCCAACTGATCAAGCAAAAGTAGCTTTTGTACTTTCGTACCTTAGTGGCAATGCGGCAGACTGGTCGATCCCTCTAGTTAATCAAGATGATCCGGTTCTCCATGATTTTCAAGCCTTTCAGCTTAGTATGGAAAAACTGTTCGCAAGACATTCACAGGGGCAGGCCTTGGACAATGAGCTTCTTTCGTTGCGACAGGGTAATCAAGACCTTTTGGCTTATATTGCATCTTTCAATAGACTAATAGTGAAAACTCAATGGCCTGAGGACAAAAGGATTACGCTGTTTTATAGAGGTCTACGTGGAGAGCTGAAAGACGTTTTAGCCCAAGTAGTGAATCCCCCACAAGACTGTTCGGATTATATAGACTTGGTCGTTCAAATAGATCACAGGCTGCAGAACAGGAAGGCCGATCGTTCCAAGTTTGATGCTCGAGTATTTTCCAAACCGCCAACTCCTTCCAAAGGAGTAGACTCCGGGGAACCCATGCAAATAGGGGGTCTGAAAGGTCCTCTAACACAAAGGGAGCGGGAAAGGAGGAAACAGTTGCAATTATGCCTATATTGCGGAAACTCAGGACACTTTCTTCGAGACTGTCCGGTGAAACCTGCCAAGAAGGCAGTAGGAGCTGCAGTTACCAAAGTTACAAACTCTGAGTAGGGAAACGACCTCGCCCGACAAGAATAGAGGTCCTCTTGCCGAGCGTGAAAACCAGTTCCGTGACCTCGCATTTCGTGATACCTATGGTCCTCATTAGCCCTGATAATCCGGATCGATTACATGCAATTGAAGCTTACGTCGACAGCGGTGCCATCGGCAATTATGTGGATCATGAAATGGTTTTGAGGATGAATCTAACTCTTTGTCCCAAGGCTGTAAAGGACGTCATTACTACGGTGGATGGTACGGAGATAGCCTCCGGGCCAGTAACGCATACCACTCAAGAGGTGACGCTAGTAAGTCAAGATGGACACCATGAGAAGATTGTGTTCGATGTGATCAAGGCCCCTCAGTTTCAGATTATTCTAGGAATACCTTGGTTAGAGAAACACAATCCTCTGATCGATTGGCGAGCAAGAACGGTCCAGTTTCCAGAATGTGTCTCTACTTGTCACCCTCCACCTGGTGTTGCACTGGCCGCAATTTCTTCAGAGACTCCCCAGTTACCTCCCGAATACCTAGAATACCAAGATGTTTTCCGGAAGGATCAGGCTAACTCTCTACCTCCTCATAGGTCTTATGACTGCCAGATAGACCTGATACCTGGATCTACTCCTCCTTGTAGTAGAATTTATGCCCTCACCGAGCCTGAGAACCTTCACCTTCGACAATACCTGGATCAATACCTGGCAAATGGGTTTATTCGTCCTTCCAAGTCCCCTGCTTCTTCAGCTTTGTTCTTCGTTCCAAAAAAGGAAGGAGACCTTAGAACTTGTATCGATTATCGCTCCCTGAACCAGATCACCGTTAAGAATAGATATCCGTTACCTTTGATCCCTGAACTCCTGGACCAAGTCAGAAAAGCATGCATATATACAAAGCTGGATCTTAGAGGAGCTTACCACTTGGTACGAGTAAAAGAGGGCGATGAATGGAAGACGGCCTTCCGCACCAAGTATGGGCTATTTGAATATCAGGTCATGCCCTTCTGACTTTGCAATGCCCCGGCCGCCTTTCAATATTTTATGAACGATGTCCTCAGAGAGCTCATAGATGTATGTGTTGTTGTTTACATTGACGACATCCTCGTTTATTCTTCATCGGAATCTGAACATCGGAAACACGTGAAAATGGTCCTCGAAAGATTGCGTCAACACAAACTTTTCGCTAAGTTGGAAAAATGTGTTTTCAACGTGACTGAAGTTGAATTCTTGGGATTCATATTATCACCTGGCGGAGTGCGTATGGATTCAAAGAAGGTCGATGCAGTTCTCAAATGGCCATCACCATCCTCCGTAAAAGGTGTGCAAAGCATGTTAGGCTTCGCTAACTTTTACCGCAGGTTTATCCCCGAATTCTCTCGAATAGTCCAGCCCATCACTGCCTTGTTAAAGAAAAACAAACGTTTTGAATGGTCTACCGAGGCGGAACAAGCTTTCCAGGATTTGAAGACTAAATTTATCTCTGCACCAATCTTAAAACACCCTTGCCCCGAACTCCCCTACATCGTGGAAACTGATGCTTCAAGGTTTGCCATGGGGGCAGTTCTATCACAAAAGGACCCGGTAACCAATCAGTTGCATCCCGTGGCATTTTGGTCCCGCAAATTCTCGCCTCCTGAAATCAATTACACGATTACTGACAAGGAACTTCTGGCTATCAAGTCTGCTTTTAAGGCTTGGCGGCATTATCTGCTGGGGGCCCGACACACCGTTACTGTGATTACGGATCACCGAAACCTGCAATATTTGAAGACCGCAAAAGCCCAATCCTCTAGACAACTCCGTTGGGCATTATTCTTTGCCGAGTTTGACTTCATAATTACCTATCGACCTGGTACAAAGAACGGTAAAGCCGATGCCCTTTCTCGGATGGGAGTGGAAGAACACTTGGTCAACCCTAAACCTGTACCAATCATTCCCGAACAAAGAATTCTGGGTGTAATCGCCACAGAATCCATAGAGGAAGTTAAGGATAAAGCCAGGCAACTTGTAACTCCAGCAGACATACAGAATTGGCATCTGCAGGGAAAGGACTTTGCAGTAAAGGACAACTTATTGTATTTCCAAGAACGATTATACCTACCCAGCACAGATTTACAGAAAAAAGTAATCTCTTGTTATCACGACTCTTTAATGGAAGGTCATCCCGGTATAGCCAAGACCTCAGAAAAGATCAAGCGCTACTTCTGGTGGCCGTCTTGGAAAAAAGATATCAGAGACTTTATAATGTCCTGTGGAGTATGCGCCCAAAACAAGAGTCAAAAGGAAAGACCAGCAGGCCTCTTACGCCCTATTGACATCCCACCTCGCCCTTGGCATACGCTTTCTATGGACTTCATCACCGATCTACCTCCATGCTCCGGATACAATACGATTCTAGTAATCGTGGACTTATTCTCCAAGATGGCGCATTTCATTCCGCTCAAAGGCTTGCCAACAGCAGCAACTCTGGCCCGAGAATTTCTCGAAAACATCGTCCGACTGCACGGTTTTCCTTCGGTTCTAATTTCGGATCGAGGTAGTCAATTTATTTCTCATTTTTGGCGAAGTTGCTGTCGGTCGGCTCAAATTGATGTGAGACTATCGACCAGTCACCACCCTCAGACCGACGGACAAACCGAGAGGACCAATCAAACTCTGGAACAGTATTTACGCTGCATGCTGCAACAAACTGAAAAAACTTGGAAAGATATCCTTTGGATAGCCGAGTATGCCTACAATAACTCTGTCCATTCGGGAACTGGGAAAACCCCGTTTTTTCTTTTGTACGGCAGTCACCCTCGAACCTCGGAGTTGGATCCCATCCAAGATCTTGAAACACCAGCAGTAGACTACCTGCATTCTACAATCACCCAAGCCTTTAAGGAAGCTGTTTCTCACGTTCAAAGGGCTAAAGAACAATACAAGAAAGGAGCAGATCAACATCGGAAGGAAGCCCCTCACTATCAAGTATGGGATCAAGTCTGGTTATCCACCAAATATCTATCTCTAAAAGGGCCACGCACATTCAACCCAAGATACCTTGGTCCCTATTCCATCACTACCATAGTAAACCCAGTAGCGGTCAAGTTGGACTTGCCCCCGCACATGAAGATACATCCGGTCTTCCACGTCTCTCTATTAAAACCCGTCCAACCTCAAACCCGACTAACCAAATCTCCAAAACCTATCCTAGTGGATGGAGAACTCGAGTTTGAAGTCAAAAGCATTCTGGACTCCAAGATCTCCAAATCTAAACTATTCTACCTAATTGACTGGAAAGGCTACGGCCCCCAAGAGAGATCCTGGGAACCTGCTGAACATGTCCACGCTCCTCGCCTAATCAAAAGATTTCACCGAACATTTCCTGACAAGCCAAAACCCCCGGAGAAGCCCGGTTTGGGAGGGGCCTTGAGGGGGGGTACTGTCATGATCTCTGCTTCCAAAAGGTCAGGGTTTTCCCAACTCCCTTGGAAGCAGATCCATAACCCAGGTTCCGAGTGCCAACCAGTCCCAATTGGGACCTTTTGGACCCAGTCCTGGCGCCAGTGGCACCAGGCTCATAAATATGCCCAGTCCCAGCGCTGGAAGCGCTGGGCTCATAATGCTTGGGTGGACTTACCTTCAGCAGACCATGCTGCTTACTTGCCTGCCAGTTGAGCCTCTGATCCTCTTCTGTTTGGAACTACTTTTCCTGTTGGGTGGGGCTGGAGCCACTCCCTAGATTCAGAACACTGGAACTCTTCTGGAAGGCAGGAACTCTTTTCTTACCAGGAACTCTTTTCTTACTTAGGCGTGGCTGTGGAAGGAGACACCTAAGCACTACAGGAGGCTATTTAAACCACACCCGGTGGATGAATCTTGCTTTGCGTTATTCTGCAACCTCTGCAGCAGAACGCTCATCGTGTCTTCTGCATCCGGTCCTGGGCCTAAGGAAAAAGGCTTACCATCCTGAATCCAGTCTTCAGCAACACCTATAAAGACAAGAAAGAACAGGTTAGCATTCCGGCATCTGAAAGGCAAAGGCTTACCATCCTGAATCCAGTCTTCAGCAACACCTATAAAGACAAGAAAGAACAGGTTAGCATTCCGGCATCTGAAAGACAAAAGTTTACCAACTCTTCGCACGCTCCGGAGGCCTTCGGCGCTGCATCCCGCATCTGAAAGACAAAACAAGGTGCGTTTAAAGACATTGGGGAACTTTAATACTCACGTGCCATTACTCCTTTCCACATCTAATCCAGTGGGTATTCCGGCACCCTACAGCCGCTCCGAACTCGTGCCTGCAAAATAAAAAGACAGTTAGAGCGCATAGTGAAGCAGGCAACAAGCGCTTACTTACGTGCTTCCAGGCGCTTCTATTCATCACACGGGCTCCATCTTCAACTCACTTCAGCCCGTCATCCGCCATCGCCGGAACCCTGCAAAACAAGAGACATCATTACTAAAGACTTTAAAGACATTTGAATGACTCGAAACTTACCGTTCGTGCAGTAAACGACGGACAGCAGTCCTCTGAAGTTAAGAGGCCTGCGCTACCTATCCAGTGAAGAAACTGGTTACAGCACCCTGCCCCGAGGCAGATGGAGAGCTCGGCATTCACTTACCTAAGGTGAGAGCGTTAACCTTTGGGGGTCTACAGGAGAGGAGAAGAGGAAAGAGATAGGGACACCCCAATAACCCCAGTTCATTAACCCCATATTTTCTATCTGCAGACATCTTACTCTACACGTCAGGCATACAGTGCACAGAGGTCCAGCCCAAAGAGCCAACCGGGTGCTACACATCACCTTTGAGATACGGTAGTCGCCCAGTCAAGACCGGCGCCTCTGCGAGAATCAGGTGAGCGTTACATTGCTGATTTATATGTTTTGTTGGCTTCAGCGAAGGCTAGTGCCGATTCTGGGGTATTGTTTTTCTTATGGAGGTGTTCAAGTGATCTTTTTGTGCGTCTTAAGGCTACAAGTTCCTCATTAATCCAACAACAGGAACGTTTGTCAGGTCTACGGCTTTTGGTGGTGATGGGAGCAGTAGGTCAATAGTTTGAGTAAGGCATTGTTGGTATTGTTCTGCTAGATAGGAGGGGTTGTTGGTGCCTAGAACCGTAAGGGCAAGGGCAGCACTCAGGACTGGAGTGAGTTTGTCGGAGGAGAGTTTTTTGATATTTCTAGTTTCGAATGTTTCTGGTTTTTTAGGGTTGATGTGCTCTGTAGTGGCATTATCTATGGTGAAGTTAATTACATAGTGGTCTGACCAATTGACTGGGAGGATGGAGTCAATGGTGATTAGAGAGTTGAGCGTGAGAAGCCAGTGTAGGGTTCTTCTTTTTGAGTGGGTGGGTTTATCTATCAGTTGTACGAAGTGCATTTTTGACATGGCTGTATAGAATGTAGATGCTTCTGAGTCCAGGGGGTCATTGTATCCTAGGTTAAAGTCACCGAGGACTATGCATTTAGTTTTAGGCTTGATGAGGGGCGCTAGGAGTAGCGGTATGTCCAAGTCAGGGTGTGTATTTTTGTTGGGTGATCTGTATACCACTAGTAAGTTGGTAGTGGTTTTGGGGTTGGAGGTGTACTTCACTAGAAGGAGTTCATAGCCTTGTATCTGTTCTATTGGGCTAGCTCTAATTTCCAGAGTGGTTTTGGCTATTATGGCAACTCCACCTCCTTGGGTATTTGACCTGCTGTTCTAAAGATACTGAATCCTGGGGGAATGGCAAGGGCTAGAGATGGTCCTGCTGCTGGATGAAGCCAGGTTTCAGTAACCACCAGCATGTCAAGGTGTTGGTCCTCAATAAGGTCATGGATGTCTATAGCATGGGCACCTAATGAGCGGGCATTGATGAGTGCACTTTTGAGGGTGGAGGTGGGGGCAGGGGGTGGTGTGTTTTCTAAAATGGTGGAAGAATCAGTGGTTTTGTTATTGGTTAGGTGTTTGAGTGGTGCGTTGTGGAGGCTTTTGTGTTGGAGATTAATGGGCGTGGTGTTTAGTTTGGTTGGTGTATTGGGTGTGGTGGTGAGTGGGGTGGGTAGTAGGGGCATTTTAGTTCTAGACATGAGTCTATTGAATCTTTCATTACCCAGGATGGGTGTGGTCGTATCATGAATGCTGATAGGTATGGTGTGATTGTATATGGACGGGTTGGGACTAAGACACGGGAGGTCTGAGGTTGCTCCATTTTTGATGGTGGTGGGTGTTATGTGGGACTGAGGGGATGGTATGGGGAAAGGGGGGTGTGTGGGGAGGAAAGGGGTGGGGCAGGGGATGGGGAAGTGGCGTGGACAGCCTGGTCTAACTAGTCCTTCGCCAACCTTGATGAAATGACCTCTTGTGCATGGTGTAGCATTAGGGACTAAACAATAAGGAAACATGATAATGGTAAGGAGCGCCAGCATTATATTGGTAGGGGCTGAGTAGTCAGAGATATAGTAAGATGAACTATTTAGGCACATGGGCTGGGTACAATAGTTCAGCGCAGGCAGACAACGCCTGTGTCGCTAGCAGGGTGCACAGGCAATGGGTCACCTAAATTCGATTTTAGCAATCAGGCACAAAAAGCATAGGTCACTAGCAGGGTGCATAGGCAGTGGGACACCTAAATTCAATTTTAGCAATCAGGCACAAAAAGCATAGGTCACTAACAGGGTGCATAGGCAGTGGGACACCTAAATTCAATTTTAGCAATCAGGCACAAAAAGCATAGGTCACTAGCAGGGTGCATAGGCAGTGGGACACCTACATTCGATTTTAGCAATCAGGCACAAAAAGCATAGGTCACTAGCAGGGTGCATAGGCAGTGGGACACCTAAATTCGATTTTTGTAATCAGGCACAAAAAGCATAGGTCACTAGAGGGTGCATAGGCAGTGGGACACCTAAATTCGATTTTAGCAATCAGGCACAAAAAGCATAGGTCACTAGCAGGGTGCATAGGCAGTGGGACACCTAAATTCAATTTTAGCAATCAGGGCTACAGGTGATAGGTAAGCAGTAGAGAGGCACATGCTACTTAGGTGGTTTAGATCCAGTAGCTGCGAGGCAGCCTAATGTTGATTTTTCTTGTAGTAACAGCATTAATTAGTCTGTTTAAAAGGCAAGCTTAATATTTTAAGAGCATTTGTGAGTCTGCTATGTATGGCAAAGTCATGGCTACAGGTACTTGGGTTACCTTGTATGTGGCAGGTGGGGGTTCTGTCTGACGGCAGACACAGGCACAAACAGGAACCAAACAGGTGCTGGCCTTGTAACAGTGGGCCTTGGTGCATGTGGGCCGGCTTCGCCTGCCGGTGATCAGGGATTGGCTAAGGCGCTAGGCCAGCCAATCCGGTTGCAGGCCGGTCCTTGGTAGGGAGTCAGGCACTCAGGCCGAAACCAGGGCGGCCATCTTTGAATAATCGGCTCCTCGTGGGCTGTAATGGTGGAGAGGGAGAGCTGGCAGGCACAGATGGTGCACTGATGCTGCATTCAGTGCATCACACAAATAAAGCAGCTTCTTCAAAATTATGAAGAGAGCTCGCGTTGAAGGCGCGATTTTTCAAAAATGCGGGGGGGTGCGCAGGGAACCCAGCAAAGATGCCTGGGCTTACCTGGGGCACTCCACATGTGGTTTCAGAGTCAGAAACCACATTGAAGCAGGACGATAGTCTAGCAAATGAGCACAAATACATTGTATTGGACAACTGCCTAGTACAGATTATACTGATGCTGAAATGTGTCCATCCAGTGAAGGGGGTAGAATGCGGAAAGCCATTGGTGAATGTTACTCGTGTATCACAAGGCACAAACCTGAAAATCAAAGCCGACTGTGCCCTGCTCAATGCACCATTTTCATGGTTTGCTAAACCGATGCTGGGCAAAGTTCCAGCTGGAAATCTACTGTGTGCAGCAGCTTTGCTTTTCAGTGGTTCGAGCTTTAGTAAGTTGTCCAGTTTCTGTCCATTTTTGGGACTTCAGTTCCTCGCTAAAACGCAGTATTTCAACGTGAATTTTTATTCCCTGCAAACAGTGAGGCTTGGCAAATTGAATGAATGTCAATTGAACGGACATTCTCTGGCAAACGGTTCAGACTAGCTGGCGATGGACAGTATGACAGCCCAGGTTTTTCGGCAAAGTACTGCACATACCACTTTCAGGACATGGACACTAAAAAAATAGTAAGTTCTGTGGTCGTGCAGGTTTGCGAATGTAAATCTTTAGTGGGCATGGAAAAACATGGTTTTATAAAATCCCTGCAAGATCTCCAATCGAGGGGAATGCAAATAGACCTCATGGCCACCGACAGACATGTTTCAATTGCCACGGTCATGCGCAAGCAATTTCCAAACATTCGCCATCAATTTGATGTCTGGCACGTATCTAAATCAATCAATAAAAAAATCACAGCTGCTGGTAAAAAAAGGGTTCTGAAAATATTCTGCAGTGTTTGCAGTCTTTCTTCAACCATCTGGTGGAGCTCCAAAACTTGTGATGGGTCTGTGGAAATTCTAATTGAAAAATGGTGCTCATTGATACACCACTCCTCCAACATTCACTCATGGACAGAAAACCAACATTTTCACAAATGTGAACATGGATCTTTATCGGAGCAGGAACGCAAGAAGAAGTGTTTGGTTCAATCTTCACCTGCACACAAAGCTCTTAAGAAGATCATGTTTGATAAAAATCTATCAAGAGATCTGAAGGGACTCACAGAATTCTGTCACACAGGAGATTTTGAGGTGTTCCACAATATGTGCCTAAAGTACCGGCCGAAGAGATTGAATTTCGGTATACAGTATATATTCGGTATATGGAATCTCGCACACTACTGCGTTATTAGCGCCTAACGAGAACATAGGCAGACAACAATCTAGAACTGCTGGAAAATTGGGGATGCTTCGATCCGAAATGGCCTTTGAAAAAAGTACCAAAAAGTGGGTGGTCAAGCCAATATGCCAGGAAATGGAATTCGATTTCGTGAAAGATCTGATTTTGACTGTGTTGGACATGCATACCCATGGAATCGTTCGTGGTTTGGTTCCTCGGACACATACATTGCCACAAAACATTGCAAGCGTGGCCTGTACACCGAAAGCAGAACTCGTGGAACAGTTTGCTTCCCAATACAAATGATTATCAGCTATTTATATGTTCAACAATTTTGATACATTGTACATGACCAATGGAAAACATATATAACTTGAATTTCAAGCTATCAAAAGTTTAAATTGTCCAAATAAAGCGTACACAAAATGTCTTTCCAGATCTACCCTGTTTGTCAATTTGTTTTGCAAGAGGTGCCTGTTAGAGCACTCCATATTAGGTATAATGGAGGTGAATTTGAGGTGGTGCGGGGGTAGGGTCTGAAGGCGCAGGGTCCCCAAAATACAAAATATAATAATAATAATTGTACGCATCCATAAGGGAATGAGACTAGGAGTGGCATTAAGAGAATAAAGTCTTCATAGAGATTCAGCATACCGATAACTCTGCTGCCCTGTAAAACATTATATCAAACACATTCCATTTGAAAATGATTGCAGGGGTGGGGGGTACAGGGGTACTCCTCTTCAAAGACCTTATGAGTGGAAGCAAAACCAATACACTGTTTGAATTATAACACTTTGCGGTGGACCAGCCATCACAAATAGGCTAGTCTGACACAGGCACTGGAGGAAAAAGGTGGGGGGCAGTCACTGTTCGCTGTGGGCAGCCTTTGCAAAGGTTGGGGCTGTTGGTGCTCCCTGTGCGCGGAGCTCGCTAGCAGAAAACTGGAGACATGCTCAGCTGACAGGTGGATTATGAATTCTGAGTGTTTTCATAAAATGAGTAAATCTCTGGAAATTTCATGCAGCATTGGTGTATGCCAGCAAACAATTTGTTTGCTTTTCGTAAAATGTCCTAATGCTACAGTGGTGCACGTGGGAATCGATGCCGTGGGCCTCAAGGTCAATACCTTGAGCTGTCTACTCCCTCGCGTCGTGCAGAGTTTATTTGTCGCTCCCCTTTAGCAAAAGCAAGCTAAGCATAAACCTGTATTGTTTTTTGTCCTTGGAATTAAAGGGAGGATTCGTAAGGAAGGGAAAGGAATGGGATGAGGTATGTAAAAACGTCAAACATGATAAGGGTCAGCATTCCAAATCTGGACAAAGTAACATTTAATTTCATTTTATGAAAAATCGTTGATCTGAACAGACACTCCGCATTACGCCAAGAGAATGGAAATGCTGATTATTATGTAAGTTTTACTGTAGATGAATTTGTAGTCAAAGGAGTCAAGATTTCATTTTATGACCGGTATGCACGGCTGGCTAACATTGCAATGGCTTGTTTTGGGAAACTGATGAGGAGAATCAGAAGCAACCAGTGTGTACTTGTACTTGTCCCAGGCACGTGGGCAGCCCAGCACCGAAATGCATGGAGTTCACGTCTGTGTTCACACAGGTACCACCAACGCCCAATTCTAGGCTGTTACATTAAAATGCTGTCTATGTGTTATTCTAATTCTTCCGTCAACTTCTGCATCAGCCTCCCATTGCGAGTTTAACACACTGCATAGCACTAACCTCTGAATCACATACTTTACTGCAACATTGCATGTTGTTTTCTCTGTGTTTGCATTGTTTTTCGTTTGTGTTCAGCCTTAGTTTTCACACGGTGCATAAGAAATGGATCGATTAGAATAGAATTAAGAATGGCTACTGAGACACATTTCTGTTATGTTTTCTACACAGCCACATCCTGCCCTACTGCGAATGTCATAATTTCCAGATATCAATTGATGGCTTCTTCAGCCGGCATTTGATGATACACCTCAATGGTTGGATGACCATCACGCTGTTTTAGGATGATCGCCCTGGGCCCATATGCCGTTTCGCGGTTCCCGGCAATAAGGAGTACTTTGACATTGTTTACAGTGGTGTAGCAACAAGCTGATGCCGAAGCCTTGCGAATCACAGTGCCTCCATCCAATGAGCTTATACCCAAAAGAACACTGTGTGACTCATGATAAACATTTGTGTATCGAGAACAAAGTAAGAAACAAAAAATGTGGTTGAATATGGAAATCGGCGGATGTTCTCGGAGTGTTTATTGTGAAATAACGTGACGTCTGGACGTAGGTGATGACTGGCTGCGTTTGGCTATGCTGCACAGTAGCGTCACTGATATAGGTGGAGAATATCGCTAGGAATGGTGATGTCAGCTTCAGGGGCAATGACTATGATTTAGTGCCGAAAGGGCACTTGAGCCTAGGGCGATGCAGCAATGGATAAGATTAGCACAAAATGGCCGCGCCCTGCTGCCTGATTTCGCATATGTAAAAGTGAGGAAAACCACAGTAAGGTGCATAGGAAAAGTTTTTAAGATCGATCAATGTATGCTTAAATACACATGTCCCAACGCTTGGGACAATAATATTTTTGAGCGCACTACTCCTTTCCCTGCATTCACAGTTCGTGCTCTGCCACAAAAACTGCAAATAAATTGCTGACGTGTCGCAGAACAAAATGGTATTGTCACAAATAGGAGCACCCCAATCTTTTCTTCATCAGGGCTTTGTGCATCTGCTTTCACCCATGCAACAGTTAACACACCCCTGATTGACACGTGCCAAAACTAGGACATGTTTTGACCTTTCTCTGGCTCCAGAGCACCACCACAAATGTTTTACTGTAGAGCAATTCTGTTGCTCTCAATTCTTCAAAAGCAGCCTTTAACAAGCTCAGGGGTCTCCAAAGACTTTCCTGCAGGAATGTGTCAAACGTAATTTAGGTTCACAGAGACCATGATAGAGCCGGAAGACCTGGGGCCAGATTACAGAACTTTGCACTGGTGCAAGTGCAAAGTTGCATGTTATTAGAACTTTGGAAAAGTTTGCCTTATTTTTGAAAACACAGGGACATATTATAAAACCAATGGACCATGACAAGTGCAGTTTGCCGTGATATAAGCATCAGAGAAAACATTTCCCCAGTGCAAAAAAGATACATGTTTTGATGCATTTTTTCACCAGGGCAAAGTTTGCCCTAATGCTAATACCATACCAAACTTTGCACTTGCACCTATGCAACGTTTCTGTAATCTGGCTGCTGGTCAATGATCGAGATGCCCTTCAGAAGCCTGCGTCTAGGCGAGTGAAAATGTTAGACTTCATTAAATGATTTTGGTCTGCCCAGCACAATTTTTCCATGTGCTATGCGAGGGCGTCTAGCAAGAATATTGGGTTGTAATTGGATGGATCCTCCCTATCCTCCTTTGGAAAAATCGGTAGAATCTTGGTCCTCCTCCAGCTGGTTCGAAAAGCATACGAAATAGTCATAAAATAAACAGTTTAAGTGGGAAAATGGTCCAGATTTCGAAATCATTCGTAAAGAGGTCGGGCATGGAGTTAGCCTGTTAATTAACTAAGATTGTAAAATATCATTTGAAAAATATGAACTTTACTGAAATGCATGGAGGGTGTATTACATGGGTCATATGACACTCAAATTGATGTTTTCTTATAACAATGTGTGAACATCTATGTTCATGGGTTCTCTGCTTGAGCGAGCAGCTGTCCCAGAAAAACAGCCTGCACAGATAAGAGGGAGTGAGATAAACCTGCATTTTACTGCCATGCGTTCAGGACATTTAGTCACGGCTAGCAAATACATTTGCATTGCTGAATAATATTTTTCTTTACCAATGGAGAAAATAAGAGGTGTTTAATATGCACAACTCATTCTGATAAATGCAATAAAAAAAGTGTGTTTAAAGGCCATGTTTAGCAAAAGAGTCACAGTAATCATTCAGTCCAAAGCCCTCTGAATTTGAGGGAGTTTCCCTGTTTCATGATCTACTGCTAATGGTTTGACTCTTAAGCCCCTGAAATTGATATAGTTTTAGCAATTCTCCATGAAACAAAGACTATAGCAGCCCAAGATCTCTTTTAAAACATATCAAGGGAAAGTGGATGCACACTAAGAACTAGCCAAGAGGGGCAGGCAGTGCTAAGGACACAGGAGAATAATGGTCCCAAGAGTGGAATGAGGGCGCCTACGGTTATAGCTTCAAGTAGTTTTAAGGGAATAACGATCTGAATAGGGGGGTTTGAAAGTGGACGGGGGTACCAGGATGGGTTGGTGGGGTGCCACATGGAGGAGAGGAGGAAGGGACAGTTCACTGTTGTTTCTTACGAGAAGGAGGCAGAGCGCAAGGGCTCGCAGTGGGGTTGCTAAAACTGTGAAATGTACGCCTCATAAACTCATGTTGTTTATTGTTACAAAACCTTCAATAAAGACGAATTTGAAAAAAAAGATAATCGTGTCAATGGCCAGTGACTGTTCCTGACATGCACATGTCCCCATGGGCGAGCCAAGCATGCATTCTAGCTATTCACAGCCTATTCCCTCACTATGAATCTGACACCTCAAAGTAGGACGGTCATTGGAAAGGGATGGCTCCATCAAACTCGTACCTGTACTAAACACCCTCCACTAACATATACATCACCTATGAAGCATGTTAGAATTGAAAATGAATTTAGAAATGCATTTACCAAACAAGAACAATTAACTAAACTTGAGATAGGGCCAACAAAGCAGGGAACCCAGAAATGTAATGTATCCAATACAAATGTGTTCTCATTGAAGGATATGCACCACTATGGGTGCCTGCCCTTCACCTGCTGGCTGAGCTAAAAGAGAAGGTCCTGGGTGATTCGGGTCCATTGAAGTCACAGAGGAGCATGTTCCCTGAGTAGAGGCAGTCACCATTGCACAAACATTGCCGTAAGTGTCCTTTGAAGGTACAACTATCTTTCCGCCTTAGAAAGCTGCATAAGACGCAAAAAGAAAAATCAGGCCTACATGTGACCTGGTTGATGCGGTGTAAACGGAGGCTGTTTAGCTCTGAAATGTAACCATTTGCAGTATTAATCTGAATCCATTAAAAATAAATGAGATAGTTCACTCCAGCATAGATTTTAAGGTAAGGCTTAAGTTGCCGTTTTGGTGGGAACCAGACTTTATTACCGGTGGTAAATAAACAGATCTGGTCAATTTCATGGCGTAGTTGAGACTTGTGTATACATTTACAAGTGTTCAATTCAAATCAGAGTTGTTCTGGTTAGCCTCAGTAATATATGAATTGGTATGCCAAGGATAGCGGTCTGTGGAGCTCACGGCCATAGGGGGTTGAGTGGCCCTGCACAGTACTTTAGTGATGGTCAGTTTCATCATAGCCGGGTCAATGTCCAGCCTGAGACTGTGGTTCTTGCTAGTGTTGGTGACGTCTAATGATATGTCTTTGTCCCTCAATGGGATGAGGCAACTACCTCTGGCAGGTTTCAGGCAAGACCTTGTCAGTATAATGATTGAAGCACAGCAAAAGTGTAGGTACTTAACCACCTGGGATGGTTTGGGTAAAACATATTTCCCTTCCCCTTAGATCTAGGTTCTTTCTCTATAGCCAGCTTTTAATTGGCTCCTGAGATTCCACCAGTGTTTGAAGTAGTTTCCCTGAATGACTCCCCTCTTGGCTCTCTAAGGGTCTCTGGCTTGCAGGTTCTGAGTTCAGGCACACAAGCTCCTGTGACTGGTCTGAACTCTTTTCTTAGCCCCCATCAGCTATGGTCTAGTCCTTTCCTAATCCCCTAATGGGTTCTTAAATGGCCTCCTTTTGCAGGGCCATCACACTGTCCTTGCCTTCACTGGCTGCAGCTCCAAATACTCCTTTCCCACTCTTGTCATTCCTTGCTTTTTCTCTCACAACACGCTCTGCTTCCGCTCTCAAAAATATCTTCTCTGCTTTCTCCTGCAGGAATGCTGTCCTATCTCCCAGACTCAGTGACCATTTATCCCTCTTTTTATATTCAGGCTGACTGGCAGCATTAGTCAGGCCACATAGTGATTGCAGGGTCGGCTTCCCTGCTGGTTCGCTAATCATTAGTGGTCTTTACTAGGCAGTGCCCCCTCCTCCAGATAATAGTGATTATGTTCGACAAAATATAGCTATTTGGTTCTTTCAGGTAGGTTTCCCTTTAATTCCACCGGATCGTCACAGACAATGACTTGTCAGATAGTTATCCCTATTTTAGGGGCAGGGGAATAAGGATGGTGACCACCTGGCTCTTTGTTGGGTTCCAAAGGGCTCCCCGACAGTCTGGGGTTTCGAGGTACCAACCTCTAGCTGTTTGCGGCTCACAGGTCCCGCCTGGTCCTCTGTCCTTCCTGTCTTGTGAAGGCAAGTGTGCAAGCTGCCACAAACAGCAGTCTCCAGAAGGGAGACCCAAAGCTCTGAACATCGCCTTCTGGAGTCCAGACAGTGGTCTGTGGTCAGCATCTCCCACCTTTGTCTAGTTTGGGCTTCAATTTCACCTGTAGGTCTGCATAGCATACATAGAATGTAGAACATGAGCCTTAGTATGGTGTGGGTACAGATTTAATGGTATATGAGATTGGGGTTGGAAGCCAGTTTTACCTTGGCGCTGGATGTGGCGTTTACCAGTTGGTATTTTTATACTCCATATTCAGCCTCTAATGATAAGGGACACCGTTGTGTGCTTGAGATTGGTTGAATTTAATATTCAGTAGGTTCAGTTACCATTTTGTACACATTTTGCCATTGTATTGTCGGACATCTCTGCATGCAGTTGGATTTATGCAATATGCTGTTTGCATTTGCTAGAGTGCCGACACGTGTTTCAACCAGAGGTCTTTCTCAAGGCGTGGACTGATGGGCCTGTCGTGTCCTGTGTAGGTATGGCCGGTTTTCTTTCATTTAGGATATAGCATGTAAGCTTTAATGCCCGGCGGGGCGGTTGGTGGCGGTTTGCTAAGCTCACGGCGCTCGTCTGTATAGAGATCAATGTGAGCTTAGCAGACCGCCACCAAACAGCATATGGCATATATCCAACTGCATGCAGAGATGTACGCCAATACAATGGCAACATTTGTAAAAAATTGTAACTGAATATTAAATTCAACCAAATCAAGCACACAACGGTGTCCCTTATCATTGGAGACTGAATATGGAGTATAAAATTACCAACTGGTAAACGCCACATCCAGCGCCAAGGTAAAACTGGCTTCCAACCCCAATCTCGTACATTCTTAAACATGGGACTGGAGGAGCTCTGTCCCACTGGAACCCCAACTACAGGCAGCAGGAAATATAGCCTCAAGTGGAGAAACCAACATTTATCAGCGCAGTGATCCACAGTTTCTTTAAGCTCCCACCGTCGAGTCTACTACAGATTTAATGGGACTGCTAGCAATTTTACCTTGTGACTTAACTTTGGGTTGATCTGATTTCTGCCCTTGGAGATACTTCCGGTACTGCCCTCCATGTTATTGACATGCCGGGATCCCTCCACAGAGGCTTTGGAGAGCTCTGGAGTTCCCCTTGCATGCTGTCTCCAGGGGTCACTTGTGGGCTGCTCCCCTCAGCCTCCTGAGCTCTCCAATCCTCCTATACAGATCTTAAGCAGGTGACCTTGACACAAACTTCCTCACATTCACAGTGGCTCCAAGTATGTTCTTAACACTGGTTTTAATTTAAGCGACTACATTATTTTGTTTTTTTTAAAGAAATGATAAAATGATAAAAGCAGCGCAACATCGCCATTTTATGTCAATGTGCCCAATTGTGAAGTTTTCAGGGCTGTTGTAGATATTGAAAGTCATGGTAATACGCATATATTCCTTTCTTGCAAGTAATTAAACATTGGACTGAGTATAATGAATCAAGCTAAAATGGCCAAATGTAACAATAGACTCAAGATTAGTCCATCTTCACATTTCTCATTATTAAGTGATTGAAGCAACAAGGACAATACTAGGCTAAGATGGCCAATTGTAGCAATGGAGTCAAATTGAGTCCTTCTTTACATTTTCTTATTTGCAAAAGAAAGGACGCAATAAAAGCTCATCTGATACACGAGCACCTGATCTATTTTGAGAGCAGTAAAATATATGGAACCTGAATAATGCTGTAATACAGTTTTTTTTTACTTCAGGGGCTTAATTGCATTGAAACTGACAATGCATTTCTTTAAAAACAGAATCTAGGATGAATGGTCTTGTATAACTGCAACAACAGTGGAGAATAGATAACGGTGCACTCCAGATGAGACTCTTTATGACAATTTTCTTCAAATTTGTTAGCCGATTGGTATTAGATCTTGCTCAGTCATACCTTTTGATTTACAGTTTTCAGACAGTAAATAAGGAATTATTACTAGCATTTAGCTAAATAACAGAGTCACAAATTATAAATACTACAAAAGTAAATTGTTCTATCAATTCTCAATATATATCAAAACATTTGTGTAACTGAAAAACAAAGCTAACACAATTCATGATGTCATATTGTCAAATTTTGTTTTCTCTGGTTCAAGAAAGACAAATCGCAAATCAAATACCCTCATTGGTAGAACTATAATAGGGATTTGATGAAAATGAATAATTTGATATTCAACATATAACCTTGTTTTAAAAAAATAATTTGAATGACTGATATTCCGGAATTCAAAGATTTCATAGATCAATGGAGAAAAAGAAGCTATCACATTGACCACTGTACTCCTAGTACTTAGTCCTCTTTCCTCCATACATTTGGGGCATTCCATCCTACAGGGACAGGAAGTGAATGCTTTTTTTGCAGCACAAAAAATATTTGTCCTTCTTTGTTTTTTTTCACTCAGCCAGGTAGCTGCATACATGCACCACCTCCCTATGCCCCAGCCTAGGCTTTATCCCTCAGTCCTTTTCCATCAGCCTATGTCAGTGTCTGACTGATAAATACATCTTAAGAGGGGACGGTAGAAGGACGTATGGAGTACAGCAGTCACTCTTGCAGCTTTTCTCACTCCTATGCCACATTTTCCTCCACACTTTTGAAAAATTCGCATCTACTCAGAAACCATGGGAGGATGGTCATACTACTAAACTTGCTGGACAGTTTTTTAGGACCAAATGGAGTATGAGCTCAAGAGCTGTCGACAAAACAGAAATGTTTTTAAAAAGCTGATGGTGTGGACCAACCTTCTGCTTCAGCAACAACATCCCATTATAGGGGGATGCCAATATAGTATCCTGACCTGAGGAAGAGTCTAAACTATAATGTTTGGTACAGACGACGGTTAAGGAGAATTCTCATTCTATGGCTCATTTCCCTTACCTATAGAGTCCCCCAGCAGCTTTGCTGGATTTGAAGGGCTTGTTTCTTTTTAGCTGCTAAGAGTGAGACTCTTCTTCCCACTCGTAGGCATTTTTGCTATGTGTGTTCTAGGCTATTTTTGTGTTTAATGCCTATGGGATCTTTCTCAACCCCATAGGAACCATCTTAATTCACATGTGTTGCACAGCACCCTCAGTGCAGTGACACAGGGGTGTCGTAGCGACCCCCAAACATAGACTCCATACCCTGGGACTGACTACTATCTCCCAGGGCATGTAAAGTCCCCATTGACTTTACTAGTCAAATCCTATGAACTAAACCAGTACAGCCATTTTACTATGGAAGGGGTTACTGGAAGGGGTTAATAGTTTTTCCCCTATATTCATTTTCGAGAGGGTACCATACAGTCCCTCCCTCAAAAGTTTCTGGCTGGTGGCAGTGGTTACTACCGTAAATATTCGACCGCGAATATTTCCCTATGGAATTTTCCCATTGTTCGAGGCTAGCACTTTTTCTGACAGCCTCTAACATACCGCCGGTGTATTTTAATATTAACTTTTTATTGCCAGAACTTTAATCTAGCTTCTTTCTCGTGTCTTCCTCTAAACTCCTAACCCAGGTAGGGATCCTTTGTTCGTCCTTTTGGCGGGCTTCTGCCGAGAAGCCCTCCTTCCGGCGCCACTGAGTCTGGGATGGGTCCATTGTGTGGGAGGGGGAGTAGGACCCCTGGACATGGTTGCCTCAACAACCCATGTCGCACTCTATCCTGAGAGGCTGGAGGGTCTTCCGCCAAAATGACCACTCCACTGTGTGAGTAACAGCTAGGCTGTATGAATGGGGATCTTTTTGCATAAAATCAGGGTCCTGAGGACTGGAAGAGCAAGACGTCGCCACTGGTACTAAGAAGCCGAACAGGAGAGAAGCCAAAGACATCTGCAACGACTGAACCACCGGTGAAGACCTGCTGCAGCGTCTCACCACTTTTCTCCAAACGATGAGAGAAGATCTTCACCTGCAAGCGCCTTCTTCCCTTGAACTGGTGGGGCCAACCAGTTTGCCAATCGCCTTCCCAGACCTGCCTTGGTCGAATCTCCCATACCCTGTACTTGGAGGCCGGATAGCCAGGCACCAGTCCACCCGGACCGCGATTTAAAGGAGCGTACCTTTTATTCGTCGGGCAGCACCACGGCTGGTTTCATCCCTGGGTAGTGCAGTAGCTCGAACCTTCCTCCACGACGAGAGCCTCTCTTCCTCTGCTGGATCACCCGAACTGCAGGAACTACCAGGAACAACCGCCACCGCAGGAGCCACTTCTTCATTTTAAGGTACATTGTTCCGCCAGGGCGCCCTTTCTTCGCGGTAGCACTAAAGGTGTTTTAAATCCTTTACCTACCTGTTGGGTTGGCCGCCCCTTTCTCTTAACATTGTCTTTTCAACGTCTGCATCTACCTTTTCCACTTTGTTAACCAAAGACTTGACTGCAGCTACAAGAACATTTTGCTCCTGGGCTCTTGCCCTGTACCAACTGACTTTGGCACAGGCCTACTGACTCTGGTCACATTTGTTAGATCTGCCTTCATTAGACTGATTCTCACCTAGAACTGTGTGGTGCACCCATTTCTGTTAACTACCCTCTAATCCCCATTTTTAAACCTTGTGAAATGCCATTTTGCTCAGTTTTCATTTAAGTATTGCTTATACTGATGCACTGCCTTGCTTAAACTGGTTCACAAACTGATGGGAAGTGTTGCTAGGATGTGTAAGAACCTGTTTATATCTAACTTGTGCTTTCCCCCCTTCTGAGGAATTGTTAGAGGATCCCTTGTGTGTAAGTGTCACCGTGCCGTTTTGCTCAGTTTTCACTCTGGTTCACTTGGTCTACAATTTAACTTGGGAGTGTGTATATTTTTCCTTTGACTTAATTTAACTTGCTTGATGACTGTGATACATGTGTTTTATTAGAAGTGTATAAAATAAATATATGTATCCTTTTTAAATACAAAGCTTTGGTCAGTGTTTCCTTGTTCCATAGTCTAGTGGGCCCATTGTGTACACCCTGAATACTGCTCATCTCCCTCTTGAGATAAGTCTGACTGCTCAGCAACAGCTACCAACTAAACCTTTGGGGTACAGACTGATACCAAAGGGGATTATTTATTGTTCTCACCTGTAGTCCTAATCTTGTGTAGTGCTCCCTAAGGGAACTGCATAGGATTCTGCCTAACAACGACCATGTGGCAGCTGCACATGTTTCCTTTATTGTTACTCACCCCTGTAAGGCAGAGGAAGTTGCCATGCCTCTAGTGGAATAGGCCTGCAGGCCTTCTGGATGGTCTTTTCCCACCAGTCAGTAGCACTCTGATATTGCCAATATAATCCATCTGGATAATATCTGTTTGGTGATAGCCATACCCAATGTGTGGCCCGAATAGCCCACAAATAATTGGTCACCCTGTCTTAACTTTGCCATTCTAGTTATATAAAAGAACAGTGCATGTTTGGGCTAAAGCCTGTGAAGCCTCTCCTCTTACTTCTCAAGGTGAGGAGGGTAGAATGATGGTAAAGTTATATTTTGTGTGAGATGAAACTCAGAAACGATTTTGGGTAGAAAGATGGGTTTTACCTTCAGCACCACCTTTTCTTTACAGCAGATGTAATAGCTACTAAAAAGAAGATGGGTTTTAGGGTTAGTAGCCTCAAAGTACAGGAGTGTAGATTCGAAAGGAGCACACATCATAAACTTCAACACTAAGTTGAAATCTCAAAGCGGGACTTGAAAAGAGATTGGAGGGAAAACATTTGTCAGACCCTTTAAAAATGGTATTATTAGAGGTATCTTAAAGTACGAAACTTCTTCTGAAGTGCGCTTAAATGTAGAAAGCGGCGTCATATATCCTTTAATTGTACCAATCTGGAGCCCCAGATTAGCTAGATGTAACAAAAAGGATAACACCATCTGTGTATTACATGTAAATGGGTCAACATTTTTATCTCTACACCAGCTGCATAACTTGTTCCAACGGTGGCAGTACAAAGATTTAGTTGCTGGCCTTATGGCCGAAAGCAAAATCTCCATTACGTCATCTGGGAGGTCCCAATCCTTGTATCTCAGCCTTTCAGGAACCATGCATGAAGGCTGAGCGTCCTGGTATCCGGATGGAGAACCCGACCCTCCTCTCGGGAGAGACGATCCTCTCTTAGTGGAAGACGTATCAGAGGGCAGATGGACATGTCCAGAAGGTCCAGGTATAATGTCCTCCTGGCCCAATCCGGAAGAAACTACAATCATGGATTTCCTGAACTTTCTCAACCTCCTGATTGCGTGAGGAATGACAGGGTCTGAGGGAAACGCGTACCGGAGTAGAAATTCCCAGTCCACGACAAACGCATCTCCTATAGCTCCTCTTGGGAGAACATCTCTTGAGCAGTACAGTTTGCACTTCCTGTTAGCCCAGTCACAAGCAGATCCACTTGAGGGGTTCCCCAAAGGGTGAAGATCTCTTGAAGGATTTCCTGAGCTAGTTCCCACTCGTGGGAGACTGTGCTCTGCCTGCTCAGAGCGTCCGATGTCATTCTCTGCTCAAAAGAGAGAACTGCCGACAAAGAGATTCCTTCTTGTATTGCCCAGACCAAGAGCTGCATTGCCTCTCTCCACAGTGGTAGTGACCCTACACCTCCTCTCTTGTTGAGGTAGTACATGGCCACTGTGTTATCCGTCATTATCAGGACATTCTTTCCCCGTACAGATGGCAGAAAGGCCTTCAGCGCTAATCTGATTGCCCTCAGCTCCAAAAGGTTGATATGTAGTTTGGACTCTGATGGGGACCAATGGCCGCTGATTCCAGATCGTTGGCATGGGCCCCAAAACCCGTGAGCGAGGTGTCCGTCACTACTGTTATCTCCGGCCATGGTTGCCAAAAAGGTTCTCCTTTCAAATTGTTCTCCTGGCAGGCCCACCACCAAAGGTCCTGCGAGACTCTGCTCGGAATTTGTAGGAGGTCCCACATCCTTCCTGCGAATTGGGACCACTGAGTCCTGAGAGCTCATTGGAGAGTTCTCATTCTCAGGCGAGCCTCTGGCACCAGAAAAATGCAGGATGCCATGAGGCCCGAGCAACCCCAGAAAATTGAAGGCCGGTAGATTCTGGGCATTTTGGAATTTGGTCACCAACTGCAGTACTGCAGTGGCAAGGCTTTTCCCAGGGATGCATCCAGGACTGCCTCAATGAATTGGAGTCTCTGCGATGGTATCATGTGAGACGTCTGGAAGTTGAGGGAGAAGCCCTGTCTGTGAAGGGAGTGACAGGTATAGCTCAGATGTTTCAAGGCCTGTTCTGTGGCACTTGCCCTGATCATCCAATCGTCTAGGTAGGGGAAATGTAAATTCCCCCTCTCCTGAGACTTGCTGCCACAACCGCCATCAGTTTGGTGAAAACCCTCTGGGTATAGGTCAGCCGAAATGGCAGAACCCAAAACTGATCATTAGAACTGCCAATGGCGAGCCTGAGGTACAGTCTGTGCTAGTGATGGATCAGCACATGAAAGTAAGACTCCTGAAGGTCCAATGATACCATCCAATCCTAAAGCTGGAGGGCCTGAAGGATCTGAGAAAGAGTTACCATCTTGAACTTGTCCTTCCTGAGGAACTTGTTCAAGTCTCGTAAATCCAAGATGGGTCTCAATCCTCCGTCCTTCTAAGGGATTACAAAGTGAATACCAACCCCTGTTCTTCTCCACTACAGGTGGTGGTTCTCTAGCACCTTTCTCTAGCAGGGTTAGTATTTCCTGCATAAGGAGCGGTCTGGAACTTTGCAAGAGTTGTTACCCGGTGGATGACTGAGGCTTTTTAGAAAGGTAAGGCAGTAACCTTGGCCAACTGTTTCCAATGCCCATGCATCTGAAGTAATAGCCTGCCATTCTGTCAGATGCTGTGACTGTCTGCCTCCCACTGTAGTCTTGTGAACCAAGTCCTCAGAGAGGTTTTGGGGCAGCTGACGCAGTGGCTGATGGTAAGGTAGCTGCTGCTGCTGTGGTCTTAGTACTTCTTCCCTGTCCACCACAGGGGAATTTTCTCTGGCCTATTTGAGCTAACTGTCCTCTGCCCCTTCCAAATGTGGAGCAGTGGCGAAAGGACCTACCCCTCCAGGGTGTGCCCATGGGGCGGTTTGGAGGTTGTCTGATTGCAGCACCAAGTGATTTGGCTGCTGCCCTGGAAGTTTGAAGTTTCTTCAAACTCTCCTCAGCCTTGCTTCCGAATAAATGAGTGCCGTCAAAGGGCATGTTGAGAAGTCTGCATTGTACGTCTGGGGCAAATCCTGACTTCCTTAACCAGGCAAACCTGGGCATAACTGTACTCACCGCCATAGCTCTGCTGATACTGTCAGCAGAGTCGGGAGCAGTCTGGAGGTATTTGAACATTGCACCTTTCCAATCCTTGACTATGTTTAAAAACATGTCTGGCTCTTCCGCTTCGGGGATATGGTCAGCCGCCATGGATATGCTCTGCAAAATGGTGTGAGTAAACTTTGCCAACGTGTACGTGGCATTAGCCGATTTCAAATCCATACTTCCAGTCGAAAAATCTTTTTTGACTAGAGCATTGTAACGCTTATCATCCCTATGTGGGGGTATTGTAGGGTAGGCATTCTGTCTACTGGTTGAGGTGGCAGCTTGAACAACCAGACTCTCTGGTGTTGGGTGTTTAGACAAGTAAAATGGAGCAGAACTTGAAACTCTGTATTTCGAAGTCAACTTTTTGTTGACAGCCGGAATAACTTCAGGTGCCTCCCAGTTGGTAGCCACACGCCTTTGCAAGGCTGCATGGAATGGCACAATTGAGTCCTCTTGGAGTCCCCTGTGCAAAATGTTGGTTAATTCATCCTGCTCAAAGACTGGAGTCAGTCTCGACCAAACCATATATTCCCATACTCTTGACATCAATTGTCTATGTGATGTATCTAAGCCACTGGCATCATGCAGGTATTCTTGCAAATTCTTTATTCTGGAATCCTCTGGAATTAATGCTTCAGGGACTGATGGCATACCATACTGGAGACCAAAAGGACTGGATTTATCTGAAGATTCCTCTGCATCCTCATAGATAGAGGAGAGAGACTTGAAATATTCAACCCTAGACAAAGGGGTATATGTTTTCTCCATTGTAGTCAATGTAGTCATAATATTTGTGGTCAAAGGAGCTGAAATCATCGAGACTGTTGACGGCCTCGATGACTGCGTTGATGGCCTGCGACACCTGTGGCGTTGAGTGCTCGGTGCTTGAAGCGTAGATGGCTTTTCGTAATTTTACAGCGCCAATGACGCACCTTTGGACCCTGATGGTGTCGATATCGAGTCTTTCGGCGTCGTCGACTCAGTCCTCGAAGGGACTTTTCTTCGACTCGAGGAATCCTTCGATCGCTCTTGATGAGTTTTGCGGACCGGGTCGGAAGACCCACGGCTTTTATGCTTATGAAGTCTTTCGACCGGAACATGACTTTTGCGTGTAGTCGAGGGGGACAAGGGCGTGTTCTCGAACACCTTCAACTCTAAACTTTTCCCACTGGGCTAGTGAGGCAGATTTTGTGGGGCAAACAACCGATTACAGAGAGGAACTGCAAGACGAGGAAGATGGCGATCTATGGCGCAGCTTCTTTCCATGTCTAAACGATGCGAGTGGTGGGAACCGCTACACGATCAGGATCGTTTATTCTTCTTATGGCAAGGAGAAAAAAGCTTTCAACTCGTCTGAAGTTTTTTGTTTTTTTGACAGTCAAAGAAGATTTATGGATCCTACCTGCTGCAAGCTTCCCTCTGCGCACTCTCAGGGCTTTCAAACTCATAAAAAGGCAGTCCTCACACTCCTATGATGGATGAGTGGATCCTAAACACCATAGGCATATCCAATGGGGGTCCGTAATGGATATCTTCGCACCGCAGTCATGCCATTTCTTGAAACCCGACTTGGGAGTGGAAGACGCCGATGACAAAGCCATTCTCTCGAATTTACTCGAAGATTTGAAGATTTTACGCAAAGATTTTCCTCACAAGGAACGAAGAGTACCGTATCCGAAGGGCAAGCGCGGAAAAACAGAACTGAAGCCAGCAGGTGCTGCGCATGCTACATATTCCTTCGGTGACGTTGACATCAAGACCGAGGTCTCAGAGGGACATCGAGTCAACAGGCATCGACGCACAGCGCATTGGCTGAAAATGTTTTTCTGAAGCAGCAAAGCTAGATATTGGAAATATCAAAAGATAGGAATATGTGGGAGGACACAATCCATTCAAATGGCGTATTATGATTGTTCAGACACCCAAGACAGAACCTGATCCACTTACACTGTGAACATGTGTTGTCTTATGATTAGCCAAGATGAGCCCAAGAACCAGGCAGTTAGGAAAACAACTGAGTAGAGGATTTCAGGATGTGGCCTTACTCTGAGATAGAAGGCCCATCTGCTTGCACAGAGTTACTGAATGCAACAATAACCAGTTCATGAAGTCGGAAAACCAAAACCTAGCTAGCAACCAAGTCACTATCGGGATCAGCCCCTCAACGCATTGAATTGCAGAAGAGTTCAGTAAAGAAGGGAGACAGAGATCGAAACAAGCCATGTCCCAGAAAACACTGCTTCTGCCCCTGCTGAGAAGTGAATTCACTTTCTATTCTGATGAGTCAATATTAGACCTAACTTCAGTTAATGCCAGAGGTTGAACAATTCCGATACTGGATTTAACTCCCATTCGTCATTTGCTAGCACGTGGCAGCTCAGTGAGTCATCTTCATCGTTTTCCAGATGCAAAAGATGGATGGCTTGAAATATTACGCCCTAATTAACCACTGAGTACCACACCCTGATGGGCAACTAGAGTAGGGGTGTAGACCTGATACCCCCACTTGTTGATGTAAAACAGTGATGTTGAATTGTCTGTCCAAATCCGAACACCCTTGCTCCTGATACAGGGCAGTCACTCCTTGAGAGTAAATAAAATAGCCTACATGACGTGGACATTTATGTGGTCCATGCAATTCTGGCTGGTGCATAATTAAAAAACTGGAACGCTTGCCAGAGTTGCTCTGCATCCCAGCAACGAAGAATCTGTTATAAAGGTTACATGGTGGCACAGCTCTGAAAAGGGGACCTCTATTGTGAGATTGTCTGCTTGTGCTGTCCATGCCAGCTCTGGGTGTATTCCCTCCAAAACTACCAGAATCCTGGTATGCGTGCCTGAATCCTGTGACCAGATAGCTCTTAAGAAGGGTTGTGCTCCTCTGTATCTCCAAGCTCAACAAAGGAACCATTAGTACTCCTGAGTTCATGAGACCTGGCACACTATGAACCGTAAAGTATTCATTAAAACCCAGCTCAGGAAGAGGGAACAAGTGGAGGTTATATCAGTCACTGATTTATCAGTCCGTAGTGTGAAAAGCCATCCAGTGATGATGATCCAGTCCAGTAAGGCCACCAGGGATGACATTCCCTTGTTCACCAGCAGGCCCAGGTTGAGCAGGAGATTGAGCAATATCTGAAGGTTGCCCTTGACCACTTGTTAAGACTGAGCCCTCACCAACCACTTGTTTTGGTATGGCTAAACATGGATTCCTTAGAGTAGAAGGAACACCACTGCCATGATTTTGATAAGTAGGCACAGTGCTGTATTCAGGCCAAATTGAAGAAAGTTGCACTGAAAATGGGGTGGAGGAGGTTGAATCCCAATATGTCAAAGAGGGTGTGTGGGCCGGCCCGGCCTGATTGGGGAACAGGCTCTACTCATATTGTCCATTGATCATAAAATCAGCCCTGATTCTGCTACTCAAGCAATGGTGAAAGGACAACACCAATAAAGACAATATTAAGAAAGTAAAATGAACAAGTTACTTACCAACTGGTAACGTTCTTTAGATTGGATATTCCTCCAACGTATTTCACATCTTTGACATGTAATGTCTACAGCTGTGTAGTTCGGAAACCTTTTCGGCAGAGTGCGTCCTGCGTCGAATAGGAAGAACGGCGCCCACAGCCTCAGTTTCTGTTTTTTTCCTCCAAAACGTGTGACATGTACATATCCAATGCCTGCTTGACTGTACAGAGCTTTGCGGAAACGTAAACTGCAATCGCATAGGAAATTCTTCAGAAGGGCAGGCTGGCTGAGCTATGTGGAATACGTTGGAGGAACATCCAATCGAAAGAACCATACCAGTTGGTAAGTTATTTGTTCTTCGAATGGATTGTTTCCTCCAACGTATTCCACTTCTTTGACAGACTCCCAAAGCAGGGCCAGAAGGAATGGAGGAGGGAAAATAATTTAAAGTACCCAATCAGATGGCAGAATAAAGAACCGTCTTACCAAAGGCCATATCTGGACCATGGAGCGTATCCAGGGAGTAATGTTTAACACAGGTGTGGATAGAAGCCCATGTGGCTGCATCACAAATATTCCTAACAGGAACCCCCCGCTGCAGGGCTGTGGAGGTAGCCACGCCCCTAGTGGAATGAGCTTGCAACCCTTCCGGAGGGTCCTTGCCCGCCAAATGGTAACTTTCAGTAATGGTGAGGATAATCCACCTGGACAAGGTCTCTTTTGTAACAGCCTGGCCCAATTGATGACCAGCATACCTCACAAAGAGTTGATTGTCCACTCTGACCCTGGACATCCTAGAAATACAAAAGCTCAGAGTTCTCCTAGGGTCCAACCTATGGAGTCCCTCCTCTTCCTTACCAGGATGAGGAGGATAGAAAGAAGGAAGAATCACTTTCTGACTTAAATGAAATTCCGATACTACCTTAGGTAGAAAGGATGGACATACCCTTAGTACAATCCTATCCTTGTGGAACACAGTAAAGGGCGGCTTAGATAAACGTGCCTGCAATTCACTCACTCTGAGAGCGGAAGTAACCGCAACCAAGAGCAATGTCTTGAAAAACAATAACATCAAAGGACAATAGTTCGAAGTTTCAAACAGAGCACCCATAAGGAATTTCAAAACCAAATCCAGATCCCAAACCGGCACCTGGAAAGGGGACGGCGGGAACACATTAGTGAGGCCTTTAAGAAATTGTGAAACCCAAGGAATCTTAAAGTAAGAACATTCTTCAGACGAGCGCTTGAAGATAGACAGCGCCACCAGGTAACCTTTAATGGTACCCACTTGAAGGCCCCTGTGGGCCAAAGAAAGCAAGAAAGACAAAACCATGGGAATGGAACACTGAAAAGGATCAACATTCTGTCCTCTGCACCAGTCACAGAATTTACGCCAACGGTACAGAGATTTTGTTGATAGCCGCCTGGCCGAAAGCAACACCTCCATCACGTTATCCGGGAGGTCCCAATCCTTACATCACAACCTTTCAGATAGCAAGCGTGAAGGTTGAGGGTCCTGACCTCTGGATGGAGATCCTGACCCCCCTCGCGCGAGAGCAGATCCTCTCGGTAGGGAAGACGGCATGGCGGGCAGATGGGCATCTCTAGAAGGTCCGGGTACCACGCTCTCCTGGCCCAATCCAGAGCAATGAGGATCATATGGGATCCGTACCTCCTTAACACTTGAGGAGTGACGGGGACTGGAGGAAACACGTACTGCAGCGGGAATGACCAATCCACCACAAATGCGTCATCTAATGCTCCTCTCAGAGGAAATTCCCTTTAGCAGAATCTCTCACACTTCCGGTTGGCACTGGTGGCGAAGAGATCCACTTGTGGGGTTCCCCAAAGGGTGAATATCTCCAGAAGGACTTCCTGAGCCAATTCCCAGTCACCAGAGATCATGCTCTGCCTGCTCAGAGCGTCCGCCGCGACATTGTCTTCTCCGGCCAGATGAACTGCAGAGAGTGAAATTTTCTGCTGAATTGCGCAGAACCAGAGCTGCATTGCCCCTCTGCACAAAGGGAGTGACCACCCCCCCTTTTTTTGTTGAGGTAATGCATGGCCACTGTGTTGTCCGTCATGATCAGGACGCTCTTGTCCCGCGCAAAAAAGCCTTCAAGGGCAGCCTGATGGACCTCAGCTCTAACAGGTTGATGTGGAGTTTGGACTCTGCCGGAGACCAACGACCGCTGGCGGTCAAGACGTTGGCATGAGCTCCCCATCCTGTGAGGGAAGCATCCATCACTACAGTCACCTCCGGCCACGGTTGCCAAAACGGCTCCCCCTTCATCAGGTTCCCCTCGTTGACCCACCCCAGAAGATCCCGGGAGACCAAGATGGGAATATGAACGCGATAGGACATCTTGCCTGAGAACTGCGACCACTGCATCTTGAGGACCCATTGTAGGGATTTCATACTCAGCCTGGCCTCTGGCACCATAAAAATGCAGGATGCCAGGAGGCTGAGCAACCTTAAGAATTCGAAAGCCGGGAGACTCTGGGCATGTTGAAACTTGTCCACCATCTGCACAATGTGATGAGCCCTTACCTTGGGAGGCAAGCACTTCCCCACGGACGTGTCCAACACAGCTCCGATGTACTGGAGCTGTTGGGAAGGTGTAAAATGCAACTTCTTGAAATTGAGGGAGAAGCCCAACTTGTGGCGGGAGCGGAAGATGAGACCGAGGTGATCCAATGCTTGTTCAGGAGAATGTGCACGGATCAGCCAGTCGTCCATGTAGGGGAAGACGTGAATCCCACCTCGCCTGAGATACGCTGCCACCACCACCATCAGCTTGGTGAAGACCCTTGGGGCAGGGGTCAATCCGAATGGCAGGACCCGAAACTGAAAGTGCGAGTCGCCAGCCGCAAACCTGGGGTACTTTCTGTGCTTGGGATGAATCGGCACATGAAAGTAAGCACCCTGTAGGTCCAGAGACACCAACCAATCCTGAAGTTGAGGGGCTTGGAGGACTTCAGAAAGAGTTACCATCTTGAACTTGTCCTTCCTGAGAAGTTTGTTCAACCCGGGGAAATCCAGGGTAGGTCTCAATCCCCCGTCTTTCTTCGGAATCATAAAAATATGGGGAATACCAACCACTGTTCCTCTCTGCTACTGGCACCAGTTCTATAGCACCTTTCTCTAGCAGGGCAAAGATTTCCTGCACAAGGAGCGGATCTGAAAGCTTCAAAGAGAGAATCCCCGGTGGATTGTCATGAGGCTGCTGTAGGAAGGGGAGGCAGTATCCGTGGGCTATTGTATCCAAAACCCACGCATCCGAAGTAATGGCTCGCCATTCTTCGAGATGCTGAGACAGTCTGCCCCAACCGGCGAACCATGGGACATGGCCTCATGACTGTCTAGGAGTGGCTGCGGCGGCGCCCAAAGGCAATTAGGCAGCTGCCTGAGCGGCTTTGGCACCTCTATTTCCCAGACCACCACGGGTACTTTTACGCTGATCCCTCTGACTGGCGGCTCCTCTCGTTCTATCAAAGGAGGAGTAGTAACAAAAAAGAACCTCCCCTCCACTGCTGTCCCCTAGGATGAAAAGGCAGAGGTTGACGCACAGCTGCGCTCAAATATTTTTCCGCAGGTTTGGAGGTCTGCAACCCTTCAAGACTCTTGTCATCCTTGCTGCCAATCACATGCGCGCCATCGAAGGGCATGTTCAAAAGACGGGGTTGCACATGCAGGGCAAAACCCGACTTCCGCAACCACGCAAATCTGCGTATAACGGTGCTCGAGCCATGGACCGGCTCACACTGTCGGCCGTGTCCAAACCCGAATGAAGGGATTCACACATGGCATCCTTGCCATCTTGCACAAGAGCAAGGAACCCATCCCTTTCTTCCCCCTTCGGGGATATGGTCAGCCGCTAACGAAACACAATTCCACAGAGTGTGTGAAAATATTGCCAAGGCACAAGTGGAGTTGGCAGACTTCAATGCCATACTCCCCGCAGAAAACACCTCGCGTGCCCAACCATCGAAGCGCTTGTCGTCCATATCAGGAGGGATGGTAGGGTACGCTGCCTGCCTCGAGGTGACCGTAGCCGCCTGAACCACCAAACTCTCGGGATTGGGGTGAGATGAAAGATAGCTCGGGTCGCTACCTGATGGGCGGTATTTTTCAGTTAACGATTTGTTAACAGCCAGAAGAAATTCCGGAGACTCCCAAGCAGCCGCCACCCTTTTTGTAATGTGAGATGAAAAGGTAACACCGGGTCAGAGGATGGACCTTGATATAAAATGTTTGTTAGATCATCTTGTACAAAAGCTTCAGGAGGACTGGACCAGCACACAGATACTCTGTGACCCTAGTCATCAGCCTCCTGTAGGACGACTCAGCATGAGCCCCAGGCTCAGGCCTGCCAAATTCCACCTCCGGAGAAGTGTCCAAACCACTAGCATCATGACAAGTCAGCCTCAACTCTTCCAGTTGACTGTCTCCAGAAAATACAGGAGACACATCAGACTCAACAGGGTCCAGATCAAAGTCTGACCTTTCCTCCTCCTCATAAATGTCATCCAGAGCAAGGTAAAAACCTTGCCTCGGGACAGAAGAGGGTCTTGAGTCCACCACCGGCCCCACAGACTTCAAAGTAGCCTTCCTTGGAGGAGCCACAGTATCAGGGACCTCCATCTGTAAATTTCGGGCAACTGCGCCGAGGACTGGTAGTAAGGCCAAGCTTCGACGTCAGTATCCGACGGACACGTTGCCGACTGAGTCGACGCTGACCCTGAGCCCTTACCAGATTTCTGCAGTCTCACTGGAGACGAGGACCGAGACCTGGAAGCACGTCTCTTGCTACTGTCCTGAGCCTTGTCCGACCGGGACCTCGAAGGTTGCCAATGAGAGTCGCGTCGAGTACCCGAGCCTGAAGGCGTGCGAGCCACGGTACGGGACCGTTCCTTGCCGGCTTCAGCAGAAGGCGCGGATGGAACTGTGCCTTGCAATTGAAAAATCGCCAACATCTGCTCCCTGAAGGCAGCTTACTCCTCCGGAATCTAGGAGCCTCATTACGAGTTTGGAGGTAGTATTTGCGGCATGGCTGCCTCCAAACTCGAGTCCGGGTCCAGGTTACTCGAATGAGGACTTACCGGGCCATTCCAACCTTGGAGGACCCGGTAATTCCTCATTCGAGGAACCCAGACCAGGTACATCCCTATTCCCATTCGAGCCCCCATAGGGCTCAATGGGGATGGGGAGGGAGCTAACAACGAGCCCGTTAACAACAGGCCCGTTGTTAGCTCCCTGGTCCCCTCGCGGGACCCGTAAAGGACGTCTGGTCTGACCAGATGGCCTTTACGGGTCCCATGAGGGAACCTCGTAATAGGGCAGAATGGGTTTAACGGCACCAGCACCATTACCGGCGCCGTTAAACCCATTCCGCCTGGGTCGTAATGAGACCCTAGGACTTCGTGGGACATGCCACTTTCCTCCCAGCTCCATCCTCCGAGGGGGATGAGGAAGGCGACTGGTGACGTCGCTTCCTAGAATGCCAAGACTAGGAAGACGAATGGTGGGAACCACTCTGGGACCGAGAAACCCGGGACTTCACCCGATGCAGAGAGTCGCCTCTCGAATCGTCGGTGGACATCCCCTTGGACTTACGGGACTTACTGGGTTTAGAACCCCTACCTACCTGAAGCTTCCCCTTACGCTCCTGCAAGGCCTTAGCAGCCAGCGACTGGCATTTGGAACAGTGTCAGTATTGTGACTCCCGCCCACGCACCACAAACAAATGCAATGTGGGTCGGTGATTGACATTTTAGACTTGCAGTCCGGCAAGTCTTGAAGCCAGACCGCGGAGTCGGAGGGGTCAAAGAAGACATCTTCACAAGGAATATCACGAGGAGCGCCTAGTCTCCGAAGCAAACACGTTTGCAGAAAAAATGGAACTGAGGCTGTGGGCGCCGTGCATCCTATTTATAATATCCAGTGACGTCGCCCTCGATGGAGGCCTTCGAGGGACATCGACACAACAGCACTGACGCAGGACGCCCTCTGCCGAAAAAGTTTCCGAATTGCACAGCTGTCGACATTACATGTCAAAGATGTGGAATACGTTGGAGGACACAATCCATTCAAAATACAGGTTCCATTTACTAATGTATTGAATTGGAGAAGTGAAAACTACAAAGGTGCTACCAACATTGGTGGGGTTCAATCTGTTTTTTTATATATTCGATACCTGAAACAGTGCAATTCAAGTTTTTGGTACATACCAAATACTAATCAATCTAAATTTAATTGGTTTTGAACTATTAGTGGTCACCGCTCAAACAATTGTCATTGTATTTCCCTTTTGCACTGATAGAAGTGGATAGAAGTGGCTAGGAGTGGAGGTACACTAGACGTGTCTTAAGATGAAATTTCAAATATAACTAACAAGAAAGCAGAAACGTAAGGTTTCTTTACAGAGGAGGCAGAGGCCATACTGAATCTGATTCAAGAAACGGGACACATTAACACATATGGTGATCCAACTTAAAGGATCAAATAATTGGAGCATTTGATTAGGAAATAAACTATAGAAAACTCCATGCTTCAACCCTGAGAAAATATTAAAGGGTACAAAGAATGCCAAGAGGCCTATGCATCCCACTTCGCTCAACTCTTTGTAAAGAAAACAAAGAATTTGTTAAGAAAGTGGGAATTAATTCACAACAAGTGCTCCTTAGACTTAATTTTACTCACAATGCAGGAGCTCCCATCTCAACTTAATATCAAAAAAGAAATAGAAGAAATAAAAGTAGATCTTAAAACTACATTGGGACAAGATGAGCTAGGTACATTGCTTTAAGATATAGCTGGATTCAAGAGTATATAAAGGGCGCCTGGCAAAGTCCTGATATGCCCAGGAGGGTACTTGTAGGTAAGAAAGCATCCTGATGAAGGCCACTACCATCTCGGGCGTAATCCTAGCCCAGCTTGGCCGAAACACAAGTGTCGATTTTCTGTGGCACAACCCCTGTTTATATGTGTTTGTAGAATAGTGTTGTGTTCACTATTGTTGTTCTAGTACCCCTGGACCTATCACAGTCCTGGGCTGCACACCGTTGACACCTTCTGTCGTCAATCACTTGTACTGTATACTTGTGCACCACTGTGAAAAATTGTTCCTCTGCAAGAAAAGAGGACGATACTCATTTGTATTTCGCAAAAAAAAGAAATATCTGTCCACCTAACCTTTGGTGCTTATCGAAAGTTGTGTAAATGTTTAAAAATACTAATCTGTGCAAAATCTTTTTGAAGGCAAAATAAAATAGCTTCAAAAATTCGACAGCTGCTCTCAGATCTCACACCCTGATTTCTATCTATTTACCTTTGAAGATATAGCTTACAAAACAGATTTAGAGCATTATTTATTTTATTAATTATTAATTATATGATTAACTGCACGAGAACTTGTACACATGGATGAATAGATACAAAGATCAGGGCAATACTACAAAGTAGAGTTCTGAAGCTGGGATTTTGACAGTAATACTACATGGTTAAGTGCAAGACAAGACACAAACTCTGACAGGGTCACAGTGGTCAAAGCACATCAACGTTTCACAGAGGCTCTACCAAATATATCCAATAGAACTTTTGACACTTTTTTTTAAAGAGGAACAAGAATAAGAGAACCCCATCACACCCATATAGAGTACAAACCAGTCACACCCATAGAGTACAAACCAGGTTTCAAACTAAGAAAACTTAGTTGTTCATTTATCAAAAAGAAAATGGATTCATGCAGAACAGGGACTACTACAGAGAGGGCTAAACTTTTTTCACACATACAGTGTGAATTTCATTAACATAAAAATGTAATTATTTAAATGTGTTCGTAAAACGAAATTGAAAGTATTTTTTTGCCAACCTAGAACCGTCACAAAAGGAAGAACAAAGATTAGATGAGAAAGAGTATCTAGAATGTAGGTGTAAGAGCAAATGTATGCCTACATTAGCCCACTCATCCATAGATGTTTTCCATGAAGCAGAATTGAAAGATCTGAAAAAAAATCTCATAAAAAACCTAAATATCACTATTTCGATAAAGCGGAGATATCTATATTCGGAGGGTTATATGATGATGACAGCATAGTGGTACGTCCAGTTGACAAGGGAGGAGCATTAGTCATTATGGATGTTGATAATTATGAGAAAGAATGTAATCGCTAATTAAGTGACAGGCAGACATACATTGCACTTGAGACTGATCCTACACAAGAAATACTTGACAATCTAAAGACTTTGCTTCAACATGCTGAGGATTTCGAATTGATCAATTACAAAACTAATATTTTTTTAATGTAACTTATGTCCAAAAACATCTATCTTCTTCCCAGAATTCATAAATAAAGTACTAAACCACCAGACAGACCAATAGTGGCAGCTGCGGATGGTATTTTACAACCTCTAGGGATATACTTTGACTCCATTTTGTAGCCTCCCATACAGAAATATGCCACTTGCATCAAGGGAACCACCCATTTTCTGTTAATCCTAAAATCTCTTAAATGGAAAGCAGGTGACATCCTGATAACAATAGATGTAAAAAGCCTTTATACATCTATACCACACCATATGGGTATAGTAGCCGTAGAGTGGATACTACTTCAAGAGGAATGGGTTGGTGCAGCCAACTAAAGAATTTGTGATCTGTTTATTGGAGTTCATTTAAGACAATGTATACAGACAATGAGATACTACTTACAAATCACCAGAACATTATTGGGAGCTGCCACATGACCAGTTAATGCAAATAGGTTGATGCTGAAATTTGAGTATGACCATATCATTCACAATCCGGTAAGGCACAAACACATCAAGTATTGGGGACGTTACATTGATGACATGTTTATGGTTTGGAAAGGCACAACAGAAACATTGAGTCATTTCCTAGTGTATCTTAATTCGATTGATGAAAGGATTCAATTCACACATGTCATGAACCAATCCCAGGATAAGTACACCCCCACCTGTACTTTCAAAGGATACAAGTTGAAGGACAGACCTCAAAAAAGGATACGTGGTGAGAATATCCCAACCTGTCGTTTTATGTGTCCGACCACTGATGGTCTACCACGAAGGAATGAGACTTGATCAAGATCACACCTTCCAATTGATAAAACCCTCTGTCTGATAACAAGTTCACAGGCAGAACAAGTGTTCAATGGAAAGGGCAAGGAACACGAACAACCACCAAGTTGTAGGAAAACAAGTAACACTATGAGTATGCTTTCTTGGATGACTCAATCTATAATACCCCTCTGAACCCACACTAACCTGTTGGTGTAGTTCAAAAAGCATCCACGTATAACTCCAGATAATCCAATGGGAAATCAAAGTCAAGGAATGGAATGTTAGTGTGGAAGCTAATCCTGAACGGCACGAGGGTCGCGCTAGTGCCGGGTTGGTGCACCCCTGGATAGCGTCCCACATGTTATGTGCACTGTAGGTATCAAAATAGAAAAAAGTCCAGAAGGGAATAGAGTTCTAATCCTCCCTTGGAGAAGTGTTTACCATGTAGGAATTTCCAATGCCCTGGAAGAAATAAACCTTGAATCCAAAACAGAAATACTGTAGGCACAACCCCAATTACTGCTTTTGGAAGAATGCCAGAGCACATTGCCAAACTATAATGGAGGGAGCAGGATAAATTTGGCTGACGGTTCAGTAGAATAATGGTAAGAGGATCGTCCCAAGAATAACGGACAACAAAGGCAGCGGTCAAAAGCTGACCAGGGAACGCTTACTTGATGACTCCTGCTCGGGAAGACCAAATCGGGAGCAACGTTCAAGGAAAAGGCAGCACTCAGGACACTGCCGGGAAGAACACTTTCAAGAGTGTCCCAATTGAAATGGAGGCAGGAGGCAGGTTTCCAACGAGGTCCGGTCCAAAACAATTGGAATTGAGGTCCGGAGGGGCTGGAAACGGAAAGAACGACTCCACAAGTCGGGGCTTCTTTGATACGCCAAACGAACAAACAATCAGAAGCAGTGGCCTGACGTCGCCGTACGACTAAGTACGTGCAACAGAGTCAGGTGATCGGAGACATGAGTCACGTGGTCTCTAGCGGCGAATTCACTGCTGATGCCGCCTACCAGGAAGTGCATTGAAGAGTCTCCAGTGTGTGTAGAACGGTCTAGCCGTTCTATGTGCAATGTGTACATTTTGTTGGAAGGTAAGTGCTGGAGAGGCATGGACTCCACGAAGAAGGGGCACAGTTGTGACAACACAGAAATTGGGAATCCAGGCATACATTTTCTAGGAGCAAATTGAACCCAAAGCACCAGACTATACCACCAGTATCTTGTGTCCACTTAGTTTCGCACCCCCAACAACTCTCAGAAGTCTTCCTTACATCCAACTACCTAGAGTCAAAAGAATAGTAAGCAATGGAGGGTAATGTCAGAAAGGGTTTGAGAACATTACCAAAAGATTTCTGACAGAGGTTACATGACAGAAGAACTTAGGCACAAACCAATGTTGAATCTAAGACTTGGGACTCAGTACTCGAAAATAAGAAGAGGACGATACAATCTGCATCACAAGGCTTTACCAAATATTGTACACAAACATCAAAAGTTAAGAAAAGTGTTCTTAGACATTGGAAGATTTTCTCATGCCATTACACAATCATGGACGTCATTTAGGGGTCGCCAGGGGTCGCAACTGTGACCCCTGAGGTCTCCCATGCTACCCCTGTTGTCTCCCATGCTACCCCTAAATAAAAAGTTTAAAATAAAAAGTTTTCTTTATTTATTTTTTACATTGAGGCTCATGGACTGTTGCAAGCAGCATGTGGTTCTTTGTTTCTGGAGTGGCTGGTTTTCTGATGTCTATAGCCAGTAAGATAGCTCAGTGGGTTGAGCACTGGCTGCTGCAATGTGTGTGTGATCTACAGGTTACAGGTTCGACTCCCAGCAAGGTCAACTCAGCCCTTCATCCTGCTGAGGTTGATAAATGAGTACCAATACAGGTTGGGTGATATTGTATGTATATTTGGTCTATATGAAGCACTTAATCATAAGTGCTATATAATAACACATCATTATCGTTTTGTCATGAACTTCAGATCACGCCCCTTTTGGACCTCCTGGTCCTTGTCTCAACGGGGCTTACATTCCGTACTACTTCCAACATGGCCGTCCAGAGCTGAAGCCCTTGCTCGCTTTATGCGCTGAACGCGGCGTGATCTATTTATAGACCACGCCTTCCGCAGCTCAGCGCATCTCAATGCTATTGCAGAGTAGCCTCAGAGGTGTGTTCGTAGCTTGCAGTATTGTTTCCTTTGTCCCAGTGCTATTACCCGCTCCTGACCCTTCCCCTTCCTGATTCCGAGCATTACTAGCTTTTCCAAGACTCCTGGATTCCTGGACTCCGCGTTCCCGGAACTGAACGCAACCTGGAACCAGGCGAGACTCGAGCAGCACTGTTCAAGACCAGGAGCGTTCGCAAGAAGGCAGCGATCGAAGACACCGGCAAACATCGGACCCAGTTGAGAAGGGGGGAACTCCTTGACAGTTTGAGACACCACCCGATCGAACCTAAAAACGAGATGGAAGCCGCCGTGCAGGACTTAATGTGACGCATTCAAGAATTATCAACCGAGGTCCAAAATCTTAAGGCGGAAAACGCCACGCTCAAACAATTGGTCTTATCCCGGGATTCTGCTGCAAAGGAGAGTGCCCTGTTGGCGGTATTGTTGACAAGTATGATGGTTCGGCAAAAACACTTTGCGGATTCCTGGATTCATGCCTGGTCCACTTTACCTTTAAGCCCTATTATTTCTCGACCTCTAGGGCTAAGGTGGGTTTCATCATATCCCACCTTTCCGGCAACGCCTTAACTTGGCAACACCCCTTGTTAACTCCGGCGATGCCCTCCTAGATGACTATGATGGGTTCATACAGGCCCTTAAAGGCATGTTTGACCATCCAGAGCAGGTCTATACTGCCCAAGAACGCTTGCTGGACATTCAACAGGGCTCTCAAGATATGCTAACTTATGTGACCAGATTTAAACAATTGGCTAAGGAAGCCGACTGGTCCTCTGAGGCTAGTTTTACCCTGTTCAGGAGAGGCCTGAACGATGAGATCAAGGATGAACTGGCCAGGGTGGCTCGACCAAATTCATTCCAAGCACTAATGGACCTGGCCTTGCAAATAGACTTTCGCATCCAGGAAAGGAAGGCTGAAAAGAAGAAATCCAAGGGAAACCCACCCAAGACGTCCTTTGACAGCACAGCCAGAACGGACGCAAACCCAAGCCAAGACCCTGAACCTGAACCCATGCAAATTGGAGCCTTTCGTGGACCCATATCACCTCAAGAAAGGTTGAGAAGGATTCATACGGGTTTGTGTATGTATTGTGCTTCAGACAAACATTTGGTCAGGGAATGTCCTCTGGCACCTCCTCGGCGTTCGGGAAACGCCAGCTCCGATCTTAAATGGAGCAGAGATTCGGGAGAGAGATGTTTGCTCCACATCAATTCCATCCTTGAACTCTCCTGGACAAAACAGATCGGTCGTTCTCCAGGCATTTCTTTCACGCTCGAAGAGTAAGATCTGCCCCATTCTGGCCTTGGTTGACTGTGGTGCTATGGGAACCTTCATAGATCAGGAATGGGTTGTCAGTCATCAAATCCCATATGAGGCACTAAGCACCATGCAGCCTGTGGAAGCAATCGATGGAAGACCCCTCAGTTCAGGGTCATAAGCCTACAGACCAAGGAAATCCAGCTCTCAATAAACCACCATCAAGAGCTAATCAGATTCGATATCATTAAGTCCGCCCACTACCCCATGGTATTGGGTATGCCCTGGTTACAAAAACACAATCCGTATATAAACTGGACAGCAGGATCACTATTCCTAGGCTCAGAGTTTTGTATGTCTCATTGTCTATCCCTGGAACTTCCTTTAACACCCCTGTGGAACCACCTAAGGAGCAAGAAACTCCACTCATGGTTTCCAATATAATACAGTTTCCGGAGGCCTACCAAGAATTTGCCGATATCTTTTCCACTGCCATAGTCCAGGCTTTACCTCCACACAGACCCGAAGACTTTGCAATTGAAACGGAAACCTTGGCAGTGATCCCTTTCGGTAGGATGTTTATCCTTTCCGAACCTGAGAAAAAGGGCCTCAAAGAATATCTGGATGCAAACCTTGAAAACGGTACCATAAGACCTTCAGTTACCAGCAGGCGCATCATTGTTCTTTGTTCCTAAGAAAGACACCCAGGAACTTAGACCTTGCCTCAATTATCGTGGCCTAAATCAATGCACTCTTAAGGACCGATACCCACTACCCTTGATATCGGATATCCTGGAAGCAGTGAGAGGTGCAGTAATATTCACCAAATTGGATCTCAGGGGTGCCTACCATTTGATCCGTATCCGGGAAGGAGACGAGTGGAAGACCGCCTTTAGAATACTCTTTGGCCACTACGAGTACCTGGTCATTCCCTTTGGACTAGCCAATGCCCCAGCAGTATTCCAACGTTTTATGGATAGGGTGTTCTCTGACATGTTGTTTCTCTTCGTCATTGTCTATCTGGATGACATATTGATTTTTTCCAAGGACCCTCTGAAGCATGAAGGACATGTTAAGGCAGTTCTACAAAGACTCCGGGAACATCACCTCTTAGCCAAGCCTGAAAAATGTTTATTTCACGTTACCTCTGTCCACTATCTGGGATTTATCCTTAGTCCAGAGGGGATTGGCATGGACCCTTCAAAAGTAAAGGCTATTCTCGCATGGCCTACTCCCACGTCCGTGAAACAAATCCAATCCTTCCTAGGACTAGCCAATTTCTACCGAAAGTTCATAGCCACCTTTTCCGAGATTGTAAACCTCTAGTGGCTCTGCTAAAGAAGGATACCCCATTTGTCTGGTCAACATTAGAAGAAACTGCATTCCAGCGCTTGAAGAGCGAGTTTACACAAGCTCCCATTTTGGCTCAACCCGATACAAGTCGACCCTTTTTAGTGGAAACGGGTGCCTCTAATTACACTATAGGAGCAGTGAAGCAGAAAATGGAGGACGACTTGGAACACCCCGTTGCTTATCTTTCAAGAACCTTAACTCCGAGTGAAACACACTACTCCGTCTTGGAAAAGGAACTGTTAGCCATTCGCCAAGCCTTCACTGAATGGCGACACCTACTTCTGGGAGCCAGACATCCTGTCCAAGTCCGTACTGATCATCGAAACCTTCAGAGTCTTCAGTCACTGGAGTGCATGAACAGTCGTCAGGCACGTTGGGCCTACTTTTTTGCCCAGTATCAGTTCCACATTACTCATGTGTCATGATGCCTACCCCCGGGGACCCAGACCAGGTCCAGCAACCCCGGAAGCAGGCATCAAGTTATTTTGAGCAAGGCCAAAAACCCCTGCTAGGGGTTGTTTGGGTGCGGTCCTGGCGCCTGTGGCGCCAGCCTCATATGGAGAGTCAGTCCTGGCGCCTATGGCGCCAGGCTCATAGAGTACAACTTACCTGATGCAGACCATGCTGCAAACTTACCTGATGCAGACCATGCTGCAAGAGCTCCAAGCCAAATGAGGCTTGGAAGGGACTATTTTACCTTGGGACTATTTTTTACTCGGGTGGGGCTGGGGAGGAATACTTACCTGGGACTACTTTGGAGGCTATTTAAACCACGCCCAAAGAGCAGCACATGCTTCGCGTTATTCTGCATTCAGCAGCGTAACGCTCACCGTGTCTGCAAGCCTGCATCCAGTCTTCTTCCACGCCCGCCTTGAGTCTGCAGCTCCTAGAAAAAGGGGGAAAACAGAAGGAGAAAAGGTTAGAACAAGAGCAATACCTTCAATCCTTACCTGAATTCCGGATCCACCGCGCCTTCGAGCTGGAAGAAAGAAGTATTTCACGCGCGCCGCCTCGCCTGCTGCAGCGCCGCACTGGATTTACCGGCCTTCGCAGCATTCCCACGATCCACCGCATCCTTCTGCACGTTCCCGCCGCACTCCGGCACCTAAGAGGAACACAAGAACAGCAAAGGTGAGCCAAGGGAATAAACAGAGGCAATAGTAACTAGCCCATAGACTTACCTGATTTACCGCCGGGGGTACCATTCCTCTTCCCGGGTCGGCGCAGTCTCCATAGCATCCTCGCCGTACCTCTGCCCCTAAGGGGAACAAAAGGACAACACGGGGAGACAAAGGGACAAGCAAGGGGAATCCTTCTCACCACAATAGACTTACCTAATTTTACCGCCGGAGGCATTATTCCCCGAACTTCATATTTTCTCTCCGCACCTGAATAAGGGAGAAAGCAACAGGTTACATTCTGGCCTTATTTTATTGAACTGTGTGGAATAAGAAAAATCCTTACCTGAACTTCGTCATCTACCACGAGGAACACTTCGCTGGGGTCAAGCTGCAAACGGCAAGGAATCGGACAAGAGTGAAAGTCAGACATTTGAACTCTTACAAACTACAATGTTCTGAAACTCACCAATTCCTTCTAACCAGTGAAGCAACTGGTTATCTACGCGCCCCTGCGCTCGATGCAGGATGGAGAGCTCATCCTTCCAAACCATCAGGTGAGACTTTAAGAAGAGACATTAGAGGCCTTCAGTGGGGAGAACAGCAGGGGGAGGTGGGGGTTAACTCTCAACTCCACGGGTGGTTAATTCCCTTTCTCCATTTACAGAAGAATACTCCTACGGGCCAAGCAAACCAAGCTGGGTGGGCCAGTCCAGTCTGTCATCTCGGTACTACACATCAAATTGGTGGAGACCGCAGCTGTCCAGTTCGGATCGACGCCCCTGTGGGAGCCAGGTGAGCGTAACATCATGTCCCTGGATCACAGAACCTGATCGCTGACGCCTTGACTCGCCGTCCTGACTACGTGACCACTGAAGATAAGGCATTTCCTAAAATGTTTTCTCCCACGATCTTCGTAGCCCAAGAAGTTGATCTCCTGGAAGAAGTCTGATCGCAAACCCAATCCTCGGAAATATGGAAGGACATTTCAAGAAGAAACCACTGGAAATTAAGAGCCAAGGAAGGCAACTTATTCAAAGACAATGCACTACTCATTCCTACACAGAAGTTACAGCAGAAAATAATAAACCTTTGTCATGACACACTCCATTCCGGCCACCGAGGTATCACCAACACCCTCTGTCTTATACAGAGACAGTTCTGGTAGCCTAAAATGAAGTCTGACGTACAGCAATACATCCAGGCTTGTATGACCTGTGCCCAAAATAAACCTGATAACAAAAGACCGGCGGGTCTTCTTCTGCAGCCCACTCTACCCTCTAAACCATGGGAAATCATCGCTACAGACTTCATAGTGGAGTTACCACCTTCCCGAGGATATACGACCATCATGGTCACCATAGATTTGTTTACCCATATGGCCCATTTTACGCCACTGATGAAACTACCCTCCTCTTCAGAGCTAGCTGGAATATTTATGGAACACACATTCCGACTACATGGGCTTCCTTCCAAGATCATATCTGACCGGGGTCCCCAATACATTTCACAATTCTGGAAACACCTCTGTCGAGTTCTAGGAATCCAACGTGCCCTCTCTTCAGGATATCACCCCCAAACCAACGGAGCCACAGAACGTGCAAACCAGACCGTGGAACAATATCTCCGATGTTTCGCCACCAAGGTCCAGGATGACTGGTCTCTCCTGATACCCGTTGCGGAATTCACTTAGAACAACTCCGAACACTCAGCGCTACAGACCAGCCCCTTTTATTGTAGTCAGGGGTTCCATCCATCGGTTTTCCCCTCGGTTCTTCCTTACCATACACCAGTACCTACTGTTGACTCCTGGATCGAAACTCTTATCAACATTCACTGGGAGGCTAAAGAACACTTGGAGAAAGCCATATTACAGACCAAGAGGTATGCGGATTCCAAGAGAAGACCAGGTCCTTCCTATACGGTCGGTGACTGAGTGTGGTTGTCATCAAAACTGCTTCCCCAACACTTGCGACCAAACAAGCAGGCTCCCCGCTACTATGGTCCATTTCCCATCAAGGAGATTATCAATCCTGTCTCATATCGAATCAAGCTACCTGACTCCTGGAAAAGAATTCATCCAGTTTTTCACACATCCCTATTGAAGCCCTACATCCAATCCTCTCGAAAAATCCAGTAGACCTCCTCCTCTACTGGTTGACAACCAACTGGAATATGAGGTGTCTCGGATTTGTGACTCCAGGTATAAGCGGGGCCATCTTCAATACCTAGTGGAGTAGAAAGGATATCCTCCTAGCAAAAGGACCTGGGAACCTGTCTCAAATATCAAGGCTCCTCGGTTGCTCAGAAGATTTCACCTAATACACCCGGGCAAACCTGGAGGAAAAGGCCTTCGGAGGAGTCATGCTGTCATGAACTTCAGATCACGCCCCTTTTGGACCTCCTGGTCCTTGTCTCAACAGGGCTTACATTCCGTACTACTTCCAACATAGCCGTCCAGAGCTGAAGCCTTTGCTCGCTCCATGCGCTGAACGCGGCGTGATCTATTTATAGACCACGCCTTCTGCGTCTGCGCGCGTCTCAATGCTATTGCAGAGTAGCCTCAGACATGTGTTCGTAGCTCGCGGTATTGTTTCCTTTGTCCCAGTGCTATTACCCGCTCCTGACCCTTCCCCTTCCTGATTCCGAGCATTACTAGCTTTTCCAAGAATCCCGGATTCCTGGACTCCACGTTCCCGGAACTGAACGCAACCTGGAACCAGACGAGACTCGAGCAGCACTGTTCAAGACCAGGAGCGTTCGCAAGAAGGCAGCGATCGAAGGCACCGGCAAACGTCGGACCCAGGTGAGAAGGGGGGAACTTCTTGACACGTTTGGCCTTGGACGTCTGCTTGCATGCACAGTGATTTGGTAATATGGGCCTATACGCACTGATATGAACGATACATATGGTGATCCATTCTTGTATGAAATGTATATCACTTTACAGTGATATCGGAAACATAATTTTCATAGTGTACTCAGAAACAATGCTATGTGATGCCACTTCCTGCTTTGTTGTGGGGTCAACGGTCGTGTGATGTCACTTCCGCTACCACATGCATTTTGGTGAAATGACATCCCTGTGCACAATGTGGGTTTTTTCAATGATTTACCAACATTTGCTGATGAAAGAAGCAGAAATTTAAGGGACTTATTGGTATGCACTCTGACCAATCGGAAATCTAAGTGAATACCAGAAGAAAAGGCACTTATACTGTGGCAATTGCAACAATGTTAGCAAGGGTAGATAGTATTTCACCCCAGAACAGGTCACAAGATTGAATTGAAACATCATTCCACCTGTGATATCAAAAACATTGGGCCTCATTACGAGTCCAGCGGTAACCGTGCTGGTAAAACCTGCAGGCTACTGCCGATCCCATATTGCCATTCCGCCTCTGTGATTCTCGGAATCACCGGGGCATTACGACCCCAGTGACCTGGGAATTCCGGAGGCGGAATTCTGTAAGTCCCCATTCCCATGGAGTCCGATAGGACTCCATGAGGATGGGGACAATGGAATCACCGGTTCCATCAATGACGGAGTCAGTGTTTCCATTTGCGCCTGCAGGCGGGTGGTGTAAATCCCGCCAGGTCAGACCTGGTGGGAGTGATACCTCCCGCTTGCAGGACTCTTAATCAGCCGGTCCGGAAACAACATTGGCAGTGGTTTTACCGCCACTGTTCTTTCCGGACTGGCAGGGTCGTAATGAGGCCCATTGTGTGTGCCACTAAATGTCTGCAGGGCCAATATTACGTAGGCTTCACATTTAGCAAGGCTAAAGTTAGATGTAATGAACATAACGTAAACCTCAGACTTACCAATCCTAATTCAGCAGTAGTGAGACATTTCAGTGAAAACAGACATCACATTGCACAAATCAGATTTCAGATATTAGAGGGTTCCATGTAATAATGTCCCCGCAAAGATTACTCCTGACAAAAAAGTTGCAATTTTTTGCAGACATATTATTACATTGAACATGCGGGGGACACCCTTGCGACCCCCAAATTAGTTTTTATTTTACAAGGGGAGCAGGGGACATCCCCATGAAAATAACCTTCCGGTCCCTGGACACTGAGTCCAGGAGGATCCAAGGACCCCTCGACCCAAAGGCCGGTAGCTGTAGCAGTCGTAGTAGTTAACTCTCAACTCCACGGGTGGTTAATTCCCTTTCTCCATTTACAGGAGAATACTCCTACGGGCCAAGCAAACCAAGCTGGGTGGGCCAGTCCAGTCTGTCATCTCGGTACTACACATCAAATTGGTGGAGACCGCAGCTGTCCAGTTCGGATCGACGCCCCTGTGGGAGCCAGGTGAGCGTAACATCATGTCCCTGGATCACAGAACCTGATCGCTGACGCCTTGTCTCGCCGTCCTGACTACGTGACCACTGAAGATAAGGCATTTCCTAAAATGTTTTCTCCCACGATCTTCGTAGCCCAAGCAGTTGATCTCCTGGAAGAAGTCTGATCGCAAACCCAATCCTCGGAAATATTGAAGGCCATTTCAAGAAGAAACCACTGGAAATTAAGAGCGAAGGAAGGCAACTTATTCAAAGACAATGCACTACTCATTCCTACACAGAAGTTACAGCAGAAAATAATAAACCTTTGTCATCACACACTCCATTCCGGGCACCGAGGTATCACCAACACCCTCTGTCTTATACAGAGACAGTTCTGGTGGCCTAAAATGAAGTCTGACGTACAGCAATACATCCAGGCTTGTATGACCTGTGCCCAAAATAAACCTGATAACAAAAGACCGGCGGGTCTTCTTCTGCAGCCCACTCTACCCTCTAAACCATGGGAAATTATCGCTACAGACTTCATAGTGGAGTTACCACCTTCCCGAGGATATACGACCATCATGGTCACCATAGATTTGTTTACCCATATGGCCCATTTTACGCCACTGATGAAACTACCCTCCTCTTCAGAGCTAGTTGGAATATTTCTGGAACACACATTCCGACTACATGGGCTTCCTTCCAAGATCATATCTGACCGGGGTCCCCAATACATTTCACAATTCTGGAAACACCTCTGTCGAGTTCTAGGAATCCAACGTGCCCTCTCTTCAGGATATCACCCCCAAACCAACGGAGCCACAGAACGTACAAACCAGACCGTGGAACAATATCTCCGATGTTTCGCCACCAAGGTCCAGGATGACTGGTCTCTCCTGATACCCATTGCGGAATTCACTTACAACAACTCCGAACACTCAGCACTACAGACCAGCCCCTTTTATTGTAGTCAGGGGTTCCATCCATCGGTTTTACCCTCGGTTCCTCCTTACCCTACACCAGTACCTACTGTTGACTCCTGGATCGAAACTCTTATCAACATTCACTGGGAGGCTAAAGAACACTTGGAGAAAGCCAGATTACAGACCAAGAGGTATGCGGATTCCAAGAGAAGACCAGGTCCTTCCTATACGGTCGGTGACTGAGTGTGGTTGTCATCAAAATTACTTCCCAGACACTTGCGACCAAACAAGCTGGCTCCCCGCTACTATGGTCCATTTCCCATCAAGGAGATTATCAATCCTGTCTCATATCGAATCAAGCTACCTGACTCCTGGAAAAGAATTCATCCAGTTTTTCACACATCCCTATTGAAGCCCTACATCCAATCCTCTCGAAAATCCAGTAGACCTCCTCCTCTACTGGTTGAAAATCAACTGGAATATGAGGTGTCTCCGATTTGTGACTCCAGGTATAAGCAGGGCCATCTTCAATACCTAGTGGAGTAGAAAGGATATCCTCCTAGCAAAAGGACCTGGGAACCTGTCTCAAATATCAAGGCTCCTCGGTTGCTCAGAAGATTTCACCTAATACACCCGGGCAAACCTGGAGGAAAAGGCCTTCGGAGGAGTCATGCTGTCATGAACTTCAGATCACGCCCCTTTTGGACCTCCTGGTCCTTGTCTCAACGGGGCTTACATTCCGTACTACTTCCAACATAGCCGTCCAGAGCTGAAGCCTTTGCTCGCTCCATGCGCTGGACGCGGCGTGATCTATTTATAGACCACGCCTTCCGCATCTGCGCGCGTCTCAATGCTATTGCAGAGTAGCCTCAGACATGTGTTCGTAGCTCGCGGTATTGTTTCCTTTGTCCCAGTGCTATTACCCGCTCCTGACCCTTCCCCTTCCTGATTCCGAGCATTACTAGCTTTTCCAAGAATCCCGGATTCCTGGCCACCGCGTTCCCGGAACTGAACGCAACCTGGAACCAGACGAGACTCGAGCAGCACTGTTCAAGACCAGGAGCGTTCGCAAGAAGGCAGCGATCGAAGGCACCGGCAAACGTCGGACCCAGGTGAGAAGGGGGGAACTTCTTGACACGTTTGCCCTTGGACGTCTGCTTGCATGCACAGTGATTTGGTAATATGGGCCTATACGCACTGATATGAACGATACATATGGTGATCCATTCTTGTATGAAATGTATATCACTTTACAGTGATATCGGAACCATAATTTTCATAGTGTACTCAGAAACAATGCTATGTGATGCCACTTCCTGTTTTGTTGTGGGGTCAACGGTCGTGTGATGTCACTTCCGCTACCACATGCATTTTGGTGAAATGATGTCCCTGTGCACAATGTGGGTGCACAGGGACATCATTTAAAAATAACCTTCTGGTCCCTGGACACTGAGTCCAGGAGGATCCAAGGACCCCTCGACCCAAAGGCCGGTAGCTGTAGCAGCCGTAGTACACGTGCCGGTAAAAGGACCTGGTCGGTCCCTCCCGCGTGGGAGAGTCCATGGGAAGGAGCCTCCCTTGCGGGGGGCGCTGGAAAATATCGGCTCTACCTTCGAATTGGGACGATGCTTCAAAAAGTTCTTGAGATCCTCTGGCGGTGACTTCTGGAAGAGCTCCCTCCACCTGGCTAGTCTGTTCTTCAGCGCCTTCGAAAAGGTTCTGAGTCCCGTCCCTTGGAAGGGACGCCTGTACAGTATGGAGGTAATGAAGGAAAGGGGACAGGACGTAAGAGTATGTTACCATATATAATGTCGCCAATGGCTTTTCACTGCGACATTATGTATGGGGACATTATTACCTGATACTTATCAGAGGTGATATACACTGAAAATTTGAACAAGAAAATAAGTAAAAGATTAGAATAAAGAAAAGCATATTTGTTTCAGTGAATTAAACTCAGTCTCACCAAATGGTACGAATGAAGAACTGAGCGTAATCTGTTGTTCATGAAGAAGATTGATCATTAATACTCTATATGGATGCTGAAACTTTATTCATAATTTTGTTGACAGAGAGATGTTAGACTATATATTTTGATCCCGTGGAGATAATATGACAATAATGATTTACTATTGAGAGTACAAATGTATTGCTTCTCTCGATAGGTACTGGCACACAACAGAAATATGTACCCAGGGAAACATTTTGTTGTTAAGAATAATATTCACTCTGTCATACGATTATTCAACATTAAGGGCTGTAAGGAAGGCATGGTGTCAAACAGTGAAGACAAACACAAGTGATCACAGTTCAAGGACATTTATTGAATTTCAATGGGTTGATTGAACGCCTATCCAACTCTAAATCTTAGGATGGGAGCAAGCTACGACCATCAAATAATAATAAGGCAGTCCTAGTGAGTCTCTGTCAAAATAAAAGGGCCTATACTAATAAACCTATTGCCAATCCTTACTTCTAAATACAAATGGTGTAGGAAAAATGGTGAATGCCAAAGTGTTCAAGAAACAACGTGTCAGGATAGTTGAGCAGTTAGCTTCCCTTCCCCACATTTTCAGCACGGGACAAAGTGACACACTCGAGTTTTGCACATACTCTGGCTTCTCTGCCATGCGGATGAAGTTCAAAACATAGGTATCTGGGCCTTCTGCGCCAAAGTCTCTTTCCCAATAAAAGTCTCTTATTTCAGAGTGCCTGCTGTAACAAACTAGTATCAAAGTTCCTTTTTCATCCGGATTCTCACATTCACAAGTTCTCAGATTTACTGTTCACCACGGGTCTCCCTCAGTCGGGCTATGGCTCCCCCAAGTTCTCAATTGGTTTCCCTCGATCTGTCTCGGACCACAGGTCTTTCTCGATCGGGCCCAGACCTTATAATCACACTTTCTTTGCTTTCTTTTTTTATCAAAATTTGAAGACTTTCGACTGTGCAATGGTTTTTTTTCTTGAACCAATGCAGGACCACTTCGATTCACTTCATCCATAAGTTTCACTTCATTTTTTTGTTTCTACCACTTCTTGGCTGGATACATCACACAGAGACATTTGATTGAGCAGACCCACGGGGCCGGACCACTGTTAATTTATCTCATACTTTCTGTGATTCATATTAAAGTTAAAAAATCCATCGGCAATTGAGCTTTACTCGAATCTTTCATCACACGCGTTAATAGTCTTGGCTCTTGCACTCTTCATACGATGTTGCCGCTTGCAACCTTGACTTCAATACAGACCGGTCTTGCAAATGTCCCCCCAACTCACTGGCTATGTTGATCTCTGTGGCGCTGCTTTGATTCTGGAGCCAAGGACGGTACCACTGCGGCTGTTGCTTCTCCCCGTCTCCGCCAGTCATGCAGGAGGGCCCCGGGTATCTCTTCTTCGGTCTGGTTTCCTGGCCTTACACCTTTTAATCTGAAGGTTACTGGGAAGTAATGGTTTCTCGCCAGAAAGGTCAAGGGTATCTTCCTCCTCGCTCTCCCTTCTCGGTTTGCCACCTTTCTCCACTAGTTCAGCTGCCGTCTGGAAAACGCTGTTCCTTCATGTGCTTTGCCTCGCTCAGAGTGTGCTCCCGTGATCCGCCTTTTATCCATGTGGGGAAGCTTAATTGAAGTCAGGAGTTGTTACCAGTAATTGCCTGACCATAGTAGTGGGACATGTCAGGTACAATGCCCGGGTATGAGGCTGTTTTCTCCCAGAGCAGGTTGTAGTGTGAAAGTGTATGGAGGGGGAGGGGTTAAAGTTCCAAGGTATCGTACCTGGTAGGATGGAGTAAAGGTGTTATGGTGGGGTACCGCGTCTAGCCATCAGGTGTCCCACTCCACGAAGACCCCTCAGTCAGGTGATCCTCCCGCACTGGTCCATCCCCAGAAACTGGATTCAAAAGCAATGGCCATGTCCTGGCCACCGGGATGACAGATCCTCTGGGACTAGTCAGTGTGAGACACCTTCTGGTTTCTCACAGGACTGAATACTGTATTGTATTACTATGATATTGTGTAAATTACATGACTATTACTACCTCATTGTTATGTTTATATATATATATATAAAGGTGAAAATGTGTGGGTTTGTGGCAAAGCGTATGTTCCCGATACAAGTCCACACAGATTCACCAATCTGCACTGTTAGGACCCTCAGGACATTATTGGCTACATGATATCTGGACACCCCACCCCTGTCCCCGGATTTCAGCTAAAGTGAAAAATTGGGTGTGCGTTTGTGGCTTCGTGTAACGCTTATCTCTGGGGCCCTGCAGGAGTGCCTGGTCCGGTCTGTCGGCGAACACTGGTCCGGTCTGTGGTCCTTGTAGCTAGCCCAAAACACTCCCTCCACTCTGCTCACTGCAGGTTTAGTCACCCAGTGGACAGAGTGGGGAGTGGTCTTGATTGATGGGTAAGGTTCCAGGTCACTCTGTGCTGCCGGATCTCTTGGGAACATCTGGGTATGTTATGGCATAGTCCATAGTCCATCAGTGCTTTCTCTGCAGTCTTATCCCAGTTCCTTCACTGGGTCACGGCGGCTCTGCAGTCCTAACCCAGTTCCTTCACTGGGTCACGGTGGCCCAGACCCGCTGTGGCGCACCTGTCTGCCTTCAAAAATGCCTTCTTGCTAGAGAGCGCTGATCCGCACTGATAAGTGTCTCTGTGGCACAAGTGAGTGTCTCTATGGCACCTTTGAGTGTCTTCGTGGCACCAGTGATGTTGGTGAAGCGAAGTGCCCGCGTACCGTCCTGGCAGAGGTACGTTTTCTGCTGTGGTTCGATGAAATGTCTTTACTCTTGTTTAACTCCTATTTCTTGTTCTCTTTCAGGTCTGCGGAATGCCTGCACAGTTGCTGGATCCCGTGATGTGGAGCTGTTCCCGGGGACTCGCGGTGAGTATCAGGTAAGTCTGAAGCTGCTGGATTCTTGCAGGAAAACTCTGGGTCCAGATCGTGACAGGCAAACGTCACGCTGCTTCCCAGCTGGAGAAAACGCTAAGCGCTGGGTGTGGCCCAGGGCGGGGTTTGTATAGCTCTGGGCCCCACCCAGCACCACTAGACCACCACTAGACCACCAAGGACTCTGTGTTGTAGGCCCATTAGGGGCCATGTTGGATCCTATTGGAGGACCCATTCCATTTTGGAAGGGGCAACTGCCGGGAAATACTGGCAGCAATCTGTTACTGCGCCATTCAGCCACCATCCTAGACCAGATGCCACCGATACTGCCAACGGAGGTTTTGGGCATCATGACACTTCGCATATGTTTCCTATACACTTCCACACCGTTTCACTAATCTACACCAAATCTAGCACAGTGACCTGTTAGGACCCTTTGGACATTATTGGCTACTTGATATTTTGACACCCCACCCCTTTCTCTGGATTTAAGCCACTTTAAAGTCATGGATTTAAGATAATGTCACTGGGTTTGTGGGTTTGGGGCTTTGCGTATATTCCCTATACAATTCCACACCGTTTCACCAATCTGCACCACATTTTGCACAGTCACCTGTTAGGAACCTCCAGACATTACTGGCTACATGACATTTGGGAGCATGATCTGTGAGTGATCTGAATTTTCTTTCGGTAACATAGTACTTCAGGACTTCAATGCTCCAAAAGGTGTAATTTTGTTTCCAGGGAAATATTTTACTGCTGATATATAATGTTGGCGGTTCTTCTCCTTGTCATTCTAGGGCTACCACTGCCCCAAGTCCTATTTTAGAAGCATTTCAGAAGCATCAATCTATGGTATTGCAAGTAGTGGGGTTTCACATCAGGGATTGATGAGCTTCTGAGGGGCTGTTAGTTTTGAAGATGTTAACGTACGTTATGTGGGAGGGTCGGCTGTCAACAAAAGGAGTTCCTTGATGGTAGAGAATCTTGAGATAAAGCATTGGTAATAGCAGACAAGACGAGACCCAGGAGGACCCATAACTCGATGTTTGGTGGCTGGACATGGAACCATCTGAATGATGTCTACCTTTTCACATTGAGATTGTATCATCCATTCCCTACCTCGAATCAAAGATTTCATATATGGCTTGGAGTGGGCCAGGTGGTGATTAGTAGAGTCAGCTGTCAGGTTGCCTTTCTTTAAGGCTTGCCCTACTAAATATATTTGTCAATGCTTGTTTTTAAAAGGCCATCGGTACAAAGAACCGATACTAATCCAAATCAAGTGGCTGAAGGCACATTTGGGTAAGACATGTTTATTATACCGGCCCATTTAAAGCCGCAGTTAACGCTCAAGTTTAATTTTACTGCTTGATAGAGCCTGCACAAAGAGATCTCGGGAGAATGTGATTTGGGCAGCAAGTGGGCGGTAATGGCTGGGAATACCCATAGGGATTAGCATGTTCAAGTGCAATCAATGGGTGGTTAATTAACCAGACAACACCCAACGTGTATGTGCCCCTCCTCACATGTCACACACTATGCTATATGTGCTCCAATACAATAATCTTGACTTATAGGTTGTGCCCAAGAGCTACCTTTTAGCCAAAACCAAACAGGTAAATGTGGCCCATAATGTCGTGGTGTATTTAATCTGCATTTAAAACATTGCATCTTTGCCATAACAACATTCATTACTATGCATTTATGAAATCCTGCATCTGAGCTCCATTTAAGAACTGAATCTGACACTTAAGCCCTAATCGCTGACATCTCCTACTCTACCAAATTACCTCAGGATCAACCATGGGCCAAATTGAAAATAATCCCTTTTAAGCATTTCATAAAAAATTACATTTATATAGTCAAATCTTGTAATATGTGACATCATACTACGTGGCAAATAAGAAAAACCTGTGGGGGGTTGTGGTTGGCTCAGGGGGAACATCTAAGTATAATTTCTGTAAGGGATTGTGTTGTGATTGGGTCTCTACAGTCAGGTGGACAACTTATGCCCACCCCGAGTGCAAGTCATCTTCAACAGTTATTTGACACAGAGCTTATCATTGGCTATCAAACTATACGGCTCTTTGTTACATGACCTTTTATAATTGGTTGGTACGCTTGTGCCCTTCCAGAACATTTGGCTAAGCTGGTACCCCAGGTGTCAGTGGGTGGACCGAGTCTCCCCACCCAATTAGCCCAATATCTCTCATTGTCCATGGCTTCTCCCATGGAGATTGCCTTTGAACTTGACCTTGCAATGTATTCTCGCTCCTGGCAATATATGGGAGTGTGAGCACATGCTATCTTAAGTCTAGAGCTGCATGCCCAACTTCTATTTCCATCCATAGCCCACGTGACAGGAGACCGCAATTCGGCTCATTTTCTAGCATTTAATTGTATTAAAGGGATGACTCAGCCTCTCATGTTCACTGTTCTTCAAGGATAGATAACCAGTTCTTGGCTGCTCCAGTATTTGTCACCAGGCCAGACAGCCTTTCTCAGTCCTTCCTCGATTCCAGCTGCGTTCTTGCTGTGACACAACTTTGTGTCATTTTCTCCATCGGCTTAAGCTTACTAAAATTGTGACACTGAAGTCCAGATTCTATATAATGCCGTTACCACCTGTAGTCTATTAACTACATATAACCAGCTTCTAAGATTACTTAGTTTAATTGTGTTGCTGTATCTGTACAGTTATTAAACGGCTTGCATTTTCTGCAGTGCTCTTCACACGTGCAGTCTTCACTTTGCATATGAAAGTTAACTTGATTCTTTACTTCGTCATCAGATTCCATAAGGTCTAAAGATCCTCTTCAGCCACTCAGTGTGTCACGCTCATCTCTTGTGACATCACCTACTTCTCTTCCTTTCAACTTCATATTCAATCGGGGACCTCTTCCAATAGATTGTCATCTCTACGGGTATACATCAGAAAGGGTTTTCGTAGTGGATACCTTTTCTAAAAAGACTCTCTGCGGAATAGGCATAACCACTGGTGTCATGCATGGCACGATTTCTGGCTTCCAGCATATAGGCAGGAGGGGGTGTGGGACTTCCTGCAGAGGCATTTGGCTGCTCCTCTACACCACTCATTTTACAAGAACATACATGTACAGAAAGGGTTAAGTCATGAGACCGAGTTATGGTTTACTGCTTTACCAAGTTACAAATGACAAACAGTGGGCCTCATTACACGGTAGGCGGTGGACCAAGGTGCTATTAGCACCTTGGTCCATGCCAGTAAAATACCGGCACCGCCTTGGAGGAAAGGGGAATTACCGCTCTATTCCAATGTTGGCGGGGCGGTAATTCCCCCTTCCCCCATTGCCCTTCCCCATTCCCATTTTTACCCCATAGGGCATAATGGGAATGGGGAAGGTGCTAATTACGGTACCGCAAATTGCAGTACTGTAATTAGCACCCTGGTCCCTTTGCGGGTTGGTTTTTAACGCCTGCTAAAAAGCAGGTGTTAAAGTACCAACCCGCAAAGGGACCTCGTAGTAAGGCGGTAAGGGTTAACGGTCACCGGTACCATTACCGGTGACCGTTAACCCTTACCGCCTTCTGTGTAATGAGGTCCAGTATCTTTAAAAGTTCCAAGAAATCGTAGACCACAGTTGGGCTGTGGGGGGTGGTACTTGCCAGTTGTCAGACCTGAGGCGGATCTAACGGTCGTCTGCCAGATAAATGGCGAGCAGGCCCCTGTGCTAGGGCCCGCCCCTTGCACACAGTACAGGGCCCTTTCTGCTGTGGGGGCCTGCTTTGCGGTGGCGAGTTCTCTGCTAGCTTTCCCCCTGACTGCTGCCAGAGAGCACATGATGATCGCGTGTGGCTCATTGTGGATCTTAACACTGTCAGCCCTGAGGGAACATGGCAGGCTTTCAAAGCCAAACAAGGTTAGTGCGAAATGAAGATGGGTTTGGTCACTGAAAAAAGAAAAAAACACAACGCAGTTCTAGTTGCATGTTGGTTGTCACAGGGTTAGGGTCTGTGTTTTTTTTTTTCTTTTTTTTTCTTTTCCTTTATTTAGGAATTTTACGGAGCACAGCCCTACCCTAGAAGGGGCCATATGGCCTGATTTACAAAAGCACTTTTCAATGGAAAAATCCCATTGGAAACGTTTTGTAAATCGGTCACATAGGGGTGTGGTATAGTTGGGGAGTGTCACAGCATTCTATCATCTTTTGGGAAAAAAATCAAATTAATAAACTAATAGATACAGCATCTGGTCCTGCAGCGATCACAAGCAGCTCATCACACTGTTGTCACAAACATCAATAATCTTCTTGTTTGTTTTTTAACACCGTCCACATTGATCTGTTTTGCATCTAAAGTACACGCAGATACAAAATATTGTAAAGGGCTCTGTAATTCCATACTGCTACACCCTTATACAGATCCGAGGTTTTCACTCTCCAACCCGTGCAGCAAAAGCTTAACACTATGCAATTCTGCCATCTTGCAATGCATGACTGCAGCAACGCCAGCACAAACAGAATGACATCACTTTTCTGCTACAAGGACGCGTATGTTCTCTAGGTTTACAGCCGAGCTGTTTCCAGTTGGTCAGACCCCAAGGTAACTGTAATGAAAACAACTTAATAAAAAATTGCTTTTGTCCCTAAAGTTTGCCATTGTGCACTGTGACCACAATTAACTCCGCCCACCCAAAGCTCCGCCTCCATGACCCGCCCACCTAGGGCCCTGTGACAGGTGCTGCCCACCGGGCCCTTTGCCTTAAATCTGCCACTGCGTGAGACCAGAGACTGCAGCTGCAAAAGAAAGATTCTATACATTTCAGCTGGCAATTGTTTCGAAAGTTTCTTAAAGCTTCCAAGAACAACATTGAATTGTAAACCAAAAAGAATATGTTCAAAACGTAGGCCTTGTAGAACAGGAAGCCTTTACGTCAGATGACATTCAAGACACATGACTTATATACTAAAATGGTCGGCACAGTTTAGAATAAATGAAGTAAATTAATAAATATATGATTTGTCAATTAGCCATGTACGTTAAAACCAGATATTTAGTATATACTGGTATACAATAAGGCTTCAAGTGTTTTGATAAGGATGGAGAAGACAGCTTTCCTCAACAAGATTAGGTAGAATCCAGTCACGAAAAGGTGCCATTTCAATCTTTGTTTCACAAATCACAACGTGTCTAACTCCAAGATTTTGAGCTTCTGTGGGTCAAAAAGTAAACCTGCCAAGCAAGGTGCTTTGATAAGAAGTCATGATTGTAAACAGTGGATGCCTGTATACCTCTAGTCATTAAGCAAAATGGGAAGAAACCCCATTTTGCACTTAAGTGAAAGGGCAACAGTCAGATGCCTGGTTAGGCAGATTAGACATGTAGGTAAGGGATTGGGGGGTGGCCAGCAGGGATGTGAGAATAACACGTTTGTCCGGAGCTCCCTAGCAGATTCGACACATAACCTGGGCATTTGTCCATTAGCTATGCCATTTGTATCACACATTTCTCATTCTGCAAGCCCCTTTCCTTTCCCCTCCAGTAAGGAGCTACATGAGACATTTTCCTTTAGTTTGGCATAACAAGGCCGCAGGTTTATTTTTACATGTACAGCCACTGCAAACAGACATTGAAAATAGTTCCAAAAGTGTGGCGACTGCTCCTCGTCCTGCTTCCCCCTTTACCTCCATATCCATTGCAGGCACAACTCCCCCAAGGCCTTCGAGTCTGAGAACCGCCTGCCCCTGCAGGTCTTTGCGGACTGGGGTAGCGCCGTTTGTTGGGGAGAAGCTGAGCCCCCATTGCTACCGCCAGACACCCCTGCCGTTTTAGGCTCCCAGGAGGCGCTGTCTAGAATGGGCGAAGCCCCTTCCGGTTTAGCAATGGCTCATTCGGAGTCTTTGTCTTATCATAGGTTGCCACAACCCGCCTGGTCATCCTGCGACAATGACGTCCAGGCCCTGCCATAGCTGTAGGGTGGGAGGGTGGGAAAACGAAATCCTCTGATTTTGGCGGGCGCCCGGCTGCTGAAAGAGCTGCAAGTGCTCTTGTGCTGGGCGCCCGCCGCTTATGTAGGCCAAGCTCCTCCCTCTTCTTTTGTTGCCCTTTGCAGGCTTTTGCGGGCTTTGGCGCCCTTTCTTTTGTCCTTCTTGCCGCCCTCTCCCCTGCCCCTGTGGGGGGAGGGACAAGAGAACGGAAGGAGGAAGGCCCCTGCCCTGGTTATCGGGGTGCCTCCTCCATTCCCTTGAGGTCCCCGTTCGTCACCTTCATAACCTGGGCATTTGTCCATTAGCTATGCCATTTGTATCACACATTTCTCATTCTGCAAGCCCCTTTCCTTTCCCCTCCAGTAAGGTGCTGCATGAGACATTTTCCTTTAGTTTGGCATAACAAGGCCGCAGGTTTATTTATACATGTACAACCACTGCAAACAGACATTGAAAATAGTTCCAATACTTCCCCCTTTACCTCCATGTCCATTGCAGGCACAACTCCCCCAAGGCCTTCGAGTCTGAGAACCGCCTACCCCTGCAGACTGGGGGAGCGCTGTTTGTTGGGGGGAAGCTGAGCCCCCATTGCTACCGCCAGACACCCCCGCCGTTTTGGGCTCCCAGGAGGCGCTGTCTAGAATGGGCGAAGCCCCTTCCGATTTAGCAATGGCTCATTCGGAATCTTTGTCTTATCATAGGTTGCCACAACTCGCCATGCCAAAGGTGGGTTACCGCCCACCGTGGCTCCCTCCTTTCCTTGCTTATAATTCCAGCAATTTTGTGCAGATATTCCAGAAAAACAAATCCATTCCTTGTTCCGACAAATGAACTCCGTCCTTCAAGTAGTACTCCGTGTTTTTGAGATTGATCAAACCATGTCTGATATGCTGAAAGCCCCTTCCCCTGCAAAACTTTGCCGTAGCCCAATTCAACTTCCTCTTTGAATTCTCCACGGCCGCCTGACTCTCAGTGCCCCTCCATTCGTGCCTCGAGATGATTTCCGACCACACGATTTCAGTCTCCCCCATTTCTGCAGATAGCTCCTGTAAAGAAGACATCATTTCCCTAAGCAAGATCCCCCTCCCCAGACCAGCCAAGTCGTTGCCACCGAGGTGCACCACCAACACATCGGGCTTCCGATGTTCTCTCAGGAGTCTGCGCATGTGCCCCCGCACAAGTGTGCCCACTTCATACCCGGCACTCCATGCCATTGCACCCGGTATTCCCCGGCGGTCAACTCCTCCTGCTTGTCTGTCCAGCTTGCCCTGGCCCTTGACACAAACAAACGGCCCACCACCCAGGCGGACCGTCGCCTTCCCTTCATCGATGCTACTGAGAGGAGATAGGAGGGAGGAACCGTTAGTCTTACATTTTCTCAGGCCTGACGTATCGCTTAAAACAACCGGACCTCCAGCCCCCAATCTGTTTCATTGCCTCTGCTCCCAGGCCCATCCCTGCTGCTGACGTGGCTGCCCCTATCCTGAAGGAATGCGTCCCGTAGACCCCCTTCGAGAACTCTGCCTCCACCAGTGCCATGTCTATCACCTTTTTGAACTGAAACAGGCTTAACGCTGCCCCATCGTTATGCACCAGAAAAGGATCCTCCTCCCTGTGTGAATCCTCCATCTCAAATACCTGTTTACGCATCTTACTAGACAAACCGGGCTGTCCCGGGTACCCCCTAACATAATGCTTCTGCCTTTCCCTGTTTGATCAGTCTTGGATCTCCTCAGAAATATGTATAACCGCTCCCCTTGCACCCCTATGTCACAGCTCCTAAGAAAACTTAAACCTTTACCCTTCTTGTTGGCTGGCACCAACTCACTTACCCCTAACGCCCCAAAGAATGCCAGTGAGAAGGCTGCTTGCGAACAATGCTTTTTCATAGTCATCCCTACACACCACCGTCAAGCTCCTGATCATTTCGTGCAATTTCCCCACATCTATGGGCCGCCTCTCGTCGGGTTTAGTTGTCACCTGTTTTGCCCAGCCCCTCATTGCCATGACAATGTAATGTTCCTTAGTGGGATCGGGCCTGCCCCCCAATTTATAGAAATGCGCAACCGCTGCCAGGTGATAAACCACCCAAGATCTGGACCTTCCTTGTTGTCAACACCATCCCACAAAGGCCCGCACTGGCCTTTCCATCTCGCTCTCGGGCAAGATGTTTTGGAAGGCCATGAATCGATCCCAGCACCCTCTGTATCTTCGCATTGTGCCTGGCGCAAGTGCTGTGTCTATCAGTGAGCTCAGATCTCCCCAACCAATCCCCACCATTGTGTCTGGAAGGGTGTCATCCTTGTGCTCGCCTCTGAGTGATTTTCCCAGAACCTTCCCCACTGTAAACGAGAAAGAGAATCAGCGGCAACATTCTTAACCCCCGGGATATGTCGTGCCCTGACCTCCGCATTCAGCTGCAGCAAGCACCTTGTTAGCTCCCTGAGTAACCGCAGCGCCCTACCATTCTTGCTTGTTCCCTGGTTGATAATCTGAACTACCGCTAGGTTGTCTGACCAAACCATCACCTTTTTGTTTCGCAGCTGGCCTGGCCAGAGCTTGAATGCCACCACTATCGGGAACAACTCCTGTACCGTAATGTCCCTGGTGATCCCCCCTACCTGCCATTGCGCCGGCCATGCCTGCCCGCACCATCTCTTACCCAAGATGGCACCAAGGCCTAGTGCCCCTAAAGAGTCGGTAACCAGCTTCCGGCTACTTCCATGCCCCAAGTTTTCTCTCCACATCAACACCCCGTTAAAGCAGTCCAAAAAAGTATTCCACATTTTAAGATCCTCTTTAACCTCCTTTCCTAGGCGCACATGCTGGCCCGCATGCTGCAAGCCCACCGTTTTCAGCTCTATACTTCTGGCGAACACTTTACCTGCCGGAATCACTTTGCCTGCAAAATTCAGGTTGCCTGCTAGGGACTGAAGCTCCTTCAATGTGGCTTTTTCTTTGCCCAACATCCCTGCAATTACCTCCTTCAACTTCCCTACTTTGTCTCTTGGCAGCCTGCATTCTCCCGCTACCGAGTCAATTTCAATTCCCAAAAATACCAGTGTTGTGACCGGACCCACAGTTTTACCTTTTGCCAGTGGAACCCCAAACTCATCCATCAACCCTTGAAATACCCCCATGAGCTCCTTGCAATCCTGTGTTCCTTTTCTCCCAATAAAAAGGAAATCATCGAGGTAATGGAGTATCCCCCCGACCTTGGCTCTTTGCCTTACTGAAAATTCAAGGAATCGGCTGAACCTCTCAAAATAAGCAAATGAAATTGCACACCCCATCGGTAAGCATTTGTCATAGAAGTATTCCTGTAGCACCTTGAACCCCAGCAAATGGTGGCTGTCCTTGTGAATCGGCAGCAAGCGAAATGCCGATTCTATGTCGGCCTTCCCCATGAGGGCCCCCTCCCCCAAAGCTTTTACCAATTCCACCGCATCTTCAAATGACGCGTAGTGAACCTTGCATTGTTCTTCTGAAATGCCATCATTAACTGACTCCCCCTCCGGGAAAGACAGATGCTGTATCAATATGTACTGCCCCACTTCCTTTTTTGGTACCAGGCCCAGAGGGGACACTACCAAGTTTTCTAGTGGAGGTGTGGTGAAGGGGCCCGCCACCCTCCCCAACTGCAATTCTTTTCCCACTTTAAGTGCCAAGAGCTCTGGCATTGCCAAAGCAGACTTCAAATTACAAGCCTCAAGGGAGGTCCTAGTCGCCCGTTGAAAGGAATCTTAAAACCCCACCTGAAACCTTCCCACAACAACTTTGCATCACCCTTGTCACAATATGCATTCAGAAAAGGAATCATGGCCTGTAAACGTATTGGCGTTGGTAGTTGCGTTTTAATCATGCTTGCTTTTTTCCTTGTTTTTTGTGCTGCCCTTTGCCTTACTCTCTCGACTGGAGGAGCTGTGCCTCCCTGCGCTCGGGCCCTTTGAGTGCTTGAACCTGCATGAATTTCCATAGGTGCACTTCCCTTCTGCAAACAACCAACATTCTGGTAACTCCCCCTGGTAGTTGGAACGGTTATTCCTGGAAGAGTTCCCTCGAAAGGACCCTCTCCCCCTTGATTAGGACCCCCTGCCCTTGCCCTGTGTTGCTCTTTCGCTTGGAACAGTCTCATCCACTGGACTGGGTGGGACCATTTTTGTGTCTATGTATCCTCCCACATCCACTTCATCCCAGGTCATTGCTGGCCATACCTGCATTTTGAGTCTAAAACCCTTATCATAATTGATCCATGCATCTCCTCCCTGCTTCAAATACTGCTCATGAATATACTGCTCGTACGCCATCAAAGCCACGCCATCTTGTGGAAATTTCTCTAACATGATGGTGGCATATACCCGGAATGCCCTCAACCAGGTATGAATATTGAGCTCAATTTTTGGCCTCTCCCTCTCCTTCTTCTCCTTTTACCTTTCAGTTGGCTCACTGAAACCCTGTCCCGAGTGAACCATCCCCAGCAACTCCAGAATATCCATGAACTCCTTCCTCGATACCCGCTCTTTGTATGCCAGAGGGATGTGCCAAGCCAGCGCGTTAATCGCCACTCTGGCTGGCGCAAACCCTGGCATGGGCCTCCCATATATTGTGGTATTGTTAGCCGGCTCTTGCCCCTGCACCTGTGGAGGGTCCTGTGCACCCCACCATGGTGTTCCCCCTATCTGGGGCGTATAAGCGGCGCTTGCCCCTTGTGTCGCCGGACCGGTTCCCCCCGTCTGCACCAGGTTCACCCCTACCACCGGCTGACTCACCCCTACCACGGGCTGACTCCCAAACAGGCCCCCATGCTCCAAGACCACACTTCCCCCTTGAGCCCCTTTACCCACTAGGTTCAAAGCATTATTATTATCAAAAGGTTTCTGTCCATTTACACCAGTACCCCATGCCTCCATACATTCTCTGAACATACCTTTCACCATCTCCAAGGTGGTTGGACCCTCAGCTGCTACCGCCGGTGTGGCTACAGGTGCGCTGCAAGGACCTCCCATTGGCCTTGGAACCTCAACAGGAACAGGTGCCAGTGTGGCTTCAACCTCCTGCGCCCTCCCCCTTCCCTTAGGGTTGGCTTTCTGTTTCTGCGACGCCGCCGCCTGATGCTGGCTGTCCCTTGCTCTCTTGGTCATCACTCTTTTCCTCTTGCCAACCGGCTCGTCCTCTTCCTCGAGCTCCTCAATGTCATGCCCCTCTCCCTCCTGGGAGTGCACTTCCACCCATGCCTCTTCCACAGATGTTGGTGGAAACAACAGCGGTGAATCCGACCTCTGGCTGCGCCCTGCAACCTCAACTCCAACCTGTGATGCCATCTGTTGCATCCAGCTGGTGCCATACTTGTCCCCAGCCCTCCTTGCCATTATCAAAAACTCCTCCAGATCTTCCTTCTGCTGGTCCTCGTGGCTTTTCCCTTGCACCTCCATGTTTCTCATTAGCCAATGTAGTTCAAATTACTACCAGTCTTACGTGCTCCGCTTAAACTTCACTGCTCTGCCGTTGCTCAGCCGACCTGTGCCACCTCCTCTGCTGCACCGGCGCTGAAACCGCCTCCTCGCCGCCTCCTCCTTTCGATCCCTTTTGCGTGGAACCTTCAAAAGGGGTAGCGTTGGAAGCCTCGCTTCCAGGACCGCACAGCGCTTCGATCCTGAGAGGTCAGCTGCCCCACGGGTCCCTCCTCCTTGTGTCCGCTCTCCACGGCTTGCTCCCGCCTTGTCCTGTCCGCAGCTCCGGTCGAAAACGAAATCCTCCGATTTTGGCGGGCGCCGGCTGCTGGAAGAGCTGCAACTGCTCCTGTGCCGGGCGCCTGCTGCTTATGTAGGCCAAGCTCCTCCCTCTTCTTTTGTTGCTCTTCGTGGGCTTTTGCGGGCTTTGGCGCCCTTTCTTTTGTCCTTCTTGCCACCCTCTCCCCTGCCCCTGTGGGGGGAGGGATGAGAGAGCGGAAGGAGGAAGGCCCCTGTCCCGGTTATCGGGATGCCTCCTCCATTCCCTTGAGGTCCCCGTTCGTCACCTTCAGAGAAGATTTTCGGGCATCCAGACTGTGAAAAACAAGTTAGCGAAGAAGGCAGAACAAGCTTTAGAACATGGTGAGGCTCTCGGAATAAGGGAAGTGAGAATTCCATTGCTGCTGTTGTGTGGGAAAAAAAGGAAAGGCTGGCACTGAGTGTGTTCAAAATGGCGAGTGGCATCTACATGCGATCCGAGGGGGACAAAAAAAAGGAGAGGTGGACGAGATAACGAGAACCTGGGGGCTCAGATCCTACAGTGCTTGTGGTGCTGTATGAGCGGAATCGGATGGTGATGCCGCAAACGAGAACACGAAGGAAGGAACGATGAGTATCGGAAGGGGAGCCCCGACCCAGCAGAAGGTAGGACCGCTCGCCTGAGATCAGCATCGGGGTGCCCCCTTGATGTGATAAAGAGGGAGCAACGCCTTCAACTAAAACAACAAGGGCGTGCAGAGGCAAGACTGCAGACCCCCCCCTGAGAGCAACACTGAACGTTCGAACACATGCAAAAGGTCCACTAAAGCCTGCGCAGCCTCTCATATAAAGCAGGAGGGCACTAATAACACGTGTAAAAGGACTCTGTTGCAGCATGCATTCTGCTGGGAAGAAGGAGATGGCATCACATACACCCAAAATGGCAGGCGCCACCAAAGAATAAATCGTGACAAGACGCTGCTTGTACCTATGGTGCCGGCACAAGGCATATCATTGCAGGTGATTAATAGGGTGATCCCACTTGCACACAAAGGGCTAGGCGAAGAGAGCGCACATCCTTAATATATATCCTTGGTGACCTGAGCGGGGTAAGCGCACACAGAAGACCGGAGCAGAGGACACAATGTGCTCCACGAGGAAGAAATAAGATTGCATGCCCAATACACGTACTGTAAAGTAAGACACGGGAAGATACAGGCTGCTCCAAGTCAAAGTAAACACTCCACCCACAAGAATTTGCCCATCAGACAGAATATAATGGTCCCTGCACAGTAAGGAAGCAGATGCAGTGGTAGTGTATGAACATAAGGATGCTATCTCGAAACAATAACTAGGAGAGTGGGAGATCCATATGCCGGAGAAGGACAAGAAAAGGGCCTTGACAAAATCACAGCAAACGAGAATGGATAGGTTTGCTAAAATGACAGAGCCCAAACAAGACTCTAAAGATGATGTGGGGTGACCGAGAACAGACGAAAAGGACCCACAAGAGAGGGACTGGACGCCAGGGTGCTAGAAGCAATCACAGCCCTGAGGTCATCAATGGAATCCCCCATTGACGGAATAAATTAAAAGTGATGTGACCCTTTTGCGGCAGGACGTGCAGAATCTGGCGAGCACAGTGAACGAGACTGAGGGAAAAGTAGAAGAGGTGTCGACCACTGCAAAAGATCTGTAAGCGATGGTCTGGGATTTAACAAAGAAGGTGCAACTGTTACAAGACTGGGACAAGGACGCAGAAGGCAGAGCAGAGAAGTAATATCAGGATCCTGGGAATAAGAGAAGTTGCGTAAGGCAGAAACCCCACTACATATGTAGAAAAGATGTCACTTCAAGAAATTGGAACTCCCTGTTTACACTAAGCACACCTTGCTAGATTAAAGTTTCTGAATGTTTATTAGAATACTTCTAACAAACTATTGATAATATTCTAGGTGCAGGGGAGAAACCAACAACCTTAGTGTATAGGTTGTGAATTACATAGAACAATAAACAAGTTCCCTATTAAGGGAACTCCTGTCCCCTGCACAATGTCAAAAAGCCTAAAATAGGCCAAACTCTTTTGAGTGGTGGAGCACGTCACCGTTGGGTGGCCCACTTGACCACTTCACAACTTAAATATCCTTAGAACAGTCTCCAAGGTAAAGTTTTCAAAAAAGTAAACAAGGTTGACAAAACTTGACAAAACTTACCTGAATAAAAGATCCCGCTGAAACTGTAAGTACAGATCAGCACGAGAAGGTCTCACCGTGCAGCCCATGGAAAGCCATATTTTTCTATATGTAGCTCTTTAGATATATTCTTTATGAGGACACCCTAGACAATTTATATATCTTTGCAGATCAGATAGAATGCTGGACACACGAAGGGATGATTTCAGTGACGCACTGAACTGAAAACCTCCTTTTGAACTTTGAGACTTAGTGGATGGAAGTGAAGGTTAGCTTTTCAAACACACTAATGCAACATTGTTAATTCCCTTTTTACATTAGACTCTAAAAACATTGACTAGTCCAAGACCCAGGATCACTATAAACCTGGAGATTAGTTTGAAAAAGTTTGAATAAGTTTGAAAAAGATTGAACCAAATACCTAACTAGGACCTTGCTGTGTCCAATTGATGTTGAACACATTTTTGATGAATTAATAATTCATGTTCCTCTTGGAATCAAGAATAATATTTTGTAGTTGGTTGTGAACTAGAAATCTTTAGAAAAGATTATTTGATTTAGAATTCTAGAGGTTGAAAAATCATTATCTATGGACAACAATTGGTATGAATACAGCAAGTTTAAAAATGTATTTAACATTAGAATGTTTTACTTTTTTGTAGATTAACTGTGCATCCACCTGCCCCTGATGAAGAGTTGTACTAGAAATGTGTTGGGCCTATTGTATAAAACTTTCCTGCACTTATTTAAACTATTTAATGGTCATTTGAATCACTTGATGAATTGCTGACACAGTTCTCAACAAATTGACTAGTAGTAAACTATATTCAACAATATACATAAATCGTGAAGTGGTCAAGTGGGCCACCCAAGGGTGACATGCTCAATCACTCAAAATAGCTTGGCTTATTTTAGGCCTTTTGACAGTGTGCAGGGAAAGGGAGATCCCTTAATAGGGAACTTATTTGTTGTTTACCTCAAGAAATTGGTCCGGGATGATTATTGCAAGTATTCACCAAGGAGAGAGCCCACAGAGCATTGACCAGAAAGCCACCACCAGGGGCCACACCCAGGCCAATTATTGCCCAGATACTAAACTTCAAGGATAAGGAAAAAATCCTGCGCTTCTCCAGAGAGGGGGGAGAGATCAAGAAAGGATCAGCCACACTGGCAATTTATCCAGATTATACACTACAGGTCCAAAGTAAAAGGGGCCAATTTATCCCAATGGACGAAAGGCTCTGACAACAAGGGATAAAATATATGTACTGTATCCGGCAAAACGTAAAGTAATACATAGGAGGAAGACTGTGTTCTTTGATTCGTTAAGGGGTGAATGAGTGGACGATACGAACAGGATGAAGCCGATGACGGAGAGGAAACAACAATACTTGAAAGTACCTGGGAGAGGATTACTGCACCAAGAGAGAAGCCTGGGATGCAGACATACCAGAGAGCGCTATAGCTAGGGGACTCCAATGGACGAAGCGGTACAGTTAAAGGAGGTATTTTTTTCTTATTATTGTTCTGCTCATTTACTCCCAGGACCTCAGCACAGGGGTTAATGGACTAGGGACACTGATCTGTATGTATAGTTTATGCTTCAAGTTGGCTACTACTTCCCTTTGGAAGTATTGGTAGATACCAGTTGGTACCGACTCATCAGGTTCCTAGTAGTCTAGGACTAATTGGTGATTATGCATCTACAGAAAAACTCTGATGGGTGGTTTGCTGCAGTTCAGTTTAGGTTGTTTTGGTTACTACATGGCTCGATTGTAGATACTAATGACAGTCTGAGGTTCAGGACAGAGATGGGGGGCCTTAAAAGGCTTACATAAGGGAGGTGCAACTGGGGAAAAGTCGAGGAAATTGAAATAGAAGTACTGAAAGTCTTGTCCTGGAATGTCCGGGGACTGAATGATTATGTTAAACGGGTTAGGGTGGCGCCATACAGGAGGCGGAAAGGGATCCAAATAGCATTGTTACAGGAAACGCACCTCACAGCGGCAAGGCAGGCTAAGATCCTACAGAAATGGGGAGGGAAAGGGTATGGGTCAGTCTACTCCAGTTACGCGAGAGGTGTGCTCAAATGGATCGCCCTAGCTGTCCCCTTCCGAAAGGTAGAGGTCTGCGCAGACACTGAGGGGAGGATGGTGTTAATAGATGGCTTTCTGGGCAAGGCAGAAGTGTGCCTGATTAATATATGCGCTCCCAACCAAGGTGCAACCACTTTTTTCAGCTCCTAATACAAAAGGATGGCCCCATACCAAGGGATGACGGGGATTTGGGGGGTTCGGGGATTCCAATTGCACTTTGAACCCTGCGCTGGACAGATCAGATAAGGCATGTATAACCCTGCCCCCACCTGAGAATGCTAATAGAAGACTTAGAATTACAGGGCATATGGCGTTGGCTAATGGGACCGAAGAGAGAGTTTTTTTATTATTCATGCGCACGCAAAGTCTACACACGTATCAATTACATTTTCACTGGCCTAAATCAACTAGGGGAATTTGTAACTGCCTTGTACGAAGGTAGGACACTGTCAAATCACTCCCCTCTGCTCATAGAATGGGTATTGAGCAATAAGCCAGCCCCGATACCTATGTTGAGTCTGAGGGCAGAAACCTTACGGGATGGACCATTCCGGGAAGGCTTAGCGCAATAAATAGAAAAATACTTTACTGCTAATGAAGAGAGCGTACGAGGTAAAGGGACCCTATGGGACACATCTAAAGTGGTGGTAAAAGAAACCCCTAGAGCTAAGTCTGGAAGGATCAGAAGGGAGATAGAACAAGGTTTAGCAGACAGAGAAGCAAAAATTAAAATAGAGGAGAGCAATCCCCCCCAAGAGTGAGAAGTCTGAGGAAAACCTCATTAAACTAAGGCAAGAGTGCCTGGAACATTGGGAAAGGTTGGGAAGATATAGCTACATCAAATATACAGAGGCAAGGGGATAAGTCGGGCAATATGTTAGCATGGTTGTCTAGGAGTGCAGACAGCCGAGATCGGATCACTGAAGTTGAAGATGAGTGTGGGGAATCATGGCGGTCGCAAAGTGAGATTAATGAAGCCTTTAGGAGATTCTACCAAGGGTGGTACAACGAAGGTGAAGATACTAAGGGTCAGGAGATTACTGGAACCCTGACAGACATAGGCCTGCCAACCCTAAGTATGGAGCAGTCAATGGAGCTGGAATTTCCACTTGCCATAGAGGAAGTGAGGGAAGTTATTGCCACATGACCTACGGGCAAGATGCCAGGTGGGCATGGACTATCAGAAGAGTTCTACAAAGAATGAATCGAGGAAAGAACCCCAAGTTTTCTCCAAACATTCAAAGGGGCCTACGAAGAAGGTAGTCTGCCTAAAAGTATGGACAAATCCATTTTAATTCCAATATTAAAGCCTGGAAAAGAGGGGAAATATTGTGAGTCGTACCTCCCAATATCCCTGATTAATCAGGACACAAAGATACTCACAGCGGTCTTGGAGAGCAGACTTAGAAAGGTGATAGGGCAGTTGATCCACCTGGATCAAACAGGGTATGTTCCTGGAAAGGCGACATCAGAGAACCTTAGAAGACTACACGCAATTATAGATCAAATGCGAGAATCGGAGGAGGGATGCGCAGTAGTAGCATTAGATGCTACTAAAGCATTCGATTTGGTTAAGTGGCAGTGGTTGTTCGCCTCCTTGAAAAGTTTCGGTATAGGGGAGGGATTTATTAAATGAATTTGGATGCTTTACTCGTACCCAACGGCGAGGCTACGCACAGGCAGGCATCTATCGGAGTGGTTTCCCATCCGGAGAGGCACCAAGCAGGGATGCCCTTTGTCCCCCATGTTATATATATATTGGCCTTAAGGCCCATAGCAGTGTTTTTGAGGAAAAAGAGGCACAGGTTCCCTGGTAGATGGAGTGCACCATGTTGTCTCACTGCACGCAGATGATATGTTGTTTTACGTACAGAGCCCGGAGGATAACTTGGAATCTTAACTGGATGTGTTGGATACATTTGCAGGACTGCCAGGGTTAGCGGTCAGCAAAACAAAATCATGCATATTACCGTTGGCAGGATGTCTGGGATTGGAGGCCTCACAACTCCTGAATTTAGGGTTACAGTGGCAAGTTAACACGTTCAAATATTTAGGAATCAACATATATCATGATACGGTAGTGACGCATCAGGAAAATGCGCTGAGGGCAAGAGTTGGGCTGGTTAATTCAATTCAGTTTTGGGAAAAACTGCACCGTTCCATGATGGGAAGAATTGCCCTGCCGAAAATGGTGGCCCTTCCCCGATTATTATACCACTTCCTAAATGTTCCATACCTTATACCTAGGAACTGAATACGGTGGTGGGCGGGTTTATATGGAAATTAGGGAGGCGTTATATAGCCCTGGATACTTTATTCAAGGATTACAAGGGGGCCGGGGGAGTGAAACTTCCACATTTCAAATTGTACTATCTGGTGGGACAGTTGCAACATGTCGCAGGATGGTTAGCTGACATAGAAACGTAGCGCACATGCTACTGAGCACAAAACGGACTCCCTATCTCCTAAAAGAAGTGTTGTGGTTAAAGGGAGATAAAATTAGCGACCGTCCCATACCCCTCCCCACCCTGACTCTTACAGTTATGTAGGAAGATTTGGGAAAGGACCAGGGCATTGTTAAAGCTGAAAGAACCATTCTCCCCCCACACACCCTTGGCAGCAATATATACAAGAAACACAGGATATCTAACACAGATTACAATACAATGGCAGGCCAAAGGACTAGCGACAATGGGAGACCTGCTAACATCTGATGGCTTCATAAATTTCAGGAACTAGAGGATGGGTTTTGCATAGGGAGGGGACAGGATATAGCACACTCCAGAATGGTACATGAGGTGAAGAGTAGATGGACGGCCACTCGGCTCCCCCCAGAAGAGGACAGTGTACTCAAATTGTTATTCGTCATTTCTGAGGGAGGGCACGGGGTGTCCAGGATGTATCAGGCAATGTTGGATGCCATATCGGGAGGGGTACCCAAACAAAGGGAGGAGCAAGTAGGAATTAGATATAGGTAGAGAAGCAGAGTGGGCTTGGGCATTGACATACCCCAAGAAAGTCACGAGAAATGCTAGGTTGAAACTGACCCAGCTATATATGCATCATAGGGCCTACATGACACCTCACCTCATTTCGCAAATTTCCGGGTGCAGAAGACAGGAAGTGCCCAAAATGGTAGGGGGACGGAGCTAATATGATACGCATGTTTTGGACGTGTCCATTGATTCAAGGGTTCTGGCAGGAAATGGAAGTGAGGCTCCGTAAGGGAGGACTGTCCACTTATACATGGACCCCAGAGGCCTGTCAGCTGAGAGTGTTTAAACGCCAAAAACGTGATCAACCAGAAAACAAAATGATAGATCTTGAATTCGTATTGGCAAAAAGGAGGATTACCATGGCGTGGAAATCGTGTGCAGCACCAAGTTTAGTGGGGTGGTGGAAAGATCTGAAGCGATGGTCCACGGCTGAAACTGTAGTGTGGTTCGAGGCGATTCAAACAGGGAGGGGAGACAATATAGAGAACGTAACAACCTAAAAGGCTCTGATAAGTGCTTTGTTTGGCTTCCCTGATGATAAATCCACCTGAATCCTCATAGTAGCCGGATGCATGATGGAGAGGTACATTTAAAGGGGAGAAGTGTTAATTGAAAGCAGGAGGGATGGAACCGGAGCAGGTCAGCTGCAGCAGAAGGGTGAACCTCTGACAGCATAAAAGCTATCTATGTGGTTGTTTTTGGTTTGTTGGTTGGGTTAGGGAGGGATATGGGGAGGGGGAGGGCAGTTAAGTAAATACAAATGATGATGCAATTAATCTGATACTATACATGCGATTAAACAATTACAAAATAAAAAATAAATTAAAAAAGACATGAAACCCTAATTAAGCACAAAATAGAGGTTCATAGATAAACAGAAGATACAAGATGACATAAGAAACAATGAAAATCACATGGAATAATGAAAGCACCGTAGCAGACAAGGCAAGGTCGCTATACAAGGGATGGACGATACAATACAATCTGTCACATACGGCTTCAATAATTCAAGGACCGAAATATGAGGTTCAGGTGTTTTATTGCCAATATCAAAGGCTCAACTGTTGAAAAATGGGAGGAAGGCCAGACTAACAGATTTCTGATCTCACCCTCATTCTTCCTGTGAGCTCTTTCTAACGTACACTAGGCCTCTATACTCCCAAAAAGTATATGATGAAAGACTAGAGACAGGTATTCCCTACTTGCTGTTTCTAGCCTAGTCATCAAATGCCGGTAATCCTATCTACCTTACTACCTCCGGGACTTTCTAAGGATTCTTACTTTAATGTTTCTCCCAAAACTGGGTTCCAATGTTGTTAGGATGGTGTCCAAAGTATGTCACCGTCTGTCTCTCTCTCTCTATCCAGATCATCTTGCACTCTTTCCTCACCCTCCTCTCCAATCTCTTTCATCCATCGTCCTAAAAACATCCTCCCTCCTGGTCTCCAACCGCCCCCACTATGTCTACTCCCTCTCTACTCTGTGCTCTCTCACACCTTGCTCTCACTACGTATCATTCTCACCTTGCACTACATTTAATCACCACTCCTCGTCCTTTCACACTTCCCTCTCTCCTCACACACCTGAATATACACACCACAGCCACTACAGTTTCTCAAGCTCGATACCACTCTCATGCCTTACTTGCACTTGTATCCATCTCATCAGTGCTCCACTCCACCTTCCACTCTCCATTGCTGGATCTCTCATTCCACTTCCCCTCCTTCCGACTTCACTTTAACACCCCTAATACACGTTTCTGTGAGTGGGCGTTTTATACACCTATCCATCTGAAAATGGACCTCCTCCCCCTTTGCATTTGTCATTAATGTCACCGTTTGTCTTAGGCAAATCTGCCACTGCGCTTTCTGTGGGGGCTTGGGTTTCCCCACCGAAAAGCTTGAAAAGTGTGGATGGCCCTACCTCCTTTTTGTTCTCTCTATTTCCTGACTTAGCACTGCCAGGTCCCACCGAAGCAGCCTCTATCTCTCTGGGCATCACTGCGGTCAGCAGTGGAGTGCGCCTCGTAGTGGTCCTCTTGCTTCTCCTGTTCAGCGTGTTCTTCTGTTGGCGCAGTGGAAGCCGAAAGGAAGGAAAAATACTTTTGGCTAGAAAAAAGGCAGGTAGGCATGGTGGAATGAGCCATGGTACAAATATCTGTGTAACACAAGGCATGCTCAAGAGTTCAGGGAGTGGAACAACCCACCAGGTTTGCTGAATACAGCCTAAGCACACAAGTGAACCTGAAACCAGAAATGTTAGTTTGAATATTGCAAAGCGCAAGTACAAGTATTTTTTGAATGAATGAATGCACATCTGCATGTATAAATATGTTGTGCCAACTGGTTTGAACCTGCACAACAAGGCTGCTTATTTTAAGTGCAATGTTAAGCATTTGACTAAGAAGGATTTGTCAAGCAAAGCAATGCATAATATCATAAGCAATGTACAGAATATGAATGCAGCCTCTGGCCAAAAGGGCTGAACCAATTATGAATAAGTATTAATGACATTATTTGTACAACTGGCAGCTTTTTACAATATAAAAAGGTAAGTAAATGATTGACTGCAGAAATAATTCCACATATAGATTATTTAACAAATGTGTAGCCTCTGAAATGAGGCTTATATAACTAGCACTGGAGCAAAATAAAAGATGCAGGAGAAGAGAATGGAAAATGGGAGAATATGCAAAATGCTTTTTTTTTTATATATTTTGAAACCCATATTTCTGAATAAAATACAAAAAATATTCTAAAAGTGTAATTTTTCTTAAATTACTTGTGTATAGCCATAAAGAAAAATTGACTTTTACAAGAAGAAAAAGGAAGAGACGCACGCTGTCCAATAGTATACGTGAGATATGCCTGGTCAGCTCTGTTAATGAAATGCCGATGGTGAATGGTTCAATAGATAGATCTTCAGTTACTTGTTCGGTGCGGAAGCTGATATTTTCCTTGGGTTTCTTCGCAGTGGCATCTAAAACAGGTCCTGAATTTGCTATTTTGCTAAGATTTGATTGGAGTTGATCTTTGAGAAAGCTGCTCCCAGAGGTTTTGCAGTAGCCACTGACCATTTTGTTTTTCCCCCTGAAATCAGACAAAGCCACCATGCTTCTTCTTCCACCAGCGCTGAGTTGGCCCAAAGTGGGGTCAGGAACGTCATTTTTATGATTTCAAATGCCAAGCATTATAACTGAATGCATAACATGTTATTTATTCTCGTTAATACGAGAAAGTATGAATCTAGTTCCACGTAAAAGAGTATGTATGCATGCTGCATCTGATAATAAAACGCATTTAAAAAGAAAACGAATAGGCATGTTCACAGAAATATTTATCTAAATTACCAGGACACAGTAATCCACCAACCTCGATAAACTCTTGTAATCATCGATATTGCACTTAATGATAAAGAAAGTTTCAAAGAGTTTGGTTCATGCCCTAGAAGGCTGTCCTGTCATTACAAAGTTACAGCTCTACAGGCCTAACGCATTTTGCTATAGGGTTAAAATGTAATTTAAGGTGTAAAGAAAGCTTAGCAGCTAGGGTTGCTTCTAAATACAGAAGGAACAAGTTACTTACCTGTAACTGTTGTTCTCCAGCATGGGTCTGGCATGGATTCACATGCTCATGAATATTCCCCGTCGTCAGGCTGGGAATCCTCGGTAAAGAAAAAACCAGTATCAGTTTCGTTTCTGATCTGTCTTTCGTAGTAATAACCAATCACTGGTCTCTGCGTCATACTGACCACAGCCAATGACTGCCCTCTACCTAAGCACCGCCTCTGGCAGCCATCTTCAGATTTGGAAGCACGTGAAGTGGCAGTATGACCAAGTGAAGAGCCGCAGAGGGGTAGGCGGGAGGGTTCGCATGTGAATCCATGCTAGACCCATGCTGGAGAACAACAGTTACAGGTAAGTAACTTGTTCCTTCTCCAGCATGGGGTCTGGCATGGATTCACATGCTCATGAATAAAGAATACATAGCAGTACACACATGCACAACCATGGGAGGTGGCAAAGGCTCAACATTAAGCATTGCATCAAACTCAACATTAAGCATCTTACCTCCCCACCAGGCTCACCTCAGGCGAACAGGTTGCGCAGCACTGCTTGGCCGACCCTGGACTCCTCCCTGGAATCCCGATCGACGCAGTAGAACTTCGTGAAGGTGTGCGTCGACCTCCACGTAGCAGCCCTGCATATGTCCAGCAGGGGCACACCAGAAAGGAACGCTGTGGTAGCTGCGATCGCTCTGGTGGAATGGGCTCTCGGACGGCCAGGCAGCGGTCGGTTTGCCAACTGATGACAGTACATGATACAGCCGGAGAGCCATCTGGAAATGGAAGCCTTCGAGAGAGCCTTCCCCTGATTGACAGGTCCAAAGTTCACAAAGAGTTGTGACGTCTTCCGAAAACACTTCGTGCGGTCCACGTAGAACTTCAGCGTTCTAGCCACATCCAGCGAGTGCAAAGTTCTCTCAGCCGGCGACGAAGGCGACGGGAAGAATACAGGCAACACCAAGGGTTCGTTGAGGTGGAAGTCCGACGGTACCTTGGGCATGAAGGAGGGGTGCGTCCTGAGCACTACCCTCGTGTCGTGAAAAGTCAAGTACGGGGCCTTGCAGGAAAGGGCCTGTATCTCTCCCACCCGTCGTGCGGAGGTGATGGCCACAAGAAACGCTGTTTTCCACGACAGGAACTTCAATGGGGCCGAGTGCAGAGGCTCGAAAGGAGGTCCCATGAGCTTGGTCAGCACCACGTTGAGCTCCCACGCCGGGGCCGGAGCCTTCACCGGCGGGAACGATCTGAACAGTCCCTTCATGAACTCTTTCACCAGACGATGAGACCACAAGGACGTCCCCCCCGTGGTTCTGGTGTATCGGGAGATCGCAGCAAGATGAATCTTGATGGACGCGTGTGCCAGTCCAGCTTTGGCCAGCGTCAGCAGGTACGGCAGTACTTGGGGAGCCGTAATCCGTACAGGGTTAATCTTCTGTGCGTGGCACCAGACAGAGAACCTCTTCCATTTGTGTCCGTAGCATTTAAGAGTCGAGGACGCCCTGGCCTTTGCAAGAACCTCTCTGCAGTCGGCCGGTATGTCGTATCCTCCAAACTCTAGCGCTGCAGGAGCCAGGCCTGCAAGTTCAGTGATTTCGGGTCGTGGTGGAGGATGGCGCCTCCTTCCCTGGAGAGCAGATCCGCGTCCACCGGCAGCTTGATTGGCGGGGACGCTGACAAGTCCAGAAGGTCCGGGAACCATATCTGCCTCGGCCACGCAGGTGCGACGAGGATCATCCTGCACCGTGACCTCTTGAGCTGGTTGACGAGCCGGATTAGCAGTGGCAAAGGAGGGAACGCGTAGAGGAACAGGCCCTCCCAGGGGAACGAGAAAGCATCGCCCATGCTCCTCGCCTGGGGAAACCTGCTGGCGAACCTCTGGCACTTGGAGTTCGTCGCCGTCGCGAACAGGTCGATCTGGGGTGTGCCCCACCGTCGGAAGAGGCGATCCACTAGATCCTGCCGTAGTTCCCACTCGTGGCACGAGCGCAGCTCCCTGCTGAGTGAGTCGGCGATGGTGTTTTTTTTTTATCCCTGCCAGATGAAACGGCACCAGAAACATCCCTTGGGCGACTGCCCAATGCCACAGGTCCTGCGCCTCCTTGGATAGTGCTGGGAACCTGGTTCCGCCCTGTTTCCTGATGTAAAACATGGTGGTGGTGTTGTCGGTGAAGATCCTCACCACCTTGCCCTTGAGGGACGGAAGGAAGGACCTTAGGGCCCAAAACACTGCACGGAGCTCCAGGACGTTGATATGTAAGGATTTCTCCGTCGGGAGCCAAAGGCCTCTTGCGTGCAGATTTTCGGTGTGCGCTCCCCACCCTTCCAGGGAGGCATCCGTGGTCACTGTCTCCTGGTGGGCTGGGGTCTGGAAGTCCATGCCCGCTGTCAGATGCGCGCGGGTGCCCCACCACCGGATCGCTCGTCGGAAACTCTCGTCGAGTGTGATCCTTTCCTCGAAGCTGCCCATCGTTTGGATCCAGCGCGCGTCCAGGAACTCCTGCAACGGGCGCATCCGGAGCCTGCACATGGGAATGAGGTAGATGCAGGAAGACATCATTCCGAGGAGGGACTTGATGGACCTCACCTTGGCCGCGTCGGCCACCAACATCCGCTGCACCTTGCCCAGGATGGTCCTGGTCCTCTCCTCCGACGGGGAGGCCAGAAGGGACACTGTGTTGAGCCTCGCTCCCAGAAACAGAGCGTCTTGCGCGGGTACCAGGTGGGATTTGGCGTAGTTCACGGAGAATCCCAGGTCCGTGAGAAGTTGGACGGTCCTTGCCGTGTGAACCACGGCGAGCTCCCTTGTCTTGGCTCGGATGAGTCAGTCGTCCAGGTAGGGGTAGACGTGGATCCCTTCGCGGCGCAGCTGCGCCGCCACCGGTGCGAGGCACTTGGTGAACACCCTGGGTGCCGACCGTAGTCCGAAGGGGAGGGCTTTGAACTGGTAATGATGCCCTTGGACCACAAACCTGAGGAATTTTCGGTGCCCCTTCAGGATGGGAATATGGAAGTAGGCATCCTCCAAATCCAACGACGACAGGAAGTCTCCTTCCTCCAGCTGACCCAGGACGTGCTGGAGGGTGACCATCCGGAACTTTTGCGCCTTGATGAACTTGTTCAGACGTCGCAGGTCCAGGATGGGGCGCCATCCCCCCGTCTTCTTCTTCACGAGGAAGTATCTCGAGTAAACTCCGGAGCCCCGAAGCCTCTTTGGGACGAGTTCGATGGCGCCCTTCCTGAGCATCGCCTTTACCTCCAGGAGAAGTTGAGGGACATGAAGTTCTTTCCTGGCCACGGGGGGGACGCGCGGACACTTTCTTTGAAACTCGAGCGCGTGGCCCCGGGCCAAGGCGTCCAGCACCCAACGGTCGGTGGAGATGGACTCCCACACGCTGACGAAGCTCGCCAGCTGGCCTCCCACCGGGGTGCTTCGGTGGGGGCCCGACCCCACGGCCGGTTCAATCCTGCTTCGACGAGGCTTTGCCGCCTTGTCCTTGGCGACCACGGCGGGGTCCGCCAGACTTGCCTCGTCCTCTGTAGGCCTCCTGAGACGACGAGCGGGCCGCTTGACGGTAGGAGGAGAAACCGCCGCCGCAACCTTTGGAGGCGCCCTTGCCTCCGCTGCTCCGAAAGGGCGTCCGTCGTTGTTGCAGAACTCCAAGGGCCCGGGCCGTCTCGGTGTCCGCTTTAATGGCCTGAAGGGAATAGTCCACTGTTTTCCCAAACAGGTTGTTCCCATCGAAGGGCATGTCCAGGACTCTGGTCTGAACGTCTTGACGGAAGTCCGTAGCCTTGAGCCATCCACGCCGCCTAAGGCAAACGCCGTTGCCCAACTGGCGGAACCCAGTGTCGGCGATGTCCGTCGCAACGGTAATGGCGTGGTCCGAAGCCACCTCACCTTCCTGCAGGATCTCCAGGGCCTCTGCCCTCTTGTCGTCCGGCAAGAAGTCCAGCAGGAGAGCCAGTTTGTACCAGAGCTCCCTGTCGTATCGGGCCACGATAGCCAAGGCGTTGGCAGCTTTAATCGTCGTCGCTGCAGACGAGATGACTCTGCGTCCCATAGCGTCCAATTTCTTTCCATCGCCGTCCGGTGGGGAAGTCGATGTGGAGGCCGCACCCCCCCCCCGCTTTTTTCCTGGCCGCCGCGGAGACGACGGAGTCCGGGGTAGGCTGCGCCCGGAGGCACAGGGGGGCCGTGTCCGGGACCCGGTACTTTTTCTCGTACCGGTCTCTTCTAGCTGGCGTCGTGGAAGGGTTCTTGAGGAGGGTGAGGCCCTCATCCCAAATGTCGTCCAATAGAGGCACTGCGAGGACCGTCTTCCTCTTGGCCTCGCGCCGCTGATAAAGGAAACCTTCCTTCTTCTTCTCCTCAGGGCAGAGTTGGAAAAGCTCGGATGCCCTGGCGATCATGGAGTGGAACGATCCAATCTCGTCGGGCGGAGAAGCCCTGGTGGGAGGAGACGACGGTACATCCTCGTCGTATACCTCGTCGTCCGTACCCGTCGCTGCCATGTCAGTCCCCGTATCATCCCCTCGGGTGGACGGGGAGGAGGGCTGGAAGGGGCGCGACGGCTGAAAAGGAGGAGGAGGGTGGATCCTTCTTTTCTTGGTAGGGGGAACCCCAGAAGGTCCCGGTTCTGGGTCCCCCGACGGGAGAGGTTCCGTTTGCAATGGTAGTCTCGTCCTTATCTCTGAGCATAAGGACTGTATAGCCAACAAAATGGCCGCCGAGCTTTCTCACGGCGCTGGCAGAGGGGAATCCGACTGGCGATCAGGGGCCCCGTCGGTACCCTCGACGATGTCGTCGTCACCTGCGTCGGGATCCATCCCGACGGGCCGGTCTTCTTCCACGCCGAGGCCGTGGCTTAAGACTTCGACCAGCTCCTCCTCCGAGGTTGAGGCCGAATCTTCGACGACGCCCTGCCCCCCCTTTTTCTTCCCCACGGGGGATTTCACGGGGGTCCTATCGATGGGCACAAAAGAGGACTCCCTCCGAGGTGGCAGGGAGACTCTGAGCCCCGAGGTCGCCACCACTGGCGTAGCCTCCACAGGCTGAGCCAGGGCTGCCGCGACAGACTCGATAGAGGGCTTGGCCGGATGGATTAAGGCCTTCACCACCTTAGGTGCGCTCACCGCCTTATCCTTGAGGGGGGGACAGTGCCTCGCTCCCCCCTCCGCCTTCGAGCTCGACCGGGGCCTCTCTAGGAGCCTCGCCGGGTGCTCGGCCTTCCTCTTACCCGACCCAGAGCGTTGGCTCGTGGTTGATGGTGCCGGGGAGGGTGCGCCCAGCCTGGCGCCCGTAGAGCCCGACCGTTCGGCACTCCCGGTGCCAGCGGACTCGCGGTGCTTGGCCTTATGTTGGACCCCCGTCGCCAGGGTGTCCTCAAAGGTCTTAGAAGACCGCTCGGATTTCTTCCTCTTCTTCTCGCCGGACGGGCTCTTCCCTTCCAGCCAGTTGGCGAGACGTTGATGGCGGTCCTTCATGGTCCGCTCCGACATGTTGCCGCAAAAAGCACAGTCCTTCTCCACGTGCGTCTTGTCCTCATGTAGGCAGTAAAGACAAAAAGAGTGTTCGTCCTCCTTGAAGACGTTCTGCAGCTGGCATCCAGGGCAGACCCTGAACAGCTTTCCGGGCGTCGAGCTTCCCTTCTCCTGGGCCATGCCGGGCCTGAGAAACTTCTGGAGTCCTCCAAAAGCGTAGCTCGACGAAATCTTCACCCTTGAGGGGCGCAGACGAATCCGACACGGGTCCCCGTTGATCGGATGGAGAGTCGGTGGAGCTTGAGGCTCTTTTGACCGAAAAAATGAAGTTTTTGAGAAAAACGTGAAAAAAAATAGCACTAACGCTCGAGAGCAATAGCACGAGGATCCCAACACATGAACGTGCGGTAAAAATCTGAAGATGGCTGCCAGAGGCGGTGCTTAGGTAGAGGGCAGTCATTGGCTGTGGTCAGTATGACGCAGAGACCAGTGATTGGTTATTACTACGAAAGACAGATCAGAAACGAAACTGATACTGGTTTTTTCTTTACCGAGGATTCCCAGCCTGACGACGGGGAATATTCATGAGCATGTGAATCCATGCCAGACCCCATGCTGGAGAACATACAATATGGTGCCCAACCATTCTAAGGTTAGATTATTTTAGCATAACACGGACCTCAAACTAAATATTTCGTTCTGAAACTTAAAAAATATATTTATATTCAGAGAAAAACAACTAGGGATGTTATGGTTAAGTTATTGTAATAAAAACGTTTGAAATGAACCAATTATAATAACCGACGCAACCATGACTCACGTGTCTGTCCTGCCCTGTTTAGACTAACACACAGGACATCAAAGATGACATCACAAATGGCAAATTGCTTTGGTTTTTCCATATTGTGATGCAACCATAATGTCCCTTTAACAAAAAATGCTGTCTGAATGTCAAAGGTTTTTATTAGAGTGACTTAACCGTAATGTCCCTTCAACAATAATGGGCCTCATCACCAGTATGGCAGTGCGGGAACACATTGGCAGGTTATTATTGGAGCACCGTGACCATAACGTCCCTTTAACACATTTCTTTTATTGAATTTCAAAGATATTTATTGGAAAAACGTAGCCATAACATCTCTTTTCACTGAATTTTTTTTATAACCGAAGAAGTTTCATGATGTTCTCTATCACTGCATATAAGTTATTTATATTTCCATTTTTAACATATATGAAAGAACTATAACGCTCCTTTAACAAACATTTTTTTTGCAGCGCATACTGATGTGTGCCACTCATGTTGGGAATACAAGTCATAGTTGAATTACTTGGGCATGAGGCTTAACGATGACCCCAGCCCCGCCAAACCACATTTAACATTCACTGGACAATGCCGGCAACCAGGTTCAGTGTCTACTGTACCCCATAATGACATCATGGGCCACTGTTCATGTTTTGCAAGCCTGGCCAGTGGCCACAATCCGTGGGGCTGGGGTTCAGCCATGTTGCAGGCCACGCTAAGCATCTCAGAGTAGACATTGGGCACTGCCGCAGACCAGCCTCAGTGGGCACTTTAAACCCATAGCCAGTTCTTTGTGGGCCCATACCCCGAACAATCTGTCCACTGGTCATGGCCACAGGCCATGTCTGAGGCCTCAAAGTTACGTCATTTTGTTTGTGCCTACACTTTTGAAAGAATAAAACACTGGATGGTTTTACACCAAATTTGCAAAAGCATGCTTCAGGGACATCCTCACGGAAGTTTGGTGAAAAATCCTTCCAGCGGTTTGGACTGCATATGTAACAGAAATTTCTTTCCCATTCAAGTCAAACCACATTTTCAAAGTTTTGGGCCCAGTTTTTCTGCTGGCCAGGCTCAGTTCCCTCTTTAACCCCATAGCCGGTGCCCCATGGCCACTGGCCATGGCCACAGGGTATGCCTCAGACCCCAATTTAAAATACTATTTTGTGTACCTATAATTTGCAACTTTTGAAAAAATAAAACACTGGGTGGTTTAACACAAAATTAGCAAAAGCATGCTTTCGGGAACTGAAGGAATATCCTCACTGCTCCAAAGTTATTGGCAACCCCAAAAGTGTTCATCATATGTCAAAACCAACTTACCCATACTAAAGAGTCGCTTTTGCAGACCCGGTATATAGATGAATGAAAGGAATTTGTGCATGTTCTTAACAAGAATGGACTGAAACTTAAATTCATGGAAACACATAGCAGGGAATCTATAATCTTTCTGGATGTGTTGCTGAAACCATGACAAGGAGAAATCATCACAGCATTATACCGAAAACCAACAAGCTCCAATATGCCTCTCTTCGCAAGTAGTAACCATCCTCCGATGTTAAAGTGGGGTATGTCCTATGGTGAGTTCATCAGGATAAGGCGGAATTGTACCAAGTTGGAAAATTTTGATAGAGAATGCAGAACAACAGCTCAGAACTTCCACAATCAAAGGTATTTCTTGAACGAGTCTACATGAAAGCACGGGGGCTCGATAGAAATCTTCTTTTACTTTCCAACATAAAAATCGGAAATTATTCAGGAAATGCGAAACGGATGCAGTAGCACTAATTATTACATATGGTGCTCATTCTAATCTAATTCTAATCTAATCTGCCAAATATTGCACCGTCACTGGCATGTTTTAGAACTGGATGTTACCCTATCCCCAAATATCGGAGAAAGAGTCAACATAACATATAGAAAATCCACTTCTTTGAAAAATCTCCTAGTCTCCAGTTATATGACGCTGGAGAGATCTGCAGGTCAGGAAACACATTTTTGTGTTTTTGTTCAGTTTCTACAAATGCACCAAGTGCAAGGCCGGTCAGTTTGCACAAAACAAGACGAGCTAAATACACCCTGTGCTCGGTAAAAAGGTGCAGATCATGTCAAGAATATCTTGCAACAAAGAATGTGTGGTCTATATCATGTGTCCTTGCAACCTATTGTATGTTGGGAGTACGACTGGCAAACGTAAATTACAGATTCTTCAACACATGAGAGCCATTGAAAACTGTGATCCCTAGTATCCGGTGGCTCTAAATTTCAGAGACAAACACAACAGTACACCCGAGAGTTTCCATTTTTTTGCGATTCACAGCGTGAAGAAACCATGCTGAGGAGGTAATCGGGAACTCACTGTAACGCACTGTAACGCTCACCTGACTCCCACGGAGGCGCTGGCCTGGTTTGCGCTGCTGTGACCTCTTCTAAGGTGATGCGCAGGGTTCGGAAGACGGACTGGACCGGGCCCCCAAATCTGGCTTGTCTGGCTCGCAGAAGTATTCTTCTGTAGGCGAAAATAGGGGATTAACTGTCTGCGGGGTAATGCAATCAGCCTCCCACTTTCCCCTCTCACCCTCCTCGAAACCCTTCTGTGATTCCTCGTAGCGTCTCACCTTAGGGTCTGGAAGGACAAGCTCTCCATCCTGCTTCTGATGCAGGGGCGCGTTGGTATCCAGTTACTTCACTGGATTTTCGGATTGGTGAGAACCAAACTTGCTTGGCTTCCAGGTAAGTTTTTTTGATAAGAGGTTCCCCTTGTGTCCATGCATTAATGTACTAATGCTAGTGTCTTTTTCCCCATAGGGGCCGGGGTAGGGAATGCCGGGGAACAGGCACCGACCTGAGATGAGAGGTGAAATCCTTGTAGAAATCAGGTAAGTCTTTAATGAGCGTTTTTTGGTAATGTCTTTTCATTCGCTCATTAACGGTGATGTCTTTTTTTCCCCTTAGGGGCCGGTGTCCGGAAATGCCAGGATGCGGCGCGGACCCGAAATGAAGAGGGAATGAATCAACGGGTAAATCTTAATATGGAGACTTAGCTTTCCTTATTCCCTTCTCTCTCTCACCTTTTGTTCTGGTCTTTTTCTCCCTAGGCGCTGGGGCGTGACTGCGAATCCGGATGATCGCTGCTGAACATGCAGGCGCCCAGTAAAGGTGAGTGGAATGCGGCGCTGCAGCGATCGACGCGATGAGCTTTTAAATAAAAGTCTTCCTTTTCAGGATTGTCGGCGAGATGTCTTCGGGATGCGGATTTAGCAGGTAAGGACTTTTCCTTCTTCTGTTCTCTTCTTCTCTTCCTTTGCAGGTGATCCAGGATGCTGGCAGGCATGGCAGAAGTCAGGATGCAGGAGCAGACACGGTGAGCGTCCAGCTGCTAGATGCAGAACAACGCGAAGCACGTATGGCTGTTCGGGTGGGGTTTAAATAGCCTTGGAAGAAGTTCCAGGTATGTATCCTTCCTCCAATCAGGTATGTATCCTTCCCCGACCACGCCCGGATGGTAAATTAGTCCCACAGGTAAAGTAGTTCCTTTCAGGCCTCAAGGAGGCCGGGATCCTGCAGCATGGTCTGCATCAGGTAAGTGCACCCAAGCACATCCATAATGAGCCTGGAGCCTATGGCGCCAGGACTGATGTCTTTTATGAGCCTGGCGCCATAGGCGCCAGGACACTGTCCAAAGGGCCCCTATATGGGGTTGCTGGGTCCTTCCTTGGGGACTAGATGTCCGCTTTCGGGGACGCAGGGCTTGAACCGGCTCCCCGGGAGCAGGCATCATGACAGCACTCCCCCCCAAGGCCCCTCCCAAGGTTGTTCCCTCCAGGCGTTTTGGTTTGTCTGGGAAGAGTCGGTGGAATTTCCTGACTAATCGAGGTGCATGCACATGGTCGCTGGGTTCCCACAACCTCTCCTGAGGTCCGTACCCCTTCCAATCAATTATGTAGAACAGTTTTGACCTAAACATTTTTGAGTCTAAAATATTCTTCACTTCGAATTTGGGCTCCCCATCTATTAGAATAGGTTCTGGAGGTTTGAGTAGTCGGGTTCCGGGTACCACTGGTTTCAGAAGTGACACATGAAAAACAGGGTGAATTCGCATACTAGCTGGTAAATCAAGTTTAACAGCCACTGGGTTAATTATTGCCGTAATAGAATAAGGTCCCAGATATTTTGGGTTAAAAGTTCGAGGCCCTTTGAGTGGTAAATGTCTGGTAGCTAAGCACACTTGATCCCCAATCTGATACGGAGGTGCTTCACTCCGATGAAGATCAGCATTCTCCTTGTATTTTCTCTTGGCTTGTTGTAAATGCGTAGTTGCCTCTTTGAAGGCTTGGGTAATTGTAGAATGCAGATATTCTACTGCAGGCATTCTGAGGTTCTGAGGAGAGTCAAGGTTTGAGGTTCGAGGATGATGCCCAAACAAAGTATAAAAAGGACTGTGGCCAGTTCCAGAGTGTACCGAATTATTATATGCGTATTCGGCTATCCAAAGAATGTCTTTCCAGTTGCTTTCAGATTGCTGTAACATACACCGTAGGTATTGGTCAAGGGTCTGATTTGTCCTCTCGGTCTGACCATCGGTCTGAGGGTGGTGACTGGTCGATAATCTTACGTCGATCTGCACCATTTGACAACATTTGCGCCAGAAGTGGGAAATGAATTGGCTTCCCCGGTCAGAGATTAGTATAGATGGGAATCCATGTAGCCGAACAATATTTTCGAGGAATTCTTTGGCTAGGACAGAAGCTGAAGGTAAACCTTTCAAAGGAATAAAGTGGGCCATTTTGGAAAACAAATCCACAATTACCAAAATAGTATTGTACCCCGAACAAGGAGGCAGATCCGTAATAAAATCCATTGATAGGGTGTGCCAGGGTGCTGGCGGTATGTCTAGAGGTTGAAGGAGACCGGCTGGTCTTTTCTTTTGACTTTTATTTTGGGCGCAAACACCACAGGACATCACAAAAGATTTAACATCTTTTCGCCAAGAGGGCCACCAAAATTGTCGTTTCACCTTTTCCTCTGTTTTGGCAATACCGGGGTGTCCCTCTATTAATGCATCATGATAACCGGAAATAACTTGTTCGTGTAATTCCTTATGTGGCAGGAATAAGCGTCCTTGAAAATAAGGTAAACCATTATCTATGGTAAAGTCTGATCCCTTTTGTATCCAATCCTGTAAGGTTGTAGGGTCCAGGAGTTGTTTCACTCTGGCTTGAATGTCTTCAAGCGTCTGTAACGAAGTCATGCCTAGAATCCTCTGTTCGGGAATTATTGGTACTGGTTCTGAGTTTGTATCAGATTCTCCCATTCCAATTCGGGATAAGGCGTCTGCTTTGCCATTCTTGCAGCCAGGTCGATAGGTAATCACGAAATCAAATTCAGCGAAAAACAAAGCCCATCGGAGCTGCCGTGATGACTGAGCCTTGGCGGTTTTCAAATACTGTAAATTCCGGTGATCAGTGATCACTGTGATGGTATGTCGAGCGCCAAGCAGATAATGCCGCCAGGCTTTAAAAGCGGACTTAATGGCTAACAGTTCTTTGTCCGTGATTGCATAACTAACCTCGGGTGCCGAGAATTTTCTGGACCAAAATGCTACGGGATGCAGTTGGTTGGTTTCGGGATCTCTTTGGGACAGGACAGCTCCCATGGCTAGGCTGGATCCGTCAGTCTCGACGACATAAGGGAGATCTGGACCCGGGTGTTTCAATATAGGTGCGGAGGTAAACTTAGCTTTTAAATCCTGAAAGGCCTGCTCGGCTTCTTCAGACCATTCAAAACGTTTATTTTTCCTCAAGAGTGCAGTAATGGGTTGTACCACGCGTGAAAATTCTGGGACAAACCTGCGATAGAAATTGGCAAAGCCGAGCATGCTTTGAACCCCTTTTACAGAGCTAGGTGATGGGCATTTGAGGATGGCATCCACTTTTCTTGAGTCCATTCGGACTCCTTTGGGTGTCAGGATGAAACCTAGAAACTTGACTTCTGTGGTATGGAAAACACATTTCTCCAATTTAGCAAATAGTTTGTGTTGGCGCAGTTTTTCAAGTACTGCCCTGACGTGTTTTCTGTGATCAGATTCCGAAGAGGAGTACACCAGAATGTCATCGATATATACGACAACACAAACATCGATGAGTTCCCGAAGGACATCATTCATGAAGTATTGGAAGGCAGCCGGCGCGTTACACAATCCTAAAGGCATCACCTGGTACTCGAATAATCCGTATTTAGTACGGAAGGCAGTTTTCCATTCGTCGCCTTCTTTAACTCGTACCAGATGATAAGCCCCCCGGAGATCTAACTTGGTTTATATGCAAGCGTCCTTCACCTGGTCAAGGAGTTCAGGGATCAGAGGCAGAGGATAACGGTTTTTAACCGTTATCTGGTTCAATGCGCGGTAATCAATACAAGTTCTAAGGTCGCCTTCTTTTTTGGGCACGAAGAACAAAGCCGAGGATGCCGGGGACTTTGACGGGCGAATAAAACCATTAGCTAGGTATTGATCCAAATATTGTCTCAAATGCAGATTCTCAGGTTGGGTAAGGGCATAAATCCTGCTACAAGGGGGTTGTGCACCGGGCACCAGATCGATTTGGCAATCGTACGATCTGTCAGGAGGTAACGTGTTGGCCTGTTCCTTTTGGAAGACGTCCTGAAAGTCTTGGTATTCCGGAGGTAGTTGCATGGAGGCAGAGGTTACAGATGCTAGATTAATCTTGAGGTTTTCTGGGTAGCAGATTTGTGTACAATCCGGTGAAGGTTATTCTCTTAGCTTGCCAATCAATTCGAGGATTATGTGTCTCTAACCAAGGGATTCCAAGAATAACCTGAAACTGTGGAGCCTTGATTACATCAAACACAACACCCTCCCGATGGCCGTCGGGACCAATAAGAGTCACCTCAGTAGTGGAATGTGTTACCGGTCCAGAGGCAATTTCAGTTCCATCGACTGTGGTGATGACATCTTTGCTGGTTTTAGGACGGAGAGAGAGGTTAATCCTAGAGACCAATTCACGATCCACATAGTTTCCAATAGCCCCACTATCGATGTATGCCTTTATTGCATGCAACCGCTTAGGCTGTTCTGGATCTACGAGAATCATTGGCACAATGAAATGCGAGGTCTGAGAGTTAGTTTTCAAGCTCGGCAAGCGGACCCCTACACTTGTCGGGCGGAGTCGTTTCCCGAAACAGAGTCTTCATGGTTTTTATCAGCGGCTCCTATCGCCTTTCGGGGCGGTTTTGCCAGGCAATCTCGTAGAAAGTGTCCAGAATTCCCACAATAAAGACATAATTTTAACTGCCGCCTCCTTTCACGTTCCTTTTGGGTTAAGGGTCCTTTAACCCCTCCAATTTGCATAGGCTCAGAGACATCAACTCCCTTGGGATTAGCATGGGTCTTAACCAACACCCGGGTCTCAAACCTGGACCAATCTGCTTTTCTGTTTTGAAGTCTGTGATCCAATTGGACCACTAAGTCTATATACTCTGTGCATTCTTGGGGCGGATTTACAACTTGGGCCAAGACATCTTTAAGTTCTCCGCGTAGGCCTCGATAAAACAACGTGACTCTTTTATCCTCTGGCCATCCCGTTTCCACAATTAGTCTATTAAAGGTTGCAATATAGGATAGGAGGTCCTGATTGCCCTGTCGCAGGGATAGAAGTTCGTCATCCAGAGCCTGCCCCTGAGAGTGTCGAGCAAATAACCTTTCCATGCTTGCTTGAAACCTTTGAAAATCACGGAGAATCGGGTCATCTTGAGTAACCAGTGGAACTGACCAATCGGCAGCGCAGCCGCTGAGATATGACAATACAAAGGCTACCTTGGTCTGATCATTAGGGAAGGCCCCAGGTCTGCATAGGAAGTGCAAACGACACTGATTCATGAATACGGCGAATCGTTTGGGGTCCCCAGCAAAGCGTTCAGGTGGGGACAGCGGCATGTTTCCAGGTAGATTAATCTGCACAGGGTTACTGGAAACCACAGGAGCGGGGTTCCCTCCGGAACCGGGTAGAGGAGTTTGCCCAGTTTGACCTTGCAAAAGCTGTCTGGCCAGGTCATCAGTTCTTTCCTTTGATATTATTAATTCCCTCCTGAGGGCATTAGTCTCTTGACGAGCGGCATGTACTTTGGCCCGTAATTCCCCCAGTAATTGGGCCAACTGATCAGTCTCAGAACTTTCCATAGCGCCTGGGTGGGAATTTGTAGGAAGGCTTCGCGCTCTGTAATGCTCACCTGACTCCCACGGAGGCGCTGGCCTGGTTCGCGCTGCTGTGACCTCTTCTAAGGTGATGCGCAGGGTTCGGAAGACGGACTGGACCGGGCCCCCAAATCTGGCTTGTCTGGCTCGCAGAAGTATTCTTCTGTAGGCGAAAATAGGGGATTAACTGTCTGCGGGGTAATGCAATCAGCCTCCCACTTTCCCCTCTCACCCTCCTCGAAACCCTTCTGTGATTCCTCGTAGCGCCTCACCTTAGGGTCTGGAAGGACGAGCTCTCCATCCTGCTTCTGATGCAGGGGCGCGTTGGTATCCAGTTACTTCACTGGATTTTCGGATTGTGAGAACCAAACTTGCTTGGCTTCCAGGTAAGTATTTTTGATAAGAGGTTCCCCTTTGTGTCCATGCATTAATGTACTAATGCTAGTGTCTTTTTCCCCATAGGGGCCGGGGTAGGGAATGCCGGGGAACAGGCACCGACCCGAGATGAGAGGTGAAATCCTTGTAGAAATCAGGTAAGTCTTTAATGAGCGTTTTTTGGTAATGTCTTTTCATTCGCTCATTAACGGTGATGTCTTTTTTTCCCCTTAGGGGCCGGGGTCCGGAAATGCCAGGATGCGGCGCGGACCCGAAATGAAGAGGGAATGAATCAACAGGTAAGTCTTAACATGGAGATTTAGCTTTCCTTATTCCCTTCTCTCTCTCACCTTTTGTTCTGGTCTTTTTCTCCCTAGGCGCTGGGGCGTGACTGCGAATCCGGATGATCGCTGCTGAACATGGAGGCGTCCAGTAAAGGTGAGTGGAATGCGGCGCTGCAGCGATCGACGCGATGAGCTCTTAAATAAAAGTCTTCCTTTTCAGGATTGTCGGCGAGATGTCTCCGGGATGCGGATTTAGCAGGTAAGGACTTTTCCTTCTTCTGTTCTCTTCTTCTCTTTCTTTGCAGGTGATCCATGATGCTGGCAGGCGTGGCAGAAGTCAGGATGCAGGAGCAGACACGGTGAGCATCCAGCTGCTAGATGCAGAACAACACGAAGCACGTGTGGCTGTTCGGGTGGGGTTTAAATAGCCTTGGAAGAAGTTCCAGGTATGTATCCTTCCTCCAATCAGGTATGTATCCTTCCCCGACCATGCCCGGATGGTAAATTAGTCCCACAGGTAAAGTAGTTCCTTTCAGGCCTCAAGGAGGCCGGGATCCTGCAGCATGGTCTGCATCAGGTAAGTGCACCCAAGCACTCCCATAATGAGCCTGGCGCCTAAGGCGCCAGGACTGATGTCTTTTATGAGCCTGGCGCCATAGGCGCCAGGACACTGTCCAAAGGGCCCCTATATGGGGTTGCTGGGTCCTTCCTTGGGGACTGGATGTCCGCTTTCGGGGACGCAGGGCTTGAACCGGCTCCCCGGGAGCGGGCATCATGACACTCACATTGCAGTAACTTGAGAAAAAATGCATTTTGAATCTCTACACAAAGAAGCCCAAAGGACATAATTTAGATAAAGAACTTTATACATTCCTTGGAACATAACAATTACACCCACTTACTCATGAATGTTTACCTTTTCTTAAGGTTTCTTTACCGCTTTCTTCATATTTTCCTGATTTTCAACTTATTTAATGTTCACCCCAAACTAATCTTTATTAGCTGCTTGTTTGTTTTTACTTGAGAACAACACTTAGATGTTTGTGTTTGGTCTCACTATGTTTTTTGTTGGAGTGCATCTACGACTCTCTTAAATGTTATTGTATTCTTCTACACCACATCTGTCTATACGGTTTTCATATATGTTTCCTGTGTTGGGTATAGTTTGGTAGCATTAAGTTATGTCCTGTTTTTGTTTCAATCACCTAGTTTGGTGCTGCCTGGCTTATTTTGCTCAGAATTAGCGTGAAATGTGGGGATCGACATTCCATACTATAACAATAAGTTACCCATTGACACAGCTCTCACAAACTTTTTTTTTTTATTTATTGTGTTTGGTTTATACAAACCTTTACAATCATTTTTTTCTTTTTTTTTGTACAGAGGAATCGAAAAGAAATGATTACAAGTTATACAATTTCATTTAAACAATGATGTGAAAGAAAAATGGAACAAATTAAAAAATGAATCATAGTAGAAATTTGTTAAAAATCACATTAAACATAAAGGAAAAGAAAAACAGTTTTTAAAACTAACTTTCGTATAAAAATAAACAACACCTCAATTTTGGTTCTTTCTCTTCATATTACGCATGGTAAAAATTAATTTAAATTTGAATCAATAATTGTCAAGAGCTCAATCAACTTTAACGTAAAGGAAAGACTTGTGCTACCCATGCATCGATTCCAGAGTGATTCCATACTAATACTTGACTGGTTCTGAACATCAAGATCAAAAATTCTTAAACGGGATGATGCAAAGAAATGGCAGTAAATAACTATGTGTTTGAGTGTTTCATCTGCAACACCACAGAAACGGCACAAGATTGAGCAATTTGTTAAAATAGTTCTATTCCAGTTTTTAGTTTTTACAAGTGTACGGAACTGGTTTAGGCGGAAACGAAGCAAGAGTTTCCTACCTAAAGCAGAAGGAAATTGAATTAAATAAAAGGATCGATCTCCCCATTTCCTTCGAAACCTGTTATATTCTGAATAGGACGGGTACGTTCCCATCGTATCAGTCAAGGTGCACCAATGATAAAGGTCATATTTTTTTTGTTGTGCTGGAAGAAACAGAGTCATGCTTTTTGGAGTTTCATTGATTGATTACAAAATGGAATTCATTTATCAGTGGCGGTTTTCAGCGAACGGATACACGGGTTGTCCAATAATTTATTAAGCTCAACATATAAATTGTTTTTAGGTGGATCAACCATCTTAATATACTTTTTTATGTTCCGCCAGTTTCTTTTTGCGGATAGCGGGATCAAATTAATTTCATGGCAAATTAATACATTTGGGATAGATTGAGCTAAACCCAATGCAGACTTCCACAATTTGCCCTGAAGTATATCAAGAAAGGAATCAATGTTCTATAGACACATGTCTAAGGGGTATAGGAGACATGGTTCAACTTTAAGCAGGTAAAACTGAATGAGAGGCAATAAAGAAAATAGACAATATTTATGATAAACCTTTTATATATATCAGATACCAGTGTAGACAGCTGCTTTCACAGCCAAACCATAAATAACAGACCATTTTTGTAATCTCTTCCATGGAGCATCTATAGGGAATTTGTGGCATGCACTCTACACACACCTTTTGTAGGTGGCAAAGTACAAGCAGTAGTGACAGGCCACATAGTTCTGATGTTAGCTCTGCATCTTCCTAGCTGCTGTCCTTGGGCATTGATTCAGGCACTGTGCACTTTAGAAACGGGACATTTTGCAATATTTGACTTCGCACCTTTGTTGTTATTTTTAATGTGTTTAATTAAATCCTACTGCTGTCTTTTTAGCATTCATATATGCACTTTGCACCCTAGATAATGTAAAGTTTCAATATTTGACCATGCACACATCAGCCCAGGACTAGACTATATCCTTCAGCTGCTAATGCACCTTCCTCTTTACGAGGGAGCAATTTCCCATATGCAGATAGGTATATATACAAAACGTGACTTCCCATTCCATTTTTTTTAGGCACTATGCACTTTAGATACAGGACAGCTTTAGAGTTTTTATCATGCACTCACAATACCTACTTGCTTGGGCTTCATCTGGCCGCCAGGTCTGAGTTCAGACAAGGCACTATGCACTTCATTTAGGAAATACTATCTACGTGCACCAAATAATATAATGCAATCGTTTTGCAGGCAGTTGGGTTATTTGACTATCAATGAACAGGTAAATTGTTTTAATCCTGTTATCATTTGCACGGTTTTTATGGTTCTATTTGAACATTAATGTGCAGTTGATTTTCTCAAGAGAGAGACACACTTCAACTCAATTTGTAGCTTTCTGCATGCACATGTTGGGTTTTGTTGTATTTAAAAGCACTTTGCACTTTTTTTGAAGGCAGCAGCTTTTAGGACTTGTGATTCTATCATTATGTATACACTTGTTGGAAAGGACCTCGAATTCGTGGTCCATTGTTTCGTGGGGTAGAGTCCACTTGGACTAATTGTCAATAATATAGTAGTTACGGTACACTATGCACATTTAGTGGAATATGGTTGCTAATGAGGTATTGATTTGGGATTTCCACAAAACAATTCCTAAATGGGGCAGTCCGTTTCCAACTCATACAGCAATAAATCTCCCGAAAGAAAGGACTGGCCCACTAGTACCATAGAGTTTGGCTGCTCCTCTTCTTTCACCTTTTTAAACTAGATTCCTGCACTGGTCATGTTGTACGTGAACAAGTAACTGTTTGGTTACAAAGCGCTTTGTATCCTATTTTACTTTGTCCCCTGTGACGCCAATAAACTGGAATTTGGAACTGCTTTGTTTTAATATGATATGCATTACTTACCGTAATAGCATTTCTGGTGATTATATCTGACTAGATTCACATGCTGTGCGTATAGTCCGACATCTAGTGGTAATCGTGGAGTATTGCATCTTGTCTTTCGTGGATCGAAACGGGATGTCGACATGGGCATGCCTGTAACTCTATCCCTAACGTGACGTGGAGTGTACCCAAAATCCCTCATGCGTCGAGGACCCTCCAATTGTATTTTTTCTGCCGTGAGGAAGCCATATGACTATCTTGAGTGAGTACAGAGAGAGAGAAGAAGTAGTAAGATGTCTATGTTCCTTCAATCCGAGCAGGGAGAAAGGGTGGGCGCATATGAATTTAAGCAGATACAATCACCAGAAATACTATTATGGTAAATAATGCATGCCTTCTGATGCTTGTGAATCTGCTTAGAATAACATGGTGCTCATAGACTAGCGAGCAATACCCAGAGTTGGTGGTGGGATGTGAGAAGGAACAGTGAAAAGATGTCTTTATACTGCTTGTCCCACCTGCAAATTAAATCTAGAGTGAGTGTCTAGGCAAAAGTGTTTTGCAAAGGTGCGTACAGAACTCGAGGATGCCGCCTTGCAAATGGATTCGAGGGGAACATTTGCAATGAAAGATATGGAAGCCCAAATGTCCAGAGTAAAGTGTGCTCTAGGCTTGAAGGTCAGATCTCTCTTGGCAAGAGTGTAGCAAAGTGTGATGCAATTGACAATCCACCTTGAGATGGCTGATTTAGAGACAGGGTCCACTTCTCTATCAGTTGCCACTGAAACGAAAAACTGGTTTGTTTTCCCTAGTGGTTTAGTTCTTTCCAGATAGTACATCACTGCTCTGCGCGCATCAAGTATGTGTAGGCTTCTTTCTGCCACGTTAGTGGGGTTCTGGAAGAATGTGGGTAGTTCTATTGATTGGTTCACATGAGACTTTGAAATGAATTTGGGTGTAAACTGTGGGTGAGTGCGCAGAACCACCTTATCTCTGTGAATTGTGACAAAAGGGTCTAGGTTTGAAAGGGCCTGTAGCTCACTAACTCTTCTTATTGAAGTGACTTCCACTAAGAAGGCAGTCTTGTAAGTGAGTGCTTTGAGGCTAGCCTTATGCATAGGTTCAAAGGGAGATCCCATAAGTCTAGTTAATACCACATTTAGGGCCCATCCGGGAGCTGGGTTTGAAATAGGGGGTTGAATTCTTTTAACCCCTTCCATGAAAGCTTTAATTACTGGGATCTTCCACTACGACACCTTTCGCTGGGACGTGGTATAGGCTGAAAGTGCAGCTAAGTGCACCTTCAGGGAATTAAAAAACAGACCTGAGTCTAGTAGGTGAGTCAGGTATAGTACAATATGAGTAGAAGAGCAGTCTATGGGATTGATGCTCTTGGAATTGCACCATATGACGAAGCGATTCCATTTATTGGAGTAGCAATGTCTGGTGTTAGGCTTTCTTTCTTCTCTAAGTATTTCCATGCATCTCTGAGGAAGTTGAAGGTGCCCGAACTCTATGACCTGAAGAGCCAGGCCGCTAAGTTAAGAGTTTGCGGGTGTGGATGAAGTGTTCACCCCTTGTCCTGTGATGGCATGTTGTATGGGCAAGGTAGTTTCATCGGAGGGGAGATTGACATCTCCATCAGATGAGAGAACCAGGGTTGGCAGGCCCACATCGGGGACCACCAAAATCATGGAGACTGTGCACTAGCTTCTTGAGTAGGGGAGTCAGGGGAAAAGCGTAAACAAATTTCCCTGACCATGTTATCCATAGACCGCTCCCCTTGGATCGGTTCTGAGGGTACCTAGAGGCGTAATCTGGGCGTTGTGAGTTCTCAGGAGTTGCGAACAAGTTGATCTCTGGGAAGCCCCATTCTGTGAAAACGTTGGAGACGATGTCTTAGTTTAGTCGTCAGTCGTACTCTGTGGGTGTGATGGTGGAAATGCATTGGAGGGACAGGGCCTCCGTATCCTTGTCCTTTACTGCTTTTTATCGTGTGTTCTGTCGTGTTTTCCGCACAGGAGTTCATGTGGGACTCCTGGCGGTGCAGCTATCTCTTTTGGTTTTGGTGACAGACCCAAGGGATGCCCTTATGGCACCCATGAGTAGGGGTGCAACCCTGTGCCCCAAGTGTATGTTTTTGGGCACCTGTGTGTGGCCCACAGAGCAGGGTACGGGATGGTGGCAGCTCCGTGCTGAATTGACTGGTGCCCTGAGCATCCTCCATTTTGGGATGGCCAGGCCCTGTCATTGAAATCGGTAGATTCCTGATGGAGACAAAATGGCCCCCGTGGCCTCTTGCCTTCCATCGCCTGTTACCTTGATCTTCCTGAAGTCCCGGGAAGCCCTGACTCTGTCCCTTCCCCCTGACTGGCTGTTGGGTGGAAGTTCCATATATGGTAGTGTGGGGAAGTGCTGACCAGACTGGCTGGAGCCTTCTCAACGACCGTATGTTGTGGGTACGCCTGTGGGTGGGACCTGGGTGAATAGAATGTGTGACGAATACGCATTCTGTGTTGTGGGTGTCTAGTATCTGGTGTTTGACACAATGACTGAGACAGCCCTGCCCGAAACTGGTATGAATGCAGTGTGGAGTGTTGAATGACTGGGTACTTGTCCCAATACACATAACTTCTTGTGAGTGTCTGGAGAGAAGTGAATGGCCTGAATGCACTATGCACCTGATTGGTCGTCTGCCTGCATGAATGCCCTTCGTAGTGATTGGATGCTTAAGTGTGACCCAGCAGAATGAATGGGAGAACAACAGTATATCTGGGGACCTCTCACTGCTAGGAATCGTGTTTAGAAGTGTTCAGAGCTGAAGTCCAAACTACGAAGAGTAACTGGAGTGAAACTGACACTTGACCTTGAAGCCCTGCTAGAAGAGAAGAATTGCTGTTGCTCTCCTTCACAATCTGAAACCGGCTGTGTCTCCAAGGACTGACCCAGAGAGGACCTGGCAAGGCACCCTCTTCCTGAGCTACGAGGGACCATCGTGCACCAGCTGATTTTTGCCAAAGCTCCCTGGTAGACAGACCTTCGACGAGCTGCCGACCCGAGACGGGGACCATCGTGGAATCACAAGGAGAAGCGCCGGACTGTTGTCCGCCACTGTCGACGACCGTCGTCGCTGACCGGAGCTGTTGTGCTCCCGTTTTGCCTAAGAACTTAATTTGATCCAAGGACGCTCTCATCTGCATCGTCGCCGCTGTATCCCACTGGAGAAGGCCTGACCGTCGACGCACTGAGGAGCATCCCCTGGTGGGTTTCCCGCCACCCAAAGACCACAGACGCCGGCGAATCGACACCCTTGCTGGACCACAGTTCTTCAAACCCGTTGGGGTCCAGGACTATCTACACCGAGGTGCCCCGCACGCCTCCTCCTTGCAGGACGTTTACGCTTCCCCGTCAATGAGCACCGCTAGGAACGAAGCTGCCACTTCACCGTCGTAGCTCACCCTGTTCTCCGTCGGACGTTCGATGACCCGTGACTCCTGCCTTAAAGGGAGGACACTCAAGAAGGGCCGTCGATTCCCCGATGAGGAATGCTACAACACCAGGTACTTTGGGGTTGCAGAACTATTGGGAAGTCTAGTGTGAACAATATATGGACTGGGCTTGTATCTTTATTCTACAGGTTGCCCAGGTGGGGGATCTCCACACAGAGCTGTGTTTAACGGTACTGACCAGTAACCTGCTGATTGTTCAACCATCTTGCTTTCCTTCCTCACTCTCCTGCTGGTTTCCTCTTTATTGATCTGTGTGGAATTTTGACCGTATAGTTGATGCACTTTAATGAGATCTAATAATCGTTGTGGTACCACTTTAGAACTGTATATATTTACCATTGTTGATTTTCGGAGCACAAAGTGCATTATCGTGATATTGTATATACCTTTGAATATTAATTATATAAAGACTGTGTTTTAACCGATTCAGTGTGCGGACATTCCTTTGTGGGTGCTTGGGGACTACACTGTACTTAAGAACCAGCCCGCATCACCTCCTGAGAAGCTAGGACTTGATTGCTCGTCCATTGCTACCACAATAGAGAATCTTGGCTGAGGTCCTCTGTGCCTCTCCTCTATCATATAGAGAGCAGGAGTACAGACACCCCCTCCAGCGTCTTTACACTGGGTAGCGGGAAGGATCTGCTGAGTACGTCCGCCAGATGATTGAGTTCCCCTGGATTATGTTGAGACAGGAGGAACATCTTGTGTCTGAGAGCCTACTTCCATATGATCTAGGACAGTTTGGATAACCCTGGAGAGTGAGTGCCCCCTTGCTTGTTCAAGTAATACATGGCTGTGGTACTGTCCATGAGGACTAGTACTGTCTTCTCCTGTAACTGTGTCTGAAAGGCCTTCGGGGCTTTGAACACTGCTAACAGCTTCAACAGGTTTATGTGGTTGGATGCTACTGCTGGGTACCAAACACGTGCGCTGTCTGTTGAAGAAGGTGAGCCCCCCAAACCCGTAAGAGATGTGTCCATAGTGAGAGTGGCCTCTACTGCGGGGGTGGTGGAGGTCTTCCCCTTCAAGAGGTTCTCCGTCGACCACCACTCCAGAGAGAGAACAAGGGCTGGCGAGACAACCACTAGATCGTCCCTTTATCCGCTGACCTGACACCATTGGCTATTGAGCCACTCTTGCATGGGGCGCATGCGCAAACGTGCATGTGGGACTGAATAAATGCAGGAGGCCATCATTCCTAACAGTCACATGGCTTTGCCGACCATCACCTCTCGACTGGCTACATATTGAGTGATCTGAAACAGCATGTTTTGAACCATCTCGTTGGAGGGGAAGACAAGGCTGTCTTCTGTCCGAATCAGGCCCCCGAGAAATTGTTTGACTTGGCTGGGGTGTAGGCTGGATTTCTTCTCATTTATTGAGAATCCCAAACTGAGAAGTAGATCTATAGTCTTCTGGATGTTTGAGAGGCATGTTCCGTATGAATCCCCTGTTATGAGCCAGTCGTCGAGGTAAGTATAAACTTGGATGGATTGCCTGCGCAGGTGAGCTGCCACTACTGCCAGCACCTTTGTAAACACTGTTGGGGCTGAGGCAATGCCGAAGGGAAGGACTTTGAAACTATAGTGCTTGTTCTCTATCATGAACCTTAGGTATTTTCTGTGCGCTGGCAACATTGAAATATGAAAGTATGCATCTTTCATGTCCAATGTTGCCATGCAGTCCCCCTGTGTCAGTAGAGGGATTACCGCTTGCAACGTTATCATTCAAAACATTTGTGGTTTGACAAATTTGTTCGCTGGGCGCAAGTCTGACACAGGGCGCATGGTGAGATCCTTTTTGGGTACAAGGAAGTACACTGAATAAATGCCCTCATTTACCTGTAGAAAGGGGACGACTTCGATTGCGCCCTTTCCTGCAGGATCTCAACCTCTTGCAGTAGGATCTTCAGATGTTCTGATGACAAACATCTGGACTTTGGTGGTCGGTATCAAGGTGGTCGGCTGAACTCGACACAGTAACCATGGGTTACGGTCTTGAGCACCCACTGTTCTGTGGTAATTCCCTCCCATGAGTGGAAGAATGATGTTATCCATCCCCCGACCAGGGAGGCATGGTAGGCGACCCAGATCTGCGTGTCATTTCTGATTGGAGGCCGAGGAGCCTCTAGGGGTGGTGTTTCTACCCCTTCCCTTGCCACTGCTCTGTCCTCTAGGCTGATACTGGTTAGAGGCAGCTGACCCCTGTCCTGAGGATCAGTGTTACCTGTTCCGTATTGGTTGTGTGGGGAATGTGGGTAAGATTGTCTGCGAAAGGAGCAGCAAGAGCTGCCACCTCGATACTGAAAAGGCCTTCGAGTTATCTGGTTCAAAGATTTGAAAGTCTCATGTTCTTTCTTCACACTCTCTAGGGCCTTATCTACAGCTTTACCAAACAGGTTGGATTCCTCCACCGGTTTGTTGATGAGGGACGCCTGAGTTGCTGGTTTGAACCCCACATTTTTAAACCATGCATGCCTCTTCAAAAGGGTACCTTGCGCCAGAGATCTCCCTGCTGTCTCTGCAGCATCTAGGATGTTCTTAAGAATATTATGACTCACCTGTCTCCCCTCTGCCACAACCGCCAGCTGGCATGACCGTGTCAGTTCAGGGAACTCTTGTAGGCCTTCCTGGAGCAGACTCCACTGAACTTCGCTGTAGCTGGCCAACAATGTAGTATTGTTGGCGATTCTGGAAGAAAAGGTGGCCGCAGTAGTGACACGCTTCCCCAGGGCATACAATTCTTTGCAGTCCTTGTCCGGTGGTGCCTCACCCGTGGACAAGGGTACTCCTGCTCTCTTCCTAGTTATAGTGACCACTAGCGAATCTGGAGTGGCATGTCCCAGAATGTAGAGAGGGACTGTAGGTGAGGGGCGAAAACGCTTCTCGACCTGTGGGTTCACAGCCGTTGTTTGTGATGGCGTCAGCAAAGAAGGGGCGATATGCTGTTTAATGGAGTTCAATACAGGTATAGCCTGGCTTGCAGGTGGTTTCTCCTTCAGTATATCCTCAACCAAGTCAGTGTCTTGCACTGCTTCTTGGGTGGCAATTTTAAAATGTTCTGCAGCCTTCTTGAGAATGGCATTAAATGCCATCTGGTCATCTATGGGAGATGCCTGTCTAATGGGAGGGGATGCGGAAGGATCCATGCATAATGTGTCTGGATCAGGGGTATTAGTTGGTGACAGCCATGGTGGATTATCCACTGGCTGTTCATCCCCCCAATCTGGGGCCTGGTCAATAGTGTCCTCAAAGGGATCATCTTCCTGTAAATAAGTGTTCTGAGGAAACTCTTCTGGTTCCGTCAGGTCAAACACCTCCTCATGAAGAGGGCAGGAGGTCCTCTGAAATTTAGACTCAGTAGGGTATAAGTCTTCCTCACTGTGCCTTTTAGGCTTTCTGAGAAGTCCATGAATTTTGAAAGTCTATTCATATACCCCTCAAACCTATCTCTGGTCCATAAGGATGAGCCATAGGGATCTGGGGGTGGGGGGGCTCCTCTTGGGGATCTGAGTGTTTAGAAAGTCGAGATTTATCAGAGTGGGTCTTAACCAGGGGCTGGGGACCGTCAGAATAGTTTTCCTGCCTTTCTCACCGTGTGGACGTGTCTTACGACCTGTCAAAAACGATCTTCGCGGGGCTCTTGCAGTTGTTCAGAATGTCTGGGAGTGGTTTTGGCTGTTCTAGCGGCTGTGCCGTAGCTTTCGTCGTTACCGGAACTTTCTGCGTCGGTGCACTCTCTAGAGGCATCTCGACGGCCTTATGAATTTTGGTGCCAATGCCCTTGTCATTTGAATGCCCGGACGCATGCCGCTTACGCGTTTGCGGGGAGGGCTGCCGACCCTGTGGATCGGTGGTTTCCGTTGAAGAAATCAGCGTACCCGTTAGCGTCTTTGACCATCCCGATGAGTCCATCAAGGCTATTTGGGGGGTTGTGTGTTTACCTTTGTGAGTAATGTTTGCGTCCCTGTCGTCAGGATGTGCACTCCCCATAGCAGAATCGTCGATCTGCCTGCCGGGGCCGGAGAAGGACGACTAGGAGCATGGCGGCTCTGAAAATAGGTCGATGGCATCTGTGTCGGAGCCAAGGCTGTCGCTAAGTTCCTCATCACTCTCTGCGCCTGCGGCAGCGGGGGAGCTATCCTCGGCCTGCATTATGGCATAGGCCGCCACCGTTTAACTCACTGTTCTTTTATCGTTTTAGGACATAGAAGCTGGCAAGACCGACAGGACGTCTCGTGGTGGTCTCGAGGGAGACACTTATTGCACCTCAGGTGCATGTCCTTCCAGGGGTACTTGCCTTTATAAGAAAGGAAACATTTAAAAGGTGACAGCAAAACCAGAGGGGAAAAGAGAGGGGAGAAGGAAATACATTATATAGAGCCCCGGACCCCACTCTCCCTACTGTGTAAGTCCGGCCGCAAGGCCAAGGCCACGCGGTCGACAGCATCGAACAGAGCACCAGCCGTCCAAGTCAGGAGTTATCTTCTGCGGTGGTAGTCAGGTAGTTGTTGATGAAGGGGACAAATATATAAAACGACCAGAGGTCGTGGACAAAGAAATCAGTTTGCAATTTTACAAGCTCCGCATAAGGCGACCAGCTAGCTGGGTGGAAAAAAATAATCTGAGGGACGCAGATGCAATACTCTGCGATTACCACTATATAAGCAGATTCACAAGCATCAGAAATGTATACATATGCATGAATGCCCCCAAACATCTGAGATGTTTGTGGAATTTGAAATGAAAAAACATAATGAATGTTGCCCTTCTCTTGGCCTAATCTACCCCATCCTGACCCCACTCGCCTTCCAAGTGGTTGTTTTATTTGTAAGAGTGTAATGTTATGTTTTTTTAATATATTTTTACCGCATCTTCGCAGTCTATGAGTGCAGTTTAAAAATCCTACATGGCGGCTGTTTCAGAAGTTTTGATGCAACTTTACCTGATGTCTGTGAATGGTACGCAGCTCTCTGATTGGCCCAGATGAGTCAGAAGACACTGAATTAGGAAGTGAGTCCAGGAATCAGACCGAGATATCACTAATTGCTTTTTTACCTACTCTTTAGGCATTTAAAAAAAATCTGCTGGATGGATTTACACCTAAATTGCACAAGCATGCTTTCAGGACCAGTTCACGGCTCTTCACGCAGGTTTGGTGCAAATCCATCCAGCCGATATTTAAATAGTTGAAAGCACTAATGCAGAGGGGAGGAAACGTTAAAATGAGATCAGGTTACAGGTGGGGAGAGGGAAAGAAAACGGCATGTGAAATTGTGCAGTCTATGACGCAAGAAATAAGAAGTTTGTCACAAAGTAATTTATCGTTAATCGCAGCTATAGTCGCATGGATAACCGCAGCTAAAAACCATAATAATATGGGAACTGGAGGACAGTCACAGAAATTATAACATGGATTAGCACAGGGATTGCCCGGGGCATCATAATAAGGGAGGGAGGGAGGTTTTGGGGTGTGGAGAAGGTAAGGGGAAGGTAAGGGGACAGCAATGCAGTCAGGCAACATGCATAAACAGTGGGAATGGTACATATTAGTCTAGCTGCAACGAATGAGAACATTTATAAAACTGACCTTTCTTCATCAGAAACTGTATAAAATGGATCATATAAGGTTTATTGAATCATTTATACAGTCTGTTTTTTCTGTTTTTAAAATTGGAAGGTTGGCTCTGAAAATACACGTTTTTGGGGTGAAAGGAGGAGGGTGGAACTTGGAAGGGCAGAACATTAGGTTTGGAACATTTAACAAGGGGTAACAAAAGGGAACATATTTATTTGTGTTTTGTTGTTTTTTGCGTTTTTAATTTTTTTTAAAAGGGGGAAAATTGCCACTTGAAATCACAATAGCAGCAGAGGCAGTTGGCTTGGTGTTGCGAAATAGCCAATGCCCATCCATCTAGAGTGGCATTTCCCACAGGAATCCAACAGTGGCAGATGAGGCACATTATTATGCACTCGCAAAGATTTGCCACTGGCAGTAGTGGAGTAGGTTGGGTTGCAGGTCTTGTAGACACTATTACCCCACTGGTAGATGGAACTGCACCTCAGGGTGCACTGGAGGATGGAGATGATGTTGCTGCAGCTGCCAGTGGTGAGGCTGAGGAGGTCCATGCGGCACAGAGGTACCGGACTGCTGACCGCTGTCCATGTGCCTTGTTTTTTTGTTTGTAATGGGCCTCTCTATAGGACTCATCCACTTCGTCCAATGCACTCTTACCAAATGTTGTATCAAGGTAAACGTGCCTAGGGTTTGGGATGGTGCGCTGGATGGTGCCTGTCGCAGCACCTTCTTACAGAAAATGCAATGTACCCCTTCGATCTCCTTCTTGCGGCTGTGGTGCTCCTTCACCAAGAAATACTACCAGCTGTCGGCCTGGTAGTGCATCCCGCACTGCTTTTTGTCATCTTCGCTGGGATCAGTGATGTGCTGGATGTTGTCATAACTCACTACTGTGTCTGGACATGTTAGAAACTGTTGGACAGTGGAGGAACATTGAAAAATAGTTTAAAGACAACACAATAAAGACAATGCCACTTAAAAATAAAAATGTTTAAAAAAAATATAATGAAGTATAGATACAAACTACCAATGACAGGACAAGAGAAACATTTTAGGAACAAGGAAGGGCAAAAAGTGGAAAGGCACATAAGTTGTATGCCTTTAAAAGTACTTGGAGGCTCACAGACAGATGTCTACAATCAACACCAAAAAGCAATAAAGAAAGTTATGGAATTTTCTCTGGGTGTGATGAATAACCACGGCTACGCCCCCTAACCAATCATTGGCCACAGCGTAGATGTGGCTATGCATCATTGCGTCTGGGCATAGCCATGGGAACGCAAGACTGTCTCTGATTGGCTGCCAGCATAGACGCAGCTATGCATCTTCATGCCTGGGTGTAACCGCAGTAACGCAAGGCGGTCTCTGATTGGCTGCTGGCATAGATGCGCCTAAGTTGGGCGCACCGATGCCTAGCCGCGAGAATGAAACTTGGGTCCTGATTGGATGAGAGGCATAGCCACGAATATTCGCACAAGTGATGACAATAAACGGCTACACTGATTGGTCAGGTGCCGTAGCTGCAGTTATTCACCATACTTACAGGAAACTTCTTAACTTTCTTCATTGCTTTTTGGTTTTGGTTGTATACAGTTGTCTGGGAGCCTCCAAGCACTTTTAAAAGCATAAAACACATTTTCCAACCCCTTTTTCCCTTCTTTGTTTCTAAACCTCTTTGCCTTGTCCTGTCATTTGACGTTTGTGTCTATTTTGTATTTTAGCTTTTTTATTTTTTTTAAACATTGTAATTTTTAGTGGCATTGGCCCTCATTACGACCCTGGCGGAAAGCAACTGACCTGACCGCCATAGCGTAAATAGCGTTTCCGCCATTGCACGACGGAGTAAAGTGCGGCTAATTCTGACCCATCGGGCACGAGCACTATGCCGTGGCGGAAGTGCAAAGTCCGCGATGGCGGAAATGTCCCCAAAACGCCCCTCACCGCCGTCGTACGGCGACCTAGGTGCAATTCCGCCACCGATCATAGCGGTCACCGTAATGAGCGGCAATCGGAAAATACGGTGACCGTAAATATACGGAAACGGAAGCAAAAACATGGTCCCGGAACGGGAAACAGCACGCCGTACACCTATAAAATCAGAATTTCCACACAACCATTAAAAATACTACCCTGAGACACATCCCAACCCGTCATCCACCCTAGTGAAAACAATAACAATGGGAAAAGTAGCGAAAAAAGCGTGCGACCGCAAGCGGCAGGTCCACTCCTCCCGTGAGGAACTCACGGTGCTCACAGAGATCCTCCAGGAGAATGCTGCCGTCGTCTTCTCGACGCAAATGACCAGGACGGCACTTGCGAACAAGAAGGCCATATGGGCCCTGGTGGCACAGCGGGTAAGTGCGGTGGGGACCGCACCCCGCAACCCACAGCAATGCAGAAAGCGATGGGACGACTTGCGGATACGCGTACGGAGCATACTATCCGCCAACCGTAACATTGCCACAGCTACCGGGGGAGGATCGGAATCACCCATCAAGTTGACCCCCTGGGAAGAAATCTGTGCCTCCGCCATTGGAATGGAGACCATAGAGGGAGTCGGAGGGATGGAGAAAGGAGTGCAGACATCCGAAGAATCAGGTAGGTGTCCCAAATAAAACAATGCTAAAACCACAATGTCCAATCATGTGAAGTACCATGTGTCCACATAGTGCAACAGAAACACATGTCCAGGAGAACGTCCACATACATTGGCCTGATAGCGCACATTAAAAGTCAAATTAAATAAATAGATAATTAAAATTCCTAAAAACACCCTCTACACGTGCAGCAGGCACCCCCTAACTGCAGGCTGCAAAACAACTGCACCCTCAATCCACACAAAAATGAAACCACCTCCAAGGCCCTGACCCAAATCACCCTCAGGTACCACCCCAATGCATGTGATACATTGCCATTCCAATTTCCACAGACCCATAAATAACGCTCGCCCTCCTTTACTCTACCACAGGGTCCGATTCAAACGACGAGCTCCAGGACACCCCTACCAGCACACCTGCAAAGAGGGCCAAGACCAACGGGCAAAGACCCTCCACCTCAGCTGCACGGATCAAGACACGGCAGCAGCACAAATCAAGTGGCAGCACACAGGAGGGGACTTCAACAGGCACCCCAGCAGCCAGCATGGCCACAACAGCACCACCACAGGCCCCCCCCAATGGATGCCACAGAAGGCACTGCTTCTGGTGGCAGCAGCACCATAGGTGACACTGCATTAATGGCAGCATGCTCCGACACAGAAAACGGTTATGTCGATGTACGATCCATCCATGACCTGTCTCAATCCCCCTGTTTGTTTCATCCCGTACACCATGAGGATACCACGCAGGGGCACCCACAAGACGACGACTGGCCATCCCCCACAAGCCCTGTGTCAAGGCAACATGAGGTGATCAGCCCCTCTGTGACACCACCGCAAATGGCCATGGCCCAGCAGAGGCAACAGTCCCTCGACCAGGTGATCGTGCAACAGCAGCAACTGGCCACGCTCCTCAAGGACCATGCTGATGAATGTGGGGGTACTAAGGCAGCCATAGAAACATGTACAGAGACACTAAGGGCACAAATGGAGAGAAGCACCGAGAGCCTGAGAGTACAAATGGAGAGAAGCACCGAGAGCCTGAGAGTACAAATGGAGAGAAGCACCGAGAGCCTGAGGGGGGAACTGCATGCGACGTCCAAAGACGTATGTGCTGAACTTGCCGCTGTGCGCCGTGTGCTCACTGAGCTCTCACAAACCCTTAGGGACATGCATGGACGTGAGCAGGCAGAGACATCATCCGTTGCAAGTTCCGTCCAGGGCAGCCCCCAACGTAGATCTGGGAGGAACCTGCGCTCCACAGGCAGGGGTGCCCCTGATACCCGGAGAGGGGGCTTGCAATAGCGTCTGCCCACTGACAATGAGCATCCTTGGACACTGGTGTTCGGGGGGGAGGTAGGAGGGTGGAGGGGGTTTGTTGGGCTTACTTGGGTGGCGGGTCGATGGGGTGTGTAACATAATTTCACATATGCTATAAACATTTCACAATCATCCAATGAGATGTGTGGACATTGATCTTTGTGTACGAGGCCATTATAGGCGTACAGTCCATATTGTGCATGTTCCAGACACACACAGTGCCACAAGTCCCGTGTCCATGTATCAGCCACCAGGCGTGAGTGCTAGAAGCATGAATCTATGATAATCTGACAAATTTCACGGCCCTCCTGTGCCTCGCGGACTCCTTGAGGTGCTGCCACATCCCCACCCTCATCATGACCATATTCAGGTGCTTGCAGTTCTGCGTCAGGGGGCATGGGCACATTTCTACGTACGCACATGTTGTGTAGCATGACACATGCCATGACCATCTTTGCAACCTTCTCATGGCGGTACAGGAGTGCCCCGCCAGACCTGCTGAGGCAGCGGAAACGACCCTTCAGTAGGCCGAATGCCTGTTCTATGACTACACGGGTACGTGAGTGGGCATGGTTGTAGTCCTCCTCATGCTGGTTCTGTGGGTTCCGGAGTGGTGTAAGGAGCCATCTCTTCAGTGGATACCCGGCATCACCTGTATGTGGACAATAAAGGATGTTTGAGGAATGACGTTGCTACGTAAGCACCCCCCCCTTCCTGCCAGGTCATTGCCGCATCACATACCCCACATTATCATGCATGAAATGAGACTCACCGAGTAGCCAGGATCTGTTCCCTGCGTGTCGCTCCATGTAGCGTGGTATTGTAGAGTTCCGTAAGACCATGGAATCATGGGTTGATCCAGGAAATCTGGCACAACAATGTGTAATGATCCTGTTTGAGTCACACACCATTTGTACATTAAGAGAATGATATTGTTTTCGGTTGCGGTACTGGGCCTCCATGGCATGTGGGACAACCAATTCCACATGGGTGCAGTCGATGGCACCAATGCAACCCGGTATGCCGGCAAGTGCATGGAATCCCACTTTTGTGTTCGTAATTTCCTGCTCTGAGCGTGGTAGAGAGATGTAGTCGTCTGCGTGCTTCAGGAGGGCATCGAGCACTTGCAATAGTGTCCGTGACAACAGTGGCTGTGAAATGCCATGCAACTGTCCGACTGTGTGCTGGTAGGTGCCTGTGGCCAGGAAGTGGAGTACAGACACCACCTTCAGTAGGGGTGGGATGGCGGTTGGTCTATCTATCATGCTGACAAGGTCAGCGTGTGTCATGTCCTCAATGGCGGTTATGGTGTACCGGTCCAAACGGTAGAGGGTGTGGATCTGCTCATCAGTGAGGTTGAACGGATGTGCTCGGAGGCGTGGGATTGCGGGCTGCCTGCGTGGTGGTAGTGGCTGTGCTGGTGGGCCTTGCTGGCCCTGCATTGCCCTCCTCCTCCTCCTGCGTCTCCTCTGTGCGGCCGGTTGTTGTAGTAGTTGGTGTTCGTCTTCTTCTTGAAGTTGGAGTACTTGCAGTGCTATCAGGTCCCCCAGGGCCAACATCGCTAGTCCTGCCGGTAGCATTTTGGAGTGGGTGTGGTTGTGGGAGGGGGTTGGGTGTGCAATTTATGTGTTTTCAAGCTGTATAGCCTCCACCTGTGGTGATTCATTCCACCTGTGCAAGCTGCAATCCCCTTTGGGCGAGCACGTCCCGCACACAACGCTGCAATTCGACGCATGGCATCTTGCTATTACAATCATGTATTTCATCCCGATGGCAGTGGGATATTGGTTCATATGTTAATTCTGCTATGGTCCCATTGTTTCACATACAATCTTTGCAGTCGGGAACAAACTTGTGAAGGGTCAGTGGAATGTAGTACTCGATTAACGGTGGACCCTCATGCCGCACTGTACCGCGGTTCACCGACGGGCAGGGCGTCCCATTTGTGAGTGAAGCCAGTTGCCATTTTCACACACTGCCGCACTAAATGGATGGATTTGTGATTTCAAGCGGTCACAGATGCCTTTTCGACGTGATGTTGCAAATGAGGAATTCGAAGGACAGCGCTTTCGGTTTCCAGCTAGCGGCGAGGAGACGCCCACAGGTCTGACTGCAGATATAAGGTTCTATTGTTTAATGTCCTTGGGACAGGGGCCATGGCGAGAAGGCAATGATTGATATGAATAGTATGGGATGCGCAATAGCGTAGTGGAGGATAAGGCAGGACGTTCCCAAATACATGTTACTTCACAACACTAGAATTCCGGCCTGGAGCACAGTGGAATTTGCAGACTGCATCACGCACAGACTCAATGGAAATTTCAAATGTTATGTGAGTAAATAATCAGGCGTTTTTATACCGGGATGAGGGAATGATGTATGGATGCATGGACAGATGATTTAATAGAGAGTCTGCCATGTACATGGCTTTTTGTAATCTATCCACTTCCCCTGCGCTATGTGATGCAGGGCTGCCATAGTGGGACCATCGTCTATCTGCCCTTGTTGAACCCTCCCTGTCTCGACGCGCCTTCAAACACTTGTGTCTATGCACGTTACTAATCCCATCTAATGGATTCTGTTTTAACAGACGCATGCACACAAACACTCGTTTGTAATAGTGTTTTCACCTCGATTTATATAGTTATGATTCGCAAGTGATTTTTGGGTGCGAATAATCCTTTTGAGTGGGCTAGCATGCATATGGCTGTGGATTTAGTGTGATCTTTGAAGTGAGTAATTCAATTGGAGTTCTGATGCCCATACTATTCTTTTTCGTTTCATTTGGGTGACAGGTATCTCCTCCCCTTTTGCCGCTGCCATCTGTATGCCACTCCTGCAGATGGCTTTTACTCCCGACACCTGCTGCTTCGTGTTAATCAGTGGAGCACCATTACGATCTTATGGGACGATCGCCAATGGCCCACATGCCCTTACGCAGTACTAGTGGCTAGGAGCAACATTTCGACCTTTCAGCTGGACTAGTGCCTACCTAATGGGACGGCCCTGCGGTTCTAGGCGCTTCCATGTTGCCTTTTTGAGCGTGAATGTAGCCCCTGTGTACCATGGAGGAACAGGGCGTCACACAAGAAGAAGCTGCTCATTTATTGCGGATGCAGCCCACAATTATGAGATATAATTTGGAGTTCATGACCTAATAGCTGTATGGCCCGGGTGATTTTGTTGTGCATTAAATTTGGATTATGATATTGACCGTGTAGCGTTATTCTTTGCAAGTAATGTAGCATATTCCTATTTGTGGAGCGATGTATTGTGAGGAGATCTGCTTTGGGTTCTGGCTTCTGAGTATAGTTGCGTGGTACTGTGCTGGGCGCGTTTGCCTACGAAGGCCAGTAAGGTCAGGGATAGGGGCTGCCATTATGTCTGTTTTGATGATGTCATGCTCATGGGAGGGGGATTGGCTTTTGTGTAACAGATGCCGGTCAGCCAGGTGGATTGGTGGAATGATGTGATTATCAGAATATGGCTGGTCACAGGTGCCTGTGTTTGCGTGCGTTTCTTGGAGGGAGACTGAGGTCATGTCCATTGGAATAGCTTCTGTATTCGTGCCATCTGTGCCCTGCAGCTCCCATTGGCCCCTCTTGAAATGAGCCTGGCTGCTCAGTCACTCTGCCAACTTGTGTGGTACATGCTTATGCTGATGGTTGGTTTGTTTACTGGCGGGAGTACAGGGCTGGTGCAGTCTCACTCAGGATACTGCTTTGAATGTTGCCTTACACTGGTGTCATGCGATGGGGGGCCTGTTTTTGTTTGTCTCAGTTTTCAGTTCATGTTGCTGTACTTGAAGCTTCACATGCCTGTGCTGCATCAGTACGGCAATGGTGCCATGGCTAATATGGATGGCCACTCACAAGGCACTTGGAGCCCCTACATTCATTTGTTCGTTGGCATGCATGGGTGACTTGTACATTTCACTGGTTGCATTTTGTGACTTCATTGCACCTACGAGGAGTTGTGCAATGTGGCCAGGGAGTGGTGTACAGGCACTCAGTAGGGCCTTTTACGGTTGGTTTGCGATGCCGTACTTCTCACCATGGCGGAATGGTACTTTCCGCCATGCTTGATGGCGTTAGGTACATGTCCGCTAGGGTCAGAATTCCCGTACCGTTGCGCCATGGTGGTAATTACGGTTTCGCATGGCGCGCGTGCGCGTACTTGGTGCAGTTAGCGTTGGCGTTCACTACGGTGTCGCTAATGGCATCGTACTTTACGGTGACGGGTCATAATCGCACCGAGCGGTATTCGATGGCGGAATTGCATTTCCGCCATCGTTTTTCGATTTCCGCCAGGGTCGTAATGAGGGCCATTGTCTTTTTCGTCGTTTTTTAAACTATATTTTAAAATGTTCCTTCCTGTCCAACAGATTTCACCATGTCTGGACATAGTAGTGACAGCAAAGAAGACAATGTCATCTGGGACCCCACACATCATCCCCCACCACTCTCAAGAAGATGTGCGGGATGAAGATAAAAGCAGAGAGCATGAGAGCAGAGAGGTGGAAGAAGTCCAATGCACCTTCTGAAAAAAAGTGCTGCACTCAGGACTGTCTAGCGCCCCATCCCAAAGCCTAGGGACATCTGTACTCATCCAACAACTAGTACTTATCCATTGGGATAAGGTCGACGAGCCCTACAGGCAGACACATGAACGGCAGAAGGTGAAGGCGCATGGACTTCGAGCGGCACGCCGTCCTCCCACCAGTGCCGCAACCACCTCCTCGCCCTCAACCACTGCGGCTGCTCCACCAATGTCACCTCCAGCAGTGTGTACACAGCCCACTGCATCTTCCGCAAGTGGGGCACTGACAGCTTTAACAACTTCAACCCAGCCTGCTGTCTTTCTTTCGGCAGCAAATTTAAGCAAGTGCAGAGTGCTCTGCTTCATGTACCACGATTGAATTGTTATGGAACGTGCCACTCAAGATGCATGGCAAATGGGTATTGCGGAGCATTAGGTCAACTACCACTGCTATATATATATTTTTTTAAAGTAGCAATTCCCCCCTTGTAAACATTTTTAAAAACACAAAAAATAAAAAAATACCAAAACACCAAACATTTTTTAAACACCAAATGCAAAAGAAAGGTATGTTCCTTTTTTATTCCCGTTACATGTTCCACCCCTAATGTTCTCTCCATCCAAGTTCCGCCTCTCTCCTTGCATCCCCAAAATGGCTCTCTTAAGAGCCACCTTTTCAGTTATAAAACTAGAGAGAAAAAAACAGACTGTATAAATGAATCAATAAGCTTTATATCATACATTTTATACAGATTGTTAGAAATGGGGAATTTCTTGCATATTTTCTGAAATAATTGTGGCTATACTAAAATGTACTAGGCTGCGGAAATATGTGCGCTTCCCAGTACATTTTGCATAGCAGCGGTTATAAGAAACAAATAGTGTGCCCTCCCACTGTTCATGCACATTGGCAACCTTCATTTTGATCCCTTTAACCTCCCCACACCCAAAAACACTGTGCTTTGGTTCGAGTGCTTCCTGAGTGCAGTTACGCAGAAGGACCCCTGAGTTTTCTGAGGAACACTGTGACTCTGCTGAGATCTCTATTTCCATTAAGAACTCATATAAACTCATGTGAACATTGGATTGAACTTTATAAACAGCCATTGAAAAGTGAGTCTAAGCTCTGCCCACACAAGCCCAATCTTCCATAAAATAGACATGGAGCGCAAATTTGTTCAAGTGCTTCCTGAGTGCAGTTACTCAGTAAGCTCCTGAGTTTTCTGAGGAACACTGTGACTCAGCTGAGATCTCGGTTTCCATTAAGAACTCATATGAACTCATATGAACATTGGATTGAACTTTATAACCAGCCTTTGAAAAGCGAGTCTAAGCTTCTCCCACACAAGCCCAATCTGCCATAAAAAAGGAGATGGTGTGCACATTCGTTCGAGTGCTTCCTGAGTGCTGTTACGCAGGAGGACCCAAGTTTTCTGAGGAACACTGTGACTCTGCTGAGATCTCGGTTTCCATTAAGAACTCATATGAACATTGAATTGAACTTTTTAAACAGCTATTGAAAAGCGAGTCTAAGCTCTGCCCACACAAGCCCAATCAGCCATAAAAAGAACAAGGTGCGCGCATTCGCGCGCGTGCATTCCTTTGAGTACTTCCTGAGTGCAGTTACGCAATTAGGCTGGTGATTGATTTGAACATTAGATATATTTTGTATAACAACTAACCTTATTTTTCCAAAATAGAATATTATTAATTACAGCTCTGTAGATGTCTTCTAGGTACACATTGAAATCAGACATGCCTGATAATCTCATTTGCTCGCAAAAGTCATTTGATTGTGACATTGATGGACTAAAGAGAGAAAATACTGCTGACCCAATGCCAATGCTAAAGCATCAGAAAAGAATGAAAACACTGTCAGCTGATATTAGATCATAGTTGGCAGCTAAACCCATAGCAAATGTAAATCTCTGGGCAAGAACCGAACCTCCGGATCCCCAAGTGCAGACTCTTACCCGGGCCCTCAGCGATTATACTTCAGGTGATTCTGTTGAAATCTCAGATTCGCTGATGATGCCGGGGGCGACTTTTCAAGAACTAACTCCAAGCAGTCGCTCAGGCATATGAGCGGTTCCCACACATGTAACAAATGAGCAATGTTGTTCCCCTCAGCAAAAACAAATGATGACGCTTGACAATTATCTTAAAGTCAGAGTACAATGTCAATGAACACCTCTCATTGGTACTTGCCCATGCGCCCATTGATGAAATTGATACCTCATCGGACACCCCAAAATGGTCTAACTCTCCAGTCCAAGACCAACAAATAGCGAGATTTGGAGGAGGCTCTGACCGGAACACACAGTGAACCTGCTAATGTGATAGCTCCAGAAACTCAATTGCCTGAACCCTTTCTTACCCCATCTCAGCACGACCTATCACAATCACCTAATTTATAAACACCCTTATCTAATTATAGTCCTTTATCAATGTGCAAGTCGGTATCCTTTGCCAAACCAACCCCTAGAAAACCAGACATATATAAGCAGGATATGCCTGCCCTTTTGGAAGTGATGAATACAGCCCTGATGTCAATCACACACATTTTAAGAAACACTATATAGGAAAGTGGGATTGCAAGCAAATGACCTATATGAGATAAAATAATGCCTCACCCAACCACAATCTCAAAACTACAGCGAGACCACGATTCCCCAATACTTAAGTGGCATTGATGAGTGTTCCACTGAAAAGTTTCCTCCAAATTCTAAGCACAGAAGCCTAAACACGTCTGTATATACATTGGTAAACCAACTCACCAGATAGAAAGGGACAGTAGTTCCACAAACTAATCAAGTTGAAATGAATGAGGGATCTCCAGAGAGTCAAAGTCACATTTTTGAGATTTTTGGAGAAAAATCTAAAGCCAAGTCCAACCATGGCAAAAGAAAATCAAAGAATTTAAAAATGCCAGTAATAAAAAGAAATAACTATGGTTCTAGAAAATTCATCCAAACTCTCACGACTCCTGATAAAATTGTTATATGCGAAATCGAGAATAATGAAAAAAACAAAGACTGTAAATCCTAAAAGAGACACAGAAAACAGATCAAATTATCAAACTTTTTCGATGGGGGATTCCCAGCAGATTATAGAAGCATGTGAGCCCTTAGATGATCTAATAAATTCAGCTCACCTGCTTTGAAACCAGCCAACACCTAAGACAGCGCGAAATAATCTATCCACACAAGATAAAGAAGCTGTTACAAATATAAAGTACCCAAATATTGTGGATAGTATTGCGTCTTCCTTGTAGATCTGGGATCCTTATCAACCGTATTTAATGTTGGAGCAAAAGAGACTTGCTCTGAAGAGTAAAATGGCACTGTTAATACAACCTGAAGAAGCTCATATGCATTAGAATCAACTGCATCTAAAGGAGGACATAATACTATTGCAGCAGACAAACATTAGCTTGGACGCTGGTGCGATTGGTCCATTAAAGATGGCAGCACAAATTGAGAATCAAACGCAACTTTTAAAGCCTGATCCTCTTCTACTGGCTAAAAGAAACTGTCATTGGGCCTCATTACGAGGTTGGAGGTAACCATGGCGCTATTGGCGCCATGGCTGCCTCCAAAACCTTACTGACTCCGCCCTGCTGAATGGAGCTATTACCGCCTCATTCCAAGGTTTGCGGGCCGGTAATTCCCCATTCACCAGGGCCCTTCCCTATTCCCATTTCAGCCCCCATAGGGCTCACTGGGAATGGGGAAGGCGCTAATAACGGTACCGCAAATTGCGGTACCGTTATTAGTTCTGAAGTCCCTTTGCGGGTCCTGTCCTTAACGCCTGGTAGAACCAGGCGTTAAGGGAGGACCCGCAAAGGGAACTCGTAGTAGGGCGGTAAGGGATTACCGGCACTGGTGCCCTTACCGGTGCCGGTAATCCCTTGCCGCAAACCTCCTAATGAGACCCATAGACTGTTATGGTGCCACCCAGCATCCCAATTCTCATTAAATAGATCTAGTGTATTAAATATTATCAATGATGTTGATGCCCTTGAAGATATTAAACGCTGCGACATAACACAGGTTCAATTTATTCAACAAAATAACTCGAGCTTGGTGAGATTGTGGATCCATTCGGGAGTGATACGTAACACCCTATGGCAAGCTAGAGAGGAGTTGTATAGGTTGGGTTTTTCATTGAACCAAGAATACACTCATTATGATACCCAACCAAACCAGAGTAAAATACAAAGCGTGCCTACCACCCCCCCCCTCAATCTCTAGAGATGAGAGTGTCCATCAGGTGGTGAGGAGAGTGAGTGCCAGTGACAGACTGGATACTGAATGTTCACAGGGACCGTTTAAAGAAACGCAATTAGTTACTTTTAATCCCCCAAAAATATGAGAATACTTCACTATTTTGGCGAAGAGAGCGAAAGAACTAAGGGCGACCCATACATAACAACCCTTTAAGAATCTCTCTCACCTCTTAAAGATATCCAGCTGGAACACGAGAGGCTTCAAGCATCTGCTATTTAATAAAAAAGACATCTTCAAAAACCCTGATAACCTCATACTACAAGAAACATGTTATACTAATCCACTGGTATGGGATGGCTACACCACAACCCTTTGTCCAGCGGAGAGAGGTCCGCAAGCTCGCTCAAAATCAGGGTTATCGGTCGCTTTCAGAAGAGATTTAGGTTGTGTTATGGAACCTTGGGCCTCCCTAAGCATATATGTACAGATGGTAAAGCTAAAGATGTTGAGAGGTAACCTCTCAATATTAAACTTGCATTGGAATCATCAAGATATCCAAGAACAAGATTTCTTTGAAGAGGTTATACTGATGTTAGATCTGATAAACATGGAGCCAAATACACTTAGAATAGTGATAGCTGGCGACCTTAACATAAAATGTAACCCAGATAAAACAAATTCCTTAGCTGATGATGTGTTACACTGGTTAGATCAGATAGAAAAAAGATAGCTTGTTATGTTAAATGGCTCATTGAAAGGGGATATACCGACCTGGAGACAAGGGATTCTAGTATCAACAATAGATTATATCGTCATTCACAAAGCCATGCTAAATGATATATCAGATTTTCGTGTAATTCAGCAAGAAGAAAGTGATCATGACCTTTTACAGTGCACCTGGATCTCTCAAATATTAAATAATAGCAGAAGCTATCGTCACACGTTAATAGTATCAGGTGGAAGAAACCGTTTTAGATGGTCTGAACAAACCCTGGGAAACCTTGCTCGACAAATGGACAACCAAAATGGGAAGCTTGATTCTGATATGGAGAACCTGGAGGGGCGTTATGTGGCAATAATGAGTCTATTCAAAATACAAGTCTCAAATAAACGTAAACCATGCTATATGCATAATTACATTTATGATCCGGAATTTGTTACAAAAAAACGAAACTTACGCTCAGAAATAGGAGCATTGACTATGGTACATTTGCTCACAAACATTAATAAGCTATGTTGGCTTAAACTGATGTACCGTAACTGGTGTAGAGCTTGCCAAGCAAAACTCTACCAACAAGATGGGGCAACCATGTTAATATCTTTGGCAGGAAAAAATAGCAGCCAAATTTGGGCTATTTTGAACAGTGCATACCAAACAAATCAAACACCTATCCAGATTAATCCTGTACAAGAGTCAAACTGGGTTGCATATTATAAACAACTTTGTGGTGATACTAGAGCCCTTCAGCCTATGAGTTCTAGAACATGGAATACGCAAATAACATTGTTTTTTGATAAAGATGATCTTGGCTTACTAATACAAAAACGTAGCAAATCGAGAGACCTGAGCGATGAAATGTAATGATGAAGGCCCACCCAATTTTCTGGTCTGAAATCTTATACAAGATCTTTAAAACAGTACTGCAAGAACAATGCCTCCCGCTGACGTGGAAAGAATCTATTGTAATACCCATTTTTTAAAAAGGAGACCGGGAATTACCTCAAAATTATCGGCCCATAACACTTCTCGATCTACCCAGAAAATTATTCACCAGGTTGGTATTAAGAGACTTCCTAATATGGGTAAATCAGAATAACTTGGCTGATCCATTCCAAACAGGCTTTAACCCAGGCATAGGAACAGTGGGCAACCTGCTTACACACTCTATAATAAAACACCAAAGCTTTAAATTAAAACAGCGATTATGTATGGCTTTTATAGACTTTAAAATGGCGTTTGATTTAATCTCTAGAGACCAGCTTGTTGAAAAACTGACCACCGCCAAATGTCCTCAATATATTCGGGCAATAAAAGGCCAGTTGTATTCGGATACATCAATCCAGATTAGATTAACCCACAATGGTCAATTATCCTCCCCTATTAATACATACAAGGGTCTAAAACAAGGCTGCATGACATTGGAACTGACCTGAAAGCTGTAACTGCAGACCCCCAAGATTGGGAACAACTCCATGCTCATGGTTTCTCTATGCTGATGATATGGTTCTAGTATCTAACACTCCAATTGGATTACAGCGATTACTAACCGCTTCAGCAACCTATGCCACAAAAAAACTAATATTAATATGGATAAAACAAAGTCCTAGTTTGTGGAGCAACGAAGCACAAATATCGTAAAAACTTAATTTTGAAAATCGATACTAATTTGCTACAAAAGGTAGATGATTACTGCTACCTAGGGTTAAACATGAACAACTCACGCTCAGATGTCCCCTATTATCTGGAGCTTTAAAAAAAAACACAAACAGCCATCTCTGAAGCAAAACTCATACATAGAAAGTATGGCACATTCACACTGAAATCAGTTATATACTATAAGAAAAAAGTAGTTCCTATTTTAAATTATGGAGCAGAATCAAGACCCTATTTAGGAGTACACTTCTGGAGTCGACTAGAGGGTCAGTTCTGGAAAAAGGTACCATCTTTCCCTCTAAGTCAACCGATCGGAATTATAAGACATGAATTGGGCCTATTATCTATGCATATCATAGTAGTGTAGAAGATGATATTCTTATATAGAAAATGCTTAATGAGATCTCCAGCCTTGAATTTGATGTCTTTTCTCTCAAACTTAGTGAAATCAAAAATCGATATTCTAATGAAACCCTGGATGCCATCATCATTGCAATGTATGGATGAGGCAGACATATCGAAAGAAATGCTTATACAAGATCCAACGTAAGCGGAAAATAAACTGTGGTGGCATGATTTCCAACAAACTAGGAAATTATGTGAATGTTACCAGTGGTTTAAAACAAAGAGTTTTGCTTTAAAACCTCAAATCAAACAGAACAATATCTGAGCAGGTTCCCAAATCCAAAAGATAGAAATATGTTTTTAAAATTCAGGCTGAACCAATTAAGTAAAGAGTTGATCGGAATAAGAGCGAAAGCACCAACCCAGGACCGAACGTGTAGACATTGCAGAGATGGTCTCAGTCTGGAATCTCTAAAACATTTACTAGTAGAATGCCCCGTTCTTCTTGAATCAAGAAAGCAATACCTGCAGCACTTATTTCTGGACCGGAATGGTCTAAGTGCAGAAGAATTATGGTTAGATATTTTAATGGTCGTAAGATTCCATTAATTCTTGCAGCCATGACATTTTTAGAACAACCCGCTCTAGCACTAAAATTTGACTGGACACAAACGCGATGAAATGGATTTTACTTGACTGTTTTTTAACTATTTTGGGAATGAGTATGCATCCTTTATCTTTTGCACTTCTTTTAACTGAGACTCTGATGAAGTAGCATAATGATCAAATATAATTTTAAAGCTATGAGAATAGTCAAAGAACTTAGAACGATCTCTTTTTATGTTGTGGAGAGGCAAAATAATGTGTTTTTGAGAAGTTGTGAATGCTATTGAGCATGTTAATAATAATGAATTTCATTTTTTTTGTTATAAATATTGAAAGGTTGAAATTTTAAGCAAACATGTCAATAACACAAAAACAAAAAACTTTCCCTTTCTCCTTTTGATGCCCCCTGCACTCTCTCCCTATGTACGGTATATTTCTGTGCTGCACTTATATTCTGCCTATTCTCTGTTTTGGGGTTATAGCCATGGGTATAGACGCGGCTATAGCCAGGATTATCGCTAAATTCCTTCATTTCAGAAACATTATTTACTGAATCTTTGACTACACAATTTCACATAACATACTTTTCTCCCCTCCCCACTTCTAGCGTGATGTTATTTGAACTTTTCCACTACTCTACAGTAGTGTTTTGAAGTTTTTAAAAGTCTACCAATCACCGTCAAGGTTATAGCCATGATTATTCCTCCTTTTTCTTTTTGTAACCAGGGCTATTTTATATCCAATTGGACGTTGTACATTTTGGTGGACTAATGTAACTGCGGCTGTAACGGTTCCTCAGTTACCCGCGGGTATCCTTTCATACCCTCGGCTACACAGGTAAAGGTATCAAGTTTGCTACAATCACAACAGCAGTCTGAAATTAATGTATGATTGGTTGATCCAGGATATATTTTGAAAGTTGTTATGATATTTGAAGGTGATGTTTACTTTATATGCTACTGAGGGCGAGCTGTGTCATTAATGGTTGTGTAGTTGAAAATTGCATACATATTATAACTGGTGGATATTTGAGGAATCTGTTTTTTGAATGAAGTGGAAATAATTGAGAGAAGTCTGAAGAAGCTGACAACTCTTTCACTGATTTGACAAGTGATGAATCTCATTGTTCAGAAGATTGCGGAGTAATACCTTAATTTGATATTCCGACAAGCAGTGATATGGAAGAAATTGGGAAGCTTCATGAGAAGCATCTGATGTTGCCTAGTTGCCCTTGTAAGTCAAGACCCTAGGGCAGACCGATGCCTGTTGCAGCCCCCTCAGGTACCATTTGCCTGTACCCCTCCTCGGAAGACCTTCAAAGGTGGCAACCAGCTCCACTTAGCTACCCACTTTTACTCTGGCTCTGCCGTTAAACCCTCCTCTGACATCGGTCACCTCCTTAAAGACTTCTACCTTGACGTCCTCGCTCTCACGGAGACATGATTCACGGCCAGCTCCGTCACTATTTCTGACAGACTCCTCCCGGAGGGCTACAAGATCATCTCTAAGCCCAGGCCTAACCGGTCTGGGGAGGAGTGGTGCTGATATTCCCTGAGTAGGTCTCTGCTACTATCAAACCCACTCTGTCCTACTCTTCATTCGATTGCCTCATCTGCAAGCTTGGATCCTCTCCAATCCTCTTGCTGACTCTTGCCACCATCTGCATGACCCCTGGTCCGGTTTTCCGTCTTCCTCTCTGAGTGGTCTGGTCTCATCTCTAATCTCTTGGCCTTCACCTCCAAGCTTCTCTTCCTCAGAGACTTCAATATTTACCTCAACTCCCCTGATGTGGCCTCTGGACTCTTCTGCAGCTTCTGTGACTCTCTTTCCCTCACCATTCTTCCCTCTGGTCCGATGCACTCAGCCGGATACACCTTGGATGCTCTCATCTCAGCAGACATCCCCATCTTCAACCCTCTCAGTACACCTCTCTCCTGGTCTGATCATGCTCTTTTTTCCTCTCACCTAGATCTCTTGGGTTCCCCGGCTAAGACTCTGCCTGCACTGCTAATCTCCTTCTCTGTAATTATACCAATGAAGCAAGTTCAGTTGCTGCTTTTGCCGCCACTTTCATTCCCCCTCCGACACCGGCCACTGACTCTCACACTGACGCAGCCCTTGCTAACCTTCCCCTTTCCATCTCCAACACTTTGGACACCCTTGCCCCTATCATTAGGATCTGTATAAAGCCTGCCTCCAAGCACAACACCTTTTAACATTATTGATGGGAACAACATAAAAGTAGCTCATGAAGCAAAAACCTTAGAATTTTACCTAGACGCCACCATGAACTTTACCAAACAAGTTAACTCTCTAGCTTCTGCCACAGCATATACATGCAAACTTATCAGAGCGAGCAAACAATTCCTCTCCACAGATAGTTGCATTACACTTGCCAGAGCCTTGATACTATCCAAATTAGACTATTGTAATGGACTTTACATTGGAGCTAATAAACAGACCATCCACAAAATTCAAGTGCTCCAGAACAATGCTTTGAGAGCAGCACTCAAGATTAATAGAAACAAGCATATATCCTCTACAAGAACAGAATACAAATGGCTCGCCACCGCAGACAAAATTCATCTCAAAATCGCTTCCCTCACCCACAAATGTATCAACAACAAAGCTCCACCTTACCTCATGGATAGATTACGTAAAAGGACTTCTTCCAGACCTACCAGAATAGCCAACGCAAACTGCCTCCAAGTCCCGTGTTTCAAACTTGCCACTATAGGAGGAAATAGCTTCCCGGTCAAGGCTGCGCAGTTATGGAACTCCCTCCCCCATGACGTTAGAGAACCTCAGCCTTTCGCAAAATTTAGACAAAACCTCACTAGGTGGCCGAGAGCCAACGACAGCTAACTACTCCACTTGTCACATTGTACATTACTGTATATAACCATATATTACGTGAACAGGAGCATGCTCCTTGCTCCCCTGTCCTTGATCTCTCCCTGTTCATATCTGCTTGCTGTAATATTGCTGATGTCTATGTCTACTCTTCCTGTCTTTTCCTGTACTTGCAATTAGCCGAGCATATCTGTAACCAAGCTCAGCGCATCTCTGTACCTTCATCTGATTTCTATGTACATGTAACTAAGTTGAGCATATCCTTGTCTGTTTGCGCCCTGATACTCCAGGGTATGGCGCGCTATACAAATAATAAACTAAACTAAACTAAACTAAACCTGGTACGATTCTGACCAAGACTCTCTGAAATGCAAGTGTTGAGCTGCTGAGCGGTAGTGGCAGGCTTCAAGCACATCCTCTGACAGACTGACCTGCCGCCTGCTCTAAAGGCAATACATACTCTCCATCCGCTCTAAGAAGAAGGCCGTTATCCAGGCCTGCATCTCTGGGTGCATTAGTGGTAACAACATGGCTAAACAGTTCAAAATCTGCAAGGAACGCACCAATCCCACTGCAGTATCCACTTCTCTGCAATCCCTGACTCTCTGCACTGCACTATCCTCTCACTTCATAACCAAAACTCAGGACATCCTGTTCTCACTCTCGTCTTGTCAGGAATCAAGGTGGGCTGGTATCTTCCCCGTCTTGTCAGACACAACATGTGCATTCCAAAGTACGCAATTCATACCATCAGTCACACGTACAGCCACGTAACTACCCCGTTAAAGAAGTATTAACACACCGCCGCACCAGGTTCGTTAAAAAGATATCCTTCCTTCCCGTCGCGGTGGCGGTTGTCATGGAAATTGGGGCAGAGACACTGACTCATTCAACGCCAGACGCACGTTAGGGTCATGTGACCATAACTTCTTAAACTCTTGTTTGCCTTGAGCCCATTGCTTCTGATTTCGTATGAAGTGCACTACATTCTTGTAATCAAGATTTCTGTTTCCCTGTTCTCGAACTTTGATAATTACTACCTTTTGTTCCCCTTGTGTCTTCCGCTCCCCATCTTGACTCTCTGCACCTTGTTTTCCTTAGTAGCTTCCTCCGTCCCTTGTGTACCCATCCCGCTTTATATATTTGCCTTACTGCTGCCAACCCGGAACTCACCTAGGACTGTTTTTGCCTCGTACCTGTTCTTGTTGTGATACGCCCGCCGCTGAATCGGACTTCTCCCAGGACTGTTTACTGCCTCACGTTTGGTCATCGTTGAAGACACTCCCGCTGCCGACCTGGACTTCCTTCAGGATTGCTTTTTTTCGTCTCACGTCTGGTCATAGTTTGCTGCCAGCCCGCTACTGACCTGGAATTCATTGGACTGCTGTTTTCACTTTGGATCCACGCACCTGCAAGTGCTCCCGTAAGACTGCCGGTACCATCCTCCTCGCCTCACCCTGGTACGGACTAGAGACTGCCGGTGTACCATTGGGGAGAGGGAGGAGCGTCCTCGTTTCGTCGGATATTCCGTGTTGGACTTCCTCACCCCTAGGCATTTGCGTGGCAGTGGGAATAGTCCCGTACACCTCAGTACCCTCCGGTCTTACCCGGAGCACTTGCCCTGTCAGGACTCCCACATGGTCTTCCCATGATAAGAAGTGTCTGTCCATGCTTTTGATTTTACTTTTCTGCTTGTTATTTTTGTAAGTACTAAGAAATTTCTTTATATCCTTGTTTATTGTAACAGATATCCCCAGGGCTTCCTTTGATGTTGATGTAGCGCTTTCAAACTATTTCACCTTGGGATTTTGAGCAGCTACACTAAGGTAGTAGACTATCTGTATTTCCTATCTTTATCAATACTCGGAAAGGGCTCTTGTTAATCACTTTTTTCCTTTCCGGTTTAGGAAGTCTCCTGCCACGCGTTTGGGTCCATTCTTCCAAACAATTGACCCCTGATGCTGGTTTCTTTGTACCCAGACACAGGGTTACATTGTAAGGTAGAATTCTTCTTCTACACTACGAGGGAAACCTTGACCAGGCAATCCTGACACCTCTGCACACCTCCGTTGTCCCTCATCCGCTCTCAGGTCTCCCTTCGCTACCCTCTCCCCTTCCCTACTACTCTCCTCTTTCTCGCCCATATCACCAGATGAGGTCTCCAGACAAGTCCTCTCTATGAAAGTCTCTCCAAACAGGTGCTCCTCTGCTCCTCCAGAACTATCAAAGAGACCATTGCCTCGCTTGCTCTAGCCTTGGCTGATGTCTGCAATCACTCCTTTGTCACTGGCTCCTTACAGCTACTCCTCAAGCACACCCTTGCGCACCATCTACTCAGAAAGCCTTCTGCCGACCCCTCCTGCCCATCTACCTACCAAAACATTTGGAGAAGCTGGTAATCTTGCAGCTGATCCACCACACTGAATCGGTTGGTTGCCTCCAAAACCACCAGTCTGGCTTCAGAGCAGCTAGAGGCATGGAAATGAGGCATGGAAAATGAAACAATTTTTCTTTTACTAAGGATTCCCAGCCTGGCAACAGGGAATATTCATGAGCATGTGAATCCATGCCAGACCCCATGCTGTCGAAGGCAGCGTTCTCACATTCTGGCTAGGAAAGATAACCAAGGTGTGACCGCAGAACCGCACAGGACAATGGAAGGATGTCCACAAACTCCATAGAGGAAAGCAGGTGAAGAAATCAGACAGCAGCAGCGCAAGCAGGATCGGAGACGGAAGAAGGAACCAGTGTGTCTGCCCAAAGCAACTGAGGACCCTGGGGCATTCCGACAAGCGCGTCAACAAAAGTTTGATTGCTACAAGAGTGCTGATACAAAGAGAAGTTTATTTGAATGCAGTTAACAAAAAGTACACACTTTAAACTCAATAAGAAGGTGTGAATGCAGACAAGGCAAAGTACAAAGGCAAAACCCCAAACAAGTGCAGATGTATGAGATGCCAGTCTGGGGGAGAAGTATGTGCAAGTGTTGCCACCAATAGACATACCAGACACCACACAGTATATGCTAATGGGGTATAACTAAAGAACAGTAAAACGCATAAGAAGCCCCGGCAACCGAGTACACCAGGAAGATGAAAGTGAATACGAATTTCCTTGCAGGGGAGAATAGCCGGTGATCTGAAAAAGAGAAGTTCTGGCAGGCCAGTATACCAGGGAGCTGAAACTTTGGAAAGATTCCTGGCAGGAGAGTATACCAGGTTATTTGGAAAGATTATCAGAAACATTACAGAAAGACTTTTACCAAACTTTTTCTTTAAACAAAACGTTTGTAAGTCCATTGAAGACCCAAAGGAACTGTTATCTAAAGAGACATTTTTGCCATTCTATCCTGGAATCCAGGGGAAGGGGACCAACCTCTGTATCTAAGGGTCGTTACCGTTGGAGAACATTTTCATGGTAGTCATTCTTATAGTTTTGATTTTGAACACTATTTGCCAACATCAAGTTACGGATACTTCCTTGCACCCTTTGGGTTGGTTTGTAGTGTGAGGGTCAGCTTAGGACATTTTGGACACAAGCACAGGGAAAGATATCGACTTCCTGACAAATACAGTTCCTTAGTTTTTTGTTTACAGGCAGGGAAACCCATCTTTAGCATAAAGCAAGAGGGGTATTTTTCCAACCCATTTTCTTTCAATAAATATCTTTGTGTTAAAATATGACCTCCTTGTGTCCTGTTACCATTTCTGACTCCTCACAGTACACTGAGTGTAGTTTATCAGTAAACTGGGATTATTGTAATAATGTTGTCAAGGAAGAGTTGATCTGTTAGATGTACTACATGATGTCTATACAAGTTAGAAATTTAGAACTGTATGTTGTTGTTCGATATCCACTGGCATTTCCGGCCTCTGATGAAAGCAGAAACTACTTTGTTTACATTTCGCCGGATGTTTACGTTTTAGAAATAAATTTGGGTGATCCACCTCAATTTTTGTCACTGAGTCAGGATGGTGTGAGGAAAAGGTTACATGAGTTTTTTTTTAAATCTTGCCAAAGTTATCAAAGCTAGAGGCATGCCTTGTACATTACCCAAATCGTTTCCTCCGCAATTAATGAGTATGACATCTGGCTGCCTATGCAACTCAGACTCAACAATTTAGGAAACATCTGGGACCATTGCATTCCTCGCCATCCAAACTATTTAACTCTAAAATGTCAATATGTGGTTTTTGACAAACACACACTAACCAAAACACCCAACTGTCTCCAACTAACCGTACAGTTTTAACTCCAGCCTTGATGTCTGCACTTTGTCACTGTCCGCTTGATAATGCCTGGTTACTTGTAATTGAAGTATTAGTAACAGTGGGGCAAGAAAGATAGTAGTATTTCAATGTTTGCAATCGGTAGCCTTGGTTGTTTGCATCGTGTTATTAGATGTGATTGGGTGAAGTTAGAACGTGTCAGCCACTGTTTGCAGTTCTTCATAATTTTAGTCCACTTTTGTTGTCATTCATTTTTGAAAAGACACCATTTTGTTTATGGCTGCCACTCTGCTTGTAGAGATTCTACTGTGTTGATGCTGATTTCTTGGCTTTTGTGAATAGCTTTGCATTGTTTGGAAAAGTTGACAGTGAGTATTTGAAAGTAGTTACATATGTCTGGGGTTACCTTGACTGTAGTGAGTAAAATATACATTATTTACATTTAATTGTTGGGTATTGAAGGTGAACAATCTGGTATGTGAGAAAGGGTATATATGTTCTTAAAACAGTGAGTAGCATGTAAATGAATAGTGATAATGTGAAATGAGATTGAGAAGTATATTTGTAATGACCTACCTTTTATACAAGAAAAAGGCCCAGGTGGTGGCTTTATATGTAATAAGAGCTACCAATCAGATCCATCCTGAGAAACATGCATACCTAAATACTTAAAGAATCTTAGTACGATATTTTCTTGTTGCAGCTATGAAGAGTACACCACTACACCACTTGCTGATCACAATGTTTTCTTCCAAAAAATAGAATTACAATGATTTTCTCTCTTAATATGAGCATACAAAATATATAGAAGTTATTAATACAAATATCACATATATTTTTCTTTGCATGGGTGAACACCGTTGCCACACTTGATAACTGGACAATATCAGGATCACAACAAATTCACTTAATGAATTTGTATTTCTGTGATTTACCTAGGATGGCTTCCTTGCATCCTGGTATTGTATGACAATGAATGTAATTTTTTCAGAACACAGAAGAATTGTTTTTTTTCCAAAACATTCGGAGAGTTACGTTTCTGTACAGAAAGATCTGGTTATTCAATGCTCGTCTAGAAAACCCAACATGTCATGTTTCTGTTCTTTACTGGGACTGTAGAACATTCTTCAGGGGTATATTGCTGCGGGGGCAATTTAGTATTGAACAACTCAATTTGTTTTTTTAAAATTATTTATGAACATTTGTACAACTTTGGTCTGGTGCTCATAAAATGTTTCACTCTTGCATGCCCAATTCTAAGTTAATGTCGGTAGTGCCTAATCTCTCAGGGCAAGGTCCTGCGGTTCACTTTTTATCTGCCACTGTATTTTGCGTGTACATTCTCTGGCTGCAACAAAGAAGTCAGATAGCATCCTATTAGCTAAAGATGTCCATTTAAAATCGCCCAATAATGTATTTTTGAATAGTGGGTGAAAGTACCTGATAGTATTGAATACTTTTCTTGACTGTAGATTACACCTGTGTTCTTAGGGAAGGCTCAATCACTGCACCTGTAAATAGCTTTAGGTGTGTTTTTCATGGGGTCATTATTTTTTGGTATACTGGCTTTCAAAGGGTTTCCATCTAGAACCCTTACACTTTTAGCTCATGATTAATTACAGCAAGAATATGTGCCTACCTGCAGCCGCACAGTTTTTCTATTAGAGCACCTGGGGACCACTTTGGTGGTGACGGTACGCGGTACAAATACCTTTAACATTAACATGAAGTGGGCTCCACATGCTGCACCATTATTCATCTGGTTACAAGGTCTGCCTAAAAAATGTAATGTAGCTATGATTAGCTATCTCATTTTGTTTAGAAAATGTGTTTTCTTATGAAGCACGTCACTTTTACATACATGAATAAAGCTTACCGGGAGGCTTTTAACTGTAGTCCTCTGTGGAGCTCTGCATAGTTTGTTCACCGCGTCTCAGTGTCCCAGCCATAAATGGGGTTGATCGCTTTGTGATATACAGTCCTTCTTTTAAACACTCAATTGGGGATGTAGTGATTGGTGTTTATGTGGCGGCCATCATTGCATCTTGATTTGAAACAGCTCAGTTTGTAAACCTCTAAGTTAATCTGGTGGCGCAAGTCTGGGTATTTTGTCAAAATAAGTAAAATGATCATACATTCTTTGAATATTTATATTGAAACATAGTTACTACATTAATTCAGTCATAAATAACTGTTCTTTTTCAGCATAGATATCAATTGCATTGATCTTGCTATATGTTGTCCTATTATTAAGCGTTGATTCTGTTTAAAACACCTTGGCTGTTCTCCAATTAATGATTTTGTGCCACTCGATTTCCTAATTGAATCCTTCTGTTTTGCTTTTTTTTAGATCGATTTGTTTTTGTTCTAATCTAATGAGTTGTCTTTCTTTAGTTATTTTGTCTGTTCCTTTGACTTGGCAAAGTACCGTCCAGTGGAATTCATTATATTTAGGATTTATGTCTTTGAAATGTTTAACAACTACACAGACAACACCCAGATCATCTTTAAGATCCCCAAGTCCATCTACAGCCCCCACCCCGATCTCACTTCCTGCCTCACAGACATCAACCATTGGATGACTGCCAACCACCTCCTCCTCAACACCAGTGCTGGTAGCTATACGGCTGCCTATGTCAGCATGGAGTGTGTCCAGCAACTGGGTGATGGTTGCCCTGTCCAGCCTGTACTCGGTCACCAACTGCCCATCAGTCAGGGCCCAAGGTGTTGCCCTGATCCTGACCCTGGGGATGGCTGGTCGCCTTGCTTGTGCTGTGCTCCAGGGCCCTGGGCTGGTTGGTAGGCTTCTGTAGCTCCAGGCGCAGCAGGTACATGTCCACATTAAGGCTCCTGGCTCCAAATGGCAACATGGTGTTGGGGAGTGTGTGTTGTGCATGAGTGGGTCTTTTGTATGCCTCTGGTGTGCATTGTTTTCACCTGGGGCCTTATTGCCGTGTCCCTCCTGCTCCGGATGGTGAAATGGTTTTGGGGAGGGTGTGTTGAGCATGGGTGGGTCTTTTTGTAGGCCTCTGGTATGCATTGTTTTCACCTGGAGCCTTATTGCTATCTAATGTGTTATTTTACCTACAGCACTTTGCCGGGGGTATCTTTTGCCGTTTTACCAACGGTTTCCTGGAGCTAAGTGCAACAACGCTGTACTTGTGATTGCTCTGTGATAGCGTGTTTGGTTACAGGCTGTGATTGCCACAACAGGATTTGTAGTCGTGATCAGGCGGAGCGGTATTGGCCGTTTCCGCCAGATTTAAGGGTTACCACCCAACTCGTGATGAGGCCTTTTGTCTAAATCTTGCTAGCTACACCTCTGCATTCGCAGACGCATCTTCCATTAACTCTACTACCCTCAGAGTAAATCCAATCATGGTCATTGTCCTCTCCTGCCTAGAATACGCCAATTCCCTTTACCTGGGTGCCCCCACATATCAACTCAGAAAGCTCCAACAGGTCCAAAATACTGTAACTAGACTCCTCCTGGCCCTTGGCCCCAGAGAGCGCATCATTTCCGCCCTCCGTGTCCCCCACTGGCTCCGTCTGGCGATGGGGTCCTTTCAAAGCCATGTGCATCACCCAGTGTGCACTCCACAAGACAGTCCCAGAATACTTTCAACAAGGAACTCACCCATTACCAAGCCAACAGAAACCTGCATTCAGGAACCACACTCCTCCTTGTGATCCCTCCCTTCAAATCGACAAGAATAGGGGGCTCCTCCTTCTCCGTCCAAGCCCCCTTAATCTGGAACTCAATTTCCCTTAGCATCCGACGCATAGAGGATCACCTTGCTGTAAGAAACCTGAGGGTATTCTCCCAAGTAGACCTCGAAAATCCCTTATTCCGGTGGCCAGGGGAGGGCTGGCGCTCTCAGATCCAGGCCCTGGGGTGGACGAGTGAGGGAAGATCACCTTTGTAGGGGAGCCTGCAGTTGTGCTCGGTTAAATACCCCAGGTGAGAAGCAATATTATATCGGGGAAGAAGGAGAGGACGAGATCCTGGAGACCTTTCTAGGCTGCCTCCCTTCCTTCCATTGAATCTCTTTTGCCCAGATACAATAACCCCTCTGTGAATAACAAATCCCCTAGGAACCAAACCTTGTTGCACTCAGAAAATACGTCTCCCAGAAACCTGTTTTCCTGTGTCCTACCCCTATACTCCTGATCATTCTTTTCCACGTCCCACTGGTTATTATTTTCCGAACTCCCAATCAACATTGACAAAACACTACTGCTCCTACAATCCCACAATCCCTCCTATTCAAGTCACAAACCCTACCCCGTAAGATACTTAGAAAATCTACCTCCCCCTTTTTTGACAGGAACACTTTCTCACATAGTGTCAGACAACGGACTAACAATAAAGCTGTTTACCTGACATGTCCCAACACAAGCGTCAGGCAAAGTAAGGCAATTGACCAGAATGACACACCTGATTACACTTTCCATTCCCCACAGGGATACTTTCAACAAGGAACTCACCCATTACCAAACCAACAGAAACCTGCATTCAGGAACCACACTCCTCCTTGTGATCCCTCGCTTCACACCACGAGCAAGGCAGACCGCACAACGAGACAGCTATTCTAGTACGGCAATTCAAGAGGAGAATAAAGGCGATGAGAACCGAGGGGGCGACAAGAATAGAAGCAACCATGCCCTTTCTGATCCAGACCCGTGAAGCCTCTGTGAAAGGAATTGTAAGACCACAAACAGTAGCCGGCGTGTGTTGCAGCAGATGTCAACGGTATACGGAGCCCTCCTAGACAGAAAATCAAGACAGAGAGAGACGCTTGCTACCGTCCTTGACTCCAGAGACAAGAAAAGCCAAGCAGTTCATCAAAAGCCGCTGAGTCGAGGGGAGAACCGATAAAAAACCAAACTGTGTTGAACAAAAGTTACAAAATGGCAAATTAGGGAAAGTACAAAGAACTGTTAACACGTAAGGGGAAAACTAGCTGCAGAGGGGTCCGGCACCACATGGTGCTTACTCGAGAGAATCTGGTTGATGTCCCTTTTGAGAAACTACTGATACCAGAAGATGTTAGGAGAGCCGCAAGGAACACGTCAAAGTGGTCATACAGGGGTCTACCAAAATCCTTTGTATAGTCGAAAGTCTTTGGCCGGCATGTAATTGGAAAGCTAAGGGCGATGAATCCTGCATAGTGAGAAAGGAGAAGGAACTGTGTGCCAATCAGAGCAACTCTGGTTGGCAAGAGTGAACCAGACGGAGGGATGCTGAAAGAAAGGGGCGAAGCGTGATACCCCAATCAATATTGTGTTGACGAGAGTGAATCCGACAGAGGGAGGCCCACAGTGAATTGTATAAAAAGACGTTAAGACTTGTGAATGCAACAGTTGAAATCTTTTGGAATAAATGCCATAGTGAGCCTGATGGAAGGAGGCTAACATTCAAGAGGGGTCTGAGCCCGGAAGAGGGGGACCCAGGGGTGAAAAACCATCACCCAACGACAAGTGAATGAAGCAGAAGAAATCCTTTTGAATACAGGCCATGGTGAATCCGACGGAGGGAGGCTGACATTCGAGAGGGGTCTGAGCCAGAAGAGGGGTACCCAGAGGAGAAGAACCATCACCCCAACGTGCAGGTAGAAAGGAACTTTTGTTTGTTATTTTGAGTATATCAGGCCCTCGGAACCAATAGACTTAACCAACACAGGTCCTGATATAGCAAGGAACGTTTAGTGGATCAGAGCCTGGAAGAGGGGGATCCAGGGGTGAAAAGCTATAACCCAGCATACATATGGAGAGGACATTTTTGTTTGTTATTTTTGAATGGTATCTAGACTTTCCATCGAAAATGGATTCATCTAATTCATTTCCATCGAATTTTATTAATCGAAAATATTTTCCATCGAAATGCATCATCATTGAATAAAATTCGATGGATATTCGATGGATTTTGGAACCCGCCCCAAAAAGAGAGAAAAATGAAACATGACATGAAGCTGAACAGTGCCGAAATACTTTGAAGATTTCAGCACTGGACAGCTCCATGTGACGTTTTAAGGTAAAAATGCATGCATCCAAATGCTATCTTTTACATTTGAAAGTACACATCCATCGAAACTCGTCCATTCCTATATTCGATGGACAAGTTTCGATGGATAGGTACCATTACATCTTAAAGATAGCCTTTCGATGGATTTGCATTCGATGCATTTCCATCGATGGATTTGCTTTTCGATGCATTTGTATGTGTTGAAAAGACCATAAACCTTTTTGAACACATCAGGTACTCCGAGGCAAGAGATTTTTGTACAAAGGACACTTCACCACCAAAGGTCTTGATATCTGCGAACAGAACTGCAGTCTTGTGATGGGAAAGCTCGAGCGTGTGCTGCGCTCAGGAGTCCCGCCTTGTCCCGTGCTCAAAATGTGGGGAAGGGAGACCCCCGTCTACCACATCCTAACTTATCATTTGTGAAAACTTCTTTCGTGTCAACCCTATCCCACACTTTTTTTTAGTATATGCCCTTTTATTTGACAAGACGCCACTAGGTCTGTCTTATTATTATTTGATGGTTGCACCTTACTCCCATCTTAGATTTAGGTTTAGATTAGGCGTTTTTCCGACCTACATTTAAAGTGTAATAAACACCCTTGAATTGTGATCACTTGTGTCTGTTTTTACTGTTGCCACCATGAGTTCCTTGCATTGCCTTTTGGAGGGCCCCCAAGACCTCACTTTTCCCCCCTGCATCCTAAAGAACCCTTGCCCTCTTTGGGTTAGTTAACCACCTTGCTGGAAGGCTGTGGCAGCAATTAACGCACCATGAAATGTACTGAGTGAGAGAGAGAATAAACTTCAGCAGACCACAGGGCCGAATACACAACACATCTATGAAACCAGCCAAACACACGGGTACGTATCACACTACACGCTTATGGAGGATAGCCAAAGGCAAAGCACCCATCTGCACGCATCTGCAATCATACACCATCTTTAAGGGACATCACACAACACCTCTACCATTAGAATTGCAGCTATCCTCCGTGACAGAAATGTGGACTAGGAGTCTCCTGCACTATCACACTCTCCAGACAACCTGATAGTACCCATCCACATGCCAGCTCGATATGGGTAGCTAGTAGGGACTTGCACCCAACTACCTCACACCAAGATATACTCTGACTACCACCATACATATTGATACCACATTTTACACAAAACAACAATTAACATCCGCAGGGGGGCCTGACCAGCAGCCCACAAGATGGCAACCTAGCCCTGGTGTTCCTCTGGCAGACCTCTGCTCCTCCCTTGTATTCCCACTTCTGAGCCCTCTATTTCCCTCATAAACAGGCACACAGGATCCTGTTGCATCAGGGACCCACCTGATGCCTGATGGGTGTCCAAGTGGAACCTCCTTCTCCATGGTGAGCCGAGAGACCCACCGTTGCAGCAGACATAACGGCTGTGAAGCTGACAACTCGCCACTGTGCTCAGCCTGCAGAGGATGCTGAGATGCAGGTCCCGGACGAGAAGCTGCAGCGTTCTGACTTTTGGATGCTTTATGCAGCAGCAGGGGCTAACAGCTCTGAGCCTTGAGGGGAAGGAGCAGAAGGGGTGATACACTGTGCTGGAGACATGGACTGCAACTCTTGTGGGAATGAATGTGGGTATCTTTTGCAGGTCCAGATGGGCTGGTGCTCTGTCTCACCATCGTTGTAGGAGGAGGATCGGCACAGTGAGCGCAAACGTGGTAGCAAGGCCACAAGGGATATAGCCTGCTACAAAGAGGTTGGATGTATGTGCTGGAGCGGCGGCCCTCTTGGGAAGGTATTCCCATAGAGCAGACCTATGTTATAATGCTAGCAGGTTAAGAGGCTAGCTCACTGTTTCACAGTGAGTATTAACCCACTGGTCCAGTTGTGTGGTTCATGAAGACTACACAATTGGAAGTACATGTCTGGGAAAAGGCAGCTTTTTAAATTAGAGTAGCCAGATGTTTGCTTACTGAGACATAATACCGACCTTCTCCAAATGATTAAGACTTATTCATTGGACGTGAGATTTATTGACAAAAAGAATACAACAATGAGGTGGAGTCTGTATCGGTAGCTACTAAGCTGCAATAATATTGGCTTAGTAGTGGGAGAGAAGACATGGAGGAACAGAAGAGCCTGACAGAAGCAGCGAAGATGGCTTCTACAAGTTCAGTGGGATGATCTCGGGGGTTGACACCAGGGTGAGAGACACTCACGCAGAAGTGCTGAGGGTGAAGTCTGGGATGGGAAAGTTCAACGACAGACTGGTAGAAGTGGAAGAGAGGGTCGGACGCATGGAAGACGTGGTGGAAAGGGTTCTCTCCCTCCAGTCGGAGATGGATGAGTTAAGGGCCATGAACACTGATCTTGAGGACCGCAGTCGAAGAACTAATTTCTTACCCCTGGTAATGTTCTTTTGACTGGATGTCCCCCCCCCATGTATTTGTCATGTTAGATATCTCCTTCCAGCACCAGCTGCTTCAGAATTTGTTTCCTCCCAGTATATGGCGCCGTGCATCGTCGTAGACACGTGCCCCTCGACGGACTCTGTCCACCCTCCAGTACAACGGCACCATCTGTATATATAGCCTGCACTGCGCCTATTACTTCAGTTCCAGTTTTTCCTCACTTGAAGAGCACAGACATTCGCAAGGTCAAAAAGACCAGACCGTAAAAGAGAGGACGGTGTAATACACAGAAACTTTACTGAAAGGCAGGATGGGCGAGCTGATGAGGAATACGTGGGAGGAACATCTAGTCAAACGAATAATACCAGGGGTAAGTAATTTGTTTTGAATGGATTGTTTCCACCCACGTATTCTTCATCTTTGATACACTGCCAAAGCAGTATGATGTAGGAGGTGGGAACAAGATTATGGGCCTCATTCCAAGTTGGGCGGTAAGGGATAATCCCTTACCACCCTACTACAAGGTCCCTTAGCGGGTCCCTCCTTTAACGCCTGGTCTGACCTGGCGTTATGGACGGGACCCGTTAAGGGACCAGGGCGCAAATAACGGGCTTGACATACGCCAGCCTGTTATTTGCGCCCTCCCCATTCCCATTGAGCCCTATGGGGGCTCAAATGGGAATGGGGAATGGCATTTTCAATGGGGACTTACCAGTCCCGCAAAGGTCGGACTACACTGGTAAGTCCCCATTGAACTAGACCGGTGCCGAACCCGTTATTGGTGGCAGTCATGGTGCAAATATCGCCATGACTACCACCAACCTCGGAATGAGGCCTTATGTCAACCAAATGTTGCCTCCTGTCCCGACGCAGAGTTCAGGCAATAATATTTTGGAAAGTATGCAAAAAGGACCAAATAGCAGCAGCACAAATGTCTGGTATTGGTACTCCTCTTTGTAAGGCCGATGAAGTGGCAACACCCGGTATACAGTGTTTATATCGAATCTGTTCTAGTGAATGCACATATCTCGACTATTATATAATGAAAACCTTTATAGTGAATGCATTTTGGGGTGGGGTAAAGGGTTAAATATTTTCAGGAAACGTTTTTGGGTGGGTTTTTAGGGGTTGTAAATGGGGATTTGGGCCCCCCCCAAATAAAAATGCTTTCACTATAAAGGTTTTCGTTATTAAATACTCGAGATATGTGCATTCATTAAAACGGATTTCGATATGAAGACATGTAACCACAATGCCCCTAGTTGAGTGCACTTGTAAGCCAGTAGCAATGTCCTTGCCCCCTAAATTGTAGCATTCTTATTTACATAGTATAATCCAGTGTGACAAGGTTTGCTAGGTCACATCTAGTCCTAATCTATGACCCGCGTCACCCACAAAAAGTTGGTTGTCTTGTCTCAGCTTAGCCAACCTGGAAATGTAAACTCTCAAGTCCTTCCCAGGATCAAGACAATGTAACCTCTCTTCTATTCCTTGGACAGATACGGTGGTGGGGAAAAATTAGAAAAAACAAGGGGGGTTCTGGGAGTTTATCTACTAGCGGCCTATATCCCGGGTTAGAGTTTCAACCAGAGTATTTAGCTCACCATCCCTTCACAGAAGAGAAATTTCCACCACATGTCAGCCTTTGTCCTGCCCAAGGGCAGTCCAGCACCAAAATGCCTGGCAATTTTCCTCTGAACAAGAGTACCAAATGCAAGCCCGCACACGTGTTTCAGCCTGGTTGGGCCTCGTCAGTTATGTGGAGCTGTGCCTCTCTAAAAACAGTGAGCAAGGGTTCAACGTCTGGATTACCCTAGTAACTTAGGGTGAAAACCCAAAGCTACTTAATATGCAAAAACAAGGGGGGTTCTGGGAGTTTCTCTACTACCGGCCTATATCCCGGGTTAGAGTCTCAACCAGGCATTTCGGTGCTGGACTGCCCTTGGGCAGGACAAAGACTGATATGTAGTGGACATTTCTCTTCTGTAAAAGGATGGTGAGCTAAAGACTCTGGGTGAGGCTCTAACCCGGGATATAAGCCAGTAGTAGAGAAACTCCCAGAACCCCCCTTGTTTTTTGGTAGAAAGTAGAAACTACATTTTTTTGAGTTATGTGAAATTCAGAGACTACCTTAGATAAAAAGGTAGGGTGTGTCCTCAAAACAACCTTATCCTTCTAAAAGGTGGTAAAAGAAGGCTTACATGAGAGAGGCTGTAATTCACTGACTCTGTGCCGGTGTAATAATCGCTAAGAGTTTTGAGGGTTAACATCCTTAGAGGACATGAATGTAATGGCTCAAAATGAGAACCTATGAGGAACTTCAGTACAAGGTTCAGGTACCACACTGGTACAATGAACATGAAAGGAACCAGGGAGAACACATTAGTAAGTCCCTTCAAAAATTGGGTATACACCAAATTGTTCGTTTACAATTGTTCGAATGAAAAATTGACCGATTTTAAAGGGTCACAATTGACCTTTTCACAATTGCGAGTATATATATATATATATATATATATATATATATATATATATATATATATATATATATTGCAAAAGAGGGAAAAGTAATTGCACTTCTCCACACAAGGACAGCACTCTTTGCGGTTAGGACGCCAGTATGGATCTCCAAAGAATAAATCAATTCACCATTCGCCAGCGGTTCTTATGCCATATCCAGTTTTGTTCAAGGCATTAAACTTACGACGCGTTTCGCAACGCTCCCGTTGCTTGCTCTCATATACAACATAATGAGGTTGCAAACTGCTTTTAAGTACAGAAGGGCTCGATCTCTATGATTCCGCCCAACACGTTTTGTCCTTCTTCTATTTCAGCTCTTGAAATACCCCATGAGCATTCTATGTTGAATGCTGGCGGCCATTTTAAGATGTGTGAATTCCCATGCATAGTGCATTAAAGCTAATACTTTTTTAGAGATATCACAATTATTTTATAGGGCCGTTCATTGTGTAGTAACAGGTTTTCATTTTCGTTTTCACAATGGTAAAAATATATTATTGCTGTAATGATTTAAAAATAAACCTGCTCGCTGTGCAATTACATATTATTCCCAATCACAGCCTGGAGTTACAATCAAATGCTGGCATCATACAATTAATCAATTAATTAATAAATGGCACACTGCCCGAAATGGATTTTCTATTTGCCAACTGTATAAGTGTGAAGAGCTGTATTTTCCCAATCACTACGTATTTCATAGGTTCAAGATTATAAAGTGCATAGTGCTGTAAACATAACTCTCAGTCCATTTATCTTAAAAACCTAAAGTGCATAGTGCAAAAGTGCTCTATTAGTATCTTGAACATTAACCCTCACGCAATCAGTTGGCTTTTATAAATGATTTCTTAGAAATTCAAATTGATGTTTTTGGCAGTTTGTTAAAGAAAAATTGTGCTAAAGTGCTCAATGCTAAACACATGCAGTAGTACTCATGGCCAGCATTGAATATGTAATGTAAAAACCAGGATTAGGGCAATATAAACCGGGTATATCAAAGGACAAGATGAATAAAATCAAACCTAAAAAGCTAAGCAATTCTTACTGTTCCATAAAAAGTCAACACACATATAAAATGTAGACAAAGGTTAAAGTTAAAACAAGCTCAAATATCAAAATCAACAAAAAGTGTTTTCTTATGTTGCTGACTAAAGACATTATCAAGACTGAGGCATAAGAGAAGATGTATGTCCCAAGGAATGTATACAATTCTTCATCCAGGTTATGTCCTCCTGGTTTCTTAGTTTGGAAGTCTAGGATAAATCGTGTCTCCATCTCGCATAATTCCAGCTCACAATTCCCTCCACGTGGATTGAGTTTTATATGGTGAACTCCAAAAAATCTGAAATTGTCTAATTTGCTCTGGTGTTGGTCTCTGAAATGTACTGCCATTGGGTAGGAAGCATCTACATTTTTGATGGCCCGCATATGCTGTAATATTCTCAATTTCAGCTTGCCAATAGTACTTCCCACATACCAAAGGTTGCATGAACAAAGCAGTACATATACGACAAACTCTGTATTCCATGTTATTTTAGTTTTCACCTCAATATTATGACCTAATATTGGATGTGCGTAGTTTGTTTTGTTCAGAGCAAATTGGCACGCTTTGTACTTAGTGCAATTGGAGAACCCAGTGTTCTTGTTATTCAGCCATGTGGATACAGCGTAAGTTTCTTTCTTCGGGGACATGAAGCTGTTGACCAGTGTGTCTTTAATGGTGGTGGATTTTCTGTAGGTTATGTTGACTCTTTCTCTCATGAATGGAAATAAAGCAGTGTTTGTGTAATATTTTCCTTATTGTTTTTGCCTGTGAGCCATATGTGAGTATTAGTCTCACATCGTCAGGTTCTTGAGTTTTTTCAGATGTTCGATTGGTGGAGAGTAATGCTGTTCGGTCTAGATTTCTCGCTTTGATATAAGCTCTCTCAATGATTGCCTTAGGGTACCTTTGTTTGGCAAAGTTCCGAGCTGTGATCTTGCATTCTCTATCGAAACAATCTAATTTGCTGCAGTTAAGACGGATCCTGACAAACTCACCGTATGGTATGCTCCATTTTAATGGAGTCGGGTGGTTGCTACTTGCAAATAACGGCATGTCAGAACTCGTTGGTTTTCGATGAACTTCAGTGCTGATTTCTTTACGATCAGTTTTCATCAGTACATCTAGAAATATTAGGGATTCACGACCGTGGGTTTACGTAAATTGGAGATTGAATTTGTTGACATTTAATATAGTCACAAAGTCAAGCCAATCCTTTTCTTTTCCATTCCACAAGATAAATAAGTCATCAATAAACCGTAGTCAGAGGACTACTTGGTTGGTATACTTTGTATTGGCATCAGTCGAGACAACACATTTTTCCCACCATCCCATTGTCAAATTTGCGTAGGACGGTGCAAAGCTTGTTCCCATCGCAGTTCCGCAAAGTTGGTTATAGTAAGTATTGTCGAAGAGAAAGACGTTATTCGTTAAGCATAGATCTATCATCTCCATGATCATTTGTCCATGACTCAGATAATTTAGCGATCTACTGTCAAGGAAGTATTTACATGCTTTTTTCCCATCATTATGTTGAATGGAGGTGTAGAGCGATACTACGTCCAGTGTTGCAAACATGAAATCTCTTTCCCAGATGATCCCTTCAATTTTGCTAAGAAAATCTTTGGTATCATGTAAATATGAAGGTAGCGTAAATACCAGGGGCACTAATGTTTGATCAACATACTTTGACATATTTTCCAATGATGCACCGTTTAAAGTGACAATGGGTCTTCCTGGGGGGCAGGTGGGGTTCTTATGAATTTTCGGTAGGAAGTAGATTGTGGGTATGACAGGTGTTTTGTTGAAGAGGTACTTCGAATCGTCTTCATCAAGAATATTCAATTCCTCCCATTTCTGTAGGAAGCACTCAACTTTCCTTTTTAAGGGTTCCAATGGGTTTTCTTCAAGTTTTTCATAGCAATAGTTGTCACTCAGTTGCCGTTGTGCTTCCTTTACATAGTCTTCTCTGTTAAGGATTACTATGTTGCTTCCCTTATCTGTAGCTTTTATGATCACATGGTCAAGTTCTTGCAATTCTTTTAAGATTTTCCTTTCCTTGAATGAAAAATTAGGCTTCATGGTATTTCTATATGTTCTGGCTTTCTTAAGGTCCTGGATAATAAGGTCCTGAAATGCTTCAATTTTGCCTCCTGGTTGGAACATCGGGTTAAATCTAGATTTGGCTTTTAGTGGACTCTTGATGGGCCAATCAGTTTCAATGTCCAACATTTCAGGAGTAATATCAGAAGTCATGTCTGTTGATTGATTTGTAGATTCCAACTCGGACAGATCAATTAATGTTTCCAAGTCCTCAATAGCTACTGCTGTTCGACCTGATGAAGCCAATTTAGGTTTTTCCTTGGGTGCATTCAAGATAAAGAATTTCTTCAGTCGGATTTTTCTCATATATTTGAAGAAATCTATTCTGGTTTCCATGTAATCATAGCTTGCTGTAGGGCAGAAGTTAAATCCATATTGGAGAACTTTAGTTTGTTCCTCATTGAGCGCATAGTTTGAGAGGTTGATGATACTTTTATCAGGTTTATCTGGTTCTATTGTGCCTTCTTCTTCCCAGAGCGTGTTGTTATTCCTTGATCTGACTCTGAGCTGCTTGTGCCCTTGTCCCCTCCTTGTTTTTGTCTTCCTCCTGAACCTTGATTTTTCCCCCGTCCTTTTCCTGTATTTTTTGCGGGATTTTTTCTGCCATCTAGACCAAGCATCCTCATCTCCTCTAAAAAATTAGTTTTCTTGGGGGGATTTTCATTACTGCTAGTGTAGGCTTCAGAGTCTGAAGTCGTGACTGCTTCGCTTGAGGTCAGAGTTGTTCCCTTGTTTTCGGCATTTTGGCTCGCCATATTTTTTCTCAGGTTGTCAAATCGACGTGCAAAGGTATAAACTCTTCCTCTTTCATAGTCCTGCTTATCACGAAGGAACTTTCTCTGCTTGCATAATTTAATGTCTTCTTCGTAAGCAATTAGAGTTACTTCCAGGGTTTTCTGAGTTTGCTCCCTTCTTCGCTAGGTGAGATAGCGGACAACTGTTCATTGATTTCTTCTATTTTGGTTAATAGCTTTTGTCTGTCGATTCTGGCTTATTTAATCAAAATATTCAAAAATTGTCCTGAGCACAAGTTTGTGGAGTCGCCCCATTCTTTAAGCATCTCCGGTTCTTGTTCCTCAAAAGAAGGTGATGTTAAAATTCTAAGCCCACAAGGAATCGTTCCAACATCTACATAGTTTTGGAGTGAATGCTCCTCCCACCATTTACTCACTTCTTTTTGCTGCAGTCTTTCCAATTCTTTAAGTAAGCGGATTTCATTCTTGTCTATAGTATTTTTTTCTGTTGCATTTTTGTTTGGGATTTTGATTTGTTGAGCTTCACTAAATAAATTCTGTGCCTCTTCACGACGTGCATTTTCTTAATCAAGTTGTGATGCCATGTTCCTCAAAAGGATATTTACAATTCATGTACTGGAGGGAAATGGCGTTAGGTGAAGGGAATTCAAACACCCTCGGTGTGAATTCATTAAATGGGGAGAAACTGACGCTATGTCCTGACTGCAATAATATACACGAGAGAAATCTTTCGTGTAATCCGCTCTACGGACCGATGGGGGCAGAAGTGTATTGTGTGCAAGTTACCAGGAGTTTACTCACTGAACATTGATGTCTCCGTTCATCCTCCGATGATAACCGGGTGCACCTCTGCTCAGGCGAGCCTCTCCCGGCGACAAGTACACACGCTTCCTCTTCTGATGTAATTCCCGGTCCGGAGCAAAGGCGGGCAGCCCGTTCGTGACTCGGTGCTCCTTCTTCGCTTCAAGCAAACCAGCTGGTGCACGTCCAGCGCCTGTCACTAGGCGCGCAAATATTGTAAAAGAGGGAAAAGTAATTGCACTTCTCCACACAAGGACAGCACTCTTCGCGGTTAGGACGCCAGTATGGATCTCCAAAGAATAAATCATTTCACCATTCGCCAGAGGTTCTTATGCCATATCCAGTTTTATTCAAGGCATTAAACCTACGACGCGTTTCGCAACGCTCCCGTTGCTTGCTCACATATACAACATAATGAGGTTGCAAACTGCTTTTAAGTACAGAAGGGCTCGATCTCTATGATTCCGCCCAACACGTTTTGTCCTTCTTCTATTTCAGCTCTTGAAATACCCCATGAGTATTCTATGTTGAATGCTGGCAGCCATTTTAAGATGTGTGAATTCCCATGCATAGTGCATTGAAGCTAATACTTTTTTAGAGATATCACAATTATTTTATAGGGCCGTTCATTGTGTAGTAACAGGTTTTCATTTTCGTTTTCACAATGGTTAAAATATATTATTGCTGTAATGATTTAAAAATAAACCTGCTTGTGTGCAATTACGTATTATTCCCAATCACAGCCTGGAGTTACAATCAAATGCTGGCATCATAAATTAATCAATTAATTAATAAATGGCACACTGCCCGAAATGGATTTTCTATTTGCCAACTGTATAAGTGTGAAGAGCTGTATTTTCCCAATCACTACGTATTTCATAGGTTCAAGATTATAAAGTGCATAGTGCTGTAAACATAACTCTCAGTCCATTTATCTTAAAAACCTAAAGTGCATATATATATATATATATATATATATATATATCTCAATACAAAAAAAACTTAGTTGACGGGACGTTATGGTAAAGTTGCCCTAACAAAAACCTGTACACTTCACTAAAAAAAAAAACTTTCCTCCTCTCCTTTATGCTTCAAATTAAAACCGAAAAACCCCTGAAATTCGCCAGTTATGGTAAGGTAAGCTCCCAACCCTGCCACCACCCCTGTGCACTGCTAACACTAACACCCAGACCATGAAAGATGTCATCTCAAATGTGAATGCTGACATCAATGACGACATCACTTGTTTAGCCCCTTTCTTTTCCTCCCCTGCCATACATGTATATGTGCATTCAGTAAAAAAAATTCTCTAAAGGAATGTTATACTTCACAGTGCAACCAAACACTTTTCGGTGGTGTGTTGTGTGGGTCAAAAACAGTGGATTGGGGAAAACGGATTGTCAGATAGGTTAGTGTGATTGCAAAAGAGGTCGCAATGCATTTTGTACATTGCGAAGAAAAATGTGATTGCCAGCATATGTGAGGTGGACTCCATCTCTGCGGAAAATGCTACAAAACAAAATGTTTTCATTGTGGAAAGAGGACATGCCAACATCTCTTAAAAATGCACACACAGCCTTATTGACATTGCGTTTCGCTTTCTCCAGTTGTGGACCAAACGCAGAAGAACGCAGCCATATTTGTCTTTGGGCAATACGGGAAAAAAGTATTTGACAATTTGGAAACATGTCCATGAGCTTCGCGAGTCCATCCTTCATTGCAAATTGCAAAGAAATTCCAGATACATGGCCTAAACTGTTTCCTCCACAATGAATGATCAGTATATCTGGAGGACGCTCTGTCAATAAAGTAACACAAAGAGATACCAAGTCCAGCCATCTCATGCCACGCACGCCATGCCAGTGCACTTCCGCATGTGGAAATCCGAGATTTGTAGATAAACTGCAGCTTTCTGCATGCACCTTCAACCAATGTATCCATGAGTCTCCCAAAATCCAGATAATCTGTTTTCGAGCATGGAAAGTCATGGCTGTGTGGTCTCCTGTGAGGGAGAAGGAACAAGTTACGTACCTGTAACTGTTGTTCTCCAGCATGGGTCTGGCATGGATTCACATGCTCATGAATATTCACCGTCGTCAGGCCGGGAATCCTCGGTATAGAAAAAAATCAGTATCAGTTTTGTTTCTGATCTGTCTTTCTTAGTAGTAACCAATCACTGGTCTCTGGGTCATACTGCCCCCAGCCAATGACTGCCCTCTCCCTAAGCCCCGCCTCCGGCAGCCATCCTCAGATTTGGTAGCACGTAAAGTGGCAGTATGACCAAGTGAAGAGCCGCAGAGGGGTAGGCGGGAGGGTTCGCATGTGACTCCATGCCAGACCCATGCTGGAGAACAACAGTTACAGGTAAGTAACTTGTTCCTTCTCCAGCATGGGGTCTGGCATGGATTCACATGCTCATGAATAAGAGAATACATAGCAGTACACACATGCACAACCACGGGAGGTGGCAACAGGATCAACATTAAGCAATACAAAAACTCAACATTAAGCAACTCTTACCTCCTCACCAGGCTCACCTTAGGCGAACAGGTTGCGCAGCACTGCCTGGCCGACCCTGGACTCCTCCCTGGAGTCCCGATCGACGCAGTAGAATCTTGTGAAGGTGTGCGTCGACCTCCACATCGCAGCCCTGCAGATGTCCAGCAGGGGCACACCAGACAGGAACGCCGTGGTAGCAGCGATCGCTCTGGTCGAATGAGCTCTCGGACAGCCGGGCAGCTGTCGGTTTGCCAACCGGTGACAGTGCATGCTGCAGCTGGAGAGCCATCTGGAAATGGAAGTCTTCGAGAGAGCCTTCCCTTGATTCACTGTCCCAAAGTTCACAAACAGCTGTGACGTCTTCCGAAAACTCTTTGTGCGGTCCACGTAGAACTTCAGCGCTCTAGTTACGTCCAGCGAGTGCAAAGTCCTCTCGGCCGGCGACAAAGGCGACGGGAAGAAAACTGGCAACACCAAGGGCTCATTGAGGTGGAAGTCCGACGGCACCTTGGGCATAAAGGATGGGTGTGACCTCAGAACCACCCTCGTGTCATGAAAAGTCAAGTATGGAGGCTTGCAAGATAGGGCCTGGATCTCTCCCACTCGTCGTGCGGAGGTGATGGCCACGAGGAAAGCTGTCTTCCATGACAGGAACTTCAAAGGCGCCGAATGCATAGGCTCGAATGGGGCCCCCATGAGCTTGGTCAGCACCACATTAAGCTCCCACGCCGGGGCAGGAGCCTTCACCGGCGGGAATGATCGGAATAGTCCCTTCATGAATTCTTTCACCAGGCGATGAGACCACAAGGACGCCCGACCCGTCGTCCTGGTATATCGGGAGATTGCAGCCAGATGTATTTTGATGGAGGCCTGAGTCAGTCCAGCTTTGGCCAGCGACAGTAGGTACGGCAGTACTTGAGGGGCTGTAATCCGCAGAGGGTTAAACTTCTGTGCACGGCACCAGACAGAGAACCTCTTCCATTTATGTCCGTAGCACTTGAGAGTTGAGGACGCCCTGGCCTTTGCAAGAACCTCTCTGCGGTCGGCCGGGATGTCGTACCCTCCAAACTCTAGTGCTGCAGGAGCAAGGCCTGCAAGTTCAGCGACTCCGGGTTGTGGTGAAGAATGGCGCCTCCTTCTCTGGAGAGAAGGTCTGCGTCCGTCGGCAGCTTGACTGGTGGGGACGTTGACAAGTCCAGAAGGTCCGGGAACCAGATCTGTCTCGGCCACACCGGTGCGACGAGGATCATCCTGCACCGGGGCCTCTTGAGCTGGTTGATGAGCCAGAGAAGCAACGGCAGCGGAGGGAACGCATAAAGAAATAGGCCGTCCCAGGGGAACGAGAAAGCATCGCCCATGATCCTCGGCTGGGGGAACCTGCTGGCGAACCTCCGGCATTGGAATTCGTCGCCGTCGCGAAGAGATCGATTTGGGGTTCGCCCCATCGTCGGAAGAGTCGATCCACTTGATCCTGGCATAGTTCCCATTCGTGGCACAAGCGCAGCTCCCTGCTGAGTGAGTCGACGTTCGTGTTTTTTATTCCTGCCAGATGAAGAGGCACCAGAAACATCCCTTGGGCGACAGCCCAATGCCACAGATCCTGGGCTTCCTTGGATAGGGCCGGGGACCTGGTTCCACCCTGCTTCCGGATGTAGAACATTGTGGTGGTTGTCATGATCACTGTTTCCAAGGAGCCAGGACCAGCCCAACGTCCTTGGAAGCAGGCCCCTAACCCTAATCCCAGGCACCAGCCGGTCCCTACTGGGACCTTTTGGACCCTGTCCTGGCGCCGGTGGCACCAGGCTCATCAAAACCATCGGTCTTGGCACTGGAAGCGCCGGGCTCATAATTGGTGTGAAAGTGCTTGGGTGGACTTACCTGCGGCAGACCATGCTGCTTACTTACCAGCCACTTAGAAGCCCTCTGTGAACAGGAACTACTTTCTTACCTGGGTGGGGCAGCTCCACTCCCTGGATACAGCACTGGAACTCTTCTGGAAACTGGAACTCTTTTCTTACCTAGGCGGGGCCGTGGAAGAAGACGCCTCATCACTCCAAGGCTATTTAAACCACACCCGATAGATGAAACGTGCTTCGCGTTATTCTGCATCTGCAGCAGAACGCTCACCGAGTCTGTTCCAGCCTTTCCTCTTTCGATCCTGAACCTGCAAGAATTATACTTACCATTCCGGTATCCAATCAACATCAGCACTTGCAAAAGACAAGAAACAACAGGTTAGCAAGACAAACTTTACACACAGTGCTTTCTCACCTGATCCATCAGCAGCGGTCGTGTCTTCACGCTGCACCTTCGCCTGCAAAGACAAAAGCATTGTTGTACTTACCGGCACGCCGTGAATTCCGGATTTCTTCATTCTACATCGCCGCCTGTGAAGACAAAGTTTAGTTACAACTTACTAGCATTCCGCTGACTCCGGCGCTGCAAACCAACATCTGAAAGACAAAAGAAAAAGACATTAAGCAGGTATTTACTGAAGCCCATCACGCTCGTCGCAATAAAACGCCTGCGAATACTCCGGACTCTCTTTAACACGAACTAAGCTGCAAGGAAAGAGACAGTTAGAGCGCTTGCCATACTTACGAATTTCCAGGCACTTCACTCCATCTTCCATCCCAAGAGTCCTGCAATACATAAGGGAAAAGCATTATACAGAGTCTTCAACATTAACGTGCCACGCATTTAAAGACTATAAAGACAAAAGGTGTCCAGAAACTCACCGCTCGTGCAGATAACGACGGTAACCATCCTCTGAATTCAAGAGGCCAATGTTTCACCAGTGAAGGAACTGGCAACGGCACCCTGCACCAGACGCAGATGGAGAGCCCAGCATTCACCTATCTAAGGTGAGCACGTTGACCTGGGGGGGACTCTACAGAAAAGCTGGGAAGAGAGAGAGAGAGAGAGAGAGAGAGAGGGACATTCAACAACCCAGGCCATTAACCCCCATATTCTTTCACCTGCAGAAACCTCACTCTTCGAGTTCGACACACAGTGCGAAGAGGTTCGACCCCAGAAGCCAATCGAGTCCTGCACATCACTTTTCGAGTCACAGACACCCTCCTGCCAAGACCCGCGCCTCCGTGGGAATCAGGTGAGCGTTACAGTGGTGTTGTCGGTGAAGATCCTCACCACCTTGCCCCTGAGGGACGGAAGAAAGGACCTGAGGGCCCAGAACACCGCGCGGAGCTCCAAGATGTTTATGTGGAGAGACTTCTGCTCCGGGAGCCAAAGGCCTCTCGCGTGAAGATCTCCGGAGTGTGCTCCCCAACCTTCCAGGGAGGCGTCTGTCGTCACCGTCACCTGGTGAGCTGGGGTCTGAAAGTCTGTGCCGGCCGACAGATGGGAGCGGGTACCCCACCACCGGATCGCCTGACGGAACGTCTCGTTGAGGGGGATCCTTTCCTCGAAGCTGCCCGTTGACTGGATCCAGCGGGCGTCGAGGAACTCCTGTAAGGGTCTCATCCGAAGCCTGCAAAGGCGCACCAGGTAAATGCAGGAGGACATCATCCCGAGGAGGGACTTGATAGATCTCACCCTGGCCATGTCCGTGGCCAGCAGACGCTGCACCTTGCCCAGAATGGTCCTGGTCCTTTCCTCCGACGGCGAGGCCAGCCGCGCCACTGTGTCGAGCTTGGCTCCCAGAAACAGGGCGACGGAACCCGGTGGGATTTTGGAAAGTTGATGGAGAATCCCAGGTCCGTGAGCGGTCGGACGGTCTTCTCAGTGTGCTGCATGGCGAGCTCCCTTGTCCTTGCCCGGATGAGCCAGTCGTCCAGGTAGGGGTAGACATGGATCCCCTGTAGGCAAAGCCGCGCCGCCACCAGTGCGAGGCACTTGGTGAACACCCTGGGTGCCGACTTCAATCTAAACGGGAGGGCCTTGAACTGGCAGTGCCGCCCTTGGACCACGAACCTGAGGAACTTTCTGTGTCTTTTTAGAATGGGGATGTGGAAGTACGCATCCTCCAAGTCCAACGACGACAGGAAATCTCCCTCCTCCAGCTGTCCCAGCACAGGGACAGCACATGCTGGAGGGGGACCATACGGAACTTCTGTGCCTTGATGTACTTGCTCAGTCGTCGTAGGTCCAGGATGGGGCGCCATCCTCCTGTCTTTTTTTTTACGAAGAAGTACCTTGAGTAAACTCTGGAGCCCCGAAGCCTCTTTGGGACGAGCTCGATGGCACCCTTCTTGAGCATTGCCCTTACTTCCAACAGTAGTTGAGGGACATGATTTTCCTTCCTGGCCACGGGTGGAACACAAGGGCACTTCTTCTGAAACTCGAGGGCATGCCCTTGGGCCAGGGTGTCCAGCACCCAACGGTCAGTGGAGATGGACTCCCACACGCTGATGAACCTCGCCAGCTGGCCTCCCACCGGGGTACTTCGGCGGGGGCCCGACCCCACAGTCGGTTCAATCTTGTTTGGAGGCCGCCTTGCCTCCTTGACCTTGTGGACGACGACGGGCACCACCTGACTTGCCGCGTCCCCTATAGGCTTCCTGGGACGAAGATCTTGCCGCTTGGCGGTAAGTGGAGGAGCCACTGCCGGATCCCTTGGAGGCACCTTGTCTTCCTCCGGAGCTCCGAAAGGACGGCCGTCGTTGTTGGAGCACTCCCAGTGCCCGGGCAGTCTCTGTGTCTGTCTTGATGGACTGAAGGGACTCATCAACCGCCTTCCCAAACAGATTGTTACCGTCGAAGGGCATGTCCAAAACCTTGGTTTGTACGTCCTGGCGGAAATCCGTGGCCTTGAGCCATCCTCGTCGTCTCAAGCAAACGCTGTTGCCCAACTGACGGAAACCGGTGTCGGCGATGTCCGTTGCCACCGTGATGGCGTGGTCCGAAGCAATCTCACCCTCCTGTAGGATTTCAAGGGCCTCAGCCCTTTTGGCGTCCGGAAGGAAGTCTAACAGAGGTGCGATTTTGAACCACAACTCCCTGTCGTAGCAGGCTACGATAGCCAGGGCGTTGGCCGCCTTGATAGTCGTCGCTGCGGATGAGATGATCCGTCGTCCCATCGTGTCCAACTTCCTGCCCTTGACGTCCGGCGGGGAAGTTGATGTCGAGGCCGATGCCCGCCCCCAGCTTTCTTCTTTGCCGCCGCCGAGACGACCGAATCCGGGGTAGGTTGTGCCCTAAGGCACAAGGGGGCAGCGTCGGGGACCCAGTACTTCTTCTCGTACCGGTCCCTCTTTGCCGGCGCCGTGGCAGGGTTCTTGAGGAGGGCGGGCCCTCATCCCAGATGTCATCAAGAAGCGGTACGGCGAGGACCGTCTTCCTTTTAGCCTCGCGCCGTTGGTAAAGGAACCCTTCTTTCTTCTTTTCTTCTGGGCAGAGCTGAAAAAGCTCGAATGCGCTGGAAATCATGGCATGAAAGGATTCAATCACGTCAGGCGGGGATGCCCGAGCAGGTGGCGACGGGGGACAAGTCCCGTTGTCGCCTCCGTCGTCATCTGTACCTGTCGTAGCCGTGTCCGTGCCTGTACTAGACCAGGGGGAAGGCAGAGCAGGCCGCAGAGGTGGGAGAGGTGGCGTAGGCTGCGTCCTCCTCCTCTAATGCGGTGGACTCTCCGAAGGTCCTGGCTCCGGTTCCCCCGTCGGGTCTGGCTCAGGTACCTCCGTCGGGGAAAGGGGCAACCTTGTCCTTATCTCCGAGCATAAGGACTGTATCGCCTACAAAATGGCCGCCGTGGTGTCCTGCGGCACCGGAAATGACAGGCGCGAGGGCTCTTGAGGAGCCTTGTCGGCGACACCGTCGCTCTCGTCGTCGCCCTCGTCGGGATCCCTCCCGATGGGCTGGGCCTCTTCAACGACTTCGATGAGCTCTTCTTCAGAGGTCGTGTCCGTATCCACGATGGCCACCAGCCCCTCCCCCACCATTTCCAACGAGGACTTTGTGGGGGTCTTCTCAATGGGCTTGAAAGACGACTCCCTCCGCGGTGGCAGGGAGACTCTGGGTCCTGAGGGCGCCTCCACTGGTGTAGCCTCCACAGGCTGAGCCAGGGCCGCAGCGACATCCTCAATCGAGGTCTTAGCAGGGTGAATTAAGGCCATCGTCACCTTCTGGACGCCTGGGGCCTTCACCTTGGGGGGAGGGTCCGAGCCTCGCTCCCCCTCTGCCGGAATCTTCGCGTTCGGGGCCTCTCCAGAAGCTTAGCCGGGTTCTCGGACTTCCTCTTACCCGAGCCAGAGCGTTGGCTCGTGGTTGATGGCGCTGGGGAGGATGCGCCCTGCCTGGCAGCCAAGGAGCCCGACCGTTCGGCGCTCCCGGTGCCCGCGGACTCGCGGTGCTTAGCCTTTTCTTGGGCCCCCGTCGCCGGGGCACCCTCACAGGACTTAGAAGACCGCTCGGACTTCTTTTTTTTCTTCTCGCCTGGCAGGCTCTTCCCTTCCAGCCAGTTGGCGAGACGGAGGTGGCGATCCTTCATGGTCCACTCCGACATGTTCCCACAAAACACACAGTGCTTCTCCTTGTGCGTCTTGTCCTCATGGAGACAGTAGAGGCATAACGAATGCTTGTCCTGCTTGACAACATTCTGAAGCTGGCATGCAGGGCAGGTCTTGAACAGCTTCCCGGGCGTCGAACTTCCTTTCTCCTGGGACATGTCTGGGGTAGGCCTCGGAACTTCTGGAATCCTCCAAAAGCGTAACTCGACGAAATCATCACCCTTGAGGGGCGTAGAAAACTCTGAAACGGATCCCCGTTGATCGGATGTAGAAACGGTGGAGCTTGAGACTCAATTTAACTGAAAAATGAGAAAAATCTCCTGAAAAAGCGTGAAAACGCAGCAAAAGCTCGAGAGCTACAGCACGAGGACTCCCAACACTTGAACGTGCGGTAAAAATGTGAGGATGGCTGCCGGAGGCGGGACTTAGGAAGAGGGCAGTCATTGGCTGGGGGCAGTATGACCCAGAGACCAGTGATTGGTTACTACTAAGAAAGACAGATCAGAAACGAAACTGATACTGATTTTTTTCTATACCGAGGATTCCCGGCCTGACGACGGGGAAAATTCATGAGCATGTGAATCCATGCCAGACCCCATCCTGGAGAAGAACAAGTTACTTCTTACCTTGTAATGTTCTTTCGACGGGATGTTCCTCCGACGTATTCCTTATCGTTGATAATACGTTTCCAGCTTGCTGACCTCGGAAATGTTTTCTGTAGAGGGCGCTGCGCGTCGACGTCCGCCGAGTCAATGTCCCTCGATGGCCACCGTATCGGCGCCGACGTCACCATGCCCACAAATAGCCACGTGCTGCGTCCGTTGCTCAGTTCCGTTTTGTAGCATAAGAAAAGTCATGCCTGAATTGGTTATTGACCTTGCAGGAGCGTAAGCTGCAACCACAAGGGAAGTATCACTGCGGGGATGGATGGGAGGGGAGATAAGGAATACGTCGGAGGAACATCCCGTCGAAAGAACGTTACCAGGTAAGAAGTAACTTGTTCTTCGAAGGGATTGTGTCCTCCGACGTATTCCTTATCTTTGATAGACTCCCATAGCAGTGGCATGGAATTGGAGGTGGGAGTGAGAATGTTATGTATCCCTTTAGGGATGGACCGAATGTAATACGGCCTTGCCAAATCTGGTCTCTTGAGTAGTGGAGGAATCCAGATTGTAAAATTTTGTGAATGTATGTGCGGACGACCATGTGGCAGCCGCACATATGTCTCGGACCGGTACCCCTCTTTGGAGAGCCGAAGAGGCTGCGATACCCCTGGTTGAATGAGCCCTGAGCTTTTGGGGTGGCTCTTTCCCTGCCAGTTTGTAACATTCCAGAATGGCCAAAATAATCCACCTGGAGATGGTTTGTTTTATTATCAGTAGTCCCAACGTGTGACCTGAGTATCCTACAAACAGTTGGTCTGCTTGCCTGATCCTAGCCATTCTGCTGATATAAAAGCTGAGAGCTCGCCTTGGGTCCAGCCTATGTAGCCTTTCCTCCTCTTTCCCCGGATGGGGAGGAGGGTAGAGCGAAGGTAAGGTAGTTTTCTGAGTAATATGAAATTCAGAAACCACCTTAGGGAGGAAATTAGGCTTCACCTGTAGGACAACTTTGTCCTTGTGGAAAATTGTATGTGGGGGTTTACAGGAGAGTGCTTGTAGCTCGCTCACCCTCCTAGCAGATGTTAGTGCTACCAATAGGACAATTTTAAGCGTGAGAAATCTCAGCGAACAAGAGTCAAGTGGTTCGAATGGAGTGCCCATTAGGAAGTTTAAGACTAAATTTAAGTCCCATAAGGAAACCTGGAATGGTTTTGGGGGATAAACATTAGTTAATCCCTTGAGAAATTGTACCACTAGAGGAAGTTTGAAATACGATGGATCCTCCGCAGTGCGCTTGAAGATAGAAAGAGCTGCGAGATAGGCCAACTTGAAGGCCTGAGTTTACAAAGTAGAGTAGAAACGATAACACTGTTGGTGTACCACACGAAAAAGGGTCGATATTCTCTTCCCTACACCAGCTGCAAAATTTGTTCCAATGGCAGCGGTATAAAGACTTTGTTGCTGGCCTTCTGGCCGAAAGCAACACCTCCATGACGTCATCAGGGAGATCCCAATCCTTGTACCTCACCCTTTCAGAAGCCAAGCGTGAAGGTTGAGGGTTCTGGTGTCTGGATGGAGAACCTGACCTCCCCTCTGCGAGAGAAGATTCTCTTTGAGTGGAAGACGGATTGGAGGGCAGATGGACATATCTAGAAGGTTCGGGTACCACGTTCTCCTGGCCCAATCCGGGGCAATTAAGATCATGGTTTTCCGGAATCTTCTCAACCTCCTGATCATTTGAGGAATAACAGGGACTGGTGGGAACGGGTAAAGGAGTGGAAACTCCCAGTCCACTACAAACGCGTCTCCTAGAGCTCCTCTCTGGGGAAATTTCCTTGAACAGAACAGATCACACTTCCTGTTGGTGCTTGGTGATCCACCTGAGGGGTTCCCCAAAGGGCGAAGATCTCTTGAAGGACTTCCTGAGCTAGCTCCCACTCATGGGAGACTGTGCTCTGCCTGCTCAGAGCATGCGCTGTCAAGTTCTTCTCTCCGGCTAGGTGGACTGCCGATAGAGAGATTCCTTCTTGGATTGCCCAAAACCAGACCTGCATCGCCTCTCTGCACAGTGGCAGTGATCCTATGCCTCCTCTTTTGTTGAGGTAGTGCATGGCCACCGTGTTGTCCGTCATTATCAGGATATTTCTCCCCTGTACTGATGGCAGGAAAGCTTTCAGCGCTAGTCTGATCGCTCTCAGCTCCAATAGGTTGATGTGTAGTCTGGACTCCGATGGAGACCAACGACCGTTGATGGTCAAGTCGTTGGCATGGGCTCCCCACCTTGTGAGTGAGGCATCTGTGACTACTGTTATCTCCGGCCATGGTTGCCAAAACAGTTCTCCTTTCAAGATGTTCTCTGGATAGGTCCACCATTGAAGGTTGCGGGCTACCTCGTCCGGAATCCGGAGGAGATCTGTCATTCACCCTGAAAATTGCAACCACTGACTTCTCAGTGCCCACTGAAGAGATCTCATTCTCAGGCGAGCCTCTGGCACAAGGAAGATGCAGGATGCCATGAGGCCTAGCAACCTCAAAAAGTCGAAGGCTGGGAGACCTTGTGCATTTTGAAACTTGGTGACCATCTGTAGAATATCTTGCACCCTCACCTCTGGTGGCGAGGCTTTTCCCAGGGAAGTGTCCAGGACCGCTCCAATGAACTAGAGTCTCTGTGATGGTATCATCTGTGACTTCTTTAAATTGAGGGAGAAGCCCATTTTGTGAAGGAAGTGGCAGACATAATCTAGTTGGGCCTGGGCCTGTTCCGAAGATACAGCCCTGATCAGCCAATCGTCCAGGTAGGGGTAGACGTGGATCCCTTCCCTCCTTAGACTCGCCGCCACTACCGACATCAGCTTGGTAAAGACCCTCGAGGCGGAGGTCAGCCCAAATGGCAGAACTCGAAATTGATAATGAGAGTCGCCAATTGCGAACCTCAGGTATTTCCTGTGTTTTAGATGGATTGGCACATGGAAATAAGCATCCTGAAGGTCCAGAGATACCAGCCAGTCCTGGAGCTGGAGGGCCTGAAGGATCTGAGAGAGAGTTACCATCTTGAACTTGTCCTTCCTGAGGAACTTGTTCAATTCTCGTAAGTCCAGGATGGGTCTCAGTCCTCCGTCCTTCTTTGGTATGAGAAAGTAGGGGGAGTACCAGCCCTTGTTCCTGTCCGCTACAGGTACCGGTTCTATGGCACCTTTCTCTAGCAGGTCTATAATTTCCTGCAAGAGGAGCTGATCTGGAACTTTTAGAGAGCTGTTCCCCGGTTGATGACTCTGAGGGATGTGTAGAAAGGGTAGGCAGTAACCCTGGGCAACTGTCTCCAATGCCCAAGCATCTGACGTTATAGCCTGCCATTCCGTCAGATGGTGAGTTAACCTGCCCCCTACAGGTGTATTGTGTGGAAAGGCCTCAGAGTGGTTTGGGGGCGGCTGATGCAGATGCCGAGGGTAAAGAGGCACCTGCTGCTGCTGCGGCCTTAGTACTTTTGACCCGTCCACCTCGGGTGGATCTCCTTTGGCCTCTTTGAGCCGGCTGTCCTCTGCCTTTCCCGAATGCGGAATAATAGCGAAAGGACTTTCCTCTCCCAGAGGTTCCTGAGGGGCGAAAAGGAGTTTGGCGGATAGCAGCTCCTAAAGATTTTGCTGCTGCTTTAGAAGTCTGTAACTTTTCTAGACTGTCATCAGCCTTTTTTCCGAATAGTGAAGAGCCGTCAAAGGGCATATTCAAAAGTCTGGCCAGACTTTCGCAACCACGCATGCCTGCGGATTGTCGTACTTGCCGCCATGGCCCTGCTGATACTGTCAGCTGAATCGATGCCAGTTTAAAGTGATTCGCACATGGCATCTTTGCCATCTTTAATAATGTTAAGGAAGGCTTCCTTTTCCTCTCCTTCGGGTATGCAGTCAGCCGCTGATGAAGCACACTCCCATAGTGTGTGACTGAACCTGGCGAGCGTACAGGTGGCGTTGATGGACTTCAACGCCATATTGCAAGCAGAGAAGACTTTCTTTGCCATAGAATCGTACCTCTTGTCATCTCTATCCTGTGGGACAGTAGGGTAAGCGGTCCTACTGCTAGATGAAGTTGCCTTTTGAACCACCAGGCTCTCTGGAGTCGAGTGTTTTGATAAGTATTCAGGGTCAGCAGCCGCTACCCTATACCTGGCTGACAATCTTTTATTGACCGCAAGGATGACTACAGGAGTTTCCCAATTAGATGTAATTTTTCTTTGTAAGGCTGCATGAAAGGGGACCACGGGCTCCTCCTGTGGACCTTTGTCTAATATGTCTGTTAGGTCATCCTGTTGAAAAACAGGGGAAGGCCCAGACCAACCCATAAATTCAATAATCCTTGCCATAAGGGTCCTGTAGGGTGTTTTGGCATGTTCCCCTGGGTCTGGCTTAACAAATTCCACTTCTGGGGAAGTGTCCAGCCCACTTGCCTCATGTAGTGACTCTTGTAGGTCCTTCAGCCTTCTTTCTTCAGAGATGAAATCCTCTGAAATAGGCAGTGTGGTCCTCTGTAACCCAAATGTTTCCTGGTCAGAATCTTCACCTTCTTCATAAATTGAAGATAGTCCAGGGTACTCTGACCTCTGAAATGGTGTAAAACCCATCTCTAAGGCAGAAGGAGCCAAACTCGTCATTATTGGGCAAGAAAACGTTGATGTCGTCGACGCCGATGTGACAGGCTTCGAAGGCGCCGAGAACGGCGTCGAAAAAACTGGAAGGGGTCTCGAAGAACTCGAGAGGATCGGGATCCTACTCAAGGACATCGACGACGGTCTCGGCGTCGTGCCGGAGGCCCTTGGAATCACCGTTGGCTGTGGAGTAGCCTTGGTCTTCTCTTTCATCGGCGTCGATGTCGGCGTCGACGATGGCGTCGAGTCGATCGACTGATGCGTCGAGGAACCCTTCGACAATGGCGTTGATGGCGCCGATCCATGCGTCGAAGGAATCCTCGACGACGGCGTCGAAGGAATCCTCGATGACGGCGTCGAAGATGGTGCCTTCTTACCCGATGGCTCGTGGCGCTCTCGGGTGGAATGTTTTGCCGGGTGCTGCGACTCGCGGCGTTTTGTTTTTTAGGTTTTTCACCCGGGGTATCACCCTCAGCTGACTTCGAGGGGTTCGAGGCCGCGTTCCCGAAGACACTTAACATTTTTTTTCTGAATTCCTCCCACTCAGCTTGAGAGCTGTGTTTTGTGGGACAGGAGACCCTTTCTGGGGACACAGAAGACGACGAGGAAGGGGATCTTCGACGTCTCTCTTTTGAGTGTCTTGATCTCGAAGAATGGTGGGAGCTACTTCGAGATCTAGAATGGGAATGTTTTCGACGGCGAGGAGACGAATGCCTCGACTCAGCCGAAGAAACCTTCGAGGAGGTTTTTGACTTACCTCTCTCGAGCTTCCCCTTGCGCTCCTTCAAGGCTTTCGCCGTCATGGACATGCAGTCCTCACACTCCGAACAATGGTGCTCGGATCCCAAGCACCACAAGCAGATCCTGTGTGGATCTGTTATCGACATTTTTTTACCGCAGTCTCGACATTTCTTGAAGCCGGATCGCGGCGTCGTCGGTTCCGATGAAGATGCCATCGAGAACGAGTAGGTATTATTTAGGTATTATTCGAGTAGATATAGACTTATCCTGACTGAACTGAGCAACGACGATCTGAGGCCCCACGAAGCGCGGAAAAAAGGGAACTGAGCAACGGACACAGCGCGTGGCTATTTGTGGGCATGGTGACGTCGGCGCCGATACGGTGGCCGTCGAGGGACATCGACTCGGCGGACATCGACGCGCAGCGCCCTCTACAGAAAAAATTTCCGAGGCCAGCAAGCTGGAAACGTATTATCAAAGATAAGGAATACGTTGGAGGACACAATCCCTTCGAAGATGGTCTTACTAAAGTACGTCGGTAAGAACACACCTATTGAACTTTATGGACCAATCGCTAGCTCCGCTTATTCTCATTTATATGCGGCTCCACCCTTGAATCCCCGGTGCTGATATATGCTGGCTGCTAACTACCGCCATGTTCGTGGACATGTACAGGATCAGAGCGTGACAACGGTACATTAAAGTACTATTCCCCTTTTTCCCCTTTATGGTAGGCTCTGAAAAGAGACGTTTTTTTTATTTTTGGCCAGATACAGTACAGACATCTGGTATTTTATGTATTCTTTTGTATTTTTTGTCCTTGCTTTACTCTTGCAAACATTACAGAACCTTCTCTAAAGCAAGCCTTACGTTCCAAAAGAACATCGCATTTCCCAAAGAAGATAGTGCAACACCATCTCCTTCAAAGTAATGCGCATTGCTTGGAGCAATGTTATCATGGCTACAAAAAAACATACCAACTCGTAGCATGAATGCACGCATGCTGCGATTGATGATACACCTCCCGATGCTTTGATCTGGACAGAAAACAGAAGTGTTGTTCCATTGTACGCTCGGGAGTAAAGCAGAAAAAATTACTTTCGTTGTTGGGAAGATGGTCATGAGTGCTTCAACCAACTGTGCCAAATCTGCCAACAAAGTACGTGAAGTCTGGTATCCCAAATGGCAAGCACCCACCATAGTGCAAAATTACCACATGAGTGGTCATTCTACACATGTATCTGCAAACTTGCAGAATTGCCGCAGCATTGGCATCAGTGTCAGCGCTCCACACCACCTCCACTCCTCACACATCGAAATGGTGTGCCACATGCCTACTCTCGGCATAGTGTTATAAGCCTTGCACAAAAATGTCTCCAAGCATCAAAACCCTGACCATCTCCACCTCTGCCATCTTCAGTGTGCACACCGTCTTTCCACACAAAAGAGTAATGTGAACATCTGTTTGGCTGATGCCTACAGTCGCCTTTCCATGCAGGATTTGCTGAAGAAACCTGTATGTGACACGCCCTACCTGCGGACAAGCGTTGCCTACGAGCGGCACGTAACTCTTACCCAGTCCTTCCACCCTTTCTACAGCGGTACCAAAGCAAGTCCCTCATTGGACACAACTAAGCAGTCACACAATCATCCACCAATCACATAGAACATTGCTAATTTGAACTCTGTCATCAACATTGCGCACTTGAAAATTACTGTCGATGATTCTGAATGGAAGTCGTATATCATTGCAAAGCACCTACTTCACAAGCTACTTTGCAAGGATTGCAAATTTCTACGTACAGCTCCATACATGTCCACATGCATCAGTATAGAGTACAGTTATGTATATTTTAATCAGAGAACATTTGGAAGCCTTATGATTTAAATTAGACAAAATAATTCGCTAAATGTCCATAGGGAATACATAACAACGCTCCCCCTTTAAAGTGCAAGATTGCCGATTTGTCATTCACAAATCGCACGACTGCTTACTGTCTTCCGCATAACCTGTACATACGTTGCAAGCATGCCTATTTAGAAGAGACCTCAATTTTGTATGTGAAAATGTCGGAGTTCTGTACTCTGTACGGCCTACAGTAATGCAACTTGCAATGTGATCGTATGAGAATAGTAAGCGCTCCCGATTGTAGTGCTGACATTTCCTTCTGAGGGTCTCCCGATTTTTCGACATTGTGCTTTTCATTAACAAGTACAAAATGTTTCCCCATCTAGTACTTTGCCCTATCGCTTACAAACCTCTCTCCTATGCATAGTACACTTTGTAAAGAACAAGGCATTTCCATACCCTTAAAAGATTTAGGGCCTCATTACACGTTGTGTGGTAAAAATTGGAATTTATCGGCATGGCGTAATTAGCGTGTCCGCCCTCGCAAGAGGCCGCCATTTGCGTGCCATTACGAGTTCGCGGGCACGAGCATAGCGCCATGCCGCAAAAGTCCCCAAAAAGTCCCTTAACGGCATTGTCGAAAGCGCTGTTAGTACTTCCGACCTGCCGCCACATGCAAATAGCGGTCCCCGCAATTAGCGGACATCGCCATTAGCGGTCACCGCTAATAGCGGTGACCGTTATTTTGCGGAACCGGAAATAGCGTCATCGCACAGGAACGGGAAACAGCACAGCGGCCATCTTTAAAAACACAATCCATTGCCATCCTCCTTATCCAGGACACCTTACCAGGAAACACGTTCGGAAATCCTTCCAGGACATTGTACAGATGCCCAAGGCCGTGAAAAAATCATCAGAGCGGCAACGCAAGGAGAAATTCAGCAAGGAGGAGCTCATAATGTTCACTCAGACACTAGCAGAAAATGCACAGGTGGTCTTCTGCAACGACATGCGGCAGGAGACCATCCTGAAGAAGAAGGCCATCTGGGAAGAGGTAGCCCACAAGGTCAGCACGGTAGGCAGCACCACCCGCACAGTTAAAGACTGCCGAAAGAGGTGGGACGATCTCCGGCTACGTGTAAGGAACATCCTATCGGTAAACCGCAACCTGGCTACGGGCACAGGAGGAGGCAGCGAATCGCCGATTAAGCTCAGTGAGTGGGAGGAGACCTGTGCATCAACAATCTGCATGGAATCCATCGAGGGAGTTGGACAAATGGAGCATGGCGTAGCCATTTCGTCTGATGGAGGTGAGTGTATGCATCAAAACAATGCACAGTGAAGTGTGATGTTCCCCCCAATCATGTGTCCATATGAATGCCGTGGATCCAGCCACAAACAAACATGCATGCATCACCACATACCCGTTCAACACAGAGCCATTCATGCATGACCCACCCAACATCCCCATTACCTGCATCCACACTAAAGAGCCCATAAATGCATAAAACGGCAGGACGTATTCATTCAGCATAAGGCAGGTCGACCCATGAATGATGATTTTCCCCATTTCTCGCCCGTACAGGATCACACACAGCAACTGAGGAGGCACGCACTTCCACACCTGCTCCTACATCCAGCAAAAAACCCAGCAGGGATGCCACAGGGGACACCGCCACATCCTCAAGGGCAGCCAGGAGGAGTGACCATGACCACAGGGACAAAGGCAGCAGGAGCACCAGTTGCACACAGCCACAGGCCATGCCTGCTGCGTCGTGGCACCCACGGGAGTGTGTCTCCCAGAAAGTGAAGGCAGCATTGAGGGAATGCACTCTGCTGCCACCAGCTCAACGGGTGAGGCAGCAGCCACTGCCCCACTTTCGGATGAGGAGGAAGCACCTGGCATTGAGGATCTAAGCCAGAGCCCCAGACCAACACGCCCCTTACTGGCAAGCCCGAGGTTGTCATCAGGTCCGGGTAGCCAAGGAGAATCACCCACCCCCACCCTTGAAGGGCCATGGAGCCCCCAGGTATTCTCACCTGATGCAAGTGCCATGGATCCTGGCACATCATCCATCCCACCAGCACCCACCATGCATCATGACCTATCATGCATCTTTCAGAGGCAGACCGAGATGACTGGTCTAGTAGGGCAGCATGTGGCTGAGACAGGCCGCCTGAGGGAGGACATCGGTACATTTGCACAGCAGACGAGGGAGGCCCTGGAGGCATGCACCGACAGAATCTGCAATGAAATGGCCCAACTCAGGCAGGCAATGAACCGCATAGCAGACGCAATTGAGCGCTGATGCCCACTCCCAACCCAGGATGAACCAGGATCAACCTCCTCTGGGAGTTCACAGCAAGGTAGCCCCCTACGCCGGTCTCTGTGCAACCTGCGGCGCACCACTTCACAACCACCAGATGACAGAGCAGGCACTGGCAATTAGGGCCAGCAAGGACTGGGTGCCGCATGTGGAGAAGGACACATTCACGATGAGGCTCACATGAGGGTGTTGTGGGGGGAGGGGGTTAAGGGTTATTTTGGGAGTTTTGTGGGGTGAGGGGGGTAAGGGTGATTTTGGGAGTGTTGTGGGGGGAGGGGGGATAAGGGTGATTTTGGGAGTGTTGTGGGGGGAGGGGGGTAAGGGTGATTTTGGGAGTGTTGTGGGGGGTGGGAGGTAAGGGTGTTTTCACAGTTGGGGCCCTGCACTTATTGTTGTATTTTGTTCACAATACACTCTTTGAAAGTTTACACTGGCTTGGTATTCATCATTGTGTGTGTGTACTGTATTGGGGAGATGGTTCTTTGTGGGACTGACCACATGCATCAGGGCAGTAATACCCATCTTTATCCATTACAGTCATACCTTGTGTGACATGCAACCTGATGCATCAGATGCTGATGCACATCGTGTCCTGCCTGGACATTGCCACTTGCATGTCCCTGCTGGCCTTTTGAGCCATCCTCATCACCATCCACATCATCCTCATCTTGTGCTTGCATGTCAGGTGGCATAGTCACATTCCGCCTGATGTCATTTCAGTCCCGCAACACACATGCCATGGTTTACTTCGGCATTTTGACATAGCCATACAGGAGGGCTTCACCCAGCACGCTTAGGGACCGGTGCTGTGTGTTGTAGAGGCCGGATGCCTGCTCCATCACAGCGCAGGTACGGCTATGTGCAATTTTCTTGTCCTCTTCCTGCTGGTTCTGTGGTATTTCTGGGTGCCCTGCTGGTGCTTGCTGCGCCTGCCTTGCCCTACTCCTACTCCTCCTGCGTCTCCTCTGTGCTTCGTGTTGATGGTGCCGCACTACAATCACATCCTCCAGCCCATGTAATGCGGGCAGTATTGGAAGCATTTTTGTGTGGGAAGGGGTGTGGTGTGCCCTTTTGTGCTGCCACATTCTCCATCCCCTACACCTGTGCTGGATGTGGCCACCTGTGGCAGGTGGACTGCTCAGGTCTCTTAACGGGTGGTTCGCGATGCCGGTATTAGCGCCATGGCGGTAGGGTGTTTTGGGGTCTTTACCATGCCGCTATTACCATATCTGCCTACCTTGTGATGGGATGCTATTTTCGACATGCCGCTATTTCCGACCTGGAGGTCGCGCGCCCACGGACTTGCTGCTATTAGTGCCACCGTACTTAACGATGGCGCTAATAGAGGCAAGTCCGGGTCATAATTGGATAGGAAATTTAGCGTTGCCGGTATTCACTTACCGGTAACGTTATTTCCTTACCGCCGTCCGAGTAATGAGGTCCTTAGTTATTTTGAAGGATTTTCAAGTACCATATTGCAAGTACTATGCAAAGACTGCACAGAGTGAAGTGAAATGTGCACTTGTACTGGGTTGAAATATGAACGTTCAATCCTCTGATGAAAAAAGCACAAGTAATGTCTGCAGTATCATCACTGCTGCAAACACACAAAATAATTGATTTTGTTTTTTTAATTCGCAGTGAAGACTACTCTCCTGAGAATCAACAGCATCTACACTGCAGACGACATATCCGAAGAAACCTGGTCATCTTGCACAAAAAAGTAAGTTCAGTACAACCTTTATATTGTAACTACTCCTTAAAGAGGCTGTGTGGGTTATTTGTTTATTTTGGGCTCCAAAGCAAGCATTGATTTGTAAACCATTCTACCTACAAATATCCATTTATTGAACAAAGAATAACAGGCAGAATGGCTGACAAATCCCGGTGTGTTTGGTACTGAAATAACATAGGTAATCCTTAGAAGGTTAGATTGTAAAAGAAGTTGCTGTAGCATGTTTTTGGCATTTCGGTTATTAATAATGGTTCTCGTCACAAGTAGGCCACTTTGTACTCTCATCTGAAGCACATTGTAGTAGTATACAAACAGTAAAGTAGCCTTACCAAATGATTGTTAGAGTTCACTGTACGTTGACACACCATGACAAAGAGCTTCCCCATCAGACTTATGCACACATGCACACTGCACACATACATTGGACAACAGACCAAAGTATATATTTTTTCTCAACTGAGAGCAAAGAATGCCTATCAAAAAGCAAATCTTTAGAAAGGATTGCAGAATTAGAGCAAAGAAAAATAGAAAATAAAGGTGCCCAATGTAAGCATTCACCTGTTGTAGAGTTTGTAGAGAATCTTGGTACAAACCAGCTAATGCAGTAGGGTAACATAATAAAGGAAGTCTCAACTACCGAAACTGTACCTCCTCCATCAAAAAGTGTCACAAAACACAGAAATATTGTCAAAAAACAGCTGCCAGTACAGCTAACAATGTTCCTAATAATCCTGATAGTGTAAGAAGAACCCATAGTAAAAAAAAGTATTTTAGCAAAAATGTTTTGTCACAGAGCCCTTCAGAATCTACTAGGAAGAGGACCAAAATCATCCTCAGCCCTTAAAACTTACCGTAGAAAGTTAATTCTACAAGCACTCATGGACAGTGCAATCCTTCTCATAAGGACGTTGTTCATATTAGTGTTAAATAGGATGAAAGCACTAACAAAACTAAGTACCAAACTACAAAAAAACTCAGCAATAAACAGAATGTGAACAAAAATAATTTCTTGCATGTTTGTGGTGGTGAATGGAGTCACAAAACAACCACAGAGCCATATTTTAATGAAGAAGCATACAAACACAATTGCCATCCATAGCAGTGGACGAGGGTATGAGAAAATCATGGAACACGAAACACTGCTTAGAAAACTATCTCCTGAAAACTCAGAATTACCTCTCGATTCAGCAGAACCACACCGTCCAGTATACAAATGGCTGTGCACATCAATGTATGCCATTCCAAACAAAGCTTTCAAATCTTTACGTCAGCTCCTCAATCAATATGTAAAAGTAAAATGAAAGTGCCTCAAAATATGGATATTTCTGCAGTGTGGAAAGACACGGGACTAACAGGACATTCATTAGCCTGCATTTCTGGGCCTATTTGCAAAAGTACCTTCCATGATATCAAAAGAATATCAGTACATCATTCCAATGTAAGAAATTTAGCGTATAAAATATACTATGCAAAAAGTCCAGCTTCAGAATTAGGCAATTTAAATACCACTCTTCTGCATGGTTCACTCAAATACTTACAAGAAAAAATGGACCATATTCAGCAAAAAGTATTTTGGAAGTGAGAGCCATGTAGAAAATGCAACAGTTTTAGAACATAGTATTGACAATTTTGCACATAGCAACCTTCTATTACACACATACAGAAAAGAAATAGTAACATTTAAAAGGTCATCGGCTGAAGTACCAAACGATGTGTGTGTGTGTGTTGCCGCAGAAAGTTTTACAAAAGGAACACAAAAAATGTGGACATAGCATACAAAATAGAAAACAATGAAGACTCTAAATGGTTTGAATTAGCTTTGTACCTTTTAGCTGAAAACAAATATGAAATAACTGAACGCCTAATATGTTGCAGTTACTGTACTGCAAAATTAGACAACAACCACACTCCTTCACATGCTATTACAAATAATTTGGAATTGTTTCATTACCAATAATCCTGCAACAGCTCAATTTGTATGAGAGTATAATAATTCAAACAGTTCACCCATTTCTAGCAATTATACGCCTTCATCCAAAAACAGCAAAATCACCTTCCTCTGAATTGGTGAAAGGCATTCGTGGCAAAGTAGTTTACTTGCCATTAGATATAACGGAAAATGTACACACTCTAGGAGTGAAACGTTCAATAGAGCATTCTTTAATAGTCTTGGTAAATGGAGTACCAACAAATGACAAAAAAAATTGGCAACAATTAGTGGACTTACACAAAGTTAGACAAGCATTGCAATATCTAAAAGACAATAATGCGTACTACAAGGAAATAAATATTGATGAAAGCTTAAGGCAAACAACTGAAATAATTCAAGAGCCATCAGAAACTGGACAATTAGAACTTCTGGATCCAGCTACGGTATCCACTCTTTTGGACCATTACACAATTCATCCATTGCATTCCAATGAAAGCATAGATGTTGCACTAGAAACTTACCAAATGTGACAAACCAAAGGGTCACCAATGAGTATTTGGGAAAAAAGTATAGAAGCACAAGCTTTTCCACTGCTATTTCCTACTGGCAAAGGTGGAAGATATGATGATAGACCCACTCAGATTGGGGCATCAGAATACCGCACATTACGAATGTATTTGCAAGAATCCAGATTTAGACAAAATGTGGAATACGTATTCCACCTACTCTATGAAAGTGAATTAGCAACACTATGTTATGGAGTTGCACACATTCTTAAATCTAGAACGCACTTTCGAAATATGTCAGCTACGCAGTTAATACAAAAAGTACAAGCAAAAGATGAGGTTTTACAATCAAGTATAACAAATTTGTTTGCAAACATGCGTGGTACAAAGGAATGCTGGTTCAGACGGCACAGAGACGTGCATTGCATGATCAGAAACCTTGGACCACCAACTTGGTTTGTTACGCTAAGTTGTGCAGAATATGCATGGGAGGATTTACATGAGTTCCTACGCATAGCAAACAGCAACAAAAACAACATAGATATATTGAAACCTGAAGAACTTTGCTCTCTAGATCCAGTTAATGTCTCAAGATATTTCCATCATCGTTTCATTGCAATGCTACACTTTATTTGCAATAAAACTGTTCCTCCCCTTGGAGAAGTGCAATACTTCTTTTGGAGAAAAGAATATCAAGCGAGAGGAGCACCACATATTCACATGTTGTTATGGATCAAAGGTACACTGAAATTTGGGCACGACAGTGATATCACTGTTTTGCAGTTTATCCAAAAATATGTCACATGTGAAATCCCTTCAGAACAGACACATAGTGAGCTGCATAGGCAGATATTACAATTTCAAAGACACAAATGTGGCAAATATGGTCACCGCAAATACAAAAACAAAGATAATGTAAATACTACACCAAATGCCGCTTTGGTTTCCCTAGACCAGTTATAGAAACAGGTGAAGTAAACAACTTCATGTCTTCAGTTCTACATAGTGTTAAAGGTAAATCACCTAAAAACATGTATTACATAAAAAGAAGGGAAGAATCAAAATATATCAATGATTACAATGCATCATTGCCCTATTATGGAATGCAAACATAGATGTGCAGTACATTGCAGACAATTCAACTGCTGTTGCACGATATGTTACAGCCTACTTAACAAAAGCAGAAACAACAGAGCTTCAAGACCTCTGGGATGACCTAGCATCAGACAAAACATTATCACAGAAATTGTGCAGCCTAGGCATAAAAATGCTCTCTCATAGAGAATGTGGGGCCTACAAAGCAGCGGATCGTTTAACCGGCATTGCTTTGTATGGAAAATCAGACAACATAGTATGGCTCAGTCTTGGTCCTGCAAAATCTAGAAAAAGAGTGCTAAAATCATATGAGGACATAGAAACAATTGCCAGAAATAATCCCAACAGCCAAGACATTCTAAAAAACAATTTACTGGACACATACTATCCGAACAGGAGTACCACTCTGGAAAGCATGTGTCTATAACACATAGCTCAAAACTTTGCATACAAAAATAATGTAAAACCCAATGAAAGCAAACGTAGATATAGAGTGACCGATTGTGAAGGGAGCTTAGTGAAACTTAACAAACGAAGCTTAAGTAATCATGTGAAATTGTCATTAAAAACTCCTCAACAGAAAGAACTATATTACATGTCTCTGTTACAACTTTTCAAACCATGGAGAAAAGAGGGAGACATACTAGATAATTATGAGTGCTATGAAGATGCTTTCAAAGCAAATGAAAGCACTATCACCGATGTGAACTTTACGCAGTACAAAACAATGTTACACAATGATCAGCAACAGGAAGAAGAACTTCAGGCCCAACTAGATAAAGACTCTCCGACAGTAGTCAACATTCTGTAACAGGAAGTCAAGAACCATTAGGACAACCACTAATAGCAAATGAGGCTGAAGTAGCTATGGCATAAGTAGAAAACACCATGTATCAGTAGCAAGAAGATACAAAAGACTTAACTGTACAACAAGCAAAACTTAACAACGATCGGTGCACCATTTTTGAAGACGTAACAAAACAAATTGTACATGGTGTACAACACGAAAATAAAGAATGTACCTGCCAAAATTACAAACCTATACTGCTGTACATCAGTGGTGAAGCTGGATCAGGGAAAACATTCTTAATCAAAATCATCAGCAAGTTCCTTCAACAATTGACAAACAACAAACTATCAGCTGTTGTAACAGCCCCCACAGATTTAGCTGCCTACAACATGGGCGGTGAGTAGAGCATCAAAATAAATTAGACTACTACAAACTTTCTGCAGAAGCTGCAATGGAATTACTTAGAGTATTGAAACAAATATCTCACTTATGCCAACATCTTAAAAAGTATTAGAGTTGGTGTATTATCGCAAGAAGCACAAGCTGTATTGAAAAACCGGCATATACATGCACTTTATGGCGATAATGCAGGTGCAACTGATGTTATGGAACAAATAGCACACAAAAATGTCAATTTTATGGCCTTAATACCAACTCTTGCAAGCTGTTTCAAATTCAATGAAACAATGTTAAAGAAAGAAATGCGAGCAATAATAGAAATTAGCGCCACAGACAAACTAGACGTACATGGTATGACAGTACCCATGTGTGAGCAAGCCACAACAAGACTAAATAGTTTAGAAAATTCAATCTCCAACACAGCTGGGTTGGAAAAATATTGAAATTATCATTAAATTGTAGAGTAATGCTTAAACATAACCTTGACGTAGAGCAAGGGCTAGTTAATGGAGCACTGGGCACAGTTGTTGGCTTTCAATCATACCCACGTGATAGCAACATTCATTTTGTAAATATTCGCTTTGATAAAGTTTCAGAAGTGAAAAGGATAGGGCGCTCAATTGCTCGATTCCTTCTCTTCAAAGACATGTATGTACGTAGAGAGCAATTTTCTCTAACTCTTGCATATGCAGTTACCATTCATAAATCCCAAGGTCTTACCCTAGAGAAAGCATTGATAGATATAGGAAACACAGTGTTTAAGGAAGGCATGAGCTACGTAGCATTATCACTCTTACGTACACTTGACGGTCTATTGCTAATAAACATTGATTCAAGTAAAGTCAAAGCTGATATTCCTTGCATTCTAGAATACAATAGATTGCGTTCACTGTACACCCCTCATCTGAAACAATACCCTGTTCCAGATAAAGTGAAACGTGGTTAAAGAAAAGTAAATGAAACAGAAATGCAACAGAATGCAAAAGAAAATTCCGCAAAGAAAAGAAAAGAAGCTAAAGTTTCATCAATTGCCGCAAACATAGAAGAACCTATTAGGGAAAGTAAACCAGGCACGTCGGCAAAGAAGCAACAGAAAAACCGAAAAATGCACTCAGATACAGAACTTGCTGGCCCATTCAAATTTACAAATGAAAGTGGGGTAAGTTGCTATGCAAATGTAGCAATGAATATTCTATTTCAATTGACACCAATTGTTAACAATATTTACCTGCACAGTACAGACCAATTGTGTTTGCAAATGTTAGTGCTGCATAGAAATGCAACAAGCAATCCTGACAACTCATAAAGTGTTCATGGAGTAAGGCAACAATTGAACGACTGTGCTGGAATGGTGAGATTCACTATGAACTCACAAGAAGATCCACAAGAATTTCTAATGTACATACTAAATGCATACCTGTAAATGAAATCTTCCAAATTGCTTACATGTAGAAACATACATGCGCTCTTTGTACCAAAGTGATACAGGAAGAAATCCCAAATGAGCGATTTGTGTTTGTTTCCATACCAAATAGTCAGAGCATTCCATTTCAGCAACTTGTACAAAATGCAAACCATGGCAGATTATGTAGTATTTGCAATTCAGACAATCGCTCCACCTTACTGATACAATCACATAGTGCCTACATAATACTTATGCTTCTACGTTATAATGCATATGGCACCAAAAACAACTGCAAACTGACTGGATTCACACACGGTCAAGTGTCACTTGGAAAGAAAACCTTTACAACAGTAGGGATAATCTACCATGCAGGAACTGCAACCAATGCAGGTCACTACACTGCATACATTAAAAAGAATTCTGGATGGTTTGAATGTAATGATAGCACCATTACTCTAAAGCAGAGGTTGCCAGCTAACCTAACAAATGCGTATTTAATGTTCTTGAAGCCAAAATTTACGAAATAATGTGTACTTCAAGATTGTCAACAAAGTATGTGAAAGACTACAAACAGTTAGAATACGCCCACAGGTATCTAACTACCCAACAGGATGGAAGAATGACACAAATAAATGATTATCACAAATCGTTGGAAACAAATGCACAGGTAGAATACACCTATAGGTATCTAACTGTTGTTAAAAATGGGCAGGAAGGCAACAAACATAACATTGATCAGAAAGATGAAGAAAACACTGAAATGAAAAAATGAAGTAGTTAGTACCATAGGAAATTAAGGTTTTTTTAATCAGACAAGGATTTTTTTCCCCAGACCCAAGGATTAGAAAAGGGCTAGAAAAGCAAACACAGAAACTGAGCGCAATGCACAGTACACTGGTTTGTAAACTAAATATGAGGGTAAAAAAAAAGTTAACTCTATTATGCAATGTAGTAAAAAAATACAAACACTAACACACCTTTTTCTTTCATCACAGAAATGGAAAAACTGATACTTCCGCCAAGTACGATAGCCAATTAAAAAAAAGTATGTGGATTCTGAACAAAGTAAGGAGTGAGTATACTGGCAGGCATTTTCTACACATGGGAATCTACACGTCTTATCTATGGTACTAATATGCTGCAGTGCCTGGAGGCAGCCCTTCCATCTTCGGTGAGTAACCTACCACCTACACCTTACAACCAAGGTACAAGGAGTATAGTTCCTATCCACAACCATTGCTGCATATGGAAACCATGGTCCTTGTAAATTAGCTGCTTATAAATTTACTTTTCGGACCATCGTCTGCAGCCATGAAGTTAAGGCACTAGGGCATCAACACAACTAGCACATTCCACCACACCCATATTGACTTGTATCTCCACTGCTTATGACTTCAGTCTTGCGTGCATGGGCTTTAGCCATGCACCCAAGAGTGCAGGGTCTCCCCAGAACCACCTAGGTGATGTGTGGTAGTGGGGGTTATTCTATAGGTGCGTTATCCTTCAGTACCTCTGCCCAGAGGCTTCCCTCCTAGCTGTATGTCTGTAGATCTTACATGGGATGGGTGTGCAGTGTCTTCCAAGTCTAGTACTTACCACTTTGTTCTTGGTTGCATGGCCTTCGGCCATGCACCCAAGACGCATGCACTCCCCACAACTTGCCAATCAAAACGCAACACTATGGGTGTATGCATGGGTGGCACATGCGGCGGCGGTTGTGGCCAGGGCCTACAGTCTTGGAAGTAAGGCCATTGGCCTTTCGGCCGACGGCCATGCATCAAAGACTCTACGCCCTGGCCACAACCACAGTAGCATGTGCCACCCATGGCGGCGTACTAATGAATATAATAATAGCCATTGGAAAAAATAATGCATTCACAGCATGTTGTCAATTTCAATGTTCCCTAACACCACATGTGTCCTTACAAATGTAACAACTCCCCCGTGCCCTGCACGGGCTGAAATACTGGCCTTATTGGACCCCTCATTTTCTGTGCGTACAAGGAGGCCATAGAACATACGTCATTAAGTAGGTATAAGTGTACTGTGCGTACAAGATGTCCATAGAAATAACATCATGACGACCAACCCCCAGAACAAATGCATTGATCACCCATATCTTAAGACTCTAGCCCCTGGCCACAACCACTGTAGCATGTGCCACCCATGGCGGCGTACTAATGAATATTATAATAGCCATTGGAAAAAATAATGCATTCACGGCATGTTGTCGATTTCAATGTTGCCTACCAATACGCGTGTGCTTTCAACAGTTACAAATTACCTGTCCACTACATGGACTGAAGTGTTACAAATTTCCTGCCCACTACATGGACTGAAGTGCTATCGTTATTACACACCACATTTACTGTGCGTACGAGGTGCCCATAGAAATTACATCATGACGACCGAAGAACAAATGCATTGATCACCCATGTCTTACTGTCTGAACCTTTCCCAATGTTCTGTGACACAGCAAAATAGTTTCATGAAAAAAGCATGGTTGTTGCTGTACGCTGGTTGTTGCTCCGCTTTCCGCGGATCCAAGATCTCGGGCGCATCCAAACCATCTGACGCAGAACACATTTCTTAGCAGCCAATGGGCAGAGACGTCGCGTGTCTGCGGTCATGACTCCAGCCCCTTAGCCAATCGGTATCTTTTTCGTCAACCGAACAGGGAAGTGTGACCGCGGAGCGATCATAGATATCACTAATTACTTCAGACCTACTTTTTGATAATTATAAAGAAACATACTGCACAGATGGTGACCAAATTTACAAAAGCACGCTTTCTGGACCAAGCCCCTGTACCTGCCGCAGATTTCTTCAAAATCCGTCCAGCGGTTTCACCTGTAGCCGTGCGCAAAGTTTTCCCCCCATTCAGTCTATGGGAAAAAAAGACGTTTTGGGACCCCCCCTATAACGTTGCCCGCCCTGGCCCAAACATCTCCAAACTGTGCAAAAATTCAGAGTGGCCCATATACTTTTTTTGCAAAGTTTGGTGAGGATTCGTCCAGGGGGAGCGGAGTTATAAGTCGCCCAAAAAGTGCTCTTCCTATGGAAATAGCAACTTAACCATAACTACACGGCAACGGTGGGTTTTGGGTTGGGTGGCGGGGTTGCGGGGGGTTTCCCCCCACATATATGTTACAATTGACCTTCACAATTTGGTCAATTGTGAAAAGGTCAATTGTATTTCGAAAAGTTGTAAAACAAACAATTCGTATACAAACAAAAATTGCACTACAATAGGGATCTTAGAATAGGATCCCGGCTCTGGCAAACACTTAAAAATAGATAGCATTGCTAGATAGCCTTTTACAGTGGCAACCTGCAGTCCTTGATGGGCCAAATCAAACAAAAAGGACAACACCACCGGTGTGTAGCAAACGAAAGGATCCACATTCTTAGCTCTGAACCAGCTGCAAAACCTATTCCAATGGCAGCGTTACAGAGGCTTTGTTGCTAGTCTTCTAGCTGAAAGCAACACTTCTATTATGTCTTCCAGAAGGTCCCAATCCTTGTAACTTAACCTTGCAGAAACAATGTGTGAAAGTTGAGAGTCCTGATCTCTGGATGCAGAATGCAACCTCCGTCTTGCAAGAGTAGGTCCTCTCTTTGGGGATGGCGAATTCAAGGTGTGAAAAACCAGAGGTTGTTTCACAACCTAGTCCCGGGGATCTCGTACTCAGGTGGCCAGGGTAAACCCATCTCTTTTGAATGGACAAGTGAGGGTGGATAACCTGGTTAGAGGGTCCTCGGGGATCCGATGATGAGACATGGTATCCCCCCTTTCCCCTCCATCTAACCCCTATCCCTGCTTATTCTAGGGGAAATTAAAGCTTCCATAATTCCTCCCCACATTACATTGAAATCACTACTGAGCCGAGGAAGATGAGGAATGAGGGCAGAAGAACAAGTTACTTACCAACTGGTAACGCTCTTTCGACTGGATATTCCTCCAAAATATTCCACATCTTTGACATGTAATGTCCACAGCTGTGCTTCTTCGGAAATTTTTCGTCAGAGGGCATCCTGCGTTGATGGCGTTGGGTTGATGTCCCTCGAAGGCCTCAGTCGAGGGCGACGTCAACGGATGTTATAAATAGGACGCACAGCCCCGGTAGCCTCAGTTTATGTTTCTTCCTCCATAACGTGTGACCTGCTTGTACACAATGCCTGCTTAACTGCACATAGCCTTGAGGGAAGGCAAGCTGCAATAGCTTAGGAAATTCTCCAGAGTGGCAGGCTGGGAGGGCGATGTGGAATACATTGGAGGAACATCCAGTCAAAAGAACGTTACCAGTTGGTAAGTAACTTGTTCTTCGAATGGATTGTGTCCTCCGACGTATTCTACATCTTTGACAGCCTCCCAAAGCAGAACCAGAGAATGGAGGAGGGAGAAGAATTTAGAATACTCAATCAGATGGCAGAATCAAGTACCGCTTTACCAAAGGCCATATCCTGACCACGGAGCATATCCAGGGAGTAATGTTTGACAAAGGTGGGGATAGAAGCCCAGGACACTGCATCACAAATATTCCTAATAGGACCCCCCTCTGCAGAGCCGTGGAAGTAGACATGCCCTTAGTGGAGTGAGCGTGCAACCCCTCAGGAGGGTCGTTGCCCGCCAATCTGTAACATTCAGTAATGGTGAGGATAATCCACATGGACAAGGTCTGTTTGGTAACAGCCTGGCCCAATCGGTGTCCAGCGTACCCCACAAAGAGTTGGTCATCCATGCTGACCCTGGACATCCTAGAGATATAAAAGCTTGAAGCTCTCCTAGGGTCCAACCTATGAAGTCTCTCCTCTTCCTTATCAGGATGAGGGGGAGGATAGAAAGCAGGAAGTACCACTTTCTAGCTCAGATGAAACTCAGACACTATCTTAGGTAGAAAGGATGGACGTACCCTAAGTACGTCCATCCTGTGGAACACAGTAAAGGGTGGCTTAGAGGAAAGTGCCTGCAATTCGCTCACTCTGTGAGCAGATGTAACTGCAACCAAGAAAACCGTCTTGAAAGACAACAGTCTCAAAGGACAAGAGTGCAGAGGTTCAAACGGAGCACCCATCAGGAATTTGAAGACCAAATTCAGTTCCCAAACTGGCACCTGAAATGGGGACGGCGGGAAGACATTTGTGAGCCCTTTTAGAAATTGGGAAATCAAAGGAATCTTAAAATAAGAACACGCTTCAGACGAGCACTTGGACATAGACAGCGCCGCCAGGTAACCTTTAATTGTACCCACTTGTATACCCCTGTGGGCCAAAGAAAGCAAGAAAAAGAAAGAACCATTGGAATGGAACACTGAAAAGGATTGACATTGTGACCTCTGCACCAGTCGCAAAACTTATGCCAACGGCAACGGTACAGGAATTTGGTTGCTGGCCGCCTGGCAAAATCAACACCTCCATCGAGTCATCCGGGAGGTCCCAATCCTTATATCTCAACCTTTCAGAAACCAAGCGTGAAGGTTGAGAGTCCTGACCTCTGGATGGAGAACCCGACCCCCCTCACGCGAGAGAAGATCGTCTCGGTGGGGAAGACAGCTTGGAGGGCAGATGGACAATTCTAGAAGGTCCGGGTACCAAGCTCTCCTGGCCCAATCCGGAGCAATGAGGATCATGTGGGACCCGAACTTCCTCAACCTCCTTAAAACCTGAGGAATGACGGGGACCTGAGGAAACGCATACAGAAGTGGGAATGACCAAACCATGATGAATGTGTCTCCTAAGGCTCCTCTCGGAGGAAGTTCCCTTGAGCAGAATCTCTTGCACTTCTGGTTGGCACTGGGCGCCAAGAGATCCACTTGCGGGGTTCCCCAAAGGGCGAAGATCTCCAAAAGGACTTCACAAGCCAGCTCCCACTCGTGAGAGACCATGCTCTGCCTGCTCAGAGCGTCCGCCGCTACATTCTCCTCTCCGGCCAGATGTACTGCCGAGAATGATATTCCTTGCTGGATTGCCCAGAACCAGAGCTGCATTGCCTCTCTGCACAACGGGAGTGACCTTACCCCCCATTTTTTGTTGAGGGAATGCATGGCCACTGTGCTGTCTGTCATGATCAGGACAACCTTCCCTCGCACAGATGGTAGAAAAGCCTCAGGGCAAGCCTGATGGCCCTCAGCTCTAACAGGTGGATGTGGAGTTTGGACTCCGACGGAGACCAATGACCGCTGGCGGTCAGATCGTCAGCATGGGCTCCACGTCCTTTGAGGGAAGCGTCCGTCACTACTGTCACCTCCGGCTATGGTTGCCAAAACGGCTCCCCCTTCATCAGATTCCCTTTGTTGGCCCACCACAGAAGATCCTGCAAGACCGAGAGTGGAATCTGAACAGGATCCGACATCTTGCCTGAGAATTGACACCACTGCATTTTGAGAACCCATTGCAGGGATCCCATCCTCAGTTTGGCCTCTGGCACCAGGAAAATGCAGGATGCCATGAGGAAGAGTAACCTTAAGAATTCGAAAGCCGGAAGATGCTGGGCATGTTGAAATTTGTCCATCTGTACAATGTGATGAGCCCTTACCTTGGGAGGCAAGCACTTTCCCAAGGACGTGTCCAACACAGCCCCGATGTACTGGAGCTGTTGGGAAGGTGTCAGATGCGACTTCTTGAAACTTAGAGATCGTCAGCATGAGATCGTCTAAGCAAACTTAGAGAGAAGCCCAGCTTGTGGAGGGAGCAGCAGGTGAGGCTGAGAAGATCCAGTGCTTGCTTGGGAGAACTCGCACGGATCAGCCAGTCGTCCAGGTAGTGGTAGACATGAATCCCTCCTCGCCTGAGATACGCTGCCACCACCACCATCAGCTTGGTGAAGACCCTCGGGGCTGAGGTCAATCCGATTGGCAGGACCCGAAACTGAAAGTGCGAGCTGCCAGCCGCAAACCTCAGGTACTTTCTGTGCTTTGGATGAATCGGCACATGAAAGTAAGCAAAACCAATCCTGAAGTCGAAGAGCCTGGAGGACCTGAGAAAGAGTGACCATCTTGAACTTGTCCTTCCTGTGGAGTAGGTTCAACCAATGCAAGTCCGAGATGGGTCTCAATCCCCTGTCTTTCTTTGGAATCAAAAAATATGGGGAATACCATCCCTTGTTCCTCTCCGCTACAGGCACCAGTTCTATAGCACCTTTCTCCAGCAGGGTCAAGATTTCCTGCACAAGGAGCGGATCCGGAAGCTTCAAAGAGAGAGACCCCGGTGGATTCTCTTGAGGCTGCCTTAGGAAGGGAAGGCAGTAGCCGTGGGCTATTGTATCCAGAACCCACGCACCCGAAGTAATAGCATGCCATTCTTTGAGATGCTGATACAGTCTGCCCCCAACCGGCGAACAATGGAACATGACCTCATAGCTGTTTTGGAGCGGCTGCGGCAGCCCCGGAAGGCAAAGAGGCAGCTGCCTGAGCGGCTTTGGCACCCCTATTTCCCTAACCACCACTGGTAGCTTTAAGTTTACCCCTTTGATTGGCGGCTCCTCTCGTCCTACCAAAAGAGGAGTAGTAACGAAAGGAACCTCCCCTCCACTGCTGTCCCCTATGCCAAAAAAGCAGAGGCTGACACACAGCTGCGCTCAAAGATTTAGTAGCAGCATTCTTTTTAGGTCTGCAACCTCTCAAGGCTCTCGTCAGCCATGCTGCCAAACAAATGAGAGCCATCAAAGGGCATGTTCAGAAGACAGGCCTGTACATCCGGAGCAAAACCCGACTTCCGCAACCACTCAAACCTGCGTATAATGGTGCTCGCAGCCACGGCCATGTCCAACCCAGACTGAAGGGATTCACACATGGCATCCTTGCCATCTTGCACGAGAGCAAGGAACCCATCCCTTTTTCCCCCTTGGGAATATGCTCAGCCGCTAGAGAGACACAATTCCACAGATTGTGTGAAAATCTTGCCACGGCAGAAGTGAAGTTGGCTGACTTCAGTGCCATACTCCCCGCAGAAAACACCTTCGCTGCCCAACCATCAAAGCGTTTGTTGTCCCTATCAGGAGGGATGGTAGGGTACGCCACCTGCCTCGAGGTGGCCGTAGCCGGCTGAACCACCAAACTCCCGAGAGTTGGGTGTGAGGATAGGTATCAGGGGCAGCTACTGGAAGGGCAGTATTTGTTAGTTAACGAATTGTTAACCGCCGAAAGAGACTCAGGGGCCTGCCAAGTAGCCACCACACTTTTTTGCAAAGTCAAATGAAACGGCAACACTGGGTCAGTGGACGGACCTTTAATGCAAATTATCAGTAAGGTCATCCTGAACAAATGCCACTAGAGGACTGGACCAACCAAGTAACTCTAGCCATCAATCTCCTATAGGAGGATTCCACATGAGCCTCAGGCTCAGGCCTGCCAAACTCAACCTCAGGAGATCTGTCCAGGCCACTGGCATCATGTAATTACTGAAGTAACTCCTACAATTGACTGTATCTGGAAAAGACAGGAGCCTCATCAGGCCCAATAGGTTCAAACTCCAAATCCGACCTCTCCTCATCCTCATAGATATCATCCAAAGACTGAAAGAACTCCTGCCTAGGAACATGAGTGTACCTGGAGTGGGCAAGAGGCTGCCACATCTTGCTTAGCCTCTTTTGGAGGATCCACAGTACCAGGGACCTCCCCCAGTAAATTCTGGCCAAATGGCCACGAAGGCGTCGAAGGCGCCAACGGCTTCGACGTCGACAATGGCGCCGACGGCTCCGAGGGCTGGAGTGAAGGCAAAGCACCAACGGCCATACTCGACGGACACGGCACCGACAGAGTCGACGCCGACCCCGAGCCCTTACCAGACTTCAGCGGTTTCGCCGGGGCCGAGGTCCGAGACCTGGACCTAGCACGTATCTGGCCATCAACCAGAGTCTTGTCCGAACGGGACCTCGACGGTTCCCGATGTTTATCGCACTGAAGACCCGGGCCCGAAGGCGCGTGAACATCGGATCGAGACCGTTCCCTGCCGGCTTCTTCTGAAGGTGCGAACGGAACTGTGCCCTGGGATTGGAAAATCACCAGCATTTGCTCCATGAAGGCCTCCTAGTCCTCAGGAGTCGAGGATTTAGTGGGACTAGCCACTTTCCTCGCGGTGCCAGCATCCAACGAGGACGGGGAAGATGACCGCTTCCAAGAGTGGCGAGACGAAGAGGACAAGTGCCGGGACCCACTCCGGGACTGGGATCGCCGGGACTCCTTCTGACGAGGAGAGGCACCCCTCGAATTGTCGGTGGAAACACCTGCAGCTTTTTGGGACTTACTTTGTTTCTTAGAAACTCGATCTAACTGTAACTTCCCCTAACGCTCCAACAAGGCCTTAGCAGTCAACGACTGGCACTTCGAGCAGTCGTCGGTTTCATGACTCTCCCCCAGACACCACAAACAAATGCGGTGCGGGTCAGTAATCGACATCTTGGACTTACAGTCCCTGCGAATCTTAAAGCCAGATCGCGGAGTCAGAGGGGTGGATGAAGAAGACATTTTCACGAAGAAAAACACATGAGGCGCGCTGAGTTCTCGAAGCAAACACATCTACAGAAAAAAAGGAGCTGAGGCTACGGGCGCTATGCGTCCTATTAATAACATCCGGTGACGTCGCCCTCGACGGAGGCCTTTGAAGGACATCGACCCGACGCCATCAACACAGGACGCCCTCTGCCGAAAAGCTTCCGAAGCAGCACAGCCGTGGACATTACATGTCAAAGATGTGGAATACGTTGGAGGACACAATCCATTCGAACGATTCACTCTACTGACTCGCAATGGCTCTGTCCCTGTAATGAGGCCAGGCAGAATCATGCACGTAATCCTAACTACAAACACCTGCCACTTGTTAACACTAAAATGTGGCATGCAAAGGCACACTTTGAGCGAAGCTGGGTACGAGAAGGAACAGCTCTTTCAGGGCTGAGGCGAACCAGGCTATAGAAGTTAGATGGACACAGGGCTGGTCGGCAGTTGCGAAGAACGAGAGAGAGCCAGGCAAGGATTGCACACTTTCAGGAAGCCGTAAGCATTCCAAAACTGAAACCGAGTGAGCAGAAGAAAGAAACCTTCAAGATGCTGGGAAGCAGCCTGCGACCCTCGCAGGTTAACGTTAAAGTTGGGGAGTGTTAGGCAGAAACATATGCAGTTCCCTTGGGGACCACTGCAAAAGATTTAGGACTACAGGTGTTGGCAGTAAACCCACTTGGTAGCAGTCTGTACCACCCAGATTTACCTGGTAGCTGTGGCTGAGCAGTCAGACTTCCCTCAAGAAGAGTTAGGCAGTATGCAAAGTATACACAATAGGCACTCACATACAATAACACAAGCAAACACTGACCAGAGCTTTGGTAACAGGGTATATAATTATGTATTTAAAAACACACTTATTGAAACACTCCAGCACTATCATTGTAATTCACTCTAAACATATTTACTATTATTATATATACATTTCGTATTCCTTATCAGACAAGTCTTAGTTAACACCACTTATTTCCAGACAGAGGTGAGCGCTTAACTAAAGATGGTACTCCAATAAGTTTAACGAAAAAGGGAGGGAAAAAGGCAGAATGTAGGAAAGTACACCACGCTAATACTTAGGAACTCTTAAGCAAGGCGGGAAAGTCAAAAGGTACTTGTGAGCCAAAGCCCATAGGCCGGGCCCACTCTTGGAGGGAGCCGGGCACAAATGCACCCAAGATCACACAATGACAACAGGCTTAAAAAGTCTTGCAGGGAGTTCAGAAAGGTTTTAGTTAGGCTCAGAAAGGTTTAGCCAGGGTGTCCCAGGCTAACCCAGGGTCGAAAGCCGGGGGCTAAATCTCCCCCGTACAGTCGGTTGCAAGGGAAGCCAGGCAGAACAGGGTACCTTATGTGGAAAGGGTCCTCCAGGGGGCAGTTGTTCCTGGCAGCAGGTGCAAGTCGCGGCATCGTCCAGAGGAAGAGAAGATCTTGACGTGGAGGAAAGATGAAGGCTGTTGCACTGCCAGGGAAGAAACCAGCCACAGAGTTTTCCGGTTAAAGGTACTACCCTTTGATTTGTGGTAGTGGTAAAACGTGGTATCCCGGTTGCCGGGGTGCTTGGCACAGGCAAGGCGGCCACGAGATGCTCCAGGAAGCGAAAAAGGAAGCAGACTGGTCATCCCCACCAGTCGAAAGAAGAAGACTCTCCGGGCTGGAGATCTCCTCCGTCGGTGGGAAAAGGGTGAGACGGTTCAGCAGGGCTCCACCGGTGGTGTCGTCATAGCAGGTCAGCTCAGCTTCTCCCTCATCGGATTCTTAGGTCATGTGGCGACTTCTAAAGTTCCAGTCCCCAAAGCCCTGCTTTTATGCAGAAAACCCCCATTCACTCAGCCTAGCTGTCACTCAAACATGCTAAGTGGTGAGCCGGCCGGCTCACCACTTGGGCCAATCAGGACTGAGTGCAACTTGAGTTGCCTCGGCAAGTCAGTCCAGGGTGCCTAAATCCCCCTACACCCCTCCTAAGTACCCCAGACAGAGTGGCACCACTTTGGAGGGCTTCTGTGGAGAAGCCCGCCAAAAAGTGGAACAAAGGGCTCAACTTGGGTTGGAGTCACAGAAGCGAACACAAACGCCATTTTAGAACCGAGTTCTGGCAAAAAATACCAACCGGAGAATTAATATTAAATAAATAAACCGGCGGTATGTTCGAGGCTATAGGAATTAAATAATTAAAGTTGGTAGCCTCGAACAATGGGAAATCCCATAGGGATATATTCACGGTCGAATATAAAAAGTAGTATCCACTGCCACCAGCCAAAACTCGATCAGGGGGGATGGAGACGTGCCCCCTCGACTAACAGACCCCGGGGCAACCGAATTGCCCCGGCCAGTACGTCCACAATATGATGGTTTGTACTGGTTCTGTTCAGAATTTGAGACCAGTAAAGTCAATGGTGACTTTACATGCCCTGGGAGACAGTAGTCAGTCCCGGGGTATGGAGTCTATACTGGGGGGTCACTATGACACCCCTGTGTTACTGCACTGAGGGTGCTGTGTAACACACATCACAAAAACACATGAAGCCCTATGGAGTAAAAGACCCCATAGCCCACTAAACACAGCTAGAATCAAAGAGACACACTCAAATCATGTCCAAGAGTGAGGGTAAAAGAGTCTCACTCTTGGCAGGAGAAAAAAATAAACCCCAAAAAATCCAGCAAAGCTGCTGGGGGACTCACTGCGTTAGGAAATTCAGCCTAAACAGAGAATTCTCCCTACCAGGGAGGAGCAGAGGAGGAGTTGGTAACGGCCTTGACTGCTGCATGAAAGGAGTTGATGAAAGAAGATCAATTAAAATGACCGGTGAGTTATCGAAGGCAACAAAAGCCTGGTTTGTGTTAAAAGAAAAAAGTAACTGTAACCCAAAAGTTGAAGGCTGCGCGTGTGCCGGTAAAATGTGCAACGGAAAGGACAATTGCTGAATTGTAAAAAGGAAAGGATACAAAGGAACTGAGTGGACGTGCAAGGTGAAATCGCACATTAGAAAGTCTCTGTGAAATGTTCTGAGTTGAAGTGTATTACAACAGGAACCAGAGGCAAGAAAGTAACCGCGATCCTGAAAGAAAGTTGAATATAGGAAAAGCAAACTATGTGAACTCTGAATATGACAAGAGGGCAAGTATATGAACTTTGAAAGAGGCCAAGACGGCAAACTAAAAAGAATAAGAAACTACAAGTACCAAGAGGCATCGGTGCTGCAAGATGAGAAAGAGTGTGGATTGTAGAATTGTTTAAAGAGAGATTGAAGTGGTCATGCAGAGGTCTATGCAAAATCCTTGCAGTTTTGAAAGTCTTCGACAGTGAAAAGACACCTGAGACAAAATGTGGGGAGGGAACTCCCACACAAAGAAAGACAGACTCGAGCCCAGCAGAGGGAAGTCTTTGCAGAAATGTGAGAAAGTGAATGTAAAAAGAGAGGGCTGCTCGAGCCGTGTGGTGAATTGAACTGTGAATTTATAACAGGGCGTAGGAAGCCTAAGAAAGTGATTGAACTACCAGAAGCTTGAAGCCCAAGCCTGAACTGTTGAAATATACCATTAAGCTAAAGTGTGCTCTCCACCTATTCATTTTAAGAAACTCTCAAGACCCTGTGGTGCTGAACGTGGGGAAGGGAGTTGTTACTTAGCCATTCTAACATTCCTTTTGAGACACTGGGCCTCATTGCGAGAATGGAGGTAATGAAAATAGGAAGGCGGAATGGTAACGGGTCCGGGCCATTACGACCCGGCAACCCGCCAATACCGCCTGTACCTTGCCCCTTAATACCGGCTTGCGCGCGTACATGCGCCCCTTCGCGGAGTAAATACCGGTATGCCGGTAATAGGAGGACATCACAACTCACGCGGGCATGCAATTACTGGCATCCCGAAGGCAGTAATTAGGGCCTGCACGAGGGCGGCCATACAGGCATAGCAGACCACCTGTAAATAGCAGCCTGCAGTCAAGGCAACTGCAACAGGTGCACACAATCACCACAGGCGGAGTCAAAGGAGCCTGTCCCAGTATTAAAGGAGTACGCCCACAAACCACACCCCTTCCTACACCAAAATGATACCACTAGCTGTTGCAATCATGGGGCTGGAGGACATGCCTATACTGCTACAACTACAGCAACAACACCAACTACAACAACAACTACAGCAAAGAGGCAGCACAGAGGAGACGCAGGAGGAGAAGGAGGGTGAGACAGGCCCAGCAATTACCACCAGTGCAGCCAGTAGTACCTCGTAGGCAGCCACCAATCCCTTGCATCAGACCCAGTCCATTCAATCTAACCCCTGAGCAGATCCACACCCTGTACCGGATGGACCGGGACACCATCACCACCATTGTGGACATGATACATGACGACATTGTCAGCCTCATTGAAATACGCACTGCCACCCCCCCCCCCGCTACTAAAGGTGGTGTCTGTGCTCCACTTCCTGGCCACAGGCACCTACCAGCACACAGTGGGCCAGCTGCATGGCATAGCACAACCACTCTTTAAACGCATGCTGACCCAAGTGCTGGATGCCCTCCTGAAGCATGCTAGCACCCACATATCCCTACCACGGACTGCCCAGGAGATTGCCGACACCAAAGTAGGCTTCCATGCACTGGCAGGCACGCCCAATTGCGTTGGTGCCCTCGACTGCACCAATGTCGAATTGGTAGTCCCCCATGTCCTAGAGGTGGTGTACCGCAATCGCAAGCAATACCACTCCATCAATGTGCAGATGGTATGTGACTCCAGCAAGATCATCACACATTGTTGCGCCCGATATCCCGGATCTACACATGATGCCCTGTTGCTGCGTAACTCCACGCTACCCCGTCACATGGAGCAACATGCTGGACGACGTGCCTGGCTGCTTGGTGAGTTGCCTGACTGGCCCATGGCAGTGCATAGGGGTTGTGAGGTGGGGGGATGCATACTTCACTATGGTGGGAATGGGCGATGATTGGAGAATGCACGCAGAGCCAAACACTCCTGACCTGAACCTCCCAACCCAAACATGACACATCACTGCCACACATTGGACCAATGGCATATATCAATGACAACATGTAAGACGCACAACCTGGCCACCATGGGTATGTCAAGCAATGCATGACCTAACATGATTGCAACTGTGCCAATGTAGCTAGTGTGATCATGCACAGAGTAGTATAAACAGCAAACATGGGACGCAAGACATCGTCCTGCATCCACAGTACATCCGCATCAGCATGCAAGTAATCACCCTGCATCATCCGTTCAACGCCATCCAGACTAGCACACCATATTTCAGCATACAGTGCATCTAAATAATATTTGTGCATGGGAACAGGTACATGTGCATGTCAACACCAAATTGCTGCGGCCATGGCTGTGAATCCTGAAGGTGGCAGCTCAGAGTGACTCACACAGACTTCTTTGTATTTGCATGCATGTGATGGAGGATATTGTCAGGAACGTTGTCTTGCGCGGAGGTAGCACGTACACCTGCCTCCCCGTTGGGTCTTGGCGCCTGGGATATGCAGCACTCAGGCATCCGCGACCCGCCGGGGAAAGAGGGTTAGGGTCCGCTGGTTTGGATGGGTAGGGGGAATTAGGTAAACCGGGTTGAGGGAAAGGGAGAGGTTTTGGATAGGGATGGGGTAGTTCAGGGAAAATATACGTTCAGCCCTCCGGGGTCTTCCGTGGGCTCTCTGGTACTGCCAGACTCATGCACCTTAGCACTTTCTTGTGCTTACCAATTCCAACACCCAGATTATTTCTCTTGGCTTGGATGCATTAGGCAATACCACATCACATTTCCCAGATAGCTCCTCTGGTTTCAGATTCATAGATTCATAGGTTATACCGTAGCACACACACACAGGAAAATGCCCCCCAAAACATTAACACGAGAGCAATACAATCACACAAAGGTTAAGACACTTAGCTTCAAGAAGTACGGGCTTCTGTCATGGATCGATCACTCCAATGTTCTTTAACGAGGCCGTGTAGTCGGCGATCTGCCACTACAAGAAATAAAACACCTGTGAGTTTGGTGCGTAACTGCGTAAGACATTCACGAACTCAACCAGCTCGAGTGATGCGGGAGTCTACATGCAGCTTGCTGTTCAAAGTATCAAGGGTTAATGGTGCCGGTTCACAACAACATAGAATCCAGCATGCAACTCTGCCAAGCAAGGGTTAATGACATCGGGTGCCCCGGTACACCACTACATTGGAGTCCGGCATGCAAGTCTGCCAACCAAGGGTTAATGGTGCCGGTGCCGGAGCCCAATCCGCGGTGTTTCACCCCGGAGTCGGAGCGGTTGAGTAGCACAAAAAACTCCCCACACGCCCACGCTCCCAACCAATGAATTATTCGAGTGAAAGCACTTATCTCTAGCGAGCAGCGGGGCCTGCAGTGTTCACAGGCGGGGAATGGCCCCGCTGACAGCAGCCTGCAGGAGCCCGCGGAGACACGTCTTCTCTGCCGGAGACTCTGTAGCGCAAGCGTAGATCCACGTGGGTTCTGCGCGCATGCGCGATTGGACGGGCGTGGTCCCTAAGCTTCCCAGAGGCTCGCGGTTGCGCGGGGCCTCTGGGAAATGTAGTCTTCTGTTCTTTTTTCCAGCGTTTGAGGACTTCATGCCAGAAGGGCTGGTCCCAAGTCTTGTGCCTGCACTTTGGACACAGGAGGGCCCTAAAATAAAGACATTTGTTACTGCTAGGCAGTCTGGCAACAGTATATGCCCCAGCTACTCGTACAGGAGTAGGATTCTTGACAGTACTCCCCCTCCCAACAGGTCCCGGTTTGGCAGGGTTGTTGACATGAAACCGTCGGACCAAACGAGAGGCATGAACATTGGTCGCTGGCTCCCAAGATCGTTCCTCGGGTCCATACCCTAGCCAATCTATTAAATATTGTAGTACCCCATGTTGTATGCGTGAATCCAAAATAGACTGTATCTCATATTCTGGGTTTCCCTGTATGTCGATGGGAGGAGGCCTCTTTAGGTGAATGGATGCGGGTGCCGGCTTTAATAGAGACACATGAAACACTGGGTGTATACGCATCTGAGGTGGTAAAGTTAGGCGGATGGCTACTGGGTTTATAACTTGCTCTACTAAGAATGGGCCTATAAACCTTGGCTGAAACTTCTTGGGACCATGTAAGTGGAGATTCCGTGTAGCCAACCAGACCTTATCACCAATTTTGTACTGGGGGCCCGGTCGTCTTTTCTTATCAGCAGATGTTTTGTATGCTAGTTTTGCTTTGTTTAAATTTGTAAGAATATTTTTCCAAATCTTTACTAAGTGTTCTCTGTGTGTTTGAGCCGCAGGTACCATGTCAACAGCCCCATGGGGAACAGGTTGGAATCGCGGATGATAACCATAAGTACCATAAAAGGGTGTTGTTTTGGTGGATGAATGTACAGCATTATTGTAAGCCAATTCTGCCAACCAGAGAGTATCAGCCCAAGAAACATTATTATCATAGATCATGCATCGTAAATATTGTTCGAGTGTTTGATTGACTCGTTCAGTTTGTCCGTCTGTTTCTGGGTGGTAACTGGTAGATAGTCTCATATCAATTCCAGTTGATGTACAGAAAGCCCGCCAGAAACGAGACGTAAACTGAGAACCCCGATCAGATACCATACATTGAGGGATGCCATGTAACCTTACGATATTTTGGAGGAAAAGCTCGACTAATTCTTTGGCTGTAGGAACCCCCTTACAAGGTATGAAATGAGCTAGCTTACTTAAAGAATCTACTACTACTATAATTGTGGTGAGGCCGTGGCTAGCGGGTAAGTCCACAATCAAATCCAAGGACACAGTATGCCAGGGCGTTGGTGGTGTTGGTAGTGGTTGCAGCATTCCGGCAGGTCTTTGATGGTCCGCTTTGTTCCTCAAGCAACATTCACAATTTAATATATACCGCTGGACGTCTCGTCGTAGCTTAGGCCACCAAAAATGACGTCTCAATAATTCGCAAGTTTTGGCAACCCCCGGGTGTCCCACAAATGGCGAATCATGACACCATTTAATAGCTTGCAGTTGAATGGGTGTGGTAGGCAAATATAAAGTCGCTCCTTGGAAAGGAAGTCCCTCTTTAATGGTTCGTGAAGTCTTAGGGTCATTCCATCGTGCTAGTTCCTGAGCAGTCATTGCATTCCTAATGTCGTTGAATATGTCATCCACAGTGATGCTGCCTATGATGCGTGCGGAAGGCACGATAGGCCTTGGTTCTTCCTCCTTTAGTGTTTTAGGATCTGGTTCTGGGTAGCGGGATAGGATATCGGCTTTCTTATTTTCTGTTCCAGGACGATAAGTCACTATAAAATCGTACTCTGAAAATAGCATCGCCCAACGTAGTTGTCTGGGGCTTAGGGCCTTGGCTGATTTCAGGAATTGTAAATTCCTATGATCTGTTAATATGGTGATAGTGTGACGGGCACCCATCAAGTAGTGACGCCACTCATCGAAGGCCACCTTTATTGCAAGAAGTTCCCGGTCTGCAATCACATAGTTGCGCTCTGCAGGAAGTAGTGAGCGCGAATAGTATGCAACAGGATGTTGTTTGACCTGAATTATCCCGTTGACACAGAATTGCCCCCAGCGCATAGCTGGAGGCATCCGTTTCTACTATATAGGGGCGATCGGGGTCTGGATGAAGCAACACAGGGGCTGAAGCAAATGCGTTTTTCAGGGCTTGGAAACCAGTCTCTGCAGCTGCATCCCAAAGGAACGTGATTCCCTTTTTCAGTAGACGGGTGATAGGTTGCACCATCTTTGCAAACCCATTAATAAACCGTCGATAAAAGTTGGCAAAGCCTAACACCGTTTGCACTTCCTTCACTGACGTAGGAGAAGGCCACCCCAGAATGGCTTTCACTTTCTTATTGTCCATGGTTATGCCGTCTGGGGATAAAACAAAACCTAAGAACTCTATGGTGGACTGATGAAATTCACACTTTTCTAGTTTTACGTAGAGTTGGTGTTCCCTTAGGCGTTGTAGGACCGCTTCCACATGTTTTTGATGTTCCTCCGGGTTGTGGGAATAAATTAGGATGTCGTCGATATACACCATGGTAAAAACGTCTAGATACCCCCGCAAAACTTCGTCCAGGAAGTGCTGGAAGGCGGCCGGAGCGTTGCAGAGCCCGAATGGCATGACTTGATACTCGTAAAGGCCAAACTTGGTCCGAAAAGCTGTCTTCCATTCATCACCCTCACGCACCCGCACAAGATGGTAGGCTCCTCGCAAGTCTAGCTTGGTGAATATCTTAGCGTCTCGTACTTGATCCAACAGAGTGGAAATTAACGGCAGGGGGTACCTATTCTTTATGGTTATACGGTTTATGGCTCTATAGTCAATGCATGTCCTTAAGTCCCCGGTCTTTTTTGGGACGAAGAATAAGGGGGACGAGACAGGTGACTTAGAATGGCGTATAAACCCATTGGCTAGGTTAGTTTCGATATAAGCTTTTAGGTGTTCATTTTCTGCTTCCGTTAGAGCATATATTCTGCTGCAAGGCATAGATGCACCTGGTTCTAAGTCTATCCTGCAGTCGAAGGTTCGGTGGGGTGGTAAGGTCTCGGCAGCGGTTTTACTGAATACATCCCTATAGCACTCGTACACTGCGGGTAACATAGTTTCGGTACTTCCTATTACTTGTTCTTCCTTGGTTGACACCCTACCAACCTGCAGACAGGTCTTAGAGCAGTAGCTTGACGGGAAACACAACGAACCTTGAACCCAGTCTATGTCTGGATTATGGGTACCCAACCAAGGTAACCCTAAAATTATTCCAAACTGGGGTGCTGCGATGACATCGAACCTGATGTCCTCATGATGCTGCGTATCGCATTCCAAATGTAACCACCTGGTTTGCTGAGTGATGCGACCTGAGATCAGGGGTGATCCATCTACGGATTTCACTTCTTCCTCATGCTTCTTAAGGGTTAGAGGAATACCTAACTGATGTGCCAAGATGGTGTCAATGAAGTTCCCGGTAGCTCCTGAGTCTATCATCAGCTTAACTGGCATACGCTGATTTTCCCAACTAATATGCCCGGAAACTGTTACATGTGTGTATTTTGATTGCTGAATATTAGCGAGATACTTAGGGGTGTCTTTAGATTGGCTCGCCGGGGCCACCCTTACTGGCGAGCTTTTTCGTTTCCCGACTGCTCTCCCTTAGGCTTGCTGGTGCAATCTCGAACAAAATGTCCTGCCTTTCCACAGTAAAGACAGAGTTTCTCACGACGTCTCTTGTCTTTTTCTTCCTTACTGAGAGGGCCTCGCACGGTTCCTACCTGCATTGGTTCTTCGGAGGATTTCTCTACTCTGGTATTTTTAGCCTGTTGATCTAGTCGTACTAGGGGCCTTGCATCCCATTTTTTCCTGTCTTGTTTCCTATCGCTCTGCCTTTGGTCTAACCGTAGAGCTAAATCAATCATAGCTGAACACGTTTCTGGTTGGGGATCAACCTGTGCTATGAGGTCCTTAGTTTCGTCCCGCAACCCTTGGTAGAATAAGGCCAGGCGTTTCTCTTGGGGCCAATCCGTTTCTACTGCTAACCTATTAAACGTAGTGACATAAGAAACTAAATCCCTGCCACCTTGACGTAAGGTGAGTAGCTCTCGATCCTTAATCAGGGTCGCTGCCCTTCGATTAAAAATCTTCCCAAACTCCTCAAGGAACATGTCCCATTGGTATAAAAGCTCATCGTCCTTAGACACTAATGGCGTAGCCCATGATGCTGCGTCCCCCCCAAGGTAAGAGATCACAAAAGCCGAACGAGCCTGGGAGGTACGAAAGACATTTGGCTTAGTAATAAAATGCAACTGACATTGCATGATGAACTGATTGAATTTATGTGGATCCCCATGATACCTTTCGGGGGCGGACAAGGGAATAGGGGCTTCCGTGGTCACCGATACCTGGACTGGGACAGGTGGAGTTGGGTCCGGAGGCAACGGAACAGCTTGGGCATTGGCTTGCACCGTAAGGGCATGGACCTGACCCGCCAAATTTGCATAATCATGCCGAGTAGCTTGCAATTCGTGTTTTAATTCTCGTAAGGCGTTTAAAACCTCTTCCATGGTGGCGACGTGCTACCCAGGCGCTTGGCAATACTTGGGCTTGCGCTCCTGTCAGGAACGTTGTCTTGCGCGGAGGTAGCACGTACACCTGCCTCCCCGTTGGGTCTTGGCGCCTGGGATATGCAGCACTCAGGCATCCGCGACCCGCCGGGGAAAGAGGGTTAGGGTCCGCTGGTTTGGATGGGTAGGGGGAATTAGGTAAACCGGGTTGAGGGAAAGGGAGAGGTTTTGGATAGGGATGGGGTAGTTCAGGGAAAATATACGTTCAGCCCTCCGGGGTCTTCCGTGGGCTCTCTGGTACTGCCAGACTCATGCACCTTAGCACTTTCTTGTGCTTACCAATTCCAACACCCAGATTATTTCTCTTGGCTTGGATGCATTAGGCAATACCACATCACATTTCCCAGATAGCTCCTCTGGTTTCAGATTCATAGATTCATAGGTTATACCGTAGCACACACACACAGGAAAATGCCCCCCAAAACATTAACACGAGAGCAATACAATCACACAAAGGTTAAGACACTTAGCTTCAAGAAGTACGGGCTTCTGTCATGGATCGATCACTCCAATGTTCTTTAACGAGGCCGTGTAGTCGGCGATCTGCCACTACAAGAAATAAAACACCTGTGAGTTTGGTGCGTAACTGCGTAAGACATTCACGAACTCAACCAGCTCGAGTGATGCGGGAGTCTACATGCAGCTTGCTGTTCAAAGTATCAAGGGTTAATGGTGCCGGTTCACAACAACATAGAATCCAGCATGCAACTCTGCCAAGCAAGGGTTAATGACATCGGGTGCCCCGGTACACCACTACATTGGAGTCCGGCATGCAAGTCTGCCAACCAAGGGTTAATGGTGCCGGTGCCGGAGCCCAATCCGCGGTGTTTCACCCCGGAGTCGGAGCGGTTGAGTAGCACAAAAAACTCCCCACACGCCCACGCTCCCAACCAATGAATTATTCGAGTGAAAGCACTTATCTCTAGCGAGCAGCGGGGCCTGCAGTGTTCACAGGCGGGGAATGGCCCCGCTGACAGCAGCCTGCAGGAGCCCGCGGAGACACGTCTTCTCTGCCGGAGACTCTGTAGCGCAAGCGTAGATCCACGTGGGTTCTGCGCGCATGCGCGATTGGACGGGCGTGGTCCCTAAGCTTCCCAGAGGCTCGCGGTTGCGCGGGGCCTCTGGGAAATGTAGTCTTCTGTTCTTTTTTCCAGCGTTTGAGGACTTCATGCCAGAAGGGCTGGTCCCAAGTCTTGTGCCTGCACTTTGGACACAGGAGGGCCCTAAAATAAAGACATTTGTTACTGCTAGGCAGTCTGGCAACAGTATATGCCCCAGCTACTCGTACAGGAGTAGGATTCTTGACAGATATCCCTTGAAGCCGTGGCTACTTACCCCTGTGCGGAACCCGCAAAACATCCATGAAGATGAGTACAATCGGGTTCATACCTGTACCCGTGTCATGATTGAGCAGACCTTTGGCCTGTTGAAGGCGCGGTTCCGCTGCCTAAGCAGGTCTGGTGGAGCACTCCTTTATAGGCCTGAGAAGGTGGCAAAGATCACCATGGCCTGTGTCATGTTGCACAACATGTGCATCCGGAGAAATGTACCACTGCCACCTGACATTGACATGCATGCACTGGGTGTGGATGATGAGGAAGAAGACGGAGGAGAAGCAGCACCCCTGCCAGTATGTGATGCACAAGATGGCCGTGCTGTACGCCAATCACTGATTGACGAATACTTCTGAACCACAGGGACGTTGATGGATATGTGTCAGTGATACACTGAGCACTGGATCCATGTGGACATGCACACAGGGTATGTGGGGAGTTGGGCACTGTGCACTGTCATGAATAAAATGGATACACACGAAATGAACAATGTCCAGGCATGAAATTATTTTGTACACAACGGGTGTATTAATGTAAACTACAGTAAAGTGCTACCCCTCTACCCCCCACCAAGACACCAAAACTCCCCATACCCCCCAAAGAACTCCCCATACCCCCAAAGAACTCACCATACCCCCCAAAGAACTCCCCATAACCCCAAAGAACACCCCCGTAAAAACCTATACACCACCGATACCATCTCCCCCTCTCCCATTGTTGTTCCACACTATTTCCGTGCTTTCTTGTTGTCCGGGGGCAGCATTTCTGACTGCCTCGCACTGAGCCTTGTCTGACGCACAGGGTTGGAGGGCGCAGAGGAAGCGGGTGTGGAGGATGGGTTGGATGCCGTAGTGATTTGTACGGCTGGGGCGGGTTGTTGCTGGTGCATGTGCTGCAGGATTGAGGTCAGGACCTGCGTGACAGCCCCCAGACTGTCACTCATCATCACCGCAGATCGAATAATGGCGTCAGTGTTTGCTGCAATGGCCTGCGCTATCTCCCGCCTCGTATCCTCTCCCTCTGCCACATACTGTCTAACAAGTTCCAGCAGGGAGTCCTGTCTTGCCTCCACCCTTGCTAGCCGTGCCTCAAGGTCGATGGGAGCAGCAGATGTTGAGGGTGCTGCGACCGGGCGTGCATTCGCAGGTCTGGCCTCGGGGTGGTGCTGAGGTCTGAAGTGTGGAGAGCAGGATCCGCATTGGTGCTGGAGGGTGTGGCCTGAGTGTGGGGTGGGGGGTGGACTGGGGGCTTGGGGTGCATGGACATTCCACATGGATAAGGCTTTCCTCGTCCACATACTCCTCTGCTCCAATTTCAATGTAGCTCAGTGGTGCTGTGGCTGCTGCCTTGCCCACGGAACTTGTTTCTGCAGAGTGGGTGCCACTGGCCTCCCCTTCCGCTGGTGTTGCCAGCTTGATGGTTCCGGTCTCAGGCGTAGCTGTGGGGCCCTCATGTGCGGGCATGGCCTGGGCACTCGGCCTGGCTTTTGGTGTGGGCTGCGAGGCTGGGCCGGAGGTGGTTTAGCCTGTGGCAGTTGTCTTGGCCCGGGGCAGTGGATGTCGTTGTGGATGGTTCCTCACTGGCATCAGTGCCTGGAGGGTAGAAGAGATGCAGGGCATCAGTGATGGTGTAACATGCAAGATGCATTATATGGTGCTGTGGAGATTTTCAATTATCATGCATTCATGCCTTACAGATGTGTCACACCGGGGGTCATTTTGGCATTTGCCGTGACGTCTCAATTCAGGAATGCTGCATGGCAGGTGGTATGCCGTTGTACTGGGGTTTGTGTGATGTATGAAATGGGAATGGTCCCTGCTGTCTGTTGATAATGGGATTGGCAATCAGCATGCATTTCTGTGTGGCAGGGTTTGGACCTCCATCTGGACATGGATATGTTGATGTGTGTGTGTGTTGGGACATGCATTGCCTTACCTAGGCTCTATTCCAGATCACTTGTGCTACATCATGGTTTCATCTTCTGGGTTCTGCAGGGTCACTCACCTCCATCTCCAGATGTTGCGGCACCCGTCTCCATCTCACCAAAGCCCTCGATGGACTCCATCTGGATGAAGGTACTACAGGTCTCCTCCCAGCGCATTAGTTTTGATTGGGAGTGGGCACCACCGCTTGTGGCCATGGCCTCACTCCAATTGCTGGCCAAGATGTTGCGGACCCTTAGGCGGAGGTCATCCCACCTTTTTTTGCAGTCCTTGACTGTCAGTGGGATGGTGCCGACTGCAGATACCTTGCGGGCTACCTCCTCCCATATTTCCCTCTTTCTCTGCTGCGCCTCCCTCTTGAGATTACGGGTATTTATGTCCTCAGCATTGGCAGCAAGGGTGTCCGCCAACATGTTGAGTTCTTCATCAAAAAAACGCTTCTTGCGCAGGCTGGATTTGCTGGTTGCCTTGGACATGTTGATTTGGAAGGCCCTGGTCTCTCCTCTGTATCCCTGCCGGATTGGGAGGATGGCAATGGATTGTGTTTTTAATGATGGCCGCCGGCGCATTTCCCGTTCCGACGCGATGACGTTACTTCCGGGTCCGGTATTACGAGCCCGGTATTTGCATGATGTTATTACCGGGTCGGTATTAAAGGGTTCCTCCTAGGCGGCGGCGGTATTGGCGGGTCCCGTGATGGCGCTATCGGGGGGTTGGAGGGCCTTTACTGGCATGACGGTATGGCCATTACCAGCATGGGGGATCACGCGTGCTCGCGCACTCATAATCAGCCACTATTAGCGGTGTCATACGAGCACGGACCCGCTAGTTCATGCCGGTAATGACCTCGTTATTTGAGCACTTCTCGTGATGAGGACCACAATTTTCTTTGTATATCCGCATAACACATTTATCATTTTGAGAAAGAGTGCAAAGTTCGTTTTTTTTAGCACAGGTCTTTTTATTCTGACTAGACTGACTTGGACTTGTTTTATTATTTGTTTAATGGTCGAGACTACTTCCATTCTATAGTTAGGGCCAGTTAGGACTTCTACCAACCCAACCAAAATACCAAATAAAGGATTTAGAAACTTGCATCTATTGTGTCTGTGTCTAGTACTTGATACCATGCCTTCCTTACAGAGGGCAGATGGACATGGCTAGAAGGTCCAGGTACCACATCCTACTGGCCTAATCCAGGGCCATCAGGATTATGTTTTCACAAACTTTCTCAACCTCCTGATGACGTGAGGAATTAAGGGGACTAGAGGAACCGCGTACAGGAGTAGATACTACCATTCCACGACGAACACATCTCTCAGAGCTCCTCTCAGAGAAAATTCCCTGGAACAGACTAGGTCACACTTCCTGTTGACACTGGACGCTGTGCGAAACCAGAAGGTGTCTCACCCGCTAGTCCCTGGAAGATCTCACTCTCAGGTGGCCAGAGCATGGCCATCGTCTTTGGATCCAGACCCTGGGGGTGGACCAGTGCGGGAGGATCACCTGAGTGAGGGGTCTTCGGGGAGTGGGACTGTTAGGCAGAAACCTGTGCAGTTCCCTTAGGGACCACTGCAAAAAGTTTAAGACCACAGGTGTTAGCAGTAAACCCAATTGGTAGCAGTCTGTACCACCCAGATCTGCCTGGTAGCTGTGGCTGAGCAGTCAGACTTCTCTCAAGAAGAGTTAGGCAGTATATAGAGTATACACAATAGGGCCAGAAATACAGTAGTACAAGCAAACACTGACCAGAGCTTTGGTATAAAAGTATATAATTATTTATTTAAAAACAAACTTGTAAAAATACACTGGCACTAATATGTCAAGCAAGTTCAAACACAGTCACTAGAAATATATACACCTCCCTAATTAATTATTTGACAAGTCTAGGTTAATACACCACTTATTTAGCAAAACAGAGGTGAGCGCGTAACCATAAATGGCACTCCAATAATTATTTAAAAAGGGAGAGAAAAGGTTAGAAATAGGAAAAACACACAATACCAACACTTTTAAAGAACCACAGCAAGTCAGGAAAGGCAGGGTCTACTGTAGAGCAAAACGTTCACAGGCCAGGCCCACTCTTGGAGAGAGCTAGGCGGAATGTGCCCAAGATCACACAGTGGGAATGCACTAAAAGTCTTTGCAGGAAAGTCAAAAAGAGGTTGGATCAAGTTAGAAAGGTAATGTTAACAGGTCCGACGTCACCCCAGGATAGAGAGTCAAGGATTTACGGGACACCTTGGACGGTCTGTTGCAAGGGAGACCAGGCGGGACAGAGTACCTGAAATGGTGAGAAAGCTCCGGTGGGGGCAGTTGTTCCTTGCAGCGGGTGCAAGTTGGTGCTTCGTCCAGGGGAAAAGAAGATCTCGAAGTGGAGGAAAGCTGGAGGTCGTTGCACTGCCAGGGAAGAAACCAGCCGCAGCGTTTCCCGGTTAAAAGGTACTACCCTTTTATTCGCGGTAGTGGTGAAGCGTGGCTATACGGGGTGCTTGGCACGGGCGATTCGACCACGAGACAATCCAGGAAGGTGAAAAAGGCGAACTGGTTGGTCCCACCAACTCAAAGGGAAGAAGACTCTCCTGGAAGAAGATCTTCTCTGTCGTCGGGAAAGTGGTGTGTTTTGTACAGCAGGGCTCCACCGATGGTGTCGTCGTTGTAGATGGCTCAGCTTCTCCCCTCTTCGGATTCTTTAGGTCCTGTGGCGACTTCTGAAGTTCCAGTCCTCAAAGCCCTGCTTTTATGCAGAAAACCCCCATTCATTAGCCTAGCTGTCAATCAAACATGCTAAGTGGTGAGCCGGGCGGCTCACCACTAGGCCAATCACACAAGAGTGCGACTTGAGTTGCCAAGGCAACTCAGTCCAGGGTGCCTATTCCCCCCTCCCACACATCCTGTAGACCCAGACAGAGTGGCACCACTTTTGGAGGCTTCTGTGTAGAAAGTTCCAAAAGTGGAACAAAGGGCTCGATTTGGGTTGGCTTACAGAGGCGAACACAAACGCCATTTTAAAACAGAGTCCTGGCAAAAAAGACCCAACCGGGGAATACATATTAAATAAATAACCCGGCGGTATCTTTAACATTGCACCAAAAAAGTGGTGCGTTTAAAATGAATGGGAAAATCCCATAGGAAATATTCCGGTGGAATGTTTCGCATGGTAACCATTGCCACCAGACAGAAACTCGACAAGGGGGGACGGGCCAGTGCCCCCTTGAAACACAGACCCAGGGGCAATCGAATTACCCCTACCAGTACTTCCACAATACGATGGTTTGTACTGGTTCTGTTCACAATTTAAGACTAGTAAAGCCAATGGTAACTTTACATGCCCTCGGAGACAGTAGTCAGTCCCAGGGTACGGAGTCTATGTTTTGGGGTCACTATGACACCCATTTGTTACTGCACTGAGGGTGCTGCGTAACACACTTACCAAAAACACATGAAGCCCTATGGAGTAAAAGACCCAATAGCCCATAAAACACATTACAAAGTCAAAGGACATTCTCAAATCATGCCTAAGGGTGGGAGAAAAGAGTCTCACTCTTAGCAAGAGAAAAAAATAAACCCCAAAAATCCAGCAAAGCTGCTGGGGGATTCACTAGGTTTGGGAAATTAGCCTTTACAGAGAATTCTCCCTAACAGGGACACTTGATGGCGAGATACGGTGTACCCCCACCATAGCACCTTTACTCCATCCTACCAGCTAGGATACTTGGGAACTGTAACTCCCCCCCCTTCCCTACACAAACACTTTCACACTGACAGCCCCCTCTGGGAGAAAACAGACTCATTCCCTAGCATTGTACCTGGCATGTCCGACTACTATGGGCAGGCAATGTCAGGCAATTACGGTTAACAACTCACACCTGACTTCCATTAAGCTTCCCCACACAGATAAAAGGCAGAGCAGCAGAGCACACTCTGAGCGAGGCAAAGTACACGAAGGAACATTGTTTTCCAGACAGCAGCTGATTGTGGGGAGAAAGGCGGCAAACCGAGAAGGGAGATCAAGGAGGGAGATACCCATGACCTTTCTGGCGTGAAACCGTTACTTTCCAGAAACCTTCAAATTAGAAGGCGAAAGGCAGAGATACCAGACTGAAGAATCCTGCATTGTGTGTCAGAGATACCTGGGGCCCTCCTGCATGACTGGCAGAGTCAGAGAGAAGCAGCAGCCACTGTGGTACCGTCCTTGGCTCCAGGATCCAAGCAGCGCCAGAGAGATCAACACAGCCGGTGAGTTGGGGAGACCAATGCAAGACCAGTCTGTGTTGAAGTCAAGGTTGCAAGTGGCAACATTGTATGAGGAGCGCAAGAGCAAAGAATATTAACGTGTGTGATGAAAGATGTGAGTTAAGCTTAATTAATGATGGATGTTTGAACTTAGATATGAATCAGAGAAAGTACGAGACAAAGTAACAGAGTGGTCCGGCACCGCGGGTCTGCTCAATCAATGGTCCCTGTGTGATGTACCCAGAAAAGAAGTGGCAGTAACAAAAGCAATAAAGTGAATCTTATGGATGAAGTGAATTGAAGTGGTCCTGCAATGGTTTAAAACAAATCCATCACACAGTCGAAAGTCTTCGAATTTTGATAACAAAAAGAAAGTAAAGAAAGTGAGATTATAAGGTCTGAGGCCGATCAAAGGGGACCCGTTGTCCGAGTCCGATCGAGGGAGACCAATTGTGAACTTGTATTTAAGGAGGTCCGAGCTGACTGAGGGAGACCCGTGGTGAACAGTAAACCCGAGAACTTGCGAATGTGAAAATCCTGATGAGCAAGGAACTTTGGTACTTGTTTGTTACGCCAGGGACTGTGCAATAAGAGACTTTAATTAGGAAAAAAACTTTGCCACAGAAGGCCCAGAGACCTATGTTTTGAACTGCATCCTTGTGGCAGAGAAGGCAGAGTGTGTGCGAAGCTCGAGTGTGCCACCTTGTCCCGTGCTGAAAATGTGAGGAAGGGATGCCAACTGCTCAACTATCCTGACATATTGTTTCTTGAACACTTTTCTTTTTGCAAACATCGTTTTCCCAAACCATTTTTATTTAGAAGGATTGGTAATAGGTTTATTACTATAGGCCCCTTTACTTTGACAGAGACTCCACTAGGACTGTGTTATTATTATTTGAGGGTCGTAGATTGCGCCCATCCTTAGATTTAGGGTTAGATAGGCATTCAATCAACCCATTTAAGTTCAATAAACAGCTTTGCACTGTGATCACTTGTGTCTGTCTTCTCTGTTTGACACCATGCCTTCCATGCATGTGGTGCCAGGAGTGGGGTGAGACTCAATGAAGACGTATTGGGGGATCCTAACATACCAGAAACGTAGTCACAGAGCCTTAGATCCCTCTACTGCCACAAAAGAATCAGGGATTACTATTTTGAAAGGAAACCTCCAGAGAAGGCCTAACTAAATAGTAAAACTCAGTTAGTAATCCCCAAAATCCATTGCTAGAGATTGCATATTCTCATTTGACAGGGGGACATTTAGGACAATCTAAAACCCAAGCTGACATCAGTGGGAAATTTTACTGGCCCAGTTTTCAAACTGACATAAAGAATTTCACTCAGACATGTGAAATATGCCAGCATACCAGTGCACATATTTCGTTACCTGTCCCTCTAAACCCCTTACCAATAACAGAAGTGCCTATCTCCTGTATTGGGATGGATATCAGTGGGCCGTTGGAAACCTCTAGACTGGGTAATAAATATGTTCTTGTAATCTTTGATTATGCTACCCGGTACCCAGAGGTTTTCCCCATGGAGAACAATACAACCCAGCAAATCCCAAAACACCTACTACCATTCTTTTCTAGGGTTAGTTTCCCCAAGGAAATTCTAACCAATCACGGATCCACTTTTATGAGTAAACTCATGGGTGAAGTCATGGTATTACTACATATTACCACCGTATGAACATCAATTTACCACCCCCAAATTGACGGATTGGTAGAGAGATTTAACAAAGTCCTTAACATGATTTTGAGAATATTGGTAAATAAGGATTGGAAGGACTCTGATTGCATGATCCCCTGGGCCCTATTTGCAGTAAGAAAGACCCCTCAGTCATCCATCAGATTCTCTCCTTTTGAAATACTTTACGGCAAAGAACCAAGAGATGTCTTAGACATGCTCCAGGAGACCTGGGAAGAGAGAGAAGAGGCATCTATTCCCCCTCACAAACAGCTACCCGATAGCGAGAGCACATGAAACTTGATCGGAATGAAGTCCACACTTACATGGAGAAAGTTCAATCCCAACAAAAATCCACCTATGACAAGAAGGTACATTTAAGATAAGTTTCATTGGGACGGAAAGTATTAGTCCTCTTACCTACCTCTAAAAAGAAGTATTTGTTCAGACGTTGTAGGTCGAGGTTGGGACTCCAGCTCCCTGTCTTCTGTCTGACTAGAAAGTATCTGTAATAGACTCCGGAACCCAGGAGCCGTTGGGAAACTATCTCTATCGCCCCTTTTCGTAGCATGGCTCGTACCTCTTCCACAAGCTGAGGGATGTGCTGCTCCTGGCGGAGAACCGGCTGAATATGAGGACACCTGTGTTGGAACTCCAAGGTGTGTCCTTGGGAGACAGCATCCAGCACCCATCTGTCAGTGATCTTTCTCCACTCGCTGATGAACCTCGTCATCTGGCCTCCCACTGGGGTGCATGGGTGGGGGCCCGACGTCCTGTCCCGTTCAGGCTTGCTTGGGCACTGGCTTCCTACCCTGTGGGCGACAGTGACACTGCCCTACGCTACCATAGTCCAGGGAGCGGCCTCTAAGGCTTCTTGCATTGAGGATCCGGAAGGCTGTCTGTACGACGTGGAGAACCATTTTGATTACCTGCTCGATTTTCCCCTTGAGGAGCGAAAAGAAGACGAGCGGTGCTGCTGGCGAGTGCTGAGGGCACGGCCGTCTCCGCATCCATCTTGATGGCCTGGAGGGACTCGTTGACGGCCTTCCCAAACAGTTTTTCCCTGTCGAGGGGCATGTCTTACACTTTTGCCTGGACCTCCTGACAGAAATTATTTGCCTTCATCCCTGTCGACGAAGGCAGACAACGTTCACCATTTGTCAGTACCCTGTGTTGGTGACGTGCGCTGCCACCATGATGGCATGATCCGATGCCACTTCCCCCTCCTGGAAAAGACCGAGGGCTTCCATCTTCTTATCATCAGGGAGGGACTCCAGGATCGGTCGTAGCTTGTATCACAATTCCCTGTCATACCTGGCCAGGATCGCCAGTGTGTTGGACTTCTTGATTGTGGACACCGCAGAGTAAATCACTTTCTTCCCCATGGTGCCCATTCTTTTCCCCATGCTGTCCCGAGGGACTGAAGACGACGAGGACGGGTCAGCTGACCGTTTCCTTGCAGCCACCGACACTACTGAGTCTGGCGATAGTTGCGACCTCATGCACTTGGGGGTGCAGAGTCTACATTTCTTCTCCACTCTACCGCTTGACTGGAGCTGTGCAAGGGTTCTTCATGAAGGCTTCTGAGAAGGCAAAACAGGACAATTAGGCCCTGGGCCGTCCTGGATTGTTTGCATGGACTCCTGATCTTCATCGTCCGTGAATGAGAACTCCATAGCTTGAACAACGACCTGGGAGGGATATTTTGGGGCCTCCTCACCCCCCCTTTTTTCCTCCCTGAAGGCTTTGAACCTGGACCTTCGCCGGTATATTCCCCCCCTTCTGGCATGCCTGTAGACTTTGCCAAAGTCTCTGCAGTGGTGTTGTGCTGTGGGGGCAAGGACACTTTATGTGCTGTGAGAGCCACCCTCATAGGACCAGTGCCTTCAGCTGCCGTGGTTGTGGTAGCAGCCAACGAATTTGTCAACGAGGTCTTTGCCTGTGCCGGTTCAGCCAGTTTGGGCTGCATGGCCTTCTTATCCTCTGTCCTGGGCTTCTTGCATTTCTTCTGTAGCTTAGCCGGGGTAGATGACTTCCTCTTTGAAGAGGAGATTGATGGTGGGCTGACAATGGAGGTGGAAGGTGATGCTGATAATGCCCTAACCACTTTGGGATCGCTTCAGCGGCAAACCTGGTGGACTCGGACTTGCAGATCTTGGCCTTATCTTGGGCCACCACGGATGAGGCGCCATCAAAGGACTTAGAAGACCGCTCCCCGTACCGGCCAGTCCTGGACGAGGCATGACCCTGCTCGGAACATGAGGCAGAGCCCTTGATTGTGTTAAGCAATGCTGCCAGCCCTCTATGCCTGTGCTTCATCGTTTTCCTACAGAAACTGAGGCAACTCTCACACTCTACTTCTTTATGGTCCGGATGCAGACAGTAGAGGCAATGTTGGCGCCTGTTCTCCACAAACACATTTGGTAGCCCAGATTTGGTGCAGGATCTGAAGAGGGACCTTCCCTCCTTCTCCTGCGTCATGGTCGGAGGGCGCGAAGGAGGCCCGAGATGGCCTTCTAGAATCTTCGATGAATCTCTGCCCTTGAGGGGCGTGGAACTTCACTGACAACAGATCCCCGCTGTCGGTAGATGAAGAAAAGATCACACAGGCTCATTGAAACAAAAAACCTTTCTCATTGAAAAAAATGAAAAAAACATACAAATAACTCGAGGACTCCCAACACTGAAGTGTGCAGTAAAAATCTGAAGATGGCTGCCAGAGGCGGGGCTTACGGAGAGGACTGTCATTGGATGGGGGCAGTATGACCCAGAGCACAGTGATTGGTTAAGAGGAGAAATACAGTTTGTAAATGAAAGTGAAAGTTTTTTCTTTTACTGAGGATTCCCAGCCTGACGATGGGGAATATTCATGAGCATGTGAATCCTTGCCAGACCCCATGCTGGTGAAGGCAGTGTTCTCACATCCGACCCAGGAAATCAAACCGACGTGTGACCGCAGAGCCGCACAGAACACTGGAAGGATGTCCACACGCTCCAAGGAGGCAAGCCGGTGAAGAAATCAGACTGCAGCAGGATCAGAGACGCAAGAAGGAACCAGTGAGTCAGCCCATAGCAGCTGGAGACCCTGAGGCATTCAGACAAGCGTGCCAACAAATGTTTGATTGCTACAAGAGTGCTGACACAAAGAGAAGTTTATTTGAATGCAGCCAAGGAAAAGTACAAACTCTAATCTCAATAAGAAGAAGGTGTGAATGCAGACAAGGCAAAGTACAAAGGCGAAACCCCAATCAAGTACAGATGTATGTGATGCCAGTCTGGGGGAGAAATATGTGCAAGTGTTGCCACAAATAGATATACCAGACATCACACGGTATATGCTATTGTGGTATAACTAAAGAACAGTAAAACGCATAAGAAGTCCTGGCAGCTGAGTACACCAGACAGATGAAATTGAATACAAGATTCCTGGCAGGGGAGAATAACAGGTGGTCTGAAACACCCATAAGAGAAGTTCTGGCAGGCAAGTATAACAGGCAGCTGAAACTTTGGAAAGATTCCTGGCAGGGAAGTGCACTAGCTGATTTGGAAAGATTATCAGAAACACTACAGAAAGACTGTTACCGAACTTTTTGTTTAAACAAGACGTTTGTGAGTCCAGTGAAGACCCAAAGGAACTGTTATCTAAAGAGAAATGTTTGCCATCCAATCCAGGAATCCAGAGGAAGGGGACCAACCTCTGGATCCAAGGGTCTTTACAGTTGGAGGACATTTTCGTTGAAGTAATTCTTATAGTTTTGATTTCGAACACTATTTGCCAACATCAAGTTAGGGGTCAGTTTTATTAAGGTTACTCACCGTAGTGACCACCTTACTCCTAGTCCATAGTCCCCTTTCCTCCATGCTTATGGACATTCCTCCGTCCTGTGGGACGGGACCGGACACTTTGTAAAAAGCATAACATTTTTCCAAAATATGTCCTTCCTCTCTTTTTACGCGGGGTACCGCATGCGGCCGTAACCCCGCCCTCCTTAGCTCCACCCAGCGCATCGCCCATCAGTCCTTTTCTATCGCCAGGTCAGAGACCTTTAAGAAATAACAGAGGAACCTTATTAAGGGGATTGCGGGCGGGCGTATGGAGGAAAGGGGACTATGGACTAGGAGTAAGGTGGTCACTACGGTGAGTAACCTTAATATACTCCTACGTCCCGTCCCCTTTCCTCCATACTTATGGGAGATTCCCAAGCACTCCTCACAGGAATTACGGGTGGATGGAACACTCCCTACTGAAAAAGGTTTTTGAGCACAGCCTGGCCAAACTCAGTATCAGACCTGGAGCTCAGATCCAAACAGCAGTGTTTACAAAAAGCCGATGGAGAGGCCCAGGTAGCCGCTTTCGCGATGGTCTCGCAGGGGACATACTTTTGAAAGGCAACAGCAGCTGCCTTGCCCCGTACTAGATGTGCATGAACCCCTTTTGGAGGTTGAAGACCTTGAACAGCGCAAGACTCCATAATACAGGCAGCGATCCATCTGGTGATAGTCACTTTGGAGGCCTGTTTACCCTGTGGATTACCGAAGGTCACCAAGATTTGAGAAGAACTCCTAAATTCAGATGTTCTGTCCAGATAGAACTGAAGAGCTCTTCTAATGTCCAGGCAATGCAAAACCCTCTCAGCCTCTGAGGCTGGATTTGGAAGAAGACAGGCAAGGAGATTGATTGATTCAGATGAAAATCAGAGACCACTTTTGGAAGGAAAGAAGGATTCGTCCTCAGGACAACCTTATCCTTATGAAAAACCAGGAAGGGATGCTCCACCGACAAGGCCAGGAGCTCACTCACACGTCTTGCCGAAATCACAGCGACCAAGAAGGAGACTTTCCATGAAAGGTGCTTGAGGTCTACAGTAGCCATTGGCTCAAAGTGCTTATGGCACAAGGCCGTAAGGACCATGTTTAAATCCCACGTCGGATGCGGTTTGCGAATAGGAGGATAAAGATGCATGAGACCTGCAAAGTGCCTTTTAACCACTGGATTCGACAGCGAAAAAGAGCACTGGTCCGTGGATAGGTATGCGGCAACAGCCGAAAGATAAGCCCTGCATGACAGGACATGAATGCCTGACTCTGCTGGATGAGAGACGAAAGACAGCACCGTGTCGATCGTAGCCCCCCTGGGGTCCAGCTGTCTGGCTAAGCACCAGTGGCAGAAACAGAGCCATTTGCTCCTGTATTGAGATCCCGTCGAGGGTTTCCTGGCCGCCTGAATAATATGCATGTTATCAGCGGACAAGTTGAGGTGTTCTAAAGATCTGAACTCAGGCACCATGCCGCCAAGCTGAACGATTGTGGGGAGGGGTGCCACAGCTGCCGATCCCTCTGGTGAAGCAGGTCAGGAACCAACGGAAGCCTGATCGGTGCACACACCGACAGATGTTGAAGCTCTGAAAACCAAAATCTGGCCGGCCATCACGGTGCTATGAGCAGAAGAGAACAGTTCACCATGCCCCTCAGCTTGCAAAGCATCCGATGAATCAGAGGCAGAAGCGGGAACGCATAGCCCTCATGTTGTGCCAGGGAGTTTCGTGGGAATCCCCCAGAGAAGAGGATTCCAGCCCGTTCCTGGAGGCATACAGGGGAAGTTTCCTGTTTGATGCCGTTGCAAAGAGGTCCACTTCTGGAGTGCCCCAACACTGGAAGATTTGTAAGAGGACCTCCGTTCAGTTCCCACTCGTAGCTGACCATTGTACGCCAGCTGAGGGCATCTGCAGTAACATTCAGCTGACCCGGGATGTGCACTACCACCAGCCAGATGCCATGCTGAACCACCCATTCCCACATCTGAATGGCAAGGTCCACAAGAGGAGGGGACTTGGTACCCCCTTGCTTGTTGATATAAAACATGGACACCACATTGTCCGTGTGGATCCGGACTACCTTGTTGACAATGACAGGCTGGAACGCTTTGAGCGCCAGGAAGATCGCCAGGAGCTCCAGGTGATTTATATGAAGGAGTTTGTCCTGCGGCGACCAGAGATCGGAAACTTGAAGAAGGTTCAACGTTGCACCCCACCCCAGAAGGGAAGAGTCCATCGTGATTGTCACTAGCGGGCCGGGGGTCATGAAAGGCCACGCATTGCTGAGAGACGACCACCATACCAGGTCCGCTCTCATGAAAGATGGAACCGGTATCATTTTGGAGTCTGGGTCCACCGCTTGGTGCCAAGAACTCCAAAGAGCCATCTGTGTTCGCCTCATCTTGAGCCGAGCCAGAGGAAGAGCCAACACACACAAAGCCACGAGGCCCAGAAGCCTCTGGAACCACCGGGCCGACATGCTCTCTGACTGCCATTCTGTCACCGGTCAGATATACTCTGCAGTTGATCGTGTTCCAACGAAAACCCAGGAAAATCAGGTCCTGAGAGACCATCATGGAGGATTTCCGCCAGTTCATCGACAGCCCAAGTTGGAACAGGAGATGGAGGAGAGACTGAAGGTTGCTCAAGGCTGACAGAGGACAAGAACTGCGTAGCAGCCAATCGTCCAAATACGGATACACATGGATACCCTGAAGCTGAAGATAAGCTGATAACCGACATCTTCGTACAGACACGCGGTCCCGAGTTAAGGCCAAACGGGAACACTCGGAACTGGAAATGCTCCCCCACCCACGGAAAACTGTAGGCATCTCCGATGCAGACTCCAAATCAGGATATGCATATAAGCATCCTGAAGGTCCACCACGCTGAGCCAATCGCCCTTCTGTAAAGAGGACTTTATCTGACAGGGCTTGATCATCTTAAATTTCTCTTGGGGTAGAGAGAGATTGAACTGGGAAAGGTATATGATGGTGCACAGGCCAGCCTGGTATGGTTTGGGCACCGTAAACAGCCGGGAGTAGAAGCCCTTCCCTCGCTCCCCTAGGGGAACGGGTTCCACAGCTCTGAGTTCTGAATCTCGGCTCTGAGGGAGGGCAATCCCTACTGCTGTAAGGGAGGATTGCAGGGTGGGGTAGGGGGAAGGGATAAGCGGAAGCCCACCCGAGCGATTGACAAGGCCCACCGGTCTTCGGTGATGGCCTGCCACGCCTACCAGTGAGACGCAATGCGCCCTCCCACCGGGGTCTCGTGCGAGTGCAGAAAAACTTAATTTAGTTGGTTTTTCAGTAGCGGCACCACCTGAACCTGAAGAGGAGGCCGGGGAACAGGAGAAAAACCGGCTCCGTTGCTGCCTGGCAATTTCCTGATGGAGCATCGACTCTACGGGACTTATGATCCAGAAATCCCCTAAACCCAGAGGAAGGCCGAGGCTGCGAAGACATTCTCTGTGCCCTGAAAGGCGGTTTCACCAGGACAGACACGGACTTGGCGGTCTGAGTGCTGTCCTTGGTTTTGGTCAGTTAAACATCTGTCTTTGAATGAAAAAGCTCCTTGCCATCAAAAGGCAGGTCCAGAACTTTGTCCTGCACCTCTTTAGAGAACCAAGCCTGACGAGAGGTGTCCACGCCAAGTATAAGGCCCCGGGCCGAGGTGGCGACATGGTGCGCCGCGGCCTCCAGCATATCCTGAGCCAGAACCCTGGTATCTGACAATCCCGCTTTAAAATCCTTAGCTTATCAGCAGGAATGAATTCCTCAAACTCTGACAGACCTTTCCACATTTTCAGATTTGCCCCTGCTAGTATCAGTTCCGCGTTCGCTTAACGTAACTGCAAGGCTGAATTAGTGAAAATCTTCCTCCCCAAAGAGTCAAGGAGCTTGTCCTCTTTGGCCAGAACCTGTGTTGCCGCTGTAGAAGACGAAGAAGGCGGTCTGGATTGCAATGAAGCAGCAGCCACCACCGTAGAGGAAGGAGGCGGACACGACGCTAAGGCCACCTCTTCCAAAGAATGGAGGCTATAACGAGCGTCAATCTTTTTGTTAACAAACAGTCCAGAGTGTGATTTCTCCCAGACTTTACGGACCTCGGCTGAAACGTCCTTCTGCAAGAACAAGCGGTACACTCCAAAGGAGACAAGGTGAACGCCCCCGAAAGCACCCCTTCCTGTGGAGCAGTTGCCTCTGGGTTCTGGAACATTGAAAAGACACATCATGTCCAGCACCCGGTCGTGAAAGGCTCTAACAGAGCGGGGCTGGTCCTCGCTGTCCTGATCCCCCTGTGTGTCGTCCGACACATCAGGATCAAGCTGCGTCACATCTGGTACTGGTGAAGATTTGTCCACTGGAGACAATGGAGGCAAGGGAGGGAGAGCCGGTGGAGGTCTGACCGGTAGAGGCGACACTAGCAGAATCACAGGTGCCACAACAGGGGCTGACGGCGCCGGAGGGCATTATCTCCCTAAACAAACCTCAAAAATACTCCTTCATGGGGTCGGAGTGCATTAACTTTTGAAATTTGCTGAAAAAAGCATCCTCCGCCGACGATTTAGGCGTGACTGGAGGAGGCCTCTCATGAGCGGAGTAACTCCAGGGACGTAAGGGAGAGGGTTGCCAAGAGGGCCCTTCTCCGCTGGTATCAACATAGATCAAGTTCTCAGATGCCGCAGGGAGTGAGACATTGTGTGGTAGGGGCATCCGAGCGTTCCAGTCATATACTGGACGAAAGGGATGTGCACAAGGAGAACGATGTTCACCTGACATGCCACTCCCGACACACAGCGCAGATAGTGTAGATGTAAGGGACGTATCCAAAATGGCCGGCGTAGTCTTGGCGGGAGCAGCCGCCATTTTGTCAACACCTGAGGAGAACTGCGACATGTGTGGAAGTGAGACAGGGGTCTCCGCAGATGGGTCAGGGTTCTTCATCTTAGCCTTGACACAAGGCATCTCGGCCAAGCTGGTACTGCGTGGCCTAGAATGTTTTTGGGACATGCTATCAGCCAGAATAACCTTCAACGGAAGGACCTCTGCAACGTCGGTAATAGAGGAATTCTGGTCAGAGACCTCACTCTGTGCCTCCTCAACAGAACTGGTGTCACCGCTTGAGCGGGAGCGATGAGGAATACACCTCACTGACAAGACCTTAACAGGCCTTTCAGAACTGTCGGGCACCTTAGCCTCCAAACGAGGGACCTTGGACCTGAGCCCAGTAAAAGGCCCTTCACGACGGACCTCAAACTTTAGTTTGGTACAGAAAGCCCCAACGGAGGCCTCAGGGCATACTGCGGTGTCTTTACGGAAAGCTCCAGACAAGGAGACCTCGAAGCAAGCTCCGGTACCCGCCGCCTCAGTAGAACTGGGCCCACAAACAGACCCCACAGGAGGGGCCTCAGATTGTAAACCGGTGTCAGTAGGCCCTTACGGAGGCCCTCGGAGAAGACTCTGGTACACTTTTTAGGCCTAGAAGGCACCTCAGGGCAAGTCCCGGAAATAGAGCTTTTGACGCTCCCCCCGGACCGGGAAGATCCCGGGAAGGAGTCCCCCGGCCGGGGTGCTCTAAAAAGCAAAGAACTCACTGGGCGTTTCTTCCTCTCATCGATGAAAGTTTAAAAGTGCGTAGGAGGAGTGCGCTGAAACACCTCTTCCCACCGCTCTAAACGACGTTGAAGCGCCCGGACCGAAAGGGAATCGCAGTAAAAGCACAAGTCCCACCGTTGGTCCAGACCCAAACACTCTAAACAAAGAGGATGGGCTCCGGCCTAGCGAAGCGTCGGTCACAGGAAGAACAAACAGGAAACAACTGAAACGGCATAAACGGACTACTACACGACCGCTAAACTGGAGCAGGACAGGAGGACACTGGAAGGAAAAAATCTTCCAAAGATGCAAGTGCGTCCATTCCCGATCGAGCAGAGAAAAGGACTGATGGTTGATGCGCTGGGCGGAGCTAAGGAGGGTGGGGTTATGGCCGCGTGCGGTACCCCACATAAAAAGAGAGGAAGGACACATTTTTGAAAAATGTGATGCTCTTTACAAAGTGTTTAACAAAGGTAGCGGGCGCCCCTCTCTCGCAAGAACAGACATGATAACCTGTTCAGTGGTTATTAACCACTTGAGAGTTCGCAGCCACTGCTTTTACTCACTGTGCCTTTCACAGATGGGAAATATCCATTTGCATATCAGTCTTTGTCCTGCCCAGGGGCAGTCCAGCACCGAAATACAATGGCAACTCCAATCTGAACGAGAGTACCACCAGCAACCCCATACACGTGTTTCACCCTTGTTGGGGATCATCAGTGAGGTGAAGCTGATGCCTCTCTAAGCACAGTGAGAGGGAGACCACGTCTGGTTGCCCCCAGGAGACCCAGGGTTACCAATCCCAGGTTCCTTAACAAATAGTTTAACAAAGGTAGCGGGCGCCCCTCTCTCGCAAGAACAGACATGATAACCTGTTCAGTGGTTATTAACCACTTGAGAGTTCGCAGCCACTGCTTTTACTCACTGTGCCTTTCACAGATGGGAAATATCCATTTGCATATCAGTCTTTGTCCTGCCCAGGGGCAGTCCAGCACCGAAATACAATGGCAACTCCAATCTGAACGAGAGTACCACCAGCAACCCCATACACGTGTTTCACCCTTGTTGGGGATCATCAGTGAGGTGAAGCTGATGCCTCTCTAAGCACAGTGAGAGGGAGACCACGTCTGGTTGCCCCCAGGAGACCTAGGGTTACCAATCCCAGGTTCCTTAACAAATAGTTTAACAAAGGTAGCGGGCGCCCCTCTCTCGCAAGAACAGACATGATAACCTGTTCAGTGGTTATTAACCACTTGAGAGTTCGCAGCCACTGCTTTTACTCACTGTGCCTTTCACAGATGGGAAATATCCATTTGCATATCAGTCTTTGTCCTGCCCAGGGGCAGTCCAGCACCGAAATACAATGGCAACTCCAATCTGAACGAGAGTACCACCAGCAACCCCATACACGTGTTTCACCCTTGTTGGGGATCATCAGTGAGGTGAAGCTGATGCCTCTCTAAGCACAGTGAGAGGGAGACCACGTCTGGTTGCCCCCAGGAGACCTAGGGTTACCAATCCCAGGTTCCTTAACAAATAGTTTAACAAAGGTAGCGGGCGCCCCTCTCTCGCAAGAACAGACATGATAACCTGTTCAGTGGTTATTAACCACTTGAGAGTTCGCAGCCACTGCTTTTACTCACTGTGCCTTTCACAGATGGGAAATATCCATTTGCATATCAGTCTTTGTCCTGCCCAGGGGCAGTCCAGCACCGAAATACAATGGCAACTCCAATCTGAACGAGAGTACCACCAGCAACCCCATACACGTGTTTCACCCTTGTTGGGGATCATCAGTGAGGTGAAGCTGATGCCTCTCTAAGCACAGTGAGAGGGAGACCACGTCTGGTTGCCCCCAGGAGACCTAGGGTTACCAATCCCAGGTTCCTTAACAAATAGTTTAACAAAGGTAGCGGGCGCCCCTCTCTCGCAAGAACAGACATGATAACCTGTTCAGTGGTTATTAACCACTTGAGAGTTCGCAGCCACTGCTTTTACTCACTGTGCCTTTCACAGATGGGAAATATCCATTTGCATATCAGTCTTTGTCCTGCCCAGGGGCAGTCCAGCACCGAAATACAATGGCAACTCCAATCTGAACGAGAGTACCACCAGCAACCCCATACACGTGTTTCACCCTTGTTGGGGATCATCAGTGAGGTGAAGCTGATGCCTCTCTAAGCACAGTGAGAGGGAGACCACGTCTGGTTGCCCCCAGGAGACCTAGGGTTACCAATCCCAGGTTCCTTAACAAATAGTTTAACAAAGGTAGCGGGCGCCCCTCTCTCGCAAGAACAGACATGATAACCTGTTCAGTGGTTATTAACCACTTGAGAGTTCGCAGCCACTGCTTTTACTCACTGTGCCTTTCACAGATGGGAAATATCCATTTGCATATCAGTCTTTGTCCTGCCCAGGGGCAGTCCAGCACCGAAATACAATGGCAACTCCAATCTGAACGAGAGTACCACCAGCAACCCCATACACGTGTTTCACCCTTGTTGGGGATCATCAGTGAGGTGAAGCTGATGCCTCTCTAAGCACAGTGAGAGGGAGACCACGTCTGGTTGCCCCCAGGAGACCTAGGGTTACCAATCCCAGGTTCCTTAACAAATAGTTTAACAAAGGTAGCGGGCGCCCCTCTCTCGCAAGAACAGACATGATAACCTGTTCAGTGGTTATTAACCACTTGAGAGTTCGCAGCCACTGCTTTTACTCACTGTGCCTTTCACAGATGGGAAATATCCATTTGCATATCAGTCTTTGTCCTGCCCAGGGGCAGTCCAGCACCGAAATACAATGGCAACTCCAATCTGAACGAGAGTACCACCAGCAACCCCATACACGTGTTTCACCCTTGTTGGGGATCATCAGTGAGGTGAAGCTGATGCCTCTCTAAGCACAGTGAGAGGGAGACCACGTCTGGTTGCCCCCAGGAGACCTAGGGTTACCAATCCCAGGTTCCTTAACAAATAGTTTAACAAAGGTAGCGGGCGCCCCTCTCTCGCAAGAACAGACATGATAACCTGTTCAGTGGTTATTAACCACTTGAGAGTTCGCAGCCACTGCTTTTACTCACTGTGCCTTTCACAGATGGGAAATATCCATTTGCATATCAGTCTTTGTCCTGCCCAGGGGCAGTCCAGCACCGAAATACAATGGCAACTCCAATCTGAACGAGAGTACCACCAGCAACCCCATACACGTGTTTCACCCTTGTTGGGGATCATCAGTGAGGTGAAGCTGATGCCTCTCTAAGCACAGTGAGAGGGAGACCACGTCTGGTTGCCCCCAGGAGACCTAGGGTTACCAATCCCAGGTTCCTTAACAAATAGTTTAACAAAGGTAGCGGGCGCCCCTCTCTCGCAAGAACAGACATGATAACCTGTTCAGTGGTTATTAACCACTTGAGAGTTCGCAGCCACTGCTTTTACTCACTGTGCCTTTCACAGATGGGAAATATCCATTTGCATATCAGTCTTTGTCCTGCCCAGGGGCAGTCCAGCACCGAAATACAATGGCAACTCCAATCTGAACGAGAGTACCACCAGCAACCCCATACACGTGTTTCACCCTTGTTGGGGATCATCAGTGAGGTGAAGCTGATGCCTCTCTAAGCACAGTGAGAGGGAGACCACGTCTGGTTGCCCCCAGGAGACCTAGGGTTACCAATCCCAGGTTCCTTAACAAATAGTTTAACAAAGGTAGCGGGCGCCCCTCTCTCGCAAGAACAGACATGATAACCTGTTCAGTGGTTATTAACCACTTGAGAGTTCGCAGCCACTGCTTTTACTCACTGTGCCTTTCACAGATGGGAAATATCCATTTGCATATCAGTCTTTGTCCTGCCCAGGGGCAGTCCAGCACCGAAATACAATGGCAACTCCAATCTGAACGAGAGTACCACCAGCAACCCCATACACGTGTTTCACCCTTGTTGGGGATCATCAGTGAGGTGAAGCTGATGCCTCTCTAAGCACAGTGAGAGGGAGACCACGTCTGGTTGCCCCCAGGAGACCTAGGGTTACCAATCCCAGGTTCCTTAACAAATAGTTTAACAAAGGTAGCGGGCGCCCCTCTCTCGCAAGAACAGACATGATAACCTGTTCAGTGGTTATTAACCACTTGAGAGTTCGCAGCCACTGCTTTTACTCACTGTGCCTTTCACAGATGGGAAATATCCATTTGCATATCAGTCTTTGTCCTGCCCAGGGGCAGTCCAGCACCGAAATACAATGGCAACTCCAATCTGAACGAGAGTACCACCAGCAACCCCATACACGTGTTTCACCCTTGTTGGGGATCATCAGTGAGGTGAAGCTGATGCCTCTCTAAGCACAGTGAGAGGGAGACCACGTTTGGTTGCCCCCAGGAGACCTAGGGTTACCAATCCCAGGTTCCTTAACAAATAGTTTAACAAAGGTAGCGGGCGCCCCTCTCTCGCAAGAACAGACATGATAACCTGTTCAGTGGTTATTAACCACTTGAGAGTTCGCAGCCACTGCTTTTACTCACTGTGCCTTTCACAGATGGGAAATATCCATTTGCATATCAGTCTTTGTCCTGCCCACAAAGTGCTCCAGTCCCGACTCACACGACGGAGGAATGTCCATAAGTATGGAGTAAAGGGGACGGGACGTAGGAGTAAGGACGTTTTGGACACAAGGAAAGCTATCGACTTCCTGACAAAGGCAGTTCCTTAGTTTTTCGTTCACAGGCAGGGAAACTCCTCTTTAGCATAGGGCAAGAGACGTATTTTTCCAACCCATTTTCTTTCAATAAATATCTTCTTGTTAAAACATGACTTCCTTGTTTCCTGTTACCATTTCAGACTCCTAACAGAACACTGAGTGTAGTTTTTCAGGAAACTTGGATTATTGCTTTAATGTTGTCAAGGAAGAGTTGATCAGTTAGATGTAGTCCATGATGTCTATACAAGTTAGAAATTTAAAACTGTATGATGTTGTTCGATATCCACAGGTGTTTCCGGCCTCTGATGAAAGCAGAATCTACTTTGTCTTCATTTCTCTGAGATTTCTAAATTTTAGAATTAAATGTGGCTGGTCCACTTCCATTTTTGTCGCTGAGTCAGGTCGGGAAAAAAAGGTGGTGTGAGGAAAAAGTTACATCAGTTATTTTAAATCTTGCTTCATCGTCAAAGCTGGAGACATGCCTCATACATTAACCAAATTGCTGCCTACGCAATGAATGAGTATGACATCTGGCTGCCTGTGCTTCTCAGACTCAAGAATTTATGAAAAATCTGGGACCATCGCCTTCCTCACCATCCAAACCATTTAACTCTAAAATTAGTCAAACCCTGATTCATGTCAATGGGCCTCATTACAAGGTGGGCGGAATGAGTTTAACGGCACCGGTAATGGTGCCGGTGCCAGTAAACCCATTCTACCCTATTACGAGGTTCCCTTGCGGGACCCGCTCAGACGTCTGGTCAGACCAGACGTCCTTTGCGGGTCCCGCAAGGGCACCAGGGAGCTAATAATGGGCCTGTTATTAACAGGCCCATTATTAGTTCCATCCCCATTGAGCCCTATGGGGGCTCGAATGGGAATAGGGATGGGTTTTTTGAATGAGGAATTACCGGGTCCTCCAAGATTGGAATGACCCGCTAATTGCTCATTCAAGGAACCCAGACACGATTTTGGAGGCAGTCATGGCGCTAATAGCACCATTGTTACCTCCAAACTCGTATTGAGGCCCACTATGTAGTTTTTGACAAAAACACACTAACCAAAACATCCAACTTTCTCCAACTAACCGTACAGTTTTAATTCCAGCAATGATGTCTGCACTTTGTCACTGTCCTCTTGATAATGCCTGGTTATTTGTAATTGAATTATAAGTAGCAGTGGGGCATGGAATTTGACAGTATTTCAATGTTTGCAATTGGTAGCCTTGGTTGTTTGCATTGTGTTATTAGATGTGATTGGTTGAAGTTACAATGTGGCAGCCATGTTTTGCAGTTCTTCCAAATTTTAGTCCAATTTGTGGTCATTAATGTTTGAAAAGTTTGAAAAGGCACCATTTTGTGTATGGCTGCCACTCTGCTTGTAGAACTTCTTCTGTGCTGATGCCGATTGCTTGGCTCTTGTGATAACCTTTGCATTGTCTGGAAAGGTTGACAGTGAGTATTTGAAAGTACTTACATGTGTCTGGGGATACATTGATGGTAGTGAATAAAATATACATTATTTCCATTTAATTTTTGGGTACTCAAGGTGAAAAATACGGTTTGTGAGAAAGGGTATGTGATTAGCATCTGTGTTCTTAAAAGAGTGTGTATGAATGATTAGTAGTAATGTGAAATGAGATGAGAAGTATATTTGTGATGACTACTGATATCGAACATTGTCGACAAGAAAAAGGCCCAGGTGGTGGCTCTATATGTAATAAGGGCTACCAATCAGATCCATCCTGAGAAACATACATGCTTAAATATTTAAAGGATCTTAGTACCATATTTTCTTTGTTGCAGCTATAAAGAGTACACCACTTGCTGCTAAAAATGTTTTATTCATTTTATTCTTTCCTTGAAAAAAATTGAAGTACAGTGATGTCCTCTCATAATGTGAGAATACAAAATATACAGATGTTATGAATACAAATATCACGTATAATTTCCTTTGCACGCGTGAACTCCATCACCACAATTGATAATTGGACTGTATCAGGATCACAATAAATTCACTTGATGTGTATTTCTGTGATTTTCCTAGGATTGTCTCCACTGCATCCTGGTATTGTATGATAATGAATGCAATTCTTTCAGAGCACAGAAGAAACATTTTTTTTCCAAAACATTCACAGAGTTATGTTTCTGTACAGAAAGATCTGGTTATTCATTAATTGTCTAAAACCCCAACATGTCATGTTTCTGTTCTTTACTGTGACTGTAGAACATTCTTCAGGGGGTTATTGTTGCAGGGGCAATTTAGTATTGAACAACTATATTTGTTTTTGATATTATTTATGAACATGTGTACAACTTTGGTCTGGTGGTCATAAAGTGTTTCAATCTTGCATGTCCAATTCTAAGATAATATTGGTAGTGTATTCCTTCCCCATCTCTCAGGGCAAGGTCCTGCCACTGTATTTTGTACGTACATTCTCTGGTATCAACAAAGAAGTCAGACATCCTATTAGCTAAAGATGGCCATTTAAAATCGCCCATTATCGTATTGTTAAATAGTGGCTGAAAGTATCTGATAGTATTGAATACTTTTCGTGACTGTACATGTCACTTGTGTTCTTGGGGAGTAGGCTCAATCACTGCACCTGTAAACCACAACATCACGTATATTGATTTAGGAGTGTTTTTCGCAGGCTCACAATTTTTCTGTAAATTGGCTTTCAAAGGGTTTCTATCTAGAACCCTTATGCTTTTAGATCATGATTAATTACAGCAAGAATCTGTGCCTATCTGCAGCCGCACGGTTTTTCTATTAGAGCACCTGGGGACCATGCTGGTGGTGACTGTGTGCAGTACAAATACCTTTAACATTAACATGATATGGGCTCTACATGCAGCACCATTATTCGTCTGATTACGGGGTCTGCTTAAAAAATTGCATTTAACTATGATTAGCTATCTCATTTTGTTTAGAAAATGTGTTCACTTCTTGTGAAGCACGTCACTTTTACATATATGAATGTAGCTTACTGGGAGGCTTTTTTTATTTTTTATTTATTTGATTTAATTGTAATACAAATTTACAATTTTTACAAAATGAGTGATAAGAAAGAAAGTTCCTTTCTCCGAGTCCCTCCAGATTAAGTTCATTCACTCCAGGTGAGGGAGGATTAGAATGTAGGCTTCAACTTACTCCTGAATCCTTTGTAGTTGGCTTTTTAACTCCTGAGCTTGTTTTAAGCTCCTGTACAAGCCCAATTTGCTTAAAAAAAAGGGTCACCGCCAATGTCCACTCGTTTTTTTTCCCTCCCATCAAGCCGTACCACCAGGTTTCTTCGTCCACTGTGGTTACGTTGGTCAGGTGTTTCATTAGGTAGATTTCTCTAGCCTCTTGGGTACGCTTACACCTTAACAAAAGGTGTCTAATAGATTCCACCTGATTAGTGTTGCAGTATCGGCATTTATCCGAAGTTGACACTCCTCTTCTTGCCAAGATCTTGTTTGTCTTCAAGAGATTTAGTCTGATTCTGAGAAAGGTGTTATGCATCCGTTTGTCCTGAAATTTTTTCAAATAACCTCTCACCTCATTAACTCTCTTTTGAACTATTGGAAAGTCTTTGGTTGATTTGTAGGAGGCGGCGTTGTCCTGCGTTTTGATCCAATCTAGTTCAGTCCGTTTTTTTCACAACTTTCGTTGGATTTTGTATAAGGATTGCTCTCGTCAAGGCCACTTCTTGTAGCAGATTTTCACAATGGGCCGCCCATGATGTCAGTATTTTGTTTTTCCCGTTAGTCAATTCGATCTTCAAAATCTCAAAAACAGGCTCTGGAGAGTCCATGATCACTTTCCTGAAGAGCATCAGGGTGTTCCTGTTCACAATCCCCTTCACAGATGGAGGCAGAGTTCTTGTCTGATGTGGCATATAGGCACTGACATCGGTAGCCCCAGTACCTTCTTCCAAAATTGACCTTCCAGTCGGTCCCAAAACTTTTCCGGGATTTGGGGCATGGCTTCAGTTGCATATGTTATGCTCGGGATGACCTTAGCTTTGAAAAAAGACAGGACTGGGATCAATGTGAACGTTCCAAATTTCTTGTTGATCATCCGTGCTTGGCTTGACAGGGTCTTTGTTTTTGCTATTAGCATCTCCTGCATTGGTATTTCGGTGGTGCTGTTACTTAGCGTCACTCCCAAGTATTTAAAGCTCTTGACGATTTCGATTTTTTCATTTTCATTTTCAACACTCCATTTTTCTTTGCCTGCTGTTCGGGTTGTTGTTTCGAAAGCCATGATCTTGGTTTTGCTTTTGTTCAGTTCTAAATGGTCTTTTCCCAGATATTTGAGCAGGCTGTTCAATTGCCTTTGTAGCCCCACCACTGTCTGATCGAGTAAGATGATGTCATCCGCATAAAGGAGTCTCTGTATTTTCTCCCCTCCTAGTGACGGTGGAAAACATCTAGTTTTGGTGAAATCGTCTTCCAGATCTGCGATGTAGGCATTATACAGTGCTGGCGCTAGGGGACAGCCCTGCTTTACTCCTCGGGCAGTGTGGATCACTTTTGATAACGTCCCCGCACCATTCAGCCGGACTCTCATGGTAGTGCCTTCGTATAGAGCTCTTATTGGGGCCAAGATTTTGTCTGGACAGTTCCTGCCAACTAGTTTGTCCCACAGGCGTTCACGGCTCACCCGGTCGAACGCCTGCATAAGGTCGACGAAGGCCATGAATATTCTTGGCGCTCCTTGTTGGACCCTTGCTTTCAGAGAGCATAAAATCAGGATATTTGCAGTGGTGCCGATGTTTCTGACAAACCCCGTCTGGAATTGGTCTCTGTAGTTGGATTCTTTTAGCCATTTGTTCAGGCCCTCCAAGGCGCAAGAGCCAAAGACCTTCCCAATAACATCCAAGAGCACTATCGGACGGTAATTTCTTGGATCTTCTTTCGCTCCTTTTTTGAAAATCGGGACCACGTTTGACGTCTTCCAGGAGGGGGGCACAGATTTAGAGATGTTACAATTCTGGCAGATCTGACCAATAAGTGGCGCCCAAATAACAACGTTGTTCTTCAGATCTATATTGGAAATGCCATCTGGTCCTGGCGCTCTGGAATTTTTTAGCTTTTTAATCTTCACTGTTATAGAGTCGTTGTCACAAGGTATGTCCCAATCTGGCGCTTGGCGCCCCCAGGTGGTCAGTGGCTGGCTATCCTCTTGTTTATATAGAGATTCGAAAAAATCCACCCATTTATCTTCACTGACGTTGTTCTGGAGGTTGGTCTGGCTACTCGATGTTTTCGCGTGGATCAAGGACCAGAATTCTTTACTGCTTTTCTTCGTAATTGTACGAAGCATTTGTTTTGCGTCATGTTGTAGGAGACTTGCACGTTGATGTCTCAACCAGTTTTTATACTGGCGATGCGCTAAGCGATATTTCGTTTGCAAGTTTGTGGAATTTGAGATTTTCGCCAGTCTTTGGATTTTTCTCAACAACGCTCTTTGCTTCACCAGTTCCTTATTGTAGTTTTGTTTGTGGACTGCTTTCTTAGGGTCCTCTTGTGACTTTGGTCTGCGGTAGGTTTCCAATAAGGGCACGTAGTCCACAGTGGCGACTCCGTCTGGCTTATCGATAAGCTTGTTGCTGATAGTTTTATATGCCAACCTTATTTCGCTGATGGCTTTCGCCGTTAACTTTAAGCGATTACCACTGGGATTAGCTTCTAGACCTTGCATCATGAGCTCTTGCACTGGCTTACAGAAATGCCAGGTCGTTTTTAAAATATTGTGGTCACTGTTGATCGTTTTCACCACATCAAAAGACTTTGCCACACTCAGTAGAGCTTTTGATACAAAAGTGTGGTCGATAGTTCCTTTTTGGTCATTTCTTTGCCATGTTGGTATTTTCTTGTTCTCTTTGGAACGCAGCCAGTGCAAGTTGTGCATATCCCATTTGTCCATCAGGTTACTCCATCGTTTAGCTCTGTCGCCTTCCATTGTGGATCTCGTACATATCGGGGTCACGTCATCATCCAATGTGCAATTTAGATCTCAATTTATAATGAATAGGGTGGCTTGTTGGTTTTCACTTTCATCCTCCAGGAGATTATCAATGCCCTCTAGATAATGGTCTGTCGTAGTCTCAGCCGGGTTCCAGTATGTATTGATCACTAAAAGATTTTGTAGGGGACTTTCCTTCCCCATTCCAACATTGTCTGGTTGCCATTTGAGTCTGGTAGCCTGAATAAGTGGAGAAAGATGTAAGTCTGCCAGAGGCACTAGGCCACTTCCTGATCTTACTGCCGTCACGAGACCCGCTCTTGGTCTTCCCGTGGCTCCCTTCTCTGCCCGGGTAAAGGTCAAGGTGTATCCATCGAGATAAGGTTTCGTCAGCAGCCAGGTTTCTGCAAACACAGAATGTCAAATGCTCCTAGGTTGACATCTGAGCTTGCCGTCAGGTGGGAAAACCCTTGTGTATTCCAAGAGCCCATTATCAGGGGCATTTGCGTCTTCAGTTGGCTCAACGAGGGTTTTCTATCCACTAATTGCTAGATTTTCTTTGCATATTGTCGTGTGTTGGATATCCATCTTCTATTGGGTTTTCTGACCGGGCTCCTGATGTCACAGCCTCTCTCCTCTTGGGAGGTTATCTGGGGACTTCCAGCTATTGTAATTCTTATTTTTTCACCCGGTCCTTTTGGCCATCTTTCCGGGTTACTTGCTCGGTTACACTCAGAGTGTTTCCTACGGTCTTGATGAGGTGACTCCTCCCTCATCTTCCTTGCCCTCGGCCCATTGGGGCCGTGTGTATGTCGCTTGTCCTGTGTAGAGTGGAACTTTTGACTCGACCAGCAGTTTTTTTTATCTTTATTGTGGCCTTTGTGATCAGGCACTGTTCTGTTGGTTCTTGTTGAAGATCTTGTCGCTGAGTTACCATGCATCCGGTGGTACTGGAGTTTTTTAATGTCCTGGATTTCTTTCAGATCGTATCCCAAATACCACAGATTGTCTTTCTCATCCTCCAAGATGTTGCTTATTAGTAGCGACGATATATGTAAGTAGGCCTGATCGCTCCATCCATTCTCACATGGTTCAACGATTTTCAGGTCTTGGGAGGTCAGATGTCATAGGTTCGGGACTTGTTCAAAGATGTACAACAGTGAGTTCCTACTTAACCTGAATTCATCTTGATTTCTAGACCTTCTCTCTAGCTTGAAGATCGCGAAGTCTGTCGTGATACGTTTGTTTGTTACGCTCCTTATCCTTTCATTACTCCTCTCCTGACGCAATCAGCCTCTACTTCGTTCTCTTATTTTGTTTAGTTGCCCATTGCTGGGGAGAGGCTCTGAGTTCTTCCCAACTTTGGGCTCTTTCTGCCCGTGCTCTTGCCTCTCGTGCTTACATCGTCCTTGCATGTGTCTTGGGGAGAGTTGCACTCTCTTCTTATCTTTGGGATTTGGGGTCGGGAGGGCTTTTGGGCCTTCTTTTTCACTTCCATTGGTCTTTGTTGTTCCTTACTGTGCTTTCTCTCCCTTTGATGCCTTGGGTAGAGATCTGCTGCTTGATCACAACTGGGCACACTTTCATTTCGTGATCTGGACTTAGGCGGAGGGATATCTGTTTCAGAATCTTCAACTGTGTATGTGCTTAAGTTCAATAGGGCTTCCATTGAATTGAATTCTTCCTCCACTTTATCTTCCTCCGAGTATTTTCTTTTTCTCGAATCTCACTTTCCCAGTGGTTTGACGTTGGAGGTTTCTCTCGTCCCCATTCTTCGTCTCGCTGTTGCGGTACGTCTTGGAAATTTTGATGGAGACTGTGTCTTTAGTAAGACCTTCTTGGCTTCTACTTTATCCTGAACTGATGTTGTTTTTAAGTGTGGGTTGTCCACTAAGTTCAACTTCTTGTTGAAGAAGTTTTCGAGGTCTTTCTGTTTTACATTTGGGCATTTACTTTTGGGTTTGCCCCCCTGGCCCCTTTTCTGCTGCAATCGGGGTTATGCCTGGACAGTCTAAGTTAATACACCCATTCTTTAGCGTAGTCGCCACCTTCTTTCCACCAGACGACTGAACACTTGATTTGTTCCGACTATTATCGCTCGTTTGGGCTCTTGAGTTGTTACCCTCTAAGTTCAGGGTCAGGTCGCTGTTTTTATTCCAGCTTTTGTCATTGGTCTGAGATCCCTGAGTTTTCCTCTCCACGTCCAGTGAGCACGATGACCCTTGATCCCGGGTGTTCTCTTTTCTCGCTTCCTTGAACAGTATATATTTTTCCAAGTATATTAACTTAGTGTGCATTAAGGCCATAATTACTGCTTGATCTTTCACCGAGTCATTCAGGGCTTCATACAATTTATTGAAAGGTGTTAGGGCAATCATCACTGTAGACATTATTCCCACTAGGTCTATTTTCTTGTGTGGTGTTTCTTTTACACTCCCTGGTAAGGAGTCTCTGCCCACCCTTGGTCTGCCTGGGGTAGGGCACACCTCAGGGACCAGTGTTGGTTTTCCCAAGGCACCACATGGCGGTGTCTTTGCCAGGCTGTTTTGAGGTTGGCTTGATGCCCCGTTACCTCTCATGGGACTTCCCACTTCCTTCGAGCGGTCGAGGGGGGTATGACCTGAGGCTTCCCCTGGCGGGTGTCCATATTGAAGCCCCTCAGTTCTATCCCCCATCTCCTCCACATTCTCAGGGGTGCTCTTCGGGGTACCGGTGATCAGATTAGGCCCTGGGGAGAGCGTCCCTGCCGTCGCTGCGGGAAGGTGGTGAATGGGCGAGGCCAGAGGAGGTTTCCCAAAGTGCCACCTTACAGGCCTTTCGAATTGTAACGGTTTGGCCACAATTGACTGTTTAGCGGCACCCCTCTCCTCTTGTCTGTTAATTGGTTTTTCTATTAGGATGGACTCTTCAACCGCCACCCACCCCTCCAGAAGCTCACCGTCCGAAATTTCTTTTTGAGGGGTGGGGGTGCTTACTCCCTTTTTTTAAAAGAAGTTTGCCATCTGGTTGTGGGAAGGGACCTTAGATGATTTGCATTTTTTAATTGATCCTCTGTAATAGGGTTTTGTGAGTAATTTTCCCCCATTCAGTTTCTTTTGTTTCTGGGCCGTGAATGCTCATTCCTTTCTTCTGTCTCTTCTGGCCTCAGCCATACCCTCAGGCTGCCAGCAGGTGTCAGTGTCTTCTACGGCTGTGAGCTGGGCTTCTAATTCCTCTCCCTTCCCAGCCACAGCCTGGATCCTCTCCCCCTCCTCCACTGGGGATTCGCTCGGCGCTTCTAGCCCTGCGGGCCGGGGTCCCCCTTCCATCCCCCGCTCCTCGCAAGCAGCACCACCGGCGACGGCCGCCGCCACTGACACCGCCTTCTCCACGGCTGTTGTGCCGGGCGCGCAAGGTGCGGCGTCTACTCGAGGCGGGGCTCTGCCCGTGGCAACAAGGCCGACCCCCCGCCATGTCCCGCTTCCTCACCGGGCACATGGACGTCCGCAGTGACCTCCACTCCCCCGAGGATAGCCGGAGACAACACGGCCATCGTCGATCTTCCCGCAGAGACCGCCCCCGTAGCAGGTTCCTCCAATGCCTCCAGAAAGCCTCCCGGGGCACACGGATCACGAAGTAGGCGCTTCAAGCACGGTAAGAGGGGCTGGTGGAGAGCTGTTGTTAATAAATGCAAGTTGATTTGCCTTGTTTGCTGTCATGGGGTTGGCATTTGGGTAAGTAATGATAACTTTGGGGCCAGTTATGTAAGCAGTTACTATGTCTGCGTCGGGGGGCGCAGTACAGTCAGTAGGGCCCCTACTGGTATGCTCTTTGGTTCCCGTTTTTAACACCTTCGTGGTGTCGAAAGGTTCATCGTGTGGTGGGCGCCCTGCCTCCATCACCCCCCTCTGTGCTGGGATCACAAAAGTTCTCCTGCCTTCACATGCTGGCTGACCAGAAGGTACGGGGTTCCGAGTGTTAAAGAGGATCGGGGGTGCACTAACAAGAAAGGTGCTTGAGGTATTAGGGGAGTACGACAAGTCGGTAGGGTTGTTGGTAATATTGGGGGGCACGCTGTCTCGTTTAGATCTTGTATTCCTGAGGCGACGCTCCTCGGTCTCCTCCGTCGCCGTCCTGCCTTTCATGACTGCAGGACTGCTCCACTCGTCGACCACTCCGCGGCCGCTCCGCAGTCTAACTGTGCTTTTAACCACTGCTCCTCCCAGTTGGCCAGCAGAGTAAACAGAGCAGAAGGACTCCGCTCAAAACAGCATAGGGTAGAGTAACTGCAGGACTGCTCCACTCGTCGACCACTCCGCGGCCGCTCCGCGGTCTAACTGTGCTTTTAACCACTGCTCCTCCCAGTTGGCCAGGAGAGTAAACAGAGCAGAAGGACTCCGCTCAAAACAGCATAGGGTAGAGTAACTGCAGGACTGCTCCACTCATCGACCACTCCGGCTTTTACGTGTAGTCCTCTGTGAAGCTCTGCATAGTTTGTTCCCCGTGTCTCAGCGTCCCTGCTGTCAATGGGGTTGATTGCTTCGTGATATACAGTCCTTCTTGTAAACACTTACTTGTGGATATAGTGATTAGTGTTTATGTGGCGGCCATCTTTGCATGTTAGTATCTTTATTTGCAACAGCTCAGTCTGTAGACCTCTAAGTTATTCTGGTGGTGCAAGTTTAGGTATTTTGTCAAAATAAGTGAAATGATAATTAATTTATTGGAATGTTTATATTGAAACATAGTTACTACATTAATTCAGTCATAAATTATTGTTCTTTTTCATCTCAGACATTTAATTGCAGTGATCTTGCCCTATAATTATGTGTTGATTCTGTTTAAAAAACCTTGGCTGTTCTTCAATTCCTGACTTTGCGCCACTCGATTTCCTAATTTAATCCTTCCGTTTTGCTTTTTGTTAGATCGATTTGTTTTTGTTCTAATCTAATGAGTTGTTTTTCTTTAGTTATTTTGTCTGTTTCTTTCACTTGGCAAAGTACCGTCCAGTGGAATTCATTATATTTATGATTTTTTTCTTTGAAATGTTTAACAACTACACAGACGACACCCAGATCATCTTTAAGATCCCCAAGTCTGTCTCCATCCCTTACCCGAACCTCACTTCCTGCCTCATAGACATTGACCATTGGATGACTGCCAACCACCTCCTCCTCAACCCTCAAAAAACAGAAATCATGATCTGCGGAAGACGGCTCTCTCCCCCCAACTCGCCCTGTGGCCTCCTACCAGACCCTGCCCCATCCAATGCAATAAAGAACCTTGGATGCACCATGGATGCTGATCTGACATTTTCGCACCACATTAACATTGTGTTTAAATCTTGCTATCTGCACTTCTGCATTCTCAGACGCATCTTCCATTACCTCAACCACCCTCATAGAGTAAATCCAATCATGTCCATCATCTTCTTCTGCCTCGAATACGCCAATTGCCTTTACCTGGTTACACCCAAATCAACTCAGAAAGCTCCAACGGGTCCAAAACACTGAAACTAGGCTCCTCCTGGCCATTGGCCCCAGAGAGCACATCACTCCCGCCCTCCTTGTCCTCCACTGGCTCCCTGTCGGGCAAAGGGCCACTTTCAAAGCCATGTGCATCACCCCCGTGCCCTCCACAATACAGGCTCAGAAAACTAAATTCACGTGTTGCCAACCCAACAGAAACCTGGATTCAGGCACCACACTCCTCCTTGTGATCCCTCCCTTCAAATCGACAAGAATAGTGGCCTCCTTCTTGTCTGTCCCAGCCCCCTTAATCTGGAACTAAATGTCCCTTAGCATCCGACGCTTAGAGGAGCATCTTGCTGTAATAAACCTGAGGGTATTCTCTCTAGTAGACCTCGGGAATCCCTTATCCAAGGGGCCATGGGAGGGCTGGCACTCTCAGATCCAGGCCCTGGGGGTGGACGAGCGAGGGAGGATCACCTAGGTAGGGGAGCTCGGGTTTGTGCTCGGGGAAATACCCCAGGTGAGACACTATATGATACCGGTGAAGAAGGAGAGGAGGACAAGATACTGGAGACCTTTGTAGACTGTACCACATCTGCCTCCTTTCCTCCCATTGAATCTCTTTTGTCCAGCTCCAACGACCCGTCTGTAAATAACAAATCTCCTAGGAACCCAAACGGTTTTGAACTCAGAAACTATCTCTCCCAGAATCCCTGTGTCCTACCCGAATACTCCCGATCATTCTTTTCCACGTTCCTCTAGTCATTATTTTCCAAACTCCCGATCATCATTGATAAAACACTACTGTTCCCATAATCCCCCCTATTGCAGTCACAAACCCTACCCCGTAGGATACTAAAAAATCTACCCCCCACTTTTTTGACACTAACACTTTCCCACACAGTGACAGACAACAGACTAACAATAAAGCAGTTTACCTAACATGTCCCAACACAAGGGTCAGACAAAGTCAGGCAATTGACCAGAATCACACACACCCGACGACCTTTTCCCTTCCCCACAGGGATAAAAGGTGGAGCATGAGAACACACTACGAGCAAGGCAGACCGCACAACGAGATAGCTCTCCCAATACAGCAATCCAAGAGGAGGAGAAAGGCGGTGAGTACTGAAGGGGCGACAAGGAGCTAAGCGATTTTGCCCTTTCCGACCCAGACCGTGAAGCTTCCGTGAAAGGAATTGTAAGACCGCGAACAATAGCCGGCGTGTGTTGCAGCATATGTCAACGGTATAAAGAGTCCTCCTGCACTGATAATCAGGACAGAGAGAGATGCTTGCTACCCTGGTACCGTCCTTTACTCCAGAGACAAGAAAAGCCAAGCGGTTCATCACAGCCGGTGAGTCAAGGGAAGAACCGATAAAAAACAAACTGTATTGTACAAAAGTAACAAAATGGCAAATTAAAGAAAGTACAAAGAACTGGTAACACCTACCATAGGGGAAAACCAGCTGCATAGGGGCTTACTCGAGAGACTCTGGTTGATCCCCTTTTGTTGAAACTACCGATACCAGAAGGCCTTAGGACAGCCACAAGGAAAAGGTCAAAGTGATCATACAGGGGTCTATCAAAATCCTCTGTAAAGTCGAAAGTCTTTGACCGGCACGTAATTGGAAAGCTAAGGGAGATGAATCCCACAAAGTGAGAAAGTAGAAGGAACTGTGATGTTGGCAAGAGTAAACCCGACGGAGGGATTCCGGAGTGTGAACCTGACAGAGGGAGGCCCACAGTGAATTGTATAAAGAGACATTAAGACTTGTGGATGCCACAGTTGAAATAATTTGGAATAAATGCCATATTGAACCGATGGAGGGATGCTAACCGTCGAGAGGGGTCTGAGACCAAAAGAGGGGGACCCAGGGTTGAGAAACCATCACCACACGACACATGAATGAAGCAGAGGAAATCTTTTTGAATACAGGCTTTGGTGAACCAGATGGAGGGAGGCTGACATTCAAGACGGGCCTGAGCCCGGGTACGGTGGGTACAGAGATAAGTTTTCAGGGTGTTTCGGGACTAGATTCTAAATAGGTGGGAAGGGAGGTTTGGGGGATAACTCCCCCAACAACAACAAAAAAGTTTTTGCTGCAGAAAATCTGCGCCAAAAAATGCTGCAAAATAAAAACGGCGATGGAATGACATGGAACCCTGTGCCCGGAAGAAAGGGAGCCACAGGTGAAGAACAATCACTCCAAAGTGCAAGTAGAATGGAACTTTCATTTGTTATTTTGAGTGTATCAGGCCCTCGGAACCAATAGAGATAACCACCATAGGTTCTGATATTGCAAGGAACTTTTAGTGGATCTGAGCCCGGAAGAGGGGGATCCAGGGGTGAAAACCTATCACCCAACGTACATATGGAAAGGACATTTTTGTTTGTTATTTTTTAACACATCAGGTCCTCAGAGGCAAGAGACATTTTGTAGAAAAGAGACTTAACCACCAAAGGTCCTGATACCTGAGAACAGAACTGCAGTCTTGTGCTGGGAAAGCTTGAGTGTGCGCTGTGCTCAGGAGTCCCGCCTTGTCCCGTGCTCAAAACATGAGGTAGGGAGACCCCCGGCTACCACATCCTGACTTATCATTTGTGAACACTTCTTTCTTTCTTGTGAACCCTATCCCACACTTTTTGCATTTAATTGTAAGGATTGGCAATAGTTTTTTTTTTAGTATAGGCCCTTTTATTTTTTAAGACCCCACACTAGGACTGCCTTATTATTATTTGATAGTCGTAGCTTGCTCGCATCTTAGATTTAGGTTTAGATTAGGCGTTTTTCCAACCTATCTATACAGTTTAATAAACACCCTCGAACAGAGATCACTTGTGTCTGTCCTTACTGTTGCTACAATGAGTTCCTTACATTGCCTTCTGGAGGGCCGCAAGACCTCGCTCCCCCCCCCTGCATCCTAATGAACCCTTGCCCTCTTTGTGTTAGTTAACCACCTTTCTGGAAGGCCGTGGCAACAATTAACCCACCATTAAATGTACCGAGTGACAGAGAGAATAAACTCCAGCAGATCACAGGGCAGAATCCACACCACATCTATGAAACCAGCCAAACACACAGATATGTATCATACTCCATGCTTACGGAGGATAGCCGAAGGCAAAGCACCCACCCGCACTCATCTGCGATCATACACCATTTTTAAGAGACATCACACAACACTGCTACCATTAGAATGCGGCTATCCCCATGACATAAATGCGGACTAGCTTGTCACGTAATGAGTCTCCTCCACTCTCATACTCTCCAGACGACCTCATAGCACCCATCCACATGCCAGTTTGATATGGGTAGCTAGTAGGGACTTGCACCCAACTACCTCAAAACAAGATATACTCTGACTACCATTATATATCTTCATACCACACTTTACACAAAACAACAATTAACATCCGCAGGTGGGTATGGCCAGCAGCCCACAAGATGGCCACCTAGCCCCAGTATTCCTCTGGCAGACCTCTGCTCCTCCATTGTATTCCCACTTCTGAGCCCTCCATTTCCCTCATAAACAGGCGCACAGGATCCCGTTACATCAAGGACTCACTCGATGCCTGATAGGTGTCTAGGTGGTACTTCTTTCTCCATGGTGGGCCGAGAGACCCCTGTTGCAGCAGACAAAATGGTGGTGCAGCCGACGACTCGCTCTACCTGCAGAGGATGCTGAGAAGCCGGTCCTGGACAAGGAGCTGCAGCATTCCGACATTTGGATGCCCTGTGCAGCAGCAGGGGCTAAAAGCTCTGAGCGTCTTGAGGGGAAGGGGCAAAAGCGGTGATACACTGTGCTGGAGACACGGACTGCAACTCTCGTGCAAATGAATGTGAGCATCTTTTGCAGGTCCGGATGGGGTGGTGCTGTTCCACGCCCATAGCTGGAGGAGGATCGGCACAGTTAGCACAAGCGTGGTACCAAGGTCACACAGAATATAGCCTGCCACACATAGGTTGGATGTCTCTGCTGGAGCAGTGGCCATATTGGAAAGGTATTCGCAGAGAGAAGACCTATGTATAATACTAGCAGGTTAAGAGGCCAGCTAACTGTTTCACAATGAGTATTAACCCACTGGCCCAGTTGTGTGGTTTAAGAAAACTACACAATTGGAAGTACATGTCTGGGGAAAAGGCAGCTTTTTAAATTGAAGCAGCCAGGAGTTTGCTTATGGGGACGTAATACTGACCTTCCCCAAATGATACAAGACGTATCCATTGGGCGTGAGATGTATGCACAAAAATAATGCAGCACTGAGGTGGAGTCTGTATCGGTAGCTACTAGGCTGCAATTGTATTGGATTAGTAGTGGGAGAGAAGACATGGAAGAAAAGAAGAGCCTGACAGAAGCAGCGAAGATGGATTCTCCAAGATCAGTGAGATGATCTCTGGCATTGACACCAGGGTGAGAGACACTCACACAGAAGTGCTGAGGATGAAGTCTGAAATGGGAAAGTTCAACGACAGATTGGAAAGAGAGGGTCGGACGCATGGAAGACATGGTGGATTGGGTGTTCTCCCTCCAGTCACAGCTGGATGAGTTAAGGGCCACGAACACTGATCTTGAGGACTGCAGTAGAACTGATTTCTTACCCCTGGTAAATGTTCCTTCGACTGGATGTTCCTCCCATGTATTCGTCATCTTTGATATCTCCTTCCAGCACCAGCTGCTTCAGAATGTGTTTCTCCCAGTATAGGGGGCTGTGCATCTGTATATATAGCGTGCACTGCACCTGCTACTTCAGTTCCAGTTTTTGTTCTCTTGAAGAGCACAGACATTCGCATGGTGTTAGGGAGAATTCTCATAAATGGTTGATTTCCCTTACATACTGAGTCCCTCAGCAGCTTTTCTGGATTTCTAGGATTTGTTTGTTTTTTTCAGTATTTAAGAGTGTGAGCCTTTTTTTCCCACTCTTACATGTGTTTTGCTAAGTTTGTTTCTACTTTTTGTGTGATCTTGTGCACTGGAGCCTCACCTACTCCAGGGCACCATATTGTTCATGTGTGTTACACAGCACCTTCAGTGCAGTGACACAGGGTTGTCTTTTAGACTTCCCACCGACTTCATTTTCTGGGGCTGACTACAGTCCCCCAGAAAAGGGTAAAGTCGCCATTTACTTTACCTTAGTCACTTTAAACCACTGACCCAGTACACCCCATCTTCCATGGAGTACTGGAAAGGGTTAATTATTATCCCTTTTTGTCCGTGCCTCTTGGGGCATTGTTTTGCTCCCTTTACATTAAGACTTGGCTGGTGGCAGTGGTATCTACCCTAACTTTTCTACCGCAATTATCTTATATAAACGTGGTAATGTTTTAGGCTATTATATTAGCCTCAAACATAAACCCGATTGACCAAATACATTTTATTTTGGCTCCGGCTGGGTTTATTCGCCAATTCTTTTTATTAAAGGCTTTCTCGTGTTTTTCTCTGCGTGCCAAACTGGGGATGATCCCTTTGCTCATCACCTTTTCGCGGGCTTCCACACAGAAGCCCTTGTTTAGGCGCCTGACAGTCTGGGTAGGCAGGATCTGAGGGAGGGGTTTAGGACCCCTGCCATGGGTTCCCTTGGTAACCCAAGTCACACTCCTGTCTGATTGGCTAAGGGGACTGGCCTTGCCGGGCAGCCACCCTGCTGTGTGATTGACAGCCAGGCTGTATGAATGGGGGAAAACTGCATAAAAAGCAGGTCTCTGGGACGGGAAGAGCAGAGTCGCCACTGCAACGAAAGAACCAACGAGGAACTGGAAAAAGAGGACCCCTACAACGACTGAACCGCCCGTTGAAGCCCTGTTGCAGGTCCGAATCTCCAGAATCTGAAGACAGCGAAGATCCTCCAGGAAACTTCTTCCCTTGAGCTGGTGGGACCAACCAGTTCACCCAAACTACAAGCCAGGACCCCTCCTCGGTCGAATTCGCTGTACAGAGCGAAGGTGGGCCGGATAGCCAGGAAGGTCGGACCCTGCTTGGGTTTTAAGGAGCGCACCTTTTATTCTTTGCTTTGCTCTACTGCTTGTTTCTTCCCTGGGTAGTGCAGGACCCTCCAGTCTTCCTACTTCTGATCAGTCCAACAGTCGCTTCAGGAACCGTGAGCCTGCAGGAACTACCAGGAATGTCTGCCTCAGCTACAGCTCCCTCTCCGTTTTAAGGTACTGTGCAAATCCGGTTGTGCGTTTCGTTCAGCCGCAGTGAAAGTGTTTGAAATCTTTCTCCAATCCAATGGCTTGTCCTTCTCTTCTCTTTGAACTAACTTTTCTACCAACCAACCTCATCCGGAAACCGTGCCACTGACTTTACTGCAAACTACCCTGGACTGTATTATCTTGAGCAAAAGACTTTAGAACCATTGACTTTGGCCCTAAGCCTTTTCTATCTGATTTTATCATTGTAGTCTCTCTTGCTCGCTTGCCCTGAGTACTTCCCTGTTGGTGTGGATTCATTTCTGTTAACTTTTATCTTTCCCTCCCTTTAGAATTGCTGGAGTGCCATTTTGCTCCCACTTCATTTTGTAAACTTAACTTGTCTGGAATTTAAGGGAAGTAGTGTGGTGTATTTATGATTGTGATTTTTAACTTGCTTATAATAGTGAAATGTTATACAACTTAAGAGTGAAATAAATGCATATTCTTTTACTTGAAAACCTAGAGTCAGTGTTTGCCTGAATCATAGTAATTGCTGTGCTTTGTGTAACTATTTGATACTGCTCACTTACTCTTGAGATAATTCTGGCTGCTGTGCTACTGCTACCACTTTAATTGTGCAGTACAGGCTTGTACCAAAGATGAAATTGTACTGTCACCTGTAGTCTTAATTGAGTGTGGTGTTCCAAAAGGGTACTGCATATAATTCTGCCTAACACTGGTGTACAGCGGTGAGGATCAAAGTATAGTAATTACACTTAGAGTGCTGCTATTACCTTGGATCAACTAACCACAAGGCTAACATCACTAAAAAGCAATATTAATCATGTCTGATATGCAAAGCCAGAGTCAGGAAACCCTCCTGAGTTACACTGCTGATTATTTAAGAAACATGTGTAAAGAAAGGAAACTCTCTGCCAAGGGCAAAAAGTCTGAATTGATTGAGAAATTGTTAAAGAGTACAAGTCTAGGGAGTGGGTCTGAAATGTCTGACTCCTTAGCAAATGTGGAAAGTATTGAGGATGATAATGTATCTGTTACTGATGAATTGGAAGAAGTAGATGTGTCTCCTAATGTAGGTCTCTCGCCTCCCTTGCCTGCTCAGCAACCTCAACCCTTGTCCACTGGGACCCCCACAGGTCCTACACTCAATCCTGAATTCATTGCTCTAGAGAAAATGAGGCTTGAACTGGAATTCAAACGTTTAAATGTTCAAACTGAACAAAAACATGAAGAACTGAAACTCAGAGAAAGGGAGTTGAATCATGAACTAGAAATGAAAAGATTGTCTCTTGAAAATGCTTCTCTGCCAGAGTCCTCTAGGTCTTCCAGTCCTAAGAGATCCCGTATGCTTAAAGAAATTGTGGGTATGTATGAGGTTAAGCATGATATTTTGGATTGGTTGGCAATGTTTGAGTATAACCATGGTATTCAAGGTCTCACAGGGAATCAATTGCTTCCCTGGCTCTTCTCTGGGCTACCCACTGTTGCATCTGATGTTGTGATGGAGTTGGGGGAGGTGGATAGGATGGATTATGAGTGTGTGAAGCTAGCTTTAATTGCTAGATTTGGGAAGACCCCTTCCCAGTACTTTAAGAGGTTTAGGACCTTCAAAAAGCATGATGGTACCCCTTGGGCTACCTGGGTATGTGAGTGTTTGAAAAAATTAGATGGTTGGATTAAGGGTTACAGAGTGAACACTTATGAAGGAATGAGAAATCGTGTTATGTTGGAGTCTATTTTTGATCTCTGCTCTCCTGATCTCAGACAGCACTTGGCTGATTCTAAGGAGATAGATCCAAAGAAGCAAGCTAAGGCTGCTGACTTGTGGGTTGCCAACAGGGCTACTCACAAGGATTCTGGGGCTACTCAGAAAAAGGATGAGAGGAAACAGCCAAAGAAAGACAACAAAGAGAATTCTAATAACTCCAATCCAAAAGAGGGCCACAAACAAAAACATAAGGGTAAACCACAAGGGAAACCAAATCAGGCTAGTGCACCATCTGGACCCAAACCAGATGGAGGTCAGAACAAACCCTTATTCATTAAGACATTTGGGAAATGTTATGTTTGTGGGTCAACTGACCATGTGAAAGCAGATCCCAGATGCAAGGGTACACCTCCAGGGGTCCACACAGTCTCCTTAGCCTTCTCCCCAGAGGAAGAAGTCCCTATAGCAAGTGGAAACCTTCACCTACTGGCTCAAGAACCCATGAGAGTCTCAGCTAGTGTTTCTTTCTTTTTTTTTATTGAAAAAACTACAGTTTCAACTCAACGTAAAAACTTTTGTTTCAACTTCATCCGACACATTAAGCATTGCTTCATCACTACAAAAAAAAAAAAAACAGTAACCCAAAACAGAATTCAAATAAATCAAGTAAATCAGGTAGCTAAGTCACACATTACTTCAATTTACATGTCTTCATACCATGCTCTTATTCAAGGCACAGTTTTTAGGAGCATATCTATAAAACGTACAATTGCGCGAACATGTTTCACATTATTTCCAGAAGTAATTCTCAACCACCACTCTGTCATATCGTCATCAATAGGTGCAAACTGCCCGAGATGTATAGAACGTTGATTACGGGTTTCTTCGCACTCAGTTACTAAGTGCTTTGGCGATTCGACAGACACACGGCAAAAACGACAAAGTCTTTTCTCTGCCACAAAATTTCTTTTGTTTTCAGTGTGTTTGTTCGAAATCTCAGAAATTGCTCCCAATAATATTGAGATGGGCAGTGCAACAAGTAACATGACTGGGTATTTAGTTTTTTTTTGTTCAACACCCAAACAGTGTATAGAAGGCATCTTATCTTGTTTATCAATATTAACTATACAAGCCCAGGACAAAAAAATGTTTTGGGCGTGTTGTGGCCGAATTAGAAGATCCTGTTTACTGATGTCCGCTGCATCCACAAATGCCAATAGTCTGCGCCACCATTGATTTAATAAATTTGGACGTTTATCATCACATTCAGCTATAAAAAATTGATAGGCAGGCATCGGACTGCCTTAAGACATCTTCCACATTACCAAAATTGATTTCCATACGGCATGACTATATAATGAGTTTAATGACAGTTCGTGTCTTAATGTCGTCATCGATAAAGATTGCGGGAGATTGAGCACATGGCGCCAAAATCGCCCTTCTAGCATCTTCCATGTTTGATCATTAATGTTCCAGCCTGCTTCTGCTCCAAAAGTTATTACAGGAACACCTTTTTGCAAGTAAAACGTCAGTACCGGTAGTATAGAAAATGTACCATCATTTTTGTTCATCTTTGCTCCTTGTAATGTGAGCTTTACTATCTTTGATTTCAATTATTTCACCCACTGATGTTCACAAATAGAATTGTTGAATTGGACCCCCAAGTATCTTATAGATGTTACAGAAGACAAACGCTGCCCGTCGACTGAGCACCTAAAGGATTTATCCCTCTTACTACTGGTGTCACCAATAGACACAATTTTTGTTTTGTCAGTATTAATCATGAGTTCATTTGTGGCCAGATAATCATATAGACATGTGAGCAAACGTTGGAGGCCGATTTGTGTTCTCTCCATCAAGACTAGGTCATCCGCATAAACAATGTATTTTACTGGAACTTGATTTATCTTAGGTGGAAAACAATGCACATGGTCAAGATGTTGAGGTAAATCGGCCAAGAATAATTTAAACAAGTCGGTGGCCAAGGGACACCCCTGTTTGACGCCCTTTGCTGTCGATATAGTGTCAGTCAATTCACCACTCTTGTTAAGTCTCACACAAATCGAAGTGTTCGAATGGAGGGCCATAATTGGATCAACAATGTTTCCTGGGCATTTCCACCTTGCTAATTTAGCCCAAAAAAGTGCCTCGATTTAAACTATCAAAGGCCTGCTTCATGTCAATAAACGCTAAGTGAATTTTACCTCTTGCTTTCAAGGCTTCCAATTTTAGGATTGCGAGAATCAATAGATTGACATCAACGCCAACACCCTTAGTGAAACCTGTATGTTGTACATCCAAGATATCAGCCGCCTGTGCCCATTTAGCCCACTTCAGCCGCAAATGTGAGCCAAATATGTTACCAATTGAATCCAACAGGGCAATTGGTCGATCATTTTCAGGATTATCCCAAATGCCCTTCTTATGGATAGGGACTACTATTGCTGTTAACCATGACTCGGGTAGTTGTTTTGAGAATGCAATGCTCAGGAACATCCTTTCAATAAAGTAGGCCCATTCCATCTGGTTCTTCTTGAGCATTACATTACTAATTAGGTCTGGTCCGGCAGCACGTGAGCTTTTTAGTGGCTTAATCGCATGCTCTATATCACCATGCAACATTTCAACTGCCCAGTGCACATCACCCAAATTAGATTGTGTCTCTGGCTCCATGGACAGTCTCACAAACACCCTAGCAAAATAGGTTGCCCATGGATCGCCTGAGATGGTATTCCGGTCCGAGCCTGAACTAATGACATTACCCATGTTCAATATTCGCCAAATTTCACTAGTATTCTTTGTGACCAAAAGGGTCATCATCAGTTCAGCACAGTCTTGGCGATAATAGCTGCATGTGATATAGCCCATTTCCGGTACATGGACTTTCTTATTCTCACAGCGTCCAGCACCTTATTCCTGGAATTTTATTTTTTAATGAATCTCAAGTCTCTTCTCAAGGCTTTCTTTTTCTCGTGCATAACAATGCTATACAGATGATTGTGACAGTGTCCACTTTGCCTGTGTTGACTAATTTCACTTATGTAGTCAGTTAGCAATGGTATATAATCAACACCATGCATAGACCTAGTAAGTCTATTAGCAAGATTTCCAATCTGATTAACATTTATTCTAAGTCTATTTCCTCGACTATTTATTTCCACAGGCAGTTTATACAAGGTCTCTGAACTAACCGATTCTAATAAGCATCTAAAACTCATTAAATTATGATCGCTAGTTTTCATAACTTGAACATGCAGATCTATGATCTTGGATTCAAAGTTTCTCGAGACCCATATATAGTCAATAATGCTATGCGAGGACTTGCAATGCCACGTTAACTGTGCGGGGATGTCACCACTAACCGCGCCATTTAACATAATACCATTGCGCGTTTTCATTGCATTTGACCAAATTTGCCCCCTAGCAGCCACTTCTCTTGTTGACAATCGCTTATAACATTGCACATTCCGATCAAACTGAAACCAAGAGCAATTTAAATCACTGCAGCAGATGACTGATAGATTATTATAAGCAAGCATTGCATCATCAATTAATTGACGTATAGCATGTACAAAGGCTTTGGAGATGATTTCTGCAGGGTTCCAATACCCGTTAATGATCAAAAGGTATTTTCTAATTGTCGGGTTAGTGTCCATTGTGTGGATGATTGAACCTTGGACATACGAATTTGGATTTAATGACATTGGCGTTGACCATCTTTGAGTTATTCTTATCACTGTTAGCAGTCCTGCACTGGGACGTCCTTGTCCATTCTTTACAGCGGGGTTAAGCAGCGTGGGAAATCCGTCTCTCATTGGTGCATCAAGTAACCAAGTTTCCTGCAAACAGATTGCAAAAACTTTATCTAAGGAAACCTCAAAGTCATTAAACAGATGCTTGAAGCCACGGGTATTCCATGATAAGATTGTATATTGTGCCTCATGGGCTTCCAATCATGGCTATTCCTGTGCCCATTGCCTCTTGAAATGTTTCTGTTTGTCGCTTGGTCCACCTTTCAATTTCGCCATTTGACTTTGCTTCGATGTAGTGCACAAAGATTTCCGAAAATGAGCCGAATCGGTATACATGGTTTCCTTCCATTTGTCGTCAGCAGACTTGATTGCGGCTTGGACCTTGACTTGAACAAGTTCTGCTAAAACTTCAAACCCAAAGAACAAAAGATCATCCGCCGCCCTAAGTATCGTGCTTCGGACCCCCACCAAATCAATGTGTAGCAACACTTCATCAGAACACTGCTCAGTGACATATTCAACAATTTTTATGTCATCAGAGTCTATCATGCGGAGCTATGGAACACATTTAAACAGCCTCAAAACATTTGCTCGATTTAAATTTAGGTCGTTGTCATCGCCTTGTATATTCTGTAATCTTAATTTGAAGCTGTAAGAGACGTCCTGATTTCTATTGGTTTCATGAACCCGAGTCTTATAGTGTATTCGCTGTTTGTGTTGATTTGAGGTGAGTTTTGGATTTAAACATGTACCATTCACTGTGGTTTGCTCCTCATTTGCTGTTTCATCAGTTTTTGTGGTTACCCGCTCAGCAAGCTGACTTGAGGGCACAGAGCTGGCATTGTGTCTAGCTTGGCGATTTACCCGATGCAGGACTGTGACCTAAGACTCATGCACTGAAGATATGCTCTGTATGCTATCCTGATCGTCATTACATGAGTATGTGGATAAATCGCATACATTCATCAAAGCAGACGGCACGGATGCAACTGATGAGTAGTCCTCAGAGCTTATTTGTCTCCGTTTATGCAACGGTTTAGTTTTTCCTTTGTTGGTGGGGAGCAAAAGCGGATCCTTAATAGCCATTACAGCATTCTTTCCACTGTCATTGCTGTCACGCACAAATAGACTACATTTCTTTGTATGTATATGTCCAGTCGGTGCTGCTTTCTTTGTAGGTTTTCTCATAAATGTATTGCCCTTTTTGTTCTTCGGAAGAGCCACCAATTTTTCAGGCAATCCAACAGCACCCACTTTTGTCACCACTCCAGCAGCGACTGACTTCGCTGCGCCAGAAAAGATACCAAGCGACGAAAATTGCTTTTCATTCGCTGCCATTTGTGCTTGCTTTTGTGGTAATGCGACACCATCAAAGGACTCTTTCGCTATATCCAGGACAGGCGAGTCCTTTTCAGCCAGGGGCGCACTTCCCCCCCACTTTTTGTCAGCTGTAAAGCCATTATTCCAAGTGCCAATCCACTAGTCGTCGCTAAGGATGGAGCAGAGATTGAATCAGACATTTTCTGGCCAGCATAAGGTGCCTTCAATGAGTTCATCATACTTGAACTCAGGGCTGTCCCAATATGGCCTTCTTGTGAAGCAGGTTTGCCCGAGTCGTCCAGATTTCTTTTTTTCAACTTACAAGAGCATGAGTCTGCCATCAAATGGGAGTTTTGTCTCATCCATTTTACTGCGTCAAGCAGGCCAGCAGTTAAATTATCATTTTGACAATGATGACGCGCGGCTAAATCGCACAGCCGTTGTTGCCACATCACAGTAAGTTCAGCTTCGGCTTGCATCTGTTGTTTTAGAAAAAGAGTGAATTTGTCAATTTGCTCCATTTTTGTTGTCAGGATCATTAACATTACACCTTGATCACGAATCGCATCTTTCATCGCTTCACAGAGCTTCACAAATGGTATCATAGCTTGCGAAGAGGCTGCAAGAACATTGTTATGAATTTGAATGCTGCAGCCACTGAAAGACTTGACTTCACATTGGGAGTTAATGGGTAATCCGCATCCGTAGTTGAGCGGTTTGATGATTCTTTGTTTGGTGTTTGGGACTTTGGTTCGCAGAATCATGCAGCTGCCTTATTCTTTTCGAACCATTAACACCATCGCTCAGCCTAGGCATGCTTGAATTTGCCTGTATTTTCTCCTCTTGTCCACAAGGCAGCGACAACCGAGGCGAAGATGCAAGCATTGCCTCCGATACACTGTTAGTTGTTATATGTTTATGCTGTTTTATGGAAGTTTGTACAACTTTTGAAGCTAACAAATCAATATGGCCAGCCAACTTAAGTGCTGACGCATCATCCTTTTGTTCCATCTGCTGTAATTCTATAGCAGCAGCATCGACGGCAACCACTAAAGAGAAATGTGTTGTTCTTTCAGCGAGGTTCGCCGCAGCCGTTTTATTGGCGCATGGGTCAGCCCCACATTGCAGTTTGCCCCCCAACGAGGCACTTTTCACGCAAGCACCCAATATACTGCCCTTTGACCCAGACAGAGAGGTTGACATGGCACTATTTTGGGACATTATGTGATAAATCCTCACTCATTCGGACCTCAGCGTTGCCAGTGTCTAGTAAGCTACATTGAGCCGCTACAGTGTCTGCCAGCTCAGCGTTAGATGCAGTCATTATCTCGGCATCCGTTACATCAAACGGAGAAAAGTAAATATGAGATGTCTCAGCACTTGTTATTAATAGTCTTTGATCATTCATGATGTCGGGCACTGGTTTAAGGGTCGCTAGGGTTAATAACACCGCAGGAGGCTGTGTCGTCATCACGGGCTTAACCGGGTGCTGTATTGGCCTACCATTAGCATTTTCTGGACAGTCTATAGCATGCGGATGTAAAGACACACCAGCAGCAGGAGCCGTTCGATCAAGTGATTCGACATATGTCACAATGGCGGGCAGAGGCATATCAGTAATATTTTGATTCAAGGTAACCACCTGTTTGCTTACCTTGCCGCATGGCATTCCTTTTTGTTTTGCGGCCGTCCATGGATTGAGCATATGCCGCTGCTGGAGCGTTTTGTGGCATGTCTGGGGACTAGTATCAGCATCAGACTTAAGTGAGTCAACCATGACTACCTCACCACAACCCGAGGCAGACCCGGGCGGACTGGGCAGACTGGGACTCAGTGCCGGACTCCACACCACGCTCCGAACGGAAAAGGAGTATTTATTTAAATTTTCAATGTGAACAGAAACAGGACAGGGGCTCCCCACACTGTTGTAGTAGCTGCAGCTCCTCAGTAAACACAACCAGCGTTCTGGGCAGACTGGGACTCAGTGACGGACTCCGCAAGTGTTTCTTTAGTGTCCCTGGGCTTGTGGCAACAACCAAATTTAGATGTCTATAACTCCATCACAGATAATACTAAAGGGTATTATAAGGATAGTGTTCTTGCGAAAGGTCAGGAGACTCCTGCCATCAGAGACACTGGAGCCAGCATAACTGTGGTGGATGAATCATTTTTCAAGGTGTAGGATGTTGCTAAGGCACCCAAACACCTCATCAAGTTAGCTGGAGGCCCTGTGCAAATGCTTCCCCAGTTACCAGCTCTCATCCAGTGTAACTGTCACACATCGGGGTCTGAATGACCCGTGCGCCTCTTCATCACGCCAGGTGAAACAAGACCACTTTCAAGGTACCTACCAAAGTCGTGACGCTTCGCCACAGTATCCGACGTTTCTCAGCCCCTTACTTCTCTCGGTGGCGGTTACCCTGGAGATTGGGCTCAACAACATCAAAGGTATCGACAACCCAGCCTTTGCCTACAACTCCCAGGAAACCTACATTTTGCGTGTAGTTCCGACTATTCGGAACGTGTGCTCTGACTGGCTTACGGCGCTCTGCTTCCTGGGTATATTAGGCACTGCAGTGGGAAGGACGCTGCTGCTGATTAACGTTGCAACCGGCATCCGAAGTTTCATCTTCTGTGCCTTCCTAATCATCGCCTTCCCGTGTACCAATTCCTGTTTTTCCAATTACGGACTGCCTTGAGACTTCTCAATTCTTCTGCCTACCTGTGTACCGGACCTTTGCCTGACCTACGGTTTGCTTGCTTCCTGATTCTGTACTGTCTTTAGCGCACCTGTGTACCAGATCTCGCTGACTGTCCACTGGATTGCCTTGCGCTATTTCTTACTGTATAGAAACTTCTGTCCTGAATTACCTACCACCGCCTTCACCTGGTTTTCCTCACCTTCCCAGCTGACTCCAAGTACTGGGAACTGTTTCCTTCTTCAATTGCAGTGTTCTTTTGTGGATTTCGACTCCATTCCGTTGTTTTGGATTTATTCCCTCAAGTGTACGTGAGGACGCTTTGCTGATTGTACACAAAGACTCATTTCCGAAAGTACACACAGGGACGCCTTGCTGAGAAGTGCACCTACCGGTATCTAGTGCGAACCTCGTGCCGCCCGGGTATAGCATCCCTACTAACCTTCCTGTTTATTGTTTTGTACCTCTGTTGTTTCTAACCTTAGGTTATTTCAATTCCTGTTCTGGTAAGACTTCCTTAACTTTTCTTTATTAATTCCTATCTGAACCATCAAAATAGAAGCTAATATATTTTCTATACTTACAGGGGAAATTCCATATCTGTTCCTTTCCAATTACATGGGGAGTGGGTGACGCAGGTACTTTCTGCTTTCGTGAGGCTTTTCTTGTAGTGATCTTTGCTCTCCCCAAGTATTTACCAATTGTCTTTTTTCTTTTTAGCTGGGTCCGTGGCGGTGTGTTCTCCCCGCTCTTTTGGGTGATCGGTCTCTCAGTCTGTGATTTAGTGCAGCTGAGAGTAATATCATCAAAAAGAGCTTATTTCCCTCAACAGAGAGGAGGCTCAGGTGGAGGCTCCATCTAGAGCTCTTCAAGCAACATCCAGTACAACCGTCCTGGTCACTTGCCCGGATCACTCGCCGGCCGGTGAGTAACAAAATCAGAAGCCATGGAAGAGACGGACCCTCTGAACGCTTTGGTTCGCTTGGTGTCCGAACTCCGTACGGATATGACGGCAGCGCATGATGCATTGCATCACAGGATTGACAGCCTGCAGAGGTTTCCAGCTTCTCAGACTCTGGGCATAGTTTCCTCTGGTGCTACGGCTTCAGGTTCTGGCGCCCCTACGGCTGCCGCCTCTGGGTTTTCTGCAAACCCTGTGCTCATGGCTACACAGTTTCTGTTGGCCCCCCCGTAGCGTTTCACAGGTGACCCAAAACAATACCGTACCTTCGTTAATCAGTGTAAACTACACTTTCTTTGCCGCCCAACTGCTTTTCCCAATTCCACGACAAAGGCGGCTTTCATTCTTTCTCATCTGGGAGGGGGGCGGCAGCTGCTTGGGCTAACCCTTTACTTGAATCTAACAGTTACGTTCTATATGACTGTGATGCTCTTATCACAGCCATGAACAGGGTCTTTGATACCCGCTACAAGTCACAGGCCACAGACCTGGAATTTTTGAACCTGCGCCAGGGCACTTCCTCTCTGTTTACCTACCTCACTCGTTTCAACCAATTGGCGGCTGAAACAGATTGGCCCGAGGAGAAGAAGTCGGCAGTTTTCTATAAAGGGCTGTCTGAGGAATTAAAAGCCACCCTAGCTACTGTCCCCGTGGTTCCTACTGTTTTTGGAGAACTTTTGGATTTAGTTTTGCAGATAGACGCCAGAAGGTCCGAAAGGAAGGGGGAACGTAAGCCACAAGCAAACTTAACTCCCACCTTTGACCCTGTTCCAACGCAGTCTTCCGCTCCAGAGCCAATGCAAGTCGGGGCTGTGCAGGGCCCTCTAACCCCTGCACAACGTGAGTATCGACATTCTCACAATTTATGTATGTACTGCGGCTCGGCCAATCACCCGCTGAAAGACTGTCCAAAGAAACCCAACAAGAAGGTGGGAAATGCCAAATCCCGGCGATAGACAGAGTCCCTACGCCGGGAATCTTATCATTGGACTCTCATGGTACTGCCTCTGCCCCTGTCACTTTGCCAGTAGTATTTACTGCAACTACTGACACTTCTTTTTCTTCTCTGGCTATCATCGATTCTGGGGCAACAGGGATTTATATGGACTATGATTACGCCATCAATAACAAGGTTCCTGTATTAGATAAGGCCCAACTAGAGGCGGTCCACGCAGTGGACGGCACTTCTCTGGTCTCTGGGTTGGTAACCCAAAACACGTCTCTCGTCCGCATGCAAACAGAAGACGGACATGTGGAGACTATTTCCTTTGATTTGATCAAAGCACCCCAGTTTCGGGTCATCCTGGGAGTTCCATGGTTACGTTATCACAACCCAGCCATTGATTGGGCTGCAAAAACTGTCCAATTTCCTTCCTCGGTCTGCAATGAAAAATGTTTTCAGGACTCAAATGTGTGTCCGGTGTCTTCTTGCCAGGCATTGGCAGCCTCCAATGCATTTATCTGTGCCATGTTCCCTCAGAATACAGTGACTTCCGGGATGTCTTTGACAAAGGGGGTGCAGATGTTCTGCCCCCTCATAGACCCTATGACTGCCCTATTGATTTAGTGCCAGGAGCTAAGATACCAGCAGGAAGGGTGTACTCGCTTACACTGCCCGAAGACAAGGTACTTAAGGAATACATCGACAAGGCCTTGATCACCGGGTTCATCAGACCATCTAAATCTCCTGCGGCATCTCCCCTCTTTTTCGTCCCTAAGAAAGAAGCCGATCTTCGCCCTTGCATTGATTACAGGGCCTTGAACGCTATAACTGTAAAGAATCAATACCCTCTTCCAGTGATATCTGTTCTTTTGGATCAGCTTGGTTCTTCAGCAGTTTTCACTAAGCTGGACCTTCGTGGTGCATATAACCTTGTTCGAATACGAGAGGGGGATGAGTGAAAGACAGCCTTCAAGACCCGGTATGGACTGTTTGAGTACCTGGTGATGCCCTTTGGGCTGTTTAATGCACCCGCTACCTTCCAGGCATTCATGAATGATATTTTTCATGACTGTCTGGATCAATTTGTCATTGTCTACTTAGACGACATTTCGATATACTCCTCTTCAATGGAGGAACACATTGACCATGTTCGTTTCGTGCTTCAGAGACTACGAGACAATCATTTATTTGTTAAAGCTGAAAAATGTGTATTCAATTCTAATGAAGTAGAGTTCTTGGGGTACGACCTTACTAATCACGGAATAAGAATGAGCCGTTCTAAAGTCAGAGCTGTTCTTGACTGGCCTGTGCCTACTACTACCAAGGCCTTACAATCCTTTTTGGGTTTTTCAAACTTTTACAGACGATTCATTCACTCGTTTTCATGCATTTCAGCTCCTTTGACAGCATTGACCAGCTCTAAAAGGGCATTTCAATGGAGTCCGGAGGCGCAACAGTCCTTTGAAGCTCTGAAAGCCGCCTTCTCGACTGCTCCAGTACTGCAACATCCAAATCCGCTCTTACCATATCTAGTGGAGGACAATGCCTCAGGCTCTGCCATTGGGGCAGTACTATCCCAGCGTTGTCCTCATTCAGGTGAAATCCATCCGGTTGCTTTTCATTCACAGAAGTTGACTCAATATGAACAGAACTACCCCATCACGGAAAGGGAGTTGTTGGCCATCAAGGACGCCTTTTCTGATTGGAGACATCATTTGCTGGGTGCGCATCATCCTGTCGCTGTCTTTTCAGATCATCAGAGTCTCCATGCGTTCAAGTCCATGAAATGTCTTACCGCTAGACAGGCTCGCTGGCTTCTCTTCTTTTCACAATTTAATTTCACCATTACTTATCGGCCAGCCCGGTTCAATACTTGTGCTGACGCTTTGTCACGTTTCTCTTCCAATTCCGGTGGTAAAACTAACGACCACTCTCTCCTGCTACCCTGTAGAGTGGTCTGTGGGTGCACTCCTCAACCTCCATTACGCTCCTTGATATCTGAGTGGGTTTCCTCACATGCAAGGGAGTGTGAGGCTCTCAAAATCGATATAGTGCAGGGTTTGCCCTACACCCAGGGCAGATTGTTTCTACCTCCTGGTGATATGCGTCTATGTGCACTTGCTTGGTCTCATGATTCACTGATGGCGGCTCATCCGGTACAACAAAAAACCCTTGACTCTTTGCGCCATTGGGCTTGGTGGCCTTCTATGTCCAGCGACGTAATTGATTATTTGGCCTCCTGTTCAGTACGCTCGCAGTCTAAAATCTCTAGATCTAAACCTCTGGGTTTGTTGCAGCCTCTTCCAGTACCACATAAACCATGGTATATGGTCTCTATGGATTTTATAGTCGATCTGCCCTCTGTAGATGGCTTTGATACTATTTGGGTTGTCATCGATTATTTCACTAAGATGGCACTGTTCATTCTGTGTTCCGGGCTGCCTTCTGCACCTATATTGGCCTCCATGTTTCTAAAGCATGTTTTCCGATTCTTTGGGCTCCCTTCCATTGTGGTTTCGGACCGCGGCCCTCAGTTTACATCCTGCTTCTGGAGGGCGTTGACATTGTCTCTTGGTGTTGATGACAGGTTCAGTTCTGCTTATCATCCGCAGACGGATGGGCAAACCGAGAGGGTCAATGCAACACTTGAACAATACCTGCTTTGTCTCTGTCTTCATTTCCAGTCATCCTGGTTGGCGATGTTGCCACCCGCCGAATTCACCTATAACAACTCGCGACATTCAGCTTCTGGTGTTTCTCCTTTCTTTGCTTTGTATGGCTACTATCCTCGGTCTTTGCCCCTGGATCCTACACTTCCCATTGACAACCCGGCTGCACGAGCTTGTATTCGGGATCTCAAATCTGTTCTGGAACAACTCCTCCGTGCTCAGGTCAAGGCAAAAAAATATGCGGATCAGCATAGGATTCCTGCTCCCAGTTATAAATTGGGTGCAAAAGTTTGGTTGTATACTTGCAACTTGAAGATTCCTGGAAAACGCTTGCTCCTTCCCAAGTTCGTGGGTCCGTATGCCATCACTGAGGTGATTAGTCCGGTTGCTGTGCGGCTTTCTCTGCCTTCATCTTGGAAAGTGCATCCGGTTTTTCATGTTTCCCTGGTCAAGCCTTTCCCGCCTTCTACTCGTTTGCCTGCTCGTCATCCCCCGATCAGGGTGGATGGCGATGTCGAATACGAGGTGGCGGATATCCTGGATTTCCAGTTGCGCAGGGGTCGTCCGTTCTACCTTGTTAATTGGAAGGGGTACGGCCCGGAGGATAGATCATGGGAACCATTGGGGAACATCTGATCTCCTGTGCTTCTGCGCCGCTTTCATGCCTGCAAGGGGTTGGCGCTGCCTTTGGGGTGGATGCTGTCACACATCGGGGTCTGAATGACCCGTGCGCCTCTTCATCACGCCAGGTGAAACAGACCACTTTCAAGGTACCTACCAAAGTCATGACGCTTCGCCACAGTATCTGACGTTTCTCAGCCCCTTACTTCTCTCGGTGGCGGTTACCCTGGAGATTGGGCTAAACAACATCAAAGGTATCGACAACCCAGCCTTTGCCTACAACTCCCAGGAAACCTACATTTTGCGTGTAGTTCGGCTATTTGCAACGTGAGCTCTGACGGGCTTACGGCGCTCCGCCTCCTGGGTATATTAGGCACTGCAGCGGGAAGGACGCTGCTTCTGATTAACATTGCAACCGGCATCCGAAGTTTCGTCTTCTGTGCCTTCCTAATCATTGCCTTCCTGTGTACCAATTCCTGTTTTTCCAATTACGGACTGCCTTGAGACTTCTCAATTCTTCTGCCTACCTGTCTACCGGACCTTTGCCTGACCTACAGTTTGCTTGCTTCCTGATTCTGTACTGTCTTTAGCCCGCCTGTGTACCAGATCTCACTGCCTGTCCACTGGATTGCCTTCCGCTATTTCTTACCGTACAGAAACGTCTGTCCTGAATTACCTACCACCGCCTTCACCTGGTTTTCCTCACCTTCCCAGCTGACTCCAAGTACTGGGAACTGTTTCCTTCTTCAATTCCAGTGTTCTTTTGTGGATTTCGATTCCATTCCGTTGTTTTGGATTTATTCCATCAGGTGTACGCAAGGACGCTTTGCTGATTGTACACAAAGACTCATTTCTGAAAGTGCACACAGGGATGCCTTGCTGAGAAGTGCACCTACCCGTATCTAGTGCGCTCCTCATGCCCCCCGGGTATAGCATCCCTACTAACCTTCCTGTTTATTGTTTTGTACCTCTGTTGTTTCTAACCTGGATTGATTAGGTTATTTCAATTCCTGTTCTGGTAAGACTTCCTTAACTTTTCTTTATTAATTCCTATCTGAACCATCAAAATAGAAGCTAATATCTTTTCTATACTTACAGGGGAAATTCCATTTCTATTCCTTTTCAATTACAAGGGGAGTGGGTGACCCAGGTACTTTCTGCTTTCGTGAGGCTTTTCTTGTAGTGATCTTTGCTCTCCCCAAGTATTTACCAATTCTCTTTTTTCTTTTTAGCTGAGTCCGTGGCGGTGTGTTCTCCCCGCTCTTTTGGGTGATCAGTCCCTCAGTCTGTGATTTAGTGCAGCTGAGAGTCATATCATCAAAAAGAGCTTATTTCCCTCAACAGAGAGGAGGCTCAGGTGGAGGTTCATTTCAAGCTCTTCATGCAACATCCAGTACAACCGTCCTGGTCGCTTGCCCGGATCACTCGCCGGCCGGTGAGTAACAGTAATGATATGATTGTCAAAATACCTGTTAGTGTGCAGAGTGAAGTACCTGGGAGAGTCCTGTTGGGTAATGGCCTGAGTTGTGTCAAGCACCCCCAGGCCGCCCAGGAGCTCACTCGGTCTGCAAGGGAGAGAACCTTGAGAGGCCCTCCAGAGGAGATGATAGAGGAAACTATCACTCCCACTCCACAGGAGTTGCTCAGTGGTATTTCTAGAAAGAATGAGGAGGCAAAGATGGAACCCAAGACCTCCAGAAAAAAGACAGAAAGCACCCCTGTGCTGCCAACAAGGACGTCACAGAGATTGTCCAAGATCACACCTGTGATCCCTCCACCTGCTGAGGCAGAGTGTGAGGTGCAACCTTGTGTGGTTGAACCACCATCTGAAGAGTCAGATATGGAAGAAGACACTGTCTTAGTTGGGGTTCTTGACCCTGTTGACCGACCATCCAGGGCTGCAGTCTTTACTGGCTGAAGGTGGACCCAACAGGGCAGACTTTAGCGCAAAGGACAGAGAGGGGGTCCTACTCTTGAAAGTCTTTGACAACAGGCTGCTAACCAACTTGATTGGCAAGAAGTTGGGAGACACAGGTTAAGCTGGGAAGATGGCCTCTTTTACAGTGAACCAACTGAGTATACCCCTGGGGACTGTAAAAGACTTGTAGTGTCCCTTGCCAACAGACTCCAGTTGCTACAGTTATCCCACGAGATACCTTTGGCTGGTCACTTGAGTTTCAAGAAGACCAAGGAAAGGCTCTCTCTCTACTTCTACTGGCCTAAGATGGGTTCAGAAGTTGAAAAATTCTGTAGGTGCTGTCACACTTGCCAAACCTCTGGCAAGAGTGGAGCCAAGAATGTGGCATCCTTGGTGCCTCTCCCAGTGGTGTGAGTTCCTTTTGAGAGGGTGGGCATTGACATTGTCGGTCCCCTTGACCCTCCCATATCTTCAGGGAACAGGTTTATCCTGGTTGTAGTAGACCATTCTACAAGATACCCAGAAACCATACCTAACCATACCTATGGGAATTGTGACAGCTCAGACTGTGGCTAAGACTCTACTTGGTATTTTTACCAGAGTAGGGTTTCCTAAGGAAGTGATATCTGACAGGGGATCCAATTTTAAGTCCCACTACATGCAAGCCATGTGGAAAAACTATGATGTCACTTACAAGTTCTCTACAGCCTACCATCCACAGACAAATGGACTGGTAGAGAGGTTTAATTGTACTATGAAGAGCATGATAGGTGCTTTAGAGGCACCCCTTAAGAAAAAGTGGGATCTTCTACTGCCATTCCTTCTCTTTGCATATAGAGAAGTCCCTCAGGAGGGAGTTGGTTACAGTCCCTTTGGACTTCTCTATGGCCATCCAGTCAGGGGTCCATTGGCCCTGATCAAGGAGGAGTTGAGAGTGTTCCTTCCCCCAAGCCAGTCAGAGTGACTATGTGATAGGTCTCAGGAGGAAAATGTCACACATGATGGCAGAAGCAAGTGATAACTTAAAAGCAGGTCAGGCTCTGGTCAAACATTGGCATGACCAGAAGGCCAGCATGGTTGAGTTCTCTCAAGACCAGCTTGTATTAGTTATGGTGCCAACAAGGCAGAGGGTGTCATGACCACCGTGAGGGGGCATAAAAGGGCTCCTGGAGCCAGTCCTGGTGCCTCTGGCACCAGGCCCATATGTAGGAAGGAATGGCTGTTCAAACTAGGTCCCATTTATGTACATGGGCCTTTATATCCAACATGGAAGCACAACACAGTCTAGTTCTAAGAACCAATCCATGCGGTCTAGTGTTTTGGGTGTGGCAGTCCTGGAACTACTTTCCCTGGTACTACTTTACCTGGGCTATATAAACAACACCCTGACTGCAGAACATGCTTCGTGTTATTCTGCAACCAGCAGCGTGACGCTCACCGTGTCCAGCTCCTGGTCTTCAGCATCTTCCTGTAATCCTGCAAGAAAAAGAACAAGACTATTCTGTCTTACCTGAGAAAACACCATCCAGCACTCAGCATCTCAACTGGGCTGCAATATGTGGAAACCGAGAGAAGAAGAAACATCACTCACCTGTGAGTACTAGCTTAAGGACTTCCGGCGAACCACTACCACAGCTGCTGTTCGAACATTGCGACCTGCAATAACAAGAATGGGAAAAACAATATTAGAACGCGCGCTTCCAAAACATCGAATTCCATCAGTCTTACCTGAATTCCATCGCGCTACACCACGCTTCCATCCGGAGCACCATAGCAACATCTGCAAAGGAAAAGAGACATATTCAGGTTCGCTTTCAATATTAAACAACTGCACAGCGCTGTACTACCTTAACGGATTCAGGGGGACCTGTTGTTCCTCACGCTCTCATCCACTCGCAGCACCACAGCGGCCTGTGAGGAGAAGAAGAAGAAAACACAGGTTAGCTTCAAAAGACAATAAAGGCGCTGCGCTTCGCGCTTTCTCTTACCTAGAAACGTGCCTCTCCATCCGGCACGCCAGCATCAAGACCTTCACACCCGAAAAGGAGATAAAGACATTAACAAATTCCCACCATAAACAGAACAAAGACTTACAATTAACAAACCTACCTGCCTACCAGCAGATTCGGGGTCACAGCAGGCCTGGGCCCAAGGAAGGCCTACTGCACCAGTGAAGCAACTCGGGCAGCTCGCCAACAAATGTCAAGCGCCCCTGCACAAGAAACGCAGGACGGATAGCTCGCCCTACAAATAACTAAGGTGAGAAAAGAACCCAGTGGGAAGGGAATCTGTCAGAGGGAGATGAGAGATTCACCCATTAGAGACAGTTATTACAAATCCTCCCTTCTGTAATTGCAGATTCATTATTCAGCACTGGGCAACTACGCATCCAGGGTTCCAGATCTCAGAGCCTTCCAGACGCCCCCGGGGATATCAGGTGAGCGTAACAAGGCCTTGCAGGATAAATGGATAGGACCCTTCAAGGTTGTGGGCAAACTTGGAGAGGTGAACTATTTGGTGGATTTAGGCAGACCTAAGGAGGCTCCCAGAGTCTTTCACACCAACCGTTTAAAGGCTTATGTCTCAAGACCAGAAGTGGGAGCTTTGCTTCAAGCTTCAGCTCAAGAGGAAGAGGAGAGTGAACCTTTACCTAACCTCCTCTGAGGCCAAGCTTTAGATGAACAAATATAAGGAGTTAATCTCTCTTCTCAGCTGACTTCTGAACAACAGGAGGAGTGCAAAGTTCTGTTGAATCAGTTTGCCTCCCTGTTTTCACTATCCCTCGGATTGACCCCTTGGGGCCAGCATGATATTCTCACTGGTGACTGTTTACCTGTAAAAAGCAGAGGTTACAGAATGTCAGAGCATGTGAGATCCCACATCAAAGGAGAGGTCAACAAGATGCTTGATCTCAGGGTTATAGAGCCCTCTACAAGTCCATGGTCTAGTCCTGTTGTTCTAGTACCAAAGGCAGGATCCAAGGAGTTGAGATTCTGTGTGGACTATGGAGCTCTAAATGCAGTCACTAAGACTGATGCCTATCCTTTGCCATGGACAGATGAACTGGTGGATAGACTTGGTTCAGCCAAGTACCTCAGTACATTTGATCTGACATCAGGCTATTGGCAAATAGCACTGACAGAACATGCCAATGAGAAAACTGCATTTTCTACCCCAGCAGGCCTCTACCAGTTTAAGGTTATGCCTTTTGGACTAAAGAATGCACCTGCTACATTTCAAAAGATGGTTAATCAAGTTCTGAATGGGATGGATGACTTCTGCATGGCATACCTGGATGACATTGCAATGTTCAGCCCTACATGGAAGGAATATATTGACCACCTAGGATATGTTTGCAGGCTCTTGAGCAGGCCCATCTAACCATAAAGGCAAGCAAATGTGAAATTGGTCAGAGTAAAGTGGTCTACCTTGGTCATGAGGTAGGAGGAGGTGAGATAAGGCCATTGCCCAGCAGAGTACAAGCTCTACAAAACTGGGCCACCCCTACTACTCAAACCCAAGTGAGAGCGTTTCTAGGTCTCACTGTGAACTACAGGAATTTCATATAGAAATATGAGACCATAGCTTCTCCCTTGAATGTATTCTCCTCTCCAAAATTCCCTAAAAAGGTTAGATGGAATGAGGAATGCACTCAAGCCTTTGAAAGCCTGAAGAAAGCCCTTTGTCAAGCTCCAGTCCTAGGAGCTCCTGATTACCACCAACCCTTCATTGTGCAGACAGATGCCTCCAATATAGGTATAGGTGCAGTCCTTAGTCAACCGGATGAGAAAGGTAGGGAACACCCCATTTGCTTCATCAGTAGGAAACTGAAGGAACCAGAGACAAGGTGGGCACCCATAGAGCGTGAATGCTTTTCCATTGTCTGGAGTTTGAAGAAGTTTAGACCATACTTGTATAGATCTACTGTTGTGATTCAAACTGACCACCAACCCTTGAGATGGTTAATGCAAATGAAAGGGGAAAACCCAAAACGTCTAAAATGGTCAATCTGCCTGCAAGGGTTTGATTTTATCATTGAGCACAGAGCAGGATGTCACCACCAAAATGCTGATGGTCTCTCTAGGATGTTTTTAACCAACTAGAGGTAGAGATTCATCCAGGAGTGGATTAAATCCTCCTGTCCCTTAGTCTGGGGGGAGGGGAGTGTTAGGGGGAATTCTCATAAATGGTTGATTTCCCTTACCTACTGAGTCCCTCAGCAGCTTTTCTGGATTTCTAGGATTTGTTTTTTTATGTGGTAAGAGTGTGAGCCTTTTTTCCCACTCGAACATGTGTTTTGCTAAGTGTGTTTCTACTTTTTGTGTGATCTTGGGCACTGAAGCCTCACCTACTCCAGGGCACCATATTTTTCATGTGTGTTATACAGCACCTTCAGTGCAGGTATACAGGGTTGTCTTTTAGACTTCCCACTGACTCCATTTTCTGGGGCTGACTACAGTCCCCCAGAAAAGGGTAAAGTCGCCATTTAATTTACCTTAGTCACTTTAAACCACAGACCCAGTACACCCCATCTTCCATGGAGTATTGGAAAGGGTTAATTATTATCCCTTTTTGTCCGTGCCTCTTGGGGCATTGTTTTGCTCCCTTTGCATTAAGACTTGGCTGGTGGCAGTGGTATCTACCCTAACCTTTCTACCGCGATTATCTTATATAAACGTGGTAATGTTTTAGGCTGTTATATTAGCCTCAAACATAAACCCGCTTGACCAAATACATTTTATTTTGGCTCCGGCTGGGTTCATTCACCATTTCTTTTTATTAAAGTCTTTCTCGTGTTTTTCTCTGCGTGCCAAACTGGGGATGATCCCTTTGCTCATCACCTTTTCGCGGGCTTCCACACAGAAGCCCTCCTTTAGGCGCCTGACAGTCTGGGTAGGCAGGATGTGAGGGAGAGGTTTTAGGACCCCTGCCATGGGTTCCCTTGGTAACCCAAGTCGCACTCCTGTCTGATTGGCTAAGGGGACTGGCCTTGCCGGGCAGCCACCCTGCTGTGTGATTGACAGCCAGGCTGTATGAATGGGGGAAAACTGCATAAAAAGCAGGTCCCTGGGACTGGAAGAGCAGAGTCGCCACTGGAATGAAAGAACCAACGAGGAACTGGAAGAAGAGGACCCCTACAACGACTGAACTGCCCGGTGAATCCCTGCTGCAGGTCCGAATCTCCAGAATCCGACGACAGAGAAGATCCTCCAGGGAACATCTTCCCTTGAGCTGGTGGGACCAACCAGTTCACCCAAACTGCAAGCCAGGACCCCTCCTCGGTCGAATTCGCTGTACAGAGCAACAGTGGGCCGGATAGCCAGGAAGGTCGGACCCTTCTTTGGTTTTTAAGGAGCGCCCCTTTTATTCGTTGCTTTGCTCTGCTGCTGGTTTCTTCCCTGGCTAATGCAGGACCCTCCAGTCTTCCTACTTCTGATCAGTCTGACAGTCGCTTCAGGAACCGTGAGCCTGCAGGAACTACCAGGAACGTCTGCCTTAGCTAAAGCTCCCTCTCCGTTTTAAGGTACTGTGCAAATCAGGTTGTGCGTTTCATTCAAGCCGCAGTGAAAGTATTTGAAATCTTTCTCCAATCCGAGGGCTTGTCCTTCTCTTCTCTTTGAAATAACTTTTCTACCAACCAACCTTGTCTGGAAACCGTGCCACAAACTTTACCACGAACTACCCTGAACTCTATTATCTTGATCAAAAGACTTTTGAACCATTGACTTTGGCCATAAGCATTTTCTATCTGATTTTATCATTGTAGTCTCTCTTGTTCGCTTGCCCAGAGTACTTAACTGTTGGTGTGGATTCATTTCTGTTAACTTTTATCTTTCCCTCCCTTTAAAATTGCTGGAGTGCCATTTTGCTCCCACTTCATTTTGTGAGCTTAACTTGTCTGGAATTTAAGGGAAGTGGTCTGGTGTATTTATGATTGTGATGTTTAACTTGCTTATAATAGTGAAATTGTATACAACTGAAGAGTGAAATAAATGCATATTCTTTTACTTGAAAACCTTGAGTCAGTGTTTGCCTGAATCATAGTAATTGCTGTCCTTTGTGTAACAATTTGCTACTGCTCACTTACTCTTGAGATAAGTTTGGCTGCTCTGCTACCACATTAATGGTGTAGTACAGGCTTGTACCAAAGGTGAAATTGTACTGTCACTTGTAGTCTTAATTGTGTGTGGTGTTCCCAAAGGGTACTGCATATAATTCTGCCTAACACATGGTCAAAAAGACCAGACAGTAAAAGAGAGGACAGTGTAATACACAATAATTCTACTGAAGGGCAAGATGAGGAATACGTGGGAGGAACATCCAGTCGAAAGAACATTACCCGGGGTAAGTAATTTGTTCTTCGAATGGATTGTGTCCTCCCACGTATTCTTCATCTTTGATACATTCCCAAAGCAGTAGGATGTAGCAGGTGGGAACAAGAATTTGTCATTAATTCTGTGTAAAACAGCCTTACCAAATGTTTCCTCCTGTCCCAACGCAGAGTCCAGGCAATATTTTGGAAATGTGTGCAAAAAGGACAAAGTAGCAGCAGCACAGCTGTCTTGTACCAGTATTCCTCTTTGTTGAATTTGTCGATGAATTGGCCACGCCCCTAGTTGAGTGAGTTCATAAACCAGTAGGAATGTCTTTACCCCCTAAATTGTAGCATTCTGATTTATATAGTATAATCCAGAGGGAAAAGGTTTGCTTGGCCACAGCTAGTCCTAATCTATGACCCGCGTAACCCACAAAAAGTTGGTCGTCTTGTCTCAATTTAGCTAACCCCAATACATAAACACTAACGGGCTTCCTAGGATCAAGACAATGTAACCTCTCTCTTCCTCCTTGGAGGAATGCAGCGGCGGATAGAAAGTAGAAACTCAAATTTCTTGAAATTCAGAAACTACCTTAGGTAAAAAGGTAGGGTGTGTCCTCAAAACAACCTTCTCCTTGTAAAAGGTGGTACAAGAAGGCTTACATGAGAGAGACTGTAATTCACTGACTCTATGTGCTGGTGTAATGGCCGCTAAGACAAAAACAATTTTGAGTGTTAACATCTTTAGAGGACATGAATGTAATGGCTCAAAAGGAGAACCCATGAGGAACTTGTACAAGGTTCAGGTCCCACACTGGTACAATGAAAGGAACCAGTGGGAACACATTAGTAAGTCTGTTCAACAAATGGACAACAATAGGAATCTTAAAATAGGATGACTGCTCTGACTAGAGCTTAAAAATAGATAGCATTGCTAGATAGTCTTTTACAGTGGCATCCTGAAAACCTTGATGAACCAAATAAAAAAAAAAGACAACATCACCATGGTGTCGCAAGCGAAATGATCCACATTCTTAGCTCTGAACCAGCTGCAAAACCTATTGCAATGGCACTGTTACAGAGACTTTGTTGCTGGTCTTCTAGCCGAAAGCAACACTTCCATTATGTCTTCCATAAGGTCCCAATCCTTGTGTCTTAACCTTTCAGAAAGCAGGTATGAAGGTTGAGAGTCCTGATCTCTGGATGCAGAATTCGACCTCCCTTTTGGGAGAGTAGGTCCTCTCTTTGGGGACGACGAACTCGAGGTGTGAAAAATCAGAGGGTGTTTCACAACCTAGTCCCCAACCCTGAGAAGTCTGATGGGGTTGTTCTGGTTACCTTATTGAAGCAACAAGTGATTTTGCGGCAGCTTTGGAAGAGTGGAGTTTTTCCAAACTTTCATCTGCCTTGTTTCCGAACAGATGGGAACCATCGAAAGGCATGTTCAATAATCTTGATTGAACATCAGGCGCAAAGCCAGACTTACGCAGCCATGCAAACCTGCACGAAACAGTATTGGCTGCCATAGCTCTGATGACACAGTCAGCAGAATCAAGGCCATACTGCAGAGACTCACACGTGGCTGTCATGATGCCTACCCCCAAGGAGCCAGGTCCGACCCAGCAACCCCAGAGGCAGGCATCATTTCCCCCAGGGAAGTGCCAGCGGGCCCAAGCTGGGGCCCTTTGGACACAGTCCTGGCGCCCTAGGCGCCAGGTTCATGTTGGACCCCTGTCCTGGCGCCTTAGGCGCCAGGCTCATAAAGCTAGACATGTGTTCAAGTGTGTTAAGCTGCACTTACCTGATGCAGACCATGCTGCTACATCCAGGCCCTCTTGAGGCCTGAATGGAACTACTTTACTTGTGGACCTACTTTCCCCTGGGTGTGGTCGGGGAAGGATACATACCTGATCGGTGGAAGGATACATACCTGGAACTTCTTTCAAAGCTATTTAAACCACGCCCGATCAGCAACTCAGGCTTCGCGTTGTTCTGCTCCTCGCAGCTGGACGCTCACCGTGTCAGCTCCTGCATCTGGACTTCAGCCACGCCTGTCAGTATCCTGGGCCACCTGCTAAGAGAGAATTGGAGAGAAAGAAGACCTTACCTGCTAAAGCTGCATCACGGAGACTTCACACCGACGATCCTGAAAGGGAAGACATCATTTTAAAAGCATTTCGCTTCGATCGCTGCAGCGCTGCATTTCACTCACCTTTCCTGGGCACCTCCATCTTCAGCAGCGATCATCCGGATCCGCAGCCACTTCCCAGAGCCTAGAGAGAAAAAGACAAGAACACAAGGTGAGAGAAGGAAGGGAATAGGAAAAGCTCAGTTTCCTTCTAAGACTTACCTGTTGGGTCATTCCCATTTCAATTCGGGTCCTGCCGCTTCCTGATATTCCGGACCCCGGCCCCTATGGGGAAAAAAGACAAAGACATTGAATGACCAAATGCAAAGACGTTACCCGAAAGCTCATCCAGAACTTACCTGTCATTTACTGGAACTGCACGTTTCACTTCGGGTCGGCGCCATATCTCCGGCATTCCGAACCCCGGCCCCTAAGGGGAAAAAAGACATAAGCGTTAGCACTTGCTGCAATAAGACAATGAACATTATTATTAAGCTTGAACTTTTGAACTTGCTACAGAACTCTTACAGCGCCTTACCTGAATAGTCAAGCTTATTTGAACTCCCATCAAACCTCAATCCAGTGAAGTAACTGGGTTTCGTCGCGCCCCTGCATCAGAAGCAGGATGGAGAACTCATCCTTCCAGACCCTAAGGTGAGACTTCACGGGGAATCGAGGAAGGGTATCGTGGAGGGGATGGAAGGGAGTGGGAGGCTTGAGCATTATTCCGTCAGTAGGTAATACTCCCTTTTCACGCACAGGGGAATATTCCTGCGAGCCAGTGAGTCCATCTTCAGAGTCCTGCGCTTCACCATAGAAGAAGCATCAGCACTCGAAGCCAGACCTGCGCCTCCGTGGGAATCAGGTGACCGTGACAGAACGCAAAGCCTACCCACAATTTCCCACCCGGGCGCTAGGGAGACTTCCGAGACAGATCAGCTGGCCCAGCTTGTGGGGGAATTACGGGCAGAAGTGCACTCTGCCCGCCAGGAGACTAACGCTCTCAAAAGAGAACTGATCCTATCCAAGGAAAGAACAGATGACCTGGCCAAAAGGTTATTGCAGCCCCAGGCAGGGCACACTCCTTTACCTAATTCCGGAGATACTTCCACATCAAAATTAATCTACCTGGACACATGCCTTTGGCCCCGCCTGAACGTTTTGCGGGGGATCCAAAGAAATATGCCGTTTTTATGAACCAATGTAGTTTACACTTTCTATGCAGACCCGGGGCCTTCCCTAACGACCAGACCAAGGTAGCCTTTATACTATCTTACCTCAGTGGCAGTGCTGCCGATTGGTCTATTCCATTGGTAAATCAGGATGATCCCATTCTCCAGAATTATCAGGGTTTCCAGGCCAGCATGGAAAGATTGTTTGCTCGAAACTCTCAAGGACAGGCCCTTGATAACGAACTGCTATCCTTACGACAAGGTAATCAGGATCTTCTGTCCTACGTTGCCACCTTTAATAGACTGGTTGTGGAAACTGGATGGCCAGAAAACAAAAGGATCACATTGTTTCATCGAGGCCTGCGCAGAGAGCTTATGGATGTTCTAGCTCAGATAGTAGATCCACCCCAGGTCTGCGCAGACTACATAGACTTGGTGGTTCAACTTGATCACAGACTTCAAAATAGAAAAGCAGATCGGTTCAAGTACGAAACCCGAGTACCGATCAAAACCCACGCTAACTCCAAGAGTACCGACGTATCCGAACCTATGCAAATCGGCGGTGTTAAAGGACCATTAACACAGAAGGAACGAGAGAGAAGGCGGCAAATGCAAATTTGCCTGTATTGCGGGACTTCCGGTCACTCGAAATTGTCCGGTTAAACCACCTAGGAAGGTGGTTGGAGCCACTGATAACGATTTATTGACACCTGATTCGGGAAACGACCTAGCCCGACAAGCGTAGGGGTCCGCTTGCCGAGCTTGAAAACAAACTCTTTGACCTCGCATTTTGTCATGCCAATGGTGCTCGTGGAACCAAAACAGCCTCAGCTGTTGCATGCTATAAAAGCATACATCGACAGTGGAGCTATTGGAAATTACACAGACCGTGAATTGGCTTCCAGGATTAAGCTCCCTCTCCGCCCGAAAGTAACCCAAGATGTCATTACTACAGTAGATGGAACCGAAATTGCCTCAGGTCCTGTAACGCATTCCACTGTTGAAATGACACTGGTGGGTCAGGATGGACATCGGGAAGCAATTGTGTCTGATGTGATCAAGGCCCCACAATTTCAAGTAATTCTTGGAATTCCTTGGTTAGAAACACATAATCCCAGAATTGACTGGCGAGCAAAGAAGATAAGTTTTCCTGATTGTGAACCAACTTGTTACCCAAGAAATCCAGTTATGGGTCTAGCCTCAGCAACTTCCACCCCTGTACAGCTACCGTCAGAATACCAAGAATTCCAAGACGTTTTTCAGAAGGAACAGGCTAACACGTTACCTCCCCATCGGTCTTATGATGCCAAATCGATCTGGTACCCAATGCTCAACTACCTTGTAGTAGGATTTATGCTCTTACGGAACCTGAGAACCTACATTTGCGTCAGTATTTAGATCAGTACCTAGCCAATGGTTTTATTCGCCCGTCCAAGTCTCCTGTCTCCTCAGCTCTGTTCTTCGTGCCGAAAAAAGAGGACGACCTTAGAACATGTATAGACTATCGCGCCCTAAATCAAATAACGATTAAGAATCGTTATCCTCTGCCCCTGATCCCTGAGCTTATCGACCAGGTGAAAGACGCTTGTGTGTACACCAAGTTAGATCTCCGAGGAGCTTATCACCTGGTGCGTATAAAAGAAGGCGACGAATGGAAGACTGCATTCCGCACCAAATGTGAGCTCTTCGAATATCAGGTGATGCCCTTCGGTTTGTGCAATGCACCTGCCGCCTTTCAGTACTTTATGAATGATGTTCTTCGGGAACTTATCGACGTCTGTGCCATTGTTTATATTGACGACATCCTGGTGTACTCCTCTTCAGAATCGGATCACAGAAAACATGTTAGGGCAGTTCTTGAGAAATTGCGCCAGCACAGACTATTTGCAAAGCTCGAAAAATGCGTTTTTCATACCACAGAAGTGGAGTTTCTCGGATTTATCCTGACAACTCAAGGACTCCACATGGACTCGCGAAAGGTGGACGCCATCCTCAAATGGCCATCTCCTAGCTCGGTGAAGGGAGTTCAGAGCATGCTCGGCTTCGCCAATTTCTATCGAAGATTCATCCCGGAATTTTCCCAAACAGTCCAACCCATCACAGCTCTCCTAAAGAAAAGCAAACGCTTTGAATGGACTCTTGAGGCCGAACAAGCCTTTCAGGACCTGAAAACCAAATTCACCTCTGCACCTATATTGAAGCACCCGCACCCAGATCTCCCTTACATTGTGGAAACCGACGCATCCAGTTCGGCCATGGGAGCTGTCCTGTAGCAAAGAGACCCAGAAACTAACCAACTACACCCTGTGGCCTTTTGGTCCAGGAAATGTTCTCCTCCTGAAATCAACTACGCAATTACCGACAAAGAGTTACTGGCTATTAAATCTGCTTTCAAGGCTTGGCATCACTACGTTCTCGGGGCAAGACACATCATCACCGTAATTACAGACCACAGAAATTTACAGTATTTAAAGACGGCCAAGGCTCAATCTTCACGACAACTCCGATGGGCTCTATTCTTTGCGGAATTTGATTTTGTAATTACCTATCGCCCTGGCTGCAAGAATGGTAAAGCGGACGCCTTATCCCGGATTGGCATGGAAGAACCCAATTCGAGTTTAGAACCTGTGCCAATCATACCAGAACAAAGAATCTTAGGCCTAACTTCATTGCAAACTATTGAGGACATCCAAACGCAAGTAAAACAACTTCTAGACTCTTCAGCCTTACTGGAATGGAGTCAAAAGGGTCCTCATTACACCGTTAAGGATGACTTACCCTACTTCCAGGAGCGGTTGTTTCTGCCTAGTAAAGAATTGCAAGAACTTGTTATTGCCCATCATCATGAATCATTAATGGAAGGACACCCTGGTATCGCTAAAACGGAAGAAAAAATCAAACGCCACTTCTGGTGGCCTTCTTGGAGAAAAGACATAAAGTCTTTTGTTTTGTCTTGCGGAATTTGCGCCCAAAACAAGGGTCAAAAGAAAAGGCCAGCCGGCCTACTTCAACCCTTGGATATTCCACCGGCACCATGGCACACCTTGGCAATGGACTTTATAACTGACCTGCCTCCTTGTGCTGGTTACAACACTATCCTTGTAATTGTGGATCTATTCTCCAAAATGGCCCACTTTATCCCTTTAAAAGGTTTGCCTTCAGCTTCCACCTTGGCCAAGGAATTTCTGGAGAATATAGTTCGCATACATGGTTTCCCTTCCATATTAGTCTCGGATCGTGGAAGTCAATTTATCTCCCATTTTTGGAAGAAGTGTTGCCAACTAGCACAAATAGATGTGCGGCTATCCACCAGCCACCACCCCCAGACCGACGGACAAACCGAGAGAACCAATCAGACTCTCGAGCAATATCTTCGGTGCATGTTACACCAATCCGAGTTAAATTGGAAAGACATCCTTTGGATCGCAGCATATGCATACAACAATTCAGTGCATTCTGGAATCGGACAACCTCCTTTTTATACTTTGTATGGGTCCATCCTCGGACCTCTGATCTAGATCCACCTCTGACCCTGGAAATGCCCGCAGTAAATCATCTGCATTCCACAATAACCCAAGCCTTCAAAGAAGCTGCAACTCATTTACAGCAAGCCAAGAAAAAGTATAAAGAAAACGCTGATTTGCACCGAAGTAAAACTCCTCCTTACCAAGTAGGAGATCAGGTATGGCTAGCAACGAAACATTTACCCCTCAAGGGCCCGCGAACCTTCAATCCCAGATTCATAGGACCTTATCCCATCAAGGCTATAATCAATCCTGTGGCCTTTAAACTGGATTTACCGTCTAACATGCGTATTCATCCAGATTTTCATGCATCACTTTTGAAGCCAGTACAACCAGGGACCCGACTGTCCAAGCCTCCAGACCCAGTTCAAATTGAAGGGGAATTAGAATTCGAAGTTAAAGACATTTTAGACTCCAAGGTATTAAAGTCCAAACTCTTCTATCTTGTTGACTGGAAGGGATATGGACCTCAGGAGATATCGTGGGAACCTAGTAACCATGTTCACGCACCTCGATTAATACAAAGGTTCCACCAGAGATTTCCGAACAAGCCAAAACCCCCGGAGGGAACAACCTTGGGAGAGGCCTTGCGGGGGGGTACTGTCATGATGCCTACCCGCAAGGAGCCAGGTCCGACCCAGCAACCCCAGAGGCAGGCATCATTTCCCCCAGGGAAGTGCCAGCAGGCCCAAGCTGGGGCCCTTTGGACATAGTCCTGGCGCCTTAGGCGCCAGGCTCATGTTGGACCCCTGTCCTGGCGCCTTAGGCACCAGGCTCATAAAGCTAGACATGTGTTCAAGTGTGTTAAGGTGCACTTACCTGATGCAGACCATGCTGCTACATCCAGGCCCTCTTGAGGCCTGAATGGAACTACTTTACCTATGGACCTACTTTCCCCTGGGTGTGGTCGGGGAAGGATACATACCTGATCGGTGGAAGGATACATACCTGGAACTTCTTCCAAAGCTATTTAAACCACGCCCGATCAGCAACTCACGCTTCGCGTTGTTCTGCTCCTCGCAGCTGGACGCTCACCATGTCAGCTCCTGCATCTGGACTTCAGCCACGCCTGTCAGTATCCTGGGTCACCTGCTAAGAGAGAATTGGAGAGAAAGAAGACCTTACCTGCTAAAGCTGCATCACGGAGACTTCACACCGACGATCCTGAAAGGGAAGACATCATTTTAAAAGCATTTCGCTTCGATCGCTGCAGCGCTGCATTTCACTCACCTTTCCTGGGCACCTCCATCTTCAGCAGCGATCATCCGGATCCGCAGCCACTTCCCAGAGCCTAGAGAAAAAAAGACAAGAACACAAGGTGAGAGAAGGAAGGGAATAGGAAAAGCTCAGTTTCCTTCTAAGACTTACCTGTTGGGTCATTCCCATTTCATTTCGGGTCCTGCCGCTTCCTGACATTCCGGACCCCAGCCCCTATGGGGAAAAAAGACAAAGACATTGAATGAGCGAATGCAAAGACATTACCCGAACGCTCATCCAGAACTTACCTGTCATTTACTGGAACTGCACGTTTCACTTCGGGTCGGCGCCATATCTCCGGCATTCCGAACCCCGGCCCCTAAGGGGAAAAAAGACATAAGCGTTAGCGCTTGCTGCAATAAGACAATGAACATTATTATTAAGCTTGAACTTTTGAACTTGCTACAGAACTCTTACAACGCCTTACCTGAATAGTCAAGCTTATTTGAACTCCCATCAAACCTCAATCCAGTGAAGTAACTGGGTTTCAACGCGCCCCTGCATCAGAAGCAGGATGGAGAACTCATCCTTCCAGACCCTAAGGTGAGACTTCACGGGGAATCGAGGAAGGGTATCGTGGAGGGCTGGAAGGGAGTGGGAGGCTTGAGCATTATTCCGTCAGTAGGTAATACTCCCTTTTCACGCACAGGGGAATATTCCTGCGAGCCAGTGAGTCCATCTTCAGAGTCCTGCGCTTCACCATAGAAGAAGCATCAGCACTCGAAGCCAGACCTGCGCCTCCGTGGGAATCAGGTGAGCGTGACAGTGGCTTCCTTTCCATCTTTAATGATATTTAGGAAACCATCCTTTTCTTCCCCTTCTGGGATATGTTCCGCTCCCATAGTTTACATCCCATAGCATAAATGTAAATTTGGCCAGGGCTTAAGCAAAATTGATGGACTTTAGTGTCATGACCCCCAGCAGGACACACAGCCGGATGCGGGGTGCACCCTCACATAGAGGACTGGAGGGAATAGGGCAGGTGTGGACGCTAAAGGTTGCTGGTAGGTGCGAGCATCTGGTTATTCACTCTGTACCCCCTCACCAAGATGGCCACCAGGTTTGGATGCGAGCTGGAACCCAAGATGGCCTCCAGATGGCTCACGCTTTCAGTAACCGTGGTGGTCTAGTGGCAGGGTACAGCCCAGGGCTATAAAACCACGCCCGAGCCACATCTTGTGCATAGCGTTTCTTCTGCTATTCTGTAAGCAGTGTAATGCTTACTGCTCCAGCTTGTTGACTCCACGTATGCTGAAGTCTGCTTTTTCTGCATTCCGGAATCTGCCGGGACCTCCGCTTATCTGTTTCACGCTCCAGAGCCTCTCCTTACCTCATTCCAGCTTCAGCACTGCTGCGCGAGCTCCAGTGTTCGTTTTCACTTCAACACGTATCCGGATCGGCTTGAGGAACTTTTTTTTCCGCTCCGGCATCTCGGCTACGATCCGCTCCTGCAATGAAGAAAGACATAGTAAGCAGGTGCCCAGTGGCTTACAGCATGCGCGCCCCCCTTTCAAACCCGCTTACCTCTGGCTGGGGACAGCAAACAGTCGCGCTCCACTCGCTAGTGCTCTAACTCTTCAGGGGCATAGCATTCCCGCACCTGTAAAGACAAAACCGAGACATTAATCACTGAACTGTGATCGCGCTTTGCATCGCTTTGCATCGTAGCGGCCTTAAGGCAAGAAGGACTTTAACAGCACTACAGAGACACTTAACTGTGCATTTAGAGCATCGGACCTCTCACCTGTGCATCACATGCATCGCAGCTGGACTGGACCACCTAATCCCAGTGAAGGAACTGGACCAGATGCATATCCAGGCACTTGGGTGCCCAACTGCAGAATCAAGGTGAGCCAGATTTCTTGCGCAGCCTGCCAACCAGCCAGTAAACCTTGGGGAACACAAGAGGGAGGTGGGGAAACCAGACAGGCAGACACTTATATTCTTCCCTTGTTTGCCCATAGGTTTTGACAAAGCTGAGTTACCAGTTGTTCCATCACCATTCTCGCAGTATTGGAAACCAACCAAACCATTCCCAACCACACTGTGCACTGGGCAATTGCCATTCAGTGAAACAGTGGGAAGGGAGTGGCTTGGATAGCTTCCGACGATCCGGACCAGGCACTCCTGCAGGGCCCCAGAGGTAAGCGTTACAGAACGTTAAGCCCACATAAATAAACCCTGCCCGAGTGTCATGGAGTTGGAGGTTGACCAGTTAGCCGCTCTATTAGGGGAAGTGCAGGCTGAGGTCCTTGCAAGTCTCTCCGAAATCAACTCCATGATAAATGAGCTAGTGGTGAATCGGGAAAGAATGGAGGAGTTAGCAAAACGTCTAACCAGGGCACAAGCGGGTAAGGTTCCCTTACCGGGATCATCAGATGGAGCTGCAGCAGCGCCTGCCCAAATCACCTTATCACCCCTGTCACCGTCCCCTTAGCACCTCCAGAACAGTTTTCTGGGGATCCAAAGAGGAATGCTATTTTCATGAATCAGTGTAGATTCATTTATTGTGTCGGCCAGGAGCCTTCCCAACCAAGGCTGCTTTCATCTTATTGTACCTGGTAGGGCGTACAGCCAGCTGGTCAGTGCCGCTAGTCAAACGAGATGACCCGATATTGTACAATTTCACGGGTTTCTAGCAAGAACTAGACAAGCTCTTTGCACACAGAACACAGGGGCAGGCCTTGGATGGGGAGCTGTTTACCCTGCGGCAGGGCTCTCAAGACCTACTGGTATACAAAACCAAATTTAATAGGCTGATAGTTGAGGAAAATTGGTCAGAAGAAAAACGCACCTCTCTGTTCTACCAAGGTCTCTGCAGTGAACTCGAATATGTCCTAGCGCAGGTGGTCAATCCTCCTGAGCACTGCTCGGAATACATAGATTTATTAGTACAATTAGATCACCGGCTGAAGGAAAAAACAACTGATCGGTCCCCTTCTGAGGGACGTCCTTTGTACGTGCGCCCCCGAGAAGCTCCATCTCGACCCACAGAAAATACGCCAGAGCCCATGCAATTGGGTAGCATTAGAGGCCCATTGACCAAGAAGGAACGGGAGAGGCGTAGACGGCAACAACTCTGCCTATACTGCGGACATTGAATAATTGCGCTAGTAAATCACCATGAAGGCCATTGGGAGTGACCGATGCTGGGACAGCAGAAACTAATAAGCCTTCGGAAAAATGTGTGGCTCGGCAAGAGTAGAGATCGGCTTGTCGAAGAAGAGAAGACTTCAATGGTCTCCCATCTCACAACACCTGTAATCCTCCTGTGCCCTGAACAACCACAGAGGATGCATGCTCTGGAGGCGTATATTAACTGTGGATCAGTAGGGAATTACATGGACATAACCATAGCCCAGCGGATTGGTGTTCCCATACGACAAAGGGATGGAGCACAACTGTCGTCTGCGCCAGTAACCCAATGTACAGAGGAGGTGGAGCTGTTGTGTCACGATGGCCACCGGGAATGCATAGTATTTGATTTGATCAACGCAACCTAGTTCCAGCTCATCCTAGGCATGCCCTGGTTGGAGTGTCACAACCCAATCATTAACTGGCGAACGCATACAATGGTCTTCTCTCCCGAATGTCAGCAGACCTGTTATCCACTTATGCCTATGTTTATTCATCCACTGATCAAGGGTACACAAGACCAGAACTGAGGAGTAGTGATTGGCATTGGCGGACAGTTACCTCAAGAGTATGAGTCTTACTGGGACGTTTTCCAGAAGGAGCAAGCCAACACCCTGCCACCGCACAGACCCTACGACTGCCCGATAGATCGATCCCCAGAGCCCAGGTGCAGTGCAGCCGTATTTACGTGCTCACTGAGAAAGAAAATCAACACCTACGCAGCATACACAACACATCCTGTTTGTGGTTAAAAAGAAGAACCCATTTCTGAGGGATGGTCACAAAATAAACATGGCACCAGACTATTCCAAGGACACGATGGAATTGAGAAGGACGTTTCTAGCCCTGAGGCCCATGCTGCAAAAGCATGGGATAAGGTATTGTCTGCTAGACCCTGCGAAGATGCTCATTACAAAGGATTCAAAAACTATAGAATTTCACTGACCCAGAGACACTGGAGGACTTCCTACAGCAGTTTGACACGCTCCCCATGGCCACCTCGCAAGCCAGACTGAGTAGTGCCGAGATGAGAGCCTACAAGGAATCAGAGGATAATGGAGAAGAATAAATGCTTTGGAAAGACATCAAGGGTGTAAGCGGAAGCTGATTAACGACACTGCAGGTCAGGCTGCAGATGGTGGTGGAGAAAAGCAGAGAGGAAAATCCAGATCACCAATCAAACCGCACACAAGATGCTGAGGGGTCAATAGAGGGGGTAGTGCACCCTCCAGTGCTGTAAATGTGACCGCATCACTGGGAGGGGGCATGTTGATATAAATGTCTTGTATGGTGAGAGGCCTTGCGGGTAGGTTAGTTGGAGGCAATAGATTGGGAGGATTAAAACGAGAAGCATCAGGGCTCTGTTGGGGGGGGAGAGTCAGGTGAATGCACTCTGTAGAGCTTTGATTTTGAGTCGTGAGGATCCTGCAAAGGGTGGCAGAAGTAACCTGGGATTGTGGGTGGGTCGGTGGTGGGCTAAAGGTGGCCTTGGTCAAAGTATGATTGAGTCGAGGGAGGGAGAAATGTCATTCTAGTGTGACTCCACCACTGCCCACGTGGGGCCAGTGATTTTCATGCAGGAGGGCTAGGAGGATGGTGGGGTTGAGGGCGGACCATCCAAGAGTTCTTAAGTTTAAGTAGTTTTATGTGTTGCTCTCAGACTGGTTGTTTTTCAAGATGCATCTAACCTGTGCTAGGCATCTATGTGACTTCATAGAGGGATCTTAGTGGCTGGACGTATCATCTGTGGCAGTGTGCCTTTGTGGGGGATAAGCATTGGGGATCAAATATGGCAGTCATATCAAACCTTACAGAGGACGTATGGTGCGTAGGGACCTTAGAATTGTCTCCCTTAATGTGAATGGTCTCAATCACTATATCAAGCGGAAAAATAATTTGCATTATCCGAAGACAAAAAATGCAGACACTGACCTAGTAGAGGAAATCCACCTGACCAAGTCAGAAGCAGATATATCAAGGAGGGGCTAGGTGGCAAGAGTGTATCTCAGGTGTAGAGAGGGGGAAGAGAAATGGAGCAGCCATCCTGCTACATAGGCTCCTACCAGGGCCGGTGCGTCCATTAGGCAAGTTTAGGCACTTGCCTATATGCGGAAATGTTAGGGGGGGCATTTCCTTTTGGAAGGCAGAGGACAAGGAAAAATTCCAAGCTGCTGTTGGTGGATGCCCAGCCAAAGAGGATGGGGCTGGCACGGAGATGGGAGGGAAAGAGCCTGGCGTTTACATAGGTGCATTTCTGCAGGAAGGGTGGGGGGATAGTTATGTATATGGCTAATGGAGGTAGGGTTGCACAACAGTGGAACATTTTACAGTCTAGTGGAAGTAAATGGTGTACCTTAGCAGGTGTTTTTTTCTGCCGTGTTGCTCCTCTTTTGTGGTGGGATGGTGGAGGGGCTGTTAGGGAGTTGGGGGAGGAGCAGGGTTATAGTAGTGATGTGGTCCACATTAAAGAAGGCACATACATGTGAGGTGCTGTCGTAATCCTGTCGTAATCCTGTGACTTTGGCATGTTTTTTTTAATGGGGGCTGTTTCGATGGGGCGTGTTTTTCAAGAGAGGGATGCAGCCGTCTTTTTTGGATGAGGACCTCTCTGATGTGGCAGGGTCTACGTATGTTTGTGAAAGGGGCCATGCGGTATAAAGAGGGAATATTGGATGATGGTGTTCCCATAAAGTGAATGGTTGTTTCTCTTAAGGGAGGGGCAGGGGTACTAATGGTTGTCTCGCTGAAGGGGGCGTCCAGTGCTCTGTGCGTGACGCTGTGTTTGCCTAAGCTGTTTTCTACTGCACCGGGCTCTGGCTCTGTGGCATTTTGCACTGCCTGTGGTTGTGGCTCTCATGGCGAGATGTTGTGTTTTCATAGGTAGGTCACGCAGGACGGGAGTTGGTGGAGGGAGTAGAGTGTTAGGCGATCATGTTTGCGGGGTTGGGGGGAGGCGTGCGTGGGTAGTCTGCTTTGGAGCACTGAGTACTACACCACTCGTCATTCTTACTTCCGTGCGTGGTGCGTAGCAAGAAGTCCGGGGCATGCCCTGTCCTGACTTTGGTCGGTTCTCGAGTCGAGACACACCGACGCAGGTGTGTGAGGAGGACCTAAATTGTTGTGTACAGACTACTAGTCATTTATTTGAAATGCAATGTTCGTTCTCTCTCTGGCTCTGGCTGCTGCCAAGGCCATGGCCAGCTAGCCAGGGCAAAAGGTGAGGGAGCGGCGATCTCGCCTCCGAGGTGCTGCCTCCGCCATTCTGCAGCACGGGCAGGCAGCCTACCTCCTTACCTTCTATGTTTTTTTTGGGTCTGTGGTCTCGCAGGCTGCTGCCAAGTGGGAACCTTACTTCAAAATGCATATAGTCCATCACAGTTAGTAACTTTGTCACTTACTGTTGTGGCGATTTAGAACTTTCCACATGGTCACTGAAAATGAATGTATCCGGCCAGTGTCACTCAGCAGAGTATGCCTGAGATACACAAAAAGAAACGTACCCGAAGCACCGATTTAACCATATCTGAGAAACTGAGCACCCCTAGGAACTGTGCTTGAGACACCCGGTGTGGGATAGGTGGGGCTGGGTATGGAGGAGGGGAGTGGGCGGCTCCTAGAATGCGCCCTATGGCACCTAGGCGGCAGTGCCTGTGACACCCAGTGGGATTTGCCTGAGAAATACGTGGGACTGTGCCAGTGATGGTGACTGTACCCAGACTACACAGCAGCATAGGATATGCCCAAAAACACAAGGGCAACAATGATACGTTTTATTCCTCATTAAATGTTTACTTTTTAGAAGTAGAAGTAGGTAACACTGCACTTGAATAGAGAATGCATCATTCCCGGCGGATAAACTGGAGGGGACAGCTAAAGCCGCTATACAATGTGATATAAGTAAAGAGCCAGTTGCCAGTGTCTCAGTATTCCGGAGTGTTTGACCAATGAATACCACTGAAAAATGTGACCCCAGGGTCACTGCCACTTACCTGCCCACACGTGTGACTAGCACCCCAACCCTCAATGAAATGCTTGAGAGAGAGGGAGCCCCAGTTCTGTTTTTAAAATCCCAGGAGGACCCCTCAGGTACTTACATTTGTATGTGGTTGAAGAAAGGCATGGCGCTGGGTTTGTCAAGGGCGAGGTTTAATATTAACCTGCAGTCTGCAGATCACTTAATGCAGACGCTGTCAGCGGATACCCCTCACAGACTGCTAGCACCCCTAGCATGCGCCGAGTAATGCAAGAGGAGGAAAAAAGACACGCCCCTTATGAGAGCTTCTAGCTGCCCTACACCCCCAAAATCACCACATGCTCCATGACAAAGTCACCACTTGTAATAGCATGTGAAGGAGTGTGGTTGTTGTCTAATTTTGCAGTACAGTAACTGCAACATATTAGGCGTTCAGTTATTTCATATTTGTTTTCAGCTAAAAGGTACAAAGCTAATTCAAACCATTTAGAGTCTTCATTGTTTTCTATTTTGTATGCTATGTCCACATTTTTTGTGTTCCTTTTGTAAAACTTTCTGCGGCAACACACACACACACATCGTTTGGTACTTCAGCCGATGACCTTTTAAATGTTACTATTTCTTTTCTGTATGTGTGTAATAGAAGGTTGCTATGTGCAAAATTGTCAATACTATGTTCTAAAACTGTTGCATTTTCTACATGGCTCTCACTTCCAAAATACTTTTTGCTGAATATGGTCCATTTTTTCTTGTAAGTATTTGAGTGAACCATGCAGAAGAGTGGTATTTAAATTGCCTAATACTGAAGCTGGACTTTTTGCATAGTATATTTTATACGCTAAATTTCTTACATTGGAATGATGTACTGATATTCTTTTGATATCATGGAAGGTACTTTTGCAAATAGGCCCAGAAATGCAGGCTAATGAATGTCCTTTTAGTCCCGTGTCTTTCCACACTGCAGAAATATCCATATTTTGAGGCACTTTCATTTTACTTTTACATATTGATTGAGGAACTGACGTAAAGATTTGAAAGCTTTGTTTGGAATGGCATACATTGATGTGCACAGCCATTTGTATACTGGACGGTGTGGTTCTGCTGAATCGAGAGGTAATTCTGAGTTTTCAGGAGATAGTTTTCTAAGCAGTGTTTCGTGTTCCATGATTTTCTCATACCCTCGTCCACTGCTATGGATGGAAATTGTGTTTGTATGCTTCTTCATTAAAATATGGCTCTGTGGTTGTTGTGTGACTCCATTCACCACCACAAACATGCAAGAAAATTATTTTTGTTCACATTCTGTTTATTGCTGAGTTTTTTTGTAGTTTGGTACTTAGTTTTGTTAGTGCTTTCATCCTATTTAACACTAATATGAACAACGTCCTTATGAGAAGGATTGCACTGTCCATGAGTGCTTGTAGAATTAACTTTCTACGGTAAGTTTTAAGGGGTGAGGATGATTTTGGTCCTCTTCCTAGTAGATTCTGAAGGGCTCTGTGACAAAACATTTTTGCTAAAATACTTTTTTTTACTATGGGTTCTTCTTACACTATCAGGATTATTAGGAACATTGTTAGCTGTACTGGCAGCTGTTTTTTGACAATATTTCTGTCTTTTGTGACACTTTTTGATGGAGGAGGTACAGTTTCGGTAGTTGAGACTTCCTTTATTATGTTACCCTACTGCATTAGCTGGTTTGTACCAAGATTCTCTACAAACTCTACAACAGGTGAATGCTTACATTGGGCACCTTTATTTTCTATTTTTCTTTGCTCTAATTCTGCAATCCTTTCTAAAGATTTGCTTTTTGATAGGCATTCTTTGCTCTCAGTTGAGAAAAAATATATACTTTGGTCTGTTGTCCAATGTATGTGTGCAGTGTGCATGTGTGCATAAGTCTGATGGGGAAGCTCTTTGTCATGGTGTGTCAACGTACAGTGAACTCTAACAATCATTTGGTAAGGCTACTTTACTGTTTGTATACTACTACAATGTGCTTCAGATGAGAGTACAAAGTGGCCTACTTGTGACGAGAACCATTATTAATAACCGAAATGCCAAAAACATGCTACAGCAACTTCTTTTACAATCTAACCTTCTAAGGATTACCTATGTTATTTCAGTACCAAACACACCGGGATTTGTCAGCCATTCTGCCTGTTATTCTTTGTTCAATAAATGGATATTTGTAGGTAGAATGGTTTACAAATCAATGCTTGCTTTGGAGCCCAAAATAAACAAATAACCCACACAGCCTCTTTAAGGAGTAGTTACAATATAAAGGTTGTACTGAACTTACTTTTTTGTGCAAGATGACCAGGTTTCTTCGGATATGTCGTCTGCAGTGTAGATGCTGTTGATTCTCAGGAGAGTAGTCTTCACTGCAAATTAAAAAAACAAAATCAATTATTTTGTGTGTTTGCAGCAGTGATGATACTGCAGACATTACTTGTGCTTTTTTCGTCAGAGGATTGAACTTTCATATTTCAACCCAGTACAAGTGCACATTTCACTTCACTCTGTGCAGTCTTTGCATAGTACTTGCAATATGGTACTTGAAAGTCCTTCAAAATAACTAAGGACCTCATTACTCGGACGGCGGTAAGGAAATAACGTTACCGGTAAGTGAATACCGGCAACACTAAATTTCCTATCCAATTATGACCCGGACTTGCCTCTATTAGCGCCATCGTTAAGTACGGTGGCACTAATAGCAGCAAGTCCGTGGGCGCGCGACCTCCAGGTCGGAAATAGCGGCATGTCGAAAATAGCATCCCATCACAAGGTAGGCAGACATGGTAATAGCGGCATGGTAAAGACCCCAAAAAACCCTACCGCCATGGCGCTAATACCGGCATCGCGAACCACCCGTTAAGAGACCTGAGCAGTCCACCTGCCACAGGTGGCCACATCCAGCACAGGTGTAGGGGATGGAGAATGTGGCAGCACAAAAGGGCACACCACACCCCTTCCCACACAAAAATGCTTCCAATACTGCCCGCATTACATGGGCTGGAGGATGTGATTGTAGTGCGGCACCATCAACACGAAGCACAGAGGAGACGCAGGAGGAGTAGGAGTAGGGCAAGGCAGGCGCAGCAAGCACCAGCAGGGCACCCAGAAATACCACAGAACCAGCAGGAAGAGGACAAGAAAATTGCACATAGCCGTACCTGCGCTGTGATGGAGCAGGCATCCGGCCTCTACAACACACAGCACCGGTCCCTAAGCGTGCTGGGTGAAGCCCTCCTGTATGGCTATGTCAAAATGCCGAAGTAAACCATGGCATGTGTGTTGCGGGACTGAAATGACATCAGGCGGAATGTGACTATGCCACCTGACATGCAAGCACAAGATGAGGATGATGTGGATGGTGATGAGGATGGCTCAAAAGGCCCGCAGGGACATGCAAGTGGCAATGTCCAGGCAGGACACGATGTGCATCAGCATCTGATGCATCAGATTGCATGTCACACAAGGTATGACTGTAATGGATAAAGATGGGTATTACTGCCCTGATGCATGTGGTCAGTCCCACAAAGAACCATCTCCCCAATACAGTACACACACACAATGATGAATACCAAGCCAGTGTAAACTTTCAAAGAGTGTATTGTGAACAAAATACAACAATAAGTGCAGGGCCCCAACTGTGAAAACACCCTTACCTCCCACCCCCCACAACACTCCCAAAATCACCCTTACCCCCCTCCCCCCACAACACTCCCAAAATCACCCTTATCCCCCCTCCCCCCACAACACTCCCAAAATCACCCTTACCCCCCCTCACCCCACAAAACTCCCAAAATAACCCTTAACCCCCTCCCCCCACAACACCCTCTTGTGAGCCTCATCGTGAATGTGTCCTTCTCCACATGCGGCACCCAGTCCTTGCTGGCCCTAATTGCCAGTGCCTGCTCTGTCATCTGGTGGTTGTGAAGTGGTGCGCCGCAGGTTGCACAGAGACCGGCGTAGGGGGCTACCTTGCTGTGAACTCCCAGAGGAGGTTGATCCTGGTTCATCCTGGGTTGGGAGTGGGCATCAGCGCTCAATTGCGTCTGCTATGCGGTTCATTGCCTGCCTGAGTTGGGCCATTTCATTGCAGATTCTGTCGGTGCATGCCTCCAGGGCCTCCCTCGTCTGCTGTGCAAATGTACCGATGTCCTCCCTCAGGCGGCCTGTCTCAGCCACATGCTGCCCTACTAGACCAGTCATCTCGGTCTGCCTCTGAAAGATGCATGATAGGTCATGATGCATGGTGGGTGCTGGTGGGATGGATGATGTGCCAGGATCCATGGCACTTGCATCAGGTGAGAATACCTGGGGGCTCCATGGCCCTTCAAGGGTGGGAGTGGGTGATTCTCCTTGGCTACCCGGACCTGATGACAACCTCGGGCTTGCCAGTAAGGGGCGTGTTGGTCTGGGGCTCTGGCTTAGATCCTCAATGCCAGGTGCTTCCTCCTCATCCGAAAGTGGGGCAGTGGCTGCTGCCTCACCCGTTGAGCTGGTGGCAGCAGAGTGCATTCCCTCAATGCTGCCTTCACTTGCTGGGAGACACACTCCCGTGGGTGCCACGACGCAGCAGGCATGGCCTGTGGCTGTGTGCAACTGGTGCTCCTGCTGCCTTTGTCCCTGTGGTCATGGTCACTCCTCCTGGCTGCCCTTGAGGATGTGGCGGTGTCCCCTGTGGCATCCCTGCTGGGTTTTTTGCTGGATGTAGGAGCAGGTGTGGAAGTGCGTGCCTCCTCAGTTGCTGTGTGTGATCCTGTACGGGCGAGAAATGGGGAAAATCATCATTCATGGGTCGACCTGCCTTATGCTGAATGAATACGTCCTGCCGTTTTATGCATTTATGGGCTCTTTAGTGTGGATGCAGGTAATGGGGATGTTGGGTGGGTCATGCATGAATGGCTCTGTGTTGAACGGGTATGTGGTGATGCATGCATGTTTGTTTGTGGCTGGATCCACGGCATTCATATGGACACATGATTGGGGGGAACATCACACTTCACTGTGCATTGTTTTGATGCATACACTCACCTCCATCAGACGAAATGGCTACGCCATGCTCCATTTGTCCAACTCCCTCGATGGATTCCATGCAGATTGTTGATGCACAGGTCTCCTCCCACTCACTGAGCTTAATCGGCGATTCGCTGCCTCCTCCTGTGCCCGTAGCCAGGTTGCGGTTTACCGATAGGATGTTCCTTACACGTAGCCGGAGGTCGTCCCACCTCTTTCGGCAGTCTTTAACTGTGCGGGTGGTGCTGCCTACCGTGCTGACCTTGTGGGCTACCTCTTCCCAGATGGCCTTCTTCTTCAGGATGGTCTCCTGCCGCATGTCGTTGCAGAAGACCACCTGTGCATTTTCTGCTAGTGTCTGAGTGAACATTATGAGCTCCTCCTTGCTGAATTTCTCCTTGCGTTGCCGCTCTGATGATTTTTTCACGGCCTTGGGCATCTGTACAATGTCCTGGAAGGATTTCCGAACGTGTTTCCTGGTAAGGTGTCCTGGATAAGGAGGATGGCAATGGATTGTGTTTTTAAAGATGGCTGCTGTGCTGTTTCCTGTTCCTGTGCGATGACGCTATTTCCGGTTCCGCAAAATAACGGTCACCGCTATTAGCGGTGACCGCTAATGGCGATGTCCGCTAATTGCGGGGACCGCTATTTGCATGTGGCGGCAGGTCGGAAGTACTAACAGCGCTTTCGACAATGCCGTTAAGGGACTTTTTGGGGACTTTTGCGGCATGGCGCTATGCTCGTGCCCGCGAACTCGTAATGGCACGCAAATGGCGGCCTCTTGCGAGGGCGGACACGCTAATTACGCCATGCCGATAAATTCCAATTTTTACCACACAACGTGTAATGAGGCCCTAAATCTTTTAAGGGTATGGAAATGCCTTGTTCTTTACAAAGTGTACTATGCATAGGAGAGAGGTTTGTAAGCGATAGGGCAAAGTACTAGATGGGGAAACATTTTGTACTTGTTAATGAAAAGCACAATGTCGAAAAATCGGGAGACCCTCAGAAGGAAATGTCAGCACTACAATCGGGAGCGCTTACTATTCTCATACGATCACATTGCAAGTTGCATTACTGTAGGCCGTACAGAGTACAGAACTCCGACATTTTCACATACAAAATTGAGGTCTCTTCTAAATAGGCATGCTTGCAACGTATGTACAGGTTATGCGGAAGACAGTAAGCAGTCGTGCGATTTGTGAATGACAAATCGGCAATCTTGCACTTTAAAGGGGGAGCGTTGTTATGTATTCCCTATGGACATTTAGCGAATTATTTTGTCTAATTTAAATCATAAGGCTTCCAAATGTTCTCTGATTAAAATATACATAACTGTACTCTATACTGATGCATGTGGACATGTATGGAGCTGTACGTAGAAATTTGCAATCCTTGCAAAGTAGCTTGTGAAGTAGGTGCTTTGCAATGATATACGACTTCCATTCAGAATCATCGACAGTAATTTTCAAGTGCGCAATGTTGATGACAGAGTTCAAATTAGCAATGTTCTATGTGATTGGTGGATGATTGTGTGACTGCTTAGTTGTGTCCAATGAGGGACTTGCTTTGGTACCGCTGTAGAAAGGGTGGAAGGACTGGGTAAGAGTTACGTGCCGCTCGTAGGCAACGCTTGTCCGCAGGTAGGGCGTGTCACATACAGGTTTCTTCAGCAAATCCTGCATGGAAAGGCGACTGTAGGCATCAGCCAAACAGATGTTCACATTACTCTTTTGTGTGGAAAGACGGTGTGCACACTGAAGATGGCAGAGGTGGAGATGGCCAGGGTTTTGATGCTTGGAGACATTTTTGTGCAAGGCTTACAACACTATGCCGAGAGTAGGCATGTGGCACACCATTTCGATGTGTGAGGAGTGGAGGTGGTGTGGAGCGCTGACACTGATGCCAATGCTGCGGCAATTCTGCAAGTTTGCAGATACATGTGTAGAATGACCACTCATGTGGTAATTTTGCACTATGGTGGGTGCTTGCCATTTGGGATACCAGACTTCACGTACTTTGTTGGCAGATTTGGCACAGTTGGTTGAAGCACTCATGACCATCTTCCCAACAACGAAAGTAATTTTTTCTGCTTTACTCCCGAGCGTACAATGGAACAACACTTCTGTTTTCTGTCCAGATCAAAGCATCGGGAGGTGTATCATCAATCGCAGCATGCGTGCATTCATGCTACGAGTTGGTATGTTTTTTTGTAGCCATGATAACATTGCTCCAAGCAATGCGCATTACTTTGAAGGAGATGGTGTTGCACTATCTTCTTTGGGAAATGCGATGTTCTTTTGGAACGTAAGGCTTGCTTTAGAGAAGGTTCTGTAATGTTTGCAAGAGTAAAGCAAGGACAAAAAATACAAAAGAATACATAAAATACCAGATGTCTGTACTGTATCTGGCCAAAAATAAAAAAACGTCTCTTTTCAGAGCCTACCATCAAGGGGAAAAAGGGGAATAGTACTTTAATGTACCGTTGTCACGCTCTGATCCTGTACATGTCCACGAACATGGCGGTAGTTAGCAGCCAGCATATATCAGCACCGGGGATTCAAGGGTGGAGCCGCATATAAATGAGAATAAGCGGAGCTAGCGATTGGTCCATAAAGTTCAATAGGTGTGTTCTGACCGACGTACTTTAGTAAGACCATCTTCGAAGGGATTGTGTCCTCCGACGTATTCCTTATCTTTGATAATACGTTTCCAGCTTGCTGGCCTCGGAAATTTTTTCTGTAGAGGGCGCTGCGCGTCGATGTCCGCCGAGTCGATGTCCCTCGACGGCCACCGTATCGGCGCCGACGTCACCATGCCCACAAATAGCCACGCGCTGTGTCCGTTGCTCAGTTCCCTTTTTTCCGCGCTTCGTGGGGCCTCAGATCGTCGTTGCTCAGTTCAGTCAGGATAACTCTATATCTACTCGAATAATACCTACTCGTTCTCGATGGCATCTTCATCGGAACCGACGACGCCGCGATCCGGCTTCAAGAAATGTCGAGACTGCGGTAAAAAAATGTTGATAACAGATCCACACAGGATCTGCTTGTGGTGCTTGGGATCCGAGCACCATTGTTCGGAGTGTGAGGACTGCATGTCCATGACGGCGAAAGCCTTGAAGGAGCGCAAGGGGAAGCTCGAGAGAGGTAAGTCAAAAACCTCCTCGAAGGTTTCTTCGGCTGAGTCGAGGCATTCGTCTCCTCGCCGTCGAAAACATTCCCATTCTAGATCTCGAAGTAGCTCCCACCATTCTTCGAGATCAAGACACTCAAAAAAGAGACGTCGAAGATCCCCTTCCTCGTCGTCTTCTGTGTCCCCAGAAAGGGTCTCCTGTCCCACAAAACACAGCTCTCAAGCTGAGTGGGAGGAATTCAGAAAAAAAATGTTAAGTGTCTTCGGGAACGCGGCCTCGAACCCCTCGAAGTCAGCTGAGGGTGATACCCCGGGTGAAAAACCTAAAAAATCAAAACGCCGCGAGTCGCAGCACCCGGCAAAACATTCCACCCGAGAGCGCCACGAGCCATCGGGTAAGAAGGCACTATCTTCGACGCCGTCATCGAGGATTCCTTCGACGCCGTCGTCGAGGATTCCTTCGACGCATGGATCGGCGCCATCAACGCCATTGTCGAAGGGTTCCTCGACGCATCAGTCGATCGACTCGACGCCATCGTCGACGCCGACATCGACGCCGATGAAAGAGAATACCAAGGCTACTCCACAGCCAACGGTGATTCCAAGGGCCTCCGGCACGACGCCGAGACCGTCGTCGATGTCCTTGAGTAGGATCCCGATCCTCTCGAGTTCTTCGAGACCCCTTCCAGTTTTTTCGACGCCGTTCTCGGCGCCTTCGAAGCCTGTCACATCGGCGTCGACGACATCAACGTTTTCTTGCCCAATAATGACGAGTTTGGCTCCTTCTGCCTTAGAGATGGGTTTTACACCATTTCAGAGGTCAGAGTACCCTGGACTATCTTCAATTTATGAAGAAGGTGAAGATTCTGACCAGGAAACATTTGGGTTACAGAGGACCACACTGCCTATTTCAGAGGATTTCATCTCTGAAGAAAGAAGGCTGAAGGACCTACAAGAGTCACTACATGAGGCAAGTGGGCTGGACACTTCCCCAGAAGTGGAATTTGTTAAGCCAGACCCAGGGGAACATGCCAAAACACCCTATAGGACCCTTATGGCAAGGATTATTGAATTTATGGGTTGGTCTGCGCCTTCCCCTGTTTTTCAACAGGATGACCTAACAGACATATTAGACAAAGGTCCACAGGAGGACCCCGTGGTCCCCTTTCATGCAGCCTTACAAAGAAAAATTACATCTAATTGGGAAACTCCTGTAGTCATCCTTGCGGTCAATAAAAGATTGTCAGCCAGGTATAGGGTAGCGGCTGCTGACCCTGAATACTTATCAAAACACTCGACTCCAGAGAGCCTAGTGGTTCAAAAGGCAACTTCATCTAGCAGTAGGACCGCTTACCCTACTGTCCCACAGGATAGAGATGACAAGAGGTACGATTCTATGGCAAAGAAAGTCTTCTCTGCTTGCAGTATGGCGTTGAAGTCCATCAACGCCACCTGTACGCTCGCCAGGTTCAGTCACACACTATGGGAGTGTGCTTCATCAGCGGCTGACTGCATACCCGAAGGAGAGGAAAAGGAAGCCTTCCTTAACATTATTAAAGATGGCAAAGATGCCATGTGCGAATCACTTTAAACTGGCATTGATTCAGCTGACAGTATCAGCAGGGCCATGGCGGCAAGTACGACAATCCGCAGGCATGCGTGGTTGCGAAAGTCTGGCCAGACTTTTGAATATGCCCTTTGACGGCTCTTCACTATTCGGAAAAAAGGCTGATGACAGTCTAGAAAAGTTACAGACTTCTAAAGCAGCAGCAAAATCTTTAGGAGCTGCTATCCGCCAAACTCCTTTTCGCCCCTCAGGAACCTCTGGGAGAGGAAAGTCCTTTCGCTATTATTCCGCATTCGGGAAAGGCAGAGGACAGCCGGCTCAAAGAGGCCAAAGGAGATCCACCCGAGGTGGACGGGTCAAAAGTACTAAGGCCGCAGCAGCAGCAGGTGCCTCTTTACCCTTGGCATCTGCATCAGCCGCCCCCAAACCACTCTGAGGCCTTTCCACACAATACACCTGTAGGGGGCAGGTTAACTCACCATCTGACGGAATGGCAGGCTATAACGTCAGATGCTTGGGCATTGGAGACAGTTGCCCAGGGTTACTGCCTACCCTTTCTACACATCCCTCAGAGTCATCAACCGGGGAACAGCTCTCTAAAAGTTCCAGATCAGCTCCTCTTGCAGGAAATTATAGACCTGCTAGAGAAAGGTGCCATAGAACCGGTACCTGTAGCGGACAGGAACAAGGGCTGGTACTCCCCCTACTTTCTCATACCAAAGAAGGACGGAGGACTGAGACCCATCCTGGACTTACGAGAATTGAACAAGTTCCTCAGGAAGGACAAGTTCAAGATGGTAACTCTCTCTCAGATCCTTCAGGCCCTCCAGCTCCAGGACTGGCTGGTATCTCTGGACCTTCAGGATGCTTATTTCCATGTGCCAATCCATCTAAAACACAGGAAATACCTGAGGTTCGCAATTGGCGACTCTCATTATCAATTTCGAGTTCTGCCATTTGGGCTGACCTCCGCCTCGAGGGTCTTTACCAAGCTGATGTCGGTAGTGGCGGCGAGTCTAAGGAGGGAAGGGATCCACGTCTACCCCTACCTGGACGATTGGCTGATCAGGGCTGTATCTTCGGAACAGGCCCAGGCCCAACTAGATTATGTCTGCCACTTCCTTCACAAAATGGGCTTCTCCCTCAATTTAAAGAAGTCACAGATGATACCATCACAGAGACTCTAGTTCATTGGAGCGGTCCTGGACACTTCCCTGGGAAAAGCCTCGCCACCAGAGGTGAGGGCGCAAGATATTCTACAGATGGTCACCAAGTTTCAAAATGCACAAGGTCTCCCAGCCTTCGACTTTTTGAGGTTGCTAGGCCTCATGGCATCCTGCATCTTCCTTGTGCCAGAGGCTCGCCTGAGAATGAGATCTCTTCAGTGGGCACTGAGAAGTCAGTGGTTGCAATTTTCAGGGTGAATGACAGATCTCCTCCGGATTCCGGACGAGGTAGCCCGCAACCTTCAATGGTGGACCTATCCAGAGAACATCTTGAAAGGAGAACTGTTTTGGCAACCATGGCCGGAGATAACAGTAGTCACAGATGCCTCACTCACAAGGTGGGGAGCCCATGCCAACGACTTGACCATCAACGGTCGTTGGTCTCCATCGGAGTCCAGACTACACATCAACCTATTGGAGCTGAGAGCGATCAGACTAGCGCTGAAAGCTTTCCTGCCATCAGTACAGGGGAGAAATATCCTGATAATGACGGACAACACGGTGGCCATGCACTACCTCAACAAAAGAGGAGGCATAGGATCACTGCCACTGTGCAGAGAGGCGATGCAGGTCTGGTTTTGGGCAATCCAAGAAGGAATCTCTCTATCGGCAGTCCACCTAGCCGGAGAGAAGAACTTGACAGCGCATGCTCTGAGCAGGCAGAGCACAGTCTCCCATGAGTGGGAGCTAGCTCAGGAAGTCCTTCAAGAGATCTTCGCCCTTTGGGGAACCCCTCAGGTGGATCACCAAGCACCAACAGGAAGTGTGATCTGTTCTGTTCAAGGAAATTTCCCCAGAGAGGAGCTCTAGGAGACGCGTTTGTAGTGGACTGGGAGTTTCCACTCCTTTACCCGTTCCCACCAGTCCCTGTTATTCCTCAAATGATCAGGAGGTTGAGAAGATTCCGGAAAACCATGATCCTAATTGCCCCGGATTGGGCCAGGAGAACGTGGTACCCGGACCTTCTAGATATGTCCATCTGCCCTCCAATCCGTCTTCCACTCAAAGAGAATCTTCTCTCGCAGAGGGGAGGTCAGGTTCTCCATCCAGACACCAGAACCCTCAACCTTCACGCTTGGCTTCTGAAAGGGTGAGGTACAAGGATTGGGATCTCCCTGATGACGTCATGGAGGTGTTGCTTTCGGCCAGAAGGCCAGCAACAAAGTCTTTATACCGCTGCCATTGGAACAAATTTTGCAGCTGGTGTAGGGAAGAGAATATCGACCCTTTTTCGTGTGGTACACCAACAGTGTTATCGTTTCTACTCTACTTTGTAAACTCAGGCCTTCAAGTTGGCCTATCTCGCAGCTCTTTCTATCTTCAAGCGCACTGCGGAGGAACCATCGTATTTCAAACTTCCTCTAGTGGTACAATTTCTCAAGGGATTAACTAATGTTTATCCCCCAAAACCATTCCAGGTTTCCTTATGGGACTTAAATTTAGTCTTAAACTTCCTAATGGGCACTCCATTCGAACCACTTGACTCTTGTTCGCTGAGATTTCTCACGCTTAAAATTGTCCTATTGGTAGCACTAACATCTGCTAGGAGGGTGAGCGAGCTACAAGCACTCTCCTGTAAACCCCCACATACAATTTTCCACAAGGACAAAGTTGTCCTACAGGTGAAGCCTAATTTCCTCCCTAAGGTGGTTTCTGAATTTCATATTACTCAGAAAACTACCTTACCTTCGCTCTACCCTCCTCCCCATCCGGGGAAAGAGGAGGAAAGGCTACATAGGCTGGACCCAAGGCGAGCTCTCAGCTTTTATATCAGCAGAATGGCTAGGATCAGGCAAGCAGACCAACTGTTTGTAGGATACTCAGGTCACACGTTGGGACTACCCATAATAAAACAAACCATCTCCAGGTGGATTATTTTGGCCATTCTGGAATGTTACAAACTGGCAGGGAAAGAGCCACCCCAAAAGCTCAGGGCTCATTCAACCAGGGGTATCGCAGCCTCTTCGGCTCTCCAAAGAGGGGTACCGGTCCGAGACATATGTGCGGCTGCCACATGGTCGTCCGCACATACATTCACAAAATTTTACAATCTGGATTCCTCCACTACTCAAGAGACCAGATTTGGCAAGGCCGTATTACATTCGGTCCATCCCTAAAGGGATACATAACATTCTCACTCCCACCTCCAATTCCATGCCACTGCTATGGGAGTCTATCAAAGATAAGGAATACGTCGGAGGACACAATCCCTTCGAAGAACAAGTTACTTCTTACCTGGTAACGTTCTTTCGACGGGATGTTCCTCCGACGTATTCCTTATCTCCCCTCCCATCCATCCCCGCAGTGATACTTCCCTTGTGGTTGCAGCTTACGCTCCTGCAAGGTCAATAACCAATTCAGGCATGACTTTTCTTATGCTACAAAACGGAACTGAGCAACGGACGCAGCACGTGGCTATTTGTGGGCATGGTGACGTCGGCGCCGATACGGTGGCCATCGAGGGACATTGACTCGGCGGACGTCGACGCGCAGCGCCCTCTACAGAAAACATTTCCGAGGTCAGCAAGCTGGAAACGTATTATCAACGATAAGGAATACGTCGGAGGAACATCCCGTCGAAAGAACATTACAAGGTAAGAAGTAACTTGTTCTTCTCCAGGATGGGGTCTGGCATGGATTCACATGCTCATGAATTTTCCCCGTCGTCAGGCCGGGAATCCTCGGTATAGAAAAAAATCAGTATCAGTTTCGTTTCTGATCTGTCTTTCTTAGTAGTAACCAATCACTGGTCTCTGGGTCATACTGCCCCCAGCCAATGACTGCCCTCTCCCTAAGTCCCGCCTCCGGCAGCCATCCTCACATTTTTACCGCACGTTCAAGTGTTGGGAGTCCTCGTGCTGTAGCTCTCGAGCTTTTGCTGCGTTTTCACGCTTTTTCAGGAGATTTTTCTCATTTTTCAGTTAAATTGAGTCTCAAGCTCCACCGTTTCTACATCCGATCAACGGGGATCCGTTTCAGAGTTTTCTACGCCCCTCAAGGGTGATGATTTCGTCGAGTTACGCTTTTGGAGGATTCCAGAAGTTCCGAGGCCTACCCCAGACATGTCCCAGGAGAAAGGAAGTTCGACGCCCGGGAAGCTGTTCAAGACCTGCCCTGCATGCCAGCTTCAGAATGTTGTCAAGCAGGACAAGCATTCGTTATGCCTCTACTGTCTCCATGAGGACAAGACGCACAAGGAGAAGGACTGTGTGTTTTGTGGGAACATGTCGGAGTGGACCATGAAGGATCGCCACCTCCGTCTCGCCAACTGGCTGGAAGGGAAGAGCCTGCCAGGCGAGAAGAAAAAAAAGAAGTCCGAGCGGTCTTCTAAGTCCTGTGAGGGTGCCCCGGCGACGGGGGCCCAAGAAAAGGCTAAGCACCGCGAGTCCGCGGGCACCGGGAGCGCCGAACGGTCGGGCTCCTTGGCTGCCAGGCAGGGCGCATCCTCCCCAGCGCCATCAACCACGAGCCAACGCTCTGGCTCGGGTAAGAGGAAGTCCGAGAACCCGGCTAAGCTTCTGGAGAGGCCCCGAACGCGAAGATTCCGGCAGAGGGGGAGCGAGGCTCGGACCCTCCCCCCAAGGTGAAGGCCCCAGGCGTCCAGAAGGTGACGATGGCCTTAATTCACCCTGCTAAGACCTCGATTGAGGATGTCGCTGCGGCCCTGGCTCAGCCTGTGGAGGCTACACCAGTGGAGGCACCCTCAGGACCCAGAGTCTCCCTGCCACCGCGGAGGGAGTCGTCTTTCAAGGCCATTGAGAAGACCCCCACAAAGTCCTCGTTGGAAATGGTGGGGGAGGGGCTGGTGGCCATCGTGGATACGGACACGACCTCTGAAGAAGAGCTCATCGAAGTCGTTGAAGAGGCCCAGCCCATCGGGAGGGATCCCGACGAGGGCGACGACGAGAGCGACGGTGTCGCCGACAAGGCTCCTCAAGAGCCCTCGCGCCTGTCATTTCCGGTGCCGCAGGACACCACGGCGGCCATTTTGTAGGCGATTCAGTCCTTATGCTCGGAGATAAGGACAAGGTTGCCCCTTTCCCCGACGGAGGTACCTGAGCCAGACCCGACGGGGGAACCGGAGCCAGGACCTTCGGAGAGTCCACCGCATTAGAGGAGGAGGACGCAGCCTACGCCACCTCTCCCACCTCTGCGGCCTGCTCTGCCTTCCCCCTGGTCTAGTACAGGCACGGACACGGCTACGACAGGTACAGATGACGACGGAGGCGACAACGGGACTTGTCCCCCGTCGCCCCCTGCTCGGGCATCCCCGCCTGACGTGATTGAATCCTTTCATGCCATGATTTCCAGCGCATTCGAGCTTTTTCAGCTCTGCCCAGAAGAAAAGAAGAAAGAAGGGTTCCTTTACCAACGGCGCGAGGCTAAAAGGAAGACGGTCCTCGCCGTACCGCTTCTTGATGACATCTGGGATGAGGGCCCGCCCTCCTCAAGAACCCTGCCACGGCGCCGGCAAAGAGGGACCGGTACGAGAAGAAGTACTGGGTCCCCGACGCTGCCCCCTTGTGCCTTAGGGCACAACCTACCCTGGATTCGGTCGTCTCGGCGGCGGCAAAGAAGAAAGCTGGGGGCGGGCATCGGCCTCGACATCAACTTCCCCGCCGGACGTCAAGGGCAGGAAGTTGGACACGATGGGACGACGGATCATCTCATCCGCAGCGACGACTATCAAGGCGGCCAACGCCCTGGCTATCGTAGCCTGCTACGACAGGGAGTTGTGGTTCAAAATCGCACCTCTGTTAGACTTCCTTCCGGACGCCAAAAGGGCTGAGGCCCTTGAAATCCTACAGGAGGGTGAGATTGCTTCGGACCACGCCATCACGGTGGCAACGGACATCGCCGACACCGGTTTCCGTCAGTTGGGCAACAGCGTTTGCTTGAGACGACGAGGATGGCTCAAGGCCACGGATTTCCGCCAGGACGTACAAACCAAGGTTTTGGACATGCCCTTCGACGGGAACAATCTGTTTGGGAAGGCGGTTGATGAGTCCCTTCAGGCCATCAAGACAGACACAGAGACTGCCCGGGCACTGGGAGTGCTCCAACAACGACGGCCGTCCTTTCGGAGCTCCGGAGGAAGACAAGGTGCCTCCAAGGGATCCGGCAGTGGCTCCACCACTTACCGCCAAGCGGCAAGATCTTCGTCCCAGGAAGCCTATAGGGGACGCGGCAAGTCAGGTGGTGCCCGTCGTCGTCCACAAGGTCAAGGAGGCAAGGCGGCCTCCAAACAAGATTGAACCGACTGTGGGGTCGGGCCCCCGCCGAAGTACCCCGGGGGGAGGCCAGCTGGCGAGGTTCATCAGCGTGTGGGAGTCCATCTCCACCGACCGTTGGGTGCTGGACACCCTGGCCCAAGGGCATGCCCTCGAGTTTCAGAAGAAGTGCCCTCGTGTTCCACCCGTGGCCAGGAAGGAAAATCATGTCCCTCAACTACTGTTGGAAGTAAGGGCAATGCTCAAGAAGGGTGCCATCGAGCTCGTCCCAAAGAGGCTTCGGGGCTCCAGAGTTTACTCAAGGTACTTCTTCGTAAAAAAAAAGACAGGAGGATGGCGCCCCATCCTGGACCTACGACGACTGAGCAAGTACATCAAGGCACAGAAGTTCCGTATGGTCCCCCTCCAGCATGTGCTGTCCCTGTGCTGGGACAGCTGGAGGAGGGAGATTTCCTGTCGTCGTTGGACTTGGAGGATGCGTACTTCCACATCCCCATTCTAAAAAGACACAGAAAGTTCCTCAGGTTCGTGGTCCAAGGGCGGCACTGCCAGTTCAAGGCCCTCCCGTTTAGATTGAAGTCGGCACCCAGGGTGTTCACCAAGTGCCTCGCACTGGTGGTGGCGCGGCTTTGCCTACAGGGGATCCATGTCTACCCCTACCTGGACGACTGGCTCATCCGGGCAAGGACAAGGGAGCTCGCCATGCAGCACACTGAGAAGACCGTCCGACCGCTCACGGACCTGGGATTCTCCATCAACTTTCCAAAATCCCACCGGGTTCCGTCGCCCTGTTTCTGGGAGCCAAGCTCGACACAGTGGCGCGGCTGGCCTCGCCGTCGGAGGAAAGGACCAGGACCATTCTGGGCAAGGTGCAGCGTCTGCTGGCCACGGACATGGCCAGGGTGAGATCTATCAAGTCTCTCCTCGGGATGATGTCCTCCTGCATTTACCTGGTGCGCCTTTGCAGGCTTCGGATGAGACCCTTACAGGAGTTCCTCGACGCCCGCTGGATCCAGTCAACGGGCAGCTTCGAGGACAGGATCCCCCTCAACGAGACGTTCCGTCAGGCGATCCGGTGGTGGGGTACCCGCTCCCATCTGTCGGCCGGCACAGACTTTCAGACCCCAGCTCACCAGGTGACGGTGACGACAGACGCCTCCCTGGAAGGTTGGGGAGCACACTCCGGAGATCTTCACGCGAGAGGCCTTTGGCTCCCAGAGCAGAAGTCTCTCCACATAAACATCTTGGAGCTCCGCGCGGTGTTCTGGGCCCTCAGGTCCTTTCTTCCGTCCCTCAGGGGCAAGGTGGTGAGGATCTTCACCGACAACACCACTGTAACGCTCACCTGATTCCCACGGAGGCGCGGGTCTTGGCAGGAGGGTGTCTGTGACTCGAAAAGTGATGTGCAGGACTCGATTGGCTTCTGGGGTCGAACCTCTTCGCACTGTGTGTCGAACTCGAAGAGTGAGGTTTCTGCAGGTGAAAGAATATGGGGGTTAATGGCCTGGGTTGTTGAATGTCCCTCTCTCTCTCTCTCTCTCTCTTCCCAGCTTTTCTGTAGAGTCCCCCCAGGTCAACGTGCTCACCTTAGATAGGTGAATGCTGGGCTCTCCATCTGCGTCTGGTGCAGGGTGCCGTTGCCAGTTCCTTCACTGGTGAAACATTGGCCTCTTGAATTCAGAGGATGGTTACCGTCGTTATCTGCACGAGCGGTGAGTTTCTGGACACCTTTTGTCTTTATAGTCTTTAAATGCGTGGCACGTTAATGTTGAAGACTCTGTATAATGCTTTTCCCTTATGTATTGCAGGACTCTTGGGATGGAAGATGGAGTGAAGTGCCTGGAAATTCGTAAGTATGGCAAGCGCTCTAACTGTCTCTTTCCTTGCAGCTTAGTTCGTGTTAAAGAGAGTCCGGAGTATTCGCAGGCGTTTTATTGCGACGAGCGTGATGGGCTTCAGTAAATACCTGCTTAATGTCTTTTTCTTTTGTCTTTCAGATGTTGGTTTGCAGCGCCGGAGTCAGCGGAATGCTAGTAAGTTGTAACTAAACTTTGTCTTCACAGGCGGCGATGTAGAATGAAGAAATCCGGAATTCACGGCGTGCCGGTAAGTACAACAATGCTTTTGTCTTTGCAGGCGAAGGTGCAGCGTGAAGACACGACCGCTGCTGATGGATCAGGTGAGAAAGCACTGTGTGTAAAGTTTGTCTTGCTAACCTGTTGTTTCTTGTCTTTTGCAAGTGCTGATGTTGATTGGATACCGGAATGGTAAGTATAATTCTTGCAGGTTCAGGATCGAAAGAGGAAAGGCTGGAACAGACTCGGTGAGCGTTCTGCTGCAGATGCAGAATAACGCGAAGCACGTTTCATCTATCGGGTGTGGTTTAAATAGCCTTGGAGTGATGAGGCGTCTTCTTCCACGGCCCCGCCTAGGTAAGAAAAGAGTTCCAGTTTCCAGAAGAGTTCCAGTGCTGTATCCAGGGAGTGGAGCTGCCCCACCCAGGTAAGAAAGTAGTTCCTGTTCACAGAGGGCTTCTAAGTGGCTGGTAAGTAAGCAGCATGGTCTGCCGCAGGTAAGTCCACCCAAGCACTTTCACACCAATTATGAGCCCGGCGCTTCCAGTGCCAAGACCGATGGTTTTGATGAGCCTGGTGCCACCGGCGCCAGGACAGGGTCCAAAAGGTCCCATTTGGGACCGGCTGGTGCCTGGGATTAGGGTTAGGGGCCTGCTTCCAAGGACGTTGGGCTGGTCCTGGCTCCTTGGAAACAGTGATCATGACAACCACCACAATGTTCTACATCCGGAAGCAGGGTGGAACCAGGTCCCCAGCCCTATCCAAGGAAGCCCAGGATCTGTGGCATTGGGCTGTCGGCCAAGGGATGTTTCTGGTGCCTCTTCATCTGGCAGGAATAAAAAACACGAACGTCGACTCACTCAGCAGGGAGCTGCGCTTGTGCCACGAATGGGAACTATGCCAGGATCAAGTGGATCGACTCTTCCGACGATGGGGCGAACCCCAAATCGATCTCTTCGCGACGGCGACGAATTCCAATGCAGGAGGTTCGCCAGCAGGTTCCCCCAGCCAAGGATCATGGGCGATGCTTTCTCGTTCCCCTGGGACGGCCTATTTCTTTATGCGTTCCCTCCGCTGCCGTTGCTTCTCTGGCTCATCAACCAGCTCAAGAGCCCCGGTGCAGGATGATCCTCGTCGCACCGGTGTGGCCGAGACAGATCTGGTTCCCGGACCTTCTGGACTTGTCAACGTCCCCACCAGTCAAGCTGCCGACGGACGCAGCCCTTCTCTCCAGAGAAGGAGGCGCCATTCTTCACCACAACCCGGAGTCGCTGAACTTGCAGGCCTTGCTCCTGCAGCACTAGAGTTTGGAGGGTACGACATCCCGGCCGACCGCAGAGAGGTTCTTGCAAAGGCCAGGGCGTCCTCAACTCTCAAGTGCTACGGACATAAATGGAAGAGGTTCTCTGTCTGGTGCCGTGCACAGAAGTTTAACCCTCTGCGGATTACAGCCCCTCAAGTACTGCCGTACCTACTGTCGCTGGCCAAAGCTGGACTGACTCAGGCCTCCATCAAAATACATCTGGCTGCAATCTCCCGATATACCAGGACGACGGGTCGGGCGTCCTTGTGGTCTCATCGCCTGGTGAAAGAATTCATGAAGGGACTATTCCGATCATTCCCGCCGGTGAAGGCTCCTGCCCCGGCGTGGGAGCTTAATGTGGTGCTGACCAAGCTCATGGGGGCCCCATTCGAGCCTATGGATTCGGCGCCTTTGAAGTTCCTGTCATGGAAGACAGCTTTCCTCGTGGCCATCACCTCCGCACGACGAGTGGGAGAGATCCAGGCCCTATCTTGCAAGCCTCCATACTTGACTTTTCATGACACGAGGGTGGTTCTGAGGTCACACCCATCCTTTATGCCCAAGGTGCCGTTGGACTTCCACCTCAACGAGCCCTTGGTGTTGCCAGTTTTCTTCCCGTCGCCTTCGTCGCCGGCCGAGAGGACTTTGCACTCGCTGGATGTAACTAGAGCGCTGAAGTTCTACGTGGACCGCACAAAGAGTTTTCGGAAGACGTCACAGCTGTTTGTGAACTTTGGGACAGTGAATCAAGGGAAGGCTCTCTCGAAGACTTCCATTTCCAGATGGCTCTCCAGCTGCATCATGCACTGTCACCGGTTGGCAAACCGACAGCTGCCCGGCTGTCCGAGAGCTCATTCGACCAGAGCGATCGCTGCTACCACGGCGTTCCTGTCTGGTGTGCCCCTGCTGGACATCTGCAGGGCTGCGATGTGGAGGTCGACGCACACCTTCACAAGATTCTACTGCGTCGATCGGGACTCCAGGGAGGAGTCCAGGGTCGGCCAGGCAGTGCTGCGCAACCTGTTCGCCTAAGGTGAGCCTGGTGAGGAGGTAAGAGTTGCTTAATGTTGAGTTTTTGTATTGCTTAATGTTGATCCTGTTGCCACCTCCCGTGGTTGTGCATGTGTGTACTGCTATGTATTCTCTTATTCATGAGCATGTGAATCCATGCCAGACCCCATGCTGGAGAAGGAACAAGTTACTTACCTGTAACTGTTGTTCTCCAGCATGGGTCTGGCATGGAGTCACATGCGAACCCTCCCGCCTACCCCTCTGCGGCTCTTCACTTGGTCATACTGCCACTTTACGTGCTACCAAATCTGAGGATGGCTGCCGGAGGCGGGGCTTAGGGAGAGGGCAGTCATTGGCTGGGGGCAGTATGACCCAGAGACCAGTGATTGGTTACTACTAAGAAAGACAGATCAGAAACAAAACTGATACTGATTTTTTTCTATACCGAGGATTCCCGGCCTGACGACGGTGAATATTCATGAGCATGTGAATCCATGCCAGACCCATGCTGGAGAACAACAGTTACAGGTACGTAACTTGTTCCTTCTCCCTCACAGGAGACCACACAGCCATGACTTTCCATGCTCGAAAACAGATTATCTGGATTTTGGGAGACTCATGGATACATTGGTTGAAGGTGCATGCAGAAAGCTGCAGTCTATCTACAAATCTCGGATTTCCACATGCGGAAGTGCACTGGCATGGCGTGCGTGGCATGAGATGGCTGGACTTGGTATCTCTTTGTGTTACTTTATTGACAGAGCGTCCTCCAGATATACTGATCATTCATTGTGGAGGAAACAGTTTAGGCCATGTATCTGGAATTTCTTTGCAATTTGCAATGAAGGATGGACTCGCGAAGCTCATGGACATGTTTCCAAATTGTCAAATACTTTTTTCCTGTATTGCCCAAAGACAAATATGGCTGCGTTCTTCTGCGTTTGGTCCACAACTGGAGAAAGCGAAACGCAATGTGAATAAGGCTGTGTGTGCATTTTTAAGAGATGTTGGCATGTCCTCTTTCCACAATGAAAACATTTTGTTTTGTAGCATTTTCCGCAGAGATGGAGTCCACCTCACATATGCTGGCAATCACATTTTTCTTCGCAATGTACAAAATGCATTGCGACCTCTTTTGCAATCACACTAACCTATCTGACAATCCGTTTTCCCCAATCCACTGTTTTTGACCCACACAACACACCACCGAAAAGTGTTTGGTTGCACTGTGAAGTATAACATTCCTTTAGAGAATTTTTTTTACTGAATGCACATATACATGTATGGCAGGGGAGGAAAAGAAAGGGGCTAAACAAGTGATGTCGTCATTGATGTCAGCATTCACATTTGAGATGACATCTTTCATGGTCTGGGTGTTAGTGTTAGCAGTGCACAGGGGTGGTGGCAGGGTTGGGAGCTTACCTTACCATAACTGGCGAATTTCAGGGGTTTTTCGGTTTTAATTTGAAGCATAAAGGAGAGGAGGAAAGTTTTTTTTTTTAGTGAAGTGTACAGGTTTTTGTTAGGGCAACTTTACCATAACGTCCCGTCAACTAAGTTTTTTTTGTATTGAGATATATATATATATATATATATACATATATATGCACTTTAGGTTTTTAAGATAAATGGACTGAGAGTTATGTTTACAGCACTATGCACTTTATAATCTTGAACCTATGAAATACGTAGTGATTGGGAAAATACAGCTCTTCACACTTATACAGTTGGCAAATAGAAAATCCATTTCGGGCAGTGTGCCATTTATTAATTAATTGATTAATTTATGATGCCAGCATTTGATTGTAACTCCAGGCTGTGATTGGGAATAATACGTAATTGCACACAAGCAGGTTTATTTTTAAATCATTACAGCAATAATATATTTTAACCATTGTGAAAACGAAAATGAAAACCTGTTACTACACAATGAACGGCCCTATAAAATAATTGTGATATCTCTAAAAAAGTATTAGCTTCAATGCACTATGCATGGGAATTCACACATCTTAAAATGGCCGCCAGCATTCAACATAGAATACTCATGGGGTATTTCAAGAGCTGAAATAGAAGAAGGACAAAACGTGTTGGGCGGAATCATAGAGATCGAGCCCTTCTGTACTTAAAAGCAGTTTGCAACCTCATTATGTTGTATATGTGAGCAAGCAACGGGAGCGTTGCGAAACGCGTCGTAAGTTTAATGCCTTGAATAAAACTGGATATGGCATAAGAACCTCTGGCGAATGGTGAAATGATTTATTCTTTGGAGATCCATACTGGCGTCCTAACCGCAAAGAGTGCTCTGTCCTTGTGTGGAGAAGTGCAATTACTTTTCCCTCTTTTGCAATATATATATATATATATATATATATACTCGCAATTGTGAAAAGGTCAATTGTGACCCTTTAAAATCGGTCAATTTTTCATTCGAACAATTGTAAACGAACAATTTGGAGTATACCCAATTTTTGAAGGGACTTACTAATGTGTTCTCCCTGGTTCCTTTCATGTTCATTGTACCAGTGTGGTACCTGAACCTTGTACTGAAGTTCCTCATAGGTTCTCATTTTGAGCCATTACATTCATGTCCTCTAAGGATGTTAACCCTCAAAACTCTTAGAGATTATTACACCGGCACAGAGTCAGTGAATTACAGCCTCTCTCATGTAAGCCTTCTTTTACCACCTTTTAGAAGGATAAGGTTGTTTTGAGGACACACCCTACCTTTTTATCTAAGGTAGTCTCTGAATTTCACATAACTCAAAAAAATGTAGTTTCTACTTTCTACCAAAAAACAAGGGGGGTTCTGGGAGTTTCTCTACTACTGGCTTATATCCCGGGTTAGAGCCTCACCCAGAGTCTTTAGCTCACCATCCTTTTACAGAAGAGAAATGTCCACTACATATCAGTCTTTGTCCTGCCCAAGGGCAGTCCAGCACCGAAATGCCTGGTTGAGACTCTAACCCGGGATATAGGCCGGTAGTAGAGAAACTCCCAGAACCCCCCTTGTTTTTGCGTATTAAGTAGCTTTGGGTTTTCACCCTAAGTTACTAGGGTAATCCAGACGTTGAACCCTTGCTCACTGTTTTTAGAGAGGCACAGCTCCACATAACTGACGAGGCCCAACCAGGCTGAAACACGTGTGCGGGCTTGCATTTGGTACTCTTGTTCAGAGGAAAATTGCCAGGCATTTTGATGCTGGACTGCCCTTGGGCAGGACAAAGGCTGACATGTGGTGGAAATTTCTCTTCTGTGAAGGGATGGTGAGCTAAATACTCTGGTTGAAACTCTAACCCGGGATATAGGCCGCTAGTAGATAAACTCCCAGAACCCCCTTGTTTTTTCTAATTTTTCCCCACCACCGTATCTGTCCAAGGAATAGAAGAGAGGTTACATTGTCTTGATCCTGGGAAGGACTTGAGAGTTTACATTTCCAGGTTGGCTAAGCTGAGACAAGACAACCAACTTTTTGTGGGTGACGCGGGTCATAGATTAGGACTAGATGTGACCTAGCAAACCTTGTCACACTGGATTATACTATGTAAATAAGAATGCTACAATTTAGGGGGCAAGGACATTGCTACTGGCTTACAAGTGCACTCAACTAGGGGCATTGTGGTTACATGTCTTCATATCGAAATCCGTTTTAATGAATGCACATATCTCGAGTATTTAATAACGAAAACCTTTATAGTGAATGCATTTTTATTTGGGGGGGGCCCAAATCCCCATTTACAACCCCTAAAAACCCACCCAAAACGTTTCCTGAAAATATTTAACCCTTTACCCCACCCCAAAATGCATTCACTATAAAGGTTTTCATTATATAATAGTCGAGATATGTGCATTCACTAGAACAGATTCGATATAAACACTGTATACCGGGTGTTGCCACTTCATCGGCCTTACAAAGAGGAGTACTAATACCAGACATTTGTGCTGCTGCTATTTGGTCCTTTTTGCATACTTTCCAAAATATTATTGCCTGAACTCTGCGTCGGGACAGGAGGCAACATTTGGTTGACATAAGGCCTCATTCCGAGGTTGGTGGTAGTCATGGCGATATTTGCACCATGACTGCCACCAATAACGGGTTCGGCACCGGTCTAGTTCAATGGGGACTTACCAGTGTAGTCCGACCTTTGCGGGACTGGTAAGTCCCCATTGAAAATGCCATTCCCCATTCCCATTTGAGCCCCCATAGGGCTCAATGGGAATGGGGAGGGCGCAAATAACAGGCTGGCGTATGTCAAGCCCGTTATTTGCGCCCTGGTCCCTTAACGGCTCCCGTCCATAACGCCAGGTCAGACCAGGCGTTAAAGGAGGGACCCGCTAAGGGACCTTGTAGTAGGGTGGTAAGGGATTATCCCTTACCGCCCAACTTGGAATGAGGCCCATAATCTTGTTCCCACCTCCTACATCATACTGCTTTGGCAGTGTATCAAAGATGAAGAATACGTGGGAGGAAACAATCCATTCAAAACAAATTACTTACCCCTGGTATTATTCGTTTGACTAGATGTTCCTCCCACGTATTCCTCATCAGCTCGCCCATCCTGCCTTTCAGTAAAGTTTCTGTGTATTACACCGTCCTCTCTTTTACGGTCTGGTCTTTTTGACCATGCGAATGTCTGTGCTCTTCAAGTGAGGAAAAACTGGAACTGAAGTAATAGGCGCAGTGCAGGCTATATATACAGATGGTGCCGTTGTACTGGAGGGTGGACAGAGTCCGTCGAGGGGCACGTGTCTACGACGATGCACGGTGCCCTATACTGGGAGGAAACAAATTCTGAAGCAGCTGGTGCTGGAAGGAGATATCTAACATGACAAACACATGGGGGGGGGGGCATCCAGTCAAAAGAACATTACCAGGGGTAAGAAATTAGTTCTTCGACTGCGGTCCTCAAGATCAGTGTTCATGGCCCTTAACTCATCCATCTCCGACTGGAGGGAGAGAACCCTTTCCACCACGTCTTCCATGCGTCCGAACCTCTCTTCCACTTCTACCAGTCTGTCGTTGAACTTTCCCATCCCAGACTTCACCCTCAGCACTTCTGCGTGAGTGTCTCTCACCCTGGTGTCAACCCCCGAGATCATCCCACTGAACTTGTAGAAGCCATCTTCGCTGCTTCTGTCAGGCTCTTCTGTTCCTCCATGTCTTCTCTCCCACTACTAAGCCAATATTATTGCAGCTTAGTAGCTACCGATACAGACTCCACCTCATTGTTGTATTCTTTTTGTCAATAAATCTCACGTCCAATGAATAAGTCTTAATCATTTGGAGAAGGTCGGTATTATGTCTCAGTAAGCAAACATCTGGCTACTCTAATTTAAAAAGCTGCCTTTTCCCAGACATGTACTTCCAATTGTGTAGTCTTCATGAACCACACAACTGGACCAGTGGGTTAATACTCACTGTGAAACAGTGAGCTAGCCTCTTAACCTGCTAGCATTATAACATAGGTCTGCTCTATGGGAATACCTTCCCAAGAGGGCCACCGCTCCAGCACATACATCCAACCTCTTTGTAGCAGGCTATATCCCTTGTGGCCTTGCTACCACGTTTGCGCTCACTGTGCCGATCCTCCTCCTACAGCGATGGTGAGACAGAGCACCAGCCCATCTGGACCTGCAAAAGATACCCACATTCATTCCCACAAGAGTTGCAGTCCATGTCTCCAGCACAGTGTATCACCCCTTCTGCTCCTTCCCCTCAAGGCTCAGAGCTGTTAGCCCCTGCTGCTGCATAAAGCATCCAAAAGTCAGAACGCTGCAGCTTCTCGTCCGGGACCTGCATCTCAGCATCCTCTGCAGGCTGAGCACAGTGGCGAGTTGTCAGCTTCACAGCCGTTATGTCTGCTGCAACGGTGGGTCTCTCGGCTCACCATGGAGAAGGAGGTTCCACTTGGACACCCATCAGGCATCAGGTGAGTCCCTGATGCAACAGGATCCTGTGTGCCTGTTTATGAGGGAAATAGAGGGCTCAGAAGTGGGAATACAAGGGAGGAGCAGAGGTCTGCCAGAGGAACACCAGGGCTAGGTTGCCATCTTGTGGGCTGCTGGTCAGGCCCCCCTGCGGATGTTAATTGTTGTTTTGTGTAAAATGTGGTATCAATATGTATGGTGGTAGTCAGAGTATATCTTGGTGTGAGGTAGTTAGGTGCAAGTCCCTACTAGCTACCCATATCGAGCTGGCATGTGGATGGGTACTATCAGGTTGTCTGGAGAGTGTGATAGTGCAGGAGACTCCTAGTCCACATTTCTGTCACGGAGGATAGCTGCATTCTAATGGTAGAGGTGTTGTGTGATGTCCCTTAAAGATGGTGTATGATTGCAGATGCGTGCAGATGGGTGCTTTGCCTTTGGCTATCCTCCATAAGCGTGTAGTGTGATACGTACCCGTGTGTTTGGCTGGTTTCATAGATGTGTTGTGTATTCGGCCCTGTGGTCTGCTGAAGTTTATTCTCTCTCTCACTCAGTACATTTCATGGTGCGTTAATTGCTGCCACAGCCTTCCAGCAAGGTGGTTAACTAACCCAAAGAGGGCAAGGGTTCTTTAGGATGCAGGGGGGAAAAGTGAGGTCTTGGGGGCCCTCCAAAAGGCAATGCAAGGAACTCATGGTGGCAACAGTAAAAACAGACACAAGTGATCACAATTCAAGGGTGTTTATTACACTTTAAATGTAGGTCGGAAAAACGCCTAATCTAAACCTAAATCTAAGATGGGAGTAAGGTGCAACCATCAAATAATAATAAGACAGACCTAGTGGCGTCTTGTCAAATAAAAGGGCATATACTAAAAAAAAGTGTGGGATAGGGTTGACACGAAAGAAGTTTTCACAAATGATAAGTTAGGATGTGGTAGACGGGGGTCTCCCTTCCCCACATTTTGAGCACGGGACAAGGCGGGACTCCTGAGCGCAGCACACGCTCGAGCTTTCCCATCACAAGACTGCAGTTCTGTTCGCAGATATCAAGACCTTTGGTGGTGAAGTGTCCTTTGTACAAAAATCTCTTGCCTCGGAGTACCTGATGTGTTCAAAAAGGTTTATGGTCTTTTCAACACATACAAATGCATCGAAAAGCAAATCCATCGATGGAAATGCATCGAATGCAAATCCATCGAAAGGCTATCTTTAAGATGTAATGGTACCTATCCATCGAAACTTGTCCATCGAATATAGGAATGGACGAGTTTCGATGGATGTGTACTTTCAAATGTAAAAGATAGCATTTGGATGCATGCATTTTTACCTTAAAACGTCACATGGAGCTGTCCAGTGCTGAAATCTTCAAAGTATTTCGGCACTGTTCAGCTTCATGTCATGTTTCATTTTTCTCTCTTTTTGGGGCGGGTTCCAAAATCCATCGAATATCCATCGAATTTTATTCAATGATGATGCATTTCGATGGAAAATATTTTCGATTAATAAAATTCGATGGAAATGAATTAGATGAATCCATTTTCGATGGAAAGTCTAGATACCATTCAAAAATAACAAACAAAAATGTCCTCTCCATATGTATGCTGGGTTATAGCTTTTCACCCCTGGATCCCCCTCTTCCAGGCTCTGATCCACTAAACGTTCCTTGCTATATCAGGACCTGTGTTGGTTAAGTCTATTGGTTCCGAGGGCCTGATATACTCAAAATAACAAACAAAAGTTCCTTTCTACCTGCACGTTGGGGTGATGGTTCTTCTCCTCTGGGTACCCCTCTTCTGGCTCAGACCCCTCTCGAATGTCAGCCTCCCTCCGTCGGATTCACCATGGCCTGTATTCAAAAGGATTTCTTCTGCTTCATTCACTTGTCGTTGGGTGATGGTTTTTCACCCCTGGGTCCCCCTCTTCCGGGCTCAGACCCCTCTTGAATGTTAGCCTCCTTCCATCAGGCTCACTATGGCATTTATTCCAAAAGATTTCAACTGTTGCATTCACAAGACTTAACGTCTTTTTATACAATTCACTGTGGGCCTCCCTCTGTCGGATTCACTCTCGTCAACACAATATTGATTGGGGTATCACGCTTCGCCCCTTTCTTTCAGCATCCCTCCGTCTGGTTCACTCTTGCCAACCAGAGTTGCTCTGATTGGCACACAGTTCCTTCTCCTTTCTCACTATGCAGGATTCATCGCCCTTAGCTTTCCAATTACATGCCGGCCAAAGACTTTCGACTATACAAAGGATTTTGGTAGACCCCTGTATGACCACTTTGACGTGTTCCTTGCGGCTCTCCTAACATCTTCTGGTATCAGTAGTTTCTCAAAAGGGACATCAACCAGATTCTCTCGAGTAAGCACCATGTGGTGCCAGACCCCTCTGCAGCTAGTTTTCCCCTTACGTGTTAACAGTTCTTTGTACTTTCCCTAATTTGCCATTTTGTAACTTTTGTTCAACACAGTTTGGTTTTTTATCGGTTCTCCCCTCGACTCAGCGGCTTTTGATGAACTGCTTGGCTTTTCTTGTCTCTGGAGTCAAGGACGGTAGCAAGCGTCTCTCTCTGTCTTGATTTTCTGTCTAGGAGGGCTCCGTATACCGTTGACATCTGCTGCAACACACGCCGGCTACTGTTTGTGGTCTTACAATTCCTTTCACAGAGGCTTCACGGGTCTGGATCAGAAAGGGCATGGTTGCTTCTATTCTTGTCGCCCCCTCGGTTCTCATCGCCTTTATCCTCCTCTTGAATTGCCGTACTAGAATAGCTGTCTCGTTGTGCGGTCTGCCTTGCTCGTGGTGTGAAGCGAGGGATCACAAGGAGGAGTGTGGTTCCTGAATGCAGGTTTCTGTTGGTTTGGTAATGGGTGAGTTCCTTGTTGAAAGTATCCCTGTGGGGAATGGAAAGTGTAATCAGGTGTGTCATTCTGGTCAATTGCCTTACTTTGCCTGACGCTCGTGTTGGGACATGTCAGGTAAACAGCTTTATTGTTAGTCCGTTGTCTGACACTATGTGAGAAAGTGTTCCTGTCAAAAAAGGGGGAGGTAGATTTTCTAAGTATCTTACGGGGTAGGGTTTGTGACTTGAATAGGAGGGATTGTGGGATTGTAGGAGCAGTAGTGTTTTGTCAATGTTGATTGGGAGTTCGGAAAATAATAACCAGTGGGACGTGGAAAAGAATGATCAGGAGTATAGGGGTAGGACACAGGAAAACAGGTTTCTGGGAGACGTATTTTCTGAGTGCAACAAGGTTTGGTTCCTAGGGGATTTGTTATTAACAGAGGGGTTATTGTATCTGGGCAAAAGAGATTCAATGGAAGGAAGGGAGGCAGCCTAGAAAGGTCTCCAGGATCTCGTCCTCTCCTTCTTCCCCGATATAATATTGCTTCTCACCTGGGGTATTTAACCGAGCACAACTGCAGGCTCCCCTACAAAGGTGATCTTCCCTCACTCGTCCACCCCAGGGCCTGGATCTGAGAGCGCCAGCCCTCCCCTGGCCACCGGAATAAGGGATTTTCGAGGTCTACTTGGGAGAATACCCTCAGGTTTCTTACAGCAAGGTGATCCTCTATGCGTCGGATGCTAAGGGAAATTGAGTTCCAGATTAAGGGGGCTTGGACGGAGAAGGAGGAGCCCCCTATTCTTGTCGATTTGAAGGGAGGGATCACAAGGAGGAGTGTGGTTCCTGAATGCAGGTTTCTGTTGGCTTGGTAATGGGTGAGTTCCTTGTTGAAAGTATTCTGGGACTGTCTTGTGGAGTGCACACTGGGTGATGCACATGGCTTTGAAAGGACCCCATCGCCAGACGGAGCCAGTGGGGGACACGGAGGGCGGAAATGATGCGCTCTCTGGGGCCAAGGGCCAGGAGGAGTCTAGTTACAGTATTTTGGACCTGTTGGAGCTTTCTGAGTTGATATGTGGGGGCACCCAGGTAAAGGGAATTGGCGTATTCTAGGCAGGAGAGGACGATGACCATGATTGGATTTACTCTGAGGGTAGTAGAGTTAATGGAAGATGCGTCTGCGAATGCAGAGGTGTAGCTAGCAAGATTTAGACAAAAGGCCTCATCACGAGTTGGGTGGTAACCCTTAAATCTGGCGGAAACGGCCAATACCGCTCCGCCTGATCACGACTACAAATCCTGTTGTGGCAATCACAGCCTGTAACCAAACACGCTATCACAGAGCAATCAGAAGTACAGCGTTGTTGCACTTAGCGCCAGGAAACCGTTGGTAAAACGGCAAAAGATACCCCCGGCAAAGTGCTGTAGGTAAAAGAACACATTAGATAGCAATAAGGCTCCAGGTGAAAACAATGCATACCAGAGGCCTACAAAAAGACCCACCCATGCTCAACACACCCTCCCCAAAACCATTTCACCATCCGGAGCAGGAGGGACACGGCAATAAGGCCCCAGGTGAAAACAATGCACACCAGAGGCATACAAAAGACCCACTCATGCACAACACACACTCCCCAACACCATGTTGCCATTTGGTGCCAGGAGCCTTAATGTGGACATGTACCTGCTGCGCCTGGAGCTACAGAAGCCTACCAACCAGCCCAGGGCCCTGGAGCACAGCACAAGCAAGGCGACCAGCCATCCCCAGGGTCAGGATCAGGGCAACACCTTGGGCCCTGACTGATGGGCAGTTGGTGACCGAGTACAGGCTGGACAGGGCAACCATCACCCAGTTGCTGGACACACTCCATGCTGACATAGGCAGCCGTATAGCTACCAGCACTGGTGTTGAGGAGGAGGTGGTTGGCAGTCATCCAATGGTTGATGTCTGTGAGGCAGGAAGTGAGATCGGGGTGGGGGCTGTAGATGGACTTGGGGATCTTAAAGATGATCTGGGTGTTGTCTGTGTAGTTGTTAAACATTTCAAAGACATAAATCCTAAATATAATGAATTCCACTGGACGGTACTTTGCCAAGTCAAAGGAACAGACAAAATAACTAAAGAAAGACAACTCATTAGATTAGAACAAAAACAAATCGATCTAAAAAAAAGCAAAACAGAAGGATTCAATTAGGAAATCGAGTGGCACAAAATCATTAATTGGAGAACAGCCAAGGTGTTTTAAACAGAATCAACGCTTAATAATAGGACAACATATAGCAAGATCAATGCAATTGATATCTACGCTGAAAAAGAACAGTTATTTATGACTGAATTAATGTAGTAACTATGTTTCAATATAAATATTCAAAGAATGTATGATCATTTTACTTATTTTGACAAAATACCCAGACTTGCGCCACCAGATTAACTTAGAGGTTTACAAACTGAGCTGTTTCAAATCAAGATGCAATGATGGCCGCCACATAAACACCAATCACTACATCCCCAATTGAGTGTTTAAAAGAAGGACTGTATATCACAAAGCGATCAACCCCATTTATGGCTGGGACACTGAGACGCGGTGAACAAACTATGCAGAGCTCCACAGAGGACTACAGTTAAAAGCCTCCCGGTAAGCTTTATTCATGTATGTAAAAGTGACGTGCTTCATAAGAAAACACATTTTCTAAACAAAATGAGATAGCTAATCATAGCTACATTACATTTTTTAGGCAGACCTTGTAACCAGATGAATAATGGTGCAGCATGTGGAGCCCACTTCATGTTAATGTTAAAGGTATTTGTACCGCGTACCGTCACCACCAAAGTGGTCCCCAGGTGCTCTAATAGAAAAACTGTGCGGCTGCAGGTAGGCACATATTCTTGCTGTAATTAATCATGAGCTAAAAGTGTAAGGGTTCTAGATGGAAACCCTTTGAAAGCCAGTATACCAAAAAATAATGACCCCATGAAAAACACACCTAAAGCTATTTACAGGTGCAGTGATTGAGCCTTCCCTAAGAACACAGGTGTAATCTACAGTCAAGAAAAGTATTCAATACTATCAGGTACTTTCACCCACTATTCAAAAATACATTAATGGGCGATTTTAAATGGACATCTTTAGCTAATAGGATGCTATCTGACTTCTTTGTTGCAGCCAGAGAATGTACACGCAAAATACAGTGGCAGATGAAAAGTGAACCGCAGGACCTTGCCCTGAGAGATTAGGCACTACCGACATTAACTTAGAATTGGGCATGCAAGAGTGAAACATTTTATGAGCACCAGACCAAAGTTGTACAAATGTTCATAAATAATTTTAAAAAAACAAATTGAGTTGTTCAATACTAAATTGCCCCCGCAGCAATATACCCCTGAAGAATGTTCTACAGTCCCAGTAAAGAACAGAAACGTGACATGTTGGGTTTTCTAGACGAGCATTGAATAACCAGATCTTTCTGTACAGAAACGTAACTCTCCGAATGTTTTGGAAAAAAAACAATTCTTCTGTGTTCTGAAAAAATTGCATTCATTGTCATACAATACCAGGATGCAAGGAAGCCATCCTAGGTAAATCACAGAAATACAAATTCATTAAGTGAATTTGTTGTGATCCTGATATTGTCCAGTTATCAAGTGTGGCAACGGTGTTCACCCATGCAAAGAAAAATATATGTGATATTTGTATTAATAACTTCTATATATTTTGTATGCTCATATTAAGAGAGAAAATCATTGTAATTCTATTTTTTGGAAGAAAACATTGTGATCAGCAAGTGGTGTAGTGGTGTACTCTTCATAGCTGCAACAAGAAAATATCGTACTAAGATTCTTTAAGTATTTAGGTATGCATGTTTCTCAGGATGGATCTGATTGGTAGCTCTTATTACATATAAAGCCACCACCTGGGCCTTTTTCTTGTATAAAAGGTAGGTTATTAGTAGTCATTACAAATATACTTCTCAATCTCATTTCACATTATCACTATTCATTTACATGCTACTCACTGTTTTAAGAACATATATACCCTTTCTCACATACCAGATTGTTCACCTTCAATACCCAACAATTAAATGTAAATAATGTATATTTTACTCACTACAGTCAAGGTAACCCCAGACATATGTAACTACTTTCAAATACTCACTGTCAACTTTTCCAAACAATGCAAAGCTATTCACAAAAGCCAAGAAATCAGCATCAACACAGTAGAATCTCTACAAGCAGAGTGGCAGCCATAAACAAAATGGTGTCTTTTCAAAAATGAATGACAACAAAAGTGGACTAAAATTATGAAGAACTGCAAACAGTGGCTGACACGTTCTAACTTCACCCAATCACATCTAATAACACGATGCAAACAACCAAGGCTACCGATTGCAAACATTGAAATACTACTATCTTTCTTGCCCCACTGTTACTAATACTTCAATTACAAGTAACCAGGCATTATCAAGCGGACAGTGACAAAGTGCAGACATCAAGGCTGGAGTTAAAACTGTACGGTTAGTTGGAGACAGTTGGGTGTTTTGGTTAGTGTGTGTTTGTCAAAAACCACATATTGACATTTTAGAGTTAAATAGTTTGGATGGCAAGGAATGCAATGGTCCCAGATGTTTCCTAAATTGTTGAGTCTGAGTAGCATAGGCAGCCAGATGTCATACTCATTAATTGCGGAGGAAACGATTTGGGTAATGTACAAGGCATGCCTCTAGCTTTGATAACTTTGGCAAGATTTAAAAAAAACTCATGTAACCTTTTCCTCACACCATCCTGACTCAGTGACAAAAATTGAGGTGGATCACCCAAATTTATTTCTAAAACGTAAACATCCGGCGAAATGTAAACAAAGTAGTTTCTGCTTTCATCAGAGGCCGGAAATGCCAGTGGATATCGAACAACAACATACAGTTCTAAATTTCTAACTTGTATAGACATCATGTAGTACATCTAACAGATCAACTCTTCCTTGACAACATTATTACAATAATCCCAGTTTACTGATAAACTACACTCAGTGTATTGTGAGGAGTCAGAAATGGTAACAGGACACAAGGAGGTCATATTTTAACACAAAGATATTTATTGAAAGAAAATGGGTTGGAAAAATACCCCTCTCGCTTTATGCTAAAGATGGGTTTCCCTGCCTGTAAACAAAAAACTAAGGAACTGTATTTGTCAGGAAGTCGATATCTTTCCCTGTGCTTGTGTCCAAAATGTCCTAAGCTGACCCTCACACTAAACCAACCCAAAGGGTGCAAGGAAGTATCCGTAACTTGATGTTGGCAAATAGTGTTCAAAATCAAAACTATAAGAATGACTACCATGAAAATGTTCTCCAACGGTAAAGACCCTTAGATACAGAGGTTGGTCCCCTTCCCCTGGATTCCAGGATAGAATGGCAAAAATGTCTCTTTAGATAACAGTTCCTTTGGGTCTTCAATGGACTTACAAACGTTTTGTTTAAAGAAAAAGTTTGGTAAAAGTCTTTCTGTAGTGTTTCTGATAATCTTTCCAAATAACCTGGTATACTCTCCTGCCAGGAATCTTTCCAAAGTTTCAGCTCCCTGGTATACTGGCCTGCCAGAACTTCTCTTTTTCAGATCACCGGCTATTCTCCCCTGCAAGGAAATTCGTATTCACTTTCATCTTCCTGGTGTACTCGGCTGCCGGGGCTTCTTATGCGTTTTACTGTTCTTTAGTTATACCCCATTAGCATATACTGTGTGGTGTCTGGTATGTCTATTGGTGGCAACACTTGCACATACTTCTCCCCCAGACTGGCATCTCATACATCTGCACTTGTTTGGGGTTTTGCCTTTGTACTTTGCCTTGTCTGCATTCACACCTTCTTATTGAGTTTAAAGTGTGTACTTTTTGTTAACTGCATTCAAATAAACTTCTCTTTGTATCAGCACTCTTGTAGCAATCAAACTTTTGTTGACGCGCTTGTCGGAATGCCCCAGGGTCCTCAGTTGCTTTGGGCAGACACACTGGTTCCTTCTTCCGTCTCCGATCCTGCTTGCGCTGCTGCTGTCTGATTTCTTCACCTGCTTTCCTCTATGGAGTTTGTGGACATCCTTCCATTGTCCTGTGCGGTTCTGCGGTCACACCTTGGTTATCTTTCCTAGCCAGAATGTGAGAACGCTGCCTTCGACAGCATGGGGTCTGGCATGGATTCACATGCTCATGAATATTCCCTGTTGCCAGGCTGGGAATCCTTAGTAAAAGAAAAATTGTTTCATTTTCCATGCCTCATTTCCATGCCTCTAGCTGCTCTGAAGCCAGACTGGTGGTTTTGGAGGCAACTAACCGATTCAGTGTGGTGGATCAGCTGCAAGATTACCAGCTTCTCCAAATGTTTTGGTAGGTAGATGGGCAGGAGGGGTCGGCAGAAGGCTTTCTGAGTAGATGGTGCGCAAGGGTGTGCTTGAGGAGTAGCTGTAAGGAGCCAGTGACAAAGGAGTGATTGCAGACATCAGCCAAGGCTAGAGCAAGCGAGGCAATGGTCTCTTTGATAGTTCTGGAGGAGCAGAGGAGCACCTGTTTGGAGAGACTTTCATAGAGAGGACTTGTCTGGAGACCTCATCTGGTGATATGGGCGAGAAAGAGGAGAGTAGTAGGGAAGGGGAGAGGGTAGCGAAGGGAGACCTGAGAGCGGATGAGGGACAACGGAGGTGTGCAGAGGTGTCAGGATTGCCTGGTCAAGGTTTCCCTCGTAGTGTAGAAGAAGAATTCTACCTTACAATGTAACCCTGTGTCTGGGTACAAAGAAACCAGCATCAGGGGTCAATTGTTTGGAAGAATGGACCCAAACGCGTGGCAGGAGACTTCCTAAACCGGAAAGGAAAAAAGTGATTAACAAGAGCCCTTTCCGAGTATTGATAAAGATAGGAAATACAGATAGTCTACTACCTTAGTGTAGCTGCTCAAAATCCCAAGGTGAAATAGTTTGAAAGCGCTACATCAACATCAAAGGAAGCCCTGGGGATATCTGTTACAATAAACAAGGATATAAAGAAATTTCTTAGTACTTACAAAAATAACAAGCAGAAAAGTAAAATCAAAAGCATGGACAGACACTTCTTACCATGGGAAGACCATGTGGGAGTCCTGACAGGGCAAGTGCTCCGGGTAAGACCGGAGGGTACTGACGTGTACGGGACTATTCCCACTGCCACGCAAATGCCTAGGGGTGAGGAAGTCCAACACGGAATATCCGACGAAACGAGGACGCTCCTCCCTCTCCCCAATGGTACACCGGCAGTCTCTAGTCCGTACCAGGGTGAGGCGAGGAGGATGGTACCGGCAGTCTTACGGGAGCACTTGCAGGTGCGTGGATCCAAAGTGAAAACAGCAGTCCAATGAATTCCAGGTCAGTAGCGGGCTGGCAGCAAATTATGACCAGACGTGAGACGAAAAAAAGCAATCCTGAAGGAAGTCCAGGTCGGCAGCGGGAGTGTCTTCAACGATGACCAAACGTGAGGCAGTAAACAGTCCTGGGAGAAGTCCGATTCAGCGGCGGGCGTATCATAACAAGAACAGGTACGAGGCAAAAACAGTCCTAGGTGAGTTCCGGGTTGGCAGCAGTAAGGCAAATATATAAAGCGGGATGGGTACACAAGGGACGGAGGAAGCTACTAAGGAAAACAAGGTGCAGAGAGTCAAGATGGGGAGCGGAAGACACAAGGGGAACAAAAGGTAGTAATTATCAAAGTTCGAGAACAGGGAAACAGAAATCTTGATTACAAGAATGTAGTGCACTTCATACGAAATCAGAAGCAATGGGCTCAAGGCAAACAAGAGTTTAAGAAGTTATGGTCACATGACCCTAACGTGCGTCTGGCGTTGAATGAGTCAGTGTCTCTGCCCCAATTTCCATGACAACCGCCACCGCGACGGGAAGGAAGGATATCTTTTTAACGAACCTGGTGCGGCGGTGTATTAATACTTCTTTAACGGGGTAGTTACGTGGCTGTACGTGTGACTGATGGTTTGAATTGCGTACTTTGGAATGCACATGTTGTGTCTGACAAGACGGGGAAGTTGCCAGCCCACCTTGATTCCTGACAAGACGAGAGTGAGAACAGGATGTCCTGAGTTTTGGTTATGAAGTGAGAGGATAGTGCAGTGCAGAGAGTCAGGGATTGCAGAGAAGTGGATACTGCAGTGGGATTGGTGCGTTCCTTGCAGATTTTGAACTGTTTAGCCATGTTGTTACCACTAATGCACCCAGAGATGCAGGCCTGGATAACGGCCTTCTTCTTAGAGCGGATGGAGAGTATGTATTGCCTTTAGAGCAGGCGGCAGGCCAGTCTGTCAGAGGATGTGCTTGAAGCCTGCCACTACCGCTCAGCAGCTCAACACTTGCATTTCAGAGAGTCTTGGTCAGAATCGTACCAGGTTTAGTTTAGTTTAGTTTAGTTTATTATTTGTATAGCGCGCCATACCCTGGAGTATCAGGGCGCAAACAGACAAGGATATGCTCAACTTAGTTACATGTACATAGAAATCAGATGAAGGTACAGAGATGCGCTGAGCTTGGTTACAGATATGCTCGGCTAATTGCAAGTACAGGAAAAGACAGGAAGAGTAGACATAGACATCAGCAATATTACAGCAAGCAGATATGAACAGGGAGAGATCAAGGACAGGGGAGCAAGGAGCATGCTCCTGTTCACGTAATATATGGTTATATACAGTAATGTGCAATGTGACAAGTGGAGTAGTTAGCTGTCGTTGGCTCTCGGCCACCTAGTGAGGTTTTGTCTAAATTTTGCGAAAGGCTGAGGTTCTCTAACGTCATGGGGGAGGGAGTTCCATAACTGCGCAGCCTTGACCGGGAAGCTATTTCCTCCTATAGTGGCAAGTTTGAAACACGGGACTTGGAGGCAGTTTGCGTTGGCTATTCTGGTAGGTCTGGAAGAAGTCCTTTTACGTAATCTATCCATGAGGTAAGGTGGAGCTTTGTTGTTGATACATTTGTGGGTGAGGGAAGCGATTTTGAGATGAATTTTGTCTGCGGTGGCGAGCCATTTGTATTCTGTTCTTGTAGAGGATATATGCTTGTTTCTATTAATCTTGAGTGCTGCTCTCAAAGCATTGTTCTGGAGCACTTGAATTTTGTGGATGGTCTGTTTATTAGCTCCAATGTAAAGTCCATTACAATAGTCTAATTTGGATAGTATCAAGGCTCTGGCAAGTGTAATGCAACTATCTGTGGAGAGGAATTGTTTGCTCGCTCTGATAAGTTTGCATGTATATGCTGTGGCAGAAGCTAGAGAGTTAACTTGTTTGGTAAAGTTCATGGTGGCGTCTAGGTAAAATTCTAAGGTTTTTACTTCATGAGCTACTTTTATGTTGTTCCCATCAATAATGTTAAAAGGTGTTGTGCTTGGAGGCAGGCTTTATACAGATCCTAATGATAGGGGCAAGGGTGTCCAAAGTGTTGGAGATGGAAAGGTGAAGGTTAGCAAGGGCTGCGTCAGTGTGAGAGTCAGTGGCCGGTGTCGGAGGGGGAATGAAAGTGGCGGCAAAAGCAGCAACTGAACTTGCTTCATTGGTATAATTACAGAGAAGGAGATTAGCAGTGCAGGCAGAGTCTTAGCCGGGGAACCCAAGAGATCTAGGTGAGAGGAAAAGAGAGCATGATCAGACCAGGAGAGAGGTGTACTGAGAGGGTTGAAGATGGGGATGTCTGCTGAGATGAGAGCATCCAAGGTGTATCCGGCTGAGTGCATCGGACCAGAGGGAAGAATGGTGAGGGAAAGAGAGTCACAGAAGCTGCAGAAGAGTCCAGAGGCCACATCAGGGGAGTCGAGGTAAATATTGAAGTCTCTGAGGAAGAGAAGCTTGGAGGTGAAGGCCAAGAGATTAGAGATGAGACCAGACCACTCAGAGAGGAAGACGGAAAACCGGACCAGGGGTCATGCAGATGGTGGCAAGAGTCAGCAAGAGGATTGGAGAGGATCCAAGCTTGCAGATGAGGCAATCGAATGAAGAGTAGGACAGAGTGGGTTTGATAGTAGCAGAGACCTACTCAGGGAATATCAGCACCACTCCTCCCCAGACCGGTTAGGCCTGGGCTTAGAGATGATCTTGTAGCCCTCCGGGAGGAGTGTGTCAAAAATAGTGACGGAGCTGGCCGTGAATCATGTCTCGGTGAGAGCGAGGACGTCAAGGTAGAAGTCTTTAAGGAGGTGACCGATGTCAGAGGAGTGTTTAACGGCAGAGCCAGAGTAAAAGTGGGTAGCTAAGTGGAGCTGGTTGCCACCTTTGAAGGTCTTCCGAGGAGGGGTACAGGCAAATGGTACCTGAGGGGGCTGCAACAGGCATCGGTCTGCCCTAGGGTCTTGACTTACAAGGGCAACTAGGCAACATCAGATGCTTCTCATGAAGCTTCCCAATTTCTTCCATATCACTGCTTGTCGGAATATCAAATTAAGGTATTACTCCGCAATCTTCTGAACAATGAGATTCATCACTTGTCAAATCAGTGAAAGAGTTGTCAGCTTCTTCAGACTTCTCTCAATTATTTCCACTTCATTCAAAAAACAGATTCCTCAAATATCCACCAGTTATAATATGTATGCAATTTTCAACTACACAACCATTAATGACACAGCTCGCCCTCAGTAGCATATAAAGTAAACATCACCTTCAAATATCATAACAACTTTCAAAATATATCCTGGATCAACCAATCTACAGCTACAACCAACATACGGTCCACCACCTACCAGCCCAAAGCCACCACCTGCCAACAACAACCCCAGGGTCACTCCCTTTCCCCCTTTGAATCTCTCATTGCCTTCCAAAACTGCGGTAAAGCTCCAAGAGGCACAACTACCCTCCGCACCTGAAAGTCACTTCTGGCCCACGAGCACCACTACCTACTACTCTCAAAGCTGGTCATTCAAGTCAGCGTCACTGCCGAGGCACTACCTCCAATACCCCCAGAGAAGGCATGGCAGTTAAGGGCACGTGAGGATGGGGCATGGCCCATGTGTATAATGCCCAGTGCCCTGGAGCACATAGATTCAAATGGAAAACTACTTTGAAGGTGCGCGTAGCAAATCCACCAACATTTAGAGCAGCTGTGAGCTAGTCTAAAATATGAAATAATGAGGACGGTTGGTTGAGAGCGGTTAGGATCTGGAGTGGAGTGGGGGCGGTGGTGCGCCAATCTGACAGTTTGCCTAGAGTGGCAAAATTCCTTGCACCGGCCCTGGCTCCTAACGATTAGAATCTCTAAGACTTGGACAGATAGTGAGGGGAGGTTTGTGGCAGTAAAAGCACATATTGGGGGGAGATACTGGTGATTGGTTCTGTCTATGCCCCTACCAGGGAGAGGCAAGAATGCCTCTTGTTTATACACCGGGTGTTGGCAGAGATCAGCAGACATGTGGTGGTAGTGGGTGTAGACTGAAATCTTCAGTTGGATCCGTATGTTGACACGTCGGATAGACATATTGATGGGAATAAAAGGGACAGTGGAATCCTTAAACAGATCTTGACAGATCATGGCCTGGAAGACCCATGGATGTTGGCGAATCCCACGGCACGAGATTATACCTTCACATCCTTTGTACATGGCAAACAGACTCTGATTATTTCATGATATTGCACAGACTGATTTATAGGTGGCACCTTGTGACATTCTACCATGGGGGTGTCGGATCACTGCGCCATCTCCTTAGGTCTTGATATGGCGATAAAGAGTCAAGCGGCTAATGGATGGCGGATGAACACAGGTCTCCTGAAGAATCCAAGGGAAAAAGCAGACATGATCACGGACTGCCTCTCGGGGAACTCTAAGCTACGGTGGGGGGTGGCAGGTAAAGCCTACATTAAGGGTTGGTTAATTCAGAGGGGTGATATCAGGAAGAAAGAGGACAGAGAGAGACTGGTGTCTCTAGAAAAGGACATTATTAATTTGACACAGCAGTATGAACAACAGCCCAGTAAGATCACACTGCTAGTGCTGCGGAGGGCGATATTTGAATTAAATTATTATTCTACAAAAAAAGTGGAACACAGCGGAACCTGCCACAGATGAGTCAGAAGAGGAAGCCGCCATGACAAGTTTAAAAACACCCACGCTAGATCTTGAGGACCAGCAAATTCTAGACGAGTCCATATCAATTACAGCGAGATAGTATATTGAGCATGAGTGGTGGGAAGTCCCCAGGTGAAGATGGCCTCCCGATTGAGTTTTACAGGGCAGGAGACGCAGCAATAGCTGAAATCCTCACTGTTCAATGAGGCTGCTGTCAAGGATGGCACTCTATTAAGAGTGGCACTGGACACCCAGGAAGGAATTGGGTGGTTATGCCAAAGTAAAGTGGACAGAAAAGTTCACACACAGCTGAAATAAAGGAGAGCGAAGAGTAGGCAAGTGTAGTAAGGGAAAAGGTACAGAATAGATTCCCTCTAGGGGTGTATGCAAATATAGGAAAAGAGTATTCCACGAACCTTAGGAAAACTCTAACCTTCTGCACAGTTTGCTATAACAGAGGCCCTCACTGTGTGCTCATGGCTTGGAACAACAGCTATGGGTGTCTGTAACGTAGAGACTAGACAAGGGAAAGGGCAGAGGTTGCCTGACGGAAACCAACAGACAAGCTCTGTACAAGGGGTTTACAAACAGTACAAGAGAAGACACTAACAGATAAATCCAGGGAAAAGGAAGTCGAATAGCAAACTAGCAGAAGGAAAATGAAGGGAAAGCCGTATAACAGGATTGAATAGGAAGAAAGTACTGAGGGTTGAAAACAAGGAAGAAAGCAAGGGAGTAGCAGTCAGGAAACAGAGGAACTGTAATAACTGGAAGTAAATAATGAATGTAAACTGATGTGGATAGCAGGGAACGGTAGGGTACAAGGTAGAAACTCAGAAAAGCAGGGGAAACAATGGGCAAGCCCAAAAGGAGCAGAGCTGTAAGGAAGGAAGCCCAGAGGGATAGGGGTTAGGGCAGCGGAGTGAAACAGGCTGCACGGCAAGGAGCCCAGAAGGGCCGGACAGCAAGGAGTGAGCCCAAAAGGAGCTGGGCTGTAAGGAAGGAAGCCCAGAGGGAATGGCGGAAGGTAGCAGCGGAGCGTGATCGGCTGCTTGGCTGGAGCCTGGAAGGCAATGGCGGAAAGTAGCAGCGGAGCGTGATCGGCTGCTTGGCTGGAGCCTGGAAGGCAAGGACGGAAGGTAGCAGCGGAGCGTGATCCGCTGTAAGGCTGGATCCTAAAAGGCAATGGCGGAAGGTAGCAGCGGACCGTGATCGGCTGCAAGGCTGAATCCTGGAAGACAATGGCCGAAGGTAGCAGCGGAGCGTGATCGGCTGCAAGGCTGGATCCTGGAAGGCAATGGCGGAGGGTAGCAGCGGAGCGTGATCGGCTGCAAGGCGGAATTCTGGAAGGCAATGGCGGAAGGTAGCAGCGGAGCGTGATCGGCTGCTATGCAGAGGAACCGCATACAAAGATACGAAGCTCGAAGCAAAAAGGTGTAGGAAGAACTCTTAGTGCAATAGACTGAGCCCCTGAAGGCAGCAGCTTTTATACTGCCCAGCCCAGCACAGAGGCAGGCTAATTGGTCGCACCTGGCTAAGCACACCTGCAGACAATCGGCCACCTCCCTCTCAGTTCCTGAGCTGGTGGAAGCAGAGCAAATCCCTAGAGCTTCTGGGGATTGTAGTTCCGATGATGACCAATAGAAATAGCCAGGAATAGATGGTTATAGCCAAGTGCATTATGGTTATTGAAGTTTGTTGGAAAAAATAGAAAAGTACCAAAGTCTCGAAAATGAGAAATAAGGTCCATAATGATCGCCAATGTATGCGCCCATGGCGCAGGCATGACAGCTGCCAAAAGAGGAGTACTGAGAGAATAACTCAATGCAGTAATCATCACGGTTATTCACAAACTGGGTAGGGATCCTAAACAGTGCAGCAGCAATAGGCAGATCTCCTTAATGAATACTGATGGCAAAATAATAGCTGATGTATTGGCCTCCAGGCTAAAGAAAGTGATAGTGAAGTCGGTACATAAGACACAGGTGGGATTTATGCCAAGAAGATCAGCGAGGGACAACATGCGCCTCCTACTGTGATATGTCAGGAGAGGGATGGGCTAGACCCTGCCATTGCGCTATCACAAGACACTGAGAAAGCATTTGATTGGGTGGATTGGGGCTACAACTTCCATACTTGGGAAAGTTTGGGCTGGGCAGGGGGTTCCTAGATAAAGTGAGGCTATTATATAACAGCCCATGCTCCAGAGTTAGTATCAGTAGTCACCTTTCAGACTATTTGAACATTGGAAGAGGAACTAGACAGGGGTGCCCCCTTTCTCTCCTGCTCTTCGTCCTGGCACTGGAACCTCTCTCCCTTGCTATAAGGCAGAACTGTGAAATAAAGGAGGTTCATAAACCGGTTGGAGAATTAAAGGTGTTCCTTTACTCTGATGACATCTTGATGACATTGGCAAAACCGGACAACTCCGTGCCAGCTTTGATGGGCATCACACGTAACTTTGTGACTTTCTCTGGCTATAATGTAAATTGGGACAAGTCGGAGGCCATGCCCCTTAACGCCAGAACACATAAGCATTGTATCAACAATACAGTTACATAAAGAACCACTTTTCAGCGGTAACAAAAGTACAGATATACAGCGTGGGTAGGATACATAGGGGCACAGAGGAGCAGTACAGCTGTACATGGTGGCGGGAAGGAGAGGGCCGGGTCGTGTCTAGTCAGTCCGGTAGCACGAGGGGCAACGTGATGCCCTTGGTGTTGGCATCTACTTAAACGGAGACCTAGATGAAGTAGTCCGACACAATTTGGGAAGGGCTTGGGACAAGGCACAAGAAGACTTTGTCAGGTGGTTAGCTCTAAACATCTTCCGGTGGGGTAAGGTGCAGATAGTCAATATGGTAAGGATAGCTTGTCTGAATTACATTTTTGGAATGCTCCATCTGAAAGTGCCCCTCCATAGCATGAGAAAAATGATAAATGGTGTTAGAATGGTTTTCTAAACTCTGACCTGTTGGACAGATGTTTAGGAGACCACGATTTTAGATGAACAGGGGACACTTCTGGGAAGATAGCCAGACCAATTCACGGTAGCTTGAAGAGCAGTCAAGGCTAAATCTCAGGAGGTGTGGGGGTGATCAGAGAACTACAATGAGCACACACAGTGAAACAACAAGAATGATAATTGGGCAGGAGCTTTCACAAATATACTATATTTATTATAGGTCCAACAATCAACAGAAAAGAATTAAGAAAGGCAACAGCAAAATACCACACAAGCAACACACTATAGAGTATATATACAAACACTGGTGTCAGTGCGAGAAAGTTAATAACTCCACCAATACCTATAAGGGGAAAAGGGTGAATAACCTTTAGAGCACAGATGAACTTCCAAGATAGCAACCCTAACTTTAGACGTCCAGCCCAGCCCTAAGATGAATGGAGCCTTGTGTTCAATGTTCGATGCGTGCGTAAAAGCGCCCTCTCGTGAGTAAAAGTCGCAAAGTAATTTTTTGAGGCAGCTGGAAAAAGATAGAGAAAGAATACTGAAGGGGGTAAACGAGTTCCAAGAGTCAGAAGTGGATCTCCTGCGATGAACAAAGCAGTTCCTGACTTTCGGAGGGCTTTAGGAAGCAGGGGCTACCCAAGCAGAAGCAAAGACCACATTTGTTCCTATATACATAAAAGCATATGGCTGAACATAGGGCCACTGGTAAGTGACTTCAATACTCACCGCTCTTAGCTCGGTTTTGGTCCAAACTCAGCAAGTCTGGATGTGGTCGTCAGAGGTTTGATTTCCCGCCCTCGGATCTGCTTCCAGCTGAATAGGCACTGCGGGTGCGGATACAGGTCCGGTATGAAACAGGAGCCGTAAATCTTGATTTGGGTGATGAAGGAAGAAAACGCTGTTGCAGCTGGTTTAAGAGCACAGAAAGAAACATAGGAAACCCCCCTTCAGCGACCGTCACTGTCGCACAGTGATGCAGGGGCTCCCAACTCTTGCGATCCAACACTGCTTCCTATCTCGTGCAACAACAGGGCGGGGATGATGAGATTCGGTAGATTGGTGCTATGCAAGGCAGGTTAGGATTCCCCAAAGTCTCGATCCTAAACTTTAAATGGCAACGCTCCTGCACAGGATCACAGATTTTATTTGAGGAAACTTGGGACTGAGGTTACAAAACTGAAAAGCTCTGGGCGGGGGCACTGTTGCGTGGCTTGAAAATGGCTGCAGCCTGAGACAGCTCAGGCAAAGGTGCAAAATCCTTTACAAACATCCTGCGTCCCTACAAGACACAACACTGCAGCGGTACGCAGATGCGCCGCGCTGGCCCGACGGTGGGTTGCCCGGTGGTGTTGCCCTCACAGACCCGAGAACCTGTGTTGGGCAAGCCCTGCAACATAGCCCGCTGCAGGTGCTCCATTGCACGGTTCTTTGCATATACTTTCCCAGAAATTATCCGGTATACGAAGACAGACAGTTGCTGACTCGCTCTATATCCCCTCGTACCATACCTCTCGCATGATCCCCAACAGAGACAAGTTGTGCCACTGAGGCCCGCAGACATCCACCCCAGTAACGCGACACAGCAAGGTCATATCACGAGACAAAGCAGTGTGGAACAGTGGGCACAACCGCATTGGACATTGTGAAATGGGCAACTCCAAAAGGAGGGCCAAGATGGACCAATTTGTGTGGCCTGATCACTTGCAGCCCCCTCCAACGCAGAGCCAGGCCCCCAGCCAACTGGATGTAACAGCCCTAAGCTAAACGTTACTGGCCCTGAAAAGTAGCACAGAGAACCTTGGTGCAACAATTGATGCCCTCACTTGCAAAGTCAACGTCTCAGCTATTCAAATCTATAAACTCTGTGGCTGCATGACCGAAGCAGAGCTGCGGATAGGTGAAGGTGAGGACAAAGTGACTGCCCTACAACGTGAGGTCACGACAAACGGTCAAGAAAGTGGTGGCGAAAAATGAAGACCTAGAAGGACGATCCAGACGGAATAACATCTGCATCCTAGGAGCACCTGAGTCCACGCCTGTCCACAACATGGAAGAATTTGTGGAAAAATTGCTCATAGAAGTACTAGGAGAACCCCGGTCACAAGCATGTTCATGGTGGAACGGGCATACTGATTTCTGGCAGCAAGACCTCCTCCTGGGGCACTGGAGCATCCCATCATCACCAGAATATTCAATAATCGCAACAGGGATATCCTACTCTGTGCTGCCAGAGACAGGAAAGAACTACGATGGGGCCCTGAAACTATTCGTCTTTTCCCAGACTTTAGCTCACAAGACCAGAACCACAAGAAAACCTTTCAGGTCGTAAAAAACACCCTTTCGGAGAACAGAAGTACGTTACTCAATGCTATATCCTGCCAAGCTTAGAGTGGTGCACAATGGTACAGTAATCTTTTTCACCTCCCCGGAGGCTGCTGAACACTTTTCACTGGGCCTCCTTGAACGTGGAGGATCACGCTGACGCTAGTCTGATACTACTACAGTCCCATTTCCATGGATCATTACGTCACTGCCCGGACAATCTTGATTGTGAGTTCCAAATTAAGCGGATGAGAAGGCAAATATGAAGGACACAGCCTTTGCCGGGATGAGCAATCTAGCCACCTACGGCTCCCCGATTTCCGCAGTCACTGCCGACACTGTTTGGTGTCAGTTGATGAGGGATGTTGGGTGGAGGGGATATGGGTGATGGCAGGTTTATGTTTCTGGCATGGGTGGTGGTTACCACTGGGTTTTGGTATTGTATGTTCTTTCATAACAGGGTTTATGATTGGGGTGGGGGATGGGACTTGAGCGCAGCGCAAGATAAGGAAAGCCAGTGTCTATTACATAATATGGCATCGACTCCGTTCTCTGGCGGGTTACAACTGTATCCAGAGTGTACCATAGGTTTTGAAAATCCTCTCTACTGCTCACAACATGGGAATGCCTAAAGCAGAGGGTAAAACGGACAACATACTGTCAGTGATGTCATGGAATAAACTTGGGTTTACCAATCAGAAGAAGGTCCGTCTGATAACAAATTATGTAAAGAACCATAATGTAAAAATGTTATTTCTGCCGAAAACGTACCTAACGCGAGAACGGGCCCTCCCCAACATAGAAGGATGGGGAATACATAGGAACTGCTCTTCCTACACTGCACATTCACGGAGATAGCCAGGTTTACACACCGTTCCTTAGTATTTAAACTCCATTAACAGATTGGAGACGAGGAAGGTTGGTATATCCTACTGGCAGGGGAGAAATCTGGCTTAAAGCCATTCTGATGAACATATATGCCCCAAACACAGACTCACCAGAATTCTTTCAACATTGTGTTATTCACATCGATAGATTCCCAGACTATAGGCCTCATTACACGGTAGGCGGTAAGGGTTTACCTTACCGGTAGGGTGCCGGTTTTACCAGCCGTTAAGGAAAGGGCCCTTAAAGGGATCTTGGTGCTTATTACGGTACCGCAATTTGCGGTACCGTAATTAGCACCTTCCCCATTCCCATTGAGCCCTATGGGGGCAGAAATGGGAATGGGGAAGTGTCTTGGTGAATGGGGAATTACCGCCCCTGCTCACCTTGGAGTAGGGCGGTAATTCCGCCATCCACCAAGGCAGACACGGTAAAATACCGGCGGCAACCATGGCGCTAATAGCGCCATGGTTACCGCCTACCGTGTAATGAGGCCCTATGACATTGTGTGGGTGGGGGATTTTAACATGGCCATCACCTTAGGCTTGGATAGGTCATCTACTGTGCAACTCACCCTACCGCGTGTGGCCCAGAAGTGGACCGCCATAGCAGAATTTCACAGACTACATGATGGATGGCGCATGATACACCCCGCTGACAGGGAATACTCCTTTTACTGCAGTGTGCATGGTAGCTTCTCCTGAATAGATTAAATCATGGTAACAGCATCCTTGGCTAGGAATATTATCAGCGCTGACATGCTCCCCCGAACCCTCTGAGACCATTCCTCTGTATTAAGTCACATTACAGGACCGACAAAACCCCTGAAACAATTACAATGACGATTTAGTGCTAGTGCACTGGATGACAAGGTGTTTTGTGAAGAAATTGGGCAAGATATGCAAACTTACTTTTTAGCTAACATCGGCTCGGTCCCTGACCCGGGGGTGATCTGAGAGGCCTTTAGGGTTTATATTAGGCTATGTTCTATTTCAAAAGAAGGAGGAGTCCTGAAAGCTCTTTGCAAGTCCATGAATAGAGACTGTTATTAAAGATATGGAGCTACAACAAGGATCCCAAGATTCCCCAGTGGTAGGTAATATGCTGAGAATGAAAGGGGAGGAGTTGAGTCTATTGGCAACCAGGGAGGAAAGTTTTATTAGAGACCCTATTGCGGCTGTAAGATACGGCAAGGGCGACTGACGTAGCAGGACGCTTTCCTGGGCTATCAGACGCGAGCGCCAACTAGAGGCCATTATAGAAGTAGAAGACCCAGATTGGACCCCTTGTAAAGATCTTGAAGGGATCAACGGTATCTTTCGCAAATTTTACGACCGCCCGTACACATCCCAATTGGATATTGGGCATGACACTATAACGGAATATCTAGATAAAATAGCTCTGGGGTGGTTGTACCTGACTCAGCGCATGAGCCTGAATGCACCTCTCACGGATGAGGAAATTCGCAATGCAGTCTCCCTCCCTAACGGAAAGGCTACAGGCCTGGATGGGATAATGGCCGGACTCTACAAGACATATGTGGACCTCCTGTTGCCCCATCTGCGATCCTTGTCTGGTAGACTCAGGGAGGACGTCTGTGGAAGTAGCTGTCTCATACATGTCCATGGTAACAGCATGTACGAGACAGCTACATCCACAAGCATTCTCCCTGAGTCCACCAGGACCACCCTTGGAACAGTGCTGCTTAAACGAGACAATGAACCCTTAAAATGTACTTTGTACAGACCACTGTACCTAATAAACACGGATAACAAAATCCTAGCTAAAATACTTACTGACCTACTTCTGCTCCAAATGCAGTCACTGGTACACCCGGATCAGGCGGGCTTCATCACCGGACGGTCCATCCAAAACAACCCGAGACGACTATTTACAGTAATGCATAATGTCAATCCAGAAATCACAATCACTGTGGCCGCACTGGACACGGAGAAGGCCTTCGATTCTGTAGAATTACCCTTTTCGTTTGAGGTCCTCCGTCTCACATGTATATGTTTGGTCTGCGTGCTATACACTGCACCTAGGGCTTGTAAGTGGTTTCAACCCAGCACTCCACCTAAGTCAATGCCTAGTGTGAGATGCTCAGCTTGAACCCTTAATTATATATTTTGATGTCTAAAGTTCTTTTATTTCTGAATGATGTGCCTTTATATCACGCCCCTCTCTTTGAATCCCCCCCCCCTGCGGTCTCAATGAACCAAGAAGTAGGTTGTTTTGCAAATTTAAAATATTTATTTTATGAATTGAACAATATATATATATCACACTTTTATGAATTTGAACAATATCTAGATATTACACTATTAATATTTATACAATGATCAGCAATGGGTAATATTACAATCAACAATCTCTTTAATCAATAGGAGTATGGATGAGAAGAAGAATGTAGCATAGGATAAACTTGGTGTGGGTTCAATGAAATGCAATCATAGGAAATTAATGCAGCACAGAAATAATACTTTTGTGTGTTCAATCAAATGCAATGTAATCACTCTTTCCCCCTGATACTACTCAATCCCCCCTAATATGCAATATAGAGATGGAAGGAGAGAAAAGAGGTTTCAGGAATAAACAACCTTAACCAATACAGTTTCAATCCCAATTCCCCCAGCAAGCAGAGAGAAACAGGAATGATTTTACAACAGGTCAATTGCTTTTGAATGTGGCTTATAATGAATGGGAAAAATGCTAAAAATGACTTTAATTCTCTCAATTTGATTCAGAACTAGTGGTAGCTGCTTTGGATAGCTTCCAGGAAGACACTACCAATGATGGCGGGATAACTATCAGATAGGAAACTGAATTCAGAGGTTGAATGCAAGAAATAGCTATTTTACATGTGATGAAATTTAGCCAAATGCAGAATCGCGGCAAACTTTTCCCCGCGCGTTAAGTGCGATTGCGGCAAAACTATAAGGAGTTGGATTCATTGTAAAGCTGAGGATGTTAGCTTCAATTTGACACTTAAATTTTGTTCCTAGCATGTACGGTTCAAAAGTCATGAAGGTTTTAGTAAAGGTCGATTTTATCAAAATGTCAAGATTTCAAATGAAAGATGCGCTTTTGAAGATTACAAACAAGGATTGGCTTTACACTAAGGGGCTATGAAGATGCGAGATACCAACGGTACAGCCACCAGTCCAGAGGCGCCTCTGTCTGATCTTTGCCCGCTGCAACACTTGCCTTTCTTCAGCAAATATATATTAGCGCAAAGATGATTATCACTACAATTATCACAGGACTATATGGATGAGAGAAAGATTCAGGACAGACAAAAGAGATTCTACAATGCGGTCTGGAGATGATAGAATGGGTTGGATGGGATTACCTAAGGATGAGAGATTGGCTATGGACAGTTCTAAGCTAAATACTCACAACTGTGGTTTTGGAATAGGCCCGTCAGGATCTGGTCAAAAGGTTTTGGACTGGAATCTGCTAGCCACCGGACAGGATTCAGGTTCTTGGTTATGCACTCAGCAAGGCACTCTGGTCTCTGCACGGCCTCTTGGACTGGATCTGACGGGTTGGTTCTGGGTTACAGCTCTGGTTTCAGCTCTGCTCTACTGGTTTGCCAGTTCTTGCCAAAAAGCAGAAAAACAGCACAGCCCGACTGTTCAATTTGTGATGTGCCCCTTGGAAGTTTGGGGTTAAAATCAGGTTGCAACATTTTAAAGGCCAGCTGAGAAGGGTTCAGCTTTGGATTGGGCCTTGTGCTTTCAGAGTTCTGGAGTCTTGATTTGGATTCTTCTGCAGAGCGCTTCGCCAGTAAATTAGTTGATGGGTGAATGTGTGTGTGTCTCTAGGTCCTCAACAGTCCCTATTTATGTATTTCCCAAAGGGGTGGATAGGCTGATTATACTAAGCCGACCTTCTAGGAAACTGATTGGTCAAAGTATTCCCTCTCTCCTGATTTCAGAAGGAAACCAGTGTGTCATGATGTGTCATAATGACGCTGTGTTTATGGTCCAGGAAAAACCTCCCCTTTGTTTCTACACAGAAAATATATTTTTCATATAAAGCGTATTTATAATATCAGCAACTTGATAATAATAGATATTTACATTACAGATTAAATAAGGCACGTATCTGTCCAAGTCCCAAGAGTTTTGGTTCACAAATGACAATTTTTCGCGCTTTTGGTTGGTTACCCAGTGTCAGATCTGTTCAAATTTTTCCACATACATGCGCATAACATCTGGGCATACTCCTGTAAATTTAGATATTCCTAGCATTATTACAATTGCTACAATATTAACATTTTTAGTGGTTCAGTCTCTGAATATCACACAAATTCCATAGTTTCTACTTGTGAGCAACATTTTCATTTTAACAACCTATAAATTCCTGTTTTTTATAAGTTTGGCACAGTTTTCTATGAGTCTTTTTCTCAAAACTATAATTTCTACTGTTCCAGATACACAATTCAGTCTAGCCCCGCTTTCAAGGTTTGGCTGAGCCAAGAGCAACCTGAGCCTCTTCCTGCCAGCAGCTGGTTTCTGTTGACGCCCAAATTTGCATTTCCTTTCAGTCAAGGGAGTCTTTTGTCTCCTGTCAGAGCAACAGGCCAAAGTCCCCCTCCCACCTCCTTTCACAACTCCCTGCCAGTTCCTTAGCAGAGAGCAGGGGGAAGTTTCTTTGTTTGGGAGAAGCTGTGGAATGTCTTTGAAGCCCAATGTGGCTGGCTTTAACTCACTTTTAAAACACTGTTTAAAATAGTCTTTTTCTAAAATACAATTAACATTTTTAACAAATATAGCCACAAATCTCTTAATTCCAGCTTTTTAAACATAAAGAATGAATTGTATCACCTATATTGCTTTTGATGGGAAGTCTCTTCTTTTCCATACTTTGATTTTAATGTACAAGTTTAAATGACAGTATAAGTAAATGCCAGCTTCTGACACAGACGAGCAGCGGTACTGCGCCTATTTCTGACATATTTCTCCCATGCAGGCAATGCTAAAAGTGAATGTTCTTATGATGAAATGTGCTTCTGTTGACATTGTGCTTAGATGGATTCTTTAAATAAAGTGATGTTTAACACCCAACCAGGATGTTGGATATTTTGTGCTGTTTGAGAATCATTAATTTGCAAATTTAACAGCCAAGGAAAAACAGATTTTTAAAGCAGTTCTGTGTTTCCCTTGCAATGCAGCACTGCTTTTTCAAGTAGTTTCATTTTACTCTGTGGTCTTCTGTGTTACCACTGACATAGGCAAAATGGATTGGCGGCTCATTTTTCAGGTTTTCCTGCGCACTTTACAAAGATTTTTTAGCACATAGATCTTTTTGCGGCCATCCTGTTGTTTTTGATGAACACAGCGCACTATGATGTTGCAGGGCATAGACTAGTGGGTTAGAACATCCCACAGGCTGCTGTCGAAACTAACAGACTGACCTCTGAATACATTTATCCAACACAGGGGAAACGCCATGGCTGCCCTTTATCACCAATTCTGTTTGCCTTTGCAGTTGAACCACTGGCCTGCTGCCTATGAGAATTCCACTCCCACCGGGGTATAAAGATTCACTCACACCTCTCCATTATTTCCCTGTATGCAGACGGTATACTATTATACGTGAAACATCCCGGGCAGAATCTCTGACCATTGGTGCAGGAAATAAGCAGGTTCGGGGACCTCTCAGGGTTGAGAATAAACTGGACTTAATCTGAGGTACTACTTCTGACCCCAAGTGTCCACGGGTCAGACAAACGAGGGGGCTTTTAGATGGTGCCCACAGGGCATTCGGTATCTGGGTGTCCAAGTGACCCCATCCGCAGGAGATCTAAACAGGGAAAACTATGTAAAGGCACTTGAAGTACCGGATCACAGAGTAGGTTCATGGATCCTCCTACCTATCTCCCAAGCTGCTTGTATTTCCCTGGCCGAAACTCCTATATATATATAAGAATGGACCCACCTGGTCCCCAGCAAGCTTATGCTCCCGGCTTAAAAGCCTGATGGTGCAACAAACCTGGGCGGTCAAACAGGCAAGAGTGTCCTACGATACCTTCCCCCTTCCCTACGAACGTGGTGGGTTGGAATACCCAGATTTATATATATATATACAGTCTGGCTGCACAGATTCATTCTTCCACAACTGAACTCCCACATACACACCTAGCGAAAGCGATCACTTACCCAAACGACTTGAAGGGACTGCTATGGGGAAACCTGGGTAAATTGGTGTGATCCGAGATCCAATCAGTAAAGCCTGGGGTAAAATATGCTGGGTGGTCGGGGTGGAGGGGCTGTTATTCTCTGAATCTTCCCTCATTTAAAGTACACGGGGTCCCTATTACCCACAAAAAAGTATTCTAAACACACTTCGAGAGGATGGGAATCCTGACTCTGGGGGATCTTGTGCACAACGGGGAGTTTATGGCATGGGACACCTTGAAACTCAGAGGTGAATGAACAGCAGTGAATATGCTGCTCTATTTCCGTCTCAGAGAGATAATCAAATCCAAATGGCCACATTTCCTGCAAGCACCTGTCCCCTCCCCAATACTTCAATATGTCATTACCCCGTTGTCCACTAGAAAACTGGCATACACCATCTACAGGATGCTCAGAGCACAGAAGGAAGTGAAGGCTCAGAACTTTAGAATCAGGTGGGAACTGGCGCTGGGGACAGTGATAACTGAAGAGCAGTGGAGAATCGTCTGCATAAAGACCCGTAACCTGTCCCTGAATAGCTGGTTCTGATTAATCCATTATAAATTCCTGCATCAAGTCTACTATTCACCTGCCCGCCTGTATCGGTTCTTTCCTGAAAGGTCCCCTCTTTGTAAAAGATGTAACTGTATTTCTCCAGCATTGGTATATTTCATAGATTCACATGTGCCCACCCGCCTCCCCTGAGAGGCTGCCCCTATGCTCAGCACCCATCATACTGTAGTTCCTACAGTTCAAAATCTGAAGATGGCTGCCTGGGGCGGAGCTTAAGCCCTGCCACCTCATTGGTTGGGGCAATAAAGGACCAAAGTGAGGTGGAGGGACTAAACAATGGAGTGGCTCATAGGCCACAATGGAGTTTCTACATGCATTCTCTAGGGTAGAAGGGATGTATGTTGAAATTTTTAATAATTAATTTTTGTCACTGAGGATTCCCAGTCTGACGACGGGGAATAGTCAAGCATGTGAAGGTAAGTAACTAAGATTTCTCAAGCATTTGATCTTTCATAGATTCAGATGCTTGAATAGAATACCAAGCAGTTAAAAAAGAAACATACCACCATCATATACATATATGCATAATACAGAAAACATATCTCTGATAAAAACCTTTACCATGCAGCAGTTACATACTGAGGGAAATGTGAGAAAGGGAGGCTGGTCCTACCTTATGCAAAGAGGTGGCGGAGCACTGCCTGTCCAACTGCAGTTTCTTTGTTGGTATCTTCAGCCAGGCAGTAGTGTTTAGCAAATGTGTGCAGAGTGCTCCATGTGGCTCTGCATATGTCCTTCAAGTCCACCCCTGTGTGGAACGCTGTTGATGCCGCTCTACCTCTGGTAGAGTGTGCTGAGGGTGGTTTGTGAAGGGGGTCGCCTTACGTTTGATGGATGTGAGTGATGCACGAAAAAACCCAGCGTGCCAGACCTTGTTTGGAAATATGCTGGCCCTTTGTGTGGCCAGAGAAAGCGATGAACAGTCTATTTGAAGAACGGAACTCCCTAGTTCTTTGCAAATAAAACATTAATACTCTTGCTATGTCCAGAGAATGCAATGTTCTTTCTGCTTCCGAAGAACGGTTCTGGAAGAAAGTTGGTAGGACAATGCGTTCTGTGAGCGTCATTTCCCAAACTACCTTCGGAAGGAACTTAGGGTGTGGTCTTAAAATGACACGGTCCTTATGGAACAAGGTGAAGGGAGGTTCAGAAGACAAGGCTTGTAACTCACTGATCCTCCTGGCTGAAGTAATGGCTATTAAGAAAGCCGTTTTCCGTGATAAGAATTTTACATCGCACCTGTGGATAGGCTCGTAAGCAGGCTCCATGAGGGCTGTTAGCACAGTGTTCAAGCTCCAGGTTGGAACCAGCGTGGGCGTAGGAGGGTAAGTACACAAAAGCCCTTTAAAGAAGACCTTGACACCCGGAAGGGAGAGTAAGGACTGCACCTCCGGGGTCGTTGTGTATGCCGTAATGGCTGATAGGTGGACCTTGATAGAAGACAGTGAAAGTCCTGCTTTGGCTAAATGCAACAAGTAAGGAAGTACTTGCTCAACCGAAGCAGTGAGAGGATCAATAGCATACATCTCACACCACTTGGAAAAACGAGTCCATTTCCTAGTGTAGGTGATGTGTGTAGAGGGGGCCCTTGAGGCCCTGATTATATCCTAGCATTCCGCGGGCAGATTAGGATTCATCAGCTTACGCTGCTCAGGAACCAAGCCTTGAGAGACAGGCTCACTGGGTCGTGGTGGAGGACCTTGCGGTTCTGTTGCGTCAAAAGATACTGATGTACTTTAAGGCAAATCGGGGGCAACAGGGATAGGTGCTGTAGGGTCGTGTATCTAACCTGACGTGCACAGTCCGGTGTAATTAGCACCATTGAACACTCCTGCTCTTTCAGTCTGTGCAGTATCCTGGAAATGAGGGGAAAGGGAGGGAAGGCATATAGGAATTTCCCTGGCCAATACCCTGAGAAAGCGTCTCCTACTGACTGACGCTCCGGGTACCTGGAGGCGAACATTCTGCATTTCTTGTTGGCCCTGAAGGCAAAAAGATTGAGATTTGGATGGCCATATAAGGCAAAGATCCGCTGAGCTTCCTTTTCGTCCAGCTCCCACTCATGAGAAGACGTGTAGTCCCTGCTCAGTCTGTCTGCTAGGTCCACTCCCGGGAGATGTTCCACCTTGATTTGAACTCTGTGATGCAAGGCCCATGTCCATAGTAGTTGAGCTTCTTGGAGATAAAATCTCTGACCTCGTGCCTCCTTGCTTGTTTGTGTAGTGCATGGAGGTTGTGTTGTCTGTCTGGACAGTGAGTACCTGCCCCGCTACTACAGGAAGGAAAGCTTTCAGTGCCCACCGTATGGCCCTGAGTTCACTTATATGGAGTTGGGACTCCTGGGCTCACCAAGAGCCCTTGCTTTGGAGGTCCGCAAGATGAGCGCCCCAGCCCAAAAGAGATGCGTCCGTCCTCAAGAGAAGGGTCGATGTTGGTGCCTGAAACGGCATCCCTTGTAATAGGTTCTCCGGAGCGTTTCACCATCGAAGAGCCTTGTGCAGCATTGTTGGAATCTGAACGATGTCTTCCCAAGAGCCGAGAGCCTGTTTCCATTGGTGGTCCAGTGCTTCCTGGACAGGCCTCATGCGAAGCCTGCAATTTGGTATGAGGAATATACATGAGGACATCATACCCAGGAGGGATTTGTAAGAGCGCAACGATGTTGTCTCTTTAACTGAGAACCACGAGGTCAAGCAGAGAATCTCTGCTGCTCTTTCTGCGACGGCCTCACCCTGGGAATGTTGATATCGTGTTTGGCTCCCAGGAAAAGAAGTGTCTTGCTGGGAACTGGGCCGGACTTTGCGTTGTTTATGGAGAAACGTAGCCCTTTTAGAAGATTTGTTGTTTTTGAAACTGCCAAGCGTGCGCTTGCGGCTGAACTTGCTCTTATCAACCAGTCGTCCAAATATGGAAAGACTTCTGTTCCTGTCCTCCTGAGTTTTGCAGCTACTGGTGCCAGGCATTTTGTAAACACACTCGGTGCTGATTTCAGACCAAACGGGAGCACTCGAAATTGAAAATGAAGATCTCCTACAGTGAACCTGAGGAACTGACTGTGTGCTGGGTGGATCAGTATGTGGGAGTATGCGTCCTCCAAGTCTAGAGTGGCCAAAAAATGGTGCATGTTTAGCCAAGGGAGCACCCCTTGCAAAGTTATCAACTTGAATTTAATGCGTTTGATATATTTGTTGTGCGCTCTCAGATCCAAGATGGGTCTCCATTGACCATTCTTCTTTTTGACGAGGAAGAAACGGGAGTAGAAACCCTTTGACCTTAGGGAGTGAGGTAGTGGCTCTATTGCTGCCTTCTGCAGCAGTTTTTGGATTTCGTACATGACTTGTTTTAACATGTGCACCCTGTGAGGAGTCGGCAGGGAAGGGGGCTGGTCTAGAAACTCTAAGGTGTGTCCTTCGCAGACCACCTGTAACGCCCATTTGTCTGATGTTATTGACTGCCAGCGTTGAAAGAACTGGCTCACCCTTCCCCCCATCGGGGTGTGACGTTGAGGGGGAGGAGCTGGACTGTCAGTTTTGTTTGTCCTGTGACTTCCCTTGAGCGAGCCCGGCCTCCCTCTCTGGGCGTACTTGTTAGAAGACTGGTACTTGGTGTCCTGGTATGAGTTACCCTGCGACTGACCATAGGAGGAATGATTAAAGCCTCTGTACTTCGAGGACGAACCTCGAAAAGAACGAAAAGACCGGCGATCCTTGTCTTTATCTTTTAAAGAACTGATGGCACAGGCTGTGTCCGTGTCTGTTTTGATTCCTTTGAGGTGGTCATCAATCTTTTTCCCGAAGAGTTCTTGACCATCGAAGGGCATGTCCAATATCTGTGCTTGGACCTCGGGCCATAAATTGGTAGCCTTCATCCAGGCCTGTTTTCTCAGTACTGTGCCGTGGGCCATCTGCCTGAAACCTGATTCTGCCACCTCAACTGCCGTGTCAATCATGTGATCCAAAGTTGCTTCTCCATCGGCGATAATGGACCTGGCTTCTTCCTGGAGCTCTAAAGGTAGCTGTTTGGCCAGCTTGGACATGCAGAGTCAAAGTTTGCGGCCAAATCTCGCCGTCATAGCCAGCGCATTGCCGCTCTAATGGTAAGCGATGCTGATGCAGACACTTTACAGGTCATAGCCTCTAGCTCACGACCGTCCTTGTCCGGAGGGGCTGACAGAGGTGATGCTGGATTGGCCAATTTTTTCCTAGCTGCCACTGTGATGACTGAGCCCGGTTTTGTATGACCTCGTAGACAATGAGGTGCAGACTCAAGAGCCTTGTATTTTTTCTGACCCTGGAAACTATAGCCCGAGTGGATAAGGGTGTGGCCAATATCCTGGATCCGGACTCCTAAATGGTGTCCTCCGATGTGACCTGCAACTTGAACAAGTCTGCAGCTTTGCCGATAATATTGTGAAAGGATACTAGATCATCCGGCGGTGAAGAATCACCTGGAGAATCTTTCTTTCTGGGCTTCTCGGCAATATAATCATCCCATTCGCTAGTATCAGGCTCTTGCGTGATCTCGCCTTCTTCCGGGTCAGAGAATTCCCTGAAAGGATCTTCCTGCCAGTCTGAGACCCGAACAGAGGACCGTACCCTCGTTGGATCTCTAGCTGGAGATCGTTGTCTATGCAACGACGCTGGCGAAGGGACCCTTGTCAGTGAAGCACTGAGTGTCCTGCCCCTAGACCTGCACGGTGGATCAGGTGAATGTATTCTTTTCTGTGGCCTACTTCTGGGATGCAAATGTCTTGCCGTGCTTTGCCGAGGTGAGGAATCCCTCTGTGGGAAGTTTGGCTCCCTCAGTACAGCTCACCTGCTCTTTTCATTTTGACGTCTGTTGAACTCTTCAATGATCCTTTGCATTGAAAACATGAGTACAGGGTCATAAGGATCAGCGGGCACCTCCGTAGTAGATTGCCAAGGAGGGCTGTGTTCCTTAGGTGTAAGACAATGCTGTTCTTCAATAACCTCTGTGTCTGAAAACTCCTCCTGTAGGATGACGTCAAGGAGCTCTTGCATTTCTCCCAAGGGAGATTATTGTGCTCCCACTGGTTCAGGAGCTTCTACAAACTGAGGCGGTGCTTCCCCAGACTCAGGAAGACTGTCTTCATTGGATGGCGTAACAGTGGCGCCAGCGGAGGGCACCCTATTTATTCTGTCGGTAAAGAAGCATTGCGGTGCCGTCGACGGAGACGTGGTCGAAGATTCCTTCGTCGACGGCACCGCAAGCTTCATTATTTGCCCTTATCCATCGACGAGTGCTTCGTGGACAAATGTTTCGTGGACGAGTGCTTCATGGACAAGCGACGAGCTTCCTTCGTCGCCGATTGCTTTGTGGATGACAAACTCGCCGACGAGGACTTAGTCGTGGACGATGTGGTTTGTTGACGGCTTCTCTGTGGACGACTGCCGCCCCAGGTTTTTTGCAAACCCCTCCTTACCTTTGGAGGTAGTTTTCACCACAAAATGCTTCATTTTACGGCTTGTAGAGTCCATGGGAGGTAGGAAAGGTATAATTTCCAGCTTCCTCTTGCTGAAGAGGAAGCTGGAGAGGCCCTTCTTTTAGAAGTGTGCCTCTCAGATGATTTGCTGGAGTGAACAGGGGCTGTCTTAGCAGAATCCTCGTCAGAAGACAGTCCCCTGGCTTCCAAATGCAGAAGAAGACTTCTAAGTCTGTCTTGTAGGGTTTTAGTCGAAAAAGACCTTCAAATGTGACATTTCTGGATGTCATGAGGATAAAGGCAGTATATGCAGTGATCATGGGGGTCCTTCAGGTAAACCACCTTTCTTATGCACCTCGTGCAATCCCTGAACAGGGATGGCTTCTTGGTAGCCTGAAGTTCAGCCATCTGAAGAGAAGATTAATTCGACAAATTCTGGGTCAAATGAAAGTTTTTTGAAGCCCAAAAAACAGTGGAGATAGGCCCTAGCAAGGAAATGCGGTAGAGCATATTAAAATATATAAACTACTGTAGAATAGAAGAAAAATCGAAAAAAGCTCAGAGAGCTTGAGGATTCCCTGTGTCTGTTAGACTGCAGTGAAAAATCGGAAGATGGCTGCCTGGAGTGGAGCTTAAGCCCTGCCACCTCATTGGTTGGGGGCCATAAAGGACCAAAGTGAGATGGGGGGACTACACAATGGAGTGGCTCATAGGCCACAAAGGAGTATCTACATGCATTCTCTAGGGGAGAAGGGATGTACGTTGAAATTTTTAATAATACATTTTTGTCACTGAGGATTCCCAATCTGACGACGGGGAATATTGAAGCATCTGCAACTATGAAAGATCCAATGCTGGAAAACTGTGGCTTTTGGCAATGATTGAGGGGGGATCCTGAGCAGAAAGAAAATAGTTGGGGATGGCTTCAGTAACCGCCAGATTTCTAAGACCTGGGTAAAGCATAAAGCACCATGTTTTCAGAGTTGGCTGAACTTTATGAATATGTGTGAGAAAAAAGAATCACGATACGCAACAATGCTGCCATGCGGTAGCAGACCACTTGATCACTGGGACCCTTTCAGACACTTCTTTTGTGAACAGATGCAGAACTCACCAGCTTTTGGAGGGAGCCCTACAGCAGCAGGATCTCACTCCCAATGAGAATGCATAACCCCACACATGTGGTAAGCAAACTTTGAACAGTACAGAACCAGGTGAGCTTGAGTAGTCTTGCGTGCTGAGACATTTTTACAGTAATGCAAAATATATGAGTACCAGGCTTAACGTGGTCAAATTCTTCCAACACCAGGACGGATCCTGTCATATTTATCAAGCCTAATCGTTGTATCTGTATGGTTAAATTCGCTATGCTGTACTGGGTCGCTCAATGGGGCTACGGGGGTGTTACTGTTCTATAGGTAATGTTGTTATCACTTAACGTTATGTGAAGACAAAAAAGAACGTTTTTTTAAAACAATTGGAAAACTCTATGCTCCCAAACATGCGGGCGGCCTGCGTTTACCGGATGTGGAGCAATATCATATGGCCCATCAGCTCTCTCAGACGGTTATCCTTTTTAGAAAGGCCAGTCGCATGCCCCAATGGACACTTTGTGAACAGACACTAATCAGGAGGCAGGGCTCTGCAATGATGTGATGTGAATGCCCTGATGAGAAAACACCCCATAATAAGATCCACTGTTCTTGCATGGAAGAAGTCTCATGATGTTAATGTTAATGTTAAAGGACATTTGTACCGTGCACTATCACCACCAGAGTGGTCCCCTGGTGCTCTGACGGCTCTGAAAGAGGAGGGGAGGTTGTGTTAGTGGGAGGAAGCTGTAAACGTGCAAGGGAGCAGTGATGTGCTGTTGGCGGCCTCAGCCTGGTGAATCCGTTGGCTGGGCCCGGGGTGTTTGCGGCCGGGAGTCGTTGTGTACTGTTGTGCAAGACTATGTGTGTTTTGTTTTGTTGTTGCAATGTAGTGAAGTTTGTGCGGTTTGTTGTGCTGCAGGTTTTGGTTGTGTTTGGTTTGGAGTTTGAGAGGTGTATGCAGAGAGGGAAAAGTTAGTAGGGTTGTTTAGTTTGTGCCTCTATCCTGAGTTGGGGCACTCGGCTTGTGTAGTCTCCCCTGATGCGGCTCTGTCCTGATCTCGGTCCGACTGGCATATGAGGTTCCTTACTCCTCTGGCCCCCACCTCTAACATGCTCTCTCATAGCTCCCCTTATCCTCCCTTCATACTCCTGTGGCCAGTGCACCTGGGATCAGGGTGGATAGTCTTTGGCATCTAGAGGCTCCCGTGTGAAACAACAATGCAATAAAGATTGATGATAAGGTAGTATCTTGGGTGAGCTCGGCCGCTCGGGGATAAGGCAAATTGGGGACGTTTGGGAGAGCAACCACCCTAGACACTTTAAAGGGATGGCTTAAAAATGTGGCTTTGCAGATAAAGAACTGTGGAGTGTGAAGGCATCATGAAGTAGACACAGATAACTGAAATAAAGTTTGGGTCATAAACTTTCATTAAATCAAAAAGAGGGTTGGAAAAAAGGCCTAACTTGACCTAGGGTAATGTGGGATTTATCTACCTACATAAAACTAAGGATGGCCTGTGGCAGAAGTCCTAAGCAAATGTTTGTGTGTCCAAAACCTATACTTGCCCTCACATCTATTTGTATACAAGGGGCCTCATTAAGAGAATCCCGCTAAAAACGGAGTCATTACCGGCATTGAGGAAGTAGCGGGTCCGTGCTCCCTTGATGCTGCTAATAGCGGCTGATTACGAGTGCGTGAGCATGCGCGAACCCCCATGCCGGTAATGGCCGTACCGCCATGCCGCTAAAGGCCCTCCAACCCCCGGTAGAGGCATCACAGGACCTGCCGATACCGCCTCCGCCAAGGAGCAACCCCTTAATAACGACCCGGTAATAACACTATGGTAATACCGGGCTCGTAATACCGGACCCGGAAGTAACGTCATCACGTCGGAACGGAAAATGCGCCGGCGGCCATCATTAAAAACACAATCCATTGCCATCCTCCCAATCTGGCAGTGATACAAAGGAGAGAGCAGTGCCATACCACCCAGCATGCTGAAGGCTACCTGCAAAACCACTCCCCGCCTGCGCAAGAAGTGCTTCTCTGATGAGGAACTGAACATGCTGGCCGACACCCTTGCAGCCAATGCAGAAGAGGTTTTTGCTAATAACCTCAAAAGGGAGGTCCAACTGAGGAAGAAGGAAATCTGGGAGGAGGTTGCACGCAAGGTGTCAGCAGTCGGCACCACCCCCCGCACAATCAAAGACTGTAAAAAAAGATGGGACGACCTTCGTCTCAGGGTCCGGAACATCCTGGCAAGCAATCGCAGGGAGGCCATGGCCATAGGCAGGGTTGCCCACTCACCAGTGAAACTGACGCGCTGGGAGGAAACCTGCAGCATGACCATCCAAATGGAGTCAATAGAGGGCTTCAGCGAAATGGAGACAGGTGGCGCGACATCGGGAGATGGAGGTGAGTGACCCTGCAAACCCCAGTAGGCCATACCATGACGTAGTACAACTGATGTGAAAGTGAGCCAAGCCAAGGCAATGCATGGCCCATCATACACACATATACAGATCCATGTCCAGATGGAGGCCCAAACCCTGCCACAATGAAATGCATGCTGTGTGCCAATCCCATTACCAACAGACACCCAACACACAGGGAACATTTGCATGTCATACATCACAAAAACCTCAATACAATGGCATTCCATCAGGTACGCATCAGTGCCGAATAGAGACGCCACGGCACATGCCAATATGCCCCCCCCCCTTGAAACTACCCTCTGTGACACACCTATCAGATTGCAAGGCATGAGAAATGATATACTGTGCAGCACCAACTCATGCATCTTGCATGTAACACCATCAATGATGCCCTGCATCTCTTCTTCCCCTACAGGCCCTGATGCAGAAGGTGTAAGTCAGGACCCTGCCCCAAGGCCTTATACATCCAGGGCCAGACCACAGGGCACTGGCCATTCCACCTCCGGGGCAGTACCGCGGCCCACAGTGCAACCCAGGGCACGTGCACAGGCCAGGCAGGCACATGAGGAAACCACAGCAGCGGACAAGACTGCGACTACTGACCTGCTAACAACAGGTGAAGGGGAGGCTGATGGCATTCAGTCCACTGCCACAAGTTCAGTGGGTGAGGCAGCAGCCACAGCCCCACTCAGTGATGTGGATGTGGAAGCGGAGGAGTAGGCAGACCTTGATGGAACAATCCATGTGGAATGTCCCCACACCCCAAGCCCCCCGTCCACCCCCAACACGCCAGTCAGGGTACACTGTGCAGCCCCATGCTAGATACTGCAGTGCAACTGCAGAGTCCAGATCTCACAACCACCCCAGAGGCCACCCCTGCAATGGCCCACCCAGCCGCAGCACCCTCTACCTCCACAGCCCCCACTGACATTGAGGCACGCCTGTCAAGGGTAGAGGCCGGGCAGGACTCGATGATCGAGCTGGTGCGCCAATATGCGGCTGACGGCGAGGAAACACGCCGAGAGATCCGTGAGGCCAATGCTGGGACCATTGCGGCCATAAATTCTAGTACAGTCATGAGTCGTGACAGTTTGGGGGCTGTCACGCAGGTCCTAACCAGCATGCTCCAACACATGCAGCGCCAACAACCTGCACCGGCGGTGCAAATCCCTTCCGCATCCACCCCATCGTCCACACCTGCAAGCTCCGCTCCCTACAGCTCTGTGCGGATGACAAGGCGCAGTGCTAGGGAGATTGAAATGCTGCCCCCAGACAGAAAAAAAACACAGAAATAGTGTGGGATGACAATGGGGGAGGGGGGAGGTGGTGTTGGTGGTGTAGAGGGGATTAAGGGGGTGTTCATTGATAGGTATGGGGTGTTTGGGGGGTATGGGGTGTTTGGGGGGTATTGGGTGTTTAGGTGTTTTGGGGAGAGAGGGGAGGGCGTGTGAGTGGTGGAGGTGGGAAGCACTTTTTTGTAAATATCCTTAATACACTTGTGTTAAAAATCATTTAATGCCTGGACATTGTTAATTTCGTGTGTGTCCATTCAATTCATGACAGCACACAGTGCCCAACTCCCCACACACCCTGTGTCCATGTCCACACGGTCCCTGTGCTCAGTGTAGCACTGACACATAACCATCAACGTCCCTGTGGTTCAGAAGTAATCGTCAATCAGTGATTGGCATACAGCACGGCCATCTTGTGCATCACGTACTGGCAGGGGTGCTGCTTCTCCTCCATCACCATCCTCATCATCCTCACCCAGTGCATGTATGTCAATGTCAGGTGGCAGCGGTACATTTCTCTGGATGCACATGTTGTGCAGCACAGCATTACACAGACCATGGTGATCTTTGCCACCTTCTCAGGGCCATAAGGGAGTGCTCCACCAGACCTGCTTAGGCAGCGGAACCATGCCTTCAACAGGCCAAAGGTCTGCTCAATCACAACACGGGTACGTGTATGTACCCGATTGTACGCCTCTTCGATCCTGTTCTGCGGGTTCCGCACAGGGGTAAGTAGCCACGGCTTCAAGGGATAGCCTCCATCACCTACATGGAAGCACAACGAGGTATGTGTGAGTCAATCTGAGCTGACACCTTTAGGATTCATAGCCATGGCTGCAGCTATTTAGTGTTGACATACACATGTACCTGTATGTATGTACAGAGGTTCATTTGATGCGTTGTGTACTGCACTATGGTCTGTTAGTGTGGATTGCGTTGTACAGATGATGCAGGGTGTTCTCTTGCATGCTGATGCGGATGTACTGTGGATGCCGAACAATCTCTTGCCACCCATAATGGAGTGTATGCTACTTTGTACCCATTCACACTAGCAGCATTGGCACAGTTGTAATCATGTTCAGTCATTCATCGCTTGACATACTCATGGTGGCCTGCTTGTGCGTCTTGCATGGTGTCATTGATGTACGGCATTGGTGTTATGTATGCAACAGATGTGTCATGTTCAGGTTGGGATGTTCAGGTCAACAGTGTTTAGCTCTGAGTGCATTGTCCACTCACCGCCCAATCCCACCCAGGTGGAGTATGCATCCCCCACAATCCCACCCAGGTGCAGTATGGATCTCCCCCAATCCCACCCAGGTGGAGTATGCATCCACCCCCCCAATCCCACCCAGGTGGAGTATACATCCCCCCACCTCACCATCAAGATACACTGCCATAGCCCAGTCAGGCAACTTACCGAGCAGTCAGGCACGTCGACCAGCATGTTGCTCCATGTAACGGGGTAGTGTGGAGTTACGCAGCATCATGTGTAGATCCGGGATATCGGGCGCAACAATGTGTGATGATCTTGCAGGAGTGACATACCATCTGCACATTGATGGAGTGGTATTGCTTGCGATTGCGGTACACCGCCTCTATTACATGAGGGACAACCAATTCGACATTGGGTGCAATCGAGGGCACCGACACAATTGGGCATGCCTGCCAGTGCATGGAAGCCTACTTCGTGTCGGCAAGCTCCTGGGCAGTCCGTGGTAGGGATATGTGGGTGCTAGCGTGCTTCAGGCGGGCATCCAGCACTTGGGTCAGCATACGTGAAAAGAGTGGTTGTGATATGCCATGCAGCTGGCCCACTGTGCGCTGGTAGGTGCCTGTGGCCAGGAAGTGGAGCACAGACACCACCTTTAGTAGCGGGGGGGTGGCAGTGCATATTTCTATGAGGCTGACAATGTCGTTGTGCATCATGTCCACTATGGTGGTGATGGTGTCCCGGTCCAAACGGTACAGGGTGTGGATCTGCTCAGGGGTTAGATTGAATGGACTGGGTCTTGTGCGAGGGATTGGTGGCTGCCTACATGGCACCACTGGCTGCACTGGTGGGACTTGCTGGGCCTGTCTCACCCTCCTTCTCCTCCTGCGTCTCCTCTGTGCTGCCTATTGTTGTAGCTGTAGTTGTTGTTGTTGTAGTTGTAGCAGTACAGGCATGTCCTCCAGCCCCATGATTGCAACAGCTAGTGGTATCATTTTGGTGTAGGAAGGGGTGTGGTGTGTGGGTGTACTCCTTTTGTACTGGGACAGGCTCCATTGACGCCACCTGTGGTGATTGCGTGCACCTGTGGCAGTTGCCTACAGTGCAGGTTGCTATTTACGGGTGGCCCGCAATGCCTGTATTGCTGCTGTCGTGCAGGCCCTAAATGGCGCCTTCGGGATGCCGGTAAGTGCATGCCCGTGTAACTTGTGATGTCCTCCTATTAGCGGCATCCCAGTATTTACGCCGCAAAGGGGTGCGTGTACGTGCGCATGCCGGTAAGAAGGGGCATGGTAGGGGCGGTGGCGGTATTGGCGGGTTGTCGGCTCGTAATGGCCCGGACCCGTTAACGACGCCGGTAATACCATTCCGCCTTCCTTTTTTCATTACATCCATGCTCGTAATGAGGCCCAATGTGTTTGGATAGCAGCATCAAAATGAGAAGTGTTCAAATAAAAGTTCTGGATAAAGGACACGATCTGTCGCACTTGTAACATCAGGAAATAAAAACCACAATGCGACAGTTGTGTTCCAAAATGGATCGCATTGAAGGCTTTATATTAGTGTGAGAAGCGATAATGATCTAACAACCAAGAGTTAGAGAAGAACCGAACGTTGTCTTCGAAACGGCCTAGTGCCGAAAAGGGTATCCAATGCCATTTTGAAGTTACTTATGATGCTATTTTACCAATTCCATGCTCACCCCCACCTGCACCTGAGGTATGCCATCCGAATTATTGCAGGTGTGGTACCAGTGATGACTTGAAAGACCTAAAAACGTCTATAGATGACTTGAAAGTCATCATTAGTCAATCGAGAATTAAATCTCAAAAAAACTTAAGAGGCTCCGACAATCCTTCAACGATATTAAAAGTAATAGAACAGCTCAATACAGAGGAAATTACTGCTCATAACCCTGAAGAAAAAACAGAGTTTCTTTCATGCCGTGCCAAAAAAACTCATCTGCGGGCAGTCAAATGATATGCTAAAAGACGCAAAGAGGCACTTCTAAACATCAAAGCTGGTCTGGTTGATTCAAAATTATTGCCTGAATGTAATACAAATGATCCCATTCCCCCGCATACTGATACTGAGGTTTTTATCATTGAGGATGACCCGATTGATCTCCAGCAGCTTTCTAAAGAGAGCCAAGCTGCTCTATTTCTTCCTTCAAAAAGTAATGACATTACGCTCTCTTCAATAAACCAGCCAATTATTCCGGCTACTTCACCTCCCTCACTGGAAAAAAAATTCGCCCTACCCTTCAAACTTATTCCAGACCATCTTTCCTCGATACCACCATCAAAAAAACTCAAACTTCACCCCAAAACTATAGAATTAAAATCAACAATTAGCGAATTTCCGTTGAAATCAATTAAAACAAATCTTAACACATACTTTTCTGTCAGTGGAAAAAGGTGTACCTCTATTGACCATCTGCACAATGAAGGAAGGTCACATTTACCGCCTAATGCAGCGATTTCAGCAGTACCATCACAAACGTTGCAAGAAAACAAGAAAAATAATCCTATAGTGAAGTTTGCACGTCCGAGCAAATGAGAGCCCACTTACTCCCCCCCAATGGATGGGACCACTTTATTTCGGTTACAGCATCACAGGTAAATTAACTACAGTGGAGCAACTCCCAACATTAGCGACATGCATGCAGTTTGTTCACCCCCCCTCGGCGGGCCCCATTGCGATCTCCCCTATGTCCGTGGAGTTCGGGTGATCTGTGGGGCCGTCTGGGCTCCGTGGCCCTAGAAGTTTTGTTACCAGGCACGGTTGAAAAGTCAACGCTGGGAATCTGCTGTGGTAGTCCAACACTGGCGCCCAGCAGTCAGTGAAGCGGTGGAGAGTCCCCTCTTTTGCTGCCCTGACTTTCTCAGCCACTAGTATTTCCCAGACCTTTAACCACCAGAGGGGCAGTATGGGGCCCTCTTGCGTTTTCCACTTGCCGGCCACTGTGATCTTGGTTGCTAATAATAGTTGCGTCAGCAATTTAGCAGAGCGTCCTGTTTTCGGGTAGCAGTCCGGCCTTGCTACTTCTAGGAGGATCACCTCTGGGGTCAATGGCAGTCTGCGTTGGGTAATATCCTCGATGATTTGTACGATCCCCCTCCAGAAGGCCTGTACCGCTGGGAAGCCCCACCACACATGGAAGAAGGTCCCTCGCTCGCCACAGCGTTTCCAACAGCTTGGGTCAAGAGATGCGTTGCAGTGGTGTAGGCGGACCGGGGAGAGGTACCAGCGATGGAGGATTTTGAGGGCGCATTCTTTGTCCGTAACGCATCTGGAGGTTGAGTTGATCCTTGTCCATATTTCCACCCACGTCTGGTCTTCAATGGGATATCCCAGATCCGTCTCCCATCCGGCCATGTATGGGGGCCTGACCTCCAATATATTCTCCTGGAGGAGGCGATATAGCTTAGTGATCCACCCTTGATGTGTGTCTTCCTCCAGTGTGTGTTCCAGTGGGTGCAGGTCGTGGGTTGCACCCTGACGGACTGCCGGTTGTGAGATCCAATGGCGTAGTTGAGCGTATGTGAACCTCTCCCTCTCCGTTACTTGGAGGCGGTCCTTGCATTGTTCGAAGTTAAGCAGGGAATTGCCCTCGTAGAGTTGCGAAAGGGAGCGGAGGCCTCCAGCGGTCCATCGGCTGAAGTTTGGCGCCACAATCCCTGGGGAGAAGTCCGGGTTCCAGAAGATCGGGGAAAGCGGGCTCAGGCCCTTGGGCAGCTTTTTCCTCTGCCGGGCCCATGCCCATGCTTCCAGGGTTGCTCTGGTAGATGTTAGCATCTGTGGTCCGCAGCTCCGAAGGGCCCTTGGGGTGTGCAGTAGGGAGCGTAGCAGCGGTTGACAGTTGGTTTGTTCGATCCAGGCAGAGACGTTCGCTAGTTGAGCTGCCAGGAAGTAGTTTGTGATGTTGGGTAGCCCTAGGCCGCCCCATTTAGCAGCCCCCGTCATGACTTTTAATGGTATTGTGTCCTTGTGACGTTTCCAAACAAGCTTCTTTTGTAGTTGCTCCAGGGCTTGTTTCGGGGGAGAGACTGGTAGAGCGGAGCATAGGCACAGGAATCTAGGGAGGATGTTCATCTTGCATGCTGTGACCCGTCCCAGAAGGGAGATTTCTTGGCTGTCCCAGCGTTGCAGGTCGTTTTCCAATTCCTTGAATAGGGTGGGGGGAATAGGCTGCATATAGCTTTTTCGGGTCCGCTGTGAGGCGTATCCCTAAGTATGCTGTTGAGTCAGAGCTCCATGTCAATGGGCAGAGTGCTTGAAAGGTGGTTATGAGGGGGGCATCTAGGTTGATGCTCAGTGCCTCCGATTTGGAGTAGTTCAACTGGAATCCCGCAACTTGTTCAAATGCCTTTAGATCTTTTAGGACGGAGGGTAATGAGGTCTGCCAGTTGGTGATGGAGATCCTTACGTCATCTGCACACAGGGAGATCTTGAACTGTTCCCCGTTTATCTTCAGCCCAGTGATTTCGTCATTGGATCGTGTCCTTTGGGCGAATGGTTCCATGACCAGGGCAAAGATCAGCGGTGAGAGCGGGCAGCCCTGCCTTGTTCCGCATGAGAGCGAGATTGAGGTGGAGGTCTTTTGGTTGAGTCTCAGTGATGTTTTCGGGGCTGTGTAATTGGCCAACACCATCCTTTGGAATGCGGGGCCAAACCGGAATGCCTTTAAGGTGAGCCGCATGAAGTTCCAGTCTACCCGGTCAAAGGCTTTGGTGACGTCTAGGGTCAGGACTGCCAGGTCTCGTTGGTTTCGGGACGCCACTTTGATGAGGTTAAGTGCACGGTGGATGTTGTCCACACTGCTTCTGCCTTTGATGAATCTTGCCTGGTCTTGGTCTATGATGGATGGTAAGACGAGGGCCAGCGTGTTCGCCAATACTTTTGAGTAAACATTTGCGTCCACATTAAGAAGCGATATCGGTCTGTACGATGAGCATTCTTTTGGGTCCTTGCCTAGATTCAGGAGCATGATTGTCGTGGACTCCTGCATAGATGGGGTTATAGATCCTGTGTCTCGGAAGGAGTTGGAAAGCTCTGTCAGCGGGTTCAGAAGCAGGGGGCAAAAGAGTTTATAGAACTTGGGCGGGAAGCCGTCTGGGCCCGGGGCCCTGGGTTTCAAGGCCTTGAGTCCTCGTCAGTGGTGATTGGGGCCTCTAAGGCGGTTCTGTCTGCTTCCGAGAGCTGCGGTAGCCGGGCTGAGGTCAGGATTTTTGATAGATAATCACCCGCTATCTGTAGTTCAGCTTCTACCCCATACTGGGTTCTGCCCTCTGGGTCCTTGAGGGCGATGATGTGGTTTTGTCTGCGGGTTCTGGCTAGTTTGCTCTCCAGGTATCTGTTGGCCTTATTGCCGTTTACATAATAGCTGTGCTTTCTCCTGATGAGGGACTGCGCTGTGTCCTCCGCATAGTGGGCCTCCAGTTCAGTTCGTGCAGGCTAATCTCACCCGCTTGGCTGCCTTAGGTGACCATTTCTTCTTCAGGATCGAGTCTGCCTAAGCCATTTCCTCCTCCAGCTGACCTCTCCACAGTGCTCGCCTCCTCCTGTATGCTGCGGCTTAGGCTATTAGTTCCCCTCTGATTACGGCTTTCATGGCCTCCCATCTCGTAGCTGTTGAGGTGAGGTCAAGGGGGTTTTCCTTAAAGTAGTTCTTAATTGCTTTGGATATAGCGTTGCGGACCGCCATGTCATGTAACATCGGTTCATGTAAGGCCCATCGGCGTCTTTCAGGGGGGTCTGGGTTGAAGATCCTTGCGGTGAAGAGGATCGGGGAGTGGTCAGATAGAGCCCTTGTTCCGATTTCGACTTTGTCTGTGAACTGCAGGAGCTGTGGGCTAGCTAGGATCAGGTCGATTCGGGATGAGGAGTGGTGGTCATGGGAGAAGAATGAGTAGTCTGCTGTGTCAGGGTGGAGGACCCTCCAGGTGTCCACCACTCCCAGGGTTCTGAACAGGTGGCAAAGGCTCAGCGCAATCTTGAAGTCCCTGGGTGATGGCGCACCTGTTCTGTCCAGCAAGGGGTTGGGGACCCCATTGAAATTCCCACCCAGGATCTCTTGGCCCTCGAGAAAGGGAAGGAGAGCCGACTCCAGCTCGGTAAAGAAGGACTCTTGACCGTTGTTTGGTGCGTAGACCGCGATCAGCGTATGGAGTTGGCCATACATGTCCCCTTTAACTGCCACAAATCTGCCGTCTGGACTCCCCTGATGCGGATATTATTCCTGTGGGCTTTGTTTTCCAAGTCTTCCTGTTAGTGTGAATGATTTCGGCATTGTCCTCCAGGGATTGGAGTTTCCGTTGCAGTTCCGCGATCTGGGCGGAGTGCTCCATGACTTGGTCTTCTGTGTCCCCCACCCTGTGTTCCACCTCCTCCACTCGGCCGTCCAGCCCCTCTATCTTGGTTGTGACTTCTGTCATACAGTTGCTGAACTCCGTTTTGATACCCGCATGGAGGGTCTGGATATCGTCTTTTGTGGCCCATAGCCCTTGGGGTCTCGTGGGGGATGGAGGTCGAGTCGGAGGGGGGTCCGATTGTTTAGATTTGTCCTTCAGCTGCAGCAGATTGGCTATGTCTGCTGACCTTGGGCCCTTCTGCTTGGACATTTCAGCATTTGAGTAGCTGGCTGTTCGTGTGGGTTTGGATTGTCCTACCGTGGATGGAATGCTGACCAGGCCGCTTGCCGCTTGAGTGGCATGTTCAAAGTGGGGGGTGGGGAGGGCCCAGACAGTGGCGTGGGCTAGGCTGGTTCAGGCTGGGGGGGTGTGCCAGGGCCTGGGGCCTCACTTCGTTGGTAGTGGTTGGGTGTAATGGAGGGAGTGACACCTCAAGTGTACCTCAGATCTGGTGAATGTGGCCTCAAGGGGTGCATTTCGGGCGGGGTGTACTCGCCCCAGGGTTGCCTTAGGTCCTCTTGGCGTTGCTGGCGGTGCGTAGGTTGGGGGAGGGTGCAGCCTCGACTGGTGTTGGGTTTGCGGTTGAAGGCGGGGGGAGGGCAAGGGTCCTCTGTGACGCAGTGGGGCCAAGGAGATCAGCTCAAGTGGTCAAGGCAGAGAGTCAGTGCGGGGTCCCCGCAAGCCCCCAGTCGCTTCTCCTGGTCGCAGGCCGGCTCCCCAGCATCCCTGGTGGCAGGGCAGCAGCCGATGGGGCGTGCAGCAGCCGAGCAGGGCCCAGGAGACCTCCTGGTCTCAGTTGTGGTCAGGTCCCCTGCTGTTTCGCCCTGGTCACAGCTGAGTGGTTAGTGGGGTAATGGGGCCCTCTGTTTGGTAAGCTGGAGGAAAGGGGGGCTCCTGCTGCAGCACTGGGTTACGAGATGCAGAGCACCCACGTGGGTCCCCCCGGGCACAGGGTCCCTGCAGCCCTCTGGGGCTCCTCCACCCCGCTCGCGGCCCCCGTTGGGCTGCTTGTTGATGGTGGGGTGATGGGCTGATGGGGCCCTCACAGTGGAAGCTAGTGGAAAAAGAGAGGGCCCCCAGCAGTCACCACCAGCCCGTGGATGCTTTCCCAAGGCGAGATCAGGTCCCCGTGGCTCCAGGAGAGACGCTTTGGCGGGTGCTGAGTGAGGAGGGGCCGGGCACCCGGGGCTCTCCGGGGCTCCCCCTCGTTGTGTGCGGCTCTGACGGCACCAGGACAGGAGCACTGAGTAGGGGAGAGCAGGGCACGCGGGTCCACCCTGGGCGCGAGGTCCCTGGAGCCCTCCGGGGCCCCTCCACGCCGCCTGCAGCCCAAGTAGGCCCACTCGTTGGTGATGGGGGGGCGGCGATGGGGCCCTCAGCCCAGAAGCTGGTGGAGGGGTGGGGCCCCCAGCCGCCACCAAAGGTCCGCGCTCGCTCCCCCAGGAGGGTCTAGGTCTCGGCAGCACCTCGGGAGAGCCACACTGGCAGGTGCTGGGTGAGGCGGGCCGGACTCCCGCAGCTCACTGGGGCTCCTCTTTGTTGTATGTGGCTCCGGTGGCACCCGCGTAGATCCGTTCAGGCAAGTGTTGGGCTGAAGGGGAGCGGGGCCCCGCAGCTCACCGGGGTACCCTCTCGTTGCCCGCGGGCGTCGTGGGAACCTCAGGCTGCAGGACACAGGGCTCTGTCGGGGAGGGGCTGCGGCCACCCTCCAGGCGTCCTCGAGGCAGGGGTGCTCAGTCCCGGCTCTGCGTCCCTCACACCGCCGCCATTTTGGGCGCTAGGCCCGGGTCCAGGGAAAGCCCCAACGGTTGAGAAAACTGGGGCTTCCCAGCTCCGATTTTCCTGCAAAATTGGGCTACAGGCTCCTGAGGCGTTCCACTGCAGAGCTGGCTGTCTCCATGCCGGTAGTAAGGCTAAAAACTGGGCATTTTATAGCAGAAAGCCAGGCGTCTCACGGAGCTCTTAGAGAGGCATCCGCATCGTCAGTGCCTCAAGCCACGCCCCGGATAGGACCACTTTTAAAGTGTTCAATGGAGGGAGTAAAGTTCGATCCCTTCCAATTGATGAGAAAGCTTTTAAAGCCCATGATTTAAAAGTTCAACTTGATGTGGTGACTGTAGGTCGATCTAATGATAGCAGAGCCCAAATACCATCTCACCATGGGATGGGTGTATCTAAGTTGCTCCTCCCTGCTGCTCTAATGTGTCACACCAATGAGCCTTGTGGAGAAATCCTGGTGGCCCTGAGAAAGGCCATCCAAAAAGGACAAATCTCCGCTGATGCAGTCAATAACACTTTACCATTAAAATGACCCACTCAAGCTTTCACTGATCTATCTCATATGAGTACTGCAAACTCTAATTCTGAGACCACAAATATTCCACCTCTTATGGAGGAGCAGCTCATATCTCTTCCCCTCATAAGGCAGTCATTCGTAGAAAAGGTTTACATTATTGGTTTGGAAGGCACTCCAAATTCACTTGGAAGTTCCCGCATCAACTGTCCATTTTTGCTTGCGTTGTTCTCGCGTATCCCGCAATTAAGAACCCTTAAATCAGAGGATATAACGAGAGTCTCACTTGCAACATGGAATAATCACTGTACGATTTGTTACCTCACTTCAGAACATATTCTTAAATGTATCTCGTCCTGTAGAGCAGAGATTAAGGAACAAGGGTTTATATTAACAACCTTCTCTAATGAACCTTCTGCCCAAGAATATATATCATTTGCCTGTCCATCTTCCACTAACAACGATGAATTTAACCATCAATCTAATATTGTCCCAATCGATAAAAACCTTCCTATTATCGATTTGTTAAATCTTGTAGGGAAAAATAAAGACATGTCATGGCTGGAACCAATTTTAAAATGAATTCTAAATGCTCAATCTAAAATAGCTATGGCATAGCCATCGATATGTCGTGAATTAGAAATATTGTCATGGAACTCATCCGGCTTTCACAATATATCAAACTGGTTTGGCACTTTGACCGCCTCCTAATTATCCTTCTATCATACTGCTTGTTAGGGAACATTCTTTGTTAAGGCTAATTTCCCAAACCTAGTGAGTCCCCCAGCAGCTTTGCTGGATTTTTGGGGTTTATTTTTTTCTCCTGCTAAGAGTGAGACTCTTGTTCTCCCACTCTTAGGCATGATTTGAGAATGTCCTTTGACTGTAAATGTGTTTTATGGGCTATGGGGTCTTTCACTCCATAGGGCTTCATGTGTTTTTGGTATGTGTGTTACACAGCACCCTCAGTGCAGTAACACAGGGGTGTCATAGTGACCCCCAAACATAGACTACATACCCTGGGACTGACTATTGTCTCCCAGGGCATGTAAAGTCACTATTGGCTTTACTAGTCTCAAATTGTGAACAGAACCAGTACAAACCATCATATTGTGGAAGTACTTGTAGGGGTAATTCGATTACTCCTGGATCTGTTTTCCAAGGGGGCACTGTCCAGTCCCCCCTTGTCGAGTTTCTGGCTGGTGGCAGTGGATACCACGCGAAATATTCCACCAGAATATTTTCTATGGGATTTTCCCATTCATTTTAAAGGCACCACTTTTTGGTGCAATGTTAAAGATACCGCAGGGTTATTTATTTAATATTTATTCCCCGGTTGGGTCTTTTTGGCAGGACTCGGTTTTAAAATGGCGTTTGTGTTCACCTCTGAAACTCTAACCCAAGTCGAGCCCTTTGTTCCACTTTTTGGCGGGCTTCTCCACAGAAGCCCTCCAAATGGTGCCACTCTGTCTGGGGTAATCAGGATGTGTGGGAGGGGGATTAGGCACCCTGGACTGAGTTGCCTTGGCAACTCAAGTCGCACTCTTGTGTGATTGGCCCCGTGGTGAGCCGTCCGGCTCTCCACTTAGCATGTTTGAGTGACAGCTAGGCTTATGAATGGGGGTTTTGCTGCATAAAAGCAGGGCTTTGGGGACTGGAACTTGAGAAGTCGCCACAGGACCTAAAGAATCCGAAGAGGGGAGAAGCTGAGCCATCTGCAACGACGACACCACCAGTGGAGCCCTGCTGTACGAACTCACCACTTCCCCGACGACAGAAGAGATCTTCTTCCAGGAGAGTCTTCTTCCCTTTGAGCTGGTGGGATCAACCAGTTCACCTTTTCGCCTTCCTGGATCATCTCATAGTCGAATCGCCAGTGCCAAGTAGTCCAGCGGCCGGATAGCCACGCTTCACCACTACCGCAAATAAAAGGGTTGTACCTTTTAACCGGGAAACTCCGCGGCTGGTTTCTTCCCTGGCAGTGCAACGACCTCCAGCTTTCCTCCACATCGAGATCATCTCTTCCCCTGGACGAAGCCCCGACTTGCAACCGCTGCCAGGAACAACTGCCCCCGGTGGGGCTTTCTCACAATTTCAGGTACTGTGTCCCGCCTGGTCTCCCTTGCAACCGATTGTCCAAGGTGTCCCGTAAATCCTTGACTCTCTATCCTGGGGTGACCTCGGACCTGTTAACGTTACCTTTCTGAACTGATCCAACCTCTTTTTGAGTTTCCTGCAAAGACTTTGAATGCATTTCCACTGTGTGATCTTGGGCACATTCCGCCTTGCTCTCTCCAAGAGTGGGCCTGGCCTATGAACTTTTTGCTCTTCAGTAGACCCTGCCTTTCTTGACTTGCTGTGGTTTCTTAAAAGTGTTAGCACTGTGTTATTTTCCTATTCTGCCTTTTCTCTGCCTTTTTAAACAAATTATTGGAGTGCCATCTACGGTTACGGGCTCACCTCTGTTTTGCTAAATAAGTGGTGTCTTAACCTAGACTTGTCGAATAATTAACTAGGGAGGTGTATATACTTATAGTGACTGTGTTTGAACTTGCTTGACATATTAGTGCCAGTGTATTTTTACAAGTGTGTTTTTAGATAAATAATTATATACTTTTATACCAAAGCTCTGGTAGGTGTTTGCTTGTGCAACTGTGTTTTTAGCCCTATTGTGTATACTCTATATATTGCCTAACTCTTCTTGAGAGAGGTCTGACTGCTCAGCCACAGCTACCAGGTAAATCTGGGTGGTGCAGACTGCTACCAATTGGGTTTACCGCTTACTCCTGTGGTCTTAAACCTTTTGCAGTGGTCCCTAAGGAAACTGCACAGGTTTCTGCCTAACACTGCTCTAGGAAACCATGAAACTAGATGCACTTACTTTGATGGGATTTACTACATACTGTTCACTGGCTAAACGTACAATGTTGGGCCGCCCGTCTGGTGGATTAGCAATTACAATAAATAATACCTTTGGAGTTCAAACTAAATTTATAAGGGAATCCACTAATTTTCTAGCGGAATCCATAACACTGTATAGTAAGACATTCAAAGCAAATCTAGTAGTAAGTTTATACTGGAATCCCATTAATACCTCAAATGACTCCATGCTTAATGAACTGGATGATTGTCTTGAAACATCGACCATAGCAATAGGCGAATGTGATATCATTATTGGTGGGGACTTTAACTGTGACTGCCGTTCCAAGTTGGAACATCAATCAAAAAAGGGTAGACGCCTGATGAAAGAGAGAGGGACAATATGGAATACATACTTTAATGATTGGGATATAGATGTGTTGGAATGCGTAGTGGCAGGCGATCACCCGACTTGGCGTCGGAGTTGCAACCCCTCGATGATAGATTATATATTTCTATCTCACAATATCATGCCGTTAGCATCTCCTCTAGGTATCAGTCCGATAGTACATGGTGACCATGCCCAGTTATCAACATCATTAAAATTTGACTGCCTCCTACTAGATTTAAATCCCTCCCTAGCCTACCCAGAAACGGATCAACCCCTAACATCGCTCAGATGGAATCCGACCCTATGTAAACAATCTGTTGGGTTCGTATCCGGGCATATTTCTAACATCAACATAACCCAGTTTAAATTCGTCACCTCTTTGGAGACCATATGTTCCAATGTAATTCATATTGCTTTAGAGCATTTTCGTGCCAAGTGCAAATTTAAAGCATATCAGCATGCTTTTGACCCGTTTATTAAAATCTTAAAAAGGGAAAAAAATAAAGAACTGCAAGTTTATGGAACTGCGCCCCTACCACCATCAATTATCACATGCTGCGTAAACGGATACTAATGAAATACAAAAACAAGTTAAGACATGTCAGAATCCTTAGTTATAACAAAGTGAACTGCACTTTAATCATGGCTATATGCAGCCATGATACAAGAGCTATCTAGCAAACGATAAAAAGCGCTGACATTTGCTCGTTACCACCTATGGCGAATTGCATCTCAGAGAACAAGTGGTGCGAATATATCACACGTAAATTCCAGTTACCGGAAGAATTCAGGAATCTTCCAAGTCTGCCTCTGTGTTATAATGAGATGGTACGGTACCAATGGTCAATAGAGGATATAAAATGGGCCATCAACAAATTATCCTATTCAAAATCTGCGGGACCTGAGGGGCTACCTCCATGTGTCTACAAGACAAATGTAAACTTGTGGTCACTAATTCTAAAAAATAAAAATTCTAAAAAGATGTTTTTTTGCTATGTCTTGAAAAAGGTTATACGGAAACTGGGACTTTACTCTAAATTTCAAACAGGTTTTCGAAAGGAAATGAGTACCACCTTAAACACAAATTTGTTCCCTATTTACATGGCCTGATCGACATGTCCGCAGCTTTTGATAGTGTTGTACGCAATTTACTGTGGGCCAAAATGGAAAAAAGGGAAATACCACCTGAATTAATCTACTGGTTCATTAAATTGCATACAGACACATCATATAAGATACGTATCTCGGTAGATTGGAGAACAACTGCCCCAATAAAGACCTCTTTAGGCTTGAAGCAAGGCTGTAACCTGGCTGCTTCATTCTTTAATTTGTACATCGCAGACATGGACGACACTTGGCGTAATAGAAGTCTATTTTTGGTAACACTTGGAATACTGCATCTGCAATGGCTCGCCTTTGCAGGCGACATTATTATCTTTGATCCAACTCCTATGGGACTGCAAAACAAACTTGCCTTATTTGAAGAATTTGCAAGAGCACATACCTTAACACCAAATCCAACCAAAACAGCTATAATGAAATTCGGAGTAAAAACCAAGAGCAAAGGCTATCGATGGTATTTACAGAATACATCTATACAATTGACTGAAAATGCAATCTACTTGGGCTACGTTATAAATGAGGCCAATTCACTTAAATCGTGGGTCTCTATTAAAATCTAAAAGCCGTCCCTTGCTCTCTCAGTTGAAGATAATTCATGCAAAATTTGCTAATACTCCTTGATACCGGTAATAGACTTCTTCACATTAAAGATAGAAAGTGTCCTTTTATATTCCTTGGACATTTGTCTCTTGGATATGAACAATTTCCTAGATAGTCTACAGGGTTTACTGTTGAAAACAGCAATGCACCTTCCACTGAGTTTACCAAATTGTGTACTGAGACACGAATTGGGGCTAATTGCTCTATGTTCTCGAAGGAAATGGCGTCAATTATGCAATTATGCTAACATGTATTCACCTCAACCTAATTCCCTCTATGTTGATCTAAAAATAAACCTCCAATTGCTTAATGCCCCTTCAATAAATCACCACCATTGTCAAATGCAGGACATACTTGCGCAACTTAACATAACAAGTGAGGATTTGTGTCTGCGACCAGCATACGTAAAGAATAAACTCTATGAGAACGACTGGTTTAAAACTATCGCAGAAATAGGAAAGTATAACATGTACTCAGAATTCTGTATCTATATTTAAAAAAGAGTTCTTAGATACACTTACATTGAGATCTATATTATATTATATGTGGTTTAAATTCAATCTATATCACACACGAGAAAGGACTAAGCATTGGAACAAAGACAATGCTAACCTAATGATTGAATAATTTTGTTTTCACCTTTGTACGGAACACAGAGAAACGCTGAAATACTTAATTTCATATTGTTCCTATTTTAAAATGAAGAGGAATATTCTATTAGGAACAAGTTACTTGCCTGTAACTGTTGTTCTCCAGCATGGGTCTGGCATGGATTCACATGCTCATTAATATTCCCCGTCATCATGCCGGGAATCCTCGTTAAAGAAAAAAATCAGTATCAGTTTTGTTTCTGATCTGTCTTTCTTAGTAGTAACCAATCACTGATCTCTGGGTCATACTGCCCCCAGCCAATGACTGCCCTCTCTCTAAGCCCCTCCCCTGGCAGCCATCCTCAGATTTGGTAGCACGTAAAGTGGCCGTATGACCAAGTGAAGAGCCGCAGAGGAGAAGGAGGGAGGGTTCGCATGTGAATCCATGCCAGACCCATGCTGGAGAACAACAGTTGCAGGTAAGTAACTTGTTCCTTCTCCAGCATGGGGTCTGGCATGGATTCACATGCTCATGAATATAAGAATACATAGCAGTACACACATGCACAACCATGGGAGGTGGCAAAGGCTCAACATTAAGCATTACATAACTCAACATTTAGCAACTCTTACCTCCTCACCAGGCCCACCTTCAGGCGAACAGGTTGCGCAGCACTGCTTGGTCGACCCTGGAGTCCCGATCGACGCAGTAGAATCTCGTGAAGGTGTGCATCGACTTCCACGTAGCAGCCCTGCAGATGTCCAGCAGGGGCACACCAGACAGGAACGCCGTGGTAGCAGTGATCGCTCTGGTCGAATGGGCTCTCGGACGGCCGGGCAGCGGTCGGTTTGCCAACCGGTGACAGTGCATGATGCATTCGGAGAGCCATCTGGAAATGGAAGCCTTCGAGAGAGCCTTCCCTTGGTTCACAGGTCCAAAGTTTACAAACAGCTGTGATGTCTTCCAAAAACTCCTCGTGCGGTCCACGTAGAACTTCAGCGGTCTAGCTACATCCAGCGAGTGCAAAGTCCTCTCGGCTGGCGACAAAGGCGACGGGGAAAAAAACTAACACCAAGGGCTCGTTGAGGTGGAAGTCCGACGGCACCTTGGGCATAAAGGAGGGGTGCGTCCTCAGCACCACCCTCGTGTCGTGAAAAGTCAAGTCCTGGATCTCTCCCACTCGTCGTGCAGAGGTGATGGCCACAAGAAATGCTGTTTTCCATGACAGGAACTTCAACGGCGCCGAATGCAGAGGCTCGAATGGTGCCCCCATGAGCCTGGTCAGTACCACGTTGAGCTCCCACGCCGGGGCAGGAGCCTTCACCGGCGGGAACGATCGGCACAGTCCCTTCATAAATTCCTTCACCAGACGATGAGACCACAAAGACGCCCATCCTGTAGTTCTGGTGTATCGGGAGATCGCAGCCATATGTAGCTTGATGGAGGCATGAGCTAGTCCAGTCTTGGCCAGGGACAGTAGGTACGGCAGCACTTGAGAGGCCGTAATCCGTAGCGGGTTAATCTTCCGTGCACGGCACCAGAGTACCTCTTCCACTTGTGTCCGTAGCACTTGAGAGTTGAGGACGCCCTGGCTTTTGCAAGAACCTCTCTGCAGTCAGCCGGAATATCGTACCCTCCAAACTCTAGTGCTGCAGGAGCAAGGCCTGCAAGTTCAGCGACTCTGGGTCGTGATGAAGGATGGCGCCTCCTTCTCTGGAGAGAAGATCCGCGTCCATCGGCAGCTTGACTGGTGGGGACGCTGACAAGTCCAGAAGATCCGGGAACCAGATCTGTCTCGGCCATGCCGGTGCGACGAGGATCATCCTGCACCAGGACCTCTTGAGCTGGTTGATGAGTCGGAGCAGCAACGGCAACGGAGGGAACGCATATAGGAACAGGCTGTCCCAGGGGAACGAGAAAGCATAGCCCATGCTCCTCGGCTGGGGAAACCTGCTGGCGAACCTCTGGCACTTGGAGTTCGTCGCCGCCGCGAACAGGTCGATGTGGGGTGTGCCCCATCACTGGAAGAGTCGATCCACTTGATCCTGACGCAGCTCCCACTCGTGGCACGAGCGCAGCTCCCTGCTGAGTGAGTCGGCGATGGTGGTCTTTATCCCTGCCAGATGAAAGGGTACCAGAAACATCCCCTGGGTGACAGCCCAATGCCACAGGTCCTGGGCTTCCTTGGACAGAGCTGAGGATCTGGTTCCTCCCTGCTTTCGGATGTAAAACATTGTGGTGGTGTTGTCAGTGAAGATCCTCACCATCTTGCCCTTGAGGGACCGGAGAAAGGACCTGAGGGCCCACAACACTGAACGGAGCTCCAGGATGTTGATGTGGAGCGGCTTCTCCTGCGGGAGCCAAAGGCCTCTCGCGTGAAGATCTCCGGTTTGCTCCCCACCACTCCAGGGAGGCATCCGTAGTCACCGTCACCTGGTGAGTCGGGGTATGAAAGTCTGTGCCCGCCGTCAGATGAGCGTGGGTGCCCCACCACCGGATCGCTTGACGGAAAGTCTCGTTGAGAGGGATCCTGTCTTCGAAGCTGCACGCCGCTTGGATCCAGCGGGCATCAAGAAACTCCTGTAGAGGAAGCATCCGAAGCCTGCACAGGTGCACGAGATAAATACATCATGCCGAGGAGGGACTTGATGGACCTCACCCTGGCCACGTCCGTGGCCAGTAGACGCTGCACCTTGCCCAGGATGGCCTTTGTCCTTTCCTCCGACGGCGAGGCCAGTCGCGCCACTGTATCGAGCTTGGCTCCCAGAAACAGTGCGACCTGCAACGGGACCAGGTGGGATTTGGGGAAGTTGATGGAGAAGCCCAGGTCCGTGAGCAGCTGGACGGTCTTCGCTGTGTGTTCTACGGCAAGCTCCCATGTCATTGGTCGGATGAGCCAACTGTCCAGGTAGGGGTAGACGTGGATCCCCTGCAGGCGCAGCCACGCTGCCACCAGTGCTAGGCACTTAGTGAATGCCCTGGGCGCCGACTTCAGTCCGAACGGGAGGGCCTTGAACTGGTAGTGCCGTCCCTGGACTACGAACCTGCGGAACCTTCGGTGTCCTTTTAGAATGGGGATGTGGAAGTACGCATCCTCCAAATCCAACGACGACAGGAAGTCGCCTTCCTCCAGCTGTCCCAGCACGTGCTGGAGGGTAACCATCCGGAACTTCTGTGCCTTGATGTACTTGTTTAGTCGACGCAGGTCCAGGATGGGGCGCCATCCTCCTGTCTTCTTTTTTACGAGGAAGTATCTTGAGTAAACTACAGAGCCCCGGAGCCTCTTCGGGATGAGCTCGATGGCACCTTTCTTGAGCATTGCCCTTACCTCCAACAGTAGTTAAGGGACATGGTTTTCCTTCCTGGCCACGGGTGGAATGGGGGGGCACTTCTTTAGAAATTTCGAGGGTGTGCCCCTGGGCCAGGGCATCCAGCACCCAACGGTCGGTGGAGATGGACTCCCACACGCTGACGAACTTCGCCAGCCGGCCTCTCACCAGGGTGCTTCGGTGGGGCCCGACGCAACGGCCGGTTCAGTCCTGCTTGGAGGCCGCCTTGCTGCCTTGGCCTCCCTGGGGACGACGGCGAGATCCCCAAGACTTGCCTCGTCCCCTGTAGGCTTCTTGCGACGAGGATCGGGCCGTCTGGTGGTACGTAGAGGAGCCACCACCGAATCCATTGGAGGCACCTTGCTTGCCTCCGGAGTTCCGAAAGGACGGCCGTTGTTGCTGAAGAACTCTTAAGGCCCGAGGCGTCTCTGTGTCGGTCTTGATGGCTTGGAGGGACTCATCCACTGTCTTCCCAAACAGATTGTTCCCATCGAAGGGCATGTCCAAAACTTGGCTTGCACGTCTTGGCGGAAATCCGTCGCCTTGAGCCACCCCCGCCGTCTAAGGCAAACGCTGTTGGCCAACTGGCGGAAACCGGTGTCGGCAATGTCCGTGGCCACCATTATGGCATGGTCCGAAACCACCTCGCCTTCCTGCAGGATCGCCAGGGCCTCCGCCCTCTTGTCGTCCGGTAGGAAGTTGTAACGCTCACCTGATTCCCACGGAGGCGCTGGTCTTGGCAGGAAGGTGTCTGCGACTCGAAAAGTGATGTGCAGGACTCGATTGGCTTCTGGGGTCGAACCTCTTCTCACTGAGTGTCGAACTCGAAGGGTGAGGTTTCTGCAGGTGAAAGAATATGGGGGTTAAGGGTCTGGGCTGTTGAATGTCCCTCTCCCTCTCCCTCTCTTCCTAGCTTCTCCGTAGAGCCCCCAGGTCAACGTGCTCACCTTAGATAGGTGAATGCTGGACTCTCCATCTGCGTCTGGTGCAGGGTGCCGTTGCCAGTTCCTTCACTGGTGAAACATAGGCTTCTTGAACTCAGAGGATCGTTACCGTCATTAACTGCACGAGCGGTGAGTTTCCGGACACCTTTTTAGTCTTTATAGTCTTTAGGTGCGTGGCACGTTAATATTGAACAGGACTCTGTATAATGCTTTTCCCTTTTTGTCTTGCAGGACTCTGGAGATGGAAGATGGAGTGAAGCGCCTGGAAATGAGTAAGTAAATGCAAGCGCTCAAACTGTCTTTTTCCCTTGCTGCTTAGTTCGTGCTGAAGAGACGCCGGAGTATTTGCAGGCATTCTATTGTGACGAGCGCGATGGGCGTAAGTAAATACCTGTCTAATGTCTCTTCTTTTGTTTTCAGAGGCGGCGATGCAGCGTGAAGAAATCCGGAATTCGCGGAGTGCCGGTAAGTAATAACAATGCTTTTGTCTTCACAGGCGGAGGTGCAGCGTGAAGAAATCCGGAATTCGCGGAGTGCCGGTAAGTAATAACAATGCTTTTGTCTTCACAGGCGAAGGTGCAGCGTGAAGAAATGGCCGCAGCCGATGGATCAGGTGAGTAAGCACTGCGTGTAAAGGTTGCCTTGCTAACCTGTTGTTTCTTGTCTTTGCAGGTGCTGTTGTTGATTGGATACTGGAATGGTAAGTATAATTCTTGCAGGTTCAGGATCGAAAGAAGAAATGCTGGAACAGACTCGGTGAGCGTTCTGCTGCAGATGCAGAATAACGCAAAGCACGTTTCATCTATCGGGTGTGGTTTAAATAGCCTTGGAGTGATGAGGCATCTTCCTCCACGGCCCCGCCTAGGTAAGAAAAGAGTTCCAGTTCCAGTGCTGTATCCAGGGAGTGGAGCTTGCCCCACCCAGGTAAGAAAGTAGTTCCTGTTCACAGAGGACTTCTAAGTGGCTGGTAAGTAAGCAGCATGGTCTGCTGCAGGTAAGTCCACCCAAGCATCTTCATACATAATATGAGCCCGGCGCTTCCAGTGCCGGGACCGATGACTTTGATGAGCCTGGTGCCACCGGCGCCAGGACAAGGACCAAAAGGTCCCAGTGGGGACCGGCTGGTGCCTAAGATAACGGTTAGGGGCCTGCTTCCAAGGATGTTGGGCTGCTCCTGACTCCTTGGAAGCAGTGATCATGACAGCACCCCCCCTCAAGGCCCCTCCCAAGCATGTCTTCTCCGGGGCTTTTGGCTTGTCGGGGTGATTCAAATGGAATTTCTTGACCAGACGAGGTGCGTGGACATGCTCTGAGGGTTCCCAAGACCTTTCCTGGGGGCCGTATCCTTTCCAATCAACCAGGTAATATAATTTAGATTTGGAGATTTTGGAGTCTAGGATGTTCTTTACTTCAAACTCAATTTCTCCATTTACTAAAACAGGTTCTGGGAGTTCGGTCAATCGGGTTCCTGGTTGTACTGGTTTTAGTAAGGAGACATGGAATACTGGATGTATTTTCATATGCGAAGGCAATTCCAATTTAACAGCCACTGGATTAATTATGGCAGAGATAAGATAGGGTCCAAGGTATCTCGGGATAAAAGTGCGGGGTCCTTTTAGAGGTAGGTGCTTAGTGGAAAACCAGACCTGATCTCCCACTGCGTAGTGAGGGGCCTCTGTACGGTGCTGATCTGCTCCTTTCTTGAATTGAGCTTTAGCTCTTTGCAGATGGTCAGTGGCTTCCTTAAAAGCATGAGTGATCTCCGAGTGCAAGTGATCCACAGCAGGTGCCTCGAATTCTTGGGGAGGATCCAGGTTAGAGGTTCTAGGATGGTGTCCGTATAATAAGAAGAAGGGATTCTTTCCGGTTCCAGAATGAGTCGAATTGTTATAAGCGTATTCAGCAATCCAAAGAATGTCCTTCCAAGGGTTTTCAGTTTGTTGGAGCATGCAACGTAGATATTGCTCTAGAGTTTGATTTGTCCTCTCGGTTTGTCCGTCAGTCTGGGGATGGTGACTGGTAGAAAGTCTCACATCTATTTGGGCTAAACGACAGCAACTTCGCCAAAAGTGGGAGATGAATTGACTTCCTCTATCGGAAACCAAAACCGAGGGAAAACCGTGTAACCGAACGATTTTTTCTAAGAATTCTCGGGCCAATATTGAAGCTGAAGGTAGGCCCTTCAGGGGAATGAAGTGAGCCATCTTGGAGAATAGATCCACGACTACTAAAATGGTATTATACCCTGAGCAGGGAGGTATGTCCGTGATGAAATCCATGGACAGGGTATGCCATGGACAGGGAGGGAGGTCTAGTGGGTGTAAGAGGCCGGCTGGTTTCTCCTTCAGACTTTTATTTTGGGCGTATACACCGCAAGAGATTACAAAGTCTCTAATATCCTTTTTCCATGATGGCCACCAGAAATGTCTTTTGACCGTTTCCAAGGTTTTGGTTATGCCAGGGTGACCCTCCATTAGTGAATCGTGATAACAGGAGATTACCTGTCTTTGTATCTTCTCACTGGGCAAGTACAATCGTCCTCGGAAAAAAGGTAGATCTTGATCCACTGAAAATTCTTTTCCCCTTAATTGCCAGTTCTGTAAATCGGCCGGAGTTAGAAGTGATTTGACTGTGGTCTTGATGTCTTCAAAGGATTGAGAGCTGACCAAACCCAAAATCCTTTGTTCAGGGATTATGGGTATTGGTTCTGGATTGGTCAAATGTTCATCTATTCCCATCCGGGAAAGGGCATCTGCTTTTCCATTTTTACTGCCAGGTCGATAAGTAATTATAAAATCAAATTCAGCTAAAAACAGAGCCCAGCGAAGCTGCCTGGAAGACTGAGCTTTGGCCGTCTTCAGATACTGTAAATTGCGGTGATCAGTCATTACGGTGACTGTGTGTCTGGCTCCCAAAAGATAATGCCGCCAGGCTTTAAAGGCCGATCTGATAGCTAAAAGTTCCTTGGCTGTAATTGAATAGTTGATCTCGGGAGCCGAGAATTTGCGGGACCAAAAGGCTACAGGATGTAATTGATGTGTGACTGGATCTCTTTGTGATAAAACTGCCCCCATAGCAAGACTTGAAGCATCTGTTTCTACGATGTAGGGGAGTTCTGGACGAGGATGTTTTAGAACAGGTGCAGAAATGAATTTAGTTTTTAAGTCCTGAAAAGCTTGTTCCGCCTCAGTAGACCACTCAAAACGTTTGTTTTTCTTTAACAGAGCAGTGATGGGCTGGACTATTCGAGAGAATTCAGGAATTAATCTGCGGTAAAAATTAGCGAAGCCTAACATGCTTTGGACTCCCTTTATAGAGGTTGGTGAAGGCCACTTGATAATTTCATCGACTTTCTTTGAATCCATATGGACTCCATTGGATGACAATATGAATCCCAGGAACTCAACTTCAGTTACATTAAAAGCGCATTTTTCGAGTTTAGCAAAAAGGTTATGTTGACGTAGTCTCTTGAGGACCTCTCTAACATGTTTCCGATGTTCTTCTTTAGATGAATAGACGAGGATGTCATCAATGTAGACAACAACACACACATCTATGAGTTCTCTAAGGACATCATTCATAAAATACTGGAAGGCGGCAGGAGCGTTGCAAAGTCCAAAGGGCATAACTTGATATTCAAACAGCCCATACTTGGTGCGGAAGGCCGTCTTCCATTCATCGCCCTCTTTTATTCGTACCAAGTGGTAGGCTCCTCTGAGATCCAACTTTGTATATATACATGCGTCTTTAACTTGGTCCAGGAGTTCAGGGATCAAAGGTAACGGGTATCTGTTTTTAACAGTGATTTGATTCAGGGCGCGGTAATCTATACAAGTCCTAAGGTCTCCTTCCTTTTTCGGAACGAAGAACAAAGCCGAGGAAGCTGGAGATTTTGAAGGACGGATAAACCCGTTGGCTAGGTATTGGTCCAGATATTGTCTGAGGTGAAGATTCTCTGGCTCGGTGAGGGCATAAATCCTACTGCAAGGAGGAGTTGTTCCGGGTATCAGATCTATTTGACAGTCGTACGACCTATGAGGAGGCAGGGTGTTAGCTTGATCCTTCGGAAAGACGTCTTGGAATTCCTGGTATTCGGGAGGTAATTTGGGAACCTCAGAAGAGATTGCCGCCAGTGAAACATCAGGCCGAGGATAACAAGTGGTAAAACATTCTGGAAACTGAACCGTCTTTGCTCGCCAATCGATCTGAGGATTGTGCTTCTCTAACCAAGGGATTCCCAGAATGATCTGGAACTGAGGGGCCTTGATCACATCGAACACGATTTTCTCCCGGTGTCCATCTTGGCTCACTAGCGTCACTTCTTGGGTGGCGTGCGTTACTGGTCCGGAGGCTATCTCCGTGCCATCCACTGTAGTAATGACGTCTTTTACTGCCTTAGGGACAAGGGGTAGGTTCATCCTTGATACCATTTCATGGTCCACATAATTGCTGTCGATGTAAGCTTCAATTGCATGCAAAAGATCCGGATGATCAGGACTGAGGACCATGGGCACCACGAAATGCGAGGTCACGGGACAGATCTTAACGCTCGGCAAGAGGACCTCTACACTTGTCGGGCTAGGTCGTTTCCCTGCTCAGAATTTGTGGTACAGGTATCTGCGGCTCCTACAGCCTTCTTAGCTGGTTTCACTGGACAGTCTCGAAGAAAGTGCCCTGAGTTTCCGCAATAGAGGCATAATTGCAGCTGTCTTCTTCTTTCCCGCTCCTTTTGGGTTAAAGGTCCTTTCATGCCCCCTATTTGCATGGGTTCCACAGTGTCAGCTCCCCTAGTAGAGGTCTGTGGTTTAGAAAACACTTGGGTATCAAATTTGGAACGATCAGCCTTCCTGTTCTGTAATCTGTGGTCCAATTGGACAACTAAGTCAATATAGTCTGAGCATTCTTGTGGAGGATTCACAACTTGAGCTAACACATCCTTGAGCTCTCCACGCAAGCCTCGGTAGAAAAGTGTTATTCTCTTATCCTCGGGCCATTGAGTTTCCACTATAAGTCTGTTGAATGAGGCTATATAAGTCAAGAGGTCTTGATTACCCTGTCGTAATGAAAGAAGTTCATTGTCCAAGGCCTGCCCTTGTGCATGTCTTGCAAACAGTTTCTCCATGCTGGACTGGAAGGCCTGGAAATCATGTAAAACCGGATCATCCTGGGTGACTAAAGGGATCGACCAATCTGCTGCGCTGCCACTGAGATAAGAAAGCACGAAAGCCACCTTGGTCTGATCTGTTGGGAATGCAGCTGGTCGACATAAGAAGTGTAGGCGGCACTGGTTGATGAACACTGCAAATTTCTTTGGGTCACCAGAAAAGCGCTCGGGCGGAGCCAGTGGCACATTACCGGGTAGATTGATTTGCAGTGGATTTAAAGATGATGCAGAAGGATAACTTCCTCCTGGAGCGGGCAAAGGTGTCTGTCCTGCCTGCGTTTGTAGCAATTGCCTAGCAAGGTCCTCTGTTCGCTCCTTGGAAATTATCAGCTCTCTTCTTAGAGAGTTTGTTTCCTGACGAGCTGCATGTACTTCTGCTCTTAATTCCCCGAGCAACTGGGCTAATTGATCAGTGTCTGAGGTTTCCATTGAGCCTGGGTAGGGGTTTTGCGGTGGGCTTCGCGTTCTGTAACGCTCACCTGATTCCCACGGAGGCGCTGGTCTTGGCAGGAAGGTGTCTGCGACTCGAAAAGTGATGTGCAGGACTCGATTGGCTTCTGTGGTCGAACCTCTTCTCACTGTGTATCGAACTCGAAGGGTGAGGTTTCTGCAGGTGAAAGAATATGGGGGTTAAGGGTCTGGGCTGTTGAATGTCCCTCTCCGTCTCCCTCTCTTCCTAGCTTCTCCGTAGAGCCCCCAGGTCAACGTGCTCACCTTAGATAGGTGAATGCTGGACTCTCCATCTGCGTCTGGTGCAGGGTGCCGTTGCCAGTTCCTTCACTGGTGAAACATAGGCCTCTTGAACTCAGAGGATCGTTACCGTCGTTAACTGCACGAGCGGTGAGTTTCCGGACACCTTTTTAGTCTTTATAGTCTTTAGGTGCGTGGCACGTTAATATTGAACAGGACTCTGTATAATGCTTTTCCCTTTTTGTCTTGCAGGACTCTGGAGATGGAAGATGGAGTGAAGCGCCTGGAAATGAGTAAGTAAATACAAGCGCTCAAACTGTCTTTTTCCCTTGCTGCTTAGTTCGTGCTGAAGAGACGCCAGAGTATTTGCAGGCGTTCTATTGTGACGAGCGCGATGGGCGTAAGTAAATACCTGTCTAATGTCTCTTCTTTTGTTTTCACAGGCGGCGATGCAGCGTGAAGAAATCCGGAATTCGCGGAGTGCCGGTAAGTAATAACAATGCTTTTGTCTTCACAGGCGGAGGTGCAGCGTGAAGAAATCCGGAATTCGCGGAGTGCCGGTAAGTAATAACAATGCTTTTGTCTTCACAGGCGGAGGTGCAGCGTGAAGAAATGGCCGCAGCCGATGGATCAGGTGAGTAAGCACTGCGTGTAAAGGTTGCCTTGCTAACCTGTTGTTTCTTGTCTTTGCAGGTGCTGTTGTTGACTGGATACTGGAATGGTAAGTATAATTCTTGCAGGTTCAGGATCGAAAGAAGAAAGGCTGGAACAGACTCGGTGAGCGTTCTGCTGCAGATGCAGAATAACGCAAAGCACGTTTCATCTATCGGGTGTGGTTTAAATAGCCTTGGAGTGATGAGGCATCTTCCTCCACGGCCCCGCCTAGGTAAGAAAAGAGTTCCAGTTCCAGAAGAGTTCCAGTGCTGTATCCAGGGAGTGGAGCTTGCCCCACCCAGGTAAGAAAGTAGTTCCTGTTCACAGAGGACTTCTAAGTGGCTGGTAAGTAAGCAGCATGGTCTGCTGCAGGTAAGTCCACCCAAGCATCTTCATACATAATATGAGCCCGGCGCTTCCAGTGCCGGGACCGATGACTTTGATGAGCCTGGTGCCACCGGCGCCAGGACAAGGACCAAAAGGTCCCAGTGGGGACCGGCTGGTGCCTAAGATAACGGTTAGGGGCCTGCTTCCAAGGATGTTGGCTGCTCCTGACTCCTTGGAAGCAGTGATCATGACAGCACCCCCCCTCAAGGCCCCTCCCAAGCATGTCTTCTCCGGGGGTTTTGGCTTGTCGGGGTGATTCAAATGGAATTTCTTGACCAGACGAGGTGCGTGGACATGTTCTGAGGGTTCCCAAGACCTTTCCTGGGGGCCGTATCCTTTCCAATCAACCAGGTAATATAATTTAGATTTGGAGATTTTGGAGTCTAGGATGTTCTTTACTTCGAACTCAATTTCTCCATTTACTAAAACAGGTTCTGGGAGTTCGGTCAATCGGGTTCCTGGTTGTACTGGTTTTAGTAAGGAGACATGGAATACTGGATGTATTTTCATATGCGAAGGCAATTCCAATTTAACAGCCACTGGATTAATTATGGCAGAGATAAGATAGGGTCCAAGGTATCTCGGGATAAAAGTGCGGGGTCCTTTTAGAGGTAGGTGCTTAGTGGATAACCAGACCTGATCTCCCACTGCGTAGTGAGGGGCCTCTGTACGGTGCTGATCTGCTCCTTTCTTGAATTGAGCTTTAGCTCTTTGCAGATGGTCAGTGGCTTCCTTAAAAGCATGAGTGATCTCCGAGTGCAAGTGATCCACAGCAGGTGCCTCGAATTCTTGGGGAGGATCCAGGTTAGAGGTTCTAGGATGGTGTCCGTATAATAAGAAGAAGGGATTCTTTCCGGTTCCAGAATGAGTCGAATTGTTATAAGCGTATTCAGCAATCCAAAGAATGTCCTTCCAAGGGTTTTCAGTTTGTTGGAGCATGCAACGTAGATATTGCTCTAGAGTTTGATTTGTCCTCTCGGTTTGTCCGTCAGTCTGGGGATGGTGACTGGTAGAAAGTCTCACATCTATTTGGGCTAAACGACAGCAACTTCGCCAAAAGTGGGAGATGAATTGACTTCCTCTATCGGAAACCAAAACCGAGGGAAAACCGTGTAACCGAACGATGTTTTCTAAGAATTCTCGGGCCAATATTGAAGCTGAAGGTAGGCCCTTCAGGGGAATGAAGTGAGCCATCTTGGAGAATAGATCCACGACTACTAAAATGGTATTATACCCTGAGCAGGGAGGTATGTCCGTGATGAAATCCATGGACAGGGTATGCCATGGACAGGGAGGGATGTCTAGTGGGTGTAAGAGGCCGGCTGGTTTCTCCTTCAGACTTTTATTTTGGGCGTATACACCGCAAGAGATTACAAAGTCTCTAATATCCTTTTTCCATGATGGCCACCAGAAATGTCTTTTGACCGTTTCCAAGGTTTTGGTTATGCCAGGGTGACCCTCCATTAGTGAATCGTGATAACAGGAGATTACCTGTCTTTGTATCTTCTCACTGGGCAAGTACAATCGTCCTCGGAAAAAAGGTAGATCTTGATCCACTGAAAATTCTTTTCCCCTTAATTGCCAGTTCTGTAAATCGGCCGGAGTTAGAAGTGATTTGACTGTGGTCTTGATGTCTTCAAAGGATTGAGAGCTGACCAAACCCAAAATCCTTTGTTCAGGGATTATGGGTATTGGTTCTGGATTGGTCAAATGTTCATCTATTCCCATCCGGGAAAGGGCATCTGCTTTTCCATTTTTACTGCCAGGTCGATAAGTAATTATAAAATCAAATTCCGCCAAAAACAGAGCCCAGCGAAGCTGCCTGGAAGACTGAGCTTTGGCCGTCTTCAGATACTGTAAATTGCGGTGATCAGTGATTACGGTGACTGTGTGTCTGGCTCCCAAAAGATAATGCCGCCAGGCTTTAAAGGCCGATCTGATAGCTAAAAGTTCCTTGGCTGTAATTGAATAGTTGATCTCGGGAGCCGAGAATTTGCAGGACCAAAAGGCTACAGGATGTAATTGATGTGTGACTGGATCTCTTTGTGATAAAACTGCCCCCATAGCAAGACTTGAAGCATCTGTTTCTACGATGTAGGGGAGTTCTGGACGAGGATGTTTTAGAACAGGTGCAGAAATGAATTTAGTTTTTAAGTCCTGAAAAGCTTGTTCCGCCTCAGTAGACCACTCAAAACGTTTGTTTTTCTTTAACAGAGCAGTGATGGGCTGGACTATTCGAGAGAATTCAGGAATTAATCTGCGGTAAAAATTAGCGAAGCCTAACATGCTTTGGACTCCCTTTATAGAGGTTGGTGAAGGCCACTTGATAATTGCATCGACTTTCTTTGAATCCATATGGACTCCATTGGATGACAATATGAATCCCAGGAACTCAACTTCAGTTACATTAAAAACGCATTTTTCGAGTTTAGCAAAAAGGTTATGTTGACGTAGTCTCTTGAGGACCTCTCTAACATGTTTCCGATGTTCTTCTTTAGATGAATAGACGAGGATGTCATCAATGTAGACAACAACACACACATCTATGAGTTCTCTAAGGACATCATTCATAAAATACTGGAAGGCGGCAGGAGCGTTGCAAAGTCCAAAGGGCATAACTTGATATTCAAACAGCCCATACTTGGTGCGGAAGGCCGTCTTCCATTCATCACCCTCTTTTATTCGTACCAAGTGGTAGGCTCCTCTGAGATCCAACTTTGTATATATACATGCGTCTTTGACTTGGTCCAGGAGTTCAGGGATCAAAGGTAACGGGTATCTGTTTTTAACAGTGATTTGATTCAGGGCGCGGTAATCTATACAAGTCCTAAGGTCTCCTTCCTTTTTCGGAACGAAGAACAAAGCCGAGGAAGCTGGAGATTTTGAAGGACGGATAAACCCGTTGGCTAGGTATTGGTCCAGATATTGTCTGAGGTGAAGATTCTCTGGCTCGGTGAGGGCATAAATTCTACTGCAAGGAGGAGTTGTTCCGGGTATCAGATCTATTTGACAGTCGTACGACCTATGAGGAGGCAGGGTGTTAGCTTGATCCTTCGGAAAGACGTCTTGGAATTCCTGGTATTCGGGAGGTAATTTGGGAACCTCAGAAGAGATTGCCGCCAGTGAAACATCAGGCCGAGGATAACAAGTGGTAAAACATTCTGGAAACTGAACCGTCTTTGCTCGCCAATCGATCTGAGGATTGTGCTTCTCTAACCAAGGGATTCCCAGAATGATCTGGAACTGAGGGGCCTTGATCACATCGAACACGATTTTCTCCCGGTGTCCATCTTGGCTCACTAGCGTCACTTCTTGGGTGGCGTGCGTTACTGGTCCGGAGGCTATCTCCGTGCCATCCACTGTAGTAATGACGTCTTTTACTGCCTTAGGGACAAGGGGTAGGTTCATCCTTGATACCATTTCATGGTCCACATAATTGCTGTCGATGTAAGCTTCAATTGCATGCAAAAGATCCGGATGATCAGGACTAATGAGGACCATGGGCACCACGAAATGCGAGGTCACGGGACAGATCTTAACGCTCGGCAAGAGGACCTCTACACTTGTCGGGCTAGGTCGTTTCCCTGCTCAGAATTTGTGGTACAGGTATCTGCGGCTCTTACAGCCTTCTTAGCTGGTTTCCCTGGACAGTCTCGAAGAAAGTGCCCTGAGTTTCCGCAATAGAGGCATAATTGCAGCTGTCTTCTTCTTTCCCGCTCCTTTTGGGTTAAAGGTCCTTTCATGCCCCCTATTTGCATGGGTTCCACAGTGTCAGCTCCCCTAGTAGAGGTCTGTGGTTTAGAAAACACTTGGGTATCAAATTTGGAACGATCAGCCTTCCTGTTCTGTAATCTGTGGTCCAATTGGACAACTAAGTCAATATAGTCTGAGCATTCTTGTGGAGGATTCTCAACTTGAGCTAACACATCCTTGAGCTCTCCACGCAAGCCTCGGTAGAAAAGAGTTATTCTCTTATCCTCGGGCCATTGAGTTTCCACTATAAGTCTGTTGAATGAGGCTATATAAGTCAAGAGGTCTTGATTACCCTGTCGTAATGAAAGAAGTTCATTGTCCAAGGCCTGCCCTTGTGCATGTCTTGCGAACAGTTTCTCCATGCTGGACTGGAAGGCCTGGAAATCATGTAAAACCGGATCATCCTGGGTGACTAAAGGGATCGACCAATCTGCTGCGCTGCCACTGAGATAAGAAAGCACGAAAGCCACCTTGGTCTGATCTGTTGGGAATGCAGCTGGTCGACATAAGAAGTGTAGGCGGCACTGGTTGATGAACACTGCAAATTTCTTTGGGTCACCAGAAAAGCGCTCGGGCGGAGCCAATGGCACATTACCGGGTAGATTGATTTGCAGTGGATTTAAAGATGATGCAGAAGGATAACTTCCTCCTGGAGCGGGCAAAGGTGTCTGTCCTGCCTGCGTTTGTAGCAATTGCCTAGCAAGGTCCTCTGTTCGCTCCTTGGAAATTATCAGCTCTCTTCTTAGAGAGTTTGTTTCCTGACGAGCTGCATGTACTTCTGCTCTTAATTCCCCGAGCAACTGGGCTAATTGATCAGTGTCTGAGGTTTCCATTGCGCCTGGGTAGGGGTTTTGCGGTGGGCTTCGCGTTCTGTAACGCTCACCTGATTCCCACGGAGGCGCTGATCTTGGCAGGAAGTGTCTGCGACTCGAAAAGTGATGTGCAGGACTCGATTGGCTTCTGTGGTCGAACCTCTTCTCACTGTGTATCGAACTCGAAGGGTGAGGTTTCTGCAGGTGAAAGAATATGGGGGTTAAGGGTCTGGGCTGTTGAATGTCCCTCTCCGTCTCCCTCTCTTCCTAGCTTCTCCGTAGAGCCCCCAGGTCAACGTGCTCACCTTAGATAGGTGAATGCTGGACTCTCCATCTGCGTCTGGTGCAGGGTGCCGTTGCCAGTTCCTTCACTGGTGAAACATAGGCCTCTTGAACTCAGAGGATCGTTACCGTCGTTAACTGCACGAGCGGTGAGTTTCCGGACACCTTTTTAGTCTTTATAGTCTTTAGGTGCGTGGCACGTTAATATTGAACAGGACTCTGTATAATGCTTTTCCCTTTTTGTCTTGCAGGACTCTGGAGATGGAAGATGGAGTGAAGCGCCTGGAAATGAGTAAGTAAATACAAGCGCTCAAACTGTCTTTTTCCCTTGCTGCTTAGTTCGTGCTGAAGAGACGCCAGAGTATTTGCAGGAGTTCTATTGCGACGAGTGCGATGGGCGTAAGTAAATACCTGTCTAATGTCTCTTCTTTTGTTTTCACAGGCGGCGATGCAGCGTGAAGAAATCCGGAATTCGCGGAGTGCCGGTAAGTAATAACAATGCTTTTGTCTTCACAGGCGGAGGTGCAGCGTGAAGAAATCCGGAATTCGCGGAGTGCCGGTAAGTAATAACAATGCTTTTGTCTTCACAGGCGGAGGTGCAGCGTGAAGAAATGGCCGCAGCCGATGGATCAGGTGAGTAAGCCTTGCTAACCTGTTGTTTCTTGTCTTTGCAGGTGCTGTTGTTGACTGGATACTGGAATGGTAAGTATAATTCTTGCAGGTTCAGGATCGAAAGAAGAAAGGCTGGAACAGACTCGGTGAGCCTTCTGCTGCAGATGCAGAATAACGCAAAGCACGTTTCATCTATCGGGTGTGGTTTAAATAGCCTTGGAGTGATGAGGCATCTTCCTCCACGGCCCCGCCTAGGTAAGAAAAGAGTTCCAGTTCCAGAAGAGTTCCAGTGCTGTATCCAGGGAGTGGAGCTTGCCCCACCCAGGTAAGAAAGTAGTTCCTGTTCACAGAGGACTTCTAAGTGGCTGGTAAGTAAGCAGCATGGTCTGCTGCAGGTAAGTCCACCCAAGCATCTTCATACATAATATGAGCCCGGCGCTTCCAGTGCCGGGACCGATGACTTTGATGAGCCTGGTGCCACCGGCGCCAGGACAAGGACCAAAAGGTCCCAGTGGGGACCGGCTGGTGCCTAAGATAACGGTTAGGGGCCTGCTTCCAAGGATGTTGGGCTGCTCCTGACTCCTTGGAAGCAGTGATCATGACAGCACCCCCCCTCAAGGCCCCTCCCAAGCATGTCTTCTCCGGGGGTTTTGGCTTGTCGGGGTGATTCAAATGGAATTTCTTGACCAGACGAGGTGCGTGGACATGTTCTGAGGGTTCCCAAGACCTTTCCTGAGGGCCGTATCCTTTCCAATCAACCAGGTAATATAATTTAGATTTGGAGATTTTGGAGTCTAGGATGTTCTTTACTTCGAACTCAATTTCTCCATTTACTAAAACAGGTTCTGGGAGTTCGGTCAATCGGGTTCCTGGTTGTACTGGTTTTAGTAAGGAGACATGGAATACTGGATGTATTTTCATATGCGAAGGCAATTCCAATTTAACAGCCACTGGATTAATTATGGCAGAGATAAGATAGGGTCCAAGGTATCTCGGGATAAAAGTGCGGGGTCCTTTTAGAGGTAGGTGCTTAGTGGATAACCAGACCTGATCTCCCACTGCGTAGTGAGGGGCCTCTGTATGGTGCTGATCTGCTCCTTTCTTGAATTGAGCTTTAGCTCTTTGCAGATGGTCAGTGGCTTCCTTAAAAGCATGAGTGATCTCCGAGTGCAAGTGATCCACAGCAGGTGCCTCGAATTCTTGGGGAGGATCCAGGTTAGAGGTTCTAGGATGGTGTCCGTATAATAAGAAGAAGGGATTCTTTCCGGTTCCAGAATGAGTCGAATTGTTATAAGCGTATTCAGCAATCCAAAGAATGTCCTTCCAAGGGTTTTCAGTTTGTTGGAGCATGCAACGTAGATATTGCTCTAGAGTTTGATTTGTCCTCTCGGTTTGTCCGTCAGTCTGGGGATGGTGACTGGTAGAAAGTCTCACATCTATTTGGGCTAAACGACAGCAACTTCGCCAAAAGTGGGAGATGAATTGACTTCCTCTATCGGAAACCAAAACCGAGGGAAAACCGTGTAACCGAACGATGTTTTCTAAGAATTCTCGGGCCAATATTGAAGCTGAAGGTAGGCCCTTCAGGGGAATGAAGTGAGCCATCTTGGAGAATAGATCCACGACTACTAAAATGGTATTATACCCTGAGCAGGGAGGTATGTCCGTGATGAAATCCATGGACAGGGTATGCCATGGACAGGGAGGGATGTCTAGTGGGTGTAAGAGGCCGGCTGGTTTCTCCTTCAGACTTTTATTTTGGGCGTATACACCGCAAGAGATTACAAAGTCTCTAATATCCTTTTTCCATGATGGCCACCAGAAATGTCTTTTGACCTTTTCCAAGGTTTTGGTTATGCCAGGGTGACCCTCCATTAGTGAATCGTGATAACAGGAGATTACCTGTCTTTGTATCTTCTCACTGGGCAAGTACAATCGTCCTCGGAAAAAAGGTAGATCTTGATCCACTGAAAATTCTTTTCCCCTTAATTGCCAGTTCTGTAAATCGGCCGGAGTTAGAAGTGATTTGACTGTGGTCTTGATGTCTTCAAAGGATTGAGAGCTGACCAAACCCAAAATCCTTTGTTCAGGGATTATGGGTATTGGTTCTGGATTGGTCAAATGTTCATCTATTCCCATCCGGGAAAGGGCATCTGCTTTTCCATTTTTACTGCCAAGTCGATAAGTAATTATAAAATCAAATTCCGCCAAAAACAGAGCCCAGCGAAGCTGCCTGGAAGACTGAGCTTTGGCCGTCTTCAGATACTGTAAATTGCGGTGATCAGTCATTACGGTGACTGTGTGTCTGGCTTCCAAAAGATAATGCCGCCAGGCTTTAAAGGCCGATCTGATAGCTAAAAGTTCCTTGGCTGTAATTGAATAGTTGATCTCGGGAGCCGAGAATTTGCGGGACCAAAAGGCTACAGGATGTAATTGATGTGTGACTGGATCTCTTTGTGATAAAACTGCCCCCATAGCAAGACTTGAAGCATCTGTTTCTACGATGTAGGGGAGTTCTGGACGAGGATGTTTTAGAACAGGTGCAGAAATGAATTTAGTTTTTAAGTCCTGAAAAGCTTGTTCCGCCTCAGTAGACCACTCAAAACGTTTGTTTTTCTTTAACAGAGCAGTGATGGGCTGGACTATTCGAGAGAATTCAGGAATTAATCTGCGGTAAAAATTAGCGAAGCCTAACATGCTTTGGACTCCCTTTATAGAGGTTGGTGAAGGCCACTTGATAATTGCATCGACTTTCTTTGAATCCATATGGACTCCATTGGATGACAATATGAATCCCAGGAACTCAACTTCAGTTACATTAAAACGCATTTTTCGAGTTTAGCAAAAAGGTTATGTTGACGTAGTCTCTTGAGGACCTCTCTAACATGTTTCCGATGTTCTTCTTTAGATGAATAGACGAAGATGTCATCAATGTAGACAACAACACACACATCTATGAGTTCTCTAAGGACATCATTCATAAAATACTGGAAGGCGGCAGGAGCGTTGCAAAGTCCAAAGGGCATAACTTGATATTCAAACAGCCCATACTTGGTGCGGAAGGCCGTCTTCCATTCATCGCCCTCTTTTATTCGTACCAAGTGGTAGGCTCCTCTGAGATCCAACTTTGTATATATATATGCGTCTTTGACTTGGTCCAGGAGTTCAGGGATCAAAGGTAACGGGTATCTGTTTTTAACAGTGATTTGATTCAGGGCGCGGTAATCTATACAAGTCCTAAGGTCTCCTTCCTTTTTCGGAACGAAGAACAAAGCCGACGAAGCTGGAGATTTTGAAGGACGGATAAACCCGTTGGCTAGGTATTGGTCCAGATATTGTCTGAGGTGAAGATTCTCTGGCTCGGTGAGGGCATAAATCCTACTGCAAGGAGGAGTTGTTCCGGGTATCAGATCTATTTGACAGTTGTACGACCTATGAGGAGGCAGGGTGTTAGCTTGATCCTTTGGAAAGACGTCTTGGAATTCCTGGTATTCGGGAGGTAATTTGGGAACCTCAGAAGAGATTGCCGCCAGTGAAACATCAGGCCGAGGATAACAAGTGGTAAAACATTCTGGAAACTGAACCGTCTTTGCTCGCCAATCGATCTGAGGATTGTGCTTCTCTAACCAAGGGATTCCCAGAATGATCTGGAACTGAGGGGCCTTGATCACATCGAACACGATTTTCTCCCGGTGTCCATCTTGGCTCACTAGCGTCACTTCTTGGGTGGCGTGCGTTACTGGTCCGGAGGCTATCTCCGTGCCATCCACTGTAGTAATGACGTCTTTTACTGCCTTAGGGACAAGGGGTAGGTTCATCCTTGATACCATTTCATGGTCCACATAATTGCTGTCGATGTAAGCTTCAATTGCATGCAAAAGATCCGGATGATCAGGACTAATGAGGACCATGGGCACCACGAAATGCGAGGTCACAGGACAGATCTTAACGCTCGGCAAGAGGACCTCTACACTTGTCGGGCTAGGTCCTCGCGTTTCCCTGCTCAGAATTTGTGGTACAGGTATCTGCGGCTCCTACAGCCTTCTTAGCTGGTTTCACTGGACAGTCTCGAAGAAAGTGCCCTGAGTTTCCGCAATAGAGGCATAATTGCAGCTGTCTTCTTCTTTCCCGCTCCTTTTGGGTTAAAGGTCCTTTCATGCCCCCTATTTGCATGGGTTCCACAGTGTCAGCTCTCCTAGTAGAGGTCTGTGGTTTAGAAAACACTCGGGTATCAAATTTGGAACAATCAGCCTTCCTGTTCTGTAATCTGTGGTCCAATTGGACAACTAAGTCAATATAGTCTGAGCATTCTTGTGGAGGATTCACAACTTGAGCTAACACATCCTTGAGCTCTCCACGCAAGCCTCGGTAGAAAAGCGTTATTCTCTTATCCTCGGGCCATTGAGTTTCCACTATAAGTCTGTTGAATGAGGCTATATAAGTCAAGAGGTCTTGATTACCCTGTCGTAATGAAAGAAGTTCATTGTCCAAGGCCTGCCCTTGTGCATGTCTTGCGAACAGTTTCTCCATGCTGGACTGGAAGGCCTGGAAATCATGTAAAACCGGATCATCCTGGGTGACTAAAGGGATCGACCAATCTGCTGCGCTGCCACTGAGATAAGAAAGCACGAAAGCCACCTTGGTCTGATCTGTTGGGAATGCAGCTGGTCGACATAAGAAGTGTAGGCGGCACTGGTTGATGAACACTGCAAATTTCTTTGGGTCACCAGAAAAGCGCTCGGGCGCAGCCAATGGCACATTACCGGGTAGATTGATTTGCAGTGGATTTAAAGATGATGCAGAAGGATAACTTCCTCCTGGAGCGGGCAAAGGTGTCTGTCCTGCCTGCGTTTGTAGCAATTGCCTAGCAAGGTCCTCTGTTCGCTCCTTGGAAATTATCAGCTCTCTTCTTAGAGAGTTTGTTTCCTGACGAGCTGCATGTACTTCTGCTCTTAATTCCCCGAGCAACTGGGCTAATTGATCAGTGTCTGAGGTTTCCATTGCGCCTGGGTAGGGGTTTTGCGGTGGGCTTCGCGTTCTGTAACGCTCACCTGATTCCCACGGAGGCGCTGGTCTTGGCAGGAAGGTGTCTGCGACTCGAAAAGTGATGTGCAGGACTCGATTGGCTTCTGCGGTCGAACCTCTTCTCACTGTGTATCGAACTCGAAGGGTGAGGTTTCTGCAGGTGAAAGAATATGGGGGTTAAGGGTCTGGGCTGTTGAATGTCCCTCTCCCTCTCCCTCTCTTCCTAGCTTCTCCGTAGAGCCCCCAGGTCAACGTGCTCACCTTAGATAGGTGAATGCTGGACTCTCCATCTGCGTCTGGTGCAGGGTGCCGTTGCCAGTTCCTTCACTGGTGAAACATAGGCCTCTTGAACTCAGAGGATCGTTACCGTCGTTAACTGCACGAGCGGTGAGTTTCCGGACACCTTTTTAGTCTTTATAGTCTTTAGGTGCGTGGCACGTTAATATTGAACAGGACTCTATATAATGCTTTTCCCTTTTTGTCTTGCAGGACTCTGGAGATGGAAGATGGAGTGAAGCGCCTGGAAATGTGTAAGTAAATACAAGCGCTCAAACTGTCTTTTTCCCTTGCTGCTTAGTTCGTGCTGAAGAGACGCCAGAGTATTTGCAGGCGTTCTATTGTGACGAGCGCGATGGGCGTAAGTAAATACCTGTCTAATGTCTCTTCTTTTGTTTTCACAGGCGGCGATGCAGCGTGAAGAAATCCGGAATTCGCGGAGTGCCGGTAAGTAATAACAATGCTTTTGTCTTCACAGGCGGAGGTGCAGCGTGAAGAAATCCGGAATTCGCGGAGTGCCGGTAAGTAATAACAATGCTTTTGTCTTCACAGGCGGAGGTGCAGCGTGAAGAAATGGCCGCAGCCGATGGATCAGGTGAGTAAGCACTGCGTGTAAAGGTTGCCTTGCTAACCTGTTGTTTCTTGTCTTTGCAGGTGCTGTTGTTGACTGGATACTGGAATGGTAAGTATAATTCTTGCAGGTTCAGGATCGAAAGAAGAAAGGCTGGAACAGACTCGGTGAGCGTTCTGCTGCAGATGCAGAATAATGCGAAGCACGTTTCATCTATCGGGTGTGGTTTAAATAGCCTTGGAGTGATGAGGCGTCTTCCTCCACGGCCCCGCCTAGGTAAGAAAAGAGTTCCAGAAGAGTTCCAGTGCTGTATCCAGGGAGTGGAGCTTGCCCCACCCAGGTAAGAAAGTAGTTCCTGTTCACAGAGGACTTCTAAGTGGCTGGTAAGTAAGCTGCATGGTCTGCTGCAGGTAAGTCCACCCAAGCATCTTCATACATAATATGAGCCCGGCCCTTCCAGTGCCGGGACCGATGACTTTGATGAGCCTGGTGCCACCGGCGCCAGGACAAGGACCAAAAGGTCCCAGTGGGGACCGGCTGGTGCCTAAGATAACGGTTAGGGGCCTGCTTCCAAGGATGTTGGGCTGCTCCTGACTCCTTGGAAGCAGTGATCATGACAGAAGTCCAACAGGGGGGGGCGATCTTGTACCACAATTCCCTGTCGTAGCGGGCCACGATCGCCAGGGCATTGGACGCCTTAATCGTCGTCGCCGCCGACGAGATGACTCGTGGTCCCATTGCATCCGAGTCGAGGCCGATATCCCCCCCCCACTTTCTTCTTGGCCGCTGCTGAGACGACCGAATCCGGGGTCGGTTGCGCCCTAAGGCACAACAGGGCGGCGTCGGGGACCAGGTACCTCTTCTCGTACCGGTCCCTCTTGGCAGGCGTTGTGGACGGGTCCTTAAGGAGAGCAAGTCCCTCGTCCCAAATGTCATCCAGCAACGGCACCGCGAGGACCGTCTTCCTCTTGGCCTCACGCCGCTGGTAGAGGAAGCCTTCCTACTTCTTCTCTTCGGGGCAGTGAAACGAGCCAATTTCATCGGGCGGGGAAACCCGAGGAATCGGCGACGGGAGATCCGTCCCGTCATCACCACCGTCGTCATCCGTCCCCGTCGTGGCCGTATCTGTTCCTGTGTCATCGCTCGGGATCGGGGAAGGAGACAAAGGTTGAGAGGGGCGTGAGGGCTGACAAGGCTGGGCTGGATGAATCCTCCTCCTCTTGCTTGGAGGGCTTCCCGACAGACCCGGCTCAGTCGGGTCGTCTGTCGGGGGAGAGGCAATCTGGTCCTTATCTCTGTGCATAAGGCCTGGATTGCTGTCAAGATGGCCGCTGAGTTGTCCTGTGGCTCGGGCCGCGATGGGTGCGACAGTTGCTCCTGCTACACGGGAGCCTCGTCGTTGCCACTTTCGCTCTCGTCGTCCCCCTCGTCAGGATCCCTCCCTTGGGAACGGGCCTCTTCCAAATTCTTGTCGAGTTCCTCTTCGACTTCTACCAGCTCCTCCTCGGAGGCTGTGTCCATGTCTATAATAGCCACCGCCCCCCCCTCTTTTTCCACCGGGGTCTTCACGGGGGTCTTCTCGATGGGCTTAAAAGAGGATTCCCTCTGGGGAGACATGGAAACTCTGGGCCCCGAGGTCGCCACCACTGGGGTAGCCTCCGTAGGCTTTGCCAGGGCAGCAGCGACTCCCTCAATAGAGGCCTTGGCCGGGTGAATCAAGGCCTTCACCACCTTGGGCGCGCTTGAGGCCTTCATCTTAGCGGGAGGGTCATCGCCTCACTCCCCCTCTGCCGGTTCCTCCGAGATCGACCGGGGCCTCTCCAGAAGCTTAGCCGGGTTCTCGGATTTTCTCTTCCCCCGATCCAGAGTGTTGGCTCGTGGTTGATGGCGTCGGCGAAGGTGCGCCCTGCCTGGCAGCTGAGGAGCCCGACAGTTCAGCGCTCCCGGTGCCCGCGGACTCGCGGTGCTTAGCCTTCTGTTGGGCCCCCGTCGCCGGGACGCCCTCACAGGACTTAGCAGACTGCTTGGATTTCTTCTTCTTCGCACCTGCTGGGCTGTTGCCTTCCAGCCAGTTGGCGAGACGGTGTCATGACCGCTGCCTCCAAAGAGTCAGACCCAGCCCAACATCCTTGGAAGCAGGGTCACCACTTCCATTCCAGGCACCAGTCGGTCCCCACAGGGGCCTTTTGGACCTTGTCCTGGTGCCAGTGGTGCCAGGCTCATAAGGGAACCCAGTCCCGGCACAGGAAGCGCCGGGCTCATATTGAGAGGAATGGTGCTTGGGTGGACCTACCTGCTGCAGACCATGCTGCTCACTTACCTGTAGGATGATATCCTCATCCATTCCTGGCTGGAACTACTTTACCTTCTGGGTGTGGCCAGCACCACTCCCTGGGACTGGATACTGGAACTGTTCTGGAAGCTGGAACTTCTTTCTTGCCTGGGCGAGGCTGTGGAAGGAGACACCTAAGCACTCCAGTGGCCTATTTAAACCACACCCGATCAGTGCAACGTGCTTCGCGTTATTCTGCACTAGCAGCAGGACGCTCACCGTGTCAGCTCCAGAGAATCTTCAGCTTCAGCATCTGTGAACAAGAAATCTTCAGTCTTACCTCCCGGAAAACCAGTCTTCAGACTTCAGCAGCGTCTGAAAGAGAACAAGGACACCAGGTTAGGACAAGGCAAAACCAGCGCTGCACTTGCCTCGTCCATCGGTGCATTCCGAGGCCGCGTACCGCACTCTTCATACTCCGGCAACCCTGCGGAAACAAAGAACATTGGTTAGTGAACCTCCGTGATAATTTTGCTTACCTGTGCCACGTACACCTCGATCTCCGCCAAGCGCTGTTTAACCGCACCTGCAAAAACAAGAAGGACATCATTAAGGGCACTGTACGCCATCACTACTCACGTGCCTTCTAGCTGTAATCTGCTTGCCCATACTCCGGCACGTACCTCGGCGTCCATCTCCAACGCCGGCTGCTACGGCTACCTGAAAAAGGGAAAAGAGACATTAAGAAGTGCATTTAACTTCGAAGAACATTCTTTTGCATACGTGCCTTCACGAGCTCCGGCATTCTTCTCTCTTACCTTATCTGCATACCGGACCTGCAAAGGCAAGAGACATTTAAGGGGACATATAAATAAAACTCCATGTTCAAGCAATTACCGTTCGTGCGGCTAACGACGGCCTTGCTCCCCGACTTCATCCTCTGCAATCAAGAGGCTGGGCTATTAACCAGTGAATCAACTGGCATTAGCGCCCCTGCACAGACGCAGGATGGAGAGCTCCGCTTTCACCTATCTAAGGTGAGCACATTCAGTCTACGAGTAACGTGGGGAGTCCAGAAAGTGGAAAGTCAGATTGGCCAACCAGACATACATTAACCCCTTGTTCTCCCACTTGCAGACACCTCACCCTCCAGGTCAAAATTACGGTGAGGAGAGGGCCCATCCAGGGTGTTACCAGAGGCCTGCGCGTGACCCTACAAGACACTGAAATCTCCCAGCCCGGACCTGCGCCTCCGAGGGATTCAGGTGAGCGTTACAGAACGCGAAGCCTACCGCAAATTTCCCACCCAGGCGCAATGGAAACCTCGGACACAGATCAATTGGCCCAATTGCTTGGGGCACTGAGAGCTGAAGTACAGGCATCCTGCCAAGAGACAAATGCTTTACGAAGGGAGTTGATCGTTTCCAAAGAGCGAACGGATGATCTGGCCAGACAGTTGTTACAAACACAAGCGGGACAGACGCCTCTGCCTGCCTCGGGAGGGAGCTACACTCCTACAACCTCAAATAATCCGGTGCAAATTAATCTGCCAGGGAATGTGCCTTTGGCCCCGCCCGAACGTTTTTCAGGTGATCCAAAACGGTTTGCAGTATTCATCAACCAATGCCGCTTGCACTTTCTATGTAGACCCGCCGCATTCCCAACTGACCAAACCAAAGTAGCGTTCGTACTTTCCTATCTTAGCGGTAGTGCTGCAGATTGGTCCATTCCTCTTGTGACACAGGATGATCCGATCCTCCATAACTTTCAAGATTTCCAGACCAGTATGGAAAAGTTGTTCGCAAGACACTCACAGGGGCAGGCCTTGGACAATGATCTCCTATCACTAAGACAAGGGAATCAGGATCTCCTGGCATACATAGCATCTTTTAACAGACTGGTGGTTGAGACTAGGTGGCCTGAGGATAAGAGAATCACGCTTTTCTACAGAGGGCTGCGTGGAGAACTAAAAGATGTCTTAGCACAGGTGGTGAATCCTCCGCAAGATTGTTCCGATTATATCGACCTAGTAGTCCAATTAGATCACCGGCTACAGAACAGGAAGACCGATCGTTCCAGATTTGAAACCCAAATATTTTCAAGACCTCAGAGCTCCGCTAAAGGAAAAGATTCCGTGGAGCCCATGCAGATAGGGGTGGTTAAAGGACCATTAACCCAAAAGGAACGGGAAAGGAGAAGACAATTACAGCTGTGCCTCTACTGTGGGAATTCCGGACATTTCCTTCGTGATTGTTCAGTGAAACCGGTCAAGAAGGCTGTAGGAGCTTCCGATAAGAATGCTAAAAAACTAGAATCGGGAAACAACCTCGCCCGACAAGTGTAGAGGTCCGCTTGCCGAGCATTAAAACCAGTTCCTTGACCTCGCATTTGGTAATGCCTATGGTCCTCATAAGTCCAGATCGACCAGATCGCATGCATGCTATTAAAGCATACATTGATAGCGGAGCGATCGGTAACTATGTAGATCAAGATATGGCAACCAGGATGAATCTTCCTCTATGTTCTAAGATGGTTAAAGACGTAATCACTACAGTGGATGGTACAGAAATAGCTTTCGGACCGGTTTCTCACACCACCATGGAAGTAACGTTGCTATGCCAAGATGGACATTGGGAGAAGATCGTGTTTGATGTAATCAAGGCCCCGCAGTTTCAAGTAATCCTGGGAATTCCTTGGTTGGAAAAGCACAATCCTCAGATAGACTGGCGAGCCAAGGTAATCCGGTTTCCAGAATGCGCCCCAACTTGCTATCCTCGAACCGATAACAGGCTAGCAGCCATCGCTTCCGAGAGCCCCCAATTGCCTCCAGAATACCAAGAGTTCCGCGACGTCTTCCAGAAAGATCAGGCCAACACCTTGCCCCCGCATCGGTCATACGACTCCCAGATAGACCTAGTACCTGGATCTACTCCTCCGTGCAGTAGAATATATGCTCTCACTGAGCCAGAAAATCTCCATCTCAGGCAATACTTGGACCAGTATCTGGCTAACGGATTCATTCGTCCCTCGAAATCTCCAGTTTCTTCAGCTTTGTTCTTCGTTCCGAAAAAAGAAGGTGACCTGAGAACATGTATCGACTATCGCGCCCTGAACCAGATTACAGTCAAAAACAGATATCCTTTGCCTCTGATTCCGAATTATTGGACCAAGTTAAAGGAGCCTGCATATACACAAAGCTAGATCTCAGAGGAGCTTACCACTTGGTACGCATTAAGGAGGGTGACGAATGGAAGACGGCCTTTCGCACTAAATACGGATTGTTTGAGTATCAAGTAATGCCCTTTGGACTATGTAACGCTCCGGCCGCCTTCCAGTTCTTTATGAATGACGTTTTCCGAGAACTTATTGATGTATGCGTTATTGTTTATATCGATGACATCCTGGTATACTCATCCTCAGAAGCTGATCACCGAAGACATGTCACAGCGGTTCTACAGAGACTTCGCCAACACCGTTTGTTTGCTAAATTGGAAAAGTGTACTTTTCATGTAAAGGAAGTTGAATTCTTGGGGTTCATCTTGTCACCCAATGGAGTTCACATGGACTCAAGAAAGGTGGACGCTATCACCAAATGGCCGTCCCCAACGTCCGTGAAAGGAGAACAGAGCATGTTGGGCTTCGCTAATTTTTACCGGAGATTCATTCCAGAATTCTCTCGAGTAGTTCAACCCATCACGGCCCTTCTGAAAAAGAATAAAAAATTTGAGTGGACTCCAGAGGCCGAACAAGCCTTCCAAGAATTGTAAGCCAAATTTATCTCCGCTCCAGTCTTAAAGCATCCTCGTCCAGAACTTCCTTATATCGTCGAGACAGACGCATCCAGCCTCGCAATGGGGGCTGTGCTATCACAAAGAAATCCCGAAACACACCAATTACACCCTGTGGCATTTTGGTCCCGCAAATTTTCGGCCCCCGAAATCAACTACACAATTACGGACAAAGAACTTCTGACAATTAAGTCCGCCTTTAAGGCCTGGCGGCGTTATCTCCTGGGAGCCCGGCACACTGTTACTGTAATCACTGATCATCGTAACCTCCAGTATCTGAAGTCAGCCAAGGCCCAATCTTCGAGACAACTCCGCTGGGCATTATTCTTCGCGGAATGTGATTTTGTGATCACGTATCGGCCAGGCAATAAGAACCGAAAAGCAGATGCCCTTTCCCGAATAGGGGTAGACGAACACACAGCTAATCCAGAGCCGGTACCAATAATCCCCGAACAAAAGATACTGGGAGTTATCAACACGCTATCCCTTGAAGATATCGAAGCGAAAGTCAGTCAACTAATAACTCCTGAAGATTCATTGAATTGGCAACTGAAAGGAAAAGATTTTACGATAGATCAGAATCTATTGTATTTCCAAGGAAGACTATATTTGCCATGTGTTGACTTACAGAAGCAGGTCATCACCTGCTACCATGATTCTCTAATAGAAGGACATCCGGGAGTTGCCAAAACCTTAGAGAAAATCAAAAGACATTATTGGTGGCCATCTTGGAGGAAAGATATTAAAGATTTTGTGGCTTCTTGCGGCATCTGCGCACAAAACAAGAGTCAGAAGGAAAGACCAGCAGGTCTGCTACATCCAATAGACATTCCACCATGCCCTTGGCATACTCTCTCAATGGATTTTATCACGGATTTACCCCCCTGCTCCGGATACAACACAATTCTAGTAATCGTGGACCTTTTTTCAAAAATGGCTCATTTTATTCCACTGAAAGGTTTACCCACAGCGCCCGTTTTGGCCCGAGAATTCCTTGAAAACATCGTCCGGTTGCACGGTTTCCCTTCAGTGTTAATCTCCGATCGAGGGAGCCAATTTATTTCCCATTTTTGGCGAAGTTGTTGTCGTTTAGCGCAAATTGATGTACGACTTTCCACCAGCCATCACCCCCAAACTGACGGGCAGACTGAGAGGACTAACCAAACTCTGGAACAATATCTACGCTGCATGTTGCAACAATCGGAGGGCACTTGGAAGGATGTCCTTTGGATTGCTGAATACGCCTACAACAATTCAATCCATTCAGGAACTGGAAAAACCCCTTTTTTTCTGCTGTATGGGACTCATCCTCGAACCTCTAATTTGGATCTACCTCAAGCTCTCGGAACGCCCGCTGTAGACCATCTGCATGCGACAATAACTCAAGCATTTAAGGAAGCCACAGCCCACCTTCAACGAGCCAAGGAAATGTATAAGAAAGGAGCGGATCAACATCGGAAAGAGGCCCCTCAATACCAAGTAGGAGATCAAGTCTGGCTGTCCACTAAGCATTTATCCCTAAAAGGACCACGCACCTTCAACCCAAGGTATTTAGGACCCTACACGATCACGGCTGTGATAAATCCGGTGGCTGTGAAATTGGAACTACCTACTCGGATGAAGATACATCCCGTTTTCCATGTTTCTCTCCTAAAACCTATGCAACCCGGAACCCGTTTGCCTAAATCTCCAGAGCCAATCCAGGTTGATGGAGAACTCGAATTTGAAATTCGAAACATCTTGGATTCCAAAATTTCCAAATCAAAACTGTACTACCTGATTGTTTGGAAGGGATTTGGCCCCCAGGAGAGATCTTGGGAGCCTTCAGAATATGTCCATGCACCTCGTCTAGTCAGGAAGTTTCATCGGACTTTTCCCAACAAGCCAAGCCCTCCGGAGAAGACAAGCTTGGGAGGGGCCTTGAGGGGGGGTGCTGTCCTGACCGCTGCCTCCAAAGAGTCAGACCCAGCCCAACATCCTTGGAAGCAGGGTCACCACTTCCATTCCAGGCACCAGTCGGTCCCCACAGGGGCCTTTTGGACCTTGTCCTAGCGCCAGTGGCGCCAGTCTCATAAGGGAACCCAGTCCCGGCACAGGAAGCGCCGGGCTCATATTGAGAGGAATGGTGCTTGGGTGGACCTACCTGCTGCAGACCATGCTGCTCACTTACCTGTAGGATGATATACTCATCCATTCCTGGCTGGAACTACTTTACCTTCTGGGTGTGGCCAGCACCACTCCCTGGGACTGGATACTGGAACTGTTCTGGAAGCTGGAACTTCTTTCTTGCCTGGGCAAGGCTGTGGAAGGAGACACCTAAGCACTCCAGTGGCCTATTTAAACCACACCCGATCAGTGCAACGTGCTTCGCGTTATTCTGCACTAGCAGCAGGACGCTCACCGTGTCAGCTCCAGAGAATCTTCAGCTTCAGCATCTGTGAACAAGAAATCTTCAGTCTTACCTCCCGGAAAACCAGTCTTCAGTCTTCAGCAGCGTCTGAAAGAGAACAAGGACACCAGGTTAGGACAAGGCAAAACCAGCGCAGCACTTGCCTCGTCCATCGGTGCATTCCGAGGCCGCCTACCGCACTCTTCATACTCCGGCAACCCTGCGGAAACAAAGAACATTGGTTAGTGAACCTCCGTGATAATTTTGCTTACCTGTGCCACGTACGCCTCGATCTCCGCCAAGCGCTGTTTAACCGCACCTGCAAAAACAAGAAGGACATCATTAAGGGCACTGTACGCCATCACTACTCACGTGCCTTCTAGCTGTAATCTGCTTGCCCATACTCCGGCACGTACCTCGGCGTCCATCTCCAACGCCGGCTGCTACGGCTACCTGAAAAATGGAAAAGAGACATTAAGAAGTGCATTTAACTTCGAAGAACATTCTTTTGCTTACGTGCCTTCACGAGCTCCGGCATTCTTCTCGCTTACCTTATCTGCATACCGGACCTGCAAAGGCAAGAGACATTTAAGGGGACATATAAATAAAACTCCATATTCAAGCAATTACCGTTCGTGCGGCTAACGACGGCCTTGCTCCCCGACTTCATCCTCTGCAATCAAGAGGCTGGGCTATTAACCAGTGAATCAACAGGCATTAGCGCCCCTGCACAGACGCAGGATGGAGAGCTCCGCTTTCACCTATCTAAGGTGAGCACATTCAGTCTACGAGTAACGTGGGGAGCCCAGAAAGGGGAAAGTCAGATTGGCCAATCAGACATACATTAACCCCTTGTTCTCCCACTTGCAGACACCTCACCCTCCAGGTCAAAATTACGGTGAGGAGAGGGCCCATCCAGGGTGTTACCAGAGGCCTGCGCGTGACCCTAGAAGACACTGAAATCTCCCAGCCCGGACCTGCGCCTCCGAGGGATTCAGGTGAGCGTTACAGACGGGTCCGACGATCCCTCATGGTCCGTTCCGACATGTTCATGCAAAACGCACAGTCCTTCTCCACGTGCGGTTTGTCTTCGTGAAGGCAGTAGAGGCACCTCGAGTGCTCGTCCTCCTTGAACAGGTTCTGTAGCTGGCATCCAGGGCAGTTCCTGAACAGCTTTCCGGGCGTCGAGCTTCCTTTCTCCTGGGCCATGTCCACGAGGTAGGCCTCAGAAACTTCTGAAATCCTCCAAGAAGCGTAGCTCGACGAAAACTTCACCCTTGAGGGGCGTAGAACATTCCGAAACGGGTCCCCGTTGATCGGAGGTAGAAATGGTGAAGCTTGAGGCTCGATTTAACTGAAAAATGAGATAAATCTCTTGAAAAAGCATAAAACGCAGTAAAAGCTCGAGAGCTATAGCACGAGTACTCCCAACACTTGAATGTGCGGTAAAAATCTGAGGATGGCTGCCAGGGGAGGGGCTTAGGGAGAGGGCAGTCATTGGCTGGGGGCAGTATGACCCAGAGATCAGTGATTGGTTACTACTAAGAAAGATAGATCAGAAACAAAACTGATACTGATTTTTTTCTTTACCGAGGATTCCCCGCCTGACGGCGGGGAATATTCATGAGCATGTGAATCCATGCCAAACCCCATGCTGGAGAAATGAAATTTGTTAACACAGATTATGAACACTGTCTTGAATCACTTTGGGCAAGAATGATGCATGGAAAACATAGACCTTTAATGTATGCCCTAGATTGTTTCTGCAAATATATTGAAAATGAATTGATGCAGTATGACAGGCAACTTATCCGAAACATACTAACCGCCACCCCATACATAATGCTAATATCTCCGATCCAAATATCACATTTCACTTCACCAAAACGACTATCCTCGAGGTGGAAAAAACTATCCTCTCTCTCAAACCATCTAACTGTAAAGGTGATATCTGTCCAACGCATATCATAAAAGAGGCTGCGAGAGACCTCTCCCCTTCCATTTCCAAACTGATCAACGCCTCCTTTGCCTCCGGCACTGTCCCAGCTAATTTGAAACAATCTTGGGTACTTCCGCTTCTCAAGAAGCAAACCTTAGACCCAGTTATCGCCACCAATTACCGCCCCATCACAACAGTACCATTTCTTCTTAAAATCCTGGATAAAATTGCTTATTTACAGATCCAAAAACACCTCGAACAACACAAACTCCTAGGGGCCCGTCAGGATTCCGACCATTACACAGGATGGAAACTGCACTGATAGACCCGAAGACACAGAATGATGACCTGCGAGACCGAGGGAAAACTGCATTATTACTGCTACTCGATCTTTCAGCTGCATTCGACCTGGTCGATAATAAGGTCCTCTGCAGGCACCTTGATACAGCAGCCCACTTTTCCATAGGCGCTGTTAAATTGATAGAATCCTTCTTGAGTGTCAGAACCAGCAGAGTATTTTCTCCTTCTGCAGCAGCGGACCTTACCCCTATCATGTGTGGAGTCCCTCAGGGTTCCTGTGTGTCCCCCACTCTCTACGATATATTCACCAAGCTACTATTCGATTATCTGGACCTTCTGGGTGTCACCTACACAAACTACGCAGATGACACTCAGATTCTCCTCCCGCTTTCTGGGGATCATGGCAAGGACCTGGCGTTGGTGAATAGAATTTATCTCATCATTCAGGCATGGATGGCCACTCACGGCCTCTGCCTGAATGATGAAAAGACAGAGCTGATAATCCTCGGCTCCAGAACCAACAGCTCCAAACTAGGGCATGAATATGCCTCTTTCATCATTGACGGTAATAATACCATCGTCTCCAAGGAGGTAAAAACTCTTGGTTTCTACCTGGATGCAACGATGTCCTTTACCAAACAACTAAACTCTCTGGCCTCTACCACGGCCTATACCTATAAGCTGATCAGAGCAGGCAGGCCCTTCCTTTCCAATGAGAGTTGCCTTATACTGGCCAGAGCACTCATTGTATCAAGATTAGATTACTGCAACGTCCTCTACAGCAGTGCCAATAAAACCATTATCCAAAAACTCCAAATATTACAAAATAATGCCATTAGAGCGGCACTAGGCATCAACAAAAGAGTGCATATCTTAGCCATCAGACGTCATCATAAATGGTTATCGAACCACAATAAAATCAACTAAAAATCGCCTCTCTGACACATAAAGTGCTACACAACGTGGCACCAAGCTACCTCACTGACAGAATATCCAGAAGAATTTCCAGTAGACCGTCCAGAACCATTAATACTAATTGTGTGGTAGTACCCAGATTCAAATTGTCTAAGATTGGCGGCACCAGCTTCCCCGTGAAGGCCGCTAAACTTTGGAATTCCCTGCCACATTAGGTGAGAGCTGACCTCCCCTACTCTTTCTTCAGAAAGAACCTCATCATTCACCTCAACCTGACTGAGAATTAGTCCGCCCTGAAAATATGGTACGGTGGCACTACCTACTGTTTGATTGTAAATTGTTTATAGCTCCAATTACCTAGATGTATATTATTCCGCCCCTATGTGCAACTTAAGTCTTGTATATTGTATTATATTGTATCATTTCAAATGTAATGTTGACATATCTTATTTGCCCTGTATATTTGTAACATATGTAAGCTTCACATATCCGTTTGCGCCATGCTACTCCTGGGTCTGCCTTATAAATGCAATAAACAAATAGACAAACAAACAAACAATGAGGCTCGATTTGTAATTTTTGGTTCTCTTGTTTTACTTTAATGTACTTGTTTTATTCTTGATGTGTTGGAAGCGTTTTGTTTTACTTTGTTTTAAATATCATTGTATAAGGTCTTAATGACGATATTCTTTTTCACGTTCATGAATTATTGATGAATTGTTTATGTACAATATTGATTAATGTGTTTTGTAAAGGTTCATTTTTTGAATCAAAGAGAAATAAATAAAAAAAACTTCTTCCAGCTCTTGGTTTTCACAGGGTTCCCTTCCCCAAGGTTCAAGAAAGATAGTTCACAATGCAAAACGGAATTCCATTCACCAAGCTTTCAAGTGTTTTAAAACAACACAATTCTTCAGGATACTTCCCAGCTCCTCTGGTTTAGTTACCTTTCACCAATTTCATACAGTTCAGTTCTTTACTTTCAGATTACACAAGATTTCCTTAGATTCAATCACAAACTTCTTTATAAGTGGCTTTTCCATAGATGGGTGTACTCGGTCTAGGCACAGTTGTCTGACCACAGAGTCCAACCATTACAGGTCACGCAACCAACACACCATACTTGCTTCTTCTTTATAGGCACGTTGCCACTGTTTCAGTTCTACAGTGGTGCTTGCTTCAGACACATGTCACATCCTCACAATGCTTTATGTGAGAAAACGGAAGGTGTCTACCCGACCAGTCCCTGGGGATCTATCTTTCATCCAGGTGAACAGCACATGGCCATTGCTACTGGACCCAGTTCCTGGGGAGTGACCAGTGAGAGAGGATCACCTGGCTGGGGGGTCCTTGGGGAGTGGAAGTGGGACACCAATGGGTGAGATGTAGTATCCCCCTTCTCGTTATACCTTTTCCCCATCCTACACCGTAGGATACACTAACACTGTACCACCCCACCTTTTCCGACACGAACACTTGCACACCACGAGAGATGACGGACAAACACCAAGGCCATTTACCTGACTTGTCCCAATGCCAGGGTCAGGCAAAGTCAGGCAATTGACCTGAATCACACACACCTGACAGCCCTTTTCCTACCCCACAGTGTCACAGGTTTCTCCCCTTCTCACCTGTTTTTCCTTTCTTGTGACGCTCTTGGATTTAGCTTCTTTCTTCCTTACGGTCCGGGACTTGTATAAACCTGGACGTGGGTCTTCGGAGTCCAGCGTGAGGTTGCAGCCTTCCAAACGGAAGCGTTCAGTCACCGGGAGAGGAACCAGGCTACCAATGAGACAGCTCGAAGTAGTCGAGCTCCAAGATCGAGCACGAGGAATTACCAGGAATAGTCCACGAAACAGGTAAGGGGAAAGGGTAAATGAATGCCAGGAAGAAAGGAAGAAAAATAGAATATTGTATGTTTTCCCTACTTCCGTTGATACAATTCTATCTACTTAAAGTAGAACCCATCATCTTTTAAGTTTTGGACATTTGCACTTATGAACTTGACGGCTTTCTAAACACTCTACAGGGCAAACTCTGGAAAAATGCTCTGGGTATGGCTTCCTCGATTCCCAATGTTATGATCTGTCATGAGATAAATCTGTTACCCTTGTCTGTAAAACACAATTGGAGAAGTATAATGAATTACACCAAAATACTGAATCCACCTAAAAATACTTTATATACATGGCTGAACAAATCTTTGGGCGACGCGAGTATTAAATCGCTAAATAAACTAACTCTAAAACTTAAGAACATTCTATCGTAAATAAATGAAACCCCAGATTCGATGTGCATGTGGCTTCCCAGCCAAAAAAAAATATATCAAAGATTTCAATGGTGCCGCATGCTGGATTTAATGGGTACTTATCCCTCTTTTGCGGAATATAATTATTTCCGGGGGAAATGGTAGACTAGACAAAGATATTTGATTCAGTTTCCTTCAGCAAAAGTAAGAAAAATATTTATGCGATTTAGACTGAACCAATTTTCAACGGCTTTTAGAACTAAACATTGGTATGGTGGCCAAAATGCCATGAGATCAGGAATGTGTCGTTTCTGCGCAGATAACGTCTCATATGAAACATTGAAACATCTTGTTATGTTCTGCACCTCCTTTGAGGATACACGCATTTGGATTCTCGAGAACTTTCTTCTAAGTAAATCATACATTGCAAGGGAAACTCTTTGGAAACGCTGTATGGAAGGGTACAGTCAAAAATTAACACTTAAATTAATTGATTTACTTATAATTATAGAGACAAAATTGGAAGAAGCCCTACCGGGCTCGTAACTGCCATCTTTAAGAGGGCACTGCCCAAAGCGAGAGAAATGGGTAAAACGACCTGAAGGAGTTCCATCATCAATGAGGCTTATGCAATGTATTAATGAATTTTTCAAAGTCTATGAACTGTATGAAATGGAAGGCAATTGATTTAAATTGTTTTAACTAGAAATTGTTCATTGGTATAGCATATAAGAGCTCTACCCAAATACATGTCATTTTATCAGATTATGTAAAAGAAATGATTAGGCTTAATTTGAATTGTAAATCAGGATGCTGAAAAGTAACTTCATCCTTAGGAGGTTGAAAGATGTATATGAATATTGTAACCGGATTGTTTTAAACGATTTTCTTTTATGAAACTTGTTTAAAAATGTATTGTAAAGGTTAGTAACTAAATAAACCAAACACAAAAAAAAAAATAGGGTAACAATGAGAGCGAAGCGAACTTAGGAACGCACGTCTAGCTACACCAAGCAGTAGCGTTGAGACGCGCGGCGCCGTGGCCTTTTTCTAGGAAGCTCAACCTAGTAAGAGAGTGCTGGCGCACAGTGCTTCGGAAGTGCCGGCCATGTTGGTAGAATCGCGGAGTTAACACCGCGGCGCATCATGGACCATGAAGTCCAAAAGGGGCGGTCTCAGCGGATCATGACAGCATGCCCCCTCCTAAGGCCGGCACCACCGGGTTTGCCTGGGTGGATCCGATGATATCTTTGTAACAGGCGATGGGCATTCATGTTTGAGACTGGTTCCCAGGTACGCTCACTGGGAGGGTATCCCTTCCATTCAACCAGATACTGTAGTTGGCCGCGTCTTTATCTGGAATCACATATCCTGGAGACCTCGAACTCAAGTTGTTTATTGACGAGTACTGGAGGGGGTCTAGGAGCATTTCGGGTAGAATGCACAAATGGTTTCAGCAAGGAGGTGTGGAAGACTGGATGAATCCTTTTCCATGAATCCGGAAGGTGGAGTCGGTAGGCTAGTGGATTAATGATTTCTTTTATGGAGAAGGGTCCATAATACTTAGGGGCCAATTTATTTGGTCGTAGATGTCGTGGAAGAAGTTTCGAGGACAACCAAACCTTGTCTCTGACCGAGTAGGGAGGGCTTGGTCTTCTCTTGGTATCTGCATAACGTTTGACATCTTTTCTGGCCTTTTCCAGTCGTTCTTTGGCATCGTTGTGGACATTGATTATCATTTCGATCCAGGAATCGACCGTAGGGACTGGGGTTGGATGAGGGAGGACAGACGATAGAACTTAAGGATGAAATCCCTGGCTACAAAAGAATGGGCTGGTTTTGATGGCTGAATCGTCCAAATTGTTGTACGCAAACTCAGCTACAGGGATCAGAAGTGACAAATCATCCTGGACCTTGGTGGAAAAACAGCGAAGATACTGTTCTAAAGTCTGGTTGACACGTTCTGTTGCTCCGTTGGTTTGTGGGTGATATCCTGATGACAATGCACGCTGAATTCCCAATATCTGACATTGTTGTTTCCAAAATTGGGATATGTATTGAGGGCCTCTATCAGAGATGATTTTGGAAGGCAGTCCATGAAGTCTGAATATGTGTTCCAGGAAAATACCAGCCAATTCTGATGAAGATGGTAGCTTGAGCAAGGGTGTAAAGTGAGCCATGTGAGTAAACAGATCAATTGTAACCATTATGGTTGCGTATCCTCTGGATTGGGGTAATTCTACAATAAAGTCTGTGGCGATGATTTACCAAGTCTGTGTTGGCATTGCTGGTTGGTGTAAGAGACCTGCTGATCTTCGGTTATCATGTTTGTTCTGGTTACAGACTGCACATGATTGGACCTTCTTACATCATCTTTCATCCGTGGCCACCAGAACTGTCTTCGATGTCCTGAATGAAAGGTATCGTGACATAGTCTTGTGATTTTGTGTCTGAGTTCCTGTGTGGGTACTGCCAGACGGTTTTCCTTGAAAAGATACCTGTCTTTCTGCTGGAGGTTCCTAAGATTGTTCCTTTCGTATTCCTTCCAGAGTTCGGAAGAAGATGCCTTAGGACGAATGTCATCCAGGACAGAAACAGCTTGGGCTACAATTACTGAGTCAGGAAACATCTTGGGAAAGGAGCGTGCTTCGAGACGCTCGTAGTCAGAACGTCTGGACAGGGCATCAGCTATGATGTTATGTGTTCCAGGAAGGTGAAGAATCTGAAACTTATACTGAGCAAAAAAGAAGGCCCAACAGACCTGTCGGCTGTTTCTGCACTCCAGGGATTGTAAGACTTGCAAATTCCGATGCTCCGTACGAACTTGTACTGGGTGTTTGGCTCCCAGAAGGAGATGACACCAGTCAGTGAAGGCTTGTCGGATGGCTAGCAACTCCTTCTCCAGGACGGAATAATGAGTTTCACTGGGAGTCAAAGTACGGGATAGTAGGCAATGGGATGTTCCATCTTGTCATCAAGTTCGTGTTTTAAGACTGCTCCGATGGCGTAGTCGGATGCATCAGTCTCAACTAGGAAGGGTCAGTCTGTATCAGGATCAAAATTGTGGATTCGCAATCTGGATATCTGCGCGCTAGTGATCACTGATTATAATAGGATCAAGTGTTATTAGTTCAGGTGCAAGCAGCAATCCTACCCACGCCAACCAATCCACCCTGGCTGGTACTGTAAACTGATTAAATAGGAAATGGGGTGAATATGCGCTTTACACCATTACAACCATCCACGCTACCTGGGGACGTGCACTCTGGGATTTCCCTCTTGATCTGTGTTCCTACTCGATTGTACGAGTGATATATTCGATTCGGCCATTCCGGCTTTACTTTTATTTTTGCATGACAACTTTGTGACTCTTTGAACTATGTAGCCATACGATCCTCCATTAGGAGGTTTCAGGATCGCTTCAATACAAGTAATGCACGCCTTGAAGACGACCTGTGTGTCGAAACACGTGTCAGCTGTTTGTGATTCAATTAAATCATCAAAATATTATAGTTGTGCCTTATTGTAATGGTGTAAAGCGCATATTCACCCCATCTCATATTTAATCGGTCTGTATCAGGTTGAGCTAGGATGGGAGCCTGAGTGAATTCCCATTTCAATTGTTGAAACACCGACTCCTGAGCTGAGGTCCACTGAAACGGAGTGTCTTTCTTTAAAAGTGTTACAATAGGGTGTACAATGTCAGAAAACGTGGGTATGAATTTCCTGTAAAAGTTAGCAAGCCCCAGGAAGGATTGGATGTGTTTCACAGTAGTAGGAACAGGCCAAGGATGGAATCAACCTTGAAGTATCCATTCCAATGCCCTTGGAAATAAGAACAAACCCAAGGTAGTGAACGATTGAAACATGGAAAAGGCATTTTTCAGGTTTGGCTAGGAGCTTATGTTCACGTAAACATTGTAACACTGCCTTGACGTGTTCTTGATGTTTCCTAGGTTCCTTGGAGTAAATCAATATGTCGTCCAGGTACACAATGACGAAAAGGAACAACATGTCAGAAAAAAAAACAATCCATGAAGCGTTGGAATACAGCGGGGGCATGAGCAAGACCAAAGGGCATTACCAGATACTCAAAGTGGCCAAAGGGAGTTCTGAATGCTGTTTTCCACTCATCACCTTCTTTTATACGAATGAGATGGTAGGCACCCCTGAGATCGAGTTTGGTGAAGATGACAGCACCCCTCACTGCCCTCCAGGATGTCTGAAATAAGAGGTAATGGGTAGCGGTCCTTGAGGGTGCACTGGTTAAGGCCACTGTAATCCAAACATGGTCTAAGCTCCTTGGAATCTTTTTTAGGGGCGAAGAAGAGAGAAGCACCAGCTGGGGACTTGGAAGGTCGAATAGTTCAGTTTGTTAAATTGGTATCCAAATATTCTCGGAGTGCCATCTTTTCCGGTTCAGACAAAATGAACATTCTTCCAAAGGGAATCACTGCTGAAGGCTCTGTATCAATGGCACACTCCTCCGGTCTGTGAGATGGGAGAGATTGAACAATGGCTGTTGAAAACACATCTGAGTATGTTTGGTAAGCTTGGGGGATCTGTCATGATCTCTGCTTCCAAAAGATCAGGACTTGCCCGACTCCCTTGGAAGCAGACCCATAACCCCGGTTCCGAGTGCCAGCCAGTCCCAATTGGGACCTTTTGGACCCTGTCCTGGCGCCAGTGGCACCAGGCTCATAAAGATGCCCAGTCCCAGCGCTGGAAGCGCCAGGCTCATAATGCTTGGGTGGACTTACCTGCAGCAGACCATGCTGCTTACTTACCTGCCAGTTGAACCCCTGATCCTCTTCTGTTTGGGACTACTTTTCCTGTTGGGTGGGGCAGGAGCCACTCCCTAGGTTCAGAACACTGGAACTCTTCTGGAAAGCAGGAACTCTTTTCTTACCTAGGCGTGGCTGTGGAAGGAGACACCTAAGCACTACAGGAGGCTATTTAAACCACACCCGATGGATGAATCTTGCTTTGCGTTATTCTGCATTCTCTGCAGCAGAACGCTCATCGTGTCTTCTGCTTCTGATCCTGGGCCTAAGGGAACAAAGGCTTACCATCCTGGAATCCAGTCTTCAGCAGCTCCTGTAAAGACAAAGAAAGAACAGGTTAGCACTACGGTCTTCAGTGGCAGCGCATCTCTTACCTGGTCCATCGGCTGTCACCAACGCCTCGCGCTGCAGTCCGGCATCTGAAAGACAAAGGCTTACCTACTCTTCGCATGCTCCGGAGGTCTTCGCACTGCATTCCGGCATCTGAAAGACAAAAGTTTACCAGCTCTTCGCACGCTCCGGAGGCCTTCGGCGCTGCATCCCGCATCTGAAAGACAAAAGAAGGTGCGTTTAAAGACATTGGGCAACTTTATTACTCACGTGCCATTACTCCTTCCCACGCCGAATCCAGTGGGTATTCCAGCACCCTTCAGCTTCTCTAAAGCTCCGAACTTGTACCTGCAAGATAAAAGGGACAGTTAGTGCGCATCGTGAAGCCGGCTACAAGCGCTTACTTACGTGCTTCCAGGCGCTTCTATTCCTCACGCGAGTTCGATCCTCAACTCTCATCAGCCCGCCATCCGCCATCGCCGGAACCCTGCAAAACAAGAGATATCATTACAAAAGACTTTTAAGACATTTGAAGTGCCCAGAACTTACCGTTCGTGCAGTTAACGACGGACAGCAGTCCTCTGAAGTCAAGAGGCCTGCACCCTTATCCAGCGAAGAAACTGGTTACGGCACCCTGCCCCGAGGCAGATGGAGAGCTCGACGTTCACTTACCTAAGGTGAGGGCGTTAACCTTTGGGGTTCTACAGGAGAAGAGAAAGGGAAGAGGAGAGAGGCACCCAATAACCCCAGTTCCTTAATCCCATATTTTCTATCTGCAGACATCTTACTCTTCGAGTCAGACATACAGTGCACAGAGGTCCAGCCCAAAGAGCCAACCGTGTGTTACACATCACCTTTGAAGATACGGCATTCACCCGGTCAAGACCGGCGCCTCTGCGGGAATCAGGTGAGCGTTACAGAACGCAAAGCCTACCGCAAAACTCCCACCCAGGCGCTATGGAAACCTCGGATACCGACCAGCTAGCCCAGTTACTTGGGGAACTAAGAGCAGAAGTGCATGCAGCCCGTCAGGAAACGAATGCTCTAAGAAGGGAACTGATTATTTCCAAGGAGCGAACAGACGATCTCGCTAGACAATTGCTACAGTCACAAGCCGGACAAACTCCGTTACCCGCATCAGGGGCAAATCTTCCTTCAACATCCTCTACGAACCCAGTGCAGATCAACCTACCTGGGAATGTACCTCTGGCTCCGCCCGAACGATTTTCTGGTGACCCAAAGAGGTTTGCAGTATTTATTAATCAGTGCCGGTTGCACTTCTTATGCCGGCCAGCAGCCTTTCCAACTGATCAAGCTAAGGTAGCGTTCGTGCTTTCGTACCTTAGTGGCAATGCGGCAGACTGGTCGATCCCTCTAGTTAATCAAGATGATCCGGTTCTCTATGATTTTCAAGCTTTTCAGCTCAGTATGGAAAAACTGTTTGCAAGACATTCACAGGGGCAGGCCTTGGACAATGAGCTCCTTTCATTGCGACAGGGTAATCAAGACCTTTTGGCTTATATTGCATCTTTCAACAGACTGATAGTGGAAACTCGGCCTGAGGACAAAAGGATTACGCTGTTTTATAGAGGTCTACGTGGAGAGCTCAAAGATGTGTTAGCCCAAGTAGTGAATCCCCCGCAAGACTGTTCGGACTATATTGACTTAGTCGTTCAAATTGACCACAGACTGCAGAACAGGAAGGCCGATCGTTCCAAGTTTGATGCTCGAGTATTTTCCAAACCACCAACTCCTACCAAAGGAGTAGACTCCGGGGAACCCATGCAAATAGGGGGCCTGAAAGGGCTCAAAAGGAGCAGGAAAGGAGAAAACAGCTGCAATTATGCCTCTATTGCGGAAACTCGGGGCACTTTCTTCGAGACTGTCCGGTGAAACCAGCCAAGAAGGCAGTAGGAGCTGCAGTTACCAGGGTCACAAACTCTGAGCAGGGAAACGACCTCGCCCGACAAGAATAGAGGTCCTCTTGCCGAGCGTTAAAACCAGTTCTGTGACCTCGCATTTCGTGATACCTATGGTCCTCATTAGCCCTGAACATCCGGATCGATTACATGCGATTGAAGCTTACGTCGACAGCGGTGCCATCGGCAATTATGTGGATCATGAAATGGTTTTGAGGATGAATCTGACTCTTTGTCCAAAGGCTGTAAAGGACGTCATTACTACGGTGGATGGTACGGAGATAGCCTCCGGACCAGTAACGCATACCACCCAAGAAGTGACGCTAGTAAGTCAAGATGGACACCATGAGAAGATCGTGTTCGATGTGATCAAGGCCCCTCAGTTCCAGATTATTCTAGGAATTCCTTGGTTAGAGAAGCACAATCCTCAGATCGATTGGCGAGCAAGAACGGTTCAGTTTCCAGAATGTGTCTCTACTTGTCACCCTCGACCTGGTGTTGCACTGGCAGCAATTTCCTCGGAGGCTCCCCAGTTACCTCCTGAATACCTAGAATTCCAAGATGTTTTCCGGAAGGATCAGGCTAACTCTCTACCTCCTCATAGGTCTTATGACTGCCAGATAGACCTGATACCTGGATCAACTCCTCCTTGTAGTAGAATTTATGCCCTCACCGAGCCTGAGAATCTTCACCTCCGACAATACCTGGATCAATACCTAGCGAATGGGTTTATTCGTCCTTCCAAGTCCCCTGCTTCCTCAGCTTTGTTCTTCGTTCCAAAAAAAGGGGACCTTAGAACTTGTATAGATTATCGCGCCCTGAACCAGATCACCGTTAAGAATAGATATCCGTTACCTTTGATCCCTGAACTCCTGGACCAAGTCAGAAAAGCATGCATATATACAAAGCTGGATCTTAGAGGAGCCTACCACTTGGTACGAGTAAAAGAGGGCGATGAATGGAAGACGGCCTTCCGCACCAAGTATGGGCTATTTGAATATCAGGTCATGCCCTTCGGACTTTGCAATGCCCCGGCCGCCTTTCAATATTTTATGAACGATGTCCTCAGAGAGCTCATAGATGTGTGTGTTGTTGTTTACATTGACGACATCCTCGTTTATTCTTCATCGGAAACTGAACATCGGAAACACGTGAAAATGGTCCTCGAGAGATTGCGTCAACACAAACTTTTCGCTAAGTTGGAAAAATGTGTTTTCAACATGACTGAAGTTGAATTCTTGGGATTCATATTATCACCTAGCGGAGTGCGTATGGATTCAAAGAAGGTCGATGCAATTCTCAAATGGCCATCGCCATCCTCCGTAAAAGGTGTTCAAAGCATGTTAGGCTTCGCTAACTTTTACCGCAGGTTTATCCCCGAATTCTCTCGAATAGTCCAGCCCATCACCGCCTTGTTAAAGAAAAACAAACGTTTTGAATGGTCTACCGAGGCGGAACAAGCTTTCCAGAATTTGAAGACTAGATTTATCTCTGCACCGATCTTAAAACATCCTCGCCCAGAACTCCCCTACATCGTTGAAACTGATGCTTCGAGCCTTGCATGGGGGCAGTTCTATCACAAAAGGACCCAGTAACCAATCAGTTGCATCCCGTGGCATTTTGGTCCCGCAAATTCTCGCCTCCTGAAATCAATTACACTATTACTGATAAGGAACTTCTAGCTATCAAGTCCGCCTTTAAGGCTTGGCGGCATTATCTTCTGGGGGCCCGACACACCGTTACTGTGATTACAGATCACCGAAACCTGCAATATTTGAAAACCGCAAAAGCTCAATCCTCTAGGCAACTCCGTTGGGCACTATTCTTTGCCGAGTTTGACTTCATAATTACCTATCGACCTGGTACAAAAAACGGTAAAGCTGATGACCTTTCTCGGATGGGAGTGGAAGAACATTTGATCAATCCTAAACCTGAACCTATCATTCCCGAACAAAGAATTCTAGGTGTAACCGCCACACAATCCATAGAGGAAGTTAAGGATAAAGCCAGGCTACTGGTAACTCCAGCAGACATACAGAATTGGCATCTGCAGGGAATGGACTTTACGGTGAAGGACAACCTATTATATTTCCAAGAACGGTTATACCTGCCCAGCACAGATTTACAGAAAAAGGTAATCTCTTGTTATCACGATTCTTTAATGGAAGGACATCCCGGTATGACCAAGACCTCGGAAAAGATCAAGCGCTACTTCTGGTGGCCGTCTTGGAAAAAAGATATCAGAGACTTTATAATGTCCTGTGGAGTATGCGCCCAAAACAAGAGTCAAAAGGAAAAACCAGCCGGCCTCTTACGCCCTATTGACATCCCGCCTCGCCCTTGGCATACGCTTTCTATGGACTTCATCACCGATCTACCTCCATGCTCCGGATACAATACGATCCTAGTAATCGTGGACCTATTCTCCAAGATGGCGCATTTCATTCCACTCAAAGGCTTACCAACAGCAGCAACTCTGGCCCGAGAATTTCTCGAAAACATCGTCCGACTGCACGGTTTTCCTTCAGTTCTAATTTCGGATCGAGGTAGTCAATTTATTTCTCATTTCTGGCGAAGTTGCTGTCGGTCGGCTCAAATTGATGTGAGACTTTCGACCAGCCACCACCCTCAAACTGACGGACAAACCGAGAGGACCAATCAAACTCTGGAACAGTATTTGCGCTGCATGCTACAACAAACTGAAAAAACTTGGAAAGATATCCTTTGGATAGCCGAATATGCCTACAATAACTCTGTCCACTCTGGAACTGGGAAGACCTCGTTTTTTCTTTTATACGGTAGTCACCCTCGAACCTCGGAGTTGGATCCACTCCAAGATCTTGGAACACCAGCAGTAGACCACCTGCATTCTACAATCACCCAAGCCTTTAAGGAAGCCGTTTCTCACCTTCAAAGGGCTAAAGAACAATACAAGAAAGGAGCAGACCAACATCGGAAGGAAGCCCCCCAATATCAAGTAGGAGATCAAGTCTGGTTATCCACCAAATATCTACCTCTAAAAGGACCACGCACATTCAACCCAAGATACCTTGGTCCCTATTCCATCACTACCATAGTAAATCCAGTAGCGGTCAAGTTGGACTTGCCCCCTCACATGAAGATACATCCGGTCTTCCACGTCTCTCTATTAAAACCCGTGCAACCTCAAACCCGACTAACTACATCTGCAAAACCTATTCTAGTTGATGGAGAACTCGAGTTTGAAGTGAAAAGCATCCTGGATTCCAAGATCTCCAAATCTAAACTATTTTACCTGATTGACTGGAAAGGCTACGGTCCCCAAGAAAGATCCTGGGAACCTGCAGAATATGTCCACGCGCCTCGTCTAATCAAAAGATTTCATCGAACATTTCCTAACAAGCCCAAACCCCCGGAGAAGCCCGGTTTGGGAGGGGCCTTGAGGGGGGGTGCTGTCATGATCTCTGCTTCCAAAAGATCAGGACTTGCCCGACTCCCTTGGAAGCAGACCCATAACCCCAGTTCCGAGTGCCAGCCAGTCCCAATTGGGACCTTTTGGACCCTGTCCTGGCGCCAGTGGCACCAGGCTCATAAAGATGCCCAGTCCCAGCGCTGGAAGCGCCGGGCTCATAATGCCTGGGTGGACTTACCTGCAGCAGACCATGCTGCTTACTTACCTGCCAGTTGAACCCCTGATCCTCTTCTGTTTGGGACTACTTTTCCTGTTGGGTGGGGCAGGAGCCACTCCCTAGGTTCAGAACACTGGTACTCTTCTGGAAAGCAGGAACTCTTTTCTTACCTAGGCGTGGCTGTGGAAGGAGACACCTAGGCACTACAGGAGGCTATTTGAACCACAACCGATGGATGAATCTTGCTTTGCGTTATTCTGCATTCTCTGCAGCAGAACGCTCATCGTGTCTTCTGCTTCTGATCCTGGGCCTAAGGGAACAAAGGCTTACCATCCTGGAATCCAGTCTTCAGCAGCTCCTGTAAAGACAAAGAAAGAACAGGTTAGCACTACGGTCTTCAGTGGCAGCGCATCTCTTACCTGGTCCATCGGCTGTCACCAACGCCTCGCGCTGCATTCCGGCATCTGAAAGACAAAGGCTTACCTACTCTTCGCATGCTCCGGAGGTCTTCGCACTGCATTCCGGCATCTGAAAGACAAAAGCTTACCAGCTCTTCGCACGCTCCGGAGGCCTTCGGCGCTGCATCCCGCATCTGAAAGACAAAAGAAGGTGCGTTTAAAGACATTGGGCAACTTTATTACTCACGTGCCATTACTCCTTCCCACGCCGAATCCAGTGGGTATTCCAGCACCCTTCAGCTTCTCTAAAGCTCCGAACTTGTACCTGCAAGATAAAAGGGACAGTTAGTGCGCATCGTGAAGCCGGCTACAAGCGCTTACTTACGTGCTTCCAGGCGCTTCTATTCCTCACGCGAGTTCGATCCTCAACTCTCATCAGCCCGCCATCCGCCATCGCCGGAACCCTGCAAAACAAGAGATATCATTACAAAAGACTTTTAAGACATTTGAAGTGCCCAGAACTTACCGTTCGTGCAGTTAACGACGGACAGCAGTCCTCTGAGGTCAAGAGGCCTGCACCCTTATCCAGCGAAGAAACTGGTTACGGCACCCTGCCCCGAGGCAGATGGAGAGCTCGGCGTTCACTTACCTAAGGTGAGGGCGTTAACCTTTGGGGTTCTACAGGAGAAGAGAAAGGGAAGAGGAGAGAGGCACCCAATAACCCCAGTTCATTAATCCCATATTTTCTATCTGCAGACATCTTACTCTTCGAGTCAGACATACAGTGCACAGAGGTCCAGCCCAAAGAGCCAACCGTGTGTTACACATCACCTTTGAAGATACGGCATTCACCCAGTCAAGACCGGCGCCTCTGCGGGAATCAGGTGAGCGTTACAGATCTGGATGATATTGGAGACAGTTAATGAGGGTTGCTGAGGTTCCTGGAGATCTTCTGAAGGGCTTGACAAGGTGGTAAGAGATAAACAATGAGACTTGCAATATTCTGAACCGAGAAACAAGGAACCTTCTGTCCAGCATGCCCAAAACCAAGGGATAATGAGCTGATTTAATGTCAAATTTGAGAATTTCCTGATGATTGTTTATTGACAACATTAAGTCCTTGGTTTGGTGGGTTATGGGTCCAGAAGACAAGGGTCTGCCATCAATGGCTTCGACCGGTTGAACAACTTCTTTAGCTTCTCGTGGGATGTGATGTTCAAAAACCCAATCATGGTCTATGAAAATGCCCATGGCACCACAGTCCACTAATGCCAGGATGGGGTAGGAATCCTCTTTGGAAAAGGATAGGATTGTTTGCAGGATCACAAGAGTGTTCTGTCCAGGAGATTTCAAGGAGGGAATAGACGAGGAGTAAACATCTTTCTCCCGAAGCTGTGCTCCGCCTAGGATCGGGAGCTGGCGTTTCCCGAACGCCGAGGTGGTGCTATAGGACATTCCCTTACAAGATGTTTGTCTGAGGCGCAATACATGCATAGCCCACTGTTGATCCTACAGGTCCTTTCCTGGGGGGAAATAGGTCCTCGGAAGGCTCCTAATTGCATTGGTTCAGGTTCAGAGAATTGAGTAATAGTTGCTTCTTTAGTACCAGGATAGTTTGTGGCTGGTCTAGGCGACGTTGATTTAGATTTCCTCTTCTCCGCCTTCCTTTCCTGGATCCGGAAATCAATCTGTAGAGAGAGATCCATGAGGGCTTGAAAGGAGCTAGGGCGAGCCACTCTGGCTAATTCGTCCTTTATTTCCTCATTTAAACATCTTCGAAAGAGGGTAAAGCTAGCTTCCGGGGACCAATCAGCCTCTTTGACTAGCTGTTTCAAGTGAGCATGTCCTGGGTCCCTTGTTGGAATTCAAGCAGTCTTTCCTGAGCACTGTATACGAGCTCAGGGCGATCAAACATGGCCTTAAGGGCTTCCACAAAGCCATCGTAGACATCCAGGAGAGCATCGCCAGCATTAACTAAGGGAATATAGCCCAGGTTAAGGCATTGCCCGTGAGATGGGATATCATGAAGCCAACCTTAGCTCGTGGAGTGGAAAAATAGTATGGTTTGAAAGTGAAGTGTACCAAACAGGAATCTAGGAAGGTACGTAGAGTCTTTGATGATACGTCGTATTTGTCTACTACTCATCCTAACTGAATACTTTCCATTGCAGTTGAATGTCTGGACAAGTCCAGCCGCTTTAATGCAGCATTCTCAGCCTTAAAGTTACGAACTTCAATGCTTAATTCTTGCATGCCTCTCATGAGGTCCTGGATTGCGGCTTATATATCTGTTTTTGTATCAGGTTTTAGGTGTCTCAATCTGTCACAAGTTTTTCCCCTTCTCACCTGTTTTACAATTGACCTGACAGCCCCTTGCCTACCCTACAGTGTCACAAGTTTCTCCCCTTCTCACCTGTTTTTCCTTTCTTGTGACACTCTTGGACTTAGCTTCTTTCTTCCTTATGGTCCGGGACTTGTATAAACCTGGACGCGGGTCTTCGGAGTCCAGCGTGAGGTTGCAGCCTTCCAAACGGAAGCGTTCAGTCTCCGGGAGAGGAACCAGGATACCAATGAGACAGCTCGAAGGAGTCGAGCTCTGAGATCGAGCGCAAGGAATTACCAGGAATAGTCCACAAAACAGGTAAGGGGAAAGGGTAAATGAATGCCAGGAAGAAAAGAAGAAAAATAGGGTAACAATGAACTTCGGAACGCACGTCTAGCTACACCAAGCAGTAGCGTTGAGACGCACGGCGCCACAGAGGCGTGGCCTTTTTCTAGGAAGCTGAACGTAGTAAGAGAGGGCTGGCGTGCAGCGCTTCGGAAACGCCGGCCATGTTGGTGGAACCACAGAGTTAACACCGTGGCACATCATGGACCATGAAGTCCAAAAGGGGCGGGCTCAGCGGAACATGACACACAGGGATAAAAGGTGGAACACGAGAGCACAATACGAGCAAGGCAGACCCCACAACGAGAGAGCTAACTCAGCACGACAGTTCAAGAGAAGGAGAAAGACTGCGCAAATTGAGAGGTTACCAAGGAGAGAAGTGACCTTGCCCTTTTCAACAGAGGCCTGTGAAACCTCCAGAGAAGGAATCCTAAAACTGCGAACAATAATCAGCGTGTGTTGCAACAGATGTCAACGGTACACAGGCGCCTCCTCTGCTGACAACCAAGCCGGGGAGAGACGCGTGGCCCAGGAGCACCGGCCTTGACTCCACAGACAAGAAAGACAAGTAGTTCATCAGAGCCGGTGAGTCAAGGGGAGAGCCGATAATAAACCAAACTGTATTGAAAGAAAGTAGCAAGCGGATGATTAAAGAAAGTACAAAGAACTATTAATATGCCAGGGTAAATCCAGCATGGCAGATTCAAGCAACACGTGGGTGCTCACTTGAGGTACTCTGGGCGATTATCCTGTTGTTGAACTACCGTAATTAGAAGGCCTAGGGAGAAAGGCGAGAAGGGGGTCAAAGTGGTCATCTAGTAAAATCCTCTGTACAGTCAAAAGCCTTTGACCGATAGATGATTGTGAAAAGGAAGGAAGCGAATCCCACATCATAAAAGTTGGCAAGAGTGAACCCGAGGGATGCAGACCAGGGACGCCACTTAAGTCACGATTAACAGTGTGTTGACAAGCGTGAACCCGACTGATGGATGTCCACAGTAAACTGTTGAAAAAGACATTAAGATTTGTGAATGGTCCAGATGAAGATTGTATTGAAAGCAATTGTGAACTCGGCAGAGGGAGGCTAACAATCAAGAGGGATCTGAGCCCGAACGAGGGGGATCCCAGGGTGAAAAGGTATCACCCAAGGTGCAAGCTGAAAGGAAATTTTGTTAGTTATTTTAGTGAAGACATCAGGCCTTCAGAGGCAAGAGACTTTTTTTGTAGAAAAGAACTTAACCACTGAATGCCCTGACACACTCAGAATGGAACCGTTAGTTCGTACTGGGAAAGCTTGAGTGTGTCCCGTGCTCCAGAGTCCTACCTTGTCCTGTGCTCAAAACGTGGGGAAGGCAGACCCGACTGCCGCATCCTTACTTAATATGTGTGAACACTTCTTTCTTTCCTGTGAACCATATGCCACATGCTTTGTTTGTATTTAGCGTAAGGACTGGCAATAGGTTTTTCTTTGTATAGGCCCCTTTATTTGACAAGATGCCACTAGAACTGCCTTATTATTATTTGATGGTCGTAGCTTGCTCCCATCTTAGATTTAGGCTTAGATTAGGCTTTTTTCCAACCCGCATATACAGTTCAATAAACACCCTGGAAGTGTGATCAGTTGTGCCCGTATTTACTGTTGCCACCATGAGTTCCTTACATTTATCATTGTTTGTTTTTGCCACCATTCACATATTGTATTTTGTGTATTTTCACATATTCTCATGGCTCCTGCCAATGCTTGTTCACTCAAGTTACACAGTTCCTTATATTATCATGGCTCTTGCCAATGCGTGCTCTCTCTCTAAAGTTACAGAGTTCCTTATATTCTCATGGCTCTTGTCAATGTTTGTTTACCAATGCTTGTTCTCTCTCAAATTACCCAGGTCCTTATATCAGGAAATTCCACAAAACTGCTTTCAATCAAATCGGTATTCAAAAAGTGCTTGCTTTCATTTTCATTCAGATCAATATTCAAAAAGTACTTGCTTTAATTTAGTTTGGCATTCATTAAGGGTTTCATAAGTTTTACATGTTTGCCTGCCATCCCGGTGTCCCCCTGTTTAGGTTGACTCACTGGTTGGTGCTAACAGTGTTCCAGCAAAGCTTCTAGCCACCACAAACTCTCTCTCTCTCTTGTGCGGCACCTCGCTCCGTCTCCCGAGCGGATCTCTGTTGTTTTGCACCAGCCTCCTATGCATCTCCTGCAGCTCAGGCCTCACGATACGGTTTGCCTGGTAACACCGCTTCCTTTTCCATAGTCCGTCTCTGGTATCCAGCTTCTTTTAGCCTTGCCTCCCGCTGCAAACACTCTGCATCTTCCAGGGGTCCTGGAGCATTCCATCTGCCACGCCGCCTTCCAGGTGAGGTCTGCTCTAGTCCATAGGCCTGCTTCCACAGCTGAATCAATTTTTACTGTTCTTCCTGCTCTTAAACCTCCTGCCAGCTTGATTGGTCCAAAAAGGACTAGACCACCCATTGCTGGTTTGGGTGTTCTGCATTGTTCTTAGTTGCCTCCTCCTGGTCCCAGTACCTAAATGGTGTTTACTGGGGAATGATTTACGGGAAAAGTAGGGAAGGGATTGCCAATATCCTATAAAGGCTTGGGGGATATTGGACTCATCGTGAAAGGGAAATGGGGATACCATGTTTCAGTCAATTGTGCCTCTTCTCCACTCCCCAAGTCTCCTCCACCCAGGTAGTCCTCCCTTGCATATACACCCCCAGGGTCAGGATCCAAGAGCAATGACCTTTCACTTGGCCACATGAGAGGAGGATACATTGGGGAAAGAAGTGAGGATGTCCTTATATTACTCACAGGAGGCATAGGCAACTGAATTTATGTCTAGAGGTGGTACGGTGGGGGCACACAAGGCTAGCATCAAGACCTCACCCATTACCAAGTTAGTAGGGGCTTGGAAGGGGGAGAGGCGCATGATCAGAGCTTCATATGCCACCCAATTGACTCTTCGTTTCCGGACCAGAATAAAGTGGGGAGATGGTAGGAGATGCTGGTGGAGCACATTTCAGAAGGAAAGGCTCACTGTATGCTAAGCAGTTTTGAAAGTGGTGTTAGAGAGGCGTGACTCAGATTTACACATTTTAAGATCCTTCAGGGCTGGTACTGGACGCCTGCACACTAATCTCTGTATTTTGCACGATCTGCCGGGGCTGAAGGAGAGATTGGTGAACACTGAACACTGCTCTGTTGGTAGCTAAGCAACTTATACTGGTAGTTTTCAGTCCGACTGCAGATGCATGGGACACACAGCTGGTCAGGGCAGAAACATAGGAGAGGGTCATATTTAGTACTTTAGATAGAGAGGAGGACATCATGCCAACCTGTGGTCTCGTCCGAGACCTTGCCCATGGATGATATCATGCAGAAGGGGGAGGGATTTGAGTATCTTTTTGATCCAAAGAGCAGCACCGATAGGGTCCCACAAGCTTCCCTCATGGCCCAGACTGGAAGTAGTCATGCATAGGTGGGCTGTACAGATTAGCATCAACTGCTGCATTTGCTTAGTTGAATTTGTTAGGTTGCTGTTTCTTGGATTTTCCATGCTTCTTAATTTGGCTCCATGTTCTCTTCTATTAATGAATTGTTTAGCAAGTATCTTATATTACAGAGACCAGCAGTATGAGTTGTGATGGCACTGTCATTGAACTATGAATTGTTATCACTTGTATATGTTTTTATTGGTTAAAATGTTAATACAGAATTAAAAGAAAAAACATCTGCATGTGAAGTACACATGGAGACGAAACCTTGCATAGGATGGCCTTCGTCCTTTCCTCCGACGGAGATGCTAGTCTCGCCACTGTGTCGAGCTTGGCTCCCAGGAACAGGGCGACTTGCGATGGTACCAGGGGGGATTTTGTGAAATTGATCGAAAATCCCAGATCCATGAGCAGTTGGACGGTCTTCCTTGTGTGTCCGACGGCGAGTTCCCTTGATTCTGCCCGGATGAGCCAGTCGTCCAGGGAAGGGTAGACGTGGATCCCCTGTTGGTGCAGCCGCATCGCCACCTGTGCTAGGCACTTGGTGAACACCCTGGGTGCCGACTTCAGTCTGAAGGGAAAGGCCTTGAACTGGTAGTGCTGTCCTTGGACTACGAATCGCAGAAACTTTTGATGTTTTTTCAAGATGGGGATGTGAAATTAGGCGTCCTCCAAGTCCAGCGACGATAGGAAGTCGCCTTCCTCCAGTTGTCCCAGCACGTGCTGGAGAGTGACCATCCCGAACTTCTGGGACCTGATGTACTTGTTTAGACGATGAAGGTTCAGGATGGGTCGCCAACCGCCGCTCTTTTGCCTTACGAGGAAGTAACGCAAGTATACTCCGGAGCCCCAGAGCCTCTTTGGGACGAGCTCGATGGCTCCCTTCTTTAACATCGCTCGTACCTCCACGAGTAGTTGCGGGATTCCAGTGTGTGCCCACGAGCCAGGGAATCCAGCACCCAACGGTCGGTGGAGATGGACTTCCACATGCTGACGAAGTTCGCCAGCCGGCCTCCCACTGGGTTGCTCAGGTGGGGGCCTGATGCTACGGCCGGTTCAATCCTGCTTGGCGGCGGCCTTGCCCCCCTGGCCTCCTTGGCGACGGCGACGAGATCCTCCTTGCTTGCCGCATCCCCTGTAGGCCTCCTGCGACGAGGAGCGGGCCGCTTGGCGGTACGTCGAGGAGCTGCCGCCGAATCCCTTGGAGGCACCTTGCTTGACTCCGGAGCCCCGAAAGGGCGGCCGTCGTTGCTAAAGAACGCCTAAGGCACGAGCCGTCTCTGTGTCGGCCTTGATGGCTTGCAGCAACTCATCCACTGCCTTGCCAAACGGATTGTTCCCATGAAAGGGCATGTCCAGGACCCTGGTCTGCACGTCTTGATGGAAATCGGTTGCCTTGAGCCAACCGCGCTGGCGAAGGCAAACGCTGTTGCCCATCTGGCGGAAGCCGGTGCCGGCAATGTCCGTGGCCACCGTTATGGCGTGGTCCGACGCCACCTCTCCCTCCTGTAGGATCTCTGGGGCCTCTGCCCTCTTGTCATCCGGGAGGAAATCCAGTAGGGGAGCGATCTTAAACCACAGCTCCCTGTCGTAGCGGGCCACAATCGCGAGGGCATTGGCCGCTTTAATGGTAGTCGCTGCTGACGCGATGACCCGTTGTCTCAAGGCGTCCAGCTTCTTCCCTTCGCTGTCCGGCGGAGATGTTGGAGATTGACGCCGTCGCCCCCGCCGCTTTCTTCTTGGCTGCCGCCGAGACAACCGAGTCCGGGGTAGGCTGCGCCCTAAGGCACATGGGGGCGGAATCCGGAACCCGGTACTTCTTCTCGTACCGGTCTCTCTTGGCAGGGGCCGTGGATGGGTTCTTCAGGAGCAACAGCCCCTCGTCCCAGATGTCGTTGAGTAACGGGACCGAGAGGACCGTCGTCCTTTTGGCCTCCCGTCGTTGATAGAGGAAACCTTCCTTCTTCTCTTCTACAGGGCAGAGCTGGAAGAGCTCGGATGCCCTGGCGATCAAGGCGTGGAAGGAGCCAATTTCGTCGGGTGGGGAGGCCCGAGCAGGAGGTGATGGAAGGTCCATCCCGTCGTCACCACCGTCATCCGTCCCCGTCGTGGCTGTCTCTGTTCCCGTATCATCCCTCGGCTCAGGAGACGGGGAAGAAGGCTGTGCAGGCCGAGAAGGCTGGAAATTAGGGGGTGGATGAATTCTCCTCCGCTTGTTTGGAGGGTTCTCTGACGGTCCAGGCTCCGCTGGGTCGTCCGTTGGTGGTAAGGGCAACCTTGTCCTTATCTCTGTACACAAGGTCTGGATCGCCATCAAGATCGCCCCTGAGTTGTCTTGTGGCCCCGCCACCGGCTGCAACGGGCACGACGGTTGGGGAGTGGAATCCTCTGCCTCTACGTGTTTCTCGTCGCCTCTTCGGGATCCTTCCCGTGGGACCGGACCTCCTCGAACTTCTTGGTTGGGGTTTTCACGACTCCAGCCAGTCCCTCCTCAGCGGCAGTACCCGTGTCTGTGATGGCCACCAGGCCCCACCCCCCTTTTGCCACCGGGGTTCTCACAGGGGTCTTATCGATGGGCTGAAAAGAGGATTCCCTCCGCGGTGGCAGGGAAACTCTAGTACCCGAGGTCGCCTACACTGGGGTAGCCTCCACAGGCTTCGCCAGGGCCGCCACGACTCCCTCGATAGAGGCCTTAGCTGGGTGAATCAAGGCCTTCACAATGGGGGGAGGGTCAACGCTTCGCTCCCCCTCGGCTGCAGTCGGGATCGACCGGGACTTCTGCTGAAGCTTACCCGGGTTCTCTGCTTTCCTCTTCCCCGAGCCAGAGCGTTGGCTCGTGGTTGATGGCGTCGGTGAAATTGCGCCCTGCCTGGCAGCCGAGGAGCCCGACCGTTCGGCGCTCCTGGTGCCTGTGGACTCGCGGTGCTTAGCCTTTTGTTAGGCCCCCATCGCCGGAGCGCCCTCAAAGGACTTAGAAGACCGCTCGGTCTTCTTCTTTTTCTCACCCACTGCTGTGCTCTTCCCTTCCAGCCAGTTGGTGAGGCGGGTACGACGATCCCTCATCGTCTGCTCGGACATATTCTTGCAAAACGCACAGGCCTCCTCCACGTGCGTTTTGTCTTCATGAAGGCAGTAGAGACATCGAGAATGTTCATCCTCCTTGAAAACATTCTGCAGTCCACATCCAGGAGAGCTCCTGGAAAGCTTGGATCCGGGCGTTGTGTTTCCTTTTTCCTTGGCCATGTCCACGCGGGGTAGGCCTCAAAGATCTTCTGGAAGTCTCCAAGAAGCTAAAGTCGATGAAAATTTCGCCCTTGAGGGGCGTAGAAAAAATCTGAAACGGGTCCCCGTTGATCGGAAGTAGAACGGTGGAGCTTGAGGCTCGATTGACTGAAAAACGAGATGAAATCTCTTTGAAAATTTGCAAAACGCAGTAAAAGCTCGAGAGTTACAGCAGGAGGACTCCCAACACTTGAATGTGCGGTAAAATTCTGAATATGGCTGCCAGAGGAGGGGTTTAGGGAGAGGGCAGTCATTGGCTGGGGGCAGTATGGCCCAGAGACCAGTGATTGGTTACTAGTAGAAAGTTCAGAAACAAAACTGAAACTGATTTTTTCTTTACCGAGGATTCCCAGCCTGACGACGGGGAATATTCATGAGCATGTGAATCCATGCCAGACCCCAGGCTGGATAACACTCCTTACACTACCCTTTCTAAACACTTGTCACACAAACACACCCTCTCTCCACAAAATAACTTCCACTTTCTAGCCAATACGTCAACTGCTCCCAAAAGTCACCTCCACAGTCCGTATGTTCTTCCTCCCAACCTGCTGGTCTCTTGGTCTTCCTCCACCTCCACCTCTGGCCTCACTAAGTAATCCCCAACTCCTGCTTTCAGGGTTGCACTCATATTTCCCCTCCTCCCTGGGGATAAATCTCCTTTCCTGGGAAAATCTGGCCCTGTCTGCCCCACAAGGGGAATGTATTTGCATTTAAAGGCATGAGTAGTGGGCTAAGCACCACCCACTTTCCTCACGTGGGGTTGCCATGGAACATCCATGGCAGGCCAGCACAGTAAGTGTTCATAGTCGTATCAAGGAGCTTGAGGTTAGGCATCCCCAAGTTAGTTTGCCTGGAGAGGGTTGATACTTCTCCCAGTTTAGTCTCTGATGGTCTAGTGTGGTTTTGGTCCCATATCGCGAGCATGCAGGACCTGCAATCATAGTCTTTTGACTATGTATACAAGCGTTTCTACCGGCTCCTCTCTCCTTTTCAGTGGTATCAAGTGAAGCTGGCTATTCATGTCTGCAGGCTTGCTGCCTCTCTCGGCATGTCTCTTTCTCAGGCAGTCTGGCGATTCTCATCTTCCCCACTCGGAAGGTGGCGAGCTTGTTCTAGTTTCTCTCATGAGTTTCTCTGCTTGCTTCCTGGACAAATGCCTTTATTGTAGGAAAAACCAAGACATCGGCAGGTATCTGGTTGAGGCAAGGGCTGAGAAGAAGCATGCTGGCAGAAGGAGGGGCGGAACTGCGGCCCTGTCAACTGCCACTGTCCACCTCAGAGGTAGGACAGGCTCTGGATTTCTCCCAGGCAGGCCACCACACCTCCCACTTGTTTTAAAAAAGGGTATCTCTCACTCTTGCTCTTTCTCTCTCTCTCTCTTGAAAGTGACCCAAGTTGGACTCACATAGGAAGAGCACTTTTGAGGGGGATTACAACTCTGGTGTTGTTCGATGAATCTGCACAAATCTTTCCAAAAAATACATACCAAACTAGGTTTTTGCTTTCTTGCATTTCAAAAATGGCATCCTTTTAAGAAAAACGTTTTATTGAATTGCATAGGTTACCAGGCCAACTTAGCCATAAGATCTCTTTAACCCATTTTTTTCCGCTGAATACACAAGTATTCAAATAGAGTCCAATTTGACAAAATCTAAATGTCACAATTCTATTTAAAAGAGGAAGGCATGCAGCCACTGAGATCTCCCACTCTTGCTATAAATACGCTCTGCAACCTTGTGTTTTTCACCTTTAGTCGGGATGCTCTGGTATAAATGTCAGTTGAATAGTTCCAATGTTCTTTCTGTTCAGACTCATATGGGGGTTTTCACATTTGCTGAATTACTATTTAGAAACTTCTGAGGTATTTTGATTTTATAGTGTGAATTTCCCTTGTTTCTGCTCTATATAACAGTGTATTTTTGTTTTCTTGCATGAGTTACTCACAGCTGATAAGGACCACCATGAGATTTTCCGCCCTGTCATAAACAACATCTGTCTTCTTAGGTTTCTACTTTAAGACAGTGGGCCTCATTACGGGTCCGGCAGTAACCATGCCAGTAAAACCGGCACGTAGCCGCCGGACCCGTAATGAATTACTGGCGCCTGACTTCCTGGTGATACTGGGCTATTCTGAGTTGGTGGCCGGGAAATCAGGTGCCAGTGCCGGTTAACAACGGTGCCAGTGCTTCTGTGAGAACTCCACGGGCGGGTGCCAGTCCGTCCAGCAGGTCTGACACTGGCGGACAGGACGGCAACCTCCCGCAAAGTTGAACTGTGTTGGTGCAGAAACAACAGTGCTGGTAAGCTAACCAGCACTGTTGTTTCCAGACCGGCACAGATGTAATACGGCCCAGTGTTTTTGGTTGGAAATTCCAGTTGCCTATTTATGGGATCCACTTGTTGACATGTGGATTTGTGTAAATTCCGTGAACCGTGACTACACATGTAAATTCCCTGAACCATGACTACACATACATCTATTTGGGTTTTATATAGTGTACTAATTAAGGATATGAGGTTGCACATGGCGTATGATGGCAGCAGCTGCATATATAGGCTTATGCATTATCATATGGTGATTATGCCAGGCAACACAAGACACCTGGTTGCTACAGCTGATGCTAGGCAGACAATTTCTAAAAGAAGTCTTATGAGTGAGAAAACTGGCGGCTTTGGTAGGAGCCTTAGGGTTCATAAAACTTGTCAGGGAAGTCTGAAGGAGGGCTGGGAAGCTCCTGGGAGCTTCTGACCCGTGCTCCATGTATGTCCCCTTGATGGGGGTTGTGGGAGAGGAGCAGGGAGTCGTCGAACAACTGAGGAGACAATGGGAGAGTAAAGAAGTAGCTACGGTGGGAGACCTACTACGAGAAGGCAAGACTATAGACTTCCAAAACCTGGTCAGAGATTACAGCTTTCACAGGGGTCCGTTTTTAGGCATAACCATAGACATGGTTAGACAAATTGAAAAAATATGGGTAGGCCCAGAGGGGACGGTGGACTTCAATGAGGCGCTAGAAACCATTTTCGACGTATCGGAGGTGGGACACATGGTCTCTAGGCTGTATGACCTGTTCCTGGAAAGTTTTGCCGCGGAAAAAACTGAGTGTGGGAGGAAAGTGGGAACTAGATATTGGAAGGGTTTAAACAGATGAGGAATGGAGGAGAGTGCTGCAGTACACCAAACCAGTCTCAAGAAATACCAGATTCAGATTAATCCAACCGTATGTAGTGCACAGAGTGTACCTAACCCCACGCAGATTGACCTATATAACGGGGAAAGACAATCACGCCTGCCCGAGGTGTGCACAGGGAAGGGCGGATATGATGCACATGTTTTGGGCATGTCCAGTGATCCGGAAATTCTGGCGGGAGGTGGCGGAAAGGGTGACAAGGGTGTGGGGGTGTACAGTCAGTGACCGCGAACCAGGAGGACTGTCTGCTAGGCCTATTGCCTGGGGCCAGAAGACATGCTGCTCACCATGCCAAAATGAAAGATTTATTTTTATTTATTTATTTAACATTTATAAAGCGCTCACACAGCCCGCAGGCATCGAGGCACTGTTACAGAGATTGTTTGTTTTTTTTCTTAGTTGCGTAATTGTGTTTTTTTTTGTCTTAGTTGCGTATTTATAACGCGCTTAAACACCCAGAGGTTTTTAAGCGCGGTCCCGGGGATCGAACCTGTTGTTGCTTTGTGTCGTCTTGCTTCCAAGACGCGCACGCTGCCGCTGAGCTATCCTCCCGGGTATTTGATCTGCATACTAGCAAAACGATGAATAGCAATGGCGTGGAAATCGACTGAGGGTCCCCAACTAGAGGCTTGGTGGGCAGACCTGAAAAGGTGCTCATTAGCAGAGACTGCAGTGTGGTACAGGGCACTGCAAGAAGGAATACATGAAAGGAGTGAATGGGTAGAAGCCTGGAATCTACTAACATAGACTGTTTTCCCTGGACACAGAGGTGGTGGATTGAGGTATATAATCAAGGGGGGTAAAATGGAGGCAGGGGATGGCGGGGGTCGGCAGATGGCATGGATTTGCAATGGACTATGGACATGGTTGCAACAAGAAGACTCTGCGAGTAGTGGGAAAGGGCAGGTGAAGGTGGTAACAGCCAGCGGGAAGCTCAATACGAAGAATTGTATACATATACGATTGCACTGCTGAAAGGAAGTCTGTCTAGAGTTGGGTGTGATTGTATGTTTATAATACAAATGAACATATATATTCTTTTAACATTGTATATGTGTTAACAACCCAATTCATTTTTTGATGCAGATTAAACAAATCTTTTTTGAATATCTAATGGTTGACATAGGTGTCATGGTCTGATATAAGTAATGAATATTAATTTATTCTATGTGACATTTTCACGTTGACCTATTTAGTTATTTCCCCTGGTGTCAATGTGTTATGGGAACCACCCACCTATTGTTTGATGTCTCATGTTTACTAGTTATTTATACTCATTTAGTGTAGATATTCTAAGGATATATTAACGGTGGAATGGTGTGAATCACATGAACCTATTCTATTTTAACCACTTTAGTACTCTTTTAAAACATTGCAGCATACTAGTTAGAGACACTGAAATCAGCACAGACAAAAAACAAAATGAACATATCCATTCTCCATCATTTCCTGTTTGTAGTTTGGTAGTATATCACAATTAATGGTCTGAAGATTATACAACGTACCTTTTCTAGGTAGTTAGCATATCTCACCAGTCTTGAAACTCGAAATAACCGTAACAGAGACAATACTCGAGATACATCAAATTTTTTTAACGTGTCTGGATCATTAAAATCAGTTGAAGGACTTTGGAGATATTTACTACAAAATACAAAAAAGATATTAGTACTCAGTTTTCAAAATCAACTCACTGCATTTCAATATCAAATAGAAAAAACTCAGACAAAAATGCATTAGAGAAAATAGATAGAATATAAAACATCACTAAAATATCAAACTCCCTAAAAATGTAATGATTCGTTTTGCATTGATGCCTCTCTTTGATTAGGAAAGCAGATGACCATGAAATATTATGGGTAGAATTATTTTTCTAAATAAACCATTTTAATCATGTGTTCTATGAATATCTGTATTCTTAGCTATGTTATAACATGACAAGGCATCAAGAAGCACTGGAGAGTACAATAAACTGTGCCAACTCTATTGTAGCATTGAAGCCAGGAGACATGCTTGATCTTTTGAAGTACCATTGGGCGTGCATCATTTTCCTAGTTGTTACCTGAGTTGGTCAGTGGGATGGAGTCTACTGGTCATGTACTGTGAAACTGCAGGTGTGGCTTTTGTGAATGGTTAAGTCTAAAGACCTAGCACAGGGTTTACTGTAATATGTGAGGTGTGTATTCTTACTTAAATATGCCGATGCATCATTTACAGAATGACAAAGGATTCCCAAACAGGAGGCATTCAAAAGGGCGAGACTAGCAATGGCCATTCTGGAACAGGACAAGTTTTCAATACTACTAGTCCAAAATGCAAGTCTTGAAACAGTTGTTCTTAAAGTAGTTAATGATTATGAAAATCTACATGGCTATATATGCCAATGTAAGCAGGTGACTTACATGCATGCCGCATATTATTAACATAACATTGTATACCATGGTGCAAAGCAAATGCACTGTCTGAGTAGGCCAGTATGCCTTTGTGTAAAATTGTAACATATAAGTGACTCTACTAAAGTCAAATACTTGACTTTGAAGCCTTTCTGCTAGGATCATTACCTCTCCTGCGACCACAGGTGAGAAAGAGTTTCTGTGATGTTTATCATGGTGTACTTTGTGCTGACAGCGAAACACATTGAATGGCTCTGTTGTCAGGAATGTTTTTCACCCTAAAAGCCTGGGCTCTACTAATGAAATAAGGCCGTCATTGTGAGTTAGGCAGATTTTTGGGTAAAATACAGCCCGAGAAAATTATCACTTGTCAGAGATATGTCTAAAATTCCCAAAATTATGTTTAATGGGCGACAGCATGGTGTGCCTATACAGCACACTCCAAATATGTATTTTTGGGCTGGTTGCAATGGAATACGCTTTCAATTGCTTTAAGGTCAGTTCTAACAGAAATGATTGCCCTCAGATCTAAGAAGTATATGCCACATTCCAAGAATGGATGTCCTCGGTATTATTTTAAAGCAGCAGTACCCACTTCTATTGTACCATTAAGCTGCCAATAACAAACATAAACATCTATTATAGAGACATGCCTTTGCTATGCATGAGAACCAGCCAAAAGAAGGCTCTGTATTAAACATCTTCCATAACTTGAGACTTCTGCACTATTTATAACTCATTTTGTTGTTTGGCTTTGAGAGGGGGTTGAAAATGTATCTATACATGTTTTAAAGAGCCTTGGGAAGAACACATTGGAAGTTGCATCTCCTCCGAACCTATTAAGAGGTCTAAAGTTTTTGAATGGGTGAAGATCAAATTGGAACAGCATTTCTTCTCTAACTGCAAATCAGATCAGCTGATTTGTTATCTTTTTTGGTCATGCGGCATCCCATACGTGTGTTTCTGATCTAACTTGGACGATCATTTAAATAATTCAGCTATCTAAAAGACGTGGTGACTTGATCCAAAAAAATAAAAGTCAGGAAACAATATTAGATTCAGGTTTTCTATAAAACAAGGTGTGAATGCCAGGAAGTTCTCAATTGCTTTGTAACTGAGGTGCGATAGTTACTTTTTCATGCTTTGTAACTGAGGTGTAATGATAGGTACTTTTTCTTGCCAGGAAAAATCAAGCATATTTAAAACAGTTGGTGATGCTTCGTCCATTTGGAATGGCAATAAGCCCATACTTTATAGGGGACCTACTATATCCTGCCACTAATTTGTAAAGTGCATTGTAATAGACACACATTGCATGAATTAGTTCCATCATATGCCACTTATACTTACCAGATAGTCACTTAATATATGTACTATTCAATTAGGCTTTTCTACAAGTGGCTAAGAGATCTTTTTGGTATAATTATAATGGCACTTATCCTTTATTCTAGTTTGGAAATAACAAAGTAAAGAGTTAGTGACCATACACTAACAACACGTTAGCGTGGTGATGTCAGCAGCATGATGATGTTAGCTGTGTGTTGGCACAATTACAAATCACAATAGCATATGCATTTGAGGCCTTTTTCTCAAATAGTATTTGGCCAATATGGCCATCTATTTTACAGAGCACAAGCAGGAAACCCTGCAGCATTCCATAATAGAGGATTTAGAAAGTACACTTTACATAATAACTCCCTACAGTTTATCCCTTCAATCCTCCTTTTTCTAGGACTTATACGCTTTGATATATTAAGTATACTCTACAGGTAATACCCTTAATTTGCAATGTGTGTATTAAAATAGCTGGTGCCATGACTCTACAAACTCACGGAAACAAGGTGTAAATGCCCCATCCCACTCATTATATCAAGATAAGCCCACATAAACAATAGAGACTACGAAAATCAATACCAAAGCCTATGATTTTTGTTGTTTTTCATTTTGTTTTTTGTTTTGCAATTGAGAATCATTTTTGCCATAAGAAACAAATAAAGAGCTTAAACTTTTGATGTTGTTTTTGGATAAGACAGATTTGATTTTTACATGTACCACACGAGATGTTTGCAAACAGATATAGTGACAGTCAAAAGCTACTATACTTTTATATATCTAATCACATTTAAACGAACGTACACTTTAAAATGTATTTTGATGGAGCAATAGGAGACTCATGATTGCTCTCTTGAAGGAGATATTGCATGTCAGATGCATGTATTATATTTTTCAGAAATATTATTCACTGCATGTTTGAGTAAAATGTACAATGTATTATTTGCTATATTTGGACACACACTATTTGTACATGGAATTATTTTAGTTGAAGTTTTGCATGCAAGTTGGGGCAGAGTAGCTAGAAGTAAGTTATATATGTTTGTTTTTTAGGCCAGACATACAATATGGGTAAACAACCAGTTCTGGTGATGATGGTGGAAGGGGGCCAGTGAACCAGGTATTACTATAGGGCACTTTGACGAGATTTAAATAGTTGGAAAAATATTGGGAAACCCAAGTCTCTTCCCCACTTTTTTGAATTGGGGGGAAAAAGTGTCCGTCAATGCACATTTTTGAACATTAACAAATAGTACCTTATAGTAGGTTGGCATTGGTTATCCTGATAGTCACCAAAGTAACCACTGATTTAAAAATAAAGTACTATTTTAATAACCGGCAGCACAACACGTGGATCTAAACACAAATGTTTTCGAAGAGTGCATTCGCTGAGTGCTTTTCATCAAGAACGTTGTTCTCAACGTACTTTCGTAGAGGCCATCCACAAATTCTTCATTTGTTTCTTCAAAATCGCACATCAACTAACCCTTACTCTCACCAGCACCCTAAAACTGTCCTTAAATCTAACCTTTTCCTCACTGTTACTCCAACTCTAAGGGCCTCATTACACGGTAGGCGGTGGACCAAGGTGCTAATAGCACCTTGGTCCATGCCGGTAAAATACTGGCACCGCCTTGGTGGAAAGGGGAATTACCGCCCTATTCCAAGGTTGGTGGGGCGGTAATTCCCCCTTCCCCCATTGCCCTTCCCCATTCCCATTAATGCCCCATAGGGCATTAATGGGAATGGGGAAGGTGCTAATTACGGTACCGCAAATTTGCCGTGCCGTAATTAGCACCAAGGTCCCTTAGCGGGTTGGTTTTTAACACCTGCAAAAAGCAGGCGTTAAATTCTCCAACCCGCTAAGGGACCTCGTAGTAAGGCGGTAAGGGTTAACGGTCACCGGTACCATTACCGGTGACCGTTAACCCTTACCGCCTACCGTGTAATGAGGCCCTAAATCTCAACCTTTTCCTACTTTTAACCCTTATTCAAAACGTGTCCTTAACATATCACTACCTAAAATCTTCACCATAACCCCTCCACCAACTGTAAACCTGTGCCAAACCCTTACCCTAATTCTATTACTAGTCAACAACCTGGAACTCTGAGAAATGACAAACACGTTACTCAAGTTAGGCAAGGAATTAAATGTGTGTAAATGATAAAGAAATTGTTATTTAAACTGTATTCCAGCTATGCTAGCTTAACCTCAGATTAAACCTATTGAAACCCTGGCCCATCAAACCACTGGCTTCTTCTACACCTCCGCAGGGCGTACCTCTGATTTGTACCCCTTCCCGGAAGTCTGTTAAGGGCGGCAACCTTCTCCATATTGCCACTCTTAGCTCTCGCTCAGCTGTCAAACACTCCTCTGACATCTGACACCTTCTGGAGGACTTGACCTCGACATCCTCGGTCTCACCGAGACATGGTTCACACTCTCTTTGACACTCTCCTCCCTGACGTCGACAAGATGCTCTCTGCACCCAGGCCCAACCGCTCCGGAGGGGGTGTAGCCCTGATCTTCCCTGAGTGGATTCCTGCCTCTGTCATTCCTACGCAGGCCTACCCCTCCTTTGAATGCCTCGTCTGCAGACTCTCTCTCCCTCCTAGCTATGCCCTTACTGTGGCTACTATCTATTGGCCACCTAATTAGATCTCCTCCTTCCTCTCTGAGTGGTCAGACCTCTTGTCATCCCCCGCTGTGGCTGGCGGCTACTTCCGCATTGGAGCCTGCGGTGCCGCGCGCAGCCCCGAGTGCTCCGGTACGCATCCCGCGGTTCCCTGGAGTAGCGGTCTAGTGGTTGCCGCGCAGCATCCGTCAGAAGGTACTTCCCCCCTCTCCTTCCGGCGGCTTCCGCGCTGCAAACCTTTGGATTTCGTATCCGCTCCTTGGGTCCGACGCTAGTGTGCTTTTCTTCTCTTGCTTATTTTGTTTACCGCTTGCCAGCTGCTGTCTGTGTTTCCCCTGCCGAGCTCCCGTCTCGCCAGCAGAGTCGGTTGGTGTTCTCCTTGGGCTCCCCTCTTCCTCGCGGACAGTGCCCTCCAGCTGTTGCTTTTACGTCCGCTTTCTCCTTTCTTCTCTCCTCTTTTGTGCCTTCCTGCTTCCTGGCGTTTCTCTATCGTGGCTCTCCCTTCTTTTCTGTAAAGCTACTATTCCCTTCGGAGTACCCTCTGTTACTGGACTTCAGCCACACCGTCCATCCGGAAATACTCAAGTTCTCACTCTACTACTGGCTTGGAAAGTTATCTACGCTACTGGCATTCCATCTTCCGAAGAGGAACCTGTTATTCATTGGACATGGGTTTTTTATGCCTTCTGGCTTTTTCCCTATTTAGCCCGATCACGGGAACGGAGCCACAGGTCTGCTGTCCAACAAGCATTCACTGTGGCTTCCTTCCGTGGCAGGCAGAATCCACCACTAAAGGAGAGAGACTACTTGACCCAGCGGCATCTTCACTCTGAGGACCTGGAATCCGACGGTTCAGGTGAGGAAGGTGTGGAAGAGAGAGAGGCAGAGGTCACCACAGGATCTGAGGTAAGACAGTTTGCAACGCCAAAAGATAACAGTATGTCAGCCGAGGAGCAAGTTCAAGAGCTCTGGAAGGCCATCCATGCTATGGCTCAAGAACTTCAGACGGTAAAGGCAGAAAACCCTGTTATGAAGCAGATGATTTCCAAACGCGATCCTGCCCCGGCAGAATTACCTCCCATGCCGCTTTCTTCCGGGAAGTTTGATGGCGCCCCAAAAAAGGTAAAGGAGTTCTTGGAAGCCTGTACAGTATATTTTACGTTTAGGCCACGTACCTTTGCTACAGACCAAGATAGAGTGGGCTTTCTAACCCCTCTCTGCCAGTCGCACACCTGCACTACCTCCTGGAAACCCATGCACTTGGGAACTGTTCTCTGTATCCCTACAGTCCCACCACGAGCTCTTGACACCTGATGTCTGTACTTACCCTTTTCCCTTGCACTTGCCACCTGCTGGCCATACTTTACTATTGTTATTTATTCTATTATCCCATGTATTGCACTGTTCCCTTCCCCTTCCCCCTCTGCACTTTCTCCTTCCCCCTTCCCATGCACTAGCACGATCTGAATGACTCTGTTCCGCCTCCCTTGCCTCGTCACACCTTGAAACACTTGTGCATAGGCGTGTTATAAATGTCATATCATATCATATCATATTCGGTCTAGGTGGGCCTAAGAAGAAAAATATGTAAAGAGTGTTACCTTGGGGTACCTATATTTGGGGAACTTTATCAACAGGAATTTTCCAAAGTTTATATGGTGTCCACTGCAAGCATGTGGCAGATGAGAGGTTGCTTAATGGAAATCACTGCTCCACCATAGCATCTTAAAGCTCAAACATTTGAGTCCTGAAACAGTTTCTCTCATTTCTCTATGGAAAGATGCTTCGCTTATTGTAATGAGTGGAGTTTCTAGACTGCACTCCCTCATCTGCCAGTTCCAAAATCCTTGTTGCATACAGTCCTACATTCTGTTTGCAAATTAATTGTAATTGTTTATTTGTAAAGCGCTTAAACACAAGTGAAGTGCTTCAAAGTGCTTCAAGGCGGGGAGGAAAAAAGGGGATATGATTGTCATTCTTAGGCCTTGAAGATTCTGAATGATCTAACAACAATAACTAGTATACTAGGCCAGAGGCATTTCTATTGGTGTAAGTGCGTGAACAAATAGTGGGAAAGAAAGGGGGGAGGAGGGCTAGGGAGAAGGACAAACCAAGAAAGAAAGGTTGGTCATCACTGTGCCTATGCATGAGTATTTCAGGCACAACCAAGCTAGGCAGGGGAGACAGAGGAGGGCATGACAGACAAACCTGCTAAGCTTAGTACATTTAAGGTTGTGCAAGTGCGCAGACAGGAAGTGCAAGGAAGGGGGAGGCGGAGATCCGTACCGAATACTGCAAGCTGATGCATAATGAAGAGTCTATAATAATACCAAGAGGTACATGAAGGTGCCGTGCACAGATGCGTACAGCAAATTAAGCAAATCGGCTGCAGATAGCGAGTAGAGAACTTGTTGAAGTCAGCGACCTGACCCGAGTAGAAGAAATCAAGATGGCAGAGACCGCGAGGCTGGGCTCCATCTACAGATGGCAAACAAATTGAGCGATGCATCTAACATTTCACTGAAGCAAAAAGAATGGTGCTGGTGCCTGAGTGAGACTTGCACGGATTTTGGCGAGAAAAGAAACAACCGACCGCTGCGGCACAGACTGCGGCAGAGATTGAAGCTACAGTGGTTGAGCATGAAGGAATCCGGGAGGTGAACTGCCCCTACTAAGAAGGCCAGGGCTGCCGGCTGACGGCGGCTGAACAAAACAACAGCGGCTGCCCCTGGCCATGTGCTGGGATACTGGGCACAGGGCCACTGACTGAGTCCACAGTGAACACAGTCACATGTAAGGCATGAGCGGGGGACTGCAGAGCCAGGAGGGTGACCGAAGGCACGACTCCAAAAGGGACCCCCGACCCCGCCAGTGGTGTGGTAAACTGTGCTGATGGTGCGCACGTACTTATCATTACTAAAATATTGAAGGCGGACTACAGCGATGAACTTTCCTGGCCGCCGAGTGTAGGCCATCCATAGGGGGAGCTGGCCCCTGTTCTGTACATGCGGCGGACCACAAAAAGTAATCAGGCCCAGCAAGGTACGTGCGACGGACCACAGAGGGAGCAGGCCCAGCAAGCATATTGTGTGAAGGAGCGGACTGGAGGGGAAAGCAAGCTGCGGTTGGCGGGCAGACCAGATTGGAAGCATGCTCCGGTATAGACAATACGGCAGCCCTAGGTTGAAGATGACCTGCCGGAGGAACGCACGTACGGGCGGGCCAAGGAGGCAACAAGCTGACAGAAGACGAAGTGGATTGAAGGCCAGCCCGGCAGGGGGAGTATCGGCACACCCAGTAACAACATCAGAATTGTGCAGGCACAGATACTGCCTAAGGGGGGCTGTGGGTGCCTGAGGAAGAAAAGAGCAAGCAAATGTGATACAAGGTCACAAAAGAGGGACAATCTCTCGCTGACACTCAGCTGAGTGCCTAAGCAGGCTCATGATCTGGGGAGAAGAAGAAGCTGACGCCTACATCTGCATGAGATCAACCAAACTCGATGCATAAATGGCATGAACCTATGTCAACCTAGGGGTCAATATGATGGAAGCTGGCACCACGCTTGGGCATCATGGTATGCTGCCTAAGTAGGCAGAAACAGTAGTCATACAGGTTCCCCCCCCAAACCTGGGAAGACATAACAGAGTGGTACATCGAATCTACGGATCCATCCGGGGGACAGGCAACTGGAATACGGCAGGCCTGAGACTACAGACCCCGGGCATATCAGGCATATCGATGGTCCTGCTGAGCCAGAGTGGGCCACTACACGTAAAGGCACCCGGGGACAAATTCTACCTGGCCACGCAGGACATGGTAAAACGCAAGCACAGAGGGTCATAGTGGGGCAACGCAGTCAGCTCAAAGCATACAAAGGCTTAAGATCTGCACAGGGTTGACAGTGTTTGAGACGCCATAAGTAGTACCTAATAGATACTCCACAGTACCCCAGAGGACAAACAGTGGAGTAGTGGCACACCCGCCTGTAATCACATTTACAGCAGTGGAAGCTACACACCTGAGCGGCACGATCACTACAATGGGTGCTGCGAATCAGGACGACAACAAACCATGCGCACCCTGCAGAGAGTCCAGCCCCAGCAACCTTAGCATCTCAAAGGGAGCAGCCAATGGCAGGCGTAGATCAGCAGATCCTAGTGGCTATAGCTTCTCTGAAGGAGTCGCTTGAAGCTAAAATGGACGACTTCAGCATAGATGTGAACTTGCTAAAACAGGAAGTAAGGTCACTCGCTGAACGCACAGGAACACTCGAAAAGACAGTGGCGGAAATTACGAGTGGCCTTCAAGACACCTCCAAAGAGGTCAGGGTAATGCAGCAACAGGTGCGTAATCTGGAGGGCAGGGCCGAAGATGCGGAGGGCAGAGCTAGACGCAATAATGTAAGAATTATTGGACTCCTGGAAGGAGAAGAGGGTGCGAACCCGACGGAATACATAGAGACCCTGTTACAGCAAGAAAAATCGGTCCGGGCGCCCTCACCCAAGGTTTTTTGGTAGAAAGGGCGCATAGATCACAGATGAGGAAACCAGCGCCAGGAGCCCCGCCACAACCAATATTGATATTGGATATTGTACTACCAACTATTGATACTGAACTACCAGGATAGGGAAAAGATCCTGGAATAACTCTGCAAAGGAGGGACGATCCACTGAGCGTCGGCCACAATAACTGCATAGCCAGATTACACCCTACGAGTGCAGAAGCAGCGGATGAAATACATATCGGTGAAAAAAAGGCTACGTGTGGCCAACCTGAAGTACACGTTGTTATTTCCGGCTAGACTGAAAGTGATTCACAAAGGTCATGCAATTTCCTTTGACAATCCGCAGGCCGCCTAGGAGACCGGGTCCAAATACAGGACTACAGAGGTTGATTAATACATGACACAGCAGCAATAAGGCCCGCCAGATGGATGCCTCTGGAAAACGAGAGTGGCAGAAATGCAGGAGTCAACAACGTGGTGCTTATTTAAGATCGCACCACGCAAGAGCGTCCTACACCTCAGGTTGGATTTGTTTGTTCAGATACGGACAGTTTTGTATCTGCCTACTGCACCCATGTACCAGGACAAGATCCTGGGGCGTGAGCGAGATTTGAGGATGCCTGAGCACAAGGAACTGAGCTGGGCAATTGTTGGAAAAGGGGAGGGGGAGTGAGTTGGGGTAGTTAGTTGGGAGTTAGGCTATGAATCCACACTGTATATGCCATATTTGAACATTGAACCATTGATGCATAGTACTACTGTTGTGGGTGATGGGGGAACTTAGAATAGTATCCTGGAATGTCAGAGGTCTCAACAGTTATATCAAGCGTAATAGAATTATGACTTATTCAAGACGTCAGAAAATTGATATTGCGCTCCTGCAAGAAACTCACCATACAAATGAGAAACAAAGCGCACTTTACACACTAATAAGCCCACACATTGATGGTACATGGATATGGAGAGGAGAAATTAATTGTACACTCAACCCTGTACTAGATAGATCAGTTGACAAATCTATGCACCCTGCCCCCTCTGCCAAAGTCCTATCCACATTGTTGCAAGCATTTAAACTTGCAGATGTATGGGGGTCTCTTTGAAAGGGGCCCCTAGGGGTACCTCACGTCTATGAAAACAAGGCGAGTCACCACACACGATAGATACGCCAGAAACGAGGTTGTATTCCCAAAGCTAGGGTTTATTACAAAGCAAAAGTCTCAGTTGGCCAACTCGGTCTCACGCCCCGCGACGTGTATCTCTAGACCTCGAGGGACGCAAGAGAGTGAATTACGTACATCAGTTACATATATACAAAATGCATATCTAACAATCAGCTATGACATGTTTAACACCCCCTTTATTGGGTGTCTTTGAACTTGGTGTGATGATGGACATTTTCGACAACTATGACACCTTCAAACATCTATTCTAGTAACAATTTGCAATTTGTGAGTGCGGAGGCATCTTTCAGTTGTTGAACCGAACACAGCGCTTCTGTTCTTGGAAGCGAGCTACATACGGGGGGAGAGTTGCATTCCATACCTTGCTGTCTATGAGGTGCTATTCGTGTCCTGGGAGCCGACACGCTCTAACGGGGCTCAGCAAAGGGGGGCCATAAGAAGAGCATAATTCAAGCCTTTAGCTGCTTTATTCTAACATATTCTACCATATAACGAGACTGGCGGGCAGCTGCGAAATGATTAAATGTCTTGCAGCTCTGCTTCAAGGCTACATTCGGGAGGGAGCCTGGCATTCTTCCTGGCGCTGCCTACGTTGTGTTTCAACGAACTCTTGTTATCCTCGCGGCCCTGCAGCCTTGTCCTTTTACGTGCAGACAACAATGTTTTACAGTCGAGCAGTGTAAGTTGAACATGTACTGCGAAGCAATAAGAACAGAAAGCAATGAGCAATGGTTAGAAAACAAAATGGCGATTCTTGTTACATCAAAATGGCCGTTCATTGGCAAACTCGAAAACCTATATTCTGTCATATCGTGCATGAGACGGTTGGCCCTTGGCCACCAAAATACGTTTGCGGTCACAAAGTAGAGGTATCCATTTTTCTAGACTGACAAACCCTCCTTTGGCCGTATGCCAAACGTCTCATCTATTTATTGAAACCTCCTCTAGTGATGATGAGTCTGAAGTACTTATGTCTGAATTTTTCATGCTATCATAAACATCATCGTCTTCATCAATATCTATAGCCATCAACTCTTTTACTGTTTTCATCTCATTTGTGTCTTGGTCAGCTCGACCATGAGGTTGTTTGTTCTCTGTCATCATATGCATACATCCCTCCGTACATCCCTCAGTTACCTCAGCGAAAACTATTGGTGGGCAATGTATGCAACAACAGCACGTTAGGAACATTTCAAACACCACTACTAATATCAAAATCAACTTCCATCCCCAAGAACGCAGTATTCCCCAAAACCAAGACCCTATTCCCAAGCTTCCTTCTTCAGTAGGGAGTTCGGAGCTTAGGACATGCATTTTCTTTATCGTTTCAAAGATCGTAGGGGAATAGTCATCGACATATACACAACACGCTGATCCCATTATTTTGCAAATTCCCCCACGATCAACCAGGATTACATCGAGAGCCATTCTATTTTGCAGCGTCATTAACCTGATTCCTCTTTCTTCCAACGTCATGTTAAATAGTATATCTGTCGTGTTTATGGTATTTTTTTGTATTCTGGACAGCTGCCTTATATTATAGGAGTTCACTATCTGCCCTAAGAATGGAATAAATGATTTTGCTACATCAGTTGCTATCAAAACACCCTCGTCAGCCCTTTTGACTCTAGTTCTGGATAGTCTGGCCATGTCTGCTGTTTCTAAGAGGAATACTCCTGGGAACAGTAGACCCAGGTAACATGTACCTCCCCAGTTTTTGGGCAACCAATGATATGCTTTCTCTCCACATATAAAATAAACTGGATCTCCCACATATACTGGTTATATTTCCCATTTCAATACCACTGTATTCATGCACCCAGTATAAGTTCCGACTGAAAAAGAGCCTTTCTTTTTTAGACAAAAAGGGACAGTTCTTGGGCTATAATTCACTGTGTAAGATGGGGGGGATTGCATCTTTGTCCCCTTCTGTTCTTACACGAAACGTCATTACAGATGTTTTTTCTAGTGGGGACAATCTATCTCGTCTATTTTGTCGTGTTATCTTTCGCGTACTTTTCCTCATGGGCGCTGGGGCCATTACTTGTGCTTTATGGAATATGGAACAACCCACAGGCTTCATTATTATTTCCTCAAACTCATTCATGTTGGTTCTGTCTAATTGACCCGTACTGCTCTCATTCCATTTCCCATAGAACATTGCACCTAAAGATGCACTACATGCAGAACTTAATGGTAATGGCTGTACATACCACCCTATTCCTTTCCCAGCATGCTGTGGTAAATGGGCACATACCCAGCAATTTGTTTTCTTCAGAATTGCATGTGTCATGTTCATGATGAATAACAACGTGTTCTTCCCGAAACCTTCCCTGTGTATTTCTTCCATTGGGGGCAGGGTATAAGTAATCACCTGAACCGGGCTTTCAGTAGTGGATATATTAACTATTGGTACAAACATTTCTAATGGGTGTGTCGATTCCACATACCATAATATTAGGGATGTCGTTATAGGTGCTACCACGCTCATAAAGCACATAATTATTGTCAGTGCCAGCATACAATTCGTTTTACCATGCGTTTTTCTTAAGCTTACAGTCTTTATAATTGACTCATTCTCAGCAGTGGTGCAGGAGGAGGCTGGAGCCCGTCCCGACATGTTTCTCATTGTCCTTCTTCTTCCTTATTACAGTTCGTTGAGGATATCTCTCTTCGTCGCGCTTGCTCTGATGTTAATAAGTTCAACGGAATTGTCACAGTTCAGTTCTGCCAGTCCTTTATAGCCTGGATTTGCTTATTTATTTTTAGGCAAGATCACTTGTCCTTTCTCATACTGCTCAGAGGACTCTTGATCAGTTATCTTTTGCCTTAGTACCATGTGCGCCCAGCTTGTCCGCTCTGGTTCCTGACACATGTACTTTTTATGATTGCACCGAGGAGCCGCGAGTCTTGAATTGTCCGACTTGCACAATTTTCACGCTTCTCTCCTCTACACCTCTAGTTCCTTCTCCGTCCATGAGCAGAACCAGATGTTGACATAAACACCAAAAAGAACTGTGGATCACTTTGTCTTTCGAGGCCGCAAGTTGTATCGCCTCACTCCTGGTATCGTGTGATCCGTGAACAGTGCCGGTGCACTTCCAGATTCAGGCTCAAAGTCAGCCTGTGGCGCTACTGCAGGTGCTGGTGTGCGCCGCGCCAGTGATGCAGATTCGGTCATTGGCGTGCTGGCAAGTGCTGGTGGGTGCCAAAGGGGTACACGGTTTGTTTCTGCTGGTATTTGCAAGGCAGATTTCGTGTCGGCCAACAGTGATGTTGATTCTGCTGGGCAACGTTGGGGCACTCTTTGCCCTTCCCCCTTTTTGGCAATCGTCTCAGGCTTTGTTTTGAGTTTCACTTCTCGTTTTGGCAGATTTGGTGGCTGCTTACTGGGAACAGTTTCTTCCGTTTCTGGGACCGCTGTCTCCTTCTGGTCATCTGGGTCAGGCAAGTGTTTCAGTGAAGTTGGAATCTTTTTGGCATGGGTGGCATGGATCCATGACTTCCGTCCATCCACCCGTATCGCCGTCTGCGTTGCCAAGAGTACTTGATAGGGCCCGCGCCACCTAGGTGCTAACAATGACTTTCTTTCAAAATTCTTTAGCAGCACCCAGTCTCCTGGCTCCAGCGCGTGCCCCGTACGGTGTATCTCACTGGTAATGCCTTCTGCACCTGCTAATGAATCAAACGCAATTTCTGCATTAAAAGGCCACAATAAGTACTAAGCACAGGATGTTCTACCTCACTAAGTCGTTTTGGCTGTGGTGCGCACCATACATTTGCCGGCCTCCCCATTACGATCTCGTACGGGGAGAGCCCAGTTTTAGCCTGTACAGACGTACGCATGCATAATAGTCCTATTGGTAATGCATCCACCCAACTCAACTTGCTTCCCGCACATATTTTACTGATTTTTGATTTGAGAATCCCATTGTGCCTCTCCACAAGACCGGCTGAACTCGGATGCCTTGAACTATGGAATCTCTTATCAATCTGAAGACCCGCACATATCTGTACCACCACTGCACCCACAAAATGTGGGCCATTATCGGACCATAAGACACGGGGCAAGCCAAATCTGGAAAAGTATTCCTTACGCATTACTTTTGCCGTGCTCATTGCTGTGCAGTCCTTCTAGGGATATGCCTCCACCCCCTTACTGAATACACAGATCACCACTAAGACTTATTTTAAGTTTTGGCATCCCTCCATCTCTATGAAATCAAAATGGATCACCTCAAATGGCATAGAGGGCGGGCCAAAACTGCCTATTGGAGTCACTGTTCCCTTTCCTACATTATGTTGCAAACACGTGATACTGTTCCGCACCAACCTCTCTGCATTTTTTTTTATGTTTACATCCTGCCATACTGTAAATAGGTGCTGTATTATCTTTTTCGCACAGATGTGGGTAGGGCTGTGGGCCATTGTGACCATTGCAGTCACATAGGAATTTGGCAACATCCAGTTTCTAGTTCCCTTGTCCACCCAACAACCTTCCAGATCTAACTCAGCAGAGCCCTCTGCCCACCCTTGTATTTCATCGGCCGTAGCTTCGGCCTGCATTTCTTTGACAGTGGCAACTACATTTTCTATCATACAGGGTACTTCCTCAGTCTGAACCGTCATCATTTTGGTATTTAAATCAGTGGCAGTTTGTTTCGCAATTCTGTCTGCAAACGCGTTTCCCTCTCCTACTTTGCATGTAACCTTTTTATGTGCCTCGCATTTCACTATTGCCAGGCGTTTTGGAAGCGTGAGTGCAGACAGCAATCGTACAATCAAAGGGCCATGTTGAATTCTGGCACCATGTGATGTCAAGAAACCTCTCTCAGACCAGAGTCGACCAAAGTTATGAACCACCCCAAAAGCATACTGGCTATCAGTATATATATTCACATTCAAATTTACAGAAATCTCGCAGGCTCTGGTTAATCCTATTATCTCTGTGGCTTGTGCCGAATCGTAGGGGATTCTTTTGCTTTCTACAACGCTCTCTAGGGTAGTGATAGCATATGCAGCAGTTGTCGTGCCATCTGGTAATTTAAAACATGAGCCGTCACAAAATAACTCTCCATCTGGCTCTTTCTGTGAGGTATCACTTAAATCAACTCTCCCCTTGGTTTCTTCCTCAGTGACCATTAAGCAATCGTGGGGGGTGATTCATCCTCCCCAATTTCTTTTATGGGTAGTGGCATTAATTCTGCAGGATTCAAAGCGCTACACCTCATAATTTGGATATGGGGCACGAACAAGATAATCTCATATCTTGTCAATCTAGCAGAGGTGAGGTGTTTCGTCTGTGTCCTATTTAATAGAACGTCTATGGCATGTGGCACCATCAGAATGAAAGTGTGCCCCAATACCATCCCTTCCGTTTGGTTCACTGACGCAGCAGCCGCCGCGACAGATCGCAAACATCGTGGTAGTGCGCCTGCTACAGGGTCCAGTGCAGAAGAAAAATAGCCGCATGGCCAATTTCTTCCACCTTGTTCCTGTGTCAAAACCGCCAATACACATCCTTCACTTTCACACACAAACAGCCCAAAACTGGAGCCGAGCATAATGCAGTTTTCAATTGATCAAATGCTTTCTGACATTCCTCATCCCAGTGTAATGGCATAACCGCATCTTTTTTAGTCAAATTCACCATCGGTTTCACAATTGACGCAAAATTACCAATCCATTGTCGGCAATATGAAGCCATGCCTATTATGGCTCTGACTCCTTTTTGTGTCTTTGGAATAGGCATGCAAGAAATACTTTCTATGCGTTCTGGTGTTAGCCTTCTCCCTTCTTTCGAAAGTAGGTAGCCCAAATAGGCCACCTCCTTTCGATTACATTGAAATTTCATCAAACTAGCTTTATGGCCATGTGCCGCTAGGTGTGACAGTAGTAATACAGTGCTTTCTTTACAAGTCTCCTCTGTGTCTGCAGCTAACAATAGATCGTCTATGTATTGCAAGACTACACAACCCATTGGTAATTATAGCATGTCTAGCTGCTCTTTTAGTGCTCTACTGTAAATACTTGGACTTTCCGTGTAACCTTGAGGAATCCGCGTGAATGTAAATGATCGTCCTCCTAATGTGAACGCGAACAAATATCTGCTGTCCTTGTCCACTGGAATGCTGAAGAACGTGTTTTTCAAATCCACTACACTAAAATATTCTGCTGACAGGTATCATTGTCAATATTGTAGTGACATCTGGCACTAAAGGAAATTGTGGATCTACTACCTTGTTTAATGCGCGCAAATCAATTATAAAACGGTATGGTACTTCATTGCCTCCTTTTTTATAAACTGGAAGAATCGGGCTGTTGCATGTACTGCCTGTAATTTCTTCAATTACCCCTAATTTCACCAAATCTGTAACAATACTCTTCAATCCTTTCTCACCTTCAGCCGAAATTCTGTATTGGGTAATTTGCGGTAAGGTAACACCTTCTTTCAAAATGATCTTTACTGGCCCTATTTTCAAGCATCCTACATCATTGTCATGCATTGCCCATATACAGGTTGGCACTTTACTTAGTTCTCCTGGTAAAGTTTCGGACATGAATTCTGACACAGGTGCATCGTGTGGCCAAATCGTTAGGAACACCCCGTCTGCCGTGTAATGTATAACGGAACCTAATTTTTTCAACAAATTTAATCCCAACAGGTTCTCCCCACAATTTTCTGTTAAAAGGAAAGGACAATGTTCAGTAAATGGTCCTATAGTAACTGGGACTGGTTTGGACAAACGCATTGACCGGTGTACCTGCGAACCCTACGGAAACATTCTTTTGCCCTGACAGTGGTATATCCGGAACCAAGTGGTGGTCTATTGAACACTTCTGCGCTCCTGTGTCTACAAGAAAGCGGTACTCCTCATTCCCGACTCTCATTTCTACGTAGGGTCCTCTCTGATTCACGGGAATAGACACTGGTTCCGACCCCTGTCCTAGGCTGTCCTATTGGGGAAATAACACAATCGTCCAATGTTTAATCATTGCTGTTACTGGAATACGTGTTTGGCTGTGTATCGAAAACGTTCCCACTCTTTCCTCTATTTCCCCCACTCTGGTTTCCATACTGTTGGTTTTGCTGTCCCTGACTCTGGTTAGGGGCATTTTGGTTTTGGCTTTGGTTTGATTACCTCCGTTATTGTGGTGTTGCTGCATACTATTCCTATTTGGTCCATTCGCTCCTTGGTGTCCTCTATGCTGTCTCCTCTGACCAGACCCATTTCTATTCTGCAGATGCGGACATTGTGCCAATGTCCTTCCTCCTTACAATACGCACACTGATTTGGTCCCACCCACTGTTCCCCCATGCATATTCGAATTACTCCTTCCTTGTGCGTTCCCTCTCCCTCTATTGTGTCCTACTACTTGCTGCAGTAGTAGCTGCGTTTTCAATAGGCATACTTTCAAGTCTGCCCCCATCTGTTTTAGCAACGATAATTCGTCCACCATTTCCTTCTGCCCCGGCGATGGTAACTGCTGCCGTTTATTATGTGATCCCTTTTTTCCCTTCCAATGTCTCCCGATATCCCTACTCCTGTACCCAGGTGTAGTAAACATTTTGGCATAATCATTATCTAATTCATCTTTAAGTTCAAAAAGTCCATATACATGTTCTCTCACTTCTTCATCCCTCTCCCTACAGCGTGCTAATGCATTCAAATCTAACAATCGCTGCGGTGGTAATTTCCCTATTAACTGTTTCCATTTCTCCACCAAATATTCACCCTTGCATTCCAACACTACCTGTCTTTCGTTGCTTCTTCGGAAATCATATATCGAAGCCAATGTTGTCGTCCCATCATTCCCGTCTATATACATCTCTGCCTGTTGCTGCAATTCCACCCTTCTTTCTTTGCTGATCGCGCTGCGAGTTACCCTCGTGCATCCCCGTTGTTCAGTCCCGCCTCTTGCCCCCGTGGTTTCAACTTCAACCCCGGGAGGAACGGACGGTACCGAGTCTGTGTCTGAGGCGGGAGGTGCGGATGGGACAATGGGAACAGGGAGTGTCTGTTGTGGACCTGGTTGGCTAATAGGAAGTGTTACGTGCGCGGTCTGTGGCTGTGGGAGGGCTTGAGCTACCGGAGGGAGAGCTTGGGCTACGGGCGGGGCTTGGGCAATAGCTACTGACGTGTCTGGCCTCACTTCTGATCTTGGGCCTTGTTTTGTATGGGTCAATATGTTTTCTATCAATTCATCTGCTATGTGTAATTCTCGTTGTGGATATATTTTTTCTATATTCAACTGGTCACGCCTACCTGCCCTTCTTAGACTCTCAGTCCACTCCTCTTCTTTCTCTTCCGCTACTTCACCTTTCGATTTATGCCTGTGCGCATGCTTCGCTCTACTTCTAAATCGGAGTATTGCTTCCCTTCTCCAGTCTTTAATAGTCTCAAATGCTGCAGGACGCGCTTTCTTTCTTATCAACACCCTTTCCAAGTTATCTATTCTCGCTATCTCAAAACTACCATTAATCGGCCGCTGATGGTCTTGTTGCTTTCTGGTTTGCCTATGCCAAGTCTCACAGAATATTATCGCACTCACTCCATACTTCACATACATCTCATACGCCGGCGTTCCCCCAGGTGGTACAATTTGGCCATCTTCCAAAGATTGTCTACCACAGCGGAAAAACCCTGCTAGGGTGGACAATACCGCAGGCATGTTTCAACCTTCCCCCTTGTTAATCAACCTTACCTAGGGCGTTTGATTTTGCAAAGTCAACTCTCAACCAATATCAGGATTACTTTGAATCGGGGAATGACTCACCTGATAAATCAAATCGTCCGTATACTGACGCACCAAATGACGTTGTGTCTGCGTTTCTTGGCTTCCGCCTCGTTTCGGGACCCTCGCCTCCTTGTTCTCTAGCCAGGCACGTCGATCAGGGATCAGATGTGTGCAGATCTGCAAAGGAGTCTCTCATCACTTCTACAGGGTGCCCCGAACACCTCTTGATCCCAGCTCGATCGTCCCGTCCTCGCCGTTCTCCGCCTTACTCAATTACAACGTTATGCGATGGAACAAGTGGGGGAGGATCCCTATTCGGGTGCCATCTTGAAAGGGGCCCCTAGGGGTCCCTCACGTCTATGGAAACAAGGCGAGTCACCACACACGATAGATATGCCTGACACAAGGTTGTATTCCCAAAGCTAGGGTTTATTGCAAAGCAAAAGTCTCAGTTGGCCAACTTGGTCTCACGCCCCGCGACGTGTATCTCTAGACCTCGAGGGACGCAAGAGAGTGAATTACGTACATCAGTTACATATATACAAAATGCATATCTAACAATCAGCTATGACATGTTTAACACCCCCTTTATTGGGTTTCTTTGAACTTGGTGTGATGATGGACATTTTCGACAACTATGACACCTTCAACATCTATTCTAGTAACAATTTACAATTTGTGAGTGCGGAGGCATCTTTCAGTTGTTGAACAGAACACAGCGCTTCTGTTCTTGGAAGCGAGCTACATACGGGGGCGAGAGTTGCATTCCAGACCTTGCTATCTATGGGGTGCTATTCGTGTCCTGGGAGCCGACACGCTCTAATGGGGCTCCTCAAAGGGGGGCCATAAGAACAGCATAATTCAAGCCTTTAGCTGCTTTATTCTAACATATTCTACCATATAACGAGACTGGCTGGCAGCTGCGAAATGATTAAATGCCCTGCAGCTCTGCTTCAAGGCTACATTCGAGAGGGAGCCGGCATTCTTCCTGGCGCTGCCTACGTTGTGTTTCAACGAACTCTTGTTATCCTCGCGGCCCTGCGACCTTGTCCTTTTACGTGCAGACAACAATGTTTTACAGTCGAGCAGTGTAAGCGGAAAATGTACTGGGAAGCAATAAGAACAGAAAGCAATGAGCAATGGTTAGTAAACAAAATGGCGATTCTTGTTACATCAAAATGGCCATTCATTGGCAAACTTGAAAACCTATATTCTGTCATATCGTGCATGAGACGGTTGGCTCACGGCCACCAAAATACGTTTGCGGTCACAAAGTAGAGTTATCCATTTTTCTAGACTGACATCTTCACCCACAAGGCCGAGGTTATTCACATTACGCCGCACCCAAGGACTTGCACAGATCTATCTGAGTGAATTCAAGGAGGCAGAATATAAAGCATGATGGCAGTCAGATTATGCCCGTTGTTGATTACATGGCATGCTTCCCCCCCGAGAGCACACATCTCGACATGGAGACTTAGAAGTGAGGCTCTAAGGGACAATGCATTTTGCAAACATTTAAGGCAAGGGGTGCATGAGTATTTTACGCATAACACTGTAAGGGTAGAATCAGCAGGCACGTTATGGGAGGCCTTCAAGGTGGTGATCAAGGGGACAGCAATTACTAAGGCAAACGGGGTCCAAGCCGCAATAGAGAACAACTTACGTAAGGCAGAGATAAAATTAGAAGCCATAAAAGGTCAACTAAATTTGCCAAGAGGGAGTGCTCGCAAAACGGATGCCCTCTGGTAAGAGTGCTTAGTACACTGGGACAGGTTAGGTAACCTGAGTTATAGAAATGATGTGGAAAGGCAACACGCTGAAGGGGACAAACCGGGACGCTTGCTAGCCTGGTTATACAAAAACGAAACAGAGCGGAACGCAATTCGGGCAGTCACAGCTAAGAATGGGGAGATCTGTGAGATGAAACAAGAAATAAACAAATGTTTTTACAATTTCTTTAAGACACTATACAAAGAGACATCTGATACTCATGAATCAGCAATAGAAGAAGCCTTAGCACTGATAGATCTTCCACAGTTAGATGTGAAAGAGGCAGACAAGCTAGTTCCCATAACCAAAAAGGAGTTGGACTACACCATAAGAGGGTTGCCATCGGGGAAGGCTCCAGGGGCGGATGGTTTGCCAAGTGAGTTCTACAAAGAATTCCTGGAGGACATCACACCCTCACTGTTGGCACGCTGAATGAAGCACTAGATAAGGGCATTTTGCCGTTGTCAGTAAGGGAGTCAATTATAGTTCCTTTATTGAAACCTAATAAACCTGAGATTGATTGTGGCTCTTACAGACCCCTCTCCCTGCTCAACCAAGACGGAAATATTCTGACGGCCTTGATGGCTAACAGGTTGAAACCAGTAATTCACAAATTCGTACCACCCGATCAATCAGGTTATGTTTCAAATAGGAATATCACATGTAATTTAAGATGTCTGCACCATGTCATAGACCAGACCCAAGACAGCGCCCAGCTTCTGGCAGTGACCTCGCTAGATGCAGTCAAGGAATTTGACTCTGTCAGGTGGCCTTGGGTACTAGCGGTATTAAAAAGGTTTGGTATAGGCCCCACATATATGAAATGGGTAAAGTTAATATACAATAACCCAAAGGCGAGAGTCAAGACAGGTTCCGCTATATCAGAGCAATGGAGGTTAAGCAAAGGCACGAGACAGGGCTGCCCCTGTCCCCCTATGTTATTTATACTGGCCTTGGAGCCGCTGGTGGTATATCTACGGAGAGAATATCAGGGTTCCGTCATCAGAACACTGGGTGACATGCACTTGAGCTCCCTGTATGCGGATGATATGCTTCTTTACATACAACAAACTGAGACCAATCTAGAATACATATTAAACATGTTGGAGCGTTATGCAGACCTTTCTGGGATAACAATAAATGTGCAGAAATCAAGCTTGTTCCCCCTTTCAGGGTACAGAGGCAAGACTGAGGGCGGGTTACCAAAGTTACTCATTTGAGTAAATGGGAAATCGATACATTCAGATACATCTGAGTAGACGTTAACCACAACCCTAAAATACAACATGCGCAGAACACGTTGAAGTCAGTGAACAAAATTGAGAACTCTATGAAATTCTGGGCCAAACTGCCGCTTTCGTTGATGGGAAGGGTTACGCTGTTGAAAACGGTAGTGCTTCCGAGGCTGCTTCATTTTTTTACAAATGTTCCATTTAATATTCCCAAAACCTTCTTTAAGAAACTGAACACTACTTGCCGGAGTTTCCTGTGGCACAACTCGAGGTGTAGGATGTCGCTGGAGAAATCGCAGAGACCATACGAACAGGGAGGGATAAAAGTGCCAAACTTTGAGGGGTATTTTGTGGCATGCTAACTACAGTTTGTCACGTAATGGCTGTCAGATGACCAGACCCTAGACACGAGATTACTACAACCGGCATGCACCCCATTCTTTGTAAAGGAAATGGTATCGACCACAGTGCCACGGAATCCCAAGCACCCCCTGTTGCTGAAACGAGGCATGACGATGTGGCATAGAGCCTGCTGTTTTTTGGGTAAAGGAACAACCTACTTTCCCCAGATACCACTAGTGACGCTAAAAAGAGAAGATGAGCAACTACGGCTAAATGTTAGGAAATAATGGTAGACTAGAGGGGTGGCGACATTCAGAGATATACTGAAAGAAGGACGGCTGATGACCTTTAGCAAGGTGGTTTCATAATCAGGAGTTCTGGAGGGGCAACACATAACCTAAGCCACACTTCTCCATATAATACAATTGTAGAGGGCATATGGGTAGAAGATGAAACAATTGAATATCTCTGAAGGTTGAGATTGATACTAACAGAGAGACTGGATAGCAATCTAATACAGATTCAGCAGTGTTTGGAAGTAGATTTGCAAGAGCAGCTGTCGGACTCTGCCTGGAATAGGACCATGGGGTACCACAAGAAAGTGTCCAGAAATGCAAAACTACAGCTATTTCAGCTATGTGTCACTGATAGAGCATACTTAACTCCAAATAAAATCGCAAAATTTGGTAACGCAGAAGAACAAGCTTGTTCAAAATGTGGCCTGATTAACACTGACCTGATACACATGTTCTGGGCCTGCGCGGAAATACGTGAAGATTGGGAGGAAGTGGCCCGTCCCTAACTAAGGTTGGATTGTTGTCAGTCTTGTCTCCGCCAAGGCGTGCTTGCTAGGAATCTTTCCGAGACCGAAGCAAGCCAGACATGCGAGTAAACTGAGAGATCTAGCATACATACTAGCGAAGCGCAGGATAGCGATGGGGTGGAAGGCTTGTCACGGCCCTTTGATAGGTGTGTGGTTAAAGGACCTCCAGAAATGGACACTAGCAGAAACTGCTGTGTGGCAAGAGGCATCCCGTCGGGGCCAGGAGGAGCAAAACATGGATTTAGTGGCGTGGAGACAGTTAATACAAGAACTGGCTTCACCGACACGTGATGACACCCAAACTCAGACAAATACACCATTACAATCTGCAGGATAGAGACACAGTAAGAAGTTCAATTTAATTTAATACATATCATAGGTAGACATAGTATGTGGAAGGAGGGCGGGGAAGAGCCTGGGGGGAGTTGTGAGCAATATGATGTATCATTGGAAATGCTTTACATAGTCTGTATGTTATTTTGTTTTGTTTGAAAGATGTATAAAATAATTTTTTTTTAAAAAGGGGGAGGGGGAGAAGTAGGCCCAGTACAGCAGGAAGTGCCCGGGTTAAGTGCACAGTGGTTGACACTTTCATGCAACGTATTCCGGGTGCAGTAGTGCATGGCAGAGTGCGGAGGCCCGGAGGCAAGGGCAGGACTGGCAAGGGAGCCTGGCAAGGGAGCCTGGGACCTGTGAGGCTCTGGGAGAAACTGAGTAGACTGGAGAAGAGAAGCAAATGAGGGAAAGCAGGAAAGAAGAGAAGGAGGTTAGCAAGGGAGAGAGAAAGAGGCACAGAAAAGGAAGGTCTTGAGGAGTTTCCGGAATTTGAGGAGGTCCGGCTCAAGACAGGGAGATGCTGCTTGGCTGTTCCAGTGGGAGGCACCTGGAGATGATAAGGATCTACCCCCAAATCTCTGTTTGAAAAACGGCTCACCCACAGAGAGTTGGAGGAGGCTGAACCGATGGCTCTGGAAGGAGAGTATTTAGGAAGAGGGCATTGTAATTAGTAAGGGCCCCGGTCCCAGAAAGCCTTGTGGACTCTGCAGAGGGACTTGAACTTAATCCTTGCTGCCACTGGGAGTCAGTGGAGGAATTTCAGCGCTGGAGAGATGTGGTTCCTAGCTTGAGGCCAAGGATAAGTCTTGCGGTTCTGTTCTGGATAAGTTGAAGAGGTCAGAGAGTAGAAGTAGGAAGATTGAGAAAGAGACTGTTGCAGTAGTCCGGTCTAGAGAGAACTGGGGCTCTGGAGACAGTGAGCCTCTGGGGGAAGGAGAGAAAAGGAAGAATACCTCTGAGGAGGACTTTTTGGACATGTCCGAGATGAGAAGAGAAGGAGAGAGTTGAGTCAAATATGACCCCCAGATTTTTTGCCTCACTAGTGGGTGAGGGCACAGGACCAAGGGTGGCTGGCCAGAGTCAGAGTGGCAAAGCGGGAGCAGGGGTCCCAAAGTGAACGAGCTCTGCCTTACTGGCATTAAGGCAGAAGTCATTAGCAGCACACCAGGACTGAATTGCGGACAGCCAGTCAGGGATTGAGCGAGGAGGAGGAGGAAGAGCCAGAGGGTAGCCTGAAAGAGAGCTCAATGTCATCTGCATAACACTGAAAGTTGAAGGTGAAGGCAGAGATCATGTGGGCCAAAGGGGCCATGTAAACATTGAAGAACCAGGGGGATAGATTATATCCCTGGGGGACACCACAAGTAGAGAGTGTGATAATCGAGAGAAAGGATCCAAGTTCTACCTTGGAAGGACGGTCCAAAAGAAAGGATGCTAGCCACGCCAGGGCCTGATCAGTCATGCCCATGGTGTCAGAGACGGGAGATCAGGATGATGTGGTTTACCGTATCAAAAGCAAGATGTCAAGGAGAATGAGGATGAAGGGAGTGTTAGAATCAAGGTTTGAGAGCAGGTCTTCATGGGTGTTCAGAAGAGCAGTTTCCGTGCCTCTGAATGCTCTATAATCTAAGAGATAGCCAACTTCTCCTGGAGTTTCCCCCGGAAAGGAGTGATGGAGATCGGGAGATAGTTTGCCAGAATAGAAGGGTCGGCAGAGGGTTTTTTGAGCAGAGGGTGCACAAAAGAATTCTTGACGGAAGTGGGGAAAACTGCAGTGGAGAATGAGAGGTTGCAGAGTTCTGCCAAAGCTGTGGCTAGAGAGTCAATGTTGTCCTTGATGGTATTGGAAGGGCAGGGGTACACCTGTTTGGAAGAAGCTTTCATAGACCAGACTTGTCTAGAGACCTTCAAGTGAGAGGAGAGAAGAGAGTGATTAGTCCATGAGAGTGGGGTAGTGAGGGATGTCTGTGCAGATAACGGCATTCAAGGTGTGGCAGTGTGTGTCAGTCCAGAGGTTAGACTGGAGAGAGACAGAGAGAGAGAGAGAGAGAGAACGAGTCGCATAGGTTGCTGAAGAGTCAGGAGAGTCAAGATGGATGTTCAGATCCCCCAGCAGGAGGAGCTGGGAGGAGGAGCAAAGGAGAGAAGATCAGGTGGCCAGAGTAACAGAGGAGAGAGAGAACCTGCAGACCAGACATTCGAAAGAGGAATTGGCCTGAATGGGAATGGTGGAAACAGGGATCCACTCTGGAAAGATTAGGGCAACTCCACCTCCTGGTCTGTGTGGAGCCTGGGTTCAGAGAGGATCTTGTAGCCTTCAGGGTGAAGAGTGTCAAAACTTGTGATAGAGCTGTCCTTAAACCAGATGTCAGGTGACAGATGTTGATAGAGTGCTTGACTGCGGAGCAAAAGTTAAGGGTGGCAACGTGGAGCACTTTGCAATTTTTTAAAGACTTACAGGAGGGGGTGCAAGGAATGGGGGTGCAAGGGACAGAGGTCACCACTGTAAGTGGCACAGTTGACTGAGAGATAATGGGCAAGAGAAGGCAGAGGGGCTGAAGGGAGTGCAGTCACGGGAGCCGGGACAGTGGTAATGGCAAGGCAGCCAGTGAAGAGGAAAGTGGAAAGTTGATGAGGCAAGGGAGGAGCCAAACAAAAAGGTTGGGTTGAGGCCCTTGTACTAAGACGGTACCATTGCAATAGACATTTATGATGGCCCTTGAGGCCGAGGAGAGGGCAAGAAGGACTTCTTAAATCATTTTCTATTGCGAGTTGGGGAATGCGAGAAAGATTAACTTTCTCGCTTTGCTGCCTGCCCACCTCTGTCTCGCTGGGGACACCCACAGAACATCTGCCATTTCCATAGCTCCTCTATTCCCTTCCTCCCTGCTTGCCAAATCCAAGGAACATCCTGGGAATCTGCACTGCATCCCTCCCATCTCTCTCCCTTCCACCCACATTCCGATCGCCCCTTCCCCCTGCCTACCACTTTCAACTTACCTCACCTCCTCCTCCATTGGCGGGCCCTTTCTGTCCCCTTTCACTCTCCATGTATTCCAGAGGAAATGTTTCATACTGTGTAACATTTAAAACGTCCTCTTCAAAATACATGACACGGACGACTGCACATTATGCACAATGTATCTCTATGAGAGAGGGGGATTGACAACGGCAATGTGAGAAAGTGAATTTGGTTCTGTCTGTTGTACCCAGTGATGCATGTGTAGAGTGAAGGCCAGTTTGCTGTTCCCCATTAAGCTTTTTTCATGCTTTTCTATGACTTCTAATGCTTTAAGCCTTTAAAGCCTGGCCATATCCTGCTATGTCATGTTTGAATTGCTACATATTGATTCAAGATCGTCTATGCCCCTCACCAACCTGCCCATCGAGGAATTCACAGACTGGTCCGTGCACTAACTTTACAATTCAACCCTTAATAGGCATACCAAACTAAGCCACCCATAAATGGCAATTAAACACCCCTCCCAAAAGACATCACACAATAGAATACTACACCTCACCAAACCATTTACATACCAGAGCTCTGGCCAATGCCTACCAGCAAAGGTGCATAAGGCTGTCCTTTGGGTGCAAATGCCTCTGGGCTCTCAAAACAGAACCCCCAGGAAAAGACCTGCATTCTTTTTAATCTTCTCTAATTATTCCCCCCAAACAGTTTGTCCGCACTGCCTTTGTTTCTTTCCCTGTTTGCCCTTCTGCCTTTGCTATTTGTTCCTCTTTAATACCTCTGAAGGATTGAGATTTTGGCTTGGCTCTTTGGGACTATTCTAGGGGCTCTACAGACTGACATCCCATTTCGTCACTGATGACGTTGGTGTATAGGGAAAGAATGTAGACCTATATTTAGGCTTCCATATACATTTGGCACTCTTAGTATAGGCTTGGCTATGATTAACAAATTGATGCCCTAAGCCATAGGGGTCTACAACCTGTGGCTCTCCAGATCTTTTGGATCATTCACTGTCGACTATTGAGGCTAGGATTGATGGGAGTTTCAGCCAAAGACCTGCTCTAGGTGATCCACTTGGGAGGCCAAGTAGTGTGCTCTAGGTGATCCACTTGAGAGGCCAATTAGTGTAAGACACCTGTGAGAGAGCAATGTTTCCCTCAATGTGGAAGACAGAATTGTTAAGACTCCACTCATAATAAAGGAGTAGGAGTCAAATTTGCCTATGAGCCCAACTGTATGAAGTCGCAGAAAGACTGTAATGTTGAAAAGTGTTGTGAGTTACCAAAGGAAGCCCACCAGAAGGCTCCAGACAGCAGCCGTAACATATCCACATCATCAGGCCAATCCGGCACTGACTGTTCCTACTTTTTGTGACTTGACAACACTCGCAGTTTTTCCTTCCTTCAGTGGGGGCCTATTTTAGCAGAGATTGGGTCAGAAGCAATTTAATTTATCACCCTTGACATCAATGCCTATGGGCGTGGTAAAAACACATCAACTGAACCTGGAAAGGCCGTGGACTGCAAATGTGCTATTCTCACATCCAATAGATTTTCTGCCCTTACCACTTCCGCCAATTCATACAGCAAGGGTCATTCAGTATCAGGTAATATTATCCCCACCAAAAATATCGCTGTACATATGGTCGTCGGGAACGGCCATATGCAGCATTTTTAGTGGGGATAATATTAGGGTTTTTTAGGAACGCGAGTGCCCCACGGTCCTTTTAAAATAATACAGGGGTTGCGGGGGTGTCCCCCGCAGGTTCCATGCCTTAAAACTGCCGCAAAAATATGGCAATATTTTTGTATGGCGTTATTTTTGCAGGGATATTAACACATGGAACCAGTCATTCATCCGGATATCATTGCTGATATTGGTCTGGCTTCAGATAAAACTAAACAACCTATGCAGGTCTTTTATAACTATCCTGGCATAGTGTAACTGTAATGCATGCTCTCATCGACCTGTTAAAGCAATCACAGGATGTAACGCATGGACATATTAATCCTCAGGAAAGAGATGACACACCTCAAGAATAACCTGTGTCAACCAGGGGGACCATCATTGCGGCTAACACCACCACAGGATACATAGCAAGGAGGATGGGCTAAGGTTCAAGGCCCATAGCCATTTAATAGCAGGGTGCTGATTTGGCAAGAAAACCTGTTGAAAACCTAAATAGGCATTGGAAGGATCATATACTAATCAAGCCAGTGAGCCAGCTGAACTCCAGCTGCTGTCCTCATTCCCCTCAGACTAACAACAGGGCTATGCCGGTTGTGTTCCATGGCAGTGTTATAACTCTAGGCCCAGACCATAGTAATAGATCTTTGAGACCATCTAAAATTCTCTTGGAGTCCTTGGAAACACTAATCAATAAAGTAACACACTGCTTCAGGGATAAGGGGGGTGGCAAATAAATGATATAAAATGACATTGTTGACATCTGTCAAACTCACCTGTGTCTCTGCAGGAGCGATGGAACACCTCCTTTGACCCCGAGTGCACACTTCCCTTGTTCCAACCCGGAGGAATGCCTGTCAGATAAAAGATCCACACTAAGATCTGGGTTAACCTGATTCCCTTGCGCTCCCTCCCTTCTCCCTAAGAATGTGCTGTGATATCGCCAACAGGCTTACCTTAGTTTTTGGTAGGGTGCGCACTCCATCCTGCCTTTCACAGGGGCGCGATTCTATTGGGAGGATCCGTAGTCCTACACACGTAGGTATGATGGCCAATGTCTGTTTGCCACGTTCAGGTGCCGTGCGCTGTTCAGACTTCACGGCGAGTGCAGTAGTGTTCAAAGTGCTAGTTACTTCACTAGCAAGGAGTTTGCCAAACGGAGGACGTTGCGCTGGGATTTCGGAGAGTTCAGGTTTTGGTACTGTTTAGATTGTCTTTCTGATGCCAAAGGTACCTTGGGTAAGTACGCGCAGCGTGATGAACTCTGTGGGGTCGATGAGTATGCCCTGCGTTGCTGATTTGCAGGTCAGGTGAGTATGCGCAGCGTTATTGGCTCAAGCGCACTAAGTAATGTTCCACCTTTCTTTTGCAGGTGTAGGCTGATGAGCGCTAGTACTACGAGCCGAGATTCAGCACAGCGCGAAGAACCTTGGAGGTCCGGTGAGTATGCACAGCGTTCTGGTTCATGCGCTTCGAGTAATGTTCTTCCTTTCTCTTGCAGATGCCGATGCAGGTGTAACCTTGTGTCCAGACGATGATTGCTGCTTGGCGAATGCACGGAGGAAGATCTGTAGCAAGTAAGCAGAAGCTGAAGCACACAGGCAGACCAGGAGCATGGTGAGTGTGTTTCTGATGCAGTTTACAGAAAGCAACACGAAGCACTGGGGGAACCTGGGGCCTGGCTTATATAGCCAGCCACGCCCAAACACTAGAGAGCACATGAATTCCCATACACTTCCTGTTTGGCAACAGGAAGTGGTAACAAAGAACAGGAAGTGACTAAAAATACCAGGAAGGAACCATGCCAAGCTAACTAGAAGAAGCTATCAGCTATGGGTATTAATGTGTCTATGCCAGGCCTGCCAAGCCTCCACCCAGCTTGTCCCGACTGTATGCCTGGTGCTCATGACAGTCTTCCCCCTCAAATCCCCTCCCAATGGTGTGAGTGCAGGTTTTGGGTTGTCAGGATTGTCCCGATGGAACTTTCGCACCAATCGGGGGGCATGTACATGTGTGCTGGGTTCCCATGAACTTTCCTGTGGTCCGTACCCCTTCCAGTCAATTAAGTAATACAGGGTCTTTCGTACAAGTTTGGAATCCAATATATTTTTACTTCATATTCAGGTGTCTCTCCACCAACTTGTATAGGTGCGGGAGGTGTGGAGGTCCGGGTTCCAAGGTGTACTGGTTTTAATGGGGACACATGAAATACCGGATGTATGCGCATATGTTGAGGTAACGCTAGTTTCATGGCTGCTGGATTAATTACTGCCTCAATAGTATATGGTCCAATATACCTAGGCTGAGATTTTTTTGGACTGTTTAAAGCTATGTGCTTAGATGCCAGCCAGACTCAGTCTCCCACTTCATAGTCTGGGGCTTTTCGTCAGTGACGGTCAGCGTTTTTCTTTTATGTCTCTTTAGCTCGCTGTAAATTTGTGCTGGTCTTTTTTGCTACTTTAATGATGCTGGCATGTACGTTCTTTACCGCAGACATTTCAATGTTTTTAGGTGGGTCGTAAATGGATGTCCTGGGGTTTCGACCATATACACTAAAGAAGGGTGTTGCTTGGGTTGACGAGTGTATTGAATTGTAGGCATACTCTGCCATCCATAGAATTTCTGTCCAGCTCTGGCTTGTTTGGTGTAATAGACAGCGCAAATACTGTTCCATGGTCTGGTTAGTGCGCTCGGTTTGACCATCTGTTTGAGGATGGTGACTAGAGGATAGACGGATTTCCACTCTTGCCAGGGCACAACACTTTTTCCAAAAACATGATATAAATTGGCTGCCTCTGTCAGAGATGATTACGGTGGGAAACCCGTGCAACTTAACAACTCGCTCTAGAAAAACCTGTGCCAGGGTCAGAGCTGAAGGAATCCCTTTCAAAGCGATGAAATGGGACATTTTGGAGAAGAGGTCCACTACTACGAGGATGGTATTACAACCATAGCTGGGAGGTAAATCAGTGACAAAGTCCATCGATACTGTGTGCCGGAGTGCTGGCGGGATGGTGATTGGCTGAAGGAGGCCTGGCGGTTTTTGTCTGGATGTTTTGTATTGTGCACAAACTTCACAGGTGTCAATGAAGGTAGCAAAATATTCTCCTGCCAAGTTGGCCACCAATAAGATTTGCTTACCTTCTTCATGGTTTTGGCTATACCAGGATGAGCTTCCAACAGCGAGTCGTGGTAGTTGGGTATGATTGCCTGTTGCAGATCCTTCGTTGGAACTAGAGGCGTCTTTGATAATATGGAAGTTTGTCTGGAACGGTGAAATGTTCTCCCTTCTTGTCCCAAGCCTATAGGACCTTTTCAGACACATCTTTTTTGATTGCTTCTTGAAGTGTGTCTAGCGAAGAAGCGCCACGGCAGAAACCAAGTATTTTGTGGCTAGGTATGATGTCCACTGGATTAGGAGCACTATATGCTTCCTCTTCTGTGCCAATGCGGGATTACGCATCTGCTTTCCCGTTCTTAACTCCGGGGCGGTAAGTGATTACAACATCATATTCCATTAAGCATAAGGCCCAACGGAGTTGTCTTGATGACTGAGCTTTTGCGGAGCGTAAATATTACAAATTCCGATGATCTGTTATTATTGTGGTTGTACGTTTTGCTCCAAGTAAGTAGTGTCGCCATTCGCTTAGTGCACTCTTGATGGCTAGAAGTTCTTTTACAGAAACAGCATAGTTTAACTCTGCTGGGGAAAACTTTCTCGACCAGAAGGCGATGGGATGAAGGCATCCGGTTTTGGGATTTTGCTGTGATAGTACAGCTCCATAGGCGATGCTTGAGACATCAGTTTCCACTATGTACGGTAAGTCGGGCTGCGGATGTTGTAGTATTGGGGTTGAGGTGAACTTTTCCTTGAGAGTTCGAAAGGCCTATTCCGCTGTTGGTGTCCATTCGAATTTCCGATGTTTACGCAGCAGGGACGTAATTGGGTGCACTCAATGTGAGAATACTAGTATGAAGCGTCAATAGAAATTTGCAAAACCTAGGAAGCTCTGTACTCCCTTTACAGACGTGGGTGAGGACCAAGTGAGGATTGCCTCCACTTTCCGATTGTCGATCTGGATCTGCTGTGGTGTCAGTATATACCCCAGAAACTCCACCTTGGTGACGTGGAATGAACACTTTTTGAGTTTTGCATACAGATGGTTTTCACGTAGTTTGCTGAGTACAGGTCGTACATGAGTCACATGTTCTTGGGGAGTGGTTGAATAAATCAAGATGCCATCGATATAAACGACTGCACAGACGTCAAGGAGTTCCCATAACACATTGTTCATGAAATGATGGAATGCAGCTGGGGCATTGCAAAGCCCAAACGGCATGACCTGGTATTCGTACATACCATAGGGAGTACGGAACGCTGTCTTCCACTCGTCCCCTTTTTTCATGCGTACCAGGTGATAGGCGCTTCGCAACTCTAGTTTCGTGAACATTTTTGCCTGTCTTACCTGGTCTATAAGTACTGGTATCAGAGGTAATGGATACTTATTCTTTGTTGGGACTTGATTTAGGGCACGATAATCAATACATGTTCTTAAGTCTCCCTCTTTCTTGGGTACGAAGAAAAGTGGGGAGATGGCGGGTGACTTAAATGGTCTAATGAAACGGTTGGCCAGGTACTGATCCAAAAAAGTCTGTAAATGATTGTTTTCTTCTTCGGTTAACGCATAAATGCGACTGCAAGGTACTTGCGTCCCCAGTAGCAGATCGATCTGGCAATCATAAACTCGATAGCCTGCTCCTTAGCGAACACGTCCTGAAATTCCTGGTATTCCACCGGTAAGATCCCTACCAAACCTAATCCTGATATCCTTTCTTGTGAGGCTGACAATGGGTTACCCTGGGCCCCTTTGTTGTTGTAGCAAGAGACGCATTCTGTGGAAAGGTTATGGTTCTCGCCCGCCAATTGATTCTTGGGTTGTGCGTCTCCAGCCACAGCATCCCGAGAATCAATTGGAATTGGGGTGCTGCGATGAGGTCAAATTTGATGCCTTCTCTAGGACCGTCTTGACAGATCAAGGTAAGAGTTGAATGTGTTACTGGTCCTGAAAGGAGTTGTGTGCCATCCACAGCTGTTACGCTTTCTATGGAGTCATTACAGTGGAATGCCATACCCAAAGTCTTTGCGGTGTTTACGTCCAAGTAGTTTCCGATTTCCCCACTGTCAATGAAAGCCTTGAGGGCATGCATCCGGGTGGGTTGTGAAGGGTCTACCAGGACCACAGGGATACTAAAATGTGAGATCTGAGTGCTTTGTTCTTGGCTCAACAGACCGACCTCTACATCTGCCGGGCGTTGGAGTTTTCCGCTTCTATGTTTTCCCTCGTGTTGTCCAGAACTCCCATTGTCCTCCGTGGTGGTTTGACCGTGCAGTTCCGAAGGAAGTGACCAGATCGGCCGCAGTATAAGCAAAGTTGTTCCTGACGCCTTTGTTCTCTCTCTGCTTTAGTGAGTGGTCCTCTAAGGACGCCCAATTGCATGGGCTCTGGGTGCGCCTCGAAGGTCTGTGAACTTGAAACATCTTTTGGTCGGACATATACAGGTCTATGTTCTGATCTGGTTCGGTCCGCCTTACGATCTTGCAAACAGTGGTTTAGTTGCATAATTAGATCAATGTATTCACCTCAATCGTCAGGGGGATTTACTACTTGTGCCAAGACGTCCTTTAATTTCCCTCGCAGACCTCAGTAAAATAATGTAATTAGTTTCTTCTCTGGCCAACGTGATTCGGCTATAAGACGATTGAATGTGGCAACATATGAAATAAGATCCTCAGCACCCTGCCACAGAGATAGCAGTTCATCATCCAAGGCTTGACCTCGAGTTCGATGAGCAAACAGTTTTTCCAGTTCACGTTGAAAACCTGAGTAATTTCTCAACAAGGGGTCATCCCTAAACATTAACGGGACGGACCAATCTGCACCTGGTCATTTGGAAAAGAGTCCGGTTTGCATATGAAGTGCAGGCGGCATTGTTTCATGAATGCTCCGAATTTCTTAGGGTCCCCTGAGAAATGTTCTGGGAGTCCTAGGGGGATATTGCCCAGAAGCAATACTTGAACAGGTGTAACTGCCGGTGCCACAGTAGGCTGTCCTTGAGTGGCTCCATCTGGTAGGGGTGCTAGGCCGGCTTAGGTTTGTAAGAGCTGCCTAGCAAAGTCGTCTGTTTTGTCCTTGTTGACCACCAGTTCACGCCTTAAGGCATTAGTCTCGGAGCAGGCTGCATGTACCTCGGCCCGTAGTTCACCTAACAATAGGGAAAGCTGGTCTACCTCAGAGGTTTCCATCGCTCAGGCAGAGTTGTTGAGGATGGCTTTGTGTTCTGTCACACTCACCTGTGTCTCTGCAGGAGCGATGGAACACCTCCTTTGACCTCCAACACGGAGGAATGCCTGTCAAAAAAAAGATCCACACTGGGTTAACCTGATTCCCTGGAGCTCACTCCCTTCTACCTAAGAATGTGCTGTGATATCCCCAACAGGCTTACCTTAGTTTTTGGTAGGGTGCGCACTCCATCTGCCTTTCGCAGGGGCGCGATTCTATTGGGAGGATCTGTAGTCCTACACACGTAGGTATGATGGCCAACGTCTGTTTGCCACGTTCAGGTGCCACGCGCTGTTCAGACTTCACAGCAAGTGCAGTAGTTTTCGAAGTGCTAGTTACTTCACTAGCAAGGAGTTTGCCAAACGGAGGATGTTGCTCTGAGATTTCGGAGAGTTCAGATTTTGGTACTGTTTAGATTGTCTTTCTGATGCCAAAGATACCTTGGGTAAGTACGTGCAGAGTGATGAACTCCGTGGGGTGGGTGAGTATGTGTGGTGTTGCTGATTTGCAGGTCCGGTGAGTACGCGCAGCGTTATTGGCTCAAGCGACTAAGTAATGTTCCACCTTTCTTTTGCAGGAGTATGCTGCTGAGCGCTCGCGCCACGAGCTTTGATTCAGCACAGCGGGAAGAACCTTGGAGGTCCGGTGAGTATGCGCAGCGTTCTGGTTCATGCGCTTCGAGTAATGTTCTTCCTTTCTCTTGCAGATGCCGATGCCGGTGTAACCTCATGTCCGGACGATGATTGCTGCTTGGCGAATGCACGGAGGAAGATCCTGAGCAGGTAAGCAGAAGCAGAAGCGCGCGGACAGACCAGGAGCATGGTGAGGGTGTTGCTGATGCAGCTTACAGAAAGCGACACGAAGTACTGGGGGAACCTGGGGCGTGGCGTATACAGCCAGCCACGCCCAAACACTAGAGAGCACATGAATTCCCATACACTTCCTGTTTGGCAACAGGAAGTGGTAACAAAGAACAGGAAGTGACTAAAAATACCAGGAAGGAAACATACCAAGCTAACTAGGGGAAGCTATCAGCTATGGGTATTAGTGTGTCTATGCCAGGCCTGCCAAGCCTCCACCCAGCTTGCCCCGACTATATGCCTTGTGCTCATGACAACATCATAAAAATGCAGTGAGGGGAAAAGCTTAGGCCTCTAATTGTCTGGGGGTTAGATTGCCCAATGGGGACCTAAGAGAAGGCCTTCTTCAGATGGAATAAAGATGTCTTTTATCATCTGTCGGCATCAGGACAACATTTTCTTCTCTGTAGAAAGTTTGGTTTTGGCCTCCATTCCCTGGTTCTAAGTATGCCAACCTGCAAAGTAGAGAGAGATTTCAATTAACAAGTTGCATTGGCTAGGATCCTGAGGCTAACATCTTGACTCCAACCCGGTCCGAGGGAAATGAAATGTTTTCTGAGGGATAGGGGAGGACTTTCACAAGGAAGTGGGTCATTTGGTGGGTTTGGAGGAATGGGGCTCTGGTTTAACAGGCCAATGGGGAATAACTATGGAGGGTTGTATAGGATCCAGTGTTGGACATGTGGAAGGCTGAGACACGTTTCATGAGATTGCGAGAGCAGACCACAGTATTTTAACGTAGGAGCTCAGCAAATGCAATCCCATCCATTCCATGTGTCCCAGGCTCTGTGCAATCACAGCAGGCATAGGTTGAACAGAACCCAGCGAATGGGCTGCACAGACCTATGTGATTAAACCGGGCCAGCACAGGCACCGGTACAAACATGGGAGAAAAATCCTTTACCCCAAGGAACGGTTACTCATACTGGAGCAAGTGTTTTTAGAGGGAATGTTTTCTTGCCCATCGGTGCTAATATGTACCAAGAGAAGGACAGCCCACATGGATCTGATGTGTCCAGTGCTGTCCATTACCACCTATCCAGAAGAAGAACCCTGGATGGGTGTGCAGCTAGGTGACAGAATGTTTTCATTCATGGTCGATACAGGGGCTACAAAATCTTGCATCAAGAACGGTGAGTACCCTTTGTCAGGCAAAAGCTAGGAAACACAGGGATTCTCTGGGGCTATCCTGTTTGTTCCTTACGTATTCAGGTAGGTACACAAAATGTATCTGCTCCTTTGTTGTATTGCACACATACCCCAGCAAATCTCTTGGGGAGAGATCTTTTAAGCAAGCTCCAAATGTCAATGGCTTTCACGGTGGAAGGTATATATGCTCGACTCCAGGTTTGTATCCAGTAAGAAAAGCAGCGCATTTGCATGCATATTGTAGTGATGGCGTGATAAGGGGGGTGCCTGTACATTCAAATGTGTTTCTTTATGGGGAAATGGTTTTGTTAAATTGGGTCCCAGGAATCATGGATCAGATATGGTGGGTGCCGATTGAGTTCTTGTTTTTGGCCTGATGTGCCCCAGGAGGTAACACCAGGCACCATTGTTCCGATTATCCTGGAAGTAGTAATTATAAAGAAGAACAGGGTGGTTCTCTCAGGCACCAACGAGGAATACAGAGAGTGGCACACAGTTCTGTGCATTGATCCAACCTTATCGTTAAGGGATGTGTCAGACGAGCAATTGTTCTAAGACACAGGAGAGATGTTTTTCGAGATTGGGGTGCCTTGCCAGATAGCGATAGAGCAAAGGGAAGTACCAGAGACCATGCACCTCGTTAGAAATGCATCGCCAAACTGCAAGGAGGATTTGGAAAAAGTGCCGGACCACTTATGGACCAGCAATCCTCATGATGTGGAGTATTGGAGCAGTGCGGGTAAAATTGAAACCAGTTACGATATTACCACGAGTTAAGCAGTACCCCATTGGCCTCATTAAGAGTCCGGCAGAAACCCTGCCGGTGCTCCCGGCAGGTTGCCGCCGGATTCGTGACATTTTACCCGTGCCTGACTTCCCTGTGCCACCGGGACATTACAAGTCCCAGCGGCACGGGATATCAGGTGCCAGAAAATGTTGTGCCCCATTCCCGTGGAGTCCTATAGGACTCCACGGGAATGAGTTCACGGAAGCACCCGCACTGTTGTAAGCAGTGCCGGTGCTTCGATAGCAACCCTGCCTACCGGGGCTGATGCGCTCGCCAGAGTTGTAGTCTGCCGGTCCAGAAAGCGTGCTGGTACGTTTCTACCAGCACCCTTGTTTCCAGACCAGCAAACTCGTAATGAGACCCCATGTCTAGAGAGGCAGAAAAATGGATTTACGGGACCATTTTGGGTTTTTTTAACCAATGCATAACACAACCTTATGTGTCCCCATGTAACACAGCCATCTACCCTGTAAAGAAGGCGAAGGGGTCAAGTTGGAGGATGGTCCAGAATTTGCGCCCCTTCAATAATATTGTTGAGACGTAATTTCCGGTGGCACTGAATCCTGCAACCATTCTCTGTAATATCCCTACTGGGCCGACCTACTTCACAGTGATTGATTTAAAGAATGCATTTTTTTCAGTCCCCTTATATCCCGATTCTCAGTACCTCATGGCGTTTACATATGGTGGTCAGAAATTTGAGCACACAAGGTTGCCCCAGGGGTACTGTGAATCTCTGAGTGTTTTCAACAGGGTGGTTTAAATGGATTTGGGGAATTTATGTGTGTCCAGTACAGTAATCCAGAACGTGGATGATTTGCTAGTCTGTAGCACTTGAGAAGAGCAGCGTCAAGGAGATTCAATAATGCTCCTCACCATGCTTGCGGAGAAGGGGTACAAAGTGGACAAAGAAAATAGCAGTACTGCCAGGCAGAGGTAGTATATTGGGGCAAGTGATATTGCCTGCAGAAATGAAGGTATTGCCACAGAGAGCCACCGCAATTCAGAATACGCCTCAGCCAGTCATAGTGAAACTAATTCAGCAATTTTTGGGATTCTTAATTATTGTAGATCTTGTGTCTTGGACTATTCTAGTTATGTGAGGCCCTTACTACAGGGACTCAAGGAAGCACAGAAGGAGAATGGTCTGAAGAAATGGTGACTTGCTTCCAGGAACTCAAAGCTGCAATCAGCAATTCTCCAGTCTTGGCGATTGCGAATTACAAAAAACATTTTCTCTCTTAAATGGGCAGGTGATGACAGCGGTCTTGGCCCAGCAAACATTGCTAGGCCATAAACCTTTAGCATACTATAGCAGACTCCGAGACCTAGTGATGCTGGGACAGTGCCCGTGGGAGCAAGCTTTAGCGGCAGCGGCTTTTGCCATTCAAAAGACTTTGGCCATTACCATGGGTTGCCCGGTGACATTGTACTTGTAGCATGCAGTCTGTGCGATCTGGAAAAAATCCAAGTCGACTTTGACAACCCAAAGAGTCTCGCAGTATGAGGCTATTTTATCGAATGCATCTATACATCCCGTATTGTGCCAACTAGTCAATCCTGCAACATTTGTAGCCAAGCCAGTGAAACCTGATGACATTGTCAACATATAAGGCAGAGGAGGAAGTGAGGACAAGTGTTAAGGAGGATGCTTTGGAGGCAGGTGAGGTACTTTTTGTTGATGGCTCCTTGACAATCAATCAAAATACTGGTGAGAGGCATACAGATGCTGCCATTGTGGGCCTTGTGGATGGGGAATATCAGGTCAGACTGAAGAAACAGTTGCCTTCGCAATACTCTGCGCAAGCGGCAGAACTTTTGGCAACTATAGAGGCGCTCGAAATGAGTAAGAGGAAGGCAGTCACTATTTATTCTGACTGCGTATGTGAACACCACTGTGCATTCAGGGTTATCAAGGTGGCAGAGAAGAGGGTTTAGGAGATCTGATGGGACTCCTGTCCTACCTGCTGCGCTGCTATCCAGACTAATTGAAGTGCTAACACTGTCCATAGAATTAGACTCGTAAAGTGCACTGCACATACTAATCACACTAACTCAGTTGCAATTGGAAATGATGGCGCAGACAGGGCGGCAAAAGAAGCTGCATATTTGCCATTTACAGCAAGTACAGTTGTGAGCTCCATTCAATGCAGTCCCGTTGATTGAAGTCTTAGAAATGAAAGGAAAAACACCTAGAGAGAAAACAGCGCTTTACACAAAGAGAGGATGTGCCCTTGGGCCCAAGGATTTGCTGTAGAGAAAATAGCAGACAGGAAGGCAGTAATGCCTGTAGAACTGCTTCTTGTGACTCAAAAGCAACTACTTTACCGGTCGCACACTTCTCGATGGCAAATTGCAGCAGAGCTCAAGGAGGAATAGTTCATACCAAACCTCCAAGAACAGGTAAGTAGATCTGTAGAAAACATATAAGATAAGGGCGGGAAATCCTCTTTTTTGAAGGGGGCCTGACTCCAGAGGGTTAGGGCAAAATTGTAGAAAGAAGATGGAGTCAAAGACTACCCTTGTCATTAATGCTCTGGTAGTTTTCTTTAGTAAGCAGTGGAGCTAAGATAGCAAGTGTCAGTTAGCTCTTACAAGGAACACAAGGGAGTTAATTTGTTTATAGACATAACAAAATGCAATTTATTAGTTCACAAGAAAAATGTTTAAAACAACGACATATGCCATCCTAGGCACAGGAAAAGGAACATTATATACAAATCGCAAATGATTCTGCATCTAGGTGGGTTAGTACATCTAAGGTGACAGTAGTTTCATGTATTGCTAATATTGAGGCAATACGTAAACATTGTCGACACACAAAAATCAGGTATTTCTAGTTCGGGGGTGGATGGAGCGGCCAGCGGTTGAAGGAATGGGAACCTACTGGTTGTTGCACCAAACTGTCTTCAGGACTAAGGGATTCTGGAGCACTATGGTGCTAGAGGAGTGCCAGGCACCTACAAATAGTGAGACAAGGAATGGAGTATTATGGGTTGGAAAATTAAAAATGCAAAATGAGTGTTTGCACACAGGACACTGTACAAAGAAAACCTACCTTAGGTAGTGAGAATGTCATGGCTAAACGTTGTTAGGTGGCTAGTTGTCGAATATATCACTTGCGTAAGCTTGATGTCCGTGGATTGGGCTGGTGGTCTCTGAAACAATTTAGAAGATCCCAATGTAATTCGAGTGCAGGAAATGCATCTAATTTATTAATCAAAGGCATATGACAGTGAAACAGCTAAACAAGTACTTTACCCCTTGTTGAGTCTTTATAGTCTGGTAGCGTAATGCACGTCACCTGTTGTATACTCTTCAGGGTGACATTTGTCCATCAGCCTCCAAGTGTTTTCTTTTTTATCCCCTCTTCTCCTCCCGGCTCTCCCCACCTTATACCCTCTGAAACCTGTAACGTTTGAACAGCAACTTTTGGGTTGTAGAGAACCAACTGGGAGGTTTTCCCAGTGAGTACATGAGTCTTGTGTATAAAACAGTAAAGAGTCAGGGAAGGCGTGTTACTGAGAAGGCGTGGCTTGAAGTAATGGGCTTCTCTGTCTTTCACTAGGTCGTGGAAGGGCGACCATATTGTTAGGAACCTTGTGTATTTTCCGGCATTGAGGGCGCATATCTTCTCCATAACAATAACATTCCAGATATTAACCCACCACCATGCCGTCTGTGGACCTGATTCGTCCTTCCAATTCTGTGCTAGGGACATTCTCGCCGCTGATAGCAGATAGGCTATTAAGGTGGCTCTGGGTCCTGTCATTGCATATATTCCCTCTATAGGCACACCCAGCAGTATCGTTTTTGGGGACATCAGCAACTCCACCCCTGTGATGTCTTTAATATGACCCAATATTTCTTTCCAGAAGACTTTTGCTTTGGGGCACGTCCACCACATGTGGTACAGGTTGCCTGTCACTCTGCACTTTCTCCAACAGTTAGGTGAATAGGACCTGTTCATTTTGTGGATGCGGTGGGGGGTCAGGTACCATCTAAGGTATAATTTATATGCCGATTACTTAATTGTGGTGCATCTGGAGGTGCCGTGTGCTCTCTCCCATATTTGGCTTCATTCCTGCTCTGTTAAGGATACCTCTAAGTCTTTGTCCCAACGCTCTTGGTACTGAAGCACCTCCTCCGCTTTGGCCCTAGAGAGTAGTCTGTAAAGTCTAGTCACTCCTTTTGTTGTCTGCCCTTCTCGTAAGGTCAGTTCCAGGCCTGTTGGTGTCCTTGTGCCCGCCTGTTTCACTGTTGGGTGAGTTATCCAGTGCCTGACCTGTATGTATCTGAATCGCTCATTTTGCTCTAGGCCAAATTTCTGCTGGGATTCTGTGAATCACACTGGGGTGCCGTTAATGTATAAATCTTGTAGGGTCAATTTTACGGCTCCTTTCCACCCATCCCAGAACCTCTTCTGGAGGCCCGGTGAGAAATCTGGGTTGTGCATTAATGGAGAGTTAGGGCCTAGCCCTGGTGGGATTCCCTTCCTTTTCCTGGCTGTGTCCCACTTAAGTAGGGACCACCTTGTCGCTTCCAGAAGAAGGCCTCCTTTCTCTCTGTCCCTTGTTTTCAAGTATATTAGTGCTGTAAGAGGTGTCGCTGTGGTCGCTTGCTCCATCTGGAACCAGCCTTTTTGGTTGTCGGGGTTAGCCCACCGTAACATTGGGGCTAGCTCGGTTGCCAATATGTAGCCTTTCACATCCGGCACTCCCAGGCCTCCGAGCAGCGGTGGGTGCGTCATGATGTGTTTCTGGACCCTGGGCTTCTTCCCTTGCCAAATGAATTTTGATATTGCGTTTTGCAGTTCTTTGATTTTGGCCTGAGGAATTGTCATAGGAATAGCTCCCACACATAAAGAAGACGGGGGAGGATAGTCATTTTTACTGCCGTGATTCAGGCAAACCACGCCAGTTCCTGGCTCTCCCACCTGAGCATGTGTTCCTGCATCTGTTTCCATAGGGGGGGTATGTTCGTTTTGTATAGTTTATGCGGGTCGCTCGTTAGGTGAATCCCCAGATACTCCAGTGAGTCCTTCACCCACGGCACCTGGAAGGCCTTCTCCAAGTGCTCAATCACCTCTCTCTTCTCTGTAATGTTCATTGCTTTGGATTTCGAAAGATTGATGGCGAATCCTGAAACCTCCCTAAATTCCTGTAGTTGTGACATTGCTTGGAGCATTGTTACTTCTGGGTCTTTCATAAAAAGCATAATGTCATCGGCCTATAGCGCGATTTTGTGCATTGTGTGACCAAATTTCAGGCCCCTGATTTCCTCATCCTGCCTAACCCGCGTGGCAAATGGCTCCATTGCCATCGCGAATATCAACGGGGAGGGTGGACACCCTTGTTGCGTGCCTCTGCGGATATTGATGTATTTTGTGCTTTGTCCATTGATCATGAAGCTTGTTGCCGGAGTTTGGTAGTTAGCTAGCACCATATTTATGTATTCCTGTCCACATCCGAAGGCCTCCATCACCATTTCCAGATAGCTCCAATCCATACTGTCGAATGCTCGTTTTGCGTCCAGGGCGGCCACCGCAATTGCTTGTTGCGTCCTTCTCCCTACATCTATTACATCTATTGCTCTTCTTACATTGTCCTGTGTAAGTCTACCTGCAATGAACCCTGCCTGATCTTCGTGGATCATGCTCGGAAGAATCCTCATCAGTCTCGTTGCCAAGATTTTAGAGTATATTTTCGCATCGATATTTAGCAATGCGATTGGCCGATAGCTGGAGCACTCCCGGGGGTCTTTCCCTGGTTTTAATAGCAGTTTGGTTGTGGATCGCCCCATGTCTAGCGTCACTCGACCCTCTTCCCTGATTGTGTTGTAGAGCTTGGTCAATGGGGCCAGAAGTTGCGTGCAAAATGTTTTGTAGAAGCCATTGCTGAACCAGTCCGGGCCGAGAGCTTTCCTCGTCGGAAGTGCTGTAATTGCATCACTGATCTCCTGTGCTGTGATCGGGCTTCCCAGGTCTCTCCTTTCCTGCTCCGTGATTCGTGGCCGGATAGTTGAGTGAATGTAGGAATATTGTTTCGCTCTGTCCAGGTTCTCTCTACACAGGAGGTCTTCATGGAATTTCAATATTATTTCCATCTTTTTGTCTTCCGCTGTGTGGGGGATGCCATGCTTATCGTACAGTTGCGTAATGTAATTTTGGGCCTTCCTTTTCCTCAACTTAGCGGCCAGAAATCTGTTTGCCTTGCCCCCATGCGTGTAATACGACTGTTTCGCATTTAATAGTGTCTGGGCCACTCGCTCTGCCATGTGGTTCTCGAGCTGGGCTCGGATTTTCCTGAGTTCGAGCAGGGACTTCCTTGTTTTCCGGGCCTTATGTTGAACTTCGGCATTCTTCACCTCTCTCTCTAGTTGTTGTGTTATGAGGGACCTGTTCCTATAGTACGTTGCCACCTGGGATATGAGCTCCCCCCTAATCACTGCCTTCCCCGCATCCCATATTCCCCCCCAGCTCACTTCCCTGTTGTCATTTTCTTTAAAGTAATTATTGATGGTGCTTTCTATATGGGCCCGTAGCGCTGTATCCTTCAGGAGGAGTTCATTTAGTCTCCAAGGTGACTTTTGTTTCCGCACTCCCTCTCCCCAGTCCACCCCCACCATGACAGGAGCGTGGTCCGAACAGTATTCCACCCCTATTTCCACTAACGTTATTTGGGGAATTAGCGTAGCCAATACTAGGATCATATCGATCCTGGAATAGCCCAAATGAACCGCCGAGTAGTGGGTGTACTCCCTGGTTTCCTCATGAAAAAATCGCCACGTCTCTATGACCACTAGTTCTCTCAAGAGACGCCCCAGTGCCTGCCTATTCTTTTGGTCCACCACTGTGGGGGGAAGGGTTTTATCTAGCGCCAGGTCCATGATGCAGTTAAAGTCCCCGCCTATTATCAGCTGGCCTTCGCACCAGCTGCCCAACTGGTTTAATAGGTTCGAGAGGAATACATCCTGCCGCTCATTGGGGGCATAAATCGCTAGGATCGTATACAGACAGCCCTTTATTCGCCCCTTAACCCCGAGGTATCTTCCCCCACTATCTTTTCGAAGTTGCAGCTTTTTGAACTCTAAGTCCCGTCCTATAAGGATAGCCACTCCTCTCTTCTTTTCCCCGCTGGAGGCGTAAAACTGCTGTGGGAAATCTCTGTGGGACATCCTCCTCTCATCTTTCGGGAGGAGATGGGTCTCCTGCAGGATCCCGATAGACGCCTTCATGGCCCTCATCCTTTCCAGTATGGCTCTCCTCTTTGTCGGGGAATTTAGCCCTTATACGTTCAGGGAGATTACATTAGAGTCTGCCATCCTTCCCCTATGGGGGTTGACCTCTCTCTGTGGCCCGCTCCCCCTTCACCTCAATGACGCCCGTCCCTGCTCTTTGCATTTTTAATATATTCTGGTTCATACTGCCGCTATTTACACTGTGTTTTGCTTCTCTACACCCCCCAACGTCCCCCTCCCCCCCTATGTGGCCCTTGTGACCATGATTACCCATAACCCCCCCTTCTGAAAAACTGGGGCTTAGGGTCACTATATAGAGCTTTACTCCCGAGCGGTCTCAGAGATCCCTGTCTCGGATTGGATTCCAAGGTTCGGCACCTCCCTGTTCCGCCTCTGCAGGCCTGTAAATACATATGTTTTTGTTTTAGGATGTTGCTGTAGGCGTCTTTAGTCGTAGACCCAGGGCTTCCCGGGTTATCAACCTTAAGCTTCCTGACGTGGCGAGGTGTTAGCTGGACCTCTAGGATGCGGCTCTCTCCTAGGAATGCTCCTGCGAGATCTGGTCCATTGCCATGCGTTGGCCCCGGTCTGCTGTTTGTTTTGAATCCGACCACTCTCCTCTCTGCTTTGGTTCTCTTCCACTCCCAGCAGCTCAAGGCCCTCTTCGCAGGTACTGATTTTCTTCTGTCTACCCTCCCAACTGAATGTGAGGCCAAACGATGCGACCATCCATAGGGGATTTGCTTATCCTGCAGAATTCTCGTCACAGGGCGCATCAGGCGCCGCTTATGCAGGGTAGAGAGTGCCAGATCCTGGAAAAGCTGGATCGAACTCCCATTGATTGTCAGATCTGTGGTGGCTCTAGCTGATTTCAGAACCCTTTCTTTTATGGCCTAGGATGTTAGTGCCACCGGCACGTCCCTAGGGCGAGCTCCTGGTTCCAGTCTGCGGGGCCCAACTCGATGGATCCTATCAATCTCTATTGCTTCCAGCTTAACGTCTAGTAGCAGGCTACCGAAGGTCTGCTGCAATGTGTCTAGCAGATCTCCATCTGGAAAAGATTCTGGTAGGCCCTTAACTCGAATGTTGGATCGGCGAGACCTGTTTTCAAGATCCTCCACTTGCAGCTCGAGATTATTCGTAGCTACCGTTATCTGGTCCAACAACTGGCTGGCTTGTTTAGCTTCTTCTGATAGGATGGAGAGGCCATTCTCCGTTGTGTCCACTCTCTCACCCAGCTCATTGATCTCCTTACGGACTTCCTGTAGTGAAGTTTTAAGGTCGTCTCGTAGTTGCCCTATTTGGGTCTGGAATGCATTTGTCATTCTTAACTCCATGCCCTTCAAGCAGGTCAACAGGTCCTCCTTATTTGGGTCTGTGGCGCTAGATGATGTATCCAACATTGTCTCTGCAGAGCGTTGTGGCAGCAACAGTGTGTTTAGGTCCTGTGGTTGTTGTCGACCCCAGCACTTGACCAGATGGTTCTCCTGGATTTGGGGGGACATTTCGCCTTTGGGGGTGCACTTTTCGTCCTGGCGCCAGGCATCTAGACTAATCACAGATAACTCTACTCTTTTGTGCCCACCGCCGATATGTTACTGCTGCTGGGGCGGGTATTGGCTGGCCGTGCGTCCCCACTACTGGGAATGTGTACAGTGCAGAGCGAGCCCCCAGTGCATCCGTGTTCGGCTGCAGCCTCTACCCCCCACGTTTATCATATGGGGTTGCTGCTATTGAAGCGATTTCCCCCCTGAGGAGGATTGTCCTTTAAATCCCCTTTATCTTCCCGGCGTCCAGCCGACCCCGGAGGAGCGTCCGCTAGTCCTCCGCCCCACTCCTCCTCGCCCCGTCAGGCCCGCTCCGGACCAGCGCTTGCTATTGGGCCTCCCTCCCTGCTACTGTCTTTAGGCTTAGATGAGTGCCTCCCCAGCTGTGCCCTGGGGAGGTAGATGATTGCAGTCCAGTGAACTAGTTGGCAGGCAGGTGGGTGGGCTGGCTGGGGAATGCATTAATGGTTGCCAGCAGCGTTAACGTCTTAGCAGGAGATCCTCTGGACCCATTCAGCATGCGCCGTACCTTTATGGAGCTGCCACCTTCATAGACGCTGCCGCGGGCTTCCTTCAGTTTAATCCTCGAGCCGCTCAGTAGCGTGATGCTGGGGTTTGCCGGGTCTCTGTGTCTGCTCCCCCCTCGCAGTGGCGCCGCGGGCGGGCACCGTCCGCCGCTTGGGGCAAGCTAGCCGAGATGGTCCGGGCAGCCTCAGGGGAGCGCCGCAGCACAGCGTATTTCTTAACGTTTGGTTGAGGAGCTCAGCGGGTGTATGTATCTCAGTATCAACTCTTTTTGTATCCGCGCCGAGTCCACACACCAAACGCAATTGAGAGAGGCCGCAAGTGTGGGGCTGCCACCCGCCGCCAGGCGCAGCTACAATACAATTTTGATGTCAGCCACATACCCAAGTTTCTGCTACAGTTTATAAGGCATAACGCTCATTCCGACGGTGGACTGTTTGTTTCATTCAGTGTCTCTGTGCGTTCACGGCCTTGGACGAGTTTATGCCTCTTGTGCTTCCTTAGGCTTGTACTGCTGTTCTTTGGATTTAGTCCAAAAAAGGAGTAGTGCAGTATTTGGCTTTGGAGCGGGTGTGTGGGATATGGTTCCCCTCCTTCCCGGGGAAGGGGGATGGCTCTAGCGCTTAACAGGTCTTGCGGGTGAGCAGGTCTTTCAACTTTCCAGTTGTGCTGTTAATTTGCTGCCACTACACCACCAACCCTCCACTGCAGCCCCGAGCACAGCTTTTAGTTTCAATCGCCCGGGTGGTAGGCACAGGGGAGAGCCGCGACTCAGTTTTTGCTGCCTGATCTGGGGCTCGCTTCAGGGCCCCAGAGTATCGCTGAGCAGGGAAAGGAAGCAGCAGGACAGCGACTCCTCACATCTCCATTTGGTTCACTGCAGGCACCCACCGGACAAGGAGCCTTCTCTGGCCCACCCGCTCTCCTTACCCGGCAACTGCGCCTGATGGAGCCAGGAGCAACCCTCTGAGTTTGTCGGTACCGTGTAGGTGCACGTCGGATTGGCCTGGCCTTCCGATTCGCCCTCAGTCCAGCTCCGGGGCTCAACAAATCGCGGAGCGTGGCCCCCGTGGCATTGGCGGTTTTCTCTGCTGAAGTGCTGGAGCTGTGATGGGACGGTTGCTCCATCAATCCTCGCTATGAAGCTTGGTCAGCACTGTCTCTGTGCAGGGGGAGCTGGTCTGGCTGCCATTGTGCCTACGGCCTCATTCGTCTCCCGTTCATGGGTTATGGGGGGCTCCAACGCAAGAGTGCCAATCCAGGGGAGGGCTCCGCCCACCCCTCTTGCGGCGTGTGTGCTCTGCTTTCCAGAGCTCAAGGGTGCGAGCGGCGGCACAGCCCCCCTCCGGCCACCGCCTCAGTGATTTCTGCTGCCGGCGACTTTCCGGGGCACCTGCTGGTGCATTGGCCGTCCCGGGCCGCGACCGGCTTACCAAAGTCCTGATCAGAGACGCAATGTCAGCCTAGCCACGGGCCTCCGCGGCCGTGGGGAAGGAGTGCAACCGCTGGTTCCGCACTGTTGCCCCTTGGCTTTGCTCGCAGGGTTTACCAGAGCCACCAGCCTTCCACTCTCGCTAGGTCCCACGCCCCTCTTTTTCTGTGATTATTGAATGCAGGGATTACCTGGTGAGTCCGAAAAGGGATCCAGGAAGAGGTAGATGAGGGGAGATCTCTATCTTTGTTCATGGAGTAATGTTGTGGTATGCTGTAGGAGAGGGTAAGTATTGCTAGGTATTAGGAACAAATTGCTGGCTGCAGAGGTAAGCATGTTCAGATACATTGGCATGCAGGTGCAGAGAAAAGCAGCACAGTGAGTAAAAGAGGCGATCGAGGTGCTGATCACTTGGCAATTTGAAACTAAGTTCGTGTTATATGACCAGAGAAATGGGGTGAAAAAATCAAGTGAAAAAATGGGCTGAAACATGGTAGCAAAAGAAACCGTCATATGTGCGACCCGAATGTGGGCTAACAGTATGATTAAGGGAATCTGGAGCAAATTAAGTGGCAAAGAAACCATTAAGGTATTACTGTTGCCTCCGTATTTTACGGTGCAAACATAAACCAAATTGAAGGGCAGGCGAGTTGCGCTCGAGGTGCTTGTAGCTGAAAGCTGCCATCACGGGGTGAGTTGAAGATAATGAAAGGCTACCAGCGTCGGTGCCTCCTGCGTGCATGGTGAATGATTGCCAAAGCTCGCGAAAGTGTCTGCAGCTAGTGAAACGGAGCTTACCTCTGAGCGCGAGCTGTATAGCTGACTCCCAATGTTGTCTGCTACTGACGCATGTGTGTATGATAACGCGGTGTATATATGTGATGACTCAGTCGAGCAGAGCACAGAGCGCAAATGTGTTCATACTGTTAGCCCACATTCGGGTCGCACATATGACGGTTTGTTGTGCTACCATGTTTCACCCCATTTTTTCACGTGATTTCTCTGGTCATATAACACGACCTTAGTTTCAAATTCCCCAAGTGATCAGTACCTCGATCACCTCTTTTACTCACTGTGCCGCTTTTCTCTGCACCTGCATGCCAATGTATCTCAACCTGCTTACCTCTGCAGCCAGCAATTTATTCCTAATACCTAGCAATACTTACCCTCTCCCACAGCATACCACGACATTACTCCGTGATGAAAGATAGAGATCTCCTCTCATCTACCTCTTCCTGGATCCCTTTTCGGACTCACCAGGTAATCCCTGCATTCAATAATCCCCCCAAAATGTTTAGATGCATTTCCTGCACTCGAATTACATTGGGATCTTCTAAATTGTTTCAGAGACCACCAGCCCAATCCACGGACATCAAGCTTACGACAGTGATATATTCGACAACTGGCCACCTAACCCCGTTTAGCCATGACACTCTCACTACCTTAGGTAGGTTTTCTTTGTACAATGTCCTGTGCAAATACTCATTTTGCATTTTTAATTTTCCAACCCATAATACTCCATCCCTTTTCTCACTATTTGTAGGTCCCTGGCACTTCTCTAGCACCATAGTGCTCCAAGATCCCTTAGTCCTGAAGACAGTTTGGTGCAACAACCAGCAGGTTCCCATTCCTTCAACTGCTGGCCGCTCCATCCACCCACCGAACTAGAAACACCTGATTTTGTGTGTCGACAATGTTTACGTATTGCCTCAATATTAGCAATACATGAAACTACTGTCACCTTAGATGTACTAACACACTTATATGCAGAATCATTTGATATGATGGCATATGTTGTTGTTTTAAACATTTTTCTTGTGAACTAATAAATTGCATTTTGTTATGTCTATAAACAAATTAACTCCCTTGTGTTCCTTGTAAGAGCTAACTGAAACTTGCTATCTTAGCTCCACTGCTTACTAAAGAAAACTACCAGAGCGTTAATGACAAGGGTAGCCTTTGACTCCATCTTCTTTCTACGATCGGTAGGAAACTACATAGTTTGGAAGGAATTCAATCCTGGAAACACTATGAGGTCAGTAAGGGGAGTTTTGCGTAGGCCCTCTGGGCCTTTTCAGGAACTCCATATTAAGCCTCATTACAAGTTTAGCTGTCTGGAAATAGCGCTGCCGGTCGCACCGTACCAGCACCGTTTTCCAGACCGACACGTTTCGAGTAACAAGTGCGGAAACACTGTCACGGCAAAGCAACCCCCACGGTGCTAAGGCACCCAGTTGCACCGTTACTGTAAACAGCGGAACAAGTGACCAGATCTCCCTGAATTACCGACACAGCGTTAGTACAGGCGCATTCGGTGTTCCACTACACGGAAACACAGCCATAAAAATGGTGGTGGCACCGTGACCACCACGCCTGTAATACCGGCACCGCGGACCAGGCGTTAAACAGTACCAGGTGAGCAGCAACAGGCCCCAAGCGTAGTAAATTAGCCCAGCTGCACACCATTTACCACTGGGAATGTACAAAAGAACCACACTCACACCCAACCCACCTACCAACAGAAGCATGCTGGCTGTAGCAGCAATTGGGCTGGGGAACCTGGAAGGAGCTATTGAAGATAAAGCAGCAGAGAGGCAGAGGAGGTGGTGTAGGCACATGAGGTGAATGAAGAACTAGTTGGCCATGCCTAACATCAATGTGCAGCATTTAGCACCCCGCAGTCAGTCACCAGTACCCTGCAACAGGGCCTTGCCCTGAATTCTGACCCACGGCCAAATCCACACCTTGCACCGGCTTGACAGGGAGACCATCATATCAATAGTCACACTGTCAAGACTGGTAAGGGGTTTTTGTACTCCTGTCCTCTATATGGCAGAGTAGAAGCACAGAGCACCCCAGCCAAGATTGTGGTACCAACGAACGAGCAATCAAGGCATAAGCTCTCAGGAGGTGATGCAGGCTGGTTCTTAAGTACAGTGTAGTCCCCAAGCCCCCACAAAGGAATGTCCACACACTATGTTATGTGAAAACACAGTTCTTTATATAAAGAAGGTTCAATATATATATATATACACTATCAATAGCATCCTTTGTACTTTGGTAAATCTAATATGATAAATAGGTACAATGTCTATGTGGTAGCACAGTAAACTCTTGACACCTTTAAAATGCACCAACTGCTGACGGTCTTAATGGCATACAAATCAAATAGTAAAGTGAATCAACAATACACATAGGAAGGAAGACACGTTGGATTAAACAAATGGCAGAATTCTTTGTCCCTACCCAAGACACAGTTCTGAGTGAGACACAGTTCTGAGTGACACCTGGGCAACCTGTACATAAAGTGTATTAACAAGCACAGTCCATATATATTTAAAATAGTCTTGTTCCCTGTTAAAATGTTCTACTACCCCAATGTACCTGAGTTTAGCAGAGTTTCTTCGACGGTTGATCGACAGATCCCTCTGGAGTGGACTCCCTTTAAAGCAGGAGCCACGGGTCGTCGAGATTCCTACGAAGAAGCTGAAGTCGAAACTTGATACTTAACCTTGAAGCCCAGCTGGAAGAAGAAGGCTCTGCAGCTGCTTTCCTTCGACACAATCCGAAAGCTGTCGTGCCTCCAAGAACTGATCCAATAGAGGACCTAGCTAGGAGACCTCTTCCCGAGCTACGAGGGAACATTGTGCACCAGCTCATCTTCATCAAGGCATCCTGGTAGTCAATCCCTAACAACTGTCGAACGGAGACCAGGTCTGCCGAGAAACATTGAAGTGAGCACCTGGACGTCGAGGTCGTCGACGACCATCAAAGAGGGGCAGCTATGGTTCCATAGTTTGCCATGAAGTTACGGTAATACCCAGTGAGGCCCAAAAAAGCTCTCATCTGGGGTTGAGTAGTGCGAGTCTCCCAGTCATGTACATCCTGTACTTTGGAATCAATGTGAATGAAGAACTAGTTGGCCATGCCTAACATCAATGTGCAGCATTTAGCACCCCGCAGTCAGCCACCAGTACCCTGCAACAGGGCCTTGCCCTGGATTCTGACCCACGGCCAAATCCACACCTTGCACCGGCTTGACAGGGAGACCATCATATCAATAGTCACACTGTCAAGACTGGTAAGGGGTTTTTGTACTCCTGTCCTCTATATGGCAGAGTAGAAGCACAGAGCACCCCAGCCAAGATTGTGGTACCAACGAACGAGCAATCAAGGCATAAGCTCTCAGGAGGTGATGCAGGCTGGTTCTTAAGTACAGTGTAGTCCCCAAGCCCCCACAAAGGAATGTCCACACACTATGTTATGTGAAAACACAGTTCTTTATATAAAGAAGGTTCAATATATATATATACACTATCAATAGCATCCTTTGTACTTTGGTAAATCTAATATGATAAATAGGTACAATGTCTATGTGGTAGCACAGTAAACTCTTGACACCTTTAAAATGCACCAACTGCTGACGGTCTTAATGGCATACAAATCAAATAGTAAAGTGAATCAACAATACACATAGGAAGGAAGACACATTGGATTAAACAAATGGCAGAATGCTTTGTCCCTACCCAAGACACAGTTCTGAGTGAGGAGCTCCCCCACCTGGGCAACCTGTACATAAAGTGTATTAACAAGCACAGTCCATATATATTTAAAATAGTCTTGTTCCCTGTTAAAATGTTCTACTACCCCAATGTACCTGAGTTTAGCAGAGTTTCTTCGACAGTTGATCGACAGATCCCTCTGGAGTGGACTCCCTTTAAAGCAGGAGCCACGGGTCGTCGAGATTCCTACGAAGAAGCTGAAGTCGAAACTTGATACTTAACCTTGAAGCCCAGCTGGAAGAAGAAGGCTCTGCAGCTGCTTTCTTTCGACACAATCTGAAAGCTGTCGTGCCTCCAAGAATTGATCCAAGAGAGGACCTAGCTAGGAGACCTCTTCCCGAGCTACGAGGGAACATTGTGCACCAGCTCATCTTCATCAAGGCATCCTGGTAGTCAATCCCTAACAGCTGTCGAACGGAGACCAGGTCTGCCGAGAAACATTGAAGTAAGCACCTGGACGTCGAGGTCGTCGACGACCATCAAAGAGGGGCAGCTATGGTTCCAAAGTTTGCCATGAAGCTACGGTAATACCCAGTGAGGCCCAAAAAAGCACCTGGGATATGAGCTCCCCCCTAATCACTGCCTTCCCCGCATCCCATATTCCCCCCAGCTCACTTCCCTGTTGTCATTTTCTTTAAAGTAATTATTGATGGTGCTTTCTATATGGGCGGGTAGCGCTGTATCCTTCAGGAGGAGTTCATTTAGTCTCCAAGGTGACTTTTGTTTCCGCACTCCCTCTCCCCAGTCCACCCCCACCATGACAGGAGCGTGGTCCTAACAGTATTCCACCCCTATTTCCACTAACGTTATTTGGGGAATTAGCGTAGCCAATACTAGGATCATATCGATCCTGGAATAGCCCAAATGAACCGCCGAGTAGTGGGTGTACTCCCTGGTTTCCTCATGAAAAAATCGCCACGTCTCTATGACCACTAGTTCTCTCAAGAGACGCCCCAGTGCCTGCCTATTCTTTTGGTCCACCACTGTGGGGGGAAGGGTTTTATCTAGCGCCAGGTCCATGATGCAGTTAAAGTCCCCGCCTATTATCAGCTGGCCTTCGCACCAGCTGCCCAACTGGTTTAATAGGTTCGAGAGGAATACATCCTGCCGCTCATTGGGGGCATAAATCGCTAGGATCGTATACAGACAGCCCTTTATTCTCCCCTTAACCCCGAGGTATCTTCCCCCACTATCTTTTCGAAGTTGCAGCTTTTTGAACTCTAAGTCCCGTCCTATAAGGATAGCCACTCCTCTCTTCTTTTCCCCGCTGGAGGCATAAAACTGCTGTGGGAAATCTCTGTGGGACATCCTCCTCTCATCTTTCGGGAGGAGATGGGTCTCCTGCAGGATCCCGATAGACGCCTTCATGGCCCTCATCCTTTCCAGTATGGCTCTCCTCTTTGTCGGGGAATTTAGCCCTTATACGTTCAGGGAGATTACATTAGAGTCTGCCATCCTTCCCCTATGGGGGTTCCCCTCTCTCTGTGGCCCGCTCCCCCTTCACCTCAATGACGCCCGTCCCTGCTCTTTGCATTTTTAATCTATTCTGGTTCATACTGCCGCTATTTACACTGTGTTTTGCTTCTCTACACCCCCCAACGTCCCCCTACCCCCCTATGTGGCCCTTGTGACCATGATTACCCATAACCCCCCCTTCTGAAAAACTGGGGCTTAGGGTCACTATATAGAGCTTTACTCCCGAGCGGTCTCAGAGATCCCTGTCTCGGATTGGATTCCAAGGTTCGGCACCTCCCTGTTCCGCCTCTGCAGGCCTGTAAATACATATGTTTTTGTTTTAGGATGTTGCTGTAGGCGTCTTTAGTCGTAGACCCAGGGCTTCCCGGGTTATCAACCTTAAGCTTCCTGACGTGGCGAGGTGTTAGCTGGACCTCTAAGATGCGGCTCTCTCCTAGGTCTGCTCCTGCGAGATCTGGTCCATTCCCATGCGTTGGCCCCGGTCTGCTGTTTGTTTTGAATCCGACCACTCTCCTCTCTGCTTTGGTTCTCTTCCACTCCCAGCAGCTCAAGGCCCTCTTCGCAGGTACTGATTTTCTTCTGTCTACCCTCCCAACTGAATGTGAGGCCAAACGATGCGACCATCCATAGGGGATTTGCTTATCCTGCAGAATTCTCGTCACAGGGTGCATCAGGCACCGCTTATGCAGGGTAGAGAGTGCCAGATCCTGGAAAAGCTGGATCGAACTCCCATTGATTGTCAGATCTGTGGTGGCTCTAGCTGATTTCAGAACCCTTTCTTTTATGGCCTAGGATGTTAGTGCCACCGGCACGTCCCTAGGGCGAGCTCCTGGTTCCAGTCTGCGGGGCCCAACTCGATGGATCCTATCAATCTCTATTGCTTCCAGCTTAACGTCTAGTAGCAGGCTACCGAAGGTCTGCTGCAATGTGTCTCGCAGATCTCCATCTGGAAAAGATTCTGGTAGGCCCTTAACTCGAATGTTGGATCGGCGAGACCTGTTTTCAAGATCCTCCACTTGCAGCTCGAGATTATTCGTAGCTACCGTTATCTGGTCCAACAACTGGCTGGCTTGTTTAGCTTCTTCTGATAGGATGGAGAGGCCATTCTCCGTTGTGTCCACTCTCTCACCCAGCTCATTGATCTCCTTACGGACTTCCTGTAGTGAAGTTTTAAGGTCGTCTCGTAGTTGCCCTATTTGGGTCTGGAATGCATTTGTCATTCTTAACTCCATGCCCTTCAAGCAGGTCAACAGGTCCTCCTTATTTGGGTCTGTGGCGCTAGATGTTGTATCCAACATTGTCTCTGCAGAGCGTTGTGGCAGCAACAGTGTGTTTAGGTCCTGTGGTTGTTGTCGACCCCAGCACTTGACCAGATGGTTCTCCTGGATTTGGGGGGACATTTCGCCTTTGGGGGTGCACTTTTCGTCCTGGCGCCAGGCATCTAGACTAATCACAGATAACTCTACTCTTTTATGCCCACCGCCGATATGTTACTGCTGCTGGGGCGGGTATTGGCTGGCCGTGCGTCCCCACTACTGGGAATGTGTACAGTGCAGAGCAAGCCCCCAGTGCATCCGTGTTCGGCTGCAGCCTCTACCCCCCACGTTTATCATATGGGGTTGCTGCTATTGAAGCGATTTCCCCCCTGAGGAGGATTGTCCTTTAAATCCCCTTTATCTTCCCGGCGTCCAGCCGACCCCGGAGGAGCGTCCGCTAGTCCTCCGCCCCACTCCTCCTCGCACCGTCAGGCCCGCTCCGGACCAGCGCTTGCTATTGGGCCTCCCTCCCTGCTACTGTCTTTAGGCTTAGATGAGTGCCTCCCCAGCTGTGCCCTGGGGAGGTAGATGATTGCAGTCCAGTGAACTAGTTGGCAGGCAGGTGGGTGGGCTGGCTGGGGAATGCATTAATGGTTGCCAGCAGCGTTAACGTCTTAGCAGGAGATCCTCTGGACCCATTCAGCATGCGCCATACCTTTATGGAGCTGCCACCTTCATAGACGCTGCCGCGGGCTTCCTTCAGTTTAATCCTCGAGCCGCTCAGTAGCGTGATGCTGGGGTTTGCCGGGTCTCTGTGTCTGCTCTCCCCTCGCAGTGGCGCCGCGGGCGGGCACCGTCCGCCGCTTGGGGCAAGCTAGCCGAGATGGTCCGGGCAGCCTCAGGGGAGCGCCGCAGCACAGCGTATTTCTTAACGTTTGGTTGAGGAGCTCAGCGGGTGTATGTATCTCAGTATCAACTCTTTTTGTATCCGCGCCGAGTCCACACACCAAACGCAATTGAGAGAGGCCGCAAGTGTGGGGCTGCCACCCGCCGCCAGGCGCAGCTACAATACAAATTTGATGTCAGCCACATACCCAAGTTTCTGCTACAGTTTATAAGGCATAACGCTCATTCCGACGGTGGACTGTTTGTTTCATTCAGTGTCTCTGTGCGTTCACGGCCTTGGACGAGTTTATGCCTCTTGTGCTTCCTTAGGCTTGTACTGCTGTTCTTTGGATTTAGTCCAAAAAAGGAGTAGTGCAGTATTTGGCTTTGGAGCGGGTGTGTGGGATATGGTTCCCCTCCTTCCCGGGGAAGGGGGATGGCTCTAGCGCTTAACAGGTCTTGCGGGTGAGCAGGTCTTTCAACTTTCCAGTTGTGCTGTTAATTTGCTGCCTCTACACCACCAACCCTCCACTGCAGCCCCGAGCACAGCTTTTAGTTTCAATCGCCCGGGTGGTAGGCACAGGGGAGAGCCGCCACTCAGTTTTTGCTGCCTGATCTGGGGCTCGCTTCAGGGCGCCAGAGTATCGCTGAGCAGGGAAAGGAAGCAGCAGGACAGCGACTCCTCACATCTCCATTTGGTTCACTGCAGGCACCCACCGGACAAGGAGCCTTCTCTGGCCCACCCGCTCTCCTTACCCGGCAACTGCGCCTGATGGAGCCAGGAGCAACCCTCTGAGTTTGTCGGTACCGTGTAGGTGCACGTCGGATTGGCCTGGCCTTCCGATTCGCCCTCAGTCCAGCTCCGGGGCTCAACAAATCGCGGAGCGTGGCCCCCGTGGCATTGGCGGTCTTCTCTGCTGAAGTGCTGGAGCTGTGATGGGACGGTTGCTCCACCAATCCTCGCTATGAAGCTTGGTCAGCACTGTCTCTGTGCAGGGGGAGCTGGTCTGGCTGCCATTGTGCCTACGGCCTCATTCGTCTCCCGTTCATGGGTTATGGGGGGCTCCAACGCAAGAGTGCCAATCCTGGGGAGGGCTCCGCCCACCCCTCTTGCGGCGTGTGTGCTCTGCTTTCCAGAGCTCAAGGGTGCGAGCGGCGGCACAGCCCCCCTCCGGCCACCGCCTCAGTGATTTCTGCTGCCGGCGACTTTCCGGGGCACCTGCTGGTGCATTGGCCGTCCCGGGCCGCGACCGGCTTACCAAAGTCCTGATCAGAGATGCAATGTCAGCCTAGCCACGGGCCTCCGCGGCCGTGGGGAAGGAGTGCAACCGCTGGTTCCGCACTGTTGCCCCTTGGCTTTGCTCGCAGGGTTTACCAGAGCCACCAGCCTTCCACTCTCGCTAGGTCCCACGCCCCTCTTTTTCTGTGATTATTGAATGCAGGGATTACCTGGTGAGTCCGAAAAGGGATCCAGGAAGAGGTAGATGAGGGGAGATCTCTATCTTTGTTCATGGAGTAATGTTGTGGTATGCTGTAGGAGAGGGTAAGTATTGCTAGGTATTAGGAACAAATTGCTGGCTGCAGAGGTAAGCATGTTCAGATACATTGGCATGCAGGTGCAGAGAAAAGCAGCACAGTGAGTAAAAGAGGCGATCGAGGTGCTGATCACTTGGCAATTTGAAACTAAGTTCGTGTTATATGACCAGAGAAATCGGGTGAAAAAATCAAGTGAAAAAATGGGCTGAAACATGGTAGCAAAAGAAACCGTCATATGTGCGACCCGAATGTGGGCTAACAGTATGATTAAGGGAATCTGGAGCAAATTAAGTGGCAAAGAAACCATTAAGGTATTACTGTTGCCTCCATATTTTAGGGTGCAAACATAAACCAAATTGAAGGGCAGTCGAGTTGCGCTCGAGGTGCTTGTAGCTGAAAGCTGCCATCACGGGGTGAGTTGAAGATAATGAAAGGCTACCAGCGTCGGTGCCTCCTGCGTGCATGGTGAATGATTGCCAAAGCTCGCGAAAGTGTCTGCAGCTAGTGAAACGGAGCTTACCTCTGAGCGCGAGCTGTATAGCTGACTCCCAATGTTGTCTGCTACTGACGCATGTGTGTATGATAACGCAGTATATATATGTGATGACTCAGTCGAGCAGAGCACAGAGCGCGAATGTGTTCATACTGTTAGCCCACATTCGGGTCGCACATATGACGGTTTGTTGTGCTACCATGTTTCACCCCATTTTTTCACGTGATTTCTCTGGTCATATAACACGACCTTAGTTTCAAATTCCCCAAGTGATCAGTACCTCGATCACCTCTTTTACTCACTGTGCCGCTTTTCTCTGCACCTGCATGCCAATGTATCTGAACCTGCTTACCTCTGCAGCCAGCAATTTATTCCTAATACCTAGCAATACTTACCCTCTCCCACAGCATACCACGACATTACTCCATGATGAAAGATAGAGATCTCCTCTCATCTACCTCTTCCTGGATCCCTTTTAGGACTCACCAGGTAATCCCTGCATTCAATAATCCCCCCAAAATGTTTAGATGCATTTCCTGCACTCGAATTACATTGGGATCTTCTAAATTGTTTCAGAGACCACCAGCCCAACCCACGGACATCAAGCTTACGACAGTGATATATTCGACAACTGGCCACCTAACCCCGTTTAGCCATGACACTCTCACTACCTTAGGTAGGTTTTCTTTGTACAATGTCCTGTGCAAATACTCATTTTGCATTTTTAATTTTCCAACCCATAATACTCCATCCCTTTTCTCACTATTTGTAGGTCCCTGGCACTCCTCTAGCACCATAGTGCTCCAAGTTCCCTTAGTCCTGAAGACAGTTTGGTGCAACAACCAGCAGGTTCCCATTCCTTCACCTGCTGGCCGCTCCATCCACCCACCGAACTAGAAACACCTGATTTTGTGTGTCGACAATGTTTACGTATTGCCTCAATATTAGCAATACATGAAACTACTGTCACCTTAGATGTACTAACACACTTATATGCAGAATCATTTGATATGATGGCATATGTTGTTGTTTTAAACATTTTTCTTGTGAACTAATAAATTGCATTTTGTTATGTCTATAAACAAATTAACTCCCTTGTGTTCCTTGTAAGAGCTAACTGAAACTTGCTATCTTAGCTCCACTGCTTACTAAAGAAAACTACCAGAGCGTTAATGACAAGGGTAGCCTTTGACTCCATCTTCTTTCTACGATCGGTAGGAAACTACATAGTTTGGAAGGAATTCAATCCTGGAAACACTATGAGGTCAGTAAGGGGAGTTTTGCGTAGGCCCTCTGGGCCTTTTCAGGAACTCCATATTAAGCCTCATTACAAGTATAGCTGTCTGGATATAGCGCTGCCGGTCGCACCGTACCAGCACCGTTTTCCAGACCGACACGTTTCGAGTAACAAGTGCGGAAACACTGTCACGGCAAAGCAACCCCCACGGTGCTAAGGCACCCAGTTGCACCGTTACTGTAAACAGCGGAACAAGTGACCAGATCTCCCTGAATTACCGACACAGCGTTAGTACAGGCGCATTCGGTGTTCCACTACACGGAAACACAGCCATAAAAATGGTGGTGGCACCGTGACCACCACGCCTGTAATACCGGCACCGCGGACCAGGCGTTAAACAGTACCAGGTGAGCAGCAACAGGCCCCAAGCGTAGTAAATTAGCCCAGCTGCACACCATTTACCACTGGGAATGTACAAAAGAACCACACTCACACCCAACCCACCTACCAACAGAAGCATGCTGGCTGTAGCAGCAATTGGGCTAGGGAACCTGGAAGGAGCTATTGAAGATAAAGCAGCAGAGAGGCAGAGGAGGTGGTGTAGGCACATGAGGTGAATGAAGAACTAGTTGGCCATGCCTAACATCAATGTGCAGCATTTAGCACCCCGCAGTCAGTCACCAGTACCCTGCAACAGGGCCTTGCCCTGAATTCTGACCCACGGCCAAATCCACACCTTGCACCGGCTTGACAGGGAGACCATCATATCAATAGTCACACTGTCAAGACTGGTAAGGGGTTTTTGTACTCCTGTCCTCTATATGGCAGAGTAGAAGCACAGAGCACCCCAGCCAAGATTGTGGTACCAACGAACGAGCAATCAAGGCATAAGCTCTCAGGAGGTGATGCAGGCTGGTTCTTAAGTACAGTGTAGTCCCCAAGCCCCCACAAAGGAATGTCCACACACTATGTTATGTGAAAACACAGTTCTTTATATAAAGAAGGTTCAATATATATATATATACACTATCAATAGCATCCTTTGTACTTTGGTAAATCTAATATGATAAATAGGTACAATGTCTATGTGGTAGCACAGTAAACTCTTGACACCTTTAAAATGCACCAACTGCTGACGGTCTTAATGGCATACAAATCAAATAGTAAAGTGAATCAACAATACACATAGGAAGGAAGACACGTTGGATTAAACAAATGGCAGAATGCTTTGTCCCTACCCAAGACACAGTTCTGAGTGAGACACAGTTCTGAGTGACACCTGGGCAACCTGTACATAAAGTGTATTAACAAGCACAGTCCATATATATTTAAAATAGTCTTGTTCCCTGTTAAAATGTTCTACTACCCCAATGTACCTGAGTTTAGCAGAGTTTCTTCGACGGTTGATCGACAGATCCCTCTGGAGTGGACTCCCTTTAAAGCAGGAGCCACGGGTCGTCGAGATTCCTACGAAGAAGCTGAAGTCGAAACTTGATACTTAACCTTGAAGCCCAGCTGGAAGAAGAAGGCTCTGCAGCTGCTTTCCTTCGACACAATCCGAAAGCTGTCGTGCCTCCAAGAACTGATCCAATAGAGGACCTAGCTAGGAGACCTCTTCCCGAGCTACGAGGGAACATTGTGCACCAGCTCATCTTCATCAAGGCATCCTGGTAGTCAATCCCTAACAACTGTCGAACGGAGACCAGGTCTGCCGAGAAACATTGAAGTGAGCACCTGGACGTCGAGGTCGTCGACGACCATCAAAGAGGGGCAGCTATGGTTCCATAGTTTGCCATGAAGTTACGGTAATACCCAGTGAGGCCCAAAAAAGCTCTCATCTGGGGTTGAGTAGTGCGAGTCTCCCAGTCATGTACATCCTGTACTTTGGAATCAATGTGAATGAAGAACTAGTTGGCCATGCCTAACATCAATGTGCAGCATTTAGCACCCCGCAGTCAGCCACCAGTACCCTGCAACAGGGCCTTGCCCTGGATTCTGACCCACGGCCAAATCCACACCTTGCACCGGCTTGACAGGGAGACCATCATATCAATAGTCACACTGTCAAGACTGGTAAGGGGTTTTTGTACTCCTGTCCTCTATATGGCAGAGTAGAAGCACAGAGCACCCCAGCCAAGATTGTGGTACCAACGAACGAGCAATCAAGGCATAAGCTCTCAGGAGGTGATGCAGGCTGGTTCTTAAGTACAGTGTAGTCCCCAAGCCCCCACAAAGGAATGTCCACACACTATGTTATGTGAAAACACAGTTCTTTATATAAAGAAGGTTCAATATATATATATATACACTATCAATAGCATCCTTTGTACTTTGGTAAATCTAATATGATAAATAGGTACAATGTCTATGTGGTAGCACAGTAAACTCTTGACACCTTTAAAATGCACCAACTGCTGACGGTCTTAATGGCATACAAATCAAATAGTAAAGTGAATCAACAATACACATAGGAAGGAAGACACATTGGATTAAACAAATGGCAGAATGCTTTGTCCCTACCCAAGACACAGTTCTGAGTGAGGAGCTCCCCCACCTGGGCAACCTGTACATAAAGTGTATTAACAAGCACAGTCCATATATATTTAAAATAGTCTTGTTCCCTGTTAAAATGTTCTACTACCCCAATGTACCTGAGTTTAGCAGAGTTTCTTCGACAGTTGATCGACAGATCCCTCTGGAGTGGACTCCCTTTAAAGCAGGAGCCACGGGTCGTCGAGATTCCTACGAAGAAGCTGAAGTCGAAACTTGATACTTAACCTTGAAGCCCAGCTGGAAGAAGAAGGCTCTGCAGCTGCTTTCTTTCGACACAATCTGAAAGCTGTCGTGCCTCCAAGAATTGATCCAAGAGAGGACCTAGCTAGGAGACCTCTTCCCGAGCTACGAGGGAACATTGTGCACCAGCTCATCTTCATCAAGGCATCCTGGTAGTCAATCCCTAACAGCTGTCGAACGGAGACCAGGTCTGCCGAGAAACATTGAAGTAAGCACCTGGACGTCGAGGTCGTCGACGACCATCAAAGAGGGGCAGCTATGGTTCCAAAGTTTGCCATGAAGCTACGGTAATACCCAGTGAGGCCCAAAAAAGCACCTGGGATATGAGCTCCCCCCTAATCACTGCCTTCCCCGCATCCCATATTCCCCCCAGCTCACTTCCCTGTTGTCATTTTCTTTAAAGTAATTATTGATGGTGCTTTCTATATGGGCGGGTAGCGCTGTATCCTTCAGGAGGAGTTCATTTAGTCTCCAAGGTGACTTTTGTTTCCGCACTCCCTCTCCCCAGTCCACCCCCACCATGACAGGAGCGTGGTCCGAACAGTATTCCACCCCTATTTCCACTAACGTTATTTGGGGAATTAGCGTAGCCAATACTAGGATCATATCGATCCTGGAATAGCCCAAATGAACCGCCGAGTAGTGGGTGTACTCCCTGGTTTCCTCATGAAAAAATCGCCACGTCTCTATGACCACTAGTTCTCTCAAGAGACGCCCCAGTGCCTGCCTATTCTTTTGGTCCACCACTGTGGGGGGAAGGGTTTTATCTAGCGCCAGGTCCATGATGCAGTTAAAGTCCCCGCCTATTATCAGCTGGCCTTCGCACCAGCTGCCCAACTGGTTTAATAGGTTCGAGAGGAATACATCCTGCCGCTCATTGGGGGCATAAATCGCTAGGATCGTATACAGACAGCCCTTTATTCTCCCCTTAACCCCGAGGTATCTTCCCCCACTATCTTTTCGAAGTTGCAGCTTTTTGAACTCTAAGTCCCGTCCTATAAGGATAGCCACTCCTCTCTTCTTTTCCCCGCTGGAGGCATAAAACTGCTGTGGGAAATCTCTGTGGGACATCCTCCTCTCATCTTTCGGGAGGAGATGGGTCTCCTGCAGGATCCCGATAGACGCCTTCATGGCCCTCATCCTTTCCAGTATGGCTCTCCTCTTTGTCGGGGAATTTAGCCCTTATACGTTCAGGGAGATTACATTAGAGTCTGCCATCCTTCCCCTATGGGGGTTCCCCTCTCTCTGTGGCCCGCTCCCCCTTCACCTCAATGACGCCCGTCCCTGCTCTTTGCATTTTTAATCTATTCTGGTTCATACTGCCGCTATTTACACTGTGTTTTGCTTCTCTACACCCCCCAACGTCCCCCTACCCCCCTATGTGGCCCTTGTGACCATGATTACCCATAACCCCCCCTTCTGAAAAACTGGGGCTTAGGGTCACTATATAGAGCTTTACTCCCGAGCGGTCTCAGAGATCCCTGTCTCGGATTGGATTCCAAGGTTCGGCACCTCCCTGTTCCGCCTCTGCAGGCCTGTAAATACATATGTTTTTGTTTTAGGATGTTGCTGTAGGCGTCTTTAGTCGTAGACCCAGGGCTTCCCGGGTTATCAACCTTAAGCTTCCTGACGTGGCGAGGTGTTAGCTGGACCTCTAAGATGCGGCTCTCTCCTAGGTCTGCTCCTGCGAGATCTGGTCCATTCCCATGCGTTGGCCCCGGTCTGCTGTTTGTTTTGAATCCGACCACTCTCCTCTCTGCTTTGGTTCTCTTCCACTCCCAGCAGCTCAAGGCCCTCTTCGCAGGTACTGATTTTCTTCTGTCTACCCTCCCAACTGAATGTGAGGCCAAACGATGCGACCATCCATAGGGGATTTGCTTATCCTGCAGAATTCTCGTCACAGGGTGCATCAGGCACCGCTTATGCAGGGTAGAGAGTGCCAGATCCTGGAAAAGCTGGATCGAACTCCCATTGATTGTCAGATCTGTGGTGGCTCTAGCTGATTTCAGAACCCTTTCTTTTATGGCCTAGGATGTTAGTGCCACCGGCACGTCCCTAGGGCGAGCTCCTGGTTCCAGTCTGCGGGGCCCAACTCGATGGATCCTATCAATCTCTATTGCTTCCAGCTTAACGTCTAGTAGCAGGCTACCGAAGGTCTGCTGCAATGTGTCTCGCAGATCTCCATCTGGAAAAGATTCTGGTAGGCCCTTAACTCGAATGTTGGATCGGCGAGACCTGTTTTCAAGATCCTCCACTTGCAGCTCGAGATTATTCGTAGCTACCGTTATCTGGTCCAACAACTCGCTGGCTTGTTTAGCTTCTTCTGATAGGATGGAGAGGCCATTCTCCGTTGTGTCCACTCTCTCACCCAGCTCATTGATCTCCTTACGGACTTCCTGTAGTGAAGTTTTAAGGTCGTCTCGTAGTTGCCCTATTTGGGTCTGGAATGCATTTGTCATTCTTAACTCCATGCCCTTCAAGCAGGTCAACAGGTCCTCCTTATTTGGGTCTGTGGCGCTAGATGTTGTATCCAACATTGTCTCTGCAGAGCGTTGTGGCAGCAACAGTGTGTTTAGGTCCTGTGGTTGTTGTCGACCCCAGCACTTGACCAGATGGTTCTCCTGGATTTGGGGGGACATTTCGCCTTTGGGGGTGCACTTTTCGTCCTGGCGCCAGGCATCTAGACTAATCACAGATAACTCTACTCTTTTGTGCCCACCGCCGATATGTTACTGCTGCTGGGGCGGGTATTGGCTGGCCGTGCGTCCCCACTACTGGGAATGTGTACAGTGCAGAGCGAGCCCCCAGTGCATCCGTGTTCGGCTGCAGCCTCTACCCCCCACGTTTATCATATGGGGTTGCTGCTATTGAAGCGATTTCCCCCCTGAGGAGGATTGTCCTTTAAATCCCCTTTATCTTCCCGGCGTCCAGCCGACCCCGGAGGAGCGTCCGCTAGTCCTCCGCCCCACTCCTCCTCGCCCCGTCAGGCCCGCTCCGGACCAGCGCTTGCTATTGGGCCTCCCTCCCTGCTACTGTCTTTAGGCTTAGATGAGTGCCTCCCCAGCTGTGCCCTGGGGAGGTAGATGATTGCAGTCCAGTGAACTAGTTGGCAGGCAGGTGGGTGGGCTAGCTGGGGAATGCATTAATGGTTGCCAGCAGCGTTAACGTCTTAGCAGGAGATCCTCTGGACCCATTCAGCATGCGCCATACCTTTATGGAGCTGCCACCTTCATAGACGCTGCCGCGGGCTTCCTTCAGTTTAATCCTCGAGCCGCTCAGTAGCGTGATGCTGGGGTTTGCCGGGTCTCTGTGTCTGCTCTCCCCTCGCAGTGGCGCCGCGGGTGGGCACCGTCCGCCGCTTGGGGCAAGCTAGCCGAGATGGTCCGGGCAGCCTCAGGGGAGCGCCGCAGCACAGCGTATTTCTTAACGTTTGGTTGAGGAGCTCAGCGGGTGTATGTATCTCAGTATCAACTCTTTTTGTATCCGCGCCGAGTCCACACACCAAACGCAATTGAGAGAGGCCGCAAGTGTGGGGCTGCCACCCGCCGCCAGGCGCAGCTACAATACAATTTTGATGTCAGCCACATACCCAAGTTTCTGCTACAGTTTATAAGGCATAACGCTCATTCCGACGGTGGACTGTTTGTTTCATTCAGTGTCTCTGTGCGTTCACGGCCTTGGACGAGTTTATGCCTCTTGTGCTTCCTTAGGCTTGTACTGCTGTTCTTTGGATTTAGTCCAAAAAAGGAGTAGTGCAGTATTTGGCTTTGGAGCGGGTGTGTGGGATATGGTTCCCCTCCTTCCCGGGGAAGGGGGATGGCTCTAGCGCTTAACAGGTCTTGCGGGTGAGCAGGTCTTTCAACTTTCCAGTTGTGCTGTTAATTTGCTGCCACTACACCACCAACCCTCCACTGCAGCCCCGAGCACAGCTTTTAGTTTCAATCGCCCGGGTGGTAGGCACAGGGGAGAGCCGCCACTCAGTTTTTGCTGCCTGATCTGGGGCTCGCTTCAGGGCGCCAGAGTATCGCTGAGCAGGGAAAGGAAGCAGCAGGACAGCGACTCCTCACATCTCCATTTGGTTCACTGCAGGCACCCACCGGACAAGGAGCCTTCTCTGGCCCACCCGCTCTCCTTACCCGGCAACTGCGCCTGATGGAGCCAGGAGCAACCCTCTGAGTTTGTCGGTACCGTGTAGGTGCACGTCGGATTGGCCTGGCCTTCCGATTCGCCCTCAGTCCAGCTCCGGGGCTCAACAAATCGCGGAGCGTGGCCCCCGTGGCATTGGCGGTCTTCTCTGCTGAAGTGCTGGAGCTGTGATGGGACGGTTGCTCCACCAATCCTCGCTATGAAGCTTGGTCAGCACTGTCTCTGTGCAGGGGGAGCTGGTCTGGCTGCCATTGTGCCTACGGCCTCATTCGTCTCCCGTTCATGGGTTATGGGGGGCTCCAACGCAAGAGTGCCAATCCTGGGGAGGGCTCCGCCCACCCCTCTTGCGGCGTGTGTGCTCTGCTTTCCAGAGCTCAAGGGTGCGAGCGGCGGCACAGCCCCCCTCCGGCCACCGCCTCAGTGATTTCTGCTGCCGGCGACTTTCCGGGGCACCTGCTGGTGCATTGGCCGTCCCGGGCCGCGACCGGCTTACCAAAGTCCTGATCAGAGACGCAATGTCAGCCTAGCCACGGGCCTCCGCGGCCGTGGGGAAGGAGTGCAACCGCTGGTTCCGCACTGTTGCCCCTTGGCTTTGCTCGCAGGGTTTACCAGAGCCACCAGCCTTCCACTCTCGCTAGGTCCCACGCCCCTCTTTTTCTGTGATTATTGAATGCAGGGATTACCTGGTGAGTCCGAAAAGGGATCCAGGAAGAGGTAGATGAGGGGAGATCTCTATCTTTGTTCATGGAGTAATGTTGTGGTATGCTGTAGGAGAGGGTAAGTATTGCTAGGTATTAGGAACAAATTGCTGGCTGCAGAGGTAAGCATGTTCAGATACATTGGCATGCAGGTGCAGAGAAAAGCAGCACAGTGAGTAAAAGAGGCGATCGAGGTGCTGATCACTTGGCAATTTGAAACTAAGTTCGTGTTATATGACCAGAGAAATCGGGTGAAAAAATCAAGTGAAAAAATGGGCTGAAACATGGTAGCAAAAGAAACCGTCATATGTGCGACCCGAATGTGGGCTAACAGTATGATTAAGGGAATCTGGAGCAAATTAAGTGGCAAAGAAACCATTAAGGTATTACTGTTGCCTCCATATTTTAGGGTGCAAACATAAACCAAATTGAAGGGCAGTCGAGTTGCGCTCGAGGTGCTTGTAGCTGAAAGCTGCCATCACGGGGTGAGTTGAAGATAATGAAAGGCTACCAGCGTCGGTGCCTCCTGCGTGCATGGTGAATGATTGCCAAAGCTCGCGAAAGTGTCTGCAGCTAGTGAAACGGAGCTTACCTCTGAGCGCGAGCTGTATAGCTGACTCCCAATGTTGTCTGCTACTGACGCATGTGTGTATGATAACGCAGTATATATATGTGATGACTCAGTCGAGCAGAGCACAGAGCGCGAATGTGTTCATACTGTTAGCCCACATTCGGGTCGCACATATGACGGTTTGTTGTGCTACCATGTTTCACCCCATTTTTTCACGTGATTTCTCTGGTCATATAACACGACCTTAGTTTCAAATTCCCCAAGTGATCAGTACCTCGATCACCTCTTTTACTCACTGTGCCGCTTTTCTCTGCACCTGCATGCCAATGTATCTGAACCTGCTTACCTCTGCAGCCAGCAATTTATTCCTAATACCTAGCAATACTTACCCTCTCCCACAGCATACCACGACATTACTCCGTGATGAAAGATAGAGATCTCCTCTCATCTACCTCTTCCTGGATCCCTTTTAGGACTCACCAGGTAATCCCTGCATTCAATAATCCCCCCAAAATGTTTAGATGCATTTCCTGCACTCGAATTACATTGGGATCTTCTAAATTGTTTCAGAGACCACCAGCCCAATCCACGGACATCAAGCTTACGACAGTGATATATTCGACAACTGGCCACCTAACCCCGTTTAGCCATGACACTCTCACTACCTTAGGTAGGTTTTCTTTGTACAATGTCCTGTGCAAATACTCATTTTGCATTTTTAATTTTCCAACCCATAATACTCCATCCCTTTTCTCACTATGTGTAGGTCCCTGGCACTCCTCTAGCACCATAGTGCTCCAAGATCCCTTAGTCCTGAAGACAGTTTGGTGCAACAACCAGCAGGTTCCCATTCCTTCACCTGCTGGCCGCTCCATCCACCCACCGAACTAGAAACACCTGATTTTGTGTGTCGACAATGTTTACGTATTGCCTCAATATTAGCAATACATGAAACTACTGTCACCTTAGATGTACTAACACACTTATATGCAGAATCATTTGATATGATGGCATATGTTGTTGTTTTAAACATTTTTCTTGTGAACTAATAAATTGCATTTTGTTATGTCTATAAACAAATTAACTCCCTTGTGTTCCTTGTAAGAGCTAACTGAAACTTGCTATCTTAGCTCCACTGCTTACTAAAGAAAACTACCAGAGCGTTAATGACAAGGGTAGCCTTTGACTCCATCTTCTTTCTACGATCGGTAGGAAACTACATAGTTTGGAAGGAATTCAATCCTGGAAACACTATGAGGTCAGTAAGGGGAGTTTTGCGTAGGCCCTCTGGGCCTTTTCAGGAACTCCATATTAAGCCTCATTACAAGTATAGCTGTCTGGATATAGCGCTGCCGGTCGCACCGTACCAGCACCGTTTTCCAGACCGACACGTTTCGAGTAACAAGTGCGGAAACACTGTCACGGCAAAGCAACCCCCACGGTGCTAAGGCACCCAGTTGCACCGTTACTGTAAACAGCGGAACAAGTGACCAGATCTCCCTGAATTACCGACACAGCGTTAGTACAGGCGCATTCGGTGTTCCACTACACGGAAACACAGCCATAAAAATGGTGGTGGCACCGTGACCACCACGCCTGTAATACCGGCACCGCGGACCAGGCGTTAAACAGTACCAGGTGAGCAGCAACAGGCCCCAAGCGTAGTAAATTAGCCCAGCTGCACACCATTTACCACTGGGAATGTACAAAAGAACCACACTCACACCCAACCCACCTACCAACAGAAGCATGCTGGCTGTAGCAGCAATTGGGCTGGGGAACCTGGAAGGAGCTATTGAAGATAAAGCAGCAGAGAGGCAGAGGAGGTGGTGTAGGCACATGAGGTGAATGAAGAACTAGTTGGCCATGCCTAACATCAATGTGCAGCATTTAGCACCCCGCAGTCAGTCACCAGTACCCTGCAACAGGGCCTTGCCCTGAATTCTGACCCACGGCCAAATCCACACCTTGCACCAGCTTGACAGGGAGACCATCATATCAATAGTCACACTGTCAAGACTGGTAAGGGGTTTTTGTACTCCTGTCCTCTATATGGCAGAGTAGAAGCACAGAGCACCCCAGCCAAGATTGTGGTACCAATGAACGAGCAATCAAGGCATAAGCTCTCAGGAGGTGATGCAGGCTGGTTCTTAAGTACAGTGTAGTCCCCAAGCCCCCACAAAGGAATGTCCACACACTATGTTATGTGAAAACACAGTTCTTTATATAAAGAAGGTTCAATATATATATATATACACTATCAATAGCATCCTTTGTACTTTGGTAAATCTAATATGATAAATAGGTACAATGTCTATGTGGTAGCACAGTAAACTCTTGACACCTTTAAAATGCACCAAATGCTGACGGTCTTAATGGCATACAAATCAAATAGTAAAGTGAATCAACAATACACATAGGAAGGAAGACACGTTGGATTAAACAAATGGCAGAATGCTTTGTCCCTACCCAAGACACAGTTCTGAGTGAGACACAGTTCTGAGTGACACCTGGGCAACCTGTACATAAAGTGTATTAACAAGCACAGTCCATATATATTTAAAATAGTCTTGTTCCCTGTTAAAATGTTCTACTACCCCAATGTACCTGAGTTTAGCAGAGTTTCTTCGACGGTTGATCGACAGATCCCTCTGGAGTGGACTCCCTTTAAAGCAGGAGCCACGGGTCATCGAGATTCCTACGAAGAAGCTGAAGTCGAAACTTGATACTTAACCTTGAAGCCCAGCTGGAAGAAGAAGGCTCTGCAGCTGCTTTCCTTCGACACAATCCGAAAGCTGTCGTGCCTCCAAGAACTGATCCAAGAGAGGACCTAGCTAGGAGACCTCTTCCCGAGCTACGAGGGAACATTGTGCACCAGCTCATCTTCATCAAGGCATCCTGGTAGTCAATCCCTAACAACTGTCGAACGGAGACCAGGTCTGCCGAGAAACATTGAAGTAAGCACCTGGACGTCGAGGTCGTCGACGACCATCAAAGAGGGGCAGCTATGGTTCCATAGTTTGCCATGAAGTTACGGTAATACCCAGTGAGGCCCAAAAAAGCTCTCATCTGGGGTTGAGTAGTGCGAGTCTCCCAGTCATGTACATCCTGTACTTTGGAATCAATGTGAATGAAGAACTAGTTGGCCATGCCTAACATCAATGTGCAGCATTTAGCACCCCGCAGTCAGCCACCAGTACCCTGCAACAGGGCCTTGCCCTGGATTCTGACCCACGGCCAAATCCACACCTTGCACCGGCTTGACAGGGAGACCATCATATCAATAGTCACACTGTCAAGACTGGTAAGGGGTTTTTGTACTCCTGTCCTCTATATGGCAGAGTAGAAGCACAGAGCACCCCAGCCAAGATTGTGGTACCAACGAACGAGCAATCAAGGCATAAGCTCTCAGGAGGTGATGCAGGCTGGTTCTTAAGTACAGTGTAGTCCCCAAGCCCCCACAAAGGAATGTCCACACACTATGTTATGTGAAAACACAGTTCTTTATATAAAGAAGGTTCAATATATATATATACACTATCAATAGCATCCTTTGTACTTTGGTAAATCTAATATGATAAATAGGTACAATGTCTATGTGGTAGCACAGTAAACTCTTGACACCTTTAAAATGCACCAACTGCTGACGGTCTTAATGGCATACAAATCAAATAGTAAAGTGAATCAACAATACACATAGGAAGGAAAACACATTGGATTAAACAAATGGCAGAATGCTTTGTCCCTACCCAAGACACAGTTCTGAGTGAGGAGCTCCCCCACCTGGGCAACCTGTACATAAAGTGTATTAACAAGCACAGTCCATATATATTTAAAATAGTCTTGTTCCCTGTTAAAATGTTCTACTACCCCAATGTACCTGAGTTTAGCAGAGTTTCTTCGACAGTTGATCGACAGATCCCTCTGGAGTGGACTCCCTTTAAAGCAGGAGCCACGGGTCGTCGAGATTCCTACGAAGAAGCTGAAGTCGAAACTTGATACTTAACCTTGAAGCCCAGCTGGAAGAAGAAGGCTCTGCAGCTGCTTTCTTTCGACACAATCCGAAAGCTGTCGTGCCTCCAAGAATTGATCCAAGAGAGGACCTAGCTAGGAGACCTCTTCCCGAGCTACGAGGGAACATTGTGCACCAGCTCATCTTCATCAAGGCATCCTGGTAGTCAATCCCTAACAGCTGTCGAACGGAGACCAGGTCTGCCGAGAAACATTGAAGTAAGCACCTGGACGTCGAGGTCGTCGACGACCATCAAAGAGGGGCAGCTATGGTTCCAAAGTTTGCCATGAAGCTACGGTAATACCCAGTGAGGCCCAAAAAAGCACCTGGGATATGAGCTCCCCCCTAATCACTGCCTTCCCCGCATCCCATATTCCCCCCAGCTCACTTCCCTGTTGTCATTTTCTTTAAAGTAATTATTGATGGTGCTTTCTATATGGGCCCGTAGCGCTGTATCCTTCAGGAGGAGTTCATTTAGTCTCCAAGGTGACTTTTGTTTCCGCACTCCCTCTCCCCAGTCCACCCCCACCATGACAGGAGCGTGGTCCGAACAGTATTCCACCCCTATTTCCACTAACGTTATTTGGGGAATTAGCGTAGCCAATACTAGGATCATATCGATCCTGGAATAGCCCAAATGAACCGCCGAGTAGTGGGTGTACTCCCTGGTTTCCTCATGAAAAAATCGCCACGTCTCTATGACCACTAGTTCTCTCAAGAGACGCCCCAGTGCCTGCCTATTCTTTTGGTCCACCACTGTGGGGGGAAGGGTTTTATCTAGCGCCAGGTCCATGATGCAGTTAAAGTCCCCGCCTATTATCAGCTGGCCTTCGCACCAGCTGCCCAACTGGTTTAATAGGTTCGAGAGGAATACATCCTGCCGCTCATTGGGGGCATAAATCGCTAGGATCGTATACAGACAGCCCTTTATTCTCCCCTTAACCCCGAGGTATCTTCCCCCACTATCTTTTCGAAGTTGCAGCTTTTTGAACTCTAAGTCCCGTCCTATAAGGATAGCCACTCCTCTCTTCTTTTCCCCGCTGGAGGCATAAAACTGCTGTGGGAAATCTCTGTGGGACATCCTCCTCTCATCTTTCGGGAGGAGATGGGTCTCCTGCAGGATCCCGATAGACGCCTTCATGGCCCTCATCCTTTCCAGTATGGCTCTCCTCTTTGTCGGGGAATTTAGCCCTTATACGTTCAGGGAGATTACATTAGAGTCTGCCATCCTTCCCCTATGGGGGTTCCCCTCTCTCTGTGGCACGCTCCCCCTTCACCTCAATGACGCCCGTCCCTGCTCTTTGCATTTTTAATCTATTCTGGTTCATACTGCCGCTATTTACACTGTGTTTTGCTTCTCTACACCCCCCAACGTCCCCCTACCCCCCTATGTGGCCCTTGTGACCATGATTACCCATAACCCCCCCTTCTGAAAAACTGGGGCTTAGGGTCACTATATAGAGCTTTACTCCCGAGCGGTCTCAGAGATCCCTGTCTCGGATTGGATTCCAAGGTTCGGCACCTCCCTGTTCCGCCTCTGCAGGCCTGTAAATACATATGTTTTTGTTTTAGGATGTTGCTGTAGGCGTCTTTAGTCGTAGACCCAGGGCTTCCCGGGTTATCAACCTTAAGCTTCCTGACGTGGCGAGGTGTTAGCTGGACCTCTAGGATGCGGCTCTCTCCTAGGTCTGCTCCTGCGAGATCTGGTCCATTCCCATGCGTTGGCCCCGGTCTGCTGTTTGTTTTGAATCCGACCACTCTCCTCTCTGCTTTGGTTCTCTTCCACTCCCAGCAGCTCAAGGCCCTCTTCGCAGGTTCTGATTTTCTTCTGTCTACCCTCCCAACTGAATGTGAGGCCAAACGATGCGACCATCCATAGGGGATTTGCTTATCCTGCAGAATTCTCGTCACAGGGTGCATCAGGCGCCGCTTATGCAGGGTAGAGAGTGCCAGATCCTGGAAAAGCTGGATCGAACTCCCATTGATTGTCAGATCTGTGGTGGCTCTAGCTGATTTCAGAACCCTTTCTTTTATGGCCTAGGATGTTAGTGCCACCGGCACGTCCCTAGGGCGAGCTCCTGGTTCCAGTCTGCGGGGCCCAACTCGATGGATCCTATCAATCTCTATTGCTTCCAGCTTAACGTCTAGTAGCAGGCTACCGAAGGTCTGCTGCAATGTGTCTCGCAGATCTCCATCTGGAAAAGATTCTGGTAGGCCCTTAACTCGAATGTTGGATCGGCGAGACCTGTTTTCAAGATCCTCCACTTGCAGCTCGAGATTATTCGTAGCTACCGTTATCTGGTCCAACAACTGGCTGGCTTGTTTAGCTTCTTCTGATAGGATGGAGAGGCCATTCTCCGTTGTGTCCACTCTCTCACCCAGCTCATTGATCTCCTTACGGACTTCCTGTAGTGAAGTTTTAAGGTTGTCTCGTAGTTGCCCTATTTGGGTCTGGAATGCATTTGTCATTCTTAACTCCATGCCCTTCAAGCAGGTCAACAGGTCCTCCTTATTTGGGTCTGTGGCGCTAGATGTTGTATCCAACATTGTCTCTGCAGAGCGTTGTGGCAGCAACAGTGTGTTTAGGTCCTGTGGTTGTTGTCGACCCCAGCACTTGACCAGATGGTTCTCCTGGATTTGGGGGGACATTTCGCCTTTGGGGGTGCACTTTTCGTCCTGGCGCCAGGCATCTAGACTAATCACAGATAACTCTACTCTTTTGTGCCCACCGCCGATATGTTGCTGCTGCTGGGGCGGGTATTGGCTGGCCGTGCGTCCCCACTACTGGGAATGTGTACAGTGCAGAGCGAGCCCCCAGTGCATCCGTGTTCGGCTGCAGCCTCTACCCCCCACGTTTATCATATGGGGTTGCTGCTATTGAAGCGATTTCCCCCCTGAGGAGGATTGTCCTTTAAATCCCCTTTATCTTCCCGGCGTCCAGCCGACCCCGGAGGAGCGTCCGCTAGTCCTCCGCCCCACTCCTCCTCGCCCCGTCAGGCCCGCTCCGGACCAGCGCTTGCTATTGGGCCTCCCTCCCTGCTACTGTCTTTAGGCTTAGATGAGTGCCTCCCCAGCTGTGCCCTGGGGAGGTAGATGATTGCAGTCCAGTGAACTAGTTGGCAGGCTGGTGGGTGGGCTGGCTGGGGAATGCATTAATGGTTGCCAGCAGCGTTAATGTCTTAGCAGGAGATCCTCTGGACCCATTCAGCGTGCGCCGTACCTTTATGGAGCTGCCACCTTCATAGACGCTGCCGCGGGCTTCCTTCAGTTTAATCCTCGAGCCGCTCAGTAGCGTGATGCTGGGGTTTGCCGGGTCTCTGTGTCTGCTCTCCCCTCGCAGTGGCGCCGCGGGCGGGCACCGTCCGCCGCTTGGGGCAAGCTAGCCGAGATGGTCCGGGCAGCCTCAGGGGAGCGCCGCAGCCCAGCGTATTTCTTAACGTTTGATTGAGGAGCTCAGCGGGTGTATGTATCTCAGTATCAACACTTTTTGCATCCGCGCCGAGTCCACACACCAAACGCAATTGAGAGAGGCCGCACGTGTGGGGCTGCCACCCGCCGCCAGGCGCAGCTACAATACAATTTTGATGTCAGCCACATACCCAAGTTTCTGCTACAGTTCATAAGGCATAACGCTCATTCCGACGGTGGACTGTTTGTTTCATTCAGTGTCTCTGTGCGTTCACGGCCTTGGACGAGTTTATGCCTCTTGTGCTTCCTTAGGCTTGTACTGCTGTTCTTTGGATTTAGTCCAAAAAAGGAGTAGTGCAGTATTTGGCTTTGGAGCGGGTGTGAGGGATATGGTTCCCCTCCTTCCCGGGGAAGGGGGATGGCTCTAGCGCTTAACAGGTCTTGCGGGTGAGCAGGACTTTCAACTTTCCAGTTGTGCTGTTAATATGCTGCCACTACACCACCAACCCTCCACTGCAGCCCCGAGCACAGCTTTTAGTTTCAATCGCCCGGGTGGTAGGCACAGGGGAGAGCCGCCACTCAGTTTTTGCTGCCTGATCTGGGGCTCGCTTCAGGGCGCCAGGGTATCGCTGAGCAGGGAAAGGAAGCAGCAGGACAGCGACTCCTCACATCTCCATTTGGTTCACTGCAGGCACCCACCGGACAAGGAGCCTTCTCTGGCCCACCCGCTCTCCTTACCCGGCAACTGCGCCTGATGGAGCCAGGAGCAACCCTCTGAGTTTGTCGGTACCGTGTAGGTGCACGTCGGATTGGCCTGGCCTTCCGATTCGCCCTCAGTCCAGCTCCGGGGCTCAACAAATCGCGGAGCGTGGCCCCCGTGGCATTGGCGGTCTTCTCTGCGAAGTGCTGGAGCTGTGATGGGACGGTTGCTCCACCAATCCTCGCTATGAAGCTTGGTCAGCACTGTCTCTGTGCAGGGGGAGCTGGTCTGGCTGCCATTGTGCCTACGGCCTCATTCGTCTCCCGTTCAGGGGTTATGGGGGGGCTCCAACGCAAGAGTGCCAATCCAGGGGAGGGCTCCGCCCACCCCTCTTGCGGCGTGTGTGCTCTGCTTTCCAGAGCTCAAGGGTGCGAGCGGCGGCACAGCCCCCCCCCCGGCCACCGCCTCAGTGATTTCTGCTGCCGGCGACTTTCCGGGGCACCTGCTGGTGCATTGGCCGTCCCGGGCCGCGACCGGCTTACCAAAGTCCTGATCAGAGACGCAATGTCAGCCTAGCCACGGGCCTCCGCGGCCCTGGGGAAGGAGTGCAACCGCTGGTTCCGCACGGTTGCCCCTTGGCTTTGCTCGCAGGGTTTACCAGAGCCACCAGCCTTCCACTCTCGCTAGGTCCCACGCCCCTCTTTTTCTGTGATTATTGAATGCAGGGATTACCTGGTGAGTCCGAAAAGGGATCCAGGAAGAGGTAGATGAGGGGAGATCTCTATCTTTGTTCATGGAGTAATGTTGTGGTATGCTGTAGGAGAGGGTAAGTATTGCTAGGTATTAGGAACAAATTGCTGGCTGCAGAGGTAAGCATGTTCAGATACATTGGCATGCAGGTGCAGAGAAAAGCAGCACAGTGAGTAAAAGAGGCGATCGAGGAGCTGATCACTTGGCAATTTGAAACTAAATTCGTGTTATATGACCAGAGAAATCAGGTGAAAAAATCAAGTGAAAAAATGGGCTGAAACATGGTAGCAAAAGAAACCGTCATATGTGCGACCCAAATGTGGGCTAACAGTATGATTAAGGGAATCTGGAGCAAATTAAGTGGCAAAGAAACCATTAAGGTATTACTGTTGCCTCCGTATTTTAGGGTGCAAACATAAACCAAATTGAAGGGCAGGTGAGTTGCGCTCGAGGTGCTTCTAGCTGAAAGCTGCCATCACGGGGTGAGTTGAAGATAATGAAAGGCTACCAGCGTCGGTGCCTCCTGCGTGCATGGTGAATGATTGCCAAAGCTCGCGAAAGTGTCTGCAGCTAGTGAAACGGAGCTTACCTCTGAGCGCGAGCTGTATAGCTGACTCCCAATGTTGTCTGCTACTGAAGCATGTGTGTATGATAACGCGGTGTATATATGTGATGACTCAGTCGAGCAGAGCACAGAGCGCGAATGCGTTCATACTGTTAGCCCACATTCGGGTCGCACATATGACGGTTTGTTGTGCTACCATGTTTCACCCCATTTTTTCACGTGATTTCTCTGGTCATATAACACGACCTTAGTTTCAAATTCCCCAAGTGATCAGTACCTCGATCACCTCTTTTACTCACTGTGCCGCTTTTCTCTGCACCTGCATGCCAATGTATCTGAACCTGCTTACCTCTGCAGCCAGCAATTTATTCCTAATACCTAGCAATACTTACCCTCTCCCACAGCATACCACGACATTACTCCGTGATGAAAGATAGAGATCTCCTCTCATCTACCTCTTCCTGGATCCCTTTTCGGACTCACCAGGTAATCCCTGCATTCAATAATCCCCCCAAAATGTTTAGATACATTTCCTGCACTCGAATTACATTGGGATCTTCTAAATTGTTTCAGAGACCACCAGCCCAATCCACGGACATCAAGCTTACGACAGTGATATATTCGACAACTGGCCACCTAACCCCGTTTAGCCATGACACTCTCACTACCTTAGGTAGGTTTTCTTTGTACAATGTCCTGTGCAAATACTCATTTTGCATTTTTAATTTTCCAACCCATAATACTCCATCCCTTTTCTCACTATTTGTAGGTCCCTGGCACTCCTCTAGCACCATAGTGCTCCAAGATCCCTTAGTCCTGAAGACAGTTTGGTGCAACAACCAGCAGGTTCCCATTCCTTCAACTGCTGGCCGCTCCATCCACCAACCGAACTAGAAACACCTGATTTTGTGTGTCGACAATGTTTACGTATTGCCTCAATATTAGCAATACATGAAACTACTGTCACCTTAGATGTACTAACACACTTATATGCAGAAACATTTGATATGATGGCATATGTCGTTGTTTTAAACATTTTTCTTGTGAACTAATAAATTGCATTTTGTTATGTCTATAAACAAATTAACTCCCTTGTGTTCCTTGTAAGAGCTAACTGAAACTTGCTATCTTAGCTCCACTGCTTACTAAAGAAAACTACCAGAGCGTTAATGACAAGGGTAGCCTTTGACTCCATCTTCTTTCTAAGATCGGTAGGAAACTACATAGTTTGGAAGGAATTCAATCCTGGAAACACTATGAGGTCAGTAAGGGGAGTTTTGCGTAGGCCCTCTGGGCCTTTTCAGGAACTCCATATTAAGCCTCATTACAAGTATAGCTGTCTGGAAATAGCGCTGCCGGTCGCACCGTACCAGCACCGTTTTCCAGACCGACACGTTTCGAGTAACAAGTGCGGAAACACTGTCACGGCAAAGCAACCCCCACGGTGCTAAGGCACCCAGTTGCACCGTTACTGTAAACAGCGGAACAAGTGACCAGATCTCCCTGAATTACCGACACAGCGTTAGTACAGGCGCATTCGGTGTTCCACTACACGGAAACACAGCCATAAAAATGGTGGTGGCACCGTGACCACCACGCCTGTAATACCGGCACCGCGGACCAGGCGTTAAACAGTACCAGGTGAGCAGCAACAGGCCCCAAGCGTAGTAAATTAGCCCAGCTGCACACCATTTACCACTGGGAATGTACAAAAGAACCACACTCACACCCAACCCACCTACCAACAGAAGCATGCTGGCTGTAGCAGCAATTGGGCTGGGGAACCTGGAAGGAGCTATTGAAGATAAAGCAGCAGAGAGGCAGAGGAGGTGGTGTAGGCACATGAGGTGAATGAAGAACTAGTTGGCCATGCCTAACATCAATGTGCAGCATTTAGCACCCCGCAGTCAGTCACCAGTACCCTGCAACAGGGCCTTGCCCTGAATTCTGACCCACGGCCAAATCCACACCTTGCACCGGCTTGACAGGGAGACCATCATATCAATAGTCACACTGTCAAGACTGATAAGGGGTTTTTGTACTCCTGTCCTCTATATGGCAGAGTAGAAGCACAGAGCACCCCAGCCAAGATTGTGGTACCAACGAACGAGCAATCAAGGCATAAGCTCTCAGGAGGTGATGCAGGCTGGTTCTTAAGTACAGTGTAGTCCCCAAGCCCCCACAAAGGAATGTCCACACACTATGTTATGTGAAAACACAGTTCTTTATATAAAGAAGGTTCAATATATATATATATATACACTATCAATAGCATCCTTTGTACTTTGGTAAATCTAATATGATAAATAGGTACAATGTCTATGTGGTAGCACAGTAAACTCTTGACACCTTTAAAATGCACCAACTGCTGACGGTCTTAATGGCATACAAATCAAATAGTAAAGTGAATCAACAATACACATAGGAAGGAAGACACGTTGGATTAAACAAATGGCAGAATGCTTTGTCCCTACCCAAGACACAGTTCTGAGTGAGACACAGTTCTGAGTGACACCTGGGCAACTGTCACAGTTTAGACAAACTTTATAAAGGATACAGTCGTGTAAAGGATACAGTCAGCATCCACTCTCGGGAAGCCCTTTCCGCTCTGGGGTAGCTTGAACGTGCAGTGAACCAGATTCTTCCGGGACACCTTGCGCGTGATGCTAAACAAGACTTCCCCCCCAAGAGCATAGCCTGTAGGAATTTAATAATAACTAACAGGCCAGGGGCTTGAGTGAAAAGGCAGGAGCAGCGACAACAGAGCTAAGGGAGCAAACAAAACAATGATTCAATAGGATGAACTAGGGTTATCCAAAATGCAGCGACCAGCCACCCACAATTACCCTCTCTTACCTGCTTAGCCAGAAAGATATCCCACAACCTTATGTGAGTCCAAACACACCACGAAAACCAGGTGATGCAGGAAGAAGGTCCCAGTTGGTCGAAGTTAGTGTAGAGGTTCACCTAACCCAAACGGCACGAGGGCGCCGCTAATGTCCAAAAAGAAATCCCTTGTTCAATTCAGCAAAGCGTCCCTGAAGTGATGGTAAGCAATCCAGGTAGCGACCAGTAGAATCAGGAAAGCGTCCATATAGTCACGTTGATGCGTAGAGTGATGTGTCTTGTGACGAAATGAAAAGTACCATTAAACAATCCAGAATGCGTAGAATATTGAAGGGGAATAAGGAAGTCCGTGGAGATAGCAGCCAGAGATAAACAAAGCTTAATTTGAAGTTCAGTGATAAGGAAGCAAATCCGAAAACGTCACAACAAACAGGAGCAGGAGAGAGCAATCCGTATACAAAGCCAGGGGTCCGATTACCAAAGGGAAAACAGTCGAGGGTTTTAGCGCCAGAAATGGTAAGGGAGGAGACGTATGGAATAGTCCGTAAAGCAAGAGCCGGGTCCAGGAGATTTCAGAAAACAGGATAACCAGAATCGGGCACTTCAACTAACTGCTTAGTTTTAGGAGCACCCGTGGCATGGACAATCTGAGTTAAATACGAGTCTCTTTCCCAGGACGTGAGACGCGTTGTTGGCGTGTCATGTGACCGCAAAAAGGGGGAATGCTGGGAAATGTAGTGCGGCGTGTCCCGCGGCTTGGAAATAGTCGCCAAGGCAACTTCCACATGGAAACGGATGACCCCAGTCGTCCGTGTGCAGGAACGCGGGGCATGACAGTACCCCTCCGCAAAGAGCGACTACCCCTGCGGGCACGCAATCTTTCCAAAAAGAAGGCACGCAAAAGCCGGGGTGCATGTACATTTGAGGCCGGTTCCCAAGTTCTATCTTCGGGGCCGTAACCTTTCCAATCAATCAGGTAAGATCGTACTCCGTGACGCAGACGAGTGTCCAGTATAGCATGCACTTCGTATTCATCTTCCCCCTGCACGTCGATGGGAGCGGGAGCAACAGAAAGACGGGTACCATGTACAAAGGGGCGGAGGAGGGAAACATGGAAAACAGGGTGAATCCGCCAATGAGATGGAATGTCCAAACGGATTGCCGCAGGATTGAGACAATGCAGTACCTTATAAGGACCTACATAGCGAGGCAAAAGCTTTCGTTTACCCCGAATGTTGAGATGCTTGGTCGAGAGCCAGGCACGATCACCCGGTGCATAAGAGGGGGCAGGTGAACGATGCCTATCCGCTTGTTCTTTTGTCCGAGACTGCGCAGCCAGGAGATGAGACATAATCGAATCGCAGATAGCAACCAATGTGTCTCTTGTAGATTTTGCAGCAGGGATCTGGTCCAATGAAGGTAGGACATGCGGAAGAATCCTTGGGTGTAGACCATACAAAGCGTAAAACGGGGAACAACCTGTTGAAGAGTGCCGAGAGTTATTATAAGCAAATTCTGCGGTTCCCAGAACAGACAACCAGTCGGTCTGATGTTGCAAGCACAGACAGCGAAGGTACTGCTCCATGGTGCCATTGGTGCGTTCGGTTTGTCCGTCCGTTTGAGGGTGGTAGGATGATGAAAGCCGTGCATCTATGCCCAAGGAATGGGTAAGGGCTCTCCAAAACCGTGAGGTAAACTGGGTGCCCCGATCGGAAATCATGATTGTAGGAAGACCGAAGAAACGTACCACATGATCGAAGAATAGTTTAGCCAACAATGGAGCAGTAGGTAGACCAGAACATGGTATAAACCGTGCCATCTTTGTGAAAACATCCACTACTACCAGCACAGTTGACATCCCCCTGACCAAGGGGAGTTCCACCACGAAATCTAGAGTAACCGTATGCCACGGATGTGGTGGGAGAGGCATCTTCATCAATAGACCGAAAGGTTTCCCAGGTTGTCTCTTGCATTGAATACACACCGCACACTTGGATACGTATGAATCAGAATCTTTCCTCATGCCCGGCCACCAGCACCATCGATGTAACAGGTCATAGGTTTTAAGCTGACCCGGGTGCGCAGCCAACGGGGTATCATGTGCCCATTCCAAGGCCTTCCGTCTGGTTTGGTCATCAGGTAAATACAAAAGCCCATGAACATAAGGAAGACCCGTAACGATTCGGGCATCCAAAGTATTGAGAAAAGAAGCATGATCTTTGGTCCACTGTCGTACTCGGTCAAGGAGTGAGGCGGAGACCGAACAGACACATACTACAGAACCCGAGGGCAATATAGGCGACACCGAGTCCTGGGTAATAAAATCGGTACCGACACGGGATAGGGCATCCGCCTTCCCATGTAGAAGGCCAGGGCGATATGTAACCGTGAAATCAAATAGTGTGAAGAACAAATGCCAACGTATTTGGCGGGCATTAGTACATTTTGCATGTGAAAGAGCTTGGAGGTTCCGATGGTCAGAGTACACCGTTATGGTGTGTCGAGCACCCAGGAGATGGTGTCTCCACTCCTTGAAAGCCGCTCGAATTGCCAGAAACTCTCTCTCCATAACGGTATAGTTGCATTCAGCCGGGGACAGTTTTCGGGAGAAATAGGCCACCGGGTGCAACCGCTGCGTAGCAGGGCAGGTCTGAGACAGGATGGCCCCCACCGCTATTGCGGAGGCATCAGCCTCCACTATAAAAGGGAGAGAGGAGTTTGGGTGTTGTAGAACAGGAGCTGTGGTGAAGGCCTTCTTTAATGCCTCAAAGGCCGACTGGGCTTCATTGTCCCAAACAAAGGGGACTTTGGGACTAGTGAGACGAGTAAGAGGTGCCACTATTTCAGAGAAGGAGGCAATAAAGCGTCTGTAGAAATTTGAAAAACCCAGAAAAGACTGGAGCGCTTTTACAGAGTCCGGAACCGGCCAGTCCATCACAGCTTTGACTTTGGAAGTGCACATGAGCACCCCTTTTGCTGATATTTGGAACCCTAAGAACTCAACTGAGGCGGCATGGAACACACATTTCTCTAGCTTAGCATAGAGGGAGTGAGTACGTAAACGCCGCAGCACGGAGCGGACATGCTGGATGTGTTGAGTGAGTGAATCCGAGAATATCAGGATGTCGTCTAAGTAGATCACTACATAACAATCCAGCATGTCTCCAAAGATGTCGTTAACGAAGTGCTGAAAAGTGGCGGGGGCGTTACAAAGCCCAAAGGGCATGACACAGTATTCGTAGAGCCCAAACTTCGTCTTAAAAGCTGTTTTCCATTCATCACCACTTCGCATTCTAACCAAATTATATGCCCCTCTGAGATCTAATTTGGTATAAATGGTGGAAGATGTCATCTTGTCAAGTAGTTCCGTTATGAGGGGTAGTGGGTACTGGTTTTTTATTGTTATCTTGTTCAAGGCCCTATAATCTACGCAAGGGCGTAGGTCTCCCTCCTTTTTTGGCACAAAAAATATGGGAGAGGCAGCAGGGGACCGGGAAGGTCGAATATGTCCCAGACGCAATGCTTTATCCACATACTCTTTTAGATGTTCCTCTTCTTGGACGGTTAAGGAGTAGACACGACCGTGAGGCACCACTGCCCCAGGCACTAAGTCGATGGGGCAGTCGTAACAACGGTGTGGAGGGAGTTTCTCTGATAGTCCCTTGTCAAAGACATCAGAAAAGTCCTTGTATACCGTCGGCAGTTCGGACGTTGGATCACTCCGCGTGGCATTAATGGAGGGGACATTAGCCACCAAAGCCAAACAAGGAGAAACAGACGTCGTATCTGGGTTTTGAAGACAATGTTGGGTACAAAACACAGAAGAAAAACGCACCGTCTGTTGGATCCAGTCGATTTCAGGGTTGTGAGTCCGAAGCCAGGGGAGACCAAGAATGATCCCAAACTGAGGGGCCGAAATAAGGTCAAATACTATATGTTCAGCGTGGCCTTCTGTGGTGGACATGCAAAGCGGGGTTGTCTGTTCCGTTACCCATCCGGATACCAGACGAGAACCGTCTACAGCATGCACCTCCTCAGGTCTAACCTTAGGAACTACCATTAAACCATGGCACCGAGCCAACTGTATATCCATGAAGTTACCGTTAGCCCCCGAATCAATCATGACTGGATTGGTGAAAGGTTCCACACCAGGGATCACAAAATACATAGCCAGGTAGATGTGTGAGGAGGGGGAACGTTGTTCCGAGCCATCCGTTTTGTGACTCATCCTTAGGGCTCGGCTTAAGGACGAGTCTTGGCGTTTCCCGCCATCTTGACAGGTCGCCTAGGGCATACACGGATATAGTGGCCTGACTGGCCGCAATAGAAACATAGATTGTTAACCATACGCCGTTCCCGTTCGGCTTTGGTTAATGGACCTCTGACAGCTCCTATTTGCATCGGTTCGACCTCTCCTGGAGAGGCAGAAGAGGAGGTTTCTGGCTTGGCTGGAAGACGAAGATCAGGGATACGTCGTTCGCCACGTCTCTGTCGTAGCCTAGCATCGACCTGTAAAGCCAGGTCTACCAGTTCCGGAAAACTGGGCGGTAGAGCCGGTACCACTGATAGAGCGTCTTTTAACTCTTCCGAAAGTCCCTTATAGAAGACGGCTGCTTTCTTCTGTTCGGGCCATGTAGTTTCCGCTGCTAACTGATTAAAGCGGGCAAGGTAAGATAAGAGGTCCGTTTTGCCCTGACTGATAGCAAGGAACTCGAGGTCGGAAGTTTGTGCCTTGTAACGCATGTCGAATACTCTATTCATGGATTGAATAAGGGTATCAAAATCATACAAGGCTGGGTCGTTGGCTTCGAGTAACGGGTTAGCCCAAGCCGCTGCTGTTCCTCCCAAATGGGAAAGAAGGAACGCTGCTTTAGTAACAGCATCAGGAAATGCCAGTGGCCGACACAGAAAATGCAGACGGCACTGATTTATGAAGGTCCGATATGTTTTTGGATCTCCAAAAAAGCGTTCCGGAGGGGCCAAGGGAAAAGGTCCAGGAAGTACAATGGGGGCTGAAGCAGGAGGTTGAACTTGGGGTGTAGGAGGAGCTGCCGCTGCAACAGCATCATCAAACTCCTCATCGGGTGGTAGTGGCTGCACGAAACTCTGTAGTACATCCATACGCTGATGGAGGGTCGCATGTGCTGATGCCATGTCGGTACGCAAAGCCGCAAAGGCTTGCATCAAAGTAGCCATTTGATCAGCTCCGGTGTCCATGACCGACAGGCAAAAATAGAATAGGCTCCTAAATCTGTCACAGTTTAGACAAACTTTATAAAGGATACAGTCGTGTAAAGGATACAGTCAGCATCCACTCTCGGGAAGCCCTTTCCGCTCTGGGGTAGCTTGAACGTGCAGTGAACCAGATTCTTCCGGGACACCTTGCGCGTGATGCTAAACAAGACTTCCCCCCGAAGAGCATAGCCTGTAGGAATTTAATAATAACTAACAGGCCAGGGGCTTGAGTGAAAAGGCAGGAGCAGCGACAACAGAGCTAAGGGAGCAAACAAAACAATGATTCAATAGGATGAACTAGGGTTATCCAAAATGCAGCGACCAGCCACCCACAATTACCCTCTCTTACCTGTTTAGCCAGAAAGATATCCCACAACCTTATGTGAGTCCAAACACACCACGAAAACCAGGTGATGCAGGAAGAAGGTCCCAGTTGGTCGAAGTTAGTGTAGAGGTTCACCTAACCCAAACGGCACGAGGGCGCCGCTAATGTCCAAAAAGAAATCCCTTGTTCAATTCAGCAAAGCGTCCCTGAAGTGATGGTAAGCAATCCAGGTAGCGACCAGTAGAATCAGGAAAGCGTCCATATAGTCACGTTGATGCGTAGAGTGATGTGTCTTGTGACGAAATGAAAAGTACCATTAAACAATCCAGAATGCGTAGAATATTGAAGGGGAATTAGGAAGTCCGTGGAGATAGCAGCCAGAGATAAACAAAGCTTAATTTGAAGTTCAGTGATAAGGAAGCAAATCCGAAAACGTCACAACAAACAGGAGCAGGAGAGAGCAATCCGTATACAAAGCCAGGGGTCCGATTACCAAAGGGAAAACAGTCGAGGGTTTTAGCGCCAGAAATGGTAAGGGAGGAGACGTATGGAATAGTCCGTAAAGCAAGAGCCGGGTCCAGGAGATTTCAGAAAACAGGATAACCAGAATCGGGCACTTCAACTAACTGCTTAGTTTTAGGAGCACCCGTGGCATGGACAATCTGAGTTAAATACGAGTCTCTTTCCCAGGACGTGAGACGCGTTGTTGGCGTGTCATGTGACCGCAAAAAGGGGGAATGCTGGGAAATGTAGTGCGGCGTGTCCCGCGGCTTGGAAATAGTCGCCAAGGCAACTTCCACATGGAAACGGATGACCCCAGTCGTCCGTGTGCAGGAACGCGGGGCATGACAGCAACCTGTACATAAAGTGTATTAACAAGCACAGTCCATATATATTTAAAATAGTCTTGTTCCCTGTTAAAATGTTCTACTACCCCAATGTACCTGAGTTTAGCAGAGTTTCTTCGACGGTTGATCGACAGATCCCTCTGGAGTGGACTCCCTTTAAAGCAGGAGCCACGGGTCGTCGAGATTCCTACGAAGAAGCTGAAGTCGAAACTTGATACTTAACCTTGAAGCCCAGCTGGAAGAAGAAGGCTCTGCAGCTGCTTTCCTTCGACACAATCCGAAAGCTGTCGTGCCTCCAAGAACTGATCCAAGAGAGGACCTAGCTAGGAGACCTCTTCCCGAGCTACGAGGGAACATTGTGCACCAGCTCATCTTCATCAAGGCATCCTGGTAGTCAATCCCTAACAACTGTCGAACGGAGACCAGGTCTGCCGAGAAACATTGAAGTAAGCACCTGGACGTCGAGGTCGTCGACGACCATCAAAGAGGGGCAGCTATGGTTCCATAGTTTGCCATGAAGTTACGGTAATACCCAGTGAGGCCCAAAAAAGCTCTCATCTGGGGTTGAGTAGTGCGAGTCTCCCAGTCATGTACATCCTGTACTTTGGAATCAATGTGAATGAAGAACTAGTTGGCCATGCCTAACATCAATGTGCAGCATTTAGCACCCCGCAGTCAGCCACCAGTACCCTGCAACAGGGCCTTGCCCTGGATTCTGACCCACGGCCAAATCCACACCTTGCACCGGCTTGACAGGGAGACCATCATATCAATAGTCACACTGTCAAGACTGATAAGGGGTTTTTGTACTCCTGTCCTCTATATGGCAGAGTAGAAGCACAGAGCACCCCAGCCAAGATTGTGGTACCAACGAACGAGCAATCAAGGCATAAGCTCTCAGGAGGTGATGCAGGCTGGTTCTTAAGTACAGTGTAGTCCCCAAGCCCCCACAAAGGAATGTCCACACACTATGTTATGTGAAAACACAGTTCTTTATATAAAGAAGGTTCAATATATATATATACACTATCAATAGCATCCTTTGTACTTTGGTAAATCTAATATGATAAATAGGTACAATGTCTATGTGGTAGCACAGTAAACTCTTGACACCTTTAAAATGCACCAACTGCTGACGGTCTTAATGGCATACAAATCAAATAGTAAAGTGAATCAACAATACACATAGGAAGGAAGACACATTGGATTAAACAAATGGCAGAATGCTTTGTCCCTACCCAAGACACAGTTCTGAGTGAGGAGCTCCCCCACCTGGGCAACCTGTACATAAAGTGTATTAACAAGCACAGTCCATATATATTTAAAATAGTCTTGTTCCCTGTTAAAATGTTCTACTACCCCAATGTACCTGAGTTTAGCAGAGTTTCTTCGACAGTTGATCGACAGATCCCTCTGGAGTGGACTCCCTTTAAAGCAGGAGCCACGGGTCGTCGAGATTCCTACGAAGAAGCTGAAGTCGAAACTTGATACTTAACCTTGAAGCCCAGCTGGAAGAAGAAGGCTCTGCAGCTGCTTTCTTTCGACACAATCCGAAAGCTGTCGTGCCTCCAAGAATTGATCCAAGAGAGGACCTAGCTAGGAGACCTCTTCCCGAGCTACGAGGGAACATTGTGCACCAGCTCATCTTCATCAAGGCATCCTGGTAGTCAATCCCTAACAGCTGTCGAACGGAGACCAGGTCTGCCGAGAAACATTGAAGTAAGCACCTGGACGTCGAGGTCGTCGACGACCATCAAAGAGGGGCAGCTATGGTTCCAAAGTTTGCCATGAAGCTACGGTAATACCCAGTGAGGCCCAAAAAAGCACCTGGGATATGAGCTCCCCCCTAATCACTGCCTTCCCCGCATCCCATATTCCCCCCAGCTCACTTCCCTGTTGTCATTTTCTTTAAAGTAATTATTGATGGTGCTTTCTATATGGGCCCGTAGCACTGTATCCTTCAGGAGGAGTTCATTTAGTCTCCAAGGTGACTTTTGTTTCCGCACTCCCTCTCCCCAGTCCACCCCCACCATGACAGGAGCGTGGTCCGAACAGTATTCCACCCCTATTTCCACTAACATTATTTGGGGAATTAGCGTAGCCAATACTAGGATCATATCGATCCTGGAATAGCCCAAATGAACCGCTGAGTAGTGGGTGTACTCCCTGGTTTCCTCATGAAAAAATCGCCACGTCTCTATGACCACTAGTTCTCTCAAGAGACGCCCCAGTGCCTGCCTATTCTTTTGGTCCACCACTGTGGGGGGAAGGGTTTTATCTAGCGCCAGGTCCATGATGCAGTTAAAGTCCCCGCCTATTATCAGCTGGCCTTCGCACCAGCTGCCCAACTGGTTTAATAGGTTCGAGAGGAATACATCCTGCCGCTCATTGGGGGCATAAATCGCTAGGATCGTATACAGACAGCCCTTTATTCTCCCCTTAACCCCGAGGTATCTTCCCCCACTATCTTTTCGAAGTTGCAGCTTTTTGAACTCTAAGTCCCGTCCTATAAGGATAGCCACTCCTCTCTTCTTTTCCCCGCTGGAGGCATAAAACTGCTGTGGGAAATCTCTGTGGGACATCCTCCTCTCATCTTTCGGGAGGAGATGGGTCTCCTGCAGGATCCCGATAGACTCCTTCATGGCCCTCATCCTTTCCAGTATGGCTCTCCTCTTTGTCGGGGAATTTAGCCCTTATACGTTCAGGGAGATTACATTAGAGTCTGCCATCCTTCCCCTATGGGGGTTCCCCTCTCTCTGTGGCCCGCTCCCCCTTCACCTCAATGACGCCCGTCCCTGCTCTTTGCATTTTTAATCTATTCTGGTTCATACTGCCGCTATTTACACTGTGTTTTGCGTCTCTACACCCCCCAACGTCCCCCTACCCCCCTATGTGGCCCTTGTGACCATGATTACCCATAACCCCCCCTTCTGAAAAACTGGGGCTTAGGGTCACTATATAGAGCTTTACTCCCGAGCGGTCTCAGAGATCCCTGTCTCGGATTGGATTCCAAGGTTCGGCACCTCCCTGTTCCGCCTCTGCAGGCCTGTAAATACATATGTTTTTGTTTTAGGATGTTGCTGTAGGCGTCTTTAGTCGTAGACCCAGGGCTTCCCGGGTTATCAACCTTAAGCTTCCTGACGTGGCAAGGTGTTAGCTGGACCTCTAGGATGCGGCTCTCTCCTAGGTCTGCTCCTGCGAGATCTGGTCCATTCCCATGCGTTGGCCCCGGTCTGCTGTTTGTTTTGAATCCGACCACTCTCCTCTCTGCTTTGGTTCTCTTCCACTCCCAGCAGCTCAAGGCCCTCTTCGCAGGTTCTGATTTTCTTCTGTCTACCCTCCCAACTGAATGTGAGGCCAAACGATGCGACCATCCATAGGGGATTTGCTTATCCTGCAGAATTCTCGTCACAGGGTGCATCAGGCGCCGCTTATGCAGGGTAGAGAGTGCCAGATCCTGGAAAAGCTGGATCGAACTCCCATTGATTGTCAGATCTGTGGTGGCTCTAGCTGATTTCAGAACCCTTTCTTTTATGGCCTAGGATGTTAGTGCCACCGGCACGTCCCTAGGGCGAGCTCCTGGTTCCAGTCTGCGGGGCCCAACTCGATGGATCCTATCAATCTCTATTGCTTCCAGCTTAACGTCTAGTAGCAGGCTACCGAAGGTCTGCTGCAATGTGTCTCGCAGATCTCCATCTGGAAAAGATTCTGGTAGGCCCTTAACTCGAATGTTGGATCGGCGAGACCTGTTTTCAAGATCCTCCACTTGCAGCTTGAGATTATTCGTAGCTACCGTTATCTGGTCCAACAACTGGCTGGCTTGTTTAGCTTCTTCTGATAGGATGGAGAGGCCATTCTCCGTTGTGTCCACTCTCTCACCCAGCTCATTGATCTCCTTACGGACTTCCTCTAGTGAAGTTTTAAGGTTGTCTCGTAGTTGCCCTATTTGGGTCTGGAATGCATTTGTCATTCTTAACTCCATGCCCTTCAAGCAGGTCAACAGGTCCTCCTTATTTGGGTCTGTGGCGCTAGATGTTGTATCCAACATTGTCTCTGCAGAGCGTTGTGGCAGCAACAGTGTGTTTAGGTCCTGTGGTTGTTGTCGACCCCAGCACTTGACCAGATGGTTCTCCTGGATTTGGGGGGACATTTCGCCTTTGGGGGTGCACTTTTCGTCCTGGCGCCAGGCATCTAGACTAATCACAGATAACTCTACTCTTTTGTGCCCACCGCCGATATGTTGCTGCTGCTGGGGCGGGTATTGGCTGGCCGTGCGTCCCCACTACTGGGAATGTGTACAGTGCAGAGCGAGCCCCCAGTGCATCCGTGTTCGGCTGCAGCCTCTACCCCCCACGTTTATCATATGGGGTTGCTGCTATTGAAGCGATTTCCCCCCTGAGGAGGATTGTCCTTTAAATCCCCTTTATCTTCCCGGCGTCCAGCCGACCCCGGAGGAGCGTCCGCTAGTCCTCCGCCCCACTCCTCCTCGCCCCGTCAGGCCCGCTCCGGACCAGCGCTTGCTATTGGGCCTCCCTCCCTGCTACTGTCTTTAGGCTTAGATGAGTGCCTCCCCAGCTGTGCCCTGGGGAGGTAGATGATTGCAGTCCAGTGAACTAGTTGGCAGGCTGGTGGGTGGGCTGGCTGGGGAATGCATTAATGGTTGCCAGCAGCGTTAATGTCTTAGCAGGAGATCCTCTGGACCCATTTAGCGTGCGCCGTACCTTTATGGAGCTGCCACCTTCATAGACGCTGCCGCGGGCTTCCTTCAGTTTAATCCTCGAGCCGCTCAGTAGCGTGATGCTGGGGTTTGCCGGGTCTCTGTGTCTGCTCTCCCCTCGCAGTGGCGCCGCGGGCGGGCACCGTCCGCCGCTTGGGGCCAGCTAGCCGAGATGGTCCGGGCAGCCTCAGGGGAGCGCCGCAGCCCAGCATATTTCTTAACGTTTGGTTGAGGAGCTCAGCGGGTGTATGTATCTCAGTATCAACACTTTTTGCATCCGCGCCGAGTCCACACACCAAACGCAATTGAGAGAGGCCGCACGTGTGGGGCTGCCACCCACCGCCAGGCGCAGCTACAATACAATTTTGATGTCAGCCACATACCCAAGTTTCTGCTACAGTTCATAAGGCATAACGCTCATTCCGACGGTGGACTGTTTGTTTCATTCAGTGTCTCTGTGCGTTCACGGCCTTGGACGAGTTTATGCCTCTTGTGCTTCCTTAGGCTTGTACTGCTGTTCTTTGGATTTAGTCCAAAAAAGGAGTAGTGCAGTATTTGGCTTTGGAGCGGGTGTGAGGGATATGGTTCCCCTCCTTCCCGGGGAAGGGGGATGGCTCTAGCGCTTAACAGGTCTTGCGGGTGAGCAGGTCTTTCAACTTTCCAGTTGTGCTGTTAATTTGCTGCCACTACACCACCAACCCTCCACTGCAGCCCCGAGCACAGCTTTTAGTTTCAATCGCCCGGGTGGTAGGCACAGGGGAGAGCCGCCACTCAGTTTTTGTTGCCTGATCTGGGGCTCGCTTCAGGGCGCCAGGGTATCGCTGAGCAGGGAAAGGAAGCAGCAGGACAGCGACTCCTCACATCTCCATTTGGTTCACTGCAGGCACCCACCGGACAAGGAGCCTTCTCTGGCCCACCCGCTCTCCTTACCCGGCAACTGCGCCTGATGGAGCCAGGAGCAACCCTCTGAGTTTGTCGGTACCGTGTAGGTGCACGTCGGATTGGCCTGGCCTTCCGATTTGCCCTCAGTCCAGCTCCGGGGCTCAACAAATCGCGGAGCGTGGCCCCCGTGGCATTGGCGGTCTTCTCTGCGAAGTGCTGGAGCTGTGATGGGACGGTTGCTCCACCAATCCTCGCTATGAAGCTTGGTCAGCACTGTCTCTGTGCAGGTGGAGCTGGTCTGGCTGCCATTGTGCCTACGGCCTCATTCGTCTCCCGTTCAGGGGTTATGGGGGGGCTCCAACGCAAGAGTGCCAATCCAGGGGAGGGCTCCGCCCACCCCTCTTGCGGCGTGTGTGCTCTGCTTTCCAGAGCTCAAGGGTGCGAGCGGCGGCACAGCCCCCCCCCCCCCGGCCACCGCCTCAGTGATTTCTGCTGCCAGCGACTTTCCGGGGCACCTGCTGGTGCATTGGCCGTCCCGGGCCGCGACCGGCTTACCAAAGTCCTGATCAGAGACGCAATGTCAGCCTAGCCACGGGCCTCCGCGGCCCTGGGGAAGGAGTGCAACCGCTGGTTCCGCACGGTTGCCCCTTGGCTTTGCTCGCAGGGTTTACCAGAGCCACCAGCCTTCCACTCTCGCTAGGTCCCACGCCCCTCTTTTTCTGTGATTATTGAATGCAGGGATTACCTGGTGAGTCCGAAAAGGGATCCAGGAAGAGGTAGATGAGGGGAGATCTCTATCTTTGTTCATGGAGTAATGTTGTGGTATGCTGTAGGAGAGGGTAAGTATTGCTAGGTATTAGGAACAAATTGCTGGCTGCAGAGGTAAGCATGTTCAGATACATTGGCATGCAGGTGCAGAGAAAAGCAGCACAGTGAGTAAAAGAGGCGATCGAGGAGCTGATCACTTGGCAATTTGAAACTAAATTCGTGTTATATGACCAGAGAAATCAGGTGAAAAAATCAAGTGAAAAAATGGGCTGAAACATGGTAGCAAAAGAAACCGTCATATGTGCGACCCGAATGTGGGCTAACAGTATGATTAAGGGAATCTGGAGCAAATTAAGTGGCAAAGAAACCATTAAGGTATTACTGTTGCCTCCGTATTTTAGGGTGCAAACATAAACCAAATTGAAGGGCAGGCGAGTTGCGCTCGAGGTGCTTCTAGCTGAAAGCTGCCATCACGGGGTGAGTTGAAGATAATGAAAGGCTACCAGCGTCGGTGCCTCCTGCGTGCATGGTGAATGATTGCCAAAGCTCGCGAAAGTGTCTGCAGCTAGTGAAACGGAGCTTACCTCTGAGCGCGAGCTGTATAGCTGACTCCCAATGTTGTCTGCTACTGAAGCATGTGTGTATGATAACGCGGTGTATATATGTGATGACTCAGTCGAGCAGAGCACAGAGCGCGAATGCGTTCATACTGTTAGCCCACATTCGGGTCGCACATATGACGGTTTGTTGTGCTACCATGTTTCACCCCATTTTTTCACGTGATTTCTCTGGTCATATAACACGACCTTAGTTTCAAATTCCCCAAGTGATCAGTACCTCGATCACCTCTTTTACTCACTGTGCCGCTTTTCTCTGCACCTGCATGCCAATGTATCTGAACCTGCTTACCTCTGCAGCCAGCAATTTATTCCTAATACCTAGCAATACTTACCCTCTCCCACAGCATACCACGACATTACTCCGTGATGAAAGATAGAGATCTCCTCTCATCTACCTCTTCCTGGATCCCTTTTCGGACTCACCAGGTAATCCCTGCATTCAATAATCCCCCCAAAATGTTTAGATACATTTCCTGCACTCGAATTACATTGGGATCTTCTAAATTGTTTCAGAGACCACCAGCCCAATCCACGGACATCAAGCTTACGACAGTGATATATTCGACAACTGGCCACCTAACCCCGTTTAGCCATGACACTCTCACTACCTTAGGTAGGTTTTCTTTGTACAATGTCCTGTGCAAATACTCATTTTGCATTTTTAATTTTCCAACCCATAATACTCCATCCCTTTTCTCACTATTTGTAGGTCCCTGGCACTCCTCTAGCACCATAGTGCTCCAAGATCCCTTAGTCCTGAAGACAGTTTGGTGCAACAACCAGCAGGTTCCCATTCCTTCAACTGCTGGCCGCTCCATCCACCAACCGAACTAGAAACACCTGATTTTGTGTGTCGACAATGTTTACGTATTGCCTCAATATTAGCAATACATGAAACTACTGTCACCTTAGATGTACTAACACACTTATATGCAGAAACATTTGATATGATGGCATATGTCGTTGTTTTAAACATTTTTCTTGTGAACTAATAAATTGCATTTTGTTATGTCTATAAACAAATTAACTCCCTTGTGTTCCTTGTAAGAGCTAACTGAAACTTGCTATCTTAGCTCCACTGCTTACTAAAGAAAACTACCAGAGCGTTAATGACAAGGGTAGCCTTTGACTCCATCTTCTTTCTAAGATCGGTAGGAAACTACATAGTTTGGAAGGAATTCAATCCTGGAAACACTATGAGGTCAGTAAGGGGAGTTTTGAGTAGGCCCTCTGGGCCTTTTCAGGAACTCCATATTAAGCCTCATTACAAGTATAGCTGTCTGGAAATAGCGCTGCCGGTCGCACCGTACCAGCACCGTTTTCCAGACCGACACGTTTCGAGTAACAAGTGCGGAAACACTGTCACGGCAAAGCAACCCCCACGGTGCTAAGGCACCCAGTTGCACCGTTACTGTAAACAGCGGAACAAGTGACCAGATCTCCCTGAATTACCGACACAGCGTTAGTACAGGCGCATTCGGTGTTCCACTACACGGAAACACAGCCATAAAAATGGTGGTGGCACCGTGACCACCACGCCTGTAATACCGGCACCGCGGACCAGGCGTTAAACAGTACCAGGTGAGCAGCAACAGGCCCCAAGCGTAGTAAATTAGCCCAGCTGCACACCATTTACCACTGGGAATGTACAAAAGAACCACACTCACACCCAACCCACCTACCAACAGAAGCATGCTGGCTGTAGCAGCAATTGGGCTGGGGAACCTGGAAGGAGCTATTGAAGATAAAGCAGCAGAGAGGCAGAGGAGGTGGTGTAGGCACATGAGGTGAATGAAGAACTAGTTGGCCATGCCTAACATCAATGTGCAGCATTTAGCACCCCGCAGTCAGTCACCAGTACCCTGCAACAGGGCCTTGCCCTGAATTCTGACCCACGGCCAAATCCACACCTTGCACCGGCTTGACAGGGAGACCATCACATCAATAGTCACACTGTCAAGACTGATAAGGGGTTTTTGTACTCCTGTCCTCTATATGGCAGAGTAGAAGCACAGAGCACCCCAGCCAAGATTGTGGTACCAACGAACGAGCAATCAAGGCATAAGCTCTCAGGAGGTGATGCAGGCTGGTTCTTAAGTACAGTGTAGTCCCCAAGCCCCCACAAAGGAATGTCCACACACTATGTTATGTGAAAACACAGTTCTTTATATAAAGAAGGTTCAATATATATATATATATACACTATCAATAGCATCCTTTGTACTTTGGTAAATCTAATATGATAAATAGGTACAATGTCTATGTGGTAGCACAGTAAACTCTTGACACCTTTAAAATGCACCAACTGCTGACGGTCTTAATGGCATACAAATCAAATAGTAAAGTGAATCAACAATACACATAGGAAGGAAGACACGTTGGATTAAACAAATGGCAGAATGCTTTGTCCCTACCCAAGACACAGTTCTGAGTGAGACACAGTTCTGAGTGACACCTGGGCAACCTGTACATAAAGTGTATTAACAAGCACAGTCCATATATATTTAAAATAGTCTTGTTCCCTGTTAAAATGTTCTACTACCCCAATGTACCTGAGTTTAGCAGAGTTTCTTCGACGGTTGATCGACAGATCCCTCTGGAGTGGACTCCCTTTAAAGCAGGAGCCACGGGTCGTCGAGATTCCTACGAAGAAGCTGAAGTCGAAACTTGATACTTAACCTTGAAGCCCAGCTGGAAGAAGAAGGCTCTGCAGCTGCTTTCCTTCGACACAATCCGAAAGCTGTCGTGCCTCCAAGAACTGATCCAAGAGAGGACCTAGCTAGGAGACCTCTTCCCGAGCTACGAGGGAACATTGTGCACCAGCTCATCTTCATCAAGGCATCCTGGTAGTCAATCCCTAACAACTGTCGAACGGAGACCAGGTCTGCCGAGAAACATTGAAGTAAGCACCTGGACGTCGAGGTCGTCGACGACCATCAAAGAGGGGCAGCTATGGTTCCATAGTTTGCCATGAAGTTACGGTAATACCCAGTGAGGCCCAAAAAAGCTCTCATCTGGGGTTGAGTAGTGCGAGTCTCCCAGTCATGTACATCCTGTACTTTGGAATCAATGTGAATGAAGAACTAGTTGGCCATGCCTAACATCAATGTGCAGCATTTAGCACCCCGCAGTCAGCCACCAGTACCCTGCAACAGGGCCTTGCCCTGGATTCTGACCCACGGCCAAATCCACACCTTGCACCGGCTTGACAGGGAGACCATCATATCAATAGTCACACTGTCAAGACTGGTAAGGGGTTTTTGTACTCCTGTCCTCTATATGGCAGAGTAGAAGCACAGAGCACCCCAGCCAAGATTGTGGTACCGACGAACGAGCAATCAAGGCATAAGCTCTCAGGAGGTGATGCAGGCTGGTTCTTAAGTACAGTGTAGTCCCCAAGCCCCCACAAAGGAATGTCCACACACTATGTTATGTGAAAACACAGTTCTTTATATAAAGAAGGTTCAATATATATATATATATACACTATCAATAGCATCCTTTGTACTTTGGTAAATCTAATATGATAAATAGGTACAATGTCTATGTGGTAGCACAGTAAACTCTTGACACCTTTAAAATGCACCAACTGCTGACGGTCTTAATGGCATACAAATCAAATAGTAAAGTGAATCAACAATACACATAGGAAGGAAAACACATTGGATTAAACAAATGGCAGAATGCTTTGTCCCTACCCAAGACACAGTTCTGAGTGAGGAGCTCCCCCACCTGGGCAACCTGTACATAAAGTGTATTAACAAGCACAGTCCATATATATTTAAAATAGTCTTGTTCCCTGTTAAAATGTTCTACTACCCCAATGTACCTGAGTTTAGCAGAGTTTCTTCGACAGTTGATCGACAGATCCCTCTGGAGTGGACTCCCTTTAAAGCAGGAGCCACGGGTCGTCGAGATTCCTACGAAGAAGCTGAAGTCGAAACTTGATACTTAACCTTGAAGCCCAGCTGGAAGAAGAAGGCTCTGCAGCTGCTTTCTTTCGACACAATCCGAAAGCTGTCGTGCCTCCAAGAATTGATCCAAGAGAGGACCTAGCTAGGAGACCTCTTCCCGAGCTACGAGGGAACATTGTGCACCAGCTCATCTTCATCAAGGCATCCTGGTAGTCAATCCCTAACAGCTGTCGAACGGAGACCAGGTCTGCCGAGAAACATTGAAGTAAGCACCTGGACGTCGAGGTCGTCGACGACCATCAAAGAGGGGCAGCTATGGTTCCAAAGTTTGCCATGAAGCTACGGTAATACCCAGTGAGGCCCAAAAAAGCACCTGGGATATGAGCTCCCCCCTAATCACTGCCTTCCCCGCATCCCATATTCCCCCCAGCTCACTTCCCTGTTGTCATTTTCTTTAAAGTAATTATTGATGGTGCTTTCTATATGGGCCCGTAGCGCTGTATCCTTCAGGAGGAGTTCATTTAGTCTCCAAGGTGACTTTTGTTTCCGCACTCCCTCTCCCCAGTCCACCCCCACCATGACAGGAGCGTGGTCCGAACAGTATTCCACCCCTATTTCCACTAACGTTATTTGGGGAATTAGCGTAGCCAATACTAGGATCATATCGATCCTGGAATAGCCCAAATGAACCGCCGAGTAGTGGGTGTACTCCCTGGTTTCCTCATGAAAAAATCGCCACGTCTCTATGACCACTAGTTCTCTCAAGAGACGCCCCAGTGCCTGCCTATTCTTTTGGTCCACCACTGTGGGGGGAAGGGTTTTATCTAGCGCCAGGTCCATGATGCAGTTAAAGTCCCCGCCTATTATCAGCTGGCCTTCGCACCAGCTGCCCAACTGGTTTAATAGGTTCGAGAGGAATACATCCTGCCGCTCATTGGGGGCATAAATCGCTAGGATCGTATACAGACAGCCCTTTATTCTCCCCTTAACCCCGAGGTATCTTCCCCCACTATCTTTTCGAAGTTGCAGCTTTTTGAACTCTAAGTCCCGTCCTAAAAGGATAGCCACTCCTCTCTTCTTTTCCCCGCTGGAGGCATAAAACTGCTGTGGGAAATCTCTGTGGGACATCCTCCTCTCATCTTTCGGGAGGAGATGGGTCTCCTGCAGGATCCCGATAGACGCCTTCATGGCCCTCATCCTTTCCAGTATGGCTCTCCTCTTTGTCGGGGAATTTAGCCCTTATACGTTCAGGGAGATTACATTAGAGTCTGCCATCCTTCCCCTATGGGGGTTCCCCTCTCTCTGTGGCACGCTCCCCCTTCACCTCAATGACGCCCGTCCCTGCTCTTTGCATTTTTAATCTATTCTGGTTCATACTGCCGCTATTTACACTGTGTTTTGCTTCTCTACACCCCCCAACGTCCCCCTACCCCCCTATGTGGCCCTTGTGACCATGATTACCCATAACCCCCCCTTCTGAAAAACTGGGGCTTAGGGTCACTATATAGAGCTTTACTCCCGAGCGGTCTCAGAGATCCCTGTCTCGGATTGGATTCCAAGGTTCGGCACCTCCCTGTTCCGCCTCTGCAGGCCTGTAAATACATATGTTTTTGTTTTAGGATGTTGCTGTAGGCGTCTTTAGTCGTAGACCCAGGGCTTCCCGGGTTATCAACCTTAAGCTTCCTGACGTGGCGAGGTGTTAGCTGGACCTCTAGGATGCGGCTCTCTCCTAGGTCTGCTCCTGCGAGATCTGGTCCATTCCCATGCGTTGGCCCCGGTCTGCTGTTTGTTTTGAATCCGACCACTCTCCTCTCTGCTTTGGTTCTCTTCCACTCCCAGCAGCTCAAGGCCCTCTTCGCAGGTTCTGATTTTCTTCTGTCTACCCTCCCAACTGAATGTGAGGCCAAACGATGCGACCATCCATAGGGGATTTGCTTATCCTGCAGAATTCTCGTCACAGGGTGCATCAGGCGCCGCTTATGCAGGGTAGAGAGTGCCAGATCCTGGAAAAGCTGGATCGAACTCCCATTGATTGTCAGATCTGTGGTGGCTCTAGCTGATTTCAGAACCCTTTCTTTTATGGCCTAGGATGTTAGTGCCACCGGCACGTCCCTAGGGCGAGCTCCTGGTTCCAGTCTGCGGGGCCCAACTCGATGGATCCTATCAATCTCTATTGCTTCCAGCTTAACGTCTAGTAGCAGGCTACCGAAGGTCTGCTGCAATGTGTCTCGCAGATCTCCATCTGGAAAAGATTCTGGTAGGCCCTTAACTCGAATGTTGGATCGGCGAGACCTGTTTTCAAGATCCTCCACTTGCAGCTCGAGATTATTCGTAGCTACCGTTATCTGGTCCAACAACTGGCTGGCTTGTTTAGCTTCTTCTGATAGGATGGAGAGGCCATTCTCCGTTGTGTCCACTCTCTCACCCAGCTCATTGATCTCCTTACGGACTTCCTGTAGTGAAGTTTTAAGGTTGTCTCGTAGTTGCCCTATTTGGGTCTGGAATGCATTTGTCATTCTTAACTCCATGCCCTTCAAGCAGGTCAACAGGTCCTCCTTATTTGGGTCTGTGGCGCTAGATGTTGTATCCAACATTGTCTCTGCAGAGCGTTGTGGCAGCAACAGTGTGTTTAGGTCCTGTGGTTGTTGTCGACCCCAGCACTTGACCAGATGGTTCTCCTGGATTTGGGGGGACATTTCGCCTTTGGGGGTGCACTTTTCGTCCTGGCGCCAGGCATCTAGACTAATCACAGATAACTCTACTCTTTTGTGCCCACCGCCGATATGTTGCTGCTGCTGGGGCGGGTATTGGCTGGCCGTGCGTCCCCACTACTGGGAATGTGTACAGTGCAGAGCGAGCCCCCAGTGCATCCGTGTTCGGCTGCAGCCTCTACCCCCCACGTTTATCATATGGGGTTGCTGCTATTGAAGCGATTTCCCCCCTGAGGAGGATTGTCCTTTAAATCCCCTTTATCTTCCCGGCGTCCAGCCGACCCCGGAGGAGCGTCCGCTAGTCCTCCGCCCCACTCCTCCTCGCCCCGTCAGGCCCGCTCCGGACCAGCGCTTGCTATTGGGCCTCCCTCCCTGCTACTGTCTTTAGGCTTAGATGAGTGCCTCCCCAGCTGTGCCCTGGGGAGGTAGATGATTGCAGTCCAGTGAACTAGTTGGCAGGCTGGTGGGTGGGCTGGCTGGGGAATGCATTAATGGTTGCCAGCAGCGTTAATGTCTTAGCAGGAGATCCTCTGGACCCATTCAGCGTGCGCCGTACCTTTATGGAGCTGCCACCTTCATAGACGCTGCCGCGGGCTTCCTTCAGTTTAATCCTCGAGCCGCTCAGTAGCGTGATGCTGGGGTTTGCCGGGTCTCTGTGTCTGCTCTCCCCTCGCAGTGGCGCCGCGGGCGGGCACCGTCCGCCGCTTGGGGCAAGCTAGCCGAGATGGTCCGGGCAGCCTCAGGGGAGCGCCGCAGCCCAGCGTATTTCTTAACGTTTGATTGAGGAGCTCAGCGGGTGTATGTATCTCAGTATCAACACTTTTTGCATCCGCGCCGAGTCCACACACCAAACGCAATTGAGAGAGGCCGCACGTGTGGGGCTGCCACCCGCCGCCAGGCGCAGCTACAATACAATTTTGATGTCAGCCACATACCCAAGTTTCTGCTACAGTTCATAAGGCATAACGCTCATTCCGACGGTGGACTGTTTGTTTCATTCAGTGTCTCTGTGCGTTCACGGCCTTGGACGAGTTTATGCCTCTTGTGCTTCCTTAGGCTTGTACTGCTGTTCTTTGGATTTAGTCCAAAAAAGGAGTAGTGCAGTATTTGGCTTTGGAGCGGGTGTGAGGGATATGGTTCCCCTCCTTCCCGGGGAAGGGGGATGGCTCTAGCGCTTAACAGGTCTTGCGGGTGAGCAGGACTTTCAACTTTCCAGTTGTGCTGTTAATTTGCTGCCACTACACCACCAACCCTCCACTGCAGCCCCGAGCACAGCTTTTAGTTTCAATCGCCCGGGTGGTAGGCACAGGGGAGAGCCGCCACTCAGTTTTTGCTGCCTGATCTGGGGCTCGCTTCAGGGCGCCAGGGTATCGCTGAGCAGGGAAAGGAAGCAGCAGGACAGCGACTCCTCACATCTCCATTTGGTTCACTGCAGGCACCCACCGGACAAGGAGCCTTCTCTGGCCCACCCGCTCTCCTTACCCGGCAACTGCGCCTGATGGAGCCAGGAGCAACCCTCTGAGTTTGTCGGTACCGTGTAGGTGCACGTCGGATTGGTCTGGCCTTCCGATTCGCCCTCAGTCCAGCTCCGGGGCTCAACAAATCGCGGAGCGTGGCCCCCGTGGCATTGGCGGTCTTCTCTGCGAAGTGCTGGAGCTGTGATGGGACGGTTGCTCCACCAATCCTCGCTATGAAGCTTGGTCAGCACTGTCTCTGTGCAGGGGGAGCTGGTCTGGCTGCCATTGTGCCTACGGCCTCATTCGTCTCCCGTTCAGGGGTTATGGGGGGGCTCCAACGCAAGAGTGCCAATCCAGGGGAGGGCTCCGCCCACCCCTCTTGCGGCGTGTGTGCTCTGCTTTCCAGAGCTCAAGGGTGCGAGCGGCGGCACAGCCCCCCCCCCGGCCACCGCCTCAGTGATTTCTGCTGCCGGCGACTTTCCGGGGCACCTGCTGGTGCATTGGCCGTCCCGGGCCGCGACCGGCTTACCAAAGTCCTGATCAGAGACGCAATGTCAGCCTAGCCACGGGCCTCCGCGGCCCTGGGGAAGGAGTGCAACCGCTGGTTCCGCACGGTTGCCCCTTGGCTTTGCTCGCAGGGTTTACCAGAGCCACCAGCCTTCCACTCTCGCTAGGTCCCACGCCCCTCTTTTTCTGTGATTATTGAATGCAGGGATTACCTGGTGAGTCCGAAAAGGGATCCAGGAAGAGGTAGATGAGGGGAGATCTCTATCTTTGTTCATGGAGTAATGTTGTGGTATGCTGTAGGAGAGGGTAAGTATTGCTAGGTATTAGGAACAAATTGCTGGCTGCAGAGGTAAGCATGTTCAGATACATTGGCATGCAGGTGCAGAGAAAAGCAGCACAGTGAGTAAAAGAGGCGATCGAGGAGCTGATCACTTGGCAATTTGAAACTAAATTCGTGTTATATGACCAGAGAAATCAGGTGAAAAAATCAAGTGAAAAAATGGGCTGAAACATGGTAGCAAAAGAAACCGTCATATGTGCGACCCAAATGTGGGCTAACAGTATGATTAAGGGAATCTGGAGCAAATTAAGTGGCAAAGAAACCATTAAGGTATTACTGTTGCCTCCGTATTTTAGGGTGCAAACATAAACCAAATTGAAGGGCAGGTGAGTTGCGCTCGAGGTGCTTCTAGCTGAAAGCTGCCATCACGGGGTGAGTTGAAGATAATGAAAGGCTACCAGCGTCGGTGCCTCCTGCGTGCATGGTGAATGATTGCCAAAGCTCGCGAAAGTGTCTGCAGCTAGTGAAACGGAGCTTACCTCTGAGCGCGAGCTGTATAGCTGACTCCCAATGTTGTCTGCTACTGAAGCATGTGTGTATGATAACGCGGTGTATATATGTGATGACTCAGTCGAGCAGAGCACAGAGCGCGAATGCGTTCATACTGTTAGCCCACATTCGGGTCGCACATATGACGGTTTGTTGTGCTACCATGTTTCACCCCATTTTTTCACGTGATTTCTCTGGTCATATAACACGACCTTAGTTTCAAATTCCCCAAGTGATCAGTACCTCGATCACCTCTTTTACTCACTGTGCCGCTTTTCTCTGCACCTGCATGCCAATGTATCTGAACCTGCTTACCTCTGCAGCCAGCAATTTATTCCTAATACCTAGCAATACTTACCCTCTCCCACAGCATACCACGACATTACTCCGTGATGAAAGATAGAGATCTCCTCTCATCTACCTCTTCCTGGATCCCTTTTCGGACTCACCAGGTAATCCCTGCATTCAATAATCCCCCCAAAATGTTTAGATACATTTCCTGCACTCGAATTACATTGGGATCTTCTAAATTGTTTCAGAGACCACCAGCCCAATCCACGGACATCAAGCTTACGACAGTGATATATTCGACAACTGGCCACCTAACCCCGTTTAGCCATGACACTCTCACTACCTTAGGTAGGTTTTCTTTGTACAATGTCCTGTGCAAATACTCATTTTGCATTTTTAATTTTCCAACCCATAATACTCCATCCCTTTTCTCACTATTTGTAGGTCCCTGGCACTCCTCTAGCACCATAGTGCTCCAAGATCCCTTAGTCCTGAAGACAGTTTGGTGCAACAACCAGCAGGTTCCCATTCCTTCAACTGCTGGCCGCTCCATCCACCAACCGAACTAGAAACACCTGATTTTGTGTGTCGACAATGTTTACGTATTGCCTCAATATTAGCAATACATGAAACTACTGTCACCTTAGATGTACTAACACACTTATATGCAGAAACATTTGATATGATGGCATATGTCGTTGTTTTAAACATTTTTCTTGTGAACTAATAAATTGCATTTTGTTATGTCTATAAACAAATTAACTCCCTTGTGTTCCTTGTAAGAGCTAACTGAAACTTGCTATCTTAGCTCCACTGCTTACTAAAGAAAACTACCAGAGCGTTAATGACAAGGGTAGCCTTTGACTCCATCTTCTTTCTAAGATCGGTAGGAAACTACATAGTTTGGAAGGAATTCAATCCTGGAAACACTATGAGGTCAGTAAGGGGAGTTTTGCGTAGGCCCTCTGGGCCTTTTCAGGAACTCCATATTAAGCCTCATTACAAGTATAGCTGTCTGGAAATAGCGCTGCCGGTCGCACCGTACCAGCACCGTTTTCCAGACCGACACGTTTCGAGTAACAAGTGCGGAAACACTGTCACGGCAAAGCAACCCCCACGGTGCTAAGGCACCCAGTTGCACCGTTACTGTAAACAGCGGAACAAGTGACCAGATCTCCCTGAATTACCGACACAGCGTTAGTACAGGCGCATTCGGTGTTCCACTACACGGAAACACAGCCATAAAAATGGTGGTGGCACCGTGACCACCACGCCTGTAATACCGGCACCGCGGACCAGGCGTTAAACAGTACCAGGTGAGCAGCAACAGGCCCCAAGCGTAGTAAATTAGCCCAGCTGCACACCATTTACCACTGGGAATGTACAAAAGAACCACACTCACACCCAACCCACCTACCAACAGAAGCATGCTGGCTGTAGCAGCAATTGGGCTGGGGAACCTGGAAGGAGCTATTGAAGATAAAGCAGCAGAGAGGCAGAGGAGGTGGTGTAGGCACATGAGGTGAATGAAGAACTAGTTGGCCATGCCTAACATCAATGTGCAGCATTTAGCACCCCGCAGTCAGTCACCAGTACCCTGCAACAGGGCCTTGCCCTGAATTCTGACCCACGGCCAAATCCACACCTTGCACCGGCTTGACAGGGAGACCATCATATCAATAGTCACACTGTCAAGACTGATAAGGGGTTTTTGTACTCCTGTCCTCTATATGGCAGAGTAGAAGCACAGAGCACCCCAGCCAAGATTGTGGTACCAACGAACGAGCAATCAAGGCATAAGCTCTCAGGAGGTGATGCAGGCTGGTTCTTAAGTACAGTGTAGTCCCCAAGCCCCCACAAAGGAATGTCCACACACTATGTTATGTGAAAACACAGTTCTTTATATAAAGAAGGTTCAATATATATATATATATACACTATCAATAGCATCCTTTGTACTTTGGTAAATCTAATATGATAAATAGGTACAATGTCTATGTGGTAGCACAGTAAACTCTTGACACCTTTAAAATGCACCAACTGCTGACGGTCTTAATGGCATACAAATCAAATAGTAAAGTGAATCAACAATACACATAGGAAGGAAGACACGTTGGATTAAACAAATGGCAGAATGCTTTGTCCCTACCCAAGACACAGTTCTGAGTGAGACACAGTTCTGAGTGACACCTGGGCAACTGTCACAGTTTAGACAAACTTTATAAAGGATACAGTCGTGTAAAGGATACAGTCAGCATCCACTCTCGGGAAGCCCTTTCCGCTCTGGGGTAGCTTGAACGTGCAGTGAACCAGATTCTTCCGGGACACCTTGCGCGTGATGCTAAACAAGACTTCCCCCCCAAGAGCATAGCCTGTAGGAATTTAATAATAACTAACAGGCCAGGGGCTTGAGTGAAAAGGCAGGAGCAGCGACAACAGAGCTAAGGGAGCAAACAAAACAATGATTCAATAGGATGAACTAGGGTTATCCAAAATGCAGCGACCAGCCACCCACAATTACCCTCTCTTACCTGCTTAGCCAGAAAGATATCCCACAACCTTATGTGAGTCCAAACACACCACGAAAACCAGGTGATGCAGGAAGAAGGTCCCAGTTGGTCGAAGTTAGTGTAGAGGTTCACCTAACCCAAACGGCACGAGGGCGCCGCTAATGTCCAAAAAGAAATCCCTTGTTCAATTCAGCAAAGCGTCCCTGAAGTGATGGTAAGCAATCCAGGTAGCGACCAGTAGAATCAGGAAAGCGTCCATATAGTCACGTTGATGCGTAGAGTGATGTGTCTTGTGACGAAATGAAAAGTACCATTAAACAATCCAGAATGCGTAGAATATTGAAGGGGAATAAGGAAGTCCGTGGAGATAGCAGCCAGAGATAAACAAAGCTTAATTTGAAGTTCAGTGATAAGGAAGCAAATCCGAAAACGTCACAACAAACAGGAGCAGGAGAGAGCAATCCGTATACAAAGCCAGGGGTCCGATTACCAAAGGGAAAACAGTCGAGGGTTTTAGCGCCAGAAATGGTAAGGGAGGAGACGTATGGAATAGTCCGTAAAGCAAGAGCCGGGTCCAGGAGATTTCAGAAAACAGGATAACCAGAATCGGGCACTTCAACTAACTGCTTAGTTTTAGGAGCACCCGTGGCATGGACAATCTGAGTTAAATACGAGTCTCTTTCCCAGGACGTGAGACGCGTTGTTGGCGTGTCATGTGACCGCAAAAAGGGGGAATGCTGGGAAATGTAGTGCGGCGTGTCCCGCGGCTTGGAAATAGTCGCCAAGGCAACTTCCACATGGAAACGGATGACCCCAGTCGTCCGTGTGCAGGAACGCGGGGCATGACAGTACCCCTCCGCAAAGAGCGACTACCCCTGCGGGCACGCAATCTTTCCAAAAAGAAGGCACGCAAAAGCCGGGGTGCATGTACATTTGAGGCCGGTTCCCAAGTTCTATCTTCGGGGCCGTAACCTTTCCAATCAATCAGGTAAGATCGTACTCCGTGACGCAGACGAGTGTCCAGTATAGCATGCACTTCGTATTCATCTTCCCCCTGCACGTCGATGGGAGCGGGAGCAACAGAAAGACGGGTACCATGTACAAAGGGGCGGAGGAGGGAAACATGGAAAACAGGGTGAATCCGCCAATGAGATGGAATGTCCAAACGGATTGCCGCAGGATTGAGACAATGCAGTACCTTATAAGGACCTACATAGCGAGGCAAAAGCTTTCGTTTACCCCGAATGTTGAGATGCTTGGTCGAGAGCCAGGCACGATCACCCGGTGCATAAGAGGGGGCAGGTGAACGATGCCTATCCGCTTGTTCTTTTGTCCGAGACTGCGCAGCCAGGAGATGAGACATAATCGAATCGCAGATAGCAACCAATGTGTCTCTTGTAGATTTTGCAGCAGGGATCTGGTCCAATGAAGGTAGGACATGCGGAAGAATCCTTGGGTGTAGACCATACAAAGCGTAAAACGGGGAACAACCTGTTGAAGAGTGCCGAGAGTTATTATAAGCAAATTCTGCGGTTCCCAGAACAGACAACCAGTCGGTCTGATGTTGCAAGCACAGACAGCGAAGGTACTGCTCCATGGTGCCATTGGTGCGTTCGGTTTGTCCGTCCGTTTGAGGGTGGTAGGATGATGAAAGCCGTGCATCTATGCCCAAGGAATGGGTAAGGGCTCTCCAAAACCGTGAGGTAAACTGGGTGCCCCGATCGGAAATCATGATTGTAGGAAGACCGAAGAAACGTACCACATGATCGAAGAATAGTTTAGCCAACAATGGAGCAGTAGGTAGACCAGAACATGGTATAAACCGTGCCATCTTTGTGAAAACATCCACTACTACCAGCACAGTTGACATCCCCCTGACCAAGGGGAGTTCCACCACGAAATCTAGAGTAACCGTATGCCACGGATGTGGTGGGAGAGGCATCTTCATCAATAGACCGAAAGGTTTCCCAGGTTGTCTCTTGCATTGAATACACACCGCACACTTGGATACGTATGAATCAGAATCTTTCCTCATGCCCGGCCACCAGCACCATCGATGTAACAGGTCATAGGTTTTAAGCTGACCCGGGTGCGCAGCCAACGGGGTATCATGTGCCCATTCCAAGGCCTTCCGTCTGGTTTGGTCATCAGGTAAATACAAAAGCCCATGAACATAAGGAAGACCCGTAACGATTCGGGCATCCAAAGTATTGAGAAAAGAAGCATGATCTTTGGTCCACTGTCGTACTCGGTCAAGGAGTGAGGCGGAGACCGAACAGACACATACTACAGAACCCGAGGGCAATATAGGCGACACCGAGTCCTGGGTAATAAAATCGGTACCGACACGGGATAGGGCATCCGCCTTCCCATGTAGAAGGCCAGGGCGATATGTAACCGTGAAATCAAATAGTGTGAAGAACAAATGCCAACGTATTTGGCGGGCATTAGTACATTTTGCATGTGAAAGAGCTTGGAGGTTCCGATGGTCAGAGTACACCGTTATGGTGTGTCGAGCACCCAGGAGATGGTGTCTCCACTCCTTGAAAGCCGCTCGAATTGCCAGAAACTCTCTCTCCATAACGGTATAGTTGCATTCAGCCGGGGACAGTTTTCGGGAGAAATAGGCCACCGGGTGCAACCGCTGCGTAGCAGGGCAGGTCTGAGACAGGATGGCCCCCACCGCTATTGCGGAGGCATCAGCCTCCACTATAAAAGGGAGAGAGGAGTTTGGGTGTTGTAGAACAGGAGCTGTGGTGAAGGCCTTCTTTAATGCCTCAAAGGCCGACTGGGCTTCATTGTCCCAAACAAAGGGGACTTTGGGACTAGTGAGACGAGTAAGAGGTGCCACTATTTCAGAGAAGGAGGCAATAAAGCGTCTGTAGAAATTTGAAAAACCCAGAAAAGACTGGAGCGCTTTTACAGAGTCCGGAACCGGCCAGTCCATCACAGCTTTGACTTTGGAAGTGCACATGAGCACCCCTTTTGCTGATATTTGGAACCCTAAGAACTCAACTGAGGCGGCATGGAACACACATTTCTCTAGCTTAGCATAGAGGGAGTGAGTACGTAAACGCCGCAGCACGGAGCGGACATGCTGGATGTGTTGAGTGAGTGAATCCGAGAATATCAGGATGTCGTCTAAGTAGATCACTACATAACAATCCAGCATGTCTCCAAAGATGTCGTTAACGAAGTGCTGAAAAGTGGCGGGGGCGTTACAAAGCCCAAAGGGCATGACACAGTATTCGTAGAGCCCAAACTTCGTCTTAAAAGCTGTTTTCCATTCATCACCACTTCGCATTCTAACCAAATTATATGCCCCTCTGAGATCTAATTTGGTATAAATGGTGGAAGATGTCATCTTGTCAAGTAGTTCCGTTATGAGGGGTAGTGGGTACTGGTTTTTTATTGTTATCTTGTTCAAGGCCCTATAATCTACGCAAGGGCGTAGGTCTCCCTCCTTTTTTGGCACAAAAAATATGGGAGAGGCAGCAGGGGACCGGGAAGGTCGAATATGTCCCAGACGCAATGCTTTATCCACATACTCTTTTAGATGTTCCTCTTCTTGGACGGTTAAGGAGTAGACACGACCGTGAGGCACCACTGCCCCAGGCACTAAGTCGATGGGGCAGTCGTAACAACGGTGTGGAGGGAGTTTCTCTGATAGTCCCTTGTCAAAGACATCAGAAAAGTCCTTGTATACCGTCGGCAGTTCGGACGTTGGATCACTCCGCGTGGCATTAATGGAGGGGACATTAGCCACCAAAGCCAAACAAGGAGAAACAGACGTCGTATCTGGGTTTTGAAGACAATGTTGGGTACAAAACACAGAAGAAAAACGCACCGTCTGTTGGATCCAGTCGATTTCAGGGTTGTGAGTCCGAAGCCAGGGGAGACCAAGAATGATCCCAAACTGAGGGGCCGAAATAAGGTCAAATACTATATGTTCAGCGTGGCCTTCTGTGGTGGACATGCAAAGCGGGGTTGTCTGTTCCGTTACCCATCCGGATACCAGACGAGAACCGTCTACAGCATGCACCTCCTCAGGTCTAACCTTAGGAACTACCATTAAACCATGGCACCGAGCCAACTGTATATCCATGAAGTTACCGTTAGCCCCCGAATCAATCATGACTGGATTGGTGAAAGGTTCCACACCAGGGATCACAAAATACATAGCCAGGTAGATGTGTGAGGAGGGGGAACGTTGTTCCGAGCCATCCGTTTTGTGACTCATCCTTAGGGCTCGGCTTAAGGACGAGTCTTGGCGTTTCCCGCCATCTTGACAGGTCGCCTAGGGCATACACGGATATAGTGGCCTGACTGGCCGCAATAGAAACATAGATTGTTAACCATACGCCGTTCCCGTTCGGCTTTGGTTAATGGACCTCTGACAGCTCCTATTTGCATCGGTTCGACCTCTCCTGGAGAGGCAGAAGAGGAGGTTTCTGGCTTGGCTGGAAGACGAAGATCAGGGATACGTCGTTCGCCACGTCTCTGTCGTAGCCTAGCATCGACCTGTAAAGCCAGGTCTACCAGTTCCGGAAAACTGGGCGGTAGAGCCGGTACCACTGATAGAGCGTCTTTTAACTCTTCCGAAAGTCCCTTATAGAAGACGGCTGCTTTCTTCTGTTCGGGCCATGTAGTTTCCGCTGCTAACTGATTAAAGCGGGCAAGGTAAGATAAGAGGTCCGTTTTGCCCTGACTGATAGCAAGGAACTCGAGGTCGGAAGTTTGTGCCTTGTAACGCATGTCGAATACTCTATTCATGGATTGAATAAGGGTATCAAAATCATACAAGGCTGGGTCGTTGGCTTCGAGTAACGGGTTAGCCCAAGCCGCTGCTGTTCCTCCCAAATGGGAAAGAAGGAACGCTGCTTTAGTAACAGCATCAGGAAATGCCAGTGGCCGACACAGAAAATGCAGACGGCACTGATTTATGAAGGTCCGATATGTTTTTGGATCTCCAAAAAAGCGTTCCGGAGGGGCCAAGGGAAAAGGTCCAGGAAGTACAATGGGGGCTGAAGCAGGAGGTTGAACTTGGGGTGTAGGAGGAGCTGCCGCTGCAACAGCATCATCAAACTCCTCATCGGGTGGTAGTGGCTGCACGAAACTCTGTAGTACATCCATACGCTGATGGAGGGTCGCATGTGCTGATGCCATGTCGGTACGCAAAGCCGCAAAGGCTTGCATCAAAGTAGCCATTTGATCAGCTCCGGTGTCCATGACCGACAGGCAAAAATAGAATAGGCTCCTAAATCTGTCACAGTTTAGACAAACTTTATAAAGGATACAGTCGTGTAAAGGATACAGTCAGCATCCACTCTCGGGAAGCCCTTTCCGCTCTGGGGTAGCTTGAACGTGCAGTGAACCAGATTCTTCCGGGACACCTTGCGCGTGATGCTAAACAAGACTTCCCCCCGAAGAGCATAGCCTGTAGGAATTTAATAATAACTAACAGGCCAGGGGCTTGAGTGAAAAGGCAGGAGCAGCGACAACAGAGCTAAGGGAGCAAACAAAACAATGATTCAATAGGATGAACTAGGGTTATCCAAAATGCAGCGACCAGCCACCCACAATTACCCTCTCTTACCTGCTTAGCCAGAAAGATATCCCACAACCTTATGTGAGTCCAAACACACCACGAAAACCAGGTGATGCAGGAAGAAGGTCCCAGTTGGTCGAAGTTAGTGTAGAGGTTCACCTAACCCAAACGGCACGAGGGCGCCGCTAATGTCCAAAAAGAAATCCCTTGTTCAATTCAGCAAAGCGTCCCTGAAGTGATGGTAAGCAATCCAGGTAGCGACCAGTAGAATCAGGAAAGCGTCCATATAGTCACGTTGATGCGTAGAGTGATGTGTCTTGTGACGAAATGAAAAGTACCATTAAACAATCCAGAATGCGTAGAATATTGAAGGGGAATTAGGAAGTCCGTGGAGATAGCAGCCAGAGATAAACAAAGCTTAATTTGAAGTTCAGTGATAAGGAAGCAAATCCGAAAACGTCACAACAAACAGGAGCAGGAGAGAGCAATCCGTATACAAAGCCAGGGGTCCGATTACCAAAGGGAAAACAGTCGAGGGTTTTAGCGCCAGAAATGGTAAGGGAGGAGACGTATGGAATAGTCCGTAAAGCAAGAGCCGGGTCCAGGAGATTTCAGAAAACAGGATAACCAGAATCGGGCACTTCAACTAACTGCTTAGTTTTAGGAGCACCCGTGGCATGGACAATCTGAGTTAAATACGAGTCTCTTTCCCAGGACGTGAGACGCGTTGTTGGCGTGTCATGTGACCGCAAAAAGGGGGAATGCTGGGAAATGTAGTGCGGCGTGTCCCGCGGCTTGGAAATAGTCGCCAAGGCAACTTCCACATGGAAACGGATGACCCCAGTCGTCCGTGTGCAGGAACGCGGGGCATGACAGCAACCTGTACATAAAGTGTATTAACAAGCACAGTCCATATATATTTAAAATAGTCTTGTTCCCTGTTAAAATGTTCTACTACCCCAATGTACCTGAGTTTAGCAGAGTTTCTTCGACGGTTGATCGACAGATCCCTCTGGAGTGGACTCCCTTTAAAGCAGGAGCCACGGGTCGTCGAGATTCCTACGAAGAAGCTGAAGTCGAAACTTGATACTTAACCTTGAAGCCCAGCTGGAAGAAGAAGGCTCTGCAGCTGCTTTCCTTCGACACAATCCGAAAGCTGTCGTGCCTCCAAGAACTGATCCAAGAGAGGACCTAGCTAGGAGACCTCTTCCCGAGCTACGAGGGAACATTGTGCACCAGCTCATCTTCATCAAGGCATCCTGGTAGTCAATCCCTAACAACTGTCGAACGGAGACCAGGTCTGCCGAGAAACATTGAAGTAAGCACCTGGACGTCGAGGTCGTCGACGACCATCAAAGAGGGGCAGCTATGGTTCCATAGTTTGCCATGAAGTTACGGTAATACCCAGTGAGGCCCAAAAAAGCTCTCATCTGGGGTTGAGTAGTGCGAGTCTCCCAGTCATGTACATCCTGTACTTTGGAATCAATGTGAATGAAGAACTAGTTGGCCATGCCTAACATCAATGTGCAGCATTTAGCACCCCGCAGTCAGCCACCAGTACCCTGCAACAGGGCCTTGCCCTGGATTCTGACCCACGGCCAAATCCACACCTTGCACCGGCTTGACAGGGAGACCATCATATCAATAGTCACACTGTCAAGACTGATAAGGGGTTTTTGTACTCCTGTCCTCTATATGGCAGAGTAGAAGCACAGAGCACCCCAGCCAAGATTGTGGTACCAACGAACGAGCAATCAAGGCATAAGCTCTCAGGAGGTGATGCAGGCTGGTTCTTAAGTACAGTGTAGTCCCCAAGCCCCCACAAAGGAATGTCCACACACTATGTTATGTGAAAACACAGTTCTTTATATAAAGAAGGTTCAATATATATATATACACTATCAATAGCATCCTTTGTACTTTGGTAAATCTAATATGATAAATAGGTACAATGTCTATGTGGTAGCACAGTAAACTCTTGACACCTTTAAAATGCACCAACTGCTGACGGTCTTAATGGCATACAAATCAAATAGTAAAGTGAATCAACAATACACATAGGAAGGAAGACACATTGGATTAAACAAATGGCAGAATGCTTTGTCCCTACCCAAGACACAGTTCTGAGTGAGGAGCTCCCCCACCTGGGCAACCTGTACATAAAGTGTATTAACAAGCACAGTCCATATATATTTAAAATAGTCTTGTTCCCTGTTAAAATGTTCTACTACCCCAATGTACCTGAGTTTAGCAGAGTTTCTTCGACAGTTGATCGACAGATCCCTCTGGAGTGGACTCCCTTTAAAGCAGGAGCCACGGGTCGTCGAGATTCCTACGAAGAAGCTGAAGTCGAAACTTGATACTTAACCTTGAAGCCCAGCTGGAAGAAGAAGGCTCTGCAGCTGCTTTCTTTCGACACAATCCGAAAGCTGTCGTGCCTCCAAGAATTGATCCAAGAGAGGACCTAGCTAGGAGACCTCTTCCCGAGCTACGAGGGAACATTGTGCACCAGCTCATCTTCATCAAGGCATCCTGGTAGTCAATCCCTAACAGCTGTCGAACGGAGACCAGGTCTGCCGAGAAACATTGAAGTAAGCACCTGGACGTCGAGGTCGTCGACGACCATCAAAGAGGGGCAGCTATGGTTCCAAAGTTTGCCATGAAGCTACGGTAATACCCAGTGAGGCCCAAAAAAGCACCTGGGATATGAGCTCCCCCCTAATCACTGCCTTCCCCGCATCCCATATTCCCCCCAGCTCACTTCCCTGTTGTCATTTTCTTTAAAGTAATTATTGATGGTGCTTTCTATATGGGCCCGTAGCACTGTATCCTTCAGGAGGAGTTCATTTAGTCTCCAAGGTGACTTTTGTTTCCGCACTCCCTCTCCCCAGTCCACCCCCACCATGACAGGAGCGTGGTCCGAACAGTATTCCACCCCTATTTCCACTAACATTATTTGGGGAATTAGCGTAGCCAATACTAGGATCATATCGATCCTGGAATAGCCCAAATGAACCGCCGAGTAGTGGGTGTACTCCCTGGTTTCCTCATGAAAAAATCGCCACGTCTCTATGACCACTAGTTCTCTCAAGAGACGCCCCAGTGCCTGCCTATTCTTTTGGTCCACCACTGTGGGGGGAAGGGTTTTATCTAGCGCCAGGTCCATGATGCAGTTAAAGTCCCCGCCTATTATCAGCTGGCCTTCGCACCAGCTGCCCAACTGGTTTAATAGGTTCGAGAGGAATACATCCTGCCGCTCATTGGGGGCATAAATCGCTAGGATCGTATACAGACAGCCCTTTATTCTCCCCTTAACCCCGAGGTATCTTCCCCCACTATCTTTTCGAAGTTGCAGCTTTTTGAACTCTAAGTCCCGTCCTATAAGGATAGCCACTCCTCTCTTCTTTTCCCCGCTGGAGGCATAAAACTGCTGTGGGAAATCTCTGTGGGACATCCTCCTCTCATCTTTCGGGAGGAGATGGGTCTCCTGCAGGATCCCGATAGACTCCTTCATGGCCCTCATCCTTTCCAGTATGGCTCTCCTCTTTGTCGGGGAATTTAGCCCTTATACGTTCAGGGAGATTACATTAGAGTCTGCCATCCTTCCCCTATGGGGGTTCCCCTCTCTCTGTGGCCCGCTCCCCCTTCACCTCAATGACGCCCGTCCCTGCTCTTTGCATTTTTAATCTATTCTGGTTCATACTGCCGCTATTTACACTGTGTTTTGCGTCTCTACACCCCCCAACGTCCCCCTACCCCCCTATGTGGCCCTTGTGACCATGATTACCCATAACCCCCCCTTCTGAAAAACTGGGGCTTAGGGTCACTATATAGAGCTTTACTCCCGAGCGGTCTCAGAGATCCCTGTCTCGGATTGGATTCCAAGGTTCGGCACCTCCCTGTTCCGCCTCTGCAGGCCTGTAAATACATATGTTTTTGTTTTAGGATGTTGCTGTAGGCGTCTTTAGTCGTAGACCCAGGGCTTCCCGGGTTATCAACCTTAAGCTTCCTGACGTGGCAAGGTGTTAGCTGGACCTCTAGGATGCGGCTCTCTCCTAGGTCTGCTCCTGCGAGATCTGGTCCATTCCCATGCGTTGGCCCCGGTCTGCTGTTTGTTTTGAATCCGACCACTCTCCTCTCTGCTTTGGTTCTCTTCCACTCCCAGCAGCTCAAGGCCCTCTTCGCAGGTTCTGATTTTCTTCTGTCTACCCTCCCAACTGAATGTGAGGCCAAACGATGCGACCATCCATAGGGGATTTGCTTATCCTGCAGAATTCTCGTCACAGGGTGCATCAGGCGCCGCTTATGCAGGGTAGAGAGTGCCAGATCCTGGAAAAGCTGGATCGAACTCCCATTGATTGTCAGATCTGTGGTGGCTCTAGCTGATTTCAGAACCCTTTCTTTTATGGCCTAGGATGTTAGTGCCACCGGCACGTCCCTAGGGCGAGCTCCTGGTTCCAGTCTGCGGGGCCCAACTCGATGGATCCTATCAATCTCTATTGCTTCCAGCTTAACGTCTAGTAGCAGGCTACCGAAGGTCTGCTGCAATGTGTCTCGCAGATCTCCATCTGGAAAAGATTCTGGTAGGCCCTTAACTCGAATGTTGGATCGGCGAGACCTGTTTTCAAGATCCTCCACTTGCAGCTCGAGATTATTCGTAGCTACCGTTATCTGGTCCAACAACTGGCTGGCTTGTTTAGCTTCTTCTGATAGGATGGAGAGGCCATTCTCCGTTGTGTCCACTCTCTCACCCAGCTCATTGATCTCCTTACGGACTTCCTCTAGTGAAGTTTTAAGGTTGTCTCGTAGTTGCCCTATTTGGGTCTGGAATGCATTTGTCATTCTTAACTCCATGCCCTTCAAGCAGGTCAACAGGTCCTCCTTATTTGGGTCTGTGGCGCTAGATGTTGTATCCAACATTGTCTCTGCAGAGCGTTGTGGCAGCAACAGTGTGTTTAGGTCCTGTGGTTGTTGTCGACCCCAGCACTTGACCAGATGGTTCTCCTGGATTTGGGGGGACATTTCGCCTTTGGGGGTGCACTTTTCGTCCTGGCGCCAGGCATCTAGACTAATCACAGATAACTCTACTCTTTTGTGCCCACCGCCGATATGTTGCTGCTGCTGGGGCGGGTATTGGCTGGCCGTGCGTCCCCACTACTGGGAATGTGTACAGTGCAGAGCGAGCCCCCAGTGCATCCGTGTTCGGCTGCAGCCTCTACCCCCCACGTTTATCATATGGGGTTGCTGCTATTGAAGCGATTTCCCCCCTGAGGAGGATTGTCCTTTAAATCCCCTTTATCTTCCCGGCGTCCAGCCGACCCCGGAGGAGCGTCCGCTAGTCCTCCGCCCCACTCCTCCTCGCCCCGTCAGGCCCGCTCCGGACCAGCGCTTGCTATTGGGCCTCCCTCCCTGCTACTGTCTTTAGGCTTAGATGAGTGCCTCCCCAGCTGTGCCCTGGGGAGGTAGATGATTGCAGTCCAGTGAACTAGTTGGCAGGCTGGTGGGTGGGCTGGCTGGGGAATGCATTAATGGTTGCCAGCAGCGTTAATGTCTTAGCAGGAGATCCTCTGGACCCATTTAGCGTGCGCCGTACCTTTATGGAGCTGCCACCTTCATAGACGCTGCCGCGGGCTTCCTTCAGTTTAATCCTCGAGCCGCTCAGTAGCGTGATGCTGGGGTTTGCCGGGTCTCTGTGTCTGCTCTCCCCTCGCAGTGGCGCCGCGGGCGGGCACCGTCCGCCGCTTGGGGCCAGCTAGCCGAGATGGTCCGGGCAGCCTCAGGGGAGCGCCGCAGCCCAGCATATTTCTTAACGTTTGGTTGAGGAGCTCAGCGGGTGTATGTATCTCAGTATCAACACTTTTTGCATCCGCGCCGAGTCCACACACCAAACGCAATTGAGAGAGGCCGCACGTGTGGGGCTGCCACCCGCCGCCAGGCGCAGCTACAATACAATTTTGATGTCAGCCACATACCCAAGTTTCTGCTACAGTTCATAAGGCATAACGCTCATTCCGACGGTGGACTGTTTGTTTCATTCAGTGTCTCTGTGCGTTCACGGCCTTGGACGAGTTTATGCCTCTTGTGCTTCCTTAGGCTTGTACTGCTGTTCTTTGGATTTAGTCCAAAAAAGGAGTAGTGCAGTATTTGGCTTTGGAGCGGGTGTGAGGGATATGGTTCCCCTCCTTCCCGGGGAAGGGGGATGGCTCTAGCGCTTAACAGGTCTTGCGGGTGAGCAGGTCTTTCAACTTTCCAGTTGTGCTGTTAATTTGCTGCCACTACACCACCAACCCTCCACTGCAGCCCCGAGCACAGCTTTTAGTTTCAATCGCCCGGGTGGTAGGCACAGGGGAGAGCCGCCACTCAGTTTTTGTTGCCTGATCTGGGGCTCGCTTCAGGGCGCCAGGGTATCGCTGAGCAGGGAAAGGAAGCAGCAGGACAGCGACTCCTCACATCTCCATTTGGTTCACTGCAGGCACCCACCGGACAAGGAGCCTTCTCTGGCCCACCCGCTCTCCTTACCCGGCAACTGCGCCTGATGGAGCCAGGAGCAACCCTCTGAGTTTGTCGGTACCGTGTAGGTGCACGTCGGATTGGCCTGGCCTTCCGATTTGCCCTCAGTCCAGCTCCGGGGCTCAACAAATCGCGGAGCGTGGCCCCCGTGGCATTGGCGGTCTTCTCTGCGAAGTGCTGGAGCTGTGATGGGACGGTTGCTCCACCAATCCTCGCTATGAAGCTTGGTCAGCACTGTCTCTGTGCAGGTGGAGCTGGTCTGGCTGCCATTGTGCCTACGGCCTCATTCGTCTCCCGTTCAGGGGTTATGGGGGGGCTCCAACGCAAGAGTGCCAATCCAGGGGAGGGCTCCGCCCACCCCTCTTGCGGCGTGTGTGCTCTGCTTTCCAGAGCTCAAGGGTGCGAGCGGCGGCACAGCCCCCCCCCCCCCGGCCACCGCCTCAGTGATTTCTGCTGCCAGCGACTTTCCGGGGCACCTGCTGGTGCATTGGCCGTCCCGGGCCGCGACCGGCTTACCAAAGTCCTGATCAGAGACGCAATGTCAGCCTAGCCACGGGCCTCCGCGGCCCTGGGGAAGGAGTGCAACCGCTGGTTCCGCACGGTTGCCCCTTGGCTTTGCTCGCAGGGTTTACCAGAGCCACCAGCCTTCCACTCTCGCTAGGTCCCACGCCCCTCTTTTTCTGTGATTATTGAATGCAGGGATTACCTGGTGAGTCCGAAAAGGGATCCAGGAAGAGGTAGATGAGGGGAGATCTCTATCTTTGTTCATGGAGTAATGTTGTGGTATGCTGTAGGAGAGGGTAAGTATTGCTAGGTATTAGGAACAAATTGCTGGCTGCAGAGGTAAGCATGTTCAGATACATTGGCATGCAGGTGCAGAGAAAAGCAGCACAGTGAGTAAAAGAGGCGATCGAGGAGCTGATCACTTGGCAATTTGAAACTAAATTCGTGTTATATGACCAGAGAAATCAGGTGAAAAAATCAAGTGAAAAAATGGGCTGAAACATGGTAGCAAAAGAAACCGTCATATGTGCGACCCGAATGTGGGCTAACAGTATGATTAAGGGAATCTGGAGCAAATTAAGTGGCAAAGAAACCATTAAGGTATTACTGTTGCCTCCGTATTTTAGGGTGCAAACATAAACCAAATTGAAGGGCAGGCGAGTTGCGCTCGAGGTGCTTCTAGCTGAAAGCTGCCATCACGGGGTGAGTTGAAGATAATGAAAGGCTACCAGCGTCGGTGCCTCCTGCGTGCATGGTGAATGATTGCCAAAGCTCGCGAAAGTGTCTGCAGCTAGTGAAACGGAGCTTACCTCTGAGCGCGAGCTGTATAGCTGACTCCCAATGTTGTCTGCTACTGAAGCATGTGTGTATGATAACGCGGTGTATATATGTGATGACTCAGTCGAGCAGAGCACAGAGCGCGAATGCGTTCATACTGTTAGCCCACATTCGGGTCGCACATATGACGGTTTGTTGTGCTACCATGTTTCACCCCATTTTTTCACGTGATTTCTCTGGTCATATAACACGACCTTAGTTTCAAATTCCCCAAGTGATCAGTACCTCGATCACCTCTTTTACTCACTGTGCCGCTTTTCTCTGCACCTGCATGCCAATGTATCTGAACCTGCTTACCTCTGCAGCCAGCAATTTATTCCTAATACCTAGCAATACTTACCCTCTCCCACAGCATACCACGACATTACTCCGTGATGAAAGATAGAGATCTCCTCTCATCTACCTCTTCCTGGATCCCTTTTCGGACTCACCAGGTAATCCCTGCATTCAATAATCCCCCCAAAATGTTTAGATACATTTCCTGCACTCGAATTACATTGGGATCTTCTAAATTGTTTCAGAGACCACCAGCCCAATCCACGGACATCAAGCTTACGACAGTGATATATTCGACAACTGGCCACCTAACCCCGTTTAGCCATGACACTCTCACTACCTTAGGTAGGTTTTCTTTGTACAATGTCCTGTGCAAATACTCATTTTGCATTTTTAATTTTCCAACCCATAATACTCCATCCCTTTTCTCACTATTTGTAGGTCCCTGGCACTCCTCTAGCACCATAGTGCTCCAAGATCCCTTAGTCCTGAAGACAGTTTGGTGCAACAACCAGCAGGTTCCCATTCCTTCAACTGCTGGCCGCTCCATCCACCAACCGAACTAGAAACACCTGATTTTGTGTGTCGACAATGTTTACGTATTGCCTCAATATTAGCAATACATGAAACTACTGTCACCTTAGATGTACTAACACACTTATATGCAGAAACATTTGATATGATGGCATATGTCGTTGTTTTAAACATTTTTCTTGTGAACTAATAAATTGCATTTTGTTATGTCTATAAACAAATTAACTCCCTTGTGTTCCTTGTAAGAGCTAACTGAAACTTGCTATCTTAGCTCCACTGCTTACTAAAGAAAACTACCAGAGCGTTAATGACAAGGGTAGCCTTTGACTCCATCTTCTTTCTAAGATCGGTAGGAAACTACATAGTTTGGAAGGAATTCAATCCTGGAAACACTATGAGGTCAGTAAGGGGAGTTTTGAGTAGGCCCTCTGGGCCTTTTCAGGAACTCCATATTAAGCCTCATTACAAGTATAGCTGTCTGGAAATAGCGCTGCCGGTCGCACCGTACCAGCACCGTTTTCCAGACCGACACGTTTCGAGTAACAAGTGCGGAAACACTGTCACGGCAAAGCAACCCCCACGGTGCTAAGGCACCCAGTTGCACCGTTACTGTAAACAGCGGAACAAGTGACCAGATCTCCCTGAATTACCGACACAGCGTTAGTACAGGCGCATTCGGTGTTCCACTACACGGAAACACAGCCATAAAAATGGTGGTGGCACCGTGACCACCACGCCTGTAATACCGGCACCGCGGACCAGGCGTTAAACAGTACCAGGTGAGCAGCAACAGGCCCCAAGCGTAGTAAATTAGCCCAGCTGCACACCATTTACCACTGGGAATGTACAAAAGAACCACACTCACACCCAACCCACCTACCAACAGAAGCATGCTGGCTGTAGCAGCAATTGGGCTGGGGAACCTGGAAGGAGCTATTGAAGATAAAGCAGCAGAGAGGCAGAGGAGGTGGTGTAGGCACATGAGGTGAATGAAGAACTAGTTGGCCATGCCTAACATCAATGTGCAGCATTTAGCACCCCGCAGTCAGTCACCAGTACCCTGCAACAGGGCCTTGCCCTGAATTCTGACCCACAGCCAAATCCACACCTTGCACCGGCTTGACAGGGAGACCATCATATCAATAGTCACACTGTCAAGACTGATAAGGGGTTTTTGTACTCCTGTCCTCTATATGGCAGAGTAGAAGCACAGAGCACCCCAGCCAAGATTGTGGTACCAACGAACGAGCAATCAAGGCATAAGCTCTCAGGAGGTGATGCAGGCTGGTTCTTAAGTACAGTGTAGTCCCCAAGCCCCCACAAAGGAATGTCCACACACTATGTTATGTGAAAACACAGTTCTTTATATAAAGAAGGTTCAATATATATATATATATACACTATCAATAGCATCCTTTGTACTTTGGTAAATCTAATATGATAAATAGGTACAATGTCTATGTGGTAGCACAGTAAACTCTTGACACCTTTAAAATGCACCAACTGCTGACGGTCTTAATGGCATACAAATCAAATAGTAAAGTGAATCAACAATACACATAGGAAGGAAGACACGTTGGATTAAACAAATGGCAGAATGCTTTGTCCCTACCCAAGACACAGTTCTGAGTGAGACACAGTTCTGAGTGACACCTGGGCAACCTGTACATAAAGTGTATTAACAAGCACAGTCCATATATATTTAAAATAGTCTTGTTCCCTGTTAAAATGTTCTACTACCCCAATGTACCTGAGTTTAGCAGAGTTTCTTCGACGGTTGATCGACAGATCCCTCTGGAGTGGACTCCCTTTAAAGCAGGAGCCACGGGTCGTCGAGATTCCTACGAAGAAGCTGAAGTCGAAACTTGATACTTAACCTTGAAGCCCAGCTGGAAGAAGAAGGCTCTGCAGCTGCTTTCCTTCGACACAATCCGAAAGCTGTCGTGCCTCCAAGAACTGATCCAAGAGAGGACCTAGCTAGGAGACCTCTTCCCGAGCTACGAGGGAACATTGTGCACCAGCTCATCTTCATCAAGGCATCCTGGTAGTCAATCCCTAACAACTGTCGAACGGAGACCAGGTCTGCCGAGAAACATTGAAGTAAGCACCTGGACGTCGAGGTCGTCGACGACCATCAAAGAGGGGCAGCTATGGTTCCATAGTTTGCCATGAAGTTACGGTAATACCCAGTGAGGCCCAAAAAAGCTCTCATCTGGGGTTGAGTAGTGCGAGTCTCCCAGTCATGTACATCCTGTACTTTGGAATCAATGTGAATGAAGAACTAGTTGGCCATGCCTAACATCAATGTGCAGCATTTAGCACCCCGCAGTCAGCCACCAGTACCCTGCAACAGGGCCTTGCCCTGGATTCTGACCCACGGCCAAATCCACACCTTGCACCGGCTTGACAGGGAGACCATCATATCAATAGTCACACTGTCAAGACTGGTAAGGGGTTTTTGTACTCCTGTCCTCTATATGGCAGAGTAGAAGCACAGAGCACCCCAGCCAAGATTGTGGTACCGACGAACGAGCAATCAAGGCATAAGCTCTCAGGAGGTGATGCAGGCTGGTTCTTAAGTACAGTGTGGTCCCCAAGCCCCCACAAAGGAATGTCCACACACTATGTTATGTGAAAACACAGTTCTTTATATAAAGAAGGTTCAATATATATATATATATACACTATCAATAGCATCCTTTGTACTTTGGTAAATCTAATATGATAAATAGGTACAATGTCTATGTGGTAGCACAGTAAACTCTTGACACCTTTAAAATGCACCAACTGCTGACGGTCTTAATGGCATACAAATCAAATAGTAAAGTGAATCAACAATACACATAGGAAGGAAGACACATTGGATTAAACAAATGGCAGAATGCTTTGTCCCTACCCAAGACACAGTTCTGAGTGAGGAGCTCCCCCACCTGGGCAACCTGTACATAAAGTGTATTAACAAGCACAGTCCATATATATTTAAAATAGTCTTGTTCCCTGTTAAAATGTTCTACTACCCCAATGTACCTGAGTTTAGCAGAGTTTCTTCGACAGTTGATCGACAGATCCCTCTGGAGTGGACTCCCTTTAAAGCAGGAGCCACGGGTCGTCGAGATTCCTACGAAGAAGCTGAAGTCGAAACTTGATACTTAACCTTGAAGCCCAGCTGGAAGAAGAAGGCTCTGCAGCTGCTTTCTTTCGACACAATCCGAAAGCTGTCGTGCCTCCAAGAATTGATCCAAGAGAGGACCTAGCTAGGAGACCTCTTCCCGAGCTACGAGGGAACATTGTGCACCAGCTCATCTTCATCAAGGCATCCTGGTAGTCAATCCCTAACAGCTGTCGAACGGAGACCAGGTCTGCCGAGAAACATTGAAGTAAGCACCTGGACGTCGAGGTCGTCGACGACCATCAAAGAGGGGCAGCTATGGTTCCAAAGTTTGCCATGAAGCTACGGTAATACCCAGTGAGGCCCAAAAAAGCACCTGGGATATGAGCTCCCCCCTAATCACTGCCTTCCCCGCATCCCATATTCCCCCCAGCTCACTTCCCTGTTGTCATTTTCTTTAAAGTAATTATTGATGGTGCTTTCTATATGGGCCCGTAGCACTGTATCCTTCAGGAGGAGTTCATTTAGTCTCCAAGGTGACTTTTGTTTCCGCACTCCCTCTCCCCAGTCCACCCCCACCATGACAGGAGCGTGGTCCGAACAGTATTCCACCCCTATTTCCACTAACGTTATTTGGGGAATTAGCGTAGCCAATACTAGGATCATATCGATCCTGGAATAGCCCAAATGAACCGCCGAGTAGTGGGTGTACTCCCTGGTTTACTCATGAAAAAATCGCCACGTCTCTATGACCACTAGTTCTCTCAAGAGACGCCCCAGTGCCTGCCTATTCTTTTGGTCCACCACTGTGGGGGGAAGGGTTTTATCTAGCGCCAGGTCCATGATGCAGTTAAAGTCCCCGCCTATTATCAGCTGGCCTTCGCACCAGCTGCCCAACTGGTTTAATAGGTTCGAGAGGAATACATCCTGCCGCTCATTGGGGGCATAAATCGCTAGGATCGTATACAGACAGCCCTTTATTCTCCCCTTAACCCCGAGGTATCTTCCCCCACTATCTTTTCGAAGTTGCAGCTTTTTGAACTCTAAGTCCCGTCCTATAAGGATAGCCACTCCTCTCTTCTTTTCCCCGCTGGAGGCATAAAACTGCTGTGGGAAATCTCTGTGGGACATCCTCCTCTCATCTTTCGGGAGGAGATGGGTCTCCTGCAGGATCCCGATAGACGCCTTCATGGCCCTCATCCTTTCCAGTATGGCTCTCCTCTTTGTCGGGGAATTTAGCCCTTATACGTTCAGGGAGATTACATTAGAGTCTGCCATCCTTCCCCTATGGGGGTTCCCCTCTCTCTGTGGCCCGCTCCCCCTTCACCTCAATGACGCCCGTCCCTGCTCTTTGCATTTTTAATCTATTCTGGTTCATACTGCCGCTATTTACACTGTGTTTTGCGTCTCTACACCCCCCAACGTCCCCCTACCCCCCTATGTGGCCCTTGTGACCATGATTACCCATAACCCCCCCTTCTGAAAAACTGGGGCTTAGGGTCACTATATAGAGCTTTACTCCCGAGCGGTCTCAGAGATCCCTGTCTCGGATTGGATTCCAAGGTTCGGCACCTCCCTGTTCCGCCTCTGCAGGCCTGTAAATACATATGTTTTTGTTTTAGGATGTTGCTGTAGGCGTCTTTAGTCGTAGACCCAGGGCTTCCCGGGTTATCAACCTTAAGCTTCCTGACGTGGCGAGGTGTTAGCTGGACCTCTAGGATGCGGCTCTCTCCTAGGTCTGCTCCTGCGAGATCTGGTCCATTCCCATGCGTTGGCCCCGGTCTGCTGTTTGTTTTGAATCCGACCACTCTCCTCTCTGCTTTGGTTCTCTTCCACTCCCAGCAGCTCAAGGCCCTCTTCGCAGGTTCTGATTTTCTTCTGTCTACCCTCCCAACTGAATGTGAGGCCAAACGATGCGACCATCCATAGGGGATTTGCTTATCCTGCAGAATTCTCGTCACAGGGTGCATCAGGCGCCGCTTATGCAGGGTAGAGAGTGCCAGATCCTGGAAAAGCTGGATCGAACTCCCATTGATTGTCAGATCTGTGGTGGCTCTAGCTGATTTCAGAACCCTTTCTTTTATGGCCTAGGATGTTAGTGCCACCGGCACGTCCCTAGGGCGAGCTCCTGGTTCCAGTCTGCGGGGCCCAACTCGATGGATCCTATCAATCTCTATTGCTTCCAGCTTAACGTCTAGTAGCAGGCTACCGAAGGTCTGCTGCAATGTGTCTCGCAGATCTCCATCTGGAAAAGATTCTGGTAGGCCCTTAACTCGAATGTTGGATCGGCGAGACCTGTTTTCAAGATCCTCCACTTGCAGCTCGAGATTATTCGTAGCTACCGTTATCTGGTCCAACAACTGGCTGGCTTGTTTAGCTTCTTCTGATAGGATGGAGAGGCCATTCTCCGTTGTGTCCACTCTCTCACCCAGCTCATTGATCTCCTTACGGACTTCCTCTAGTGAAGTTTTAAGGTTGTCTCGTAGTTGCCCTATTTGGGTCTGGAATGCATTTGTCATTCTTAACTCCATGCCCTTCAAGCAGGTCAACAGGTCCTCCTTATTTGGGTCTGTGGCGCTAGATGTTGTATCCAACATTGTCTCTGCAGAGCGTTGTGGCAGCAACAGTGTGTTTAGGTCCTGTGGTTGTTGTCGACCCCAGCACTTGACCAGATGGTTCTCCTGGATTTGGGGGGACATTTCGCCTTTGGGGGTGCACTTTTCGTCCTGGCGCCAGGCATCTAGACTAATCACAGATAACTCTACTCTTTTGTGCCCACCGCCGATATGTTGCTGCTGCTGGGGCGGGTATTGGCTGGCCGTGCGTCCCCACTACTGGGAATGTGTATAGTGCAGAGCGAGCCCCCAGTGCATCCGTGTTCGGCTGCAGCCTCTACCCCCCACGTTTATCATATGGGGTTGCTGCTATTGAAGCGATTTCCCCCCTGAGGAGGATTGTCCTTTAAATCCCCTTTATCTTCCCGGCGTCCAGCCGACCCCGGAGGAGCGTCCGCTAGTCCTCCGCCCCACTCCTCCTCGCCCCGTCAGGCCCGCTCCGGACCAGCGCTTGCTATTGGGCCTCCCTCCCTGCTACTGTCTTTAGGCTTAGATGAGTGCCTCCCCAGCTGTGCCCTGGGGAGGTAGATGATTGCAGTCCAGTGAACTAGTTGGCAGGCTGGTGGGTGGGCTGGCTGGGGAATGCATTAATGGTTGCCAGCAGCGTTAATGTCTTAGCAGGAGATCCTCTGGACCCATTCAGCGTGCGCCGTACCTTTATGGAGCTGCCACCTTCATAGACGCTGCCGCGGGCTTCCTTCAGTTTAATCCTCGAGCCGCTCAGTAGCGTGATGCTGGGGTTTGCCGGGTCTCTGTGTCTGCTCTCCCCTCGCAGTGGCGCCGCGGGCGGGCACCGTCCGCCGCTTGGGGCAAGCTAGCCGAGATGGTCCGGGCAACCTCAGGGGAGCGCCGCAGCCCAGCGTATTTCTTAACGTTTGGTTGAGGAGCTCAGCGGGTGTATGTATCTCAGTATCAACACTTTTTGCATCCGCGCCGAGTCCACACACCAAACGCAATTGAGAGAGGCCGCAAGTGTGGGGCTGCCACCCGCCGCCAGGCGCAGCTACAATACAATTTTGATGTCAGCCACATACCCAAGTTTCTGCTACAGTTCATAAGGCATAACGCTCATTCCGACGGTGGACTGTTTGTTTCATTCAGTGTCTCTGTGCGTTCACGGCCTTGGACGAGTTTATGCCTCTTGTGCTTCCTTAGGCTTGTACTGCTGTTCTTTGGATTTAGTCCAAAAAAGGAGTAGTGCAGTATTTGGCTTTGGAGCGGGTGTGAGGGATATGGTTCCCCTCCTTCCCGGGGAAGGGGGATGGCTCTAGCGCTTAACAGGTCTTGCGGGTGAGCAGGTCTTTCAACTTTCCAGTTGTGCTGTTAATTTGCTGCCACTACACCACCAACCCTCCACTGCAGCCCCGAGCACAGCTTTTAGTTTCAATCGCCCGGGTGGTAGGCACAGGGGAGAGCCGCCACTCAGTTTTTGCTGCCTGATCTGGGGCTCGCTTCAGGGCGCCAGGGTATCGCTGAGCAGGGAAAGGAAGCAGCAGGACAGCGACTCCTCACATCTCCATTTGGTTCACTGCAGGCACCCACCGGACAAGGAGCCTTCTCTGGCCCACCCGCTCTCCTTACCCGGCAACTGCGCCTGATGGAGCCAGGAGCAACCCTCTGAGTTTGTCGGTACCGTGTAGGTGCACGTCAGATTGGCCTGGCCTTCCAATTCGCCCTCAGTCCAGCTCCGGGGCTCAACAAATCGCGGAGCGTGGCCCCCGTGGCATTGGCGGTCTTCTCTGCGAAGAGCTGGAGCTGTGATGGGACGGTTGCTCCACCAATCCTCGCTATGAAGCTTGGTCAGCACTGTCTCTGTGCAGGGGGAGCTGGTCTGGCTGCCATTGTGCCTACGGCCTCATTCGTCTCCCGTTCAGGGGTTATGGGGGGGCTCCAACGCAAGAGTGCCAATCCAGGGGAGGGCTCCGCCCACCCCTCTTGCGGCGTGTGTGCTCTGCTTTCCAGAGCTCAAGGGTGCGAGCGGCGGCACAGCCCCCCCCCCGGCCACCGCCTCAGTGATTTCTGCTGCCGGCGACTTTCCGGGGCACCTGCTGGTGCATTGGCCGTCCCGGGCCGCGACCGGCTTACCAAAGTCCTGATCAGAGACGCAATGTCAGCCTAGCCACGGGCCTCCGCGGCCCTGGGGAAGGAGTGCAACCGCTGGTTCCGCACGGTTGCCCCTTGGCTTTGCTCGCAGGGTTTACCAGAGCCACCAGCCTTCCACTCTCACTAGGTCCCACGCCCCTCTTTTTCTGTGATTATTGAATGCAGGGATTACCTGGTGAGTCCGAAAAGGGATCCAGGAAGAGGTAGATGAGGGGAGATCTCTATCTTTGTTCATGGAGTAATGTTGTGGTATGCTGTAGGAGAGGGTAAGTATTGCTAGGTATTAGGAACAAATTGCTGGCTGCAGAGGTAAGCATGTTCAGATACATTGGCATGCAGGTGCAGAGAAAAGCAGCACAGTGAGTAAAAGAGGCGATCGAGGTGCTGATCACTTGGCAATTTGAAACTAAATTCGTGTTATATGACCAGAGAAATCAGGTGAAAAAATCAAGTGAAAAAATGGGCTGAAACATGGTAGCAAAAGAAACCGTCATATGTGCGACCCGAATGTGGGCTAACAGTATGATTAAGGGAATCTGGAGCAAATTAAGTGGCAAAGAAACCATTAAGGTATTACTGTTGCCTCCGTATTTTAGGGTGCAAACATAAACCAAATTGAAGGGCAGGCGAGTTGCGCTCGAGGTGCTTGTAGCTGAAAGCTGCCATCACGGGGTGAGTTGAAGATAATGAAAGGCTACCAGCGTCGGTGCCTCCTGCGTGCATGGTGAATGATTGCCAAAGCTCGCGAAAGTGTCTGCAGCTAGTGAAACGGAGCTTACCTCTGAGCGCGAGCTGTATAGCTGACTCCCAATGTTGTCTGCTACTGAAGCATGTGTGTATGATAACGCGGTGTATATATGTGATGACTCAGTCGAGCAGAGCACAGAGCGCGAATGCGTTCATACTGTTAGCCCACATTCGGGTCGCACATATGACGGTTTGTTGTGCTACCATGTTTCACCCCATTTTTTCACGTGATTTCTCTGGTCATATAACACGACCTTAGTTTCAAATTCCCCAAGTGATCAGTACCTCGATCACCTCTTTTACTCACTGTGCCGCTTTTCTCTGCACCTGCATGCCAATGTATCTGAACCTGCTTACCTCTGCAGCCAGCAATTTATTCCTAATACCTAGCAATACTTACCCTCTCCCACAGCATACCACGACATTACTCCGTGATGAAAGATAGAGATCTCCTCTCATCTACCTCTTCCTGGATCCCTTTTTGGACTCACCAGGTAATCCCTGCATTCAATAATCCCCCCAAAATGTTTAGATACATTTCCTGCACTCGAATTACATTGGGATCTTCTAAATTGTTTCAGAGACCACCAGCCCAATCCACGGACATCAAGCTTACGACAGTGATATATTCGACAACTGGCCACCTAACCCCGTTTAGCCATGACACTCTCACTACCTTAGGTAGGTTTTCTTTGTACAATGTCCTGTGCAAATACTCATTTTGCATTTTTAATTTTCCAACCCATAATACTCCATCCCTTTTCTCACTATTTGTAGGTCCCTGGCACTCCTCTAGCACCATAGTGCTCCAAGATCCCTTAGTCCTGAAGACAGTTTGGTGCAACAACCAGCAGGTTCCCATTCCTTCAACTGCTGGCCGCTCCATCCACCAACCGAACTAGAAACACCTGATTTTGTGTGTCGACAATGTTTACGTATTGCCTCAATATTAGCAATACGTGAAACTACTGTCACCTTAGATGTACTAACACACTTATATGCAGAAACATTTGATATGATGGCATATGTCGTTGTTTTAAACATTTTTCTTGTGAACTAATAAATTGCATTTTGTTATGTCTATAAACAAATTAACTCCCTTGTGTTCCTTGTAAGAGCTAACTGAAACTTGCTATCTTAGCTCCACTGCTTACTAAAGAAAACTACCAGAGCGTTAATGACAAGGGTAGCCTTTGACTCCATCTTCTTTCTAAGATCGGTAGGAAACTACATAGTTTGGAAGGAATTCAATCCTGGAAACACTATGAGGTCAGTAAGGGGAGTTTTGAGTAGGCCCTCTGGGCCTTTTCAGGAACTCCATATTAAGCCTCATTACAAGTATAGCTGTCTGGAAATAGCGCTGCCGGTCGCACCGTACCAGCACCGTTTTCCAGACCGACACGTTTCGAGTAACAAGTGCGGAAACACTGTCACGGCAAAGCAACCCCCACGGTGCTAAGGCACCCAGTTGCACCGTTACTGTAAACAGCGGAACAAGTGACCAGATCTCCCTGAATTACCGACACAGCGTTAGTACAGGCGCATTCGGTGTTCCACTACACGGAAACACAGCCATAAAAATGGTGGTGGCACCGTGACCACCACGCCTGTAATACCGGCACCGCGGACCAGGTGTTAAACAGTACCAGGTGAGCAGCAACAGGCCCCAAGCGTAGTAAATTAGCCCAGCTGCACACCATTTACCACTGGGAATGTACAAAAGAACCACACTCACACCCAACCCACCTACCAACAGAAGCATGCTGGCTGTAGCAGCAATTGGGCTGGGGAACCTGGAAGGAGCTATTGAAGATAAAGCAGCAGAGAGGCAGAGGAGGTGGTGTAGGCACATGAGGTGAATGAAGAACTAGTTGGCCATGCCTAACATCAATGTGCAGCATTTAGCACCCCGCAGTCAGTCACCAGTACCCTGCAACAGGGCCTTGCCCTGAATTCTGACCCACGGCCAAATCCACACCTTGCACCGGCTTGACAGGGAGACCATCATATCAATAGTCACACTGTCAAGACTGATAAGGGGTTTTTGTACTCCTGTCCTCTATATGGCAGAGTAGAAGCACAGAGCACCCCAGCCAAGATTGTGGTACCAACGAACGAGCAATCAAGGCATAAGCTCTCAGGAGGTGATGCAGGCTGGTTCTTAAGTACAGTGTAGTCCCCAAGCCCCCACAAAGGAATGTCCACACACTATGTTATGTGAAAACACAGTTCTTTATATAAAGAAGGTTCAATATATATATATATATACACTATCAATAGCATCCTTTGTACTTTGGTAAATCTAATATGATAAATAGGTACAATGTCTATGTGGTAGCACAGTAAACTCTTGACACCTTTAAAATGCACCAACTGCTGACGGTCTTAATGGCATACAAATCAAATAGTAAAGTGAATCAACAATACACATAGGAAGGAAGACACGTTGGATTAAACAAATGGCAGAATGCTTTGTCCCTACCCAAGACACAGTTCTGAGTGAGACACAGTTCTGAGTGACACCTGGGCAACCTGTACATAAAGTGTATTAACAAGCACAGTCCATATATATTTAAAATAGTCTTGTTCCCTGTTAAAATGTTCTACTACCCCAATGTACCTGAGTTTAGCAGAGTTTCTTCGACGGTTGATCGACAGATCCCTCTGGAGTGGACTCCCTTTAAAGCAGGAGCCACGGGTCGTCGAGATTCCTACGAAGAAGCTGAAGTCGAAACTTGATACTTAACCTTGAAGCCCAGCTGGAAGAAGAAGGCTCTGCAGCTGCTTTCCTTCGACACAATCCGAAAGCTGTCGTGCCTCCAAGAACTGATCCAAGAGAGGACCTAGCTAGGAGACCTCTTCCCGAGCTACGAGGGAACATTGTGCACCAGCTCATCTTCATCAAGGCATCCTGGTAGTCAATCCCTAACAACTGTCGAACGGAGACCAGGTCTGCCGAGAAACATTGAAGTAAGCACCTGGACGTCGAGGTCGTCGACGACCATCAAAGAGGGGCAGCTATGGTTCCATAGTTTGCCATGAAGTTACGGTAATACCCAGTGAGGCCCAAAAAAGCTCTCATCTGGGGTTGAGTAGTGCGAGTCTCCCAGTCATGTACATCCTGTACTTTGGAATCAATGTGAATGAAGAACTAGTTGGCCATGCCTAACATCAATGTGCAGCATTTAGCACCCCGCAGTCAGCCACCAGTACCCTGCAACAGGGCCTTGCCCTGGATTCTGACCCACGGCCAAATCCACACCTTGCACCGGCTTGACAGGGAGACCATCATATCAATAGTCACACTGTCAAGACTGGTAAGGGGTTTTTGTACTCCTGTCCTCTATATGGCAGAGTAGAAGCACAGAGCACCCCAGCCAAGATTGTGGTACCGACGAACGAGCAATCAAGGCATAAGCTCTCAGGAGGTGATGCAGGCTGGTTCTTAAGTACAGTGTAGTCCCCAAGCCCCCACAAAGGAATGTCCACACACTATGTTATGTGAAAACACAGTTCTTTATATAAAGAAGGTTCAATATATATATATATATACACTATCAATAGCATCCTTTGTACTTTGGTAAATCTAATATGATAAATAGGTACAATGTCTATGTGGTAGCACAGTAAACTCTTGACACCTTTAAAATGCACCAACTGCTGACGGTCTTAATGGCATACAAATCAAATAGTAAAGTGAATCAACAATACACATAGGAAGGAAGACACATTGGATTAAACAAATGGCAGAATGCTTTGTCCCTACCCAAGACACAGTTCTGAGTGAGGAGCTCCCCCACCTGGGCAACCTGTACATAAAGTGTATTAACAAGCACAGTCCATATATATTTAAAATAGTCTTGTTCCCTGTTAAAATGTTCTACTACCCCAATGTACCTGAGTTTAGCAGAGTTTCTTCGACAGTTGATCGACAGATCCCTCTGGAGTGGACTCCCTTTAAAGCAGGAGCCACGGGTCGTCGAGATTCCTACGAAGAAGCTGAAGTCGAAACTTGATACTTAACCTTGAAGCCCAGCTGGAAGAAGAAGGCTCTGCAGCTGCTTTCTTTCGACACAATCCGAAAGCTGTCGTGCCTCCAAGAATTGATCCAAGAGAGGACCTAGCTAGGAGACCTCTTCCCGAGCTACGAGGGAACATTGTGCACCAGCTCATCTTCATCAAGGCATCCTGGTAGTCAATCCCTAACAGCTGTCGAACGGAGACCAGGTCTGCCGAGAAACATTGAAGTAAGCACCTGGACGTCGAGGTCGTCGACGACCATCAAAGAGGGGCAGCTATGGTTCCAAAGTTTGCCATGAAGCTACGGTAATACCCAGTGAGGCCCAAAAAAGCACCTGGGATATGAGCTCCCCCCTAATCACTGCCTTCCCCGCATCCCATATTCCCCCCAGCTCACTTCCCTGTTGTCATTTTCTTTAAAGTAATTATTGATGGTGCTTTCTATATGGGCCCGTAGCACTGTATCCTTCAGGAGGAGTTCATTTAGTCTCCAAGGTGACTTTTGTTTCCGCACTCCCTCTCCCCAGTCCACCCCCACCATGACAGGAGCGTGGTCCGAACAGTATTCCACCCCTATTTCCACTAACGTTATTTGGGGAATTAGCGTAGCCAATACTAGGATCATATCGATCCTGGAATAGCCCAAATGAACCGCCGAGTAGTGGGTGTACTCCCTGGTTTCCTCATGAAAAAATCGCCACGTCTCTATGACCACTAGTTCTCTCAAGAGACGCCCCAGTGCCTGCCTATTCTTTTGGTCCACCACTGTGGGGGGAAGGGTTTTATCTAGCGCCAGGTCCATGATGCAGTTAAAGTCCCCGCCTATTATCAGCTGGCCTTCGCACCAGCTGCCCAACTGGTTTAATAGGTTCGAGAGGAATACATCCTGCCGCTCATTGGGGGCATAAATCGCTAGGATCGTATACAGACAGCCCTTTATTCTCCCCTTAACCCCGAGGTATCTTCCCCCACTATCTTTTCGAAGTTGCAGCTTTTTGAACTCTAAGTCCCGTCCTATAAGGATAGCCACTCCTCTCTTCTTTTCCCCGCTGGAGGCATAAAACTGCTGTGGGAAATCTCTGTGGGACATCCTCCTCTCATCTTTCGGGAGGAGATGGGTCTCCTGCAGGATCCCGATAGACGCCTTCATGGCCCTCATCCTTTCCAGTATGGCTCTCCTCTTTGTCGGGGAATTTAGCCCTTATACGTTCAGGGAGATTACATTAGAGTCTGCCATCCTTCCCCTATGGGGGTTCCCCTCTCTCTGTGGCCCGCTCCCCCTTCACCTCAATGACGCCCGTCCCTGCTCTTTGCATTTTTAATCTATTCTGGTTCATACTGCCGCTATTTACACTGTGTTTTGCGTCTCTACACCCCCCAACGTCCCCCTACCCCCCTATGTGGCCCTTGTGACCATGATTACCCATAACCCCCCCTTCTGAAAAACTGGGGCTTAGGGTCACTATATAGAGCTTTACTCCCGAGCGGTCTCAGAGATCCCTGTCTCGGATTGGATTCCAAGGTTCGGCACCTCCCTGTTCCGCCTCTGCAGGCCTGTAAATACATATGTTTTTGTTTTAGGATGTTGCTGTAGGCGTCTTTAGTCGTAGACCCAGGGCTTCCCGGGTTATCAACCTTAAGCTTCCTGACGTGGCGAGGTGTTAGCTGGACCTCTAGGATGCGGCTCTCTCCTAGGTCTGCTCCTGCGAGATCTGGTCCATTCCCATGCGTTGGCCCCGGTCTGCTGTTTGTTTTGAATCCGACCACTCTCCTCTCTGCTTTGGTTCTCTTCCACTCCCAGCAGCTCAAGGCCCTCTTCGCAGGTTCTGATTTTCTTCTGTCTACCCTCCCAACTGAATGTGAGGCCAAACGATGCGACCATCCATAGGGGATTTGCTTATCCTGCAGAATTCTCGTCACAGGGTGCATCAGGCGCCGCTTATGCAGGGTACAGAGTGCCAGATCCTGGAAAAGCTGGATCGAACTCCCATTGATTGTCAGATCTGTGGTGGCTCTAGCTGATTTCAGAACCCTTTCTTTTATGGCCTAGGATGTTAGTGCCACCGGCACGTCCCTAGGGCGAGCTCCTGGTTCCAGTCTGCGGGGCCCAACTCGATGGATCCTATCAATCTCTATTGCTTCCAGCTTAACGTCTAGTAGCAGGCTACCGAAGGTCTGCTGCAATGTGTCTCGCAGATCTCCATCTGGAAAAGATTCTGGTAGGCCCTTAACTCGAATGTTGGATCGGCGAGACCTGTTTTCAAGATCCTCCACTTGCAGCTCGAGATTATTCGTAGCTACCGTTATCTGGTCCAACAACTGGCTGGCTTGTTTAGCTTCTTCTGATAGGATGGAGAGGCCATTCTCCGTTGTGTCCACTCTCTCACCCAGCTCATTGATCTCCTTACGGACTTCCTCTAGTGAAGTTTTAAGGTTGTCTCGTAGTTGCCCTATTTGGGTCTGGAATGCATTTGTCATTCTTAACTCCATGCCCTTCAAGCAGGTCAACAGGTCCTCCTTATTTGGGTCTGTGGCGCTAGATGTTGTATCCAACATTGTCTCTGCAGAGCGTTGTGGCAGCAACAGTGTGTTTAGGTCCTGTGGTTGTTGTCGACCCCAGCACTTGACCAGATGGTTCTCCTGGATTTGGGGGGACATTTCGCCTTTGGGGGTGCACTTTTCGTCCTGGCGCCAGGCATCTAGACTAATCACAGATAACTCTACTCTTTTGTGCCCACCGCCGATATGTTGCTGCTGCTGGGGCGGGTATTGGCTGGCCGTGCGTCCCCACTACTGGGAATGTGTATAGTGCAGAGCGAGCCCCCAGTGCATCCGTGTTCGGCTGCAGCCTCTACCCCCCACGTTTATCATATGGGGTTGCTGCTATTGAAGCGATTTCCCCCCTGAGGAGGATTGTCCTTTAAATCCCCTTTATCTTCCCGGCGTCCAGCCGACCCCGGAGGAGCGTCCGCTAGTCCTCCGCCCCACTCCTCCTCGCCCCGTCAGGCCCGCTCCGGACCAGCGCTTGCTATTGGGCCTCCCTCCCTGCTACTGTCTTTAGGCTTAGATGAGTGCCTCCCCAGCTGTGCCCTGGGGAGGTAGATGATTGCAGTCCAGTGAACTAGTTGGCAGGCTGGTGGGTGGGCTGGCTGGGGAATGCATTAATGGTTGCCAGCAGCGTTAATGTCTTAGCAGGAGATCCTCTGGACCCATTCAGCGTGCGCCGTACCTTTATGGAGCTGCCACCTTCATAGACGCTGCCGCGGGCTTCCTTCAGTTTAATCCTCGAGCCGCTCAGTAGCGTGATGCTGGGGTTTGCCGGGTCTCTGTGTCTGCTCTCCCCTCGCAGTGGCGCCGCGGGCGGGCACCGTCCGCCGCTTGGGGCAAGCTAGCCGAGATGGTCCGGGCAACCTCAGGGGAGCGCCGCAGCCCAGCGTATTTCTTAACGTTTGGTTGAGGAGCTCAGCGGGTGTATGTATCTCAGTATCAACACTTTTTGCATCCGCGCCGAGTCCACACACCAAACGCAATTGAGAGAGGCCGCAAGTGTGGGGCTGCCACCCGCCGCCAGGCGCAGCTACAATACAATTTTGATGTCAGCCACATACCCAAGTTTCTGCTACAGTTCATAAGGCATAACGCTCATTCCGACGGTGGACTGTTTGTTTCATTCAGTGTCTCTGTGCGTTCACGGCCTTGGACGAGTTTATGCCTCTTGTGCTTCCTTAGGCTTGTACTGCTGTTCTTTGGATTTAGTCCAAAAAAGGAGTAGTGCAGTATTTGGCTTTGGAGCGGGTGTGAGGGATATGGTTCCCCTCCTTCCCGGGGAAGGGGGATGGCTCTAGCGCTTAACAGGTCTTGCGGGTGAGCAGGTCTTTCAACTTTCCAGTTGTGCTGTTAATTTGCTGCCACTACACCACCAACCCTCCACTGCAGCCCCGAGCACAGCTTTTAGTTTCAATCGCCCGGGTGGTAGGCACAGGGGAGAGCCGCCACTCAGTTTTTGCTGCCTGATCTGGGGCTCGCTTCAGGGCGCCAGGGTATCGCTGAGCAGGGAAAGGAAGCAGCAGGACAGCGACTCCTCACATCTCCATTTGGTTCACTGCAGGCACCCACCGGACAAGGAGCCTTCTCTGGCCCACCCGCTCTCCTTACCCGGCAACTGCGCCTGATGGAGCCAGGAGCAACCCTCTGAGTTTGTCGGTACCGTGTAGGTGCACGTCAGATTGGCCTGGCCTTCCAATTCGCCCTCAGTCCAGCTCCGGGGCTCAACAAATCGCGGAGCGTGGCCCCCGTGGCATTGGCGGTCTTCTCTGCGAAGAGCTGGAGCTGTGATGGGACGGTTGCTCCACCAATCCTCGCTATGAAGCTTGGTCAGCACTGTCTCTGTGCAGGGGGAGCTGGTCTGGCTGCCATTGTGCCTACGGCCTCATTCGTCTCCCGTTCAGGGGTTATGGGGGGGCTCCAACGCAAGAGTGCCAATCCAGGGGAGGGCTCCGCCCACCCCTCTTGCGGCGTGTGTGCTCTGCTTTCCAGAGCTCAAGGGTGCGAGCGGCGGCACAGCCCCCCCCCCCGGCCACCGCCTCAGTGATTTCTGCTGCCGGCGACTTTCCGGGGCACCTGCTGGTGCATTGGCCGTCCCGGGCCGCGACCGGCTTACCAAAGTCCTGATCAGCGACGCAATGTCAGCCTAGCCACGGGCCTCCGCGGCCCTGGGGAAGGAGTGCAACCGCTGGTTCCGCACGGTTGCCCCTTGGCTTTGCTCGCAGGGTTTACCAGAGCCACCAGCCTTCCACTCTCACTAGGTCCCACGCCCCTCTTTTTCTGTGATTATTGAATGCAGGGATTACCTGGTGAGTCCGAAAAGGGATCCAGGAAGAGGTAGATGAGGGGAGATCTCTATCTTTGTTCATGGAGTAATGTTGTGGTATGCTGTAGGAGAGGGTAAGTATTGCTAGGTATTAGGAACAAATTGCTGGCTGCAGAGGTAAGCATGTTCAGATACATTGGCATGCAGGTGCAGAGAAAAGCAGCACAGTGAGTAAAAGAGGCGATCGAGGTGCTGATCACTTGGCAATTTGAAACTAAATTCGTGTTATATGACCAGAGAAATCAGGTGAAAAAATCAAGTGAAAAAATGGGCTGAAACATGGTAGCAAAAGAAACCGTCATATGTGCGACCCGAATGTGGGCTAACAGTATGATTAAGGGAATCTGGAGCAAATTAAGTGGCAAAGAAACCATTAAGGTATTACTGTTGCCTCCGTATTTTAGGGTGCAAACATAAACCAAATTGAAGGGCAGGCGAGTTGCGCTCGAGGTGCTTGTAGCTGAAAGCTGCCATCACGGGGTGAGTTGAAGATAATGAAAGGCTACCAGCGTCGGTGCCTCCTGCGTGCATGGTGAATGATTGCCAAAGCTCGCGAAAGTGTCTGCAGCTAGTGAAACGGAGCTTACCTCTGAGCGCGAGCTGTATAGCTGACTCCCAATGTTGTCTGCTACTGAAGCATGTGTGTATGATAACGCGGTGTATATATGTGATGACTCAGTCGAGCAGAGCACAGAGCGCGAATGCGTTCATACTGTTAGCCCACATTCGGGTCGCACATATGACGGTTTGTTGTGCTACCATGTTTCACCCCATTTTTTCACGTGATTTCTCTGGTCATATAACACGACCTTAGTTTCAAATTCCCCAAGTGATCAGTACCTCGATCACCTCTTTTACTCACTGTGCCGCTTTTCTCTGCACCTGCATGCCAATGTATCTGAACCTGCTTACCTCTGCAGCCAGCAATTTATTCCTAATACCTAGCAATACTTACCCTCTCCCACAGCATACCACGACATTACTCCGTGATGAAAGATAGAGATCTCCTCTCATCTACCTCTTCCTGGATCCCTTTTCGGACTCACCAGGTAATCCCTGCATTCAATAATCCCCCCAAAATGTTTAGATACATTTCCTGCACTCGAATTACATTGGGATCTTCTAAATTGTTTCAGAGACCACCAGCCCAATCCACGGACATCAAGCTTACGACAGTGATATATTCGACAACTGGCCACCTAACCCCGTTTAGCCATGACACTCTCACTACCTTAGGTAGGTTTTCTTTGTACAATGTCCTGTGCAAATACTCATTTTGCATTTTTAATTTTCCAACCCATAATACTCCATCCCTTTTCTCACTATTTGTAGGTCCCTGGCACTCCTCTAGCACCATAGTGCTCCAAGATCCCTTAGTCCTGAAGACAGTTTGGTGCAACAACCAGCAGGTTCCCATTCCTTCAACTGCTGGCCGCTCCATCCACCAACCGAACTAGAAACACCTGATTTTGTGTGTCGACAATGTTTACGTATTGCCTCAATATTAGCAATACATGAAACTACTGTCACCTTAGATGTACTAACACACTTATATGCAGAATCATTTGATATGATGGCATATGTCGTTGTTTTAAACATTTTTCTTGTGAACTAATAAATTGCATTTTGTTATGTCTATAAACAAATTAACTCCCTTGTGTTCCTTGTAAGAGCTAACTGAAACTTGCTATCTAAGAAAACTACCAGAGCGTTAATGACAAGGGTAGCCTTTGACTCCATCTTCTTTCTAAGATCGGTAGGAAACTACATAGTTTGGAAGGAATTCAATCCTGGAAACACTATGAGGTCAGTAAGGGGAGTTTTGCGTAGGCCCTCTGGGCCTTTTCAGGAACTCCATATTAAGCCTCATTACAAGTATAGCTGTCTGGAAATAGCGCTGCCGGTCGCACCATACCAGCACCGTTTTCCAGACCGACACGTTTCGAGTAACAAGTGCGGAAACACTGTCACGGCAAAGCAACCCCCACGGTGCTAAGGCACCCAGTTGCACCGTTACTGTAAACAGCGGAACAAGTGACCAGATCTCCCTGAATTACCGACACAGCGTTAGTACAGGCGCATTCGGTGTTCCACTACACGGAAACACAGCCATAAAAATGGTGGTGGCACCGTGACCACCACGCCTGTAATACCGGCACCGCGGACCAGGCGTTAAACAGTACCAGGTGAGCAGCAACAGGCCCCAAGCGTAGTAAATTAGCCCAGCTGCACACCATTTACCACTGGGAATGTACAAAAGAACCACACTCACACCCAACCCACCTACCAACACAAGCATGCTGGCTGTAGCAGCAATTGGGCTGGGGAACCTGGAAGGAGCTAATGAAGATAAAGCAGCAGAGAGGCAGAGGAGGTGGTGTAGGCACATGAGGTGAATGAAGAACTAGTTGGCCATGCCTAACATCAATGTGCAGCATTTAGCACCCCGCAGTCAGTCACCAGTACCCTGCAACAGGGCCTTGCCCTGAATTCTGACCCACGGCCAAATCCACACCTTGCACCGGCTTGACAGGGAGACCATCATATCAATAGTCACACTGTCAAGACTGGTAAGGGGTTTTTGTACTCCTGTCCTCTATATGGCAGAGTAGAAGCACAGAGCACCCCAGCCAAGATTGTGGTACCAACGAACGAGCAATCAAGGCATAAGCTCTCAGGAGGTGATGCAGGCTGGTTCTTAAGTACAGTGTAGTCCCCAAGCCCCCACAAAGGAATGTCCACACACTATGTTATTTGAAAACACAGTTCTTTATATAAAGAAGGTTATATATATGTATATATACACTATCAATAGCATCCTTTGTACTTTGGTAAATCTAATATGATAAATAGGTACAATGTCTATGTGGTAGCACAGTAAACTCTTGACACCTTTAAAATGCACCAACTGCTGACGGTCTTAATGGCATACAAATCAAATAGTAAAGTGAATCAACAATACACATAGGAAGGAAGACACGTTGGATTAAACAAATGGCAGAATGCTTTGTCCCTACCCAAGACACAGTTCTGAGTGAGGAGCTCCCCCACCTGGGCAACCTGTACATAAAGTGTATTAACAAGCACAGTCCATATATATTTAAAATAGTCTTGTTCCCTGTTAAAATGTTCTACTACCCCAATGTACCTGAGTTTAGCAGAGTTTCTTCGACGGTTGATCGACAGATCCCTCTGGAGTGGACTCCCTTTAAAGCAGGAGCCACGGGTCGTCGAGATTCCTACGAAGAAGCTGAAGTCGAAACTTGATACTTAACCTTGAAGCCCAGCTGGAAGAAGAAGGCTCTGCAGCTGCTTTCCTTCGACACAATCCGAAAGCTGTCGTGCCTCCAAGAACTGATCCAAGAGAGGACCTAGCTAGGAGACCTCTTCCCGAGCTACGAGGGAACATTGTGCACCAGCTCATCTTCATCAAGGCATCCTGGTAGTCAATCCCTAACAGCTGTCGAACGGAGACCAGGTCTGCCGAGAAACATTGAAGTAAGCACCTGGACGTCGAGGTCGTCGACGACCATCAAAGAGGGGCAGCTATGGTTCCATAGTTTGCCATGAAGTTACGGTAATACCCAGTGAGGCCCAAAAAAGCTCTCATCTGGGGTTGAGTAGTGCGAGTCTCCCAGTCATGTACATCCTGTACTTTGGAATCAATGTGAATGAAGAACTAGTTGGCCATGCCTAACATCAATGTGCAGCATTTAGCACCCCGCAGTCAGCCACCAGTACCCTGCAACAGGGCCTTGCCCTGGATTTTGACCCACGGCCAAATCCACACCTTGCACCGGCTTGACAGGGAGACCATCATATCAATAGTCACACTGTCAAGACTGGTAAGGGGTTTTTGTACTCCTGTCCTCTATATGGCAGAGTAGAAGCACAGAGCACCCCAGCCAAGATTGTGGTACCAACGAACGAGCAATCAAGGCATAAGCTCTCAGGAGGTGATGCAGGCTGGTTCTTAAGTACAGTGTAGTCCCCAAGCCCCCACAAAGGAATGTCCACACACTATGTTATGTGAAAACACAGTTCTTTATATAAAGAAGGTTCAATATATATATATATACACTATCAATAGCATCCTTTGTACTTTGGTAAATCTAATATGATAAATAGGTACAATGTCTATGTGGTAGCACAGTAAACTCTTGACACCTTTAAAATGCACCAACTGCTGACGGTCTTAATGGCATACAAATCAAATAGTAAAGTGAATCAACAATACACATAGGAAGGAAGACACGTTGGATTAAACAAATGGCAGAATGCTTTGTCCCTACCCAAGACACAGTTCTGAGTGAGGAGCTCCCCCACCTGGGCAACCTGTACATAAAGTGTATTAACAAGCACAGTCTATATATATTTAAAATAGTCTTGTTCCCTGTTAAAATGTTCTACTACCCCAATGTACCTGAGTTTAGCAGAGTTTCTTCGACAGTTGATCGACAGATCCCTCTGGAGTGGACTCCCTTTAAAGGAGGAGCCACGGGTCGTCGAGATTCCTACGAAGAAGCTGAAGTCGAAACTTGATACTTAACCTTGAAGCCCAGCTGGAAGAAGAAGGCTCTGCAGCTGCTTTCCTTCGACACAATCCGAAAGCTGTCGTGCCTCCAAGAACTGATCCAAGAGAGGACCTAGCTAGGAGACCTCTTCCCGAGCTACGAGGGAACATTGTGCACCAGCTCATCTTCATCAAGGCATCCTGGTAGTCAATCCCTAACAGCTGTCGAACGGAGACCAGGTCTGCCGCGAAACATTGAAGTAAGCACCTGGACGTCGAGGTCGTCGACGACCATCAAAGAGGGGCAGCTATGGTTCCAAAGTTTGCCATGAAGTTACGGTAATACCCAGTGAGGCCCAAAAAAGCTCTCATCTGGGGTTGAGTAGTGCGAGTCTCCCAGTCATGTACATCCTGTACTTTGGAATCGACCGCCACTCCCCCGCCCCCCACCTCAGGACCAAGATAAGTGACTTTCCCATGAGCTATCTGGCACTTGCTGGCCTTGATAGTGAGGTTAGCCCTGTTCAAGGTATGTAATACCTTATCCAAATGAGTCAAATGCTCTTCCCAGGTGGAACTGTAGACATCAATGTCATCTAAGTTGGCCACACAAAAGGCCTCCGGCCTACTGAGCGCATGGTTGACTAATGTTTGGAAGGTGGCAGGTGCATTCTTCAACCCAAAAGGCATGATTCTAAACTGGTAGAGCCCCTCAGGTGTTGAGAACGCAGTCTGTCAGAGTTATTTGCCAATAGCCTGAGGTAAGGTCAAAGGTGCTCACAAATTTGGCAGCACCTATGGTGTTCACAAGCCCATCAGTCTTGGGCAATGGGTGCGCGTCAGTTCTAGTGATGACATAGACCCCTCTGTAGTCCACACAGAACCGCCAATCCTTGGTACATGCCTGGAAACTTGCCTTAAGGACAAGGACCACTGGACTGGACCAGGGACTGGTTGAGGGTTCAATTACACCCAGATCCAACATCTTGGCGACCTCAGCTTGGATGTGGTTCTTTACAGTGTTTGACATTCAACAGCATCTGCTTTTGACAGGTACATTGTCACCAGTGTCCATTTTGTGCCTGCACCACAGGGTGACGCCTGGTATCAGTGAAAACAGAGGGGCATACTGCCGGAGCAAAGCCCTGCAGGCCCTCTGCTGCTCTGGTGTCAGATCTGGAGAGTGATGCACTCCCTCCACTGAGCCATCCTGAGAGTTGCTATGCAGCAAATCAGGAAAGGGGCTCACTCTCATCCTCCTCTTGCTCTGAAGCTAGCAAAAGACATGGGACTTCTCACCTATGGAAAGGCTTGATATGATATATGATATGGCATTTATAACACGCCTATACACAAGTGTTTCAAGGCGGGATGAGGCAAGGGAGTGGGAACAAAAGGAGGACAGACAGCGATCCTACTACGCCGGGTGTCATTCAGATTGCGCAAGTACATGGGATGGGGGAAGGGACAGTGCAGTACATGGGAATAGATAATAACAATAAGTAAAGTAACTGCCAGCAAGTGCAAGGGTAAGTGCAGACATCGGGTGTCAAGTGCTGGTAGGGGGACTGTAGGGATACAGAAACGGTCCGCAAGTGTTGGGGTTGCCAGGCAGGCAGTGCAGGTGTGTGTGACTGGCGAGGGAGAGACCTGGGCCAGAGATCAGAGGGTGACCAGGTAACAGTGCAGTTCCGATTACAGCCAGGAGGTCAGCAGGGGAGAGGAGGAGAAAAAGCAGAAGCAAAGACAAAGGTTTTGAGGTGCTTCCGGAACCGGAGATGGTTCTCCTCAAGTTTAAAGCAGGCAGGGAGGATGTACCAGAGGGAGGCCCCAGCTGAAGAAAGAGATCTACCACCAACTCGTTGCTTGGAGAAGCGACGGACCCTGTGAGAGTTGGAGGCAGATGAGCGAAGAGCTCAAGGAAGATATTTAGGAAGAGAGAGTTGAAGGTATTGAGGCCCTCTGCCCCAGAAGGCCTTGTGGACAATGCATAGGGTTTTGAACTTAATTTTCAGAGCCCCTGGGAGCCAGTGCAGAGATTTCAGTCCTGGGGAGATATGATCCCTGGGCTTGAGGCCAAGGACAAGTCTTGTAGTCCTGTTCTGGATGAGTTGCAAAGGGCGGAGAGTAGAGGCAGGCAGATTTAGAAAGAGGCAGTTGCAATAATCCAGCCTAGAGAGAACCAGTGCTCTGGGACAGTGAGCTTCTGGGGGAAGGATAGGAAAGGAAGAATACCTCTGAGGAGGTGCAGCTGGTAGTGTGACTTCTTAGAGACATCAGAGATGTGAGGAGAGAAGGAAGGTGTGGAGTCGAAGATGACCCTGAGGTTTTTAGCCTTGCAGGTGGGAGCAGGAAGAAGGCCAAGAGAGGCCGGCCACAGAGCTACAGGAAAGGAGGAAGCGGGTGTGCCAATTAGGAGAATCTCAGTCTTACTGGCATTAAAGCAGAGGTCATTGGCAGCACACCCCTCCTGGAGAGCAGATAGACAGTCAGAGATGAGGGACGGTGACGAGGGGGCCGAAGGAGCTGAGTGTCATCGGCATAGCACTAAATGTTGGGGCAGAGAGTGGCAATGCGGTGGGCAAGGAGTGCCAGGCATTGGTTGAACAGCCAGGGAGAGAGGTTAGACCCCTGGGGACACCACAGCTTGAGAAAAAGATAGCGGAGAGGAAGGACCCAATTTGGATCTGGGAGGGTCGGTCAGAGAGGAAAGAAGTCAGCCACGCCAGGGCCTGACCGGTGATACCCAGGTTATCACAGAGACAATTGAGCAGGATGGCATGGTTGAGTGTGTCAAAAGCAGAAGAGAGATCAAGCAAGATGAGGACATAAGGGGTGTTAGAGTCAAGGTTGGAGAGCAGGTCTTCACGGATGTTCACGAGAGCAGTTTCCGTGCTTCTGGCAGCTCTGAAGCCAGACTGATGGTCATGAAGACAACCAACAGATTCAGTGTGGAGATTAAGCTGGGAGATGGGCAGTTTCTCCAGGAGCTTGCCCAGGAAGGGAGTACTGGAGATTGGGCGATAGTTAGCCAGGTAGGAGGGGTCGGCAGAGGGTTTCTTAAGAAGAGGGTGCACAAGAGAGTGCTTCAGGGGGGATGGGAAGACTACAGTGGCAAAGGAGTGGTTGCAGAAGTGAGCCAGGGCAGGAGCCAGGGAGTTGATATGGTCCTTGATGGTTTTGGAGGAACAGGGGTGAACCTGTTTTGACGAGACTTTCATAGATCAGACTTGTCTAGAAACCTTGTCTGCAGAGAACAGGGCAAAGGCAGAGATGGAGGGAGGACATGTGGTTACAGAAGGGCCAGAAGAAGATCAGGGAGTAGTGGGATGGAGGGGAGAGGAGGAGAGTGAGGACAGGATGTCCTGAGTTTTAGAGATGAAGTGAGAAGCCAGTGCCGTGCAGAGGGCCTGGAAAGGGACAGGAGAGGTAGAGACTGCGGCAGAATTGGCCAGTTCCTTGCAGATGTTAAAGAGTTCAGCCGAGTTGTTAGATGCTGCAGAGACTCAGGCTTGGATATGAGCTCTCTTCTTGGTGAAGACAGAGAGCCTTTGGAGCAGGCGGCAGGCCAGTTTGTCAGAGGATGTACATGAAGCACACCATTTCCTCTCGGTCACCCTGCACTTGCGTTTAAGGGTAACGAGGTCTGAGTCGTAGCAGGAGTTGCACTTGGCTTTGGGCTTCAGGCAGATTCTCATGACAGGGGCAAGGATATCAAGAGTATCAGATATAGCAGAGTGAAGTGTGGAGAGGTCTGTGTCAGGGTGAGAGTCAGCCAAATGGGGAGAAGGGGTAAGAAAGTGGCGGCGAAAACCTCAACTGATACATGCTTCATGGGTCGGATAACCGAGAAGGTGGGTGGCAGTGATGGAAGTGGCTTGGCCTGAGGAGTAGAGAGGGTGAGATGGGAGGAAAGGAGAAAGTGATCACTCCAGGAGAGAGGAGTGGTGAGAGGGACAGAAAGGGGAAGGTCTGAGGAGATCAGAACATCCAGAGTTGCCCTGCAGAGTGAGTCGGGCCAGAGGGGAGAATAGTGAGTGAGAGAGAGTCGCAGAGGTCACAAAAGAGTCCAGAGAAAGGGCAGGAGACATCCAGGTGGATGTTGAAGTCTCCAAGAAGGAGGAGTTGAGTGGTCGAGGCCAGGAGTGAGGAGGAGAGGTCCGCCCACTCAGAGAGGAAGGTGGAGATATGACCAGGTTTCCGATAGTAGCCACAGTAAGGGAATGGCTAGGGGAGAGAGAGAGCCTGCAGATGAGGCATTCAAAAGAGGAGTAAGCCTGCGTAGGAATGACAGAGGCAGGAAGCCACTCAGGGAAGATCAGGGCTACACCGCCTCTGGAGCGGTTGGACCTGGCCACGGATAGGATCTTGTAGCCGTCAAAGCTTGTGACAGAGCTGGCCGTGAACCATGTCTCGGTGAGACCGAGGACATTGAGGTCCAATTCTTCCAGAAGGCGGCAGATGTCGGAGGAGTGTTGACAGCTGAGCGAGAGTTAGGAGTGGCAATGTGGAGAAGGTTGCCGTCCTTGAAGGACTTCTGGGGAGGGGTACAGATCAGAGGTATGCCCTGCAGAGGTGTAGAAGGAACCCGAGGGGGAGGCAGAGAGGGAAGGAGAGGGCAAGGTAAATGAGGAGGAGGCAGCAGGGGGAGGCGAGGAAGCCATGGAGGGGGGAGAGGGGACAGCAGGAGAAGAAAGAAAATTGATGAGGCGCAGGAAACGTCTATCAAAGAGGTGAAGGTTGGCCTGAGGGCCTTGGACCAGGACAGTCACGTTTGAATAAACATTAATGATGACCTTAAAGGAATGGAAGGAGGCCAGGCGGGCATCCCATCGGGTGCCACCATTAATGGGAGATGAAGAGAAGGGAGAGAGCACAGAGACCATATGTAGGGTCCATAGGTCTGGCGAGGGAACGAAAAAGAGGATGTTGATGAGAGTTTCCTTGGAGAAGGCACTGGTATAGGTGTCAGCGATAGGGAGGCCTGGGTTGGAGACCAGGATGTCCTTTTTAAACTTCTTTCTACCAGATTTAGTGAGGAGGGCAGGATAGTCAATGGAGAAGCAGTTAGAAAAGATAAGAGAGACAGAGAGGACAATAAATTAGGAGGAGAAGGAGAGAGTTGGAAGAGAGAGGGGAAAGGGGAACACTAGGGAAGGACAAAGGGCAGGGTGCAGGCAGACGAGACAGCTAGAGGCAAGACGATGACCCTCAGGATTAAAGAACTATCAAAATGCACGTTTTAAGACAGGAGAAGAAAACACACCTAAGTTTGAGAATCCTGAATAGAGGGAGAAGGCCTAGGTTTCACAATGCAATTTTAAATACTGATAAAGTGCAAATTATAAAACAGGTGGAAAACATACCTGAGTTTCAGAATCCTGAATAGAGGGAGAAAGGCCTAGGTTTCACAATGCAATTTGAAATACTGATACAGTGCAAATTGTAAAATAGCTGGAAAACCACACCTGAGTTTGAGAATCCTGATTAGAGGGAAAAAGGCCTAGGTTTCACAATGCAATTTAAAATACTGATACAGTGCAAATTATAAAACAAGGGGAAGCATATCTGAGTTTGAGATTCTGCAAAGTGGAAAGGGGGTAAGCAGGGAAGCCTGTGGGCCTAACTTGGATGATGACTGGCAACTGGCGTCCCCTGCAGACACCTGCAGACACAACCAGGAGCCGCCTAAATGGGAGCCGCCCCTTGCCTACGGGCCCTTAGCCGTTGGGCTGCCGTGGATAGGCTGTCCATGGAAGGTCTGAGAAAATGGAGAGCAGGCAAATAAGGGGGGGGGGGTGGGTGGCATCGGTAGGCGGGCTTATTAGGAGGGGCAGAAAGCGGAAGGGAAGCCGGGAAACAGGGGACACGGGAGGGCAGGTTATACAATAACAATAAGTTAAACACACGCACAGCATCTCTTCCAAAGCCCAGGAGGGCAACAATAGTTCAAAATAAGTCATGGTGTACTCACCCGCTCAGCCTAGGTGAAAATGGCAAGCGCGGTACACTACCCCCGGCACAACAGAGCCAGTGAGTCAATCAGGGGGGTGAGCGGGAAGGAGGGACAGAAAGCGGAAGGGAAGCCGGGAAACAGGGGACACGGCAGGACAGGTTACACAATAACAATAAGTTAAACACATGCACAGCACCTCTTCCAAAGCCCAGGAGGGCAACAAAAGTTCAAAATAAGTTGCGCTGTACTCACCCGGTCAGCCTGGGTGAAAATGTCGAGCGTGGCGAGCAGCGGTACGCTACCCCCGGCACAATGGAGCCAGTGAGCCAATCAGGCGAGTGGGCGGGTTGGGGGGTGTGTTAGGGAGAATTCTCATTCTATGGATAATTTCCCTTACCTATAGAGTCCCCCAGCAGCTTTGCTGGATTTGAAGGGTTTGTTTTCTTCTCCTGCTAAGAGTGTGAATCTTTTTCCCACTCTTAGGCATATTTGCTATGTGTGTTCTAGGCGTTTTTTGTGTTTAATGTCTATGGGGTTTATCTCACCCCAATAGGAACCATCTTTATCCACATGTGTTACACAGCACCCACCGTGCAGTGACACAGGTGTATCGTAGCGACCCCCAAACATAGGGCCTCATTACACTCACGGCGGTGGACCAAGGTGCTATTAGCACCTTGGTCCATGCCGGTAAAATACCGGCACCGCCTTGGTGTAAAGGGGAATTACCGCCCTATTCCAAGGTTGGTGGGGCGGGAATTCCCCATTGCCCTTCCCCATTCCCATTTGTGCCCCATATGGCATAATGGGAATGGGGAAGGTGCTAATTACGGCAACGCAAATTGCGGTACCGTAATTAGCTCCCTTGTCCTTTTGTGGGTTGGTTTTTAACACCTGCAAAAAGCAGGCGTTAAATTCTCCAACCCGCAAAGGGACCTCATAATAAGGTGGTAAGGGTTTACCGGTACCGATAAAATACCGGTACCGGTAAACCCTCACCGCCAACCGTGTAATGAGGCCCATAGACTCCATACCCTGGGACTGACTACTGTCTCCCAGGGCATGTAAAGTGCCCATTGACTTTACTAGTCAATCTTTATGAATAAAACCAGTACAACCCATCTTACTATGGAGGTACTGGCAAGGGTTAATAGTTTTCCCTTATGTTCATTTTCGAGAGGGTACCGTACAGTCCCTCTCTCAAAAGTTTCTGGCTGGTGGCAGTGTTTACTACCAAAAATATTGGACCGCAAATATTTCCCTATGGGATTTTCCCATTGTTCGAGGCTACGACATTTACTGACAGCCTCTAACATACCGCCGTTTATTTTTATATTAACTTTACTCCGGTAGGTTTTATTTGCCAGAACTTTTATTTAAATTCTTTCTCGTGTCTTTCTCTAAACTCCTAACCCAGGTCAGGGATCCTTTGTTCATCCTTTGGGCGGGCTTCTGCCAAGAAGCCCTCCTTTCGGCGCCACTGAGTCTGGGGTGGATCCATTGTGTGGGAGGGGGGAGTAGGACCCCTGGACAGGTTTGCTTCAGCAACCCATGTCACACTCTGCCCTGATAGGCTGGAGGGTCTGCCGCAAGGATGACCACTCCACTGTGCGAGTGACAGCTAGGCTGTATGAATGGGGATCTTTTCGCAGAAAAGCAAGGTCCTAAGGACTGGAAGAGCAAGACATCACCACTGGAACTAAGAAGCCGAAAAGGAGAGAAGCCAAAGACATCTGCAACAACTGTACGACTGGTGAAGCCCTGCTGGAGCGTCTCACCACTTTTCTCCACACGACGAGAGAAGATCTTCATCTGCAAGAGCCTTCTTCCCTTGAGCTGGTAGGGCCAACCAGTTTGCCAATCGCCTTCCTGGACCTGCCTTGGTCAAATCGCCAGTACCCTGTACTCGGAGACCGGATAGCCAGACACCCTTCCACTCGGACCGCGATTTAAAGGAGCCTACCTTTTCTTCGTTGGGCAGCACCGCGGCTGGTCTCATCCCTGGGCAGTGAAGTAACTCGAACCTTCCTGCACGATGAGAGCCTCTCTTCCTCTGCTGGATCTCCTGAACTGCAGAAACTGCCAGGAACAACCGCCACCGCAGGAGCCTCTTCTTCATTTTAAGGTACTTTGTTCCGCCAGGCTGCCCTTTTTCGTTGGTAGCCCTAAAGGTGTTTTAAATCCTTTACCTACCAGTTGGGTTGGCCGCCCCTATCTTCTAACATTGTCTTTCACCTTCTGCATCCACCTTTTCGAATCGTTTAACAAAGACTTGACTGCAGTTACAAGAACATTTTACTCCTGGGCCCTTTGCCCTGTACCACTGACTCTGGCACAGGCCTATTGACTCTGGCTGAATTTGTTAGAACTTCCCTAGATTGCTTCTCAACTAGAACTGTGTTGGTGCACCCACTTCTTATAACCACCTTCTTCTTCCCACTTTTAAAACTTGTGAAGTGCCATTTTGCTCGATTTTCAATTAAGTATTATACAAACTAAAGTGCTGCCTTGGCTAAACTTGTTCACAAACTTATGGGAAGTGTTGTTAGGGTGTGTAAGAAGATATTTCTGTATAACTTGTGTTTTCCCTCCCTTGTGAGAAATTGAGAGAGTGCCATTTGTGTTTGGTTTTCACTGTGCCCTTTTGCTCAGTTTTCACTCTTGCTCAAACTTGTCTACAATTTAACTACGGAGTTGTGTATACTTTTCTTGACTGATTTTAACTTGCTTTTATAACTGTGATTAATGTGTTGAATTGGAAGTGTGTAATAAATATAGATATATTCTTTTTAATACAAAACTTTGGTCAGTGTTTCCTTGTACCCTAGTATTGTAGTCCTATTGTGTAAACCCTGAATACTGCTCATCTCCCTCTTGAGATAAGTCTGACTGCTTAGCCACAGCTACCAACTAAATCTTTGTGGTACAGACTGATACCAAAGGGGATTTATTGCTTATACCTGTAGTCTTAATCTTCTGTAGTGCTCCCTAAGGGAACTGCACAGGATTCTGCCTAACAAGGTGGGCGGGAAGGAGGGACAGAAAGCGGAAGGGAAGCCGGGAAACAGGGGACACGGCAGGGCAGGATACACAGTAACAATAAGTTAAACACATGCACAGCACCTCTTCCAAAGCCCAGGAGGGCAACAATAGTTCAAAATAAGTCGCACTGTACTCACCCGCTCAGCCTGGGTGAAAATGGCGAGCGTGGCAAGCAGCAGTACACTACCCCCGGCACAACGGAGCCAGTGAGCCAATCAGGGGAGTGGGCGGGATGGGAGGCGGGCGGGAAGGAGGGACAGAAAACAGAAGGGAAGTCGGGAAACAGGTGACACGGAAGGGCAGGTTACACAATAACAATAAGTTAAACACATGCACAGCACCTCTTCCAAAGCCCAGGAGGGCAAGAAAAGTTCAAAATAAGTTGCACTGTACTCACCCCCTCAGCTTGAGCCTATTGACGTGGAATACCTGAGGGGCTACCCCAGGAACTCCCATGATAACCAGATAATTGACTTTGCCCATCTTGGAGATTATCCTGAAGGGTCCAGTCCATTTATCTGCCAAGGCTCGAGGCTTGGTAGGCTCCATCACAAGCATCTCCTGTCCTGGAGTCCAGTCCACTTGTGATGCTTTAAGGTCATGCCAGTACGTGTTCAATTCCTGCCTGGCCTTAAGATTTGCTGTCGTCTGGCCCATCATCTGTGTCATCCTCCGTCTGAGGCCTAACCCATAGTCCCCCACTTGCTTGGCAGGGACTGGGACTGGCAGGGACTGGAGGGGTGGCTTCCAAACCTGTGATCAAGGCAAGCGGCCCCCTCAACGGATGTCCACAGAGAAGCTCAAAAGGGCTGAAACCAACACCCTCTTGAGGCACTTCTCTATAGGCGAACAGCAGGCATGGTAGGAGGAGATCCCATTTCCTCCTTAGGGGCTCTTCCAAAGCACCCATCACGCCCATGGTAGGAGGTGGAGAATTTATAGATTACTCTGCATTCCTTCCACATTGCTTGCATGTAACTAGACATGAAGTTGGATCCTCTGTCAGAAACCACCCCTTTAGGGAATCCAACTCTGGTAAAAATGACCAGGAGAGCCCTGGCAACTACCTTGGCAGTAATGGTTCAAAGGAGTATAGCCTCAGGGTACCTGGGTGGCATGATAAACCAGGATCAGGATGAACCGATGTACACTTGATGTGGGAGGGTCAAGGGGACCGATAATGTCGACGCCAACCCTCTCAAATGGTGTGCCAACCACTGGCAAAGGCTGCGGTGGGGCAATCACGCAGCCTCCAGTCTTGCCAGACAATTGACAAGTGGGACAGTTTCAGCAGTGGGACTCCACTTCTACTCCCATCCGGGGCCAGTAGAAATGGGCAGAAAATCTTAGATGACCCTTTTTAGTCCCAAGATGACAAGCTAAGGGAACCTCATGCGCCAACTGCAACAGGAAGGGCCTGTAAACCTGGGGTACCACCAACCTCTTGAGGGCACCAGGTTCAGGCTTAGTGGGCGCACTACAAAGGATCTCACTCTCCCAATATATTTTGAAAGACCAAGACACTTCACCTTGAACCTGGTTCTGGGCCTGTTTTCACAGACCCTTGAGAGAGTGGCACTCTCTCTGACCCTTACAGAAGTCACCCCTAGAGGGCCCCCATTCAGCCAGCAGGCAATGAAGGTCGGGGTGATCCTCTGGGTTGAGCACCTCTCCCGCAGGAGGGTCTTCTGGCTCTTCTCCCTCAGGAGTTGAGTCTCAGGTTACCACTGGACCAGCCTGTCCAGAGCCTGAATTCCGGTGGGTGCTGCAGAAGCAGCAGGAAGAGAAGGGCCCCACTTTGCAGAGGTGGCCTTTTTGCTTTTCCTTCTTGCCTTGGGTCTCCCCTTGGCGTGGGTATCTGACTAGCAGTCAAACCCGGTGCAACCTGTGACCTAGTGACTGCAGAAGCAGTCAGGGGTAGATCATCAGAGATCAATCCCAACTCCACTAGATCATTCCCCCAACAAAATGTTAGCAGGTACGTAGATCATTCCCCCAACAAAAGGTTAGCAGGTACCTTGACCTGAACCAGGACGGGATGTTTCGCTGTCTTGTCGGCAATCGTGATGGTGACTAAGGCAACAGGAGATCATTTGGGAGGCCCACCAGCTAACCTGGTAGTTCTCAGAGGAGCACTTACATAGTCCTCTGGCCTGAGCAGGGTCCTGTCCACCACTGTCATACTTGCCCCAGTGTCTCCCAAACCAGTAGAAGGCTGGACATCTTCACTTCTCTGGCTCTGGCCATCTTCACTTCGCTGTCCAAGGAGGACACTTCTGAAAAATGTGTGGGTGTTTTGTGGGATTGTAGCCAGTACTTATGTGTACTGGTCCCAGGCCCCAAGGGACCCTAGGGAAATCTCTGCAGGAGCACCAAATGTGATTCCTGTAGTGTAGGGGAGGACAGTGGCCTCCACCTCAGGCATGAAGTAAGGGTAGGTTAGGCTAACAGCCTGGACTCCAAGTGCCTTACCTTTACACTTGGGGTCACCCTTCTTGTGGTCCAGAGTCCCACAGTACCAACAAGTGCCAGGAATGTGAGGTACGGTACTGGATCCACTGATAGCCTGCTTTGCAGCAGAAGGACCACTACTCATTCTCCCACCCACATAAGATGTATCCCCACTAGATTTTTGGTTCTTAGGAGGCGAAGGTTTTGGTTTATTCGACTGTGACTGCTTTTGGGACTCCTCAGACTTTGGAGAGGCCCCGTTTTCTTTATCCTTGTCGTTCCCACTGGATTCCTTAGGGGACACCGGGTGGGAGGCCCATTTGTCAGCCACCCTAGCCAGTTTAAAGGGATCCAAAATGTTCTGGTAAGCAACATAATGACGCAGCTTTTGGTGAACAGGCGTCAGAAAAAGGCTCAAAAAACAAAAGGTGGGACAATTCAACAAATGTTTTCACCTTGTATCCATCAATCTACCCCATCATGTTCGTATGTCAGTACTCACCCAGTCAATCCAAGACACATTCCCTGAACCTTTTTTTTATTTTTATTACTTGTATCTAATCAAAGAAAAATGATTTTTACAAGGCAAGACAGAATTAAGACGAAGTATAGTTTCCAAATACATGAATACGCAATTTCATGCAGTTTCAAAAAATTGCCCATAGTTTGCATAGTTTGTACTATCCTGTACCCTCAGAGTCCTCAAAAGTCATGACCAGCAGGAGGAGATGCTGCCATAGTTCCTTACGTCCCCTCCCAGGGCTTCAGTCAAGTTGCGGCCTGAGGTTAGCCGAGCCGTGGAGTTTGGCGCAGATTGATTTAGTTAATGACTTGGGCGCTTATTTTTGTAAAGGCTACTTCCAATAATTTGCATGTAGCTACTGCCCAACTTGCCTTCTGCCCCAAAATCAGGCGACACCACCACATGTCTTCTTCTACCAGAATGGAATTTACCCACAAGGGGGCCAGAACTGCCACCCGTTCTGGATTGAGAGATGGACAGTTTAGCAGGAGATGTCGAATTGTTTCTTTCGAGTCCAGGGTTTGGCACAGTCTGCATGTAGTGATGCTGGCTTGGTTTCTTATCCCTAAGATCTCTCTGGTATGAAGCAGATTCAGTCGTGCTCTTAGGAAGATGTTCCAGAGATTTTTGTCAGGAAATTTTATACAATATGCCAAAGGTGATTTTAGCTTATTATATGTTGGCGGCAGATGTTTCAGGAGCTATATTGCGACTGTTTACTCGCCTGTATTTATCCAATCTTGGTTTTTTAGTTTTTGAATCACTCTTTGTGGGTTATAGATCAGATCCTCTGTTGTGCATGCTATCTCTTCCAGTTTATTTTTTTGCTGATTGACCCACTTCTGTGTTGTCTTGCATTTCGTGGCCGCAAGCTCGTCGCCGAGGATGTTGAAAATTGGAAGGCCATCTTGCATAAGAGTATTTCTGTACATGGCCAGTGAAGACACACTGACCGTAGCACCCAGCGACAATAAACCCAATTCTCTTCTGATAGCCGCCACCGGGATAGAGTTAGGCAAGCCCAGGATCGATTTCCAAATGTGCCCCTCCAATTTCAGCCAGAGCGAGCTAGCATGTTGATCGTTGCGTCCATGCCATATGAAAGTGCGGGTACTATTTTGCCTTTATAAAAGTTGATAGCCAGAATCAATGAGAATTTACCGAATTTACGATCAATCATCCTGAGTTGCGCAGTCAGGTTTTTGGCTTTGTCCCAGAGGTGGAATTGAATTTTTGTCCCCTTTGGTGTCCCATCGATGAATACTCCCAGATATTTAAAGTGGGGCACAACTTCGATGCGAAGATTGTTCACAGACCAGGCATGAACAGCGTTCCGAGGTTGTCGATTCTTAGCTAGGATCCTGATTTTTGTCTTAGTGTTCTTTATGCAGAGATTGTTAGTGGCCATATATTCTGCCAGATTGTCCAGCTGGCGCTGAAGGCCTATTGGAGTCTGATCTAGAACTATCATATCATCTGCATAAAGAAGACAAGACACCTCAGCGTGACCAATCTTTGGGGGAAAACATCGAACAGTTGCTGCTGAATCATTAAAGTCTCCCAAGAAAGCTACAAAGGGGGCCGGTGCCAGCGGGCAGCCCTGTTTCACAACTCTTTCTGCGTGAATTTCTTTAGTGAGAATACCTTGCTTGTTCAGCTGGACACATAAGGTAGTGTTCGAATGTAGGGCAATGATGGGGTTTAAAATTTCTTCTGGGCAGCTCCAGTTTTTTAACTTTTTCGCCTGCGAGAGATCTATAAACGCAGCGTAGACAGTCGATGCTCCCTGTTTAATTTTTGCCTTTAAGATGCTGAGTTTGAAAATATTCAATGCGGTGCTGCCATTCTCCTTAAAGCCCAACTGCAAGGGATCATCGCAGGGAGCCGATTTTGCCCAGCGTCGAAAATGTTGTAAAAGGAGAGTGGCAAACAATTTTCCCATAATATCCAGAAGGGCTATTGGTCGATAGTTTGCCAGAGCTTCCCTGCTTCCTTTTTTGAAAATTGGAATAACTGTAGCTTTTGTCCAAGACACTGGAATCTGGCTGCTTGCTCTACAATGGGTAAACAGGAGACTGTTGAGATCTGTCCATTCATTGATGTATTTTTTTAGATCAGTGTTAGTGAGGCCATCAGGACCTGGCGCTCTGGATGTTTTTAACTTTTGGATGGCCTCAGTTATGTCTATTTTTGCGGACAGGTCAACCCAAGTGGCCAGAGTGATCTCAAAAACAGGGGTCACATTTGTTGTCTGCAAAGCAAACAGATCTGTGAAAAAACCAACCCAGGCAGATTCAGTGACTGAGTTTATCATGTTTGTCGTTGTATTTCCTTGCGAGTTGTTAATGAGGGCCCAAAAGTCCGCCGATTTTTTGGTTGACAGTGCTCTCATCATATTTTCGGCATCACTTTGGTAAAGAGCTGCTCTTCGTGATCTGATCCAAGATTTGTAGCTTTTGTGTTCTTTTGACCATAATTCCCACGTCACATTGGTTTTTACAGCTTTTGCGTTCCGTTTCAATTTTCTAGCTGCCCTTTTTTTCTGCTATTGATTTGTCATACGTATGGTTATGATTTGTTGTGATAACCCTTTGCCCTTTCTAGTTGGTCTTGTACTTAATCAGGATCGGGATGTAGTTAGGTCTCTGTGGCGTGTCAGAAATCATTGTAACATCCTCCAGTATAGCATATTCTTGAATCATTGCTCTGACACTAGCAGTTGTCAAGCGCAGTCGAGATTGTTGGGGATTACACTCGACTGCCGTTGGATAGCATTGGGTTTCCTGGGAGATTGCAGACCATCTGAGGGAGAGTATGTTGTGATCACTCGGGTGTGTTTTAATCACCAGGAATCGGTCAATTTCTGAGCACATGGAAATTGAGGTGAAAATATAGTCCAAGGTGGCCGAAGAGGATCCTCTTTCCCAAGTGGGGATTTGTGCTGGCCACTACTTAATCCAAGCGGCATTATGTATATTTCTTGAGGACATCAGGTTCATCCAAATTGTACCTCTGGCTTCCGTTTGCGTTAAAGGTGCAGTTTGTGCAGAAGTATCTTTCGGATGAAGACACTTTAAGTTCAGATCCCCACATATAATGACGTGCGTGGTGTTCCAGTCTGTCACAATAGTGTTGATTGTTTCAGCCATGGTTTGGCAGAAAGCCGGACTAGATGTTCTTTGGGGATTCCAGTATGTCGTAATTACTGCGAGCGAGGTCGCTGTCCAGAGCCTTGTATTTTCCGAAAGATGGATCCATTCAATGAGTATTACCAGAATCCCATACGATCTAGCAATTACTTTTACAATTTTCAGGTTCTGACCTGTCCTCACAGCAATGAGTAAGCCTGCAGAAGGCCGACCTAGCAATCCTCTAACAGCCAGGGAAATCTAAATTTCAAATCCATCCATAGCCGGTTTCTCCATCAACCACGTCTCTTGGAGACATAGAATATCAAAGCACCCCAGATCTTAACTATTAGGGTCAGTTAGATGAGCATGGCCTCGAGTATTCCATGAAGCTAATGTCAACCCCTCTGACTGGCACGATTCGTTTGCTTCATTGACTAATTGCTATTTGTTTCGGTTAGGAATAAGGGCTCCTTTTAACCAATTCCACGGTCCACCTGGAGTCGAGACTTTCTTTTGTTTGGCTGATAAATCAAAGGGTCTGTTGCATGGCGACTCCTGCCTGCGGGTTCTGGAGCTGTCGAATCTTCTTCCATATGGTGAGCAGTCCCTCAGCTTTTCTCTTCTATGGTATCCCCGGTGTCTAACAGATGTCTGTTGATCCAAGCTGAACCCAGATCTATCTTGTGAGGCTCAGTTATTAAACACTTCTGATGAGGCGGACGAGTATTTCCGATAATGTTTCACAGCGGACCGCCCTGCATCATCTCCCAGGTCTATTCTATGAGATGTATTAGGCTCTTTTTCATGGAGTTCCCTATCCCTCTCTGATGTAGCCCCAAAGTGGGCCTTCAGTTCTTCTCTTCGAGTGGAGAGCTGGTCTCCTGACCTTGGGACGTGATTTCTCTTGTAATTGGGCGGGGCTTCTTGTTTTCCTTTTTTATGTGCTGAAGCCGGGCTTTTTATTTCAGACAGAAGGAAGCCGGCTAATTTTAATTAATGTCCCGCATCTCTACTCAGATCTTGAATGGCAGTTGAATAAATATGCAGGTAGGCTTTAGCCTTGCTTTCTCTATGGTAGGGCTTGATTAACTTAAAATCTCCCGTTTTCAGATTCTTTAGGCCAGTTATCGGTGCTGTAATTTTCAGTACTGTTCTGCGGTTCAAGACCATGTATTTATCCCTACTTGAGATCTGCTCTATTTTAAAGAGGCGGACAGATTTCTCAGTATTAGCAACCGCCTCTGTTTTTCCTGTTAGTCTGTGCGCGGACTGATGGTGCGTCGTCAGGTTTTCATGCGATGGTTTGTTTCCATTATCTGCCGACACTGAATGCAATGATGCTCTTGTGGCTGTTCCACTGCTTTCATGAGAGCTTGGTTGTTGTATCGAAGGGCCAGCCATAGGATGACCTTAGGCCGGCAGCACGGGTAATGTCTGCTTTGTGGACTTCAGGCTTGTTGGAAGTACCTTGTAGCCACTGTCGCCCTCCTGCAGAGGCCTAGTGGTGTCAGAGGGCTCTCGCTCATTATGCTGAGAAAGATTGTTTATGATGCTTGAGTCCAAAAATGTGCTGGTTGATTTTGGTGACTGGGTTAAATCAATTGAGGAAAGTCTGGATTAGGAGTGCGTACAGATGGCAGAGTTTCCAACATGGACACAGCGGCTTCTGCATCTTTTTGAGGATGAATCAATAAGTCTGTACGCTCTTTCTCTGCCAATTTTAGAGCTTTTTTTCCCTGGCCTGGCCTTTGTACCTGTCCGTCATTCTGAGTAAACACTGAATTAGGCTTCAGATGTTTTTTGCTCAGGGTTGTTGGTACTTTGGGTTTGTAAAGAAATATTCCAGCAATTTCATCATTTCCTTTCATCAAAGATGTCTGTGTTGATTTCTGCATCGACGACCCAGATCGAGAGTCTTTTTGACTTGTGGCTCCCATTTCATTTTCAGAGTCTGGTTCAATTATGTCCTTTTTTCTTTGTGAAATATCATATTTCAAATCAATGGCCATTATGAAACCTTCCAGGAAAGTCAGCTTCGATTGAATAATAGCTAAGGTTGCTATGTTGTCTCTAGACACATCACTTAGGGTTTCATAGAGTTTGCAGAAGGGGGCCATTGCAATTGATATTGCTGACATAATTGTCGTCATATCTCTCTTATAATTTGGTGATTCTTTTTGCGTGGCTGATTGGCAATCATTAAGCCTTCTGTTTTTTGAAGGTGTCTCTCTGCCATCTATAGGTAGAGTATTCGTGACTGAATGTCGCGGCCTAACAGTTGAGCGGTAGGCCTCCGGTAGATTTCTTGTCCGTGGGGAGGAATTCCAAGGGCCAGTACACCCTTGAAGCAGTGGCTCTGTTATGTGGCCTTGTACAGTTGACAGAGGATTTAAAGATGGTAAGTGGGATTTTGTCCAATGTTGTGGGCTCATTCCTCTTTGTGATGGATAAATAAACTTTAGGCTGAGTAGGTCCAATATGTCTGCCATTCCGTGCTGGTTGAGCCCTGCATCTGTTGATGCAATTACTCTTGTTCTGTCCTTAGGCCTCAGGTCAGGGTCGCTATCTTTTGCTGCTTGGGCATCTGTGGATTGCCTTTGTTCCGAATGATCTAGACTCAGCACTTCGGATTCGGGGGGGGGGCCGCTGTGCCCGTCATTTTACCCTGAGTAAGTGGGCTCAGTAGGTCTCCTCTGGGGGGCAGGATTTCAGATTGGTGGAGGGCCACTATAGGTGTAATATTTCCTTGAATAGGTGGAACATGGGTAAGTTCTCTCTGAGTCACGGGTTGGTAAATCTCTTGATAGGGTAGTGTTTTTCTGCACTTAGGTAAAGGGGGGTCTCCTCCAGCACTTCCAAAATTTCCACATCCGAGGGTTCGGAGTCATTAGATAGTTTTCGTTTGCCTTGGGTCTTAAAGAAATTCAGGAGGGCATTAGAGAGCAGCGGAATTGGGAGGGGGCGTTCCCCCCCGTTTTTTGGAAAGGGGGTTGAAGGCCAGAGCTTTTAGTCGAACTAATTTCTTTTGCGTTTTTTTCCTCCTTTTTTTGTATGTTTTTTGTATGTTTGGTTTGTCATTACTTCCTTGGGACATTGCAGGTCTAGATATTTGCCTGGCTCTTTTTTTACATTGTATTATTTTCTTATTTGTTGGAGACTTGGGTTTCGAAGTACTAAAATCCGATACCCTGGCTTGATGCTCCTCATCTGAATCTAGATTGAGTGTAGACAGAATACTTTGGTTATGAGGACCCATAGGTGGCACAGGGTCCAAGATCTCTTCCAGTACTGGGTCCAACGTCTGCCTCATTAGTTCGCCCATAGGCTGAAGATTCATCATCCGCACTGCCTCGGTGGGCCTTTGAACTGGGGCATTAGATGGTAAAGCTACTGTTTTTACTGGGTCGTTTTGTTTAGGCATTACCTCCGACGGCGTTGTAAGGACCATGGCCGAGATGGTCAGTTGCGGGGGTACTTCTTTGTGTAGTTGAGATACATCCAGTGAGGTGGGTTGATGGTTGTGGTGCCCCACGGTCCGAACTCCCGTGATTATTGAAACCTGTGAGCCGGTTTCTGATGGCATAGGTACAGCAATATTTGATGTAGCATTCTCCATGAAGCTCGGCTCTCCTGTATGAGCCGTAGCGGGTTTCAGGAACGGCTCTTGATTTTTCCACTCGCAGTTCGGGCCAGTCGCCGAAGCGTTGGTGGGGCGGGAGGCGTACGGGTCTAATCGCGCCAGATCTGGTGCAATGAGGGCTCCTCCCCTCACGCCCATCGAGGTGGAAACGATGCCGGCGGTGATGCCACCAACACTGGGAGGCCGTCTGTTGACGATGAGAGTCTTGCATTGTCTTTTTGTAAACTTGGAACAGGTGGTTTTGAAGGCATTGTTTGTTCCATAAAGCCGCCTTTGAGCAGAGGGAGGTGCGTGCCCATAGATGCGGCAGAAACAGAGTAATCAATCGCAGGGACTGGTGGAACCCCCGTCCTGAACACGGGGATTGTAGTCATTAAGTTAATGGGTTGAATTGGAGTCATGGGGATTTTTTTCACGTGACTCCTGAGGCAGCGCTGATCCTCCATTTTCTCCGTGTAGTAGAAAAAGAGGGAGAAACAAAAAGAGGTTTCAAGAGTCAAAAGGTCACGGGTACTCGGAGCAAAAACTCCTCACAGAATCAATAGTGAAGACGGTACAGGCAGCTGCCTACCTCAGTGTTGCTGAAAAGTGCTCAGACCAGCCGCATGGGCGCCCCCGCCCCCTGCTGCGGACTGATGCAGACTGATACTCTGCACGATACTCCTCGCGAGCTCCGCGCTGGAGAAAGGCTTTTAAGGGTGGTGGGGCTTGATTTTCTTAAAGCAACAGTCCACAATCCACAGGATAGAAGCAGCAGCAGAGAAACACAGAAGCACGTCCTCTCCCTCTGATGCAGACTGATACTCTGCACAATACTCCTTTCAAGGTATTGGGTAGGTGTGTTGCCAAAACTTTGCAATCAAAGCAGATTTCATGCACTCTTTCTTTGACACTCAGTTTCAGAATACAGTCATAACCAGTCTGAGGCATTCTACTTAATTAACACTTAGCCCAATCTCTTTCATCAACATCAAGGATCCACAAGCCAGTTCAAACACTTCAATCCATTGGAGGATATCAGAACCCTCCACATACACAGCAACCAAATCTTTCATAAACTTGGTGGCAGGGGACCTGACACACTCAACTGGTTTGGCTGAAGTCTCCACTCTAGCTTTCTGTAGCTGGATTCACAGACATTCAGTGACCTTGTTAGTAAGTTCAAGATCCCTATCTGAGTATCACTTACTGTGCCAACTCCTCCTTCTTTAGTTCAGCTTCAGTTTCCAACTTGTTATATTCAAAGGCCATCCTTAATAATTCAAGTACCAAGGACTTACCTGAAGAAACAGTGCTGGGTTACGGAATAGAGGCAGCAGGAGTGGTGGCACTCCCAGAAACAGATTCAATAACAAACCCAGGGGTAGGGTCCTCAATGGTTGCATCTCCCCCTTCATCAAGAGTATCACCATCAGTCTAGTAGTCCACCAGGGCAGCTATCAGCTCGACCCTAAACTTATCTTCAAAGTCTAACTGCCTGGATTCACAAGCACTCTGGAGAGCCTCTAAGCTTATCAGAGTCAATTTACCATTTGCAGTAGATTCCATTGCTTGTAATGTAGTTATCTAGCACACAAATCAAATTCACAAAGTGTGGATATTTTGTAAGTGCCAAAGTTAAACACTGATTCTTAAAACATAAGCATCCCACCGCTGCCAACAGTGTAAAGACTGGAGGGGGGTTTCTGTACTCCTGCCCTCTATATAGGAAAGTAGAAGCACAGAGCACCCCAGCCAAGATTATCTATGTGGTAGCAATGGACGAGCACCCAAGGCTTAAGCTATCCGGAGGTGATGCAGGCTGGTTCTTAAGTACAGTGTAGTCCCTAAGCCCCCACAAAGGAATGTCTACACACTAGGTTATGTGATAACACAGTTCTTTATATAAATAAGGTTCAATATATATATACACAATCAACAACACATGTTGTACTTTGGTAAATCTAATATGATAAATATGTACAATGTCTATGTGGAACCATGTATAACTCTTGACTCCTTTAAAATGCAGCAACTGATGACAGTCTCAATGACATACAAATCAAATAGTAAAGTGAATCAACAATAGACATAGGAAGGAAAACAAGTTGGGTTAAACAAATGGCTGAATAATTTGTCCCTACCCAAGACACACTTCTGTGTGAAGATCCCCCCACCTAGGCAACCTGTAGATAAAGTGTATTAACAAGCCCAATCCATATATGTTTAAAATAGTTTTGTTTTGTTTCCTGTTAAAATGTTGCACTACCCCAATGTACAAGGGTTTAGCAGAGTTTCTTCGATGGCTCATCAACGGATCCCTCTTGAGTGGACTCCCTTTAAAGCAGGAGCCACGGGTCGTCAAGATTCCTATGAACAAATGTGAACACTGTTGTCGAGGGAGCATGGACGTCCTGTGAAGATGAGGCGTGCAGTGCACTACAATGATAAGAGTTTGTTGCCGCAAAGCAGATCAATGAGGAACGTAGGCCTAGCAAGGGCATCGGGTTGTCGGCGTTGGCGATCGTGACTCGACCACGGCTGGCATTTGGATCTTCATTGGTCTTCGTGGATTTCGGGTGGCAGGAAACCCACCGGCGGATTCTTCTCAGTCGGTGGCGACCATCACGTTCTCTGGCGGGACAAAGCGGTCGACGTTGATGGCAAGAGAGTCCTTGATTTCAAAGTGTCTTAAGCAATGGATTGTTGCAGCTCTGGTCGACGAGGTTACATCGGTCCTCCGAACCTCGGTCGACGATGATGGTCTTCAAAGGCCTCGGCATCCTGGGGCTTATTTCAATGTTTCTCGGCAGACCCCGTCCCCGGTCAAAAGCTGTTGGGGACTACCAGGGTGCCTTGAGGATGCACAATGTTCCCTCGTAGCTCGGAAAGAGGTCTCCTAGCCAGGTCCTATCTTGCATCAGTTCTTGGAGACACGACAGCTTTTGGATTCCGTCGAAGGATAGCAGCAGCAGAGCATACTTCTTCCAGCTGGGCTTCAAGGTTAAGCATCAAGTTTCGACTTCAGCTTCTGAACAATTCTGGTAAGTGAGATATACTGTTCTGTCTCTCATTTACATTGCTGAGCCAAGCTCAGGCAGCCAATCATTCAGAAGGGAATTCAGCAAGTAGGCAGCCAATCAGGGTCACTGTGCATTCAGGCCATTCTTCTCCATCCAGACACTCACAACAAGGAATGTGGATTGGGGCAAGAACCCAGCCTTTCAGCACACCACGCTGCATTCATACCAGTTTCGGGCAGGGCTGTCTCAGTCATTGTGTCACACACGAGAAACCAGACACCTATAACATGAAATGTATATTGACCGCACACTCCATTCATCTAGGCCCCACCCCAAGGGTGTACCCACAACATACAGTCATTGGGAAGGCTCCAGCCAGTCTGGCCTGGACTTCCCCACAATACCATAAATGGAACTTCCACCCAACAGCCAATCAGGGGAAGGGACAGAGTCGGGGCTTCCGAGGACTTTGGGAAAACAAGGTAACAGGCAATGGAAAACAAGAGGCCACATGGGCCATCTTGTCTTCTATCAGGAATCAACTGATTCCAATGGCAGGGCCTGGGTATCCCAAAAAGGAAGATACTCAGAGCATCTGTCAAATTCAGCATGGAGCTGCCACCAGCCCATACCCTGCTCTGTGGGCACACACTAGGGGCACAGGTTTGTACTCCCACCCATGGGTGCCATAAGGGTATCCCAAGGGCCTCTGTTCACCACCACCAAAAAGAGGAAGAGCTGCACTGCCAGGGGTCCCACATGGACTCGGGTGCAGAAAACAACACATAACACACATGATAAGGGAGTACAGGACAAGGAGGCCATGCCCCTCCAATGCATTTCCAGCATCACACACCCTCATTAATGACACCATCAGCAGCAGGATAAACATACGGACTGCAATTCCACCCTTGCTGAAAGTAGTGTTGGTACTGCACTTCCTCGCAACCGGCACATACCAGCACACCGTCGGTGAGATCCACTGGCTGTCTGTTACACTACGGCAGGGGGTCTCCCATATCTGTGTCATCGCACAATATGGACAGACATAATACCAGGTCTTTTAAGAAAAGCTTAGCACTTTGCCACGGCTTAAAGAATGTTGCAGCACCATTCTTGTACCGCTGGCGGCTGCCTTGGAGAAGGCTACATCGCTTCCCTTTACAGACTACATCTCCCATGATGCCTAGCCACTAGTTGTAGTTCTGGGTTTCCTGACACGAGAGCCTCGTTTTCAGCTGGTCACGCCTTCGCCTTAATTTAGTCAATGGCAGCTTACAGAAAGCTGCTTCTGTTTGCTAACCAGTGCTTTCCTGACCACTGTGTCAGCTCTATTGTACTTTGTTTGCCTTGTGTACCGAACCCTACAATCATCAACGGACTGCCTTTGGATTACGATCCTTCTCATTGTTTGCCTTGTGTACTGAACCAAGCATTCACAAACGGACTGCCTCTAGATTACGATCTTTCTCATTGTTTGCCTTGTGTACCGAACCCTGCAATCACAAACAGACTGCCTTTGAATTACATTCCTGCACCCGACGGCACAATGAGCCCTTGTTTACATCTAAGGAATCCTCGGCTTCTGCCTTACAGCGGCTCTTGCTCTCTCTCCTTCTGGAAACACTGCGTAGGAGAAAGACGTGACACTTAGTGGTCGCTCGAGTCCTTAGAACAGGTACAGTTTTATTAACTGGTGAGTCAGACTGCCAATTACTACGTCCCTCAATGTATGTTGGAACAATTCTCTATTGCTGTGCCTCTGTGGGGTTGTTTCCTAATCTCTGCCATCCCTCTCACTTCCTGTGTTCTAACTGTTAGGATTACCTTCAGTTATCTGGACTGCCTTCATTTTAGTGCACACTGGAATGCTATGCTGAAAAGTGCACCATCCCATCCCTAGTGCGCTCCTCGTGCCGCCCGTGTCACAGGTTTCCCCTTTTCTCACCTGTTTTCTCTGTTTTGCAGAGTCCTTTGTCAGGGTTTTCTTTCGAGCAGTTCGGGTCTTGTACAAGCCCGCTCGGCCGTCTTTGGATTCCAGGATTCGTTCAGCTTCTTCGTCCGGGATCTAGGAAACTCCAGGAAGCTTGGAATGGAGACAGCACACGGATGCGGTGTTAGGGAGAATTCTCTCTTTAGGCTGAATTTCCTAACCTAGTGAGTCCCCCAGCAGCTTTGCTGGATTTCTGGAGTTTGTTTTTTTCTCCTGCCAAGAGTGAGACTCTTTTTCTCCCACTCTTGGACATGATTTATGGTGTTCCTTTGACTGTTAATGTGTTTTATGGGCTATGGGGTCCTTTACTCCATAGGGTCTCATGTGTTTTTACTATGGGCCACATTCCGACCCTTGCATTAACCATGGCGCTATTAGCGCCATGGTTGACGCCGGTATTTTTCCAACTCCGCCATGGTGAATGGCGGAATTACCACCCCATTCCAAGGTTGGCGGGGCGGTAAATCCCCATTCACCATGGGCCCTTCCCCATTCCCATTTTTGGCCCATAGGGCTCAATGGGAATGGGGAAGGCACTACTTACGGCACCGTAAATTATGGTGCCGTAATTAGCTCCTATGTCCCTTTGCGGGTTGGTTTTTTAACGCCTGCAAAAAGCAGGCGCTAAGTACCAACCCGCAAAGGAAACTCGGAATAGGGCGGTAAGGGTTTAACGGCACCGGTCTCGTTACCGGTGACCGTTAACCCTTACCGCCCTACTCGGAATGACCCCCTATGTGTGTTACACAGCACCCTCGTGCAGTGACTGAGGGGTGTCATAGTGACACCCACCATAGACTCCATACCCTGGGACTGACTACTGTCTCCCAGGGCATGTAAAGTCACCATTGGCTTTACTAGTCCCAAATTATTAACAGAAACCAGTACAAACCATCATATTGTGGACGTACTGGTCGGGGCAATTCGATTGCCCCAGGGTCTGTTAGTCGAGGGGGCACGTCTCTGTCCCCCCTGATCGAGTTTTGGCTGGTGGCAGTGGATACTACTTTTTATATTCGACTGCGAATATATCCCTATGGAATTTTCCCATTCGAGGCTACCAACTTTAATTATTTAATTCTCATAGCCTCGAACATACCGCTGGTTTATTTATTTAATATTAATTTGCCGGTTGGTATTTTTTGCCAGGACTCGATTCTAAAATGGCGTTTGTGTTCTCTTCTGTGACTCCAACCCAAGTCGAGCCCTTTGTTCCACTTTTTGGCGGGCTTCTCCACAGTAGCCTACAAAAGTGGTGCCACTCTGTCTGGGTACCACAGAGGGTGTCGGAGGGGGTTTAGGCACCCTGGACTGAGTTACCTTGGTAACTCAAGTCGCACTCTTGTGGTGAGCCGGCCGGGTCACCACTTAGCATGTTTGATTGACAGCTAGGCTGAGTGAATGGGGGTGTGCTGCATAAAAGCAGGGATTTGGGGACTGGAACTTCAGAAGTCGCCACAGGACCTGAGAATCCGACGAGGGAGAAGCTGAGCCGACCTACCACGACGACACCACCAGTGGAGCCCTGCGGAACCGACTCACCACTTCCCGACGACAGAGAAGATCTCCCGGCTGGAGAGGCTTCTTCCCCTGACTGGTGGGCACAACCAGTTTACCTTCTTCCCTTCGCACCCCAGACCGGCTTGTGGTCGAATTGCCCGTGCCAAGCACCCCGGCAACCGGATAGCCACTCACCACTGGACCACGAATCAAAGGACCGCTCCTTTTACCTGAGAAACTCTGCGGCTGGTCTCATCCCTGGCAGTGCAACGGATTCCTGTCTTCCTCCCCGACGAAATCCTCTCTTCCCCCGGACGAAGCACCGACTTGCATCCGCTGCTAGGAACAACTGCCCCTGCTGGAGTAGTCTCACCACTTTAAGGTACTGTGTCCGCCAGGCCTCCCTATCTAAAGATTGCTACAAGGTAATAATAACCCCTTAACCTTCTGGACAGGGCTGGCTGCCTTGACCCTCTAACTGGTCCCTTTCTTTCATCCAACTCTTTTTGAACCTTTTCAAGACTTTTGTGCACTGCAACTGTGTGACCTTGGACACATTTCGTTTGATCCCCTTAAAGTGGATCCAGCCTACTGAACTCTAACCTCACGGTTTTACTTTGCCTTCCTCTCTTGTTGTGTTCTTGTAAAAGTGTTGGGACCTGTTTCAATTTATTCTCTGCTTTTCTCTCCCTTTTAAAACGAATTATTAGAGTGCCATCTGCGTTAAGCGCTCACCGCTGTCTGAAAATAAGTGGGGCTTTACTTAAGACTTGTCTAATATTCTTCTAAGGGAGTGTATATCTTTTAGTGACCGTGTTTTTGAATTGCTTACTATTAGTGCCTGTGTGTTTTTCTAGATGTGGTTTTAAATAAATAATTATCTCTTTTACACCAAGCCCTGGTCAGTGTTTACTTGTTCTACTGTGTTCTTTTGACCTATTGTGAATACTCTGTATACTGCCTAACTCTTCTTGAGGGAAGTCTGACTGCTCAGCCACAGCTACCAAGTGAATCTGTGTGGTACAGACTGCTACCAAGTGGGTTTACTGCCAAACACCTGTAGTCTTAAATCTTTTGCAGTGGTCCCAGAGGGAACTGCACAGGTTTCTGCCTAACAGGCGGTCTGCGCTGAATGCGGAAGAGACAGGATCAAGGAAGGTAGTAGAAAAGGAGAAGGAGGAAGGTTCGGGGACCAGGAGGCAACACAGTTCAGGAGAACGAACTACGGAGCACGTCAGGCCACAGCTATCGGTAGCGTTGAGACGCGCAGAACCGCAGGGGAGTGGCTAATTTTATAGAACGTGCTGCATAGGGCGTAAAGGTCGATAGACCGCGTTCCGTGTATACGGCCATGTTGGGTGTACTACAGCGAGTAACCCCCGACGTGCCAGGGACCAGGAAGACCAGAAAGGGCGTGATCGATGGATCATGACAGCCCGGGTAAAAGCTACCCTACTAACCTTCCCATTTTTTTATTTTATACTTTCGTTGTTTCCTTCCTGGATATTCAATCACCTATATGTTTCAACAGTGGTAAGAGAAACCTAGAATCTTTCATATCCTTAATTACCCTTAGGGAGTATAGAGTTTGATAGTTTTCTCTCTTCCTAGAGTGGGGAAGCAATTGTCCAGTTCCTGTTCCAACAAGATAGGGGGAAAGGCATCAAGGTAACAATTCTCAGTTATTGAAATTGGGAAGTAGCTATCAGTATTCTTGATTACTTATCTCTATTCTTTCCTTTTCAGTTGGGTCTGTGGCGGTGCATCTCTTCCCGCTCTTTTATGCGATCGTTCTCTCTGTCTGTTACAGCTACAACGACAGGCGTTCATATCGCAGAAAACATCTTTTTTTCCATCACAGAGAGGAGGTTTGGTTGGAGGCTCCAACCAGGCTTTTCAAGCAACTATCCGAATAATCCAGGTATCCTGTCTTTGGGTACACTCCGTCCGGTGAGTAACAAAAACAGAAGCCATGGAAAAAGGCGACCCTCTAAACACATTAGTCTGTTTAATGTCTGAACTGCAGAATGATATGACCGCAGCACATCATGCTCTTCATCAGAGGATAGATTATATTCAGAAGTTTCCGACTCCTCAGTCTATAGGGGTGGATGTACGTGATGCTTCTGCATCCCGGTCTGGAGCCTCTACGGCTTCCGCTTCGGGGTTTTCCGCAGACCTCATTCTTATGGCTACTCAATTCCCGTTGGCCCCTCCAGAACGTTACACCAATGATCCCAAACAATACCGGACTTTCATCAACCAATATAAATTACATTTTCTCTGTCGCCCAACGGCGTTCCCTAATTCCACCACTAAGGCGGCCTTTGTTCTTTCGCATCTTGGTGTAACAGCAGCAGCCTGGGCTAACCCTCTTCTTGAGTCCAATAGCTACGTGTTACACGACTGTGATGCTCTCATCTCAGCTATCAACAGGGTATTTGATATGTGATACAAATCCCTTGCCACAGATCTAGAATTATTAAAAATACGACAAGGTACCTCATCTGTGTTTACCTATCTTACACGTTTCAAGCAACTGGCGGCCGAAACAGACTGGCTAGAAGAGAAAAAATCAGCTGTGTTTTACAAAAGCCTGTCCGAGGAATTAAAGGACGTTCTGGCTACTGTTCCGGTGGTTCCTACCACGTTGGTGAATTGTTAGATTTGGTTCTACAAATAGATGCAAGAAGAGCCGAGAGGAGGGGCAAACGCAAGACCCCTGCACAGGCGCCTCCCCTCTCGGATTCTATGAGTCCGACTGTTTCCGCCCCGGAACCCATGCAGGTAGGGGCCGTTAGAGGTCCTTTGACCCCCGCACAACTTGAGTACAGACGTTCATACAATCTATGCATGTATAGTGGCTCGGCCGACCACCAGTTGAAAGATTGCCCTAAGAAACCCGCCAAGAAGGCGGGAAACACCAGAACCCGGCGATAGGTGGAGTCCTTATACCGGGGGTACTCTCTTTGGACTCCCATGGTACAAATTCTGCCCCTGTCAGTTTGCCAGTAGTTTTTACTACATCTCCTGATAGTTCCTTTTCTTCTTTGGCTATCATCGATTCTGGCGCTACAGGGAATTACATGGACTATGATTATGCAACCAGTAACAATATTCCGATATCAACCAAAGCCCGTCCAGAAACCGTTCACGCGGTAGATGGCACGTCCTTGATTTCCGGTATGGTCACTCATAACACATCCCTGGTCGAATGCAGATGGAGGAAGGGCATGTAGAATCTATTTCATTCGATTTAATCAAGGCTCCTCAGTTCCGAGTCATTTTGGGCATACCCTGGTTGCAGCATCATAACCCTGCTATTGATTGGGCCAAGAAGGTCGTATAATTCCCTTCCTCATTTTGTAATGAGAAGTGCTTCCAGAACACTAGCGTATGTCCAGAATCCTTGTTACATCTCACTTCCAAAAATGGTCATTGTGGCATCACAACAGATATTGCCATTCACTGCAGTCTAATACTCCCAAGGTGGTCGTGGTCGTCGACAGCCGATCTGCAACAATTGCTGCAGTCTTTTCATGCTCCTTCTGGACAACGGAACAAGATCACATGACCACATATAGCCGTCGCGTAGCAGCAGCCAATGCGTTGCTTCTCTCCAGTCAGATGCTCCGTAAGTTTTCGAGACCTAGGGACTTTCTCCTTTCCTTGTTCAACTGTCAGCTAACCTATGTCTGTCTGCCTTTGATCGGTTTCACTGGGGCTCATTCCGAGCATGGAGGTAAGCTAAAAACCATGCCAGTAATGATTTACCGGCATTGTTTACCGCTACATGCTATTCTGACCCCTCAGACCGCTAATTACGGCACCGTAAACTACAATGCCGTAATTATTGGTCTTGGGTCTTGCGCGCGCCCCACCATGACGAAATTAGCGGCATGGCATAAACCGGAGCTGATCGCAAGTAAGGAGCACACGTAAATAACGGCCTCCTCAAGCCCGTAAAGTACCTTACCGGCATGGAGTATATACAGGCATCTCAGAGAAGGAGTAAAGAACCCTGAGCAGTGGTTCCCAGAGCCACAGGTGCACACAATCAGCACAGGTGGAGGCAATGGAGTCTGCCACAGCAGAAAAGGAACACACCCACACACCACACCCCCTCCCACACCAAGATGACACCAATAGAACCAGCAAGGGCACAACCACAAAAACTTCAGCAACAACACCAGGCCCCCCCTTTGAGGAGACACAGGGGGAGAAGGAGGGGGAGAAAGGCCCTGCATGCAGCACCAGTGCAGCCTCCGTCACCACCCCAGCAGCCCCCATGCACACGCAGCATGTCCGGCCACTCAAGGAAAACCCTTAGCAGATAGACACCCCTGACCACCTTGACTGTGACACCGTCACCACCATATTTGGCCTGAGACATAACGAGATAAGCGAGTAGCATACAAATATACACTGCTAACCTGGCACACGTGACGGTGTTGACTGTGCCCCACACCCATGCCACAGGCACCTACCAGCACACAGTGGTGCCCATGCATGGCATGTCACAACCGTCCATTACACGGACACATAAACAAGTGCTGTTTCACCTCCCCAAGCACACAAGGGCCTACCCTAGACAATAGTAAAGCACAACCTCATGCATATGGAGGCATGCCAGATGACATTGGTGCCCCTGACAGCACCCACGTGTCGTATGTGGACCAGCATGGCATGCAGGTGGTGGACAGCAACTGCAAACAATACCACTCCCCCTACGTGCAGATGGAATGCAACGCAACCAAGAACTGCACACATGGGTGGGCCCGACATCAAAGAACTACACATGACTCAAAGGGCCAGCAGTTCACCACGCTACTGTGCCACATGGTGCAACATGCAGGATGACGTGCCTGGCTGCCTGTTGAGTCGTCTGACTGTGTCATGCAAGTGCATTGGTGCCATGAGGTGGGTGCCTGCATGAACCAACTGGGTTGAAATGATGAAGCCATCGTACGATGTTCACCCCAACAACCAACCTGCCACAGAACCAGTGCAACGGCACATGAGAACAGATTACCACATCAATGGAATAAGGCACTCCAAATACACTACATCTCCACCATCTGACAAGGGAAAATGCCACTACACTTGCACCACTCATTGGCGGCCACCACAACCGTAAGCGCATATAGGAAGACACACTGCATATGCACAATGTTGCTGCCCCCAGCATGGCAGCACATCGGAGACTCATCCCTGGGAGTGGATTGAACTGAGGGCCGCAGGGGTACCACACCACGTCACCGTCATGGCACACCCATAGGAGTGTTGGGCTTCACCATAGTATGTATCAGAGCAGGATGATGACCATGAGCCACTGACTACAGCCATCACACCCAAATATGATTCTACACAGTACACAGCACCACATGGATCTAACATCAGGACAGCAGCATGCATCAACGGAACATGTACCACGAGATGTCCATGCCATTGTTCACGGACCATCTTGAAGATCCAACCCCCCACAGCATTCCATTGTATTGGACACATATTGTGCCCATGAATGTGCGGAATGCATCCATGGACATGTGCATATGGCCATCAGTGAAACCCTGCCATGTCAGCCAAGTTCAGTTCTCCACCATGACAGTTCAAACACTCACCTTATTTGGCTAGACATGCAGCTGTTGGTGGCTGTCCCTTGACACCATGATACATGACCCCTGTCAGTAACCCACAGAACAGGCCCTGGGAGCACTCAAACACTGGCCATACCCGTGCATGCGTGTAGATGAAGCAGTCACCTGGCTTGCGTAAGGCACATATGAGTTGGCAAAGCAGGACTGGTGGGTGACCTATCCACTGCTATCTGGTGTCCAAAAACCCCATGTCATATGTGTAGCTGAACAAATTGTGCATCCCTACAATTGCGTCTCTCTCCCCTGACATGGTACTGCTACCACCACATGACGATGTGGTGAAGGTGGAGGAGGAAGTGGCAAGAAAGCATCATGGAGGCAGTGCACTTGAGGGACATGTAATGCGGCAAAAAAAGAGTGGACAAGATGTCCAGAACACAAGTCAGCAGAGGGTGGCATAACATGGGCACACAGGGCACTGGATGTGTGTATACTTGTACACCATGCACTGTCAGACGTCATTATACACATGCGCAATGATGAATGTCCACAACGGTTGAACTTTGCAACACCAATAGTGTATTGTGAAAAAAGGTATTAGTGAGAACATTATCTGCAGCACCCCCTCCCCCCCAACTCCACAACAAACCATCACCCCCCTAAACCCCAACACCACAACAAACCCCCACCCCACAACCCCCTCCCCCCAACTCCACAACAAACCCCCAACCCCCACCCCTCTCCCCCCCAACTCCACAGCATTGGTCCCATGTAGGACGTAAAGGACACATGTGGCAGCAATGACTATTGTTTCTTGCTCCCCTGGCCCGGGGGAGGCATATCCCTGCGCCGCATGGAACGCTGAGTGCGTCTTGCTGGGCTGCCTTGTGTGGCCTCACTGGATGCGGGCGTGTCCGCCTGCTCTGGCTGGGCATTAGAATGGCCTGCCTCAAGGGCATTCGCTATGCGGCCAAGGATGAGACACAGACGGGTTGTGCTGTCAGTGACAGTGTCACACAACCGGTTGGTGCAGTTGGTGAGTGCCTGCCGCATTTCCCTTACTCCATCATGCCATTGAACCCTGGCCTGGCGGTTGTCCTCCATGAACTCTGTTATGAGGTCTTCCAGCTGATTCACTCGACGTGTTCCGAATGTTGGAAAACCATTGCTGAAACCACTTGCCCCTGCATGCTCCGGCGAGGGCTGTACCGGTGGACTTGGGACATCATCATCATACCCCTGCGGGTCTATTTGAGGACTACGGACAGGTGTTGGTGCATCTCCACAGTCACTACATGAGGCCAGAGGTACAATGCAGGGCTCCGGGGTGTGGACTGTGTGTTGGCCCTCCTCCTCGGACGCCCCACAGATGGGTGACGGGCTGTCCACACACTCGTCAGGGCCGGTAGCAGCAGCCTCCCCAGACATGCTTGACTGTGCCGATGTTGTGGTTGGCATTGTGGCTGGCACCAATGCTGGGATGGATTGTGGTGGGGCAGCATCCAGTGGCCTTTCCGGAGCCGGGGGGGGCTGTTCTTTTTGGTGCAGGGATTCGCCTGACCCTGCCACTACCGATGGAGGTGCTTGGCCCACTTGATTGTGGCTCGGCGCTGTCATGGTTAGTGCCTGTTAGGGTAGAAGAGAGGGACAACATGAGTGATTGTAAGATGTCTTATTTGCATACATGGCTGCATTCACATTTCAGTCAATTGCGGTTTGTGGCCTTTTGGGAGTAGCTATGGAGAGGTACATGTGCATGAGTATGTCATGTACGCATGTTTGGGAGTGACTCATCGTGGCCTGGTTATGTGCAGTTTGGCTGGCACAATGCCGAGCCGGCTGCACAGTGTGCATGATGGGATGTGCAAGTTAATACACTATGGTTGATGTGCGTTATGTACTCGCACTTGGCCCTTGATTGCGTGGGACTTGCCTCTGCATTAGTTGGATGGGGGGATGAGTTGGATGGGGGGAGGGCAACACGAGAAGGTCCTTCGATGGCCCTTGGGGCAGTTTGAATAATGCAATGGACATTGGCAGTGTACGCTGTGGACATTCACCTCCTTCGGCATTGACCCGCACTCCATGTTCCCCACGCCCTCGATCGATTCTGTGCCAATCGGAGCTACACATGTCTCCTCCCACGGCTCTAGTTGCATAGGGGTACTTGGACCGCCTCCCGTCTGCATGGCCTGACTCCGGTTGCTGGAGAGGACACTGTACCCGCACCCGCAGGTCATCCCACCGCTTGCGGCAGTCTCTGGGGTGCGGGGGGTGTTGCTACAGCGCTCACCCTCTGGGTAAGTTCATCTCAGATGTTCTTTTTGCAGAGGATAGACTCCCTCTGCATGTCGTTGCTGAAAATGACATCTGCATGCTCAGCCAGGAAGTCCACCATGGCCTGGAGTTCCTCTGGGCTGAACCTCCTCTTGCGGATGCGGTCTGCAGCCTTCTTTGGAGCTTTCGGCATGTTGGTAGTCGTCTGGTCCTTTTCCAAACTTTAGTTTGCTCCCAAGGGTGCTGACGGATGAGTATGGCAATGGATTGTGTTTGTGCTCTCCTTCCCGTTCCTGTGCGATGACGTAATTTCCGGTTCCTTTTTTTGCGGTGACCGAAATTTACGGTATCCGTAAATTACAGTCACCGTTATGTACTGACGCTACTGCTTCCAAGGCGGTGTTGTTATTTACGTGTCGCAGCATGCCGGTAGGGGGTTTGCGGGTCATTTAGCGGCAGGCTGCTCGGTTCTCTTCCGGCATGGCGAAAAGCGTGTGTCTGCGAGGTCGGAATGGGCCGCAATTAGCGGTCTGACGCCAGGGCGGTGTTGTACTTTACACCACACCGGAAAATACCCGGTACTTACCTCTGATCTCGGAATGAGGGCCACTGTCTTTAGGTTTGCTAAGCTTCGTTCTGATTCCAGACTGTCCGATACATCCAGATCCATCGTTATCAAGGAATCGCCCCTTTCTGCTTTCGTGCGGGACTCTCCCCGCTTGAAACATCGTTGCCTCATCCCGCCTGCAAAGTTCGGTAGGAACTCTAATACCCTTCCTGTTATCTTAACTGTTTATCTACTTTCCCATTTAACGTGTGTTACCTTTTGGCAGTTCGAGGGAATAACCAGTCGCACATTCATCGTTCTGGCAGCGTCCGGTCTTCTCCCAAACTGTTTCCAGTTCATCCCGTGAGTTACTCGTCAGGTCCTCCTTTCTCATCCTCAACTTTCAGATCAATCTCTTTGATCTCTTACCTTAGGAGTCTTTTTTCCTGTCTCCAGCAATCAGAATCACACAGGGTGCTAGCACCTGCGCTCTATCGATCTACCGCTGATCTTTCCTGTATATCTAGGTATGAGGCTAACTAGTAGGCTACTATTGTTTCTGGTATAATATCCTTTGCTCTAACCTCTCTCTTACGTCTCACCTACTCTAGTGAGTGGAACAGTCTCTCCACCTACCTCACACTCATCAGGAAGAAAGAGGTTTACGTCGTCTCCTGACTTATTCCTGCATATGAAGATCGCTCTACATCCGAAGTTTGATCCCAATACCAGGACAGGGTTTTCTGCCCCAGAGGGTTTCCCTGACAGTTCTCCTCCCTTTCCTTCTGTTATCCAGGAAGGAGGGGAGCAGCATTATTAGGGTAATCCTTACTATCCTCATTGTCAAGAGCATCTATTCAGGTTAGTGCTTCAGCCTTTCATATTTCGGTTGCACTGTCTATGTTGTACATGCTAATATCAGAAGCATAGTTGTTTTGGTAGCATAATTGACAGATAGCGACGCCCGAATTGAAACTGCTGTACTATGGAACAGCAAATACAGCAGCTCATGGCTGCTATGCAATCATTGTCACATGCGGTACAGACTCTACGACAAGAGAATAACCAATTAAGACAGCAAGTAGCTTGAGTTATCCCAGATATTCCCCCTTCCACTTTACCTACCAGTAAATATGACGGAAAACCTCATAAGCTGAAGGAATTTTTAGATAGTTGTACTGTCCAATTTACCTTTAAACCTCGGTATTTTCCAACAGATAAAGACAAGGTTGGATTCTTGGTAGCCCATTTTACGGGAGCCGCCTTAGCCTGGGCTACTCCACTAGTGACCTCCGGAAACCCTATATTAGATTCATACGCTGCCTTTGTAAACAGCCTGAAATCTATGTTCATTCGACAGGAAATTTCAGTAGCAGCTCAAGAAAAATTACTAGACCTTAGACAAGGCACACATGAGCTAATATCGTACATCACGCAGTTCAAACAATTATCCTCTGAGACAGCATGGCCCGATGACGCCCTTCTTACGTTATTCCGAAGGGGTCTCACGGAAGAACTTAAAGACGAAGTATCCCGTGTTCCCCGTCCAGCAAATCTAGCTGATATGATTACTGTAACCATGCAAATGGATTATCGTTTACAGGAACGAAATCTTGAGCGTAAAAAGGGGAGATCATCTCGAACACGTTCCGAATACTTTCCTTCAGTGGATAAGACTACTCCGACCGATGAACCCATGCAATTTGGATCTGTTAGGGGTCCATTAACTAAGGAGGAGAAAGAAAGACGTAAATCATTAGGAAGGGGCGTGGCTACGAGGGCCATGTAGGAGGACGCGATCTGGAGGAGCTCCCGAGATCCTGAAATGATCCTGGTGAAGTAGTGCATAACAACGTGCCTATGACTGCTGAAAACACACATGCCGATGTGTGAACGGTCTGACTGCGCCTTGTGAACTTTTGAAAGGTGTGGGAGGAACGGTGGTGGAGCTTTGTGTGAAAAAGATAAGGAGCGCCGGAGACGGAAGACGAAACAAAATGGCCGATCAGTGACCGGAACAAAGGAAGGAGCGGGCCGGACAGTGGTCGGGCGATAGGAGCAAACTGTGTGCGCATTTGTAACTTGTACAGAACGCAGGTCCTCTGGGTAATGTCTAATAGAACAGTGAGACCGAAGGCGAAGCAGCCCACGTTGGACGACTTCGCCAAGACGTCCCCTGGTCCGGAAAGTTCCAAGAGTAAGGATAAGTCGCCTACAGGCGGCATGCCTGTGACGGGTACTAACCAAGAGGTCCTGGCTGCGATTGTGGACTTGAAGGGACCTGGGAAGCTAAGCTTGAACTGGCCGTAACTGAGCTGAAAACAGCATTGGACCTTAAGGTAGGTGAGGTGCAGGAGGAGGTGAATTTACTCCGGCAGGACGTCATGTCCTTGGCGGAGCACACTGAGACCCTCGAGAAAAAGGTGAGCCCGAACACCGCGGATTGTGCCTCCCATAAGGCCGAATTGCATGCCCTGGTGCAGAGAGTGGGCAACTTGGAGAGCAGGGCGGAGGAGGCAGAAGGACGCACCCGACGGTACAACATTCGCATCGTGGGCCTGCCAGAAGGATCGGAGGGCCACGATCCCACGGAGTTCATCGAACCTATGCTGTTGCAGGAGATACCCGGAGGAGCCTTATCTCAAGGATTCGCGGTGGAACGTGCGCATAGAGCTCTAACAAGGAGGCCGCCGCCGGGAAACCCGCCTAGGCCAGTAATTGCCAAAATCCTTAATTACCGGGACCGGGAGAGGATACTAGAACACTTCCGCAAGGGAGGAACGATTACACGAGGAGCGGCAAACATAACGGCCTACCTGGACTATACCCTGACTGTGCAGCGTAGCCGCATGAACTTTGGGACGGTAAAGCGGAGATTGAGAGAGGTGGGCCATAAATACATGTTGCTGTATCCGGTGAAATCGAAAGTTTTTCATTAACACAAAACTTAGTTTTTTGAGACTCTGGAGGACCCCATGGGATGGCTCGACGCGCAGGCGTGTCCCCAGGAGCCTGACGTTCGGAAGGGAAGAGGAGATGGAGGAGATAAGTAGTGCACGAGGAGGGTGATACAAGATGGCGCGGAATAGATCTCTGGGACTTGATTATAGTCATTTGCGCGGCCTTAGGCAGAAAAGGTCAGACTGTTGCACAATACATTACGAGCACTGTGACTATTGCTGTATTTAGGGGAGCCTTGCAGAGCGGATCTCTTTACCCCACTTAGTAACTTTAGTTAAGTGGCCATTAGGGCGACTTCACCCTACTGAGCTCTAGGCATTGTTTGGTGCTTGCAGGGCTAGATGTGGGGGTGCCAGAGTTCCATGGATGGAGCTGGGCAGCAGTTGGGGGGTGTGGTGTTGGGGAAGGGATGGGTAGAGGGTGGGGAGGGAAGTGGGGAGTTTGGGGTGTCTATAGTTATGGGGAGTTCGAGTTTGTACAAGAGGCTACAAGGAAAAGCCAGAGGGCTGTATCTGTATCGCGTGGGCAGGTGGGATTTGCTGCACGGAAGGGGGGAGGATACTTATGAGCTATGGGGGATCTTAAGATTGTAACGTGGAATGTCAGGGGACTCAATAGTTACTTAAAGAGGAACAAGGTCATGATGTATTAGAAAAGACAGAAGATTGATATTGCACTGTTGCAAGAGACGCATCTGACTCGGCAAAAGTTGGAACTGGTGGGGAAGAAGTGGAGAGGTACTGTAGTGGGCTCTCCGTATTCTGCCTACGCTAGGGGAGTGTTGGTCTGGGTGGCACCACACGTTCCGCTCCAACTTACACAAGAGGTGGTGGATACGGAGGGGAGGATGGTCATATTGAAGGCACTGGTGGAGAATAGGGAGGTGTGCATTGTAAATACGTATGCCCCCAATCAAAATACGGCGGCATATTTTAGGACTCTGTGTACCAACCTGGGTGCGTGTGTGGGTGGGGCGGTTATTTGGGGAGGGGATTTTAATTGCGTGCTGAACCCCAGGGTAGACAGATCTGATGATAAGATTGATAGGCCCACCCCAGCGGCCTGGGCATTGCAGACACTGCTCGACGACTTTGGGCTGGCAGATCTTTGGAGGCTGAAACATCCTAATGTGGAACAGTACTCGCATTACTCAGCCCCGCAACAACTGCATACAAGACGTGATTATTTTTTTGCCATGCCAGATGTGGTGATAGAGACCACCCAAATAGACTACAAAGCGAGGGTCCTGTCGGACCACTCGCCTCTGGTCCTGGGTTGGCAGTACTGCCGCCCCAGAGCGCGGATACCGACGTGGCGTCCCTGGGCTGAGGCGCTCAAGGATCCGGTCTTTAGAGAGGATATCAGGGATGAGATTACACATTCTTTCGAGGAGAACGCTGATAGTGTGGATTCGGCGGGCACGCTCTGGGAAGCCTTTAAGGTGGTATTGCGGGGTGCTGCCATTGCTAAATCAAAGGGCCTGCAGGGTGGGGTCCTAACGGAGTTAGGGGAAGCTGAGGATGAACTGGAACGGGAACTCCATAGGGGAGAGGGGGATGCGGAGCTAGTACTTAAACTACAGCAGCGGTGTGCAGAACTTTAGGAAAGGCTCTGCAACCTCAACTATAAGAAGTATGTTGAGAGACAGCATGCAGGTGGGGATAAAACGGGCCGTCACTTGGCGTGGTTATACAAGAGTGAAACCCCTAGGCCCCCGATTAGGACGATAACCAGAGAGGATGGAGAGGTAGCGAACACCCAAGAAGAAGTCAATGAGGCATTCTTAGATTATTACAGGGCACTATATGAGGACAAAGGGGGGGAGGCAACCGAGAGGAGATAAGAGAAACTTTAAGAGATATGGGATTACCTAAGATTAGTGCCGAAGAAAGAGAGGAGCTGGATGCACCGATTACTTTGGAGGAATTGGAAGAGGTGGTGAGGCAGCTGCCCACCAGTAAGACCCCGGGTGCGGACGGACTCCCTAGCGAATTTTATAAAGCATATAGAGAGGAGGTACTCCCCCCCCATGCTAGAAATGTTTAATGAATCGTTTGAGGTGGGCCGGCTGCCGGAATCGCTTAAAGAAGCGATAATAATACCGCTCCCTAAGCCCAACAAACCAGGGCATAGCTGCGGCTCCTATAGGCCCTTGTCAATGCTGAACCAGGAAGGCAAGATATTGACGGCGGTCCTGGCCAATAGGTTGCGGAGAGTTATTAGTAAATTGATACATCCGGACCAGACAGGTTATGTCCCCAACAGAAATATAACCCACAACCATAGGCGACTCCACCGGGTGATTGAAAGGGGGGAGCAAGAGCGAGGGTGAAATGGCGGTTGTGTCACTAGATGCAGTCAAAGCTTTCGACTCAGTCAGGTGGTCGTGGTTGGGGCCGGGCTATGTTAGGTGGGCGAAGTTGCTGTACACTGAGCAGCTGGCTAGGGTACGTACAGGAGCGGTGATATCCGAGAGGGGGCAACTTAGCAGAGGCACCAGACAAGGGTGCTCCTGGTCCCCGATGTTATATATTCTGGCCCTGGAGCCCCTGGCAGTGTACCTTCGACAACAATATGACATGATAGGCATTGAGGTAGGGGGAGAGAAACACCTAATATCCCTGTATGCTGACGATTTGCTATTATATCTGAAATATCCGGAGGAAAATCTTCAATATATTCTGGAGGTAATGGAAAGGTATGCAGAACTGTCTGGCATAGTGGTGAACCCCCAAAAATCGAGCATGTTCCCATTGGGTAGCTACATAGGAACCCCTCCGGAGCGGTTGCCAGTGTTGTCGATACCATGAGCGGTTGGCTCCTTCCGCTACCTCGGAATAGATGTGTATCACACGGTAGAGGAGGAACATTTGCACAACACCGAGGTGGCTGTGGGAAAAATCCGTATAAGTATGAAGTTTTGGGAGAAGTTGCCGTTGGCGATGATGGGACGGGGCGATGCTCAAAATGGTGGTCCTACCTAGGCTCTTACATTTTTTCAGCAATATTCCGTACATGATACCTATGAAGTTTTTTGCCAAGCTGAATAGTATGTGCAGAGACTTCCTATGGCATGGCACTCGGAATAGAGTGGCGCTATGGAAGTTGCAGAATTTCTATGAAAAAGGGGGTATTAAGCTGCCTAATTTTGAGGCCTATTATGTATCTGGCCAGTTGCAATATGTGGTCAAATGGCTCTCTGATGAGGTAACTCCCGAATTTAAGCTTTTTGGACAGGACTGCACTCCGTTTTTTTAGGAAATAATTTGGTTGCCTAGGTCAGAAATGAAGGAGCGCCCGGGTATGATGTTGCTTGGGTGGAAGATGTGGCGTAGAGTATGTCGAATGATGGAGGACCCGTAGCCGTGTTCCCCGCAGGTGCCGTTGGTTGCCTTGGCAGGGGAAGACAAACAACTAAGGATGATAATCAGGACCTACTGGGAGTCGGTCGGGCTGGTTACATTGGGGGATGTCTGGCAAGAGGGGGCCATATAGGATTTTGAAGGACTAGGGGAAGAGGCGGGCTTGCATAGGGGCCAGTATGTCACGTATCTAAGGCTGGTGCAGAATATTCGTAAAATCTGGCCTGAGACTGTATTGGCGGAGGAACCAGACGCCATTATGGGGACAATATATGACATATCAGAAGGAGGGCATGAGATCTCTAGATTGTATGAGATGGTGATGACCCGGGTTGGGAAGTAATTAACGCATTTGAGGTTGGATTGGGAAACAGAGGTGGGAGCACAGATGGAAGATGGCATGTGGGAGAGTGCTATGGGATACCACAAGAAGGTGTCAAGAAATGCCAGATTACAACAAATACAGTTCTACATAACGCACAGAGCTTACATGACCCCGATGAGAATATCGAAGTTTGTAAATGCGGGACGACAAGTGTGCCCAAAATGCGATAAGGAAGATGCTGATATGACACACATGTTTTGGTCTTGCCCAGTGATTGAGAGTTTCTGGGGAGAAGTGGCGCAAAAACTAGCGGACAAAGAGGTCACGCGCACTTTAGACACAGCCTGGGCCTGCCTGTTAGGAGGGTTTCCCAGACCACGGAAACTTAAACATGTTGGGAAATTGAAGGACTTGGCATATGTGCTGGCAAAACGAAGGATTGCCATGGGATGGAAGCAGTGCCATAAGCCACGGGTGGAGGTATGGCGGTGGGATTTGCAAAAATGGGCGGAGGCTGAAAGGGTGGTATGGCAGGAGGCATGTAGCAAGTGTGGGGAAGAAGAAGTGAGTACCCTGCTAGCATGGAGAGTATTAATAGCAGGACTGTTTGGAACAATAACGGATTCTACAGTCTCAGAAGAAGGTGATACCCTGCCACACGAAGCAGATACGGAATAAGGGGGACAAACAAGCTTGAGGGGGGAGGGATTGGGGGAGCAGTGGTCTTGACTGATTGATGTTCATGTGTTTGTTGCAAAAAGCGCTGCCAGTTTGGTTTGTATTGTTTGTTTGTTTTAAAAAATAATAAAAACCGTTTAAAAAAAAAAAAGATATCAATCATTAGGATTGTGCATGTACTGCGGGTCAGCCAACCATGTGTTAAGAGATTGCCCAGTGGTCCCTCCTCACAGGATCACGACCCAAAATTCAGGAAACTCCAAAACCCTGCCGTAAGGGGAACCGCGGCGAGGGTATTTCATAAGGGTTCCTCAGAGACAGTGGTACACTCTCAAACTTCAGTTCCAGCAGATCTTTCTATGGTGGTGGTGTCTCTTAGTTTCGAGATTCAAGGTCGAATAATCCCTGAAATACCAGCTTTAATAGACTGCGGTGCAGCCGTGAATTTCATTGATGACAGCTGGGCTGAACGCAACAACATCGCAAGAGTTCCTAAGAATTCCATCACACCTATTCAAGGAGTAGATGGTAATTCTTTAAGCTCTGGACCTATTAGAGAACAGACCAGACCTGTTACTTGCCAAATTTTCTCACATCAAGAAATTCTTACCTTTGATTTGATCCGGGCAGCTCATTTTCCCATCATCTTGGGTCTACCATGGTTGCGGCTACACAACCCGTTTATTAATTGGACATCCGGAACTCTCTTCTTGGGTTATGAGTATTGTGTGTCGCACTGTTTATCTCAAGAATCCGTAGGGGTACATGTTTCCCCTCCTTCAACTGTTGCTACTGCAACTACTACAGTAGCACATGTGAACAAACTCCCAGAAGTCTACCAACGGTACTCCTCTGTATTTTGTACTCTGCAGTTCTCCACTTTACCTCCCCATCGGAGAGATGATTGTCACATTGAATTGAAACCGGATCAACCCATACCTTTTGGCCGTATGTATATGTTATCTCAACAAGAGAAATTGGCCCTTAAAGAATACTTACACACCAATCTGCAAAATGGTCTCATAGCGGAATCCACTTCTCCAGCCGGAGCCTCTTTTTTCTTCATTCCTAAGAAAGATTTAGAAGAGTTAAGACCTTGCATTGATTACAGAGGTCTTAATAAGATCACTGTGGTCGATGAATATCCCATGCCATTAATTCCCGATATTTTAGAGGCCATCCGCGGAGCCACAGTATACTCCAAATTGGACCTTCGAGGGGCATACCATCTCATCCCCATTGCCTCCGGTGATGAGTGGAAAACAGCTTTCCGTACTCCTTTTGGACACTTCGAATATCATGTGATGCCTTTCGGTTTGTCCAGTGCGCCAGCTGTATTCCAACGCTTTATGGACCATCTCTTTTCTGATGTCCTATTACACTTTGTTGTAATCTATCTTGATGACATTCTGATATTTTCTCCCAATGAAGTTGAACATACACATCACATATCTCTGGTGTTGGAAAGATTACAAGCCAATCATTTATATTGCAAAATCGAAAAATGTGAATTTCATCAAGTCCAGGTTACCTATTTAGGTTTCGTTCTTTCAGCACAAGGCATTGCAATGGATCCCCGAAAGCTGTCCGCTGTTTTGGAATGGAAATCGCCTACTAATGTTAAGGACATTCAAAGGTTTATTGGTTTCGCCAATTTTTATCGTAAGTTTATTCCAAACTTCCCTGAGATCATTTTGCCTATTACTCAACTATTGAAAAAGAATGTCCAATTTTCCTGGAACGCTCAAGCCCAAGAGGCATTTTTGAGATTTAAGGAACTGTTTACCATCGCTCCAGTGTTGGTCACCCCAGACCAGACAAAGAAGTTTATTCTGGAAACTGATGCCTCCCATTCGGCCATGGGGGCCGTTCTCCTCCAGGAGTCCGGAGGGGAAGGTGAAAAACCTGTAGCCTATTTGTCCAAGACATTCAACTCCTCTGAGAGTAACTATTCCGTTCTAGAAAAATAACTTTTAGCCATCAAGAGATCCTTTGAGGAATGGAGACACCTTCTGTTGGGATCTCCTCATCCCATCGAGGTTAGAACGGATCATCAAAATCTGAAGGTACTACAGTATGCACAAACTACCAATAGTCACCAAGCCCGTTGGGCTTATTTTTTTTTGCCCTATCGAATTGAATTCAACTTTTTGCCTGGACGGTTAAACCTCAGAGCGGATGCTCTTTCCCACAAAGATCAAGCTGTTACTAGATTTCGTCCAGAGAAACTCTTCCCACGGGCTAGATTCATCTCAGTGATTACAGATTTTCTTCAGCTGATCAAGCAGGTGACCAATCTTCAATCATCAACCAATAGCCAGTTGTCTCAATCTTATCAGCTGACCACTGACAAAGGATACCTGTTTCATGGGAATCAGCTTTTTATTCCTTCAGAAAACCTTCAGAGGGAAGTTCTCCGTATGTGTCATGATACAAGAGCTGCAGGTCATCGCGGCTATCGTACGACCATGGATTTGATTAGGAGACATTTTTGGTGGCCGGCTCTTGAGTCGGATGTTAAGGATTACGTTTCTGCTTGTACTACCTGTTTACAATCCAAGACCCCTTGCCAACCTCCTTTGGGCCTTCTCTCTCGGATGCCTATTCCTGACAAACCATGGCAAATTATTTCAACTGATTTTATAGTAGACTTACCTCGTTCTCAACGTCATAATGCCATAACGGTAACTATCGATTCTCTCACGAAGTTGGGTCATTTTACTCCCTTGCTCAAAATACCTAATGCGGACATGATGTCCAGAATATTCATCAAGGAAATATTCACGCGTCACGGATTACCAGAGACTATCATATCAGACAGGGGTTCTCAGTATACGTCTTACTTTTGGCAGAAGATTTGTAAGTATCTCGGGGTTCAGAGAGCTCTTAGCTGTGGCTATCATCCCCAGACTAATGGTCAAACTGAGCGACTGAATCAAACCTTGGAAGGATACCTGCGTGGCTTTGTCTCTGCTGCCCAAGATGACTGGGTGGAACTTCTTCCTTTGGCAGAATTTGATTACAATAATGCTGCTCATACCTCTTCAAAGACTAGCCCTTTTTTTTGTTCCTGTGGATTGCATCCTTCCTTTGTGCCTACGGTGCCTCTTGCCCCTTCTAAATGTCCAGCTGCCGATTGCCTGATTTCGGACATTCAGAACGGACACCGTACTGCTCGTCAAGCCCTTTTGGCTGCTCAAGACAGAGCCAAGAAATATGCCGACCGACACCGTAGACCAGCTCCTGGGCTCGCTATAGGTGATTCCGTCTGGTTGGCCTCGCGGTTTTTACCCCGACATTTGGTTCCGTCTAAGCTCTCTCACAGATATTTTGGACCTTTTCGGATTCAGGCCTTGGTGGATGAGGCTGCTGTGCAACTGCTTCTTCCGCCTTCTTGGGCTAGGATTCATCCTGTGTTTCATCTCTCTCAAATCAGGTTGGCTGTAAAGGACCGCTCCCGAAGACTCCCATCTGTACATCCTCCTCCTGTTTATACTGTTTCTGGCCCGGAGTTTGTGGTTGCAGGTATCTGTGACTCTAGATACCGCAGAGATCGGCTGAAGTTCCTAATTGATTGGAAGGGGCATTCCCTGGCGGATCGGTCTTGGGAACCGGCCTCGGGTGTTCACGCTCCTCGTTTGGTTCAGCGCTTTTATCGGCAGCATCCCGGTAAACCAGGGTGCCCGTCTTTGAAGAGCGGGCATACTGTTACATCTAACTTCCAAAAATGGTCATTGTGGCATCACAACAGATATTGCCATTCACTGCAGTCTAATACCCCCAAAATGGCTGTGGTCGTCAACAGCCGATCTGCAACAATTGGTGCAGTCTTTTCAGGCTCATTCTGGACAACGGAACAAGATCATGTGACCGCATATAGCCGTCGCGTAGCAGCAGCCCAATGCGTCGTTTCTCTCCAGTCAGACGTTCTGTAAGTTTTCGAGACCTAGGGACTTTCTCCTTTCCTTGTTCAACTGTCAGCTAACCTATGTCTGTCTGCCTTTGATCGGATTCACTGTCTTTAGGTTTGCTAAGCTTCATTCTGATTCCGGACTGTCCGATACATCCAGATCCATCATTATCAAGGAATCGCCCCTTTCTGCTTTCGTGCGGGGCTCTCCCCGCTCAAAACATCGTTGCCTCATCCCGCCTGCAAAGTTCGGCAGGAACTCTAATACCCTTCCTGTTGTCTTAACTGTTTATCTACTTTCCCGTTTAACGTGTGTTACCTTTCGGCAGTTCGAGGGAATAACCAGTCGCACATTCATCGTTCTGGCAGCGTCCGGTCTTCTCCCAAACTGTTTCCAGTTCATCCCGTGAGTTACTCGTCAGGTCCTCCTTTCTCATCCTCAACTTTCAGATCAATCTTTTTGGTCTCTTACCTTAGGAGTCTTTTTCCTCTCTCCTGCAATCAGAATCACACAGAGTCCTAGCGCCTGCGCTCTATCGATCTACCGCTGATCTTTCCTGTACGTCTAGGTATGAGGCGAACTAGTAGGCTACTATTGTTTCTGTTATAATATCCTTTGCTCTAACCTCTCTCTTCCTTCTCACCTACTCTAGTGAGTGGAACAGTCTCTACACCTACCTCACACTCATCAGGAAGAAAGAGGTTTACGTCATCTCCTGACTTATTCCTGCATCTGAAGATCGCTCTACATCCGAAGTTTGATCCCAATCCCAGGACAGGGTTTTCTCCCCGAGAGGGTTTCCCTGAGAGTTCTCCTCCCTTTCCTTCTGTTATCCAGGAAGGAGGGGAGCAGCATTATTAGGGTAATCCTTACTATCCTCATTGTTAAGAGCATCTATTCAGGTTAGTGCTTCAGCCTTTCATATTTCGGTTGCACTGTCTATGTTGTACATGGTAATATCAGAACCATAGTTGGGGGCATGGCTTGATGGCCGCGTAGAGGGACGTGCTCTGGAGGAGCTCCACTGATCCGAAATCGATCCTGGGGGAAAAAAGCATGCTTTCATGGAAATAAAGCTTGCCGGCAACACATCTGCGGATGCATGAAGGGATAGCGTTCACATCGAGCGCAAAAAAGGAACGAAACGCAGCGGGACGGGGAAGCTACGGCGACGAAAAGACAAGCAGGGAGCCCGAGACCTGGAGGCCAGCAAGATCGCCGACGAAGAACAAAGAGCCATAAGCTAGCCGCGAGATCGCCGCCGACACACCAACTGGCGAAGCTGAGACTGCAGCCGCGGTGACGGTGGATCCCTGGAGCAACCTGGCCGGTCCGCGACCCTAGGCACCCAGCCGGAGGGGGCCTGGGAGTCATATCGCAGCTGCGATAGAAGCGAGAGTGGGGGGTGACGAGCCTGCTTGGACATCGGACCCCTGAGGAAGTCCGGCCCGTGTGCTGGATGCGGGTCCCGACTGGAGGGGCCTTGTAGGATAGAGGGACGCGCACGGAAGCCCGGGACATCCAGGACATACGGTGAGAGACCACACTTGCATCTCTCACCTCACTGTGAGGTGCCGAGGCGGAGCGCCCCCAGGCGGCGCTGCCGCCACGGAAATCCACACGGAAGGGCGGCGGGCCCTGCGAGCCCTGAGCCTACTGGGATGCTTAGCGGAGCGGAGGCCCCGCAGTGTTGGAGTCTGGAGAGGGGTTGGAAGACGGCGGCCGAAGCCTGAAGGTGCCGCACGATCGTAAAGGGGCCCATAGGTGTGGGACCTGGTGAAGGCCAGAGCGGATTGGGCTGCGACCCTTGATTGGAGCGGGGAGTCCCCAGAACGGCGCGCTCCCTACGAGACCCGGGCGGAGGGTCCCTGGAATGAGGTGCGCCCAGGGGCGCCGCCGCCGTTGAAGCTGAGACGGCGGGACAGTGGGCAATGCGCCCGGAACTTTTTTGTGGACTTCGGGCAAGTGGGTGGTGCGAAGGCACCGCAGTGTTGGGGCCCAAGGTGGGGGAGCTGGCTGACAGAAACCCCTAATCGCCGGCGATTGAGGCCGGTACCAGAAGAGGATCTGTGAGTGTGGGCCCAAGGGGACAACTGGGCTGGCTGGGCCGAGACTCAGGTGCTGAGGAAGGCGGCTGGAACCAGAGCAATCCCTGGTCACTTCGGGACCCGGCAGCAACCAGGAGACCTCCTGAGCCCTTGCCCGGGGCACTAGACTGATTGCTTGGCCCTGAAACTTGGAGAGGTGACACAATCAGGGCGAGAAAACCGGAGCCCAAACCCAGATCGGAGGGGAGACGTACTGGGGCATGGACACCTAACAGGTGCCAAGGCCCACATCGATTCCGCACGCACCCAATTGAAACGGGTGCACGTGTACGGGGGAGGACACAGCCCACCCTGGGCGCGAGCGGAGTGACAGGCGCACGTCTGGATCGCTGGAGGGGACTTGTGACCACGCAGTCATTGGGGTGGTGAGAGACACGAAAGGCTTCCGCCCCGTTGACACAGCAGGATGTCCTCCAAAGTGGTCAGACCCAGGATTAAGCAGCCCACGATGGAGGCCTATGCCAAGTCACCCCCAGGAGTGGAAGGGGGCAAAAGTAAGGAGACCCCCGCGGCGGCGGCGGAGACACCGGGCACGATCCAAGAGGTGCTGGCAGCGATTGCTGATTTAAAGGTGGCCTGGGAGACGAAGTTGGGCCTGGCCATGAAAGAACTGCAGGAGGGTTTGGACCTCAAGATCGGAGCGGTCCAAGAGGAAGTGAACCTGCTGAGGCAGGATGTGCGGACGATTGCGGAATGCACTGGGGCCCTGGAGAAGGAGATGGCCCTGAATACGGAGGCGTGCGCCGCGCATACAAAGGAGCTACATGCCCTAGTGCAACGTGTGGGAAATCTGGAAGACAGAGCTGAGCAAGCAGAGGGTCGTGCTAGGCGCAATAACATCCGCATAGTGGGTCTACCAGAAGGAATGGAAGGGCCGAACCTCACAGAATATGTGTAAACCTTGCTCTTGCAGGAGATAACGGGTGGGGTGTTGACCCAGGGGTTTATGGTGGAGAGGGCGCACAGGGCCCTGACAAGGAGACCGGCCCCAGGAGCCCCCCCGCGACCGATGATCGCAAAGATCCTGAATTATCGGGATCGAGAGAAGATCCTTGAATTTTTACGCAAAGGAGGAACGATTGAGAGGGGTTCAGCAAGGATCACGGTGTACCCAGACTATACGCTGCTTGTACAGTGTAGTAGGATGAACTTTGGTTCAGTGAAAAGAAGGCTGAAAGAAGCTGGCCATCGTTACATGTTGCTCTATCCGGCCAAGCTGAAAGTGTTCTATAAGAACAGATCCCTTTTCTTTGAGACGCCGTCCGAGGCGATGGATTGGCTGGACATGCAGGGCCAACCTCAGGAATTGGATGCCCAGATGGAAGCTGTGGAAGCTAAGAAGCATGCTGTTGCGGCACCCGGGGTGACATAGCTAAGACATTGGGACTTGAATATAGAGTTGTATAATGCTTCTGGGAAGTGAGTCATGGTGTCAGCCAGCTGGACCTGTTAGATGCACTTCCCCTGAAATAAATATTTGTGAGCTCCCGGTAGGCACCCCCTGATCCCAAAAGCTGTATATTTAGTTAGGTCACTGTTAGATAGGTGACGCCCCGCGGGGTCCTAGTCCTCGTATACGAGACAGGACCAGACGCGGGTGGGCCTGAGATCCAGGGATGGAGCTGGGCATTTGTTGGGGAAGGGAGGGGTTGGGTTGTGTGCTGAGGTGTGAAGTTGGGAAATGGGGAGGGCGGGCATTGTTGGGAAAGAGAAGGGGGAGAGCCGGTGAGAGGATCGTTAAAGGGAGCATTAAAGGGAGAAGGGGGTTGGGAACAGACCGAATAGATGGCATCGGGTAATCTCCGCATAGTGACCTGGAATGTACGGGGCCTCAATAGTTATCTGAAACGGAATAAAGTAATGCTGTACTTAAAAAGGATGCGCATTGACATAGCCCTGCTGCAGGAGACTCATCTCACCAGGGAGAAGTTGGAGGTAGTCAAGAGGAAATGGAGGGGTAATGTGGTGGGTGCTACGTACTCAGCGTACGCTAGAGGGGTCATCACTTGGGTGGCGCCGCATGTGCCGTTTCAGGTGCTTAGCTCGACGGTAGACCCGGAAGGCAGAATGGTGACGGTAACAGGGCTCCTGGAAAATAGAGAAGTGCATATCATAAATCTGTACGCCCCCAACCACGATACTGCAGCCTATTTTAGGTCCCTTTATGGCAAACTTGGCCCCCTGGCTGGGGGTGCGATGGTGTGGGGGGGACTTTAATTGCACCTTGAATCCCAGAATGGATAGGTCAGTTGATAAGACCGGGAAAATGTCGCCGGCGGCCAAAGCGCTTGGAACATTGTTGGGAGACCTTGGCCTGGAGGATGTGTGGACAAGACTGCATCCCACGGATAGGCAGTACTCACACTACGCAGCGCCACATGACTGGTACACGAGGCTAGATTATGTGTTTGTGGCGGTTGAGATAGCGGGAGAAATGGCAGGAGCGGAATACAAAGCCCGGGTATTATCTTACCATTCGCCTCTGGTGGTGGAATAGCAACACCAACCCCCCAGGCCTCGGATCCCAACGTGGAGACTTAGGACAGAGGCACTGCAGGATGAGGGGTTCCGGGAGGATTTGAGGGATGCCATCATGGAATATTTTGAGATAAACACGGGCAGCGTACGCTCTGTGGGGATGCTGTGGGAGGCCTTTAAGGTGGTGGTGCGAGGAGTAGCTATTTCCAAATCTAAAGGGCTCCAGGGGGGTATCGAAAGGGAACTTCAGCACACGGAAAGGGAGCTGGAGAGCCTTGCACGATACGAGGACGCCGCCCATGATAATAGAGCAAAGGTAAGGGACCTTCAGTTAGCCTGCAGCGCACTCTGGGATCGACTGTGTAGATTAAATTACAAGAAATATACGGAGCGGCTACATGCTGGGGGCGACAAGCCAGGCAGATTGCTGGCCTGGCTGTACAAGAGTGAGACCCCCCGGCCAGTGATCAATGAGATTAGGGGCGAGGGAGGTCGCATCTACAATACCCAGGAAGGGGTAAACGGGGAGTTCCTCAAGTTTTATAAACACTTGTATGAGGACACCGAGGAGGATATGTGCCAAGATATACTGGACACATTAGAGGACATTGAGCTGCCCACCCTGGATGACCTTGAACGTGAGGAGTTGGACGCCCCTGTCACCTCGGACGAAATGGAGGTGGTGATTCGGAATCTCCCCACGTGTAAAGCACATGGGTCGGATGGGCTGCCCAGTGAGTTTTACAAGACATACAAGCAGGAGCTGCTTCAGCCACTGCTTGCCATGTTCAACGAGGCCTATGAGCAGGGAGAATTTCCACTGTCCCTTCGCGAGGCTGTGATCATCCCACTACTGAAACCAGGTAAACCAGCCGTGGAGTGCGGGTCCTATAGACCTTTGCCCATGCTCAACCAGGACAGCAAAATACTCACGGCAGTGTTGGCCAATAAGCTGAAGAAGGTGATCGGTAAGCTGATACACCCACATCAGACAGGCTATGTCCCAGGCAGGAACATCACTGATAACCATAGGAGGCTACACCACATTATTGATCAAACTGAGGAAGACAAAGGCGAGCTGGCTATTGTGTCGCTAGAAGCTGTCAAAGCCTTTGATTCGGTGCGGTGGCCTTGGCTTAAAGCGGCCCTAAGGGGATACGGTATGGGACCTGGATATATCAGGTGGGTCCAGTTGTTGTATAGCACCCCGATGGCGAGAGTCAAAACAGGAGCCATAGTCTCAGATGTCTGGCAACTCAGTAGGGGGACCAGGCAGGGTTGCCCCTGGTCACCCATGCTATACATACTTGCACTAGAGCCGTTGGCGATATGCCTGCGGCAACAGTATGGGGAGGTGGGTATTAGCACAGTGAGTGGTAGAGACCTGGTATCACTGTATGCGGATGATATGCTACTTTATCTGCGTTATCCGGAAGAGAACCTGCAGTATGTACTGGAGGTGCTGGACCGCTACGCCACTCTCTCGGGCATATTAGTGAACCCTAGAAAGTCTAGTCTGTTTCCCCTGGGCAGATACAAGAATGTCCCGTTAGAGAGGCTGCCTATCCTGCCAATAACCATGGCAGACTGAGACGTTTAGGTATTTGGGAGTAAGTATCTACCACAAGATTGAGGCGGAGCACAAACATAACACGGAGAGAGCCGTAGAAAGGGTCAAGAACAGCATGGTATTTTGGTCTAAATTGCCCCTGTCCATGATGGGGAGGGCAGCCTTGCTTAAAATGGTGGTCCTGCCCAGACTCTTACATTTTCTTTTGAATGTCCCGTTTTTGATTCCCAGGATCCTATTTGTGAGACTCCATAGCATGTGCAGGGGTTTCGTGTGGGGTAACTCCAGAAACAGGGTGGCCCTGTGGAAACTTCAGAACCCGTGCAATAAGGGGGGCATAGGCTTGCCAAACTTTGAACTCTATTTTCTGGCGGGGCAGCTGCTGTATGTGGCCAGGTGGCTGTCGGCTGAGGATTCGGCGGAAGCTAGGCTTTTGCGGGAAGACTCAGCCCCATACTTCCTGAGGGAAGTGGTGTGGCTACAAAAGGATAAACTGATGGGAAGGGGGCGGCTATTGAGGCTGGGATGGGAGGTCTGGCACAGAACATGGAGAATGATGGGGGATTCGGAGCCGCTCTCCAAGCAGGCCCCATTGGTGGCGTTGTGTGGTAACGACTCTCAACTATTTGAGTCAGTCCGCAGATATTGGGAATCGGTGGGCCTGGCCACCCTTGGGGACATATGGCAGGAAGGAGAGGCATTGGAATTTCAGAGGCTGCAAGATGAGACAGGGGTGCACAGAGGACAATATATTACCTATGCTAGGCTTGTGAAATGGGTTAGAGAGAGATGGCCTGAGACGGCATTGGCTGGTGACCCTGATGCCTTCCCGGAAACCATGTATGATGTTTCAGAGGGAGGGCACGAAATATCGAGGATATACGAGCTCCTTAGAGCGAAGGCTGGGAAGGAGCTGCTCCAATTGAGACAGGATTGGGAGGAAGAGGTGGGTGGATCCATGACGGGCGGGCAGTGGGAGAGAGCCCAGAGGTACCATAAAAAGGTGTCCCGAAACGCGAGACTCCAACAACTCCAGCTGTATGTTACTCACAGGGCTTATCTGACTCCCCAGAAGATTGCAAGGTTTGGAGGTTCGGTTATGCAGAAATGCCCCAGGTGTGGGGAGGTGGAAGCGAGGCTACTACACATGTTTTGGGCCTGCCCGGAAGTGCGCAGATTTTGGGATGAGGTTAAAATGAAAGTGGCTGGTGGGGGAGTGGTGTTGGACATAGGATCAGCTTGGTCAGGTATGCTTGGGATTTTTCCCAGACCCCGGGACTTAAGGCACATAAGCAAGATGAAGGATTTGGCTTATGTTCTGGCCAAGCGCAGGATTGCTATGGGCTGGAAGGCGGCCCACAGGCCTAAGGTGGAGCTATGGTGGGCGGACCTCTTGAGATGGGCAGAGGCGGAATCCGTAGTCTGGTTTGAAGCGGTCACTAGAGATGTGACGAGGAAATAGGGCCCCTGCTGGCCTGGCGGCAACTGGTGGCCTCGATGGCTAACCCACACCAGGGTCATAATGCTTCGGAGGACTCAGACGATGAGCACATAAGCACTGCGCTACCTGATAATGCTCCTGCAGATGACACGGAGGAGCCGGCTCTAGTTTGAGGCGGGTAGTTGGGGAATTATTATGTGTAATACAATGGTCTAATGATGCTTCTATATGCTGAAACAGTTGTATTGTGTGGTGTTTTGTTTGGTTTTTAAAATAAAATTAAAAAATGTTTTAAAAAAAATAATAATATATCAGAACCATAGTTGTTTTTGTAGCATAATTGACAATCCTCTAGTCAGGCCCTAGTTGCTTCCATGGCGTTAATAGGGGCCATATCCACTGTTTCTGACACTTCCATTCCTGTAGAATATCAGAGTTACCGGGACGTGTTTGATAAAGGGGGAGCAGATCATTTACCACCTAATAGACCATACGATTGCCCTATGGATCTGGTGCCCGGTGCTAAGATTCCTGCCGGCAGAGTGTATTCACTCACCCTGCCAGAAGAAATTATACTGAAGGAGTACATAGATAAGGCCTTACTAACAAGCTTTATCAGACCATCCAGATCTCCAGCGGCATCCCCGCTCTTTTTTGTCCCTAAAAAAGAGGGCGACCTTCATCCTTGTATAGATTACAGGGCACTTACTGCCATCACAGTAAAAAATCAGTATCCCCTTCTATTGATATCGGTTTCATTAGACCAACTGGGTTCCTTCGTGATATTCAACAAATTGGATCTATAAGGCGCCTATAACCTCGTCCGTATCAGAGAAGGCGACGAATTGAAGACAGCCTTCAAAACTCGTTATGGCCTGTTCAAATATCTTGTCATGCCATTTAGCTTGTGTAATGCCCCAGCTACATTTCAGGTGTTTATGAATGACGTGTTCCATGGCTGTCTGGATCAATTAGTCATCGTTTATCTAGATAAAATATTGATATATTCAACCTCTAAAGAATCGCACATTGAACATGTGCGTTTTGTTTTACAGAGATTGAAGAAGAACCACCTTTTTGTCAAAGCGGAAAAGAACAAGTTACTTACCAAACTGGTCATGTTCTTTCGATGGGATCTTCCTCCGACGTATTCCTTATCTTTGATGTTATAACTTATATGATGTTATAATATGTTATATTACATATTGATGTAATATTTGAAAGTTATCTTTGAGGTTGGCTGGCCTCAGAAAAATATTTCAGTAGAGGGCGCTGCGCGTCGACGTCCCTCGGGTCGGTGTCCCTCTACAGCCTCCGTAACGGCGCAGACGTCATCATGAGTATAAAAGACTTGCGCAGCGTCCATTGCTCAGTTCCGTTTTGAAGTTCAGATTTGCTTTGCATTAATTGGTTAGTAACCTTCAAGGAGCGTAAGCTGCAACTACAGGGCAAGTTTTACTGCGGGGATGGATGGGAAGGGCGATAAGGAATACGTCGGAGGAACATCGCATCGAAAGAATGTTACCAGTTTGGTAAATAACTTGTTATTCGAAGGGATTGTGTCCTCCGACTCCCATAGCAGTAGTGTAAAGAGGAGGTGGGAGTAAAGAAGAAATATTTCCCTTTAAAGATGTACAGAATGCAACACAGCTTTCCCAAATCTTGTCTCCTGGCTAGAGGAGGAATCCAGGCTGTAAAATGTGGTAAAAGTATGAGCGGATGACCATGTGGCAGCCGCACATATATCTTTAATTGGGACCCCTCTTTGGAGGGCCGATGAGGCTGCGATACCCCTGGTTGAATGCGCCCTAAGATGTTCAGGGGGTTCTTTTCCTGCCAATTTGTAGCATTCTAGAATGGTTAAAATGATCCATCTTGAAATGGTCTGTTTTGTGATTGGCAGTCCTAATTTTTGCCCTGCGTATCCTACAAACAATTGGTCTGCTTGCCTTATCCTAGCAAGTCTTCTAATATAAAAACTCAAGGCACTCCTTGGATCCAGCCTGTGTAATCTCTCTTCCTCTTTCCCTGGATAGAACAAAGGTAAGGTTATTTTCTGAGTAATATGGAATTCAGAGACCACCTTTGGGAGAAAATTGGGCTTCACTTGTAAGACAACCTTGTCTTTATGAAAGATTGTATGAGGAGGTTTGCAAGATAGAGCTTGTAATTCGCTCACTCTTCTGGCGGAACTTAGAGCCACTAGAAAAACTGTTTTAAGAGTGAGAAATCTTAATGAACAGGAATGAAGTGGTTCAAAAGGGGTACCCATCAGAAATTTTTAGACTAGATTTAGGTCCCACAATGGAACTTGAAAAGGCTTTGGGGGATAAACATTATTTAATCCTTTCAGAAATTGGATTACCAAGGGTATTTTGAAATATGAAGGCTCCTCAGCAGTACGCTTAAAGATTGACAGCGCTGCAAGGTAGCCCTTGATCGTACCAATTTGAAGGCCTGAATTTGCTAAGTAAAGCAAGAAAGATAACACCATTGGTGTATTGCATTAAAAGCGTTCAATATTCTTTTCTCTACACCAGCTGCAAAATTTGTTTCAACAGCAGTGGTATAAAGTCTTTGTTGCTGGCCTTGTAGCTGAAAGCAACACCTCCATGACGTCATCTGGGAGATCCCAATCCTTGTATCTCAACCTTTCAGAAACCAAGCGTGAAGGTTGAGGGTTCTGATGTCTGGATGGAGAATCTGACCTCCCTTCTGCGAGAGAAGCTCCTCTCTTTGCGGAAGACGAATCGGAGGACAGATGGACATGTCTAGAAGGTCGGGGTACCACGTTCTCCTGGCCCTATCCGGGGCAATTAGGATCATGGCTTTCCAGAATCTTCTCAACCTCCTGATCATTTGAGGAATGACAGGGACTGGGGGAAACGCGTACAGAAGTGTAAACTCCCAGTCCACTACGAAGGCGTCCCCTAGTACTCCTCTCAGAGGAAATTCCCTTGATCAAAACTGATCAAACTTCCTGTTGATACTGGTGGCAAACATATCCACTTGAGGGGTTCCCCAAAGGGTGAAGATCTCTTGAAGGACTTCCTGAGCTAGCTCCCACTCGTGCGAGACTGTGCTCTGCCTGCTCAGAGCGTCCGCCGTCAAGTTCTTCTCTCCGGCTAGGTGAACTGCCGATAGAGAGATGCCTTCTTGAATTGCACAAAACCAGAGCTGCATTGCCTCTCTGCACAGTGGCAGTGACCCTACGCCTCCTCTTTTGTTGAGGTAATGCATGGCCACTGTGTTGTCTGTCATTATCAGGACATTCTTTCCCTGTATTGATGGCAGGAAAGCTTTCAGCGCTAGTCTGATTGCTCTCAGCTCCAACAGGTTGATGTGTAATCTGGACTCCGATGGAGACCAATGACCGCTGATGGTCAAGTCGTTGGCATGGGCTCCCCACCCTGTGAGTGAGGCATCCGTGACTACTGTTATCTCCGGCCATGGTTGCCAAAACTGTTCTCCTTTCACGATGTTCTCCCGAGAGGCCCACCACTGAAGGTCTCAAGCAACTCTGTCCGGGACTTGAAGGAGATTTGACATTCTTCCTGAGAATTGCGACCACTGGGTTCTTAGTGCCCATTGGAGGGATCTCATTCTCAGGCGAGCCTCTGGCACAAGGAAGATGCAGGATGCCATGATGCCTAGCAACCTCAAGGCTGGTAGACATTGGGCATTTTGAAACTTGGTGACCATCTGTAGAATATCTTGAGCCCTCACCTCTGGTGGCGAGGCTTTTCCCATGGAAGTGTCCAGGACTGCTCCAATGAACTGGAGTCTCTGTGATGGTATCATCTGTGACTTCTTTAAGTTGAAGGAGAAGCCCAGCTTGTGAAGGAAGTGGCAAACAAAATATAGCTGGATCTGAGCTTGTTCCGGAGATACTGCTCTGATCAACCAATCGTCCAGGTAGGGGTAGACATGGACCCCCTCCTTCCTTAGACTTGCAGCCACTACCAACATTAGCTTGGTAAAGACCCTTGGGGCGGAGGTCAGCCCAAATGGCAGAACTCAAAATTGATAGTGAGAATTGCCAATTGCGAACCTCAGGTATTTCCTGTGTTTGAGATGGATTGACACATGGAAATAAACATCCTGAAGGTCTAGAGATACCAACCAGTCCTGAAGCTGGAGGGCCTGAAGGATCTGAGATAGGGTTACCATCTTGAACTTGTCTTTCCTGAGGAAGTTTTTCAATTCTCGCAAGTCCAAGATGGGTCTCAGTCCTCCATCCTTCTTTGGTACTAGGAAGTAGGGGGAATACCAATCCTTGTTCCTCTCCGCTATGGGTACCGGTTCTATGGCACCCTTCTCTAGCAGGTCTAAAATCTCCTGCATAAGGAGCGGGTCTGGAAGCTTCAAAGAGTTGTTCCCGGTGGATGACTCTGAGGAGTGTGTAAGAAGGGCAGGCATTAACCTTGGGCAACTGTCTCCAATGCTCAAGCATCTGATGTAATAGCCTGCCATTCTGCCAGATGCTGAGTTAACCTGCCTCCTACTGGTGTCTTATGAGGGGAGACCTTAGAGGGGTTTAGAAACGGCTGACGCAGATGCCGAGGGTAAAGCGGCACCTGCTGCTGCGGCTTTTGTACCTTTTCCCCGTCCACCACGGGTGAATCGTTTCTGGCCCCTTTGAGCAGGCTGTCCTCTGCCTCTTCCGAATGCGGAGTAAAAGCGAAAGGGCCTACGCCTCCAGGAAGCTCCTGAGGGGTGATTTGGAGTCTGTCGGATTGCAGCCCCAAGGGATTTCGCTGCTGCCTTGGATGTTTGTAATCTCTCCAGGCTGTCATCAGACTTCTTTCCAAATAAAGTGCCATCAAAGGGCATGTTCAGAAGTCTGGCTTGTACATCTGGAGCAAAACCAGACTTCCGCAACCACACAAATCTGTGGATTGTGGTACTTGCCGCCATGGCCCTGCTGATGCTGTCAGCAGAATCAATGCCTGTTTGAAGGGACTCGCACATTGCATCCTTTCGATCCCTAATAATGTTTAAGAATGCATCCCTTTCTTCTCCTTCTGGGAGACAGTCAGCCGCAGATGAAGCACACTCCCAAAGTGTGTGGCTGAATCTTACTAGCGTGCAAGTGGCGTTAATCAACTTAAGCGCCATGCTACATCCCGAAAATACTTTTTTTGACATGACATCAAATCTTTTATCATCCCTGTCCTGTGGAATAGTGGGGTATGCCGACTTACTGTTAGATGAAGTCGCTGCTTGTACAACTAAACTCTCGGGAGTTGGATGCTTGCTCAGATATTCAGGATCTGAAGCTGATACTATGTATTTAGCAGAAGGTTTTTTATTTACTGCAGGTATAACTTCAGGAGTTTCTCAATTAGCAGATATTTTTCTTTGCAGAGCAGTATGAAAAGGAACAACATGGGTAATGAACCGCTGAATTTGTCCATTCTGGACTTCATGGTCCATGATTAACCGTGGTATGAACTCCGTGATTCTACCAACATGGCCGACAGTTCCGAAACACTGCACACCAGCCCTGCTGTGTTACGCTCAACTTCCTAGAAAAGAGCCACGCCCCTGCGGCACCACGTGTCTCAACGCTACTGCTTGGAGTAGTTAGACGTGTGTTATCGGAGTCCGCTCCGTGCTCCTTTTGATTTCTTTGTTTTCCTCCTTCCTATTCCTGGTACTCGCTCGTCCCCTTCCTTTTCCCCTTCTGTGGTTCATTCCTGGATTAATCTTGTGCTCGGTCCTACAGCGCTTCGGTTCCTTCTGAGCCTGGACTATCTCCCTCCTGGTTCCACGTCCTGGATACTGAATGCTTCCTAGCGGAAGACAATAAGAACTCACGCTGGAATACGAAGACCCGCGCCCAGGCCTATATCAAGTCTCGGACAGTACGAAAGAAGGAATCCATTTCCAAGAAGGTCTCAAGTAAGGAGAAACAGGTGAGAAGGGGAGAAACTTGAGACAGATTGAGACGACTCAAACCTGATAGGAGGGCAGATATGGAAGCCGCAGTTCAGGACCTCATGAGAGGTATGCAGGAATTAACCACTGAAGTCTAAAACCTCAAGGCTGAGAATGTGGCATTAAATCAGTTAGTCTTATCTCGTGACTCTGCAGCCAAGGAAAGTGTCCTGTTAGGGGGAGTAGTGGACAAATACGACGGATCATCAAAAACCCTATGTGCCTTCCTTAATTCTTGTTTAGTACATTTCACCTTCAAACCGTACTATTTTTCCACCCCACGAGCAAAGGTTGGATTCATGATATCTCATCTCACAGGCAATGCCTTAACCTGGGCAACTCCCTGAGTCAATGCGGGTGATGCTCTCCTGGATGATTACGATGGGTTTGTGGAAGCCCTTAAGGCCATGTTTGATCGCCCAGAACTCGTTTATAGGGCACAGGAAAGACTGCTTGAATTCCAACAAGAAACTCGGGATATGCTTACTTATGTGACTCGCTTTAAACAGCTAGTAAAAGAAGCCGATTGGTTCCAAGAAGCCAGCTTTACCCTCTTTCGAAGAGGTTTAAATGATGAGATAAAGGATGAATTAGCTAGAGTAGCTTGCCCAAGTTCCTTCCAAGCTCTCATGGACCTCTCCCTACAGATTGATTTCCGGATCCAGGAAAGAAAGCCAGAGAAAAGGAAGTCTAAGTCAACATCCCCAAAGACAACCACAGGTTATCCCTGCCCAAAAGAAACAACTGCTTCGCAAGCCTCAGATCCAGAACCCATGCAACTAGGCGCCTTCCAAGGACCTATTTCTCCCCAAGAAAGGATCTGTCGGATTAATACAGGACTGTGCACGTATTGTGCCTCTCATAAACACCTTGTAAGAGAATGTCCTATAGCGCCACCTCAGCGTTCGGGAAACACCAGCTCCGCTCCTAAGCGGAGCACAGCTTCGGGAGAAAGATGTCTGCTCCTCATCTATTCCTTCCCTGAAATCTCCAGGACAGAACACTCTCGTGATTCTACAGACATTCGTGTCCCCTTCCAAGAGAGAATCCTACCCCATCCTGGCCTCAGTGGACTGCGGTGCCATGGGCATTTTCATAGACCATGATTGGGTTGTCAACCATCACATTCCTTGAGAAACCAAAGAGATAGTACAACCTGTTGAAGCCATTGAAGGTAGACCCTTGTCCTCTGGACCCATAACTCAACAAACCAAGGATTTACTGCTGTCAATAAACAACCACCAGGAAATACTTAAATTTAACATCATTAAGTCTGCTCATTACTCCATGGTTTTAGGCATGCCTTGGCTACAGAAACATAATCCCTACATCAATTGGGCAGCTGGGTCCTTGTTTCTCGGTTCAGAACAATGCATGTCCCATTGTTTATCTCTTGCCACATTGCCAAGTCCTTCAGCGGACCTCCAGGAACTCAAGCAACCATCCATAACTGTCTCCAACATTATCCAAATTCCACAGGCATACCAAACATACTCAGATGTGTTTTCAACAGCCATTGTTCAAGCTCACCCACCTCATAGACCCGAGGATTGTGCCATTGATACGGAACCATCTCCGGTGATTCCCTTCGGAAGAATGTTCATTTTGTCTGAACCAGAAAAGAAAGCTCTCTGAGAATATCTGGATACCAATTTGACAAATGGTACTATTCGACCTTCCAAATCCCCAGCCGGTGCTTCCCTCTTCTTCGTTCCTAAAAAAGATACCAAGGAACTTCGACCTTGTCTGGATTTCTGTGGCCTCAACCAATGCACACTCAAGGACCGCTATCCATTACCACTTATTTCGGACATTCTGGAGGCAGTGAGGGGTGCTGTCATTTTCACTAAACTTGATCTCAGGGGTGCTTACCATCTCATTCGCATAAGGGAAGGCGATGAGTGGAAAACAGCCTTCAGAACTCCCTTTGGCCACTTTGAGTATCTGGTAATGCCCTTTGGTCTTGCCAATGCCCCCGCAGTATTTCAGCGCTTCATGGATCGGGTTTTTTCTGACACGCTGTTCCTTTTTGTCATTGTATATATAGACGATATACTGATTTACTCCAAGGAACCTCAGGCCCATCAAGAACATGTAAACGCAGATCTACAGCGCCCACGAGAACAAAAGCTCCTGGCCAAACCTGAAAAATGCTTTTTCCATGTATCACCCGTTCATTATCTTGGGTTCGTACTTAGGTCCAAAGGAATCGGAATGGATCCTTCTAAGGTTGATTCCATCCTGTCGTGGCCTGCTCCCACTACTGTGAAACAGATTCAATCCTTCCTGGGACTTGCTAATTTCTACAGAAAATGTATACCCGCATTTTCTGACATTGTAAATCCCATTGTAACACTCTTAAAGAAGGACACTCCATTTCAATGGTCCTCGGCTCAACAGACGGCCTTTCAACAACTGAAACAGGAATTCACTCAAGCTCCAATCCTAGCTCAACCTGATATAGATAGACCCTTCTTGGTAGAGACAGACGCATCCGACTACGCCATTGGAGCAGTCTTAAAACAAGAACTTGAGGACAAGATGGAGCATCCTATTGCATATTTATCCTGCACCTTGACTCCCAGTGAGGCACATTATTCCGTCCTGGAGAAGGAGTTGTTAGGCATCCAACAAGCTGTCACAGTCTGGCGTCATCTTCTTTTGGGTGCTTATCACCCAGTACAAGTTCGTACGGACCATCGGAATTTACAAGTGCTACAATCCCTGGAGCCCGTTGGGCCTTCTTTTTTGTCCAATATCAATTTCAAATACTCCACTTTCCTGGAACACATAACATCATAGTTGATGCCTTGTCCAGACGTCCTGATTATGAGCCCATCGAAGCACGGACCTTTTGCAAGATGTTTCCTAACACCGTGTTTGTAGCTCAAGCTATTTCTCTCCTGGAGGACATTCGTGCAAAGACACCTTCTTCCGAACTCTGAAAGGAATACAAGGGGAACAATCCAAGGAACCTCCTGCTGAATGATGGATATCTCTTCAAGGAAACACGGCTGGCAATACCCACGCAAGAACTGAGACATAAGATTACAAATCTATGCCATGATACCCTCCATTCAGGACATCGAGGCATCACCACCACCCTCCATCTTTTACAGAGGCAGTTCTGGTGGCCCAGGATGAAAGGCGACATAAGAACCTATGTCCGATCCTGTGCAGTTTGCAACCAGAATAAACATGATAACAGAAGACCAGCGGGTCTCTTACACCAACCAGCAATGCCAACACGACCTTGGGTAATCATCGCCACAGATTTTATCGTGGAATTACCCTCATCCAGAGGATACACGACCATAATGGTTACCATCGATTTGTTTACACATATGGCTCACTTTACACCCTTCTTCAAGCTACCATCCTCATCTGAATTGGCTGGGATTTTCCTGTAACATATATTTAGCCTTCATGGATTACCTTACAAAATCATCTCTGACAGAGGACCCCAATACATATCCCAGTTTTGGAAACAACTATGTCAAATATTGGGAATCCAGCGCGCGTTGTCCTCAGGATATCATCCACAAACAAATGGAGCAACTGAACGAGTCAACCAGACCCTAGAGCAGTACCTTCGCTGTTTCAACACCAAAGTCCAGGATGATTGGTCACTTTTGATTCCTGTAGCTGAATTCGCTTACAACAATTCGGATCATTCAGCTATCAAGACCAGTCCGTTCTTTTGTAGCCAGGGATTTCATCCTTCAGTTCTACCATCTGTTCTTCCTCATCCTGTCCCAGTTCCTGCGGTTTATTCCTGGATCAAAACACTGGTCAACGTTGTCATGACTTCAGTCGGGCGGCGTTTCTTTTCTTTATGGAGACGCCATTAACAGTTCCATCACGTCTGACGGCCGTTCTGGGAGCACCGCTCTAGTGTTTTTTCCAAGATGGCCGCCGGCGTTTACTACTGCCGGCTCAGTGTGGCGTTCCTCGCGTTGCACCTTCACTGTACTCTGCGTCTTGAAGGTAACGCTAGTGTATCCTTCCTCAGTGTGTATTCTCCTGTATTCCTTCCCTTGTTTCCCCGTCTCCCTCTGGTCTCCCGTTGGTTTCCCTTTTGCTGACTCGATCAGTACGTCTTGTACTGGTCTCACGCTCTCTCTCTCCGTTCCCTTGCCCTTCTGACTTTCAGCCTGCCTTTCCTTGCCCTTGCCCTTGCTGCTAAGCACTTACCTCCTGGTCGCTGGTAGTTCCAAACTATCTGGAGTCATTTGTGCGCCCTTCCGGCTTCCTAAGGTGCACATATCACAGCTGGTTCTCTGGCGTCTCCCCAAGTCTACTGGTGAATCTCCGTTTAGCCACCCTTTTGAGCCGCCTTCTGCTGAAAGATCATTCTACCGGACTTCGCATTTCCACTCACTCCTTCATCAGAACAACCCCTGCAGGGTTTTTTCTGCCCCTTCGGGCTTTTTCCCTGCTCAGAGGCCGGCTCCCAGGAGTCCCCGCTGTTCGTGTTCTCTAGTTACCCGACAGTGTGGCATCCCAGGGAGCTCGCCCCTACTTACGTCAAAAGAAAGAAGCAAGGAAGACTGACAAGACTCAGATCCGAAGACGTCTTGGAAAGAGGCCGGAGCTACAAGAGAGGTTCACAGACGATTCAGGTGAGGAGGAAGGAGGGGAACGTTCAGTCATTCCTGACAGAGTGCAACGCCAAACTACCTCCATGGCTTCTCTCGAACAGTACCAAGAATTGGTGGCAGCCATTCAGGGGCTTACCGTAGAAGTGCAATCACTCCGGTCCGAAAATCAGTCTCTGCGACAACAGGTAGCAGCTCGTGAGGACGCCCGTGGAGATCTACCACCCCTTCCTTTACCTTGCGGGAAATTCAACGGAGATCCTAAAACTTTAAAGGTATTCTTGGATGCCTGCCAGTTATATTTCACCTTCCGCCCTCGTACTTATGAGACCACCAGGGCTAAGGTGGGTTTCCTAGTGTCTAACTTAACGGGAAGTGCCTTGGCATGGGCTTCACCGTTGGTATTACAGGCTGATCCAGCTATTGCTCATTATGATCAGTTTGTGCAACTCTTTAAGTCGCGCTTTGACCGACCCGAGGTACAGTATGCCTCCTATGAAGCAATCATCGATATCAGACAGGGTACGCACGACGTACAGTCTTATGTTACCTCCTTTATGCAGCTTGCCGCCGATGCCGGATGGCCTGAGACTGCTCAACAGACTTTGTTTCGTCGCGGCTTGCAAGAAGATATAAAGGATGAATTGGCACGTATTGCACGACCTCAGACGTTTCAGGAACTTGTGTCCCTCGCTCTTCAGATCGAGTATAGGTTGAGAGAAAGAAGACAAGAAAGGAGATGTCCACGACCTTCTCCATCAACCTTCTCCCCAAATCCTTCCCGGGAACATTCAACCTCATCCGCTGGGGAAGAACCGATGCAAATAGGCACCACCCGAGGACCTTTAACAGCCGAAGAGAAGAAAAGAAGAAGAGAGCTAGGTCTCTGCATGTATTGCGGTTCTAGCAAACATCTGCTCCGTAACTGCCCTGAGGTTCCTCCACGCCGCCAGGGAAACGATTCACCCCGAACCTAAACAGGGATAGGTTCGGGGGTGTTGGGATGAATCCCTGTACCAACACTTTGACTTCTCTTCCCCGTGAAGATAATCGTCTGATGGTACTTCAGGTTAAACTGTCCCGAGATTCTTCTACCTTCTGGGAGGCTTTAGCCATGCTGGACTGTGGGGCAGCAGGGAATTTCATCGATGTATCCTGGGCTCAGGAGAATGATGTGCCCATTGTCTCAAAGAATCTACCCATTCCGGTGGAAGGGGTGGATGGCCAGCCTCTGTCCTCAGGACCTGTTACTCAAGAGACTCTGCCACTTCGGGTCGAATTGTTCCAACATCGGGAGGAAATGGCATTCGATCTCATTAAAGCAGCGCATTTCCCGGTTATCCTGGGGATCTCGTGGCTGCGTAAACATAACCCAAAGATCGATTGGTCAAACAATACTATTCAGTTTCAGTCGCAACTTTGTTTTAATGAATGTCTAAACTATAAATACTCTCTAGACTCCATGCATACGTGTGATTCCATGCTGGCGGCTTCACTCCATCAAGTACCGGAACATTATCAGGAGTATGCAGAGGTCTTCATGGACAAGCAACCCCATTCCCTTCCTCCTCACAGAAGAGAAGACTGCACCATTGAGATCCTACCAGATGCGTCCGTTCCCTTTGGAAGGATGTTTCCCTTGTCCTTACCCGAGCGAAAAGCTCTTAAGGAATACCTAGACTGTAATCTACAGAACGGGCTCATCCAGGAGTCCAGATCACCCGCTGGAGCATCACTATTCTTCATCCCGAAGAAGGGGTCTTCAGAACTCCGTCCATGTATCGACTACCGGGGCCTAAATCGCCTTACCATAAAAGACTGTTACCCTATGCCGCTCATCAAAGAGATAATAGAAGCTGTCCAAGGCGCGTCTGTCTTCACAAAATTGGATCTTAGGGGTGCGTACCACCTGCTCCGTATAAGACAGGGTGATAATGGAAGACAGCATTTAGGACTCCACTAGGGCATTTCGAATATCGGGTTATGCCTTTCGGTCTGGTAAACGCCCCTGCTATATTCCAGCGCTTTATGGATAAATTGTTTGCCGACCTCCTATTCTCTTCAGTGGTGGTATACTTGGATGGCATCCTCATTTACTCTTCCTCTCTTCCTGAACATAGAAGACTGGTCCGACAAGTGCTGGAACGTCTACGGGAAAACAAACTACTGGTAAAACCTGAGAAGTGTGTCTTTGAGGCCTGTTCGGTGTCTTATTTGGGTTTTATCCTCTCCCATGAGGGTATTCGTATGGATCCCTGCAAGATACAAGCAATCACCCATTGGTCTACTCCAAGAAACGTTAAGGAAGTACAGCGTTTTCTCGGTCTGGCCAATTTCTATCGCCAATTTATTTCAGGTTTCTCCAATAGGGTTCTTCCTATCACATCACTCTTGAAGAAGGGTGTTCTCTTCACTTGGACACAGGAAGCAGATTCTGCTTTTCAAGCTTTAAAGGAGGTATTTACCTCGGCTCCCATATTGGTACAACCGGATCAACTTTTCCCCTTCATTGTGGAAACGGATGCCTCAGGTGGAGCCATAGGAGCTGCTCTCTTGCAAAAGGGGAAGGACGGACTCGAACATCCGGTGGCTTATTATTCAAAGACTCTGACACCCAGTGAAAGGAATTACTCTGTCATCGAAAGGGAGTTGCTAGCCATCAAACACGCCTTTGAAGAATGGCGTCATCTTCTTCAAGGAGCCATGCATAAGTTTACAGTCCGTACCGACCACAGTAACCTTAGCATACTTCAGCAGATGGAATGTCGCAATGCTAGACATGCCCGTTGGGCATACTTTTTCTCTCAGTTTGACTTTGTGATTACCTACCTGCCAGGCAATCTGAATATTTTAGCTGATGCTCTGTCACGCAATCATGGTTTGGACTATGAGGCGAGTTCTAGCCACGAATTATTGTTAGCTGGCAAAGAGATCCGGACTGTGGCAAATACTTTTTTACGCGAAGTCCAGTGTGAACAATACAGTGTACCGATGAAGACGGAAGTAGCCTCTAAATTGGAAGAAAGAAAGGGGATTCTTTTCAAAGGTCAAGCCTTGTATCTGTCCAACAAAAGACACCAAAGACTGGCCCTTTCATGGTGTCATGATTCACCCATGGCCGGTCATAAGAGCATTCGTGCCACCAAGGATCTGGTGTCCAGACTGTTTTGGTGGCCAGGCTGGAACCAAGATGTACAATCTTATGTATCTACCTGTGCTATATGTGCGACCAGTAAGTATCTTGCATCCAAACCCTTAGGTCTTCTGCAACAGGAACCTGCTCCCAAACAACCATGGACCCACGTTTCTACAGACTTGGACCTACCTAATTCTGAAGGGAACACCGTAATCATGGTGACTGTGGATTCTCTAAGCAAACTGGCTCACTTCACTCCCTTGAAAGGATTACCTAATGCCCCTGAAACAGCCAAAACCTTTCTGAAAGAGATAGTGCGACTTCATGGTCTCCCAGAGACCGTGGTGTCAGATCGGGGTCCTCAATTCACTTCCCAATTTTGGGGATCCCTCTGCAAACAAATAGGGATTCAACGAGCCCTTTCATCTGGGTTCCATCCACAGAGTAACGGACAAACGGAAAGGCTCAATCATACGCTTGAGCAATATCTCCGATGTTTTTGTAGCAGAAAGCAAGATGACTGGAATGTCTTTCTCCCTATGGCTGAGTTTACTTTTAACAATACCAAACATTCAGCCATCAATATGTCTCCTTTTTTTTGCACCTTTGGTTATCATCCAAAACATCTGCCATTAGCTGAGGTCCAACCCTCAAAATCTCCCGCTCTTGACCACCTCCTGACGGAACTCAATGACACTCATGCACTAGCCAGTAAAACCTTGGCCGCTAGCCGTCATGATTATAAGGTAAGGGCTGACAAGAAGAGGAAGGCTGCACCTTCTTGGTCGGAAGGGGATAAGGTTTGGTTAGCCACTAAATTTCTACCTCGCTGGACACACATAGGGAAATTCGCACCAAGATATATCGGACCTTTTCAGATCATAAAGAAGGTAAACCCTGTTGCTTTTCGCCTTCAGCTACCTCCCTCCCTTAAACAGGTGCATCCTGTGTTCCATGCCTCCCTATTGAAGCCCTACCTTCTGGATCCATATAAGAGAAGATCCAAGAGACGACCCCATGATGTGCCGTCTGTACCAGCTGAATATTTCCCGCTACCATCACGGTATTCTACAATATTTGGTTAACTGGAAGGGTTATCCCATCGAAGAACGCACATGGGAGCCTGTGAGGCACATTCACGCTCCCCGACTCATTAGAAAGTTTCACAGATTATATCCAGGCAAGCCCGGGGGCCCCCCGTGTAGAAGAGGGCATACTGTCATGACTTCAGTCGGGCAGCGTTTCTTTTCTTTATGGAGACGCCATTAACAGTTCCATCACGTCTGACGGCCGTTCTGGGAGCACCGCTCTAGTGTTTTTTCCAAGATGGCCGCCGGCGTTTACTACTGCCGGCTCAGTGTGGCGTTCCTCGCGTTGCACCTTCACTGTACTCTGCGTCTTGAAGGTAACGCTAGTGTATCCTTCCTCCGTGTGTATTCTCCTGTATTCCTTCCCTTGTTTCCCCGTCTCCCTCTGGTCTCCCGTTGGTTTCCCTTTTGCTGACTCGATCCGTACGTCGTGTACTGGTCTCACGCTCTCTCTCTCCGTTCCCTTGCCCTTCTGACTTTCAGCCTGCCTTTCCTTGCCCTTGCTCTTGCTGCTAAGCACTTACCTCCTGGTCGCTGGTAGTTCCAAACTATCTGGAGTCATTTGTGCGCCCTTCCGGCTTCCTAAGGTGCACATATCACAGCTGGTTCTCTGGCGTCTCCCCAAGTCTACTGGTGAATCTCCGTTTAGCCACCCTTTTGAGCCGCCTTCTGCTGAAAGATCATTCTACTGGACTTCACATTTCCACTCACTCCTTCATCAGAACAACCCCTGCAGGGTTTTTTCTGCCCCTTCGGGCTTTTTCCCTGCTCAGAGGCCGGCTCCCAGGAGTCCCCGCTGTTCGTGTTCTCTAGTTACCCGACAGTGTGGCATCCCAGGGAACTCGCCCCTACTTACGTCAAAAGAAAGAAGCAAGGAAGACTGACAAGACTCAGATCCAAAGACGTCCTGGAAAGAGGCCGGAGCTACAAGAGAGGTTCACAGACGATTCAGGTGAGGAGGAAGGAGGGGAACGTTCAGTCATTCCTGACAAACGTACACAAAGACGCCAAGGAATGACTGGAAAAGGCCAGAAAAGATGTCAAACGATATGCAGACACCAAAAGGAGACCAAGCCCTTCTTACGCAGTGGGAGGCAAGGTTTGGCTGTCTTCAAAACTTCTTCCTCGACATCTGTGACCAAATAAACTGACCCCCAAGTATTATGGGCCCCTCTCCATAAAGGAAATCATTAATCCAGTGGCCTACCAACTTCCAGAGTTGTGCAAAAGGATTCATCCAGTCTTCCACACTTCCTTGTTAAAACCATTTGTACAATCCACCCGAACTGCTCAAAGACTCACTCCAGTAATCATCAATAATCAACTTGAATTCGAGGTCTCCAGGGTATGTGATTCCAGATACAGACGAGGTCAACTCCAGTATCTGGTTGAATGGAAAGGATATCCTCCCAGCGAGCGCACCTGGGAAACTGTCTCAAACATGAATGCCACCCGTTTAATAGAAAGATATCATCGGATCCACCCAGGCAAACCCAGAGGTGCAGGGTTTAAGAGGAGGCATACTGTCATGGACCGCCGAATTCGCCCATTCTGGACTTCATGGTCCATGATGCACCGCGGTATGAACTCCGTGATTCTACCAACATGGCCGACAGTTCCGAATCACTGCACACCAGCCTTTCTGCGTTACGCTCGACTTCCTAGAAAAGAGTCACGCCCCCGCGGCACAGCACGTCTCAACGCTACTACTTGGAGTAGTTAGACGTGTGTTATCGGATTCCGCTCCGTGCTCCTTTTGATTCCTTTGTTTTCCTCCTTTCTATTCCTGGTACTCGCTCGTCCCCTTCCCTTTCCCCTTCCGTGGTTCATTCCTGAATTAATCTTGTGCTCGGTCCTACAGCGCTTCGGTTCCTTCCGAGCCTGGACTATCTCCCTCCTGGTTCCACGTCCTGGATACTGAACCCTTCCTATTGAAAGGCAACAAGAACTCACGATGGAAGCCGAAGACCCGCGCCCAGGCCTATACAAGTCTCGGACAGTACGAAAGAAGGAAGCCACTTCCAAGAAGGTCGCAAGTAAGGAGAAACAGGTGAGAAGGGGAGAAACTTGTGACAACAGGATCCTCCTGTGGACCTTTATCTAAAATATCAGTAAGGTCATCTTGCTGAAAAGAAGGTGTAGGTGTAATCCATCCCATGAATTCGATTATTCTGGCCATCAGAATCCTATAAGGAGTCTCAGCATGCTCTCCAGGGCCTGGTTTAGCAAACTCTACTTCTGGAGAAGTGTCCAAACCACTTGCCTCATGTAGAGACTCTTGAAGGTCTTTAAACCTCTTCTCCTCAGAGATTAATTCCTCTGGCATAGGTATTGTAGTCCTTTGCAAACCGAAGGGTCTCTCATTGTCGGAATCCTCCCCTTCCTCATATATAGAGGACAAGGCTCTAAAGTAGTCAGACCTAGGATATGGTTTAAAACCCACTTCTAGAGCAGAAGGAGCTACATTTGTTGTCACTGTCTGAGAAAACTTTGAGGTTGTCGACGTGGACGTCGTAGGCTACGACAATCCTGAAAAAGGCATCAAAAAAGTTTGAAAATATCTCGATGCACTCGAGAGGATCGGAATCCTACTCGGCGTCGTCGAGATTGTCCATGGCATTCTCGACGTCATGGTTGAAGCTTTCGACACCTCTACTGCCATTATCGGGGTCGACAGTGGTGTCGAAGACGGCATTGACGAAACCGATTTATGTGTCGAAGGGCCCTTCGACAAAGGCATCGATGATGCAGATTTGTGAGTCGAAGGAATCTTCGACGACGGCGTTGATGACGAGGTCTTATTGCTTTTACTCGAGGGTTCATGACGCTATCGAGTATTTTCTCTCGCCGAGTTCAACGACTCGCAGCGTTTTGATTTTTCGAGTCTTTCACCCAGGGTATCACCTTTAGATGTCTCCAAGGGGGTCGAGGCCACTTTCTCGAAGACGCTAAGCATTTTTTGACAGAATTCCTCCCACTTAGCCGGAGAGCTGTGTTTCGTGGGGCAGGTGACCCTTTCTGGGGAAGTAGAGGAAGAAGAAGAGGGAGATCTACGACGCCTCTTCTTAGAGTGTTTTGATCTCGAAGACTGGTGAGAACTGCTTCGAGATCTTGAACGAGAATGTTTCTTTTGTCGACGAGGAGACGAATTTCTCGACTCGGCTGAAGAAACTTTTGAGGGAGTAGAAGTTTTAAAGTCCTTACCTCTTTCTAACTTCCCCTTACGCGCCTTCAAGGCTTTCGCCGTCATGGACATACAGTCCTCGCATTCCGTACAGTGATGCTCCAATCCCATGCACCACAAACAGATCCTGTGAGGATCGGTTAACGACATTTTCTTCCAACAGTCACGACATTTTTTGAAACCGGCCCGTGGAGTCGATGGTTCGGAAGAAGAAGCCATTGTGTAATGGTAATAATCTTAGAAGATTAAGAAGGTTTTCCCGAAGAAAGGAACCGAGCGTTACGTTTCCGAGGCCCGCGAAGCGCGGAAAAACGGAACTGAGCAACGGACGCTGCGTGAGTCCATTTATACTCATGATGACGTTGGCACTGATACGCAGGCTGTCGAGGGACACCGACTCGAGGGACGTCGACACGCAGCGCCCTCTACTGAAAAAAACCTCCGAGGCCAGCAAGCTGGAATGAATAACATCAAAGATTAGGAATATGTTGGAGGAGACAATCCCTTGGAAATGCGTCTTTACTGCCATAGAAGTAGAATTCCTTGGATACGATCTTACAAATCGTGGTGTTAGAATGAGTCGCTCTAAAGTCAAGGCGGTTCTGGACTGGCCTGTTCCATCTTCCATCAAGGCACTAAAATCCTTCTTGAGATTCTCAAACTTCTATAGACGCTTCATCCATTCATTTTCCTCCATTTCAGCTCCCTTGACTGTGCTAACGAGTTCCAAACAACCATACCATTGGACTACTTGAGGCACAAATGGCTTTTGAAGCTTTGAAGGCTGCGTTCTCCACTGCTCCGGTCTTACAACATCCTAATCCATTCCTACCGTTTTTGGTGGAAGCTGACGCCTCTGGATCGGCTATTGGGGCGATCTTGTCACAACAATGTCCAGACTCGGGGGAGACAGATCCTGTTGCGTATTTCGAGGAAACTTACCCAGTATGAACGCAACTACCCGATCACGGAACAGGAACTCCTGGCCATCAAAGACGCCTTCTCTGAATGGCGTCACCATTTACTTGGGGCGCGTCATCCAGTGACTGTCTTATCAGACCATAGAAGCCTCCTGGCCTTAAGCTCCATGAAGAGTCTTACCGCCCGACAGGCGCGCTGGCATCTTTTTTTTTTCTCAATTCAATTTCACTATTACTTAACGACCAGCGTGTCTCAATACTTGTGCTGATGCTCTGTCTCGTCTGTCCCTGGGCCCATGCGATACACCATCGGATCGCTCCCTATTGCTTCCTTGTCAGGTTGTCTGTGGATGCACAGTTTAGCCCTCATTACGGTCCGTGATTTCTGATTAGGTCTCCTCACATTCCGAGGAATGTAGGGACCTGCATTTGGACGTGGTGCAGGGTTTGCCCTATATCCAAGGATGTTTGTCCTTCCCTCCGGGACAGGCTCATATCCGTGCGCTGGAATGGTCTCATGATTCTCTGATTGCGGGCCATCCAGGACAACATAAGACTTTGGAGGCCCTGTGTTGCTGGGCCTGGTGGCCTCTTATGTCTTGGGACATAATAGACTATCTGGTCACGTGTTCGATATGTTCCCAATGTAAGGTAACCCATTCCAAGCCGGTGGGTCTCTTACAGCCACTTCCAGTTCTGCACAAACCTTGGTACCTGTTGTCAATGGACTTTGTTGTTGACCTGCCTCCTCTTGACGGCTTTGACACGATCTGGGTTGTCATCGACTATTTTACCAAGATGGCTCTGTTTATTCCGTGTAAGGGATTGCCTTCAGCACCTGTTTTGGCTTCTCTTTTTCTGAGAAATGTTTTCCGTTTCTTTGGTCTTCCTTCTATTTTGGTATCTGAACGTGGGTCTCAGTTGACCTCTCATTTTTTGGAGGGCTATAACAGATTATCACCCTCAAACGGATGGACAAACAGAGAGGGTCAATGCGACGCTCGAACAGTACCTACGTTGTCTCTGCCTCCGGTTCCAGTCGACTTGGTTGTCTATGCGTCCGTCCACGGAATTCGCTTACAATAACTTGTTGCATTCTGCTTCTGAGGTTTCTCCTATCTTTGCCCTCTATGGACAACATCCATGCACTTTGCCCTTGGGTCCTTCATTACCGATGGACAACCCGGTGGCCCAGGCTTGTGTTCGTGATCTCTGTGCTGTTCGTCGGTCTGTGCAGGCCCATCTATTACGAGCCCAGGCTAGAGCCAAGAAATTTGCGGACCGTCACAAAGCACCTGATCCTGCGTACAAACGCAGTATGAAGGTCTGGTTGTCGACACGTAATTTGCAAATTCCTGGGAAACGTATGCTTCTCCCCAAGTATGTAGGTCTGTTCACTGTCACTAGTGTCATCAATCCTGTGGCAGAGCGCCTTTCTTTGCCCTCTTCTTGGAAGCTGCATCCTGTTTTTCATGTATGCCTTCTCAAACCTTGTCCTTTGTCTACCCGTCTCCCTCGCCGCCCCCCTCCAGTTCAAGTGGTGGATGGTAACAAGTATGAGGTTGCTGCCATTCTGGACTACAGGCTCCGTCGTTTCTATTTGATCGATTGGAAGGGATACGGTCCGGAGGATAGGACCTGGGAACCGCTGGGTAATATCCACGCTCCTGCCCTTCTACGTCGCTTTCATGCCCGAAGGGGGTTGGCGCCGCCTTTGGGAGTGGATGCTGTTACACTACCGCACCCGATCAGGGGGTCTCCCGTGTCCGTGTCATCGCAAAATATGGACAGACATAATACCAAGTCTTTTAAGACCTGCGGCTTAAAGAATGTTGCAGCACCATTCTTGTACCGCTGGTGGCTGCCCTGGAGAAGGCTACATTGCTTCCTTTTACAGACTACATCTCCCATGATGCCTAGCCACTAGTTGTAGTCCTGAGTTTCCTGACACAAGAGCCTCGTTTTCAGCTGGTCACACCTCCGCCTTAATTTAGTCAATGGCAGCTTACAGAACGCTACTTCTGTTTGCAGTTTGCTAACCAGCGCTTTCCTGACCTCCGTGTCAACTCTATTGTACTTTGTTTGCCTTGTGTACCGAACCCTGCAATCATCAACGGACTGCCTCTGGATTACGATCCTTCTCATTGTTTGCCTTGTGTACTGAACCCTGCATTCACAAACGGGCTGCCTCTGGATTACGATCCTTCTCATTGTTTGCCTTGTGTACCAAACCATGCATTCACAAACAGACTGCCTCTGGATTATGATCCTTCTCATTGTTTGCCTTGTGCACCGAACCCTGCAATCACAAACGGACTGCCTTTGAATTACGTTCCTGCACCCAACGGCACACTGAGCCCTTGTTTACATCTAAGGAATCCTCGGCTTCTGCCTTACAGCGGCTTTTGCTCTCTCCCCTTCTGGAAACACTGCGTAGGAGAAAGACGTGACACTTAGTGGCCGCTCGAGTCCTGACAACAGGTACAGTTTTATGCAGTGGTGAGTCAGACTGCCAATTACTACGTCCCTCATTGTATGTTGGAACAGTTCTCTATTGCTGTGCCTCTGTGGAGTTGTTTCCTAATATCTGCCATCCCTCTCACTTCCTGTGTTCTGTATGGATTACCTTCAGTTATCTGGACTGCCTTCATTTAAGTGCACACTGGAACGCTATGCTGAAAAGTGCACCATCCCGTCCCTAGGGAGCTCCTTGTGCCGCCCGGGTAAAAGCTACCCTACTAACTTTCGTTGTTTCCTTCCTGGATATTCAATCACCTATATGTTTCGGCAGTGGTAAAAGAAACCTAGAATCGTTCATATCCTTAATTTCCCTTAGGGAGTATAGAGTTTGATAGTTTTCGCTCTTCCTAGAGGGGGGAAGTGGTTGTCCAGTTCCTGTTCCAACAAGATAGGGGGAAAGGCATCAAGGTAACAATTCTCAGTTATTGAAATAGGGAAGTAGCTATCAGTATTCTTGATTACTTATCTCTATTCTTTCCTTTTCAGCTGGGTCCGTGGCGGTGCATCTCTTCCCGCTCTTTTATGCGATCGGTCTCTCTGTCTGTTACAGCTACAACGACAGAGGGTCATATTGCAGAAAATATCTTTTTTTCCCTCACAGAGAGGAGTTTTGGTTGGAAGCTCCAACCAGGCTCTTCAAGCAACTGTCTTAATAATCCAGACATCCTGTCTTTGGGTACACTCCGTCCGGTGAGTAACACTGTCACAACTCTGTTTTTCCAGGATTTTGTTCCAGGTACTGGATGCACTGCTGTGCCATGTGGCAGACCACATTGCCCTAGCCAGAACCCCTGCCCAGGTTAATGACACCAAAGTGACCTTCCTTGCCCTTGCAGGCATGCCCAATTTCATTGGAGCGTTAGATTGCACCCATGTGTTGGTTGCTAGACATGTGATTGAGGCAGTGTATAGAAATCGCAAACACTTCCACTCCCTCAAGGTGCAGATGGTCTGTGATGCTGAACACCTCATCACCCACTGCTGTGAACGTTTTCCGGGATCGACACACGACCCAATGGTTTGGAGAACTCCACGTTTCCAGGGTACATGGCCCATCACATCGGAGAGAGCACCTGGCTGTTGGGTGAGTAGAATGACCCTTGACCCCTGTGAAGTGGGGGGGTAAATAGGCACTCACCAGAGTGCACCTGGCTGTTGGGTGAGTAGAATGACCAATGCTTGTCTTCTGTGTAATGGGGGACAGGGAGGGCGTAAACAGGCACTCACCAGAGTGCACGTGGCTGTTGGGTGAGTAGAAGGAACAATGCTTGACCCCTGTGTAGTGGGGGAGGGGGTAAATAGGCACTCACCAGAGTGCACCTGGCTGTTGGGTGAGTAGAATGACCAATGCTTGACCCCTGTGTAGTGGGGGAGGGGGTAAATAGGCACTCACCAGAGTGCACCCAGATTCCTGCTGCATGAGGTCCATGAACGTTTTCCATGTCATAGGAATCCATGTACTGGCTAATGGAAATACACCCTAAACATGGAGTGGCACACTATGTAATGGTGACATGTACATGGAAGGTTTGCCACCGTTGAGAAAGTAGCAGGTGCTCCCACGTGCACAATGCCTATTGGTTCCTCTGCGCACAGCAGTGTCTTGACTCTTGTGCGCTACGGGTGCATAACGCAGATTGTTAGCATGATACAAGACATGAGGCTCCCAGTAGGCAGATACACCATTGTGTACATTGAAATGAATAAGACATATAGTGGCATTGAAGGCCATATCATGACTGCAGACATTGAGCAGGCCAAACAGTCTCAGTAAGAATGAGTGACCAAAGTTTGAAATATAGAAAAGTTGTGACAATCAAATTTAGCAAAATGCATTGGGTCATCTGTGGCATGTACTATGTTGTGTGATAACAAAATCCTGAGAATGTGTACATGCAATCATCACCGACAACAAATGTCCACCACAAACATCCACTCAGCCTTCTGTCACTCCCATGCAGGTGCTGCCAGATACCCCCTGACATCATGGCTGATGACACCCGTTAGACGACCACGGAACAGGCATGAGGAGGCCTACAACCAGGCACACATCTGTACATGGGGCATCATAGAACAGAGCCTCCAACCAGGCACACATCAGTACACGGGCATCATAGAACAGACTTTTAGACTGATTATACCAGGTTCCGCAGCCCCAGGAAATCTGGCTGGGCACAAATGTATAGCCCCATAAAGGTTGGCAAACTTTTCCTGGCATGTGCCATGCTGCACAATATGTGAATTCGATGGCCCCCGGCATGGACCCAGCAGATGAGGAGGATGGAGATGGTGACGATGATGGGATGGGAGTGCGTCTCCGGCAGGATGCCAGGATGGACAACATGCATGGGAAGCACTGATTCAGTTTTTTTTATCAATCCTCACAAGCACATGGAACACATTTTGGCCCCCGGCATGGACCCAGCAGATGAGGATAGAGATGGCGACGAAGATGGGATGGGAGTGCGTCTCTAGCAGGATGCCAGGATGGACAACATGCATGGGAAGCACTGATTAAGTTTTTTTTTAATCAATCCTCACAAGCACATGGAACACATTTTGACACACGTAATTTGTAACACTTCCTTAAATAATTGATATGCACACAGAAGAAGAATGTCCACTAGTCACTCAGATGCACAACCCAACGTATTATGATCAAGACAAAAGAAAACAGGTGCACCAACAAAACCCTCCCAAACGTACCCTCCCATCTCCCGGGCCCCAACTAACTGTCCCACCCCCTCCCAAACGTACCCTTGTACCTCCCAAGCCCCAACTAACTATCCCAACTATGGACCCCCCACCCCTTCCCAAACATACCCTCCCACCTCCCAGGCCCCAACTAACTATCCCAACTATGGACCCCCATCCCCTCCCAAACGTACCCTCCCAACTCCCAAGCCCAAAATAGCAACATGTCGAACAAGTGTCAATTAATCGGTACTACTTCCTGCCATGCTTGGCGGCATGTTTTTCCCTCTGACCTAGCCAGACAGGTGCATTGACATTCTGCCCTGGGGCTGCCTGCCTTGGAGCTAGTAGGCATGGTGCTGGTGGAAGGCATTAAGGCATTGGGGTGTTTTTATGCGGTAGGCATGACATGATGGCCTTTAGGGCCAGTGACATTGTTTCAGCAATGTTAGATTGGACACTATTGCCCTCACTGACCCTCTGTGACAAGAGGACAGTGGCACAGGCCGAACGCCCAATGGCACGGGCAACCTGGCACCCAATAGCCTGGTTACTCTCCCTCTGAAGCCGTGACTCCTCTAAGTGCTACTGCACCAGTGTGGTCATTGCATCCAGGCACTCCTCCATCCAATGGAGACGTGCATGGAGCTCCTTAAGTGATGGGTTGGGCGAGTACATGGACTTCTGGGGCTCATGGGGCTGAATGTGCCCAGTACATCTGGGGTGTACTCATTGTCCTTGCCGTTGTTTCCGCCTGCCTCAACAGCCACAGCCTCAGCACTGCTGTCTGTGCAATGAGACTCGGCCTGTTGGGGTGGTGGTGCTGCACGTCCCAGTGGGAATGCACATGTGGCTGCGTGCGTCACATGGCCAGCAGGTAGGACAGCCAAAGGGGCTGCCTGTGTCACGGAGCTAGCAGGTAGGACAGCCAGATGGGCTGCCTGTATCATGGGGACAGCAGATGGGACAGCCACAGGGGCTGCCTGTGTCACAGGGGCAGAAGGGGTGTCGGCCGTCCCTTCGTGGTGTACCACTGCAGTCATAACTGCCTTGATGGCTGAGGTGCTTGCAGCAGAAGTTGAGGGATGTTCTGCTCTGGGCCTTGCATGTCCGCTGTCCCTTGATGTTCCTACTTGACTGTTATCCATGTCAGATGATGTTCCTGTGAGTGAATACAAGGCATGCTGTTAGGGGACTGACTGGACGAGTATTGTACAATTACACGCAGCATGGTCATCGAGCTATATTACATTGTGGGTTCAGGCATTGATGCATGGTATGTCTATCACATGCATGGGTTGCGTTGAATCAGCTGCAGGCACTGTGCAGACGGCACATGTGACCCAGCTCTGCTGGGTATGTTCACATGTACACCCACATTGAGCTGTGGGTAGTGCCATGCGTGCCCGTGTGCAGATATTTGGGATGTGTTGCAAAGGTTTGGAGGGGCCTGCCTGAAGTCAATGTGTGACCGGGTTGCCTTGCCAGGATGTGTGTGGTGGTTTCGTGGTAGGGCTGCCAGGTTCATTTGAGTAACATGTACTCCACAATCACTATGTGCCCATGTGTCTGTGCAGGTGAGGGCATACCAGTCTTGTGATGTGCAGGCAGTGGCAGCACGGCAGACACACATGCAATACTCGTGACCAGGATGTACATTGTTGCCTTCGTGGGTTATGTTTTCTGATATAATTGTCATTTGGGCCTGCTGAAGAGTTGGTCTTCTGTGTTCTCATGCACGGGTTAGGGGGCCCTGGTGCACATAGCCATGCTGTACATGCAGCTGTATATGCGTGGCCCTGCATGGGTGTGGGTGCTGCATTGTGCAAGTGATAACTGTGCCTCATTATGGGTCCTGTATTGACCATGCCAGTGCTACCGGCCATTACCAATGCACATATACTGACTTAACAGTGCAACTTGGGTGATATAAGTCCGGGGACCAGGAAGTCAGGCGGCAGGATGTTCTTGATTCACATTCCCATTGAGTCCCATAAAGTTCCATTTGGGTGGTTAGACATGTGCAGTTTCAACGTTGTTGATGGTGGCAATGATTACATGGCAACTCAGCATGCCAGAACCACAGTATCCACCACAGACAGCAATGTTGGCCGCTGCAGCCCTGGCAGCCACTGTAATGGGCAATTCTCATGTGTTTTCTGGGCCTGTCACATGTTTGGGGTTCTAGTTACGCAAACCATAGTGTCAGTTCACACGCAGTCATGCATGGTGCATTGTCATGTGGTTGTGTATGGGTCATACTTGGGGGCAGGGCAGGTGACTTGCTTTGCACTGTATTCAGTGAGGGGGGCATAGGAGTACTGGGTGTGGTCGGGTTGATGTGGACATTGCTATGGGCATTATGTTCATTGATTGTGGGGGGCAGGATTTGCTTGAGTGAGCTTGATATTTGTGCACTTTCTGTACTCACCAGCCTCGGCAGGTGTCCCAGCTCCTACCGAGGCTGCACCGACTCCCTCACTGCCCTCCAGAAGCAGCACACTGCTGCACATGCCCTCCCATGGAAGGAGCTTCAGGAGTGAGGGTGGTCCGCCGCCTGTGGATGTGCATTTGTGCTGGTGTGCAGCCAGAAGGTTCTGCACCCTTAGCTGGAGGTCATCCCACGCTTGTGGTAGTCTTTTACGCTCCATGCTGTCACACCCACAGCCGTCACATTCTGGGCTGCTTCTGCCCATTTAACGTTGCGCCAGAGCTGCAAGCTCCACCGCTGGTCTGAAGAGAAAAGCTCCCCTGCATTGGCCACTATGTGCTCCACCAGCATGGTGAGCTCTGCCTCACTGAAGTGTGGCTTCCGCTGGTGGGTTTGGGGAATCCTTGATGTCATGTCCCTGAATGTGTTGGCCACATGTTTGGGGTTCTAGTTACGCAAACCATAGTGTCAGTTCACACGCAGTCATTCATGGTGCATTGTCATGTGGTTGTGTATGGGTCATACTTGGGGTCAGGGCAGGTGACTTGCTTTGCACTGTATTCAGTGAGGGGGGCATAGGAGTACTGGGTGTGGTCGGGTTGATGTGGACATTGCTATGGGCATTTATGTTCATTGATGGTGGGGGGCAGGATTTGCTTGAGTGAGCTTGATATTTGTGCACTTTCTGTACTCACCAGCCTCGGCAGGTGTCCCAGCTCCTACTGAGGCTGCACCGACTCCCTCACTGCCCTCCAGAAGCAGCACACTGCTGCACTTGCCCTCCCATGGAAGGAGCTTCAGGGGTGAGGGTGGTCCACCACCTGTGGATGTGCATTAGCGCTGGTGTGCAGCCAGAAGGTTCTGCACCCTTAGCTGGAGGTCATCCCACCGCTTGTGGCAGTCTTTTACGCTCCATGCTGTCACACCCACAGACGTCACATTCTGGGCTGCTTCTGCCCATTTAACGTTGCGCCAGAGCTGCAAGCTCCACCGCTGGTCTGAAGAGAAAAGCTCCCCTGAATTGGCCACTATGTGCTCCACCAGCATGGTGAGCTCTGCCTCACTGAAGTGTGGCTTCCGCTGGCGGATTTGGGGAATCCTTGATGTCATGTCCCTGAATGTGTTGGCCCACTCACTAAAGCTGGATAGTTTCTGGTATAGGGAGATTGCAGAGGATTGTGATTTTTGTAATGGCCTCCGGCCTCTTTCTGTTTCCGGCGATCAAGTTATTTCCAGTTCCAGTGTTTCCGGCTCGGAGTACGCAGTGCTGCTATGTTCAGCTTGCACCCGGTGGAGGCGGATGCACCGCCAACAGTGGTGACGGTACATCTGTCTACACCAGTATTACTGTGATGATGGTGTCACTGGTTCCACGGATAAGGGATGCGTGCGGCCGAAAAGCCATAATCCTACCTTGTTTCTAGCACCACGTGGTGGCAGACCCGGTAGGACCGCTATCACGGTAACACTGGATTTTTAATGGCAGACTTGTAATGAGGCCCATTGACTTTGCTGATATGATTGTGAGATGTAACACCTACCGGTGCATTATAGTGACAGTTTGTCCATTCTCCTGGTGGAGAAAGGCATCAAGGTAACAATTCACAGTTATTGAAATAGGGAAGTAGCTATAAGTATTCTTGATTACTTATCTCTATTCTTTCCTTTTCAGCTGGGTCCGTGGCGGTGCATCTCTTCCCGCTCTTTTATGCGATCGGATGGGTTTCTTAAGGTCCGGTTTCGTAAGGTCCGATTAGCAAAAAAGTGTAGTGATTTAAGTAAACCATGGTTACACTGTTTGCCATTAGTTTTGTTTTATTTGAGAAATCAGCAAGGGAAAGAGCACATATTCAGCCCTCACAAGATAGTGGGGGAAAGTAGATTACACACAATGCTCTCACTGGCACACACAGCATCAGATGCACATAGGGCTGCTAAAGTCCTGGGTGAAGAGTTTAGGAAGTACCATAGGACTTTAACCAAAAGTGTCAGAATTATATCTTCACAGGTTGTGTCTCCTCACCAACAGCATACAGGAGAAAGCACCAAAGAATCCGACAATCTGCACAAGCCATTATCGCTCCCCGAGGACTGGATTTATATCCGTACCTTTTTGCGATGCTGGAATGGGCTGCGTTTCCATGGGCAGCACTGTGTTAGTTAGGCAACTCTGACTGCTGTGAAGGTGGAGGACAGCAAGAGCTGGGTCCATATCAACGACGTACAAAGTACAAAGGGATAATGTGGCCCCTCCATTGGCACAGGAGCAGGCTCAAAGTTAAGCATGCCCTAAGGATTCACAGTTCATTCCAGGGAAAAGTTGAATGCAGATAAAAAACGGGAATTACATTTTTTTAAGAAGAAATCTTTGGCTTTATAATGTATATTAGAATGAATCTGTGTCTGTCTTTTTGTTTTTTTTGTCATCATGTTCAAAGATGGCAAACAGTATGGATGTGAATGGTTTAAATGTATCCAGCCTAGTAGAATGTTGATGCTGATTTCCTGAAAAATGAGGACAATGTACATTTAGACCCAATAGTAGATGAACATGGTTCTGCAGCAGATAATGTATGGTAAGGCCACATGAGGAGAGTTGGGTGAGAGAGATCTGTATGATGTTGCTACATATGCTCTCTCATTCCCCATGCTTCTGGTGTACCTAGGGAGTTTATCCCGGATGAAATAGAGTTAGCCGACGCACTACGTCTAGTGCACCTCGCTTTGTGCAGACTCCAAGGGCAGTTCCAAGAACGATCAGTCACAGCATCCATTTTACCTGTTGACGAAGAATGTTCAGCTACAGATCGTAAAGAGCAGAAGAATGTTTGGTGTATGCAAAGAGTCCAATTGAGTTTAAAAGGGGCTATTATCACCAATAAACAATGGTAGCCAGGAGAAAAGAGTTGTAGAGCTGGAGGGGTGAAGGGATTCTAAGACGAAGGGGTGGCACGTGTAAACCATGAATGTGGAAATGTGTGGCAAAAATATATCTGACATGGCTCAAGGAGCCTGAAAAACCTGTTAAGAAACAGAGAGCTTCCCATTTTTCTCTGTGTTTTAAGGGCAATGGCATGGTTCAGGTTGGCACAAATGGGAACTGCAGCTGAGCGATTCGTATTGCCAACTTGCCTGGAGGTATGTTAGAATCACCTGAAGTATCCAAGAGGTGTTCTGCTTGGGAGTTGAACTTGTCATTTAGCCGACAAGTTCTTTTTGTCAATGTAACTCTCAGGAGTATAGAAGGACTAACTGAGAGATCAATTGGCCAAAAGATGGATGGACACAACAGGATTCAGCTGGCTTCAAAGGAAAACACACCGTTAACACCACACTGAATAATAGCAATAATAATGGTAGGTAATCCTGAGAATGGTTCCGTGTGGATGCAGACGAAGTTCCTGAAGAGCATTCCAGAGTGTTCCGATTTGTAACTTCCGGATGAACAATCCAAAATCGGGAGACGAAAGCAGTCCGTGAACGAAGCAGCGTCGGAGAATTGCACCGGGAAGAACAGAGACAAAACTTAAGGCAAGCTGGTCGAAAAGCGTTCCGAGGGTCAATTACCATGAGTTCTTTTCATGGACAGAGGGCAAGATGAGCATGAAATCTGTTAACAAAGCGTAAGTCTGGCTACAGTAACAAAATGCAGCGAAGATCAAAGGGCCAAGAACACAAATTCAGAAGCATTGAGCCCTTGTATGGGAGTGGCTTAAGAATGAATGAAACATTCACATGATCGATACGCATCTCTGATGTGCTAGTACGCGTGACGAATGCGAAACGAGAGACCAGCATCGCCATGGCAACCCCCAATGCCTACGAAAGGCAACAGTATGCGTTGAGGTTTTAATGATTGCTTTATGTAGAGAATGTTGTTTCTTTTGCTCCAAACCACAAGAGCAAGGTGTAAGTGTAGGTTTGGTGCATAAACCGTGGTATTCACGTATCTTGGTTTGGTTTCGTGACAGTATTCTCCCCCAAAGACACAACCTCCCCTCTTGAGGCCAGGAATCGGGACAGGGGAGATGGAGCATGAATATTAGCCGCAGGCTCCCAGGTACGATCCTCTGGGCCATAGCCTTTCCAGTCGACCAAATACAAGCGGGTCCCCCTCGAGAATTATGTGTCAAGAATAGCATCCACCTCAAACCCCTCTAATCCGTGGACCATGACATGAGGAGGACAGTCCCTGGGCCGTCTATGGCCCACACAAGGCTTGATTAATGATACATGGAAAACTGGAAGGGTTTTCTAGGACGGAGACAACTCGAGTTTGACCACAACAGGGTTGATAACCTCCTTAATCCGGTAGGGTCCCAGGAGGCTTCTGGTAGACAACCACACCTTCATACCCAGCTGATAAAGATCGGCAAACAATTTGGCCTGTTTCTGTCACTGCCCAAGGCTCCTTTCCCAGGGATCGCCTCACCTGGATCTTCACTGTGGCTGAGTACCTTCTGCCTCCTTCTCCGGTCCTTTGGAGGGTTCTTTTCTTCCCCTTCCTTCTTTAGAGATCCTTTCCCCTTCTTACGTTCAAAGAGATAGGGGCGGTCTCCTCCCGAGGCCACTTTGACCGTTAATAAAACAAACAGTCAAGTGAACCCTGGGGAGCCCGCTCCTTCAAACAGGGAAAAAGCCTGAAAGGCAGAAAAAACCCTGTGTAGCTGCAGATGACGATGGCCGGGTAGATTAGAAGGTCCAGAGGCAAGTGAGGACTTTCTACAATGATCTTGGTTGTAACTCCAAAGGATAGCGGCACTGATGCGGGGCCTTTCCGGATGAAGGAGCCCGGGAAGGAGAGGTAAGGAAGAGTCGCTGAAGAGGACTTCCGCAATACACACCAAAGCTGACAAAGAAGGGTAAGCACGGGAATAGTACTACTGGAGATACAGGTAAGATCAGAGAGAGCCAGAAGTCAGAACGAGAAAGAACACAAGAGAGAATGAGTGAGTGAGAGCGAGAGAGCGCGGGTGAGTCGGAGTGAGAGAGAGTGAGAGAGAACGAGTGAGCTTGAGTACGAGAGAGTGAGAGAGCGAGAGAACGGAGATGTAGTGAGTGTAACCCCGAGCGGGCGGGAGTCGACAAGTCGGAACCCGGCCGCCGGGGAAGGCAGGTCTGCGGCAGCGCGAAGCAGATAGCAGAAACAGAACTAGACAAAGCCGGAAAACGTAAACAGAGTGATATGCAAGGAAGGTAAAGGAAAAGAACCAAGATCCGGCGAGCAGGATAGGGCAGCAGAGGAAAAATATAGCAGCAAAGGGGAAATGCTGAGACGGGAGGAAATCTAGGAAGGAACAAAACAAAAGTCAGCGAAAGCGAGTTGCAACGCGACTCGCAGGGGGCGTGGCTTCCATATATGCCCGTAGCAAAAAAAGGCTAGACCGCTAACAGACAAGCCGTAGAGTCCTAATAGCGCCTCCATCTTGCCCATAGCTTCCATGGCCGCATCGGTGTGACAGTATGCCCTCTCCTTATCCCTTCTCCTCCAGGTTTCCCTGGGTGAAGGCGATGGAACAGTCTAAGTAGACGTGGGGCGTGAATGTTACGTCTGGGTTCCCAGATCGTTCTGCAGCAGAGTACCCTTTCCAGTGGACCAAATACTGTACGGTGCCATGTCTGTAGCGGGAATCCATCAGCCTCTCTACCTCATACTCTTCAGGGTCAGGATCCTCGATCCTTGAAGAGGAGAGTCCACGACGACTCATGGGATCGGGATGATAAGTCTTCAGAAGAGAGGTATGAAATACAGGGTGAATCTTCTTCAGACTAGGGGGTAGTCGTAAACGAAAAGCGACAGGGTTCACCTGAGACAAAATAGGAAACAGACCTATGAAACGGGCTGAGAATTTCCCTGGGTGAACCCAACGTGGAAGATATTTTGTTGATAACCACACCTTAATTCCTACTGTCCACCTGGGATTAGGTGATCTCTTCTTATCGGCGTATTTCTAGTAGCGGATCCTACTAGCCTCCAACTTCTGCACTGCCTCCTTTTGGATGGAACGAAGCTCATGAAGGCGTTGATCAACCGAGGGCACTGTAGTAGGAGGTACCCCAAAAAGAGGTATGTGTCTCGGATGATACCCGTAGGTAAAGAAGAAGGGAGTACATCCTGTAGCGGAATGTTGGGTATTGTTGTAGGTGAATTCGGCCAATGCTAGATAAGACTGCCACATGTCCTGTTCCTGATGGCAGAAACAGCGGAGATATTATTCGAGGGTGGCATTTAAACGTTCTGTTTGGCCGTTGCTCTGGGGTTGGTAACCAGAAGATAAAGCTCTCTTTATTCCCAACGAGCTACATAACGCTGACCAAAATCGAGAGGTGAATTGAGCCCCCCTATCAGACACTATGGTCCGGGGCAGGCCATGTAATCTCACCACATCTCTCAGAAATACTTCGGCCGCAGCAGGAGGAGAAGGCAGACCAGGCAAGGGAGAAAAATGTGCCATCTTGCTCAGGGTGTCTACAGTCACCATGATAGCTGTGTACCCCTTAGAGGGGGGAAGATCTACAATAAAATCAGTAGAAATATGTTCCCAGGGTTGAGACGGTAGAGGTTCCTGTTGGAGCAGGCCTAAAGGTCGGTGAGTGGTTTGCTTGTTGGCGGCACATACTGGACAACCCGTCACATATGCCCTAATGTCCTTTGTCATTGTCGGCCACCAGAAATATCTAGAAGCCAAATGTAGAGTTGCCCCTTGGCCCTTATGCCCAGCTGAAGGAAGGTCGTGGCACCAATACAGGGCTTGAGTTTGAAGTTCCTTAGACGGTAGAAACAGTGCGCCCTGATGAAAGTACAACATACCCCTGTTAACCAGGAGTGGTTGGTACTCCGATGACACTTCGGAACGACAGGTAGCAACCTCTACATCATGCAAGAAGGAGCTAATCATTCCCAGGATTCTCTTGCCCACAAGTATTTCATCCTGGCCCTGATTCTCTTGGTACTCCAGGCTCCGAGAAAGAGCATCCGCTAAGGCATTGTCCTTTCCGGGAAGGTAAGTTATTTCAAAATCAAATTGGGAAAAGAAATAGGCCCAACGAGCATGTCGGGAGTTCCGACACTCCATCTGCTGTAAAACCTTCAAATTTCGGTGGTCTGTACGGACCAGAAAAGGATGTAATAAATGTCTCCATTCAATGCAGGCCTGGCGGATCGCCAGTAGTTCTCGTTCCAAAACTGAGTAATTCCTTTCACTTGGTGTGAGCGACTTAGAATAATATGCAACCGGATGTTCCATTCCATCCTTGCCAGCCTGCAAGAGGGCGGCTCCAATCGCTCCTCCTGAGGCGTCCGTCTCGACCACAAAGGGGAGAGATTGGTTAGGTTGCATTAGAATGGGAGCAGTCGTGAAGGTCTTCTTGAGTAACTGGAAGGCTTGGTCGGCTTCATAAACCCATTCAAACTTCTGACCCTTCTTAAGAAGACGAGTGATGGGCAATACTATGTCAGAGAAATTAGAGATGAATCGTCTATAAAAGTTGGACAGACCCAGAAACCTCTGTATCTCCTTGGGACTCTTAGGAGTAGGCCATCCAAGGACTGCCCGTAGCTTTTTGGGATCCATCTGTACCCCCTCCTTTGAGAGAACGAACCCTAAATATGACACTGAGGCAGCCTCGAAGACGCACTTCTCTGGCTTAACCAGGAGCTGATTATCCCATAACCTTTGGAGGACCTGAGTGACATGCCTTCGATGTTCTGAAAGGGAAGAAGAAAAGACCAGGATATCGTCCAGATAGACCACTACAGAGGCATATAACAAGTCCGAAAAAATCTTATCAACAAAACGCTGGAATACAGCAGGGGCGTTCACCAGACCGAAGGGCATGACTCTATATTCAAAATGTCCCAGAGGAGTCCGAAAGGCGGTCTTCCACTCATCCCCCTTCCTGATTCTCAGCAAGTGGTAGGCTCCCCGGAGATCTAGCTTGGTGAATATTGAAGCTCCTTCAACAGCCTCAAGTACCTCCTTTATAAGGGGCAATGGGTATCTATCTCGAATAGTCAAGCTGTTCAATCCCCGGTAATCTATACACGGCCTGAGTTCTGTGGTGCCCTTCTTGGGAATGAAGAACATTGAGGCCCCTGCTGGAGAATGAGATTCTTGGATCAAGCCATTTTGTAGATTGGCATCTAGATATTCTTTCAGTGCCCTTCTTTCCGGGAGGGACATCGGATACATTCGCCCGAAAGGAACCAATGCTTCAGGCTTCAGATCGATAGCACAGTCCTCTGCTCGATGTGGGGGTAGAGTACAGGGTAATTTATCTTCAAAAATCTCGGCGTACTGCTGGTAATACGGAGGAATCGTCTGAACAACCGCCGAGGAGGTTGGAATTGCGACTCCCCTCCCCTCAACAGGAGATGCCAGGGGTAGACACGAAGCCGAGCAAAACGGCGACAAAAAGCTGATAGTGTTGGCAGACCAGTCAATCCTGGGATTATGTTTGCGTAACCAAGGTATGCCCAGGATGACAGGAAAGTGAGCAGCTCTGATTACATCAAAGGTAATCTGTTCTTGGTGCTGAAACAAAGACATGGTGGCTAGACCGGTCTCCTGGATGATGGGTCCGGATGAGAGAGGAGCTCCATCTACACCCTCTACTGGCAAAGGACAATCCTTTTGATGTAGGGGAATAGCATGTTCTTGCGCCCACTGAATATCAATAAAGTTTCCTGCGGCCCCGCAGTCCAACATAGCCAAGGTTTCTAATGAAGCGAGTGATTCAAAAATAAGATGAACTGTAAATACCATAAGTCTATGGTCCTCTCCCGACACGTCCTGTTGCCTAGAATAGCAGGGATTCTTCAGCTCCGCCCGGTTCCTTTCCCTGCTCAAGACCGGGGAGATGCGTTTCCCGAACGTCTCGGGGGTACCTCAGGGCAACTCCAAAGCAAATGCTCCGAGGATCCGCAGTACATGCACAGACCCTGATCTCTGCTTCTTTTTCGTTCCTCAGGGGTCAACGGACCTCTAGTTGTTCCAATTTGCATAGGCTCTTCTGTCTGTGGTCTGGTAGGGGTATTTGCCGTGGGGTTTCCTATAGACTGATGAAGTCTAAACCTCCTTCTTTCAGACCTTCACTTGTGCAATCTGTATTCCAACTGCAGAGACATCGTGACCAAATCCTGGAAGGCAGCGGGACGTGCCATCCGAGCAAGCTCGTCCTTGAGTTCATCATGTAAGCCTTGTCGGAAGAGGGTCTGCTGTACAGAATCCGGCCACCCTGCCTCTGTCGCCAATTTCGTAAATGTGGAAGCATAAGCCTGGACATCTTGGTTTCCTTGACGGAGGTCTAGGAGGGCTTCGTAGGAAGAATATTGGACTTCCGGTCTTTCAAACCTGGCACGCATCAATTGAGTGAACAGAGTGTAGTCATTAACAGCAGGATTTGCCTGAGCTATCAGTGGAGTAGCCCAAGCCAAGGCATTACCCACAAGGTTGGAGACCAGAAACCCTACCCTGGCTCTGTCAAGTTCATAAGCTTTAGGTCGAAACGTAAAGTATATCATACAGGCATCCAAAAATTCTTTCAAGAGTTGAGGACTGCCATCATATTTCCCAAAGGAGAATGTCAGTGGTGGTAAATCGCCTCGGAAATCTTCTCGAGCCGCTATCTGTTGACGCAGGTTGATATTCTCTGTTCTGAGGCTCTGAACCTCTGCCTGAAGGCCTTGGATCGCTGTCACCATCTCCTGGTATTGCTCCAAGGAGGCCATAGTAGCTGTTTGGCGTTGCAAACTGTCACTGCCCAAGGCTCCTTTCCCAGGGATCGCCTCACCTGGATCTTCACTGTGGCTGAGTACCTTCTGCCTCCTTCTCCGGTCCTTTGGAGGTTTCTTTTCTTCCCCTTCCTTCTTTAGAGATCCTTTCCCCTTCTTACGTTCAAAGAGATAGGGGCGGTCTCCTCCCGAGGCCACTTTGACCGTTAATAAAACAAACAGTCAAGTGAACCCTGGGGAGCCCGCTCCTTCAAACAGGGAAAAAGCCTGAAAGGCAGAAAAAACCCTGTGTAGCTGCAGATGACGATGGCCGGGTAGATTAGAAGGTCCAGAGGCAAGTGAGGACTTTCTACAATGATCTTGGTTGTAACTCCAAAGGATAGCGGCACTGATGCGGGGCCTTTCCGGATGAAGGAGCCCCGGAAGGAGAGGTAAGGAAGAGTCGCTGAAGAGGACTTCCGCAATACACACGGAAGCTGACAAAGAAGGGTAAGCACGGGAATAGTACTACTGGAGATACAGGTAAGATCAGAGAGAGCCAGAAGTCAGAACGAGAAAGAGCACAAGAGAGAATGAGTGAGTGAGAGCGAGAGAGCGCGAGTGAGTCGGAGTGAGAGAGAGTGAGAGAGAACGAGTGAGCTTGAGTACGAAAGAGTGAGAGAGCGAGAGAACGGAGATGTAGTGAGTGTAACCCTGAGCGGGCGGGAGTCGACAAGTCGGAACCCGGCCGCCGGGGAAGGCAGGTCTGCGGCAGCGCGAAGCAGATAGCAGAAACAGAACTAGACAAAGCCGGAAAACGTAAACAGAGTGATATGCAAGGAAGGTAAAGGAAAAGAACCAAGATCCGGCGAGCAGGATAGGGCAGCAGAGGAAAAATATAGCAGCAAAGGGGAAATGCTGAGATGGGAGGAAATCTAGGAAGGAACAAAACAAAAGTCAGCGAAAGCGAGTTGCAACGCGACTCGCAGGGGGCGTGGCTTCCATATATGCCCGTAGCAAAAAAAGGCTAGACCGCTAACAGACAAGCCGTAGAGTCCTAATAGCGCCTCCATCTTGCCCATAGCTTCCATGGCCGCATCGGTGTGACAGTTTCTGTTAAGGAAAGCGTCTCTGGGGCGCTGAGTACCTGAACTTCCGGTAGTTGATCGTGGTGAGGTCGCCAGGCTGTCCGACTGATGGCTGCAGAAGGTGTAGCTTGAGAAACCGGTGCAGCCCTCTCCCTGGTATCAACAGGGCTAGGGGTGGACCAACTCCCAACGCCACAAGTGTGCACCTCCCTGTTTCTCGTGGCGCCTGGACTGTGCAAGCACTGTCAGGGAGGCCGGTGCTTGCGGACTGTACGCTGATAAACTACTTCTGTGATGACTCCATAAGTAGGCTGATGATTAAAAGCTAATGTCCACAATTGAGGTAGCAAGGTTCCAGGAAATGGCTGTGGGCCAATAGTAGAGCTGAGTAGATAGTCCAAAGCAGTGGCTGCAAGGCTCAAGGAAGGCAGCAGGCAAATTGGCTGGTCTGAGGATAATAGTCCACAGCAGAGAGTGGCTTGGCTTCAAGAAGGCAGCAGGAGGCAAAAGGCTGAGAGGGAAGGAGGGAAAGGAGATGACCAAGGCAGCCTAAGGGAGAACCAAGGGAAGAAAGGACCAAAACCCAAGGAAACTGAAGGCAAACTAGAGGAACAGGAAACCAACAAGGAAAATGGATGGCAGCGGAAGGCTGCGGGAGCGAGGAACGCGATCCGAGAACAAACCGCGTTGAGACGCGGTGAGTCTCAAGACTCCGTCCCTTAAATAGGGCCGGCAGCACCCGGGAGGCTTGGAACACAAGCCGTGCTGTCCCCGGGTGCTACCGTGCCCAGAACGAGGCTTGGGAAGCAAGCTTGTGGCTTCCCAAGCGTCTTGTGGACCGCGCATGCGCGAAAGACAAAACGCGGCCTTCCGTGCATGCGCGAATCCCGAGACACGGAAAACCCGGAAGCGCCGAGTGCCGCAGAAGACCGCGGTCCCCCGAGCCGGTATCGGGGATGGCAGCGCCAGGATGGGGCGCGCCGGGACCCATAGGTGCGCCCCCTACCCCAGGTAAGTCCGTTTGTGGATGGTAAGCACTTGTGTATCTTTCATCAATGCCCAAGCAAGTCGTAAGATTCTTCCAAAAACGTGAGGTGAATTGTGCACCTCGGTCCGAGATGATAACACAGAGAAGGCGAAAGAAACAAAACACATTGTGCAAAACAGCTCCGCGAGAACAGTAGCCGTAGGTAAACCTTGGCAAGGAACAAACAAGGTATATTTGGAAAAGTAATCAATCACGACCTAAATAGTGTCATAACCATTGACCAGAGGTAACTCCACAATAAAGTACTGGAAGCGGTTGTAGGAGACCCACAGGTTTAGATATGGTCCCCTTACACTGTGCATATATAGGGCAAGAAGCAATGTAAAGTGCTACATCTCGACGCAACGAATGCCACCAACACAAGCGTTTCAGTAATTCTATGGTCTTGCGTCGGCCAGGATGAGCAGCCATGAGTGAATCGTGGCACCATTTCAAGGCGATGCGTAGAGTAACTCCATCAAGTATGTATACCTGCCCTTGGAAGTAGGGTAGAGATTGAATGATGTCCATGTTGTATTATTTTATTTCCTCTGGTTCCTTGGCCACCCATTCCTGGATACAGGATCTTAACGAAGGCTGCAGAGTGCAGCAACATACCACTTGATTGGGTAAAAGTATAGTACTGTCCTGTTGGATATGTTGACCCACTCAACGGCATTGCGTTACATCACTGAGCTGCCTGTGCGCAAGAAAAAGTAACCTGGCTGTGCTGGCTCCTGTGTGCAACAGGACCTCAAAAATGCTTTTGGCAGCAACAACAGAAAAATGGCTGCACCATTTTGCCTCACACACTTCGGTGAAAATGGAACAAGGGGACACACTGAAAAATATGCCAGTAAATTCTAAAACATATTTGGAATCAAGTGAAAAGGAAAGCCTGCCATTGCTGCAAAATCCAAAATCCCCTTCAAAATGTAACCATTTTCACCCTTTCAAAATGCTGCTTTGATTCCAATTTCATCTGTCATTCTAAAACCACTGTAAGTAAAAAGGCCCAGGTAGAACCAACTCTCAGAGAAATCAAAAGTAACTTAAGTTTCACTCGCACAGGAAACACGCATTTATTTCTTGACAAAATGTATCCTGGCGCAGCAGTTCAAAGAGACTTTTTACCCTCTGAGCCAGGTCAAGTAGAATTGTATCTATACTTTAGATAAGAGTCCTGTTGCAAGGAAAATGACTACAGCTGCCAAGACAGTGGCAATCTGAGGAGCTTCAAACGGAATTGAAAAAATAAATGATAGCAGTTTTTGACACATGTGGACAAATGGGCGGTGCTGACTTAAGAGAAAAAAATGACCTGTTTAAAACTCAATTGTTAATGAAAGCCTGCATACTTACCAATGTAAGGGAGTTATGATAGTGGTGACAACACACACATAAGGTGTCTTCTCATATAGGTCGGTTTAATTCAAGACAAAGTAAGAAATTGAACAGTTTAAAACACATAGGCTGGAGTTGCAAGCCCTCAGAAACCTGTAATTCCAGTTGCCAGCTATGAAACTCCTCCTAGGAAGGGAGATGCACCCTAAATCCAGGACACATATGTGCGCAGCACCAGCTTGAAAAACTCTGAAAGGGATAGGACAGTGACAGTTCACAGGCTCATTCGTCTTTGCTCCAGGCTGGGACAATAGCAGTCCTGGGACACTCACCTGTCCAGTGTGAAGGGCAATAAAACCTTCAATTAAGAGAGAGGCCCCCCTTCCTGCTTGGAAGAAACTGCCAGTTGGTGTTAGCTGGGAAGAAAAAAATGACAGACAATGACTCTCATTTGTCTTAAGACTATTTTATAAAGAACTTTAAAAAGACTTTTATCTCAGCTGTCAAAATTGGTAAAAATGCGGAATTTTCACAGCGTAAAAGTGGAATTGAGGGCTGTGTTTGAAAACTTGGTAGAATGTCGTTACACACTCTGGACAGAAACGGTGATATAGGTTGTATTACCAGAAAAGCATCCATGTTGCAAATGTCAAATTTTGTACATACATCCCTGGGGACAATTTGCATCTGTGTATAAAATTGTGGAATTGTGGGCCAAATCTTTAATGTGTAAAATTACCAAATCGTGTCAGAAAGAAGAAACAAGGTTGCACAGACTGGAGGTTTGGACTAATCTGTGCTGCACAAAATATGTAACCTGTGTATCTTATTTACTAAGAGGTGGCAACTGCATAAATATCTGTTTTTGGCAAAATCAAATTTTCAGTAAAGGAAATGTGGGAGTTTCTAGATACAGTAAAAATCACCTCATAAACATGACATCACTTTTCTGATATCCAACCAATTGTGAGCAAGGCGGAGACTATGCCCTTGCCCAATCCTATTGTTAGAGGCATGGGTAGTGAATCCTGCCCCTGTCATATACTGTAATTATGTCATCTGGCATTATTAATAAGGGTCCCTGACTAGCCCTGACTAGCGCTCAGGACACACACTTGTTAGGGAGAATTCTCTGTTTAGGATGAATTTCCTAACCTAGTGAGTCCCCCAGCAGCTTTGCCGGATTTTTGGGGTTTATTTTTTTCTCCTACCAAGAGTGAGACTCTTTTACCCTCACTCTTGGACATGATTTGAGTGTGTTTCTTTGGATCTAGATGTGTTTAATGGGCTATGGGGTCTTTTACTCCATAGGGTTTCATGTTTTTGTGATGTGTGTTACACAGCACCCTCCGTGCAGTAACACAGGGGTGTCATAATGACCCCCCAGTATAGACTCCATACCCTGGGACTGACTACTGTCTCCCAGGGCATGTAAAGTCACCATTGCCTTTACTAGTCTTAAATTCTGAACAGAACCAGTACAAACCATCATATTGTGGACGTACTGGCTGGGGCAATTCGAATGCCCCAGTGTCTGTTAGTGGAGGGGGTATGTCTCCGTCCCCCCTGATTGAGTTTTGGCTGGTGGCAGTGGATACTACTTTTTATATTCAACCGTGAATATTTTCCTATGGGATTTCCCATTGTTTTAGGCTACTATCTTTATTTAATTATTTATTTAAGGTAGCCTCAAACATACCGCCGGTTTATTTAATTAATATTAATTCTCCGGTTGGTATTTTTTGCCAAAACTTGATTCTAAAATGGCGTTTGTGTTCTCTTCTATGACTCCAACCCAAGTCGAGCCCTTTGTTCCACTTTTTGGCGGGCTTCTCCACGGGATCCCTCCAAAGTGGTGCCACTATGTCTGGGGTACTTAGGAGGGGTGGAGGGGAATTTAGGCACCCTGGACTGAGTTGTCTAGGCAACTCAAGTCGCACTCCGTCCTGATTGGCCCAAGTGGTGAGCCGGCCGGCTCACCACTTAGCATGTTTGAGTGACAGCTAGGCTGAGTGAATGGGGGTTTGCTGCATAAAAGCAGGGCTTTGGGGACTAGAACTTCAGAAGTCGCCACAGGACCTAAGAATCCGATGAGGGAGAAGCTGAGCCGAGCTGCCACGAAACCACGACCGGTGGAGCCCTGCTGGACTGTCTCACCACTTTTCCCAACGACAGAGGAGATCTCCCGCCGGAGAGTCTTCTTCCTTTGACTGGTGGGGATAACCAGTTTCACCGTCTTTTCGCTTTCCCGACATATCTCGTGGCCGCCTTGCCCGTGCTAAGCACCCCGGCAACCAGGATACCACGTTTTACCATGACCGCGAGATAAAGGTACCACCTTTTACCGGAAAACTCTGCGGCTGGTTTCTGCCCTGGTAGTGCAACGACCTGCATCTTTCCTCCACCTCGAGATCTTCTCTTCCCCTGGACTACGACGCAACTTGCAACCACTACCAGGAACAACTGCCATCGCTAGAGGATCCTTCCCACTTAAGGTACCGTGTCCCGCCTGGCTTCCCTTGCAACCGACTGTACGGGGTAGATTTAGCCCCCGGCTTTTGAACCTGGGTTAGCCTGGGACACCTTGGCTAAACTTTTCTAAGCTTCTCTAAGCGCTTTTCTGAACCCTCTGCAAGACTTTCTAAGCCTAGTGTAACTGTGTGATCTTGGGCGCATTTGTGCTCTGCTCTCTCTAAGAGTGGGCCCAGCCTTTGGACTTTGGCTCACCAGTGACTTTTTGCTCTCTGCCTTGCTAATAGTGTTCCTGAATCGTAGAGTGGTGTAACCCTGCATATTCTGTCATTTTCCCTCCCTTTTTCACAACCTTAGTAGAGTGCAATCTAGTTAAGCGCTCACCTCTGTATGAAAATAAGTGGTGTCTTACTGTGATTTTCTAATAATGGAAAAAGGGGTGTATATATCATAATAGTAACTGTGTTTAGAATATTTTACAATAAGAGTGCTGGAGTGTTTCAACTGTGTGTTTATAAATAAATAATTATATACTTTGATACCAAAGCTCTGGTCAGTGTTTGCGTGTATTATTGTATCTGAGTGCCTATTGAGAATACTTTGCATACTGCCTAACTCTTCTTGAGGGAAGTCTGACTGCTCAGCCACAGCTACCAGGTAAATCTGGTGGTACAGACTGCTACCAAGTGGGTTTACTGCTAACACCTGTAGTCTTAAATCTTTTGCAGTGGTCCCTAAGGGAACTGCACAGGTTTCTGCCTAACACTGGTGTACAGCGGTGGGATTTGTATTGAGTATACACTTTAGAGTGCTTGAGGATACCTTAGTACAACTAACCACAAAGCTTAGCACTGAAAAAGTAATCTTTCTAACATGTCAACTATGGAAACTTATAGTCAAGAGTCCCTTGCTACAAAAACTGCTGATTGTTTAAGAGTATTGTGTAAGCATAAGAACCTCCTGACTAAAGGCAAGAAAATGGACTTAATCGAAAGGTTGTTAGCTAACCAAAGTCTGGATGATGGGTCTGAGGAACCTACCATGCCAGAAAATGTAGATAACAGTATAGAAATTGATATTGACCCAAATGTTGATAATCTTGAGGAAGAGTCAGAAGAGGATGGTGAGGCTGCTGTGACTGTCCCCCCTAGGCCTCTGTCTGCCCTACCTGCTGTACCTACTGGGCCTTTACCAAGTCCCACACTAAGTCCTCAATATCTCGAATTAGAGAAAATGAAACTTGAACTAGAGTTCAAGAAACTGAATACTCTGGCTGAACAGAGACATCAGGAAATGAATCAAGAACTAAGGCTAAGGGAAATGGAGCTCAAACATGAGCTAGAAATGAAGAAATTGTCTGTCGAAAATGCTTCTCTCTCTGGCTCCTATAGAAGTTCCAGTCCTAAAAGACCCCGCATGCCTAAAGAATTGGTTGGTATGTATGAGCCTACGTTGGATGTGTTAGATTGGTTGTCTCTGTTTGAATATAATCATGGGCCCAGAACATCACAGGAAACGACTTACTCACCTGGTTGTTCTCTAGGCTTCCCCCTGTTGCAACTGATGTGGTAATGGAGTTGGGGGAGGAGGATAGGAAAGAGTATGAATGTGTGAAAGTAGCTTTGATAGCTAGGTTTGGGAAGACCCCTTCCCAGTATCTTAAGAGGTTTAGAACCCTCAAAAAGCATGATGGTACCCCTTGGGCTACCTGGGTGAGTGAAGGGTTGAAAAACTTAGAGGGATGGATTAAGGGTTACAAAGTGAACACTTATGAAGGTATGAAGAATCTTGTTATGTTGGAGTCAATTTATGATGCCTGCTCTCCTGAGTTCAGACAGCACTTGGCTGATTCATTCCCGAAAACTAGCTAAGGCTGCTGACTTGTGGGTTGCCAACAGGGCCACTCACAAGGATTCTGGGGTAACTCAGAAAAAGGATGAGGGGATACAGCCTAAAAAGGACTCCAAAGAGAATTCTAATACTGCAAATTCCAAAGAGGGCCCCAAACAAAACCAGAAGGGTAAGCCACCAGGGAAACCACAGCAGAATAGTGACTCCTCTGGTGCTAAACCAGAGGGAGGTCAGAACAAGCCTCCATTCCAGAAGGCATTTGGTAAATGCTTTGTTTGTGGCTCTACTGACCATGTGAAAGGAGATCCCAGATGCAAGGGTAAACCTTCAGGGATCCAACTTGCCTCCTTAGCCTTCGCTCCAGAAGAGGAAGTCCCAATGGCAAGTGGAAACTTTCTACTGCTGGCTGATGAACCCATTGGCGTCTCAGCCAGTGTTTCTTTAGTCTCTCTGGGGTTGTGGGAACAACAGAATTTAGATGTGTATAATTCTATCCCAGATAATACTAAAGAGTATTATAAGGACAGTGTCCAGGTAAATGGTCAGGAGACTCCTGCCATGGGGAGACACTGGGGCCAGCATAACTGTGGTGGATGAATCTTTTTTCAAGGCAGAAGATGTTGCTAAGGCACCCAAATGCCTCACCAAGTTAGCTGGAGGGCCTGTGCAGATGTGTCCCCAGTTACCAGTTCTCATCCAGTGTAATGACATGGCTGTAGAAATACCTGTCAGTGTACAATGTGAAGTGCCAGGTAGGGTTCTGCTGGGTAATAACCTGAAAGCTCTTGGAGTTGTGTCACATACCCCCAGACCACCTAGTAAGAGGTTACAGGAGCTCACAAAACCTGCAAGAGAGAAAACCCTGAGAGGGCTATCTCAGGAGATGATGACAGAGATCACTCCTTTGCCACTGGAGCAACTCACTGCAGTAACTACCAGATCAGGAGCAAAGGGGCAACCCGAGACTCCTAGGAAAAAGTCAGCAGCAAGCACTCCAGTGCTTCCAACATTTACACCTGTAACTCCCCCTCCAGCTGAGGCTGAGATGGAGATACAACCCTGTATGGTTGAACTAGACTCTGAAGAAGAGCTAGTGAGAGGCCAAGAACTTATTGGAGATCTAGACCCTGAGGACCATCCTGAGCTGCAGTCTTTACTGTCAGAAGGTGGGCCCAGCAGGGCAGCTTTCCGTAAGGGACAAAGAGAATGTCCAACTCTGGAGGCTCTCTGCCAACACGCAGCTGCTCAGGCTGATGGGCAGGAGCCTGGGAAGTATAGGTTGCACTGGGAAGATGGCCTCTTCTACAGTGAACCAACTGAGTCTGAACCTGGAGACTACAAACGCCTTGTAGTACCTCAAGAAAACAGACAACAGTTCTTGCACTTAGCCCACGAGATTCCTTTGGCGGTCACTTGAGTTTCAAGAAGACCAAGGAAAGGCTCTCACTCTACTTCTACTGGCCAAAAATGGGGGCCGAAGTAGATAAGTTCTGCAAGAGCTGCCATACCTGCCAAACTTCTGGTAAGGTTGGTGCCAAGAATGTGGCACCATTAGTGCCTCTCCCAGTTGTGGGAGTCCCATTTGAGAGGGTAGGGATTGACATCGTTGGTCCTCTTGATCCCCCTACATCCTCAGGCAACAGGTTTATCCTTGTTGTAGTAGACCATGCTACTAGTTATCCTGAGGCAATACCTATGAGAACTGTTACAGCTCCGGCTGTGGCTAAGGCCCTCCTTGGTATATTTACCAGGGTTGGGTTTCCTAAGGAAGTAATCTCTGACAGGGGATCAAACTTTATGTCCCACTACATGAAAGCTATGTGGAAAACCTGTGGAGTTACTTACAAGTTCTCAACCGCCTACCACCCCCAAACCAATGGGCTGGTAGAAGATTTAACAGAACCATAAAGAGCATGATAGGTGCTTTAGAGGAACCCCTGAAAAGAAAGTGGGACCTTCTACTGCCATGCCTTCTCTTTGCTTATAGAGAAGTCCCTCAGGAGGGAGTAGGTTATTCTCCCTTTGAACTTCTCTATGGCCATCCGGTCAGAGGTCCATTGGCCCTGATTAAGGAGGGGTTGGAAGGCGCTCCCCCCCTGAAGCCAGTCAGAGTGACTGACTATGTGATAGGTCTCCGAAGGAGAATGTCACACATGATGGCAGAAGCTAGTGATAACCTGAAAGCTGGACAAGCTTTGGTCAAGCATTGGCATGATCAAAAGGCTAACATGGTTGAATTCACTCAAGACCAGCTAGTTCTCGTTATGCTCCCCACAAGGCAGAGGGCCTTGCAGAACAAATGGATGGGACCCTTCAAAGTTGTGGGAAAACTTGGAGAGGTCAACTATCTGGTGGATCTGGGCAGACCCAGGGAAGCTCCTAGAGTCTTCCACACCAACCGACTGAAGGCGTACATCTCCAGACCTGAAGTAGGAGCTTTGCTTCTAGCTTCAGCAGCAGAGGAAGAAGAGAGTGAGTCTCTCCCTGATCTCCTCGGAGGTGTACCTTTGGATGAAAAAATTGAAGGAGTCAATCTCTCTTCAGATCTGACACCTGAGCAACAAGAGGGGTGCAAATCTATGTTAAATCAGTTTGCCTCCCTGTTCCCACTCTCACCAGGCTTGACCCCTTGGGGACAGCACGAGATACTCACTGGTGACTGTCTGCCAGTTAAAAGCAGAGGATACCGAATGTCAGAAAATGTGAGAACCCATATCAAGGGGGAGGTCAAGAAGATGCTTGATCTCGAGGTAATAGAACCCTCTACTAGTCCATGGTCTAGCCCAGTTGTGTTAGTACCAAAGGCAGGGTCGAAAGACTTGAGATTCTGTGTGGACTATAGAGCTCTTAATGCAGTCACCAAGACTGATGCCCACCCTTTATCAAGGACAGATGAGTTGGTGGATAAACTTGGTGCAGCCAAGTACCTCAGCACATTTGACCTTACGTCAGGCTATTGGCAAATAGCCTTGACAGACCATGCCAAGGAGAAAACTGCATTTTCCACCCCAGTTGGCTTGTACCAGTTTATGGTCATGCCTTTTGGATTAAAAAATGCACCTGCTACATTCCAAAGGATGGTAAACCAAGTTCTAGCTGGGATGGAGGACTTCTGCATGGCATACTTGGATGACATTGCAGTCTTCAGCCACTCCTGGGAGGATCATGTGAACCACCTAGGACATGTTTTGCAGGCTCTTGGACAGGCCAATTTGACTATCAAGGCAAGTAAATGCCAGATAGGTCAAAGTAAGTTGGTCTACCTTGGACATGAGGTAGGAGGTGGGGAAATAAGGCCTTTGCTCAGCAAGATTGAAGCTGTGCAAAATTGGACAACACCTACTACTCAAACCGAAGTTAGAGCCTTCCTAGGCCTCACTGGGTACTACAGGAATTTCATTGAGAACTATGGGACCATAGCTTCTCCACTGAATGTAATCTCCTCTCCAAAATTCCCTAAGAAGGTCAAATGGAATGAGGAGTGCAATCAGGCCTTTGAAAAACTGAAGAAAGCTCTTTGCCAAGCTCCAGTATTGAGAGCTCCTGACTACCACCAAACTTTTATTGTACAAACTGATGCTTCCAATGTAGGTATAGGGGCAGTCCTCAGCCAACTGGATAAGAAGGGTAGGGAGCACCCCATTTGCTTCATCAGCCGTAAACTGAAGGATCCTGAGACAACGTTGGCAACAATAGAAAGAGAATGCTTTGCTATTGTGTGGGCACTGAAGAAGTTTAGGCCATGCTTGTATGGTTCTACTTTTGTCATTCAGACTGACCACCAACCCTTGAGATGGTTAATGCAAATGAAGGGAGAAAATCCAAAACTATTGAGATGGTCAATCTGCCTGCAAGGGTTTGATTTCACCATTGAGCACAGGTCAGGGTGTCACCATCAAAATGCTGATGGACTCTCTAGGATGTATGTCATCGACTAGAGGTATGAGGTTCATCCAGGAGTGGATTAAATCCTCCTGTCCCTTAGTCTGGGGGGGGCGAGTGTTAGGGAGAATTCTCTGTTTAGGCTGAATTTCCTAACCTAGTGAGTCCCCCAGCAGCTTTGCTGGATTTTTGGGGTTTATTTTTTTCTCCTGCCAAGAGTGAGACTCTTTTACCCTCACTCTTGGACATGAGTTGAGTGTGTTTCTTTGGATCTAGATGTGTTTAATGGGCTATGGGGTCTTTTACTCCATAGGGTTTTATGTGTTTTTGTGATGTGTGTTACACAGCACCCTCCGTGCAGTAACACAGGGGTGTCATAGTGACCCCCCAGTATAGACTCCATACCCTGGGACTGACTACTGTCTCCCAGGGCATGTAAAGTCACCATTGGCTTTACTAGTCTTCAATTCTGAACAGAACCAGTACAAACCATCATATTGTGGACGTACTGGCTGGGGCAATTTGATTGCCCCAGGGTCTGTTAGTCGAGGGGGCACGTCTCCGTCCCCCCTGATCGAGTTTTTGCTGGTGGCAGTGGATACTACTTTTTATATTCAACCGCGAATATTTTCCTATGGGATTTCCCATTGTTTTAGGCTACTATCTTTATTTAATTATTTAAGATAGCCTCAAACATACCACCGGTTTATTTAATTAATATTAATTCTCCGGTTGGTATTTTTTGCCAAAACTTGATTCTAAAATGGCGTTGGTGTTCTCTTCTGTGACTCCAACCCAAGTCGAGCCCTTTGTTCCACTTTTTGGCGGGCTTCTCCACGATGAAGAGGTCTGGCTACAGGAAATCACACAACAGGTCACTGGCATGAACATGGATACATGGCAGGACAAGTCACTAAACTAGAGTAATCCCGGTAAACTCTGGACCACTGGGCAGTGGAAACAGTGACTACTCTGTCTATACCCAGGGAGGTAGGGTAGCTATCAATATATCAACGAGACAGAGCTTGAAACACAGGTCACGCTACACAGAAGATAAAATGAACAATAGAAACCTTCTAGAAACATCAAATGCATTTTAGTTAGAAGTAGAAACATTAAAAAGATATTAAATATAACAATTAATCAAAAGTTCATACATACATAATATTAACACATAAAACATAGGGAATCATAAATTACAGTCAATGATAATTGGTCACATCAAAGTGTGGATACACAACACAATTTATACAGTGTGACCGTTTCGAATTGTTGTCTGATAAAACAAGTTATATCCCTGTACAAATCCGAAGAATTATCTCGACATGTTTCAGTTCGTGGGGAAATACTCAGAGAACATTCATCAGGAGAGATGTTAAAATCACGAAAATCCCAATAAAACAATCATGTCCAGTTTGTAGAGTGTGGGTGGATACGTGCAATCTGTGGGTTTGGAGACAAGGGACAAAATGTAAGCTCCAAAGTAGCTATTTTGTATTGTCATAGTCACTAAAAAGTAAACTTGAGGACCACCGAAAAAGCAGTTAAAATACCTTCAATGGTGCTCATGGGGGCTTGCAACTTTAGTGGTTCAAGTCGTTGTAGGCTGGAAGTAGCTCCTACTCAGTATTTAATACAAGAAAAGCGCTCATTATAGCTTTTCAGATAAGCAAGAAAACATTACTCAACAAAACTAAAACTAAAAGGTACAGATCGAAGTAGTAATCATCAGAATCAGAAAGAGAACAACATAGGGAAAAGCCATTATGCTCACCTTCTGGACAATCACGCCACTCAAAATAATCGGGTAGAGTGGGGAAGGACTCAGCTGGTGCAATCCAGCTGCCCGGAAATCAGATGTACTAGTTGTCATCAAATACTATGGTATCAAGAACACCATCTATTAGCGTGAAGGTTCCTAGAATGAAATGAAAAAGAAGCAGAACCCATATCACTGCAAATGCAGGGTGTTGCATTTATGCGTTTAAATTTCAATTCATTTCGGGTTTCATGGAACCTTTTATGTTTAGGCTCCCAGGCGTCTGCCCACAGGTTACTGTTTTTTGCGCTTGTGCTCTCTACTAGGGACACCCGGCATTTGCATCTTAATGAGTGTTTTTCTTGTATTAGATACCGAGAAGGAGCTACTTACCAGCCTACGACGACTTGAACAAATAAAGTTGCAAGCCCCCATGAGCACCATTAAAGTTATTTTAACCCCTTCTTCTGTGGTCCTCAAGTTCACTTTTTAGTGACTATGATAATACAAAATAGCTACTTTTGAGCTTACCTTTTGTCCCTTGTATCCAAACCCACAGGTTGCAAGTATACACCCACAGTATACAAACTGGACACGATTGTTTTATTGGGATTTTCGTGATTTTAACATCTCTCCTGATGAATGTTCTCTGAGTAATTCCCCACAAACTGAAACATGTTGAGATAATTCCCTGGATTTGTACAGGGATATAACTTGTTTTTATCAGACAACAATTTGAAACGGTTACACTGTCTAAATTGTGTTAACTGTATCCACACTTTGATGTGACCAATTATTATTGACTGTAATTTACGATTCCGTATGTTTTATGTGTTTATATTATGTATGCATGAACTTTTGATTAACTGTTGTATTTAATATCTTTTTAATGTTTCTACTTTTGATTAAAATGCACTTGATGCTTCTAGAAGGTTTCTATTGTTCATCTTACCTTCTGTGTAGTGTGACCTTTGTTTCAAGCTCTGTCTCATGTGTTCTATCTTGATGGCCGTGTAGATTATGAGAACCTCCGTCCCCAAGTACCACACGGAGAGACAGTAATACAACTACCCCGTGCAATCCTTGAGGCCACAGGTGTTGAGTGCCAAGAAACAGGAACCAGGAACGCCGGAAACACCCCTGACCGCTATAAGGCAAGCAATGAGTACACATAAGACAATGGCAATCCAGTCGATAAGCAGAAAACAAGAGCTGCACCACAACAGGTCTTACCTAGGTTGAAATAGAGTGGGTACCAACCATACCCCGGATAGGGACAATGGGGGCAGGAGCCTGCGAATAACCGGCAGCAGCAGGAGGCGTGTAAAGTCCTGTGGGGCACTCCGGATGGAAGTACCAACACCTGTGCAGGCGGAGAGGACCAATGATCAGTTTGCCAAGTGGGATGATCCGTGCGCAGTCCAGAAACAATCCGAAATCAGAAGCCATAGGGTAACGACTAAGCCAGGGGAAGTCCAGGTCAAACCAGGTAGCAGAGCCAGGAGTCGGGAGTTCCAAGATAAACACGAGGCAGTTAACAGTCCGAGGGAAAAACAAGGGAATCCATAAAGCTTTCCGTAGTCAAAAAAACCATGAATAGCAGATGAAAGAAGCGCTAAACAGTACTTGACACGAAGCACTGGGAAGCGTTGTTTAAGCGCATACCTGCTCCTTTTAACTGCATTAATGAGTCATGTGACCCATGTCACATAATGCGTTCCTCCCAATGCTTCCGTGTCATGCGTTCCGTGATGGTATCAGGTGATCGCTTCTTCCTGATCACGTGACGCGGAACCAGGATGGGCTGATGACCACGGCACACCATTGAGTAACTCTATGGTAACTTCCAGTGAAGGAACGGTCGCAAGGATCTCGGGCGACCGTCCAAGCCCGCCTTCCTCCGGGTGTGCCGGATCTGAGCACCATACTGCTGTCGCCGGGTATGTGCAGGTGAAAGGGCAGTAGTGGGATTGGACTGATGGGTACCTAAAGGGGTGCTGATGCTAGAAGAATGGGGCCTTGTGGCAGCAGACATGACACAATGGCCTTATACCAAGCTCTTAGTGGATTATACATAGACCCAAAAGTTAAAGAGGAGCAAAGCAAAATTGCCAGAATTGCGGCCTACCTACACCTCCACCGAGGAGTGATAACGGGGAAAGCTTACACAGTTCTGGCACAGAATCAAATTGAATTAATAGAGAAAATCCAGACTGATCTAGAATCAGCAGAACATAGGCTACTGAAGAGCCAAGAATTAGAGGCAGAATCTAGAGGTTATGACACCAAAATAAAAGAGGATTTGGCTCGCCTACAGCAGGATAATGCAGAGCAAGAAACTCAAGTACAGGTACTGAAAGAGGAGTGTAAGGAAAGAGTTGACTATTTGCAACAGAGTCAACAGAAGCGGGCACAACAATTAAATTATTATAGAGCCTGCGCAGAACAGATAATTACTCTACAAAATAAGATAGAAACCTTGAAAGAGGAAAATTATAAATTAATTGTAAAAGACCTCCACTATCAAGAGGAATTTGATCAGGAGCGCCAGAAATCCAACATTATCAAAAAACAAAGAGATGACCTGGCGGAGCGGAGGGGGACCCTAAATCAAGAGAAAGACGTTATAGGCGAGGAAATAAGCGAGTTGCAAACCAAGTTACAGGAAAGTAAGTTGGCCCTCCAGGAGCTAAAGGAACTAAGAACAGTGCATGGGAAGCAACTAGAGCACACCAGACCGGTAGAAGGTGCTCTGAAAGAGAACACTCAAGCCAAAGACACACAAACCCAGGAGATGAATCACTTGCAACAGAGAATGTCCCAGTACTCCCAAAACAGGCAGGAAGCACACAGGGACAATGAGGCCCTCTGTGAAAAGATTGATGGACTCCACCAACAAATAGCAGTGCAAGAGCAAATCATTGAGACCAGTAAGGACTTGATAGATGAACAAAAGGCTCCGATTTTTGCTTATCACCAGGAAATAGGGGCTGAAAAAGAAAAGGCAGCAAGATTGGAGAAAGAGGGTGCTAGACTACATTCTAACTGGAGGGACCCTGAACAGGTAGAGAGGGACAGGACAACCCCTGATCATAACATAAGGACCTCTGTACTCAGGGACTCAAACCCCTTCAATACCATGAACAGTGCCAGCTTCATGTCTACTGGCTCATATGAACCGGGGGCCATGGGGATGGCAGAATTCAATAGGGTTGGTAAAATGGGACTGACTGATCAGCGCCCCCCAGAAATTGATGGACGGGCGTCCCTGTACAGATACCCAAATGTTAGGGCTGATATCTCTGACAAAGAAGAATCCTATGAGGGGAGGGTCAGGGAATTAGATCACCTAAAATACTGACTTCCAAGGGACCAGTTTGTGAAATTTGGTGGGGAACTTAAGGAAATAAAGCCCAAAAAGAGTATCCTGAAGACCTCTACCCAGTTAGGGCAGTGGGGGGGATACTCCGCCAATCCTGGGAGCAGAGAAGAGTCAGAAGACTCTTCTGAGAACGGGGGGCGCTGTTGTGCAGCCGAATAAGATGGCCGCTGCCTGAAAGGCTCCGGTGACGGCTTCTTCAAAACTTGCTAAACATCCTGCCTTATCTGCCCTCGGCACCTCCGCTCCCGTGAGGGTAATTGGGTATATTCTGGGCCCCCCCGAAGAATTTCTGCTGTGGTCCACTGCTCCGGAGATCGTGAATTCGACCCGTTCCGCTTGGCTTGGCTGAGGAGAGTGGGGGAGGAGCAGCCTGCGCAACGCGTAGCTGTGGGGCATCGTTATCACCCGCCCCGATCGGCCGCCTGGGGATTGGTGGCGCTGAGCGGATGTTACTCACCGCTCCGGTAATCGATCACTGCCTGTAGATAGGCGACCTTGGAGACGGTAGTTTCCACCGATATTCACAAGACAGCCTCTGGTAACCCGACACCCCCTGAATTCTAAGATTCAGGCTTCCTCAAGGAGGGGCTCTTTTCTGCGATGTGCCTCTCTGCTGTTTCAACCTGAACAGGCAGAATTGCCAATCACCTAAAAGAGCAGGGAGAACACACACCACCAACCAATGCTGCAAAGGAATACAAAGATGGTTAGAGGAGCCAAGGTATGAAGGAATGCAAGAAAACAATAGTACTAAGGAGTACCTAGATGGGGTTTGAGGAGTGGACTCTGCTATAGGATTAACCTACAAAAGAAATAAACTATTACCCTCTACATCAATGTAATACACCAGAGCATCCCAAAAATAAATGGATAAATAATTCAAACACAGACCTGAAGGGAAAACTGGCAGGATTGAATGAAGTCTAAATGGAGGGAAACAACGAAAGGACAAAATAATAAAAGGTAGGTTAGTACAGGAGAGTAACCGGGCGGCACGAGGGACGCACTAGTGACGGGTTGGTGCATGTACTGGAAAGCGTCAATATGCACTTGGTGAGTAGTTCACTGTAGAATGTTGAAGTCCCAAAGGATGTAGAAACTAAGTTCCAAAGTAAAGGCTAACGGTGGAATCCAGCAGAGTGGGTTTTAACTAGTATGAACAGTTCAGGATAATAGCAAGTGAAATGGCTTCAGAAAGAGGCCGTGGACGAGAACAGAGGACAACCAATTACCTTAGTGGGCCGTAGAACCAGGAAGTCACTGAGGAAAAAGGCAGGCAGTCCGTGAAGGAGTCCGGGTCAGTAAAGGAGCGGGCATAACCAAACCAAAGGAGTATCCAAATGCAGTCCAAATTGAATAGCCAAGCGTCGGGAACCAGAAGATCAAAAATAGAGCACTGACTGAATGTCAAAAGGGAATAAGGAACGTAACCGCAAGGAGAGTAACGCTACAATTAGCAGCAGAGAGCTGTATGAGTAGCGGTGCTTTAAAATACAGGGGTGTGTGGTTTAGGTGCGCGTTCATTACGCCTGCACGGTATTAGCTGACACGAGACGCGCCGGCGTGCAAAGAAGCACCATGGCAACCTGTATTGATTCCAGAGGGGAGCTTGTGAGTGTGCTCTTCTTCGCGTGAACACCGCAGATGAGCCGGCGCTGTCATTCCGTGTAGAATTCCACGTAGAAAACGTAACAGCGGATGGGTCTGTCTGGTGATTGTACCCGTGGGTTTGGCTGCCTTGCCGCTGAGTCTTCTGGACTTGCCGTGGCGCTCGGCGCAGCACGTGGATGCACCTTCGTGGTTGGCGTGGCTGACGGGGGACCTGGTGCATGGGTGCGCGCTGCTGGTTTGCGACGCAGCAGAGTTCTGAGAGTGGCCCTGCTGCAGATATCCTTTTCTCCTGTCCGCCCTCCTCCTACCCAGCCCGATCTTACCCGGGATCTGCGGGCGGGTGCTGCTTCCCTGGGCCTTGCGGTGAGTGATCGGAGGATGGCCCTACTCTTATTTGTATTGGAAAGGGCAGGCGTGCTCTGTTGCAGTTTGCAGGCAGGGTTCCCCTGTGGAGAGTGCTGGGGGGCGGCTGACCCATAGTGTCTCCTGCGCGCTCCGGACTCTGGGGCAGAGGGCGCGGATATAGGGGCAAGTGCCTCCACCTGCTTGCTCAGTGCCCACCCTGAGCATTATCCTGAGATATGGAACTGTCACTGAGTGGCCAAATCACTAGACAGCGGAGGACAGCGAAGGACATTGTGGTACGTCGTGTGCTAGTGCTGTGAAGTGGGACACAATACGGCATGGTGCTGGTGTCTAATAGGTGCCCCCGGGCCTGCAATTTGGGCGCTATCCTAAGGAAACACCGGAAAACATGGCTGCGGCATGGGTGGCTGTGAGGGTGCTGGGGATGGTTGCTGGACCTTGATGTCTGGATCTCCTCCTGAGGTGTGGAGTACATGCCGAATAAACATTGGCTGCTAAACCCCCTGAGTGCCAGCTGGGCCTGCCAGGCGGTCGGCTACATCTGCGATTGGACCCCTGCTGGAGTGTGGAGGGCTGTGTGGTTGTAGCTCCCTGCGTACTTGATCCAGTGTTGAGAGGTTGGGCGCTGGACTGAATTGGCGGTGTGAGTGGTCAGTTGGCGGTGTGTATTACCAGGATTGTGAGACTGGGACTGGCCTGGTTTCTCTCCCCCGTCGAGCCCATATGTGTAACCAGAAGAAGCAGGAGAAGATGGAGCAATTTGCTCGTGCTGATCAGGCGCAGTCTCAGACTGGTGCCGCGCAGACGCCAGAGATGTAGCAAGTGGACATAGTCGCCCTGAATCACACGCTGCTTGCATTAAAGGGGAGCACTGATACGCTTGGGGTCAAAATTGACGCTCTCACCTATAAAGTTGACATCTCGGCTGTGCAAATAGAAAAACTCTGTGGACGCATGGAGGAAGCTGAGCAGAGGATTGGATCTGTTGAGGACAGTGTCACATCTTTGCAGCGGGAGGTTGCTAATCTTCAGCAACTGGTTAAGAAAATTGAGGCTAAAAATGAGGATTTGGAAGGGCGCTCGAGGAGGAACAACGTTAGAATCACGGGTGTTCCGGAAATCAACGCACATAGACAATATGGAGAAGTTTGTCTAACGGCTCTTGGTTAATGTCTTAGATAACCTGCTGCTGTCCAACATGTTTATGGTAGAGTGTGCACATCGCTCTCTGACGACCAGACCGCTCCTAGGCGCCCCGGAGCGCCCCATCATTGCAAGAATTATTTGCTACTGCGACAGGGATGCCATATTACGAGCAGCCAGAGAGAAGAGGGAGCTAAAGTCGGAGGGCACCATTATCCGTCTATTTCCTGATTTCAGCCCGGCGGTCCAAGACCAAAGGAAGACCTTTCAGACAGCCAAGAGCATCCGACGGAGAAAAGGGTTAAATACTCTATGATGTACCCAGCCAAGCTACGCGTGCAACATAAAGTGTCAGCAATTTTCTTTGCGGCCCCGGAGGCGGCGGAACAATTTGCCAGGAATCTGGTGGAGCCGGAGAGATCCCCCTCGAACTCATCCTGACCTGGTACTAATATTCAGTGGCAGAAGTATGTTGAGCCTGGCGGAAGAGTACTGGCTATCCTGTGTTTTTGTGGTGGGGCCAGGGGAACGGGGGGGCAGGAGGGCTTGTTTACAGAGCCGTTGCCTTTTGGAGCACTGGAGCTGCCCTCAGAGCCCCAATCTCCGCAGACACTGCGGTTTTGTTTGGATGTTGTTGAAGATTATATGGGATGAGGGGGGAGTGGGAAGGGTGAGAGGGGTAGGTAGAATGCCGGTAGGTTATGGTTTCTGGCGTGGGTGGGAGTGGGTGGGGGGGGGGGAGGGGTGCAGATGGGTCTGTTCATTGTTGTTTGGGAGTTTTGCTGGGTACTTGGGTCCTTGCGTGGGAGGGGCGGGTGGGGGGAGGAGCGATTTTTCACTCTAGTGACTCACACAGTCTAAACCGTTACTTTGCATATAACAGTGCGCGTTGCCACTGTGTCTTACTCCTTTACTTACATCCGGGTTCAGTGGCTACATTCCCACCAGCGACATTGCCAATCCAATACTGAATAAGAAGCTCAGGGCAGCCTTGACAATCCTCTCATGGAATGTACGGGGCTTCACCAATCCGAAGAAGTCATGGCTTATTACACGCTATGGTAGAAATCATGGGGCGAATGTGCTATGCCTTCAAGAGACCCACCTGGCCTGTGGCACTCCCCTACCCAGGTTCCCCGAGTGGGGTATACATAGATATGACTCCTCTTTCTCCTTACATTCCAGAGGAGTGGCCATTTATATACATACCTCCCTACAATATAAATTACTTGAAAAGATTCAAGATGATGAGGGGCGATTCCTTATGCTCTCGGGTGAGTTGTTAGGCTTTAAACTCCTTCTGGTGAACATATATGCACCGAACACGGACTTCCCGGAGTTCTTTCACCAGTGTGCCCGACATATACATAGGTTTTGGATCATGAGATAGTGTAGGTTGGTGACTTTAACCTCGCTCCTATGTTGGATTTAGACAGGGCGGCTACGGCTCAGCTGTCCACCCCGCAATATGTTAAGGCCTGGACCACCATTTCTCAATATCACGGCTTGTTTGACATTTGGCGAAGCAGGCATATTCACACCAGGGAATACACATTCTTTTATAATGTACATGGTAGTGTGTCTAGAATTGACTATATAATGGCCACCGCCCCTATGCTACGTGCAGTTACTGATACGTCCATATTGCCTCGGACATTATCCGATCACTCACCGGTAATGGCATGCTTTGAATTGGCATCGCATCCCCCTGGCTCGCTTCGTTGGCGATTTAGGGCTGCTGCCCTTGAAGATGGGGCCTTCCGCTCTGGGTTAGAGCAGGATATCGAGACTTTCTTTCAGGCAAATTACGGGTCGGTTCCTGACCCCGGGATAGTCTGGGAAACCTTAAAGGTCTATATAAGTGGATGTTGTATCTCGAGGCAAGAGTGGGGTCCTGAAGGCCATTCGTTGATCCATGCGTGAGCTGGAAACAAGAATTTGAGAAGGGGAGAACAGGAAGGGTGCACTAGACACGCCTGAACTACGTCGTGAATTACAGGCCCAAAGGGAAGAACTTTTGCAGCTGGCTAACAGTGAGGAGAAATATATAGGGGATCCGATAATGGCAGCGCGATATGGGGAGGGGGATTGACCGAGTAAAACGCTGGCCTGGGCCATCCGCAGGGAGCGCCCGAACGCTAATGTAGCGGAGGTTGTGGACCTTGACAGGACACTGGTCAGGGATTCACAGGGAATCAACACTACATTTAAGGACTATTACAAGCAGCTTTATACTTCACGGCCTACACCAGGGCACGATGAGCTGGTACGATATCTAGATGAGGTAGCGCTGGGTTGGCTGGATCAGGAGTTAGGCGGTGCCCTTAATGATACCATATCTGAAGATGAAATCTGTGCTGCGATCAAATCCTTACCTAGCGGGAAGGCCCCCGGTATGGATGGTATTACTGTAGCGTTCTATAAAACGTACACTGATCTAGTGCTTCCCCACCTGATGGCCATGTACAACAGCGCATTGGCTGGGGGCTCTCTGCCAGAGCCCACCAGATCTGCCCTAGTTACGGTCCTCCTAAAGCCTGGCAAAGATCCCTGTATTCTATCCTCTTATTGACCCCTGTCATTAATAAACACGGATAATAAAATTTTGGCAAAAATACTTGCGAATCGACTCCTCCCCCACATGTCTTCTTTGGTCCTCCCTGACCAGGCCGGTTTCATCCTGGGCAGATCCACTCAAAATAATGTTAGGCATCTATTCTCTCTTATACACAATGTTGACCCTGAGATCCCCATTGCGTTTGCCGTGCTGGACGCCGAAAAGGCCTTCGAGTCTGTCGAGTGGTCCTTTTTATTTGAGGTGTTCCGCCGGTCCGGATTAGGGCTGCGCTTTATTGGTTGGGTTAGGCTATTATACACAGCTCCACGGGCAGACGTATGCACTAACGGGACGATCTCAATGTACATTCATCCTACGCGGGGTATACTTTTTGCGTTGACGGTGGAACCCTTGGCATGCCACGTTTGGGAATTACATGCGCATTGCGGGATTCGCGTTCGGTCTCATCTCTCCATTATATCGCTGTATGCAGATGACATCCTTCTATACGTCAAACATCCTTGGCGGAATTTGGATCCTTTGATGCAGGAAGTGACCAGATTTGGGGAACACTCTGGGCTTAAAATCAATTGGGACAAATCCTAAATTCTGCCCCTTACCAGGGTTGTGCAACAGGATGACGTGGGCAACGGGTTTCGATGGTGTCCCGACGGGATACGATATTTGGGCATTTTGGTGTCTACGACTCAGGAGGGGGCTGTACAAAGACAATTATGTTGCCCCTTTAGAGGCCATAGAACACACAATTGAGACATGGATACGATTGCCGATTACCCAAGCAGCGCGAGTGGCGCTGGCTAAAATGGCAATACTCCCTAAACTCCTGTACATATTTGGTAATGTACCGGTATGGCCCCCTCTTAGATATTGGCATCGGATACATGGCATGATGTCTAAGCTGGTTTGAGCAGGGAAGCACCCGAGGATATCCCTAGACACATTGACCCGATCGTATGAATTTGGTGTTCTAGAATACCTAAGAGCTAATAGCTCCATGGCTACCTCCAACCTCGTAATCAGGCCCCCTGTCCCGAGGGGAGAGATTCAACCTGTTGCCGTAACGTGTAAAACTTGGGGACAAATGAGCCAAATGTTGAAGACAGCTTCCTCTTATGTACCTGAGCTTTCGTTGTATAAAGTGTTTGGTATTCCACTTACTCATGAGCGATCCTTTGTGGAACACTTTCAGTCTCTTGGCATTCAGACACTAGGTGATATTGTGCAAGATGGACGCATAAAGCGCTGGGAAGAGTTGCGCATTGGGGGGGACACATAATGCAGTGACGTTACTTTTATACTACAGATTGCGTAGTGTGCTAAAAGGTTTGTGGCCTGATTTCCCACAATCTCCTACGCCCCATCCCGCGCAATGCTTTGCTGTTAGTCCTGTCTCGCCCGGGAAGCTGGTATCCACCATTTATAAATTGATCAGGTCTGGATTGGGTGTGAGGAACAATTCCTATTAATCCAAATGGGAGGCTGCCATGGGCACGTGCCTTGACAAGGGTCAATGGAAAGTAATCTGTATGCAAACACGATACATACCTTTAAACTGTCGATTTAGGCTGATTCACTATAAATTTCTTCACCAAATTTATCATTCGAGTTATACCCTACATACATTCTTCCCAGACAGGTCTCCCAACTGTATGAGATGTGGCATCGATCCTGCCGACTTCTATCATGTAGCATGGGAGTGTCCTCGTATCAAGGCTTATTGAGTGGCGAAAGGGGAGGCAATGGATAATGTTGAATCCTACTATAGGTTGCACACCTGAGTTATGGCTGTTGGCTCTCATAGAAGGTGGCTTTCGTACTGAAAAAACTGCTGGGGATGGCCTCTGTGGTGGATAGATATTTGGTGGCTAGAGCAACGGGTCGCCCTAAACCCCCACCTTTGTAAGGTGGTTGGACACTATGAGACTTTGTGAACAAAGAGAGACCAAATATGCGTCGACGCTACCGGCTTCGAGTCACCCATTTGATTACTGGCCACCTTTCAGACAATTCTGAATGGAAACTGATCAGAGGTTTCAATCTCCAGAGCCACCTTCAAGCTGTTGATTGACAATTGGTGGCCATGTTGCAGGGGTAGTTTTCATGTGACGTGTAGTTATACTCTTATATGTTTGTTTAGTAATACCTGCAATCTCTGCGAGCACTGTTTAATCACGGATGGGTATTTTTCTCTTTGCACTGGAATGCTGTGTGAGTTAACTAGTCGAGGTGGTAGGGGGGGTCTTCTACTGGCTTGTTTCCTTTCTTATTTTTTGTTCTTATTGTAATTGTTGTTGGGTAAAATAATGAAGAAAGTTTTTAAAAAAAATAAGACTCTTCTGAGCACCACAGGAAAAGAGAAACTAGACCCCAACATTCTGCAAGCCCTTCTCAAACTCGCAGAATCAGGGAGTGCTTGAGGATCAAGAAGCCACCTCCAGTAGCAGCGCCTCTGAGTCTGAGGACGAGTGGACTCGGGTGACTAAAACAAAGAAGGCAAACAAACCTAAGAAAGCTATGAACAAAGATCCCATTAGGCAGATTAAGGCCATTAGGAGTGTCATAACTCCATATCATAAAAATGCGAAGTATTCTGTTTGGGAACACTTAGAACTATATGAGCAAATGATGGATACTTTTCAGATGAAGGACAGCCAGAATTGCATAGAATATGTTAAATGGGCCTTCTCCCCTGAATACTCCAGTTTCTTTGCGGGACTGGAGGACCAGAATCATTCCAGATGGTCCACCTACAGGGCGGCCATCTTAAAACATTCTTCTGCTCACAGAAACCCCCAAGAGGCCCGCAAGGCAGCCTACAATCTGCAGTGCGGGTAAAATCAGACCTCACATGAATTTGTACAAGTGCTCAAACGCGCCTTTGCACAGACCACCAGGAGGGTGCGCACAGATATTCGGGAGTTCATCACCACTTTCTTCCATGTCGTCCCAAAATATATAATGACCCAGCTGGTGAGGGATTTTCAGACTGGGTCATAGAGCAGGCGACCCACATTTATGAGGTACAAAAACCAGCAGATAACAAAAACACAGACAACAACCCAAAACCAGCCAATACCCCTGCTGCTGCTAAGGTGGCGGAGGTGAAGGTTGCCCCCATTCTAGATCTGGAGATGGAGGGGGGCTAAAAATATACCTGTACCAAATCAACCCAATCAAATGCCCAGGAGGCCCTTGGCCCAATCCCAGACAGGTGGTAGTCAGGGAGGTAATCCCACAAATGGGACTCCTAACTCTCCTGATACCATTAGCCCCCGATACAAGGGTAACAGACCAATCTTGGGGTATGTTTGGATACCCGCAGCCCAAGGGGGGATCCAACCAGGTAGGTACCCCCCCAGGAAAATTCCCTCCTAACTTTCCCCAGGAGGGCAGTAATCCCCCAAATGCTGGGTTGAGCTTCTTTCCCCAGTACCCACAAAAGCCCAACCTGCAGGACAACCCTCCTTTCTTTCCCTGCTTTCAGGAGCCAAGACAGCCCAATCCGGGAGAGGGGAAGCCAAGGGTGGAGGGTTACCAAAATTCTCCATACCCAGGGTACTATGGGAGAAGGGATAGTTACTCTTCCCATGACTCACCTAGGGTAGACCAGAGACCCCCATACCAGCCGGAATGTGTGGCTCAACTGGAGCGTTAGGTCGAGAACCTGTCCCAGGATCTGGGTCGCATGTTGAGGGCTCAACAGAACCCTCAGATGAACATGGCGGCTCAGAACCCCACCAACCAAGGGTCTGGTACTCCAGAACAATGATGGGGAGAGAACCCCGACAACTCACTGGTTTCAGATGAGGAGGAATGGGGAAGGGAGGTGTAAAGCCCTAGAGGAATCTTCCTTCCTCACCCGTGAAAAGCCCCTGGACACCCAGGAACTGGAACCAAAATCTCCTGCCCCCAAAAACCTGCCACCCAAGGAACAGAGGGCGGGTAGGAGAAATAAAGAACCCAAAAAGAGCCATTTTATGGAGGAGGTCAGTGTTTTCCAATTTGAAGGAGAGGAATCTTCAGAGGATTCTGGGAAAGAAATCTTCTCCTTCAGGGACGGGGGAATTCCTCCCAAAGAAAAATGGGTCCCAAGAGATCCAAATGAAGATTGGGTGAATGTGGGGACTGAGTCAGAATCACCCATCATTGAACCCCAGAATGAGCATCAAGGAAACCGCACTGTCCAAACCAAGTCTGGGGACTGCCTCCAAAAATGGGGAGTGGGGGCAGCCCAGAATCAGAAAAAAGGAGCCCAAAACTCCCCACATATCCCAATGTCAAATTCTCCTTTCAGATCCCCAAACTCCAACATGAATCATGACCAAACTACCCCTGTGTCGTAATCAAAAATAAGCAAATTGATCACCAAACTTGCCCAGAATGCCCATTACCTTTGCCCATTGGAGGAAAAGGAGGGTAGATTTGATGTCCCTGTCCAAGTGCAAGGGCAATGTACATTTTCGGCACTGGTGGACACTGAATCCCAAGCCACTCTTCTGTCAAAGAGGGCCTTTAATCAGCTGAATTCAGGAAGGGGGGAGAGATACCAGATCCTTCTCACCCCTCTTCCTGGACAACTTCAGAACTTCAATGGGAATGAAATTCCTGTCGAGTGGACTGCGGATTTGGAAATAAAAATTGGGCAACATAAGGTGAAACACCCTGTCATAGTCATAACTCCAGCGGACACACCATGTCTACTAGGGAATGACATTCTGTGAAGTTTGTCCCCCTTAATAGACTGTATGAACAAGGTCCTCTGGACCCAGACTAACAGACTGATAAAAATTAAAACATAGCGTCAACCATGTTAGTTTAAATGGCCCATGCCACATGGTTTGAACAAAAACCAGATCACACTGAGTTCCATTTCCAGAAAAACCAAGTACCTGACGTGACAGTAATTGCTGTAGGACAACAAACTGGTGATGAGAACTCCTCTCCATTTCTGAAAATCAACATTCCTTCCCTCTGAAATTCTATACTGATTGACAATCTGAAAATCCCAATTCCATAGTAAAAAATGATGAGATACCAGCTCAAAGTTGAGCTGATATACAGAAAATTAAAGAACCGTTATTCATCCCTATTCAGTTAAATTAGGGGAAGCATCTGTTCTCGCCTGAGTATGCGTGAACAAAGGTAAGAGCTTTATCAGCGAAGCCATGTTCCGAAAACTCCCAAAAGATCCAGCCATTCCCACATTTAAATTGATTGATAAATGGGAAATGGACCTGGAAACTCCCAATTCCAAACATCTCCTGCCTAGCAGGTGTATGCTCAAAAAAATTCTATAGGCAACAAAAGCATAGTACATAATTGTTAGGTCGTGCAAGATGTCCCTGCTGCATTCTATTTAGGCAGTGACATTCTCAATCATTTTGCCATTAATTTGGACCTGATAAATTACAAAACCTGGTCCCGATTAGGGGGTAATCCCATGGACTTTGATGATTCAGAATAATCATTTTGGTCAGCCCAATTGCTGGTCTATGCAGTTGAAGTTCAAATTGGAGAGGAGGTCACGATCCCAGGACGGACACGACTAATCCCACTTGAATTAAAAATTAAAAGAGGACAGAAACTGCAAAATCCTGATGCATATGTTCACCTCAACGCCCATCTCCAACAGAAAGAGTTGGGGTTAAGCTCAACGCCATTAGTCAATGTAGAACACAACACCATTCCAATACTGATAGATAACAGCGACCTTAGGAGTATCACTCTGGTTGCAGGCACCATTATTGGAATGGCGGTTGATGACCAACATTTTTCCATGGATCTAGGTAATGAACTGATAGGACCAATCCCCAATGACTGTTTTGACAGTGATAGTGACAATGACGTACCACCAGACAGGATCTTCACCCGGCAAGGGAGAATTTCCTGGGATACTCTTCCTGCCCTTACGGTGAGGAAGAGGTGACTTGTGACATCAGGCGGGATGAGGTGATCTTCCAGGTCCACAAGGACTGCCTCCCTTGCCTGAAACCCTCTGTCCAGGCCAATACTTTAACCAGGGACCTCTCCATCCAGCTGGTGGAGGCCGCTGAGATAGCAAAACCGGAAGTCTTTCCAGGCTTCAGGCAAATGTTGACGAGAGAGTCAACCGAGCTGATGCCTGTGAGACTGCCGACTAAAAGCAAAAGTTGAAACAAGTTTTCTTAGATTTTCAAGATCTCTTTGCGGTGGTCTCATATGACTGTGGTCGCACCGAAATCCACGCAACAACAATTCCCACGCACCCTGGTATGACTCCAGTGTTTGTGAAGCAATACAGCTTGCCTCTCGCATCCATGACATCCCTCACAGAAATAATCAAAAACCTTGAGTCCCGTGGGATAATTCGTCCAGTCCACAGCACATTTAATAATCCGGTGGGATTTTAAAATCGAACGGCCAGTGGAGACTCTGTACTGACCTGAGGGAGCTGAACAAACGTGTCCACATTTCCCGATGGCCACTGCCCCTACATTGACCGGGGGCTGGCCCAGATCCAGGGGTCAAAGGTGTATACTGGCACTGACCTGACCAATGGGTACTGAACCGTGCCAGTCAGTAGGGAGGACCAATACAAGCTGGCCTCTACCTTCAGGGGGGCAGCAGTACACATGAACCCAGACTCCCTTCGGATACATCAACTCCAGCAACAAATTTAACATCTTCTTGCATAAGGCCATGCCCGACCTGGGTGAAAGGGGTATCCTGGCCTATGTAGATGATGTCCTGATCAAAAGCTCATCGGTGGAGGAACATATAGCAGACATCTGTTATGTTCTGACACATTTGAGGGTTGCAGGAGCAAAACTCTCCTTTCATAAGGCACAATGGTGCAGAATCCGTGTCAACTTCCTGGGGCATGAGATAACCCCTGAGGGTCTCTTTCCCCAGGAAAAGAAAGTGGAAGCACTCCTAAAACTGAAAGACCCCACAACTCTGCGTGAGCTAAGAGGCCTCCTTGGACTGACTAATTACAGTAGTCACAAGACCCCTGATCCATCTGTTGAAGGGAGGGTCAAGTGGGAGTGGGGACAAGAACAAGCCAAGAAAGTAAAGCAACTCAAAAGAAGCCTTTCACAAGCGCCTTGTCTAGCTTACCCTGTCAAAAACAAGAAATTCTTCTTGGAGACAGGATTCTCGAATACATGTTTGACAGCAGTATTATATCAAAAGCATGACAAGGTCAATAAAGTCATCTCCTATGCAAGTAAGACTTTATCCTCTGTGGAGGAAAAATTCAACGATTGTGAGAAGGCACTCCTGGCAACGATGTGGGCATTGAAAAATTATTGCCCGTTCATCCAGGGGGAACACATCATAGTGGAGACTCCACACCAGCCTTTGCAATATCTCCAAAGTGACAGAGATATCTGGGCCAGAAATGTGAGTAATTCCAGAATTACTTCCTGGATTCTGTCAATGCAAGGCTTTACTGTGGCGGTAAGATATGGCCATAACAAGAAGAGTCCCTTTGCGCAAGGTCTGGCTGACTTGCATGATTGTGCCAGAGAAAACTGTCTCGAGGACGAAAGCCTTACAACCCAGGACTATATGGAGGCATACCTGAATTCCCGCATAAAGTCTATTAAGAAGACAAGTGCGAGGGAATGCCCACCGTTTATGTGGACGGGTGCTCCTACCATGTTGACAACAACAGGGAAAAGGAACTGGTGGCCGGCGTTGCGAATGCCTGGGGAAATGATGCCCCGCAACCCTCCGCTGGGTACAAAATCGGTCCCCGTAGTAGTCAGGTGGCAGAACTGATGACAGTTCATCAAGCCATCCTCACTGCTGTCCAACACCAACTCCACAAACTGGTTATAATCACCGATTGAGATTATGTCCGGAATGGGTTCGTGGAGCACCTGGTAAATTGGAAAACCAGAGGCATGCTATTTGCTAACAACAAACCGCTCAAACATGGCAAACCCATCCAAAATATTTATGATCTGGTCACCTCTAGTGGGATGACCATCTATTGGAAGAGGATCAAGGGTCATTCCAGAATAGATGGGCCAGACAAAACTGGAAACGACCTAGCCGATCAGCTGGCCAAAAAGCAGATCCATCCAGGGGGATCTCCTCGAGATCGAGTCCCTGTTGGGGGAAATCCAGGTCACTGCTATCACTAAGTCCCAGACAAATGCTCACAATGAACTCTCAACTGCCCAATGGAGTAAGGAGACCCCAAATGCTGATTTAATCAGGGCACAAAAAAGGGGATCCGACTATTGGTAAGTTTCATCAACACATTGAGGACCCTGAGAATTTCCCCTGACGGATACCGATTACATTGGGAAAGAGGACCTCAGGGTGTTGATGAAATGTCCAAAAATGTTCAGAATCTAAGACAGTTTGTTGGTAAGGGGATCCATATCTGGCAGTGACTAGAGGGTGGTGCCTACCTCATTCCAAAGCCTGATGCTAAGTCACGCCCATGATGCAGCCACAGCTTGTCATTGGGAGCTTCACACTACTTTAGAAATCTTGCGAGAGGTTGCATACTGGCCACACATGGGGCAGGAACTCGACCAATACTTGAAGGGGTGTCTTGTGCGTGTACAATGTCAGCCAACGTTACTCAGAGACCGAGCACCCCTCCAGAAGAGGGGGATGACACTGCCTTGTCAGATTTACAAGTAGATTTCATCGGGTCCGTGATTAGCTCCTCTAGGGGGAACAAGTACATGTTAACCATAACATGCTTGTTTACCAAATGGGTGGAAGGTCTCCTGGTCCCAAATTGCAAGCCAGAAACAGCAGCTGCCCTGATGATCAATCATATCTTCTTGCGTTTTAGCCTACCCCAAAGGATTGAGTCAGACCGAGGTAGTCACTTCACCAGCGAGGTGATGACAAAGATGTGGGAGATACTTGGTGTAAAAAGGAAACTTCACATTGCATACCGCATGTCCCCTAGTGGTGGAGTTGAAAGGCACAATAAAAACCATTCTGAGCATTTAAAAAAAGTGTGTGGCAGATTCTGGGCCAAGTTGGGACATCCGATTACCGCTTGTCCTGATGGCCATCAGATTTACACCTTCTTCTGCAACTAAGATGTCTCCATTTGAGCTGATGACTGGACGAAGGATGGTGCTACCTCAGCATCTGCTTTATAGAACACAGGAGCAGACACTGATTAACGCCTCCACAACTCATGAGTATGTTGAGAACCTAAGAAAACACCTTCAACATGCTTTGCTTATGCTCAGCGGAATCTAGAAAGATCTGCAGAGGGCATGAATACTCAGTATGATCTAAAAACCACCAAAAAGGAATACCAAGTAGGAGACAGGGTCTACTTGTACAATTTCCAAAGGAACCAGACCAAAAAGTGCAAATTGTTGCCTAGCTAGCAGGGACCTTTTGAAATTGTAGACAAAATCTCACCTGTCGCCTACAGAATCCGAATCCCCAAAGGTGACTTGACGGAAGAGAAGTGGGTCCACATCAATCGGTTTCCACCCGAGGCACAATTTGCAACAACTAGAGGAGTCCATAGAAAACCCAGTGGGGGATACATCTGGAGCATAGGAATATTTCAATTGTCACTGAACGCATGGGTATGCCACTGCTGTCATCCCGACTGGAGGACAATTAGTGGGAAATTGACGTAACCGGGCTGTGTTCTCTTTCATAGATTCATACTGGTTGCCCAGTAATTAGCAAGGACGACCTCCTCGGGGACCCAGAAGGAGAAAGTCAAGGAAATCCGGGTTGTAACTCCACTCCATTAAAGGAAGAATACCTGGAAAGCGCGGAGTGTCGTTCCACCTTCGGTCCAGAGACAATAGGAGGAGCAGGATGCACCGTTCTCTGATGGAAGAGAGACTCAGCCCTGCCGGACCCTGCTGTGACCCATGGAGAAATCCAACTTACCCGACTCCCCCCCCCCGACTTGGAAATCCCAGGAGAAGTTGGGGGGATGTGCGGGATATATTGACCCACTCAACGGCAATGCCTTACATCGATGAGCTGCCTGTGTGCAAGAAACAGTAACCTGGCTGCGCTGGCTCCTGTGCACACCAGGATCTCAAAACTGCTTTTGGCAGCAACAACAGAAAAATGGCTGCACCATTTTGCCTCACACACTTCGGGCAAAATTGAACAAGGGGACACACTGAAAAATATGCCAGTGTGTTCTGAAACATATATGGAATCAAGTGAAAAGAAAAGCCTGCCATTGTTTCAAAATGAAACCGCTTTGACTCTTTCAAAATGCTGCTTTGATGCCAATTTCTTTGTCATTCTGAAACGACTGCGAGTAAAAAGGCCCAGTTAAAACCAACTGTCAGAGAAATCAAAAGCAACTTCATTTTCACTCGCACGGGAAACACACATTTATTTCTTGACAAAATGTACCCAGGAGCAGCAGTTCAAAGAGACTTTTTACCCTCTGAGCCAGGTCAAGGAGAATTGTATCTATACTTTAGACAAGAGTACTGTTGCAAGGAAAATGACTACAGCTGCCAAGACAGTGGCAATCTGAGGAGCTGCAAACCGAATTAAAGAAAGAAATGATAGTAGTTTTTGACACATGTGGAAAAATGGGCGTTGCCGAATTAAGAGAAAAAAATGACCTGTTTAAAACTCAATTGTTAATGAAAACCTGCTTACTTAGCAATGTAAGGGAGTTATGTTAGTGGTGACAATACACACATAGGGTATATTCTGTTATAGGTTGCTTTAATTCAAGACAAAGTAAGAAATTGAACAGTTTAAAACACATAGGCTGGAGTTGCAAGCCCTCGGAAACCTGTAATTCCAGTTGCCAGCTATGAAACTCCTCCTAGGAAGGGAGATACACCCTAAATCCAGGGCACTCAGGTGAATGGGATAGGACAATGACAGTTCACATGCTCCTCAGACATTCGTCTTTGCTCCAGGCTGGGACAATAGCAGTCCTGGGACACTCACCTGTCAAGTGTGAAGGGCAATAAAACCTTCAATTAACAAGGAGGCCCCCCATCCTGCTTGGAAGAAACTGCCAGGTGGTGTTAGCTGGGAAGAAACAAATGACAGACAATGACTCCCATTTGTTTTAAGACTATTTTATGAAGAACTTTATAAAGACTTATATCTCAGCTGTCAAAATTCATAAAAATGTAGAATTTTCACAGTGTAAAAGTGGAATTGTGGGCTGTATTTGAAAACTTGGTAGAATGTCGTGACACACTCTGGACAGAAATGGTGATATAGGTTGTATTACCAGAAAAGCATCCATGTTGCAAATTTCAAATGTTGTACATACATCCCTGGGGACAATTCGCATCTGTGTTTAAAATTGGGGAATTGTAGGCCAAATGTTTAATGTGTAAAATTACCAAAATGTGTCAGAAAGACGAAACAAGGTTGCACAGAAGGAGGTTTGGACTAATCTGTGCTACACAAAATATGTAACCTGTTTATCTGATTTACTAAGAGGTGGCAACTGCATAAATATCTGTTTTTGGCAAAATCGGATTTTCAGTAAAGGAAATGTGGGAGTTTCTAGATACAGTAAAAATCACCTCATAAACATGACATCACTTTTCTGATATCGAACTAATTGTGAGCAAGGTGGAGACTATGCCCTTGCTCAAGCCTATTGTTAGGGAGGTGGGCAGCGAATCCTGCCCCTGTCATATACTGTAATGATTTCATCTGGCTTTATAAATAAGGGCCCCTGACTAGCACTCAAGACACACACTGATTACTGACTGATTCCTGATTCCTACGCCGGTGTCCTGTTCCTGTCTGTTCCTGTCTTCATCTTGCATCTATCCATCTAACTCCAGATCCCAACCACAAGGCCAAGCAATTGCTGATCCTGCTTCAGCTAGGCCTCAACTCTAAAATAATCCCCAAAACCAAGTGAAGCCCTGTGGTGTTTTGGAGAAGCATCCTGAATTTACCTGGCTTGATGCCACTCACTGCTTGCCTGCGATCCTGATGCCCTATAGTATCCAGTAACCAGAACTGCCAGTCCAGAAGAACTATCCTTTGGTATCCAGTCCCAGCCCAACTGCATCCGCCCCGCTGAGTTTATCCGGCTGCCCTGTGTTAGACCAGACCCGTGTGGCGGCCAGAGCCACTGACTGCCCAAAATCCAAACTAAAAGTGGACTGTGAGTATCAATAGGAACCATAGAAACATAGTAAACCTTGCCTTGCTTTGTTCCATCCCAATCTCTAAGTCATCCAATCCTTATCCTAGTAACTGTAATATTGTCACAATTATTTTCAAAACCCTGCCTTTGATTCCTTGTGCTAGCGCCAATATCTTTAATAATTTTGTCTTGTGAAATCCTAAACCCATAGTATTCCCTCAGGTGATTGCACTGGGTCCGCCAGGGCAGGTGCGGAGGTGCTAGGGTTGATTCTGCGGATCAACTCCAGAGCTTACTGTGTCTCAAGCTGGTATCGTAGCCTGAATTCCATAGCGTAAAGTAAAACTGTCCTTGTCAAAATAGATTTCTGTTACTTTTTCGCGCCTTTATTTTTCCAAAAAACGCACCTCATTCTATTTGGCATAACTCACTCAATTTAACAGCTAGAGACCTCATTTCACTTTCATATTGTAGATCCACAGCTACACCCCAACCTAAAAACAATATTTCACCCATTTTTATTAAAAACCGTTTTGGTAAATTGAGATGGGATTTGTGTAATTTTACAACGAGTCATTTTGGTTATAAATGGTTTTCAATCTTCCATTCAATTTCAAATTGTATGCTTTTGCTCAATACATTGATTGCGATTGCAAGTATCTTTCCAGTGTTGCTCCAGTAAAGAATTGTTTTTTTCAAGAGTTCTAGACACATTCATTTTTTATTCATCAATTTCTGATTGTCATTTTAGCATTGCCAGGGTTTAAATCTATTTTTCTCTCTTGTTTGGGGAGGCAAAGTCGGATTTCTATTCTGTTTCTTATTTGTCATTCCTGATTCCTGCTGATTCGTGGGTTGAGGGAACGTTGCAGGGGGAAATTCTAACTCCAGTGTTATTTTACCTAAAATCAAAAGTTCTCCTATTCCCTGGTGTTTTGTAGTTGTGCTAATAGAAGGTTAAACTAAGTGTATTGCTTACATTCATATTGTTCTTATCACCCCATTGGTGATTGCTGCCCCATATTAAAATTGTATGATTTTCTTGAATTTCTAAATAAATAAATACATATTACCTTCACATTCTAACCTGGTCCCTGGTCCATTGTGACCCGGGGTATTTGACAAGCGGGTGAGATATGATTGGTGTATCTCTCAAATATTGAACCCATATATAACAAAATAAGCATTTCAGTTGTGCGCCGCATACTAGGCTGAGACCAGGGTGTATTGCCCGACTGAAATCCTTAACAATCCCATGTACGTGGTGGAGAAGACCCATGCATTCTTGATAATGCATCGGCCTTAGAATGCAATGAGCCAGGTTGATATGTTAGAACAAAAATGAACATTGTGAAGAACGAGTGACACCTGGCAGAGCGAGCCGTAGTGCACTTGACTAATTGCAAAGCAAGCAAGTTCCTGTGATCTATGTAGACGAGGAGGTGGTGCCTCCAAACCAGGAAAGCGTCCCTTATAGCCAAAAACTCATGCTCTGTGATTGTGTAATTTTGTTCATATTGCGTAAGCTTCCTTGAGTGGTAGGCCATCGGATGCAAGAGACCTGAGTCGGTACACAACTGGGACAACACTGCCCCTATCGCTACGTCTGAAGCATCAGCCTCAACAAAGTAAGGTCGTTCAGGGTCTGGATGCTGGAGGACTGGGCCAGTTGTAAAAGCAGCTTTGAAAGCATCAAAGGCTTGTTGAGCTACTGTACTCTATACAAACGCAAGTTTGTTACTGGTTAAGGCAGTTAAAGGAGCCACTGTTTCAGAAAAGGAACGGATAAACCGCTGATAAAAGTTCGTAAAGTCAAGAATGACTGCAAAGACTTTATGGAGGAAGGGGTTGGCGAGTCCAAAACAGCTCTTATTTTGGAATCACTCATCTTAATACCCTCACTGGTGATGTCATAGCCTAAGAATTCAAATTGTATTACGTGAAACAAGCATTTCTCTAATTTTGCGTAGAGATGATTGTCACAAAAACATTGCAGAACTGTTGACACATGCTTAACGTGTTCCTCGTAGGAAGGTGAGTAAATCAATATGTCGTCTAAGTATACTATGACATATTGGTCTAGCATACCACTCAACACATCATTGATAAACCTCTGGAAGGTTGCAGGAGCATTACAGAGGCCGAATGGCATGATGAGGTATTCGAAAAGGCCATATTTTGTCTTGAATGCTGTTTTCCACTCGTACCCCTTTCTCATTCTCACAAGATTATAGGCACCCGTAGATCCAGTTTCGTAAAGAATGCAGATGACCCCAACTGATCCAATAGCACCAATATCAGTGCTATTGGATATTAGTTATGTATAGTGACCATGTTCAATTCACAGTAATCGATTCATGGCCGCAAATCACCCTCCTTCTTTGGCACAAAAAAAGGGGGGGATGCTGCTGGAGAACGAGTAGGACGTATAAACCCTCTTTCCAGTGCTGTGTCCAAATACTCTTTGAGCACAGGCGTTTTGTTACTGGGTGAGGGAATAAATACGCCCAGATGGGATCTTGGCGCCCTCAACCAGATCAATGGGGCAGTCAAATGGGCGATGTGGTGGGAGAACCTCAGCCCCACCCTTGTCAAAAACATCTTTATATGTTTCGTATTCTTTGGGTAGAGTGAGTGTTGAAACGCCCCCGACCAGCATTGCAGAGTCCATGAATGAATAACATGGACTCGATACCCTAGTATCCAAGGACATACATTGGGCAACGCAGTAATCAGAAGTGAATTCAACTGAACATGCTTGCAAGTCCACAAGCGGGTTATGCAAGACCAGCCACGGTAAATCCAAGACTATATTAAACTGTGGTGCGACAATAACAGCAAATCTGATAACCTCTGTATGTCCTGTAACAACAGTCATGATCAGGTCTATTGTGTTTTCCGTGAACAAACCTGATAGCAGTGTGGTACCGTCTACCGTGTTGACCAACTCAGGATGAACCATAGGCTTAACCGGGATATTCCAGTCATGCACCTACTATGCCTCGATGCAATTACCTGTTGCCCCAGAGTCCAAAACAGCCTCAATAGACCAAAGTTTCCTAGAGAAAAATGCCAGTGTGGTGTGCACGATAAATGGTACAGAAAAACAGGAGCCCTGATTCTTATTGCTTGGCAAAGGGGCTCCCTCTATTGCTGGGCCCTGGCATTTCCCTGCTTCTTCGGTTTTTTAGGGCATGCCGTTAGATAATGATCTGAAGCACTACAGTAGAAGCATAGGTTGCTCTTCTTATGGTGTTCTCTTTCCTCGGATGTCAAAGGGCCTCGGAGTGCCCCTATTTGCATAGGCTCTCAATTATCCATAGAAGGAAAGGTTAGAGGAGCTGGTGTGGGTGTTAGGCCTCTCTTTCCCCCCTTTCGTTCTGTTTTGCATGCATCGATCTGAAGAACCAAATCAAAAAGCTCCAGCTAGAACATCCTTTGTAAAACAAGGCCGTCTTCTTCTCGTCAGGCCAACTAGTCTCGGCCACCGACTGGTTGAATTTGGCAAGATACGCTACTAGAAGCATGTCCCCTTTGTTGCAAATCAAGTGAAAAAATAGGGCGCCTGGCGGAGTCCTGATTGACCCAGGTGGGTACATGTATAGAAAGAAAAAAATCAGGATGAAAAGATCCTCTAAGCCAAAAGATTAGTTCTGTGTGTATATGTTTATTTCACAATGACACAGAGCATTTTGTGTTGATTTTACAATTTACTTTTACAGTACTTTCGATAAGAACGAAAGTTTTTTTGAGAAAACAAAGAGACAAAAGTGATTGTGAACGATGGTAACACAGGTAAGTGTCGACCTCTGACATATCGAGGTCAAAACTCCATAATAAGGCACATTCCGAGGACAGATGAGGTAAAGAAACCACTATGCCAGGGAAGTGCACCTGAGACTTGAGATGGTCCCAGGATTGGTTCACACAGGGTGTACACAACAGTTTTTACAAAACATACATGAGAGGGGGATGGTACAGTTGTGTCACGGGGATCGACACGGGTGTGTTTCGGCCAAAATAGGCCTTGATTGAAGCCTGTCTATATGCTGGCCTTCGTCAGGAGGGGCACCAAATGTGGTGATGTCCGTGGAATCTGTGGGTTAAAGAGAGGCTGTGAGGATCTTAGGGAGTAATTAGCTGATTGAAATTGGTATTCAATCCAGGCCTAGTGGTGCCATGGTGATACATCACGTGGTGTATCAGAAAAACAGCTTACCTGCTGCTGTACTGGCAGTAGGCTGCTGTGTACAGTCCTCAAGTGATTACTGGACTGTAAGTGCGACGTTGCGCTTTTGTGCATTGGCTGAAGAGTACTCTGGCCGACGTCTCTCAGGGTCCCGCAGACTGGAACGGGCCAAATTCGGTCCCGAATCTGAGGGAAAAGCGATTGAGGATCATGTCAAAAAATGCACTTCAGAAAGGTCTACTGGTGATGGATACGGTGGTGGTGAGTATCCTACCAGGGTCTGAGGCCCTAATCAGCCATGAGAGTAGTCCATACATGCCCAGATCGTGAGGGAGTCTTCTATGTGGTATTGGGTGGAAAAGAACGATGGGCCGTGAAAGACCCATGGCGAAGAGTGCCGTAACGTGGTACCACAAGTGGCGTCTCCTCTGTAAGTACCTGAGACGTCCAACAGTGATGCAGGCTTGTGCCAAATGCCTGGTGTGGAATGGTGACGCAGCGTGGTCCAAAAATGAACAGACTAGTGCTGGAAGGGTCCAGTCCTATGTTCAGTGCAATGTGAAGGCTGTGTGTACTGGTATCTGATACACAGTGCATGCTGCAAGTGCACAGGTGGGGTGCCGGAGGCAGGGTCTGGACAAAAACTTCTGAGGTGCCTACAAGGTGTCTTGGGGTAGGAATGCCATGGATTGCCAGTGTCGCTGGTGGAAGCTCGTTGAAACTGCCTAAATGCAGTAGTGGGATGGCGAAAGTGCGTGAAGGAAAAACTCTTCAAAGCAAGAATTCCGGTCTATAATGAAAGCGGAGGGTTAAAATCCCTAGCAACTTACCGCAGTGCGACTGGTGCGTCTCTGTTAGTGGGGACCTCTGCTCGCAATGGTGTTGTGAACCGGAGATCGACTTCCGTGTATATGAACGTTCCTAGAGGCTGACGTGTAGCCAATGGGAAAACGCAGTCAGTGTGGGAGGCGACCGCGTTAGCAAATGACAGAAAGAACAGTGTCTAACCCAATCGCATGTGACTTGGAGGCGGGAGGGTGGGGGGGAGTGTGCTATGGAGTATAGACTACTAGAAAGGCAGGGCATCATGGGAAACGTGGTCCCCTAATGGTGAGGAGCTACGAAACACCACGTTGGAAGCTTTTGAAGGCATAGTTAGACGTGTTTCTATTAAAAACACTGGAAGGTGGCCCGGCTGTGTGGTGCCTCGGCGAACTGACCATAGAAGGCCTACATGCCCTGGTTTCTGTCGTGGATTGCAGCGAGACCAAGGAACAGACAGCTGTCAAAGCTACTTGGTGGCCGTCAGAGTGGCATAGTGGACACTTGATATGTGGATGATATGAAGCGTGGCATAGATATAATGCCAAGGACATGATGGCAAGTGTTCGAAACTTTCGAGAAAATTGTGTTGAAGACCATCAGCAATGGCTTGACACAAAAAAACTTCTATCAAGATAATTTAAGAAGAGATGAAAGACAGTCCTTAAGGGAGCTCAATCAGGACACCACCATTACCATCAAACCGGCAGATAAGGGTGGAGGCATCGTAATCATGAACACCGGCGACTACAACCAAGAATGCCATAAATGACACCACCTCATACAAAAAATTGAACAGGGAACCTACACAACGCCTGCAAGAGGAAATTAACAACCTGACCAAACATGCAGAAGAAGAAGGGTGGATATGCCAGGACGAACGGGTATTTCTGAACAAGAAACACCCTAGGATTCCGGCTTTCTATATACTGCCAAAAATACATAAACATGCCACCAAACCACCCGGCAGACCCATAGTCTCCGCATGTGACTCTTTACTCGAACCCCTCTCATTACAAATACAGATTTTTTCATGAAACCCTTCATCGGACAAATGACATCCTACATCAAATACAGTACAGAAACCATTAAGATCTTGGACGCAGTACATCTCACCGCCGACTCCATCCTCATCACCATGGATGTAGAGGCTTTATACACCTCCATCCCACAGCTAGAAGGATTACAAGCATTGGCCACCTGCCTTGAAAGAAGAACCGACACCACCACCATACCCACCAACTTCCTCCTAGAATGCATCCGCATTGCCATGGGGGAAAACCTTTTCCTATTCGGACAACAAATGTACCAGCAGATAAAAGGAGTCAGCATGGGGGCTACCTTCGCACCAGATGTTGCCAACCTCTACATGGCACAATACGAAGACAACCACATCTACCACAACAACAACCCCCACAGATCACACATCAAAATTTGGCACAGATATATCGACGACGTGTTCATGATCTGGGAAGGCAGCAAAGAATCACTACTGGCGTTTCACCAATGGCTCAACACACAGAACACCCACATAAAATTCACCATTGAATGGGACTACCAAGCCATCAATTTTCTTGATTTAAACATCTACCGTTCTGGAGAAATGTTGAAAACAGAACTCTTCAGCAAACCAACCGATAGCAACACCTTGCTGCATTTCACGAGTTACCACCCACAAGGGCTGAAGTACAATCTCCCCTACGACCAGTTTCTCCGATCCGCAGGAACTGCACCGACAAAGAAAAATTCATTCTACATGCTAAACAACTCGAAACACGTCTAGAACAGAGGGGCTATCCCAAAAAACCTGTCAGGACGGCCTAGAAAAGGGCAGTGAATTACCGACCGCTCCATCTGTCTAACAGCCAAAGAAAAAAATCCTATCAACCGGACCGTCTGCGTAACCACGTACAACCCAGTCAGCAACCTCATCAAGAGCACCATTAACAAACACTGCCATTTGATAAAAAACGAGGGTAGCCTGGCCAAAAAAACATTGTTTGACTTCAAAAAGAACAAGAACCTAAGAGACACCCTTGTACATACGTTTCTGGAACCCACAAAAACACCATCAACCCTATGGAACCTCCCATCAGTTGTGGGACACTTCATCTGCGGACAATGTGTCGCATGCCGGCACACCACCACCAGCAAAACCTTCCCCAAAAGGATTTCACTTGGAAAATGAACAGTCATACCAACTGCGAGAGCAGATTCGTAGTTTACGCCATCAAATGCCCCTGCAACATGGTATATATCGGCAAACCCATCAGACCCGTCAAACAGAGGATCAACGAACATAGATCCTGCATCAAGAACCAAGTGCAGGACAAGCCTCTGGTTGAACACTTCAAAAAAAAAGGACATACCCACGAACAATTCTCCTGGACCGTGCTACAACAACTCCAGCCGCAACGACGTGGGGGGGACATCAATCTGGCCCTCACCAGACTGGAACAAAAACGGGTGCATAAATTGGACTCTGTACGCAACGGTTTAAACATAACCGTAGAATGGAAACACTTTTAAAATATTTTTAAAATACTCCTGCCACCCAACACACATGTCACACAGCCTTTCTTTACACTGACATGATGTATCACCGTGACTTAATTGATAATGTATGCATAATTATGCCTGCTTCCACACAAACTGTTCCACCCGTGCAACTAGGAGAAGGTTATTGAGTTATGTCAGTACTATTCCACGGTATATGTATGTACCTACATCTCCTATGCGGTAGCATCTTGCGGATGCAAATGCAGTCAATTGAACTTTGCCTTCGTACTGAATTGTTCCACTTCCGCCACGAGGGGACTGAAAATGTATGTTATCATCACAATCCCAATGCAAATTCGCATTGACAAAATACCCCCTCTCTGCCTCCATCCCGTACTGACCACAATGCAGCAACACTTGTGTCTATATCCTGCTAGGGATAACACTTGCCATCATGTCCTTGGCATTATATCTATGCCACGCTTCATGTCATCTACATATCAAGTGTCCGCTATGCCACTCTGACGGCCACCAAGTAGCTTTGACAGCCGTCGGTTCCTTGGTCTCGTTGCAATCCACGACAGAAACGAGGGCATGTAGGCCTTCTACGGTCAGTTCGCCTAGGCACCACACAGCCGGCCCACCTTCCAGTGTTTTTAATAGAAACACGTCTAACCATGCCTTCAAAAGCTTCCAACGTGGTGTTTCGTAGCTCCTCCCCATTAGGGGACCATGTTTCCCATGATGCCCTGCCTTTCTAGTAGTCCATACTCCGTAGCACACTCCCCCCCACCCTCCCGCCTCCCAAGTCACATGCGATTGGGTTAGACACTATTCTTTCTGTCATTTGTTAACGCGGTCGCCTCCCACACCGACCGCGTTTTCCCATTGGCTACACGTCAGCCTCTAGGAACGTTCATATACACGGAAGTCGATCTCCGGTTCACAACACCATTGCGAGCAGAGGTCCCCACTAACAGAGACGCACCAGTCGCACTGCGGTAAGTTACTAGGGATTTTAACCCTCCGCTTTCGTTATAGACCGGAATTCTTGCTTTGAAGAGTTTTTCCTTCACGCACTTTTGCCGTCCCACTACTGCATTTAGGCAGTTTCAATGAGCTTCCACCAGCCACACTGGCAATCCATTGCACTCCTACTCCAAGACACCTTGTAGGCACCTCAGAAGTTTTTGTGCAGACCCTGCCTCCGGCTCCCCATCTGTGCACTTGCAGCACGCACTGTGTATCAGATACCAGTACATACAGCCTTCACATTGCACCGAACATAGGACTGGACCCTTCCAGCACCAGTCTGTTCATTTTTGGACCACGCTGCATCACCATTCCACACCAGGCATTTGGCACAAGCCTGCATCACTGTTGGACGTCTCAGGTACTTACAGAGGAGACGCCACTTGTTGTACCACGTTACGGCACTCTTCGCCATGGGTCTTTCACAGCCCGTCGTTCTTTTCCACCCAGTACCACATAGAAGACTCCCTCACGATCTGGGCACGTATGGACTACTCCCACGGCTGATTAGGGCCTCAGACTCTGGTAGGATACTCACCACCACCGTATCCATCACCAGTAGACCTTTCTGAGGTGCATTTTTTGACATGATCCTCAATCGCTATTCCCTCAGATTCGGGACCGAAATTGGCCCGTTCCAGTCTGCGGGACACTGAGAGACATCGGGCCTCATTACGACCCAGGCGGTAAGTTACCGCCTGGGTCGTACCCTTACCACCATGGTGTAAACTATGTTTACACCATGGTGGATGGCGGATTTACCGCCCCATTCCAAGGTGAGTGGGGCGGTAAATCCCCATTTCCCATTTTACCCTTCCCCATTCCCATTTTTGCCCCATAGGGCATAATGGGAATGGGGAAAGGCGCTAATTACGCCACCGTAAATTACGGTGGCGTAATTAGCACCAAGGTCCATTTGCGGCATGGGTTTTAACACCTGCAAAAAGCAGGCGTTAAAATCACCATCCCGCAAAGGGGCCTTGGAATCAGGCGTTAAGGGTCGGCGTCGTTTACGGCGCTTAAACCCCTTAATGCCTGGGTCCTAATGAGGGCCATCAGCCAGAGTACTCTTGGGCCCACGCACAAAAGCGCAATGTCGCACTTACAGTCCAGTAATCACTTGAGGACTGCACACAGCAGTCTAATGCCAGTACAGCAGCAGGTAAGCTGTTTTTCTGATACACCACGTGATGTATAACCATGGCACCACTAGGCCTGGATTGAATACCAATTTGAATCAGCTAATTACTCCCTAAGATCCTCACAGTCTCTTTTTAACCCACAGATTCCACGGACATCACCACATTTGGTGCCCCTCCTGACGAAGGCCAGCATATAGACAGGCTGCAATCAAGCCCTATTTTGGCCGAAACACACCCATGTTGATCCCTGTGACACAACTGAACCATTCCCCCTCTCGTGTATGTTCTGTAAAAACTGTTGTGTACACCCTGTGTGAACCAATCCTGGGACCATCTCAAGTCTCAGGTGCACTTCCCTGGCATAGTGGTTTCTTTACCTTATCTGTCCTCGGAATGTGCCTTATTATGGAGTTTTGACCTCGATATGTCAGAGGTCGACTCTTACCTGTGTTACCATAGTTCACAATCACTTTTGTCCGTTTGTTTTCTCAAAAAAACTTTCGCGCTTATCGAAAGTACTGTAAAAGTAAATTGTAAAATCAACACAAAATGCTCTGTGTCAATGTGAAATAAACATACACACACAGAACTAATCTTTTGGCTTAGAGGATCTTTTCATCCTGATTTTTTTCTTTCTATACCCTTTGTTGCAAAGCCAGCAACTCTAAATCCATGGCCTAGGATTTGTATCTAGTATTAAAAACACGTGACATGGCAGAAATCAGAGCATTACAATCATAGAGTAAACGACTCCCTTGCTCCAATAAAGGATTTGCCCATACAGCCGCTGTACCACCTAAATAGGACAGGACAAAAGCTGCCTTGGTAGTAGAGTCCGGGAACGAAGTCAGACGACAATAAAAGTGTAAATGACACTGATTAATGAAGGTCCGAAATGTCTTGGTGTCGCCAAGGAAACGTTCCGGTGGAGCTAGGGGAAACTGTGCTGCCATATATAATGGCACATTCCCTTGACTAGTGGAGGGACTACCAGAAGCGGAAACAGAAGCAGGGGTAGGGGCAGAAGCACCTGCGCCACCTTCTGTATTTCAACTTGTAACTCATTGCGTTGCGTGGCTTCATGGGCGGCTGCCATATCAGCACGTAAATCAGCTACCAACTGAGCCAAAGCAGCCAGTGGATCACTTGTGGCGAGCATAATATGTGGCTTCTGAAAATGTTAGAATCACCTGAAGTATCCAAGAGGTGTTCTGCTTGGAGTTGAACTTGTTGTGTAGCCGACAAGTTATTTTTGACAATGTAACTCTCAGGAGTATAGAAAGTCTAACTGAGAGATCAATTGGCAAAAAGATGGATGGACGCCACTGGATTCAGCTGGCTGCAAAGGAAAACACACCATTAACACCACACTGAATAATAGCAATAATAATTGTCATGATTCGCCGTTTCCGCCCTTTTTGGACTTCATGGTCCATCACACACCGCAACGTCATACCCACTATTCTACCAACATGGCCGACACCAGAGAAGCCGCTGTCTAGTGTTTACGCAAGACTTGCCACTTCCTAGAAAACAGGCAGGCCCCCGCGGCCCTGCACGTCTCAATGCTACCTTTCCAAGTACCCGACACGTGCGAACCTAATTTTCCCTCTTCTTCCGTGCTACTCCCCTGTTAGTTAGCGGTTCCAATTTATCCTTCCTGGTATTTAATTGTGCTGCTCGTCGCGCTCCTGCCTGAGGGTCTGCTTGTTCCTCTTCCTTCCCGGGCCTTTGGTCCTGTCCCTTCCATGCTCGCATTCTGCCTTCTGCACTCTGCAAGTACCGTGACTCCTCCCTGGTTCCTATATCCATCCCGGACATAGACCATTACTCATCTAATCTTCCTGGAATATTGAACGCTTACCTTCTTTCCGAGGCTGGTATCCGGTCTACAGACTGGAGGCAGAGGATACCCGTCCATACCTGTACAAGTCCCGAACGTCCAGGAACAAAGAAAGACCCCAGAGAAAGAAGACTTCAAAGGACAAACAGGTGAGACAAGGGGCAGAGTGTGACAGTTTGAAACGCCAAAGACTTGATATAGAATTCAATATGGAGGCTACTGTCCAGGACCTCATGAGAGGAATACAAGAATTGACAACAGAAGTTGAGAACCTCAAAGCTGAAAATGCGGCACTAAACCAACTTGTGCTATCCAGAGACTCGGCATTCCAGGAAAGTGCTTTGGTAGGGGGGCATAGTGGACAAATACAACGGTTCCCCTAAGGCACTGCGTTCCTTCCTCGATTCTTCTCTGGTGGATTTCACATTTAAACCCTACTGTTTTTCCACACCCAGGACCAAAGTGGGATTTATAATCTCACACCTCTCTGGAAATGCTTTAGCCTGGGCAACTCCCTTGGTGAATGCGGGTGACCCGCTCCTGGACAACTATGACGGATTTGTGGATGCCTTCAAAACCATTTTTGACCGCCCTGAACAAGAGTACAGTGCTCAGGAGAAGCTGCTGGAGTTCCAACAAGGAAATCGAGACACGCTGCCTTATGTACTATCTTATGTAACCCACTTCAGGCAATTGGCTCAGGAGGCAGATTGGACCCAAGAGGCATGCTTTACCTTGTTTTGTCGAGGATTAAATGAAGAAATCAAGGATGAATTGGCTAGAGTAGCCCTTCCAGGTTCCTACCAGGCTTTGATAGATTTGTCTCTACAAATTGACTTCCGTATTCAAGAGAGAAAGGTTGAGAAAAGAAAGATACGTACAGTCCCACCAAAGGTTCCTGTGGATTATCCTATCCCTAAAGAAACAACCACTCCACACTCCCCTGATCTTGAACCTATGCAACTTGGCTCCTTGCGAGGTCCAATCTCTCCACAAGAAAGGATTCGTAGGATCAACACTGGACTCTGTATGTATTGTGCTTCTGATAAACATCTTGTAAGAAACTGTCGATAGTCCCGCCTCGGCGTTCGGGAAACGCTAGCTCCCGATCTTGAACAGAGCCAAGCTTCGGGAGAAAGGTACTTGCTCTGCTTCTTCTCCTTCCTTGAACTGTCTTCATCAAAACACCTTGGTGGTATTACAAGCATTCTTGTCTTCCACCAATAAGGAGACTCATTCCATCCTGGCCCTAGTGGATTGTGGTGCTATGGGAAAATTCTTGGACCACGAATGGGCCTTAAAGCACAATATTACTCGAGAATCCAAAGAAACAATCCAGGCAGTCGAAGGGATAGATGGGAAACCACTGTCTTCTGGACCCTTAAACCAGCAAACCACGGAATTATTGCTTTCAATGAACAACCACCAGGAGATTCTATGTTTTGATTTCATAAAGGCAGCTCATTACCCAATGGTTCTGGGCATGCCCTGGCTTCAAAAACACAACCCTTACATCAACTGGGCATCCGGATCCTTGTTTCTACGTTCCGTATTTTGTTTGTCACATTGTTTATCCCGGAATTTGATGCAGACTATAACCATGGAATCCCGGATCCCAGAACAACCCTTTATTTGTATTTCCAGCGTCACCCAAGTACCTGAGATTTATCAACAATTTTCAGATGTATCCTTGACTGCCATTGTTCAGTCACTACCGCCCCACAGACCAGAAGACTGTGCTATTGATACTGAAGTCTCTGCAGGTATACCATTTGGAAGGATGTTTATACTTTCAGAGCCGGAGAAAAGAGCACTACGTGAATACCTGGACACCAATCTCACTAATGGGACCATTTGTCCTTCTAAGTCTCCTGCTGGGGCCTCTTTGTTCTTTGTGCCCAAAAAGGACACCAAGGAACTCCGGAGTCATGCCTGGACTATCGGGGCCTTAACCAATGCACCCTCAAGGATCGCTATCCCTTACAACTCATCTCAGACATATTGGAAGCAGTACGCGGCGCTGTAATCTTTACCAAACTTGACTTACGGGACGCTTAACATCTCATTCATATAAAAGAAGGCGATAAGTGGAAGGCTGCCTTCAGGATGCCCTTCGGTCACTTTGAATATTTGGTTATGCCATTTGGCCTTGCCAACGCTCCCGCTGTTTTCCAGCGCTTCATGGACAGTCTTTTCAGATATGCTGTTCCTCTTTGTCATTGTTTACCTGGATTACATATTGATATATTCCAACGATCCCATATTACATCAAGAACACGTGACCTTGGTTTTACAATGCCTACGAGAGAACAAGCTGCTGGCTAAACCATAAAAATGTATCTTTCATGTCCCTACAGTCCATTACCTGGGATTTGTTTTGAGTTCCAAAGGAATAGAAATGGATCCCGCCAAGGTTGACTCTATCCTTTCGTGGCCAGCTCCTACAACAGAAAAACAGATTCAATCCTTCCTGGGGCTTGCAAACGTTTACAGGAAATTCAATCCTACATTCTCTGCCATAGTACAACCTATAGTTGCATTGTTAAAGAAAGACATTCTTTCAACTAGTCTGTTGATCAAGAGACTGCCTTCCAAGAACTAAAGCAAAGGTTTACTCACGGTCCCGTCCTGGCTCAATCCGACACCAAAAAACCCTTCCTGGTGGAAACTGATGCCTCAGATTACGCTACTGGGGCAGTGTTAAAACAAGAGTCTGAGGACAAAGAGGAACATCCCATTGCTTACCTCTCGAACTCTGAATCCCAGTGACACCCATTACTCAGTCCTGGAGACGCAATTGCTCGCCATCCGGCAGACTTTTACTGAGTGGCGTCATCTGCATTCCGGGCATCGGGGCATTACAGCTACTTTCCATTTCATCCAGAGACATTTTTGGTGGCCTAGAATGAGCGATGGGGCAAAACCATACATCCAAGCATGCACTATCTGCAGTCAGAACAAATGCGACAATAGAAAACCTGCAAGTCTTCTCCAACAACACACATTGCCATTCCGTCCTTGTGAAATAATTGCCAACGATTTTATTGTGCAATTACCTCCTTCCAAGGGTTTCACTACCATTATGGTTACCATCAATTTAGTCTCCCATATGGCCCACTTAACTCCCTTGTACAAGTTACCTTCAGCACAAGAAATGGCAGGGATATTTTTGAACCACATCTTTAGGCTGCATGGTCTCCCTTCCAAGATCATTTCAGACCGTGGGCCTTAATACATTTCCCGATTCTGGAAGTACCTGTGCCAACTGTTAGATATTCAACGTGCCTTATCTTCAGGATATCATCCTCAGTCCAACGGGATAACCGAATGAGTAAATCAGACCTTAGAACAATATTTACGATGCTTTGCAGTCAAGGTACAGGATGATTGGTCAGTTTTAATCCCAGTTGCTGAGTTTGCATAGAACAACTCTGACCACTCTGCTATCAAGACAAGCCCTTCCGTTTGCAGTCAAGGGTTCCATCCATCTGTCCTGCCAACACTCCTACCTCACTCCAACCTGGTTCCTTCGGTTGATTCCTGGATTGAACATCTGGTCACTGTACATAAGGATGTTAAGAATCATTTGGAAACAGCCAGGATGGATGTTAAAATACACGCTGACACCAGGAGGTGACCCGGTCCCGTGTATGCCATTGGTGACAAGGTCTGGCTTTTCTCTAGACGCTTGCCTCGACACCTGCGACCCAATCAATTGGCCCCTCGATTTTACGGGCCTTTTTCCATCAAGGAAATAATTAACCCAGTGGTTTATCGACTTCAATTACCAGAATCCTGGAAGAAGATACATCCCGTTTTTCACACTTCCTTGCTCAAATCCTATTCTCAATCCACCAGGTCAGCTCATCGACCTACCCCTGTGCTTGTTAATGATCAGATTGAATTTGAGGTCTCCAGGATATATGATTCCAGATATAGGAGAGGTTGACTACAATACTTGGTAGAATGGGAAGGTTATCCCCCCAGCGAATGAACATGTAAACCAGTGTCAAACATGAATGCCCCCTGTTTGGTACATAGATTCCATCTAACTCATCCAGGTAAACCTGGTGAATCGAGGTTTAAGAGGGGGCATGCTGTCATGATTCGCTGTTTCCACCCATTTTGGACTTCATGGTCCATCACGCACCGCAACGTCATACCCGTTTTTCTACCAACATGGCCAACACCAGACAGAAGCTGCTGTCTAGTGTTTACGCAAGACTTGCCACTTCCTAGAAAACAGGCAGGTCCCCGCGGCTCTGCGCATCTCAATGCTACCTTTCTGAGTACCCGGCAAGTGCGTACCTAACTTTCCCTTTTCTTCCGTGCTACTCCCCTGCTAGTTAGTGATTCCAATTTATCCTTCCTGGTATTTAATTGTGCTGCTCCTCGCGCTCCCACCTGAGGGTCCGCTCGTTCCTCTGCCTTCCGGGGCCTTCGCTCCTGTCCCTTCCGTGCTCACATTCTGCCTTCTGCACTCTGCAAGTACCACGACTCCTCCCTGGTTCCTAGATCCTTACCGGACATAGAACATTACTCACCTAATCTTCCTGGAATAGTGAACGCTTACCTTCTCTTCGAGGCTGGTATCCGGTCTACACACTGGAGGCAGAGGATACCCGTCCATACCTGTACAAGTCCCGAACATCCAGGAACAAAGAAAGACCTCAAAGAAAGAAGACTTCAAAGGACATACAGGTGAGACAAGGGGCAGAGTGTGACAATAATGCACAAAATGGCTAATGATGCTACCTTGTAATATACAAGAATTGCTTTAGCCAAAAGAATCCAGCTCTTGGATCTAGGTGGGGCTTTATCCTATAGGCAGAGGATGCAGTGCATCAGTTAATGCAAATACTTGGTGTAGTTTAACTAAGCATGAAACAACACACATATAACCATTGTCATAGACGATATTACCAAAAGGAAAAAGGTGTAGCGTAACAGCTTCTTGAAGATCCAGGCAGTAAAATCTTGAGTCCACCTACAACCTGCCCGCACGAGGCCGCCTAAAGTGCTCAACCTGCAGTCTCTAGTCCGAGCACCAGTTACAACCTTATTGCCATTGCTAAGGAGGTGAAAACCCTTGGCTTTTATCTAGATTCCACACTAACATTTAAAAAACAGGTAAATGCTATGGCTTCTGCTACCTCCTATACTTGCAAACTCATCAGAGCAGCCAAACCTTTCCTTTCTTCTAACAACTGCATTACCTTAGCCAGAGCCTTGATCTTGTCCAAGTTGGACTATTGCAACGCTCTTTACATAGGCAGCAATAAAAACATTATGGACAAGATTCAAATCTTGCAAAACAATGCATTAATAGCAGCCTTAAGTCTCCTGAAGAAAGCCCATATCTCTGATACTAGAAGATCTGTCAACTGGCTTTCCACGAAAGATAAAATCTTCCTCAAATCTCTCTCTCTGACTCACAAATGTCTCTACCAATCTGCCCCGCAATACCTCATAACGAGATTCACCAGACAAGTATACTGCCGCCCTTCCAGAAAGGCGAACTCCAACCTCCTACTGGTGTCAAGATTCAAACGCACTACCACTGGGGGAAGTGGCTTCTCTGTCAAAGCAGCACAACAGTGGAACTCTCTACCGCCACCCCTAAGGGAAGATTTGCCTTACTTACAATTCAGATCTAATCTTATTCATTGGATTAAGGAACAGGATAACTAATGTACTGGTACCGTACTGACCCTTTAGCTATACATTTGTAAATTAAATATATTATACTCGTTATGTATATATGACCTATTGTATTTGCCTTAATACTGCTGTTGTGTCTAGCACTGTAACCACAGCTGGACTCCACAGTACCACATGTAACCTAAGCTATACAATCCTCTTGTTGCTCCTGCGCCCTGCTACCTCCGGGTTAGGTGCGCATTACAAATAATAAAAACAAACAAACAAACTTAATTATCACGATCCATGCCCCTGACTCCTCAGGTATAACAGCCGCCTTGCAGCAGTGGGGCTAAAGCCCTTCATACCGGGCCCAAGGGCCTTAAAACTCCATCAGAAACATACATGGAGTCAGCCATGGCGCCTTTGGCGCCAGGCTCATTATCAAGAATAAAGCAATACCAGTTTTGGACCTTAATCCAACATGGAGGCCTATTACATAGCTCAGTTCTTTAGAACCAAGCCATGCGGTCTAGTGTTTTGGGTGTGGCTGGGCCTGGAACTACTTGGCCTGGAATTACTTTACCTAGGCTATTTAAACCACACCCAAACATCAGAACACGCTTCGCGTTATTCTGCATTCCTGCAGCGTAACGCTCACCGTGTCCAGCTCCTGCTCATCTGCTTCTCCGGTGGCCCGATCCTGAAGCCCTAGATCCGGATTCCATTAATAACCTGGAAGAACAAGAATGGCATTCGCGAGCAAGAACACTTACCTGTGAAGTAACCGGCCTTGAATCCATCCTGCGCTTCGCTTACCTCGCCCATCTCCAGAGTTTGCCGCAACCTACAAAGGTAAAGAAACAAGGACAGCATTAATAACAATTCTTACCTGGGCAAGCAGCGAGTCCTGGCAGCACCCTGCGCTTCTCTTACCTCGCCCATCTCCGGGTTTCACCGCAACCTGCAAGGGAGAAGGAACAAGGTCAGCATTAACAAAGCACTTACTTGGGCAAGCAGCTCTTCGATCGCTCATCACTCCGGAACTTCACCGCAACCTGTACAAAGAAGAGAAGAGAACACAGGTTAGCAATTAACACCAATAAACAGCGCAGCGCTCCGCGCATCAATAACTCACTGTGGTCTTTGCCATCGGCGCAGCAAATCCGAGATCGCAACCATCCCTGTGAAAACAAAAAGAGACAATGTTAGGGAAGAGCGTAGTGGAGCAAGACGCTGAGAAGACAGAGAAAACGGAAGGAAAGAAAGAGACAAAATAAAGACGGAAAAGACATTATAACTCACATGGAAGACAACAAGCAGAGTCGGAGTCACAGCCATTCTGGACCCGACATAAGTGCGCACGGACCAGTGAAGCAACTAGGTCCACGGAACGCCCGCATTAACCACGTGCCCCTGCACAGAGACGCAGGATGGAGAGTTCAACACATAAAAACCTAAGGTGAGCAATAACCCCAAGTGAGGGGATTTGAACCAGAGGGAGGTGGGAGTCCGCCCATCACAGAACCAGTATCTTAACCCTCCATTCTCCTTTTAAAGGCGGTACCCAACGTCTGGCACATAACCAAGCAGAGAGGGGTCTGGGATAGCGCTTAGACCTCCATCCAGTATCGTGTGGCACCCCCATGGATACCAGGTGAGCGTAACATTAATTCCCTTTAGGCAGTTCAGTTTCAGTAATCCGTATGAAGAACCAAAGTACCAAGTTCATAGGTAATCCTGAGAATGGTTCCGTGTGGATGGAGACAAAGTTCCTGAAGGGAATTCCAAAGAGTTCTGATTTGCAACTTCCAAGTGAACAATCAAAAAATCGGGAGACGAAAGCAGTCCGTGAACGAAGCAGGTTCGGAGAAGTGCACCGGGAAGAACCGGGACAAAACGTAAGGCAAGCAGGCCAAAAAGCATTTCGAGTGTCAATTACCAAGTGTTATTTTCATGGATAGAGGGCAAGACGAGCAGCAAATCCGTTGGGCAATGCGTAAGTCTGGATACAGTAACAAAATGCAGTGAAGATCAAAGGGCCAAGAACACAAATTCAGAAGCGTTGAGCCCTCGTATGGCAGTGGCTTAAGAATGAATTAATCAGTCACATGATCGATACACGTCTGTGACGTGTTAGTATGCGTGATGATTGCGAATCGGGAGACCAGCGTCGCCATAGCAACCCCCAACGCCTATGGAAGGAAACAGTATGCGTTGGAATTTTACTGAATGCTTTATACAGAGAACGTTGTTTCTTTTGCTCCAAACCACGAGAGCAAGATGTAAGTATAGGTTTGGGGCATAAACCATGGTTCTGTCTTGACTTGGATTGGGACACTGATATTTCTTTGGAATGCTGTGGTTTCTTGACAAGGTACAGCTGTTTTGGACTTGAGGACTGTAGGCTTATAGGCTTACAGGCAGTTGCCACCAGCCCAGTGAGGTTTGTGCAGTTTCCGCACTTTACATTTGCTTATTCCAGAGGAACACATGATCCTTGCCAGGCCAGGGCTCAAATGCCACCCCCTTTGTCCCCTGTGCCCTTTGCGTCCCCTGTATCATCACACATGGACACATCAATGAATCACGGGAAGGAGGGACTATTGCACAGACCAAGAGGTCCAACTGCCTTTCAACGGCATCATCAAAATCTTTGTTGAACATGGCTGAACATTATTGGTTATTTAGTTACACTGAAACCTTTTTTTCGCCCCTGCTGGCACCTGGCGTCCAAGTTGCAGCAAATGCAAAGTGGCTCCAGGTGAACCGGTATGAACTCATGCAATTTGTAAATTCTCTTCCGAATCAGCTTTCAGTGCCATCAAGGAAGAAACGTGGGCCCCGAGGCTCATAACCTTGCAGAATTGATATATCCACAACCTCATAACACCTTTGGAGGGAGGTGTCTGCCAGAAGATAGGCAGCACATGCTGCACATTTGCGTCCCCCAATGATTCAGAAAATGCACAAGCTCAGAGTGGATTGATCATGGGGAACAAGGCAGGAATCCCAAATGATCTCTTTTTTCTTGGGTGCCGTCTTGGATGAGCATAGCTATAAAAAAACCTACTGCTAATTTTTGTCTTTTTCCTTATTTGCTCTTGTCAAATGCTATTACAATGCTGTTCTGCCTAGCGACCAAAAGCAGCTGCCATGATGACTGTGAACCTGTCTAAACCTACAACCACTACCATTTCATATCACGTGGGTACTCAGAATGAAGCTGTCTTGTGTCTTTCACCAATTTGGGATGATTGTCTGGTGCAGCGGGTAGATTGCAGAAATGGTGGGGGAATGAGTTGCCGTTGTTCAGCCAAGAAGTATGCCCATATTTGGCCCAATTTGAAAGATAATTCTAGGATTTTTTCCAGAGAAGATGGTTTTAAAGAACAAGAATTTGGTTTATCAAAGTATTAAATAATGGGGGGAATGTCAGGGTGGTCAGGAAAGGTCCCACTGAGAAAGAGAAGCTCATGTTGCACGCACCATATTTGTGACTCGGGGTGTGGTGAAATTGACGCGAAGTAGCAATTTTATATGTATCCAGCGTAGTTAATATGACTGGGATAAGTGTTACTTTAAGCGTTTAATTTGATACATTTTAGGTGAATGTCAATTGCCATTGAAATATGAACATAATCAAGATATGGTGTGCCACAAAGGGTCTAGAAGCTAGGCAGTAAAGAGTTTCATAATGTGCATGCGAGGAAGGGGACTTGCCATGGAAAACCCACTGTGAATAAGACACAATAGTTTTTTAAACATGCATGCACAATAATATACATACATGGAAAATTTACAAATCTATACATGCACTGTGCTTTTTTATAAAATTGTTGAACTCTGCAGTCAGGGGTTCGCAAGGTGAATTTTAAGTGACTAGGAAAAACTGGTTTTGCAGGGTTTCAGAGGCTAGGGGAGAGGTAATGAGTAACTACGACCATAGCAGATGGTCAGCTAACAAACTGGCCAGGATTTCTATGGCTTGGCAGCATCGCAAAGGCAGATATAATCTTCTTAAGTGCCTCAGAGCTTGCAGAGAGATACGGCCATTTGCTTTTCACCAACAATAAAAGTGGAGTGAAGTGATGTTCGAGAACAGAGTGACCAATACTCATGGGGTTAATTGTTTTCTCAGGATGTGAGATGCATGCTGAATTGGTGGTCGTTAAGATTAGAATGTTCAGCAGAAGTCAGTAATTCGGGGTCGGTGAGATGGTTATCGTTAGTTCAAAGGAAACCTGTTTATTTTGCCCCTCCTCATGTTGTTGGAAGTATTCATGCACAACATTTGCAGCTACATGTAGTGTTAGGAGATCTCAGACAAGCTTTCACTTGTAATAGATTATGTTTGTATGGGAATGTGTAACTATGTAATGATGTCACAACCTAACACAGACAAATACTAAAAGGCGGTGTGTTGTACACATTAGCTGAAGATGGTAGTTAAGATTGTTGTGACCAAGGAGAGCGGTGGAATTGGAGAAAGATTGGATTTATTTGTATAGGCTTTGACCCATCAAATGTGGGGGTGGATTGTAATAAAATATATGGGAGTATTTTAACTGTTGCAAAAATGTATATTATGTGTCAACTTGTGTGGTTCAGTGGGACTCGGGTTAGTTTGACTCTACAGCATCAAAGAGGGGTAAAGTTTCCATGTATACTACCTGTTCGGATGGGGTAAGGAGTTACAGGGGGAGGGATACCACGTATCGCCATCCGGTGTCCCACTCGCACTCCTGTAGACCCCTCTCCCAGGTGATCCTCCCGCATTGGTCCTCCCCCAGGGTCTGGATCCAAAGGCAATGGCTGTGCCCTGTCCACCTGTGAGAAAGATCTAAGTGGACTAGTGGGTGAGATACCTTGTGGTTTCTCACAGTACGGACCAATGGTGGATTATTAAGTATGACATGAATCTAGTTTTATTTATGATGAGGCAATACTTGAGACAAAAGCCAGAACATCATTTCGAGAGGCCTGTAGAGGGATAGTGCATTTTCCCAGAAACCAGTGACACAATCTGGTCCATTTACTGGAATATTGTCAGCATATGGATTTTTTGCAAGCTGCCTGAAAAATGGCCATGACGTACTCGGAGAGCCCCAGATTGCCACAGAGTAGAGGCTCAGGAACCCACTCTATGAGATGGTAATAGAGAGAAGGGAGGGATATAGAAGAATCTGAGAAGAAAGCACCCTCAACTCCAGTAGGTCAGAGAATCAGTCCACCATGGGCCAATAAGCGGCTATCAGCAGCACTTTGCAGTTCTGTTTTAGCACTCTCCTCATCATGTAGGTGACTTTTACAATAAAGGAATGGGGTGAAAAGCATAGAAAAACTGACCCTGGCAGGTCCCACAGAGACCCATGAGGCAGACAATTATAATTTTGTGGAATCGCAAAAAGATCAATCAAGGGAGAGCCTATTTCCAATAGGATATTCCTGTTGAGTTCACAGTCATGGGGGCATTGCTCATCCTCCTCAGAGTGTTCACCCTCACATTAAGGGCTTCCACTAGATGAGTGGCTTGCAGGAAAATGAAATGCCACAATGACCAGCTCCACAGTTGAATCAACAATGTGCATTAATTAGATGATGTCGTACCTGCTTGCTTGTTCATGTAGTGCACAGCCATCATGTTGTCTGTAAGGACCAGCAAGCAGTTGCCCTGGAGAGACGGCTGACAAGTTTGAAGGGCTAGCCATATGGACTTCAACTTGAGTATGTCTAATTTCTTGAATTGCACGGAAAAAAGGTTGTGTATTTGCAGATGACTGAGGGTCCCCCGACAGTGATGCATCCGTCGTGATCGAGAGCGAACGGTCCCAGATATGAAAGTGCGGCAATATTTGAAGATGATACAGGCTTGTAGTGGGAGCCAGTGCAGTTGGTTGAGTGTTTGGATGATGTGGTCGAATTTGTGGAGTCCTTTGATGGGTCAATCTACAACATGCAGCACACATCTCAGGAGAGCCAGGGTAGTCGCAGGAAGATCTTCCAAGCAGGCATTCCCACCATCCAGGTGGAGGAGGACCAAGGCTTGGACAAGAGATCTGAAGTTGTTTTCTGGGATTAAGGGCTTGATTATTAGCAGGCTGGAAGGTTGGTACCAAGCCGTTTGTGTCTTCGTTAGTATTTGCTGTTTGAAGGAGAAGTGTCTGTCAATATCAAACTCAAGGGACTTGGCAGAGAGGACCAGCTGGGGAGTGAAACACTTGAGGTCCATAGCATAGTGCCCTGTCTTGATGTCCGGGTGGTTGGTGTTGTTGGTCAGAAGTGGGAATTCAGTTTTGTAGGGGTTGAGCTTCAGGTAAGCAGTGGACATCCATGACCGGATCAATCAGAGGTAAGCCTTGAGCCTGTGGATGTCTTCAATGGAGGATATCTTAAGGTAGAGCTGTGTGTCATCTGAGTATTGGTAGATGCGGATGTTGTGTGGAGCAAAGAGGGCTCCAAGTGGTTCCATGTAAAGATTGAAGATCATGGGGGAGAGGAGGGATCGTTGCGGACTCCATAGGAGATGGGTGGAGTTGGTGATCTGAAGAAACGCAAGGAGAACTAGGAGGCAAGGATGGCCATCATTAAGGATTTAAGGGCATCATCAATCACCTTGATGGTAGCTGTTTCTGTGCCACATCTGGGTCTGAAGCCAGATTTGAAGGCCTGAAGGAGGTTGCTGGCTTCGGTGTGTTGAAGAAGTTGCTGCCATTTACCTCGCAACCATGTTGCCTTAATATCCAGATCAGCTCTATCTGCTGCATACAGCCAGGAAACGTTACTACTGCCCTCCTCCAGACGCAACATCCTCTCATTCACCCGATGTGTATGTGGGCTGTCCAAAAAACCCTCCGACAACATTCTCACTCTCGCCATTAGTGTCACAAATTCCAAGAAATTAACCTGCACCATCAGGCCGTTGGGTGAGCCACCCGGAATGGCATAAAAGTAATGGCCTTATCCCCATTACATATATCCCCAACCATGACCCCTTGACCCAACCGCCCAATAGCACTCCTCCCCTGCCAGTGAGGTGCATATCCCAACCTACTACAAGTCAGAGGAATGATAGCCATGAAGCAGAAAGTCTGTCCTGGCACCTTGGTGACTTTCCACCACAGCCTTATAATGGTGCTGACTGGCGTCAAGAGCTGACCAAGCTCTCTCTTCCGTCCCCCCTAATAATTCCATCAACTTTAGAGGGGACGACTCAGCCATGATCCAGTTCGTGAGTCGGTCTCCATGTGGACAGACGAACCAGTCCACCATGTGCTGCAGCACTGAGTCCCAATAATGCGATCTGAAGTCCGGTGCCCCTATTCTCCCTTTACCCAGTTGCAGAGTGGCAAGCCCTATCATCGGAACACTCCCCTTCCACGATAATCTGGACATGATCCAATGAAGGGCCCGGAAGCAGACCGCTTGATGCAGGCTCGTTGCTGCCTGGTTACTTCACTGGCAAGAGTCCGACAGGTAAGTATGAGTCTTTTGAACAGTTCTCTAACTTCATTACTTTCCTTCCTTAGATGATGGCCGGCGTCCGGGGATGGCGACGTGCTGCTGAGATGAGTAGCGCTGAAGGTGAGTGAGAGCGCGATGCGCGATGCGACCCTTTCGTATTTGTATTGAACTGAGTTCTTTTTCTGTGTCTTTTAGGTGCCACAACGTTTTCAGCGTGGATGCCGGTTATGAAGAAGAAATGCGGTCTGTAAGCGCGGTATGCAGCGCCTCTAGATGTTTCCATGCTAACCTGGAGTGTCTTTTCCCTCTTGCAGATGGATGAGAAGTTCCGGTGACAGAGTTCCCTAAGAGCGGCTGGGATTCAGGTAAGCGTTTGAAGCTCGTACAGTCTTTAAAAATAAGCAAAGACTTGCTGAATGCTTACTAATGCCTTTTTTCTGTTCTTTTCCCTTTTCTTTAGGAAGCGGCGTTCCGGGATGGGAATGACACCGCCGAAGATGCCCGCAGAACAGAAGAAGTGATGAATGATGGGCAGAAGCGCCGCAAGGTAAGGCTGTTCCTAACGGTGTTCTTGTTCTTCCAGGAGCTGAGCGCAGAAGAAAGATGCAGGCCAACTGGAGACCGATCCGAACACGGTGAGTGTCACGCTGCAGGTGCAGAAAACACAAAGCATGTTTCTCAGCCTGGGCGTGGCTTAAATAGTCTCTGGGTATCCCGGGTGTCTCTGGGCTGAACCACAACCAAAAGACTAGACTGCACATGCAGTTCTGGGAACCGAAATATGTGGGGGCATCCATCTTGTCCCCATCAATGCACTACAAGTCCAATCCCCAATGTCATTCTATGGGAGTGAGTGAGTCTGGTGCCACAAGCGCCAAGTCCGACTCCAAGTGGGTCTTTGGAGGGATGGAGAGGCCCTTGAGGGCCATGTAGGTGATCGTGGCCTGGCTCCAGCCTGAGATCTTGGAGGGCTGGGGACATGAGGGGCAGGAATCATGACAACACTCCCCCCTAAGGCCCCTCTCAAGGTGGCTCTTCTGTCTGGTCCTGGTTTGTTTGGATGGTTTTGATGAAATCGTCTAAGCAAGCAACGTGCATGGATGTACTCACAAGGCTCCCATGTCCTGTCTTGTGGACCATACCCCTTCCAGTCTACTAAGTAGTATAATTTGGATCTGATATACTTTGAATCCAGGATGTCCTTGACTTCGAATTCTGGCTCCCCGGCGACTACTACTTGCTGCGGTGGCGTTGCTACCCGGGTCCCAGGTTGAACAGGTTGAAGGAGAGACATGTGGAACACAGGATGAATCTGCATGTTTGACGGCAAAGCTAGTGTGACCGCAACAGGATTTATCACGGAGGTGACGGTGAATGGACCCAGGTATCTTGGACGGAAAGTTCGGGTTCCATTAATGGACACGTGTTTAGACGCCAGCCAGACTTTGTCTCACACTTGGTAGTTGGGGGCCTTTGCTCGGTGTTGATCAGCAAACTTCTTTTGGCGATTCTTAGCTTGAAGTAGGTGTTCAGCTGCCCTTTTAAAGGTTTGAGAAATGGTTGTGTGCAAGGTTTTGACTGCTGGCATTTCCAGGGTTGTAGGAACGTCCAACTCAGAAGTACGGGGGTGCCTGCCATACATGGTATAAAGGGTGTCTGCCCAGTGCTGGTGTATAGGGAATTATTATAAGCATATTCAGCTATCCATAATAGGTCGAACCAGGTTCCTTCAGCTTGGTGTAGCATGCAACGCAGATACTGCTCGAGCGTCCGATTTGTCCTCTCAGTTTGACCATCCAATTGGGGATGGTGACTGGTGGATAGCCGGATGTCGATCTGGGCCATAGAGCGACATTTTCTCCAGAAGTTAGATACGAATTGAGTACCTCGTCTGAGACTAAAACTGAAGGAAACCCATGGAGCCGTACGATGTCTTCAAAAAATACCTTTGCCAGAGTGGAAGCATTTGGGAGCCCCTTAAGAGGAATGAAAGGTGCCATTTTTGAAAATAGGTCCACGACCACAAGAATAGTGTTAAACCCTTGACTGGGTGGTAAGTCAGTAATAAAATCGAGGGACAGGGTGCTGGTGGGATTTCCAATGGTTGTAATAGCCCAGCCGGTTTCTGCGTGGATGACTTATTTTGAGCACACACTCCACAAGATAGGATGAATTGGATAAAATCTTTATGCCACGTGGGCCACCAATAATTTAGTTTTACCTTGGCTAGGGTTTTAGCGATTCCGGGGTGGCCCTCGATCAAGGAATCATGATAACCGGACATGACTTGTTCTCGTAGTTCTTGGTTTGGTAAGAATAAACGATTCCTGAAGTAGGGCAACTGATCTTTTATCATGTAATGTTCTCCTTGTGCAATCCACGCTTGTAATTGCTCCGGACTCATCAGGTTTTGGATTTCTTCATGTAATTCTTTCTGAGTTATGGTTGCTGTGATTCCTAGGAGCTTGTCACACGGGATGATTGCTATTGGGTCAGGGGTCTGATACCCTTGCTCTTCCACCCCCATACGGGAAAGGGCATCGGCCTTCCTGTTTTTCACCCTTGGTCGAAATGTAATCACGTAGTCATATTCAGAAAAAAAAAGAGCCCAACGTAGTTGTCGTGAGGATTGGGCCTGTGCCATTTTTAGGTACTGGAGGTTCCGGTGGTCAGTTATTACGGTGATTGTGTGTCTGGCGCCCAAGAAGGGAATAGTTTCTTACCTGTAACTCCATTTCTCCAGCATTGGTATCTTTCATGGATTCACATGCTTAGAATATTCCCCGTCGTCAGGCTGGGAATCCCCGGTACATTATATATAGACCCTTTCCCGTAGGAAAACTTTTTCGACGCTTATGCGTCCTATCCACCTTGTTTTGTATCATGCGTGCCCGCACCGTCAGGACGTCATGATATAAATACAGGCCCCGCCCCCGCGCTCCCTCAGATTTCGGCCCCCAAAGTAGTGGGGGAACCGGTTTGCATGTTCAGGGGGAGGCAGGTGGGCGCATGTGAATCCGTGAAAGATACCAATGCTGGAGAAATGGAGTTACAGGTAAGAAACTATTCCCTTCTCCAGCATTGGATCTTTCATGGATTCACATGCTTAGAATAGATTACATAGCAGTACACCCCCAAGAGAGGAGGCGTGCATGCAAACCCATATACTTTCTTCGCAAAGCCCGTTCCCTATGATCATGTATACATTAGTAATCGTTAACATAGGAAAACGAACCACATACAGTCATAAATTCCACAGGATACCACCCCTAGTCGGGGCTTACCTTATTGGCCTGTCCCATCTTGGTATCTTCGGCATGTTGCTGCGACAGGCAGTAATGGCGGGTAAAGGTGTGTGTAGCCGCCCAGGTAGCCGCCATGCAGATGTCCCCCAGAGGGACTCCGGCCCACAGTGCCGTCGACGATGCCGCTGCTCTAGTTGAATGAGCTCTTGGCCGTCGTAGAAGAGGCTTCCCTGCCCTGGAATGGCAGTACGAAATGGTAGATGACACCCATCTTGACAGTCCTTGCTTAGAAATGGCTTTTCCTCTAGCACCCAAACCATAGGCCACGAACAGTTGTCTTGTTTCTCTGAATGGTTGTGTACGATGAAGATAAAACTTGAGAGCCCTTTTTACATTCAATGTGTGTAACGTGCGCTCCGCTACCGAGCATGGCTCCGGAAAGAACATAGGCAACACGATAGAGGAGTGTTTATGGAACACCGAAGGAGCTTTCGGTATGAAGTGTGGGTTAGTGGCAAGGGCTACCTTGTTCTTGAAAAATCGTAAGTACGGTGGGTCTACCATTAGAGCCTGAACTTCCGAAATACGTCGGGCAGAAGTAATGGCCACCAGGAAGGCCAATTTCCACGACAAAAACTTTAGAGACGATGATGACATTGGCTCAAAAGGAGGCTTCATAAGAGACGTTAAGACCAGATTGAGGCTCCACTCCGGTGGAAATTTCTTCTCTGGAGGGAAACTCCGAAAGAGGCCTTTAAGGAAGTGCTTAATCAGGCGGTCGCTGAACAATGGTGTTGAATGCCGTCGACGAGTAAACCTGGAAATGGCGGCCAGGTGTACTTTTATTGACGATACCGATAGGCCCTTTTGAGCTAAGAACAGCAAGTATGGCAGGAGCTGTTCCGGCTTAATCGATTGCGGGGCCAACCCTGGTTGATCCTCACACGACTGACAGAAACTTCTCCATTTGTACTTGTATGAGGCGTTTGTGGAAGGCGCTCTTGCCGCTTGCAGGATACGCCGACAGTCCTCCGGAATCGTTAGCCGACCGAATTCGGCGAAGTCAGGAGCCAGGCCGTCAACTTGAGGCTGTCCGGGTCGTGATGCCAAACTACACCCTCCTGTCGAGACAGAAGGTCGGGGGTCTTCTGCAATCTCATCGGTTCCGCCACAGCTAAGTGCAGCAGGTCTGAAAACCACACCTGTCTGGCCCAGTACGGGGCCACCAGAATTACTCGACATGGGTACCTGAGGATCCATTGCAACGTCCTCCGGACAAGGGGAAATGGAGGGAATGCGTACAGGAATTTGTTCGACCATGGGAAGGAGAACGCATCCCCCAGTGAGCCCTGCTGAGGCCATCTGCTTGCGTACTGATGGCATTTCCTGTTGTTCTTCGTCGCGAACAAATCTATGGAAGGATGTCCCCATTTCTTGAATACTTGCTGTAGTTGTTGGTCGTTCAGCACCCATTTGTGAACTTCGTTCATTTCTCTGCTGAGGGCATCAGCTTCCACATTTCTCACACCTGGTAGGTGGAACGCCAAGATTTGCATGTTGTGTTGTAGGGCCCAATGCCAGATTTTCTGTGCCTCTGTCGATAGGGACCTGGAACGTGTCCCTCCTTGTTTCCTCAAGTAGAACATCGTAGTGGTGTTGTCCGTCATGACACGCACCACCGAGTCCCTCAGTTGAGGAAGAAAAGATTTCAGAGCCCATCTCACTGCTCTCAGTTCTAGCAGGTTGATATGCAGGGAGGACTCCTGCAACGACCACTGGCCTTGTACCTGTAACGTATCCAGATGAGCTCCCCATCCGCTCAGCGATGCATCCGTCACCACCGTCTTCTGGAACTCCGGTTCCACCAGAGGCATTCCTTTCGTTAGATGAGTAGAAACTCTCCACCAACGGAGTGCTTGTACCAGTTGTTCGTCGATGATCAGTCTGTCGGACCAGCGACCTTGGCTCTGCGCCCAACGGTCCGCTAGAAATTCCTGGCAGGGCCTCATAAACAGACGGCAGTTGTTTATCAGCGGAATGCAGGATGACATGGTCCCTAGCAGGGACATGTATTTGCGCACCGACACCCTGGTACCGCATCTCCATTCCGATGCCTTGCTTTGTAGCTTCTGTATTCTTTCGCTGGATGGTCTTACCAGACTTGTGTGCGTATGAAACTCCGCTCCTAGGAAGACCAAGGTCCTCGAAGGCTCTACGGAGGACTTGCTGAAGTTTATCGCGAAGCCCAGTTCCTGTAAGAGGGACATCGTGGCCCCCAGACTTTTTCGTGTTTGTTCCCTGGACGAGCCTCTGACCAGCCAGTCGTCTAGATAGGGATAGACATGGTGACCGTCCTTCCTTAAATGGGCCGCTATGGGGGCCAAGCACTTGGTGAACGTCCTGGGGGAGGACTTGAGACCGAACGGGAGGACCTTGAACTGAAAATGCTTTCACCCGACGACGAACCTTAAATATCTCCTGTGTCGTGGGCGTATTGGGATGTGAAAATAGGCGTCTTGAAGGTCTAGTGACGACAGATAATCCATGGGTTGCACCGACCTGATAACCTCCTGGAGCTTTAGCATTTTGAACTTTAGGCTCTTTAGCCATTTGTTGAGTACCCTCAGGTCGAGAATGGGCCTCCATTTTCCATTTGGCTTCTTGACAACGAAGAACCGGGAATAAACGCCGTGTCCTTCCTGTGCCACAGGAACTCTCTCTACCGCTCCTTTTCGCAACATAAGCGCCGCCTCTTGTCGTAGGATTCGGAGGTGGGGCTGGGTCGAAAATACAGGCGGAAGACGTGGAGGCTTGTCTTTGAATTGTAGCGCATGACCCATGCGAATCGTGTCTAGAACCCATCGATCTGTGGTGATGCATTTCCATTGGTCGAAGTGATGAGAGACTCGTCCCCCCAGGACGTTCCGAAGGCCGTCATTGGTTGCTGGTTTGCTTGTTCTTCATCGACGAGGGACCCGAGCCTCGCCGCCTGGAAGCTTGATAGTCTCTGCCTCTACGTGCCGATTGGGACGCTCGTCTGAACCCTTGTGAAGAGTACGAGGGCCTGTTAAATCCCCGGTCCCTCGAGGCTCCGAAGCGGGAGTTTCCAGAAGCACCCCTAAAGGGGCGAAAAGAGCGAAAGTTTCTACCCGTTTGGAGGGCGCCGAGGGACCTAGCGGTATCCGTGTCTTCCTTCATCCCCTTCAACGCTTCGTCAACCTTTTCGCCAAACAGGTGTTCCCCTTCACATGGCATGTCAAGGACTTTGTACTGGACTTCAGGACGGAAAGTAGTACATTTGAGCCACGCTTGTCGACGAAGGACTACGCCATGGTTGATTTGTTTGAATCCAGACTCTGCTAGGTCAACTGCAATATTAATTGCGTGGTTCGAGGCCTCTTCGCCCTCCCGCAACAGTAACATGGCTGCTTTCCGGTGTTCGTCTGGCAGGTGTTCTAGGATAGGGGCTAGTTTGTGCCACATTTCTCTATCGTATCGTGATACGATCGCTAAGGAATTGGCTGCTCTTACCGTCGTCGCACCGACCGAGAGCACCTTTTTTCCAAAGGCGTCTTGCCTCCTAGCCTCGCTTTCTGGTGGAGTTGAACATTTTTGCTGTACCCTGGCCTTCCTAGCCGCTGCCGCCGACACCACTGAGTCAGACAGAGGTTGTGATGTTAGACATTTTGGAGTGGACTCCGGAGCTTTAAACTTTTTCTCAATCCGCCCCTTTATAGCTGGCTCCGAAAACGGATGGCGCATCGTCTTGAGACCTTCCTGCCACACGTGGTCCAGAATTGGGATGGCAAATACCGATTTCCTCCTTTGACCCATATGGTCAAAAAGGAAGCAGTCTTTCTTCTGCTCCTCAGGAATCAAGCCGAACTCAGAAAAAAAGCTTTTCCCATCATTGTATGGAAGGCTCCCACATCATCCGGGGGGGGGTGGCTGTGACTGGCTCCTCGTAGACTCTACCTCTACATCTGAATTCCATGTTGGGTCCCTCGAAGGTGACAGGGAGATGTCTGACCCTGAGTCACCCAGTATAGAATCGGACTCCGACAACTCACCCTCCTCCTGTGCTCGAGGACGATCTTTTACTGCCTGAGGAGTCGATGGGTTTTTAGTCGTCGAGCGAGCCGCACAAGTTTGCTCGTCGACAGGAGGTACGGAAAAAGGTGACGACGAAGTCCCAGGTTGAGGGATCTGCGTATCCAGCCGCTGCAGGAGCTTCTGAAGAGTATTAAGCACATCCAGAGACAAAACTGCCTGGGGGTTCAATAACGTTGATGATATAGGTACCATACCCCCACTCGCACTCGTCGTCGACGTGGAAGGCCGCAAGCCTAAATCCGATGGCTGCAGAACCGTGCCACCTTCTCCTTCCACCGAGCAGGCCGTGTCTGGCTGCAGTAAGACCTCAGGGGGGATCGGGTCATAGACCTCTGGCAGCCAAGCCATAGACTGAGTCTCCATTGACGAAGGAATCCCAACCGCTGCTGCCTGAACGGTAATAGGCATCGTCAATGACACCGAGGTCGACGAGCAAGTTGTCGTCGTCGAGCCCTTAGACTTCATCGCCGATTTCGATGCCGACTTCCCGGCTGAAACATCTCGACTCACGGAAGACCTGGGACGGTCCCCTGAGGAGGATTTTGACAGCGCTTGCCTCTCCGTTTTAGATGAGGAGGAGGAGGAGGGCTTTTTATGTGATGAGGAGGACCCAGCATGCTTCCCCTTATGCTTGTCCTCAGCGCGGTTTTCTGCTGGCCGTACCTTTTTCGATGGAGGTTCCGACTTGCTCCTGGAGGCCGTGGAGCCAACTTCCGAAGCCGGGTAGGCACCCGCTCCGTCATTAAGCCAGTCGACCAGCCTTCTTTTACGGTCCTTAAGGGTTTTTTGGGAGAAACCCTGGCATATCTCACATGTATCCGCCGTGTGGTGCGGGTGGAGACAGTAGATACAATCCATGTGGGCATCTCCTTCATAAACTTTTTTGAGGCCACATGTCGCACAAGGGCGAAATAACGCTTTTCCAGACATATTCTCCAGAATTTGAACTTCGCCGAAGCGAAACAGAAAAAACAACCTAGTTTCCACTAGCAGTAATCACGAGGATCCCACTACTTTGAAAGACGGTTGAAATCTGAGGGAGCGCGGGGGCGGGGCCTGTATTTATATCATGACGTCCTGACGGTGCGGGCACGCATGATACAAAACAAGGTGGATAGGACGCATAAGCGTCGAAAAAGTTTTCCTACGGAAAGGGTCTATATATAATGTACCGGGGATTCCCAGCCTGACGACGGGGAATATTCTAAGCATGTGAATCCATGAAAGATCCAATGCTGGAGAAGTAGTGCCGCCATGCCTTAAAGGCTGACTTAATGGCCAGGAGTTCTTTGTCTGTGATAGCGTAATTGAGTTCAGGGGGTGTGAATCCACGCGACCAGAAGGCAACAGGGTGTAACTGGCCCGTTTCGGGGTCCTTTTGTAAGAGGACGGCTCCCATAGCCATGCTTGAGGCGTCCGTTTCCACCATGTATGGGAGATCAGGGCGAGGGTGGTGTAAGATTGGGGCAGATGTGAATGTTGCTTTGAGTTCCTGGAAAGCTTCCTCGGCTTCTATTGTCCACAGGAACTTTTTGTTGCTTTTCCATAGCAATGACGTGATGGGATGCACGATTTGGGAAAATCCTGGGATGAACCGGCAGTAGAAGTTTGCAAAACCCAGCATATTTTGAACCCCCTTGAATGAATTTGGGGATGGCCAGTTCAGGATAGCATCTACCTTGCGTACCTTGCGTACATCCATTCGGATTCCACTCAGGCTGAGAATAAAGCCCAGGAATTCCACCTCGAAGACGTGGAATGAGCACTTTTCGAGCTTGGCGTAGAGCTGGTGTTGACAGAGTTTCTCTAATACGGATCAGACGTGTTTCACGTGGTCCTCCTTTGATGCAGAATACACTAGAATATTGTCGATGTACACTAGAGCACAGACATCAATCAATGCCCGTAGGACATCGTTCATGAAGTATTAAAATGCTGCAGGCGCGTTGCAAAGGACAAAGGGCATTACTTGATATTCGTACAAGCCGTATTTGGTGCGAAAAGGAACAAGTTACTTACCTGTAATTTTGTTCTCCAGCATGGGTCTGGCATGGATTCACATGCTCATGAATAAAAGAATACATAGCAGTACACACATGCACAACCACGGGAGGTGGCAAAGGCTCAACATTAAGCATTACATCCAAAACTCAACATTAAGCAATTCTTACCTCCTCACCAGGCTCACCTTAGGCGAACAGGTTGCGCAGCACTGCTTGGCCGACCCTGGACTCCTCCCTGGAATCCCGATCGACGCAGTAGAATTTAGTGAAGGTGTGCGTCGACCTCCACGTAGGAGCCCTGCAGATGTCCAGCAAGAGCACACCAGATAGGAACGCCGTGGTAGCTGCGATCGCTCTGGTGGAATGGGCTCTCGGACGGCCAGGCAGCAGTCGGTTAGCCAACCGATGACAGTACATGATACAGCCGGAGAGCCATCTGGAAATGGAAGCCTTCGAGAGAGCCTTTCCCTGATTGACAGGTCCAAAGTTCACAAAAAGTTGTGATGTCTTCCGAAAACTCTTTGTGCGGTCCACGTAGAACTTCAGCGCTCTAGTCACATCCAGCGAGTGCAAAGTCCTTTCAGCCGGCGACAAAGGCGACGGGAAGAAAACAGGCAACACCAAGGGTCCGTTGAGGTGGAAGTCCGACGGCACCTTGGGCATGAAGGAGGGGTGCGTCCTGAGCACTACCCTCGTGTCGTGAAAAGTCAAGTACGGGGGCTTGCACGAAAGGGCCTGGATCTCTCCCACCCGTCGTGCGGAGGTGATGGCCACAAGAAACGCTGTTTTCCACGACAAGAACTTCAACGGAGCTGAGTGCAGAGGCTCGAATGGAGGTCCCATGAGCTTGGTCAGCACCACGTTGAACTCCCACGCCGGGGCCGGTGCCTTCACCGGCGGGAACGATCTGAACAGTCCCTTCATGAATTCTTTCACCAGACAATGAGACCACAAAGACGTCCGTCCCGTGGTTCTGGTGTATCGGGAGATCGCAGCAAGATGAATCTTGATGGAAGCGTGCGCCAGTCCAGCCTTGGCCAGCGTCAGCAGGTACGGCAGTACTTGAGGAGCCGCAATCCTTAGAGGGTTAATCTTCTGTGTGTGGCAACAGACAGAGAACCTCTTCCATTTGTGTCCGTAGCATTTAAGAGTTGAGGACGCCTTGGCCTTTGCAAGAACCTCTCTGCAGTCGGCCGGTATGTCGTAACCTCCAAACTCTAACGCTGCAGGAGCCAGGCCTGCAAGTTCAGCGACTTCGGGTCGTGATGGAGGATGGCGCCTCAATCCCTGGAGAGAAGATCCGCGTCCACTGGCAGCTTGATTGACGGGGATGCTGACAAGTCCAGAAGGTCCGGGAACCATATCTGCCTCGGCCACGCAGGTGCGACGAGGATCATCCTGCACCGTGACCTCTTGAGCTGGTTGATGAGCCGGATCAGCAGCGGCAATGGAGGGAACGCATATAGGAACAGGCCCTCCCAGGGGAACGAGAAAGCATCGCCCATGCTCCTCGGCTGGGGAAACCTGCTGGCGAACCTCCAGCACTTGGAGTTCGTCGCCGTCGCGAACAGATCGATCTGGGGTGTGCCCCACTGTCGGAAGAGGCGGTCCACTAGATACTGTCGTAGTTCCCACTCGTGGCACGAGCGCAGCTCTCTGCTGAGCGAGTCAGCGATGGTGTTTTTTATCCCTGCCAGATGAAACGGCACCAGAAACATCCCTTGGGCGACGGCCCAATGCCACAGATCCTGAGCCTCCTTGGACAGGGCTGGGGACCTGGTACCGCCCTGCTTCCTGATGTAGAACATGGTGGTGGTGTTGTCAGTGAAGATCCTCACCACCTTGCCCTTGAGGGACGGAAGAAAGGACCTGAGGGCCCAAAACACTGCACGGAGTTCCAGGACGTTGATATGGAGGGACTTCTCCGTCGGCAGCCAAAGGCCCCTCAAGTGCAGATTTTCGGTGTGCGCTCCCCACCCTTCCAGGGAGGCATCCGTGGTCACTGTCTTCTGGTGGCCCGGGGTCTGGAAGTCCATGCCCGCCGTCAGATGCGCGCGGGTGCCCCACCACCGGATCGCTCGTCAGAAGCTCTCGTCGAGTGTGATCCTGTCCTCGAAGCTGCCCGTCGTCTGGATCCAGCGAGCGTCCAGGAACTCCTGCAACGGGCGCATCCGAAGCCTGCACAGGCGGATGAGATAAATGCAAGAAGACATCATTCCGAGGAAGGATTTGATGGACCTCACCCTGGCCGCGTCCGCAACCAGCATCTGCTGCACCTTGCCCAAGATGGCCCTCGTCCTTTCCTCCGACGGAGAGGCCAGAAGCGCCACTGTGTCGAGTTTCGCTCCCAGAAACAGTGCGTCTTGCGCGGGCACCAGGTGGGACTTGGCGTAGTTTATGGAGAATCCCAGGTCCGTGCGTAGTTGGACGGTCCTCGCCGTGTGCTCCGCGGCGAGCTCCTTTGTCTTTGCTCGGATGAGCCAGTCGTCCAGGTAGGGGTAGACGTGGATCCCCTCCAGGCGCAGCCGCGCCGCCACCGGTGCGAGGCACTTGGTGAACACCCTGGGTGCCCACCTCAATCCGAAGGGAAGGGCTCTGAACTGGTAGTGACGCCCTTGGACCACGAATCTGAGAAACTTTCGGTGTCCCTTTAGGATGGGGATATGGAAGTAGGCATCCTCCAAATCCAACGACGACAGGAAATCGCCCTCCTCCAGTTGACCCAGGACGTGCTGGAGGGTGACCATCCGGAACTTCTGTGCCTTGATGAATTTGTTCTGTCGTCGTAGGTCCAGGATGGGACGTCATCCTCCCGTCTTCTTCTTCACGAGGAAGTATCTTGAGTAAACTCCGGAGCCCCGAAGCCTCTTTGGGACGAGCTCGATGGCGCCTTTCTTGAGCATCGCCTTTACCTCCAAGAGAAGTTGAGGGACGTGATGTTCCTTCCTTGCCACGGGGGGACGCACGGGCACTTCTTTGGAAACTCGAGCGTGTGACCCTGGGCCAGGGCGTCCAGCACCCAACGGTCGGTGGAGATGGACTCCCACACGCTGACGAAGTTCGCCAGCCGGCCTCCCACTGGGGTGCTTGGGTGGGGGCCCGACCCCACGGCCGGTTCAGTCCTGCTTCGACAAGGCTTTGCCGCCTTGTCCTCCTTGGTGACGATGGCGGGGTCCGCCCGACTTGCCTCGTCCCCTGTAGGCTTCCTGTGACGACGAACGGGCCGCTTGACGATAGGTGGAAAATCTGCCGCCGGAACCTTTGGAGGCACCCTGCTTGCCTCTGCCGCTCAGAAAGGGCGGCCGTCGTTGCTGGAGAACACCAAGAACCGTCCGTATTGATGGCTTGTATGGAATCGTCCACTGTTTTCCCAAACAGGTTGCTCCCGTCGAACGGCATGTCCAAGACTCTGGTCTGCACGTCCTGACGGAAGTCAGTTGCCTTGAGCCATCCACGCCATCTAAGGCACACGCCATCGCCCAACTGGCGAAATCCAGTGTCAGCGATGTCTGTCGCTATCGTAATGGCGTGGTCTGACGCCACTTCACCTTCCTGCAAGATCTCTAGGGCCTCCGCCCTCTTGTTGTCTGGTAAGAAATCCAGCAGGGGGGCGATTTTGTACCACAACCCCCTGTCGTAGCGGGCTACGATAGCCAAGGCAATAGCAGCCTTAATCGTCGTCGCTGCCGATGAGATGACTCTGCGTCCCATCGTGTCCAATTTCTTTCCCTCGCTGTCCGGCGGGGAGGTTGACGTAGAGGCCGAGGCCCCCGCCCGCTTTCTTCCTGGCTGCCGCGGAGACGACCGAGTCCGGGGTCTGCTGTGCCCGAAGGCACAAGGGGGCCGCGCCCGGGACCCGGTACTTCTTCTCGTACCGATCCCTTCTCGCAGGCGTTGTGGATGGGTTCTTGAGGAGGGCGAGACCCTCATCCCAGATATCGTCCAGTAGAGGTACAGCGAGGACCGTCTTCCTCTTGGTCTCGCGCCGTTGAAAAAGGAAACCTTCCTTCTTCTTCTCTTCCGGGCAGAGCTGGAAAAGCTCGGATGCCCTGGCGATCATGGCATGAAACGATCCAATCTCGTCGGGCGGGGAAGCCCGGGGAGGAGGTGACGACGGGAGATCCTCGCCGTAAACCTCGTCGTCTGTGCCCGTCGCGGCCGTGCCAGTCCCCGTATCATCCCCACGGGTCGTGGACGGGGAGGAGGGCTGAGCAGGGCGCGATGGATGAAAAGGAGGTGGAAGATGAATCCTTCTTCTCTTAGGAGGAGGGCTCCCAGAAGGGCCTGGCTCCGGGTCCCCCATCGGGAGAGGTTCCTCCGTTGGTGGTAACGGCAATCTCGCCCTTATCTCCGAGCATAAGGACTGTTTAGCCAACAAAATGGCTGTCGAGTTGTCTTGCGGCACTGGTTGAGGGGAGTCCGACGGGCGGTCAGGAGCCCCGTAGGCACCCTCGACGTTCTCGTCGTATCCTATGTCGGGGTCCCTCCCGATGGGCTGGTCTTCTTCCACGCCAACGCTGTGGTTTAAGACTTCGATCAGCTCCTCCTCAGAGGTTGAGGCCGAATCCACGACGACCTCCTGCACCCCCTTTTTCTTCTCCGTCGGAGGTTTCACGGGGGTCCTGTCGATGGGCATAAAAGAGGACTCCCTCCGCGGTGGCAGGGAGACTCTGGGCCCTGAGGTCGCCACCACTTGTGTAGCCTCCACAGGCTGAGCCAGGGCCGCCGCGACTGTCTCGATAGAGGCCTTGGCCGGATGGATTAAGGCTTTCACCAGTTTAGGTGCGCTCACCGCCTTCTCCTTGGGGGGAGGGTCACCGCCTCGCTCCCCCTCTGATGGGGCCTTCGAGCTCGACCGGGGTCTCTCCAGGAGCTTCGCCGGGTGCTCGGCCTTCCTCTTACCCGAGCCAGAGCGTTGGCTCGTGGTTGATGGCGCCGGGGAGGATGCGCCCTGCCTGGCGCCCGTAGAGCCCGACCGTTCGGCGCTCCCGGTGCCAGCGGACTCGCGGTGCTTGGCCTTCTGTTGGACCCCCGTCGCCGGGGCGCCCTCAAAGGTCTTAGAAGACCGCTCGGACTTCTTCTTCTTCTTCTCGCCTGACGGGCTCTTCCCTTCCAGCCAGTTGGCGAGACGCAGATGGCGGTCCTTCATGGTCCGCTCCGACATATTGCCGCCAAACGCACAGTCCTTCTCCACGTACGTCTTGTGCTCATGCAGGCAGTAGAGGCAAAGGGAATGTTCGTCCTCCTTAAAGACATTCTGAAGCTGGCATCCAGGGCAGACCCTGAACAGCTTTCCGGGCGTCGAGCTTCCCTTCTCCTGGGCCATGATCGAGATGGGCCTGAGAAACTTCTAGAGTCCTCCAAAAGCGTGGCTCGACGAAATCTTCACCCTTGAGGGGCGTAGAAGAATCCAACACGGGTCGCCGTTTATCGGATAAAGAAACGGTGGAGCTTGAGGCTCTTTTGACCGAAAAAGAGAAAAATGTTCCTAAGAAAAACCACGAAAAAGGCACTAAAGCTCGAGAGCAATAGCACGAGGATCCCAACACTTGAACGTGCGGTAAAAATCTGAAGATGCCTGCCAGAGGCGGGGCTTAGGGAGATGGCAGTCATTGGCTGTGGTCAGTATGACGCAGAGATCAGTGATTGGTTACGATCAGAAATGAAACTGATACTGATTTTTCTTTACCGAGGATTCCCAGCCTGACGACGGGGAATATTCATGAGCATGTGAATCCATGCCAGACCCCATGCTGGAGAAGCAGTTTTTCATTCGTCCCCCTGTTTTACGCGAACAAGGTGATATGCCCCCCTCAGGTCTAGTTTTGTGTAGATTTGGGCATCTTTGACTTAAATCAAGCAATTCAGGGATCAGTGGCAGGGGGTAGCGTTTTTTTACAGTAATCTGTTTCAGTGCGCGATAGTCGATGCACATTCTCAAGTCCCCCTCCTTTTTCGATACGAAGAATAGAGGACTGGTTGCTGGAGACTTCGAGGGACGAATGAACCCGTTGGCCAGGTATTGGTCAAAATAGGCCTTCAGGTGCTGGTTTTCTGGTTCTGTGAGTGCGTAAATTCGCCCACAAGGGATTTGTACGCCGGGTATCAGGTCGATTTGGCAATCGTATGGTCTATGCGGTGGCAGGGTATTAGCCTGTTCTTTCTGAAAGACATCTTGAAAGTCCTGCTATTCACTTGGTAGGGTGCCGATTGCCACAGTCGCAAGCGTGGAGGTTCTGATGTCTATTGGTGGTTTCTCTTGGCAATAACATGTGTGGGCTCAAGTCTCGGAAAAGGCCAATTCTTTTGCTCGCCAATCGATTCGAGGATTGTGAGCTACCAACCATGGCATTCCCAAAATCAACCGGAACTGTGGTGCCTTAATGAGGTCGAAAACGATAGATTATTGGTGTCCATCCTGGCACAGAAGGGTTAAAGCTGCAGTGCATTGGGATACTGGACCAGAAGCTATTTCCGTGCCGTCGACAGTGGTAACAGTGTCAGTGGTTGATTTAGGGCGTAACAGAAGCCCCATCTTTGCCGCAAGATCCTGGTCGATGTAATTCCCAACGGCTCCACTGTCAATGTATGCTCTTACTGCGTGCATCCGAGATGGTTGTTGGTGATTGATCTAGACCACAGATAGTGCAAAATGGGAGGTCTGTAGTTCACTTTCATCGCTCGACAAGTGGACCCCTACACTTGCCGGGCTGGGGAGTTTTCAGATTCCTTGATGGTATCTTCCCTGTCCGTGGCCCCTACCGTCCTCCTCAGTGGCTTCACAGGGCACTCTGTAAGGAAATAACCTGACCTTTCACAGTACAGACATAACAGCTGCTGTCTCCTTTTATCCCTTTGCACTTTAGTCAAGGGGGATCTGACCCCCCCGATTTGCATTGGTTGTCCTGAACCTTCCGCTCTGCGGGCAATATTGTCCTTTGAACGCACATACATAGGGCGAGGGTCCGGTCTGGTTCGATCTGCTCTTCGGTCCTGCAACCTATGATGCAGTTGAACAACAAGGTCAATGAATTCTGAGCAGTCTTTCGGGGGGTTCACTACTTGTGCGAGAATATCCTTGAGCTCCCCCCGCAACTCCCAATGAAATAACGTGGTTTTCTTCTCCACTGGCCATTCTGCTTCAACTACGAGTCTATTGAACATGGCTATGTATGTTAATAGGTCTTGATTCCCTTGGCGTAGGGACAGAAGTTTGTTGTCTAATGCCTGCCCATGAGTACGACGGCCGAACAGCTTTTCCATCTCCTGCTGAAAGCCCCTGAAGTCATGCAGCAAAGGATCTTCTTGGGGCACAAAGGGTACAGACCACTCTGCGGCGCTACCACTCAGGTAGGATAGCACAAAAGCGACCCGTGATTGGTCATTCGGAAAGGCCCCTGATCTACAAAGAAAGTGCAGGCAGCACTGGTTCATGCACGTTGCAAACCTCTTGGGATCCCTCGTAAATAGTTTGGGCGGGGCCAACGGAACTGCCCCAGGAAGGGTTATCTGAACAGGATTGGCTGATGGTGCTGGTATCGAGGGCACGCTTACTGGCAATGGTGCATGCCCTGCTTGTGACTGGAGAAGTTGCCGGCTTAAATCATCAGTGCGTTCTTTGGCTACTATCAGCTCTCTCCTCAGGGTGTTGGTCTCCTGCCTGGCTGCATGTACTTTGAAACGTAGCTGGCCCAACATGTGGGCTAACTGGTCAGTTTCTGACGTTTCCATGACGCCCAGGTGGATTTTGATGTGAGTTTTTGTGCTCTGTAACGCTCACCTGGTATCCACAGGGACGTCACTCAGCCTGTTCTGACCTCTTACGACCTCGAACCCTTCCCTGGAGTCTACTCGACTGGAGACTGGGCCTGAAACACAGGATTGGTAGAGTTTAACTCCCTATTGTCTCTGTGTGCTTGAACCCCTTCTTCCCCGGAGTCCAACCCTTCCCTTTGATCCACAGCTCACCTTGTTTTCTTGGAAAGTGTGCTCTCCGTTCTGCTTTCAGCGCAGGGGCACGTTGATTGATGCGGGCTCGTTGCTGCCTAGTTACTTCACTGGCAAGAGTCCGACAGGTAAGTATAATGAGTCTTTTGAACAGTTCTCTAACTTCGTTTCTTTCCTTCCTTAGATGATGGCCGGCGTCCGGGGATGGCGACGTGCTGCTGAGATAAGTAGCGCTGAAGATGAGTGAGAGCGCGATGCGCGATGTGACCCTTTCGTATTTGTATTGAACTGAGTTATTTTTCTGTGTCTTTTAGGTGCTGCAACGTTTTCAGCATGGATGCCGGTTATGAAGAAGAAATGCGGTGAGTAAGTGCGGTATGCGGCGCCTCTAGATGTTTCCACGCTAACCTGGAGTGTCTTTTCCCTCTTGCAGATGGATGAGAAGTTCCGGAGACAGAGTTCCCCCAGAGCGGCTGGGATTCATGTAAGCATTTGAAGCTCGTACAGTCTTTAAAAATAAGCAAAGATTTGCTGAATGCTTACTAATGCCTTTTTTGGTTCTTTTCCCTTTTCCTTAGGAAGCAGAGTTCCGGGATGGGAATGACACCGCCGAAGATGCCAGCAGAACAGAAGAAGCGATGAATGATGGGCAGAAGCGCTACAAGGTAAGGCTGTTCCTAACAGCGTTCTTGTTCTTGTAGGAGCTGAGCGCAGAAAAAAGATGCAGGCCTACTGGAGACTGATCTGAACACGGTGAGTGTCACGCTGCAGGTGCAGAAAACACAAACCATGTTTCTCTGCCTAGGCGTGGCTTAAATAGTCTCTGGGTATCCCAGGTGTCTTTGGGCTGAACCACGCCCAAAAGACTAGACTGCACATGCAGTTCTGGGAACCAAAATATTTGGGGGCATCCATCTTGTCCCCATCAATGCACTAAAGTCCAATCCCCAATGTTATTCTATGGGAGTGAGTGAGTCTGGTGCCACAAGCGCCAAGCCTGACTCCAAGTGGGTCTTTGGAGAGATGAAGAGGCCCTTGAGGGCCATGTAGGTGATCGTGGCCTGGCTCCAGCCTGACATCTTGAAGGGCTGGGGACATGAGGGGCAGGAATCATGACAGCATGTTTATTTTACTTATTTGTTTCACTTGTACATCCATTTGGTCCAATGTTTCTAAATTGTAAACTTTTATCTCCTCTGTATTACACAAATATCCCTCTTTTGTACTCTCTAATGTTGGGAAGAATATTTCTGCTGCTAGAAACTGGGGTATTTTGGTTAAACATATTTTTTTGTAAAACTCCCAATCTATTGGATAGTAACATTCTTTAGTAACATCTGTCCATTTTACCCAATTCAAAGGGACTCATTTGGCAACATGAGATAGTTGGAGGGCAGGAATTGTAACCTATGTTACGATGCTATAATCACATCTCTGCCGCAGGTACACTTCCCACTGAGTCATCTTACTTAATTTATAACAGCCTGCAGGCTCAATACAGTTCTTTGCTGCACTACCTCCTAATCTATTTTACTGAGGCTTTAGAGCTTCCTGGTTATCTGCAGCAGTTAAATTAATCCACTTAATTATATTCCTTCAACTGAGAATTGGTGATATATGAACTTGTAACATTCAGATTACTCAACACTGGTCATCAGCAAATCAATAAGCCCCTAAAGAAAATACCATTTCCAATAGTGACTCTGTATACTATTGTCCATCTACACACTATTGTGAGGGAGTGAAGGGTCGTTTGAGACCCCCTGTACATTCTATACGAAATGGACCACTTGCCCACGCACAAGCGGGGACACCTCCATTGCCCTTATGCTAACATAGGTGGAGCTATTGCGAGATACACTTGGCTTCCATTTTGTGTGCCCTCAACTCCATCTTTGGACTAGGCCGCACTCCGATACTATGAAAAAGTTTCTCTCCTCTCCTCAGCACCACGCACAGCGCGCTCATGGCCCCCACCTTTTCTTCCACTGTCTGAAGCTTCACAAATCCCTTTCTCACGGATGCGCCAGGGATAAGTGAAACAAATAACAAAATGTATCTTCTCACTCTTCCTCTGAGATCACTGTCCTGTATGTGAACCGGCTCGAGTCATGACTTATAGCTCATCCATCTCCACAAACCTGCGCCTGGCTTCTTACCCCCGCTGTTGGAAAATGACTACCAATGTAACTCTGTGCCCTCCTAAGGTATTCTCTTGATGTACCAGAAGTGTGACCCTGCTGTGCAGCCCACCCCAGAGTGCCCCCACTAAATCCAGACCTCTGTCGCAGTATAGTGTGTCCTAAAACTAACATATGTCATTATACTCCCCACTTGCCTTGATGTGCTTAGAACTGCCCAGTCACCCAGGTTATCACGGAGGACAAGGCCACTAAGCCCTGTATCTCGTATAAATCCCAATGAAAGACGATGTAATCATGTGTATGCAATTTATAGGTCTGCAAGACTTACTCAAAGGTATATTAGTGATTGTTTTTTATTATATGTCTAGTGGTAGTTTCTCATGCCAGCTTAGTTAGTATCCACACTCTATCTCGCCGTGACCTATCCCTCACCCCTCCCAGACACAGGCAGCTGGACCTCGTGACGCTCACCTTCCCGCCAACTGGGCAGCCTATCCAGAAGAAGCAGCGCCTACAGGACTATATGTAATATTGCTCCCCAACTAATCCTGTACTAATGTTGTACCCTATGTTAATGACCTCATCGATGACACTGTTTTACTTTATAAACCCATGTACGTGTATTTTTTGCCAGAGCGCTCTCAAGGCAGCAGAATTCTCTGGATGCCAATTTTATTTAAAGACTTGTTAACCTTGCAACCTGTTCTCTTAGTCTCATTCCCTACTGGGTTGTGTCAGTTTTTATAAGTTTGTATTGGTGCAACGGGGAGTGAGCCTTTACACTATCCATCTCTCTCACAGGCACACTGCCCACTGAGGCATTTTACTTGCGTTATAACCTTAGCCTACAGGCTGAATACAGTTCTTTGCTGCAGGCACACTACCTCCTGAGCAGGGTTTGGAACTTCCAGGGATCTCTGCAGCAGTCATATTAAACCACATCATTGTATTATTTGGATTGGGATTGGTGGGATTGGAACCTGTAACTTCCAGATTGCTCACACAGATCATCAGCAAATCAATAAACCCCTAAAGAAAATACTATTTTTCAATAAAGACTTTGTAAACTATTGTTCCAGCTCAATGATTGTCAACTGTAAAATACAGGGGATACCAGAGACATCTCATTGCACATTACAAATATTGAGAATGTTGCATCTCACCATCCCCAGCAAACCACCAGATTAAAGTCTGTATGTCCAGCACATGAATGGCTGAGACTTGACTTGCAATTTCACACCTTTACTCTGTCTGTGCTCAATCACAAAAGGGGTAGCAGCATTTGTTTAACGATTCTTTTAAAGTTAACAACAAGACATGCCCGAACGGTTCCAGGCACAGAAAAAGCAGTACTGATGTCTTTTGAAGAGGAAACTATTTGGCTTCGAGTGAAAATTAATTAAGTATTTGGAAGAAGCCGAAGATCTGGTTTTCAGCCAGAATTCTGCTAAATACTTACTCGAAGCCGAATTTCTGCACACCCCTAGTTATGCCCCAACAATGAAATTCGGTATCAAGCCCAAAAGTCAGCTAGTTTATCAAAGGGAGCCACTATCCTATCCATATACTGCTGGTACACCCAGTCCCAGTCAACACTGATCATTATACCCAGATACTGAAATACTGCCTCAGGGATTTCCATCCCGTACTGTACCAGCTCCCTGCCCACCTCAGTTGGCAATGGATAAATCGTAGATTTGAAATTGTTAACAACCAGCACTGAGAGCTTTCCAAACTCCCCTATTGTTGCCATGACCTGGCTCAGGTTAACCACTGGATCTTTTCCATATAGTAGCAACTCACCTGCATATAGCGAAAACAATGCTTCCTCCCCTATGTGCAGACCCACGGCTTCATGACTCTTCGAAACCACTCTTGCCAAAGTTTCAATGACCAGCGCAAAAATCATTGTGGACAAAAGACATCCCTGACGCGTTCCACACTGTACAAGCCAAGGTCGGGACACCACCCCGTTAACCTGCACTCTTAAGGCGGAGACTCCGTGTGGGAGCTTTACCTGTTCTATAAATTGGACCACCAGTCACATCTTACTCGTCACCATCCACTGAAAGTCCGAGGTACCCGAATCAAAGGCTTTATATGAATCTAGGCTCACCACCACCATCTTCTCCAACATATCCCAATACTAATCCAGAATCAAAAACAACCGTCTCAAATTATGCGAGGTGGACCTTCCTGGTATGAAACCTGTTTGGTCCAGGTGTACCAGCCCCTGCATAACCGATGTCAAGCATCCCGGCAATATCTTACACAAGGGCCCTCATTATAAGTTTCCCGGTATCCCGTCGGTAATTCCAGCGGGATACTGGGAAACTGACCTACTGTTACCGGTGCCTGATATCCCGGTAATTCCAGGATATTCCATGTGCCAGCAACTGCGGTCATTCCCCATTCCATGTAGTCCAATAGGACTCCATGGAGGGAATTGCAGGAATTTCCAGCACAATACCTGCTGTTTTTTGCCAGTGGGGCCTGATTTACTTCCGAGTCTTGGCTGGAGGTAAATCAGGTAACCCTCACTGGCAAACTTGTAGTTTTACAGTGTGGGAAAATTGGCGGTCACAGAATTACTGCCACTTTTTGCCTGTAATTTTCCCGCACCGCAAAACTTATGAGGGCCACGATCTTGACATCCACATTTATCATTGACCTGGGTCGGTATGAAGCACAAACTCTTCCACCTCTACCTTCCTTACGTAGGAGTATCAGCAAGGCTTCACATTGTGGGAGAATACACTGCTCCTTAGCCTCCCGGAAAACTTCCAAAAGGTTAGGTACCAGCAGCTCCTTATATGTCCTGTATACCTCCACGTAATACCATCTATTCCTGGAGTCTTACCCATACATACTCCCTCCACCACCCATTCCACCTTATGAACATCTATATCTCCCTCCAATTGTATCCTTTGTTCCTCAGTGATCCCCGAGTGCTGCCTCCTCCATCTACTGCTAAGCTAGTTGTATGTCAAAACTATCCCAGCGTACAGAGAGGCATAGAACTCTTAAAATATTGCATATGTCTTCCCTATTCGTGACCAGCATCCCCTGCCTGTCCCAAACTGTCGCATGATTGCATCCCCGCTGTCTTCTCTCCTTCTACACCAACCAGACCTATAATTGAACAGCTTTATACCCATCCAAGTGCTGCTGAACCACATATTCATCATATGTGTGTGAGTCTAGCCTTTCTTTTTCCTCATAGAGATCACTTGTGCCTCGGTCACCGTCTCAACTTGGTCCTTGGCCAGTTCCTGCTCGAGTGTGGCAACCATCAACTCAAGACCCTTCATTTCCTCAGAAAGAACCCTACGCACCCCTACCCTAGATGAAATGCGAACCCCCCCCCTCATAAACACCTTCAGCGCCTCCGACTCCATGAACCTATGTACTGTAGAACCCCAATTGTCCTTCAGGAACTGTCCGATTTGTTCTTCGAGTGCTACACAAAAGGCACTGTCCATCAACATCTGATTATCAAACCTCCAGTTAGGTATCAGCGGTTTAGTTGTTTTCCTGACCGCTCCCAGTAGTAGTGGTGCATGATCTGATGGCGTTATATCCAGAAAGTTCACTGATGCGATTAGGTCAAACCCCATAATCAATGCGCGAGTGGGATCCATGCATCACCAGGAAGTAAGAGTAGATGTGTGCCTCACCGTCCAACACCATGCCACCTTTAGACACAATTCTGTTACAACCCGCAATAGAGCTTTAGTAGAAGATCCCAGTGCTCATACTGCAGCACTCTCCACATCCCTCATACACAGTCCAACACACAATTAAAGTCCCCAAGCCAGAGAATCCAAGCCAATTTGTGACCCACTAGGATAGCCTGCATCTGCTGAAAAAATTCAACCTGACCCACATTCGGAGCATACGTTCCCTGGAGTAGTACAGGGCGCTCTAGCACTTCCCCTTTGACTGGTGGGTCTCCTGCAACACAGCCACATTCACTTTATGTATAACAAGATAGGAGCGAATCACTACATTGTTTAACACTCTGTCATTCTGACTAATGAGATTCAGCGCGGTCATGGGTCAATCCTCGCCTGTACATTTCCAAACCTTCCATTCCCAGAACCTACATTAGGACAGACGTGTGTATGACAAATTAACCCAGAACATTCAGATCCCCAAACCCCCATAAGTCCCCCCTGCATGCAACCACCCAAAACGAGGTGCAACAACCAGTCCCAACCCAAAACCCACAACCACTCCTTCCCTAACCCCTCAATCTGAGGCTCCACCTTTGCATCCTAGTCAGGCAATAAAGCTGGCCACGAGACTGAAGGGTAGAACACTAAAGTAGGGCCTCACCCACCGCCCCCAAGGGAGCCACCCCTGCATTTACACCCCCCTGAACCTGTACCTCCACATATCAACAGCCCCAATTACAGAACACTGCAAACCAAAACGTAAGCTCCACCTTTCACAAAGGAGAGATACACACTCAATGGCTGACCCATTTCTCAGTCAGTGCCCTCTAGTCCAAGTGTAGCCGGGTCAGTGCAAGCACCAATGTTAGCTGTGCCCCACATCTCCATGGGGTTGCGTCTCCTTCACCATAGTCAGCGTACCATCCTCAAGGACATATACCCACCAGTGCCTGCCTCCGCTGAAGAGCCTCTGTGGTGCCGAGGTGTGCCTCCACCTGATGATCCAGGCCCTCACACACTCCCCTTTCTCAAGGGCAGGAATACCCAAAGGCATAGCGTCCAACCAGTCCCTCATTTTACTTGGTCATTGAAAGGAAAATGGGAGCAACCCTCTCCCAACACCTTTAATCTTTCTCGAAAGAGCATCATGTACTTGCATCCAAATTCCCTCAGCCTCCTTCTCACAAATCATACAATTTACACTGTTTCTCTACCTCATGCATAAAATTGGGGAAGACCGGATCCCCATGCCACTCACCTTGTAGGTTGTGGTTCTCCTTGCATCTTGAAGGATGGGGTCCCGGCCACAAAAATGTAACAGCTTCGCCACTGTGGCCCGAAGTGGGGCACTCAATGCGGGTTTCCTTTCAGGGACTCTATGTGCCCTCTCAATGGTAAACCACATCAAGAGACTGCTAATCTTCAAGGTTTCTACAAAGAGCTGTTACAGGTATAACTCCATACTTCGGCCTTCCTCCCCTTCGGCACCCCAAGTATGTGGCTGTTGCTGCACCTTGAGCGGCCTTATGCATCTTCAGCTCGAACCTCCAGTGCTCTTGTGGCTGTGGTGAGCGCATTGACCTGGGATTGAAGCACTGTCACTTTGTCCTCCACCTCATTCACTCTTCGTTTCACCTCCGTCACTTGTTCAGCCATTTTCTTCAAGTTCAATGGACACAGGCTGTACTTTGGCCTCCAAGGATGTTCTTGAGTCTTGTATTGCCTCTAGTAATCATCCCATTGTCACACTCCCTTCTGCTGGTTTTGGGTCTCTACCTTCCAACAGGGGCACTTTTGGTCTAGACTGTCTAACTTTGCCCCCATACAATGCGCTTGTTTCTGCTGTTGGCCTTGAACCATCTTGCAGGCCTCGGCCCCTAGCTCTTCTCCAGCCAAACTGCAAAGTACACCTTATCTGTGAAACCCAAACCACAGTCCTTTCCAGCACTTCCCACTCACACTGCTTCATCCTCAATCCCTAAAGCTCCAAAGACCACAGGAGCACTCTTCACCTCCTACCACAGGCCACCAGTAAACTCTCCCTGCTCCTCAGTGATGTGGGGTCCCTTTGGTTTGCACTCCAAACTTCTGGCCATCTGGCACTCCAGAGAGGCCCTCTCGATGTGATTAGCACCTCCACCTTCCTTGTGCATTCTGCACTGCAGACCTGGCCGGTTCCCAGCAGCCCAGCAGATAAACAAGCACTTCAGTATTCTTCCGTCCTTTTACATCCCCCGGTCGCCACAACATGCAAGAAAAAATGTACCTGCTCTCCCTGGACCACCAGATGTCCACCACCATGCCTGCCAGCAGAGTTGGCGTGTAGGCCTCTCTGCAGCAAAATCCTCACACTTAACTCTGTGCTCTAGGCCCGCCTCCTCATAATCTGTGGAGCACAGAGCCGGCTGACCTGTTATCTTGGTTGGTGTAGTGAAATGAAATGATGACCAGAGGCATAGTCTTATGCTTGGCAATAAAAAGGCTTTGGTTTTTATTGCAAACAGTATAATCATAACACCTTTTGGTAAATGTATTTATCCAAAACAAACACAATAATAAACAACTGTTATCTTTTGGGCACCGGGCCAGTGGCATCTACCTGGCACGTGCCACCAACTTCCTCCCCTGACTTTGTGGGCCCTGTTTGTTGCCTGTTGTTCCCCTCTTCTCCTTTCCATTGTGGCGGGTGGGATTTGGAAAAAGAAGAAAGTCTTCTGCGTATGCAAAATGACAGATGGTGCTCCATTCGGAGTACCAAAGAGAACTGGTTTCATTCTTCCAGTTCTCTCCTTATATTCGCTTTTCCATGCCTGCAGGAATGTCTGCTTCCAGACAGACAAGATTAGAAATAATTTAAGGGAGCGATTGGATTAGCATCATTATACCTCTCTTTTTTCTGATACTGAACTCTTTCTCTATTCCTACAACAATTTGAGAACTGTTTGTGAGGTAGTAATACATGTGTGATCAATGTGTTCTGACTAAAAACAAATCATTTGTATGTTTTTTGTGTTTTAGTATATTTTTCGATAATTTGTATTGTTTTATGATATTGTGTCCCTCTGTCTAAATGGATTAAGACAGTTCTCTAAAAACCTGCTTAGTGTGGATATTCACAACTGTTCGCGTAAAAAGAGGGCAGCTGTTTTGTGGAATCTATATGATTATTGTATTACCTGATCCTCATCCGCAAATCCCCCTAAAAAAGAGGATCACTTCTTGCTCCTTTGCATTTTCTCTGTTTCCAGGTGCTTCCTGCCCCTCTGGCCGGCTGGCACCAACGCCAATCACACCTTTGTCCTACCTTCCTGCCTTACAGCTTGTACCTCACAGCTCCCATTGTTGCTACCCCCAGTGGTATGGTAAGTGTTTGGGGGTGTGGTGTGTCAAGGGAAGCAGCGCCAGGCTGCCTCACTTCTTACTGCAAGCGCTGCCTGACGCACCCTTGCATGTTGTAACTGCTACCTTTCCCTGGCCCCCCTGATTATTGCCATGTGCCTGTGAGCTCCATTGGTGCCCAATTCTGCAGTACTTGGCCATAATTTGTGGAGCCCAGAGCCCACTGAACTGTTACCTTGGTTGGTGTAGTGAAATGATGACCAGAGGCATAGTCTTATGTTTGGCAATAAAAAGGGCATGGTTTTTATTGCAAACGGTATAATCATAACCTTTTAGTAAATGTATTTATCCAAAACAAACATAATGATAAGCAACGGTTATCTTTAGGGCATCAGGCAAGTGGCATATACCTGGTCTGTGCCACCACACCTGGATGGGTTCTCGGCTGACCAGGTTCCCTCCAAAAGTTACAGAATTATTTGCATCTTCTTGTAGCTAGGTTCTCAATCATCTCGTCATGGAATGTTTCCATGCCTTTGACTGACAAGTGGACCCTGTCTGGGTGGAACAGCTCCGGGTCGGCTAGTGAAATTGCGGCGTGACGTATGAAATGGATTTCCCTACTAATGCAGAATGTTTCTATTCCCCTGTTTAGTTTTTTCCTCGCAATGTCAATTGCTTTGTAAGAGTTTGCCCGTCGCCAGGTTCTTATGCGTAGCATGGCTGAGTAGAAGATTTCGGTCTCCCTCCAGTTGTGTGCTATTCCTGCTAATGATGCACATATATCCGCCAGCAATTGCTTCCTACCTTGCTCCACCAGGTCATTGCCCCCCAGGTGTATAATAACAAATTCAGGTGGATTCATGAATGCCACCAAGTCCGCCAGTCTGTCGTGTATCTCTTCCCAACTCAGGTCTCTGTATCCCCACTATTCTGTAATGGTGTTCCTAAATGTCGGCCTTTCCTTTCTCTCCTCAGACCATCTCCCTGTCCTAAAAACAAAGGAGTGTCCTATCATCCATGCTGACTTGAGGGTGGCGTGTCATTGTTACATTCGCTCTGGCCTTACATATCTTTTGTAGCACTCAGACTTCCAACCTCCTATTTGTTTTACTTTATCTACCCCCAGGCTCGCTTGCCATGCTGATGTGGCTGCTCCTATCCTGAACGAGTGTGTCCCCAATTCGTGGCTGTCCCAACCTGCTTTCTCAATGGTTGTTTTGAGGGCCGCCTGAAAGTGAAATTGGCTCAGAGCCGTCCCCTCTTCCTGCATCAAGAAAAGCCCTCCTACACTAGGATGGTGCCTGAGATATTGGTTTGTGATGCATACTGGGCAATGCCCTTTGTCATTAATGCAATAAATTGTACTGTTCCTATTGCTTCCTGTTTTTGACATTTGTATATTGTGACAACCTGACAGAAGCGCCAGACACGGAAAACCCAAAGGCGGTTGGTGGGGACAAGAGACAGAAAATAAAACAGTGCTGGGTCATGAAAACGAAACACACACAGGCCCTGATATTCACGGCTCCGGCCGTACAAGTACAGACTTCATAAAAGCACCGGCTCAGGCAGCCGCGGTAAAAGACATGACTCATGTAAATAGTTTACACATCAAAGGCAACACGTTCCCTCTGAAGTCAACGCCGACTCAGGCAGCCGAGGGAAAAACTTGTTTCCAGTTTAAGGTTGGCAAGTTCCTTTCGAAGTCAAACCGCAGTTATAATGACCGGAACAGAAAACCATACGAGCGTGTGAATAAACAAAAGAGCGCGCCACAGAAAACTGTAGAAAACAGCATTACTGTATCACAGAACTTACCGTGTACTTTTACAATGAAAACCAGCGTTCTCCACGAGGCACCAGTGCGGGCTCCATTATGGCGACCAGGATCCTCCAAGGAAGGGGGCGGGGCTTGGAGGTGCTTTTCAAACTTTCGGGCGGGGAAGCATCCTGATTTGGTGGAATTGTCCAAGCCCCTATGTAAGAGATGAGAAAAGGAAAAACTGATGGATTCGTTTCCTTTCTGTTGCAGAGGCCAGCAGAGAGTGAGGAAGCAGCCGAGAGGTTCCAGTGGGCATATGAAGACTGAACTAAGGTTTTTCCCTTATGCTCTTACCAAGCCTGCTGATAACGAACTTTGGACTCTAAACAGGGGTTCTTACCGAACATAATTTCTTTTGTTACGATTTTTAAGTCAATAAAGACAAATTTTCGTTAACTTAACTCCTGCTCATAGTGATCCATTACATCAGTGGTGGCAGCGGTGGGATCGACAACGCTATGCAGGCCATAATCAAAGCACTTACAGATGGTCAGCAACAACTGCAACAGGCAATGCAGGTGCGGTCGCATCAAGTGCAAACGGACCGACAGGCGTTACAGCAGACTCTACAGATACAGGCAGCCACGCAAGATGCCGTCAAGCATATCACAGAGACTATGACAGATATAAGGGGTAATTCCATAGCCCCAACTAATGTACTACAAAAATATCAGCAAGGTGAGATCCAGGGTATTTTTTTACCAACTTCGAGAGAGTGGCAAGAAATTCGCAGTGGCCGGTGGAGAAATGGGGCCACTTCATTGCTCCATTATTGACTGGTCCCCTACAAGGAGCATATCAGGCGTCAAATCCAACAGGAGATGTTACTTACGCGGAGATCAAGAAAACCATATTAGAACGAATGGGGGTCGACGACGAGGCCTACAGAGCCAGACTAAGGGATACCCGCCTAAGAACCAGTGAGACCCCCAGACAACTGTATTATCGAATACACAATCTGTGACAAATGGTTAAAACCAGCCTCCGGATCAGTACAGGAAATAATGGAGAAAGTTAAACTCGGGCAGAAAAGACTAGAATGAAGTGGCCAAGGAGATACAGGGTCAGTCGGAAGACAGTAGGATAGAAAGGGAAAAACTGTCTGAACCTGTCCTAACCCTGAGGTTTAGGAAAAAACCCTTTCCCTAGGAAGCGCTGATGTGCTGCTTACAAACAGGGGGGGACAGTAAAAGAAGTCAAAAGAGAATTCATTTTTGAAAAACAACAGCAACATGAAGGTTGTTAGACTCCTGCATGTCCTTGGTCACTGTAGGTCCTCACAGAGGAAAAAATAATAATAAGCAGAAAGGAGAGGTGTAAAAGTAAAGTTTACACCTTGGTCTAGAGATCCAAATAGATAAGTACAAATCTGAGCTGTCTATTGTGGGTACATTTCACTTTTACTATCCCATAGACAGGTTGAGACTTCCCAAGGTGACTCTACAAAAAAATTATAGAGAAAATTATTGAGAAAAGGTCTCAACACAGTGTTGTTGTATTGCTGTAATCCAAGCTGATTATTCCAGCAAATACCCCCTGGTGGGGATGAGCCAGTTTCAAGTGAAGACAAAACATGAAGACAAACATGTGGGCCACGTTGACCATTCCTATATAGTGTTTGAATGGTAGGAAGGGGCGTGAAATCTCATAAAAAGACATAAAACAGGTTGTTCATGGTAAGGGTAGAGCATATTTTGGTTCTCCACCATGTGACAACCACCGTCTACCGGTTTCAGTGGTGTAGTTTTGGTGTAACCACTTTCATCAGGACAGTCTTCTGAAACGAGGGGGAAGTTTTTTGTTGCGATGCTCAATATTCCATCACCATGTTACTGCCATGGGGTTTTGAATACTTTACCCCATTTTCTAGTGCCAGTGCAGGAAGGTTCAAGAAGAAAACTTATGGGAAAACAAAGCAGAAAAAGCCAAAGTCACTCCCCACACATTGCCATACGCACTAATGCTTAAGAGGCAACAGGACAAATCACTGCGTCTCTTTTCATAGATCTATAGAGACCTAAATCAGGGATACCATGTGCACCGTAGAGATACAAACAAATTCAAATTCAAGGTTAGGTTAAATTTCTAGTAAGTTAAATTAAATTGTGTGGTTTATGCCTTTGTTATCACAAGGAGGTTAGAGCCCTGTGATGTTATTCTTAACAAACCCACACTTGCCTTTGTTGAATAACCGGAGTACAACAACAAAACGCAAGACCATGTCACAGACAAACATGTCACATATGTCAAAAACGGGATAGGCAACTCATCCATCAGTAAGCATGACCAAACCCACCGTACAACTGACCTTAGCCACTGCAATGGATGTGTTCAAAAGTTGTTGTGCATCTAGGCAGCAGTAACACATCGATCGTTCAAAATCGCTGTGCATTGCGTTGTGCTGAAAAGGTGGGAAGAATGGAATAGTCACTTAAAGACATGTACGCTCCCTCCTTCCATGCTAACACCGCACCTGAAACACATCAGGTGGTAGACGAGACCAAGGTCCTTTTCAAAGCGGCAAAGTCACAGAAAAAGAAAGAGAAAGACAAGGAAAGCAAAAGGGGCCGTCAGTCCCAGCGCAAATGTCACCATCCTTTAGTCAAAACGTTAGCCTGCTAGCCACACCCCGCTCACACCCTGCTTACAGACGAAAGTGGGGGAACGGGAAAGAAGAACAAGTTACTTTCTTACCTGGTAACGTTCTTTCGATGGGATGGTCCGACGACATATTCCATATCTATGACATGTAATCACCACAGCTGTGCTGCTTTGGAAACTTTTTTCGGCGTCTGCGTCCTGCGTCGATGACGTCGATGCGCCGTCGTCGAGGACCTCCTCCAACGTCCGACGTCATCCGATGTGATAAGTAGGACGCACGACGCCCGTAGCCTCAGTTGTAGTTTTTTCCCCCAGAACGTATAACATTAGTCAACTGCCAGTCAGACACAAAGCCTTGCGGAACGTAAGCTGCAATCGCAAAAGAAATTCTGCAGCGGGGAAGGCAGGGCGGGGGTGATATGGAATACGTCATCGGACCATCCCATCGAAAGAATGTTACCAGGTAAGAAAGTAACTTGTTCTTCGAGGGGATTGGGTCCTCCGACGTATTCCATATCTATGACAGACTCCCAAAGCAGTACCAGAGCAAGGAGGAGGGAAAGAATTTAGAATCAAAATTTAGAATAGCCAATCAAATAGCAGAACAAAGGACCGCCTTGCCAAAGGCCAGATCCTGTCCTCGGATGGAATCGAGGGAATAGTGACGTACAAATGTATGTACTGAAGCCCAGGTGGCTGCATCACAGATGTTGCGAATAGGAACACCCCTCTGCAGGGCAGTAGATGCAGCCATACCCCTGGTAGAATGAGCCCGCAAGCCAGCCGGTGGGTCCTTACCCGCCAAGCGGTAACACTCCGAGATGGCCAAAATAATCCAGCGAGACAAAGTCTGTTTCATCACAGCTTACCCCAAACGCTTTGCAGCGTAACCAATAAAGAGTTGATCGTCCACTCTGACCCGGGACATGTGTGAAACATAAAAGCTTAAAGCTCTCCTAGGATCAAGCCTATGGAGCCTCTCCTCTTCCTTACCAGGATGCGGAGGAGGATAGAATGCCGGAAGAACAACCTTCTGGGCCAAATGAAATTCCGTCTCTACCTTCGGAAGAAAAGAAAGACAAACTCAAAGGACAACCCTGTCCTTCTGAAATACAGTGAAGGGTGGCCTAACTGAAAGTGCCTGTAACTCACTCACTCTGCGAGCGGAAGTAACAGCAACTAAAAACACAGTTTTCAGAGTTAACAGCCTCAAAGGGCAAGAATGTAAAGGCTCAAACGGAGCACCCATAAGAAACTTAAGAACAAGGTTTAAATCCCAGCCGGGCACCAGGAAAGGTGACGGAGGGAACACATTAAAGTAAGAACACTCTTCAGACGAGCGCTTAAAGATGGACAGCACCGCCAGGTAACCTTTAATGGTACCCACTTGCAAGCCCCTGTGGGCCAAAGAAAGCAAAAAGGACAGAACCATGGGGATGTCACATGCAAAAGGATCCACATTCTGAACTCTGCACCAGTCGCAGAACTTACGCCAACGGTACAGAGACTTTGTTGCTGGCCTTCGGGCCTAAAGCAACACCTCCATCACGTCTTCAGGGAGGTCCCAATCCTTATACCTCAACCTTTCAGAAGCCAAGCATGAAGGTTGAGGGATCTGGCCTCTGGATGCAGAACCTGACCCCCCTCCCGTGAGAGCAGATCGTCTCGGTAGGGAAGACGACGTGGAGGGCAGATGGACAAGTCGAGAAGGTCCGGGTACCACGTCCTCCGAGCCCACGCCGGAGCAATGAGGATCATCCGGGAACCGAACTTCCGTAACCTCCGCAGCACTTGCGGGATGACGGGGACTGGAGGAAACGCGTACAGCAGCGGGAATGACCACTCCACCACAAACGCGTCTCCTAAGGCTCCTTTTGGAGGAAATTCCCGCAAGCAAAACCTTTCGCACTTCCGGTTGACACTGGAGGCGAAGAGATCCACTTGAGGGGTCCCCCAAAGGGCGAAGATCTCCAGGAGAATCTCCTGAGCCAACTCCCACTCATGAGAGATCGCGCTCTACCTGCTCAGAGCGTCCACCGTCACGTTTTCGTCTCCGGCCAGATGAACTGCCGAGATCGAAACTTCCTGCTGGATGGCCCAGAACTCAAGCTGCATCGCCTCCCTGCACAGAGGAAGTGACCCTGTCCCCCCCTTTTTGTTGAGGTAGTGCATGGCCACTGTGTTGTCCGTCAGGATCAGGACACTCTTTCCTCGCACAGTCGGCAGAAAAGCCTTCAGGGCTAGCCTGACGGCCCTCAGCTCCAACAGATTGGTATGGAGTCTGGACTCCGACGGAGACCAACGACCGCTGACTGTCAGCCCGTTGGCATGAGCTCCCCATCCTGTGAGGGATGCATCCGTCACGATCATCACCTCCGGCCAGGGAAGCCAAAATGGAGCCCCCTTCATCAGGTTGCCTTCGACGGCCCACCACAGAAGGTCCCGGGCGACCGAGGGCGGCACCTGAACCTGGTCCGACATCCTGCCGGAGGACTGCGACCATTGCGTCTTGAGTGCCCACTGCAAAGATCTCATCCGCAGGCGAGCCTCTGGCACCAGAAGAATGCAGGATGCCATAAGGCCGAGCAACCTCAAGAACTCGAACGCTGGGAGTGTCTGGGCATGCTGAAACTTGTGCACCATCTGCTGAATGTAAAGAGCCCTCACCTGGGGAGGAAAACACTGCCCCAGGGAACTGTCGAGCACTGCTACGATGTACTGGAGCCGCTGTGTTGGTGTCAAATGGGACTTCTTTAAATTTAGGGAGAAGCCCAGCCTGTGAAGGGAGTGGCAGGTGACGGACAGATGATCCAGGACTTGCTCGGGAGAGCTCCCCCTGATCAACCAATCGTCCAGGTAGGGGTAGACGTGAATCCCCCCTTGCCTGAGATGCGCTGCCACCACCACCATGAGCTTGGTGAAAACCCTTAGGGCGGAGGTCAATCCGAACGGCAGGACCCGAAACTGAAAGTGCGAGTCACTAACCGCGAACCTCAGGTACTTCTTGTGCTTGGGATGGATCGGCACATGGAAGTAAGCATCCTTGAGGTCGAGTGACACCAACCAGTCCTGAAGCTGAAGGGCCTGGAGGACTTCAGAGAGAGTAACCATCTTGAACTTGTCCTTCCTGAGGAGTTTGTTCAAACCGTGCAAGTCCATGATGGGTCTCAATCCCCCGTCTTTCTTCGAAATCAAAAAATAAGGGGAATACCATCCCTTGTTCCTCTCCACTACAGGCACCAGTTCTATGGCGCCTTTCTCCAGCAGGGCTTGAATTTCCTGCGCAAGGAGCGGATCCGGACTCTGCAAAGAGAGGTTCCCCGGTGGATTGTCGCGAGGCCTGTGCCGAAAGGGAAGACAGTAGCCGTGGGTTATGATCTCCAGAACCCACACATCTGAAGTAATGGCTTGCCACTCTACAAGATGCTGCGCCAGCCTTCCCCCAACCGGCGAACCATGGGACATGGCCTCATGACTGAGTGGGAGCGGCTGCAGCGTTAACTGAGGGCAAAGAGGCAACTGCCCGAGCGGCCTTGGCACCACGGGTACCCTGTCGTCCACCTCTGGTTCCCCTGTGTTGGCCTCTTTGACTGCCAGCTCTTCTCGCTTTACTGAAGGACGAGTAATAGCGAAAGGAACCACCCCTCCACTGCTGTCCCCTAGGACGAAAAGGCGGAGGTTGGCGAACTGCAGCGCCCAACGACTTCGCTGCAGCTTTTGAGGTCTGCAACCTCTCAAGGCTCTCGTCAGCCTTGCTGCCAAAAAGGTGTTCACCGTCAAAGGGCATGTTGAGGAGCCGGGACTGCACATCAGGAGCAAACTCCGACTTCTGCAACCACGCAAACCTGCGTATCACGGTGCTCGCTGCCATGGACCTACTGACGCATTCAACTAAGTCCAAACCCGACTGAACGGACTCACACATGGCATCCTTAGCATCCTGAACCATAGCAAGGCAACCATCCTGTTCGTCCCCTTCGGGAATATGTTCAGCCGCTAACGCAACACAGTTCCACAGAGTGTGTGTGAAACGAGACAAGGCACAAATGGAGTTGGCCGCCTGAAGCGCCATACCACCAGAAGAAAACACTTTCTTTGCCCAGCCATCAAAACGTTTGTCGTCCCTATCAGGAGGGATGGTAGGGTACAACGCCTGCTTTGCCGGGGCCGTGGCCGCCTGCACCACCAAACCCTCCGGAGTGGGGTGCCTGGTCAAGTAGCAGGGGTCGCTACTGGCTGGACGGTATTTTCGCGACAAGGATCTGCCCACCGCCAGGAGACTCTCCGGAGCAGTACAAGCCACCGCCACCCTTCTCTGTAAAGCCATATGGAACGGCAGTACCGGGTCAGTTGGGGGACCAACATCAAGGATGTCCATTAGATCATCCTGCACAAACTCCCCTGGGGGAGCAGACCATCCCAAGTACTCAGAAACCCTAGCCATAAGGCGCCGGTACGAGGAATCGGCATGAGAGCCAGGCTCAGGCCTACAAAACTCCACCTCCGGAGAGGTGTCCAGTCCACTGGCATCATGCAGTGACTGCCTCAAATCGTCAAACTGACTATGGCCCGAGACAATTTCATCTGGAACCTGACTAGGAACCAGGCCATCAGAATCCTCATCCGCCTCTGAAATATATTCCAGGTGACGAAAAGAAGGCACCCGATAGTGCTTGCTCTTAACCAGAGCCTTCCTAGGGGGTTCCCCCGTGCCACGGGGTACCTCCGACACGAAAGGCGTCGATGGCGTCGAGCGACTCGGCGCCGGCGTCGAGAGAACAGGCAACGGCGCCGAGAGGATCGGCGTCGAGGGAATCGGCGTCGACGTCAGATGCAGCGCCGCCAGCATCGGCGGCGTCGACACAGCCCTCGAAGCCGGACCCCGAGCGTGTCCTTCCACGACCTGAGCGTCGACGGCTTCGATGACTTCCTCAGAGCCGGAGCCTCGAGAAAGCCTGTCGACGCCCTCGACGCCTCAGACGTCGATGTCTTCCTCGAAGACCTCACAGGTGCACACGGTCTCGAACGCGTCGAGGACCGGGACCTGGAACGGGTACGTCGAGAGCGAGTCTCCTTGTCCGAACGGGACATCTCCCGTGACTCGTGCCGACCACTCTTGCGAGCGGTGTCTCTCGACCTCTCGCGATCGGCCCCACTCGGGGGCGCGGACGGCTTAGTACCCTGCGACTCGAGAATCGCCAGCATTTTCTTCCCGAAGGAAGCTCATTCCTCCGGCGTCGCACGGCTGGTGGGGTAAGCGACGTGCCGCGCAGAGTCCTCCGAAGAGGACCTGGAAGACGACCGGTGTCGGCGCTTCCGAGAATGCCTCAAAGAGGCTGAGGAGTGGCGAGACCAACTCCTAGAAGGAGACCCACAAGACTTCCGATGATGACGTCGAGAGTCACCTCTCGAATCATCTGTCGAAAGCCCCGCAGACTTTGACTTCCGGGGCTTGGACACCCGACAACTTCTTCTTACGTTCGCGTAAGGCTTTGGACGTGAGCGACTGGCAGTCGATACAGTCATCCGTGTCGTGGGCCTCCCCGAGGCACCAGAGGCAGGCGTCGTGCGAGTCCGTCACCGACATCTTGGACCCACACTCCCTGCACTACTTGAAGCCCGGACGCGGGGTCGAAGACGAAGTAGAAGACATCTTCACACGAAGGATTTTCACAAAAACGAACAGGTCTGAAGAACCGAGAAGAACAGAACTCCAAAGAGTCGAGGCGTTAACCGAGATTCATGAAGCAACACGTTCGCGGAAAAAACGGAACTGAGGCTACGGGTGTCGTGCGTCCTACTTATCACATCGGATGACGTCGGACGAGGTCCTCGACGACAGCGCATCGACGTCATCGACGCAGGACGCAGACGCCGGAAAAAGTTTCCGAAGCAGCACAGCTGTGGTGATTACATGTCATAGATATGGAATACGTCGGAGGACCCAATCCCCTCGAAAGGAGCATATAAGAATGCAAACAGATGCAACCGCCCGCGAGACAGTTCAACTGTACTTACTGGTACTTGTCGACTCGGCGCAGCTGTTGTAACCCCCGAGACTACGGGGATGCTGTGATCGAGTCGGACGTAAGTGGAGTCAGCGCGGTGTCACGTGATTATAGTCACGTGGGCATCTATGATTCTCCATTGTACGCACCCGAGCCGGAATTTCGGGTCACCGTACACATCAGGTAGACTGGGGGCTTCTCAGTCAGGCAAGGACAGGCAGGGCATTTGAGCTGTGAATCCATGGGGAACCAGCCACAGATAGGCTGGCAAAAGTGCAACTTTTCTTATTGCCGGCATATTCGCCTCGTTACTGCCACCTTTGTCAGATTCTAAAGGAGACAATAATTTAGGGTGAACACCAGTAAGAGGCCTACAGCACAGTGTTCATATCGCCAGAGCCCGAACAACTGTGTGGGCATGGAACACTATTTGAAGTGCATTCCTAAAAGAAAAAGTTTTGATTACGAGTGCACATATCATGTACCAGTCCAGGCAAGTAGCAGACAGGGAGATGTTGTGTGCCGAAGTAACAAAAAGGTGATGGGTGGTGAGGGGGTGGGGTTCACGCTACCAAGATGGTGTATCTACCGCAGAGAAACCACGTTAGTTATAAAACCACAGAAAGGGCTTGCCACGGAATAGATTCATTCAAACCCCTTGAATCAGTCTTTAGACGGAAGATCCAGTTCTGCTCACGTTTCAGGAGCATACTTGAAATGTCACCTCCTCTTCACCTTTTCTACTATATTCCATCTAATGTCCTCTGGTCTATGTTTTTGAGCCACAAAATGGGCTACCAAGGGTGCATTTTCCCGCCTTGTCCTGATACAGGACATGTGTTCCTGTATCCGTTTTTTTATGGCTCTGCTGGTCATCCCTATATAAAACAGATTGCAGGGACATGTGACCATATATATAACATTTGTTGTGTTACAGTTCGTCAGAGTGTTCTGTTTCCAGAGAGTGCGGAGGCCCAAGTCCAAACTCTTCATCCGTGTTGTCGGATTGCACACGTTGCACTTGCCACATGGTGTATGTCCAATAGCCGGTGTGGTATTCCATAGGGTGGTCGATGTGTCATGTCCTTGTTCTTTGTAGGAGTGCACTAGGGTATCCCTTATGTTTTTTCTTTTTCTGATGGCAAAACGAGGAGGGGCAAGGTCTACTGCTCAAACATTCAGGATTGGCCAAAGTTTGAGGATTTCCCTTTTAATTTGATTGATTTTAGAAGAGTACCCAAAGATGGCTGTTATCTTTTGTTGTCCCTCCGGGCGTTTTGACTGTTGTAATGTGACTTCCCGGGGGATATTCCTAGCCCGTTTTCTAGCTTGTCTAATGATTCTGTTCGGATATCCTCTTTCCAAAAGACGTTCTTTCAGGATAAGGGATTGGGTGTCGTATTCCTGAAGGCTAGAGCAATTCCTCCTGTACCTCCGAAACTGCCCAAAGGGCAAGTTCTCTCTCAGGCTTTTTGGATGAAAGCTAGAATATTGTAACAAGGAATTACGGTCTGTGGGTTTTCTAAAGACTGTCGTCGTCAACACTCCAGAGTTGGCACTTATCTCCACATCAAGGAATTGTGTGGTCTTTTTAGCCGCACTATGGGTGAACTTCAGGTATCTATTTCTGGAGTTAATCCAAAGCATGAATTCATTCAAAGTGGCTTCGTACCCTGTGAAAACCAAGAGTATATCATCAATGTAACAAGGCCATACTGTGATGTTATTCAAGTATGGGTTTGTTTGAGGATATATGTGTTTCCTCGAAATGGGCCACATATAGGTTGGCCAGTGACGGGGCAAAAGTCCCCCCCATGGCCGTGCCTGAGCACTGTTGGAAAAATGTTTCCCCGTATAGAAAAAAATTCTTGGTTAGTGCTATCTCTGTAAGTTGTACAATAAACTGGGCTGGCATTTCCAGGTTGTCCCCCATTTCTTGTAAGGTTTTTTCCACTATGTGTAGGGTCTCCATCTGTGGGATGTTGGTGTACAACGCCTCTATATCGAGAGTCACTAGGAATTGTGTAGCGGGATTGAATGATAGCTCTTGCACCAGCTTCAGAATGCTGGTGGTGTCCTTGAGATAGGACCGCATCTTGGGAATTTCAGGCCTCAAAAAGAAATCCACAAATTCCGAGAGTGGCTCTAAAATGGATTGTATTCCTGCCACAATCGAGCGGCCTGGTGGGGGTAAGGTACCTTTATGCACCTTGGGTAGTGCATAAAAAGCTGGCAATATCGGAAATCTGGGACATAAGAACGCTGCTTCTTGAGAGCTTATGTGGCCTTCAAATGCCACTTCTTCTACAATCCCTGTGATTTCGATGCGCAACTCCTCTGTGGGGTCACGGGGAAGGATTCGGTAATGTGTTCTGTTGTCTAATAGTTTTTTCACCATTAGTTCATAGTCAACGCTGTTCATAATGACTATAGAGCCCCCCTTATCTGCTGGTTTTATTGTGATAGCTTGATTAATGCTAAGGTCCCGAAGGGCTTGCCGTACTTCCTTAGAGATGTTCTGGAAGTTGGTTTCTTCCTTCCTTTCAATTTGTTCCAGTTTTTTCAGAATAGCCTTCTCGAAGGTGATTGACTCTGCTGAGATGTTCTGCGGATAGAAGCTAGATCTAGGGTGCAGCCCAGTCGTATCCTTTCTGTCGGTATCCCGTTCCGTGTCTTGTTCACCAAAGTGTTGTTTGAGGCGGATTTTTCTCATTAGTTTAGCTACATCTAAACGCGTCTGGAATGCATCGTGTCGTGCCGTGGGTACGAAACTAAGGCCTTTTTGTAGGACCTTAGTTTCACTGATGGTAAGCGCATGGGTTGAGAGGTTGATCACTAGTAATGCTCCGGTGGAATGGAGCCTCTCCCCCTGCTCCTCGTGACTCTGTCGAAATCTTGGTTGTATCCTTTGTTCCGACCTTTTCCTCTGCCGTCTTGGCCTAAAAAAGGCTTCCTTGGGTTTCCCCTTTGATTATGCTGGTCCTGGAAATGGACCCGTCTGTCTCCCGATTGTCCTCGGTTCCTGGAGTAGCTACGTCCCTGTCCGCCTGAAGGCCTAGGTCTCATATCTTCCTCAGAGCTACCACTTGAAAAGCTCCAGGCTGCCGGTGTATTGGGCTTCTGATTTCGTCTCGGTTTGCGCCATCTTCCTGTCTGGTTAGACAACTGCTGTTGCTGGTTGTGAAGGGGATCGTAGTAGTAGCTGTCTAGGACGTATGGGTAGGTACATTCATGGGAGAAAGACGCAATGTCTTTTTTAAGTTTTTGGATTTCCTTTGCAAGATTAAACTCCTTGAATTCTTTTTGTTCTGTTTGTTCCTTAGGCACACAACATCTCCATGTCTGCTACTTGCCTGGACTGGTGCATTATTTGTGCACTCGTAGTCGAAACTTTTTCTATTAGGAATGCACTTCAAATAGTGTTCCATGCCCACACAGTTGTTTGGGCTCTGGCGGTATGAACACTGTGCTGTAGGTCTCTTACTGGTGTTCACCCTAAATTATTTTCTCCTATAGAATCTGACAAAGGCGGCAATAACGAGGCGAATATGCCGGCAATAAGAAAAGTTGCACTTTTGCCGGCCTATCTGTGGCTGGTTCCCCATGGATTCACAGCTCAAATGCCCTGCCTGTCCTTGCCTGACTGAGAAGCCCCCAGTCTACCTGATGTGTACGGTGACCCGAACTTCTGGATGGAGAATCAGAGATGCCCATGTGACTATAATCACGTGACACCGCGCTGACTCCACTTACGTCCGACTCGATCACAGCATCCCCGTAGTCTTGGGGGTTACAACAGCTGCGCCGAGTCGACAAGTATGAGTAAGTACAGTTCAACTGTCTAGCGGGCGGTTGCATCTGTTTGCATTCTTATATGCTCCTTTCTTTCCCGTTCCCCCGTTCCCCCACTTTCATCTGTAAGCAGGGTGTGAGCGGGGTGTGGCTAGCAGGCTAACGTTTTGACTAAAGCATGGTGGCATTTGCGCTGGGACTGACGGCCCCTTTTGCTTTCCTTGTCTTTCTCTTTTTTTTTCTCTGACTTTGCCGCTTTGAAAAGAACCTTGGTCTCGTCTACCACCTGATGTGTTTCAGGTGCGGTGTTAGCATGGAAGGAGGGAGCGTACATGTCTTTACGTGACTATTCCATTCTTCCCACCTTTTCAGCACAACGCAATGCACAGCGATTTTGAACGATCTATGTGTTACTGCTGCCTAGATGCACAAGAACTTTTGAACACATCCATTGCAGTGGCTAAGGTCAGTTGTACGGTGGGTTTGTTCATGCTTACTGATGGATGAGTTGCCTATCCCGTTTTTGACATATTTGTCTGTGACATGGTCTTGCGTTTGTTGTTGTACTCCGGTTATTCAACAAAGGCAAGTGTGGGTTTGTTAAGAATAACATCACAGGGCTCTAACCTCCTTGTGATAACAAATGCATAAACCACACAATTTAATTTAACTTACTAGAAATTTAACCTAACCTTGAATTTGAATTTGTTTGTATCCCTACGGTGCACAGGGTATCCCTGATTTAGGTCTCTATAGATCTATGAAAAGAGACGCAGTGATTTGTCCTGTTGCCTCTTAAGCATTAGTGCGTATTGCAATGTGTGGGGAGTGACTTTGGCTTTTTCTGCTTTGTTTTCCCATAGGTTTTCTTCTTGAACCTTCCTGCACTGGCACTAGAAAATGGGGTAAAGTATTCAAAACCCCATGGCAGTAATATGGTGATGGAATATTGAGCATCGCAACAAAAAACTTCCCCCTCGTTTCAGAAGACTGTCCCGATGAAAGTGGTTACACCAAAACTACACCACTGAAACCGGTAGACGGTGGTTGTCACATGGTGGAGAACCAAAATATGCTCTACCCTTACCATGAACAACCTGTTTTATGTTTTTTTATGAGGTTTCACGCCCCTTCCTACCATTCAAACACTCTATAGGAATGGTCAACATGGCCCACATGTTTTTCTTCATGTTTTGTCTTCACTTGAAACTGGCTCATCCCCACCAGGGGGTATTTGCTGGAATGATCAGCTTGGATTACAGCAATACAACAACACTGTGTTGAGCCCTTTTCTCTATAATTTTCTCTATAATTTTATTTGTAGAGTCACCTTGGGAAGTCTCAACCTGTCTATGGGATAGTAAAAGTGAAATGTACCCACAATAGACAGCTCAGATTTGTACTTATCTATTTGGATCTCTAGACCAAGGTGTAAACTTTACTTTTACACCTCTCCTTTCTGCTTATTATTATTTTTTCCTCTGTGAGGACCTACAGTGACCAAGGACATGCAGGAGTCTAACAACCTTCATGTTGTTGTTGTTTTTCAAAAATGAATTCTTCTTTTGACTTTTTTTACTGTCCCCCGCTGTTTGTAAGCAGCACATCAGCGCTTCCTAGGGAAAGGGTTTTTTCCTAAACCTCAGGGTTAGGACAGGTTCAGACAGTTTTTCCCTTTCTATCCTACTGTCTTCCGACTGACCCTGTATCTCCTTGGCCACTTCATTCTAGTGTTTCTGCCCTATACCTAATGGGTTTCTCCCACTGCCTAATCTTAATGACATACAGTTGTGTGTTGCCCCCTTTTGTGATACAATACTAGTCCGTTAGGGCTTCACCCTGCTTACTGCACCTTGAGTGCCCTTCTGTTTATAACTTTCTTTCTAACGGCGACAGCCGTGGGTTGTATGTCCGGGTCTATTTTAGTTCCCGGCATTTTTTGGATCCCAGGGAAAACTCCTGATAGATCCCTTTTTTAGATTTTGGGCCTTTTAGGGTTCTGTATTTGCACATTGAGATACAAACACACAGTTAGAGTGTCTCTTTCAAGGGTTCTCCCCTGTTCCCGTCCCTCGTTTCTTTGTTCTGTACTCCTACCATTTTGTACAGTGAACTTACGGTATTAGCCACTTACAATGGCAGACGTAAGCATAAATATGATGACTGAATCCAATTTTCTAGCATATGCAGAGGATTTAGTCGAGACCATATTGGCAGCACCATCCTTAATAGGAGGGTTCCCAGTAGCTGAAATTGTGAGTAATAATAATGATTGGGATGAACTGGAAGGCCTTAGGAAGAAACTTATAAGAACGGAACTCCATGGTCTCCTAATGACGGAATATTTAAGAGCACAGGCAGCACCAGATGGTCTAATTATCCGTATTGAACCATGGATATTTCTGGACCAAATACAGTTTAGAAAAGACTGGAGCTGCATCGCTATTAAATGCACCAGGGACTGGTTAAGGGCATGGTCTAGTAAAAAAATGTATTGTCCCTACGGGTCGGCCATGTTTTTTTAAGCCTAACTGGCTCAATTTTAGAAAACTTTCCTATGGACCTTACCCGAGTTTTCGTCCATTAAACGCACGCGAAAACAGGCACCAGGGAGCCGCCATTTTGTGATAATCCTATCACTTGCCGCATCGCCCTGGCTGACCTGCTTCTGCGGCACTAAATCAATTCCCCTGCCCCTGAGCCTGACATTATCCAAACATTCATATTCTCCGCCTCTCTCCGTGACGTTACTGTGCTGCGTAGCCACTAGTACAGCGTAAGGGCATGTGGGCCCTTGGCGATCGTCCCATAAAATTGTCAGTCTGCTCCAGCTGTTCACACGAAGCTGCACGTGTCTCACGAAGAACCCGTCTGCTGGTGTCTCAAACCGATGGCAGTAGCAGAAGGGGAACAAATACCTGTTATGAAAACAAAAAAATTATAATTAGTCTCGCCAGCCGATCTTCATTAATATTACTCATTTTATTTATTACAGCCAATCAGAAACTATTTGCTTGCAAGGATAGTTCAATGGAGTATGTTCGGCTCTAAAATCAATGCGAAAAGTAACGAAATAAATCGAGGCCATCACACAATGATAAACAACAGTTAGTCTACATGCGTGTGGAATGATATGATATATGATATGGCATTTGTAACGTGCCTATACTCAAGTGTTTCAAGGCGCGACAAGGCAGGTGGGGAACAAGGGCAGACAGACAACGATCCTACTAGGCCAGGTGTCTTTCTGATCGCGCATGGGGAAGGGGGGAGGGGGGTAAAAGTGCTGTACATGGTTAGTTGAATACAAATTAAATAATAGGGCCAGCTGGTGGCAAGTGCAAGGTAAATGCCGGGAGAAGGGGCTTAAGGATACAGAGACAGTCCCGTAGTGCAGGTAGGCAGTGCAGGGAAAAGTGTCTGGGCCAAGGACCGAGATCGGTGAGACCAGTGGACCTGCATGCCCATGTGCCCACTACGAACACGTTTTCCTTGCTTTTCCTAGCTCTTCATTCATTCATTTATTCATGCATCCATTCATTAAATCTTCATTCCGGTATAAAAGCGTGTAAAGATTAACTTACATTATATTTGAAATTTCCATTGTGTCTCTTCGTAATGCAGTCTGTAAAACAGACCGTGCTCTTGACAACGATTTTTCGTATACTGAACTAAAATGAAACTCGGTCTAGTTTCTGAATTTTCTGCCTTATCGTCTCTTACGTTATTGTGCACCCCCTTCAAATGTAGTCCTTTCGGCATGGTCCCTGTCTCAGGGTCAAAAAACAATAGACCCTTATACTTCCAGTGCGACTTGTGGGCCTCATCTGGGCGCAAGCTGAAAATCAAAGCCGCTGTCCTTCGCATTCTTTATTTGCAACACCACGTAGTATAGGCATCTGTGAGAACTTGAAGTTTAGAATCTCTCTATGTAGTGCGCCTCAATGTGCAAATGCGAACTGGCTTCTCTCCCAAATGCCACGGCCTGCTTGGCGCGTTCTAAGTGCCCCAATTTTGTCCCCGTTGTCTGCGAGCTTTGCAGCCCAAATTGAGACATTTAATTTTTGGCAGAAGGTCAGGGAAAGTATAAAGTACCACAGGAGTTGAATTAAAAGTGAGATTTATTGTTTGTTTGTTCGTTTTATTATTTGCAATACGCAAGCCTCCCCTCCGTTAACAGTGCGCAATGTCCAAAATTCCATATCTGTGCTTCTCTAACAAAGCAACAATAAGGCCTTTCACAAAGTCGAACTGCATTTCATCATAGACTGGTTTGATCACCCATTGCTTACTTCGTTTTGAAAACACCTTAGTGTAGCGAAGCATCCTTACTTTACTCCTAGTCCTAGATTGTTCACGTCCGACATTGCTGTTATGGGCCAAGACCGCTAGTAGAGTGCGATGTTTCATGCCCCGAAAGCTAAAATGCAAGCGCTTTGGCCTGTACTTTAGGCACATATTGTGGAACACCTCCAAATCTCCTGTGTGACAGAATTCTGTCAGTCCTCTCAAATCTCTTGATAGAGTTTTGTTAAACAACCTTCTCAATGGCTTTGTGTGTCGGTGAAGATGGAATCAACCACTTCTTCTTCCGCGCCTCCTCTGGGGACAAAGGGCCATGTTCACATTGGTGGAAATGTTGATTTGCTGTCCAGCGGTGAACGTTGGTACAGTGGTGCATTAGTGACTGCAATTTTTCAGGTAGTATTTCCACTGACCCTTCACAAGTTTTTGAGCTCCACCAAAGATGGTTGGTGATAGAATGGGACCACTGAAAAATACTTTCAAAACCTTTTTATTTTCCTGCAGCCGAGATTTTCTTACTGATTGATTTAGCAAGATGCCATACGTCAAATTGATGATTAATATGTGGGAACTGCTCTCTCATTGTCTTGGCAATTGAAACGTGTCTGTCCGTGGCTATGAGGTCGATGTGCATTCCCCTTGATTGTAGATATTCCACTGATTTTATAAATCCTAGTTTCTCCATGGCCACTGACGATGTACATTGTGTTACCTGCACGACCACCGAACTCACAATTTTCTTACTATCCATGTCCTGAAAGTGGTAGGTGCAGTAATTGGCAGAAAATCCAGGGCTGTCGCACTGTCCATCGCCGGCTAGCCTGAATCGTTTGCCTTCGAAAGTACTTGCTAGAGACAATTGTTCAATTTTCCAAGCATCACTAATGGCCGGAAACAGATAATCACGTTGGTATATGTAGTACAGCGCTTTAGAAATTAAATGGAGTCCCACAAACTGAAAGAAAGCCTCTAACTTTCTAAAACTGGAGCCACTAAAAAGTGATGCAGCTGCACACAGTAGATTGCCTGCTGGCAGTTTCCCCAGCATTGGTTGTGCAGACCATGAGAACCTATGATTTAATCTACAGGCGGCATTTATTTTGACGTTACTGCCTTTTATTTGACGAGTCACATTAATCAATGGCTTCCCACATACTTTCCCTCTAATGGAATGCACACATTTCAGCATACTTTTTTTTTAATTTAATTTCTTTTATTTTCCAATTAACAACATAAATACATACAACATACAAACATACGAACATTCAGCTGGCATTTTGGCTTTCCGGCGGATTCTGCCGTGGGGTCATCGTCTTAAAGTGTCCAACAGCTTATCTTCCCTGTCTGTGGCTGCCTCCGCCAGCTGCCTCCGTGTCCATACAACGGTGTCTATTCTTCCATCCCTTGTGTCTCCCTGTCCTGGGCGCTCTGGTATCCCCCAGCCTCCTCCGGATCCTCCTCGTCGGTTTCCTCTCCTTCTCGTCCAAATAGATTCTGCACTAGGGAGTTCCATGCCGCTATTTTCCCAGCCGTTTCCCCTTCCCCTCTTTGCACTGCTCTGATCCACACCGCAGTCTCCGCTAGTGTCCACTTTTGGAGGTCTGCCCACCATGCTTCTATGGTCGGGCCTCCTCTAGATTTCCAGGACATGGCTATCCTCCTTTTGGCTAATATGCATATCAAGTCTTTCATTTTTGCTAGATGCACTCTGTCCCTGCCTCCTCGAGGGAAGAGGCCCAGCAGGTACCATTCGGGGTGCTCCGTCTGTATCTGAAGGCCGCTTTTCGCTATTTTGGTCCTGATGCCTTCCCAGAACGTCTGTATCACCGGGCATATCCAAAACATGTGCACCATGTCTGCCTCCTCGGTCGAGCACCCTGGGCACCCGCTTGGGTCACCTCCGCGTATCACGTTCATCCTCTTAGGTGTGAGGTACGCCCTGTGCGTCACGTACAACTGGGTCTGTTTGAACCTTGCGTTCCTGGACACTGTTTTGGGGTATCTCAGCACCCTGTTCCATTCATGGGCGCTGAGTGGCCTATGGAGTTCTTCTTCCCAACTTTGTTTTATGTGTAGTTCTTGTTCTGTGTGAGGTCTCAGCATCTGCTCGTATAGTCTGGAGGTCGTGTGTGTCCCCTCAGAAATGTCATACCACATGTCCAACGCACCTGCCGGTTCTTCTAGGTCTTCCCATTCTGGCCATCTATCTTTAATTCTGAGGATTAGTCTATTATACAGGATGAATTGGCCCTTGTGTATTTCGTATTCTTCCCTCATCTCTTGGAAGTCTGCCCATCTCCCCTCTCTTCTCATATCTCCGATTTGCGCTACCCCCTTGGCTTCCCATTGTGTTCGGAACGCAGCCAACAAGCTCATGTCTGTGCCCACCAGGCCCGCCAGGGGTATTTGCGCTGAGTAGGGGTCCTTCGTCCCCTGCAGCTTCCATGCTCTCCACCACAATCTCACTGCTAGATTTAGCATGTACGGTAAAGTCCTGAGCAGGGGTTTGTCCAGCCACAGTATTTCCCTCAGGTAATGTGTTTCCAGCGCGGGCTGGAAGTTGGTTTTGTCCATTGTTTCCTCCTCCCCTAACCATTTGACCACAAATTGTAACTGCCCAGCCAGATAATACTTTTCAAAGTCCGGCAAGCGAATGCCTCCTCCCTCGTAGTCTCTCTGTAGAGTGCTCATTGCAACCCTGTTTCTCCCCCCTGCCCATAGGTAGTTTCTTGCTATAGTGTTTAGGTTCGTGAAGAATGCCCTGGGAATGTTATATGGGATGTTGGTGAAAAAGTACAACAGGCGTGGAAGTACCACCATTTTCAAGAGGGCGGCCCTGCCTATCATCCCCAGTGGGAGTGTTCTCCAGAAGGCCATGCATTTTCGTGTTGTGTCCAGGGCTGCTTGCGTGTTGTGTCGGTGAGTGTCTGCAATGTCATGGTGGACCTCTATCCCCAAATATTTGAAGGTTTGTGGCGCCCATGTTAGGCCCACTTCTGGGAGTCTCTCTGGGGGGGGCCCGTCTCAGATCTGCCAGGGGAAAGATCTGGGACTTCTCTTTATTTATTGCTATGCCTTAGAGTCTGGTGTATGCTCCTATTGCTTCCAAGAGGCAGGGCAGGTTAGTGTGGGGGTTTTCTACGAACAATAACATATCGTCCGCGTACAGCGAGATTTGATGGAGCACCCCGTCCACCTCAATCCCTGTGTCTCCATATTCTGCTCTAAGGAAGACCGCCAGTGGCTCCAGGGCCAGGATATATAACATTGGCGATAGTGGGCACCCTTGTTTCGTTCCTCTATAGATCCTCCATTCCTTTGAAATATGTCTCCCTGTCTTAACCCTGGCCCTGGGCTCACTATACAGTAGTCTGATCCACCTGAGGAACCCTTCGCCAATGCCGAAGTGGGCGAGGACCCTCATCATCCACCCCCAATTCACCGAATCGAATGCTTTGACAGCGTCAAGAGACACTATCGCACGTTCTCCCCGTCCCTGGTTCGTTCTATCTATCACGTGGTGTAGTCTACGGAGGTTCCATGATGTGTTCCGCCCAGGAACATAACCTGTTTGATCAGGGTGTATCAATGTGGGGATCACCCGCTTCAGACGGTTGGCCAGAGCCGCCGTTAGTATCTTAACGTCCTGGTTTATAAGGGAAATTGGCCTGTATGCCGTGCACCTCGTGGGTAGCTTCCCTGGCTTAAGGATCGGGACGATGGTTGACTCCGACATGCTAGCCGGTAATCGTGCACTTTCATATGCATCTAGGTATGTCTCCAGTAACCTTGGGGTGATAGTGTCTTTGAACTTTTTATAGAACTCTCCTGGGAGTCCGTCCGGGCCCGGGGACTTGCCTGTGGAAAGCTCTGCTATTGTACCCGCTATCTCTTCCTCTGTGAGTGGGGCATCAAGCATTTGGGCCTGCTCTTCTGTTAACTTTGGCAACCTTATTTCTGCTAATGCATCGGTTATGTCCTCAGGGTCTACCTCCGGGTTGGGGGCATATAGTTCCTCGTAGAACTCCGCAAATAAATGATTGATGTGCTCTTGGCCCCTCACCTCCTCCCCTGTCTCGTCTTCTATCACCGTAATGGGTTCCCTCTTATTTTCTTGCCTAGTGAGCCAGGCCAGGAGCCTACTGGGTTTGTCCCCCTCTGCGTGTAACCTTTGTAAATACCTCCCATAATTCAACCGTCCCAGCTTCTCCCAGAGTTCTATGCACCCTATTCTTAACTCCATCAGTTCCTCTGGCTCCTCCCCCGCTGCCTGCGCCCTCAGTTCCTCTATTCCCATCTGCTCTTCTAGGTCGTTGAGTTCTGCTATGGCCGCTCCCTTTAAACCGCCCATTTCACCGATCGCTGCCCCCCTTAATACCACCTTGAACGCATCCCAGAGTGTGGCATTACTCTCCACACTCCCTGTGTTGTGTTCAAAGTAATCATCTATTGCCCCCTGTAGGTGTTCTTGGAATTCTCCCTCGTCCAGAGCTTCTGCTCGGAGTCGCCACGTAGGTATCGGGGCTCTCCCCTGTGTGTGTGCCCATGATGTCAATATTGGAGTGTGGTCTGAGAGCGTTCGGGCTTTAATGCTAATTCCTGTGAATTCGTGTAGTGATTCAGTGCCCGTGAGTATGTAATCTATCCGTGTGAATGTTCCGTGGGGTGCACTGTAGTGTGTGTACCCTCTTCTCGCCCCGTGTACCTGTCTCCAGACGTCCGCCAGCTTCAGGTGATCTAGTGCCCTCTGTAGTTCCTTGGCTGGTGGTGCTGGCCTCCTGAGCTTGTCATCCAATCGATCCAGGAGCGGGTTCAGGGCGCAGTTGAAATCCCCGGCCCAGATGAACATTGTGTCTCTGTACTGGGCTAGTTTAGGTGTAAGTTTTCTGAAGTACTCTCTCGTGTCGTGATTTGGAGCATAGGTGTTCACTAGGCACACTTCCCTATTCTCCAGCATGCCATGCACTATCACCGTTCTTCCTTCTTGGTCGATCTCTTTTTTAATGAGTTGGAATGGCACTCCCGGGGCGATCCAAATCAGTACCCCTCTTGCATAGTTGGAATATGTGGCACTATACACTTGCCCTCCCCATTTTTGATCGATCTTAGACTGCTTTTCTTTTGTCAGGTGCGTTTCTTGGAGCATTGCTATCTTGACCTTCATTTTGTTCAGCCAGGCGTAAACTCGCAGTCTCTTGATGTACACGTTAAGGCCTCTCACGTTCCATGTTGCTATCATTAACTCATCCCGGCTCATGGGTGTTTGCAGTCCTGGCCTCGTCGTCCCATGGCCCTGTTTGTTTGCCCATCTCCCTGCTTCCATGTTCACTGCTGCTGACCGGGATCACCCGCGTGGGGCTCGCTCTCTTCTCCTCTTGTAGGCCCCGTCTCCTGGGTCCTCGTTGTGGTTCGCTCCAGTCACTGTGTGCTGGTGTCTCCCCATCATAGTCTTTAACCATTCGTTCAACGCCAATGCCATCTTCCGATTCTTCCTGTCTATCGATAACCTGAACTGTAACTAAAAAACAACAACAAACGCCCAGCCACCCTCCCCCTGCTTGGGCCTCGCCGCTTCTCCTGCCTTGCTCCTCTGGATGAGGCCAGCTTGCTGCAGCGTAATGCCTTAAAACTGGCATCTGAACTCTCGATTGCACTTCTTGGGGGTGCGTCGTACTAGGCTAGTGCGGTTTGTTAGGGTTGGTTGCTCCCTTCATATTTATTGTCCTGTTCCTAACTTCTCATTTGTTTGATACTCTGCACCCTTGATTCTAATTATCTGCGGATTTCTCGCCCGGGCTGGGCTCTGCCTCTGTTAACGTTCCGCTGCTTCAGTTGGGGGATTCCTTGGGCATCCATCCACATATTTGCCTCTTCCGTGGACTCGAAGAAGTGTGTCTTCACCTTGTGTATCGCCTTCAATTTAGCCGGAAACAGGAGCATGTATCGTATCTCTGCTTTTCTGAGGTGTTCCTTTGTGGGGCCGAACTGTGCCCTTTATTTTTGGACTGTCATTGTGTAGTCCGGATATATGGTAATCTTGGATGAATTTCTGATAATCTCTCCTCCCCCCCTCGAGAACGCCAGTATCTTTTCTCTATCCTTAAAGTTCATAATTTTGGCGATCATGGCTCTGGGAGGGGCCCCCGGCTGGGGTTTTCGCATCAGTGCTCTGTGTGCCCGCTCCACCACAAAGCCTTGGGACAAGGTTCCAGCTCCGACCTCCTGTAGGAGCATATTCTCGATATATTCCGTGGGGTCGTTCCCTTCCTCCCCTTCCGGAACCCCGATTATGCGGATATTATTTCTCCTTGCCCTCCCTTCTGCATCTTCTGCTCTCCTTTCCAAGATCTTGACTCTCTGGAGCACCTCCGTCAACTGGGTCCTCGTGGTGGCGGAGTCCGCTGTGTTCTGCTGTACCTGCTGCTCCGCTGTTGTCACTCTGTCCGCCAGGTTTCTCGCGTCCTGGCGAAGGAGGCCTACGTCCACCATGACTGTGTCCAATTTTTGTTCCAGAGATGCCTTCAGGGCCCCTATGGCTGTATCCATTTTCTTCTCAAGCGTCGCCTGTAGGGTGGCGATTGCCTCTAGGATTTGCCCATCTTTCCCTGGTGGGTGTGGGGTGTTGGCCTCCACCAATGCTGTCTCCGATGAATTCGGCTGCCTATTGTCTGGTGCTTTGGCAAAGTGATCCATGCTGACTTGTTTCGTTTTCCCCTCCACCTTCTTGTTGGGCATACTCGCCGTGCGGGCCTTGGGTACTGCTTCTTGTCCGCTATCTGTGGCTTGTACACCGAGTCCGTGTGGGGTCCGGTTCTAGTTGGATGGGGGGTGCCCGTTGTGCTGTTCTCCTCCCGCCAGGGGTTCCCTGTGTTGTCGGGTGTTTCCACACGCCTCCCCGGGTGCCGTGCAGGCCTGCAGGCGCGCTCCTCACCTGCTAGCTGTTGGATCTCTCCGGTGCCCTGAGGTGGTCCAGCGGTGGTCCAGCGGAGAGCCGTCTCACCCCTCTGCTCTCTCCTGGGTCCCCAGTTCTCGTGCTAGTGAGGCCGGCAGGGGCTGGAGGTGACGCTGTCCTCGGCACGGATCTTCCTCGGCTTGCGGAGCTTGTTGCGTTCCCTCGGCGCGGCCTTCCCTCGACCGCGTCCTGTCGCCGCTGCTCTCCTCTCACCAGGCGCTCGCTGTTGCCGTTCCGCTGCCTGGGGGGTGTATCCTGCTCTCCTCAGCCTCCCCGCCGCAGCCCCTCTTCCTTCCTTCCCGGGTTCGCAGCTCCGAACTACAGCCTTTCGTAGTCTCCCGCTCTGGGTCTCTGGGCCGTTGGCTGTGTGTTAGCGGGCCGCCATCTTGCTTCGATGCTCCGTGTGTTTGCTGCCGTTTTTCGCCTCGTTCCCCAGTCCGGATCTCCCCAGGGCTTGGATCGGGTGGTCGGTGGATCTTCCTACACCCGTCGGTAAATTTTCCAGCCGAGTAAGTTAGTTTTAAAGCGGATTAAATCAGGATCGTTCGGGAGCTTCCCTTTCGTGCTCCTCACCGCATGGCCGCCTAGCCACGCCCCCACATTTCAGCATACTTATAATTTCCATCAAACAACTGTCGAATACAATGTATTTGCTCTCTTTCATTAGACTGTCTTCCTGCGTCAACGTTGTTTTGGCCTGTGACGTTGTGGAGATTTCAACACATTGGAAAGTAATATCGCTGATATCAAGTTCTGATGCGTCTATGGATGCTGCGGCCGGTTCATTCTCTGTCATTTCGACATCTATTACTTCAACATTGATGGGAGAACACAACAATGTTGACAGGTTTTTGGGTGGCAAATTTTTGGCGGGTGTAGATTGTGTGAATTGATCTGTAACTACTTCAGAGCTATCTTCAATATATTCAATAACATCTTCTTGTGGTGGTGCGGTCGCACTGTAGCTATGGTCCAATGCAACTTTGCTGTAGTCTCCAAACACAGTTAATTCATTTTCTGGCCATTGGACATGAGCATCTCGAGCCTAAACATGCCTCGCCTCAATTAATAGTTCCTCCATAGTGTACATTGTCTGGCAAGCAACATCTCTCATTCGCTTCACTGTCTGTGTATGTATAGTTCTGACACCCACGGGTAACTGGAGGAGAGATTGGAAAAGGGATGTTCAGTTTAAACACAAGATAAAGTGTAGTCCAATTGACTGTAAAAAAACATAAAATAGCCCCTGCACAAACATTTTTTTAAAGTTATGAACTGTTTGTAACTAACCTTTTATTGTTTTTTTTTCTTTGCAACTTTTTTGACTCGACCTTCAACATCTGCACGCTGTAGCTCCGATTCGTTTCTGCATGTCCTCCCTTCCTCTTGCGCTGCAACTACTATATTTTCTGTATCCGCATAGACAGCACGGAATGAGGCTCCATCGTCTCCCTGAAACATAGTACTTTCATTACTATGTATCAAAATATTGTTAGCATAAAACACACGTGAGGACGAACACACGGCTACATCTCAATAGCCAAACACGATTTAAACATTGTGTGCAACAATCAAACGACAAGTATTCAACCAGTGATGATCTATTTCGATGGAGCTGTCAGTATCCATACCTCTGGCTCTGCATGGACTGCCATGAATGGTTGTATTGGAGAGGAGGCATCCGCATCTCCCTGAAACACAGTACTTGCATTAGTATGCTTTTCAATATTGGAAACATAACACACACTTGGGGTCGACGGCACAGGTACATATAAAGAGATAACCACAAATGATGCATTGTCTAAAACAATAAGGAACAAGTTACTTACCTGTAACTGTTGTTCTCCAGCATGGGTCTGGCATGGATTCACATGCTCATGAATATTCCCCGTCGTCAGGCTGGGAATCCTCGGTAAAGAAAAAAAAAAACAGTATCAGTTTCGTTTCTGATCTGTCTTTCGTAGTAATAACCAATCACTGGTCTCTGCGTCATACTGACCACAGCCAATGACTGCCCTCTACCTAAGCACCGCCTCTGGCAGCCATCTTCAGATTTGGAAGCACGTGAAGTGGCAGCATGACCAAGTGAAGAGCCGCAGAGGGGTAGGCGGGAGGGTTCGCAGGTGAATCCATGCCAGACCCATGCTGGAGAACAACAGTTACAGGTAAGTAACTTGTTCCTTCTCCAGCATGGGGTCTGGCATGGATTCACATGCTCATGAATAAAGAATACATAGCAGTACACACATGCACAACCACGGGAGGTGGCAAAGGCTCAACATTAAGCATTACATCAAACTCAACATTAAGCATCTTACCTCCTCACCAGGCTCACTTCAGGCGAACAGGTTGCGCAGCACTGCTTGGCCGACCCTGGACTCCTCCCTGGAATCCCGATCGACGCAGTAGAATTTCGTGAAGGTGTGCGTCAACCTCCACGTAGCAGCCCTGCATATGTCCAGCAGGGGCACACCAGAAAGGAACGCCGTGGTAGCTGCGATCGCTCTGGTGGAATGGGCTCTCGGACGGGCAGGCAGCGGTCGGTTTGCCAACTGATGACAGTACATGATACAGCCGGAGAGCCAGCTGGAAATGGAAGCCTTCGAGAGAGCCTTCCCCTGATTGACAGGTCCAAAATTCACAAAGAGTTGTGACGTCTTCCGAAAACACTTCGTGCGGTCCACGTAGAACTTCAGCGCTCTAGCCACATCCAGCGAGTGCAAAGTCCTCTCAGCCGGCGACGAAGGCGACGGGAAGAACCCAGGCAACACCAAGGGTTCGTTGAGATGGAAGTCCGACGGTACCTTGGGCATGAAGGAGGGGTGCGTCCTGAGCACTACCCTCGTGTCGTGAAAAGTCAAGTACGGGGCCTTGCAGGAAAGGGCCTGGATCTCTCCCACCCGTCGTGCGGAGGTGATGGCCACAAGAAACGCTGTTTTCCACGACAGAAACTTCAACGGGGCCGAGTGCAGAGGCTCGAACGGAGGTCCCATGAGCTTGGTCAGCACCACGTTGAGCTCCCACGCCGGGGCCGGCGCCTTCACCGGCGGGAACGATCTGAACAGTCCCTTCATGAACTCTTTCACCAGACGATGAGACCACAAGGATGTCCGGCCCGTGGTTCTGGTGTATCGGGAGATCGCAGCAAGATGAATCTTGATGGACGCGTGTGCCAGTCCAGCTTTGGCCAGCGTCAGCAGGTACGGCAGTACTTGGGGAGCCGTAATCCGTAGAGGGTTAATCTTCTGTGCGTGGCACCAGACAGAGAACCTCTTCCATTTGTGTCCGTAGCATTTAAGAGTCGAGGACGCCCTGGCCTTTGCAAGAACCTCTCTGCAGTCGGCCGGTATGTCGTATCCTCCAAACTCTAGCGCCGCAGGAGCCAGGCCTGCAAGTTCAGCGATTTCGGGTCGTGGTGGAGGATGGCGCCTCCTTCCCTGGAGAGTAGATCCGCGTCCACCGGCAGCTTGATTGGCGGGGACGCTGACAAGTCCAGAAGGTCCGGGAACCATATCTGCCTCGGCCACGCAGGTGCGACGAGGATCATCCTGCACCGCGACCTCTTGAGCTGGTTGACGAGCCGGATTAGCAGTGGCAAAGGAGGGAACGCGTAGAGGAACAGGCCCTCCCAGGGGAACGAGAAGGCATCGCCCATGCTCCTCGCCTGGGGAAACCTGCTGGCGAACCTCCGGCACTTGGAGTTCGTTGCCGTCGCGAACAGGTCGATCTGGGGTGTGCCCCACCGTCGGAAGAGGCGATCCACTAGATCCTGCCGTAGTTCCCACTCGTGGCACGAGCGCAGCTCCCTGCTGAGTGAGTCGGCGATGGTGTTTTTTATCCCTGCCAGATGAAACGGCACCAGAAACATCCTTTGGGCGACGGCCCAATGCCACAGGTCCTGCGCCTCCCTGGACAGCGCTGGAGACCTGGTTCCGCCCTGTTTCCTGATGTAAAACATGGTGGTGGTGTTGTCGGTGAAGATCCTCACCACCTTGCCCTTAAGGGACGGAAGGAAGGACCTGAGGGCCCAGAACACTGCATGGAGCTCCAGGACGTTGATATGGAGGGACTTCTCCGTCGGGAGCCAAAGGCCTCTCGCGTGCAGATTTTCGGTGTGCGCACCCCACCCTTCCAGGGAGGCATCCGTGGTCACTGTCTCCTGGTGGTCTGGGGTCTAGAAGTCCATGCCCGCCGTCAGATGCGCGCGGTTGCCCCACCACCGGACCGCTCGGCAGAAACTCTGGTCGAGTGTGATCCTCTCCTCGAAGCCGCCCGTCGTTTGGAGCCGCCCGTCGTTTGCAACGGGCGCATCCGGAGCCTGCACATGGGAATGAGGTAGATGCAAGAAGACATCATTCCGAGGAGGGACTTGATGGACCTCACCTTGGCCGCGTCGGAAACCAACATCCGCTGTACCTTGCCCAGAATGGACCTGGTCCTTTCCTCCGACGGGGAGGCCAGAAGGGACACTGTGTCGAGCTTCGCTCCCAGAAACAGTGCGTTTTGCGCGGGTACCAGGTGGGACTTGGCATAGTTCACGGAGAATCCCAGGTCCGTGAGAAGTTGGACGGTCCTTGCCGTGTGCTCCACGGCGAGCTCCCTCGTCTTGGCTCGGATGAGCCAGTCGTCCAGGTAGTGGTAGACGTGGATCCCCTCGCGGCGCAGCTGCGCCGCCACCGGTGCAAGGCACTTGGTGAATACCCTGGGTGCCGACCGTAGTCCGAAGGGGAGGGCTTTGAACTGGTAGTGACGCTCTTGGACCAAAAACCTGAGGAATTTTCGGTGCCCCTTTAGGATGGGAATATGGAAGTAGGCATCCTCCAAATCCAACGACGACAGGAAGTCTCCTATCTCCAGCTGCCCCAGGACGTGCTGGAGGGTGACCATCCGGAACTTCTGCGCCTTGATGAACTTGTTCAGACGTCGCAGGTCTAGGATGGGGCGCCATCCTCCCGTCTTCTTCTTCACGAGGAAGTATCTCGAGTAAACTCCGGAGCCCCGAAGCCTCTTTGGGACGAGTTTGATGACGCCCTTCCTGAGCATCGCCTTTACCTCCAGGAGAAGCTGAGGGACGTGAAGCTCTTTCCTGGCCACGGGGGGGATGCGCGGGCACCTTCTTTGAAACTCGAGCGCGTGGCCCCGGGCTAAGGCGTCCAGCACCCAACGGTCGGTGGAGATGGACTCCCACACGCTGACGAAGCTCGCCAGCCGGCCTCCCACCGGGGTGCTTCGGTGGGGGCCCGACCCCACGGCCGGTTCAATCCTGTTTCGACGAGGCTTTGCCGCCTTGACCTCCTTGGCGACGACGGCGGGGTCCGCCAGACTTGACTCGTCCTCTGTACGCCTCCTGAGACGACGAGCGGGCCGCTTGACGGTAGGTGGAGAAACCGCCGCCGGAACCTTTGGAGGCGCCCTTGCCTCCGCTGCTCCGAAAGGGCGTCCGTCGTTGCTGCAGAACCCCAAGGGCCCGGGCCATCTCAGTATCCGCTTTAATGGCCTGAAGGGAATCGTCCACTGTTTTCCCAAACAGGTGGTTCCCATCGAACGGCATGTCCAGGACTCTGGTCTGTACGTCTTGACGGAAGTCCGTAGCCTTGAGCCATCCACGCCACCTAAGGCAAACGCCGTTGCCCAACTGGCGAAACCCAGTGTCGGCGATGTCCATCGCAATAGTGATGGCGTGGTCCGACGCCACCTCGCCTTCCTGTAGGATCTCCAGGGCATCCGCCCTCTTGTCGTCCGGTAGGAAGTCCAGCAGGGGAGCCAGTTTATACCATAGCTCCCTGTCATAGCGGGCCACGATAGCCAAGGCGTTGGCCGCTTTAATCGTCGTCGCTGCAGACGAGATGACCCTGCGTCCCATAGCGTCCAATTTCTTTCCCTCACCGTCCGGTGGGGAAGTCGATGTGGAGGCCACACCCCCCCCCCCCGTTTTCTTCCTGGCCGCCGCGGAGACGACGGAGTCCGGGGTAGGCTGCGCCCGGAGGCACAGGGGGGCCGCGTCCGGGACCCGGTACTTCTTCTCGTACCTGTCTCTTCTAGCTGGCGTCGTGGAAGGGTTCTTGAGGAGGGCGAGGCCCTCATCCCAAATGTCGTCCAGTAGAGGCACCGCGAGGACCGTCTTCCTCTTGGCCTCGCGCCATTGATAAAGGAATCCTTCCTTTTTCTTCTCCTCAGGGCAGAGTTGGAAAAGCTCGGATGCCCTGGCGATCATGGAGTGGAACGATCCAATCTCGTCGGGCGGAGAAGCCCTGGTGGGAGGTGACGACGGAAGATCCTCGTCGTATACCTCATCGTCCGTACCCGTCGCTGCCGTGTCAGTCCCTGTATCATCCCCTCGGGTGGACGGGGAGGAGGGCTGGACGGGGCGCGACAGCTGAAAAGGAGGTGGAGGGTGAATCCTTCTTTTCTTGGGCGGGGGAGCACCAGAAGGTCCCGGTTCCGGATCCCCGACGGGAAAGGTTTCTCCGTCGGCAACAGTAGTCTCGTCCTTATCTCTGGACATAAGGACTGTATAGCCAACAAAATGGCCGCCGAGTTGTCTTGCGGCACTGGCAGAGGGGAATCCGACGGGCGATCAGGGGCCCCGTCGGCACCCTCGTTGATGTCGTCGTCACCTGCGTCGGGATCCATCCCGACGGGCCGGTCTTCTTCCACGCCAAGGCCGTGGCTTAAGACCTCAATCAGCTCTTCCTCTGAGGTTGAGGCCGAATCTACGACGACGCCCTGCCCCCCCTTTTTCTTCCCCGCCGGGGGTTTCAAGGGGGTCCTATCGATGGGCACAAAAGAGGACTCCCTCCGAGGTGGCAGGGAGACTCTGAGCCCCGAGGTCGCCACCACTGATGTAGCCTCCACAGGCAGAGCCAGGGCCGCCGCGACAGTATCGATAGAGGGCTTGGCCGGATGGATTAAGGCCTTCACCACCTTAGGTGCGCTCACCGCCTTATCCTTGAGGGGGGGACACTGCCTCGCTCCCCCTCCGATGGGGCCTTCGAGCTCGACCGGGGCCTCTCCAGGAGCTTCACCGGGTGCTCGCCCTTCCTCTTACCCGACCCAGAGCGTTGGCTCGTGGCTGAAGGTGCCGGGGAGGGTGCGCCCTGCCTGGCGCCCGTAGAGCCTGACCGTTCGGCGGTCCCGGTGCCAGCGGACTCGCGGTGCTTGGCCTTGTGTTGGACCCCCGTCGCGGGGCGTCCTCAAAGGTCTTAGAAGTCCGCTCGGATTTCTTCCTCTTCTTCTCGCCTGACGGGCTCTTCCCTTCCAGCCAGTTTGCGAGACGTTGATGGCGGTCCTTCATGGTCCGCTCCGACACTCATGTAAGCAGTAGAGACAAAAGGAGTGTTCGTCCTCCTTAAAGACGTTCTGCAGCTGGCATCCAGGGCAGATCCTGAACAGCTTTCCGGGCGTCGAGCTTCCCTTCTCCTGGGCAATGTCCGGGCCTGAGAAACTTCTGGAGTCCTCCAAAAGCGTAGCTCGACGAAATCTTCACCCTTGAGGGGCGCAGACGAATCCGACACGGGTCCCCGTTGATCGGATGGAGAGTCGGTGGAGCTTGAGGCTCTTTTGACCGAAAAAAATGAAGTTTTTTGAGAAAAAACGTGAAAAAATAGCACTAATGCTCGAGAGCAATAGCACGAGGATCCCAACACATGAACGTGCGGTAAAAATCTGAAGATGGTTGCCAGAGGCGGTGCTTGGGTAGAGGGCAGTCATTGGCTGTGGTCAGTATGACGCAGAGACCAGTGATTGGTTATTACTACGAAAGACAGATTAGAAACGAAACTGATACTGTTTTTTTTTTCTTTACCGAGGATTCCCAGCCTGACGACAGGGAATATTCATGAGCATGTGAATCCATGCCAGACCCCATGCTGGAGAAACACAGTACTTGCATTAGTATGGTTTTCAATATTGGAAACATAACACACACTTGGGGTCGAACGCACAGGTACATATAAAGAGATAACCACAAATGATGCATTGTCTAAAAGAATCAAGGAAAATCTAAATATGATCACATTTCATCGATTTATTTCTCCGATTTATTTACATCTGCATCATCTAAATTGGATGTTGTGATTGTAGTGGAAGCTTCGTCGTCTCCCTGAAACACAGCACTTGCGTTAATAGCGAAGAAAGTATAGCAAATGGAATCACGTTATATGATCACGCATGATGGAGCTGTCAGTAACCATACCTCGTGCTGCTGAAGAATATCTATGGATGTTGCAAATGTAGTGCGCACTTCCGAAAGCTGTTGCGCCGATTCGTATACGCATGGTCCCGCTTACACTTCCCCTGGAATTACTTGAATGTCAGGCCTGAAACATAGTACTTGCATTAGTGAGGATTACAATAGTGAAAACATAACACACACCTGGGGTCGACAGCACAGGTACATATCAACGGCTAACCACGAATGAAAAATTGTGTAGAACAATCAAACGACAAGAATTCCAGCTCTGATGATGACGCTCGATGGAGCTGTCAGTATCCATACCTCCTGCTGGTGAAGAACATCTAGAAATGTTGTAGATGTGGCAGACGCTTCAGCATCTCCCTGAAAGACAGTACTTGCATTAGTATGGATAACACCAATTATAACTGAAAACAAACACCAGTGGACGATAACTAAGGTGAATATCAATTGGAAAGCACTAACCAAACATTCGTAAAATAATTACACAATAGAATAAAACTATTACTTGACATGCATAAAACAAGTCTGTAGCGGATTAGCCTAGTAAGATTACCTGATACGCGCTAGAAGTGGTTGATAACTGCAACCACGTCAAGGACGTAGAATGTTCTTGCTTCAGATTCAAGGGATAGTCAAGAAGTTGTAAAGGTAAATTAATGATTGATAATGAAATGCCAACATTAAAAATAGCCATGTAAGGCGACAGAATACTTGAAAAATGCTCAATACAGCACAGTTCCCTGTTCCCATATATATACATTGCGTTTGTGGGTTATGAAATTGATAAAGAACATATTGATAAATGTCATAAATGTCATTATTCAAAAAACTATACACTCATATCAATATTGAAATTAAGGGATTTCAATAAGGGATAGAACACCTACAATATCAATTAATCCATTCGGCTACCTACACACTTCCGCAAGGCCTAAAGCTAAATCCGGACACTTGACTCACCGGTGGCGGAATGTGGACGTATAGAGTGGGAATAGCGTTTTCGAGCAATTTCCGTGTCGTTCGCCGTTTATTCTTCTTTGTTGCCCAAGATGTTGTGTACATGTCCAAGGAAAAGAGCCGGCTGCAGATGCGGTATCGATCACCCCTCTTGTCCTGTAAGACTTGTTGGACTCTACTTTCCAGCTCATCCAGTGGATATCCGCAATGTCTGACCCATTCTCTTATTCGATCAACAGTTTGCGGGAATACATGCATTGTAGTGCCTTCAGATTTCTCATGGGTCTTCGAAGGGCAACCGCTAATCGAACAGGCAGGCATTGTTGATAAATCTGAAAAGTAAATATCGACATTATTATACAATCTTCAAGAATAAAGATTTGATACAAAAGTAAATGAATCATACAATGATCAATGCAAGGTTTGTTTTGGTTGCAGGAACTACACCAGTTCATTATGTGCGGCTTAGTATTTGCATAAATTGCAGAAATGTATAAATGATGTGACTAAAATCTGAACATGTGACTCGTCCCTTGGATGTTCTGTCTTGCACAAGAAGGAAACATGCTTACATTATAGACTGGACCCCCGAAGGATGCAATTCGATGACAATAGACACAGATGAAAATAAATAGATCTATTGATAGCATAGCAATGGAAACTCAAGTCAATAGCAATGAGACCAATGAATATAGCACTATTGTGTACTCTACTCGCAAATAGATAGAAATTTAAAAATCTGCGAAATATGACTAGGATACATGGCCTTACCTTGACCAACAAACAGTTGGATTCAGCAAGCAGAGCAGTATGTTGCAGGAGAATAGGTGGGTGGCTACAGGTAGCACACTGATGGGTTTGCTCTAAGAGGTCACAGAAGTTCACGGATAGCACGACGACGAGCAGATTAGCGTAGATCTCAGTGGTTGCCAGGTAACACGTTCAGGAGTTGACTTGCAAAGCACAAAGATGTTCTCATGAAACATATCAAGTGGTTTATAAAGTATTAGAAACAGGGGTGTGTTTGTGAATGAATGACGTATGTATGTCGTGGTCTTAGGGGGGCGGCCTGATTGAAGGGGAGGCCTGGCTGGAGACACGGGGTCTGAGGAGGCCATGTGAGCGATGGCCCCATGGACGTGGGATACCTTTTGAAGTGTACATGCTGTTTGGCACCTTGGCCGTTTGCGCCCGTCACAGCCCCCCATGCCAGCGCTCGTCCCTGGGTGCGAACCACCTTTGATAGAGGGGGGTGGGATGGATGGGCCTGGGGCGTGCAGATAAGGCACAGGAAGACTGCTGAATGGAGACACACTTATGTAGATTGCAGGGGGGCGGCCTGCTTCAAGGGGAGGCCTGGCTGGAGACACGGGGTCTGAGGAGGCCATGTGAGCGATGGCCCCTGGGCGTGGGATACCTTTTGAAGTGTACATGCTGTTTGGCACCTTGGCCGTTTGCGCCCGTCACAGCCCCCCATGCCAGCGCTCATCCACGGGTGTGAACCGCCTTTGATAGAGGGGGGTGGGATGGGTGGGCCTGGGGCGTGCAGATAAGGCACAGGAAGACTGCTGAATGGAGACACACTTATGTGGATTGCAAGGGGGCGGCCTGCTTCAAGGGAGGCCTGGCTGGAGACATGGGGTCTGAGGAGGCCATGTGAGCAATGGCCCCTTGGCATGGGATACCTTTTGAAGTGTACATGCAGTTTGGCACCTTGGCCTTTCGCGCCCCTGACAGCGCGCATCCCCGGGTGCGAACCGCCTTTGATAGAGGGGGTGGGATGGATGGGCCTGGGATGTGCAGATAAGGCACAGGAAGACTGCTGAATGGAGACACACTTATGTGGATTGCAGGGGGGGGCGGCCTGCTTCAAGGGAAGGCCTGGCTGGAGACACGGGGTCTGAGGAGGCCATGTGACCGATGGCCCCTTGGCGTGGGATACCTTTTGAAGTGTACATGCAGTTTGGCACCTTGGCCTTTCGCGCCCCTGACAGTCCCCCATGCCAGCGCTCATCCACTGGCGCGAACCGCCTTTGATAGTATATCGTTGCTTATCAATAACAAATGCCACATACCGGAGATTCTTGTGAGCACAGACCCACAATTCAACCGGTGTATTATAGTGGTCAAGACCCTGAGGCCTGTATAATCCAATGGTAATTGTTAGTATAGATATATGTGTGACTTTTACAGAGACATAACCTACTGAAAGACTTTGAACAAGTGTTATTTAGTGCATGCATTATCGAGAATAAGTTATGTTAGCTTAGATAGATAGTGCCCACCCTGCTTCACAGCGACCAGACCTTCACCCATTCGGAGCACAGATGTCTGACGTCCATCCTTAAATGGAGACACACTTCATTCATTTAAAAAATCGAAACAACCGTTGTTAAAATATATGTGGTGTTTTATTTTGTATCTTATTTTCATGACACAAAAATACAAGACTTTAAAGATTATACAGGTCAGGTTGCAGCACAGCGAGAGAAAATCCACACTACTGACCGCTGTCACTCGGGAACGTTTCTCTAATGGCACGAACGGCAAAGGCGGGTATCACTCTTCGAGCGCGGTGTCCAAGCCTCCTGTGGAGCCACCATGTAAAGGAATGATAGACCACCAGCCTGTACCACCTGTGAAAAAGAATGAAACAAACTGTTTTCAAATGACCAAGATAAGTTTAATAAACGTTTGTTGTCAATGACAATTCTTATAACTAATGGAATTCTGCACGGACAAATGCTATCAAGACAATGCACACTATTGAACGACTTACATGCGTTACAATGATATGCAGATGTAATTTTGGATATAGTAGAAGAACATGAAATAGGAGTGGCATGACAAGCAGAGTATACTTACTCGTTACTCGGATTACGAGGACGAACGGTTGCGCGAAGCTCGTGCATAAGCACCATCATTATTCTCAACACGGCCCGTGTGAGGCAGGCTGCCCTGAAGTCTGGCAGCTCGGTGTTGCATTGCGGTCGTGGCTCGCCTTCCGAAATGTAGGCCAGGCATCCTGAGTTTTCTCGGCAGCAGCAGTTCTCCTCCTCGGTTGGCATTAGCTCGCACCGATTGCATGTGCACCAGGTGGAGACGCCGTCCATGCGACTAGGCCCAGGCTCTTCATCTGTTGATTCGTCCTGCCAACTGCCGTCTGAATCCCCATCGTTTTCGCATGCTTCCCTTTCCAGTAGTTCCTCCTCTGTATACTCGGGCTCATACATGTAGGGCATTATTGTAGCCATTGTGTGGTAAACAAAGTAAAATAACTTACCGAGATGGTACAGGTGTTCATACAGGCTACAAGCGGCGAAGGTAGCTGACCAGAGCACAGAAACGAGTCACAAAATACTCTAAGTAACACAGAGAGAGGAATGGAATCGAAAATCTGCTGCTGTGTGTTGTGAAACGGTCTGTTTGTACTTATTGAGGAAAGAGGCGTCCTGCCATTTCCATGGCGACACGTCATTAGCTGAAGCGCAGCGAATGTTGACACAAGACGTGCTTTGGCGTTGGGAAATGGGCGGTACAAGTCTGCTGATGACAGGCTCATGGGCGGGGGATATGATTTAGTGCCGCAAAAGCAGGTCAGCCAGGGCGATGGGGGAAATTATAGGATTATCACAAAATGGCAGCTCCCTGGTGCCTGTTTTCGCGTGCATTTAATGACGAAAACTCGGGTAAGGTCCATAGGAAAGTTTTCTAAAATCGAGCCACTTAGGCTTAAAAAAACATGGCCGACCCGTAGGGACAATAAAATTTTTTACTAGACCATGCCTTTAATCTTAATAATTAACACAGCAAAATCAGTGTCTGTAAAACTCATGGCGGAGATAGAACTGAAGATGGACGCTTTGAAATCCACGGTCATAATAGACACATTCAAGACTAAACTAGAAGCCCTGCATCTCTTAAAGAATTCAAGGAGTTTAATCTTGCAAAGAAAATCCAAAAACTTAAAAAAGACATTGGGCCTCATTACGACCCTGGCGCTAAGGGGTCTGCGCCAGCGTTAGCTGCGCGGACCCCTTACCGCCAACTACGAGTTCCTGGAGCGCCATGGTCATTTTTCCGCCCGCTTTTTGCGGGCGGAAAAATCCATGGCGCTCTGGGACCTTGGTGTTAATTACGCCACCGTTTTTTACGGTGGCGTAATTAACTCCTTCCCCACTCCCATTGAGCCCTATGGGGCCGAAATGGGAATGGGGAAGGGTAAATGGGTCAATGGGGACTTACCGCCCCGCCGACCTCGGAATGGGGCGGTAAGTCCGCCATCCGCCATGGCGTAAAGGGACTTTGCGCCATGGCCGGAAAGTCCGTCGCTGGCGGAAAAAATCCGCCAGGGTCGTAATGAGGGCCATTGCGTCTTTCTCCCATGAATGTACCTACCCATACGTCCTAGACAGTTACTACGACGATCCCCCTCACAACCAGCAACAACAGTTGTCTAACCAGACAGGAAAATGGCGCCAACCGAGAAGAAATCAGAAGCCCAATACACCGGCAGCCTGGAGCTTTTCAAGTGGTAGCTCTGAGGAAGATGTGGGACCTGGGCCTTCAGGCGGACAGGGACGTAGCAACTCCAGGAACCGAGGACAATCGGGAGACAGACGGGTCCAATTCCAGGACCAACATAATCAAAGGGGAAACCCAAGGAAGCCTTTTTTAGGCCAAGACGGCAGAGGAAAAGGTCGGAACAAAGAATACAACCAAGATTTCGACTGAGTCACAAGGAGCAGGGGGAGAGGCTCCATTCCACCGGAGCATTACTAGTGATCAAACTCTCAACCCATGCGCTTACCATCAGTGAAACTAAGGTCCTACAAAAAGGCCTTAGTTTCGTACCCACGGCACGACACAATGCATTCCAGACGCGTTTAGATGTAGCTAAACTAATGAGAAAAATCTGCCTCAAACAACACTTTGGCGAACAAGACACGGAACGGGATACCGACAGAAAGGATACGACTGGGCTGCACCCTAGATCTAGCTTCTATCCGCAGAACATCTCAGCAGAGTCAATCACCTTCGAGAAGGCTATTCAGAAAAAACTGGAACAAATTGAAGGGAAGGAAGAAACCAACTTCCAGAACATCTCTAAGGAAGAACGGCAAGCCCTTCGGGACCTTAGCACTAATCAAGCTATTACAATAAAACCAGCAGATAAGGGGGGCTCTATAGTCATTATGAACAGCGTTGACTATGAACTAATGGTGAAAAAACTATTAGACAACAGAACACATTACCGAATCCTTCCCCGTGACCCCGCAGAAGAGTTGCACATCGAAATCACAGGGATTGTAGAAGAAGCGGCATGTGAAGGCCACATAAACTCTCAAGAAGCAGCGTTCTTATGTCCCAGATTTCTGATATTGCCAGCTTTTTATGCACTACCCAAGGTGCATAAAGGTACCTTACCCCCACCAGGCCGCCCGATTGTGCCAGGAATACAATCCATTTTAGAGCCACTCTCGGAATTTGTGGATTTATTTTTGAGGCCTGAAATTCCCAAGATGCGGTCCTATCTCAAGGACACCACCAGCATTCTGAAGCTGGTGCAAGAGCTACCATTCAATCCCGCTACACAATTCCTAGTGACTCTCGATATAGAGGCGTTGTACACCAACATCCCACAGATGGAGACCCTATACATAGTGGAAAAAACCTTACAAGAAATGGGGGACAACCTGGAAATGCCAGCCCAGTTTATTCTACAACTTACAGAGATAGCACTAACCAAGAATTTTTTTTTTATACGGGGAAACATTTTTCCAACAGTGCTCAGGCACGGCCATGGGGGCGACTTTTGCCCCGTCACTGGCCAACATATATGTGGCCCATTTCGAGGAAACACACATATATCCTCACACGAACCCATACTTGAATAACATCACAGTATGGCCTCGTTACATTGATGATATACTCTTGGTTTTCACAGGGGACAAAGCCACTTTGAATTAATTCATACTTTGGATTAACTCCAGAAATAGATACCTGAAGTTCACCCATAGTGCGGCTAAAAAGACCACACAATTCCTTGATGTGGAGATAAGTGCCAACTCTGGAGTGTTGACGACGACGGTCTTTAGAAAACCCACAGACCGTAATTCCTTGTTACAATATTCTAGCTTTCATCCAAAAAGCCTGAGAGAGAACTTGCCCTTTGGGCAGTTTCTGAGGTACAGGAGGAATTGCTCTAGCCTTCAGGAATACGACACCCAATCCCTTATCCTGAAAGAACGTCTTTTGGAAAGAGGATATCCGAACAGAATCATTAGACAAGCTAGAAAACGGGCTAGGAATATCACCCGGGAAGTCACATTACAACAGTCAAAACGCCCGGAGGGACAACAAAAGATAACAGCCATCTTTGGGTACTCTTCTAAAATCAATCAAATTAAAAGGGAAATCCTCAAACTTTGGCCAATCCTGAATGTTGGAGCAGTAGACCTTGCCCCTCCTCGTTTTGCCATCAGAAAAAGAAAAAACATAAGGGATACCCTAGTGCACTCCTACAAAGAACAAGGACATGACACATCGACCACCCTATGGAATACCACACCGGCTATTGGACATACACCATGTGGCAAGTGCAACGTGTGCAATCGTACAACACGGACGAAGAGTTTGGACTTGGGACTCCGCACTCCCTGGAAACAGAACACTCTGACGAACTGTAACACAACAAATGTTATATATATGGTCACATGTCCCTGCAATCTGGTTTATATAGGGATGACCAGCAGAGCCATAAAAAAACGGATACAGGAACACATGTCCTGTATCAGGACAAGGTAGGAAAATGCACCCTTGGTAGCCCATTTTGTGGCTCAAAAACATAGACCAGAGGACATTAGATGGAATATAGTAGAAAAGATGAAATGTCCCAGAAGAGGAGGTGACATTTCAAGTATGCTCCTGAAACGTGAGCAGAACTGGATCTTCCGTCTAAAGACTGATTCAAGGAGTTTGAATGAATCTATTCCGTGGCAAGCCCTTTCTGTGATTTTATAACTAACGTGGTTTCTCTGCGGTAGATACACCATCTTGGTAGCGTGAACCCCACCCCCTCACCACCCATCACCTTTTTGTTACTTCGGCACACAACATCTCCCTGTCTGCTACTTGCCTGGACTGGTGCATTATTTGTGCACTCGTAGTCGAAACTTTTTCTATTAGGAATGCACTTCAAATAGTGTTCCATGCCCACACAGTTGTTCGGGCTCCGGCGGTATGAAAACTGTGCTGTAGGTCTCTTACTGGTGTTCACCCTAAATTATTGTATCCTTTAGAATCTGACAAAGGCGGCAATAACGAGGCGAATATGCCGGCAATAAGAAAAGTTGCACTTTTGCCGGCCTATCTGTGGCTGGTTTCCCATGGATTCACAGATCAAATGCCCTGCCTGTCCTTGCCTGACTGAGAAGCCCCCAGTCTACCTGATGTGTACGGTGACCCGAACTTCCGGCTCGGGTGCGTACAATGGAGAATCAGAGATGCCCACGTGACTATAATCACGTGACACCGCGCTGACTCCACTTACGTTACATCCGACTCGATCACAGCATCCCCGTAGTCTCGGGGGTTACAACAGCTGCGCCGAGTCGACAAGTACGAGTAAGTACAGTTCAACTGTCTCGCGGGCGGTTGCATCTGTTTGCATTCTTATATGCTCCTTTCTTTCCCGTTCCCCCGTACCCCCACTTTCGTCTGTAAGCAGGGTGTGAGCGGGGTGTGGCTAGCAGGCTAACGTTTTGACTAAAGCATGGTGGTATTTGCGCTGGGACTGACGGCCCCTTTTGCTTTCCTTGTCTTTCTCTTTCTTTTTCTCTGACTTTGCCGCTTTGAAAAGGACCTTAACCTCGTCTACCACGTGATGAGTTTCAGGTGCGGTGTTAGCATGGAAGGAGGGAGCGTACATGTCTTTAAGTGACTATTCCATTCTTCCCACCTTTTCAGCACAACGCAATGCACAGCGATTTTGAACGATCTATGTGTTACTGCTGCCTAGATGCACAACAACTTTTGAACACATCCATTGCAGTGGCTAAGGTCAGTTGTACGGTGGGTTTGGTCATGCTTACTGATGGATGAGTTGCCTATCCCGTTTTTGACATATTTGACATGTTTGTCTGTGACATGGTCTTGCGTTTTGTTGTTGTACTCCGGTTATTCAACAAAGGCAAGTGTGGGTTTGTTAAGAATAACATCACAGGGCTCTAACCTCCTTGTGATAACAAAGGCATAAACCACACAATTTAATTTAACTTACTAGAAATTTAACCTAACCTTGAATTTGAATTTGTTTGTATCTCTACGGTGCACAGGGTATCCCTGATTTAGGTCTCTATAGATCTATGAAAAGAGACGCAGTGATTTATCCTGTTGCCTCTTAAGCATTAGTGCGTATGGCAATGTGTGGGGAGTGACTTTGGCTTTTTCTGCTTTGTTTTCCCATAGGTTTTCTTCTTGAACCTTCCTGCACTGGCACTAGAAAATGGGGTAAAGTATTCAAAACCCCATGGCAGTAATATGGTGATGGAATATTGAGCATCGCAACAAAAAACTTCCCCCTCGTTTCAGAAGACTGTCCTGATGAAAGTGGTTACACCAAAACTACACCACTGAAACCGGTAGACGGTGGTTGTCACATGGTGGAGAACCAAAATATGCTCTACCCTTACCATGAACAACCTGTTTTATGTCTTTTTATGAGGTTTCACGCCCCTTCCTACCATTCAAACACTCTAAAGGAATGGTCAACATGGCCCACATGTTTGTCTTCATGTTTTGTCTTCACTTGAAACTGGCTCATCCCCACCAGGGGGTATTTGCTGGAATAATCAGCTTGGATTACAGCAATACAACAACACTGTGTTGAGCCCCTTTCTCTATAATTGTCTCTATAATTTTATTTGTAGAGTCACCTTGGGAAGTCTTGACCTGTCTATGGGATAGTAAAAGTGAAATGTACCCACAATAGACAGCTCAGATGTGTACTTATCTATTTGGATCTCTAGACCAAGGTGTAAACTTTACTTTTACACCTCTCCTTTCTGCTTATTATTATTTTTTCCTCTGTGAGGACCTACAGTGACCAAGGACATGCAGGAGTCTAACAACCTTCATGTTGTTGTTGTTTTTCAAAAATGAATTCTTCTTTTGACTTCTTTTACTGTCCCCCCCTGTTTGTAAGCAGCACATCAGCGCTTCCTACGGAAAGGGTTTTTTCCTAAACCTCAGGGTTAGGACAGGTTCAGACAGTTTTTCCCTTTCTATCCTACTGTCTTCCGACTGACCCTGTATCTCCTTGGCCACTTCATTCCAGTGTTTTGTGCCCTATACCTTATGGGTTTCTCCCACTGCCTAATCTTAATGACATACAGTTGTGTGTTGCCCCCTTTTGTGATACAATACTAGTCCGTTAGGGCTTCACCCTGCTTACTGCACCTTGAGTGCCCTTCTGTTCATAACAAAAGTTAAACTCGAACAATTCATAGAGGCTTTACCCTCCGCGATGCAAAGATGGGTACGTCAACATCATAGGCCCACTCTAGCGGAGGCCATTGATATCGCAACAGCATTTCAGAAAGCACGTACTACCCGAACACTGTCGGTAGACCCCATCAAATTGATACTCAAAAGAACAGCCCTACCCGAGGTAAGGAGCAGTCAACCAGGCCAAGGAAATGGTTGGAACACGTCGACCAGACAACCACAATGTTTTGACTGTGGCGAATGGGGGCATATTGCCTGGTATTGCCCACGAAAACCAAAGCCAGAGCCAATGGAAATCGGATATGCCCAAAAACAAGAATACCGAAGAAGGAAGGATCCGTATCTGATGGAAGTACGACTGGATGGAAAACCGAGACAAGCCCTGCTGGATTCAGGAAGTGAGCAGACCGCCATAATACCGGAAGTAAGTGGCTTGGCGGGGAAGGGTAGAGGAACTATTCCTATTACGTGTGGGCATGGGGACACCAAGGCATATCCTTCCCAGGAAGTAGATCTTGAGGTAAAGGGGGTTAGCACGAGGATGAAGGTCGCCATAATGCCCCATTTACCGGCACAAGTGCTAGTAGGTAAAGACCTACCTTTATTTGAGGAATGTCTACGTGATCAAGACTGGCTGCATACCGCGCCCTATGCTCAAACTGAAATCGAAGATGAGTCACAACCCAGACCTAAGAAGACAAAAAGAGAAGTCGGAGAAAAACAAAAATTGTGGCATGAAAGTCGTAGATGTGTAGGAATAATAAATTGGCTACCAGAGTCAGGGACCAGGTCCTTCCGGAGTGAACTGTTGTTAGAACCAACTTTAAAACATGCTCGAGATCAAGCAACATCAGATAACAAGGAAGGAGTCTATCTGTGGTTCAAGTCAAAGAACGATCTGGTTTATCGAGTAACTTTGAATCAAAAGAAGGAAGAATTGGAACAGTTACTAGTACCGTTGGTATTTAGAGAGACCGTTCTACGAATAGCACATGATGATGCTGTAGGAGGACACTTGGGGAAGGAGAAAACACAGGAGAAATTGCTAAAAAGGTTCTTTTGGCCCGGAATATACCGAGAAGTGGCCACATATTGCGAATAGTGTCCTATATGTCAAAAAACCAACCCACAAAAACCAAAAAAAAGCTCCCTTACAACCCATGCCACTTATAAAGGAGCCTTTTTCCAGAATTGGGATAGATATGGTTGGACCATTAGAACCCGGTAGTCATGGATATTCCTACATCATGGTGATAGTAGACTACGCCACAAGATACCCGGAGGCATTTCCTATGAAGGGCATTAGCGCTACACAGGTATGCAACCAATTAGTTCCATTTTTTTCAAGAGATGGCTTGCACACAGAAATAGTAACGGACCAGGGACGCAACTTTATCTCAGGAGTGATGAAGAAGGTTTGCGAACAGTTAAATATCCGACAGATACGTACATCAATATAATACCCCCAAACCGATGGGTTGGTGGAGCGATATAATAAAACCCTCAAAATTATGCTCAAAAGAGTCACCGCACCAACAGGAAAAAATTGGGACAGAGTCTTACCATGGGTATTAATGATACTGAGGGACACACCTCAATCGTCTACGGGATTTTCTCCCTTTGAGTTGTTATTTGGTCATAAACCCAAAACAGTCCTGGATATAGGCAAGAAAGAATGGGAAGAACAAGAGAAGGAAACTCACCTTACTGACTGTGTTCTCGATATGAGAGAACATCTAAAGAAACTAAGGGAGATGGCCAGAGAAAATCTGGGGAGAGCCCAAACATCACAAGCTCATTACTACAACAATAGCGCTAGAGCTAGGAAGTTCCAAGAGGGTGATATGGTGTTGGTTTTGTTGCCCACGTCATCCAATAAGATGTTGGCACAGTGGAGGGGACCTTACAAAATCATACGAGTTCTGGGTCCCGTGAATTATTTGGTGGAGCAGCCAGACAGAAGAGAGAAACAGCAAAACTATCATGTAAACCTCTTGAAAGAATGGAAGGGGGCCGAGACCGCCAACATGAACATCCTAAAAATAACTACAACAGACTCAGCCATGCAGGCAGTTCAATGGGGACCCCAAATCAGTCCAGAACAGAAGAAGAACTGGAGGTCCAGCTACAACCATTAGAAAACGTTTTCTCGTTCTTTCCAGGAAAAACACATCTAGTAGAACATGTCATCAACACGGATCCCTCTCAAACTGTGAGAGTCAGACCTTATAGACTACCTGAAGCAAAGAGGGCCGCAGTTCAAAAGGAGGTAGAAGAGATGTTACGATTGGGAGTAATCGAACCCTCAGACAGTCACTGGTCATCACCCATCATCTTGGTGCCTAAGCCGGATGGAAGTATCCGATTCTGCATGGATCATAGGAAATTTAATACAATTTCAACCTATCAAGCTTATCCCATGCCCAGAATCGACGAACTAATAGACCAACTAAGCACAGCCCACTACATCAGTACCATTGACTTAACAAAAGGGTACTGTCAGATCCCGCTACGAGAAGAGGACAAAATTAAAACCGCATTGTCTACACCTTCAGGACTGTACCAATTTACCGTATTACCTTTTGGGTTACACGGGGCCCCGGCTACCTTCCAAGCCTTGATGAACCAGGTCTTAGCTCCCCACAAAGAATTCAGTTCAGCATACCTGGATGACATCATTGTATTTAGCAAAACATGGGAAGAACATCTTAGTCTCCTAACAACAGTCATCACCGCGTTGGGAAAAGCAGGACTACATATCAATCCAAAGAAAACCATTTTGGCGGCCAAGGAAACTAAATACTTGGGGTACCTTGTTGGACAAGGGTTCATCAAACCACAAATCGAAAAAGTGAAGGCCATCATGAGACTACCCATGCCCTGTAACCGAAAGCAGATAAGGGCCTTCTTGGGTTTCGTAGGTTATTATTCAAAGGTTTATCCCATTGTTCTCCAGCATAGCCAGTCCATTGACAGAGGCCCTGAAGTCTTCCTATAAAGAAGACGTATCACAGAATCCGTCTGCAAAAATGGCTTTCTGGAACTTAAAAAAACACATAGCCTCACTTACGGTCTTGAGATGTCCTGATTTTGAAAAGGAATTTTATGTACAAACAGATGCATCAAGAACAGATTTGGGGGCTGTTCTCTCACAAGGCACCGAAGATGATTTATTTCCGGTTGCATTTATCAGTCGTAAACTGTTACCACACGAAATGGCCTATTCAACACTGGAAAAAGAATGTCTAGCTATAAAATGGGCAGTTGAAAGTTTACGCTATTATCTACTGGGGAGACACTTCACAGTGTTCACAGACCATGCCCCCTTGCAATGGCTAGCCGTACATAAGGACTCAAATCAAAGGGTTCTGAGATGGTTTCTGACACTCCAAGCTTACTGTTTCAAAACGGTTCACAAACCGGCTGCGTTCCAGGTTGTCCCTGATTATTTGTCACGGAGTCTAGAGCAGCCCGATCGGCTTTATACCAGAGGGGGTGTATGTGACAACCTGACAGAAGCGTCAGACACGGAAATCCCAAAGGAGGGTTGGTGGGGACAAGAGACAGAAAATAAAACAGTGCTAGGTCATGAAAACGAAACACACACAGGCCCTGATATTCACGGCTCCGGCCGTACAAGTACAGACTTCATAAAAGCACTGGTTCAGGCAGCCGTGGGAAAAGACATGACTCATATAAATAGTTTACCCATCAAAGGCAACACGTTCCCTCTGAAAACAACGCCGGCTCAGGCAGCCGAGGGAAAAACTTGTTTCCAGTTTAAGGTTGGCAAGTTCCTTTCGAAGTCAAACCGCAGTTATAATGACCGGAACAGAAAACCATACGAGCGTGTAAATAAACAAAAGAGCGTGCCACAGAAAACTGTAGAAAACAGCATTACTGTATCACAGTACAATGAAAACCAGCGTTCTCCACGAGGCACCAGTGCGGGCTCCGTTATGGCGACCAGGATCCTCCAGGGAAGGGGGCGGGGCTTGGAGGGGCTTTTCAAACTTTCGGGTGGGGATGCATCCTGATTGGGTGGAATTGTCCAAGCCCCTATATAAGGGAGGAGAAAAGTAAAAACTGACAGATTTGTTTCCTTTCTGTTGCAGAGGCCAGCAGAGAGTGAGGAAGCAGCCAAGAGGTTCCAGTGGGCATACGAAGACTGAACTAAGGTTTTTCCCTTATGCTCTTACCAAGCATGCTGATAACGAACTTTGGACTCTAAACAAGGGTTCTTACCCAACTTAATTTCTTTTGTTACGATTTTTAAGTCAATAAAGACACATTTTCGTTAACTTAACTCCTGCTCATAGTGATCCATTACATATATCTATTGCCATGTACTCCCTTTCTACCCGGACCTCCAGCATGCCTAACCCATCAGAAGCTTTGGTACTTGATGCAATGTACTTGCTGACTCTGAAAGCCCCAAAATATGCCATGGAAATAGCTGTTTTAAACAGCTCGACCCTTGTCTAAGCAAATTTTAACAATATCACTAATTTCTCAAAATTTAGTGGGTGCCTTTTATCCTTGTGCTGCCCATCTACCTTTCCCCACCCTCTCAGTGCATAATTTGTTAATGCACTGCGGGTTGGGTCAGATCACGCTTGTATTTTAGAGAAGAATGCTACTTCTGCTAAATGCCTCTTCAAGCCCATTCTAAAAAACGATTTATCTCTTTTGTTTTTAAGAGATCTACATGCTCCATCTGTATAACCTTGAATAACGTTTCCAGATGCATGCTATACTGTTTTGCAGGGTTTGTTGCCAAAGCCTTTTGGCGAGCCCTAGTATTAACCCTGTAGCAGGGTCTATGTAATCGCCCTGCAGCATGCTCATGCTAGCACCCGTTTTTGAGGTGCTTGGTTTGACAGTTATCTCACCTTGTTTCCGGCCATCCGGCGTTCACTCAGGTGATTTCATCATCTCTCTGCCAGTATGTCCCAGCATTCTTTGGGTATCTCTGTCCTCGTGGTGTCTGCTTCTGGCTTCATTTTGCGAGATGTCTCCCACTGAAAACGAGACAAAACATCTGCAATGTTATTATCTGTGCCGGCTATGTGCTTGGCCCTTATCTCAATATTATTCTTCAGTGTTAGGATGGTCATAGCCCTAAGAATTTTTAAGACTGACTGGCAAGTGGTTGATCTTCTGTTTATGATTACAACCACTGCCATACTGTCTGACCATACCGTTAGCTCTGAGTTGGCCAATAGGTTTCCCCATACCTGCAGCACTAGCCAGATTGGTATGAGTTCCATCAAAGTTATGTTCTTAGGCAGCCCTTGTGTGTGCCATGGTCCTGCCCATGGTCCTGCGCCCCATGCAGTCTCCAGTATTGCTCCGAATCCTTTTCTTCCTGCTGCATCAGTAAAAAGTACCAGTTTTTTGCTGGTATTCAATGGCGTGCGCCAAAGTATCTTTCCGTTGAAATCCCTCAGGAAATGTTCCCATATTGTTAAATCCTTCTTTACCGACTCACCTAGTCTTATGTGTAGGTGTTTTTTTTTGCTGCCTCTAGACTTCATTTCTAAACTTCTTGCAAAAACATTCCCCTGAGGCATAACCCTGGCAGCAAATTTTAGACTTTCTGCTAGGGATTGTATTTCCTTAATTGTCCCTTTGTTTTTTAGCCTAAGCGCTCTGATGTTCTTGAGTAGCTCATCTGTTTTCACTGTAGGGATCCTGCACTCCCCTGTGGTTGTCTCTATTTCAATCCCTAAGAAAATTATGTTTGTATTGCGATATGATGTTTTCTCTTTTGTCAGCAGGATTCCCCAGTGTTCTGCCATTGCTATCATTCATCACTCTTAGTGATAGCTCGCATTCATTAGTTCCTGGTTGTCCTATCAACACAAAATTGGCGCCAAGTAGTGAGCCACCTGCACCCCTGGATTTTCTTTTAGGAATGCCCACTGAAAGAATGAACTAAATTATTCAAAAAGTGTGCATGATATTGCACACCCCTTTAGTAGGCATTTGTCCGCAGAAAACGTATTGTCAAATGTGAAACCCATCCAGGGCTGTGACCGGGGGGGACTGGGAGTAATATAAAAGCAGATTCTATGTCTAATTTTGCCATTAGTGGGAGGGGGCGTGGCCTGACAGCCATGTGAGGAGGACGCATGCTCTAGAGGCTCCCCAGATTCACTAAATGATTAGCTGTAAATATCTACTTAATGCTGCTGATAAGTGATCACAAAGAAACAAATGTTCGCCTAAAGCATTAGAGAAACTCCATATGATAAGACGAGGAATGTGCTAACTGTGGGCTCGGCGGAACCGTGAGTGAGAAGAGTCGGTGGGCAGGCAGGAAAATGGTAACTGCCGGAGTGGGACTACGCAAACTCTAAGGAGGTTGCAGAGCAGTGAGAGCTGTACGAGGGAGAAGGTGACATTCCGGGACGGTGATCCTTTGGAGGTGTCACCAGCATGAAGGCAGATAATTCGGAGTCTTGGCATTGGCGTGGGACAACTGTGAACTGAACACTGCACGGCCCCGAAGAAGACAAAGGAAGTGCAGCTGGAGGAGGAGCACCGTCGCGGCACCCGAACTACAGCAGAGGGCGGAGCTGTAACTTTGTGCACCGCGTGTGGTGCTGAGTCAAGCAAACATAGAGCAGAGAGGCATTCCCACAGCAGTCGCGGCCGGCGGTGAAGAGCGGGTGAGCGGCCACATAAAGCGACCTACTGGGTGCAGTGACCAGCCGGAGCGTGGATCGTGGAGCGCAAGAGGAGCATTGCAGATGATGGCAGACAGTAGGGAGCTGGAGGGGGGTCGGGGACCCCGAATAGATATAATAGAGCGCATACTTGGAAAGAGAACGCCCCCGCCACTCCTTGAGACTGTGTGGGGGCCCCTGGTGCCCCCATGTAAAACCAGGCCGGGCCCAACGCAGTGGCTGGGCCGACACATAAAGCACACGGCCTGTGCGAGGTGCAGGCTGGTGGGGATCACTTACGTTGCAGTCAGCATTACGAACAGCTGACTGCTGGACACCGCGTGTAGTCGGCACGCGAAGCGGAGAAAGGACACAGTGCCAGCAGGAAAGAGGTAAGGAGTTGGTGGGGGTGAGGGGGCCCTGAATAGACAAAGGAAATGCCTGCACAGAGAGTGGGCTGCCCCCCCACACCATGGGACTGCGCAGAGACACCTGGTTCCCCCTGCATACAGCCAAGCCTGGGCCCAGCTTAATGGCTGGGCCCACACACAAACAGTAAGGCCTCAGCGACAAAGATGCTGAGGTAGATAACTGGGCACAAACAGTAGAGGCACCACTGCAGGAGAGGCAGAGGAGGCCGGGGCGCTGAGTTGTGGCCTTCAGGCCTGGCACTAGCTGCGGCCACTGGAAACAAAGGAGAGCTACCCCAAAAAGAGGGTGCCAGTGTGGGCGGCCCCGACTGAAGCACCTCAGGACAACGCACAGCCAGGGGCAAGCTACAGAGCAGACCCAGACGCTATAGCAGCAACGGTGGAGCACAATACAGTGCAAGAAGTGGGAGAGACCTAGCCCCCACACAGCCACGACACAGTGGGGGACAAATGAAGCAACAGTGCACCAAGCAGTGGAGAGAGGAGAAGGTGCTGGAAGTCACTCTCCCTGGATGGTGGGTCGAGAGATGAAGGCAAACAGGCAATAGCGGAAGGGTCTATGAGCAGTGGCACAACACACAGGGCGTGAAGGTGGGTAACGGTGCCACGGCCTGGAGGTGGCGCCCCTGACTCCTGCAGTGGATGGAGCATCGATCCTCAGTGCTCAGCTTTAGTAGGCAAGATGGAATGCTGAGGGTGTTGACACGCATTTCAAGTCGCTGAGGGCGCAGTGAGGTGGAGACACCAGCGACAGAGTGTAAGCCTACACACGTGTGGCCAGCACTAGATCGAATATCCACCAAGGAAAGCCTCATCGAATAGAAACTGCGTAACGTTACGTACCGTAGGCAAGACATCGCAACCGAGTCACACGCCTGCAGTACATCGTCAATGCAACAAGAACCCTACAGATCCCAGAAGGAAAATGTCAACTAAAAGAGTAAAGAATAAACAAACAACGCTCGAAACATTCGCATCAAGCCAAACACCCAAGTGAGACAAAGAAGAAGACAAAATGAAGGAGCAATCGTCGACCCCGGATGAACTCAGAACCAGGTAAGCAGCAGATCGTGGAAGTGATTGCTTTACTGAAAACCACAATTGCGATCGCACAAGCAAGCTGGAAGAACAAGTGAAAGAAAACACTCAAGTCAGGGTGCAGACGTTGAATGATGTGGATGCCCTCATGCAAAAAGTGAAGCTACTGGAAGACAGGGCAGAGGATGCAGAGTGGCGCGCCCGCAGGAACAACATTCGTATCGTTGGCCTGCCAGAAGGGATCGAGTGAGCAGAACCCACCACCTACATGGAAAACCTACTGCTACAGGAAATCGGAGCGGGAGAACTCTCTCAAGGGTTTACAATAGAAAGAGCGCATCGCTCCCTCATCAGAAGACCACCCCCGGTGCACTCTGCCGAGGCCAGTGATAGCCAAGGTGCTCAACTATAAAGACTGAGAAAAGATACTGGCCTTCTCCAGGGTTGGGGGAACGATACAAAGAGACTCCGCAAAAGTAGCAGTGTACCCTGACTACACATTTCAAGTTCAGAAGCGGAGAGCACAGTTCATCACCACAAAGGCCAGACTACGAAAAGCGGGACTCATGTATATGCTTATATACCCAGCAAGATTAAAAGTGATTCATAATGGCAAATCCCTCTTCTTCGAGGGAAACGCATGAATGGATGACAGGACACAGTTGCCTGATGAACCAGAGCCTGGCCAAGGACCTGTACGAAGATAGAAGCGTTGCGAGTCGGAGACACAATACAAAAACCGAGTAGCCAAGCAGCGATGTGGAGCTTCACAGTGTCGTATAAGGGGATAACTGAATGTAACAGCTAGATATGATAAGTTAAAATGGTGGGAGCAGAACGGAGAATCACAGGCACCCGGTAGTGGGAACGCTAATGCAGACCCTAGACCCCCTCTTAGTTAGTTGAGGGCACCTGTTTAGGGCCCGCTCGTAGGGCACCAGGAAACTAGTCTTAAGACCAAGTGGAATGGAGAGGAAACAGGGTTATCCCAGCATGCAAGGCATAGCAGGACGAGTTATGTTTGAAATGGGGTATGTGTGTGATGGGAGGGAGGGAGGTGGGACAATAATGGGGAGCCTATCATAGTTAATAGTGGACTGCATCAAACTCCTACTTAGGCTGGCCACAGGCTGGTGGCCTCACTAACTCCTCAACATAAGCTATGATAGCTAACATGGTCAGAATTATGACTTGGAATGTGAGGGGACTTAATAACTATGTGAAACGTAAGAGAGTGAGCATGTATATTCAGAAAAACAAGGTTTGGATAGCGCTATTACAAGAAACACACTTAGAAAGGCAGAAGCAAAAGAACCGGGAAAGGGCGTGGGGGTGTGTGATGGTGGGCTCTACATATTCAACATATGCAAGGGTGGTCCTTATCTGGATAGCCCCCCACACACCATTCAAAGTATTGGCAGTGAAAATCAACGATGAGGGTAGGATGGCCATAGTGCATGGGCTACTAGAAAACCGTGAGGTTTGTGTGGTAAACACCTACGCCCCTAATCATGACGCTACAGTGTTTTTCAGATCGCTATACGCAAGATTCGGACCATACAGAAGCGGTACCTTGATTTGGGGAGGGGACTTCAATTGTATGATGGACCCAGCTTTAGATAGGTCTGACACCAAGCATAAACGGCCATCCCCCCAGCCAAGGTATTGAACTCAACAGTGGACCACTTCAAATTGCACAACTTATGGAAGGCCGAGCATGGGGAAACGAGGGGATATTCCCATTACTCAGCACCACTGTCAATGTCTGCTACTATGGTTCCTGATTCTTTTTCACTCCACTCCCCCTCCTCCTCACCTGTGGTTTGTGTGTGGAAGAGGACCCCTCTTCCAAAACAAACTACTCCAGGGGAAAAAGCTGTTAGGCATAAAAAAACCCTATCCAGGCTGAGGCTGCGGTGCTCCCAAAAAGCTGTAGACACTTGATGATGCTGGCGATGGATGGCCAGGGATGACAGTGCAAAGCCGGAATGCACCTGGGTAATACCCAAAGAAGCACTAGTAACTAAGTCTGGAAAAAGCACTAGGAAAAGCAGGAGCAGAAAGGGGAGCTGGGGTGAAAAGGATAGAAACCAGAGAATACTGCCGTAAGCTGCACTGGGAAAGGGGAAAAAGAAAAAGGATGGAAAAAATAAGGGAGGCACTGGGAAGCAGGGGAAACCACTGAGGAAGCAGAAGAAAGGGGGTGTCAGCACGAGAGAAAACTAGTAGCGTACCAACCCGAAAGCCTAACGCGAGTAGGTTGCAACGCGTTGGCTTCCGGGTTGGTGTGACAGAAAAGGCTTCCGACAGCGGCAAGCCGCGGAAAGACTAGACCGTCACTGCAAGATGCGCGAAAGCGTGACGGGGAAGCTTAATGGCCACCAAAGCACCACCGACTCCACACACGCCAGTTTCCGCAGCGTGTGACAGCCACATAGAGTATACACCAGAATAGACTATGGGCCTCATTACGAGTTTGGAGGCAGCCATGGAGCTATTAGCTCCATGGCTGCCTCCAAACCGGGCTCCATTACCGGGTTCCTGCAATGGGGACTTACCGGGATATTCCGACATAGGAGGACCTGGTAAATCCTCCTTGCAGGAACCATTCCCCATTCCCATTTAAGCCCCCTATGGATCAATGGGAATGGGGAGGGAGGTAACAACGGGCACATTACAAGTGTCCCGTTGTTACCTCACTCTTCCCCTCGCGGGACCCGGAAAAGAAGTCTGGTTTTACCAGAAGTCTGATCCGAGTCCCGCAAAGGGAACCTCGTAATCAGCCCTGACGGAATGAAGGGGGCTGGTCCCGTACCAGCCCCCTTCATTCCGTCAGCGCAAGGGTCATAATGAGGCCCTATATGTATAAAGGAGGGGAAGGCAGATCTGAATTTACGGAGTCAGAGTATCTAGATAGAATACTGTTGGATCACTCGCCACTGGTGGCAAGATGGAAAGTGTCTGGTCCAAGACCGGCCATTCCCACGTGGAAATTGAGGAGCGAAACGCTGCAGGATACTGCGGGCCTCATTACGACGTGCGCGGTAAGAGATTACCGGCACCGGTGGTGCCGGTAATCCCTTACCGCCCTACTACGAGTTCCCTTTGCGGGTCCTCCCTTAACGCCTGGTTTTACCAGGCGTTAAGGACGGGACCCGCAAAGGGACTTTGGAGCTAATAACGGTACCGCAATTTGCGGTACCGTTATTAGCGCCTTCCCCATTCCCATTGAGCCCTATGGGGGCTCAAATGGGAATGGGGAAGGGCCCTGGTGAATGGGGAATTACCGCCCCCGCCAACCTTGGAATGGGGCGGTAATAGCTCCATTCACCAGGGCGGAGTCGGTAAGGATTTGGAGGCAGACATGGCGCTAATAGCGCCATGGTTACCTCCAGACACGTAATGAGGCCCTGCATTTGCTGAGCATGTCAGAAAAAAGCACTGTGGAATACATTAAAGCAAATGAGGGGAGTGTACAAAAAGTGGCCGCAGTCTGGGAAGCAAAAAAAGTAGTTATCAGGGAGTGATGATAGCGGAATCGGGAGGGGTACAGAAGGTCCTGATGAGGGAATTAGGGAAGACAGAGGGGGAATTGAAGAGGCGGGAGGGGGAGGCCTTGACAAGTAAGGAACATCTGGATGAGATGATTGCGCTAAAGCAAACAGGCCTAGCACATGGGATAGGCTTGGGAAGAGTAATTATGCAAAGCATCTGCAGAGGAGTCACGCGCAAGGTGATAAGCCGGGGAGGACACTAGCGTGGCTGTGTAAGCGTGAGACCGCCAGGTTTCCAATTTGCTCAATCAGGAACACAGAGATGGAGGAAGTGCGTATACGCAGCAGGGGATAAATGAGGTGTTCTCTGAACATTACAAGGCATTATATGCAGCCCCCCTGGGCGGCACTGAGGAGGACATACAAGATGTTCTCGGCCAGATAAACTTACCCAAATTATATGGTCCACAAGCGGAGTCACTGGAGCCACTCATAACACCGGAAGAGGTGGTGGCCACTATTAGATCCCTGCCGACAGGGAAGGCACCGGGAACGGACGGGCTTCCTAGTGAGTTTTATAAGGCATATGTTGATATATTGGCGCCACTGTTGGCCAAGGTGTACAACGAGTCGTTTGCGGACAACATCCTGCACAGAACCATGAGAGAGGCCCTGATAGTGCCACTGCTCAAACCAGATAAAGTCGGCACAAACTGCATATCCTATAGGCCTCTGTCCCTACTAAACCAGGATAGCAAGATCCTCACAGCTATCTTGGCAAGTAGACTCCAGCGGGTAATATACACACTGATCCACCCAGATCAGACAGGCTATGTGCCCGTTAGAAACATCTCAGAGAACCTAAGACGGCTTCACCATGTGATTTACAGCATGGCGTTTAGGGCCTCACAAGGCGCAGTCGCCTCTTTCGACGCTACAAAGGCCATGATTCAGTGCACTGGGACTGGTTCTATGCCACGATGACAAAGATGGGGATTGTCCCGCTGTTTATGAGATGAGTGCGCTTGATATACACAGAACCAATGGCCATGGTCAAGACGGGAAGTATGTACTCAGTGGCATGGCAGCTATACAGAGGCATTAGACAGTGGTGCCCCACTGTCCTCAATGGTATATATTTTGGCAGCAGAGCCCATGGCAGCATACCTGAGGCAGGAATATGGGGATGTGTGCTTAGACATAGATGGAGTAGGACACGTGATATCTATGTACGTAGATGACGTGGTGCTATATGTGAGAGATCCTGAGGTGAATCTGCCATACATATTGGAGGTGCTGGACAACTCTAGCAAGTTCACAGGTATTAAAATAAACAAGAAGAAATCATGTTTGTTCCAACTGGCGGCCGCCACAAAGAGGGAGGAAGGGGACTTGTCAGATCTCCCCCTGCCCTGGAGCAGGACCATCTTTAGATACCTGGGTATTAACATGCATCAGGACCCCTCCAGAGAGCATGAAGATAACACAGCATGTGCCAAGGCTGGATTAGTTGCGTCCATAGGGTTGTGGGGTAAACTGCCCCTGTCAATGATGGGGAGGGTAGCATTGTTAAAAATGGTGGCACTACCATGACTTATGCACTGCTTTGGAAATGTCCCATACGACATCCTGGGCCGTTTCTTTCGGGAACTGGAGAAGTTGTGTAGGGAGTTCCTGTGGCAAGACAGGCAGAATAGGGTAGAACCTGAATACACTACAAAGGCCGTAAGACCAGGGAGGATTTGAATCCTCAATGACAAGAAGCACTTTGGATTAAGGCGCTATATAAATAACACATCATTATCATTATCATTAAGGGTACCAAACTTCGAGCTGTATTTCCTAGCGTGCCAACTACAGCACGTGGTGAAATGGATGGCCGACTAACCCACGATAGAGGCGGCATTGCTGCAGCCCGCACTGCGGCGAAGACACCCGAGAGACCTCCTGTGGGCTCCCGCCAAGGAGCAGCATGAGAGCCACTACATGGTGAAACTGGGCATCCGAATCTGGCACAGGGCCTGTAGGGTCATGGGGATAGCGGACCCGCTCTCTCCGTAGACACTGATAGTGGCTGTTCTGGGAGGTAGGGAGGGTGACAGGACCATGATAGAATCAAGGTGGGAGATGTGCGGAGTGGCCACGATGGGCGACCCGCGGAACGAGGGAGGTTGGAAAACATTTGAGGAGTTGAGAGAGGAGGCTGGGATACAAGCGGGAAAGTCCTTGTTGCATAATACGGTTCTGGGGGTGCTACGCAGAAGATGGCCAAATGTCACGCAAGGGGATATTGAAAATTAGGATATTGAGATGTTGCTCAGAGTGGCAGAAGGCGGACACACTGTGTCCAGAATCTATGAGATCTTGGTAAGCTGCACCTCACAGGCTGAACCGAATTTTAAGAGTAAATGGGAGTAGGAATTGGGGAAGACTTTCGAGGAGAAAGAGTGGGGAGAAATAAAGCGATATCACAAGAAGGTATCACCACATTTAAAGGAGCTAGGAAGCAAGTGTACACCAAATGCAGGGCGGAGGGGGCCGGTCTCATGCACATTTTCTGGGGATGTCTGGTTGTACAGGGGTTCTGGGAGAAGATAGCAGTCAAGGCGGGCCAAGGAGACATTGATCTAGATGTAAAGACACCAGAATCCTGCATGATGGGGCGGTATAAGAAAAATGCATAAGACAAACCACTAAACAAACTCAAAGACCTGATGTGTATATTGACTAAGCTTAGCATAGCCATGGGGTGGAAGGATACGAGTGAACCGAGTGTGAACAGATGGTGGAAGGAATTGGAAAAGTGGTGCATAGCGGAAACAGGGGTGTGGGAGAAGGAACTCAAAATGCAAAATACAGAGATGGGAACAGACATACAAAGATGAATACCGCTAATGGTAACACTGTTTGAAAATGTAGGAGAGAAGGAGGGCATACAGCAAATGGAGGATGTAGATGCAGTAATTGTAATTGATTGACTAGCTAACGTGAAGGCTGCGCGGGGGGGTGTTATGTAGCAGTAGTAATTGGAATTGATAGGTATATATGTTTAAGTAAATGTTGTACATTATACTAGAGCTTGTTGCTCTGTGTGGTTGTTATTGTTATGACATACAAAACTTAATTAAAAAAAGTAAAACATTTTTTGCCATTGGTGCATTTTTGCTACACTTATTTTCAACCTGAGCGCCTCCAGAAAGTGTGTGTAAGACACAGCTGTTTCTGTGGTAGGTATCCCATTGTTTACTGACTCGCCCTTTGGGTATGACAGGTGATTTATTGGCCTATACTGTGCTGGATCTTTTTTGAGTACTAACACCAGTGGTCAGCATATGTACGTGCTAAAAGGCATTTTCACCCAAGGTCCACCAATCCTCCCTAGTTTCAATTCCTTTTGTATTTTTTGTTTAAATAGCAAGGGGTTTTCTCTTGCTGATTTTAGGTTTGTCTTAGACTCTCAATAATGTATAAAGATGGTACTCACAGAAGTGGGTGTCTTTCTCCTTTGGCTTCTCGGTTCGTCCTTGTGGTATAGAAGTTGTGGTGTGCCTCCCAGAAGGTGCTGAAGAGACCAATGATTGGGCTCCAAGCGCCTCGTGGGCGACACCCTCGGGTAACCCTCCTGGGAATAAAACCCGATGATGTTTCAGGGATCCTCCAATGTAGGCAATCAGGTGTGGTAAGGCTGCAGTTTAATGTCCTTTGATCTTGTGCTGTGAATAGAAGAGTCCAGCTGACAGACGTTATCTTGTAACAAGGAGCCGCGTAGCCTAATACCATGAGACTGGGAAAGTAGTTGCACGGCATTGAAGGAGATGTTGAATTTCAACTTGGAGATGGAATCCGGGAATTAATGTTCAAGCAGGACGCTTAACGGGGCAAAACGGCACCCGGAGCGAAGGTAGAGCAATCGTGCACGAAGAATACTCCGCGGGGCTGCACGAAGCCCAGAGCGGAGGCTCAGCAACAGGAGGCTCAACGGGGCTGGAGGCTCCCAGTGAGGTCGGAGAGCGGAAAGGAAGGAAGCGGCTGAGGAAGGGAACAGCCACGGGAAAGGAGGGGAAGAAAAGGAGGATATAACGGAGGAAAGAAAGGAAAGACCGTAGTCAGAAATATGGAGACGGAAAAGGTTTGCAATAAGTAAGAGCGAGAGCTGCTAAGGTGCTGCACAGGATGTGGAGCGAGTAGCGACGCACCTACCTGCATCATAACAATACAGATATAGCGTTTGGCGTGAGGAGGTCGCCATCTTGAGATAAACTAGACCCACTCTTAGAAGTGGAATAAACTGAACCAAATAGGCGCCATCTTGGTTTCTGTTGCATGTAGTATGGATGGTGTACTTTCCATGTTCTCCAGTATGATCGCTGGGTTTTCCTAACAGTATGCCAGTATTATTCTGGACCCTTGTCCTTTATAAGGGATAGTAAAACCTACTTTTATTGCCTGGCTTACTTCTTTGTCGGGATAGGCCTCTAATAGGTTCACAAATTTGTTTATTTTAATGGCCGTCTTGCCCGGGGTTGCATTTCGTTTGTCAGTGGTAACTTCTCCCTTGTAGCTTTCATGGCTCTTCTCTCTTTGTGATTTTGTTGGGTAGTCTAGTACACCCATTGCTGCTGTGTTCCCCCCACACTTGGTGCATGCATGTTTATACCTGCATTCTTGCCCCCATGAACCATATCCCTTTTCAAACTTCCAACATGTGACATTGTTTTTAGCAGTATTATATGGTTTGCTCGTATTCTGGCTGCGGCTATTTGACCTAGCCACCCATGGCTGTTTCTTGCAAAAGGGCTGCTCTCCCATATTCCTTTGTTCTGAGTTGGTGCTTTCCCCACAGTTATTCTGTGGGTTGTTTGTTTGTGCAGTGCTTGTCTGTACAGCATGGTGATTTTGTTTTCAAAACTTCATGTATACATATGCTTGCCTGTACTTCATCCCATTCTATCTCTGGGTGAGCTGCCATGGCCCTTCTGAACTGGTCATCATAAGTGAGCCATGCATCTCCTTCAAATGTTTCCCTTACTTGCCAAAATTTATCTTGGTAGGCAAAAAGCGTCCTGCCCTCATTGGGGAATTTTTCCAAAATGACTGTACCCATGATGTTGAATGCTTTGCCCCAGTTGTCATAATTCTGCACTACCTGTGATTTTCTGGCTAGGTTTTTCTCTTCTATCTTCTCTGGATCCCTAAAAACATCATACCCCTTTTGTTCTGCCTCTAACAATGAAAATATTTCAAGGAATTCTTTTATCCATATTTTCTCTTTGGCTACCTGATCGATATTTCAGGCTAATGATCTTTTTTTTTTGATTATTTGACAACTATTGTTGCCTGTTTGATGTCACACTGTGAGCTCATTTTACAGCTTCCTTCCTTACTTACATCAAGTCTTTTCTTTTTTTTGTCAAAATCTTTTTATTGAAATATTGATTAAACATTAAATTCATCAAATGTCATTAGAAGTGGTAACACAGTTAATCTCAAAAGCTATGAATCATCAATTGAGGCTGGTATCTTTTGCAATTCATCAGTTCTATCGATTTCGGCAGCGTTTGTGAGGAGATTGTATGCCTCTGCAATTATAACAACAGTTAATTTCTCAAACCAACATCAACATTTCATTTTAACATCTTTGTAATTCATCACGTATATAAAGTTTCATAAGCATCCTCTGGGAATAGGCTAGGGTGCTTACCAGCTAGTAGTAGTCTAAATTAAGGAAAGCAGGGGGGAACAAAACGGAAGGATAAAAAAAATTAAAAAAATAATCCCACCAAAGTTACAGACAGTTCATCGTGAAGCCCTGTGAGGGGCTGTGTCTCTCTCATTACCAGATGCCCATTTGATGGTTACTTTCCCAGTTCTAGTGGTGGGTCAGGGCTGGCAAAGGTACTTGATCAATCTCGTTTGGAAAAACATATGTTCTTTTTCTGCAACGTGATCTAGGAATGGGCCCCATATGTTTGTGAATTTGGGTGTCTGACCTTCTATTGCAGCTGTAAATTTGTCCACTCCCAGAAGCTTACCCATCAGTATGCTATATGTGGGCCCTCTATTTCCTTCCAAAAGCGTGCTCGTGTAAGGTGGGCCGCCATAAGTAGTTGAGTGATCAGGCGGGCGGTAGGGCCAGAGCGTGGGTAGGATCCATCGTCTGGTGAGTCGCCTAATAGCATTACTAATGGGTCCATGGGGAGAAGGATTCCACATATGTCTTTGATATTTTACCTAATCTCTAGCCAGTAAGTTTGAATGACCAGACAGTGCCACCGCAGGTGACCCAGGTCTCCCTTCGCCTTGCAGCCGTGCCAACACGTATCCGGATATTCCGGCTTTATTGCGTGTAGTCTCTGCGGTGAGAAATACCAACGGTAACAAATCTTGAGTGCACATTCCTTCACAGACGTGCATCTAGAGGACTTATGTGCTCTGTCCCAGATTCTTTGCCATGCTTCTGGGGGTATCTCAATTCCTAGTTCTCTCCCCCATGCCATCATATACGGGAGTTTCTCGTCTTCTGGGACGTTTTCTAGGAGGCGATAGCAACTTGTTACTCTATGTGAGCGTTGGCCTTCCGCAGCCGTCAGCTCTAGGCCTGAGGGGGGTCTAGTGGCAGCTTTCTTGGTGGTCGGGTTGGTAGTCCAATGCCGTAATTGTATGTATCTAAACCTCTCGGTCTCGGGGAGATTAAACTTTTCTCTGCATTGGGCAAAGGTCAGTGAGAGATTATCATTATAGAGCTCTTGCACTCTCAGGGGTCCTTCTCTTGACCAATTTCGGTAGGAGTTAACCTGAAGCCCTGGGGTAAAGCCCCGGGTTCTGTGTAAATTGGGAGAGGGGTCCTAATCCTGAGGAGATTCCCCTTAGTTTATACTGTCTATCCCAACAACGTAGGGTTGCGCTCGTGGTTGGGAGGAGGGGCTTCTGGGAGGTACGCACTTCGCGCGGGAGGAAGGGAAGTTAAGAGAGGGGCGCTCCAGAAAACAGTTGTTCAATGTCCTGCCACTTGGGGGGGTCGGCTAGGTTGGTCCAGCTCAATATGGGGGCAATTTGGGTTGCCCGGTAGTATTTTAATATGGATGGGAGTCCGAGGCCTCCCAGCTGCCTGCCCCGAGTGAGGATCTTGCGCTGAATTCTGGGCGTTTTCTGCTGCCAAATGAAACGGCGTATCTCTTTCTGTAGGTTTAGTAGGTCTCGCTCTGAGATGAACACTGGGAGCGCCTGCAGCGTGTAAAGAAGCCTCGGGAGCAAGGTAATTTTGACTGCGCTTATGCACCCTAACCATGGTATCTCTTGAAGGGCCCATTTCTGTAAAGATTCTTTGGCGTCTTTTAGTAGAAGGGGAATGTTGGCTTTCCGTAGGCCTGGATAGGTCGGGGTCAGGTACACCCCAAGGTAGGTAATTTTGGAGCTTTCCCATCTGAGGGAGTAGGTGTTATGTAACGCTTTTAACACGTGTGGTGGTTAAGATAAATTCAGTCCTGTCGATTTTGTCATGTTTATCGTGAATCCCGATATCACCGCAAATTGGTCAAGCAGATCCATAAGCGGGGGGACTGAAGCTTGGGCGTCCCTCAGGAAACAGAGCACATCATCTGCATAAAGTGCGACTTTGTGACATTGGTCCTCTACCTCAAAACCCTGGATGTCAGGGTGGTGGCGATGTGTTGTGCCAGGGGTTCCATAGCTAGCGCAAATAGCAGTGGCGATAGGGGACACCCTTGTCTGGTTCCCCTGCTGGGGGGTATCTGGGGTGTCCACTGAGAGTTGACTCGTATTCGGGTGGAGGGGATCCGGAAGTTTGATAGTACCAGTTAAGAAAATTGTGGGCCAAACCCAATGCTCCTCAGTACCAATTGCAAGTATTCCCAGGACATGCTATCAAATGCTCTATGGGCATCTAAAGATAATAGGGATAGAGGACCTGGAACTGATGGAGACAGGGCTATCAGGTCAATCGCTCTATGGATGTTGTCATGGGCAGATCAACCCTGGATAAAACTGGTTTGGTCCCTATCTATTAGTGTGGGTAAAATCTCCCCCAATCACCGCCCTATGATCTTGCTATATAACTTAGATTCTGTAGTGAGCAGGGCTATGGGCCGGTAAAATGAACATTCTGCTGGGTCCTTCCCTGGCTTCAGGATTAGGGTTGTGTTCGATTCTGCCATGGACTGTGTAAGAGTTCCTGTTTCCCAACATACATTGAATAATTTCGTGAGATGTGGTGCAAAGTCTTTACAGAAGGTTTTGTAAAACTTATTTGTGAAGCCATCTGGGCCCGGAGCCTTGCCAATAAGGAGTGATTTTATAGCTGATTCCACTTCCTCAGGGGATATTGGATCTTCTAAGGGTTCCTGAAGGGCTTGTGGCAGTTGTGGTAGGGTTGCCATGGTTATAAAGTTTGATAGTACCAGTTTAGAAAATTGTGGGCCAAACCCAATGCTCCTCAGTACCAATTGCAAGTATTCCCAGGACATGCTATCAAATGCTCTATAGGCATCTAAAGATAATAGGGATATAGGACCTGGAACTGATGGGGACAGGGCTATCAGGTCAATCGCTCTACGGATGTTGTCATGGGCAGATCAACCCTGGACACAACCGGTTTGGTCCCTATCTATTAGTGTGGGTAAAATCTCCCCCAATCACCGCCCTATGATCTTGCTATATAACTTAGCTTCTGTAGTGAGCAGGGCTATGGGCCGATAAAATAAACATTCTGCTGGGTCCTTCCCTGGCTTCAGGATTAGGGTTGTGTTCGATTCTGCCATGGACTGTGTAAGAGTTCCTGTTTCCCAACATACATTGAATAATTTTGTGAGATGTGGTGTGAGGTCTTTACAGAAGGTTTTGTAAAAAACGTATTTGTGAAGCCATCTGGGCCCGGAGCCTTGCCAATAGGGGGTGATTTTATAGCGGATTCCACTTCCTCAGGGGATATTGGATCTTCTAAGGGTTCCTGAAGGGCTTGTGGCAGTTGTGGTAGGGTTGCCATGTTTATAAAATCTTTAGTGGATTGTGAGTCTCCTCTATGGGGGATTCATGTTCCCTGAAGAATTCCTCAACAATAAGGCATTGCCCCTCTTCAGAGTTGGTGCCCTTGCATTGTTTATCCCGCAAGTGGTCTATCCTATTCTGTCGTGTCTGTTTCCCTAGCTTGGCCGCTAGCAGTCTATTAGCCTTGTTTCCTTTGGTATAAATAAATTGTTTGGTGCGCATCATGCAATAGGCCGCCTTCCCCATATGGTGTGCCTCGAGTGCTTTTTTCGCCATACGCAAGTCCCTTAATGAGCGCCGTGAGGGTTTCTTTTTATGTGTTTCCTCTAGTCTACGGGCTTCTCCCTCTAGTTGCTCCTGGAGTAATCTCCTAGCCTTTCTTTGTTGTGCTGCTTGCTCAATGAAGTGCCCCCTGAGCACCACCTTACTTGCGTCCCCGACCGTGCCCCAGCTCACATCGTCAGTGCCGTTCTCATTGAAATATAGGTCTATGGATTCTCTAATATGGGCACAGATCACTGGGTCCTCTAGGAGGAAGTCGTTTAGCTTCCAGGTAGGTCTTGTGTGTGGGGTAATTCGGGGGGAGCTATAGTTAATAGAACTGGGGCATGGTCTGCGAGCGCCTCAGGGAGTATATCTATTTCCTCCACCTCATGGATGAGCGGATCTGATATAAAAAAACATATCCAGTCTGGAAAAACCCCCATGAACAGCTAAAAAGTAGGTATAGTCCCTCTCATCTTGATGACAGTATCGCCACACTTCAATCAGGGAGTGTTTAGCAGGGAGGTAAGGGCTCTGAAATTATTCCTGCCATTTAGTGTGGGCGGGAGCGTCTTGTCAACTAAAGGGTTAACGACCGCATTAAAGTCCCGGCTCATGATCACTTCCCCCTCTGCATGTTCGAATAGTGCTTTCGACAATTTCATAAAAAACAGATCTTGTCTAGCGTTGGGGCATATATAGAGACCAGTGTGATTTTGCGACCATTCAGCATGGCATTAACCAACAGAAACCTCCCTTCCTCGTCTCGTACCACCCCTACAGTTTTAAGGGAAATCCCCCTCCGCACCAGGATGGCAACCCCTTGTTTCTTCAGGCCACTTGAGGCAAAGACCTTAGTGGGGTCAAGGTTGTTGTTAAGGCGGAATTCATCTGTCGGCCGCAAATGAGTCTCCTGAAGGAATAGAAATGATGCGTCCAAGGACCCTAATCTATCGGAGAGTGCTTTCCGTTTCAAGGGGGAGTTCAGGCCCTGCACGTTAAGGGAAATACATCTATAACTCGGGGTTGCCATTTTCCAGTCGCATGGGTTTTTGCTTCACATAGGTTCGCCCAGGAGGGCCAAGGGCAAGGCATCTGGTCAGGAAGTTCACTGCAGTGTAACCTGTATGAGGTCTGTGGTGAGAGAGGTAATAACGCCAACTTAAAGGCTTCGGATTAAACTCAAAAAGATAATCAAAGTGAAAACAGACAGAACAAAATAACAAAGTTATTTCCATCTCGGAATGTACTATTCCCACACCCAGAGTTAACTTTAACCAAGTGTGGAGTAAGTCGGGCTCCATCCACTCAGTCGCCCAATCCGATTATCATGTGGAAATTTCAAATGCCCCTAGGTACAGCTAAGCCAAGCATACCGTGACAGTAGGGAGCTGTGTAATTTACAAATTTGTGTTTGGACCATCCAGTTTCTCCTCGGTCTCTCGGCCCGAGGTTGAAGATAGGGTGCCCCTGGGTGTGTCCCCAGGGAGGGAGGAAAAAGACATCTTCAGAGGTCCAAGAACCTCAGTTGGCCACATGGGATCTATTTTGACCAAGAGGCATCAGTGGTAGAGATCCCCGGGGTGACTGTGTCCTCCCAGAACAGGACTTTAAATTAATTGCGGTTAGGTCAGGTGACAGCCCTGTCTTCCTGCTCTCCCGGTTCCAGGGCAGCCGTCTCCTCAGGGATAGTGGTTGTTTTCTCTAGGCCAAGTCCCTGACGCGAATTCGTCACGGATTGGTGTCGCCGTCCGGTTTTTGGCAGGGGGTGTGAAGTAGGCCCCTCTATATTCTGAGCATATGGATTCAGCTCGCCATTATCCGGCGCCTTCGACATCAAGGATCTCGCTTCTTCTTCAGAGGAAATTGTGTAGTGTTGGTTTTGGAAGTCAAAGATCATCTTACAGGGGAATCACCAGCGATAGCAGACTTTCTGGGTTCTCAGCCAGGAGGTTACCTTCTGTAGGCGCCGTCTGCATGCTAAAGTGTAGGGGGCCAAGTTCTTGAAAAGTTGAACATTCGTGCCTTGAAATTGTATAGAATTCGAATTCCTGGCTGCCGCCATAATCGCTTCTTTCTGGAGAAAAAAGTGTACTCGAGTGAGCACATCTGGTACCATGTTCCTTTTAAGTTGGGCAGAAGTGGGTTCTATCTAGTTGTAGTTCTTCTTTTGGCAAGAGGTCAAGAAGGGATCTGTGTCTCCACATATTCGGTTAGACCTTGATCGGGGATCTGACGGGGAACCCCTCGAAGGCGTACATTATTCCGTCTCAACCTGTTTTCCAGGTCAGCCTGCTTTGCCCATATGTCTTCTAACTGTTCCTCAATGATCTTCACCCTTTCTGCTAGGGCCTCATTGTTATGGGATTGTTCACATCCTGTGTTTTCCAGGTCATTGACCCTGGATTCTATCCCTCTGAGGTGGGAAGTAAGGTCTGCAAGGGACTGGGCCAAAGAGTCTTTGAGGTCTTGATCTCTTCTTTAATCTCTTGGGTAATGTCTTGTTTGAAGGATCTGAGCATTCGCTCCAATTCCTCCTTGGACATTGCCATGCTTTGGGGCAGGCTTGAAGGTGGGACTGGGTGAATCTCGGCCGTAACCATGCGTGTGGGGAGTGGGTCCACAGGTTGTGGCGCCAGGTAGGCCTGTAAGTCGTGTCCCTTCTTTTTTACCCCTGTTTTGGGCATCCCTTGGGGTGGTTGCTGAGATCCTTTACCCCTAACCCCAATGCAGCTGGGGGAGCATGGGACGCCAGAGCGCAGGACCAGCTTCTGGTGTTTTGGTGTAGAGTAAGCAGATAGGGCAAAAGGTCTCTCTCCACGTTCTGCAGGAGTTTTATTTTGGGCCGCTGGGAGGTTTCGGAGTTCCCTCGGAGTGTTGCAGTGTCAATATAGTTCGTTCAATGGAAGATGGGGTCTCGACTTCCCTCCCCGAGGCGATGTTGCACTCACCAGAGTTCAGTAATTCAGCTCCCGGTAGATTTACAGCTCGTGGGTATTAGGCATGAAGTGGGGGTCGGGACCTCTCTCTCATGGTCCCCCAGCACCACTCTGTCAGGCTCTGGCCCTGGGGGCAAGGATTCAGGTGTCCCTGTGCCCTCATCAGGGCAGGCGTTCTTCAGGGCTCACTGCTTATTATGCGCCGCTCCGAGCGGGCCCCCATGGGCAGGACCGTGCAGCGGACCCCAGCAGAGCAGACCCACCACTTGGTCCGGTACCCCCGAGGCTCCGCAGCTCTATTCCTCAGTGTTTTCGCCGTTTCAGTAGGCGGGCTGATCCGCCGGTTCCTCATGGAACAAGGGTTGTTATGTGCGCCACCCCGAGCGGGTCCCCAAGGGCAGCGCCATGCCACAGAGCCCGGGAGACCCGTATCTCTAACCCGCTCTGGCTCGCCTGAGGCCCCGGAGTCTTGGAGCTCCAGTCCTGGCCACTTCACTAGGAGGACCGCCCGGCTTCCAGGTAGGCCAGCAAGCGGTCCCCATCCGCGATGCTGCCCCTCCCCTTCTGCTAGTTCCTCCGCCAGAGGGCTCCCCTGGTCCCGTCAGGCTGCTGCGTTTTCATGAGGATCTCGGCGGGGGCAGTGCGAAGCCTTGGCTGCGTTGTGTCCCCAAGTGCTCGGGATGGGAGCGCTCCGGTGTACGGGTGACAGAGTCCGCGGCTCCTTCGCTCAGGGCTCGCCTCGGATGGCGCGCACCGCCATTTTCTTCCTGTTGCCGCCAGAGTTCGTGTTCCATAAGCGAATAACGAGCTTCGTGGGATGCGGTTCTGTTCCCAAATTTTGCCGCTGCATCAGATGGGTGAAATCAGGCCGGAATTTTCCATCTTAAGGCGTTAAAGTTGTGTTGCTTCGGCACCTTGAAGAGGAGCTCAAGGGAAGCACAGCCGCATGGCGTGCTGCCTAGCCACGCCCTCGGCTAATGATCTTTTAAACCTGTTCTGCATTTCCTTCTCTATTTCTTTAATTATAGTTGGAATTAATGATTAGGTGATCCCTGGGCTCCTGTCCAGAGCATCTTGTTGGCAGTCTCGCGATTAGTGGTACCTGTTTGTATTGTCTGTGTTTATTACTGTGGGTGCTGTCGGAATGTTCCCATTTATGGCTGGTCCACCATTCGTGTTGCTTCCGGTGTCAGTGTGGTCCCCACTTATGCTTGCAGATGCCCAATCATGGGTGACCTGTTCTGCTCTGGCTGCCCTATGTCACATCCCTGTTTCTCCACTAGCTCTGTCATCATTTTTTCAAGTTTGTAAAATTTAGCATTTACAATGACTTCTTGTTGTGCCATGTATTTACTTGCAAAACTTTCCACAAATGCAGTCATATAAGTTTAATTTTTACCTTTCTTGTTCTTTTCCAGCCTTTCTGTGTCTGCCTCTTCTGCTGGGGTTGGTTTCTCTCCTTTTTTTGTCTTTTTCTTTGGTGGCTCACTTATGACCAGCTGCACGTTGTCCTCCTCCTCATCCGAGTCATCCCCCACCCTCTTGTGCACCCAGGTCCAGCCATATATTTTCTCTGCTGCTGCAGCTGTCGCCCATCCCACTAGCTTGCTTCCTCTTTCTGCTGCAGTTGGTGCTTTTCCTGTTGTGCTGCTCTTCTTAGTTAAATTCGCCATTCCGCTGTTCTTTTCGTCTTTAGCAATTCTATTTTATTTTGCTTCAATAGTTTCCCTCTCAATTGCTTTCTGTGGCTTGGCTCGCCATTCCCCAGCATTGTCCACGTGACTTCCTTTAATAATTTCCTTCTAAATTGGGTAAACCTTTTTAAGCCCCGGTTTAATTTGGGCCTCCATGGCTAGTCTGTACGTAGGTTTTTTCACTTCAACGCATACTTGAGGTTTATACAAGACACGCCCCGTTGATCTCGTGTGACCACAAACATCAGTCTTATCTAAAACTGACTTGATTATGTTTTCCGGCGGCTGCTCAGTCAGCTGGGGCGGTTCCCTAGCAACCTCGGCTGGGCTCATAGCGCTTCTGCTTTGTTGACCGCCAGATGAAAACCTCCTGCAAACTGCAGTCTCCTCGTCCCGAAGTGCTCCGAGGACTTCACAGCTTCTCTCTGAAGCGGATCCCATCTGCTCGACTCCGGTAAGTGAAAGTGTGCGCGAGCTTAGCTCCAGCGACACTGAAATAGAAACCTTCTCTTTTGCTAATGTAGGCACTGGAGCAGGGTGAAGCTCACGGCCCCCTTTCTTGGCTTCGCTGAAACCTTTTCCTTAGTTTCTTTTGCTGATGCAGGCACATGGAGCAGGGTGAAGCTCCCAGCCCCCCTTCTTAGCCTTGCTGAAAAACCTTCTCTTTAGCTTCTTTCGCTGATGTAGGCATCAGTGCCGAGGTAAACTTACAGCACTCCTTCACTCTGCTGCTTTTGAAACTGGCGTAAAATGAAAGCTCCCGGCGAGCCCGCACACAAAGTGCCAGAAACGTAAAGTGTTGACTGGAGAAAGACAAAGCTCACGGCATAAGCAGGTCAATGTAAAGAAGAAAGTCTTCTACATATGCAAATGACAGATGGTGCTCCTTCCGGAGTACCAAAGAGAACCGGTTTCATTCTTCCAGTTCTCTCCTTATAGTTGCTTTTCCATGCCTGCAGGCATGTCTGCTTCCAGGGGCTTCCTGCCCCTCTGTCCGGCTGGCTCTGATGGCCATTCACAAGTAGGTGTGGCCTTTGTCCTACCTTCCTGCCTTACAGCTTGTACCTGGCAGCTCCTCCATTGTTGCTAACCCCCTGTGGTGTGGTAAGTGTTTGGGAGGGGTGGTGTGGCAGGGGAAGCAGCTCCAGGCTGCCTCATTTCTTACTGAAAGGGCTGCCTGATGCACCCTTGCATGTTGTAACTTCTCCCTTGCCCTGGCCCCCCGGATTATTCTCATGTGCCCGCGAGCTCCATTGGTGCCCAATTCCGCTGCACTTGGCCAGCACTGCTTGCATGGAATCCGCTCAGCTCCCCAGTCTCTTCTTTCGGTTCCTCTCACAGATTAACAAGCGGGCACCCTGCGGTACAAACTATGGCTATGGCTCTGCAGAGCCTTGTCACGTAAGCGCCAACTATCAGAGGCTGACCGGCCCCCGTAGGGGGCGCTAGAGGGACAGCCTACATAGCGGGCTGTCCCCTCTGGCCACCCCCTTCCGGGGGTTGGTCTACCCTCTACTCTTCCTCCTTCTAGGCGGAGGAGGCGTCCCCAGGGACCGGGCTTCCGGTCGGGTTTCGCTGGTGACGCTTATAAGGGCGGGAGCTGCGGGCAATCAGTCTCTTAGCCCAGCAGCTCCCGCCGTGTGATGATACATTGGTGAGTATCAGGGGCGCTTCGGCGCCTGAAGATTGGGGGGGCCTGCTCGCTGGCCTCCGTGCTAGCTCGAGCGGGCCCGGAGTATGTTATCCTTGATTGAGTACTACCGACCATGCCAGTAATGGTGGCGCGTTTCGCATATTCTGGGGCCTATTTGTTTGATCTGTATTTCATGATAGAAGGTTGCTTCCACGGTTTAGTATATTTGTCTTGGTCGACGCACCACGCGTCACGAGCTTCCGGTGGCAGGGGAAAACGGTCCAAGAGTTTTTTGCATGCACGTTTACTGGTGGGCAGAAGCACTTAAGCTTTGTGGCCGCTGTGCCAAGGAAGTTGCTGAGGCTTCCAACGTTTCCCTTGCGGTATACAGTTTAAGATTTTACAGGACTGCAATCGGATGTATGCATGCGTGATTTAATGTTGAAATCAGGAACGCGCTACGGTCCCGGCCGTAAGAGTATCTCGGGGCCTCAGGCTCACAAAGTCTGCTTTTGGCAGAGCATGTGAAAGTTTTCAGTGGTACATTGGTGTTGTATTGCGTGCAATGAATGTGTTGGAGGGCCGCTGAGCCACGAGGAAATGGCCGAGGATCTTTGCTTGCGCGGTTACTCGTTGGGCAATGTCAGATAATTTTGGTGGGCGCCGTGCAAAAATGGAGGATGGGACTTTCAGGCTTGCAACGTTGCTCCCGCGGCAGACCGCACAGTGAGGTACATGCTGGCAATTTTTGTGGCACGATGCGTTCGCGTTCATTTAATGGTTGCTCATGAACACGCTACGGCCGCCGTGCCGAAACAGCATCTGGGGCATTTAGGCTTGCAATGTTTTTATGGCGGCAGAGCGCGAAAACTTTTGTTTAGGTTACAATTTAAAAGTGTAATGAAGGGGAATGCTTTCTGTTAGTCATGATTATGTTCTACCGCATTTACCCTATTGTTGCCTGCATCAATCGGTGTGGCTCCTACTGGGAAAACATTACGGTTTCCTCTTAAATATGAGCCGCTAGAAAGTAGCAAAAGTTAAACTCTACAACCAGCGTGCGAACGGTATCCGGCAGACATTAGGCATCAAGTGGGGCCGACTAGCACGAATCGGTAAACTACTAACCAAAGCGCCCGTAGTGACTCAGTGTCTTAGTAGTAAGTAAGCACTACACAAGGTTCCTCGCACACTATTGCACGTCTCCAATTGATCTTTCATTGGCAATATGTAGAACTGTGCGCACCCGCGAAATGTTCCGCACCCTCGCACATTAAAAACGTATACTGTGTATCGTGTGCCTCCGACTGTTGTCGGGGGAGAGGGGGGTTGTGTGACGAACCATTTTGGTGCCTCGGCTGGGGGCTGTACCGCGTGGGGCCTTCTTTGATGACTGTAATGTATGCGTTGTGCCTCAGAAGGCTGTTACTTACGTTAATATGCAGGCACGCTTTGCATTCTGGGATATGTAGTTTTTGTTTAAACTTCAGGATTGTGGGCCTAGAGCGCCCAGCAAGTTATGCTTTCAACTCGCTAGGTTAGCTGCTTGCCGTCCCGGTCCCACAGCTGCTGGTGAACTCGGTGAACCAGCATGTTCCATTTTAACGCACGGCATACATTCCTGGGGTTTGCTGGTGCGGTGCCACAAGGGGAATGGTTGTGTTACTTTCGCAGTAAGGAACTGTTTGATATTATGCTGCATTCCGTAAGGAGAGGTGGCATGTTTTGATAAGGAAGCTTTACTGGATTAGGGTTTGTCATGTTGTGCCTCCTCTCATTAGTCTGGTCGCGATTAATTTGCGAAATGTTGACTATGCTGCGCAATTGCCAATTATGCCCACCACCCCCTTTCCAACAATGCAATGGAATACTTTCTATCAGGTGGGCATAGATACCGTGTCTGCCCGTAGATTGCCCGTTCACATTGTAGTGCTTCATCATCGGTGTGGCTCGAACTGGTATCACCGTAGGGCGGCTACTTAAAGGTGGGGGTTCAAGCCTGCAAAGTTTGAAAAGATTTATTGGGATGCTGATGTTAACGTGCTTTGTCGTGTTTGGGATTTGGGTTAGAAGATTATTACACGTACTGAATGGTGTTATAGTTTTGTGTTTTTGCATGGGCACACGTTTGGCTGGTAGAAAGTGCTTGATGAGGTACAATAAGGGGCCTCTAGCAACGTTCTGACTTCAGGTACTTTAGCATGACGGCACGCCACTCTTTTGTTTGGAAAACAATTTTAGAATTGGGCAAGGGGACAAGCACCATGCATCGGTATATTTCAACCACGCCGTAAGGGTGAATGGTTGATTTCATGCCCCCATGCTGCATCGACTAGAGACACCGAGTTCCAATGTGAAGTTACTGAGTTCCAGAAGAAGGTGTCCTAGCTGCTCATTACAGGCACATCGTCCCAAAACGCAGGGAGTGCAATGTCAGGTCCGTGATTTAACAAACTTGTGGGCATCCCACAGTTTATTTCCCTTGGTCGCATGTTTTCCCGTGTGAGGAGTGGGTGGTAGCTTGTGGGGAAGGTAGGTGTGGTGGTCAATGGGTTCCTTCCCCCTCGTACACGCGGCTTGTGGGGCCTCAGCCGGGAAGAAGGTGCGTGGCCACAGCTTGTGTTGGGGGGAATTACACCTGTATGGTTAAATTGTCTTTTTGGCACAGGGCTCGCTTAGTGGCCCTTGCTACTCACGTTCTTCTTTATTGTTCAATACAGGCACCAATTTTAAGAAAACATTGCCCATTCCAGCATGTTGTTCATGGTTTCTGTGCCGTGCGTTTCTGTGCATATTTTGATGCTTTGTGTTCAGAACAGGTGTTCTTGTTTTGAACTATGATGCAGTGCGGTTGCTTAGTTGGCTAAAGCGCCTGCCTAATAAACAGGAGATCCTGAGTTCGATCTCAGCAGCGCCTGCTCTTTAGCCCGAGTGGTTTGAGCGTGTGCCGCAGGTTTCAATTCGGCATGTACTGTGAATTATGATAGGTCGTTCATGTCCTCGGCGCAGCACAATTTTCTTTGACTATGATACAATATTTCCAGAATGGTTGTATTTACGGGGCATCACATGCTCGATGGTTTGTGACCCGGGTTGAACAGGCTCCCACTAATGACAAGGCTATTAAAGTGCAGCGCGCAATTAAGGTATATGGGTTTCTTTGTGTGGTTGAGCCACACAGCAAGTGACATTGTGTCTCTTTCTGGGTCTGCCATGGGCGTGTTTTTAAGGTCCTGAACGATACAAGTGGTAGTCTCATCACTACTGTAGCGGGATGTGGCTTGTTTACGGCCTGGGCGATCTCCAAGGTGTGCTCTTGCTTTGTTTCACACTGCTCCAAGTAGTGCCTTCTCCCCACATGGGCAATGGTGGGGCAAGCTAGCTTATCTTTTCTTCCTTCACTTTTACTTTTGGCCAGAGCCTCGGCTTTCAAACAAAATGGAAGTTGATCTTGAAATGTAAGATTGGACGGATGGATCTCGTTGCTGCCGCCATGCAACATATGTTCAAGGTTGAAGATCAGAGAACTTTTTGTGGCTAATACTGTTTCAGGCCTAAAAGGCTAAAATACGTTTCAGGAACTAAAAACCGCCCCCGTATGTCATAGAATTGAGGGTAGGGGTGTGTGGCTGCCTTGCTACGGGCTTACAATTTTACTTTGGTGACTTTGGCTGGCCGCTGAGCGTCAAGGTATTATGGCTGAGCAATAACTTTAGGCAGGCCGGTCGCCTGACTGGCCAGCTGTTGGGATTAAACAAGGATGGCGTTATGGGCTCATAAAGGGGGTTGCATACCGTAATTAACACACTACTTTGGCGAACAAATTGACGATTTGAAAATTATACGGGGGTTTATCGATACCAAAAGGACACACTTGTACAGTGCGCCACTGTATACATTGTGTAGCATCTAATTGGGAGTGAATGGTAAATACGGTACCCAGTGCATTATCTTGAATTACCTATGCCATGGGTCTTTTGGTCACTGTAAACAGTGGTGAATTCTGCACTGCTTTAAATCATGCAGCCCGGTGCACTGGCGTGCTATATCTCATTTCAGTGTCTTCAAGTAATGCCAGGCAGAATGGTATCATTTAGGAGCTCGCTCCAATATCAGGGAAATTGTAATGGCTAGACTTAATGAAATCACTAGACCAGAGTATTCAGCTGAGTCGAGCGACAGGCATTTGTACATAGGTGTATATAGTATGTAGGCCCTGCCCATTGCAACCTGGGGTTAAGGGACTTGGAGATGGGTCCTCTCTCCTCGACGTTGGTTTTTTCAACTATAGTGTTGGGGGGGATCGCTGAGCCACAGCATGTAAGGTAGGTTGTTGTAACATTTGACCTTCATGTATGAGGGGAGGGTGGAAATGTAGTGTCCTCAGGTTAAGCCAGGCAGATAGTTGGCATCAGTAAGCAGCTGGCTCCAATACCGGGCTAAATGGTAATGGTCGGACTTAATTAAGTCACTAGGCCAGAGATTCAGTTGAGTCGATCGACCAGTTGCGAATGCTGACTGGACCGGCATTCCAACATAGGCATAGCATGGCGGCTCTGCCCATAGAATCCTGATGTTGAATGTACGAGGGGTCCTTTTCTCCTCAATGTTGCTAGCTGGGGACACCGAGCTGCATATTAAATGTGTGTTTAACAACTTGAGTATTTATTATCACAGATATTCGAGATAATCGAGGAGGTCAAGGACCACATCTGTCTGGCCCCTGCAAGATGGCCAGGAGCGCCACACAATGATACGGGCGGCTTGGTAAGCAGTGGGACACTCCCACAAGGGACATGCCATGGTAAGAATTGATGGTGGCTTGCGTTCCCTGACAATTTTAAACTCTGGTTTATGTGCAAGTTAAGGGTCTGGCCATTTTCACCGCACTGGGACCTGGTAAGGTTCGGTAAGCTGGGGACTTCCCACAATGTACATTTATATCTGAAAACTGGACAATGGAATAAGCCATGGGATAAGTGAAAGGGTAGCTTCTGTGCAAGTAAAAGGGCATGGCCAGGAACGTCCCATAACTGCCCCATTGGGAAAGGCAGTGGTAAGACTTCTAGCGATGGTACATGTCACTTGCAATCGGTAAGGCCGGAGGATGCCGCAGGTGTACTAATAATGGAAATTACAGAGGTGCCATTTGAGCTTTGGGACTAACAGACCTGGACACTGTGCCAGGGTCTGGTGGGCCACATTGGTCTTCAGCGATACCAGTGACGATGTAGGCTTGGGCCACCGGGTACCAATGACTAGTTAGTCCTGGCCCACCGGCAAGTGTTATGGGGCACCTATCGTGCCAGCACGGATCTCCAGAGGTGACTGAGTGAAATCAGGTCAATGGGTGGGGCCCATTACTGCCCCAGTTAGAGGCCCCCCTCCCATAGTATGGGGGGATTCACAACAAAGTGATCTTTGGACTCAAAGTAAGAGCATGTGCAACCCGCAGGCAGCCAGGCACTTCTGCGGCCTGGACTGATCTCCAAGTGTCACCTAGGGGTAATGATGGTACAGCTTTAGGATACAGCAGTCTCGGGACTGGTTGACATGGAAGTTGGGATGAATTAGATGAAAGGTTTAAGGTGTGAGTAAAGGTGGTAGGGCACAGTTAGGACAAAAGGAGCAAAGATATGGGGGCATTGTGGGCAGCGAAAGCCACCCCCAAAGCGTGGTGGAGTATCGGGGCGGTCCTAGCCAATGAGGGACGTTCACGCTGCAGCTTCGGCGGCAGCGGCTCAGGTTGGCCAGGCTCGAGCCAAATCCTTCGACGGGCACTGACTTCCCTTAGGGCTCTAGGCCAGCAACCTCCTTATCAGTGCCCCTAAGTGTTCTACTGGTAGTAACCGGTGTTCTCCTGGTAGTAACCAGAAGCGTTGTCAGCTTGTGCCAGTGGCATATATGGGACAGTGTCCTACTGGTAGTAACCAGTGTTCTCCTGGTAGTAACCAGAAGCGTTGTCAGCTTGTGCCGTGGCATATATGGGACAGTGTCCTATGGTAGTAACCAGTATTCTCCTGGTAGTAACTGACTGTATGTAAGATGTGGCTGGGACCGTCCCAAGTTTATTGTTTGCTCCAAATAAACCTGTGACCTTCTATATTCCAAAGAACCTTACAAAAGTTGTCGGTGGTTATTTCAGCATGTGTGTGTGTTATACTGGCTACAGGAGGTGGGGGTGTCCAATGGGGATCTCCCCGCTAAGAGGCTGACCGGCCCCGGTAGGGGGCGCTAGAGGGACAGCAACATAGCAGGCTGTCTCCTCTGGCCACCCCCTTCCGGGGTTGGTCTACCCTCTACTCTTCCTCCTTCTAGGCGGAGGAGGCGTCCTCAGGGACCGGGCTTATGGTCGGGTTTCGCTGGTGACGCTTAGAAGGGCGGGAGCTGCGGGCAATCAGTCTCTTAGCCCAGCAGCTCCCGCCGTGTGATGATACCCACCCACACCAGATATGAGTAAAAGTCAGGGTGCGCTATGATAAAAGGTCAGAGGACATGGGAGTTTGGCATAAAGCGGTGCAGATCTTCTTAAAGTAAATGGTTGGTAGGATCAGGGTGAGGCGTTCGTATCACCCAAGTATTCAGGTAGAAATCATGATAAACTATGTAAAGTGATAAGATAATTGTGTTGTGTGAATTGTTCCTAATTTTCTTCTTTTTGTTACAGGCGGAGTATCGGGGCGGTCCTAGCCAATGAGGGACGTTCACGCTGCAGCTTCGGCGGCAGCGGCTCAGGTTGGCTGGGCTCGAGCCAAATCCTTCGACGGGCACTGACTTCCCTTAGGGCTCTAGGCCAGCAACCTCCTTATCAGTGCCCCTAAGTGTCCTACTGGTAGTAACCGGTGTTCTCCTGGTAGTAACCAGAAGCGTTGTCAGCTTGTGCCAGTGGAATATATGGGACAGTGTCCTACTGGTAGTAACCAGTGTTCTCCTGGTAGTAACCAGAAGCGTTGTCAGCTTGTGCCGTGGCATATAAGGGACAGTGTCCTACTGGTAGTAACCAGTATTCTCCTGGTAGTAACTGACTGTATGTAAAATGTGGCTGGGACCGTCCCAAGTTTATTGTTTGCTCCAAATAAACCTGTGACCTTCTATATTCCAAAGAACCTTACAAAAGTTGTCGGTGGTTATTTCAGCATGTGTGTGTGTTATACTGGCTACAGGAGGTGGGGGTGTCCAATGGGGATCTCCCCGCTATGACTCTGGCAATCCGGTGCCTGCACCCCTCATAATCCTCAATCAGCACCAGTCCGTGTGTGCCAGCTTCACACACTAGCTGCCTCATGCCTGTTCTGAGGGCAGCGTCGGAAACAGCAATGAAAAGCTCCAACCCTCCCGTGCTTGCACCCAAGTAGGTTACAGGTACTCCGGGGCTAAGGATTTCAGCTGGATTTAAATGGCTGGCCCTAGGTACGATGGAGCTCAAGGAGAGGCGGCTATGTTGGTCGGCTCTCTAAAGCCACCACCGTAAAATGGAACATTTCAATCTTTATTTCAGAAGCTGGTTGGGCACAGTGCGATCTCTGTTCCTAATGAGGATTTGTGGCGCTAGGGTTTGGGTACGTTCATCTTTTCTACTCTTACTTCGTGTGTTCTAAGAAAGGCAGTTAAAGCAGAAAGGTCAGAATGTAGCTTTTTGCTCGGCCTGAGCAAAAAGCTTTTCTGTCACAGCCTCCATTTGTCTAGATGGTGAAACTAACGGCAAGGAAATTATAAATCATGTTGCAAAGGTCTGTGCCTGCTCGCTGTGTGGCCATACATTGTATTTATTTATTGTACAGACCTTTGAATAAACGTGGCGTGCATTGTTCTGATAGCAGTTGTTTATACAGCATACATCATACACATTTATAGTTTGTCACAGTAGTCTCAACCCATAGACCTGAGAAGACTCATTCATGACATCATTGTGTGTGATGTGATAAGGGCAGGCATCATATCTCCCCCTCGAGGCAGTTGAACCGAACCAGGATGTGTGCATGTAAATGCACAAAAATTACTTTCCTACGGGTAAACATGAGTCTCCTACCGTAGCATCTAGAAACTCTTATTCCCACTTAAGTGTAAACATTTTGCTAATTTGTTTCATAAGCAATAATTGCACGAAAAATCATTTAAATATCTTGCAGACTGCGCATTAAGCACTCAGAAGAACAAGTTACGTAGCCCTGGTAACGTCTTTCGATTGGATGTCCTCCCACGTATTCCTCATCTTATGATCATTATCCTTATGGCTGCAGCTGCTTTGGAAAAGAAGATTCTCGACAGACGGTGTTGTGCGGTAGCGTCGATGACTTGATGTCCCCCAAGGGCCTCCGTTGTTCGTCAACATCATCCATAGTATATGTAGCACGCGCAGTGCCCGTTGGCTTCAGTTCTGTTTTTCCATGTTTACAGGAATTACTTGTACCTCCTTATACCTTAGAAGACTCTCAGAGCGTAGGGTGTAAAACACATAAATTCTGCAGTGGGAAAGGTTGAGAGGGGCGATGAGGACTACGTGGGAGGAACATCCACTCGAAAGAACGTTACCAGGGGTAAGTAACTTGTTCTTCGAATGGATTGTGTCCTCCCACATATTTCTCATCACATGTAAGTCTCCCAAAGTAGTAATAGTCTTGAAGGTGGGAAAAGAATTTAGATTTGTCCTTAGCAGTTATCATGGACAGAGTGCAAGACAGCTTTCCCAAAAGTTCTCTTCTTGAGTAGAAGTGTCCAGGGAGTAATGTTTTACAAAGGTGTGTATGGTAGACCAAGTGACTGCCGCACAAATGTCTTTAATTGGTACACCTCTCTGAAAAGCGGAAGAAGTTGCCATGGCCATGGTTGAGTGAGCTTTTAGACCATCTGGGGGATCTTTATCAGCCAACCTATAGCATTCTTGGATAGCCAGAATAATACATCTGTAGAGAGTTTGTTTAGTTATTGCAAAACCCAATATATGACCTGTATATCTGATAAATATTTGGTCGACCTGGCGAACCTTTGACATTTGGCAGATTTAAAAACTGAGAGCCCTCCTAGGGTCCAATCTATGTAGCCTCTCCTCCTCCTTTCCAGGATGAGGACGGGTATATAGGTTGGTAAAACTATCTTTTGGGACAAATGGAAGTCAGAGACAATTTTTGGCATAAACAAAGGTCTTAAGAATCACCTTATCATTATGCAAGGCCATATATGCAGGTTTACAAGACAATACTTGCAATTCGTTCACCCTGCGAGCAGATGTGATTGTGACTAACAAAACAGTTTTTAGTGTTAATTTTCTTAATGGACATGAATGCATGGGTTCAAAGGGGATGCATGTTAGGAATTTTAATACAATATTTAAATCCCAAACAGGGACCTAAAAGGGAATAGGAGGAAACACATTAGGGAGCCATTTAAGAAACTAAATGATTAAAGGGATTTTAAAGTATGAGGTTTCCCCTGGTGAGCGATACTAAATCAAAAGCACTGCTAGATAACCTTTTATTTTTATGATCTGGAGCCCCAGATTTGCTAAGTGAAGTAGAAAAGAGAACACTGCAGGTGTGTCTCACTGAAATGGATCCACATTCTTATCTCAACACCAGCTGCTGAACTTTTCCCAACTACAGCGGTATAAGGATTTTGTTGCCGGCCTTCTGGCTGAAAGCAAAATCTCCATTACATCGTCCAAGAGGCCCCAATCTTGTATCGCAACCTCTCAGAAATCATGCGTGAAGGTGGCGTGTCTTGACCTCTGGATGGAGAACCTGACCCTCCTCTCGCGAGAGAAAGTCCTCTTTGTGGAAGACTTATTGGAGGGCAGATGGACAAGTCCATAAGGTCCGGGTACCACATTCTCCTGGCCTAATCCAGGGCAATTAGGATTATGGATTTCCCAAACTTTCTCAACCTGCTGATCACTTGAGGAATGACAGGGACTGGAGGAATCGTGTTACTGAATTGAAAACTCCCAGTCCACCGTGAACACGTCTTCTAGAGCTCCTCTGGGGCTTAAATTCCCTGGAGCAGAACAGCTCGCACTTCCGGTTGACACTGGTTGCAAACAGATCCACTTGAGGGGTTCGACAAATGGTGACAATCTCTTGAAGGACTGCCTGAGCTAGTTCCCACTCATGGGAGACTGTGCACTGCCTGCTAAGAGCGTCCGCAACCGCATACTCCTCTCCGGCTAGGTGAACTGCTGATAGGTAGATTCCTTCTTGACTTGCCCAGAACCAAAGCTGAATTGCCTCTCTGCACAGTGGTAGCAATCCTACACCACCTCTATTGTTGAGGTAGTAGATGGCCACTGTGTTGTCCGTCATCTTCACATTCTTTATATGTATCGGTGCTAAGAAAAATACATAACTGAATAAAAGCATTTTATATGAATCATTTAGATGAATTACTACCACTGGTGATTGCTTCAATATATGAAAGTGGATATTTATTAGTCCATTACCAGCACAAATTAGTACTGTATTTTTTGGCCCACGAACAATGGACTTATTAGTGCATGTAAAACGGTCCAAAGTTTGAATTGGTTCTTTTGTGGTACATCAATATTTGTGTTCCTTTATCGCCTGCCTTGATGTGTAGGGTAAGGTCTTCCAGCGTGTAAATGTTTCAAGTGCTCACTCTTGGTCCTGGAGGTAAAATGAGGTACAATTTAAGATTATTTGAGGCAGATTGTGGTTTAAATATATTTGGATTCACTAATATTTCAGGCTCACTGAACTGTGTTAATCGTTGCTTGAAGTGTGCCAAAAAATAGAGTGGTGATTCAAACAGAATTTGATTTGGAAATTTCTGCGAGTGAGCCATGTCCCCCTCTTGAGCATCTGATGGTGTACCGTTGTGGGTAAACCCATAAATTACTGGAACAAGGCAGGAAGCAGGGGTCATTCTGTGTTTTGTTCAGCTCATATACGAACAAGGAACTGACCTCATCCCGACAAAAATATTTTTACACACACTATTACTTCCTGTGTGGTTCTTTACAAACAGAAGGCTTAAGGCTAATTCGCCTGTATAACAATGAATGTAGAACCCAAATACTCTGGATATCTGATTAGTTTGATATCTCAGGCTACCCCGAAGCATCCAGTGTTACTGCCTTGGAGAAAAAAAAAATACATAAAGAAAATTGCTGTAATAGCTTAGTGGCTATTTATTAATTTTGCAGTTATTGTCTAACAAGTAAAAATGATCTCCAAAAAGGAGTATTTACAGAAATGACACTTTCAAAAGAATCAGTGACCATTAGTGTGCATAATAAATTACATCAGATAGTGTAAGACATACACTCAAGTGTTGGCAAGGAATGAACATTTTCAAACAAAAACCAACCACAAAATATGTAGCTGAATAAACAGTCTATCCAATAAAAAATGGGACAAAGGAAGAAAAAAGAAAAACAAAACCCCAACACGTCCTGATTGTATGTGGTAGGGAAAAGCAACCAAATGCGTCACCCACCAGAGTCTGGTGTATTTGTGGCAACGGCTAGTGAACCAGGTGTCAAGTCCTATGGTTCAGGGACCAAGGTGTTCGTTATTCCAAACCAGTGCCAAAGGTAAGATCCTCCTGGTAGCTTGGAGGATCAACTGGTGGGAGTTGTATAGAGATCAATCCTAGGTCAACGTCGGTGGTTGTATTCCTGCTGATTTGAAAAATTGGCCGTATAACAATTACGTGTCCAATGAGACGTTTCGGCGGGCAGTGAAGGCTACCTTCATCTGGACCTGCGGATGTCGCTCTGGACAGAAGAGAGGGGGAGTGGAAAGGATGCTCCAATGATCAATGTAACCAAGGAGAGAGCCCGTGCAGAATGTGCACGTACAGTGTGGAACTGTGGTAGCGTAAAACAAGTTCCTCCGAAGGGGCCCGAGACCAGTAGAGCGGGGGGTGAAATGGAACCCGATGTTTCAAAACTGGAAGGCTTTGAACAAGCTATAAGTCATGTCAGAAGCTGGCATGCGCGTCAATCAAACACAGGGGCAGGTATGAAAGCGGTGTAGACCCTGTGGGCAAGTAGATCACTCCAGGGCCAGCACCAGAATGTAGCTGGAACTCCCGTCTCAAGTCGGCATAGCGAGTGAAGCAGTCACTGAGGAGAAATGTCGGCGATGAGTGCCAGTCCGCGTCCCGAGCCGTAAGTGGTTCAGCTCAGGCTTTGTAAATTGGGCATCCATTCCAAAATGTCTTGCAACTGTACCACTGGGACCCTCAGTGCATATTGTTAGTTTTTTTTCATGAGTATGGTTTGTTCCCAAGAACATTCCCATGGCAGACTTCAGTTCAATCTGTCAATAAAGTGACAATAAAACATGTGGATACAGTCCCTAGATACCACAGATTCTGTGGTCGGACTGAGTTTTAGAGAGTCTATCTTGCCAAGATACAACTGTTTTGTGTGTGACTCTGACCTCCACGTTCCTAGCTAGTTCTAACTCCTAGTAACATCCCACACACCTGGCTGTGGCTTTGATTGCAGATGTGTTTCTAATGGGGAAAAGATAAACTGTTGTTCAAATTGAGAGCACTGAGCAAGCTAAGACGTCGGCAAAATTCAGGTCTGAAAGAAAATCAGTCAGCTTCAAGTTGTTGGCTGCAGTTGTCACTCATAATTCAAAGTTTAGCACAGCACAGGAATGAAATTCCAACTGCAGGGACTACTACAAGCAGCCAACTGGTTGGCACGAATGTCAATGTTTTAATAATTGCATTGAAGCTTCCAGGTCCTTTTTGAGCGCTCTAGTTGCGAAAACAGTGAAAGCAGATAAAAATGAATTTACGCATGGTAACTGGGAAGTGTCAGTGAAGGCCTGAATAGCCTCTCCGATGGTATCCTGGAAGCTGGAAGTGATGCAATCTGTGTAAACGCTTTGGAGTGTGTTTCAAGATAAGAATCTTCATTCTATGACAAGACAGGAGGCTCGCATTATGCTTTACTTTCTTTTAATTCTGCCATACCAGCACTTTAACTTTTTTTTTTTTTTTGGTATTCCATCAGAAAAAACAAAAGAATCAAAGTTACAAGATTCATTTCCTTGAACAACTTGAAATGAGTTCCAGAACTACAACTCCCATCCCCCTGAGGCCTTCTGTAGTCCTGACCTCTGTCCTTGCACCAATCAGTGTCCAGCTCGGGGTATAAACTCTCTCACCCCTAGGTCCTTTCCTCTTTCTTTTGGCTGCCATACTACAGATGAGTACTGTTTTATATGTGTGTATATTATGGGAATGTAGAAGCGCCCACTGGGTGTCTAGATAGGGATAGATATGCTTTGTAATTGTATTTTTCTGCGCGTTACATTTCTGATGCAGCGCTGTTGTCAATGCGCGCGCACGCGTAGGCATTTGTCCGCTGTACACAGAGTTGAGGCGGGGCGGAGCCGCGGGCAAAGCCGCTCGCTTTAGGCAGCCACCCCGTTCTCCTCAAGGTAGCGTTTCGCACTGTTTCCTTCAGGAGCCCTCATTCGCGGGTGCCGCCGAATTCGGTGAGCGCTGAGACCCAGCAGCGCCGCAGTCTTCCCAGCATGCACGGCTCCCAACGCTCGTTTCGCATTAAATATTAGCGAAACGACCTCAAAGACGCTTACCTAGCGATTCCGATAGCAACAGCCTTTCGGAAATATCTGCAGTTCCGCTGGAAAGGGGAGATCTGGCGGTTTACGTGCCTGCCGTTCGGGCTGGCCTCAGCACCATGGGCCTTCACGAAGGTGATGAAGCCGGTGACTGCAGCTATCAGGGAAAGAGGCATTCGGGTGATTATCTATCTGGACGATATTCTAGTAATGGGATCCAGCAAAGAGAATCTCACAAGAGAAGTTCAGTGGATATTCAAGCTTCTATCATCTCTGGGAATTTTGGTGAATTTGTAAAAGTCCCAGTTAGCACCGGTGCAGAGGTTAGAGTTTTTAGGCTTCACGGTGGACACGGTGAGAGCAATTCTAGAGCTCCCAGAACACAAAGTGAGAGCCATAAAGAAGGAGCTCAGGGCAGTGGTAGCGAAACGTTCTATTTCGCTTCGGAATCTAGCCAGGATAGTGGGCCTGTTAGCAGCTTCCATTCAAGCTATTTTCCCCGGTCCTTTGCATTACTGTACTTTGCAGAGACTGAAGATCAAACATCTTCAAGGAGGCTTGCAGTACCATCAACAAGTCGACTTAGATCAATAAGCCATGTCAGAGCTACATTGGTGGCTAGAAAACATGGAGGCCTGGAACGGTCGAGCGATCTTCGGGGATGTCCCGGAACTGGTCATAGAATCAGACGCAAGCAGGTCAGGCTGGGCAGCGAGATGCGAACACATTCAGACAGGAGGGAGATGGTCCGACGAGGAGTTACGTCTCCATATAAACTGCCTCGAGCTTCTAGCAGGCTCCTTCGCAGTTCAGGCCTTCACGAAGGACAGAGTAAGATGTTGTGTCCTGCTCAAGATGGACAACATCTCAGCGGTCCGCTACATCAACAAGTTAGGTGGAACAAAATCCAGAATGTTAGCAGAACTCGCAAAAGACTTCTGGCATTTTTGCCTCCAGAACAACGTTACAGTGACCGCAGAATACCTCCCTGGGAGCCAGAACTGCATAGCAGACTGGAACTTTCGATATCTTTTAAACTCCAGCGACTGGAAGTTGCATGCTCTAGTATTCCAGCGCATCCAGCAAACTTGGGGACCCTTAGATATAGATCTATTTGCATCCAGGCTGAATGCGCAGATGCAGAAGTTCTTCAGTTGGAGGATAGACCCGGGAGCAGTGGGTACAGATGCCTTCCTGCACCCGTGGCACGGAGCAGTGCACTATGCCTTCCCGCCATTTGCAATGATCGCGAGAGCGCTGGCGAAAGTCCGCAGGGACAGGGCAGAGGTGGTGATAGTATTACCCTGTTGGAGGACGCAGGCTTGGTTTCCAGTAGCAATGGAACTTTCTACGGATTTTCAGAGGATAGTTCTGAACGCCCCGGACCTTCTACTCGACCCGTCCGGCAGGACCCACCCGCTGATAGAAGCAGGCTGCCTGCAGCTGATTGCCTGCAGGGTTTCAGGAGGAAATGGAACTTGCCAGGAATTTCAGAACTCGCTGCAGATTGTATCCGAGATTCCTGGGCACCTTCCACCGTCAGGAGCTATAACACAGCTTGGAACAGTTGGGCGAAATGGTGTACAGACCACAGTTTGGATCCCATTTCAGCGCCTCTAGTGAACATCCTACATTTTTTAGCTTCGAAATTTCAGGAGGGGGCGCCTATAGGTCTATTGGAGTCTACAGATCCGCCATTTCGGCAGGACACAGCACAGTAGAAGGAAAGCCAGTAGGTGAGCACCCGGCAGTACTGCGTCTCCTCAAAGGTATGAAATTGAGGAGGCCGCTAGAGCCAAAATACGCAGTTTTATGGGACGTCAGGGACGTCTTCCAATTGTTTCTCAGGTGGCCAGAGAATGACGTCCTGTCCCGTTCCCAGTTGTCGGGCAAATTAGCAATGCTTTTATGCTTGATAGCATGTCGGAGAGTCTCAGACGTGAAAGCGTTGGAGATTGATAGGAAAATATTCTATCCGGAGGGAGTGGCGTTTAATATCGCTAAAAGGACTAAAACAGATTCCAGAGTAATTTCCTACCCATATTTTACTGAGAATAAGAAGTTATGCGTCGCACAGTGTATAAAAGATTATGAAGCAGCGACAGCGCAGTTTAGACCGTGCAGTGTGACCCAGTTACTTATAGTGCGTAGGAAGCCTCATCATGCAGTAGCGACAGCAACCATTGCGAGATGGGTGAGGGAAGTCATGCAATGGGCAGGTATAGATTTATCCTTGTTTTGGGCCCATTCCACTAGAGGGGCAATGGCATCTAGAGCTTTTGTGACGGGCTTCTCATTGCTAGATATTATGAAGTCTGCAGATTGGTCTTCTGAAACCACCTTTAAGACCTTTTATTTCAAACCGATTTCTGATATACCAAGCAGAGTCTTGACAGGCTTTGAACAAGCATAATGCGAGCCTCCTGTCTTGTCATAGAATAAAGATTGCCAATGCTATCAGCTAAGGAAAGTCTTCATTCTATTAAAGACAAGGAGGCGAGCATTATATCCTCCCCATTACTGCTAGAATTAACTAATAATTGTGATGCATTTCTAGTATTGATATTTGTTTCCCACCCTCACGTGATGTTCTCTGTCCTCACAGGATACGAGCAGAAGACGTCATGAGCAAGTTGGGAAGTGCGTCAGTGATTCGTTGGCAAGTTGTCCCCATTGGGCCGTGCGGTTAAGCCGATTCCGGATCAAAGCACAGTTGATGGAGTAGTTTGGTCACGTTCTGGATGCTTATGGGATTGAGTGATCATGGCAAAAGAAAGAGGAAAGGACCTAGGGGTGAGAGAGTTTATTATACCCCGAGGTGGACACTGATTGGTGCAAGGACAGAGGTCAGGACTACAGAAGGCCTCAGGGGGATGGGAGTTGTAGTTCTGGAACTCATTTCAAGTTGTTCAAGGAAATGAATCTTGTAACTTTATTTGATTCTTTTGTTTTTTCTGATGGAATATCAAAAAAAAAAGTTAAAGTTAAGTTGAAGTGCTGGTATGGCAGAATTAAAAGAAAGTAAAGCATAATGCTCGCCTCCTTGTCTTTAATAGAATGAAGACTTTCCTTAGCTGATAGCGTTGGCAATCTTTATTGATACACATTTCTATTCAAATGTTCTGCGAATGTGTGAAATATAGGGTCAGTTTTGGAAATTGGAAAGGCTTCAAATTGATGCTTGGCCTTGGTATGAATTTCAATTGTGATTGAATAGGTGGATTATATATAAACCTACAACATCTAAGTTGTGCGCTTAGTGATCATGGTTCCATTTGATAAGCTGTGGAATGTTGCAACAGGTGAAACAGAGAGTTTGCATTAAGTGCTGTTCTCACAAGAATACACTTGCACCATACAACATACAAGTCAACTCCAGCAGTCACGTAAAGAGTACAGTGTCAATTCATGACTTGAGGGTAAAAAAAAATGCATGGGTGTATGGTATTATATAATATTCCCTAACCCAAGTGTCATTAATAAAGTGCACATTTCCCCAGGAGTTAAGCTTCTGACAAACCATAGAGGGGGTGGTTTGTATGGGTATATTCAAAACACCATGCAAACTCCAAGTGAACACTTCAGTTGCCCAGGCAGATGACGCCACAAAACTTCTCTTGAGCATGCTGAACAAAAGAAATGTAGAACCTGACGTTGCCTGGCATATTGCAATAGTGGACAAGTTATGCGCATCTACCTGTCCTGGCCATGATATGACATTCCAATAGGGAACTCCTCTACTCAGAGTGTCTAGAAGAACAAATTACTTACCCCTGTTAATGTTATTTTGACTGAATTTTCCTCCCACGTAGTCCTCATCTTTAGCTAGCTCTGTTCCAGTGTCAGCTACTTTGGAAACATTTCTACAGCAGAGGGCGCTGTGTGTTGTCATCGTCAACTTGATGTCCCTCAAAGGCCTCTATCTCCCTACGAGGTTGATGTCATAGACAGTATAAAAAGCATGCAACGCGCCCTTTACTTCAGTTAAGTTTGTTGCCTTCTTCCCACAGGATAATCGGCATTAGTGTAATAAAATAAGATCAGACGTTCAAGGAACGCAAGGTGTAAAACACGTAAATTCTACTGCGGCTTAGGCTGGGAGGGGCGATGAGGAATACGTGGGAGGAACAGCCAGTTGAAGGAATGTTACCAGGGGTAAGTAACTTGTTCTTTGATTGGATTGTGTCCTCCCACGTATTCCTCATGTTTAGACAGACTCATTAAACAGTATGAAATTGGAGGAGGGAGTACGAATATTTGGTAAAGAATAATACATTTCAGCATTAGTCATGAATGGAGTGTACGGCAGCCTTTCCAAATCCCACCTCCTCGTCTGAAGCAGAGTCTAGGAAATAGTACTTTGTGAAGGTATGAACAGAAGAACAAGTTGCTGCTGCAGAGATGTCCTGAATCGGCACCCCTTTTTTTAAGCAGAAGAACAATTAGCTATGCTTGTGCAGTGGGCCCATAAACCTTCCCGGGGCTTCCTTCCCTGCTAGTCTATAACATTCTGTGATACACAGAATTATCCACCTGGATAACGCCTACTTAGTAGCTGCCAGACCCAATTTATGTCTGGTGTAACAGACAAAATGTTGGTCATCCTACCTTAGTTTAGCAAGATGTGAGATGTAGAAGCTCATAGCCGTTTTAGGGTCTAGTCTGTGCAGTCTTTCTTCCTCCTTACTATGGTATAGAGGGGGATGTTAAAGCGGATAATAGGATTGTTTTCAGTGTCAGAAGCCTCAACGGACAAGAGTGAAGAAGCTCAAATGGAGCACACATGAGGAACTTTAAAACTAGATTTAAACCCCAAAAGGGGACCAGAAATGGGACTGGAGGGAACACATTTCTGAGTCCCTTTAAAAGTTGAATAATCAGCAGCATCTTAAAGTATGACGTTTCTTCAGACGTTCACTTAGAAATCGAAAGCGCCGCCACGTACGCCTTGACAGTACCAATCTGGAGCCCCAGAGTAGCTAGATACAGGAGGAATGACAACACCATAGGTGTTTTGCATTGAAAAGGGTCCACATTCTTCTCCCTGCACCAGCTGCAAAACTTGTTCCAACGGCAGCGATACAGAGACTTTGTTGCTGGCCTTCTGGCCAAAAGTAAAATCTCCATTAAGTCTTCAAGGATGTCCCAATCCTTGTATCTCAACCTCTCAGAAACCATGCCTGAAGGTTGAGTGTCTTAACCTCTGGATAGAGAACCCGACCCTCCTCTCGCGACAGAAGGTACTCGCTTTGTGGAAAATGAATTGGAGGGCAGATGGACATGTCCAGAAGGTCTGAGTACCATGTACTCCTGACCCAATCCGGAGCAATTAGAATCATGGATTTCCTGAACTTTTTCCACCTCTTGATGACTTGAGGAATGACAGGGACTGGAGGAAATGCGTACAGGAGTGGAAACTCCCAGTCCACTACAAACGCATCCCCTAGAGCTCCTCTTGGAGGAAATTCCCTGGAGCAGAGCAGCTCGCACTTCTGGTTGACACTGGACGTGAAACAGATCTACCTGAGGGGTTCCCCAAAGGGCAAAGATCTCCTGAAGGACCTCCTGAGCTAGTTTCCACTCGTGGGAGACTGTGCTCTGCCTGTTCAGGGTTTCCACCGCTGTGCTCTCCTCTCCAGCTATGTGAACTGCTAAGAAGGAGATTCTTTCTTGAATAGCCCAGAACCAGAGCTGCATAGCCTCTCTGCACAGTGGTAGTGACCCTGCACCCCCTCTCTTGTTGAGGTAGTACATGGTCACTGTGTTATCCGTTATTATCAGGACGTTATTTCCCCATACAGAGGGTAAAAAGGACTTCAGTGCTAGTCTGATGGCCGTCAGCTCCAAAAGATTGATGTGCTGTTTGGAATCTGATGGAGACCAACGACTGCTGACAGTTAAGATTGTTGGCAGGGTCTCCCAACCCTGTGAGTGAGCCATCTGTAACTACTGTTATCTATGGCCAAGAATGCTGTCCGTGCAGGCCCACCACAGAAGATCATGTGCGACCCTGTTTGGAATCTAAAGTAGATCTGACAGCTTTCCTGGAAACTGAGACCACTGGGACCTAAGGGCCCACTGGAGGGATATCATCCCCAGGTGAGCCTATGGCACAAGGAAAATTAGGATGCCATGAGGCAACCTTAAAATAATGAAGGCCGAAAGACACTGAGCGTTCTGGAATTTGGTGACTGTTAGGCAGAAACCTGTGCAGTTTCCTCTGTGACCACTGCAAAAGATTTAGGACTACAGGTGTTTGGCAGTAAACCCACTTGGTAGCAGTCTGTACCACACAGATTCACCTGGTAGCTGTGGCTGAGCAGTCAGACTTCCCTCAAGAAGAGTTAGGCAGTATACTGAGTATTCACAATAGGTCAAAAGAACACAATAGAACAAATAAACACTGACCAAGGCTTGGTGTAAAAGAGATATAATTATTTATTTAAAACCACATCTAGAAAAACACACAGGCACTAATAGTAAGCAATCCAAAAACACGGTCACTAAAAGATATACACTCCCTTCAAAGAATATTAGAGAAGTCTTAAGTAAAGCCCCACTTATTTTCAGACAGGGGTGAGCGCTTAACGTAGATGGCACTCTAATAATTTGTTTAAAAAAGGGAGAGAAAAGCTGAGAATAAATTGGAACAGATCCCAACACTTTTTCACGAACACAACAAGTGAGGAAGGCAAGTAACACCGTGAGTTTAGAGTCAGTAGGCCGGATCCACTTTAAGAGGATCAAACAAATTGTTTCCAAGGTCACACAGTTGCAGTGCACAAGAGTCTTGTAAAGGTTCAAAAAGGAGTTGGACCAAAGAAAGGGGACAGTTAGAAGGTCAAGGCGGCCAGCCCAGTCCAGAAGGTTAAGGGGTTATTATTACCTTGTAGCAATCTTTATAAAGGGAGGCCTGGCGGACACGGTACCTTAAAGTGGTGAGAATACTCCAGCGGGGGCAGTTGTTCCTGGCAGCGGATGCAAGTCGGTACTTCGTCCGGGGGAAGAGAGGATCTCGTCGAGGAGGAAGACAGGAGTCCGTTGCACTGCCAGGGAAGAAACCAGCCGCAGAGTTTCTCAGGTGAAAGGAGCGGTCCTTTAGTTCGCGGTCCAGTGGTAAGTGGCTATCCGGTTGCCGGGGTGCTTGACACGGGCAATTCGACCACTTAGCCGGTCGGGGGTGCGATGAGAACAAGGTAAACTGGTTGTGCCCACCAGTCAGGGGAAGAAGCCTCTGCAGCCGGGAGACCTTCTCTGTCGTCGGGAAGTGGTGAGTCAGTTCCGCAGGGCTCCACCGGTGGTGTCGTGGTGGTAGGTTGGCTCAGCTTCTCCCTTGTCGGATTCTCAGGTCCTGTGGCGACTTCTGAAGTTCCAGTCCCCAAAGCCCTGCTTTTATGCAGCACACCCCCATTCACTCAGCCTAGCTGTCAATCAAACATGCTAAGTGGTGAGCCGGCCGGCTCACCACTTGGGCCAATCACAAAAGAGTGCGACTTGAGTTACCAAGGTAACTCAGTCCAGGGTGCCTAAACCCCCTCCCACCCCCCCTGTGGTACCCAGACAGAGTGGCACCACTTTTGGAGGCTTCTGTGGAGAAGCCCGCCAAAAAGTGGAAGAAAGGGCTCGACTTGGGCTGGAGTCACAGAACACAAACGCCATTTTAGAATCGAGTCCTGGCAAATAATACCAAACGGCGAATTAATATTAATTAAATAAACCGGCGGTATGTTCGAGGCTATGATAATTAAATAATTAAAGTTGGTAGCCTCGAACAATGGGAAAATCCCATAGGAATATATTTGTGGTCGAATATAAAAAGTAGTATCCACTGCCACCAGCCAAAACTCGATCAGGGGGGACGGAGACATGCCCCCTTGACTAACAGACCCCGGGGCAATCAAATTGCCCCGACCAGTACGTCCACAATATGATGGTTTGTACTGGTGTCTGTTAATAATTTGGGACTAGTAAAGCCAATGGTGACTTTTCATGCTCTGGGAGACAGTAGTCAGTCCCAGGGTATGGAGTCTATGGTGGGGTGTCACTATGACACCCCTGTGTTACTGCACGGAGGGTGCTGTGTAACACGCATAGTAAAAACACATGAGACCCTATGGAGCAAAGGACCCCATAGCCCATACAACACATTAACAGTCAAAGGAACACCATAAATCATGTCCAAGAGTGGGAGAAAAAGAGTCTCACTCTTGGCAGGAGAAAAAAAAACCTCCAGAAATCCAGCAAAGCTGCTGGGGGACTCACTAGGTTAGGAAATTCAGCCTAAAGAGAGAATTCTCCCTAACAGTGACCATCTGCAGAATGTTTTGGGCCATCACCTCGGGTGGCAAGGCTTTCCCTGAGGACGCATCCAAGACCACTGCAATGCACTGGAGATTTTGAGATGGTTGTTAGGCAGAAACCTGTGCAGTTCCCTCTGGGACCACTGCAAAAGATTAAGGACTACAGGTGTTTGGCAGGAAACCCACTTGGTAGCAGTCTGTACCACACAGATTCACTTGGTAGCTGTGGCTGAACATTCATACTTCCCTCAAGAAGAGTTAGGCAGTATACAGAGTATTCACAATAGGTCAAGAGCGCACAATAGAACAAGTAAACACTGACCAGGGCTTGGTGTAAAAGAGAGATAATTATTTATTTAAAGCCACATCTAGAAAAACACACAGGCACTAATAGTAAGCAATTCAAAAACACGGTCACTAAAAGATATACACTCCCTTAAAAGAATATTAGACAAGTCTTAAGTAAAGCCCCACTTACTTTCAGACAGCGGTGAGCGCTTAACGTAGATGGCACTCTAATAGTTCGTTTTTAAAAAAGGGAGAGAAAAGCAGAGAACACATTGAAACAGATCCCAACACTTTTACAAGAACATAGCAAGAGAGGAAGGCAAAGTAAAACCGTGAAGTCAGAGTTAGTAGGCCGGATCCGCTTTAAAGAGGATCCAAACGAAATGTGTCCAAGGTCACACGGTTGCAGTGCACAAAAGTCTTGTAATGGTTCAAAAAGAAGTTGGATCAAAGAAAAGGGACCAGTTAGAGGGTCAAGGCGGCCAGCCCAGTCCAGAGGGTTAAGGAGTTATTATTACCTTGTTGCAATCTTTAGAAAGGGAGGCCTGGCGGACACGGTACCTTAAAGTGGTGAGAACGCTCCAGCGGGGCAGTTGTTCCTGGCAGCGGGTGCAAGTCGGTGCTTCGTCTGGGGGAAGAGAGGATCTCGTCGTGGAGGAAGACAGGGGCCCGTTGCACTGCCAGGGAAGAAACCAGTCGCGGAGTTTCTCAGGTACAAGGAGCGGTCCGTTGATTCGCGGTTCAGTGGTGAGTCGCTATCCGGCCGCCGGGGTGCTTGGCACGGGCAGTTCGACCACAAACCGGTCTGGGGTGCGAAGAAAGAAAGGTAAACTGGTTGTGCCCACCAGTCAGGGGAAGAAGCATCTCTAGCTGAGAGATCTTCTCTGTTGTCGGGAAGTGGTGAGTCGGTTCCGCAGGGCTCCACCGGTGGTGTTGTCGTGGTAGGTCGGCTCAGCTTCTCCCTCGTTGGATTCTCAGGTCCTGTGGCGACTTCTGAAGTTCCAGTCCCCAAAGCCCTGCTTTTATGCAGTAAACCCCCATTCACTCAGCCAAGCTGTCACTCAAACATGCTAAGTGGTGAGCTGGCCGGCTCACCACTTGGGCCAATCACACAAGAGTGCGACTTGAGTTACCACGGTAACTCAGTCCAGGGTGCCTAAACCCCCTTCTACACCCCCTGTGGTACCCAGACAGAGTGGCACCACTTTTGGAGGCTTCCGTGGAGAAGCCCACCAAAAAGTGGAACAAAGGGCTCGACTTGGGATGGAGTCACAGAAGAGAACACAACCGCCATTTTAGAATCGAGTCTTGGCAAAAAATACCAACCGGAGAATTAATATTAATTAAATAAACCGGCGGTATGTTCGAGGCTATGAGAATTAAATAATTAAAGCTGGTAGCCTCGAACAATGGGAAAATCCCATAGGAAAATATTTGCGGTCGAATATAAAAAGTAGTTTCCACTGCCACCAGCCAAAACTCAATCAGGGGGGACGGAGACGTGCCCCCTCGACTAACAGACCCCAGGGCAATCGAATTGCCCCGACCAGTACGTCCACAATATGATGGTTTGTACTGGTTTCTGTTAATAATTTGGGACTAGTAAAGCCAATGGTGACTTTACATGCCCTGGGAGACAGTAGTCAGTCCCAGGGTATGGAGTCTATGGTGGGGTGTCATTATGACACCCCTGTGTTACTGCATGGAGGGTGCTGTGTAACACACATAGGAAAAACGCATGAGACCCTATGGAGTAAAGGACCCCATAGCCCATAAAACACATTACCAGTCAAAGGAATACCATAAATCATGTCCAAGAGTGGGAGGAAAAGGGTCTCACTCTTGGCAGGAGGAAAAAAACAAACTCCAGAAATCCAGCAAAGCTGCTGGGGGACTCACTTGGTTAGGAAATTCAGCCTAAAGAGAGAATTCTCCCTAACACTCGCCCCCCCCCCCCCAGACTAAGGGACAGGAGGATTTAATCCACTCCTGGATGAACCTCATACCTCTAGTCGATGACATACATCCTAGAGAGTCCATCAGCATTTTGATGGTGACACCCTGACCTGTGCTCAATGGTGAAATCAAACCCTTGAAGGCAGATTGACCATCTCAATAGTTTTGGATTTTCCCCTTTCATTTGCATTAACCATCTCAAGGGTTGGTGGTCAGTCTGAAAGACAAAAGTAGAACCATACAAGTATGGCCTAAACTTCTTCAGTACCCACACAATAAATAGCAAAGCATTCTCTTTCGATTGTTGCCCCTCTTGTCTCAGGATCCTTCAGCTTACGGCTGATGAAGCAAACGGGGTGCTCCCTACCTTTCCCATCCAGTTTACTGAGGACTGTGCCTATTCCTACATTTGAAGCATCGGTTTGCACGATGAAAGTTTGGTGATAGTCAGGAGCTCTGAGTACTGGGGCTTGGCAAAGAGCCCTTTTCAGGGTTTCAAAGGCCTGATTGCATTCCTCATTCCATCTAACCTTTTTAGGGAATTTTGGAGAGGAGATGACATTCAGTGGAGAAGCTATGGACCCATAGTTCTCAATGAAATTCCTATAATACCCAGTGAGACCTAAGAAGGCTCTCACCTGGGTTTGAGTAGTAGGTGTTGTCCAATTTTGCACAGCTTCAATCTTACTGGGCAAAGGCCTTATTTCTCCACCTCCTACCTCATGTCCAAGGTAGACCACTTTACTCTGTCCAATCTGGCATTTACTTGCCTTTATGGTCAGATTGGCCTTTCCAAGAGCTTGCAAAACATATCTCAGGTGGTCCCCATGTTCCTCCCAGGAATTGCTGAACACTGCTATGTCATCCAAGTATGCCATGCAGAAGTCCTCCATCCCATTCAGAACCTGGTTTACCATCCGTTGAAACGTAACAGGTGCATTTTTCAATCCAAAAGGCATAACCTTAAACTGGTATAAGCCAACTGGGGTAAAAAATGCAGTTTTCTCCTTGGCATGGTCTGTCAGGGCTATTTGCCAATAGCCTGACATCAAGTCAAATGTGCTGAGGAACTTGGCTGCACCAAGTCGATCCACCAACTCATCTGTCCTTGGCAAAGGGTGGGCATCAGTCTTAGTGACTGCATTAAGAGCTCTGTAGTCCACACAGAATCTAAGTTCTTTAGATCCTGTCTTTGGTACTAACACAACTGGGCTACACCATGGACTAGTAGAGGGCTCTATTACCCCGAGATCAATCATCTTGTTGACCTCACCTTTAATGTGGGTTCTTACATTTTCTGACATTTGATATCCTCTGCTTTTGACTGGCAGACAGTCACCAGTGAGTATGTCATGCTGTCCCCAAGGGGTCAAGCCTGGCGAAAGTGAGAACAGAGAGGCAAACTGATTCAACATAGATTTGCACTCTTCCTGTTGCTCAGGTGTCAGATTTGAAGAGAGATTTACTCCTTCAATTCTTTCATCTAAAGGTAAACCTCTGAGGGGATCAGGAAGAGCTTCACTCTCTTCTTCTTCCTCTGATGATGCTAGAAGCAAAGCTCCTACATCAGGTCTGGAGACATACGCTTTTAGTCTGTTGGTGTGGAAGACTGTTGGAGCCTCCTTGGGGTTGGCCAAGTCCACCAGATAGTTGACCTCTCCAAGTTTACCCAAACTTTGAAGGGTCCCATCCATTTGTCTTGCAAGGCCCTCTGCCTTGTTGGAATCATAACGAGAACTAGCTGGTCTTGAGTAAACTCAACCATGCTAGCCTTTTGGTCATGCCAGTGCTCGACCAATGCTTGTCCAGCTTTCAAGTTATCACTTGCTTCTGCCATCATTTGTGACATTCTCCTTCGGAGACCTATCACATAGTCAGTTACTCTGACTGGCTTGGGGGAAGGAGCACTCTCCAGCCCCTCCTTGATCAGGGCCAATGGACCTCTGACCGGATGACCATAGAGAAGTTCAAAGGGAGAATAACCTACTCCCCCCTGAGGGACTTCTCTATAAGCAAAGAAAAGGCAGGGCAGTAGAAGATCCTACTTTCTTTTAAGGGGGTCCTCTAAAGCACCTATCATGCTCTTCATGGTTCTGTTGAACCTTTCAACCAGCCCATTTGTCTGAGGGTGGTATGCGGTTGAGAACTTTAAGTAACTCCGCAGGTTTTCCACATGGCTTTCATGTAGTGGGACATAAAATTTGACCCCCTGTCAGAGATGACTTCCTTAGGACACCCAACCCTGGTATAAATACCAAGGAGGGCCTTAGCCACAGTCGGAGCTGTAACAGTCCTTATAGGAATTGCCTCAGGGTATCTAGTAGCATGGTCTACTACAACAAGTATAAACCTGTTGCCTGAGGAAGTTGGAGGATCAAGGGGACCAACAATGTCAATCCCTACTCTCTCAAATGGGACTCCCACAACTGGGAGAGGCACTAAAGGTGCCACATTCTTGGAGCCAACCTTACCAGAAGTCTGGCAGGTGTGGCAGCTCCTGCAGTATTTATCTACTTCGGCCCCCATCTTTGGCCAATAAAAGTAGAGTGAGAGCCTTTCCTTAGTCTTCTTGAAACTCAAGTGACCAGCCAAAGGAATCTCATGGCCTAACTGCAAGAACTGTGGTCTGTTCTCTTGGGGTACTGCAAGTCGTTTGTTGTCCCCAGCTGCAGACTCGGTTGGTTCACTGTAGAAGAGGCCATCTTCCCAGTGTAACCTATATTTCCCAGGCTCTTGCCCTTCAGCCTGAGCATCCGCCTGGTGGCGAAGACCTTCCAGAGTTGGACATTTTCCCTGTCCCCTACTGAAGTCTGCCCTGTTGGGTCCACCTTCTGCCAGTAAAGACTGCAGCTCAGGATGGTCAACAGGATCCAGATCTCCAATGAGTTCCTGGCCTTCTACTAGCTCTTCTTCAGAGTCTAGTTCAACCACACAGGGTTGTACCTCCCTCTCAGCCTCAGCTGGAGGGGTAGTTACTGGTGTAACTTTGGACAACCTAGGGGAAGTCCTTGTTGGCTGCACTGGAGTGCTGGCTGTGAGGGTCTTTTTAGAAGTTTTAGGTTTCCCTTTTTCTTCTATGTTCTTAGAGACAGCAGCTGCCATCTCCAGTGGAGCAGGAGTGATCTCTTTCTTCATCATCTCCTTGGGAGTACCTCTCATGGTCCTCTCCCTTGCAGGTCTGGTGAGCTCCTGTAACCTTTTACTAGGAGGTCTGGGGGTGTGTGACACTACTCCAAGAGTTTTCAAGTCATTACCCAGCAGAACCCTTCCTGGCACCTCACTTTGTATGCTGACAGGTATCTTCACAGTCATGTCATTACACTGGATGAGAACTGGTAATTGGGCAAGCATCTGCACAGGACCTCCAGCTAACTTGGTGAGGCTTTTGGGTGCATTTGCAACATCCTCAGCCTGAAAAAACGATTTGTCCACCACAGTTATGCTGGCCCCAGTGTCCCTAATGGCAGGAGTCTCCTGACCATTCACCTGGACACTGTCCTTATAATACTCTTTAGTATTATCTGGGATAGAATTATAGACATCTAAGTTCTGTTGTTCCCACAGACCCAGAGACACTAAAGAAAAACTAGCTGAGACTCCAATGGGTTCATCAGCCAGTAATAGAAAGTTTCCACTTGCCATTTGGACTTCCTCCTCTGGAGCGAATGCTAAGGAGACAAGCTGGACCCCTGAAGGTTTACCCTTACACATGGGATCTCCTTTCACATGGTCAGTAGAGCCACAAACAAAGCATTTACCGAATGCTTTCTGGAATGGTGGCTTGTTCTGACCTCCTTCTGGTTTGGCACCAGGAGGTACACTAGCCTGATTTGGTTTCCCTGGTGGCTTACCCTTTTGGTTCTGTTTGGGGCCCTCTTTGGAATTGGGATTATTAGAATTCTCTTTGGAGTCCTTCTTTGGCTGTTTTCCCTCATCCTTTTTCTGAGTAGCCCCAGAATCCTTGTGAGTGGCCCTGTTGGCAACCCACAAGTCAGCAGCCTTAGCTAACTTCCTGGAATCTAATTCCTTTGAATCAGCCAAGTGCTGTCTGAGCTCAGGAGAGCAGGCATCATAAATTGACTCCAACATTACAAGATTCTTCATTCCTGCATAAGTGTTAACTCTGTAACCCTTAATCCATCCCTCTAAGTTTTTCAAACTTTCACTCACCCAGGTAGCCCACGGGGTACCATCATGCTTTTTGAGGGTCCTAAATCTCTTAAGCTACTGGGAAGGGGTCTTCCCAAATCTAGCTATCAAAGCTAGCTTCACACATTCATAATCCTTCTTATCCACCTCCCCCAACTCCATTACCACATCAGTCGCAACAGGGGGAAGCCTAGAGAACAACCAGGGAAGTAACTCATTCCCTGTGATGCCCTGGAGCCCATGATTATACTCAAACATTTTCAACCAATCCAACACATCCAATATAGGTTCATACATACCCACTAATTCCTTAGGCATCCGGGGTCTTTTGGGACTGGAACTCCTAGAAGAACCAGAGGAGAGATAAGCATTTTCTACAGACAACTTTTTCATTTCTAATTCATGGTTAAGCTCTATTTCTCTGAGTCTTAACTCAGCTTGCTTCTGCTCAGCCTGGGCATTCATTCGTCTGAACTCTAGCTCTTGGTTTCTTTCAGATTGAGCTAAAAAACGTTTGTACTCTAATTCAAGCTTCATTTTTTCAAGTTCAAAATAAGCAGGGTTACATGTGGGACCTGGTATAGGCTCACTGTTTTCTACATTTTCTGGGGGGGTAGATTCCTCTGTACCACCCGGACTTTGGTTTTCTAACAATCTTTCTATAAGTTCCATTTTCTTGCCCTTCTCAGAGAGATTCTTATGTCTACACAATACTTTTAAGCAATCAGAAGTTTTGGCAGACAATGATTCTAGGGTATAACTCTCCATCGCAGACATAGTTAGAAAATCAACTTTTTAGTGCTAAGCTCTGTGGTTAGTTGTCCTAAAGTGTTCAATAAGCACTCTAAAGTGTATACTCAATACAAATCCCACCGCTGTATACCAGTGTTAGGCAGAAACCTGTGCAGTTCCCTCTGGGACCACTGCAAAAGATTTAGGACTACAGGTGTTTGGCAGTAAACCCACTTGGTGGCGGTCTGTAGCACACAGATTCACTTGGTAGTTGTGGCTGAGCAGTCAGACTTCCCTCAAGAAGAGTTAGGCAGTATACAGAGTATTCACAATAGGTCAAGAGCACACAATAGAACAAGTAAACACTGACCAGGGCTTGGTGTAAAAGAGATATAATTATTTATTTAAAACCACATCTAGAAAAACACACAGGCACTAATAGTAAGCAATTCAAAAACACGGTCACTAAAAGATATACACTCCCTTAAAAGAATATTAGACAAGTCTTAAGTAAAGCCCCACTTATTTTCAGACAGTGGTGAGCGCTTAACGTAGATGGCACTCTAATAGTTCGTTTTTAAAAAAGGGAGAGAAAAGCAGAGAACAAATTGAAATAGATCCCAACACTTTTACAAGAACATAGCAAGAGAGGAAGGCAAAGTAAAAGCGTGAAGTCAGAGTTAGTAGGCCGGATCCCCTTTAAGAGGATCCAAATGAAATGTGTCCAAGGTCACACGGTTGCAGTGCACAAATGTCTTGTAATGGTTCAAAAAGAAGTTGGATCAAAGAAAATGGACCAGTTAGAGGGTCATGGCTGCCAGCCCAGTCCAGAAGGTTAAGGAGTTATTATTACCTTGTTGCAATCTTTAGAAAGGGAGGCCTGGCAGACACGGTACCTTAAAGTGGTGAGAACGCTCCAGCGGGGGCAGTTGTTCCAGGCAGCGGGTGCAAGTCGGTGCTTCGTCCGGGGGAAGAGAGGATCTCGTCGTGGAGGAAGACAGGGGCCCGTTGCACTGCCAGGGAAGAAACCAGGCGCAGAGTTTCTCAGGTACAAGGAGCGGTCCGTTGATTCGCGGTTCAGTGGTGAGTGGCTATCCGGCTGCCTGGGTGCTTGGCACGGGCAGTTCGACCACAAACCGGGCTGGGGTGCGAAGAAAGACAGGTAAACTGGTTGTGCCCACCAGTCAGGGGAAGAAGCCTCTCCAGCCGGGAGATCTTCTCTGTCGTTGGGAAGTGGTGAGTCGGTTCCGCAGGGCTCCACCGATGGTGTCGTGGTGGTAGGTCGGCTCAGCTTCTCCCTCGTCGGATTCTCAGGTCCTGTGGCGACTTCTGAAGTTCCAGTCCCCAAAGCCCTGCTTTTATGCAGAAAACCCCCAATCACTCAGCCTAGCTGTCACTCAAACATGCTAAGTGGTGAGCCGGCCGGCTCACCACTTGGGCCAATCACACAAGAGTGCGTCTTGAGTTACCACAGTAACTCAGTCCAGGGTGCCTAAACCCCCTCCCACACCCCCTGTAGTACCCAGACAGAGGGGCACCACTTTTGGAGGCTTCTGTGGAGAAGCCCGCCAAAAAGTGGAAAAAGGGCTCGACTTGGGTTGGAGTCACAGAAGAGAACACAACCGCCATTTTAGAATCGAGTCTTGGCAAAAAATACCAACCGGAGAATTAATATTAATTAAATAAACCGGCGGTATGTTCGAGGCTATGAGAATTAAATAATTAAAGTTGGTAGCCTCGAACAATGGGAAAATCGCATAGGAAAATATTCGCGGTCGAATATAAAAAGTAGTTTCCACTGCCACCAGCCAAAACTCAATCAGGGGGGATGGAGACATGCACCCTCGACTAACAGACCCCAGGGCAATCGAATTGCCCTGACCAGTACGTCCACAATATGATGGTTTGTACTGGTTTCTGTTAAAATTTGGGACTAGTAAAGCCAATGGTGACTTTACATGCCCTGGGAGACAGTAGTCAGTCCCAGAGTATGGAGTCTATGGTGGGGTGTCATTATGACACCCCTGTGTTACTGCACGGAGGGTGCTGTGTAACACACATAGGAAAAACACATGAGACCCTATGGAGTAAAGGACCCCATAGCCCATAAAACACATTACCAGTCAAAGGAATACCATAAATCATGTCCAAGAGTGGGAGGAAAAGAGTCTCACTCTTGGCAGGAGGAACAAAAACAAACTCTAGAAATCTAGCAAAGCTGCTGGGGGACTCACTAGGTTAGGAAATTCAGCCTAAAGAGAGAATTCTCCCTAACAACGGTATCATGTAGGACTTCTTGAAATTGAGGGAGAAGCCCATTCTGTGGAGAGTGTGGCAGTTTATGCTCAGATGTCGCAGGGACATTCCGGGAGAATGGGCTCTGTTCAGTCAATCATCCAGGTAAGGGTAGACTTGAATCCCCCCTCTCCTGACGATCGCTGCCATCACCGCCATCAACTTGGTGAAAACCCTCGGGCGGAGGTCAGCCCAAACGGCAGAATCCAAAACTAATAATGAGAACCATCAAAGATAATGAGAACCACCAAAGGCAAACCTTGGGTACCTTCTGTGTTTGTGATGGATAAGCACACGAAAGTATGCATCCCAAAGGTTCAGTGACACCATCCAACCTTGAAGCTGGAGGGCCTGAAGGATCTAGGGTAACCATTTTGAACGTGTCCTTCCTGAGGAACTTGTTCAAGTATCCCAGGAGTACCATCCGGTACTGGTTCTATAGCACCTTTCTCTAGCAGACTCAAAATGTCCTACAAGAGGAACAGATCCAGAGTTTTGTAACAGTGACTCCCCGGTGGATGATCCTGAGGCCTTCTTAAAAAGGGGAGGCATTAATCCTTGGCCACTGTTTGCAATGCCCAACCATCAGACGTCATAACCCAACATTCTTGCAGATGCTGAGTGAGTGCTTCCCACCGGGGCCTTGTGGATTAAGGCCTCAGAGTGGTTTTGACGCAGCTGAAGCAGGGGCTGAGGGTAAATAAGCAGTTGCTTGGGCGGGCTTGGCACCTCATCCTCGTTCAACACTAGGGAATTTCCTTTGACCACTCTCGCTCTTCCAAATGAGGATTAGCAGCGAAAGGACCTACCCCTCCAGGTATTTGCTATGGGATGCAACAGGTGTGGTTGTCTGATGGTGGCGCTGAGTGACTTGGCTGCTGCTTTTTAGGTCTGCAATTTTTCTAGGCTTTCGTCAGCCTTGCTGCCAAATAGTTGTGTGCCATCAAAGGGCATGTTGAGAAGTCTAGACTGCACAACAGGTGCAAAGCCAGACTTCCTCAACCATGCAAATCTGTATATAACAGTGCTCGCCGCCATGGCTCTGCTAATACTGTCGGCAGAGTCCAAACCTGATTGGAGAGACTCGCACATTGCATCTTTCCCATCTTTCACAATGTTAAGAAAGTCTCTCTCCTCTCTCTCTCGATAATATGTTCAGCCGCCATAGAGATACATTCCTGCAAAGTGTAGGTACATTTAGCATGGGGACAAATGGCGTTGACTGACTTCAAGGTCATATTCCCGGCTGAAAATACCTTCGATGCCATAACTTCGAAAGGCCTGTCATCTCTGTCCGGTAGTATTACAGGGTATGCTGCCTGTCTTAAGATGGAAGTTGCAGCTTGACCCACCAAGCTTTCCTGTGTCAGTGTTTGGACAGATACACTTGGTCACTACTTAGAGGCCTATACTTCTTTGTAAGATTTTTGTTCACAGCCAGACTTGTCTGCGGTGCTTCTCAATTTGCTTTTACCCTTTTTTGAAGGGCTACATGGAAAGGTACTGCAGTGTCTTTTTGGGAACTATTATATAAGATATCCTATCGCAGAAACTCTATTACTTTACCCATGAGATGCCTGTAAGATTCCTCAGCATGTTCTGATGCATCAGCTTTTCTAAACGCTAACTCTGGCGAAGAGTCAACGCCACTTGCTGTTTGTAAATTATTATATAAATCCCTCACTCTAGATTCCTCTGATACGAAGGCCTCAGGGACATTGGGTGTGCCATATTACAACCCAAAAGGTAGGGTGTCTTGATCAGAGGGCTCATGTTCTTTGAAAATCGAAGAACAGGACTTGAAAAATTCTCTCTTTGGAAGAGGCTTGAATCTTTTTACAATTTCCTTCGAAGGCGCCAAGGGCTTTGACGCTATCAGCGTTGTGGGTTTCGACTCTATCGGCCTCAATGGAATCCTCGAAGTACTCGACCCGTGACTCGAAAAAGTCTTCAACGTAGGAGGACTGCGCCTGTCCTCGACTTGAGGACTCGTGGGCTCTCGATGGGTTGGTGGCTTCTCACCGGGGCTCGAGGGCATGCAGGTATTAGCCTTGCTTTTCTCCTTATCGGCCTGAGAAGGCGCGATAGGGTCATGGCTCTTTGCCTTTTCAATCGAGGGTTAGGGGTTGGAGTGGCCGTCTTACCCAGGCAGGCTATCCTGCGTTCAGGCGAGGAGTTCAAGGATGAGGTCGGGTATCTGTTGTGTCTTTTCTTGTTATTTTCAAAGAAGATGTGGAATGGTGATAACCGCTGTGTTTCCGGGAGCATTTCTTCGACCTTTTCCTCAGCAGAGAGTCACCTCTTAACTCATCCAAAGAACGCCTTTTAGAGTTGTGGACAGAGATTTTAGAGATGGCCGACCCGGCGCGAGTTTCTCCTTGTGTTCCTTCAATGCCTACCCGTTATGGATTGGCAAGATCCACAGTCAGTGCTTCTGTGTTCAATGCCAAGACAACATAAACAAACACGATGTGGGTCAGTTATCGATATTTTAGCTCCACAGTCGATGCATTTCTTGAGGCTGCTCTTCGGGGTAGAAGAAGAAGAAGGGGGTTGTTTCTTACTTGTAACTCAATTTCTACAGTGTTGGTATCTTTCATGGATTCACATGCTGTGAATATTCCCAGTTGTCAGGCTGGGAATCCCCAATTACCTTGACTTAGTCATTTTTCTATGGAAAAATTTGACACCTTGTGTGTCCCATCAACGTTGTTGTGGGTGCTTTTGGTCCCCACCAATAGGACGTCGAGTGTATAGCTTTGCCCCAGCAGCTTCCCCTCAGATTTTAACCACTCCAGCTGGAAGACATCCCCTAATAGAGGATGTTTGCCTGTAGGGGTAGCCTGGAGTGCGCATGTAAATCCATGAAAGATACCAACATTGGAAAATTGAGTTATAGGCAAGAAACTACTCCCTTCTCCAGCATTGGATCTTTCATGGATTCACATGCTGTGAATAGATTTTAGAGCAGTATACATGTTAGGAGGTGATAAACCAGGCTAACACAGATTAGATACTTTCAAATTCTCTGCGTTAATGCGAGAAGAATACATACGCAAATAGACAAAGGAAAAATCCCCGGAAGCTGCAGTGCTTACCTTACTGGAACAGCCGTTGAAGGACTGCTCGTCCCATCTGCACATCCTCAGCATGCTGCTGATGTGAGCAATAGTGACTGGTAAATGTGTGGGGCACTGCTGATGCTGCCGCCTGGCAAATCTCTCTAATGGGTACTCCCGACCAGAGAGCTGCAGAGGCAGCCGTGGCCATTGTAGAGTGCGCAGTTTGCAACAGCCTATTGGCCTTCGAGTGGCAGAGGAAGATTGTAGATGAAATCCATCTTGCGATGCCCTGTTTTGAAATGGATTTTCCCTTGTTGGATGTGGCAAAGGCGACAAACAGCTTTGTATTCGATCTAAAGGATTTTTTCCCGTCTAGATAATATTTCAATGCCCTTTTCACGTTCCGAGTGTCTAGGGCTTTCTCTGCTGGTGAAGTGGCGTTTTGAAAGAATGTAGGCAGAGTTATGGTTGCATTTTTGTGAAAATCTGATGGAACTTTTGGGATGAAATGAGGATTGGTGGAGAGTATCACCTTGTCTTTCACGAATCGTAGATATGGGGGGTCGACTACCAAAGCTTGAAGCTCTAAAACGCGTCTAGAGGACGTAATGGCTACTAAGAAAACCACCTTCCATGTGAGAAATTTGATGTGTGTTGTAGACAGAAGTTCGAACAGGAGCTTCAAAAGCCCTGCCAGGGCCAGGTTCAGACTCCATACAGGAAGAAGCAGCCTCTTTTGTGGAAGCTAATATCCTCTTGCCTGAGAAATAGCCCCCTGGAGAGGAAGAATGATGAAGACATTATGGGACAATCCATCTGTGAAGGCGTCAAATAAGTTTAGACAGCACGAACTGCTGCAGTGATTGTGTACTCGAAGACGCCAGACTAACAGTCAGTCAGAAACCTGTGATTGAACCATTACATATGGAAGGGGTGGTTGAGGATTGTATGACACTTTTGTGCAATTACCCTATGAGTGAGAAGTCTTGTGCCCTGAAATAACAAAAGGTATTCATGATGTGTTCTGGAAACGCAGTAAGGTGGTAAAACCAGATAAAGTACTTATGATGTACAAGCCGGAACCCCCGGACACCACGGAAGCAGTCGCGCTCAATGCCAGTGCACAGTTTTGTTAATTTTGATGAGGGAAGAGTGGGGAATGCAATGGGAGGGAATTACATAGCTTAGGTTCAGGGCACTATAATGGTGGGGGAGGGGGAGTTGGGAAAAAGGTTGGGGTGGAAAAGTTAGAAAAAAGCACAGTCAGAAAACATCAGGTAATGTTCCAAATGCAAATAGGTACGGGTCTATAGAGATTACTTGCCGACAAGTGGGGGGGTGGTGCTTGACACTGCACCCACTGGGATTAAATTGCTAAATTGGAATGTCAGGGGTCTGGGCATCCCTATGAAAGCACACAAGGTGTTAGCATATGTAAACAGACAGGGAGGACACACATTTCTTGGAACACCAAGCACAAAAGTTTGCTCCTGGCTGGGGGGAACAAAGCTACTATACCGACTACTACACTAAGGCTAGCGGGGTCATGATCCTCATTCACATGTCACTCCCTTTAGCACACTATGCGACAGAGAGTAACGTCTGTGGCAGATACATATTGGTGCATGGGAAAATGGGGGGCACCGAAGTACTACTGATGAATATTTATGGTCCCAACATAGACGACTCCGAATTTTACGAAGAAGTATTTAAAACATGTGTTAATTATCCAACAGCACAACTGATCTGTGTAGGGGATTTCAAAACTATACTTAATACAGAGTTGGATCGCACGTCAACTACACCCAGACACTTAATGAACATGGCACGTACAATGCACATGCATATCACTGACATAGGTCTGAGAGACATTTGGCGCTCACTGCATGGGTCACAAAGGTCCTTTACGTTATACTCATCTATTCATGACATGCACTCCCGTATAGATCTATGGCTAACATCACACACAATCCTGGGTTGGGTTACAGAAGCCCAGATTCTTCCCAGGACGCTGTCGGCTCATTCCCCCATATCACTTGTTATAGACTTCCCTGATAGCGCCCCCCAAAGGGCACTGTGGCGATACAAACCCACATCATTTCTAGACCCTATATTCAGAACTAGCCTAGCGAAACACATTTCAGACTTCTATGAAACTAATGAAGGATCTGTGACCAAGCAGGCTGTTTTGGGGCAAGCATTCAAGGTATATATGCGAGGAGTGGCAATGTCCACCGAATTTGGGGTGCTGCGTGATATCAGGCGGGAAATTAAGAGACAAGAGGAATCCATTGACCGACTACAGGCAGAATATTCAGAGAGCCCATCTCCACATGTTAATGTGGAAATTAAAGCACAACAGAAAAATATTGCGAAGCAGCAGACAGGGAACTGCTATTTTGACAGACCGATGGCGGTGTGCAGATACGGGGAACATGAGAGACCAGGCACACTTTTAGCACAAATGGGGTGTACGGACAGAGGCAGTACAACTATCCCATGTATCACTAGGCGAGATGGAGTGGTGTTCATGAAGACAGATGAGGTCAGTGGAGTGTTCTACGACTTCTACAGTGACCTATCCTCACCCCAAAGCGTGGCCACTAATAAAGAGATTGATGAATGCCTTGCTGTGATACCCACAACATTATTATCGGCAGACACACGCTATACTCTGGAAACCCCCACAACGCTCAGTGAGATAAAGGTGGCGATAAAGGACCTACCCGGAGGAAAGGCACCAGGTTTGGGGGATTCATTCTATAAGGAATTCAAGGAAGTGCTTGCACCTCACCTCCTAGCGGTCTGGGCCGAGGCATTAGACACAGGTATCTTGCCAGAATCAATGAGAGAAGCGGTCATAACGCTGCTGTTGAAGCCCAAGAAACCGTCTGAAAACCGCAGATTGTACCGCCCGCTGTCCCTCATTAACACAGATGCCTTACATGGTGCACGAAGATCAAGCAGGATTCGTGTTGGGAAGGTCAACGGCATCTAATATTCGTAGGTTTTATAACGTTCTAGCAATTATCCCCCAAGACTCAGAGGGGGTCGCTATATCCCTAGATATGCAGAAAGCTTTCGACACTTGGTACTTGCCGTTTTTTTGTTCAGAGTACTGCACAATTACAGATTTGGTCCTAACTTAGTGAGTACAGATCCTTTATACACAACCGTATGCTGGGGTGTCTGTGAACGGGATGCTTTTGTCAGGGCTGCAGCTGGCAGGCGGCAGCAGACAGGGATGCCCACTTCCCCCCTGCTGTTTGTACTCGTAATTAAACCACTGCTGATCTCATGAGGGCACGACATGCAAGGGCAGGTATCTCCATAGCCGGGCGTGTGGAGTTGATAACATTATATGCAGACAACATCATGCTGTTTGTAAGAAACCCCGAGAAATATCTTCAGAGGGTATTAACCGCGGTTCAGGAATTCAGAAGTTTTTCCAGACTCTGACTGAACACAAATAAATCAGAAATATTCCCACTGACGGACAATACAAGACCACCTAACAATCTATTCGGGCTACGATGGGCACCCCAAAAGGTTAAATATTTAGGGGTAGAGATGGCCAGTCTGGTTCACTCCATTAACTGTGATACAGTGACTACTGCACTGTGTGCCAAACTTGAGCACTGGAACCAACTATCTATTTCACTATGGGACGAGTAGCACTAGTGAAAATGATTATACTACCTAAGCTCTTCTACCTCTTCAGTACCATTCCGCTGTGACCAGGCAGGTCCTTTTTTGCAAAAATAACTAGTGCCTGTCATGAACCATGGACATAGCCCCTTCTGGTCTTCCTGGTCCTGGTCCAGACGGGGAGTGTGCTCCTTGATACTTCCAACATGGCCGTGCCCAGTGCCGTGTTCCGTACTATCCTGTACGTCGGACACGGCACGTTCTATAAATGGGCCACGCCCCCGCGCCTCTGCGCGTCTCAACGCTATCTCTAGGTAGTGTCTCGACGTGTGTGTGCTGCTCGGCGTTACCCTTCCAAGTTCCTGGCCAACTCCCTTATTCTTCTTCCCTTTTCCCCTGTTCCAGTATCTCTTACCTTTCTTCGATCCTCTTCCTGGACGTCCTGGAATACGCGACTTCCTGGAACTTTGAACACTCGCGCTAGAGTCAGACTCGACTCGCGCGCACTTATACAAGTCCCGGTCCGGCCGGGAGAAGGAGTCCTCCGCGGAACGCCACAAGAAGAGAACTCAGGTGAGCTGGGGGGAAACCTTTGACAGATTGAGACGCCAAACGATCAACACTGATACCGCTATGGAGAAAGCGGTCCAGGACCTCATGCGCAGCATGCAGTAGCTAACAACCGAGGTACAGAACTTAAAGGCAGAAAACGCAGCCTTGAAACAATTAGTGCTGTCACGTGACTCTGCCAATAAGGAAAGCGTGATACTGGGTGGAGTGGTAGACAAATACGATGGCTCGCCAAAATCCTTACGTGGATTTCTGGATTCCTGCTTGGTGCATTTTACATTCAAGCCCTATTATTTTTCAACTTTGAGGGCCAAGTTGGGCTTCATAATCTCCCACCTTACAGGGAATGCGTTATCTTGGGCCACTCCCCTAGTGACCTCTGGAGACGTCCTCCTGGACGATTATGATGCATTTATTCAGGCGCTCAAGTCTATGTTTGACCGCCCCGAACAAGTGTTCAGCGCCCAGGAACGCCTACTTGATTTTCGGCAAGGATCCCAGGATATGCTAACGTTTGTTACCAGATTCAAACAGCTGGTAAAGGAGGCTGATTGGGGCCCTGAAGGGAGTTTCACCTTACTTCGCAGGGGTCTAAATGACGATATCAAGGGTGAATTAGCCAGAGTGGCTCGCCCCAGTTCATTTCAGGCTTTGGTAGATCTAGCCTTACAAATAGACTTTCGTATCCAGGAAAGAAGGGCTGAAAGGACAAAGGCTAAGACTGCCTTTCAACAAATCCCTCCGGAGTCGACTGTGAAATCCGATCCTGTCTCAACCCCTGATAACGACTCTGAACCAATGCAAATAGGCGCCTTTCGTGGGCCAATTACTCCACAAGAAAGGATGAGAAGAATTCACACCGGCCTGTGTATGTATTGTGCCTCAGACAAGCATCTCATTAGAGAATGTCCTTTAGCCCCTCCACGGCGTTCGGGAAACGCCAGCTCCCGGTCCTAGATGGAGCGAGGTTTCGGGAGAAAGATGTCTGCTCCACATCAATCACATCCTTGAACTCTCCTGGACAGAATAACCTGGTGGTGCTACAGGCCTTTCTATCGCCCTCCAAGCACAAGACCTATCCCATACTGGCCCTGGTGGACTGTGGAGCTATGGGAATTTTCATTGATCAAGACTGGGTTATCAGACATAAAATACCATATGAGTCACGGAACATTAAACAGCCGGTAGAAGCAATTGATGGGAGACCTCTCTCTTCAGGACCCATAACCCTACAGACAAAAGAGGTCCGTCTCTCCATAAACCACCACCAAGAGCAGATTACATTCAACATCATCAAATCAGCCCATTACCCTATGGTTCTGGGTATGCCCTGGCTTCAAAGACATAATCCGTACATTAATTGGACAGCAGGGTCATTGTTTCCGGGCTCTGAGTTTTGTATGTCCCATTGTTTATCCCTGGATCTCTCATTAACACCAGCTATTGAACATTCAGGAGAGCAAAAAAACCTCACTCATGGTTTCCAACATTGTACAAGTCCCAGAGGTCTACCAAGGATATACTGATGTCTTTTCGACTGCCATAGTCCAGGCTTTACCCCCTCACAGACCCGAAGATTGTGCCATTGAGACAGATCCCTCGGCAGTAATTCCCTTTGGCAGAATGTTTATCCTTTCAGAACCTGAGAAAAAGGCCCTCCGAGAATACCTGGACATCAATTTGGAAAATGGCACCATAAGACCCTCAAAATCTCCAGCGGGTGCCTCATTGTTCTTCGTTCCTAAGAAGGATTCCAAGGAACTCAGACCCTGCCTCGACTACCGTGGTCTAAATCAATGCACCCTCAAAGATCGGTACCCTCTGCCTCTGATTTCAGATATCCTGGAAGCTGTCAGAGGCGCCGTAATATTCACGAAGTTGGACCTCCGGGGTGCCTATCCCTTAATCCGTATCCGGGAAGGGGACGAATGGAAGACCGCCTTTAGAACGCCCTTTGGTCTCTTTGAATATCTAGTCATGCCCTTTGGATTAGCTAATGCCCCTGCAGTTTTTCAACGTTTCATGGATAGGGTGTTTTCTGACATGCTTTTTCTCTTTGTCATTGTCTATCTAGACGACATTTTGATTTATTCCAAGGATCCCTTGAAACATGAAGAACATGTCATGGCGGTACTACAACAGCTCCGTGAAAACAAGCTCTTGGTCAAACCTGAGAAATGTCTTTTTCACGTGACTTCAGTTCATTACCTTGGATTCATCCTCAGCCCAGAAGGAGTTGGAATGGACCCTTCAAAGGTAAAGGCCATACTGGCCTGGCCTGCTCCTACATCGGTGAAACAGGTTCAGTCTTTCTTGGGACTTGCTAACTTTTATCGAAAGTTCATTCCTACCTTTTCTGAGCTCGTCCCACCGATCGTTGCTCTGCTGAAGAAGGATGTTCCCTTCATCTGGTCTTCCTCGCAAGAGAAGGCTTTTCAACGCTTGAAGACAAGATTCACGCAAGCCTCCGTCCTGGCTCAGCCTGACTTAGATTGCCCTTTCATAGTAGAAACGGATGCCTCCAACCATGCCATAGGAGCAGTCTTGAAACAGGTGCTTGAGGACAAGATGGACCACCCAGTGGCTTACCTCTCTAGAACCCTAACAACTAGCGAAACCCATTACTCCGTCCTGGAAAAGGAGCTGTTGGCAATCTGCCAAGCCTTCACAGAATGGCGACATTTACTCCTGGGTGCTAGATATCCAGTCCAGGTCCGTACGGACCACCGAAATCTACAAATTCCCCAATCTATGGAGTGCAGGAACAGTCGTCAGGCGCGTTGGGCCTACTTCTTCGCCCAGTACCAATTCCAAATCACTCATGTTCCTGGATCACAAAACGTGATTGCGGACGCCTTGTCCTGGCGTCCTGACTATTTAACCACTGAAGATAGGACATATCCTACAATGTTTCCCAACACAATCTTTATAGCTCAAGCGATCAACCTCTTGGAAGAGATTCGAGCCAAAACCCAGTCCTCTGACCTCTGGAAGGACGTCTCTAGGAAGAATCCCTGGAACTTAAGAATCAAGGAAGGATACTTATTCAAGGACAATGCCTTGGTCATTCCCACACCGAAACTTCAACATAAAATAATAACTCTCTGCCATGATACTTTTCATTCTGGACATCGTGGTGTAACCAACACGCTCCGTCTTATACAAAGACAGTTTTGTTGGCCGGAAATGAAATGCAAGGTACAAGAGTACATCAAGACCTGTACTGTCTGCAGTCAGAATAAGCACGACAATAAGAGACCGGCGGGCCTTCTATTGCAACCTACACTGCCAACAAGACCATGGGAATGTATAGCTACAGACTTCATAGTGGAATTACCACCTTCCCGGGGTTACACAACCATCATGGTAACCATAGACTTGTTTACTTACTCATATGGCACATTTCACGCCTCTCTATAAACTTCCTTCCTCTTCAGAGCTCGCAGGTATTTCCCTAGAACACATTTTCCGTCTTCATGGACTCCCTTCCAAGATCATATCGGACCGAGGACCGCAATATATTTCACAATTCTGGAAACATCTCTGTTGTGTTTTAGGGATTCAACACGCTCTTTCATCTGGATATCACCCACAGACCAACGGGGCCACAGACCGTGATAATCAAACCCTGGAGCAATATCTTCATTGTTTCGCAACCAAGGTACAGGATGATTGGTCCCTCCTTATACCCTTGGCCGAATTTGCCTATAACAATTCAGATCACTCAGCGATCAACGTTAGCCCCTTCTATTGCAGTCAAGGTTTTCATCCCTCCGTGTTACCTTCAGTTCTACCACATCCAACTCCAGTACCTTCACTTGATTCCTGGATTGAAACTCTCCTCAACATCCACAAGGAAGCCAAGGAACAATTGGGAAAGGCCCAGATTCGCACTAAGCGATATGCTGATTCCAAAAGAAGACCAGCACCCTCCTATTCTATTGGTGACCAGGTCTGGTTGTCCTCGAAACTATTACCACAACATCTACGCCCTAACAAGTTAGCCCCCGATATTATGGTCCATTTTCCATAAAAGAAATCATCAATCCTGTTTCTTATCGGCTCAAGCTACCAGACTCCTGGAAGAGAATACATCCAGTTTTTCACACTTCTCTACTCAAACCCTACATCCACTCCACCCGGAAAACCGGCAGACCCAGTCCTGTGATTGTGGACAATCAGCTGGAATATGAAGTACCCAGAATATGTGACTCCAGGTACAAGCGGGGTCGGCTTCAATACCTGGTCGAGTGGAATGCCAATCCTCCTAGTGAGAGAACATGGGAACCACTATCCAACCTAAACACCCCTCGATTGCTGAGAAGATTCTATCTCATACACCCTGGCAAGCCTGGTGGGACGGGGTTTCGGAGGAGGCATGCTGTCATGAACCATGGACATAGCCCCTTCTGGTCTTCCTGGTCCTGGTCCAGACAGAGAGTGTGCTCCTTGATACTTCCAACATGGCCGTGCCCAGTGCCGTGTTCCGTACTAGCCTGTACGTCGGACACGGCACGTTCTAATTGGTTACAATTTCCCCTCCTTCCAATGACCACCTCGTGTAATAATGTGACTCTTGCCCTCCTCTGTGTCTCTAAGTCAATGTATGAGGTTTGTGGCTCTCCTTCTATCTAGTTTGTGGCATACTATGCTTGGGCTGCCAAGTAATACAGTTTGGTAAGTTGTACCACAATGGGCAATTTAGTTCCTGGGAAGATGTTAAGCTCCAAGTAGGTGATACCCCGCTGCAGAAATTGCAATACTTTAGACTCAGATCAGCAGTAGCTGCAGCGTGGAACGGATTCCCGCAGGAGCCAGCTTCGCATTCCTGTCTGAATTATATGATTTCCACTGTCACAACCAAAATAAATGCCTCAGCACTATACAAATTGGCACTGGTAACAAGAAAGATACATGCACCCAATGTTAAGGGGGAGTGGGAAAAGGATCTAGATGTCACATTCACAGTCACATTGGTCGCAGGTGTGCAGTCTCACGAAACAGGTATCGCTTAACTCCAGGCACGGGTTGATCCACTTCAAAATATTAAATAGAGTACATCTCACCTCAGTTCGCTTGAGGGGAATGTATGCAACAGTCGATGAGCAATGCCCAAGGAAGTTTTCATCAATACCTGAGCAATAGACCAGACACAGACAATGACAAGAGTGAAATACTGTAAATGTTCTGTAGACGTATATACCTGAATGCTGATCATCGAAATACTACCTGTGTAAGCATTAATCCGAAGTACGAATATTTTGTATTGATTTCTGTGCAATTTAAAAAATAGTTAAAAAAAAATAAATGATCAGGATTAATCACCAACAAAATAGGGGATGGCCATGGACTCGAAGAGGGCTGGATAATGTTTGCCTTCAGCATTTTTTTAACTTCATCAATTACTATGTGCTTTCGTGCTTCTGGGAGTCTATATGGTTTTAAATGGACCACTTTTCCCTTTAGAGTTCTGATATAATGATAAGTACCATGTACTCTCCCTGGTTTGTCAAAGAATACATCGGGGAATGCCATAATAAGGTTGACCAAATCTTCTTGTTTCTGTTTAGACAGTTCTTGGGGAATAAGTTCAGAGTTGTCTATCTCCTCGGGTACCAAACAGGACAATATAAAGGAGGGAGTAACAGAAGGATTTTTTGTCCACTCTTTTAGGAGGTTTATGTGGTAGAGATGGGTCTTTTGCCTTCTATCAGGTTGAGATATTTTATAAGTATACGTTCCTGTTTGCTCTAGCACTTTGTAGGGCCCATGCCACTTTGAGACAATTCTATTTTCAGAGGTAGGTAAGAGAACTAATACTTTCTGTCCCACTGAAAATTATCTTCAATGTACCTTCTTCTCATAGGTGAATTTTTGTTGGGCTTGATCGTTCTCCATGGGAGTGTGGACTAGACTCCGGAAAAGTTTCAAGTGCTCTCGCAATAGGGTAGCTGTCTGTGAGAGGGAACGAAGTGCCTCTTCTCTTTCTTCCCAGGTCTCCCGGAGAATGTCTAAGACATCTCTCGGTTCTCTACCGTAGAGTAACTCAAAAGGGAAGAATCCGATGGATTCCTGAGGGGTCTTTCTCACTGCAAAAAGGGCCCATGGGATCATACGATCCCAGTCCTTCCCATCCTCATCTACCAATTTCAAATCATTTTGAGGTTTTTTCTAAATCTCCCTACCTATCCGTCCATTTGGGGGTGGTAAACTGAGGTCTTAAGGTGGTAATCTGTAGTAATTCCTTGACTTCACCCATAAGCTTACTCATGAAATCGGATCCCTGATCGGTTAGAATTTCCATGCGGAAACCAACCCTAGGAAAGAATGGCAGCAGGTGTTTTAAAAATGTGCTGCATGGTGTTGTTCCGGGGTAGAAAAATCAAGGATTACGAGAACATATTTATTATCTAGTCTAGAAGTCTCCAACAGTCCAATGATATCCATCCTAATTAGGGAGAGAGGGATTTCTATTATCGGTAATGGGTTTAGAAGGGCAGGAAAGGGCATATTTCATGTGTCTGAAAAAAGTTCTTTATGTCAGCATGGATACCCGGCCAACAGAATTTCCCGCTGATGTGAGCTTGGGCTTTAGATTGTCCAAAGTGTCCCCCTGTCAAATGAGAGTGTGCGATCTCTAGTACAATCTTGTGATGGGTTTTAGGGATTACTAACTGAGTTTTACTTAGGCCTTCCCTGGCGGTTTCCCTTCTATATAGCAATCCTTGTTTCAGGAAGAAAAAGGGGCTACTCTTCTCTTGACCTTCTCCCTCAGGAATCACTTTTAAGAAAGCCTCTGTGACTACTGGATCATTTCGCTGGGCGAAGGCTAGATCGGGAAAGGTGGCAGGTTCCTCTTCCCTTTTTGCATCAGTGATACATGTCTCATTGGCCTCTCCAAAGCCTATGCTACCTCTGTCAGTCCTCTGGTTCACTTTCTTCCTCAAAACTGGTAAATAGAGCCTTCCCAAGAATTCCCTGTGCAATTTTGTCCCCAGGACATATTTCAAATGGAGTTTTGTCATGGTTCTGTAGGAGAACCTTTATGTTTCCCTGAAATTATGGATCTATACCACCTGCTAGGACAACTAAACCTAACTTCCTGGCTAGGGCAGATTTTGGGGCCAATCTTATATAAAAACCTGCAGCGGGATTTAGAACTAGGTCTGTGAGAATCATCCCCCTTTTCCCAATAGGGATAGTGGCTTCTCTGCTGCTACAAATATCAAAACATATGGATCCTTTTATGGCGCTAGAGGGGTCTATGGCTCTGTGACTAACTTTCTGGAATGTTAGGGTCCCCCAATTCGTCTCAATTGGATCATATCCCATGATATAACAAGTATCACACCGACACAAAAGGTACGATTTGTAAAACCTTTAAAACCTTTATTGATGTTTCAATGGAGTTGTAGAAACTCCTACTTTACCTTTTAGCTGAGATGCGAGTAGTCTTGACCATCAAATAATGAACAAAACAGTCCTTGTTGAGTCTGTCAAATCAAAATGGCCTATACTAACAAAAAACTAATTAATGCCCTATATCTTGTACAAAAAGTGTGAAAAGGAGAATATGTATGCAAAGGAAAGTCAATGTTTAAATATGAAGAATAAATGTGACTGAGTCAGCTCTCCTCCCCACGTTGGAAAGCAGACAGCAGGACGGTCCCTGTAGCCAAGATGACACACTCTGGCTTAGGCTCTTAACGCAAAAGCAGTTCAAGAGGTGGATCGACATTAAAATCTTACTTTTTAATTTTTGAAACACAGTCCACTAAAAGGTTCACATCGGTCCCCCTCTGCCAGGATCAGACCTCTTGAAGCAAAAGTTCACATCGATCTCCCTCAGTCGTGCTCAGACCTCTCAAAGCAAAAGCTCACATCAGTCTCCCTCAGTCGGGCTCAGAACTTTCACAGCAAAACAAAACAATTGCAGGGGTTCCCTTCACAAGCTTATTACACCTTCTTTAGGGGTTCCATTCCCCTAACTTATTACACCTTAGGTCTCCCTCAGTCGGGCTCAGACCGTTTCCTGATGTCAAAGACCTTTGAATGTGCATAGTTTTTTTCGACAGACCTCCGCAGGACCACTTCGACTTTGCAGCTTTCAATTCACAAATTTCAACGTTCACCTTTTTACTCTCCCCTTTTCTCAGGGTCAATTTCAATCACATCTCTTTTACAGTTTATTCACTTTATCGCTACAAACCTTTCACCTTTCACTGAGACTGGGCTCCATCCTTTCACTGGACCACTCCATTACTCAGTATCACGACTTTACAGCTATCGTTACTTCCAGGTTAATTTGCATGTCTGCCTTTCTTTGAGTCTCATCCACACATGTGCTGCCTTCAATTGTGCGTTATACTGTTGCCACTTCAATTTTTCTTCAGTGCACAACAGTCTCTCACGTTGCTTGCCAACTCACTGGCTTTGTGCGTTTCTTTCTTGGCTTTACTGTATTCCGGTTTACGAGTCAAATAAATAAATAATAAATAATAAAATAAGTTAGTGCCACAGGCTTGGCCTTGCCTCCCCAACTCTGACGTTCCCACGGGAGGGCGCTGGTGTCCTTGAAACACAATGCAGCCTTCTTGTTTGGGATTCGGCCTTCTCCACATGTCTTTTGCGGTCTTTTGGAGGCAACAACCTCCTGCAGGGGACTCCTGGGGTTCTCCACTCGTGGCTCTCGTCCCTTGGTCCGTTGCTCTGCTCCAGTAGGTTTGCCTTTGCCCAGGAAGTTCTGTCTTACTTCTGTTCCACCTTGCTCAGAGTGTGTCTCTACGTTCCGCCTTTTATCTGTGTGAGGAAAGCTAATTAGCATCAGATGTATGCACTTGAAGTCAAGTGCCTGACTTTGCCTAACTGTCATGTTTTGTAAGGCAGATTCCCATTCCCGGAAGTATTCCAACATGGCCGCCCTAGCTGGCGATCATTGCAAACGCAACAGTCTAGATGTTCTCTCCCAGAACACACTGCAGCTCACTGATGTCGCATCCTCCCAAGAAGCTTATCAACAGAATCCACCAAGAGTCCAGTGCGTTGCTACTCTCATAGGAGTATACAAGCGCTACCTGAGTTAGTTTGTTTGTGATTTACCTATCCCTGCTTCCTTACTCTTGACTCCCTTTCTGACACTCTTCCTACCCTCGTTAATCCTTCCTTCTATTCTTGATCCGCAGACCGCTACGGCAGTTCGAGAGGAGACGTTACCCGATTTCGGACGATCAAAACCACGCCCCGTTGGAGCGCGGTTTCAACCCAGTTTCACTTTGGTTTCGTATTTGGATACTCGCACTTTAGGAGGTATTTACTTTACTCCCCGCCTGACTCCTCCTTCCATTTGCAGTTTAGGGTACGCGGTAATCTGTTGTTCCCTTTTTCTTGCTTTCGTTTTAGCGTGGTTTCCCTACCACGACACTCCAGGCTTACAGCCACACCCCAGTGAGCAGTCTCCGGGCGGCTTCCCTTGTTCACAAACCGGTAGGCATTTGTAATCCGTTCTTTGTTGCTGCTTTGGATTGTTGCTATTGTTTAATAATCTTTTATCTATCCCTCATCTACACTGTTTTGTATTCTCACTGTTCTCCTTAGCCCATCTATTCTGTCTCCTTGGGAACGCCAGGCGGCCTCCTCCATCCTTCATATCGATTACCCAGGACGCCTTTCTTTTGACAAACCGGGGGTAAGACAATTTATATCCTATTCTAACCTACTCTAACCTTTACCTTCATATCCAGTCCATAGTTACAATCGCTAAGAAGCTTCCACCCACAGAAGGCGGAATTACATCCCGCACAGGAACATCTCGGGGAGACAATGCTCTCTAGCAGCTCTCTGCAGGGTTTTATTCCCTGTGAGGGTTTCCCTGGGGACCTCCCCGGGATCAAGCCTTTGCGCCGGACTCTGGAAGGGTTTTCAGGGGAATTCCTAATTACTGCAGGGAAGGTCACAGAGAGATTCATTTCTGGATATCACCAGACCACAGAACATTTCCCTCTGTTAACTCAGTTCATGTAGGTGATTTTCTGTTTTCCTTCTCTGTTCACCTGGAGCAAATTCCATTTATGTCCAACAAAGTATAACAGTTGACACTGACCCAATTAGCGGCACATGTCCAATGTGATGTGCAAGAGTTAGCATTATTACTCTGTTGTTCTCTTCCTAAACCAAGTGTTTGTGTGAAGAGGGGGGAGTTGGAACATCATAGGATCTTATGAGATAGGAGGGATCATGAGTAAGAAAAAGGGAGGAATACCGTGTCTTTCCACCAGCTGCCACACCCCACTCCCTGAAGACCCCCTACCCAGATGATCCTCCCGCAATGGTCCACCCCCAGGGTCTGGATCCACAGGCGATAGCCGTGCCCTGGCCACCTGAGAGCGAGATCTCAGACTAGCAGGTGAAAAACCCTTTGGTTTCTTACAGTGCCCCATGGAGGCCAAACCGTAAGACTTTACACTGAAAGAGTCCCACAGGAGTGGAAAAGGTTGTCTTCACCCTGTCTTGTGGGTTCACTAGTACCTGCAAATAGCTTAGTTAGATCAGTCAGAGAGAAAAATGGCAGTTCTCAGTCGATCAATGGGGTCATCTATCCTAGGCATGGGATAATTGTCGAACTGGGATAGTGTGTTCAACTTCCGAAAGTCAATACATAACCTCCATGATTGTTCCGGTTTTGCTACTAGGACTATTGGCAAGGACCAGCGACTCTGTGATGGTTCTATTATGTCAGAAGCCAGCATTTATTTCACTCCTGGTCGGACTATTTCTCTACAGGCCTCAGGAATTCTATAGGGTTTTAAATTAACAACCCAATCAGGAGGTGTGCATATATAGTGGCATAACCCCTTTACTCTTCCTGGTTTGCTGTGAAAGGCATCGGAAACTGGTCTAAAATAGTTTGCATGTCTTGCGTTTTATTGGACCAGAGATCTTAAGGAATTAAATTGACCACATCTATCTCTTCAGCTATGAGATTGTCCATCAGTATAGAAGTGGTTTAAACTGGACCTTCCCTCCACTCTTTTAAAAGGTTGATATGATAAATTTGAGTCTTAGCCCTTCCATCTGGCAATGAGACACAATAATTAAAGGGAACAGTTTTTCAATAACCTCATAGGGATGTGCCAATGGGACAACATCCTATGCTCTGAGATGGGAAGGAGCACCAACACCTTTCTGACCGATAGAAAAGGAAGGGGTGACTGCATATCGGTAATAATTGACTTTTTGGTGTTCTTGGGATTTGCTAAAATGTGAATGTACTATAGATCGAACTATGGCCATATGTTCCTTTAGACGTTGTGCAGTCTGCGATAGGGGTAATATAGCTTCTTCTCGTTCTTCCCATGTTTTTCGAACAGCAAATAGGACTCATGGTATCATCATGTCCCAATTTCTCTCATCGGTTTCCACTAATTATTTAAGGACAGTCTTCAATGTTTTTTAAACCGTTCTACTAATCCGTCAGTTTGTGGGTGATACATAGAAGGTCTGAGGGTTTTGATCTGTAGAACCTGTTTTACTTCGGCCATAGCTGGCTCATGAAAGTGGTTCCCTGACCGGTCAAGATTTCTTTCCGAAACCCTACACGGGACAAGATAGGAAGAAGATGTTAGAGAGCTGTTGTGTAGTGTTATACCCCATTGGGAAGGCATCTGGATATCCTGTGGAATAATCGACTATCACTAAGATATACCTATTTCCCAATTTGGAAGGTTCTAGTGGACCAATAATGTCCATTCCTATTTTAGAAAAAGGGACATCAATATCGGGGAGAGGTTGTAAAGAAACTAAAGGGGGAGTATTTGTGCCGGTTTTCTGACATCATAGACAAGTCAGAGCAACATGTTTAACGTTTGCATATACTCCTGACCAATTAAAGCAGCTCACTATTTGCCCTTGGGTTGTAGCAGTTCCTAAGTGCCAACTTGTAATATGTGCATGCACATTTTCTAGAACCATTGTCCTCTGACTGCGTGGTACTACAATTTGAGAATGGCAAGACCCCTCAAGATTGGTTTCACTTCTATATAGCAAACCATGTCTAATGTAAAAAAGAGCCTTCCTTGCTCTCCCTTCTTCCTCAAAGATAACTTTGAGGAAGGACTCCACTAACATTGGGTCATTGCGTAGTTCGAAAGCCAATTCAGGGATGATTTCTGTTTCATTTTCGCTGATGGGGTTCTTTACCATCTCAGGAGTAGTTACTGGGTCTGGGTCTGCCTCTGCAAAACCTTTGGTTCCTCTGTCAGTGTTTTCCATCTCAGTTCTATCTACTATCTTGCAGAACATAGTCTTCTCCAAAATACCCTGAATGATTTTGTCTCCTGCCTTGATGTGATATGTTTGTTTGCTATTATCCCCTCTAAAATATGGGTCTATAACACCAGCAATCAAGTCCAAACCGTACTTTCATGACAATCCTGTCTTAGAGGCCAACCTGATGTAAGACCCAGAGGGGGGACATAATACTAAATCTGTTGGTATCAAGTGCCTTTCCCCGGGTTGCAGAGTTGTTTCCCTACTACTGGAGAGATCAAAGCCTATTGATTCCTTAGTGGCTACCGAAGGGTTACTTGTGCGCTCACTAAGTTTAGTAAAGCTCAGGGTCCCCCAGTTTGTGTCAACCAGGCCGGATCCCACTCGTGACACCATAAGTAAGTCTCGGACACAAAGGTGACATAGTTTTGGCTATAAACATTTATTAATCAGAAAAAGGGTGGGAAAACAGTTACTCTGAAACCTAAAGCTAAGAAGGTTGTCCCTACCTCAAAGAAATCTAATGAAAATGTCAGTATGTCAAATAAATAGTCAGTCACTGTTGTGTCCAAAAACCCTGCTGCTGACCCTAACACTAGTAACTTAAATCTAATGTGCAAGGATGCTATTTACAGAACCAAAGTGATGATGACAGTTCTTTTCAACAGAAAGTCCCCAATGTTTCGGGTTGTCAAACAAAACAATTGTTCCTTTTTTCACAATGTAAAATTCCAATAATTAGGGATTAGCTGCTTTCCCCTGGATTTGTTCTCATCATATTTGGCAAGCTAGGAGTTTGGCTCACTCTAATGTAATTTCCTTTAATTTAGATGAACAACAAAATGTTTCCAGCTTTCCCGTGAACAGCCCTTCTTTCTTCAATGAGGGCTTATGTCTGGATCACTCTCCGCCAGACATATCCCCGGAAATTATAATGCATAGTCATTGTTAAAAGTCTCTTTTCCTCTTCTTGGGTCACAGACACCGTACTTTCATGAATGCTCTTCACTTTACTTTTAGAACTTCAGACTTGCAACAATGAATTATACCAGCTTGGTGTACTCTCATGCCTTTCTGGACTGTCTCTGTTTCTCTCAAGGTCTCAGACCCTCTTATTCTCAGGCTCTCAAATGGGTTTGGGTTCCAGACTTGCAATAGTGTTTCTGGCCTGCTTGGTTTACTATCCTGCCAAGCATATACTCGTCAGTCAGTATGTTTATTCGGATGAAATAATCCAGCAAACACATAAAAATACAAAAACACACTACATAACACAATTACCATGTCTCCCTATCTAAAAAAATAGATTTTAAAACACAACTCCCTCTGGAAAAAAAGGAGAGAGCAACAAAATACAAGCAATTCATAAAATCAAATACATAAAAGTGTATGCTGTATGGTCCATGGGTTATAAGCATTCATGAAAATACCGAAGAGAAAAGGAGAACAACAGGATACGACCAATTCATAACAAGCAACACAGATTCAATAGGTTAAAATGCACAAGCATTATCCTGGATTATAACCATTATTTTTAGTGCAATTGGGTCAAGATCCCCTTTCATTGAAACATAACTTTTCAGAAAGGATAATAATGCCCACGCTGTCGGTACAGAGTCCGCGTCCAAAGAAACAACACTGCCAGGGTATAGGAGCAAAAATTGACTAATCAAAGGACCGTCAATAGAGTTGACCGTCTAATATTGTTGTATGCTGGGCAGAACGGTAGGAGGCGATTCAGGTCCTCTCTGTCTGCCCTGCATTTTGTCTACATTTTGCTGTTGTACCCTTCAGCTGTAGACAATCAAATCTAGCACGCTTGATCAGCCAGCCATCTCCCCTTTTAGAACCCCAGATCAGATAGGGCTGGTGTCATGATCTCTGCTTCCAAAAGGTCAGGGTTTTCCCAACTCCCTTGGAAGCAGATCCATAACCCAGGTTCCGAGTGCCAACCAGTCCCAATTGGGACCTTTTGGACCCAGTCCTGGCGCCAGTGGCACCAGGCTCATAAATATGTCCAGTCCCAGCGCTGGAAGCGCCGGGCTCATAATGCTTGGGTGGACTTACCTGCAGCAGACCATGCTGCTTACTTGCCTGCCAGTTGAGCCTCTGATCCTCTTCTGTTTGGAACTACTTTTCCTGTTGGGTGGGGCAGGAGCCACTCCCTAGATTCAGAACACTGGAACTCTTCTGGAAAGCAGGAACTCTTTTCTTACCTAGGCGTGGCTGTGGAAGGAGACACCTAAGCACTACAGGAGGCTACTTAAACCACCCCCGATGGATGAATCTTGCTTTGCGTTATTCTGCATCCTCTGCAGCAGAACGCTCATCGTGTCTTCTGCATCTGATCCTGGGCCTAAGGAAAAAGGCTTACCATCCTGAATCCAGTCTTCAGCAACACCTATAAAGACAAGAAAGAACAGGTTAGCATTACGGTCTTCAGTGACAGCTCTTCACTTACCTGGTCCATCGGCTGTCACCAACGCCTCGCGCTGCATTCCGGCATCTGAAAGACAAAGGCTTACCTACTCTTCGTGCGCTCCGGAGGTCTTCACACTGCATTCCGGCATTTGAAAGACAAAAGCTTACCAACTCTTTGCACGCTCCGGAGGCCTTCGGCGCTGCATCCCGCATCTGAAAGACAAAACAAGGTGCGTTTAAAGACATTGGGGAACTTTAATACTCACGTGCCATTACTCCTTTCCACATCTAACCCAGTGGGTATTCCGGCACCCTGCAGCCGCTCCGAACTTGTACCTGCAAAATAAAAAGACAGTTAGAGCGCATCGTGAAGCAGGCAACAAGCGCTTACTTACATGCTTCCAGGCGCTTCTATTCATCACACGGGCTCCATCTTCAACTCACTTCAGCCCGTCATCCGCCATCGCCGGAACCCTGCAAAACAAGAAACATCATTACTAAAGACTTTAAAGACATTAGAATTACTCGAAACTTACCGTTCGTGCAGTAAACGACGGACAGCAGTCCTCTGAAGTCAAGAGGCCTGCTCCCCTTATCCAGTGAAGAAACTGGTTACAGCACCCTGCCCCGAGGCAGATGGAGAGCACGGCGTTCACTTACCTAAGACATCTTACCCTTCAAGTCAGACATACAGTGCACAGAGGTCCAGCCCAAAGAGCCAGCCGTGTGTTACACATCACCTTTGAAGATACGGTATACGCCCAGTCAAGACCGGCGCCTCTACGGGAATCAGGTGAGCGTTACAGAACGCAAAGCCTACCACAAAACTCCCGTCCAGGCGCTATGGAAACCTCGGATACCGACCAGCTAGCCCAGTTACTTGGGGAACTAAGGGCAGAAGTGCATGCAGCCCGTCAGGAAACGAACGCTCTAAGAAGGGAACTGATTATTTCCAAGGAGCGAACAGATGATCTCGCTAGACAATTGCTACAGTCACAAGCCGGACAGACCCCGTTACCGGCATCTGGGGGAAATCTTCCTTCTACATCCTCTATGAATCCAGTGCAGATCAACCTACCTGGGAATGTACCTCTGGCTGCGCCCGAACGATTTTCTGGTGACCCAAAGAGGTTTGCAGTATTTATCAATCAGTGCCGGTTGCATTTCTTATGCCGGCCAGCAGCCTTTCCAACTGATCAAGCTAAAGTAGCTTTCGTGCTTTCGTACCTTAGTGGAAATGCGGCAGACTGGTCGATCCCTCTAGTAAATCAAGATGATCCGGTCCTCCATGATTTTCAAGCTTTTCAAATCAGTATGGAAAAACTGTTCGCAAGACATTCACAGGGGCAGGCCTTGGACAATGAGCTTCTTTCGTTGCGACAAGGTAATCAAGACCTTTTGGCTTATATTGCGTCTTTCAACAGACTGATAGTGGAAACTCAATGGCCTGAGAACAAAAGGATTACGCTGTTTTATAGAGGTCTACGTGGAGAGCTCAAAGATGTGTTAGCCCAAGTAGTGAATCCCCCACAAGATTGTTCGGACTATATAGACTTAGTCGTTCAAATAGATCACAGACTGCAGAACAGGAAGGCCGATCGTTCCAAGTTTGATGCTCGAGTATTTTCCAAGCCGCCAACTCCTTCCAAAGGAGTAGACTCCGGGGAACTCATGCAAATAGGGGGTCTGAAAGGTCCTCTAACACAAAAGGAGCGGGAAAGGAGAAAACAGTTGCAATTATGCCTCTATTGCGGAAACTCAGGGCACTTTCTTCGAGACTGTCTGGTGAAACCTGCCAAGAAGGCAGTAGGAGCTGCAGTTACCAAAGTTACAAACTCTGAGCAGGGAAACGACCTCGCCCGACAAGAATAGAGGTCCTCTTGCCGAGCGTGAAAACCAGTTCCGTGACCTTGCATTTCGTGATACCTATGGTCCTCATTAGCCCTGATAATCCGGATCGATTACATGCAATTGAAGCTTACGTCGACAGCGGTGCCATCGGCAATTATGTGGATCATGAAATGGTTTTGAGGATGAATCTAACTCTTTGTCCCAAGGCTGTAAAGGACGTCATTACTACGGTGGATGGTACGGAGAAAGCCTCCGGGCCAGTAACGCATACCACTCAAGAGGTGACGCTAGTAAGTCAAGATGGACACCATGAGAAGATTGTGTTCGATGTGATCAAGGCCCCTCAGTTTCAGATTATTCTAGGAATACCTTGGTTAGAGAAACACAATCCTCTGATCGATTGGCGAGCAAGAACGGTCCAGTTTCCAGAATGTGTCTCTACTTGTCACCCTCCACCTGGTGTTGCACTGGCAGCAATTTCTTCAGAGACTCCCCAGTTACCTCCCGAATACCAAGATGTTTTCCGGAAGGATCAGGCTAACTCTCTACCTCCTCATAGGTCTTATGACTGCCAGATAGACCTGATACCTGGATCTACTCCTCCTTGTAGTAGAATTTATGCCCTCACCGAGCCTGAGAACCTACACCTTCGACAATACCTGGATCAATACCTGGCAAATGGGTTTATTCGTCCTTCCAAGTCCCCTGCTTCTTCAGCTTTGTTCTTCGTTCCAAAAAAGGAAGGAGACCTTAGAACTTGTATAGATTATCGCTCCCTGAACCAGATCACCGTTAAGAATAGATATCCGTTACCTTTGATCCCTGAACTCCTGGACCAAGTCAGAAAAGCATGCATATATACAAAGCTGGATCTTAGAGGAGCTTACCACTTGGTACGAGTAAAAGAGGGCGATGAATGGAAGACGGCCTTCCGCACCAAGTATGGGCTATTTGAATATCAGGTCATCCCCTTCGGACTTTGCAATGCCCCGGCCGCCTTTCAATATTTTATGAACGATGTCCTCAGAGAGCTCATAGATGTGTGTGTTGTTGTTTACATTGACGACATCCTCGTTTATTCTTCATCGGAATCTGAACATCGGAAACACTTGAAAATGGTCCTCGAAAGATTGCGTCAACACAAACTTTTCACTAAGTTGGAAAAATGTGTTTTCAACGTGACTGAAGTTGAATTCTTGGGATTCATATTATCACCTGGCGGAGTGCGTATAGATTCAAAGAAGGTCGATGCAGTTCTCAAATGGCCATCACCATCCTCCGTAAAAGGTGTGCAAAGCATGTTAGGCTTCGCTAAGTTTTACCGCAGGTTTATCCCCGAATTCTCTCAAATAGTCCAGCCCATCACTGCCTTGTTAAAGAAAAACAAACGTTTTGAATGGTCTACCGAGGCGGAACAAGCTTTCCAGGATTTGAAGACTAAATTTATCTCTGCACCAATCTTAAAACACCCTCGCCCCGAACTCCCCTACATCGTGGAAACTGATGCTTCAAGCCTTGCCAAGGGGGCAGTTCTATCACAAAAGGACCCGGTAACCAATCAGTTGCATCCTGTGGCATTTTGGTCCCGCAAATTCTCGCCTCCTGAAATCAATTACACGATTACTGACAAGGAACTTCTGGCTATCAAGTCTGCCTTTAAGGCTTGGCGGCATTATCTGCTGGGGGCCCGACACACCGTTACTGTGATTACGGATCATCGAAACCTGCAATATTTGAAAACCGCAAAAGCCCAATCCTCTAGACAACTCCGTTGGGCATTATTCTTTGCCGAGTTTGACTTCATAATTACCTATCGACCTGGTACAAAGAACGGTAAAGCTGATGCCCTTTCTCGGATGGGAGTGGAAGAACACTTGATCAACCCTAAACCTGTACCAATCATTCCCGAACAAAGAATTCTGGGTGTAATCGCCACAGAATCCATAGAGGAAGTTAAGGATAAAGCCAGGCAACTTGTAACTCCAGCAGACATACAGAATTGGCATCTGCAGGGAAAGGACTTTGCAGTAAAGGACAACTTATTGTATTTCCAAGAACGATTATACCTACCCAGCACAGATTTACAGAAAAAAGTAATCTCTTGTTATCACGATTCTTTAATGGAAGGACATCCCGGTATGGCCAAGACCTCAGAAAAGATCAAGCGCTACTTCTGGTGGCTGTCTTGGAAAAAAGATATCAGAGACTTTATAATGTCCTGTGGAGTATGCGCCCAAAACAAGAGTCAAAAGGAAAGACCAGCAGGCCTCTTACGCCCTATTGACATCCCACCTCGCCCTTGGCATACGCTTTCTATGGACTTCATCACCGATCTACCTCCATGCTCCGGATACAATACGATTCTAGTAATCGTGGACTTATTCTCCAAGATGGCGCATTTCATTCCGCTCAAAGGCTTGCCAACAGCAGCAACTCTGGCCCGAGAATTTCTCGAAAACATCGTCCGACTGCACGGTTTTCCTTCAGTTCTAATTTCGGATCGAGGTAGTCAATTTATTTCTCATTTTTGGCGAAGTTGCTGTCGGTCAGCTCAAATTGATGTGAGACTATCGACCAGTCACCACCCTCAGACCGACGGACAAACCGAGAGGACCAATCAAACTCTGGAACAGTATTTACGCTGCATGCTGCAACAAACTGAAAAAACTTGGAAAGACATCCTTTGGATAGGCGAATATGCCTACAATAACTCTGTCCATTCGGGAACTGGGAAAACCCTGTTTTTTCTTTTGTACGGCAGTCACCCTCGAACCTCGGAGTTGGATCCCCTCCAAGATCTTGAAACACCAGCAGTAGACTACCTGCATTCTACAATCACCCAAGCCTTTAAGGAAGCTGTTTCTCACCTTCAAAGGGCTAAAGAACAATACAAGAAAGGAGCAGATCAACATCGGAAGGAAGCCCCTCAATATCAAGTAGGGGATCAAGTCTGGTTATCCACCAAATATCTACCTCTAAAAGGGCCACGCACATTCAACCCAAGATACCTTGGTCCCTATTCCATCACTACCATAGTAAACCCAGTAGCGGTCAAGTTGGACTTGCCCCCGCACATGAAGATACATCCGGTCTTCCACGTCTCTCTATTAAAACCCGTGCAACCTCAAACCCGACTAACTAAATCTCCAAAACCTATCCTAGTTGATGGAGAACTCGAGTTTGAAGTCAAAAGCATTCTGGACTCCAAGATCTCCAAATCTAAACTATTTTACCTAATTGACTGGAAAGGCTACGGCCCCCAAGAGAGATCCTGGGAACCTGCTGAATATGTCCACGCTCCTCGCCTAATCAAAAGATTTCACCGAACATTTCCTGACAAGCCAAAACCCCCGGAGGAGCCCGGTTTGGGAGGGGCCTTGAGGGGGGGTACTGTCATGATCTCTGCTTCCAAAAGGTCAGGGTTTTCCCAACTCCCTTGGAAGCAGATCCATAACCCAGGTTCCGAGTGCCAACCAGTCCCAATTGGGATCTTTTGGACCCAGTCCTGGCGCCAGTGGCACCAGGCTCATAAATATGCCCAGTCCCCGCGCTGGAAGCGCCGGGCTCATAATGCTTGGGTGGACTTACCTGCAGCAGACCATGCTGCTTACTTGCCTGCCAGTTGAGCCTCTGATCCTCTTCTGTTTGGAACTACTTTTCCTGTTGGGTGGGGCAGGAGCCACTCCCTAGATTCAGAACACTGGAACTCTTCTGGAAAGCAGGAACTCTTTTCTTACCTAGGCGTGGCTGTGGAAGGAGACACCTAAGCATTACAGGAGGCTATTTAAACCACACCCGATGGATGAATCTTGCTTTGCGTTATTCTGCATCCTCTGCAGCAGAACGCTCATCGTGTCTTCTGCATCTGATCCTGGGCCTAAGGAAAAAGGCTTACCATCCTGAATCCAGTCTTCAGCAACACCTATAAAGACAAGAAAGAACAGGTTAGCATTACGGTCTTCAGTGACAGCTCTTCACTTACCTGGTCCATTGGCTGTCACCAACGCCTCGCGCTGCATTCCGGCATCTGAAAGACAAAGGCTTACCTACTCTTTGTGCGCTCCGGAGGTCTTCACACTGCATTCCGGCATTTGAAAGACAAAAGCTTACCAAGTCTTCGCACGCTCCAGAGGCCTTCGGCGCTGCATCCCGCATCTGAAAGACAAAACAAGGTGCGTTTAAAGACATTGGGGAACTTTAATACTCACGTGCCATTACTCCTTTCCACATCTAACCCAGTGGGTATTCCGGCACCCTGCAGCCGCTCCGAACTTGTACCTGCAAAATAAAAAGACAGTTAGAGCGCATCGTGAAGCAGGCAACAAGCGCTTACTTACGTGCTTCCAGGCGCTTCTATTCATCACACGGGCTCCATCTTCAACTCACTTCAGCCCATCATCCGCCATCGCCGGAACCCTGCAAAACAAGAAACATCATTACTAAAGACTTTAAAGACATTAGAATTACTCGAAACTTACCGTTCGTGCAGTAAACGACGGACAGCAGTCCTCTGAAGTCAAGAGGCCTGCTCCCCTTATCCAGTGAAGAAACTGGTTACAGCACCCTGCCGCGAGGCAGATGGAGAGCACGGCGTTCACTTACCTAAGACATCTTACCTTTCAAGTCAGACATACAGTGCACAGAGGTCCAGCCCAAAAAGCCAGCCGTGTTACACATCACCTTTGAAGATACGGTATACGCCCAGTCAAGACCGGCGCCTCTACGGGAATCAGGTGAGCGTTACAGCTGGATCTCATTCACCCTGCTGAGCACAGCGTGTACTCTATCCGATTTGGTGGAAAACTCCATAAAGTCCTTTTTCTCATTTATTGCCTGGCCCAATATGATTTTATAGGATCTCATTTGACCCATGGTGAGCAGATTATCAGAAGGGGAAAGTGCTTGAATGTTACTACGGGACAGCACTTCATAAATGAAGGCCAGCCAAAGGATTTTCCTCCAGTTGTCCCTTGTCAATAATGTCCTGATAATGTGATGACATAGATTAGCATGTTTATTTGCCAGAGACGAAGCCAAAAGAATATTGGCGCCAGTGCCAATTTGTCCTCCCAGAAACCCATTCCAAGTTCCCTATGATAGAGATACAGGTAACGGATCCCGGGAGTCTCAAAAGCCTTCTGAAAAACGTGTTCTCCTTGACCTGAATCTCGGGAGCTTTTTGGAAACCGCATAAAGGTGCTCCATACAAGGTCACAGCCTTCGTCTGTGCTGTGTAGACTTTTGATACTGCCTCCAGCGGTTGGCCCTGACAGCGAGACAGGAAGCACAAAATCCCTCCTACTTGTTTCTTTCTCTCTCTCTCTGCTATTCCCAGGGATCCAGACCCTTTCATCTTGCAATGTGCAGCTTTTCCCCTATTCATCCTGGACCTCTAGCACTTCTCGGTCTGCCTGTGTACCTGTTTGTGTGGTTCGCATCTTCTGAGTGGCGGTGCTCAGCTGCGAGACTCCGGTAGTGTTTGGGTGCTCTCTTGGGTCTGCGGCGGCTCCGTCGGTCACTCTTCTGTTCTTGGGCTGTGTTTTCTGTCTCTAGCTGCGTTCATGTATCACTGCTTCTTGTCGGCAGTTGCTCCGCTAGTCACTCGTTCCTTCTTGGGCTGTGGTTCTTCTCTCCGGCAGCTCCCTGGACTTTGTGACGACAGGAGGGTTGCGCGGGAAGTGGACTAAGTAGCTCCTTCTCCCTGGAATACTTTCACTCTCCCGTTTGCCTCTGTGCTCTGTGCCCTGGTCACTTGGTCGGCGTCTTGTGGGTTTCCTCCTCGGAGGATGGCTCTCTCCATCTTGCTTTACCTCTGTTATTTTGTATTCCCTTTTATCAATCAAATGCTGTGATAAACTAGACAGTTCACTGGAGTGATCTTCATATTCCTGGTCATCATCTTTGTCACAATACTTGCATTGGAACTATATGGAAAGTACAATATGTTCTCCGATGCTTTAGCCAAGTTTAGCACACTAGGTTGGCTGCTTTTGCAAGAAAAGATGTTGGCATTAGTTGGGCAGGAAGAAGGAGAGTTAGGATGGGAAGAAGAGGGAGGCTCTAACAAAGGAGGGGTATACAGCGTTCTCAGGGAATGGTTGTACTTAATCCCATAAGGGGCTTCCTCTACTATGTGATCCTCCCCCGGTGCACCACCACTATTGTACTGTGGACGCATCGCCCTGGCCCCATGCGAACGGTCTCCCTCTAGGGGATAAGGGAGGACACCCACAGATTGATCACAATATTTTAACCTGTTCTCTTAAACCAGGCCACCAATATCTTCAAAGAAACAGCTATGTGGTTACAGTAATCTCAAAATGGGTATTTGCTTAATTGGGGATTAATCGTTGAATGGGATCTACCTTTTTCATAGGTATTGTGGAAAACCTTTTGGCCTGAGTAGAATACCCAAACATGCTTCTTTAATTGCCTCATCAAATGCAGTATTTGAGTGAATTATGGCTGCTATTGTCTTTTTCATTGTGTGTTCTTTGGTATATTCGTCTGCCATTGTATTGCTACTGCTATAAACGTGCCCTTGTATATCTGCTCTTGTGTGCATCACCCATAATAATGGATGAGTCAGTTTAATGTCCCAAACTTGCTCTACAGCTGTCTCGAAGAGACAGTTTTATTCCTATTGGCGCTGAAAACATTTTGAATCCATCAATGTAAATCACTGTTGTAAGACTACTGATGTGGGCTTGTGTGAACCTGCTTGGTGTAGAGCCTGCAACAACCCAATTCAGCACTCTGACTCGAAATATCTCCTGGGTGTTTAGTTGCAATGATCACAATGTATAAAGTTTTTTGCTTGTTTGACAAATCCCTGTGATGGCTGCATTTGCAGCAGCATAGTTTGAATGGGTTTCAACAGCTGTAACTACCAACCCTTCAAAATATTTCACATCATAGAAATAAAATAACGGGATTTCAGGTAACGTGGTGTCTGGCTCTGTTGCCATGGTCCACGTTGGGTCACACATTCTTTCCAATTCTGCTTTATAATGATATTTCAACACTGGTATATGCTGTGTCACTGCCCACTGCACCCATCTGGTGTGTAATACTTTTGTGTTAACCACATTTGGCAACCTTAAGTTGAACTAAAGGTGTGCTCATATACATTGTTGTATTTGCAGTCAAAGTGCGCTCTTTCTGGATGATAATTTGGACTGTGAGTAATTTCTCATCTTGTGTAAATCTTAATTCAGGAGTGGAATATACATATGGGGCCTCATTACAAATCAGGCGGTCCCGAAATAACGGTGGCGGTAAACCCGCCACCACCGTTGTTTCCGGACCGCCGGATCCCGACTCCTGCAGGCGGACGAGGAAACACTGGCAGCATTACGAGATGCTGCCAGTGTTTCCATGATCCCCATTCCCATTGAGTCCTGCAGGACTCAATGGGAATGGGGATTAACACCATTCCGCCTCCGTGATTCCCGGAAAACCGGGGTTGTAATGCCCCGGTAATTCCGGGAATCACGGAGGCGGAATGGTAATACGAGTCGGGCGGTAACCAGGCGATTTTACTGCCTCGGTTACCACCGGACTCGTAATGAGGCCCATGATTTATATACAATTGGTTTTGTCTCCTCTAAATTACCAACAGTATACATGAATGCATTGTCACCTGTCACAAAATGTATATCCAAATCCTTGTCAATGTTTCTAATTTGCAAAGGGCATAGTTGTGTGATCAATGAGTACACAAGCTGTAAAATGTGAGTATGCTCTGCCAAACAGTGAGCCACTTAGAAATATGGTCGGTCAAAGCATACAATGCTTTCATTAGCTCTGCAAAATTAGACATGTATAATCTGTTGTAGTTCAGAAGACCTGAAATAGACTACACTTGTCTTGAGTGTGTTAGGTAGTCGTATTTTTGCGCATTTGTCGAAGGAAAATGGCTGACAAGCCTCTGCCCTCATCCATGAGTGTGAAACTCAGGAAGGTGACCTCACAGTGAGCTATTTTAGAAATGTTAAAGTTAACAAATACCTTTGGCAACCAACATGCAAATTATTATATCTACTTGCTTCAAGAGTTCATGTAAGTCCTCAAGAGTAACATAGATATCATCTACATATTGCCAACAGTTAGGAATGTTTGCTAAGAGACTGAATTCTGCTTGAGAAATTGCTGAATTATGCGAGTGAGCACAAAATGAGTTCCCTTAAATGTGAAAGGTGTGCATTTCTGGCTTTCTTCACTTTAAGGTTGTGTGAAATATACATTACCTATGTGTCAAGGTTTGTTTTGTATTTTCATCTTTGCAGATTGACTAAAACACCTGAACTATGCTGATTTTGAACTGCCTCTGTCTTACAATGTGCATTTAACATTCTATAATCTAATACTAAACAATAGGTACCATCTGGCTTAAATACAGACAACACAGGAGTATTCTGCGGGCTTAATTGCTGTATAACTACTGTTCCAATGTGCTTTGCATGTGTGCCGTTGCTTGTGGCTTAATGGGATACTGTCTTTGCAGTGGAGGTTGTTTCAGCACAGGGATCACATGCGCGGGGCATTCCAGATACTGTCCTATTTGGTTTTAAAACAGTTGTACAGCTCCCAGTGCTGCCCATTCCTCTGCGTATTTGTGTACTATGTCCTCACTCACCTCACTTGAAAAAGCAGGTATCCCCACTCATTACCTGTAGGTGCTTGTCCCACATATAGTGGTCACCAATCCTGGAGTGCCAAAAGCCCTTTGCATTGGATATTTAACATGGGCCTTGACATTGGTTCAGTTTCTTTTGGGTTTTCACCTTCAAGCTGAATAGTTACAAAATACACTTAATTATTTACTAACATTTGCCCATTGGGTGTAGTTATGTCTGCATGTCTGTGTGCCTCAGTGTACTCAAATAATGCCTTGAGACTGGACTAAAATATGGAAATGCCAGACCCAGATCCTAAAAGGGCTTCTCTCCAGTAAGTGTGATGCTTTGTCTTGGGAATGATTCGATGAGGGTGCAGACTCTGCATGTTGAACTTGAAGGGTTGCAGTATGCTTCCATTCAACTATCATTTCTTTCCCCTCAGTTTTGAAATGGTCTTAATTCTTTGCCTGTGGGGAATGAGATGATCCCTCGTGTGATGCTTGAGCTAAAACATGGCACTGGTGCATAGTGCATTCTGGGTGCACTCAGAGCCATAATGGATATTTATTCCATGCCTCAGTGGAAGCTGCACTTGCACACAGATTTTCAGATTGGTTAGCAGTATTTAACTGAAAATCATGTTTTCAACGTTATTCGTTGCTTGTGTTGGTCTGCATAGCTCCTCCAAGGACACGGAGCTTGTAGAGGCTAGCATACGCAGGAGCCGGCTGTTACCCGATAAGGTTTGTTATGCCCCGTGCCAAGGTTGAAGATGAGTTATGAAGATGAGTTATGGAATTGTTTTCTGTGGTGCTTTAGGAGGGGAGTGCTTTGCTCCTTGGGGTTACTGTCGGTCGACCTGGCCAGCAACCAACGGTTGCTCATCAACGCGCGCGCAAGGTTCGAGAACTTGCCACCCCTTTTCAGGAGGGCATATAATGCGGCGCTCTGGAAAGGCCAGGCGGGAAAAGCACAAAGACCTCAGTCGGAGGGGGGGACGCCTTGTTCCGAAATACCTTTGGGCTGTCGTGCTATCGGCCTGGCTGTTACCGGGGTCTTCCAGCCGCTTCTGGCGAGATAAGGAATTCAGTTACGCCCATGGTGATGTATTCTTGTTAGCTTATTATCTTTTCTGTGATTTATTTCTGTGTTGTCTGTTACTGCTTTATGTATGTTTAACTATGAATAAATAGCCGTATAAGAGCACTTATCTTCTAACTGTGTGTGTGGGTGTGAGTCATTGCTTCTGTCTACCTGCGTTCAAAGTATTTGCTCTGCTCTGCAAATGTACTGATGATAAATAACTGTCCCTGCACTCTTGGTGAGTAATACATTATTTGGCGTCACAAACAGGATATTTGTGATGAATAGCTCCAAATATTATAGAATCTGTGTTTGAACGCAGACAGGCTCCGCTTATATTGCAAGCGAAAGTTTGTTTTCATTTGGCAGTGAGTGTCATACTGTATTAATCTGTGTTTTTTGTGTGCATGCTTGCGCGAGTGAAGGAGTGACTGCAGAGAAAAAAAAAGAGGTTTTTCAAATTATTGTAATGATGAATAGTTTGTTCAGAAAAAAGGACGTTCCCACTGGCGGTGAATGTCCTGATGTTAGGATCCCAGGGTGGGCGAAGGGCCCATATGATAAGTTGCCTAAATTTGGGCTTGCAGCGCAGGGTTAAGTGAACCATGGGACGACAGTTTAGGGGAGGCTGCGCCGACAGAAGAACAAGTTACTTCTTACCTTGTAACGTTCTTTCGATGGGATGTTCCTCCGACGTATTCCTTATCTTTGATAATTCGTCTCCAGCTTGCTGGCCTCGGAAATGTTTTCTCTGTAGAGGGCGCTGCGCGTCGACGTCCGCCGAGCCGATGTCCCTCGACAGCCACCGTATCGGCGCCGACGTCACCATGCCCATAAATAGCCACGTGCGGCGTCCGTTGCTCAGTTCCGTTTTGTAGCATAAGATAATTCATGCCTGAATTGGTTATTGACCTTGAAGGAGCGTAAACTGCAACCACAAGGGAAGTATTACTGCGGGGATGGATGGGAGGGGTGATAAGGAATACATCAGAGGAACATCCCATCGAAAGAAGGTTACAAGGTAAGAAGTAACTTGTTCTTCGAAGGGATTGTGTCCTCCGACGTATTCCTTATCTTTGATAGACTCCCATAGCAGTGGCATGTAATTGGAGGTGGCAGTAATAATGTCATGTATCCCTTTTAGGAATTGACCGAATGTAATACAGCTTTGCCAAATCTGGTCTCTTGACTAGTGGAGGAATCCAGGTTGTAAAATTTTGTGAATGTATGTGCGGACGACCATGTGGCAGCCACACTTATGTCTCGGACCGGTACCCCTCTTTGGAGGGCAGAAGAGGCTGCAATACCACTGGTTGAATGAGCCCTAAGATTATGGGGTGGCTCTTTCCCTGCCAGTTTGTAACATTCCAGAATGGCCAAAATAATCCACCTGGAAATTGTCTGTTTTGTTATGGGTAGTCCCAACTTGTGACCTGAGTATCCTACAAACAGTTGGTCTGCTTGCCTAATCCTAGCAAGTCTGCTGATGTAAAAACTCAAAGCCCGCCTTGGGTCCAGCCTATGTAGCCTTTCTTCCTCTTTCCCCGGATGGGGAGGGGGAATAGAATGAAGGCAAGGTAATCTTCTGAGTGATGTGGATTTCAGAAACCACCGTTGGGAGGAAATTAGGCTTCACCTGTAGGACAACTTTGTCCTTATGGAAAATTGTATGGGGGGGTTTACAAGAGAGAGCTTGTAATTCGCTCACCCTCCTAGCAGATGTTAGTGCTACCAATAGGACAGTTTTAACAGTGAGAAATCTCAGCGCACAAGAGTAGAGTGGTTCGAATGGAGTACCCATTAGGAAATTTAAGACTAAATTTAAGTCCCATAAGGGAACTTGGAATGGTCTTGGAGGATAAACATTAGTTAATCCCTTGAGAAATTGTATTACTAGAGGTAGTTTGAAATACGATGGTTCCTCCGCAGTGCGCTTGAAGATTGAAAGCGCTGCGAGATAGCCTTTTACAGTGCCAACTTGAAGGCCTGAGTTTGCCAAGTAGAGTAGAAACGATAACACCATTGGTGTACCACATGAAAAAGGGTCGATATTCCCTTCTCTACACCAGCTGCAAAATTTGTTCCAACGGCAGCGGTATAAAGACTTTGTTGCTGGCCTTCTCGCCGAAAGCAACACCTCCATGACGTCATCAGGGAGGTCCCAATCCTTGTACCTCACCCTTTCAGAAGCCAAGCGTGAAGGTTGAGGGTTATGATGTCTGGATGGAGAACCAGACCTTCCTTCTGTGAGAGAAGACTCTCTTTGAGTGGAAGACGGATCGGAGGACAGATGGACATATCAAGAAGGTCCGGATACCACGTTCTCCTGGCCCAGTAAGGGGCAATTATGATCATGGTTTTCCAGAATCTTCTCAACCTCCTGATCATTTGAGGAATAACAGGGACTGGTGGAAAGGCATAAAGGAGTGGGAACTCCCAGTCCACTACGAACGCGTCCCCTAGAGCTCCTCTCGGGGGAAATTCCCTTGAACAGAACAGATCGCACTTCCTGTTGGTGCTGGTGGCGAACAGATCCTCCTCAGGGGTTCCCCAAAGGGTGAAGATCTCTTGAAGGACTTCCTGAGCTAGCTCCCACTCGTGGGAGACTGTGCTCTGCCTGCTCAGAGCGTCCGCTGTCAAGTTCTTCTCTCCGGCTAGGTGGACTGCCGATAGAGATATTCCTTCCTGAATTGCCCAAAACCAGAGCTGCATTGCCTCTCTGCACAGTGGCAGTGACCCTACGCCTCCTCTCTTGTTGAGGTAGTGCATGGCCACCGTGTTGTCCGTCATTATCAGGACATTTCTCCCCTGTACTGATGGCAGGAAAGCTTTCAGCGCTAGTCTGATCGCTCTCAGCTCTAATAGGTTGATGTGTAGTCTGGACTCCGATGGGGACCAACGACCGCTGATGGTCAAGTCGTTGGCATGGGCTCCCCACCCCTTGAGTGAGGTGTCTGTGACTACTGTTATCTCTGGCCATGGTTGCCAAAACAGTTCTCCTTTCAAGATGTTCTCTGGATAGGCCCACCATTGAAGGTTGTGGGCTATCTTGTCCGGAATCCGGAGGAGATCTGTCATTCTTCCTGAGAATTGCGACCACTGAGTTCTCAGTGCCCACTGAAGAGATCTCATTCTCAGGCGAGCCTCTGGCACAAGGAAGATGCAGGATGCCATGAGGCCTAGCAACCTCAAAAAGTTGAAGGCTGGGAGACGTTGGGCATTTTGAAACTTGTTGACTATCTGCAGAATATCTTGAGCCCTCACCTCTGGTGGCGAGGCTTTTCCCAGGGAAGTGTCCAGGACCGCTACAATGAACTGGAGTCTCTGTGATGGTATCATCTGTGACTTCTTTAAATTGAGGGAGAAGCCCAGTTTGTGAAGGAAGTGGCAGACATAATCTAGCTGGATCTGAGCTTGTTCCGAAGATACAGCTCTGATCAGCCAATCGTCCAGGTAGGGGTAGACGTGGATCCCTTCCCTCCTTAGATTCGCAGCCACTACCGACATTAGCTTGGTGAAGACCCTCGGGCCAAATGGCAGAACTCGAAATTGATAATGAGAGTCAGCCCAAATGGCAGAACTCGAAATTGATAATGAGAGTCACCAATTGCGAATCTCAAGTATTTCCTGTGTTTGAGATGGATTGGTACATGGAAATAAGCATCCTGAAGGTCCAGAGATACCAGCCAGTCCTGTAGCTGGAGGGCCTGAAGGATCTGAAAGAGAGTTACCATCTTGAACTGAGGAACTTGTTCAATTCTCATAAGTCCAGGATGGGTCTCAGTCCTCCGTCCTTCTTTGGTATGAGGAAGTAGTACCAGTCCTTGTTCCTGTCCGCTACAGGTACCAGTTCTATGGCATCTTTCTCTAGCAGGTCTATAATTTCCTGCAAGAGGAGCGGATCTGGAACTTTTAGAGAGCTGTGCCCCGGTGGATGACTCTGAGGGATGTGTAGAAAGGGTAGGCAGTAACCCTGGGCAACTGTCTCCAATGCCCAAACATCTGACGTAATAGCCTGCCATTCTGTCACATGGAGAGTTCACCTGCACCCTACAGGTGTTTTGTGTGGAAAGACCTCAGAGTGGTTTGGGGGCGGCTGATGCAGATGCAGAGGGTAAAGAGGCACCTGCTGCTGCTGCGGCTTTAGTACTTTTGACCCGTCCACTTCGGGTGGATCTCCTTTGGCCTCTTTGAGCCGGCTGTCCTCTGCCTTTCCCGAATGCGGAATAATAGCGAAAGGACTTTCCTCTCCCAGAGGTTCCTGAGGGGCGAAAAGGAGTTTGGCGGATTACAGCTCCTACAGATTTTGCCGCTGCTTTAGATATCTGCAACTTTTCCAGACTGTCATCAGCCTTTTTACCGAATAAAGAAGAGCCGTCAAAGGGCATATTCAAAAGTCTGGCCTGTACATCTGGAGCAAAGGCAGACTTTCGCAACCACGCATGCCTGCGGATTGTCGTACTTGCTGCCATGGCCCTATTGATACTGTCATCGGAATCAATGCCAGTTTGAAGTGACTCGCACATGGCATCTTTGCCATCTTTGATGATGTTAAGGAAGGCTTCCCTTTCCTCTCCTTCCGGTATGCAGTCAGCCGCTGATGAAGCACACTCCCACAGTGTGTGACTGAACCTGGCGAGCGTACAGGTGGCGTTTATGGACTTCAACGCCATACTACAAGCAGAAAATACTTTTTTGCCATAGCATCATACCTTTTGTCATCTCTATCATGTGAGACAGTAGGGTAAGCGGATCTGCTGCTTGATGAAGTTGCCGCTTGAACCACCAGGCTCTCTGGAGTCGGGTGTTTTGATAAGTATTCATGGTCAGCCGCAGCTACTCTATACTTGGCTGACAATCTTTTATTGACTGCAGGGATAACCTCAGGAGTTTCCCAATTAGATGAAATCTTCCTTTGCAAGGCTGCATGGAAGGGGACCACAGGATCCTCCTGTGGACCTTGTCTAGTATGTCTGTCAGGTCATCCTGTTGAAAAACAGGTGAAGGCGCAGACCAACCCATAAATTCAATAATCCTTGCCATTAGGGTTCTATAGGGTGTTTCGGTATGTTCCCCTGGGTCTGGTTTGACTAATTCTACTTCTTGGGAAGTGTCCAGCCCACTTGCCTCATGTAATGATTCCTGTAGGTCTTTCAACCTTCTTTCCTCAGAGGTAAAATCCTCTGAAGCAGGTAGTGTGGTCCTCTGCAACCCGAAGGTTTCCTGGTCAGAATCCTCCCCTTCTTCATAGATTGAAGATAATCCGGGGTACTCTGACCTCGGAAAGGAGTAAAACCCATTTCTAAGGCAGAAGGAGCCAAACTCGTCATTATTGGGCGACAAAACGTCGATGTCGTCGACACCGATGTGACAGGCTTCGAAGGCGCCGAGAAAGGTGTCGAGAAAACTGGAAGAGGCCTCGAAGAACTCGAGAGGATCGGGATCCTACTCGAGGATGTCGACGACGGTCTTGGCGTCGTGCCGGAGGCTCTTGGTATCACCGTTGGCTGTGAAGTAGCCGTGGTTTTCTCTTTCATCGGCGTCGATGTCGACGATGGCGTCGATGTCAACGATGGCGTCGATTCGATCGACCGATGCGTCGAAGAACCCTTCGACAACGGCGTCGATGGCGCCGATCCATACGTCGAAAGGATCTTCGACGACGGCGTCGAAGATGGTGCCTTCTTACCCGATGGCCCGTGGCGCTCTCGGGTGGACTCTTTCGCCGGGTGCAGCAACTCGCGGCGTTTCTATTTTTTGGGTTTTTCACCCAGGGTATCACCCTCAGCTGTCTTCGAGGGGGTCGAGGCCGCTTTCTCGAAGACGCTTAGCATTTTCTTCCTGAATTCCTCTCGCTCAGCCTGAGAGTTGTGTTTTGTGGGGCAGGAGACCCTTTCTGGGGAAACACAAGATGACAAGGAAGGGGATCTGCGACGTCTCTTCTTTGAGTGTCTAGATCTCGACGAATGGTGGGAGCTACTTCGAGACCTAGAATGGGAATGGTTTCAACGGCGAGGAGACGAATGCCTCAACTCGGCCGAAGAAACTTTCGAGGAGGTTTTGACTGACTTACCTCTCTCTAGCTTCCCCTTGCGCTCCTTCAAGGCTTTCGCCGTCATGGACATGCAGTCCTCACACTCCGAACAATGGTGCTCGACTCCCAAGAACCACAAGCAGATCCTGTGTGGATCTGTTATCGACATTTTCTTACCACAGTCTCAACATTTTTTAAAGCCGGACCGCAGAGTTGTTGTTTCCGATGAAGAAGCAATCGAGAACGAGTTGGTATTCAAGTAAATATAAGAGGTTTTATCTGACTGAACTAAGCAACGATATTCTGAGGCCCCACAAAGCGCGGAAAAACGGAACTGAGCAACGGACACCGCGCGTGGCTATTTATGGGCATGGTGACGTCGGCGCTGATACGGTGACTGTCGAGGGACATCGACTCGGCGGACATCGGCGCACAGCGCCCTCTACAGAGAAAACATTTCCGAGGCCAGCAAGCTGGAGACGAATTATCAAAGATAAGGAATACATCGGAGGACACAATCCCTTCGAAGTAATGTTTTGTTTACAACAGATTTCAGTGGAAAGAGGAAAGGATTGTACCGCGCAACGCAGGCAGGGTTGGGTCCTCCTGCATGCCTATAGAAAGACTGAATCAGATTTCAGTGGAAAGAGGAAAGGATTGTACCGCGCAACGCAGGCAGGGTTGGGTCCTCCTGCATGCCTATAGAAAGACTGAATCACATTCAGGGAGGGGTTGAATTGTACTTCCAAGTTTTGCCCAAAAGTGTTACTTGGGACAATGTTTTTAACACACATAAACACTTATAGGGATCCACATTTTTAGTGTGGAAGCTGATTACTTATTTTAGTACCATTAAGTGGTACTAAAATATGTAATCAGCTTCCACACTAAAAATGTGGATCCCTATAAGTGTTTATGTAAATGCCTATAGAAAGATACATCAGAGAAATGTGGAGTTGAAAGAGAATATTTTGGGATTAGAGAAGGAATTGGCTGCAGAACGGCCGATTGCGTTAATGCAACAATTACAAATGAAGCTTTTTAAAGAAAAGGCTGATACATATCAGACTGTGGCAGAGAGGGCATCAGTGAGAGTGGCCCGTTACAAATATAGGAAAAGACGAGGGGGGGGTCAACCAAAGGAAAGTGGCAGCTGTAATTGCCACAGGAGGTGTAGATTGGGACCACAACAGGTGGGATGGAGACATTTTTGACTCAACAAGCCCCGAGAGCAGCTCGGAAGGTGAGTCCGACTCTAAAGCAGAACTCAATCAAAAGACAGTGACGGCTAAGCCGGTTAGAAGACGGCGTGCCGGACCCCACCTGCAGAATCCTGCAGGCTGGGTTGTGGATTTAACCACGCTGGAGGTTGGAGAAATCATTACTCGTTTGAGGCAAAAGTTAGGGGAATCTTTACTGACATGGATGGTGAGATTGCTGGATGGAGGCGCAGCAGAGCTATTGGTGGACGTGACAGACTCACCACGCTTTCTGCCTTTGTCAACTGACACCAGTATACAGGCAGTCTTAAGGGTAGGGCCGCCCCCTGAGGATGATTGGCAAGCTTCACAGGTGTGTCTCTTGCACAGGAGGAAGGGTCTATGGGGATTCCCTCCCAGTACCAGCCAACATATGCTGATTTAAGGAAGGTTATGAGTGCGATGTTAGAGGCAGAGTCAGGTTACACTCATTCAAAATTTGACTAGGGTTACGGCAAAGCTCTGGCAGCGTCTTCTCGCATAAAAGTTGACAGGCGGCCCCATGCTAATGTTAAGATTATTTGGGAGCCGGGAAATACGCAAGGGGTGTGAGCATTGATAGTCACCGGGGCGGAGGCCTCTCTGATTCGAAATCCAACACTATTTAAAGGCAGACACTTTAACATTACAGGTCTAGGGGGAAAGGAGACCCCCACAGTACAAACAGAAGTGGAGATGAAAATAGGCAATTTGACAAGGCAGAAATACCAAGTGTTGATTGTCCTGATACCTGAGTACATAACTGGATTTGACATTTTAGAATGATTGACTTTGGGACTTGGAGGTAAAACGTATCAGTTTGGGGTGAGTGCATTGAACTGCACACCCATTACAGTAGGTAAATTAAAGATGCCCCCAGTGCAGGTGCCTGTGGCGACCAAGCGGGTAGCAATGAAACAATACCGCATTCCCGGGGGGGCACAAGGAAATTTCAGACACCATCAAAGGGTACGTGGAGGCAGGTGTGTTACGCCCTATTACTACCGTGTGGAACAACCCGCTCTGGCCTGTCAAAAAAGGGGACGGGTCTTGGAGGATGACCCTGGATTACCACAAACTAAATAAACACACTCCTCCCTTAGTGCCTACAGTCCCAGATGCCATTACTTTGATTGAGAATGTCCAAAAGTTTGAGGGGACCTGGTATGCAGTGGTAGATTTAGCCAATGCCTTTTTCTCTGTGCCAATTGCTGAAGAGTGCCAAGAGCAGTTTGCATTTTCTTGGAACAGGCGTCAGTACAACTTCACGAGGTTACCTATGGGGTACATACATAGCCCGACGATCTGAAACCGGCTGGTGGCAGAGCACTTATACAAGATTATACGTTTTATAAAACTCGCTGGGTAACCCATCCCACCCGGGCGCTTTACATGTAGGCAGGTGTTGTATCACCGCTTCCAGTTTGTCCACGGTGATGGGGGCGTCTAGGTCTGCTCGTTCTAGATCATCTAAGGTGGGCAGCCCTATATCCTCTATCGTATCTAGTATTTCTTGACTCATATCGTCTCCTGTGTCCTTGTATAATCGTCTATAATACTTGAGGAACTCCTCACTTACCCTCTCCTGGGTATTATGGATTTGACCTTCCGCGTCCCTGACCTCTCTGATCACCGTGCCGGGGGTCTCATTCTTGTATAACCAAGCCAATAACCTACCCAGCTTATCCCCCCCTGCATGCAGCCTCTCTGTGTATTTCTTATAATTTAGTTTGCATAATCTGTCCCAGAGTTCACTACAGGTTAACTGTAAATCCTTTATTTTAACGCTGTTCGCACGGGTGATCCCCTCCTTTTGTATCAGGCCCTCTAGCTCTCTTTCTGTCTCTTGCAGTTCCCGCTCAATACCCCCTTGTAGCCCTTTGGATTTAGATATAGCTAATCCCCGCACCACTACCTTAAATGCCTCCCATTCTGTCCCCACAGAACATACACTGCCCGTGTTAATTTCAAAGTATTCCTCGATGGCCTCCCTCAAATCCTCTCGAAAACCTGCATCCAGTAGAGCCTCAGTTCTGAGCCTCCAAGTCGGGATCCGCGCTCTGGGGGGTTGATGTCGCCACTCTATGACCAAAGGTGAATGGTCGGAGAGTACCCGGGCCTTGTATTCCGCCCCCACCATTTCTCCCACTATCCCGGCAGATGCAAACACGTAATCCAGCCTTGTATGCAGGTCGTGTGGCGCTGCGTAATCCGAGTATTGCCTATCCATTGGGTATAGCCTTCTCCACACATCCTCTAGGCCGAGGTCCATCAACAGTGTCCTCAGCGCTTTAGCTGCTGGCGCCGGCATTTCTGATTTGTCATCTGACCTATCTATCCGGGGGTTCAGAGTGCAATTAAAGTCCCCTCCCCACACCATCGCGCCACCCACCAGGGGGCTAAGTTCACTATATAAAGACCTAATATATGCCGCTGTATCATGGTTAGGGGCGTACAAATTTATAATATTCACTTCTCTGTTCTCCAGCAGTCCCGCCACCACCACCATTCTGCCTTCTGGGTCTATTGTCGAGCTAAGCAGCTGAAATGGCACATGCGGTGCCACCCATATAATCATCCCTCTTGCATATGCCGAGTATGTGGCCCCTATGACATTACCCCTCCATTTTCTCCTAATCAACTCCAACTTCTCCTTGGTGAGGTGGGTTTCCTGTAGCAGAGCTATGACAATCCGCATCCTCTTTAGGTACATCATTACCTTATTACGTTTTAGAAGCTATTAAGGCCCCGCACATTCCAGGTCACAATTCTGAGATTACCCAATGCCATTGAATTGTTCGCCATTTCCATGTAGGCTCATACACAAACTAAAACTAAAACTCCCCAAAACTATGTACACCACAAACTTCCCCTCCTCTCCCCCACCCACACCCAACAAGCTCATGCTATGTGGGCTCGTGTCCCTCTTAAAACTCCCTTGAACTATATTCACACCGAACTCACCCGCCTCCCTCCCACCTCCCTTCCCTTACCCAACAACGCCCTCCCCAACTGTTGCCCAGCTCCATCCCTGGATCTCAGGCACCCCCACATCTAGCTCTCTCTTGCAAGGGCCTGTACTCGAGACTCAGTGGGGTAAAGTTGTCCTAGTGGCCACTTAACTACTAATACTAAGGGGTAGGTTGCCTCCATCCCTTTGCTCCTTTTAAAAACATTTTACTACGCTTAATATTAATGCAGCTCAGCGCACACCTGCATTTAATACACTATATTCCAGTCCAGCAGTGGCGTAAGGTCCAAAGGCTGCCAAATATTAATCAAATCTACTTATCCACTATGGCAGGACCCTTCCCCCGCTTATCCCTCTGTGTCCATGACACAGACTCCTCACTTGTCGTGTTCCTGGTTAACTCGTTCCGCTTCCTGCTCCGGGCAGTCCTGCGTGTCCAACCATGACGCCGCCTCCTCTGGAGTGTCAAAGAAAAGCGCTCTGCTCTTGTGCAAAACCTTTAGCTTTGCCGGGTACAAGAGCATGTACTTTATACCGGCCAAACGCAACCTCCTCTTGACAGCCACATAGCTGTACCTCTGTCTCTGCACCAGCATCGTCTAATCAGGGTACGTTGTGATGTTAGTGGATGCTCCCTCTATCGTGCCGCCCTTGCGAAAATACTCCAGGATCTTCTCCCTGTCTTTATAGTTCAAAATCCTCGCAATTATCGGCCTCGGCGGGGCCCCGGGTCGAAGTTTTCTCATCAGGGCCCGATGCACTCGCTCCACAGTGAACCCCTGCGACAGCTTGTCTGCCCCTATCCCTTGGAGGATCATGTACTCCACATAGTCAGTGGGGTCTTGGCCCTCTTCTCCCTCCGGCAGGCCGACCACTCTTATGTTGTTTCTTTTCGCCCGTCCTTCCGCTTCCTCCACGCGGTTCTCGAGGTTGGCAACCTGCTGTTTCAACACATGGACCTCTTTTGCATTGTTTGCGCTGACTTCGAGTTAATCTTCACCGCGCTTTCCAGGCCACTTGTTCTTTCAGCCAAGGCCCTGACATCTTGTCGGAGAAGAGTGAACTTGATTCCCACCAAATCTATTTTGTGCTCCAGGGCTGTCCGCAAGTCCGCCATTGCTGTGCCCCATTTCGTGCTCAACTCTGTTATGGCAGCCAGGACGGAACACGTTACTTACCTGTAACTGTTGTTCTCCAGCATGGGTCTGGCATGGATTCACATGCTCATGAATATTCCCCGTCGTCAGGCTGGGAATCCTCAGTATAGAAAAAAATCAGTATCATTTCGTTTCTGATCTGTCTTTCTTAGTAGTAACCAATCACTGGTCTCTGGGTCATACTGCCCCCCAGCCAATGACTGCCCTCTCCCTAAGCCCCGCCTCTGGCAGCCATCCTCAGATTTGGTAGCACGTAAAGTGGCAGTATGACCAAGTGAAGAGCCGCAGAGGGGTAGGCGGGAGGGTTCGCATGTGAATCCATGCCAGACCCATGCTGGAGAACAACAGTTACAGGTAAGTAACTTGTTCCTTCTCCAGCATGGGGTCTGGCATGGATTCACATGCTCATGAATAAGAGAATACATAGCAGTACACACATGCACAACCACGGGAGGTGGCAACAGGCTCAACATTAAGCAATACAACAACTTAAGATTAAGCAACTCTTACCTCCTCACCAGGCTCACCTTAGGCGAACAGGTTGCGCAGCACTCCTTGTCCGACCCTGGACTCCTTCCTGGAGTCCTGATCGACGCAATAGAATCTTGTGAAGGTGTACGTCGACCTCCACGTCGCAGCCCTGCAGATGTCCAGCAGGGGCACACCAGACAGGAACGCCATGGTAGCAGCGATCGCTCTGGTCGATGGCCGGGCAGCGGTCGGTTTGCCAACCGGTGACAGTGCATGATGCAGCCGGGGAGCCATCTGGAAATGGAAGTCTTCGAGAGAGCCTTCCCTTGATTCACAGTCCCAAAGTTCACAAACAGCTGTGACGTCTTCCGAAAACTCTTCGTGCGGTCCACGTAGAACTTCAGCGCTCTAGCTACATCCAGCGAGTGCAAAGTCCTCTCGGCCAGCGACGAAGGCGACGGGAAGAAAACTGGCAACACCAAGGGCTCGTTGCGGTGGAAGTCCGACGGCACCTTGGACATAAAGGTGGGGTGTGTCCTCAGCACAACCCTTGTGTCATGAAAAGTCAAGTATGGAGGCTTGCAAGATAGGGCCTGGATCTCTCCCACTCATCGTGCGAAGGTGATGGCCACGAGGAAAGCTGTCTTCCATGACAGGAACTTCAAAGGTGCCGAATGCATAGGCTCGAATGGGGCCCCCATGAGCCTGGTCAGCACTACATTAAGCTCCCACGCCAGGGAAGGAGCCTTCACTGGCGGGAATGATCGGAATAGTCCCTTCATGAATTCTTTCACCAGGCGATGAGACCACAACGACGCCCGTCCCATAGTCCTGGTATATCGGGAGATTGCAGCCAGATGTATTTTGATGGAGGCGTGAGCTAGTCCAGCTTTGGCGAGCGACAGTAGGTACGGCAGTACTTGAGGGGCCGTAATCCGCAGAGGGTTAATCTTCTGTGCACGGCACCGGACAGAGAACCTCTTACATTTATGTCTGTAGCACTTGAGAGTTGAGGACGCCCTGGCCTTAGCAAGAACCTCTCTGCAGTCGGCCGGGATGTCGTACCCTCCAAACTCTAGTGCTGCAGGAACCAGGCCTGCAAGTTCAGCGACTCCGGGTTGTGGTGAAGAATGGCGCCTCCTTCTCTGGAGAGAAGGTCTGCGTCCGTGGGTAGCTTGACTGGTGGGGACGTTGACAAGTCCAGAAGGTCCAGGAACCAGATCTGTCTCGGCCACGCCGGTGTGACGAGGATCATCCTGCACCGGGACCTCTTGAGCTGGTTGATGAGCCGGAGCAGCAACGGCAGCGGAGGGAACACATAAAGAAATAGGCTGTCCCAGGGGAACGAGAAAGCATCGCCCATGCTCCTCGGCTGGGGGAACCTGCTGGCGAACCTCCGGCACTTGGAATTCGTCGCCGTCGCGAAGAGATCGATTTGGGGTTCGCCCCATCGTCGGAAGAGTCGATCCACTTGATCCTGGCGTATTTCCCACTCATGGCACGAGCGCAGCTCCCTGCTGAGTGAGTTGGCGATCGTGTTTTTTATTCCTGCCAGATGAAGAGGCACCAGAAACATCCCCTGGGCGATGGCCCAATGCCACAGATCCTGGGGTTCCTTGGATAGGGCAGGGGACCTGGTTCCGCCCTGCTTCCGGATGTAGAACATCGTGGTGGTGTTGTCGGTGAAGATCCTCACCACCTTGCCCTTGAGGGATGGAAGAAAGGACCTGAGGGCCCAGAACACTGCGCGGAGCTCCAAGATGTTGATGTGGAGAGACTTCTCCACCGGGAGCCAAAGGCCTCTCGTGTGAAGATCTCCGGAGTGCGCTCCGCAACCTTCCAGGGAGGCGTCCGTCGTCACCGTCACCTGGTGAGCTGGGGTCTGAAAGTCCGTGCCCGCCGACAGATGGGAGCGGGTACCCCACCACCGGATCGCCTGACGTAACGTCTCGTTGAGAGGGATACTGTCCTCAAAGCTGCCCGTCGACTGGACCTAGCGGGCGTCGAGGAACTCTTGCAAGGGGCGCATCCGAAGCCTGCAAAGTCGCACCAGATAAATGCAGGAGGACATCATCCTGAGGAGGGATTTGATAGATCTGACCCTGGCCATGTCCGCGGCCAGCAGACGCTGCACCTTGCCCAGAATGGTCCTGGCCCTTTCCTCCGACGTCGAGGCCAGCTGCGCCACTGTGTTGAGCTTGGCTCCCAGAAACGAGGCGACTTGCGACGGAACCAGGTGGGATTTTGGAAAGTTGATGGAGAATCCCAGGTCTGTGAGCAGCTGGACGGTCTTCGCAGTGTGCTCCACGGCGAGCTCCCTTGTCCTCGCCTGGATGAGCCAGTCCTCCAGGTAGGGGTAGACGTGGATCCCCTGTAGGCGCAGCTGCGCCCCCGCCGGTGCGAGGCACTTGGTGAACACCCTGGGTGCCGACTTCAATCCGAACGGGAGGGCCTTGAACTGTTAGTCCGCCCTTGGACCATGAACCTGAGGAACTTTCGGTGTCTTTTTAGAATGGGGATGTGGAAGTACGCATCCTCCAAGTCCAACGACGACAGGAAATCGCCCTCCTCCAGCTGTCCCAGCACGTGCTGGAGGGTGAACATACGGAACTTCTGTGCCTTGATGTACTTGTTCAGTCGTCGTAGGTCCAGGATGGGGCGCCATCCTCCTGTCTTCTTTTTTACGAGGAAGTACCTTGAGTAAACTCCGGAGCCCCGATCTTCTCTTTGGGACGAGCTCGATGGCACCCTTCTTGAGCTCGCCCTTACTTCCAACAGTAGTTGAGGGACGTGATTTTCCTTCCTGGCCACGAGTGGAACGCGAGGGCACTTCTTCTGAAACTCGAGGGCGTGCCCTTGGGCAAGGGCTTCCAGCACCCAACGGTCGGTGGAGATGGACTCCCACACGCTGACGAACCTTGCCAGCCGGCCTCCCGCTGGGGTGCTTTGGCGGGGGCCCAACCCCACGGCCGGTTCAATCTTGTTAGGAGGCCGCCTTGCCTCCTTGACCCCCCTATCGACGACGACGGGCACCACCTGACTTGCTGCGTCCCCTGTAGGCTTCCTGGGACGAAGATCTTGCCGCTTGGCGGTACATGGAGGAGCCACTGCCGGATCCCTTGGAGGCACCTTGTCTGCCTCCGGAGCTCCGAAAGGACGGCCGTCGTTGTTGGAGCACTCCCAGTGCCCGGGCAGTCTCTGTGTCTGTCTTGATGGCCTGAAGGGACTCATCAACCGCCTTGTTCCCGTCGAAGGGCATGTCCAAAACCTTGGTTTGTACGTCCTGGCGGAAATCCGTGGCCTTCAGCCATCCTCGTCGTCTCAAGCAAACGCCGTTGCCCAACTGACGGAAACCGGTGTCGGCGATGTCCGTTGCCACCGTGATGGCGTGGTCCGAAGCAATCTCACCCTCCTGTAGGATTTCAAGGGCCTCAGCCCTTTTGGCGTCCGGAAGGAAGTCCAACAGAGGGGTGATTTTGAACCACAACTCCCTGTCGTAGCGGGCTACGATAGCCAGGGCGTTGGCCCCCCTGATAGTCGTCGCTGCGGATGAGATGATCCGCCGTCCCATCGTGTCCAACTTCCTGCCCTCGCCGTCCGGCAGGGAAGTTGATGTCGAGGCAGATGCCCTGCCAGCTTTCTTCTTTGCCGCCGCCGAGACGACCGAATCCGGGGTAGGTTGCGCCCGAAGGCACTTCTTCTCATACCGGTCCCTCTTTGCCGGCGCCGTGGCAGGGTTCTTGAGGAGGGCGAGCCCCTCATCCCAGATGTCATCAAGAAGCGGTACAGCGAGGACCGTCTTCCTTTTAGCCTCACGCCGTTGGTAAAGGAACCCTTCCTTCTTCTTCTCTTCTGGGCAGAGCTGGAAGAGCTCGGATGCCCTGGAAATCATGGCATGAAAGGATCCAATTTCGTCGGGCTGGGACGCCCGAAAAGGGGGCGACGGGGGACACGTCCCGTCGTTGCCTCCGTCGTCATCTGAACCTGTCGTAGCCGTGTCCGTGCCTGTATCATCCCCGTGGGTAGTAGACCGGGGGGAAGGCAGAGCAGGCTGCAGAGGTGGGAGAGGTGGCGTAGGCTCCCTCCTCCTCTTATGCGGTGGACTTTCCGAAGGTCCTGGCTCCGGTTCCCCAGTCGGGTCTGGCTCCGGTACCTCCGTCGGGGGAAGGGGCAACCTTGTCCTTCTCTCCGAACATAAGGACTGAATCGCTGACAAAATGGCCGCCTAAGTGTCCTGCGGCTCCGGAAACGACGGGCGCGAGGGCTCTTGAGGAGCCTTGTCGGCTACCCCATCGCTCTCGTCGTGGCCCTCATCGGGATCCCTCCCGATGGGCTGGGCCTCTTCCACGACTTCGATGAGCTCTTCTTCAGAGGTCGTGTCCGTATCCACGATGGCCACCAACCCCTCCCCCACCTTTTCCAATGAGGACTTTGTGGGGGTCTTCTCAATGGGCCTGAAAGACGACTCCCTCCGCGGTGGCAGGGAGACTCTAGGTCCTGAGGGCACCTCCACTGGTGTAGCCTCCAAAGGCTGAGCCAGGGCTGCAGCGACATCCTCAATTGAGGTCTTAGCAGGGTGAATTAAGGCCATCATCACCTTCTGGACGCCTGGGGCCTTCGCCTTGGGGGGAGGGTCCGAGCCTCGCTCCCCCTCTGCCGGAATCTTCGAGATCGACCGGGGCCTCTCCAGAAGCTTCGCCGGGTTCTCGGACTTCCTCTTACCCGAGCCAGAGTGTTGGCTCGTGGTTGATGGCGCCGGGGAGGATGCGCCCTGCCTGGCAGCCAAGGAGCCCGACCGTTCGGCGCTCCCAGTGCCCGCGGACTCGCGGTGCTTAGCCTTTTGTTGGGCCCCCATCGCCGGGGCGCCCTCACAGGACTTAGAAGACCGCTCTGACTTCTTTTTCTTCTTCTCGCCTGACGGGCTCTTCCCTTCCAGCCAGTTGGCGAGACGGAGGTGGCGATCCTTCATGGTCCGCTCCGACATGTTCCCACAAAACGCGCAGTCCTTCTCCGTGTGCGTCTTGTCCTCATGGAGACAGTCGAGGCATAACGAATGCTCGTCCTCCTTGAAAACATTCTGAAGCTGGCATCCAGGGCAGGTCCTGAACAGCTTCCCGGGCGTCGAGCTTCCTTTCTCCTGGGCCATGTCCGGGGTAGGCCTCGGAACTTCTGGAATCCTCCAAAAGCGTAACACGATGAAATCTTCACCCTTGAGGGGCGTAGAAAACTCCGAAACGGATCCCCGTTGATCGGATGTAGAAACAGTGGAGCTTGAGGCTCTATTTAACCGTAAAATGAGAAAAATCTCCTGAATAAAGCGCGAAAACGCAGCAAAGCTCGAGAGCTACAGCACAAGGACTCCCAACACTTGAACGTGCGGTAAAAATCTGAGGATGGCTGCCAGAGGCGGGGCTTAGGGAGAGGGCAGTCATTGGCTGGGGGGCAGTATGACCCAGAGACCAGTGATTGGTTACTACTAAGAAAGACAGATCAGAAACGAAACTGATACTGATTTTTTTCTATACAGAGGATTCCCGGCCTGACGACGGGGAATATTCATGAGCATGTGAATCCATGCCAGACCCCATGCTGGAGAACTGATGGTTACCTCCCTCCGCGGCGCCTTCTGTTGGGGTCTCCATCGTGTTCTGTGCCGGAGTCGTGGGTGTCCGCTGCGCCTTCGCAAAGGACTCCATCTTGGGTTGTTTGCTCTTCGTTCTTGCACCCTTTACTGGCATTGCGCAATCCTTCTCGGGTGTCCGGGTCTTGCTCTTCTATGTCGTTGTGGCGGGCCCAGATCTGCCAGACACTGGGGTGTCTACCTCAGCAGGTCGCATAGCGTTATGGCACACACAATTGAGTTTTAGGTGGACTGTGTCCTCCCATGTGTGTACTCCGTCTACAGTGGTCTGTGCGCCAACCTCATGTATCCGAAGGACATACAGTGCACCCTTTTTTGCAACTGCCACCTAGAAGCCCGGTGCTTGTGTCCTCTCTAGTGGGAGCTTCCCCCGGGCATCTGCGCTTGGCCCGGTCCGTTCTTGCTTCATGTGCTGTGGTCTTTAGCTACCACTCAGGCCCATCCTGTTTAAGCTTCTCGTTTTTTGTGCTGCTGCTAATGTCTCAGAATCCAATGTGCCGCTTTTTCTGACATGTCCCCTCCTGCCCTCCCTCCCTCCTAAGTCTACATCAACACAGCTGAGCCGCCATCTTGCCTTTATTCTGTCCTTCGTGTCCCACAGAGTGCCAGCTCGGTCTAGCACCTGGTTTGCCCGCCCGGAAGCGCTAATCAGTCAACACGCATTTGTGTTCAGTGCCGTTTTAAGTTCTCATACCCCCTGATGTGGCCGTGTGTTCCTTTAGAAGGAGGTAGGCCAGTTCTGTGCCTGCACAATGTCACTCTTGGAACTCAGGGCTCTGTCTGCCAGCCTGCTTGCCACGTTATTGCACGTCCGCACGGGTAGTCTCGCACAGTGCCTCCCTGGCTTCTCCCGAGTTCGGAGCGACCCGCTCCTTGCAATGGTCGGGGTCCACAGTCCCCGCTGCTCGCCACGTCTGTCCTCATAGGGGGAACCCGTCTGTTCGTGCTCTCAACGCTGCTCGCAGCCCTTTGGCAGCTCGAGCAGTTCACGTGCTTCCTTTCGCTAGCCAGCCGCTCTCTGTCCTGGCGGATATGGCAGTGTCGTGCCAGTGTGCACTTGGGGCGGTGTCCCCACCTGTCCCCTTTTATTGTTTTTATGTCACAGTGGGGGGGGGCACCCCTGCCCAGGTGTCCCACAACCTTAGATCATTGCACGCACCCCCCAGTACATTAATTGTGTCCGGCGGCAGGGGGGCAGGGCTATCATCCTCTCGTCCTCTACAGTGTTCCACCTTTGGGCCTCCTTGCCTGCCCTTGCAGGGCTTAAAGCACTGGATTGACGGGCGTGTGTGGCCCTGGTTGCTCCCCTTTTGCCGGGTCCCTCCCCTCCGATTTATGCCTCTTATTTACGGCAGTCTTCCATGCCGCAGTGTCGCGCACAGCAGCGTTCGTTCTGTGCTGCGTTGATCTGTCCTGCACCTCACAGCTGCGCTTCTTGCGGCCTCCTCTGTCTTCGCAGGCGAAGGTTGTCCCCGGGCTTCTTCGCCTCCCTTTGTTGTTGCCAGCTGATACCACCAGCGACGCTTTTCGGCCGTGAATGTTGCAACAATCGCACAATGCCCTTGCAACAGTAGCAATGCTCACAGCAGGCCCGGCACACTCGCTGAATACTCCTGCTGCCAGCTCATAGTTCGTTCCCTGCGCTACACATTAGAGTGCGTTGCGGCCGTCCAGCGCACCAGGGGTTCCCTTTGTCCTTTGTCCTTCCTCCTCCGCCATCTTGATTGCGCCCATTCCGAGTCCAGTGTCCGCACTTCAGAGGTCATATCTCTGGACCCACACGCCTGTTATCATCAGCTGTTCAATCATTCAGCTGGCCACAGGTTCACACAGCTGCACATTCTTTTTTGATTATTTATGTGCATTTTTTAAGTCGCACGGTGCCAGATCTTCGTCGGATGTTCCGGAGCTCTCGGTCTGAGCTGCCTACAACATGGCTTCTAAGCCGCGCCCCCCCCCTGAGCACTTATACAAGATACCGTGTAAACCTCACATACAACTCTCTCATGATGATATTTTGATTCAGGGCAAGGATGAGCAAAGTGTGCAAACCCAGTTAGAAGTAATTATGGAAGAATTGAAGAAGGAAGGGTGGGAAAGTAACCCGAACAAAATTCAAGGGCCAGCTGAGACAGTGATATTGTTAGGGATTCAGTGGCATAATGGGCATCAAGAGATGGTGCCGACGGCCCGACAGAAAATACTTGAGTTCACCACTCCAATGAACAAAAAGCAAGCTCAGCAGTTCATAGGGCTGTTTGGGTTTTGGAGACAGCCCGTTCCCCATTTAGGGCAGATACTGTCCCCCCTCTACAAAGTGACACAGAAGAAATATGAGTTTCAATGGGGGGAGGAGCCGCAAAAAGCATTTCATTTGGTGAAAGACACCATGCATCAGGTGCTTGATTTGTGGCCATTGAAGGAAGGCGAAGTGGAATTAAATGTATCTGTGCAAGACAATTACGCTAACTGGAGTGTGTGGCAGAAACAAGACAGGAAACGTGTGCCATTGGGGTTCTGAAGTCGTAAGTTGCCCGATGCTGATAAACATACACTCCGTTCGAGAAGCAGTTGCTGGCATGTTATTGGGCCCTTGTCGATACTGAGCAAATGACAGTGGGGCATGATGTAGTGATGAGGCCGGAAATCACGGTTAAGCAATGGGTGTTGAGCTCTCCTAAAACACAGAATAGGACACGCTCAAGAAGTAAGCAAAATTAAATAGAAATGGTACATTCAGGGCAGAGCTAAATCAGGGGAGGGCGGGGTTGCAAAATTACATGAGCAAGTACCCAACATACCACCCTCAGATTACATACCACCGAAAGTGTCTGAGAAACACGAGTCTCCCGTGAAATGGGGAATTCCTTATGGCGATCTGACCGTAGAGCAGACAGAGCATGCCTGGTTTACAGATGGCTCGGCTCGATATGTGGGAACCGAGACATACTGGAAAGCGGTGTCATACAATCCCAATACTAAAAAGATTTTGACAACGTAATTGAAAGGGAAGAGCAGTCAGTTTGCAGAACTTTTACGCAGTTTACCAAGCATTGAAACAAGAGACCCCTGGTCGATGTCATTTGTACACAGATTCATGGCCAGTGGCGAATGGGTTAGCAGTGTGGTTGCCGACTTGGCAAAAGAATGGGTGGAAGATTCATTCAAAAGAGTTGTGGGGAAAAGAACTGTGGCAATATATTGCGGAAATGTTATCGCAAAGTGAAGTCACTGTGTATCATGTGGACGCGCATTGTGCCACAGACTCATTAGAACGTTGGTTTAATTCTGTTGCAGACGAACACACCAAGATTTCATCTGTGGATGCAGAGGCTCAGGAAGACGATTTGGAGGGTTTGGCCAAGTGGGCCCATCAGAAATGTGGGCGCCTTGGAGAAAAGGCTACTATCAGGTGGCCACGAGCTCGAGGAATCAGTCTTCATTTAGAAGCAGTGAAAACAATCATTTTGCAATGTCCAGTGTGCCAACACCAATTGCATAGACCTATCCCTCAAATTGTTCGAGGCACATTGAGAAGAGGAAAATTACCAGGTCAAATTTGGCAGATTGATTATATCAGTCCCATGCCAATCAGTAGAGGTTGTCAGTATGCATGCACTATTGTGGATACATACTCAGGATATTTGCTGGTTTTGCCGTGCAAACGTGCAACACAACTGAACACCATCAGGTTGTTAGATCAGATCATACTACATTATGGAGTGCCTTTGCAGATTCAAAGTGACAATGGGTCACATTTCAAAGGCAAATTAATCCAGGAGTTTTGTCAGGAAAAGGGCATTGAGTGGTTGTACCACATTCCATACTACCTAGCTGCTTCAGGGTTAATTGAACGAATGAATGGGTTATTGAAAGAACAGTTGCGCCAATCTGGAGACGGCAGTTTGGCAGGCTGGCGTGATCGTGTGTTTGATGCAGTGCAAGTATTAAACAATAGGCCTGTGTATGCACATGAAACTCCTTTGATGCGATTAATATCTCCTACTTTACAGGTTCAACCCAATTCAGTCAGAGAAACACTATTGTACTGGGAAATTACTCCAGGTTCTTTAGCTCCCTATTGGGCAACTCCGGAGTCAGCAGGGGTAGACTTGCATTCCCATGAAAAAATCAGATTAGACCCAAGAGGAATAGTTGTAATTGAAACATGGATTGTAGTACAGATTCCCCCAGAGCATATGGGATGGATTGCCCCTAGATCTGGCCTAGCATTGAAGGGAGTTCAAGTGTTGGGAGAGGTAATTGATGCTGATTACCAAGGTGAGATTAAAGTCATCCTAAGGAATAGTGGGGACCAACTGTTATCAATCCACAAGGGTGATCGAGTGGCCCAATTGATAATTATTCCCGTTAAATTGTCCATGGGCCTCATTACAAATCAGGCGGTCCAGAAATAACGGTGGCGGTAAACCCGCCGCCACCGTTGTTTCCGGACCGCCTGATCCCGACTCCTGCAGGCGGGAGGTGATGTTCCCGCCAGGTCTGACCTGGCGGGTTTAACACTGCTCGCCTGCAGGCAGACGAGGAAACACCGGCAGCATTACGAGATGCTGCCGGTGTTTCCATGATCCCCATTCCCACTGAGTCCCATAGGACTCAATGGGAATGGGGATTAACACCATTCCGCCTCCGTGATTCCCGGGAAACCGGGGTTGTAATGCCCCGGTAATTCCGGGAATCACAGAGGCGGAATGGTAATACGAGTTTGACGGTAACCAGGCGGTTTTACCGCCTCGGTTACTGCCGGACTCGTAATGAGGCCCCATGATTAAGAAGGGGGAGCCTCCTACAGTGTTAACTACCCGTGGGGGTCGCAGTTTTGGCTCTTCAGACAGTATGGTACCGGGTGCAAAGTTGCGGATGGAAAAGCCTAGTGGCCCACCAGTGCCCGCAGATGTCATTGCATCAGGCAAAGATCAAGTAGTTTTAGTTATGGAGCCTTGTAGAAAGGAATGGCAATATGTACCCGCAGACAAATGTTACCTGAGAGAGTGATGTGCAACACTGATATCTCTTTTCTGGGTTTGCCTTGTAGATCCTGTGTCTGGCTGGTGTAATTGTGGTACTAAATGGACTCCATTTGGGAGAGTTAAACAGCCTGCTGCTACCAACGAAAAATGTCACATCTGTGCCAGTGATCAAGGGGATACTGATAGTGATGAATAATGATGTCCCAAGGCAGCCTTATGCCGATGCCGAAAAGCCAGCCAGACCGAAGACATGGATTCGTGAAATGCGGCAAACACATCAGGTGCAAGTGAAAACAACCTTGATGCCAGTCATGCAAGATGCACTTTCAGGAAGGCAAAAACATTCTCCTATGATCACCCAAGCGGAGAATATGTGGATATATCTGGCACAGCAAGTACTGAACATATCACACTTTTGTCTTACTGATGTGCCCAATGCTGAAGCTTTATTGACTACGTGTTTAGTAGCGGTGCCGACACCTGTTCCGGTTATACAGCATATCTTCGGCGTCACACACAATGATTCTTTGGTTCAAGACTCAGATATTAGGCAATCTTTTTCAGTTTACGAATATTGTAGGTTCTGCCAAGAGACTGACCGTAAATGGAGAACTTTGACACGTGTTATTACTTATAATATAACCCAAGGTGATGTATGTTATGTTATGACCTGCTATGCACAAGAAATTGGCAAATGCTGACTGATCGAGTTAACCAATCAGCACAATCATACAATGTTTGAGAGACGACTATGTTCCCGAGTGCCACGCAAATGCACCAATGTAAATAATACTATGTCTTGTAATCATACAGTAATAGCTGCCAGTCATTTGAATCATGTGAAACTTCCAACAGGATGGCTCTTTTCATGTGGTAACATTACATACACATATATTCCAGCTAACATTTCTGGAGGTCCATGTGCTTTAACTCGGTTAGGAATAATGATGTTTCCTTTACACCCAGCGATAACTCAAGGTAAAAGGTCAACTTTCGAATCTGTAGGTCTGTCTCCTGATTGTGATTCACATGTACACTTATTATCAGAAGCTGAGGTTCTAGCATTAACCCTTTCATTAGTGGGAGTTTGGGGTTTAGCTGCTGGAGGTTACAAATCTTTGATGAAGCTAGCATGTTTAGTAGTCAAAAGCCTTCATCATACTTCGCAGGCATTAGAAGAATTACTCCTTGATAGTCAAGTTATTTGAAAAGCAACTTTGCAGAATAGAGCTGCTGTTGATTATCTATTGCTAAAACATAATTTAGGGTGTAACGCATTTGAAGGCATGTGTTGTTTCAATTTAAGTGACCATTCACGATCTACTGAAAGTCATATTCGAGGTTTGAGGGATCTCATTTCTCAAGTGTCTCAGGATCGTACTGGGAATTGGTGGGATTGGTTATTTTCATGGATACCTGATATTGGGGGTACAATACATTACTCTTTTGCTTGCATTTTTATTATAGTAGCTGTCATAATTGCTGTTGCTGTTGCATTCAATGTATTCCCAATTTAGCTTTGATGTTTCGTAGGTTTCAGAGACCGGTTCCTGTGCCACCGGGCTATGGAAGGTAAATATCCAAGGGTGGAATTGTTATGCTTGAACTAAAATGGCGCTGGTGCGCAGTGTATTCTGGGAGCGCTCGGAGCCATGATGGATATTTACTTCATGGAAGGTAAATATCCAAGGGTGGAATTGTTATGCTTGAACTAAAATGGCGCTGGTGCGCAGTGTATTCTGGGAGCGCTCTGAGCCATGATGGATATTTACTTCATGCCGCAGTGAAAAGCTGCACACATTTTGCTGAGTGTTAGATTCACGGTGCTGAGAAAAACATGCTTTCCAAACCTGGTATGCGGTCAAGGATATTTCTGCTGGGAAAGCTAACTTTGTTATGGTTTGCTAATGTTCTCCGTGGAGCGTGTTTTTAGAGAAGGGAGGCACTCTGCTTCTTGGGGGTAGCTCTCGATTGACCCAACTGGCAACCGATGGCTGCTCATCAACTACGCAAGTGCAACTTCCAGAAGGTTCGAGAATTGACTCCCCTTTGTGGAGTGTGTATATATGCGGATACCCGGAGGTGGTCAGGTGAGACTTCAGCTGGAGAAGGACGCTTACGTCCGGCACGCCTGTGAGCTGTGGTGCTCTCGGCCTGGCTGTTCCCGGGGTCTTCCAGCCGCTTCTGGGCGAGATGAGGAATCCTGTTACGCTCACGGTGATGTATTTCCTTTTGAATTCTTTACTTCTTCTGTGATTTATGTCCATATTATTTTTGTGAGGTATTTCTATGCACTTCTAAGCTTTGAATAAATAGCCGTATAAGAGCTGATTATTTTCTAAGAGTGTGTGGCTGTGAGTTATTGTGTCTTTCTGAGTTCAAAGTATTTGCTCTTTAATTGCATTTGTGATTTATGTTTTTTCCGTGCACTTTGGGGAGAGCAATACACCTCTACACCCAGCAATATATCGAAGTAAAAGATCAACTTTCGAATCTTTGGGTCTATCTCCAAATTGTGATTCAAAGGTGCATTTGTTATCAGAGGCTGAGGTATTAGCATTGGCCCTGTCATTAGTGGGAGTTTGGGGTTTAGCTGCTGGAGGTTATAAATCTTAAATCAAATTAGCGTGTCTAGTAGTAAAGGAACTTAATCTCTCTCAAAGGAGTCATATCTGCTAGGATGCCACCTGTCTTTATGTCCTATTTTTGGATTGGACAGGAAAAGAACCATGTGTCTCATCCCCGGAAATAGGGCTGTGATTGATGGCTCTTGATCATCAGCCTTTGTTCATGACAATACCAAACCATGATATGATATATGATATGAAATGACATTTTTTAACACGCTTGTACACAAGTGTTTCTAGGCGTGACAAGACAAGGAGGGGTAACCAAAGGGAGGACAAAACAACAATCTTACTAGGCCTTGAGTCACTCAGATTGCGCAAGTGCGGCGAAGAGGCAGGGGAAGTGGCGGGGGTGGGGGAGAAGTGTAGGTAACTCAATAAGAGCAGCCAGAGGGTGGCTCATAAGTGTAGAGCGCAGGGACTGTAGGGTTGTAGATACAGACCCTTAAGTGCTGGGGCAGCCTGGAGGCAGTACGAGGGCAACTAGTCATGCAGGAGCCAGGGCTAGAGTTCAGAGGGTAGCCAGGTGACCAGCATCAGCAGGGGAGAGGAAGAGAGAAAGCAAAGCGGAAGGTCTTAAGTTGCTTCCGGAACCAGAGGTGGTTCTGCTCAAGTTTGAGAGAGGCAGGGAGGCTGTTCCAGAGGGATGGCCCAGCCGAGGAGAAAGATCTGCCCCCCACTGTCTGCTTGGAGAAGCGTCTGACCCTCGGAGAGTTGGAGGTGGATGAGTGGAGAGTTCAAGACAGAAGATGTTTAGGAAGAGAAAGTTGGAGGTACTGCGGTCCCAGTCCCCAGAAAGTCTTGTGGACGATGTAAAGGGTCTTGAACTTGATCCTTGCAGCCACACAAAGCCAGTTAAGAGATTTCAGAGCTGGAGAGATAGGATTCCTGGGCTTGAGACCAAGGACAAGTCTTGAAGTCCTGTTCTGGATAAGTTGTAAAGGTCGAAGAGTAGAGACAGGCAGATTTAGAAAGAGGCTGTTGCAGTAGTCCAGCCTAGAGAGGACCAGGGATCTAGAGACAATAAACTTCTGGGGGAAAGTGAGAAAAGGAAGAATACCTCTGAGGAGGTGCAGCTGATAGTTTGACTTCTTACAGACGTCGGAAAGGTGAGGAGAGAAGGAGAGGGAGCAGTCGAAGATGACACCAAGGTTCCTAGCCTCACAGGAAGGAGCAGGAAGAGGGCCCAGAGTGGGCGGCCAGAGAGAGAGAGGAAAGGAGGGAGCAGGTGTCCCAATGAGGAGGATCTCAATCTTACTGTCTTTAAGGCAAGGATCCTTGGTGGCCAGACAGTCTAGTATGAGAGAAGGAGCAGAGGTAGCTGAGCATCTGTGCTAGCACATTGCACATCTGCATGTGTGTGTCTCAGACATGACTCAACACAAATGACAAGAAATTATAGTGAACTCCAGCCCCCTTTGTTTACGATGGCAGTTCTGAATAGTTGCATAAATGAATGACACTTGATAAGAATATATGATTCAGTTTAATGCAATCATGATCTTCTGAAAGCATCCGAGTATATCATACAAGCAGCTAAAATAGCCATCACAGTTTACATAACAAGCCGTCAGACCGGAGAGCAGAAATATTAAATCAAATGCAGTCATTTTGGGTGAATACAATGAAAAGTCTTCTATGTTAAATTAATGAATTTTAAAAGCACATATTTACTGCACTCAGCACTATACATCACGCCCAGTCTAAATGCAGCAAAGCAAGCACTATTGTTACTCACGTAAAAAGGAAAAAATCCCAAGGATAACGACTTCCTTTCTATTGGCTGAGACCTTTCCCCATCTTATCAGTTCTTCCCAAACCCTAGCGCCTAGCTCCCAGCTCGACAGCGGGGGCTCACACCGTATGAATACAACTACTGCCTGTCCTGTCTCTCTAGATGTGGCCTGTATATTTAATTGCGTTGACAAAATGGCGGCTGGTAAGATGGAAAATGTCAATCTTTGTTTCAGAAGCTGTTTGGGCACACTGTGACCTCTGTTCCGAGTGAGGATTTTTTGACCTTCTTAGATTTTGGTACCTTCATCTTTTCAACTGTTAGCTCATGCGGTTTAAGAAAGCCAATTAAAGCAGAACGTTCAGAATGTATATTTCCGCTCGGCTCCAGGAAACAGCTTTTTCCTCACATCCTCTATTTGTCTAAGGGTGAAATTAACAGCAAGGTCATCATTCATATTGTTGCTAAAGTCTTTGCCTCCTCACTTTGTGTACTCATACATTGCTTTTATTTATTTTTTTACAGGTATTTGACTAAAAGTGGAGAAAGAGCATTACAATGCGCTGTTCTGATAGCAGTTTTATATACACCATACAACATACATATTTGTAACTTGTCACAGCAGTCTCAATCCATAGATCTGAGTTGTCTCTCTCATGATGTAATTTTGTGTGAGGTCATAAGGGCAGGCATCATATCAGCTTGGCACGGTATGAGGAAGCTCCCGGTAGGAGGCAGTTCCAGCTTTTGACTGTGGATTTATGTAGAGGCTGGTGTGGAAGCAACAGCACTTGAATGTGCCTGCCTAGGGCCTTGCCCTCAGGAAGAGTCCTTGTGCTGGACTTCTAGGGTTTAGGCCTCTTTAGGCACTCAGATGCTGTTGGTTCGATGTCCAACTCGGCTAATGCAGACGGTGACGAGCCCTCACCAGCGTTGGTAGTAGATCCTCTGCCTGGCACCTCAGGGCAAGCCCCGGTAAGATCAGTGAAGAATCATGCATGGCTGGGAAGCCTGAAATGTTTTAGCCTTGCAGGCAACTCAGTTGAACTAATGCTGTGGCCTGACACAGAACCCTGGATAATCTCTATGTCGAAGGTTTTGAGAAAAGTAAGATCTATGTGGATACTAATCCTTACAGAGAACAAATCAAACACTGGACCCGGTATATTGGCGATTATCTTGTCATCTGGAGGGGTTACCTGAATCTGCAAATTCTTTCTTTCACTGGCTTAACAACAAAAGCCACCATCTTAAGTTCACGTAATGAATATACTAACTTTCTCGACATTATTATTTTTCATCGGGAAGGCCAACTTTTGGTTAAACCCTTCCACAAACCAACAGACAAAAAATCTGTTGGACTACACAAGCCACCTTGTTAAACACTGGTGGGACAATCTTCCTTTCGGGCAATTTCTACGCCTTAAGAGAAATAGTTGCACCAAAGATTCTTTTGAATACGTGACCTCAGTGCTATCTGCTAGACTACGAGAGAGAGGGTACACAAAGAAAATGGTCAAGATAGCAGCTAAAAGGGCATATAACAACCATAGAGAAGCTCTTTTGGAAAACAATCCCAAAAAGGCAGTAGACAATCGTCTAGTATGTGTTTCCACTGCCACAAATTTAAGTTTAAAATCCAGAACATCAATTGCAAACACTGGAAAGTGCTAGAACGAGCTGGGACTTGATTGGAACGACCTATTTTTGCATACTGCAAAAGCATGTCAATTGGAAATTTGGTCAGAAAGAGCCGACTACAAGAAGTGAGAGACTCTAATCCCTCAATACTGTCTACCTGGGGGATGAGGTCTATTGTAGGACACCATCCATGTGGAAAGTGTGGTGTGTGTAAGCTAAACGGCAAATTCAAAACAATAGGTATTGGACTTAAAAACCATGGAAATCAAGTACCTTTAGCAACTGTAACACGGACCATGTGGTTTACTTAATCACATGTTCCTGTGGTCTCAAATACATAGAGAAAATTAAACGAAAGGTTAAAAACACGCAAATTTGAACATCGTAGTTAACTGAACAAGTGCCCATGGTAAAAAACATTTTGTGGAGACGAAACCTGTTGGGAAGAATTTAACTGCACAGTGCTACAGACAATAAAAGGGTCTGATTGTAAAATAGGAGGACAGGAGTTGATTTTCCTGACCAACAGAGACTTGGCCCAGCTTAACGAGACAATGCAAATTCAACCAAGGCAGACAAGGAGAGCTGTTCCCATCGAACAAGGGAGAAGAAGCTACAAGTGTTGCAGCTGGATGATCAACTGAATGCACTCTCACAGGCCTAAGTGATCAGTGAATGGCAACATAAGGGGACCCTTCGCACCTCCATGTTCATTCCCATTGCCTTGAAAGGGTACATCAGTCTGGTAACTACCCAAGGTCCCAGGGATGGGACCAATCCAGATTCATCTTTCACGGTGGGATAATTTGTTGCAAGGGCCAATGGTCTCTCTGCGACCCTGCAACATTGTAGACTGGCATTAGTAGGAAGGGTTCGTAGACATGGTTCTCCAATCATAGGACTAACCTATAGATCCAATATATGTAACTGGCTTAAACTGACCAATGTAATTGGCTGATAGGTTTGTGGGACGAAACCTAAGTTTGCGACATCACAACTGCACAAAACCAAGCGACACAGGCTTGAAAGTCGAGAGCTCTGGAAGATATATGTTTTCCAGTGGGATTCCTGTCTTTTTTGATTGCTAATAAAAGACAGTGGGACTCATTATGAGTCTGGCGGTAGCCGTGCTGGTAAAAACGGCACGGCTGCCGCCGGAGTCATTCTTTTTCCGGCACCCGGCAATGGGCAATTACCGGGGCATTACAGCCCTAAAGGACCCGGCAATTGCCCGTTGCCGGAAAAAACGACTCGCCATTCCCATTTGAGTCCAATTGGACTCAATGGGAATGGGGAGGGTGGTAGCACCGTTACCATTCATAATGGTGCTGGTGCTACCGTCAAGGTCTGCGAGCGGGTGCCATTCCGCCCGCCAGGTCAGACCTGGCGGGCGTGAGGGCACTCGCCTGCAGAATTCGTAGTTTGCCGGTCCGGAAGCAACAGTACCGGCAAGCTTACCGCTACCGTTGTTTCCGGACCGGCAAGCTTGTAATGAGGCCCAGTAACTTTGCCCCATGGCTGAGTCTTCCATTCTTGTGGCTGGTGACGTTTTGATGGGCCCAGGTGTTCTCTGCTGGTAATCGAGGTGAAGGATACAAACGCCCGCCCACCTTTAACAAAGTGGTAGCAGAGGACGGCAGAGGACGATTCGCTAGGTTTTCCCAGCGAATAGACCGTCTTGCTCCGCCTCATTCCAGAAGGGCTGTGTAGTGACCTGCGGTAACCGATGCCTAAAGCTCCACGTGTGGATAAAGAAGAGGCCGACAGGAGCCGCCTTGGAGAAATTCCTGCTCGCTTCCCGCGGGACACTTAGAAGACCCTACGGCAGAGTGGCAGGTTGGGGGAGATTCGGTGTGCGAGAGACCTAAGCGGATCATGTAAGTGTAGACTCAGCTATCTGGCAAAAGGGGACAGAAGGTCCGCGTGGTGTTGTTATCAAAGTGTTTGTCTAACTGTAATGCTTACCTCTGCTGCCCTGCAGGAGTGCCTGGTCCGAGTCGTCAGAATCGTGCCTCTCTGGATGCCTCGTACTAGCTGTAAGCCCAAGCCACTCATTTTCCCCACTGTTCCACGGACAGGCAATTGCTCAGTGTACACTGTGGTTGGGAGTGGATTGGTTGATTAGAAGCTGCAGTGTAAGAAGGGATGACGGGTGTCTTAGTGAGCCTGCAGGCAAACAAACGTGTATTAATACCTATTCCACTACTGTCCTCCCTCACCTCAACTTCTATTCCCTGAGGTTGACTGGATGGGGAATAAGGCCCTGGCTCACCTTAATAATGTAATGATGCACTTCAAGGATTAGCTCTGCATCGGGTCCAGTTTCGTCACTGGAGGGTGGCCCAGTCCTGCTGCAGCGCACGTGATGCTTTATACTGCAGTTAAGTCTGTTAAAGTTCAGTGATTCTGCAACGTCTCTACAATTCTGTAGGTAAGTCTTTAAAGTGTCTCTGGTGCTTTTGCAACTGTACAGCTAGGAATGCGGGTGCATTCGAGGCGTGTAGTGCTGATAACTTCGACTCGACCTGTAAGTCTTTAAAGTGTTTCTTATGCTTCTTCAACTAGGCAAATATGAATGCAGGTGGCCCACGAGGCACATAGTGCTGATGACTCACTTCTTCCCTGTTTTGTTGTTTTCAGATGCAGCGTGCAGAGCCCCACTGGTCGCATGTTCGTAGAATGCAAAAATGCAGGTAAGCGCTGTTTCAGGGATCGTGTTGGAAGTGGGATGTAAGCATTCAAAGCTTACTGTTCTTTTGTGTTTCTTTTCAGATGCAGAGTCCCACGGAGCGTGCAAACAGATTGGAAGCTGCCGAACGGATCCTGCCAATGGAACGGGTGGAGCCGGGTGAGTATGAAAGCTCGCTGAAGATCCGGAATCAGGTGAGCAGACAAGCGTCAGAAGCCAAAAATGCTGGAATCCACCAGCACGTGGAACTGGCTGCCTGTCAAGCGTTACATCATTTGCATGCAGAAGGGAAAAAACGCTAAGCACTACGTGTGGCCCAGGGCAGGGCTTTTATAGCCCTGGGCTGCACCCTTCCACTAGACCACCATGGATATTGGAAACATGAGTAACTTGGGTGCCATCTTGGCTCCCACATTGAGTCCTGACTTGGCAGCAACCTTGGCAGGTGCTCAACTCATGTGCAAACCGGTGCCACCTCCAGCCAGCCATTCTCATTGTCCATTGCCTCCCGGAATTACTATAACTACCCCTGCAGTGATGTGAATGTGTACTAGGGTAGTTATGTCCAGGGAGGATAGCTCAGCGGCAACATGCTCGCCTTGGAAACAAAGGATAGGATAACTGTGGGTATACGGTCAGTTTTGGCTGTCAGCTTAGACAGTCATCTTGGCTTACCGAAGAAAAAACGTTGAAAAACAAAAAGTTTGAAAAAAGCAACAAAAAGACCAAAAATATATTGGGTTCGCTGTGAAATTAGGCATCTAGCTTATTTTATGGATGATTATTTAATGAAATACCTGGGTATATTGGTTAGCAGAAGAGGCTACCTTGTATTGTGGAAGGTGATTTCCTGGTTAAGTCTCGCAAGATATTTTATCTATAAGGCGACGCTATAGGTACATGGTCACAAGATATTTGGAATACCCTGTTTCAGAAAAAACAGGAAGGCCGCCGTATACATGTTATGGTGTCTTTGTCATTGTGTTTGGGGCAGTTCAGAAGCAGACACATTGGGCCTCATTACGAGTCAGGCGTTAAGGGGTTTACGGCGCCGTAAACGGTGCCAACCCTTAACGCCTGATTACAAGGTCCCTTAGCGCCATGGTGAGTTTAATGCCTGCTTTTTGCAGGCGTTAAAATCCATGGCGCTAAGGGACCTTGGAGATAATTACGGCACCGTAATTTACAGTGGCGTAATTATCTCCTTCCCCACTCCCATTATGCCCTATGGGGCAAAAATGGGAATGGGGAAGGGTAAATGAGAAATGGGGATTTACCGCCCCACTCACCTTGGAATGGGGAAGGGTAAATCCGCCAACCACCATGGCGTAAACGTAGTTTACACCATGGCGGTAAAGGTACGACCCAGGCGGTAACTTACCGCCTGGGTCGTAATGAGGCCCATTGTGGGAAGGTTGTATTTCTTTTGTCAGATCACTTCTCTACGGTAGTGGTGATGTCACCAGTGACGTTTCTTCATAGGACTTGAAGTGTATAGAACGGGCCGAAACGTGGTGAGCAGGTTGTCGATTGTTACAGAAAGGCAGTGTTGTGCCATTTGGGCGGAGGTTGGGAAGCACAGAGTGGAATTGTCATTTGAGCCTTTGGGGCAGAGAACACCAAGAGAAGCGCGGTGCATGGAGCACGCCTGTGTTTGGTGCTGAGCCTGAGAGGCTGCTGAGAAAGTCTTGTTATATTGTATTGATTAATGGTAAAAGTGTTGAAATGCTGATTTGAGGTCAAGTAAGTATTAACAAAGTATTGCACAAAGATAATAGAATGAGGGATACGCCTCTTCAGCTTTTATGCAAGTCCCTCCTGCCATTTCAAGACAAGATACGCAAGTATAGCGCAAAATGGACAAATTGGCAAAGCCATGGCCCAAAGACGGCAGTTTCCCCAAATGTGTGCAGCAACAACTGATCATATATTTGCAGACAACTTGTAGATGGGATACACGGAGTAAACTATTGGACATATTAGAACTTTGGAAAATGTTCCAGGACGGGGATGGGGACGCGGATCAGCGGCATTCGATACTGAGCCAATGGAAGACAGGGGATGAAAAGCCCTTGGCTCCCCTCCTCCTTCTCAAACAGCAGACATACACACTGCAGCAGAATGTCAACGATTTTACCCCATGAAAGAATTAAAAGCAGCGGTGGGGTAGACCAATCCTACTTTTGCACCTCAAGCGTATAGTGGTGAGGTTGCGCCTGACAGCGCAAAACAAGCGGGTAACGCAGCGCGAGATAGCAGCAGAGAGCATAGGGGCCGCAGAGGCATGTAAGCTAAGCTAAATGAGAACGACTTGGGGAAAACAGGACTTAAGGAAGGCCAAGACACAGTGGTACCAAACAAATGGATAGGCAGACAAATACTACTCAAGCCAGAAGGGAAAACAGTAAGTGGGACAGAGCGCAAAGAGAAGGGAATACACAGTTGTAAGGAGACAAATGAAGATGCTAAAGAATGGTCGGAGATAATGGATGAAGTTGAAAGAAGTGAAAGGGAAGAGAAGGAGGAAAGTGAAAGGGTTCAAAAGGAAATGGAGCGAGCAGAAACACGGGAGATAGAGGAGAAGGAGAAAAGAAGACAGAGAGAGTTAGAGGACATAGCAAAACAGAAAGCTGAAGAAGAGCAGGAAAGGCAACAGCAGATAAAGGAAAGAAGGACGTTAGAAGTCTGTCTATGTGGGTGCACTGTATAGATAACATCTTTGGGGTGTGGAAAGGCATACAAGAAAGTTTGGAAGAATTTTTCACATATATTACACAATTGAATCCGGCAGCAATTTCACTAATGTATGTGCTCATTATTTGTACCAAGGGTTGGAGAAATGTATTTCCCCATGGGTTACAGTAGGCTTTCCATCCATGCCACAAGGGGTCTTCCCGTTGGATTGGTGGGATGTTTTTGTATATGTGTTACATTGCATGACTTACAAGGGCAATGAGGGATGCACCTTACTGGCTCTCATGGCAATTGGAACATAACTATGTACTTCTCCCTTTGGAGAACACGTTGGCCTGATATAAAGGACATATAAACAAGGGCTGTCCGCCATGAGTTATGGCCACATACAATGGATTCTGGACCTTAGTTCATGGGCACAAACTGTATTGTAATTTCCATTTCATTATACGCCTTTGTCAGCACCACATGTACACCAGTAGAGTAGTGAATCTGATAACTGACAATTAATAATGGACCTAAGCATACTGCTGATCCACCGGCTATAAGTTTATTCTGCATTATTCATTAAGGTATTTGGATACTGTATCACCTGCAATCGGGCTGTGGATACAGTCAATACTGTGATAACTATTTGCTTCTTAGCACATTTCTTTTCTCTTTGTTAGAGGTGAATTTCGAAATGAATGATTTATGTAATTGGATGCTACATGGCTGCCTTGTTCCGCAATGTTTGTTATTTACATTCACTATACCGGTCATACTCCGGGTATCTTGTCCTATATAAAGACATTAATGTATGCAGGTTATTTAACAACAACTCACTGTTAAACCCACCTGCTCATGATTACTCCTGTGTGGCATGAATGTTTGTAGGTTTTGTAACAATAACTCACTGGTAAGAACTACCTGCTCATAGTTACTCCTGTGCAGCTTCTGATTAAATGCTCCGCGGGATGCAGGACATTAGTGACGTCCTGGTGTGCACCCACGCGTGACGTGATGTCACAGTGCCGGCGACACCATTAGTGACTAGTAGGATCATAGGACTCGCTAGCAACACGTGTGTAAGGCTGAGGGTTTCCACTCTCATATCTGCAATCTGAAGGTAAGCATCCACAGGTTGAAGGGCTGCTACATATACACATAAGGGCTCTGATTATCTGTTATGTGTACACATTCTCGTTTATACAGATGTAGACAAGTGTTGCCCCAATCTACTTCCAGTGTGTACAGGATTTACCCAGGTAAGCAGAACTTAACTCTCCTATTTCAACACATGAACATGGAGCTTTTACAATAATTGATTAAGCACAAGTAATGTAAGACAAATAGGTTTTCCTGGCTTTGTTTCTACAGATACTAATTCTCAAAGCAGTCAGGTAAAAGGGTTGCCATTTTGACCTAGCATCCTAGTATTGATTGTCACATTGTGTATGAGATTTGGACTGAATGATGTTCTTTTTGTGTTTGTCCTAAACTTTTGGCTCTGGGTATGTATATATTTACTGTATTTGATTCACCACGTGGTTGCGTGATTGACATTCACTTGAAAGTGTCTAACGTGTCCAGCCCTGAAGACGGACTAGTGTCTGAAATGCATCGGCTTCTTTTGGACACCTTTGGATGCACACTGCCTTTTATGAAGCAATAAAAGAGACCCTGTGTAACAAGGACTGTTGGATTATGATTTAAGGAGCAGTTGAATGTACACAGAGCAAGGATGCTGCGTTAATATGTCAAGTATAATTGCAACTTGATAATAGGGAAATACATGAGCGTAAGGTTAGCTGAGTGGTAACCCTTAACTCTGTTTTGTATATTCGATATCCTTGTGCCATAGGATTTTCCCCCATACGCTCTGATGCATTTACTAGAGATTTCTGATAAGATTACTTTAACATGAATACTGACAGTAAAGAAACATAGTGGTGCTCACCCTTTACTCTATTTAGTAAAAATGTAAGTGCCACTCCCAATGGGAGCATTTAATAAGCAAGTAAAAATAGGTTTTAACTTTAGAGCAGTAAGGTTGTTGTTATAAACACTTCTTTGCTCTTAGTTATCTATGCACATTAAAAGATACATTATGACCACTTCAGACCAGGCAGAAATAATATTAGTTTCTTCCTCTGACACTATGGGCCTCATTACGACCCTTGCGGAAATGGAAAAATGATGGCGGAAATGCAATACCGCCATCGAACACCGCTCGTTGCGATCATGACCCGTCACCGTAAAGTACGATGCCATTAGCGACACCGCAGTGAACGGCAACGCTAACTGCACCAAGTACGCGCACGCGCGCCTTGCAAAACCGGAATCACCGCCATGGCGCAACGGTACGCGAATTCTGACCCTAGCGGACATGTACTGAACGCCATCAAGCACGTCGTAAAGTACCATTCCGCCATGGCGAGAAATACGGCAACGCGAACCAACCGTAAATGGCCCACTGAGTGCCTGTACTCCACTCCCTGGCCTCATTGCACAACTCCTGGCAGGCGCAATGTACCCACACTATGCAACCAGTGAAATCCACAATTCACCCATGCATGCCAACGTAGAAAAGCATGCAGGGGCTCAAAGCGGCCCGTGAGTGGGCATCCATGTACGGCATGTCACCATAGCCGTACTGACGCAGCACAGGCATGTGAAGGTACAATACATCAAAATGAAAATCAAGAACACATGACACAAAACAACAGTAGTCCCCCATCGCTTGCCACCAGCGCAAGGCAACATCCAAAACAGCATCCTGAGGGGGATTGCACCAGCCCTGTACTCATGCCAGTAAACAAACCAACCATCAGCAGAAGCATGTACCACACAAGTCGGCAGAGTGACTGAGCAGCCAGGCTCATCCCAAGAGGGGCCGATGGGAGCTGCAGGGCACAGATGGCATCAATACAGAAGCTATTCCAATGGACATGACCCCAGTCCCCCTCCAACAAACGCACGCAAACACAGTCACCTGTGACCAGCCACATTCTGAACAACCCATCATTCCACCAATCGACCTGGCTGACAGGCACCAGTCGGCCAAAAGCCAATCCCCCGCCCCTGAACAGCACATCATGTAAACAGTCACAATGGCAGCCCCTATCCGTGACCATACTGTGCTACGTAGGCAAACGCGGCCAGTACTGTACCACACAACTCAACTCAGAAGGCGGAACACAATGCAGATCATCACGCAATACATACCGCCACAAAGCGAAAATCGCCACATCACCTGCAAAGAACAACGCAACACGACAAATATCGGAATACAATTTAAATGCACATCCAAATGACAAAGGCCCCACAGCAAATTGCAAAATACCACCAAAACAACCATCATCACCGAGGGCTGCATCTGCAATAATTGACCGGCTTCCACTTGTGTGACGCCCTGTACCATCATGGCACACAGGGCCTACATCAACGTTCCAAAAGGCAACATGGAAGCGGCAAGAACCGCAGGTCCGTCCCATGAGGCAGGCACTAGTCGAGCTGAAAGGCCGAAATGTTGCACCTAGCCACCAGTACAGCGTAAGGGCATGTGGCCCATTGGCGATCGTCCCATAAGATCGAAATGGTGCTCCACTGATTCACCCGAAGCTGCAGGAGTCGAGAGTAAAAACCATCTGGAGGAGTGGCGTAGAGATGGCATCTGCAATAGGGCAGGAGATACCTGTCACCCAAAAGAAACACAAATTAACCGATTGCATTACGGGACTCATGATGCATTACAATCTTCATTCAACACACCAAATCCACACCCATATGCATGCTAGCCCACTCCAAAGGAATATACACACCCCTAAATCAGTATCGAATCATAACGAAACCAATCGAGCTAAATACACCATTGTCAACGTCGGTTACTGTGCATGCGTCCGTCAAGATAGAACCCATGACATGGGATTAGTAACGTGCCTAGACACAAGTGTATGAAGGCGCGTCGAGACAGGGAGGATCCGACAAGGGCAGATAGACGTATGTCCCACTATGGCAGCCTTGCATCACATAACGCAGGGGAAGGGGAGTGAATCAAAAAACCCATGTACATGGCAGACCCTAAACGGAATCATCAGTCCATGCATCCACACATCATTCCCTCATCCCGCAATGAAAACGCATGAATATTCACTCACATAATATGTGAAACTTCCATCGCGTCTGTGCGTAATGCAGTCCGCAAAAACCACTGTGCCCCTGGCCGGATCTGTAGTGTTGTGAAGCAAGATGGATTTGGGAACGTCCTGCCTTATCGTCCACTACGCTGTTGCGCATCCCATTCAATTCATATCATTCATTGCCTGCTCGTTATGGGCCATGTCCCAAGGACATTCTACAATAGAACGTTACATTTCCAGCCAGACCTGTGGGCGTATCCTCGCCGCTACTTCAAAACCCAAAATGCTGGCCTTCGAATTCCTCACTTGCAACATTACGTCGAAAAGGCTTCTGTGAACGCTTGCATTCACAATTACATCAATGTAGTGCGGCTGTGTGTCATGATGCTAACTGGCTGCAATCACAAATGGGACGCCACGCCCGTCGGTGAAGTACGTTACTGTGCTGCATGAGGGTCGGACATCGATCGAGCCCTACATACCACTGACTCTTCACAGGTATGTAAGCGGCTGCAATCATAGCATGTGTAACAATGGGAGCATAGCATGAAAATCAGTCAAAGTACATCACACTGCCATCGGGATTTGATACATGATTCCAATCCCAAGATGCCATGCGGCCAAATGCAGCCTTACGTGCGGGACGTGCTCGGCCAGAAGGGATTGCATCTGCCACAGATTCATTCAATCAGCACAGGTGGAGGCCATACAGGCCGACAGCACATATATTGCAGACCCAAACCCCTCCCACAACCACTCCCACTCCAAAATGCTACCGGCAGGACTAGCGATGTTGGGCCTGGGGTACCAGATAGCACTGCAAGTGCTACAACTACAAGAAGACGACGAACAACAACAGGTACAACAACCGGGCGCACAGGGGAGACGGAGGAGAAGGAGGAGGAGGAGGGCAAGGCAGGGTCAGCAAGGCCCACAAGCACTGCCACTACCACCACGCAGGCGGCCCGCAATCCCACGCCTCCGAGCCGATCCGTTCAACCTCACTGCTGAGCAGATCCACACCCTCTACCGTTTGGACCGGGACACCATAATCGCCATTGTGGACATGACACATGCTGACCTCGTGAGCATGATAGATAGCCCAACCGCCATCCCACCCCTACTGAAGGTGGTGTCTGCACTCCACTTCCTGGCCACAGGCACCTACCAGCACACAGTGGGACAGTTGCATGGCATTTCACAGCCACTGTTCTCACGGACACTCTTCCAAGTGCACGATGCCCTCCTGAAGCACGCCGACGACCACATCACACTACCACGCACGTACCAGGAGATTACCAACGCTAAAGTGGGATTCCATGCACTTGGCGGCATCCCGGGTTGCATTGGTGCCATCGACTGCACCCATGTTGAATTGGTTGTCCCACATGCCATGGAGGTCCAGTACCGCAACCGGAAACAATTTCATTCAATCAATGTGCAAATGGTGTGTGACTCCAACAAGATATTTACGCATTGTTGTGCCAGATTTCCTGGATCTACCCATGATTCTATGGTCCTGAGGAACACAAGAATACCACGCTACATGGAGCGACACGCAGGGCACAGATCCTGGCTACTCGGTGAGTCTCATTCCATGCATGACATCGTGGCCCATTTGATGCGTCAATGACCTTGCAGGGGGGGGGGGCTACTTAGCACTATCATTCCACTGACACCCTTTATTCGTCTCATACAGGTGATGCCGGGTATCCACTGAAGAGATGGCTCCTTACACCAATCCGGAACCCACAGAACGAGCATGAGGAGGACTACAACCATGCCCACTCACGTACCCGTGTGGTCATTGAACAGGCATTCGGCCTACTGAAGGCTCGTTTCCGCAGCCTCAGCAGGTCTGGCGGGGCACTCATGTACAGCCATGAGAAGGTTTCTAAGATGGTCATGGCATGTGTCATGCTGCACAACATGTGCATACGTAGGAATGTGCCCATGCCCCCTGACGCTGTACTGCATGCACCTGAAGATGATGATGATGATGAGGGTGGGGATGTGGAGGCACCTCAAGGAGTCCATGAGGCACAGGATGTACGTGCAATCCGACAGAGCATCATAGATGCATGCTTCTAGCAACCACGCATGGTGCCTATTACACGGAAAGGGGACCTGTGGCACTGTGTGTGTGTAGTACAGGCACATTGTGGACTGTACGCCTATGAAGGCCTCGTACGCAAATATCAATGTCCACACATGTCATTGGATGATAATGAGGTGCTGTATTGTTAATGTGATTTGATTTATACACCCTATGGACCCGCCACCCAGTGAAGCCCAACACACCCCCTCCACCCTACTACCTCCCCCCCCAACACCAGTGTCCAAATATGCATGCTGTCCGTGGGTAGACGCTATTGCAAGCCCCCTCTACGGGTATCAGGGGCACCCCTGCCCGTGGAGCGCAGGTTCCTGCCAGATCTGCGTTGGGGGCTGCCCTGGACGGAACTTGCCACGGATGATGTCTCTGCCTGCTCGCGTCCATGCATGTCTCTGAGGGTTTGTGAGAGCTCCGAGAGCACACGGCGCACAGCAGCAAGTTCAGCACAAACGTCTTTGGACGTCGCATGCAGTTCCCCCCTCAGGCTCTCGGTGCTTTTCTCCATTTGTGCTCTCAGGCTCTCGGTGCTTCTCTCCATTTCTCCCCTGAGGCTCTCACTACTTTTCTCTATTTGTGCCCTGAGTGTCTCGGTGGATGTTTCCATGGCTGCCCTGGAACCCCCGCATTCATTTGCATGGTCCTTGAGTAGCGTGGACGCTTCCTGCTGTTGCTCGATCAGCAGGTCGAGGGACTGTTGCCTCTGCTGGGCCATGGACATTTGCGGTGGTGTGACAGGGGGGCTGCTCAACACATGTTGCCTTGGCACAGGACTTGTGGGGGTTGGCCAGTCGTCGTCTTCAGGGTGCCCCTGCGTGGTTTCGTCATGGTGTAGGGGATGGAACATGCAGGGGGATTGGGAAAGGTCATGGATGGTACCTACGTCGCCAGCACTGTTTTCCGTGTCGGAGCATGCTGGCATGACAGCTGTGTCACCTATGGTGCTGCTACCACCAGAGGCAGTGCCATCAGATACGTTCTTTGGGGGGACCTGTGGTGCTGGGGTTGTGGACTTGCTGGCTGCTGGGGTGCCTGTTGCAGTCCCCTCCAGTGTGCTGCCACTTGATTCCTGCTGCTGCCGTGTCTTGATCCTTGCACCTGAGGTGGAGGCTCTTGGGACGTTGGTCCTGGCCCTCTTTGCAGGCGTGCTGGTAGGGGTGTCCTGCAGCTCGTCGTTGGTATCGGACCCTGTGGTGGAGTAAAGAGGGGCGAGCGTTAGTTATGGGTCTGTCGGATTTGGAATGGCAACGTATCAAATGCATTGGGGTGGTACATGAGGCTGATTTGGGACTGGGCCTTGGAGGTGGTCTCATTTTCGTGTGGATTGAGGATGCATTCATTTGGCTGCATGCAGTTAGGGGGTGCATGCTGCACATGTAGGGGTTGTTTATGGCTTCTTGATTGATTTGTTTGTTCATTCTGACTTTTAGAGGGCGCTGTCAGGGCAAAGTATGTATTGCACTATGGGGTCACATGGTACTGCACATGTTCGTGGTTTGTGGATTTCGCATTGTTTCTCTTGGCCAACCTACCTGATTCTCCGGATGTCGGCACTCCTTTCTCCATCCCTCCGACTCCCTCTATGCTCTCCATTCCTATGGTGGAGGCGCAGATTTCCTCCCAGGGGGTCAACTTGATGGGCGACTCTGAACCCCCCCCGGTAGCTGTGGCGATGTTCCTGTTCGCAGAAAGTATGCTGCGTACGCGGATCCGCAGGTCGTCCCACCGCTTGCGACATTGCTGTGGCGTGCGGGGTGTTGTCCCCACCGCACTTACGCGCTGTGCCACCAGGGCCCATATGGCCTTCTTGTTGGCAAGGGCCGTCCTGGTCATTTGACTGGAGAAGACGACGGCGGAATTTTCCTGGAGGGTCTCGGTGAGCAGGGTCAGTTCCTCTCGGGAGAAGTGTACCTGCCGCTTGCGGTCACACGCTTTCTTGGCTACCTTTCCCATATTTATTTTTTTAACTGGGGTTGCTAACGGGTTGGGATGTGTGTCAGGGTCGGATTTTTTATGGTTGTGTTGGGATTCGGATTTTATAGTTGTGCGGCGTGCTGTTTCCCGTTCCGGCCACATGCTTTTACTTCCGTTTCCGTATATTTACGGTGGCCGTAATTTGCGGTGCACGCTCGTTACGGTGACCGCTCATTACGGTGACCGCTAAGATGGGTGGCGGTATTGCACCTGGTGCAGCGTACGGCGGCGGTAAGGGCCGTTTTGGGGTCATTTCCGCCATCGCAGCCTTTCGGATTCCGCCATGGCGTAATGCTCGTGCCCGATGGGTCGTGATTGGCCGCACTTTGCTCCTTCGTGCAATGGCGGAAACGCTATTTACGCTGTTGCGGTCCGGTCAGTCACTTTCCGCCAGGGTCGTAATGAGGCCCTATGTATACTACGGGCCCAAATATATCCATGGAGCTGTGTGGATGAAAGCCAGGGGAGGGACTTCTCCGTGTCTATTTCCCATTTTTGTTAGGAGTATTTGTACTCCCTATTTTAATTTCTTGGGAGTGTTTGCCTATTTTTAGCTCGTAATGTTTGAATTGTGATACTCGTATGCATGTTTGTACAGTTTGCATTAAAATTGCCCAATTCCTTACATCTCCTGAAAACTGAAATCAAAGTAAATCCGGCTTTGATGTGAGTTTTCTAATGTGTGCACATACGCCTCTAGATACACTTCGTATGAAAAGATGCACATTTATTCTGGGCATACGCAAAATATAGACACATCTTAATACATTAAAATCACAACATTTATTTCATATGTTGTTCCTATTAATTTATAATAACAAAGTTGTCATTCGGCATGCATCATATCTACATAAATCTTAAAACATTATCTCAAAATTGTCCAAGTCAGTGTTGCAGAAAATGATTCAGTCCACCAATTCCTGATGAAATCTAGGCAAATGAAATAAATTGGGAAAATCAAAGAGACCAATTTCGAGATATGCGGTCCGAAAAAATATGTTTTTTCCCTAGAGATAAATCCCATGTTAAAAGCTGCTCAAAACTTGATCAAAGTAAACATTTTCTAAACTATGAACCCATTAATGTACAATTTTCTGTGCATATGCAGCTGTCTCGAAATATTACTATGAAATATGTTCAGATTTCTCCATGCAAGGGTCAAAAGTTATTTAGAAAAGTTATTTTCTGACAATACTTCATCTTACCCTTAATGATCCCATGAGCTAGTGCGATGGAATTGTACACACACGCACACACAGGAATTTGCATATCATACCTGATGTTTGAGCTTATGTAGTGTGTTTTAAAGCAATTTCTTTTATTTGTTTAAGCTTTTGTATGGATTATATAATATGTATTAGGTTTTATGGCCTACTTACTCAATAAACGTATGTGCATAACTAGTATGGAAAGATAGTCAGTAAGAACACGGATAAACATGCAGTGAGAGGGCAGCAGGGGAGGTACTTGCCAAGTACTTATGAATGCAAGCACATGACAGATAAAAGAATATGTTATAAGAACCATGTTTTTTTCCATCCTGATGTAAAAATTCTACCAGATGGGGTGTCTAGAATGCAGTGGTTTTAGAATATTCATTAACCATGGGAAAAGCTTCTTCCCATTCAAATCATCGTACATGTAGGCCACACTATAGATAATTTGAGTATCAAGTTCCATAGGAAACCCAAAAATTGAATTGCTAATAACATTTGACTCACATGACAGATTTGGCTGGTATTTTGGAAACAAAATGTTTGTCACTGCACCCCCGCCCACTCCTCCCCCAGAGAAGCTTGTCAGAAATGAAAAAGCCACTATTTTTTATTTTGTCTGATGCAAGAGAGAACCAGGGTCATTTCAGAAATAACCAGGGTTAGCCGAAAATGAACAGTGGAAAAACTACACGTAGAAATCCGACATCCGGGCGAAAAAGCCATTAAGCTTTGCAAAATGTGTGCAATCCCATCCAACGAGTCCCTTCGTCATTTATTAATAGAATGCAAAGGGACCTGGGCTCTGAGATTGGCCAAGCTAAGAAGATTTGTCTCAGGAAGATAGAATTACGTCAGATCACCTGTGGGACAGAATGATATCAGGACATGAAAAGCTCCTTACAGCAGCTGTGGTAGAACCAATGTGCGCCCTAAATCTTCTAAACTAGGACGTGGGTGGGGAGTATGTGCTCGACAGAATTGGGTGGAAGTTAACAACAATCATCCACAAAAGAGCCAAAGTCACAGGTATCTTATAGTCGGCTAAGGGAAAAATGCAGTAGCTGGAAAGGGGGGGGAGGGTGAGAGTAGTGGGCATGAAAAGACATGTAAGAAATAGGACTGTTCTCTTTTTATTTTTCCTTTCTCTCTTTCTTTCTTTAAACAAGTAGTTTTAAGCGTTTTACTGTATTTTAGAAATGTTGTATGTATAATATTAGTGAAAATTCAAGAAATGTGTAAAGGTTTAAACTCTTGTGATGGTAAACCAAACAAAATTAAAAAAAAAAAAAACAATATAACATTTGGAGGAGGAAAAAAAGGATGAAATGGCATTAGGCTAAAGGTGGGGAGAGGGAAAGGGGGGGCCCTAATAGCCCAAAATAAAAATTTCGTCAATCTACCACCCAATTTGGTAGACTTGGGGACACTGCAGGGGTCCCACCAACCAGGGATTGCGGAGGCACTGATGGAATCCTCAAGTTCATGTTGCCTTGCGACCACTGACAGGTAGCGCAACAGTTCTATCTTTTGTGCTGAGCACATGGTGCAGATACATGCACCTCAACAGCCTCCTAAAAAAAAGCAGGCTGCCTTGGGTTGTGGCATTGGTAGCGCTTCTGTACTTACTTCGATGACCGCCTTCCATGGACTCACAGAAATTCTTTCATCGTGCAGAAGCTCCAGCACCTCAAGGTCCTAAGAGAACATCAAACCCCAGGCCACTATATACAAAGGGTAACAGGGATTGTGCACACAGACTGCACATGTGCAAGCCGAGCATTTAGGCGGGGTTCAGGGCCTCCATATACACACAATATTACTTGCACTTGCAGAGATAGATTTCTCACTAATGGCTAGTGGAAGTTTGGTGACCTTTGATGCACAATGTATAAAAAGTCTTGAATAATGGAGGTGTTTATCATTTTTGTCCAAAGCACCACACAGGTTGACCTGCATTTCCCTAGAGTAAACTGAGAAATATGTGCCACCTTAAAGCAAAGTTAAACTACAAACATCATGGTTCGGATAGCTTTTTAATTTGAGGTTTCATTTGAAGATCCAATCTGACCTCATATGGATTCTTATTTTGGGTTACATAAACCTTCCTTTATGCACCGGCACATCCAGTGTATTACCAATGCACAAAAGGAGACTACAGAGCCAATCAATATTGGTCATTTTTTAACCCTAACTTGACATATGAGCACAGACCGCAGGCAAGTGTGCATATACATGGAAAGTAACAATATAAAATGCCATTGACAAGGTTAACATTGATATGGGTGCATACATTTCAAACCACTGCCACGTCCTACTACCCCTGTTCTCTCTGTTTACACATTGCCATCACATTTATGTTACAGCCCAACCAAGCATGAGCCTTTCATAGAAAAACACCCCACAGGACCTGGCAGTTAAGAAGGGAGAAAGTGTGCTAGAACTCCTATGTGACTTGCATTCCAGTTACAATTAGAAGTTCGTAGACGACCCATTGGCATTGTCGCTGTGTGGTAGAAGAGAGTGGGACGGCGCTCCATTTTTTTGATTCTTCACAGCTCGCATGCTATTGTTTTAAAAAGAAATCGTTCCAGAATGGTTTCTATTTAAAAATAAAATTAAACAAATTTGGAACTCACTCATGAAACATGCCCAGTGGCAGTACTGCACTGCATAGCATTTGTGTCATTCCTGACACGCCTGTCACTTGACATTACTCCCTTGGGCCTAGGCAGGGGCCCAAATTCATGTTCAGCCTGAACAGGCATTGGCAATGCCTTCATGGTGTCACTGGCCTGTTGTAAAGATGAATATCTACTTTCTGTTTGCAGGCACCTCATAGTCGTCATGGGCATTTGCAATAACGTGCAGTTGGAGACCAACCACATAGCCCCAGCATTGACATTCGCACTTACAAGTGCAGAGGTTACATTTTGCACTTGTTGGATTATGCAAATGTGAGTATTAAATACTTTGGCAAAAGTGCAAAATACCACAGGTCCACTACTATTGTTTTCACTTCAACCACTGATCGTTGCAATGGTTTTTAAAATCTGTTAATGTTAATTAACCCACAAAGCGTGTTAATCCCCAGACGTCCTGTATCAGTCAAAGCCTTCTTCATTCTCTAGACATGAACCAGTGTCATCACAACGGCACAGTTTAAATCAGAACGGTTATTGGATATGCTCTCATTTAAAACAATTTAAAGAAAGTCTGCATAATTGACCCAGGAGATAAACAATCGTAGCAGTGTATGCACTGACCCCACATTCTGGAATGTGATAGAGCAGAAAGTCAATGGGCCTCATTTCGAGATCAGTGGTAACCCGCCTGTGCCACCGGCGGTGGCAGCCGGCGCGTAAATACCAAATCCGCTGCCTGACTTCCCAGTGCCACCGGGACATTACACGACCCGGCGGTGCAGGAAGTGAGGCGGCAGATTCGGTAACTCCCCATTACGTGGAGTCCCATAGGACTCCATGGGAGTGGGGAGACGGAAGCACTGGCACCGTTGCTAATGGTGCTGGTGCTTCTGCGAAAAGTCTGCCTGCAGGAGCAGTTGCACCCAGCAAGTCTGACCCTGCCGAGCGCAACGGCCCCTGCAGGCAGACTTGTAGTGTAGCGGTCCGGAAACAAGGGTGCGGGTAAGCATACCAGCAGCCTTGTTTCCGGACCGCCACACTCGTAATGAGGCCCAGTGTATTCTATGAAAGACCCAACTGTATATGTGATAAAGATTTTTTCATTGGTATATATGTTTTTATAAGACTCGAACTGATAAGCGCGCTTTCACACATGGTTTATGCAGCTGGCTGGAAAGGTGCAAGTAGTAAAAGTTGCATGCTAGAGGACCTCACAAACGCTCATCAGATTATGTACCCAAAATTAATTCTGGGTAGAAACATCGCTCTGGTGAATGGACAGCTTCTGCAGCACAAACATATTCACACCAAACTAATAGTTGCTCAAACTGAATGGCCTTTTAGAAAAAAACAAATAGGAGGGTTTATTAGCATCCAACAAGTTAAGCCTCATAATGACAATCGATAATGAAGTGGTCAAATCATGCTATTTAATAGGGATATGGCATGTATGCAAGCAAATGTGCATGAAGAGTAATGCATAGTGCATTGGAGCCAACTGAACTGCCTCTAGGTCCTGCCACAGTGAGGAAAAATGGGTACAAGTGTCACATTTTCCATTTCATTCTCAGATGCAGGTGATTTGCCTCCAGACAACTGTAGTGAGGTTTTAAACTGTCAGCTCTAGTGTCGCTGAACAGGGGTAGGGGCGTAGTGTTTTATCTAGTAAGTAGTGTTTTATCTGGTAAGCTCACCGGCACCCTTGTTTCCGGACCGGCAAACTACCAGTTTCCCTGTCGGGGCTGCTACGACCGAAAGGATCACTCTGCCGAGCGCAGCGGGCACGGCAGACAGACTCTTCACGGAAGCGCCAGTACCATTAGCAACTGCCCCGGCCGCCGGACATTCAATGTCCCGGTGGCACCGGGAAGTCAGGCACCAGTAACATTTTACGAGATGCACCGGCAGGATTACTGTCGGACTCATAATGAGGCCAATTAACTCTGAGAAGACTGCTTTGAACAAACAATGGTAGGCAATTTGAATACAAACTACAAACATAGACTATACAGACAAAAAGGACTCTCTTAAGTTATATATTTAGAAAATACAGCAGAAACCTGAATAAATTGGAACAAGAAGCCATTCAACACTGTGATTTAGATGCAAGATTCTTCCTTCATTTAATGAATACCAAAATTAATGAATATAAAACTTTTTGAACATTCTGATCACTGAACACATGTAGCCAAACACACGAGAAATCAAAAATGTATCAAAAACTCAATCGCGGTAGCTATGGCTGCCCCCAAAATCGGGTCCAGGTTGCCAGAATGGGGAATTACCGGGCCATTCCGAGTTCGGAGGGCCCGGTAATTCCTCCCTTCAGGAACCCGGGCCCGGACCTTCCCCATTCCTATTTCAGCACCCAGAGGGCTGAATGGGAAAGGGAGAGGGAGCAAACAACGGGCCGATTACGAGCGGCCCGTTGTTTGCTCCCTCTTCCCCTCGCGGGACCCGCTCTGGCGCTGTTAACCCCTTACCGCCTGACGTATAATGAGGCCCAATAAATTCAAACAAAACAAACACAATTGAAGAGGTATCCTGCAATTATGTACCATCTCGAGCCGCACTTGAGTGTCACCTCATGCACCGGACAGAATATTACGGTGCAGTATTGAATGCAGTATCAACATTTTGCTATCACCAAAGTAATTAATACTAGAACTCGCTAAAGTAGCCTTTGTTATGTAGAGGACTAATACATTCTTAGTGATACATTTGTGGAAAGAGACGCCAACACGAGTTTCGACTGTAAAATGGCCGTTAATTCAAGACAAGTGGCCGAGTCTTCTACAGGTGTACAAAACTACTAGATTCTTGGGGTAGCCTCAAGGGTAATACCTTTTCATAGAAATTAAAATGAAGATAAAGAGAAAAAGAAAAAGAAGAAAACACTAATGAATTAATTGATAAGCACTCGTTTAGTGCAAGGTAAAACAAGCAAATCACATACAAACTACCGAGGCTGTATTACACATACCTCAGCTCAAGCCATGATAAAGTAAGACAAAGTTGAGACATCTGCAGCACTCCCCCCTTGAGTGTCCTCTCAAATGGGGGACCCTGAAAAAAGGGGAGGAATTCTCAGCAGATTGCAATGAACCCAAAATGGCGGTTGCAAAGATTTAAACAAAAACAATAACAATAGTTTTAAACAATAAAACACACAGCCTGTGGACTAACCTGGCCAGCAAAGTCCCAAGCATAGTCACATAGGGAGCTGGGGCAAGAGAACAGATCAGGTCACAAAACGACATGAAAGAAGTGTCTCACAGGTGTAAAAAGTTTAGAAGAAGCTGACAGTTGCACTAGAAATCATGTATATAGATGACAAATATCGTAAGCGCTTCCAATAGACCAGTCAGATTCTGTTGACCTAATAGGGCTGGTCACGTGTAGTCAATTGTACATAACACAGGTCATTACAAAATAAAACCTGATAAATCATGGAGCCAAGAGTAGTCACGTTGAAATATGTGTATAATATCAACGGTCTTAGTTAGACAGACGACATGCAAGCAATTTGCAAGAGTATCTGACTGATAGAGATAGGCAAAGGTGGCTTAGACCGCACATGAGGCATAACACAGGTAGTACGAAGAAAATTACATTTGCATTGAAAGATGAAGTACTGTACTAAGATGGTAATCATGTACAAAAGCGTGCAGCCATTGGGGCTGCATAAGAAAGAACTTACCGCATACATCTTTTGAAAACAAAAAAACCTGCACTGCTGCCGATTTGGCAAATAAGAACGTGGACCAAAATGTAATTTCTGAGTGAGGCCCCGGGGAATAGGGAAGCAATTCAGAAGGCACGCCTATGCCGGCTATTCCCATAACTCTAGGAAAACCTGAAGGCCATCTTGGCCTAGGAACAACGTGCTGGATAGCCATATGGAACATGGCATAAAGAAACAGCCTCAACATGGTTTAATGACTTCTTAGGGGCTAAAAGATCAACAGCCAATAAACATCGGACAAGAACAAGCTATCTGCATGCATTTTGACTGCAAAGCATGATGGCAACGCTTGATTAAAGCAAGCTTAAAGAGTTCTCATGAGGAGGTGTTTGGACGGGCAGAGGCGGGAATGGATTGGAATGACCATAGGGATTACCATGGCCATGGGCAGGCAATGGGTGGGCAAATAACCAAACAAAACCTTCAGACTCTGGGTCTCTCCTCATATGCCATTTCCCTATGTCCCTCCTCATATGCCATTTCTCCGTAGCTGCATTTCAATGCAATAGTTTCGGCTTATAGGTGTTGCAAACAATACCTAATAGCCCAAACTAAACACTATGAATAACTTGACCACTCCGGTAATATTAAAAGTGTTTAACAATGAATAGAAGAAAAAGTTACTTACCAACTGGTAATGTTCTTTCGACTGGAAGTTCCTCCAACGCATTCGACATCGTTGACATGTAATGTCCACAACTGTGCACTTCGGAAACATTTTCGGCAGAGGGCGTCCTGCGTCGATGACATCAGATCCATGTTCCTGGAGGGCCTCCGTCGAGGACAACGTCACAGGGTGTTATAAATAGGACGCACAGCGCCCATAGCATCAGTTTAAGTTTTTTCCCCCAGAACGTGTGACACCATTCTGATGCCTGCTGGACTGCATTTAGCCTTGCGGAAACGTAAGTTGCAATTGCATAGGAAATTCTCCTGAGGGGCAGGCTGGGAGGGCAATGTGGAATGCGTTGGAGGAACATCCACTCAAAAGAACGTTACCAGTTGGTAAGTAACTTGTTCTTCGAATGGATTGTGTCCTATTCCAAATCTTTGACAGACTCCCATGCAGTACCAGTAAATGGAGGCGGGAAAAGAATTTAGAATACCCAACTAGATTAAAGAATAAAGAACCGCCTTCCCAAAGGTCATATCCTGACCATGGATTGTATCCAGGGAATAATGTTTTACAAATGTATGGATTGAAGGCCAAGTACCGGCATCACAAATATTCCTAAAAGGAACACCTTTCTGGAGGGTGGTGGAAGTAGCCACGCCCCTAGTGGAATGAGCTCTCAACCCTTCAGGAGGGTCTTTACCTGCCAACCGGTAACACTCTAATGGTAAGGATAATCCACCTAGACAAGGTCTGTTTGGTAAGAGCCTGGGCAATCGGTGTCCAGCATATCCTACAAAGAGTTGATTGTTCACTCTGAGCATGGACATCCTAGAAATGTAAAAGCTAAGAGCTCTCCTAGGATCTAACCGATGGAGATGCTCCTCTTCCTTACCAGGATAAGGAGGAGGGTAGAAATATGGAAGAACCACCTTTTGACTCAAATGATATTCAGGGACTACCTTAGGTAGAAAAGAAGGACGTACTCGCAGTACAAGGGTGGCTTAGCTGAAAGTGCCTGCAATTCACTGACTCTGCGAGCAGAAGTAACCGTAACCAAGAACACAGTCTTGAAGGACAGTTGTCATGATCTCTGCTTCCAAAAGGTCAGGGTTTTCCCAACTCCCTTGGAAGCAGATCCATAACCCAGGTTCCGAGTGCCAACCAGTCCCAATTGGGACCTTTTGGACCCAGTCCTGGCGCAAGTGGCACCAGGCTCATAAATATGCCCAGTCCCAGCGCTGGAAGCGCCGGGCTTATAATGCTTGGGTGGACTTACCTGCAGCAGACCATGCTGCTTACTTGCCTGCCAGTTGAGCCTGATCCTCTTCTGTTTGGAACTACTTTTCCTGTTGGGTGGGGCAGGAGCCACTCCCTAGATTCAGAACACTGGAACTCTTCTGGAAAGCAGGAACTCTTTTCTTACCTAGTAGTGGCTGTGGAAGGAGACACCTAAGCACTACAGGAGGCTATTTAAACCACACCCGATGGATGAATCTTGCTTTGCGTTATTCTGCATCCTCTGCAGCAGAACGCTCATTGTGTCTTCTGCATCTGATCCTGGGCCTAAGGAAAAAGGCTTACCATCCTGAATCCAGTCTTCAGCAACACCTATAAAGACAAAAAAGAACAGGTTAGCATTACGGTCTTCAGTGACAGCTCTTCACTTCTCTTCATCGGCTGTCACCAACGCCTCGCGCTGCATTCCGGCATCTGAAAGACAAAGGCTTACCTACTCTTCGTGCGCTCCGGAGGTCTTCACACTGCATTCCGGCATCTGAAAGACAAAAGCTTACCAACTCTTCGCACGCTCCGGAGGCCTTCGGCGCTGCATCCCGCATCTGAAAGACAAAACAAGGTGCGTTTAAAGACATTGGGGAACTTTAATACTCACGTGCCATTACTCCTTTCCACATCTAACCCAGTGGGTATTCCGGCACCCTGCAGCCGCTCCGAACTTGTACCTGCAAAATAAAAAGACAGTTAGAGCGCATCGTGAAGCAGGCAACAAGCGCTTACTTACGTGCTTCCAGGCGCTTCTATTCATCACACGGGCTCCATCTTCAAATCACTTCAGCCCGTCATCCGCCATCGCCGGAACCCTGCAAAACAAGAGACATCATTACTAAAGACTTTAAAGACATTAGAATTACTCGAAACTTACCGTTCGTGCAGTAAACGACGGACAGCAGTCCTCTGAAGTCAAGAGGCCTGCTCCCCTTATCCAGTGAAGAAACTGGTTACAGCACCCTGCCCCGAGGCAGATGGAGAGCACAGCGTTCACTTACCTAAGGTGAGAGCGTTAACCTTTGGGGTTCTACAGGAGAAGAGAAAGGGAAGAAGAGAGAGACATTCAATAACCCAGTTCCTTAATCCCATATTTTCTATCTGCAGACATCTTACCCTTCGAGTCAGACATACAGTGCACAGAGGTCCAGCCCAAAGAGCCAGCCGTGTGTTACACATCACCTTTGAAGATACGGTATACGCCCAGTCAAGACCGGCGCCTCTACGGGAATCAGGTGAGCGTTACAGAACGCAAAGCCCACCACAAAACTCCCATCCAGGCGCTATGGAAACCTCGGATACCGACCAGCTAGCCCAGTTACTTGGGGAACTAAGGGCAGAAGTGCATGCAGCCCGTCAGGAAACGAACGCTCTAAGAAGGGAACTGATTATTTCCAAGGAGCGAACAGATGATCTCGCTAGACAATTGCTACAGTCACAAGCCGGACAGACCCCGTTACCCGCATCGGGGGGAAATCTTCCTTCTACATCCTCTATGAATCCAGTGCAGATCAACCTACCTGGGAATGTACCTCTGGCTCCGCCCGAACGATTTTCTGGTGACCCAAAGAGGTTTGCAGTATTTATCAATCAGTGCCGGTTGCATTTCTTATGCCGGCCAGCAGCCTTTCCAACTGATCAAGCTAAAGTAGCTTTCGTGCTTTCGTACCTTAGTGGCAATGCGGCAGACTGGTCGATCCCTCTAGTAAATCAAGATGATCCGGTCCTCCATGATTTTCAAGCTTTTCAGCTCAGTATGGAAAAACTGTTCGCAAGACATTCACAGGGGCAGGCCTTGGACAATGAGCTTCTTTCGTTGCGACAAGGTAATCAAGACCTTTTGGCTTATATTGCGTCTTTCAACAGACTGATAGTGGAAACTCAATGGCCTGAGGACAAAAGGATTACGCTGTTTTATAGAGGTCTACGTGGAGAGCTCAAAGATGTGTTAGCCCAAGTAGTGAATCCCCCACAAGATTGTTCGGACTATATAGACTTAGTCGTTCAAATAGATCACAGACTGCAGAACAGGAAGGCCGATCGTTCCAAGTTTGATGCTCGAGTATTTTCCAAACCGCCAACTCCTTCCAAAGGAGTAGACTCCGGGGAACCCATGCAAATAGGGGGTCTGAAAGGTCCTCTAACACAAAAGGAACGGGAAAGGAGAAAACAGTTGCAATTATGCCTCTATTGCGGAAACTCAGGGCACTTTCTTCGAGACTGTCCGGTGAAACCTGCCAAGAAGGCAGTAGGAGCTGCAGTTACCAAAGTTACAAACTCTGAGCAGGGAAACGACCTCGCCCGACAAGAATAGAGGTCCTCTTGCCGAGCGTGAAAACCAGTTCCGTGACCTCGCATTTCGTGATACCTATGGTCCTCATTAGCCCTGATAATCCGGATCGATTACATGCAATTGAAGCTTACGTCGACAGCGGTGCCATCGGCAATTATGTGGATCATGAAATGGTTTTGAGGATGAATCTAACTCTTTGTCCCAAGGCTGTAAAGGACGTCATTACTACGGTGGATGGTACGGAGATAGCCTCCGGGCCAGTAACGCATACCACTCAAGAGGTGACGCTAGTAAGTCAAGATGGACACCATGAGAAGATCGTGTTCGATGTGATCAAGGCCCCTCAGTTTCAGATTATTCTAGGAATACCTTGGTTAGAGAAACACAATCCTCTGATCGATTGGCGAGCAAGAACGGTCCAGTTTCCAGAATGTGTCTCTACTTGTCACCCTCCACCTGGTGTTGCACTGGCAGCAATTTCTTCAGAGACTCCCCAGTTACCTCCCGAATACCTAGAATACCAAGATGTTTTCCGGAAGGATCAGGCTAACTCTCTACCTCCTCATAGGTCTTATGACTGCCAGATAGACCTGATACCTGGATCTACTCCTCCTTGTAGTAGAATTTATGCCCTCACCGAGCCTGAGAACCTTCACCTTCGACAATACCTGGATCAATACCTGGCAAATGGGTTTATTCGTCCTTCCAAGTCCCCTGCTTCTTCAGCTTTGTTCTTCGTTCCAAAAAAGGAAGGAGACCTTAGAACCTGTATAGATTATCGCTCCCTGAACCAGATCACCGTTAAGAATAGATATCCGTTACCTTTGATCCCTGAACTCCTGGACCAAGTCAGAAAAGCATGCATATATACAAAGCTGGATCTTAGAGGAGCTTACCACTTGGTACGAGTAAAAGAGGGCGATGAATGGAAGACGGCCTTCCGCACCAAGTATGGGCTATTTGAATATCAGGTCATGCCCTTCGGACTTTGCAATGCCCCGGCCGCCTTTCAATATTTTATGAACGATGTCCTCAGAGAGCTCATAGATGTGTGTGTTGTTGTTTACATTGACGACATCCTCGTTTATTCTTCATCGGAATCTGATCATCGGAAACACGTGAAAATGGTCCTCGAAAGATTGTGTCAACACAAACTTTTCGCTAAGTTGGAAAAATGTGTTTTCAACGTGACTGAAGTTGAATTCTTGGGATTCATATTATCACCTGGCGGAGTGCGTATGGATTCAAAGAAGGTCGATGCAGTTCTCAAATGGCCATCACCATCCTCCGTAAAAGGTGTGCAAAGCATGTTAGGCTTCGCTAACTTTTACCGCAGGTTTATCCCCGAATTCTCTCGAATAGTCCAGCCCATCACTGCCTTGTTAAAGAAAAACAAACATTTTGAATGGTCTACCGAGGCAGAACAAGCTTTCCAGGATTTGAAGACTAAATTTATCTCTGCACCAATCTTAAAACACCCTCGCCCCGAACTCCCCTACATCGTGGAAACTGATGCTTCAAGCCTTGCCATGGGGGCAGTTCTATCACAAAAGGACCCGGTAACCAATCAGTTGCATCCCGTGGCATTTTGGTCCCGCAAATTCTCGCCTCCTGAAATCAATTACACGATTACTGACAAGGAACTTCTGGCTATCAAGTCTGCCTTTAAGGCTTGGCGGCATTATTTGCTGGGGGCCCGACACACCGTTACTGTGATTACGGATCACCGAAACCTGCAATATTTGAAAACCGCAAAAGCCCAATCCTCTAGACAACTCCGTTGGGCATTATTCTTTGCCGAGTTTGACTTCATAATTACCTATCGACCTGGTACTAAGAACGGTAAAGCTGATGCCCTTTCTCGGATGGGAGTGGAAGAACACTTGATCAACCCTAAACCTGTACCAATCATTCCCGAACAAAGAATTCTGGGTGTAATCGCCACAGAATCCATAGAGGAAGTTAAGGATAAAGCCAGGCAACTTGTAACTCCAGCAGACATACAGAATTGGCATCTGCAGGGAAAGGACTTTGCAGTAAAGGACAACTTATTGTATTTCCAAGAACGATTATACCTACCCAGCACAGATTTACAGAAAAAAGTAATCTCTTGTTATCACGATTCTTTAATGGAAGGACATCCCGGTATGGCCAAGACCTCAGAAAAGATCAAGCGCTACTTCTGGTGGCCGTCTTGGAAAAAAGATATCAGAGACTTTATAATGTCCTGTGGAGTATGCGCCCAAAACAAGAGTCAAAAGAAAGACCAGCAGGCCTCTTTCGCCCTATTGACATCCCACCTTGCCCTTGGCATACGCTTTCTATGGACTTCATCACCGATCTACCTCCATGCTCCGGATACAATACGATTCTAGTAATCGTGGACTTATTCTCCAAGATGGCGCATTTCATTCCGCTCAAAGGCTTGCCAACAGCAGCAACTCTGGCCCGAGAATTTCTCGAAAACATCGTCCGACTGCACGGTTTTCCTTCGGTTCTAATTTCGGATCGAGGTAGTCAATTTATTCTCATTTTTGGCGAAGTTGCTGTCGGTCGGCTCAAATTGATGTGAGACTATCGACTAGTCACCACCCTCAGACCGACGGACAAACCGAGAGGACCAATCAAACTCTGGAACAGTATTTACGCTGCATGCTGCAACAAACTGAAAAAACTTGGAAAGACATCCTTTGGATAGCCGAATATGCCTACAATAACTCTGTCCATTCGGGAACTGGGAAAACCCCGTTTTTTCTTTTGTACGGCAGTCACCCTCGAACCTCGGAGTTGGATCCCCTACAAGATCTTGAAACACCAGCAGTAGACTACCTGCATTCTACAATCACCCAAGCCTTTAAGGAAGCTGTTTCTCACCTTCAAAGGGCTAAAGAACAATACAAGAAAGGAGCAGATCAACATCGGAAGGAAGCCCCTCAATATCAAGTAGGGGATCAAGTCTGGTTATCCACCAAATATCTACCTCTAAAAGGGCCACGCACATTCAACCCAAGATACCTTGGTCCCTATTCCATCACTACCATAGTAAACCCAGTAGCGGTCAAGTTGGACTTGCCCCCGCACATGAAGATACATCCGGTCTTCCACGTCTCTCTATTAAAACCCGTGCAACCTCAAACCCGACTAACTAAATCTCCAAAACCTATCCTAGTTGATGGAGAACTCGAGTTTGAAGTCAAAAGCATTCTGGACTCCAAGATCTCCAAATCTAAACTATTTTACCTAATTGACTGGAAAGGCTACGGCCCCCAAGAGAGATCCTGGGAACCTGCTGAATATGTCCACGCTCCTCGCCTAATCAAAAGATTTCACCAAACATTTCCTGACAAGCCAAAACCCCTGGAGAAGCCCGGTTTGGGAGGGGCCTTGAGGGGGGGTACTGTCATGATCTCTGCTTCCAAAAGGTCAGGGTTTTCCCAACTCCCTTGGAAGCAGATCCGTAACCCAGGTTCCGAGTGCCAACCAGTCCCAATTGGGACCTTTTGGACCCAGTCCTGGCGCAAGTGGCACCAGGCTCATAAATATGCCCAGTCCCAGCGCTGGAAGCGCCGGGCTCATAATGCTTGGGTGGACTTACCTGCAGCAGACTATGCTGCTTACTTGCCTGCCAGTTGAGCCTGATCCTCTTCTGTTTGGAACTACTTTTCCTGTTGGGTGGGGCAGGAGCCACTCCCTAGATTCAGAACACTGGAACTCTTCTGGAAAGCAGGAACTCTTTTCTTACCTAGTAGTGGCTGTTGAAGGAGACACCTAAGCACTACAGGAGGCTATTTAAACCACACCCGATGGATGAATCTTGCTTTGCGTTATTCTGCATCCTCTGCAGCAGAACGCTCATTGTGTCTTCTGCATCTGATCCTGGGCCTAAGGAAAAAGGCTTACCATCCTGAATCCAGTCTTCAGCAACACCTATAAAGACAAGAAAGAACAGGTTAGCATTACGGTCTTCAGTGACAGCTCTTCACTTCTCTTCATCGGCTGTCACCAACGCCTCGCGCTGCATTCCGGCATCTGAAAGACAAAGGCTTACCTACTCTTCGTGCGCTCCGGAGGTCTTCACACTGCATTCCGGCATCTGAAAGACAAAAGCTTACCAACTCTTCGCACGCTCCGGAGGCCTTCGGCGCTGCATCCCGCATCTGAAAGACAAAACAAGGTGCGTTTAAAGACATTGGGGAACTTTAATACTCACGTGCCATTACTCCTTTCCACATCTAACCCAGTGGGTATTCCGGCACCCTGCAGCCGCTCCGAACTTGTACCTGCAAAATAAAAAGACAGTTAGAGCGCATCGTGAAGCAGGCAACAAGCGCTTACTTACGTGCTTCCAGGCGCTTCTATTCATCACACGGGCTCCATCTTCAAATCACTTCAGCCCGTCATCCGCCATCGCCGGAACCCTGCAAAACAAGAGACATCATTACTAAAGACTTTAAAGACATTAGAATTACTCGAAACTTACCGTTCGTGCAGTAAACGACGGACAGCAGTCCTCTGAAGTCAAGAGGCCTGCTCCCCTTATCCAGTGAAGAAACTGGTTACAGCACCCTGCCCCGAGGCAGATGGAGAGCACAGCGTTCACTTACCTAAGGTGAGAGCGTTAACCTTTGGGGTTCTACAGGAGAAGAGAAAGAGAAGAAGAGAGAGACATTCAATAACCCAGTTCCTTAATCCCATATTTTCTATCTGCAGACATCTTACCCTTCGAGTCAGACATACAGTGCACAGAGGTCCAGCCCAAAGAGCCAGCCGTGTGTTACACATCACCTTTGAAGATACGGTATACGCCCAGTCAAGACCGGCGCCTCTACGGGAATCAGGTGAGCGTTACAACAGTAATCTCAAAGGACAAGAGTGCAAAATTTCAAATAGTGCAACCATGAGAAATCTCAAAACCAAATTCAAATCCCAAACCGGCACCTGGAAAGAAGACGGCGGGAATACATTAGTCAGTCCTCTAAGAAACTGAGAAATCAAAGGAATCTTAAAGTAAGAACATTCCTCAGACGAGCGCTTAAAGATAGACAGCGCCGCCAGGTAACCTTTAATGGTACCCACTTGAAGGCCCCTGTGGGCCAAAGAAAGCAAGAAAGACAGAACCGTAGGAATGGAGCACTGAAAAGGATCAATATTGTGATCCCTGCACCAGTCGCAGAACTTATGCCAACGACAACAGTACAGGGATTTCGTTGCAGGCCGCCTGGCCGAAAGTAACACCTTCATCACGTCATCCGGGAGGTCCCAATCCGTATACCTCAACCTTTCAGATACCAAGCGGAAAGGTTCAGGGTCTTAACCTCTGGATGGAGAACCTGTCCCCTCTCACGCAAGAGCAGATCCTCTCGGTGGGGAAAACGGCACGGAGGGCAGACAGACATTTCCAGAAGGTCCAGGTACCACGCTCTCCTGGCCCAATCCGGAGCAATGAGGATCATGTGGGAACCGAACCCGCGTAACCTCTGCAACACTTGAGGAATGACGGGGACTGGAGGAAACGCGACAGCAGTAGGAATGACCAATCCACCGCAAACGCGTCTCCTAAGGATCCTCTTAGAGAAAATTCCCTTGAGCAGAATCTCTTGCACTTCCGGTTGACACTGGTGGCGAAGAGATCCACTTGCGGGATTCCCCAAAGGGCAAAGATCTCCTGAAGGACTTCCTGAGCCAACTCCCACTCGTGAGAGACTGTGCTCTGCCTGCCCAGAGCATCCGCTGCCGCATTTTCGTCGCCGGCCAGATGAACTGCGGAGATCGAAATTTCCTGCTGCATGGCCCAGAACCAGAGCTGCATTGCCTCTCTGCACAACGGGAGTGACCCTGCCCCCCCTTTTTTGTTGAGGTAATGCATGGCCACTGTGTTGTCCGTCATTACCAAGACACTCTTCCCCTGTACCGAGGGCAGAAAAGCCTTCAGGGATAGCCTGATGGCTCTCAGCTCTAACAGATTGATGTGGAGTCTGGACTCCAACGACCGCTGGCATGAGCGCCCCATCCTGTGAGGGCAGTGTCCGTCACTAAGGTCACCACCGGCCACGGTTGCCAAAATGGTTCCCCCTTCGTCAGGTTTCCTTCGTTCTCTCACCACAGAAGGTCCTGGGAGACCGAGCGTGGGATCTGAACAGGATCCATCATCTTGCCGGAGAACTGCGACCACTGCATCTTGAGGTCCCATTGCAGGGACCTCATCCGCAGTGTGGCCTCTGGCACCAGAAAAATGCAGGAAGCCATGAGGCCGAGCAACCTTAAGAATTCGAATGCCGGGAGACTCTGGGCATGTTGAAACTTGTCCACCATCTGCACAATGTGATGAGCCCTTACCTTGGGAGGCGAACACTTCCCCAGGGACTTATCCAACACAGCCCTGATGTACTGGAGCGGTTGGGAAGGTGTCAGGTGCGACTTCTTGAAATTCAGGGAGAAACTAAGCCTGTTGAGGGTGCCTTAGGTGACACCGAGATGATCCAAAGCTAGCTCAGGAGAGCGCACCCTGATCAGCCAGTCGTCCAGGTAGAGGTAGACGTGAATCCCCTCTCGCCGGAGGTACACTGCCACCACCACCATGAGCTTGGTGAAGGCCCTCGGGTGGAGGTCAATCTGAACGGCAGGGCACAAAACTGAAAGTGTGAGTCGCCAGCCGCAAACCTCAGGTACTTCCTGTGCGCGGGATGGATCGGCACATGGAAGTAAGCATCCTTGAGGTCCAGAGACACCAACCAATCCTGAAGTTGAAGAGCCTGGAGGACTTGAGAAAGAGTGACCATCTTGAACTTGTCCTTCCGGAGGAGTTTGTTCAACCAACGCAAGTCCATGATGGGTCTCTAACCCCTGTCTTTCTTTGGGATCAAAAAATAAGGGGAATACCATCCCTTGTTCCTCTCCGCTACAGGCACGAGTTCTATAGCGCCTTTCTCCAGCAGGGACAAGATTTCCTGCGCAAGGAGCGGATCCAGAAGTTTCAAAGAGAGTTTCCCCGGTGGATTGTCGTGAGGCCGGTTTAGGAAGGGAAGACATCAGCCGTGGGCTATGGTATCCAACACCCATGCATCTGAAGTAATGGCACGTCATTCTTTGAGATGCTGAGACAGTCTGCCCCCAACCGGCAAACCATGGGACATGGCCTCATGACTGTTTGGAAGCGGCTGCGGCAGTGCCTGAAGGCAAAAAGGCAGCTGCCTGAGCGGCTCTGGCATCACGATTTCCCTGTCCACCACGGGTACCTTTCCGCTTGCCCCTGTGACTAGCGGCCCCTCTTGTACTACCAAAGGAGGAGTAGTACCGAAAGGCACCTCCCGTCCACTGCTGGCCCCTAGGATGAAAAGGCGGAGGTTGACGCACCTCGGCGCTCAAAGATTTCGCGCAGATTTTGAGGTCTGTAACCTCTCAAGGCTCTCGTCAGCCTTGCTGCCAAATAAATGTGTGCCATCAAAGGGCATGTTGGGAAGACGGGCCTGCACATCCGGAGCAAATCACGACTTCCGCAACCACACAGAATTGGTATCAAGGTGCTCGCAGCCATGGATCGGCTAACACTGCCGGCCATATCCACACCCGACTGAAGGGATTCGCACATGGCATCCTTGCCGTCTTGCACGAGAGCAAGGAAACCAACCCTTTCTTCCCCCTCGGGAATATGCTCAGCCACAGAGGAAACACAATTCCACAGAGTGTGTGAAAACCTTGCCAAGGCACATGTGGAGTTGGCGGATTTCAAGGCCATGCTCCCAGCAGAAAATACCTTCCGGGCCCAACCATTGAAGCGCTTGTCGTCCCTATCCAGAGGGATGGTAGGGTACGCAGCCTGCCTCGAGGTGGCCATAGCCGCCTGAACCACCAAACTCTCAGGAGTGGGGTGAATAGACAAATAGCTGGGGTCGCTAACGGAAGGGCAGTATTTCTTAGTTAGATTTTTATTCACAGCCGGAAAAGAGCCCGGGGACTGCCAAGCAGCTGCCAACCTTTTCTGCAAGGTAGAATGAAATGGCAAAACAGAGTCACAGGACGGACCAAGATGTCTACCAAATCATCTTGCACAAAGTCTTCTGGAGGACTAGACCAGCCCAGATACTCCGAGACTCGTGCCATGAGTCTCCTATAAGAAGACTCTGCATAGGCCCCAGATTCAGGTCTACCAAACTCCACTTCCGGGGCAGTGTCCAGTCCACTTGCATCATGGAGGGTCTGCCTCAACTCCTCCAACTGACTGTCCCAGAAAGAATTGGAGGATAATCAAGGTCACCAGGTTCCTCAACCTCAGACCTTTCCTCCTCTTCAAATATATCATCCAGAGGGGGTTGAAACCCAGGCCTGGGGACAGAAGAGGGTCTGGACGCCAAAACCAGCCTCACCGACTTCGATGTAGCCTTCCTCGGAGGAGCCACAATGTCTGGGTACTCCAACGGCAAACTTCGAGAAAAAATCCCCAAAGGCGTCGATAGCGTTGAAGGCACCATGGGCTGATACGACGGCAAGGCTTCGATGTCCGAATCGGATGTAAACGGCACCAAACGAGTCGACGTCAGCCCGGAGTCCTCAATAGGTTGCTGCGGTCTCGCTGGGGACGAGGACCGAGACCTAGAGACACGTCTCTTGCGACCTTTCGATTCCTTGTCCGTAGGGGACCTTGACGGCTCCCGATGAGTGTTGCGTCGCAAACCCGAGCCCAAAGGCGTGCAAGCCACCGAACGAGCCGGATCCAGGGCGGCTTTGTCAGAAGGCGCGACCAGACCCGTGTCCTGCGATTGAAAAATCACCATCATAGATTTCTTGAACGCTACACATTCCTCCGGAGTCGAGGACTTCGTAGGGCACGTAACCTTCCTCGAGGCACCATCCTCTGAGGAGGACAGGGAAGGCGACCGATTACGGCGCTTCCGCAAGTGTCGGGACGAGGAAGACGAGTGGCGGGAAACACTCCGGGACCGAGATCCCCGGGATTCCTTCCGACACGGAGAGTCACCCTTGAGTCATCGGTGGAAACCCCCTTGGACTTGGAAGACAGTTTAACTGACTTCGAGCCCCTACCAACCTGGAGCCTTTGCAGTCAGCGACTGGCATTTCGAGCAGTCGTCGGTGTTGTGCGACTCACTGAGGCACCACAAACAAATGTGGTGGGGTTCGGTGAGTGACATCTTTGACTTGCAGTCTCGGCAGGTCTTCAAACCGGACCGCAGAGTCGGAGGGGTGAAAGAGAAAGACATTTTCAATGAAGAAAACACACGAGGCGCGCCGAGTCTCACAAAGTTAACACCTTTGCGGTACAAACGGAACTGAGGCTACGCGCGCCGTGCGTCCTATTTATAATAACCTGTGACGTCGTCCTGAACAGAGGCCCTCGAGGGACATGGACCCGATGTCATCGATGCAGGACGCCCTCTGCCGAAAAAGTTTCCGAAGTGCACAGCTGTGGACATTACATGTCAAAGATGTAGAATGCGTTGGAGGACAAAATCCATTCGAATTGTCTTTACTTTCCACGCTAAGATTTTAGCTTTCAGAATATGCATGTGTTACATATTCAATGTTAACGGTGTACTTGAAAGTAACAAACAACTTTTACTTGCTTTCAACGTTACACAAGTTGCTTTGGAGCTGGTGACAGTTACCTGCAAGGCTTATTAAGCGCCAAGGTTCACTCACAGGCGACAGGGACACTGTGGTTGAGGGCTGCTTCACCCTCTCAACTTCCTCGACCTCTGCTAATTCTTTGGGCTCACTTGGGACCCACACCCTTCTCCAGCATGGGTCCTTAATTGGGGGTCTCCTTCTGTATCATGGGTTCTCTAGGGCTCTTAATAAAGAAGTTACCATTCAAGAAGTAACGCTGTTTATTACAGCTGGGGGAGTACAAATCAAACAGCACAGTGGAACAGAACTGATTGATGAGAGCTGACAAAGTGGCTCACAGCGAACAGTGAGTGTATGTGGATAATACAATGTTTGCTCAGTTAGATGCAGTTGCAGTTGAAGCTTTGCATCTTCTCAGTTCCCAAGAAGCTAACTGGGTGGACTACGTCATACACCTATAGCAAGGCATGCATTAGTTAGACATGATTGGAGCAAATAGATCTACCCACTTTCAGAACATCTCCTTACCGTGTGGCGCCACATTGCTTCCCGCTCTATCCCACAAACAGTTTGCAATTATTAATAACATATTTGTGCTGACCTCCGATTCTTTATTCAACTGCTATTGGTCAGCACCAGAAAGGAAGGAACACGGGACACCCTGAACTAGTAAGAAGCATGCATTCCCAGGGCACATGCAAAATACTAACTTCTCAAACACTATTGTGAACACTCTGAGGGCTTGTTACTTTTGAGGGACACCAACACTTACCGTCTGATTGGCTCTTCTTGGAGCGCCCTGTTAGGGAGAATTCTCAGAAATGGCTAATTTCCATTACCTAATGAGTCCCTCAGCAGCTTTGCTGGAATTCTAGGAATTTTTTTTTCACCTGGTAATAGTGTGAGCCTTTTTTCCCACTCTTACATGTGTTTTGCTGTGTGTGTTTTTACCATCTGTGTGATCTTGGGCTCCGGAGCATCACCTACTCCAAGAGCACCATTTTTGTGTGTGTTACACAGCACCTTCAGTGCAGTGACACAGGGTTGTCTTTTAGACTTCCATCTGACACAATTTTTCTCGGACTAACTAATGTCTCCCAGAAACATGTAAAGTTGCCATTAACTTTATGTAGTCTCTTTAAACTACAGACCCAGTACACCCCATCTTACATGGAGTATTGGAAAGGGTTAATTCCTATCCCTTTTTGTCTGTGTCTCTTGGAGCCCTGTTTCGTTCCCTTTACATCAAGACTTGGCTGGTGGCAGTGGTACCTACCCTAAATTTTCTACTGCGGCTATCTTATATAACCATGGCTATCATATTAGCCTCGAACATAAACCCGCTTGACCAAATACATTTTATTTTGGCTCCGGCTGGGTTTATTCGCCATTTCATTTTGTTAAAGTGTTTCTCGTGTTCTTCTCTGTGTGCCAAACCGGGGTTTATTCATTTGTTTGCCGTCTTTTCACGGGCTTCTGCACATAAGCCCCCCTTAAGGCGCCTGAAAGTCTGGGTAGGCAGGATGTGAGGGAGGGGTCTTCGGACCCCTGCCATGGGTTCCCATGGTAACCCAAGTCGCTGTCATGATCACTGCTTCCAAGGAGCCAGGACCAGCCCAACGTCCTTGGAAGCAGGCCCCTAACCCTAATCCTAAGCACCAGCCGGTCCCCACTGGGACCTTTTGGACCTTGTCCTGGCGCCGGTGGCACCAGGCTCATCAAAACCATTGGTCCCGGCACTGGAAGCGCCAGGCTCATAATAGGTGTGAAGATGCTTGGGTGGACTTACCTGCAGCAGACCATGCTGCTTACTTACCAGCCACTTAGAAGCCATCTGAGAACAGGAACTACTTTCTTACCTGGGTGGGGCAGCTCCACTCCCTGGATACAGCACTGGAACTCTTCTGGAAACTGGAACTCTTTTCTTACCTAGGCGGGGCCGTGGAAGAAGACGCCTCATCACTCCAAGGCTATTTAAACCACACCCGATAGATGAAGCGTGCTTCGCGTTATTCTGCATCTGCAGCAGAACGCTCACCGAGTCTGCTCCGGCCTTTCTTCTTCCGATCCTGGACCTGCAAGAATCCTACTTACCATTTCAGTATCCAGACATCATCAGCACCTGCAAAGAACAGAAACAACAGGTTAGCAAGGCGAACTTTACACGCAGTGCTTACTTACCTGATCCATCGGTTGCGGCCGTTTCTTCACGCCGCATCTCCACCTGCAAGAACAAAAGCATTGCCATACTTACCGGCACGCTGTGAATTCCGGATTTCTTCGTTCTGCATCGCCGCCTGTGAAGACAAAGTATCGTTAACAACTTACTGGCATTCCGCGGACTCCGGCCCTGCAACCCAACATCTGAAAGGCAAAAGAAAAGACATTAAGCAGGTATCTACTTACGTTCATCACGCTCATCGCAATAAAACGCCTGCGAATTCTCCGGCGTCTCTTTAACACGAATTAAGCTGCAAGGAAAGAGACAGCTAGAGCGCTTGCCATACTTACGAACTTCCAAGCGCTTCACTTCATCTTTCATCTCAAGAGCCCTGCAATACATAAGGGAAAGGCATTATACAGAGTCTGCATATAAACGTGCCACGCATGTAAAGACTATAAAGACAAAAGGTGTCCAGAAACTCACCGCTCGTGCAGATAACGACGGTTACCATCCTCTGAATTCAAGAGGCCTGTGTTTCACCAGTGAAGGAACTGGCAACGGCACCCTGCACCAGACGCAGATGGAGAGCCCAGCATTCACCTATATAAGGTGAGCACGTTGACCTGGGGGCTCTACAAAAAAGCTGGGAAGAGAGAGAGAGAGAGAGAGAGGGACATTCAACAACCCAGACCATTAACCCCCATATTCTTTCACCTGCAGAAACCTCACTCTTCGAGTCCGACACACAGTGCAAAGAGGTTCGACCCCAGAAGCCAATCGAGTCCTGCACATCACTTTTCGAGTCACAGACAGCTTCCTGCCAAGACCCGCGCCTCCGTGGGAATCAGGTGAGCGTTACAGAACGCGAAGCCCACCACAAAACTCCTACCCAGGCGCAATGGAAACCTCAGACACTGATCAACTAGCCCAGTTGCTCGGGGAATTAAGAGCAGAAGTACATGCAGCTCGTCAGGAAACGAACTCTCTAAGAAGAGAATTGATACTTTCCAAGGAGCGAACAGAGGACCTTGCTAGGCAGTTGTTACAAACGCAGGCAGGACAGACACCTTTGCCTGTTCCAGGAGGAAGTTATCCTTCTGCATCATCTTTAAATCCAGTGCAAATCAATCTGCCCGGTAATGTTCCCTTGGCTGCGCCCGAACGCTTTTCCGGTGATCCAAAGAAATTCGCAGTGTTCATCAATCAGTGCCGCCTACACTTCTTATGTCGACCAGCTGCATTCCCAACAGACCAGACCAAGGTGGCTTTCGTGCTTTCTTATCTCAGTGGCAGCGCTGCAGATTGGTCGATCCCTTTAGTCACCCAGGATGATCCGGTTTTACATGATTTTCAGGCCTTCCAGTCCAGCATGGAGAAACTGTTCGCAAGACATGCACAAGGGCAGGCCTTGGACAATGAGCTTCTCTCATTACGACAGGGTAATCAAGACCTCTTGACTTATATAGCCTCCTTCAATAGACTCATAGTGGAAACACAATGGCCCGAGGACAAGAGAATAACGCTTTTCTACAGAGGCCTGCGTGGAGAGCTCAAAGATGTGTTAGCGCAAGTTGTGAATCCTCCACAAGAATGTTCTGACTATATTGACTTAGTTGTCCAATTGGACCATAGACTACAGAACAGGAAGGCAGATCGTTCCAGATTTGATACCCGAGTGTTTTCTAAACCACAGACCTCGAATAAGGGAGCTGACACTGTGGAACCCATGCAAATAGGGGGCATGAAAGGACCTTTAACCCAGAAAGAGCGGGAAAGAAGAAGGCAGCTGCAATTATGCCTCTATTGCGGAAACTCAGGACACTTTCTTCGGGACTGTCCAGTGAAACCAGCTAAGAAGACTGTAGGAGCCGCGGATACCTGTACCACAAATTCTGAGCAGGAAAACGACCTCGCCCGACAAGAGTAGAGGTCCTCTTGCCGAGCGTTAAGATCTGTCCCGTGACCTCGCATTTCGTGATACCCATGGTCCTCATTAGTCCTGAACGTCCGGATCGTTTGTATGCAATTGAAGCTTACATTGACAGCGGAGCAATCGGTAACTATGTGGACCGTGAAATGGTATCAAGGATGAATCTACCCTTTGTCCCTAAGGCAGTGAAAGACGTCATCACTACTGTGGATGGCACGGAGATAGCCTCCGGACCAGTAACGCATGCCACCCAAGAAGTGACGCTAGTGAGTCAAGATGGACACCGGGAGAGAATCGTGTTCGATGTAATCAAGGGCCCTCAGTTCCAGATCATTCTGGGAATCCCTTGGTTAGAGAAGCACAATCCTCAGATCGATTGGCGAGCAAAGACGGTTCAGTTTCCAGAGTGTTTTACCACTTGTTATCCTCGGCCTGATGTTTCACTGGCGGCAATCTCTTCTGAGGAGGTGCCCAAATTACCTCACGAATACCAGGAATTCCAAGACGTCTTCCGAAAGGATCAAGCCAACACCCTGCCTCCTCATAGGTCTTACGACTGTCAAATAGATCTGATACCTGGAACAACTCCTCCTTGCAGCAGGATTTATGCCCTCACCGAGCCAGAGAACCTTTACCTCAGACAATACCTAGACCAATACCTAGCTAACGGGTTTATCCGTCCTTCAAAATCTCCAGCTTCATCGGCTTTGTTCTTCGTTCCGAAAAAGGAAGGAGACCTTAGGACTTGCATAGATTACCGCGCCCTGAATCAGATCACCGTTAAAAACAGATACCCGTTACCTTTGATCCCTGAACTCCTGGATCAAGTCAAAGATGCATGTATATACACAAAGTTGGATCTTAGAGGAGCCTAACACTTGGTACGGATAAAAGAGGGCGATGAATGGAAAACGGCCTTCCGCACCAAGTACGGGCTATTCGAGTATCAAGTGATGCCCTTTGGACTGTGTAATGCTCCTGCTGCTTTCCAGTATTTTATGAACGATGTCCTTAGAGAACTCATAGACGTGTGTGTTGTTGTCTACATTGATGACATCCTCGTCTATTCATCATCTGAAGAGGAACATCAGAGACACGTTAAAAAGGTTCTCGAGAGATTGCGTCAACATAATCTTTTCGCTAAGCTTGAGAAATGCGTTTTCAACGTAACGGAAGTCGAGTTCCTGGGATTCATATTGTCACCTAACGGAGTCCATATGGATTCAAAGAAAGTTGATGCAATCATCAAGTGGCCATCACCAACCTCGGTAAAAGGAGTTCAAAGCATGTTAGGGTTCGCTAACTTTTACCGCAGATTCATTCCTGAATTTTCTCGGATAGTCCAGCCCATCACCGCTCTGTTGAAAAAGAACAAACGTTTTGAGTGGTCTTCTGAAGCAGAACAAGCTTTTCAGGACTTAAAAGCTAAATTCATTTCTGCACCTGTTTTAAAACATCCTCGCCCAGAACTCCCCTACATCGTGGAAACGGATGCTTCTAGTCTTGCTATGGGGGCAGTTTTATCACAAAGAGATCCGGTCACACACCAACTACATCCTGTTGCCTTTTGGTCCCGCAAGTTTTCGCCTCCCGAGATCAACTATTCAATTACAGACAAGGAACTTTTGGCCATCAGATCGGCCTTTAAAGCCTGGCGGCATTATCTTCTAGGAGCCAGACACACAGTCACCGTAATGACTGATCATCGCAATTTACAATATCTAAAGACAGCCAAAGCTCAGTCTTCCAGACAGCTTCGCTGGGCTCTGTTTCTAGCAGAATTTGACTTTATAATTACTTATCGACCAGGCAGTAAGAACGGAAAAGCAGATGCTCTCTCCCGGATGGGAGTAGATGAACATTTGACCAATCCAGAACCAATACCCATAATCCCAGAACAAAGAATTTTGGGTTTGGTCAACGCTCAATCTTTTGAAGACATCAAGACCATGGTTAAATCACTCCTAACTCCGGGCGATTTGCAAGATTGGCAATTAAAGGGGAAAGAATTCTCAGTGGATCAAGACCTACCATATTTCCGAGGACGATTGCATTTACCCTGTGAGAAAATACAAAAACAAGTAATCTCCTGTTATCACGACTCTCTAATGGAGGGTCATCCTGGCATTACCAAAACCATGGAAAAGATTAAAAGACATTTCTGGTGGCCGTCATGGAAAAAGGATATTAGAGACTTTGTAATCTCCTGTGGTGTGTGTGCCCAGAATAAAAGTCAGAAGGAGAAACCAGCCGGCCTATTACAGCCACTAGACATCCCTCCCTGTCCATGGCATACCCTGTCCATGGATTTCATCACAGACTTACCTCCATGCTCGGGGTATACTACCATTTTAGTAGTCGTGGATCTATTCTCCAAGATGGCTCACTTCATTCCCCTGAAGGGTCTACCATCAGCCTCAGTATTGGCCCGAGAATTCTTAGAAAACATCGTTCGGCTACACGGTTTTCCCTCGGTTTTAGTCTCCGATAGGGGAAGTCAATTCATCTCTCACTTCTGGCGCAGTTGCTGTCGTCTAGCCCAAATTGATGTAAGACTTTCAACTAGTCACCATCCCCAAACTGACGGACAAACCGAAAGGACAAATCAAACTCTAGAGCAATATCTACGTTGCATGCTCCAACAAACTGAAAACCCCTGGAAGGATATTCTTTGGATCGCTGAATACGCTTACAACAATTCGATTCATTCTGGAATAGGGAAGACTCCATTCTTCCTACTATACGGACACCATCCTAGAACCTCTAACCTGGATCCTCCCCAAGAATTCGAAACACCTGCTGTGGATCACTTGCACTCGGAGATCACCCGTGCTTTTAAGGAAGCCTCGGCCCATCTGCAAAGAGCTAAAGCTCAATTCAAAAGAGGAGCAGATCGACACCGTAAAGAGGCTCCTCACTACGCTGTAGGAGATCAGGTCTGGCTATCCACTAAGCACCTGCCTCTAAAGGGACCCCGCACCTTCATCCCGAGATACCTTGGACCCTATCTCATATCTGCCATAATTAATCCGGTGGCTGTCAAATTGGAGTTACCTACGCATATGAAAATACACCCAGTATTCCATGTCTCCTTATTAAAACCAGTACAACCAGAAACCCGATTGACTGAATTCCCAGAACCGGTTTTAGTAGATGGAGAACTTGAATTCGAAGTTAAGAACATCCTAGACTCCAAGATCTCCAAATCTAAGTTATATTATCTGGTTGATTGGAAAGGTTACGGCCCCCAGGAAAGGTCTTGGGAACCTTCAGAATATGTCCACGCACCTCGTCTGGTCAAGAAATTCCATCTGAATCACCCCGACAAGCCAAAACCCCCGGAGAAGACACGCTTAGGAGGGGCCTTGAGGGGGGGTACTGTCATGATCACTGCTTCCAAGGAGCCAGGACCAGCCCAACGTCCTTGGAAGCAGGCCCCTAACCCTAATCCTAAGCACCAGCCGGTCCCCACTGGGACCTTTTGGACCTTGTCCTGGCGCCGGTGGCACCAGGCTCATCAAAACCATTGGTCCCGGCACTGGAAGCGCCAGGCTCATAATAGGTGTGAAGATGCTTGGGTGGACTTACCTGCAGCAGACCATGCTGCTTACTTACCAGCCACTTAGAAGCCATCTGAGAACAGGAACTACTTTCTTACCTGGGTGGGGCAGCTCCACTCCCTGGATACAGCACTGGAACTCTTCTGGAAACTGGAACTCTTTTCTTACCTAGGCGGGGCCGTGGAAGAAGACGCCTCATCACTCCAAGGCTATTTAAACCACACCCGATAGATGAAGCGTGCTTCGCGTTATTCTGCATCTGCAGCAGAACGCTCACCGAGTCTGCTCCGGCCTTTCTTCTTCCGATCCTGGACCTGCAAGAATCCTACTTACCATTTCAGTATCCAGACATCATCAGCACCTGCAAAGAACAGAAACAACAGGTTAGCAAGGCGAACTTTACACGCAGTGCTTACTTACCTGATCCATCGGTTGCGGCCGTTTCTTCACGCCGCATCTCCACCTGCAAGAACAAAAGCATTGCCATACTTACCGGCACGCTGTGAATTCCGGATTTCTTCGTTCTGCATCGCCGCCTGTGAAGACAAAGTATCGTTAACAACTTACTGGCATTCCGCGGACTCCGGCCCTGCAACCCAACATCTGAAAGGCAAAAGAAAAGACATTAAGCAGGTATCTACTTACGTTCATCACGCTCATCGCAATAAAACGCCTGCGAATTCTCCGGCGTCTCTTTAACACGAACTAAGCTGCAAGGAAAGAGACAGCTAGAGCGCTTGCCATACTTACGAACTTCCAAGCGCTTCACTTCATCTTTCATCTCAAGAGCCCTGCAATACATAAGGGAAAGGCATTATACAGAGTCTGCATATAAACGTGCCACGCATGTAAAGACTATAAAGACAAAAGGTGTCCAGAAACTCACCGCTCGTGCAGATAACGACGGTTACCATCCTCTGAATTCAAGAGGCCTGTGTTTCACCAGTGAAGGAACTGGCAACGGCACCCTGCACCAGACGCAGATGGAGAGCCCAGCATTCACCTATATAAGGTGAGCACGTTGACCTGGGGGCTCTACAAAAAAGCTGGGAAGAGAGAGAGAGAGAGAGTGACATTCAACAACCCAGACCATTAACCCCCATATTCTTTCACCTGCAGAAACCTCACTCTTCGAGTCCGACACACAGTGCAAAGAGGTTCGACCCCAGAAGCCAATCGAGTCCTGCACATCACTTTTCGAGTCACAGACAGCTTCCTGCCAAGACCCGCGCCTCCGTGGGAATCAGGTGAGCGTTACAGTCGCACTCCTGTTTGATTGGCTAAGGGGACTGTCCTTGCCAGGACAGCCACCCTGCTTTGTGATTGACAGCCAGGCTGTATGAATGGAGGAAAACTGCATAAAAAGCAGGTCTCTGGGACTGGAAAGACACGAGTCGCCACTGGAACGAAAGAACCAATGAGGAGCTGATGGAAGAGGACCCCTTGAAAGACTGAACTGCCCGGTGAAGCCCTGCTGCAGGTCCGAATCTTCAAGCTATGTCCATACTGTTTCTGAAAACAAAAAGCACAACACATTTCAAGTATGAAATATTACCCTGATAATGTACCCTCTCTTGAATCCAGCATATTTGTTGGCTAGCCTATAAAATAGTGAAATCCATGACTATGTGGTAATTACAGATGAACTTGCACAACCAAGGAAAGACATAATCAAAAGTACCATTACACAACACTGACTTTTTTGTTGATGAGTCATTCCTCCCTGACAGTAAATGGAAATGAAAAGCTGGTTGTGTGGTCTGGTCCCCCCAGAATGCAGTAGCATGTGCCCAACTACCACCTCTGTATTCTGCACAAAGTGCTGAATTGGTAGCTCTGACCAGAGCATGTACATTACCTAATCAACTAAGTGTTACAACACTATACAGACATCATGTGGGCGGGGGCATATGCAATTACCTTTAGGGGGGACAATATGTGCTTTAATGTGGGAACTTAACCAAATACAGATCCGTTTAGCCTCTAACTAGTATTTGTTTTGTTTCAAAATAGCATTTTATTGAGTTTTTACAATACAGTTAAACACGAAAACTGCAACACAAACAAAAAGAAATTACAGAGGAGCAGAGCAGCCGGCATTGAAACAGTGCATCAGAGAAGAGACAGCGTTGTGCTTGGAGTATTAGTCATCACAATTCATTGACAGGAATTGATGGGGGAGTTGAAGTTGACATGTTTTAGTGTCTATTTCTGGGTTTGATGTGACAGTGGGGATGGTAGCCTAGTAGCGGGCCTGGGATTGGTCGCCTCGGTGTGAGACATGCAGACTTCTGTGTCATGAAGGGGGTTGTTATGGGGGGAGTGTAAGGGGGGCCGGGAGGGGTGTTGCCAGTTCTTCGTGCATCAGCGAAGTGTGGGTGGTTGGCAGGCCATCCCAGGGAATTGGCCAGCATAATCTAGAAAGGGGGCCCAGGTACTGTAGAATCTCCCAATGTTTCTGAAGCGATTGGCCGTCATTTTCTCCGCAACTACTGTGTCCCAGCATTACCTCCGCCACATGGAGAGCACAGGACCAAAAGGCTGCTTCCATAATCGGCTGTAATGATTTTGGCATCTGTGAGCAAGTGTGTGGTTAGGTCCGCCAGGTGCCCTGTCAGTGGGAACGCCCCATCACTGTGTCTCCCAACAGTACAATTCCTGGGTGCCATGGTATTGTCAATCCTGTGATCAGTCGGATCTGTTCTAGGACCTCCCTCGAGAATCAGGTTGACTTTGGGCATGTCCATAAGGGATGTAGTAGTGAGTCTGTTGTTGGTCAGCCCCTCCAACATTGTGGTGATAGTGCTGGGTTACTTCTATTTAGAGTTTCTGGGGTGAGGTATCATCTACAACATACCTTCACCGCCCCCTCCTTATTCATGATACACTTAGAGCTCTTGTGCATATGGGACCAGATGCGTCTGTAGTCCTCCAGCCCTAGCTCTCTCCCCAGGTTCCTTTCCCATTTAAGCATGTAGTTCTCCTTCTTGGTGAGGTCGGCTCTATCTAGGAGTCTTTAGAGGAGAGACATTTTACCTTTTGAAGCCGTTGATGTTATGGTGTGCTCTAGCACGTTGAGTTCCCTGCCTCAGTGAGTTTTTGTTTTGTTTTGTGACATCTAGTGCCTTAGCTGGGCATATCAGAATCTTTCCGTTTCTGGGAGTCGAAATTTCGGCTTGCATTCCTTAAATGACAGTGGGGTCCCGCTGGTGAAGAATTCCGAGATTTCATTTAGTCCCCTTCCCACCATCTGCTGAAACCCAATAGAGATGTCCCGGGAGAGAAGTCACGGTTGCTCCATTTCGGGGTATGGGGTCCCAATGGGCCTCTCTTGCCCCCTTTACAAGCCGCCCTACTTCAGTATTGAACTGTGTTTTTGGTGGATGTCAACAGGCTGGTGCCCCCCGAGCTATTGTGATGTGTGGCAGAGTTGCACGTGGAAAATGGACTACATGCTTCCTCTATTTGCTTCCATCGGGGCTGGTTAGTGGTTTGTTGCTAGCAAAGGCTTGTGAGAGTTGTGCTGCAAGACATTACCTGGAGATGTCCCGAACACCCATGCCTCCCCGAGCCCCTTGACTATTGGTGGTATTTTCCTACCCCATATGTATTTTAGCATTCCTTTTTGTAGTTTTTGGAGCTCTTTCTCAGGGATGGTGACTGGAAGGGCAAGGCGCTGATATATTAGTCTTGGGACTAGATTCATTTTCAGGGCTGTCACTATCCCTAACCATGACACCTCTTGTTTATGCCAGCGCTCCAAGTCATTTTGCACGTCCCTGAATAGTTGCAGGAAGTTAGCCCGATATACTCGTTCAATTTTAATCGGTATCTGAAACCCTAGATAAGTGATGTGGGATCTAGTCCAGGGGATGGGCATGCGTTTGCAAGTGCTTCATTACGCCTCTTCGAAATATTAATCCCCAGGGCCAAGCCTTGTGGGAGTCGATCGATATCATCACCAGTTCTACCCCTGTCCCGGAAGCGCTCTCAATTAAATTTAGGTTTCATCTAATGTTGTCTTGTGTGGTGCGCCCTGGTATGAACCCGTTTGGTCTGGATGGATTACTTCGGGGATGACCCTCGGCAGTCTGGCCGCCAGGATTTTAGAGAACATTTTTGCCTCGTTGTTCATGAATGTCATGGGTCAATAGGAGGCGCACTGCTCTGGGTCTTTTCCTGGTTTTGGGATGAGCACTGTTAAGGATTCTTCAATGGAGGGGATAATGCTTCCCGTTGTCAGGAAGGAGATGAATACTCGAATTGGGGGGCGGGGGGCTAATATGTGGGTATATGCCTTATAGAATCATGCCGTAAACCCGTCAGGGCCTGGTGCTGTGTTTTTTAGAGATTGTATTGCTTCTGTTGCTCCTCTATTGTGATGGGAAGCACGAGGGAGTCTAATTGGTATGATTTATCCCCTCTATGGTTAGCCTTCAGATACCTGGTTTGTGCCGCTTTCTCCGTTGGAGTCGCCAATATGATCTCCCTGTGATGATTTACCATTGCCTCCATCGTTTCCTCCCGTGCGTACAATATCGATGCATCTGGGCCCCTAAGTGTTTGGATATTATTTCGGGTGTGTAACTTTTTTAGCTTGTACACCAGGAGCCAATTTGCTTTATTGCAATTCATATAATAATATTGTTTAGTGTATGCTAATGCCCTGGCGGATTTGTCTGCTAGGTGCATTACCAGAGTGGATTTTGCTTTATAGAGTTCTCTTCCTGCTTTTGTGATTTGGTGCCTTTTGAACACTTTTTCTAGTTCTGTCACCATTTCCACTGCAGCACAATTAAATAGAGCTCCCCGTACCACTGGTTTTATTACATCCCAGGCTGTTGCTTCAGAGCACCCCACTGAGGTGTTTTCCCTGAAATAACAGACAAGTGTTATAGATAGTTCTTCCCTAATTGCTACATCTTGAAGCAGTGAGTCTTACAGCTTCCAGTGCCTTTGTGACAGGCTTGGGACACCCTGCACTCACACTGGAGCTAGAACTGGGGCATGATCTGACAGTACCCTAGGCTGAATTGGCACTTCTTCGATGCAGGGGAATACCACACTGGACATCAGAATTAGGTCTATTCTAGAGAGTCCTTTGTGGACATGAGAGTAAAATGTGTCGTCATGGACTCCTTCATTAGCAAGTCTCCATATGTCTATTAGCCTGTTTCCCCCAGAAATTCAGGGAATCCTATTGCCCAAGAGTAATCTTCCCTTGAGGTGTAAGGATTTTGTCATGGTGTGGGTTAGGGACCAGGTTGAAGTCTCCTCCTAAGAGAAGTCGGCCTTCTGCGAATGTGGTGATGACTGGTATGATAGTGCGCAGAAAGCAGTCTTGTGCACTGTTTGGGCAGTATATGGAGGCAAAGGTTAGGGATTGTTCAAGCAGGTGACCCTTTACTAGCAAGTACCTTCCCCATCAGGTCTCGTTTTCCAGAGATTTGTTTTAGCGGCAGCTCCCAGCTGAATAACAAGGCCACCCCGCCCCCCCCCCCTTTTTTGTCCCGCAGTGGCAAAATAATGGCCATTGTATTGGCCAAAGTGAATCTGTTTCTCATCAGCCTCCTAAAGGTGTGGTTCCTGCAGGCAGACTATATCGGCAGAGAGCTTGGCTATTACACGTTGTACTGATTTTTTTTTTCCTGGAAAGTTAAGGCCCTGCACACTCCATGTTACCATGCATAGTTCTTAAATAGTGTCAGCTGTCATGTTTGTTCTGAGTTGTTAGGTTTGTTAGTCCCCCTCTCAAGCCTCGGCCCCCTGGGGTGGGCCTACAACGTCCCCTATTGCTTTCCAATCTGTCTCTCTGTTTAGATGATTCCCCGTAGCTGCTCCCAACTCTTAACCCTCCCCTTAAACCAAAATGTCCCCAATCTTTACCTTTCCCCCTCCAAGTCCCCTGACAAAAAGCGAGCACATGAGCCCAGCCCACAACCTTCGGGGCAACCGGCTCAAAGCCCGACAACCAACCTTAATGGAGACCATTAGTGCCTCTTGATGGCATGGGTAAAACATTACATTTGCTTCAGTTCTGTTTAATGTTCCGCTGAGCGTCATCTGTAGGTGCAATTCAGGATTGCGTTCGCACCTGTTTGTGCCTCTTCATCAAGTGTTCAATAATGACAGTCCAGGGGTTGATTTGTCTAACCCCTGTGGGACACATGGCTGCCTTTTTGTGGAGAGAACCAAAGGTGTCTTCTGGAGAATTAGTTCTGCAGCACCTAGAGAGGGGCTCTCTTGTTTTCAGAGGACTTGCTACACCTGAGTCTTTGCCACTGTTCTTGCGTATGTAGGCTGGATCCTTGATCCGTCGTCTTGTAGCCACCCGTGTCTACAACTTCGTAGTGCCTCTCAGAGAGGCCTCATTGGGTACTGATCAAACTTCTGTGTTTTCGATCTCCCCCGCAGGATTCAGGAGTCTTTCCGCTTTTTCATAGTACGGATTTGGCACTGCTTGCCCTCCAGGTTGAAGTTCAGTGCAATGGGGACCCCCCATTGGTACAGGAATTTCTTTTCCCGTAGCCATTCCATGAATGGTTTTAAGGATTTCCTCTTCAGCAGCGTGGTTGCAGCTACGTCTTTATATAGCGTAATGGAGGCATCTTTGAATTGGGTTATCTCCTCCTTGAACCTTTTACCAGAACATCCGGTGCGGTAGTTAGTGCTAATTTCGCTCTGGTTCAGTGCACCGTGTCCAGTTCCAGTGGGGCACTATCGGGCAGCATCAGGATAAAGCAGAAGAGGTCCCGAATGAAGTCGCCTAACTCTGCGTCCGTGATGGAATTTGGGATTCCCCGCAGGCAGATGTTGTTGCGACGAAAAACGGTTTTCTGAGTCCTCTTGCTTGAGTTCCAGGGCCTCACATCTGGCTTCCAGCACACTGATCCTGTCTTTTCCTTCCCCAATCTTGTACAACTAGTCGCACAGTATGGTCTCGATTTTGGTGGTTCTACTTTCAACCTCCTCCATTCGTTTGTCCAGGCTGGTAATTTTCTTCAGTAGTTCCTCAGTGCCTTTTTGGTATTCTTTGGTCGTGGCTGCTAGTAGGTCCTGAAGGACTGTCTTGGTTACAGCTTGTGCAAGCGGAGTGTTGGTGAGCTCAAGATCTCCCCCTTGGTTCAGTGCCTCTGCCCGTTCCACCCTTTTGGCTTTCTCCATCGTGGTTGCTGAGAGCACGGTCGAGATGTCCATTTGCTTCGCTGCTTTAGGGGTTTTGCCATTTCTCCTTTTGAGTTCCGAGGGGAGCACCCAACGTTTAATACAGAATGTTGCCTTGCTTTGTTGTTTATGAAAGTGGATCAGGTCCGGTCTGTCCTGGCCTAGTTATGCGCTGTGCAGTTCTGCTATTCCTTCTCACATGCGTGCTTAAGCGTGTCTCCTGTGGGGTTCTTGCGTTCTACTTACACTCCTTCCCGCACCTTTAGGGCCCCACTAGCGGTGCTTTGAGGCGGTCTTGCGCAAATGGGTTGTACATTTCTGTGTGTGGGCTATATGCCTCCCTAAGTAGCATTTTAGGCGTTACTGGTGGAGATGTGCCCTGGGCTCAACCACTCAGCCTGTGGTGATTGAAGGGAGGTGTTCAGACCGAGAGTAGTTCCCAAGCATATAGATGCTCCAAACAATATTTTTTGTGTTTGTGAGTAACACAAATTGTGCGTTCCCAAGCGTGGATGGGGGCTTTACCGCTGCCGGATGCCTCACTTACCAGATGGGTAACCTTGCGGTTTAGGGAAATGCTAGGTTCTCATCATTGCTGTGGAGGCAGCGGTTGCACTGCCTGTTTGCAGACTGCCCATTGTATCATTTTGGATCCATGGCCGCCTCAAGGCCTTGGTGTAGAGAGCGGGCACCGCCCTGTAGTTGGGTATTACTCCCCGTCACGGCTGGTTAATAGCGCCTTAACTCGGGACAGGGCACCACTATCAGGACTCCGGACTGGAGCGGATGGAGTGGTTGGGAGGAAGTTAAGGGGGGTTCTGCCACCGATGGTTGATCGCCCGATGCAGTCCCACCACTCCACATTTGCTTTGATGGGGTAGGGAGCTTGATATTAGCCCGGTATACAATGGGGGCTCCTGAGACTGCACAGCTGGCTCCATCCCCGTTGCAGCCGGGTATTGTCTCATCCGCTCGGGACCGCGCGGCACCTTCAAGGTTCTGGACTGGATCTGTGGGGAAGAGGGTGGTGGGGGCGGCACCTTTGGGGTCGCCGCAGGATCCAACGCCATTAGCTAGTTCTTCGATTCAGTGCAGCCCTGCTCCTCCTCATCAGCCTTGGTGAGGGAATCCACTCTACGTTGTCATGGAGCTGCCGGGCGACCCATGTCTCGTACTGATTTCCTTCCGAAGCATTGGCTTTCTTCCGTCTCTGGATCCCCAGAGGGTCGCTGTTGTGCGCTGGGGGTCATGATGGGAGGTCAAAGCAGCAGGGCTCACTTGGATCTGTGGGAGGCGATGTGAACGCTTCAGCCATCCCTCGCTAGTCTGCAGAGCCGGCTCCATCTTGCGTGTCCTGTTAGGTGGGAGCTATCAGGAAGCCAGGCAGCGTGCCACGGCTCCAAACCTGGCCCCCTGGTATTTGGTCTTTACTTTTGCTTATTCAGTCTGTGGTTCATGTTTATATAACAATACTGACAAAATCAACAAAGAAATAAAAAGATGCAGTAGCTTGCTATAGTGCTTGGTTACAAGCAGTACTTAAAATGACTGCTAAATCACTTGATTTTACTATATGCAAAAAAACTGTCATATTGAATAAAGCAAGAGGACTTGCTAATGCACTTGAACGTTCCTATATGCAGTAAAACACATTTATATTGTGTAAAGCAAAAAAGCCTTCCCTAAGTTACTTATATTTTACACATAAAGTTAAACACGTTGGCGGTAAAGTGGAGACAATTCTGTTACCGCCACTTTATTGTCACATTATCTTAATACATGATGTACATGCAGATCCTTTTGCTGGTGGTAAATACTCCAGTTAACCTTCAAAACTCTGCGGATTAAGTGCACAGTAATACTGCTTGCAGTAATTCTGTTAAATCCACATGTAGTCTTTTGACTCCAAAAATGCAGATTTACACTGTCTTTGCACTATTCGTGATCCTGTGTTAATGCCACGGAACAGAGTGGTGGAAACTGTAACCAATTTTGATGGTAATTGAACAGATTTACCACCAGATTACCCCCAAACCTGTGATGAGACCCTTGCTATATTTGTGTAATGCATTTCCTATGTGCTACTAGTGTTGTATCCTATGTACAGTTCATGTGTTGAAAGTTCATCCATTAAAAATGAACACCTCCTTTATTTGGTGCTGTTTGTTTATCTTATGTAGCCATTAATGTGAAAATAACAATGTAACATGAACCTAGATAAGCAACATTTTACCAGAATAGGAGTTTTGTGAGGTAAGAAATGTGTGCACATGTATGAAGTATTCTTTAATGTAAAGTACGAGTTGACAAACTGTTTAAATAGGAGAGTCTTTAGCAATCGACTTGTAGGAACATTCATTACGACCCAGGCGGTAAATTACCGCCTGGGTCGTACCCTTACCACCATGGTGTAAACTACGTTTACACCATGGTGGATGGCGGATTTACCGCCCCATTCCAAGGTGAGTGGGGCGGTAAATCCCCATTTCCCATTTTACCCTTCCCCATTCCCATTTCTGCCCCATAGGGCATAATGGGAGTGGGGAAGGCGCTAATTACGCCACCGTAAATTACGGTGGCGTAATTAGCACCATGGTCCCTTAGCGCCATGGATTTTAACGCCCGCAAAAAGCAGGCGTTATACTCACCATGGCGCAAAGGGACCTTGGAATCAGGCGTTAAGGGTCGGCGCCGTTTACGGCGCCGTTAACCCCTTAACGCCTGATTCGTAATGAGGCCTGGTGGGAGGTAGTTGCACAGGGACAAGTCCATAACAGGAGGAAGCCTGTTTTCTGATTTTCTCTTTTTGGCATTTTTAGTGTCTATTTTCATGATGTTGAGACTTGTAGAACTGACTTCTAGAGATCGCCAAGTTTTGAGCATAGTTTGGTGATCCTGGACTTGATAGCACCTTGAATGTGCTTTCACTTTAGTCTTTGACTAACTTCATTAATCATCAATCTGATCAACTTTTCCATCTTCTCTCTTCTGCAAACATACTTCAGTCATCTCCAGTCAAAAATGTATTCACCACATATTTTTCTTCAACACTCCCAAGACATAGAAGTGTCTGAAATAGAGGCGTCTGATCATGTTCCAACCACTGCTCCCAGGAATACAGTACTGCACTGGGCCACTTCCACCATGGTACGCCTGCCACAGTCATGATAGTATTCAAAGGATGGATACCTGTTCAGCTGAATCAATGAGCTTTCATGAGTAGTTATTATTTTTTTTTTAATCTCATTGACATTCAATTGAGGAGACAGTATTAGTAATTGTACACTGTAATAGATACAATTCTACAGTATCACTTAATTAGAAAATGTTAAGATGGATTAGACATGATGACACAGGAGGCATAACCACTATGCAAGATGGCTGCTTTTTTTCAAGTGTCTTCTAAGCCACAGAGGCAGAAAAGACGTGAGCACCCAAGATCCGAGTTGCAGCGTTTGTTGTCGGGGTGCACTTGCCCCTGATGAGAGTATTTGGAAATGAATTAGACTGTGAGGCCTCGCTACCTCATGAACTGCATAGGCCTGTCCCTGTGAGATCTGCCTGGGTTGTGGCTGATGCCCCTGCTGCTTTTGACATGTCAGTGTGCGGTATGCCCCTTCCGCACACTGACACAGGAACCCAAAGACAGGAGAGGCTGCAGCGGAGCAGGACAACGGGATGATCAGCAAGCAGTGCGATGAAACAATGTCAACCCTAAGATGATATTTTAAGCAACCAGTTCCAGCGGCAACCAGCACAAGGTATAGCAGTGTCCTGGGAAATTGTCATTTTAGGTTCAGGATTGTACCTGCAAAAAATCCTGGGGGCACTGTGCAGTGTGTCTCTCACAAGCATGGAGGGGGAGCCAATGCCAAGGTAAGTATTTCGATAAAGCTAAACCTGTGCATTTACATGAATGTAATAGTGCTACCCACCAGAGCTACAGCCGTTGCTGCCATCATTCACCTTTATCCCTCAGCAGTACTCAGCTCTCACACTGGCGTTGCAGCACCGCCAGACGCCACAAGAAAGACGCTGGCCCTCCATGCACCCACCTGCGGCGCCGCTAACTAGTGCAAGTGTCACTTAGAGGAACCAGTGCCCGCGGAGAGTCTGGCGCCATAGCACACCCCCGGAAAGAGAGCTCTCCCGGGAGGGCCAGTGTCACTGCAACCTGCGGTGGCCTAACCCAGTCACCACAATTCTATCCAGATTCATTACACTCCCATTCTCTACTCTTACCTCATTGTGAAATCTCTCAATCACTACTGTTGGTTCTATGAATTTAGATAAACCTGTCTTAAACCACATCCCTTTCTCAATCCTGACTGCATCTTCTTCTTTCATCTCCTCTCTAGCCTTGCCACTGACAAACTTTTTTTTTTAAAACTGTTTATTATTATTTTTCAAACAACAACCAACAACAATAACAAGCATGCAAACAAACAAACATCACTGGCACTTTCAGCGTGGATTCTGCTTCTTCATTTTCCTCGTGGAGCAGTTTCGGCTATGCTGTCCTGGTCTACCGTTATCCTTTGGTTAGCTCTCAGATCTATTTCTGTTGCACATCCTTCCCTTTTGTGGGGCACGCCATATGTCTATCTATTTTCTAGTTAGTTTTCTTCCACGCTCCTGCGGCCATCCATATCGGTCTCTGCCCCTTGTCCAAATAGGTCTTGCATCAGGGAGTTCCATGCCAGTATATTTAGCCACTCTCCCCTTCCCCCTGCTGCGCCGCCCACGTACAGACCACCGTCTCTGTTAGTGCCCACCTCTGAAGATCCGACCACCATGAATCTATAATTGGGCCTGCCCTGTAGTTCCATGCCATTGCTATCCGTCGTTTGGCCAGTATGCACACCAGGTCTTTCATTTTGGCCATATGCGTCCTTTGTCTGCCTCCTCTTGGATAGAGGCCCAATAAGTACGACTCGGGGTTCTATACTTGCATCTGGATGCCACCTCCCGCCACTCTCTCCCTGATTCCCTCCCAAAAGTTCTGTATCACTGGACAGATCAAAAAAACATGTTCAACATGTCTGCCTCTACATCAGAACAGCGGGGGCAATTATGAGATTGTCCCAGTTTCATCATGATCATCCTTCTGGGGGTAAGATATGCCCTATGCGTGAGGCAACTGCGATTGCCTAAACCTTGCGTTCCTGGACACTTTCTTTGGATACTGCAGCACTCTGGCCCACTCCTGCTCGCTAAAGGGCCTCTGGACCTCCCCTTCCCAGCGTTCTCTCATCTGTAGCACTTGCACATTGCTGGATTTTAACAACTGTTCATATAGCCTGGAGGCTGTATGTCCTCCTTCTGAGATGTCGTACCATGTGTCCAACCCTCCCTCCATATCCTCTTCTTGAGGCCATTCTGCCCATCTCTTCTTGATCCCCATTATCATGCTATTATGTAGGAGAAACTGACCTCCATGGATATCATGGTCCTCTATGATGTTCTGGAATTCCGCCCATTGTCCCTCCTTCCTCAAATCACCTATCTGTGCTACGCCCTTAGCCTCCCACTGGGATCGATAAATTGCAAGGTTTCCTGTGTCCCGGCCTGCGGAGCCCGCTAGGGGGATCTGTGTTGAACAGGGATCTCTCACCCCCTGGAGTTTCCACGCTCTGCCCCACAGGGTTTCTACAAGTCTGACCATGTTTGGTAGGGTCTTGATGAATGCTTTTTCAATCCATGGCAGTTCCCTCAGATAGTACAGCCTCAGCGCCGGCTGGAAAAGTATTGTGTCTATTGTTGTTTCTTCCCCCAACAATTTGACCACACATTGCAATTGCTCTGCCCGGTAGTTTTTTCCACAGTCCGGCAGTCGAATAACTCCTACTTCATAGTCCCTTTGCAGAGTCTTCATAGCTATCCTGCACCCTCCCCCCCCAGGAGAAACTTCCTTGCTATTGTGTTCAGTTTTGTGTGGGATGTTTGTGAAATAATATAACATAGGTGGCAGTACCACCATCTTCAAGAGGGCTGCCCTCCCCATCATACCCAGCGGAAGTGTCCCCCAGAAGTCCATGGCCTTCTGTGTTCTGTCTATGGCTGCATGCGTATTGATTTTGTGTGTGTCTGCTGTGTCATGGTGTATTTCTACCCCCAAATATCGGAAGGAGCGCGGTGCCCACTTAAGACCAGGTCCGGATGCTGGTCCGCAGATACCCTTCTTAAGTCCGCTAAGGGCAACAGTGAAGTTTTTTCTTTATTGATGCTATTCCCAAAAGCCTAGTGTACGCCTAAATCGCTTCTAGCAAGCAGGGCAGGTTCTCTCGCAGGTTCCCAACAAAGAGGAGCATATCGTCCTCGTACAGTGAAATTTGATGCACCACTCTGTCTATATCTATCGCTGTGTCCCCATACTCAGCTCTAAGAAAAGCCGCTAGGGGTTCTAAGGCCAACATATATAACATGGGTGAGAGTGGGCAACCCTGCTTGGTACCTCTATGTATCCTCCAGACCTCTGAGACGTGCCGTCCAGTTTTAACTCTGGCTCTGGGATCCCTATACAGCTGCCTAACCCATCGAAGGAACCCTTCTCCTATTCCAAAGTGGACGAGGACACACAGCAGCCACCCCCAGTTCACAGAATAAAAGGCTTTAACAGCATCCAACGACGCTATAGCGCATTCGCCCTGTCTGAGATTTGCCAGGTCCACAATGTGGTGTAGCCTTTGGAGATTCCATGACGTGTTCCTCCCCAGGACGTAACTCGTCTGATCCGAATGGATGAAGGTGGGTATCACCCGTTTTTGGTGATTAGCGAGGACTGCCGTAAGGATTTTGATGTCTTCATTAATGAGGGAAATCGGCTTATGGGAGGCACACTCCAGCAGTGACTTCCCAGGTTTAAGGATCAGTATATTCACTGATTCTGACATGCTGCTTGAAAGCTGTTCCCTCTCATATGCCTATTGATAAATTTCAAACAATCTCAATGCTATAGTGCCCTTGTACGCCTTGCCGAATTCACCCGGGAGCCCATCAGGTCCTGGGGATTTGCCTGACGGGAGTTCAGCGATTATTGACTCTATTTCTTCCACCGGGAGGGGATCATCTAGTAATTGGGCCTGTTCTTCTGCTAGTTTCGGCAATCTTATCTCTGCCAGGGCATCTGCTATATCCTCTGGCTCCACCCCTGGGTTAGGAGCATATAAACGCTCATAAAAGCGAGAGAATATTGTGTTAATGCCTTGCTGACTTCTAACCTCCATCCCGGCCTCATCGTGTATTGCATTAATTGGGTATTTTTTACATTCCTGCTTAGTAAGCCGGACTAGAAGCCTGCCTGGTTTGTCCCCCTCCGCATGTAGCCGCTGTATATATTTCCCATAGTCCAGTCTTCTCAGATTCTCCCAGACTTCTACACATCTCCGTCTCAGCACCATTAGTTCTCTGGGTTCCTCCCCCATAATCCCTGCTTGGAGTTCCCCATGTTCTATTTCCTTTTCCAGTTTTCCAAGCTCCGCCAGGGCCTCTCCTCTTAGTCCCCCGTCTTCCCTATTGCTGCCCCTCGTACTACTATTTTGAATGCATCCCATAGTGTGCCGTTGCTCTCTACGCTTCCCTCATTGTGCTCAAAATACTCCTCTATCACATCATGCAAGTATTTCTCAAACTAGCCCTCCCTCAATGCCTCCGCCCTCAGCCGCCATGTTGGTATCGGAGCCCTTCTGTGAGTGTGTGCCCATGTTGCTAGTATTCGTGTATGATCGGATAGTGTGCATGCTTTAATATTTATCCCAGTAAAATCTTTCAAAGAGTCAGTGCCCATAAATATATAATCTATACATCTGAATATTCCATGGGGTGAGCTATAATGTGTGTACCCTCTCTCCTCGCTGTGTACCTTTCTCCAGACGTCTGTCAGCTGCAATCGGGTCAGGATTGTTTGTAACACCTTGGCTGGGGTGCCGGCTTCCTGTGTTTGCCATCCGACCTATCCAGGAGTGGATCCAGCGTGCAATTGAAATCTCACGCCCAGATGAATGTTCCTTCTCTGTACTTAGCCAGTTTAGGCACAAGTTTCTTGAAACATTCTGTTGCATCGTGATTCAGTGCATATGTATTTATCAGGCATACTTCCTTATTTTCCAGCATTCCATGTACCAGCACCAGTCTACCTTCTAAGTCGCATTCGTGCTTTATTAGCTGAAATGGCTCCCCTGGGGCCACCCATGTCAGTACTCCCCTCGCATATTTCGAATATGTGGAGCTGTAGATATGACCTCCCCATTTCTTGTCCCCTTTGGCCTGTTTCTCCCTTGTTAAGTGAGTCTCTTGCAACATTGCTATTTTGACCTTCATTCTGTTCTGCCAGGCATATACTCAGTCTTTTCACATTCCAAGTTGCGATCGTTATCTCATATTTACTGCGTGTCTTTCGGCTCCGCCGTCCCATAGCCTTCTGTGCTCCGCATCCCCATTTCACTACCCCTGCATGGGGTGATATTCCTTCCTGTAGACCGGTTCTCATCCTCCTCTCTCTAGTGTTCACCTGTATTTCCGACTCCATGGGTCCCCGGCCAGGGGTGTTCCTCTGAGTCTCGGCTCCTTGTTCCTCATCATTTCCGCCACCTTTCGCACCACTTTTGTTGTTCATATGCATGCTGCTTCCTCCACTGTTAGTGCCATCTACCAACCAACCAACCACTCGACTAACTATAACTATAACTATTAAATCAATGCCCAGCCACCCTCCCCCTGGTCGGGCTTTGCTGCTTCTCCCGCCGAAGCGGTACCGGCTCGTTGTAGCGTGATGCCTCAAAACAGACATCTCCAACTCGTAAAAACACTTGGGGTTGAGTGTCCTGTTGACCTCTGCGTCAGTAGGTTCTGTCGCTCCTCATTACATTCCTTCTGGCTTGCTTAATTTCCTTTGTCTTGTGTGTCTCTGCTCATGTTTGGGTCCTGCTTGTCTTGCACCGCTCCCCGTAGTGGGTCTGGCTCGCTGCAGCGTGATGCCCCAAAACTAACATCTAGGCTCGTTAAACACTTTGGGGTTTGAGTCTTGTTGTCCCTTTCGGCAGACATGGAGCCCATATCTTCCTTATAAGTTCCTTCTGGCTTGCATTGTGTTCTATGTGCTGAAACGTCTCTCCTCTTGTTGATCCCCGCTCTTTATTACTGGGGCAGGTTCCCCTCATTATTGGCGTTCCAAAGTCTTTGTTGGGGATACCTTGCTGGTCCATCCATGCATGGGCCTCCTCTGTCATCTCAAAGAAGCTCGTCCTGCCCTGGTGTATCACCTTAAGCTTGGCCGGATACAGCAGCATGTAGCATATACCCGCCACCCTAAGGCGTTCCTTTGTGGGGCCAAAACACGCTCTCTGCTTCTGAACCATGACAGTGTAATCCGGATATATGGTGATTCTGGAGGAGTTCCTGGTGATCACGCCCCCATCCTCTTCAAAAACATCAGAACCTTCTCCCTATCTTTGCGATCATCGATCTCGGGGGTGCGCCCAGTTGGGGTTTTCTGGTCAGGGCCCTGTTTGCTCGTTCTACCGCAAAACCTTGAGACAGGGCTCCTGGCCCAATCTCCTGGAGCAGCAGATTTTCAACATACTCTGTGGGGTCTCTGCCTTCCTCTCCTTCCGGAAGTCCAACTATGCGGATGTTGTTCCTTTGTGCCCTCGCTTCCGTGTCCTCCGTCCTTCGTTCCAGGAACTTTACTCGATGTAGCACCTCCGTCATCTGCATCTGTGTGATAGCGACATCAGTGGTGTTTTGCAGCACCTGCTGTTCAGTTGTCGTCACTCGATCTGTCAAATTTTGTGCATCTTGCCTAAGAAGGCCCACATCCACCATGACTATGGCCCTCATTACGACCCAGGCGGTAAGGGGTTTACGCCGGCGTAAACATCGCCGACCCTTACCGCCTGAGTACGAGTTCCCTTAGCGCCATGGCGGATTTAACACCTGCTTTTAGCAGGTGTTAAAATCCATGGCGCTAAGGGACCTTGTTGTTAATTACGCCACCGTAATTTACGGTGGCGTAATTAACGCCTTCCCCACTCCCATTATGCCCTATGGGGCAAAAATGGGAATGGTAAATGGGGATTGGGGACTTACCGCCCCGCCAAGGTCGGAATGGGGCGGTAAGTCCGCCAACCACCATGGCGGAGTTGGCAACTTAGCGCCATGGACCATGGTGCTAATAGCGCCATGGTCCTCCGCCAAGGTCCTAATGAGGCCCAATGTCTAGCTTGTTTTCTAGGGACGCCTTCAGGGAAGCTTTCGCTGTGTCCTTCTTGTTCTGCAGGGACGCCTTCAGGGTGGCGATTGCTTCCAGTATCAGTCCTTCGCTTCCACCCCCCACTTGTTGTGTGGGGCTTGTCGAGGCCATCGTTGCGGTAGACTGGGCAGGTTGTTTCTTGTCCGACTTTCTGTTAAAGGAGTCTATGCTGGTTTGTTTTCCTCTTCCCCCATTACTCCTATTTGGCATTCTCCCCTTGCGGGCATGAAGCGTCGTCTTCTCCTACTGTCCCTCCACGGACGGCTCAATGAGTCTGCTCTTTGAGCGTGTAGATTCACTGGGGGCGTCTGAAAGGCCTTATCCTCTTCCTCTACGGGGTATATTAGTTGCTCCTCATGCACCCACACTTGCGCCCCCATCTGCCCTCAGTTCTTGATCTGGATTAAGTGCTAGTCCTTCTATTCGTGTCTGGTGCTCACCTGTGCCGGTACGTCACGGCAGCGCGCAGGCTATCTTCCCGCTTCTGCCATTCTCCACTGGGGTTGTCTCACTGGTGTTGCAGTCTCGCGTTTATTCCCAATGTCTTATGCAGGTCTACCCAATTTTGACTATTCCTCTTCGATGCTTTCGGCGCTCTGGGGACCAGACTCCCCTCCCCGTCTGATGTCACTCTATCTTGTGTCTGTTTTAGTGCTTCCGTGTACACTTGTTCAGACCACTACTTTGGGAGACCCACGCCCCTTTGCTTGCTCCTGCGAGCCCCCCAATGGGCCCACTCATATGTCAGTGCACTGCATTGATCATTCGCACTTGATCTGGTACTCTAGTTGGCTTTGGGAGGGGACCATCCCGAGCTATTGTCTTCCCGTGTTGTTTTTCAAGTGGGCAGCGTTCTCCCACGTTTCACTGCGCTCTTAACAGTTCTTGCTCTGTATTGCTGAATATATCACACCCTGTGCGTGTTTCTCGGGCTGTGGGGCTAGTTCTCTCCGTATGCTGCCTCCGGGGCTTTCAGCTTGGTTGTGTTAATGCTCCCGTGTACACCTGTTCATGCCTCTACTTGGGGGGGACCTGCGCTCCATTGCTCGCCCCTGTGAACTCGCCAGTGGGCCCACTCATGCGTCAGTGCCACAGCGTTATTTATTTGAGCTTGAAATGGTACTCTTGTTGACTTGGGAGGGGGTAATCCCTAGCTGCTGTCTTCTTCATGCCCCTCCGTGTTGTTTTCTAAGTGGGCTGTCCTCTTGCATGTTTCAATGCACACTTTACATTTTTAGCTCTGTGGTTGCAGGATATATCGCAGTGTGTGTATTTTTGTTCGGCTGTGGGGCTATTCCTCTCCTTATGCTGCCCCCGGGGCCTTCAATCCCACCTTTGTAGCCCCTGATTTTGAGGTGCACTTCTCCCCAGGTCCAGCGCCCCCGGCCCGTGCCCCCAGGATGAGCCGCGCAGGCCACCCTATCTCCTTCTCGGGAGCCGACCGGCAGGGGGCCCACAGTCTCCTACTTTTTTTTTGGCTGGGTCAAGGCTCGGTCCGCTCACCTTCAAGGCTCCCAGTTGCCTCTATCTTCCTTCTTGGTGTTGTGGGGCTCCCACTGCGTACTCCTTTATCTCCAGATCCTCTTCGGGCTCTAGCGCCACTGCTCCTCACCGTGCACCCGCTCCGGCCTCGGGCACTCTTCGCCGCACCAACAGCTGACAGCAGACCCAGAACTTATCTGGTCCCAGCGGGCTCGGTGGGGGTGATGTCAGATGGGCCTCCCGAGCACGGGGTGCGGATCTTGTAGTCCCCGCGGGGGGATGGGTCAAAGGAGGACCTTGCTTGCCTGGGTTCCTAGGTCTTTGTTGATCTTCCGCCTCAGCACCTGTTCTCGCCTCCTCCAGGCTATCTTGTAGGCTCCAGCCTCTCGGGTCAGTCCCGCCTGGCTGGCGATGGTGCTCTCCGCTGTCCACTCTCTGTGACGGCTCTCTCCCCTCTTCTTTCGGGTGGACCGGGCACCTCATAGAAAGTCGGGGAACCCACAGCGGCCTCCCAGCACCTCAGCTGTATTTGAGGGCCTTCCACCAGGGCCGAGGCTTCTGCTTTTAGTCTCTCCTGCTCGCCCTGTCAACAGGCTTCCCTCCTCGGCTCTGTGGCTAGGCACCGTCCCAGCACGGGTCTGCCATCTTGGAGTCGCTGCGCGGGCCAGCTCTATCTCTCTCTGCTGTTTACCTCCTTGATTGGGTTCTGATTTTTTTGCAATAATCGACCCATGTGTGCTTAGGACCTTTATGAACCTGATGCCATTGCTCTCAGCCACCAATTATTCTTCTTTTCGCCAGTTTTGCTTCATTACGTCTCCAGGATCACTCGGAGCTCCTGGCCCTTGCAGCCTACCTCATGGCCACCAAGCCACGCCCGCCTGCCACTGACAAACTTGTCAACATTCTCTTTACATTTCAATTGCGCTATTTCCTTCTTCTTTTCCACTTTATCAATGGCTTCCACTGGGAATAAATCATTTACCCATACTGGATTGAAAATAGAATTCACTTCCCTTTCCCTCATGTGTTTAAAAGGTGAAACTCCTGATGTCCCATTCAGGGCAGACCTCACAATGGGCCTCATTCCAAGTACGGCGCCACTGACAGGTGGCCACCGGACTTAAGCACCGTTTCTGCTGCCTGAGATCCGGTACCACCGGGACATTACAAGTCCCGGCGGCCCGGTATATCAGGTGGCGGAAAATGTTCGTCCCCATTCCTGTGGTGTCCTTAGGACTCCACAGGAATGAGGACTCTGAAGCATTGGCACTGTTGCTAATGGTGCTTCCGTGACAACTCTGTATTACAGGGCTGGTGCGCCCGGCAGATCAGCACACAGGCACAGAAAAGCAGAATTGTAGTGTGCCGGTCCGAAAAGGGTGCCGGTATGTTGCTACCGACACCCTTATTTCTGGACCGGCAGACTCATCATTAGGCCCATTGTCTTACTAAAATTAGCATGATTACGTATGGCTTGTTCCACACTTGCCATGCCGGTTGAATCTTCCTACAAGACCATTGCTCTGCGGATAATATACTTCAGTGTACTTCCACTTGATTTCCTTGCTCCTAGCATATTCACCTAGCAAGGGGAACTGATATTGTAGACCATTGCCACTTACAATTTCTTCTCAATATCCCTTTCTTCTGAATACTGCTCGTAGAAATTCTATTATGTCTTTACTTGCTACTTAATGTGTCACCTTATTCTCAGGCCATTTGGAATAATAATCTACCATTACAATCAGAAACATTTTTCTCTCTTTCCTCGTGAGGTAGAAACCTACAATGCCAATACCCAAATGTTTCCATGTCCCTGTCAGTATAGGTAATGGGGAAAGAGGTTGTTTATGTGTCTTTTTCCCTTTGTCTGAATTTAAACGCATCAAAAAGTCCCTTATTTTGCACTCAGTCATAACATCTATCTCTGGCCACCAGGACTTCTCTCTTGCGTGTCTCTTTATGGACGTGATGCCTGTATGGCCTTCCTGGGCATGCGCAATGAATTGGTCTATCAAAATATTTGGTGGATTTGCTTTTGACCTCTGAAAATCATCCCTTCTTCCACTGATAGTTCTTTCTTTATTTCCCAATATGTTTTTCATCCTTCAGGCACTTTATCCTTCCCTCACATATCGTATTACCATTTATATTGCCACATCTAACATTTTATCAGTATTGACCTTGTCTATCCATTTGCTCTTTGTAATGATATGATCACTTGACGCTACATATCCGACAAAGTATTCTTCTTCACGTCTATCACTTGTTGGTAATGGCAACTGAGACAAAACATCTGCAACCTTATTCTTCACACCTGGGACATACGTTACCTTGTAATCAGACTCCATCATTCTTTATGATAGAAAAGCTATTCTGCGGGTCACCCTCGATATTCCTTAAATAGTTAACACCTCAACTAAAAGCTTGTTATTAGTACTTAACATTACTGCCCCCATATGTACTTTCAAAAATACGCAATGTCCCATCTACAAGCCAACAGTTCTCTCTCAATCCCAGAGTATCTCGCCTCAGCCTCACTGACTGCTCTTGAGGTGTGGCATATCATTCTTTCCTCTTCATTCTCTAATCGGGATAGCACTGCTCCTAATCCCTTCAAACTAGCATATGCAGTAATTATTGACAGTAATCCTGTGGCATATCTCCCTAAGCTAGTTGTATTGCATATTTCCTCCTTTCTACTCTGTACAGCTCTCGCTCACACTCTTCACTCCATTCAAATGCTACACACTTCTTAAGTCAGTACTCTTAATGGGTGAGTTATCTCTGCAAATTCTGTCACAAAGTTTCTGTAAAGCTTCACCAGTACTAAAAATGATCATCTACTGGTGAAAGCACTGGTGCTTCTCCTATGGCCTTCAACGCGTCAAATTTGGGTTTGTAGCCACATCCATTGATGATCTGTCCAAGGTAATCTACTTCAGTTCCTCTGAAGACACACTATTGATTCAATGGTCAATCCATACTTTTGTGCTGTAAGGGTGCAGAAGTAAGGATCAGACACAAAGGTGACATACTTTTGGTTATAAACCTTTATTAACTGCTAAACGTTTTGGAAAAACTACCTCTCTATCCCTAAAGCTAAGCAAGGTTTCCCTAGTTCAAAGCAATCTAATGAAATTGTCAGCATGTCAAATAAATAGTCAGTCACTGCTGTATTCAAAAACCGTACTGCTGACCCTGACACTAGTAACTCAAATCTAATGTGCAATGACGCTATCATCAGAACCTAAGTGATAAAGACAGTTCATGTCAACAGATCGTTCCCAATGTCTCTGGTTGTCAAACAAAACAAATGTTCCTTTTTCACAATGTAAAATTCCAAATGATTAGGGATTAGCTCTGTTCCCCTGGATTTCTATTTATCCTACTTGGCAAAGTAGGGGCTTGTCTTGTTCTTATATAGTTTCCTTTACTATAGATGCACAACAAAGTTGTGCAGCTTTCCCGTGAACTGCCCTTCTTTATTCACTCAGGGCTTATGTCTGGTTCACCCTCCTGCCAAACATATCCCAGGAAATTATAACGAATATTCACTACTAAACTTCTCTTTTCCTCTTATTGGGTCCCAGACTCCAGACTTCCTTGAATACTCTTCACTTTACTTGTATACCTTCATATGGGTGTGAGTCCCAGACCTGCAATGATGAATTATGTCAACTTGACCTACTCCCAAAATAACACATCTTTTTGTCCTAATTTGGTAGATCAAAAATAGTTGTGGGGTGGGGTAAGGGAATAGGTGTATGTGGGGAAGTCAGGGAGTGGGGGCGAGGGAAGTCTCCCTCGCAATGGGGGGTTTGCAGGGGTCTCCCTCCGCAGTAGGTAAAAAAAGAATTAGGTAAAAAGAAAATAGGTAAAATGGGCAGTAGGTCAAGTTTGTTAGGTCAAACAACCCATATCCTCTTGGTGTACTCTCCTGCCAAGCATATTGTTTCATCTTGTTAATCTCTTTTTGATTTCAGGGTCCCAGACCCTCATATTCTCTACCTCTCATATGGGTCCCAGAGCAATGTGGTTTTACAATAGTTTGGTTTACTCTCCTGTCAAGCATGTATACCCTTCTGGACTTTCTCTGTTTCTCTCAAGGTCCCAGACCTGAGAGAAACTATTCTCTGGCTCCTGTGTGAGTGCAGGTCCCAGACTCACAATGCGGTTTCACAATAGCTTGGTTTACTCTCCTGCCAAGCATGTATGCCCTTATGGACTTTATCTGTTTCTCTCAAGGTCCCAGACCCTCTTATTCTTGGGATGTCATATGGCTGCAGGTCCTAAACTCACAATAATGTTTCTGGCCTGCTTGGTTTACTCTTCCGCCAAGCCTAAACTTGTTTCTTTCTCTTGCTGTCATTCCCAAGAACCCAGTCCCTCTTATCTTGCACTCTGCAGTTGTTTCCCGATTAATTCCGGACCTCTACCACCCCTCATTCTGCACGCGTACCTGTTTGTGTGTTTCGCGTCTTCCGAGTGGCAGTGCTCATCTGCGAGGCTCCCATAGCGTTCGGTTTCTCCCTCAGCCGGCGGTGACTCCATCGGCCACTCATCCTTTTACGGACTGTGCTTCCCATCTCCAGCTGTTTTTGGGTATCTCTTTTCCTTGTCAAAGGTTGCACTGCCAGTCACTGGTTCCTTCTTGGGCTGTGGTTCTTCTCTGCCACAGCGCCATATACTTTGGGACTCGCGGAGGGTTGCTCGGGAAGCGGAGGAAGTAGCTCCTTCTCCCTAGACTACCTTTGTGCTTCTGTTCGCCTCTGTGCACTGCATCTCCTGGTGTGCTTCCCTGCTCGCCAGGTCAACGTTTTCGGAATTTTCACCTCGGAGGATGGCTCTCCCCATCTTGCTTTCCCTCTGCTATTTTATATTCCCATGACCAATCAAATGCTGTGAAAGATTTGACAGTTCACCCCGATTCATTGGAGTGATCTTTATGCTCCTTGTCATTTTCTTCTTCATAGTACTTATATTTGAACTATATGGAATGCACATTATGCTGTCTGGTGCTTTAGTCGAGGGTAGCATACTAGGTTGGATGTCTTTACAATAAAAGCTATTGGCACTAGTTGGGCAGAGGGAAGGCGAGTTAGACTGGGAAGAAGAGGGAGGGTCTAACAAAGCAGAGTTGAGCGCGTCCTCTGGGGATAGTCATCCCTAATCCCATAAGAGGCTTTGTCTCCTATGGAATCCTCCCGCATTGCACCACTCTGAGAGGAGTATTGTACTATGTTACACATTCCAAGAATTGGACCTTATGGTCCCGGAGCCGGCTTTGTGGCTCCATTCGGAGCGGTAATTCCAAGATGGCGGATCGCATTACTAACAGTTCCAAATGCAGAGTTCCAGTCTTTTCACATTCGCCAGAAGCACGGCGTGAGGCTCACGTGACTCCTTATACTTCACGAAGTTGGTCAGTTCTTCGCGTCACTACTGTTCTAGCTGATGCTCCGTGAGTTCGCTCCTAGATATTATTGTTCCATTCTCCCCTTGATTCTACCTACCCTATCTCTAATTTATACTAACTCTGTCTATAACCTATTTCGCAGAATCTTTCCTCAGCTTCCGAAGTTTACCCGACCCATCGTCATGCTACCCATATCTCGTAACAAGACACAGTTTCTTGGTCATTGTGCTACTGTTCCCCGGGTAATATTCAGTTTACATCAGATCATATTCAAAGCAGCCCTCTGGGTCTCGTAGTCTCCCACTCCTAGTGCTTCACTTACCTTTCTATCTTTGACAGGATTATCGCTCCAACGCCCTCAGTAGCTCCCGCCTCTTCGGCTTCTCTCCAGGTATTCGAGACTCGACAGGTTCAGAGGTTAGGGGAAGATCTTACTGTTCCTTACCTTCTTATCGTCATATTCACTTCCTTCCTCCTTCTCACCCTTCTCTGTTGTTTTCTCTCCAGAAGAAGCCTTCCCGAGTTTGAACCTCCATTACATCGGTGACGCTGTCTTCAAGCCGCATCCAAGTCACCGGGATACACTTCCAACCAGGGTTTTCTACCCCAGAGGGTTTCCCTGACAGACGCATACTTCCTCTCGGGGTATTGTTTCCGAGCAGAGAGTGGCACGTTGGTCGGGGTGGTCCTTGCATTCAGCATTGGCTTTCCATGGAATATTGCAGTCTGGTAAGGTGAGATTACCATTTGATTCAAACTGTTATTGTGATAACTTGGTCACACAGCAGTAGTGTTAACATACTGTGGACACACTGCCACGGCCCCACTGGAACGTTCTCCCGCCAGGGGAGAAGGGACAACATCCCTAGATTCGTCACAGTCAGCTTGTGCACTTTCTCTAATCTTTCATCATGTTCTTTTTGATCTTTGCCGTATATTAAGATGTCATCCTGGTATACTAATACTTCAGACTTTTTTAAAATAAATGAGTGATGACTCCATGGAAAACCGCTGCTGCAGACACAAGCCCAAATTACATCATGCAGTAACAGAGCACCCAAAATGAGTTATAAATGGCATACGGTGCCTGGTTTCGGCGTTGATAGGTATTGATGACAGAACCAGTGTTCCCAATATTGTGGCCCATCTGATACAGTTGAAAAAACACAGAAGTGAGTGGGCACCACCTTTTGGAATAGCAGTAGTGAGTCCAATTATAAAAAATTTAGGACACATACATACAGTATAATAGGAGCACTACAGAAACTCCAGTCGTGATCTCAGTTAGACAAGAATACAAACAGGATTATACCAAGCTGACTATAATGCTGAGTGCTCAGACACCGTCCAAGCCCAGGACGTGGTACCTTAAATATTCAGTTGTGTCTGTAATCAAAAGACATCATACTTTGCAATTATTGCATCAATACCCACCTTAACGGTTAATCATGGTTGCACATTGTTAAAAAAACAAAGGAAAACAGAACAAAGCGGCCAATGCATTTCGGATACTCAGCTACCCTTCATCAGGGCCTGTCTGAAATAGAGAACACTAAATCAAAATACCAAAGTGATTATAACAAAGCCACATCACGTTTTAACCATCTGATACACCATAACCTTTCAGCTATTATGGGGAGTGGAAACTTGTTTACTCTAATGTTTTTTCTTCGCATCCCTCAAGTCTACACAAATCCTAAGCTTATAATTTTCTTCTGTGCCACAACTATAGGACTTGTCCTCTTACAGCCAGCGGAATGTTTCTCACTTTGTGACTTATCAGTATTGCACCATTGTTCAAATATAGAACTCTCACCAGGACGCCTGGTATCACTGCAGACCATGGCAGCCTAACACTACGTTTAGTGGAGGAGTGGGCAGGGACAAGATCAGAGAACAAACGGACAAAGAAAAAGGACCAATAGAGGTGTTAGCCATTTGACACAAAGACCTCATGAGCAAGGTTGAGAGCAGGAACAGTACATGGTTATGCATGCTGTGCCTCCATATGTGGCACTCAGCCAAGAGGTGCACCCGTGGAGGGGATCATTCCCTCATGTAGAGTATTTATAGAAAATGTACCTCATATTATTGCCCATTTGGATCTATCAGCCCGTTTGTGAGGTACTGCTTAAACCTGGGGCAATTAACCTGATCAACTTGGTATTGGCCTAGCACTCCTGAAAAATAGTGCACACGTCCACAAATTGAGATGACAAGATGTCAGATTATTCTGATCTAAAGTGTAAAGTACAAGGCAAACACTCTTCTGGGATGGTTCTTTTCTTTTGTTCTCCCCATCCAGTCCAATGATTATGGTGATTTGTGCGAACTTGATAAAGCCACCTCCAAGACTCACACAAAGTGGTATAGGCTGAACAAGGTGACCCAGAAGTTGCAGAACAGGACAGTTCATGTGGTGATCACTACCATGATGCTTCAAATAAGGTCACTTGAACAGGTGGATGAAATAAAGGAAGCTGGAGACAATCAGTGAGAGCACATTGAAGCTGACACTACTCCTCATGCATGCTCAATGTTATTAATTTGCAGCTGAGAGATTTTATGGATGTTGCATATCTGTTTTTATAAAATAACCATAAATGTATATTCTTAAAAAGTAATGATGCCTCAGTGCTTTGCAACAATAGAAAAACAAATGCAAGATTCAATTATTCAGATGCTAGCCTGATTTTGTAACTCACGAACATTGTTATAATGTAATCCAGTGGAATAAGCCCCAAAAGGTCGAGACAAAACCAGGTCTTCAGGTACTTCAGTTTTATTTGCCTTGTATCCAAACTCTAGAAAAAGGTCAAATGTGCACATTAAAGTAAAATAAACACGTAACATCAAGAGAACATTAGAAACTTCCCATTACCAACTTCATTTTGAAAGTATGTCAGTAAAATAAAATGAAGACTTTATACTTGTCTTGAGAATCTGCAACAATGCATCACTGAAGGATGTCCAATACATTGTGTTCCATTTAAGTATTTTAACTTGCCAATCATGTCGGAAGACCAAGTACAAGTTACTCACCGGAGAGACTCATAAGACTGAGATATGTGACAAGGTGAGTGCCCTGTCCTTGCCAAGAGGGTATGGGAACCCTTTTCAGCCTGGGGTAGGAGGCCTACCAGGGAGAAATCCAGCGGCAGTCCTACCCCAGAGGAGGACGGTGGCAGTTGGGAGGACACCAATCCCTATCCCCTCCCCATCTGTCAACTTGTATGTGTGCAGTTCCAAACTGCATCACACCATGTCTATCACCCAAAATTATGGCAGTTTTCTCTTCTCATTTCAGAAACCCAACAAATTAGAAAGGTGAACACCCACGAGAAGGAGAACCATCAGCGCCTCACACAGAGAGAAAGAAACCTTCAGGGGAGAGACCCGGAAGCCAACAGACGTTTGCGCTATGCCATCAGCATCACCAGAAGGGGAAAAACAGAGACCGGAGCCGGAACTCCTAGGCGATGGTCTCTTAAGCTGTGCACCACACGTCAGCCCCACGATGCCTGAAGGAGTACAGGGTGGGCCCCACAGATCACCAGGGATTTAGAATAGAGCAGTGGCCACTCAAGCAGACTTCACTTACTGCATGGGAAACCATTCCCCAGTTCCCCGGCAGGGACATGAACGGTCTGCAGCATGGGCCACCATTCCTGAAGCACAGCAGCCTGACGAGGAGGAAAGGGGCAAGGTTTTACACACATTTTAAAACATTCTTCAACAGTCGGCTCTCCCGGCAGAGAGGACAGGACCAGCTTGGCCAGGGTCAGAAAGCCAATCAGGAAATAAGGAGGAAGTTAAAAGAAGCAACAGGAAGGCATGGGATGTTCAGGTGATGTCAAAGGTGGTGGCAGACCAAGAGACCCGCAGGAGGAAGGATGATGGAGTGGATTGTAGGGGCAATCTTTGGAGTAGGTGAGGCATTGGTTAATGATATCAAGTGGTATTGGGTTGTGAGTGTGCATGGGTACACTCCTTTCTTAAAAACAATCTCTCAAGTGAAACTGGGATCCTTAGTATCTGAACCAACTAAAGTTGAGTTAGTTGTGCCCCAGGGTGCCTGTATATCTCCACTACTATTAGACCTGTACCTTAAACTGTGTCATGATCTCTTAATGTATCTCAGTGTCGAATTCCAAAATTATGCACACAACACATTGATTATTTTCAGACTTGAAGGTGACACCATCACTACCCAAAACAAAATCCAATGAGTATATAAAAAAATGGAATTGTGGATGTTTAACAACTGGCTGGGTCTAAACAAAGAAAACAGAAAAACAGAAATCTTACTTGTCATCTTCCCTCGGCAGACCAAATTCCAGAAGCTTTATCCTGAATTTTACTATCAGGACACACCATCTTTCCATCTAGTGCTGTAAAAACCTTTGGATGCTGGTTTACTCTACCATCCCCATGTGCCCTCAACTAAGTAACACGCTGCGTGCTGCGGATTTCCAGTTGATGCTACCCAGAGAAATCTGACCGTTACTGTCAGATTCGCTCTCTGTCACCATCACTAGGGCAATCGTTTGAGCCATGCTAGACTACTTCAACTCAATCTATGCAGGCGCCACCAGATCCATTATCCACTCTCTCCAACTACTGCAAAATACGGCAGCCCGCATTTTGAAGAACCTCCCTAGACCTGTCCACATCCCCAGCTTTAAAGTTGCTTCACTGGCTTCCTATCAAATCCAGGATTTCCTTCAAAAGCCTTACCACTGCGCACAAAGCCCTGTATGAACAAGCTCCCTTGTACTTAAAGCACCACTTAAGCTTGCACCACCCTCATAGCCTACAGAGAACACCAAACAAACTCACAACGTCCGTTGCCTGCTTCCAAAGACCTCGCACCTATGCAGATTGGGCACAATCATCACAACAAAACTCTGGAATAATCTCCCCCTTGACCTTCGCAAAATCAGAGACCTCCTATTTCGCAAATGCATTAAAACCTTTTTTATTCTAAACCTGACCACCCTGGCTCATGACATCGTTACTAACGCACAGAGATACCCCTGAGTTGTTGCAACTCATCCCTCTGCCCACCCCGGGGGTGGAGACACTGGAACCCACTGAAAGAGCCAAACCAATCTTTGGCAAGATGACAGAGGCACACGAAAAAAGAACCCAGTTGTGAGACCTCCCTAGACTGGCCTCTGTTGAATTCACTAATTTCAGAGAATGGATTTGCTTCTAAATCTAGAGCAGGTTCAGAAGAACTTGGTATCAGAAGCCACATGCTGACTATGAAGACAACATACTGGATTGACAAGAAGGGGCTTTTATATTAAGTAGATGTTAACCCACAAGGAGATTGTACCAACTATCACCAGTTGATGGTGCCAAAACTCTTTTGAAAGGCTGTATTAGACTGTCACACTCTAAACACTCTAACCTGTCAGTGGTATTTGCGGGCTGGAGAAGTGTCACAAGACATTGCTCAGCTGGGCTTTACTTCCCTGGGTTATATGCCGAGATCAAACAGTTTTGTGCCTGCCGTCAAATCTGGTAAAGGCTCTCTCCAGATGATGTGCCACGAGCACACCTGCAGCATCTGCCAATTATAGAGGTCCCTTTCTTCAGGATTGCTATGGGTATAGTTGGCTCCTTGGAATCTTCCAAGTCAGGTAATCAATGTAGTCTGGTGATCCTCGACTTTGCATCCTGATGTTATGATGCATTTCATTTGCAAAACAATACCACTAGTGGTATCTTGAAGGTTCTCAGACTTACTCAAATGGCGTTTAAAGGTGAGACCCTCACGGACCAGGAAAATAGTTTCATGTTAAAACAAAATGGGCGAGAGTGTCACAGGGACACAGTGGTTGTTGTGGCATTGTTGGAAAAAAACACACTCCTGAGTGCCATTAAGTTATCCTAGCAACTCTGGGCAACGGTCTAGTCCTTCTCAAGATGGCGCCTGCTGTTTTCCTTTTTCATCTTCCGGTACTTGCAGATGCTCAGTTTGCAAACCCTGACACACTGCTTGGATCAGATTCTAGTGCCGTTTCTCTGCAGGTAACCTTTCAGATTTGTTTTCTCTCCACTTACCTTGCCCTCCCCTTTGCTGCCATTCCCTGTTGCTTCCTTGTCCTGCTTTCAGCTCTCTTTACAGCTGGATTGTCATTCTTCTTTGGACTCCCTGTAGTCTCTTCCTCTGTTCTATCTATTGCTTGCATGCCTGCAAGATCATTCTTCACTGTGGTCTCCCTGCTGTTTCAGTTGGAATTGTCCACTTATTGTGTTACCTCCATGCGGTTTTGTCACCTTTGAAAACACCACTCGTTGGGGGTTTTCTGCCTTTGGCTTTTCTCCAGAAGGGTCACCCGCTTTGGCTACCCCTTTGTTCTGCCTGTTGTCTTAAGGCAGACATTGTGGCGAGAGCACAGAACGAACCATTTCTCTACAAGGAGCGCACATCTTAAAAACCAAGAAAAGGTAGACAAGCAAGGCAACAAGAGCTTCCAGACCAGCACGAATTTGTCAAAGGTGGGACTGTATTCTAAGAGGCCTTTTGTGAGAGAGATGAAGGCACTGATAAATATCAAGACCATATACATTTCCATCTACTACCCCCAGACAGATGGCCTAGTGGAATGATTTAATCAAACTCTGAAACGCATCCTTAGATGGTTGGTCTTCGAAGATGGACGACAGGACTGGTTTGACCTATTTCTGTGGGCTCGGTTTGTAGCCCAGAAAACACCAAGGTCATCCACAGGCTTCTCACCATTTGAGTTGCTCTATGGCAGGAATCCCTGCGATGTACTGGATACCATGCCAGAGAAATGAGAAGGACTAGAGAGCCGCCGGATTAGTGACCATTAGGTGGTAAGGAATACCCGAGAGCACATGGAGAAGAAGCACCAACTAGTTTGGGCCACACATTTGTGGGTGGTCCAAACTAGACCAGAAAAAGCATATAACAAGGAAGCCAACTACGTACATTTCAAATGAGGGATAGGGCAATGGTCTTGCCCCCAACCACGCAAAACAAGATCCTAGTAGCCACTGCATCTTCAGAAGGTATTCTTCCTCACCTTTCCGAAAACCTGCAGACAAATAAGGTATTTAATTAATGAACAAACTTAATAGAAAAATAAGAAAGAAGAAGTTTAAATAAGTTTAAGTACCTAAGGTTTCTTCAAGTTTTCTCCGCTCATTTATTACCATGCTCTTCCTTAAAGGTTGCAGTTTACCACATAGACGAGCTTACGCTTCTTAAATGTTTCTCCATTCCGAGCAACGTCGCAGTCATTCCGCAGCCATTAACCTCTCCTATTTCCGAGAACCTGCAAGAAAAAGGTAAACATATTAGAAAGAGAGATCTCTCCAACATAGGGACTATTCCAAATCTAAAAGACTATAGGCAAGAGTCTATTGAACACCTCAGTCTTCCAAGTTCCAAGTTCAAAGTTTCTTCATTCCAACGCACAACTGTAGAATAACAGGATGGAGAGCTCCACAAAACATAAACACAGGTGAGAAGGGAGGGATTACCAAAAGCACACAATTATACAGTAATTTCTCCGAAATCAGATATTATAGCAATTCTATTGTTGTTATTGTTGCTTACACAGAAAAGGAGTCCTAAAGTGCCCATGTAACAGGTCCACAGGCCAGGAAGGCATAACACTCCTGAGGAGTCCAGGTAAGTGTTACTGAACGCAAAGCCAGTACTTAAAATACTCTACCTAAGCGTAATGGAGGACACAGGAATTGACAATTTATCCCAGATTTTAGGAGAGTTAAGAGCAGAAGTCCATACAGCTAGGTCTGAAACCAACTCTCTTAGGAGAGAGTTGGTGGTTAACAGAGAGCGCATTGATGAATTGGGTCGTTAATTACTACAGTCCCAAGCAGGACAAGCACCACTTCCTAGTGGGGTTCCACAGGGTCAAATGTCCTCTCCCAGTCCCCAGTAGTTTTACCCGGGAACATTCCACTAGCAGCCCCAGAGAGATTTACAGGGGATCCATGGTGTTTTGCAGTCTTTATGAACCAATGTAATTTACACTTTCTGTGTAGACCTGGGGTCTTTCCTTCAGATCAGGCCAAGGTGGCATTTATGTTATCATATCTGGGTGGACATGCTGTTGACTGGTCCATACCCTTAGTTAATCAAGATGATCCATTACTGAGGAATTTCCCGGGTTTTCGGCAGGAGTCAGGGAAACTCTTTGCCAATCCTGCTCAGGGACAGGCCTTAGATAATGAGCTGCTCTCTTTACGTCAAGGTAAACAAGAATTGTTGGCCTATATAGCTTCCTTTAATCGATTTCTGGCAGAGACCAATTGGCCAGAGGAGAAAAGAACCAAACTCTTTTATCGAGGATTACGAGGAGAACTCAAAGATATATTAGCGCAAGTAGTGAATCCTCCTACAGGTTGTGCCGAATTCATAGACCTAACAATATAGCTGGATCACCGATTGCAGAACCAGCGCTCTGATCGGGCCAGATCGGAGACCAGATCATTCTATGTTCATTCAAAAGACTATGGAACTCATCCAATGACTGAAAGTCACATTGAGCCAATTCAGTTAGGAGGTGTTTGGGGTCCCATATCTAAGGAAGAAAGAGAGAAAATAAGACAACAGAACGTATGTCTCTATTGTGGTTCGGCGGGTCATCATTTGCGAAACTGTCCAGTGAAACCACCATGCAAACCAGCGGGAGCAGTAGACAAGGCGGACAGGAAAATCGCAGAAAATGAACAGCCGGGAAACTCCAACGCCCAACAAGTGTAGATGTCGACTTGTCAAGCCAGAAGAAGGAAATACAGATATCTCATTTCGTTGTTCCAGTCCTCTTAAGTAGCGACCTTCAACTTTCTGTTACGCTCATCTGGTCTCTGCGAGGCGTTTGGGTATGGTTGCAGCCCTCCCGGGGGTGAGGTCGCTCAGGTCTGACTTCGCCCTCTGCGCTTATGTGGTGACTGGTGGTAATAGGTGATGCTGCGCGGGACTGCTCCTGAGTGGAGAATAGGGGGTGCGAGTATGCCAGCTTGTGCGCCTCATCCCCTTCCAGACCCCTTGTCCCAAACCGTGGTACCCGTGGGATGCGCTGTCCCTGGAAAGCTCACCTGTTGATTAGTTTTGGCGAACACTCCATCCTGCTGCTTCTGGCAGGGGCGCTTGTATGATCTGGACCAAATTCCTTTACTGGTCCCTTGCACGTGGTAGTCTAGTCCTGCTGTGACAAAGCCAATGTACTTCAGGTAAGTGTTCCTGTTTGCCTTTGTCTTTCCTCGTCTGTTTTTGTTGTATTGTAAAGTTTGTTGTCTTGTATTGCTGTCCGTTCCACTTTTGATGTTTGCGCTTTCTTCCCTTGCAGGCGATGCTGCCGGACCGGCAAAAGCTCGAGGCGACAGCCGGAGGGAATGAGGAACGAAGCTGCAGCGGTACAGTAGCTGGTAAGTTGTTAACTAGGGGGCGCGTAGGGTTCAAATGCAGCACGACCCTAGGATGGATGTTCTAACCTTGTCCTTCTTCTTCTTCACAGGGTCCGAGTTCGTGGATGCAGATTGCGGTGCTGCAGCGTCGGGATCAAGATCACTGGATGTCAGGGGATGAGACTGCAGATGAAGCGATGAAGCACCAGTTTCCTGGAGGTGAGTATGCAGGAGAACACCTTGTTTCAAAGGTAAGTAATCTGGCCCAAGCAGCGGTGAGCATCGCGTTGCACGCGAGTGTACAGTAACACGAAGCAACAGCCTTAAGGATGGAGCAGCTTATATAGCTGAGCTTCTGAAGCCACGCCCACCAGGTTCAGCTTGTCTGCCACATCCGATGAGTCAGCACATGAAGACCAGGCCTAGGGTGTCACACCAGATGAGTCAGCACATGAGGATGTTCTCTGGAATAAAGGCTTTCAGCTCCTGGAAAGTTCTTGTAAAATAAAAGCACTCCTGCACTGAAATAAAGTAAAAGCGCTCCTGCACTGAAATAAAGTGTTCCTGCTCACATTTTTATATCAGCCTGGCGCCAAAGGCGCCAGTAATGAGTCCAGCCAGGGACCCTATGTTTATAGATCCCAAAGGGTCATAAGTGAGTGAAGTGATCCATTGCCCCCATCACTAGATAGTGTGGTTTTTATGATCTGGGGCCTGTGGCCATGACAGCACTCCCACTCAAGGCCCCCTCTCATGGGTGGTTCCCCCCTCCCCGGCCCTGGTTTAGTGGGGTTATTGCGGTAAACTGCCTGTTTAATCGTGGAGCGAGGACATGCTCACTGGGTTCCCAGGTCCGATCTTGGGGTCCATAACCTTTCCAGTCTATAAGGTAGTATAACTTGGAACGGACCATCTTAGAGTCTAAGATCCTTTTAACTTTGTATTCTGGTTCTCCTTCAACTATTTCGGGATACGGTGGAGTATCGATCTGCGTACCTGGTGTCAATGGTTTTAGGAGGGAGACATGAAACACCGGGTGGATCCGCATGTGGGCCGTTAATTCTAATTTCATGGCCGCAGGGTTGATCACAGCCTTGATAGTGTAGGGTCCCAGATATCTGGGACGGAACGCCTGTGGTCCTTTCAGGGGGATGTTTTTGGATGCTAACCAAACCTTGGGCCTCATTACAACTTTGGCAGTAGCCATGCTGATATTGGCGGCATGGCTGCCGCCAAAATCGGGTCCAGTTCCGGGTTCCCTGAATGGGGAATTACCAGGCCATTCCGAGTTCGGAGGGCCCGGTAATTCCTCCCTCCAGGAACCCGGGCCCAGACCTTCCCCATTCCCATATGAGCCCCTATAGGGCTCAATGGGAATGGGAGAGGGAGCAAACAACGGGCCGATTTACGAGCGGCCCGTTATTTGCTCCCTCTTCCCCTCGCGGGACCCGGTAAGGACGCCTGGTTTGACCCGTCCCGCGAGGGGAGCTTGTAATGAGGCGGAACGGGTTTAACGGGTCTGCCTCCTTTAGCGGAGCCCGTTATCCCGTTCCGCCTCAGTCGTAATGAGGCCCCTTGTCTCCGACTTGGTAGTTGGGAGCTTCCCTTTGGTGTCGATCCACAAACTGCTTCTGTTTCTCTTTGTCTGTGGCAAGATGCTCTGCTGCTTCCTTAAAAACCTGGGTGATGGTTTTGTGTAAGGTTGTTACAGCAGGCATTTCTAATGATTCCAGTGGGTCAAAAATGGAGGTCCGTGGATGTCGACCGTACACTATGTAGAATGGGCTTTGTTCCGTACTGGTGTGAATGGAGTTGTTATATGTGTAGTCTGCTAACCAAAGTATGTCCTTCCAGGTATACTCGGTTTGTTGCAGCATACACCTTATGCATTGCTTGAGGGTCTGGTTAGTCCGTTTGGTCTGGCCGTCGGTTTGGGGGTGATGGCTTGTAGATAACCGGAGGTCGATTTTGGTAATTTTACAACACCTTTTCCAAAATGTAGAGACAAACTGAGTTCCTCGGTCTGATATCAATATTGATGGGAACCCGTGTAGCCGGACAATTTGTTCCAAAAACACGGTAGCCACAGTAGAAGCAGTTAGGAGACCTCTCAGGGGAATAAAGTGGCCATTTTGGAAAACAGATCTATGATGTATCCATTACAGGAGGGAAGGTCTGTAATAAAATCCATTGATAGTGTATGCCAAGGTGCTGGGGGTACTTCTAAAGGACATAGCAGACCTGCAGGACTTTGTTTTTGGGACTTGTCTTGTGCACAGGTGCCACAGGTTGTGATGAACTGGACAATGTCCTTTCGACAAGTTGGCCACAAGTAATTTTTCTTTATTTTAGCTTGGGTTTCGGCTATTCCCGGATGTCCTTCTACTAATGAATCATGATAGTTTGCGATGATTTGATTCTGTAATTTCTTATCCGGGATGTACAATCGTCCTTGGTAGTATGGTAGGTTGTCCACGATCGTATACCGATCTCCCTTCCCTAGCCATTCCTGTTGCGCTGGTTGACTCATCAAGTGTTGCAGGTCAGATTTTAAGTTGTCTAGAATGATGGTTGCGGCAATCATGCCTTGGAATTGTCCTTCAGGGATGATGGCCACGGGGTCTGGTGTAGTGAATGCCTCTTCTCCCTCACTCATGCGAGACAGGGCATCCGCTTTTCCATTGCGTACGCCGGGTCTATAGGTGATGAAGAAGTCGTATTCTGCAAAGACGAGAGCCCAGTACAGTTGGTGTGTTGATTGCGCTTTAGCGGTCTTCAGATATTGTAGATTGCGATGATCCGTGACGACGGTGACTGTATGTCTAGCTCCAAGAAGATAATGGGCCTCATTACAGGTCGGGCGGTCGGGAATTAACAGTGGCGGTAAACCCGCCGCCACTGTTAATTCCGGACCGCCCGATCCCGAGTCCTGCAGGCGGGAGGTGATCTTCCCGCCAGGTCTGACCTGGCGGGTTGAACACCTCCCGCCTGCAGGCGGACATGGAAACACCAGCACCATCACGAGATGGTGCCGGTGTTTCAACTTTGCCATTCCCATTGAGTCCTATAGGACTCAATGGGAATGGGGATTTACACCATTCCGCCTCCGGGATTCCCAGGACACCAGGGTGGTAATGCCCTGGTATTTCCGGGAGTCCCGGAGGCGGAATGGTAATACGAGTCCGGCATTAACCAGGCGGTTTTACCACCACGGTTACCGCCGGACTAATGAGGCCCAATGTCTCCAGGCTTTGAACGCTGCCTTAATTGCTAGCAGTTCTTTATCAGTGATTGCATAATTCAATTCAGGGGCTGAAAACATGCGATACCAGAATGCCACGGGATGCAACTGACCTGTTTCGGGGTCTCGTTGTGACTGGATGTCAGGAGATGAGTCTGCAGATGAAGCGAAGAAGCACTGGTTTCTTGGAGGTGAGTATGCAGGAGAACGCCTGGTTTCAAAGGTAAGTAAAGTGGTCCAAGCGGCGGTGAGCGTCACGTTGCACGCGAGTGCACAGTAACACGAAACAACAGCCTTAAGAATGGAGCAGTTTATATAGCTGAGCTTCTGAAGCCACGCCCACCGGGTTCAGCCTACCTGCCACATCCGATGAGTCAGCACATGAAGGCCAGGCCTAGGGAGCCAAACTCGATGAGTCAGCAGATGAGGATGTTCTCTGGAATAAAGGCTTTCAGCTCCTGGAAAGTTCTTGTAAAATAAAAGCACTTATGCACTAAAATAAAGTAAAAGCACTCCTGCACTGAAATAAAATGTTCCTGCTCACCTCTCTATATGAGCCTGGTGCCTGAGTCCAACCAGGGCCCCTGTGTTTATAGGTCCCAAAGGGACATAAGTGAGTCAAGTGACTCATTGCCCCCATCACTAGATGGTGTGGTTTTTGTGTTCTGGGGCCTGTGGCCATGACACCTTCCAAGATATATGCTCTGGAAGCATATTTGGACAGTGGTGTGACTGGGAACTACATGGATTACGAACTAGCAGGCAAGATGGGTATTGGTATGCACCCAAAGGCTGTAATAGAAAATGTCACCACAGTAGATGGTACTCAACTGATATCCGGACCAGTGACGAAGTGTACTGAAGTTTGCACCTTGCTTTGCCAGGAGGGACATCAAGAAAATATCTCGTTTAACCTAATTAGTGCTCCACAGTTTAAAGTGATTTTAGGAATTCCATGGCTAGAGAAACATAATCCACAGATTGTATTTTTCCACATACTCAGAATGCAAGAAATGCCCCAGACAATGTTACTGTGTTATTTAGGTTTTAATAGTTGCCCATATTGATGACACATGTTTCGGCTATTGCAAGCCTTTCTCAAATCAGGGCTAATAATGCTTTGCTGTGTTGTTTGAGTAGCAATTGTAAGGGTCCGATCCCTGATGCTGGCGCATTTCTTGCATTCTGAGTATGTGGAAAAATATAATTTGCAAGGTGGTCGCGTAGACTCCTTTACCACCTAACTCAGATAAGATGCGACAGAAGGAATGGACAAATAGCAACCTGTAATTAGTAGGATTAATAAACTTGGAGTCGCCTGATAGACTAGCCTCTCAAAAGGAGTTCAATTATATATATACTATAATCCACAGATTGATTGGCGTGCCAAAACATTAGTTTTTACAGAGGATTGCAGATATTCTTGCTGTGTTCAAGATGGAACCTTTGAAAAAGAAGCTCCAGTGATTGTAAGAGAAAACCCATCTTAGGGTTAATAGGAACCCTTGCAGCGGAGTATCAAATTTTCAGAAGTATTTGAAGACGAACAGGCTAACGTGTTGCCTTCTCATCGGCCATATGATTGTCAAATTGATTTGAACCCTGGTTCAAAAACTCCATGCAGCAGAATGTATGCCTTAACTGAACAAGAAAATATTAATTTGAAGACTTATTTGGATAATTACCTTGCCAATTGTTTTATTCGGCCCTCTAAGTCCCCAATGGCGTCTCCTCTGTTTTTCGTGCCCAAAAAGGAAGGGGACCTTCGTACTTGCGTAGACGACCGTGCCGTCAACCAGATGACAGTCAAGAACTGGTACTCTCATCCACTCATTCCAGTGTTAATGGATTAAGTTAAATATGCCAAAGTTTTTACTAAACTAGACCTTCGAGGAGTTTACCACTTAGTGGGAATCAAGGAAGGAAATGAATGGAAGACTGCTTTCCGCACAAAATACGGCTTACAGGAGTACCAAGTCATGGGGCCTCATTACGACCCAGGCGGTAAGTTACCGCCTGGGTCGTACCTTTACCACCATGGCGTAAACTACGTTTACGCCATGGTAGTTGGCGGACTTACCGCCCCATTCCGAGGTTGGCGGGGCGGTAAGTCCCCAATCCCCATTTACCCTTCCCCATTCCCATTTTTGCCCCATAGGGCATAATGGGAGTGGGGAAGGCGTTAATTACGCCACCGTAAATTACGGTGGCGTAATTAACAACAAGGTCCCTTAGCGCCATGGATTTTAACACCTGCTAAAAGCAGGTGTTAAATCCTCCATGGCGCTAAGGGACCTCGGAATTAGGCGGTAAGGGTCGGCGCTGTTTACGCTGCTGTAAACCCCTTACCGCCTGGGTCGTAATGAGGCCCATGCACTTTGGCTTATGCAATGCCCAAGCAGCTTTCCAGAATTTTATGAATGATGTTTTATGCAAATTGCTAGATGCCTGCACTGTAGTATACCTTGACGACATTCTCATCTATTCAAACTCGGTCCAAGAATACATAACCCATGTAAGAGCAGTACTTCAGAAACTGCGACAACGCAAGCTATTTGTCAAACTAGAGAAATGCTCCTTTCGTGCGACCACAGTGGAATTTCTGGGATTCGTCCTGTCACCTATGGGAATCCAAATGGATAACCGAAAAGTTGACGCAGTTCTGAATTGGCCTTCCCCTACGTCAGTCAAAGGAGTCCAAAGTTTTTTAGAATTTGCATATATTTACTGAAGCTTTGTTGCAGGGTTTTCACAGCTAGTCCATCCAATAACTTTGCTACTGTGAAAGCACAAGACATTCTCCTGGACCCAGGAAGCAGAAGAGGCCTTCCAGACATTAAAAGAAGTTACCACTGCTCCATTTTAAGATACCAACAACCCGAACTACCATTTGTAGTGGAAACTGATGCGTCCAGTGCTGCAATGGGAGCTGTATTATCCCAGAAAGAAACTGAAACCGAACAACTGCATCCAGTGGCCTTCAGGTCCAAGAAGTTTTCAACAGCAGAATTAAATTACAGCTTCACAGATAAGGAATTGATAGCAATAAAACACACTTTCAAAGAATGGAGACACCATTTATTAGGGGCCCGGCATACTGTCACATTTTTCACAGATCATCGAAACCTGCAATATCTACGCAATGCAAAGACTCAGTCATCCCGACAACTCCGTTGGGCGTTATTTTTTGCGGAATACGATTTTGTTATCACTTATCGCCCAGGGGTACGTAATAGCAAAGCGGATGCCTTGTCAAGGATAGGAGAGAGAGAGAAGAGATCCAAAGTACAACAGATCCTGTAAATATAATTTCAGAAGAGAAGGTGCTGGGAGTCACTGGATCTTAAGAAGAAGACTTGAAGGCACAAATGTTCCTTAACATGACCACTTCAGAGTAAGAGGCTTGGAAGTCAAGAGGGCCCAAGTTTAGCATTAAAGAAGGTTTACCTTATTTCCAGAGTCGGCTAAACCTACCAAATCAGGAGTTACAAACGAAAGTTATGGCAGATTATCATGGAGCCACATTGGAAGGCCAGCCTGGAATCGCTAAGACCACTGCCGACATCAAAAGGCATTTCTGGTGGCCAACATGGTGCAAGGATATCACAGATTTCATTCAAACTTGCAGTATTTGTGCTCAAAACAAAAGCTCAAAGCAGAGACCAGCAGGACTGCTTCAACCGTTACCCGTCCCACCAGCACCATGGCATACCATGTCTATGGACTTTATTAGAGAGATGCCCCCTTGCGCGGGTTACAACACAATCCTTGTAGTGGTGGACTTGTTGTCCTCAAGGGGCTTCCAACTTCATCAGTCTTAGCAAAGGTGTTCCTAGAACAAATTGTACGTCTTCATAGATTTCCATCTACAGTGATCTCTGATAGAGGGAGTCAATTTGTATCCCAATTTTGGAGAAAATGTTGTGAGTTGGCAAAAGGTGAAGTGTGTTTATCTACCAGTCACCACCCACAAACTGACCGTCAAACAGAGGGAACCAATCAGACTCCAGAACAATACCTTTGATGTCTTCTTCACCAGATAGATTGTTCCTGGGTGGATGTCCTTTGGGTAGCAGAGTATGCCTATAATAACTCTGTACACACTTCCACAGGTTATACTCCTTTCTACATATTAAACGGTTCACATCCTCTGACCTCTATCCTGGATCCAACAGAATCTTTAGAGATGCCAGCGGTACAGAGTCTTCATGATAACATTACCAGAGTACAGTAAGAGGTTCTACGACATTTGACTATAGAAAAGGAAAGCCAAAAGAAATATGCAGATAGACTTCGAAAAAGAATTCTGAGTATAAGGTGGGAAACAAGGTATGGTTGTCTTCTAAACACATTGCACTTAAATGCCCCATAAATTTCAACCTAGGTTTCTGGGCCCATTCCCTGTGGAAACCATAGTCAACCCAGTAGCAGTAAGATTGAACCTGCCATCCCTCATGCAAATTCATCTGGTATTCCATGTTTCTTTGTTAAAGCCTATGAATCCAGGGACCAGATTACAACCACCACCCAAAACCCCTAATCATAGAAGGTGAACCAGAATTCTTAGTAAAAGAAATCATAGATTCCAAGATTGTCAAAAGGTAATTATTCTACCTTGTAGATTGGAAAGGGTTTGGTCCACAGGACAGGACTTGGGAACCTAGCTCAAACATTCATGCCCCCAAATTACTTCAGAGGTTTCATCAAAACCACCCTACTAAGCCAGGACCGGAGGGTTCATCCTTGGGAGGGGCTTTGGGGGAGGGGAACTGTCATGATCCCAGTAAGTGAGCACAGATCCCATTCAGGCATGCAGGAGAAGCAAGGTATATCATATCAGTCAGCAGGTCAAAAGTGGGTACAAACCTGGCAAACCTTGCATTTGTACCATTCATAGAATATGCTCCCAAAGTCTCTCATAGTGCTTACAGTGGTCTCATACACTAAACATGGCCGCCGCCAGATCCATTGATAACTTACAGCACGCTCTATACTTATTGCAGAGGGAGCTACTTAAGCCCTGCCTCTGCCGGAGCGCTCGCTTTGCGTCTTCTCTGCTGACAGCGGGTAACGCTACCGGTGTCTCTCCTCAGAACCCATCAAAGGAAAATTCAGAGACATTAGTTTTACAGAAAAAGACAACAGAATTCGATAGTTATAGAAAAGACTTACCGAACCGAAGTTATCTCGGAAGTCGTTTTTTTAGTCAGCTGTGTTCGTTCGTAGCAGCAGCATCTTCAAGGCAGCATTCATCGTTCGCAGTCGCAGTACCTTCACTCAGAAATTTCCTCAGCAGCCACCGCATCGTCAGAAGGTATTCTTCCTCAGCTTTCCAAAAACCTGCAGACAAATAAGGTATTTAATTAACGAACAAACTTAATATAAAATAAGAAAGAAGAAGTTTAAATAAGCTTACGTACCTGAAGTTTCTTCAAGTTTTCTCTGTTCAGTTATTAACGCGCTCTTCCCTAAAGGCTGCAGTTCACCGCATAGACTAACTTACGCTTGTTAAACGTTTCTCCATTCTGAGTAACGTCGCAGTCATTCCGCAGCCATTAACCTCTCCTAATTACGAGAACCTGCAAGAAAAAGGGAAAATGTTAGAAAGAGAGATCTCTCCAACATAAGGACTATTCCAAATCTAAAAGACTATAGTATTATCCCCAGATACTAACCCAAGACGAATTCTGGAAAGCAAACACATTATAAGGCAAGAGTCTATTGAACACCTCAGTCTTCTAAGTTCAAGGTTTCTTCATTCCAACGCGCCCCTGTAGAATAACAGGGTGGACAGCTCCACAAAACATAAATACAGGTGAGAAGGGAGGGATTAACAAAAGCACACAATTATACAGTAATTTTGCAGAAATCAGGTATTTTAGCAATTCTATTGTTGTCGTTTACATAGAAAAGGAATCCTAAAGAGCCCATGTAACAGGCCCACAGGCTGAGAAGGCATTACGCTCCCAAGGAGTCCAGGTAAGCGTTACAGCATAGTCCCCATGTAATTACATACGTGATCTCACCATTTACCTATAAGGTCTCGCGAGTCAAATATTCCTAGCTATACAACATCAATAAACTAAAAAGCTGGAAACAAATCAGCAACCCGTAGCTGCTCCCGTTATATGCCAGCAACACAAGAGAGATGCCCTTCACTATAGAGGTCCAGGGGTTCGTCAAGCCAGTGGGGCTGTCCATGACCGAACATCAAGAATTGGCCCAGCTGATCGACAGATATGCAGATGTATTTTCTCAGAAGCCAGGACTAGTGAAGGGGATAGTCTACAAGATCCAAACACTCCAGGAAGAGTTAGTTGCAGCCTGGGGAGGGTCAGATGAAGGACACAGACACTCTGAGGACATGTTCCAAATATATTTATTAAAGAATAAGGATAAGATGAACTTTCCCTATTGCTATGGGATATTTCCAACCTGTATATCTAACTAGGGTGCTTGTCAGTCGACAGTGACTGTCCAAATGAATAAGTCAGCTGTCCAAAACTAATCTTACTGGCCCTAACGCTATTTTAAATAAACTAAGGTCAGGAGCCTGGCTCCCTTCTCCTGTGGATACTTCTTATATCAGTCTTTGTATTTATTGTTAATAAATCATCTTTAGATAGTCTGTAGTTACTTACTGTATCAGTTTATGTAAATTGTTTGCTTTTGTCTCCTCCTGAAGAATATCTTTCCTGGAACTTTAACACTTTCTTTAATCCTTTTTTATAGATCTCAGAACAACCTGGACACGTACACTTTCTTCTGTAGTTCTGGCTTTCTAGACAATTGTGGTTCACTTTAATTTGATATTCTTTGCCCTGTATATTGTTTACTTTGGTGGTCTCTCTGAACTTCAATTGATAAGACTCTCCTTCTCTTAGGTTATTTTCTTCTTGTCTTAAATAGCTTGTTGTTTGTTCCTCTTCACAAGGTATTGATATCTAAATTATCTTTTTCTCATTCTCAGGGATTTCTACAAGCTTCTTTCTCACAATAATATCGGTCCTAAAGGTTTCTCTGTACTTCCATTCATAATATTATATTTCTCTTATGTTCCCTTTGTTCTGTGTTGAAGGCTCTGGTACTTTCCACTTTTCCCAGGCTAATGCTATCCAAGGTTGCTTTCTCTCCCTTGCAGGGACTGCAATGATTCTCTTTTTTGCATAAAAGCAATTTAAGTTCATCAGTTTTGTATTCAACTTTTCTTTACTTGACATGGGACGAGGTTCCTGAACTGTACAACTATTGCTTTTTGGCCTCTCGGACTTCCTGTTCTCCCTGTTACCTTCAATAACATAGGTGAATGTTGCTGGGCTCTGTGCCCGTCTGCAAGCTTCTCTCTCGCTGCTTGTTGCTTTCAGCTCACTGTTGCCGGTGTCTTCTTCCTGGGATTCTCTCTTGCTAGCGCAGTGTCCCAATGTTCCTTCAATGGACTGGTCGGTTTGCTGCTTTGTTCTCGGGATGGTATTGGCATTAATGTGCGGCTGCCTGCCTACCACTTATCCTTCACCACTAACTTGTTTTGGGATCCAGCACTTTCTGGTTCTTACTCCTAGGATACGCTGTTTCTCTGCCATCTCCCCCTTCAGTGCAGCGCAAGCCTGAATGTTGTGGGCTTTCCGGCTCACTTCTGCTTTGCCTCCTTCAGGTGTTACGCAGGAAGGGGGCCTCCTTTGCAAGCGTATGGGTTCCTCTCTCTCCACATTGTTTGGTATGTAATCGCTATTAGTTGTAGACGTGGATTGAAAGAGAGATGCTCTCTTTCTTCTTGATAATAGCATATATTGACTTCTTCTTCACCCAAGTCTTAGGAAGTCCTTGGTACTTTAGAGTGTCCCATGTATGCCATTATGTGTAATGGTTTCAGGAGTTCCTCACAGGAACGGGAGTGCTTTTCCCGTAAGGGGGAATCTCTCTGGGTGAGGTCCCAATTGCCTCGACCCTTAGTAAGGGTATTGTAGAGTGAGCTCACCTCCCTACTCTCACAGTGGGAGGGGGCCACTTGAGGAGAAGGGACTAATTCCCTTGTTTCTGCACAAGCCCTAGAAATAAGGGGTGCCCTGGCAACTTTTACTCCCAACAAAACATAGGAAACAGACACGTAGGATGTTGTGCTTCTGCTTTCACTCACAAAGCTATAGGGATATGTTTGGACCAGTAGTACATGTAGTACCACAGGAAGAAACTACAGTTATAACTGCCTGATCGGAAGAAGAAAACATATATCTTTTAATGTGTATGAATAACTAGGTCAAAGAAATAATGATTACAAAAACATATCTGTGGGGGCATGTGGGGCCACAGAGAAGTCATAAAGCGAATGATTCTCACATATCGTCCTCATTCCAAAGCCAGATAACACATGGCGATTTTGTATCGACTTCTACTGGCTTCCAGATCAGGTGCCTTTCCCATGCCGCAGATTGACCTGTTGGTGGAGACCCTAGGGAAGGCAGGATTCATTTCAACATGACTTGACAAAGGGTTACTGGCAAGTACCATTAGACAAAGAGGCAAAACCTAAGACCACCCTCTCCCCCATGTGGGACTGTTTCAATTCAGTGTTTTGCCCTTTGGTCTCCATGGAGCCCCAGAAACACTTTAGGGCAGGGGTCTCCAACCTTTACGTTGGCAAGAGCTACTTGTAGTTAACGGCCAATACACTGGAGCTACTGGCGAGAGCTACTAGAATGGTGATGTCCTTGATATATGAGAATTTGTACCGAGATTTATTTAGGTGGTTTATTTGCTCTTTATATAAAAACGAAAAACATGCATTTAAGATATTAATAACAATAAAAAAAATCTTTATTTCATTGTTTTTATTAGTAGGTGTCTCCTAAAAACTGTCCAATATATCAGAATGTAGGAAACCAATCAGGGCATTCGCTGTGAATGCTCTAAACCCATGCTCGGTAATCTGGTGTGTAGTTTGAAATATGAACAGCATTCAGATGCTGTCAGACGGGATCAAAGTTTTTTCAGGTAGTTCGTCTGAAAAAGGCAGATTCACAGAGGTAAGCAATCACATTGGCTGATAGTACAGATACCGACCTTGCCATAGTGTTTGCACCTACCTGCACACCTGACATGCCAGACATAATTTCAGGACAGTTTTTAAAATCTCTTACAGCAGACTCAGTCATGGAATTCACTGAACCCTTCCCAATTGCACCATCTGTAAAAGTACATTTGTTTTTCAACAAATAATTATCAACTTTGAAGGATGCCTTTGTAACAGCATTTTCACTGCAGCGTTTCATTTACCTCTGTTTTTTTAGGATCGCAGACAGCTTCTTTTTGGAAAATTACTTTCATAATTTGTGTGTATCATTGCAAAATGCCTATAAGTGTTATTCTTTTTTCCCCCACTGCAACTTAGGCAAGGTAGATTAAAGATGCACATTTTCTTTTTACGCTGGAACAATAAAATATGGCTTTCTGGGTGGAAATGGTATATCATTCGCCTTTTGTTGGATGGTGCGTCTGCATCTAGGATGAGATAGCAAAGAGCTACTGGGAAGCCTCAGGCGAGCTACCAGTAGCTCACAATCTACTTGTTGGTGAACCTTGCTCTAGAGACTGATGCACAGAGTCCTGGCTCTGCGCCGTTCTTTCGCCAGGGCCTATCGCAAGGATGATTAAACCCAGAGAGAGCATCTAAACCAGCTGACAGCTATCTGTGATAAACTCTGGAAGGCCCACCTAACTGCCAACCAGGCAAAGTGATACGTCGCCAGTGCCAGTTTAAAATACCTTTGCTGCCAAGTTGGTAATGGACAAGTATTACCTCAAAAGGTCAAGGGTTACGTCAGTCTAAAAAGCCCCCCACAAACTATCACAAAGAAGGTCATAAGAGCTTTTATGGAATTCGTTGGCTACTACAGACGATCCATACTGAAATTCTTCAAGAAGGCTGCACCCTTCACCAACTAATTAGGGAAGAGTCATGCAAGTATCGTCCAGAGGGACAACACTACCGAAAATGCATTTAACCAAATCAAGAACGCCCTGTGCAAAAGCATAATACTGCTCATGCCAGAATTCTCAAATTCTCAGATGCTTCCACTGTTGGCCTTGTTGCTGTACTATCACAAATACAGGTGGGGTAGGAATACATTATGTTTATCAGCTGAAATCTATTTCCTAGACAAAATAACTATCCCATAGTGGAACTGGAATGCTTAGTCATCAAAGGGGCAGTACTCAGTACTATATCACAGATCAGCAATTCAAATTAGTGATAGATCATGCTGCGTACCATGCTGCCTGTGAACGCTCCGATTGAGAAAGAAACCCCCTGGAGAGTGAGAGAACCGGTTTTCACAGAAGTCAAAGTACATGAGCGCTAGGCTATCAGTGCTGTGGAAAGGGGAAGAAAGGAGACAGGCAGTCCTCTGACCTGCACACCAGCCTAACAACACTGTGGCCACTGAAACCAACTGCAATTATCTCCCAGAGAACCGCACCTCGGTGCACCAACAAGGATATTAACGTTGTGCAGCACGGACTGCCAATATTGCAGCACAGCATACCCACAGAGAGGAAAGAAGTGTTGCTTAACACGCATTTGAATATATTCTTTGACACTGATCCCTCCAAGGTGGGGAAGACATGGCCAGATTGACCAGGGTCAGAGGCCTCGAAGGGAGGAGGTTCAAAGAAGTAACAGGAAGCAAGGAGGTGTGGGTAGTTCAGGCGAGGGAGGAGGATGTGGAGGTTGCAGACCCAGAGACCAGCAAAAGGAAGGACGGTGGAACAGGTTGTAGAGGAGATGCTTGGAACAGGCAAGGCATTGGTTATTGAGTACAAGTGGTACTGCGCTGTGAGTGTGTGTGAAAGATTGGCAAGTGCGGTTAAGGGAGGAAGTGTAGGGAGTGAATGTGAAGTGCTTGTATGAGTGAAAGGGGGTGTTTGAGTAAACGCTGGTTTAGAGTAGCAGCAGTGGGGAAAGGGAATAGTGGTGTGGCAGAAACCGCAGTAGTGTGGATGAAGGAGAAGTACTGTGGAGGAGTGTGTAGCATCTGGAGGAGGGAGTAGTAGTATCATGCAGCAAGTAGTAAGAGCAAAGGGTTGAGGGGTGGCTTAGAATGAGTGAGAGAAAGACAGTCAGTGAGAGGGAGGGGAATAAGTTAGCGTGATTCACAGGAGACCAAATCAGGCAGTTTGTCTGGAAGGCACAGTCTAATACCCTGTTAGCAGACTAACCACTGAGGAAAGCAGGGACAGTCTATGAGGTCTTTGAGGGAGATTAGACGGAGAAGGTGCTCTCTGCCTTTAGGCCTTCATTTCTATCATGAGTAATAACGCAGACTGTAGGGTGGAATCTGCGATATATACTAACCTGGGGATTAGAGGCACCTAGCTGGGTTAGGGACGATTAGTGCTTTTGACACAAGAGAGGGACGGCCCTAGAGACTTGATAAATCAAATAAAAACCTTTAAACTGTAAGACTTGAAGTATTGCTTGAGCCATCTGTGACAGATATCTGCGTGGCACCCTTTGTACAGACAACAGAGCATTTTCTGAAAATGGCATGAAAAGCAAAAGATGCCTAAACATAGGTACAGGTCCACCGGCTTGCAGACTTCATTCACTGCTTATGCAAGGGACAAGTGTGATGTCCCTTCCTGTTTTGTCAAGGGGTGAAAGGTCATGTTCCATCGCTTTCCGTTATGTCACTTCGAGGTGGGGGTCAAATGACAATTCCATACGAGCAAATAACAGCTGCTCTTGTGTTATGAGTAAAGCCATGAGTACGAACAAAACTGGGCAGGCAAAACGAAATTCTTCAGCTGCGCCTGCGACTCAAATGTCCACGCGAATGAGTGTCGCACGAGCATCACCCGACACAGATGATGACCTTTTGGAATGTGCGCAAATGTGCTCAGTAGAGCAAAAAGCATCTAGTTCATCGCAAACAGAGGAAAAACTTGAATTACCTGAAGGTTCTCAGTCTGTTTGGTGATGAACGTCATGCTGATGGAGTTAATCAACTCAATGGTAATTTGGGCAGTGCAATAAAAGATATGAACGTAAATTATGTATACGCTGATACGCCCTGATTTTCAGCACTGGGGAAATAACAATGCTGGGTCTTGCACAACATTTAGACTAAAGCGAGGAGTGTAACGAGGTAAATGTGTTAAACAGTATATGTGGAGAAATGAGCTGTGGGAAACCAAGCAGTAATGCTATGCCATGCAATACTGAAATACATACCCTGATGCTGACTGAACTGAAAACACACTCGAGACTCCTAAATGAACTAGTAATGGCAATGACAGCGTTACCTGAGTTATGCAGGATAGTAGTATAAGAATTACGTTCCGAGTCGGTTAACAGTGAGACAGCTCAAAATAGAAATAGCAATGAAAATATACACAGCACATTGGCTTCTGTTGTCCTTATGGAGAATAAAATTGGATGCTCAGACGTTAGAGGGATTAACAAGGTTGCTCACCGTAGTGACCACCTTACTCTTAGTCCATAGTCCCCTTTCCTCCATACTTATGGGACATCTCTCCATCCTGTGGGACGGGACCGGAGCACTTTGTAAAAAGCATCCCAAAAAACTTTTTAAAAAATGTGTCCTTCCTCTCTTTCTGCGCGGGGCCCGGCACGTGGCCGTAACCCCGCCCACCTTGGCTCCGCCCCGCGCATCACCCATCAGTCCTTTTCTATCGCCAGGTCAGATACCTATTAGCAATAACAGAGGAACCTTATCAGAGGGGACGGCGGGCGTATGGAGGAAAGGGGACTATGGACTAGGAGTAAGGTGGTCACTACAGTGAGTAACCTGGTTATACTCCTACATCCCGTCCACTTTCCTCCATACTTATGGGAGATTCCCAAGCACTCCTAACTGGAACTACGGGTGGATGGAAATACCCCTTATTGAAAAAGGTTCTTCAGCACAGCCTGACCAAACTGAGCATCAGCTCTAAAGCTCATGTCAAGACAATAATGCTTACAAAAAGCGGATGGGGAGGCCCAAGTAGCTGCCCTATTGATGGACTCCCAGGGGACATCCTTCTGAAAAGCAACTGCAGCTGCCTTGCCCCGCACCAGGTGTGCATGAATACCCTTAGAGGGTTTCCGGCCTTGGACGGTGAAAGACTCTGTAATGCAGGTGGGGATCCGCCGAGAAATAGTCGCCTTAGACGCCTGCTTACTCTGGGGTTTACCGAAAGTCACAAAAAGTTGAGAAGAACTCCTAAACTCGGAAGTCCTGTCAAGGTAGAACTCAAGAGCGCTTCTGCCATCAAGACAGTGCAGAACCCTTTCTGCCTCTGAGGTAGGGTACGGAAAAAAGACCGGCAGGGAGATCGACTGATTCAGATGGAATTCAGTTACCACCTTCGGTAGAAAGGCAGGGTTTGTCCGTAGGACCACCTTGTCCTTGTGAAAGACCAAGAAGGGATGCTCCACTGACAAGGCCTGGAGCTCACTCACTTGCCTTGCTAAGGTAACGGCGACCAGAAAGGACACTTTCCAGGATAGGTACTTGAGGTCCACCTTGGCCATGGGTTCAAAAGGCTTATGGCACAGCGCTGTCAGGACTACATTTGGGTCCCACGGCGGGTGCGGACTACGAACTGGAGGGTAGAGGTGTGTCAAGCCTGCAAAATGCCTCTTAACCACTGGGTTAGTAAGAGAGTAGGAACATTGGTTTGTAGCAAGATAAGCGGAGACCGCTGAAAGGTAAGTTCTGCAGGACAGAACGTGAACACCCGACTCTGCTAGGGAGGACACGAAGGACAGCACAGTATCAATCGCAGCCACCCGTGGGTCCAACTGCTTTCCCAAACACCAATGACAGAACCTGAGCCATTTACTCCTGTATTGGGATCTGGTCGAGGATTTCCTGGCTGCCTGGATAATATGCATGTTATCCGTAGAAAAGTTAAGATGCTCTAAAGACCTGAACACAGGCACCATGCCGCCAAGCTGAGCGAATGTGGGGAGAGGTGCCACATCTGCTGTTCTCCTTGATGAAGAAGATAGGGGGTCACTGGTACCCTGATCGGCGGATACACCAACAGGTGTTGAAGTTCTGAGAACCAAAACCTGGCCGGCCACCAGGGGGCTATGAGTAGAAGGGAGCAGTTCACTGAGTTCTTCAGCTTCCAAATTGCTCGATGGACTAGAGGCAGAGGCGGAAAGGCATAAGCTCTCATGTTGTGCCAGGGAATCTCGAGAGCATCCCCCAGAGAGGAGGCTCCCAGCCCCCCTCTGGAAGCATACCGAGGAAGCTTCTTGTTCACCGCCGTAGCCAAGAGATCCACCTCCGGTGTGCCCCAATGCAAGAAGATCCATGAGAGGACCTCCGCCTTCAACTCCCACTCGTAGCTGACCACTGTCCGCCGGCTGAGGGTATCCGCTGTGACATTCAGCTGGCCCGGGATGTGCACTGCAAGCAGCCAGACACCATGAAGCATGGCCCACTCCCAAATCTGGATGGACAGGTCCACGAGGGGGGGGGGGGACTTCGTTCCCCCCTGCTTGTTGATGTAATATATCGACACCACATTGTCCGTGCGTATGTGGACCACCTTGTTGGCAATGATCGGTCTGAACGACCTGAGCGCTAGGAAGATCGCCAGAAGCTCCAGATGATTTATGTGAAGGAGCTTGTCCTGAGGCGACCAGAGGTCCGAGACCTGTAGAAGATCTAACGTTGCACCCCACCCCAGGAGGAAGGAGTCCGTCGTGATCGTCACCATAGGAGCTGGGTCCTGAAACCCTGCACCCACCGACAGGTTGCTGAGAGATGACCACCATCCCAGGTCCACTATCATGGAATCCGGAACCATTATCAGCATGGAATCCAGGTCCACAGCCTGACACCAGGAACTCTGAAGAGCCATCTTGGTCCGTCTCATCTTGAGACGAGCAAGAGGAAGAGCCAGCACACACGAGGCCATGAGGCCCAGAAGCCTCTGGAACCACCAGGCTGACATGCTGTCCGACTGCGCAAACATCTGACACGTGGCTAAAAGATCCGCCATTCTGTCCCCGGTCAGGTACACTCTGCAGTTGATCGTGTTCCAGCGAAAAATCAGGAAAATCAGGTCCTGCGAGACCGTCATGGAAGATTTCCGCCAGTTCACCGACAGCCCAAGTTGGAACAGGAGCGGAAGGAGAGACTGGAGATTGCCGCTGCTGCCAGCGGACAAGGGCTATGTAAGAGCCAGTCGTCCAAATATCGATACACATGAATACCCTGGAGACGAAGATAGGCCGCAATCACCGACATCATCTTTGTGAAGACACGCGGCACCGAGCTGAGGACAAAAGGAAGCACTCGAAACTGGAAGTGCTCCTCTCCCAAAGAAAAACGGAGATATCTCCTATGTGGGTTCCAAATCAGGATATGCATGTTTGCATCCTGGAGATCCACCAGACGAACAAGTTACTTCTTACCTTGTAATGTTCTTTCAATGGGATGTTCCTCCGACGTATTCCTTATCTTTGATAATACGTTTCCAGCTTGCTGGCCTCGGAAATTTTTTCTGTAGAGGGTGCTGCGTGTCGACATCCGCCGAGTCGATGTCCCTCGGCGGCCACCGTATCGGCGCCGACGTCACCATGCCCATAAATAGCCACGCGCTGCGTCCGTTGATCAGTTCCGTTTTGTAGCATAAGAAAACTCATGCTTGAATTGGTTATTGACCTTGAAGGAGCGTAAACTGCAACCACAAGGGAAATATCACTGCAGGGATGGATGGGAGGGGCGATAAGGAATACATCGGAGGAACATCCCGTCGAAAGAACGTTACAAGGTAAGAAGTGACTTGTTCTTCGAAGGGATTGTGTCCTCCGACGTATTCCTTATCTTTGATAGACTCCCATAGCAGTGGCATGTAATTGGAGGTGGGAGTGAGAATGTTATGTATCCCTTTAGGGATCGACCGAATGTAATACGGCCTTGCCAAATCTGGTCTCTTGATTAGTGGAGGAATCCAGATTGTAAAATTTTGTGAATGTATGTGCGGACGACCATGTGGCAGCCGCACATATGTCTCGGACTGGTACCCCTCTTTGGAGAGCCGAAGAGGCTGCGATACCCCTGGTTGAATGAGCCCTGAGATTTTGGGGTGGCTCTTTCCCTGCCAGTTTGTAACATTCCAGAATGGCCAAAATAATCCACCTGGAGATGGTTTGTTTTGTTATGGGTAGTCCCAACTTGTGACCTGAATATCCTACAAACAGTTGGTCTGCTTGCCTGATCCTAGCCATTCTGCTGATGTAAAAGCTGAGAGCTCGCCTTGGGTCCAGCCTATGTAGCCTTTCTTCCTCTTTCCCCAGATGGGGAGGAGGGTAGAACGAAGGTAAGGTAATTCTCTGAGTAATATGAAATTCAGAAACCACCTTTGGGAGGAAATTAGGCTTCACCTGTAGGACAACTCTGTCCTTGTGGAAAATTGTATATGGGGGTTTATAGGAGAGAGCTTGTAGCTCGCTCACCCTCCTAGCAGATGTTAGTGCTACCAATAGGACAGTTTTAAGCGTGAGAAATCTCAGCGAACAAGAGTGAAGTGGTTCGAATGGAGTGCCCATTAGGAAGTTTAAGACTAAATTTAAGTCCCATAAGGGAACCTGGAATGGTTTTGGAGGATAAACATTAGTTAATTCCTTGAGAAATTGTATCACTAGAGGAAGTTTGAAATACGATGGTTCCTCCGCAGTGCGCTTGAAGATAGAAAGCGCTGCGAGATAGCCTTTTTTTCAGTGCCAACTTGAAGGCCTGAGTTTGCCAAGTAGAGTAGAAACGATAACACCTTGGTGTACCACATGAAAAAGGGTCGATATTCTCTTCTCTACACCAGCTGCAAAATTTGTTCCAACGGCAGCGGTATAAAGATTTTGTTGCTGGCCTTCTGGCCGAAAGCAACACCTCCATGACGTCATCAGGGAGATCCCAATCCTTGTACCTCACCCTTTCAGAAGCCAAGCGTGAAGGTTGAGGGTTCTGGTGTCTGGATGGAGAACCTGACCTCCCTTCTGCGAGAGAAGATTCTCTTTGATTGGAAGATGAATTGGAGGACAGATGGACATTTCTAGAAGGTCCGGGTACCACGTTCTCCTGGCCCAATCCGGGGCAATTAGGATCATGGTTTTCCGGAATCTTCTCAACCTCCTGATCATTTGAGGAATAACAGGGACTGGTGGGAACGCGTAAAGGAGTGGAAACTCCCAGTCCACTACGAACGCGTCTCCTAGAGCTCCTCTCGGGGGAAATTCCCTTGAACAGAACAGATCGCACTTCCTGTTGGTGCTTGTGGCGAACAGATCCACCTGAGGGGTTCCCCAAAGGGCGAAGATCTCATGAAGGACTTCCTGAGCTAGCTCCCACTCGTGGGAGTCTGTGCTCTGCCTGCTCAGAGCGTCCGCTGTCAAGTTCTTCTCTCCGGCTAGGTGGACTGCCGATAGAGATTCCTTCTTAGATTGCCCAAAACCAGAACTGCATCGCCTCTCTGCACAGTGGCAGTGATCCTACGCCTCTTTTGTTGAGGTAGTGCATGGCCACCGTGTTGTCCGTCATTATCAGGACATTTCTCCCCTGTACTGATCGCTCTCAGCTTCAACAGGTTGATGTGTAGTCTGGACTCTGATGGAGACCAACGACCGCTGATGGTCAAGTCGTTGGCATGGGCTCCCCACCCCGTGAGTGAGGCGTCTGTGACTACTGTTATCTGCGGCCATGGTTGCCAAAACAGTTCTCCTTTCAAGATGTTCTCTAGATAGGCCCACCATTGAAGGTCGCGGGCTACCTTGTCCGGAATCCGGAGGAGATCTGTCATTCTCCCTGAGAATTGCGACCACTGACTTCTCAGTGCCCACTGAAGAGATCTCATTCTCAGGCGAGCTTCTGGCACAAGGAAGATGCAGGATGCCATGAGGCCTAGCAACCTCAAAAAGTCGAAGGCTGGGAGACGTTGGGCATTTTGAAACTTGGTGACCATCTGTAGAATATCTTGAGCCCTCACCTCCGGTGGCGAGGCTTTTCCCAGGGAAGTGTCCAGGACCGCTCCAATGAACTGGTGGCTCTGTGATGGTATCATCTGTGACTTCTTTAAATTGAAGGAGAAGCCCAGTTTGTGAAGGAAATGGTAGACATAATCTAGCTGGGCTTGTTTCGAAAATACAGCCCTTATCAGCCAATGGTCCAGGTAGGGGTAGACTTGGATCCCTTCCCTCCTTAGACTCGCCGCCACTACCAACAGCTTGGTGAAGACCCTCTGGGCGGAGGTCAGCCCAAATGGCAGAACTCGAAATTGATAATGAGAGTCGCCAATTGCGAACCTCAGGTATTTCCTGTGTGTGAGATGGATTGGCACATGGAAATAAGCATCCTGAAGGTCCAGACATACCAGCCAGTCCTGGAGCTGGAGGGCCTGAAGGATCTGAGAGAGAGTTACCATCTTGAACTTGTCCTTCCTGAGGAACTTGTTCAATTCTCGTAAGTCCAGGATGGGTCTCAGTCCTCCGTCCTTCTTTGGTATGAGAAAGTAGGGGGAGTACCAGCCCTTGTTCCTGTCCGCTACAGGTACCGGTTCTATGGCACCTTTCTCTAGCAGGTCTATAATTTCCTGCAAGAGGAGCGGATCTGGAACTTTTAGAGAGCTGTTCCCCGGTGGATGACTCTGAGGGATGTGTAGAAAGGGTAGGGTAGAAAGGGTAGGCAGTAACCCTGGGCAACTGTCTCCAATGCCCAAGCATCTGACGTTATAGTCTGCCATTCCGTCAGATGGTGTTAACCTGCCCCCTACAGGTGTATTGTGTGGGGGCGGCTGATGCAGATGCCGAGGGTAAAGAGGCACCCGCTGCTGCTGCGGCCTTAGTACCTTTGACCCGTCCACCTCGGATGGATCTCCTTTGGCCTCTTTAAACCGGCTGTCCTCTGCCTTTCCCGAATGCGGAATAATAGCGAAAGGACTTTCCTCTCCGAGGTTCCTGAGGGGCAAAAGGGAGTTTGGCGGATAGCAGCTCCTAAAGATTTTGCTGCTGCTTTAGAAGTCTGCAACTTTTCCAGACTGTCATCAGCCTTTTTTCCGAATAGTGAAGAGCCGTCAAAGGGCATATTCAAAAGTCTGGCCTGTACATCTGGAGCAAAGCCAGACTTTCGCAACCACGCATGACTGCGGATTGTTGTACTTGCCGCCATGGCCCTGCTGATACTGTCAGCGGAATCGATGCCAGTTTGAAGTGATTCGCACATGGCATCTTTGCCATCTTTAATAATGTTAAGGAAGGCTTCTTTTTCCTCTCCTTCGGGTATGCAGTCAGCCGCTGATGAAGCACACTCCCATAGTGTGTGACTGAACCTGGCGAGCGTACAGGTGGCGTTGATGGACTTCAACGCCATACTACAAGCAGAGAAGACTTTCATTCGCCATAGAATCGTACCTCTTGTCATCTCTATCCTGTGGGACAGTAGGGTAAGCGGTCCTACTGCTAGATGAAGTTGCCACTTGAACCACCAGGCTCTCTGGAGTCGGGTGTTTTGATAAGTATTCAGGGTCAGCAGCCGCTAACATATACTTGGCTGACAATCTTTTATTGACCGCAAGGATAACTTCAGGAGTTTTCCAATTAGATGTAATTTTCCTTTGTAAGGCTGCATGGAAGGGGACCACAGGGTCCTCCTGTGGACCTTTGTCTAACATGTCTGTTAGGTCATCCTGTTGAAAAACAGGGGAAGGCGCAGACCAACCCATAAATTCAATAATTCTTGCCATAAGGGTTCTATAGGGCATGTTCCCCTGGGTCTGGCTTAAGAAATTCCACTTCTGGGGAAGTGTCAAGCCCACTTGCCTCATGTAGTGACTCCTGTAGGTCCTTCAACCTTCTTTCCTCAGAGGTGAAATCCTCTGAAATAGGCAGTGTAGTCCTCTGTAACCCAAATGTTTCCTGGTTAGAATCTTCCCCCTCTTCATAAATTGAAAATAGTCCAGGGGACTCTGACCTCTGAAATGGTGTAAAACCCATCTCTAAGGCAGAAGGCGCCAAACTTGTCATTATTGGGCGAGAAAACGTCAATGTCGTCGACGCCGATGTGACAGTCTTCGAAGGCGCCGAAAAAACTGGAAGAGGTCTCGAAGAACTCGAGAGGATCGGGATCCTACTCGAGGACATCGACGACTGTCTCAGCGTCGTGCCAGAGGCCCTTGGAATCACCGTTGGCTGTGGAGTAGCCTTGGTCTTCTCTTTCATCAGCGTCTATGTCGGCGTCGACGATGGCGTCGAGTCGATCGACCGATGCGTCGAGGAACCCTTCGACAACGGCGTCGATGGCGCCGATCCATGCATCGAAGGAATCTTCGACGGCGGCGTTGAAGATAGTGCCTTCTTACCTGATGGCTCGTGGTGCTCTCGGGTGTAATGTTTTGCCGGGTGCTGCGACTCACAGCGTTTTGATGGGTTTTTCACCCGGGGTATCACCCTCAGCTGTCTTCGAGGGGGTCGAGGCCGCTTTCTCGAAGACGCTTAACATTTTCTTTCTGAATTCCTCCCACTCAGCCTGAGAGCTGTGTTTTGTGGGACAGGAGACCCTTTCTGGGGAAACAGAAGACGACGAGGAAGGGGATCTTCAACGTCTCTTTTTTGAGTGTCTTGATCTGAACGAATGGGGGGAGCTACTTCGAGATCTAGAATGGGAATGTTTTCGACGGCAAGGAGACGAATGCCTTGACTCAGCCGAAGAAACCTTCGAGGAGGTTTTGACAGACTTACCTCTCTCGAGCTTCCCCTTGCGCTCCTTCAAGGCTTTCGCCGTCATGGAAATGCAGTCCTCACACTCCGAACAATGGTGCTCGGCTCCCAAGCACCACAAGCAGATCCTGTGTGGATCCGTTATCGACATTTTTTTACCGCAGTCTCGACATTTCTTGAAGCCGGATCGCGGCGTCGTCGGTTCCGATGAAGATGCCATCGAGAACGAGTAGGTATTATTCGAGTAGATATAGAGTTATCCTGACTGAACTGAGCAATGCCGTTCCGAGGCCCCACGAAGCGCGGAAAAACGGAACTGAGCAACAGATGTAGCGCGTGGCTATTTATGGGCATGGTGAGGTCGGCACCGATACAGTGGCCGTCGAGGGACATCGACTCGGCGGACGTCGACGCGCAGCGCCCTCTACAGAAAAATGTCCGAGGCCAGCAAGCTGGAAACGTATTATCAAAGGTAAGGAATAAGTCGGAGTTCACAATCCCTTCGAATGAGCCAATCGCCCATCTGCAAGGAGGGCCGTATCTGGCTGGGCCTGATCATCTTGAATTTCTCTTGGGGTAGGAAAAGATTGAACTGGGAAAGTTCTAGGATGGTGCGCAAGCCAGCCTGGTTGGGTTTGGGCACCGTAAACAGACGGGAGTAGAAGCCCTCCCCTCGCTCCCCAAGTGGAATGGGTTCCATAGCTCTGAGGTCCAGATGTTTCTGAACCTCGGCTTTAAGGGAGGGTGAGCCCGACAGCTGAAAAGGGCCAGCAACCTGGAAACGTATTATCAAAGGTAAGGAATAAGTCGGAGTTCACAATCCCTTCGAATGAGCCAATCGCCCATCTGCAAGGAGGACCGTATCTGGCTGGGCCTGATCATCTTGAATTTCTCTTGGGGTAGGAAAAGATTGAACTGGGAAAGTTCTAGGATGGTGCGCAAGCCAGCATGGTTGGGTTTGGGCACCCTAAACAGACGGGAGTAGAAGCCCTCCCCTCGCTCCCCAAGGGGAATGGGTTCCACAGCTCTGAGGTCCAGATGTTTCTGAACCTCGGCTTTAAGGGAGGGTGAGCCTGACAGCTGAAAAGGAGGGTCGAGGGGTGGGGTATGGGGTAGAGGTAAGCAGAAGCCCGGCTGAGCGACTGACAAGACCCATCTGTCTTCTGTGATGGTCTGCCACGCCTCCCAATGAGACGCAATGCGTCCTCCCACCGGGGTCTCGTGCGAGCGCGGAGAACCCTCATTTAGTAGGTTTATCTGTGGCGTTGCCACCTGAGGAGGAGGCTCTGGAGCTGGAGAAAAAACGCGTCCGTTGTTGCCTACGGCGGTTGTTCCCCGCAGGGGTATCCACTCTGCGAGATTTTCGGTCGAAGAAGCCCCTAAAGCCAGAGGAAGGTCGATCTTGCGACAACAGTCTCTGGGTTTTGAAATGAGTCTTAACAAGCACCGACAAGGACTTAGCTGTCTGAGTGCTTTCTTTCGTCTTGGTGAGCTCTATATCTGTTGTAGAATGAAAGAGCTCCTTCCCATCAAACGGAAGGTCCAACACCTTGTCCTGCACTTCTTTTGAGAATTTAGTTGCATGCAACCACGCCTGCCGTGAGGTATCAACCCCCAGCATAAGGCCCCGAGCCGAGGTGTCTACGTGATGAGCCGCAGCCTCCAGGAGATCCTGGGCCAAGACCCTGGCATTGGATAGACCCCCTTTAAAGTCTTCCAGCTTCTCGACCGGGATAAACTCCTCAAACTCCGACAGACCTTTCCACATCCGCATATTAGCTCCCGCTAACACCAATTCGGTGTTGGCCTGCCTGAGCTGCAAGGCCGAGGTGGCAAAGATTTTCCTCCCAAGGGAGTCAAGGAGCTTGTCCTCCTTTCCCAGAACCTGAGTATCCGTCGTGGAAGAGGATGCTGCAGGCCTGGATTGCAAAGTGGCCGCGGCCACCACTGCGGAGGAGGGGGGCTGACAAGACAACAAGGCCACCTCTCACGAAGAATGCAGCCTGTATCTTGCGTCAATTTCCTTATTGACAAAAAGTCCAGAGTGTGGCTTTTCCCAGATCCTGCGGACCTCGGCCAGAACGTCCTTCTGCAAGAACAGGCCGGTACGCTCCGAAGGAGACAGGGTGAACGCCTCAGAAAGCACACTCTCCTGTGGAGCGGGTGCCTCGGGCACCGGAACATCTAGTAAGCACATCATGTCCAGTACCCGGTCATGAAAAGCTCTAATAGAGCGGGGCAGGTCCTCGTTGTCCTGATCTCCCTGCGCTTCATCCGACAGGTCAGGATCCTGCTGAACCGTGTCGGGTGCTGCCTTGTCCACAGGGGACAATGGGGGCAAAGGCAGAAGAGTTGGGGGAGGCACCGCAGGCAAGGGACCGCCGGCGGAACCACTGGAGGAACGGGTGGAGCCAGAGGCGCGGGTTGACATATCTCCCTGAAAAGCCCTTTGAAATATTCCCTCACGGTGTCGGTACGCATTAACGTTTGAAATGTACTGAAAAAGGCCTCCTCCGGGGACTGCTTCGGAACCTGAGGAGGCCTCTAACGAGGTGGACAAATCCAGGGACGTAACGGGGAAGGGTGCCACACAGGCTCCTCCACCGACGTATCTACATAAATCAAAGGTGCCGACCTCGCAGGCAATGAAAAATTGTGAGGAAGAGGCATCCGGGAGTTCCAATCGTAAACTGGCCGATAAGCATGCGCACAAGGGACTATGTCCACCCAAGGAACCAAGCCCTACACCTGAGGCCGATGGCGTAGTTGTAGGGGTAACACCCAAAATGGCCGTCGCGGTCATGGGGGAACGGGCGTCATTTTGCCATCGCCTGAGGGGAACTGCGGCACGTGAGGAAGTGAGGCAGGGGTCCCCGTCGATGGATCAGGGGTCTTAACTTTAACCTTAAGATAAGGAACCTTGGCAGAGCCGGTACTGTGAGGCCTGGAATGTTTCTGCGACATACCAACCGCCAAATCAGCCTTCCCAGGCCTCTCAGAAATGTTGGTAACTTTAGCCTCTGAAAGAGGGACCTCGGACCCATGTCCAGTGACAGCCTTATCCGCACGGGCCTCGAACATCCGTTTGGTAACAGCAAGCCCCACCAAGGCCTCGGGCGCACCCCAGTCTTATTTTTGAGGGAAGCCGACAGAGAGGCCTCAGAGCGAACTCCGGTATCCCACGATTCAGTAGAACTGGGTCTACAAACAGCCCCCACAGGAGGGGCCTCGGAGCGTGTTCTGGTATCCACAGGCCCCTTACGGAAACCCTCGGAGAAAACTCTGGTACACTTATTAGGCCCAACGGGCACCTCAGAGTGAACCCAGGTGACAGAGCGATCAACGCCCCTCCTGGCCGGAGAGGAACCTGGAAAGGGATCCCCCGGCCGGGGTGCTCTGAAAAGTAAAGAACTTACCGGGCGTTTTTTCTTCTCGTCAATGAACGCCTGAAAATGTGAAGGAGGAGTTTGTCGGAACACCTCCTACCACCGCTCCAACTGACGTTGAAGTGCCCCGACCGAAAGGGAGTCGCAGTAAAAACAGGAATCCCAACGGTGATCCGGACCCAAGCACTCTAAACAAAGAGGACAGGATCTGCCCTCGCGAAACGAGGGTGACACGAAGAACAGTCTGGAAAGTCTAGTTTGAACAACATAGACAGACTAGTACACAATCGCTAGCGAGAGCCAGAGAGGAAAAAAGGGAAGAAAATCTTCCGAGGATGCAAGTGCGTCCAGTCCCGAACGAGCGGAGAAAAGGACTGATGGGCGATGCGCGGGGTGGAGCCAAGGTGGGCGGGGTTACGGCCACGTGCCGGGCCCCGTGCAGAAACAGAGGAAGGACACATTTTTGAAAAAAATATTTTGGATGCTTTTTACAAAGTGCTCCGGTCCCGTCCCGCAGGACAGAGATGTCCCATAAGTATGGAGCAAAGGGGATGGGACATAGGAGTAGAATTAATTACCACAGAAACTAAACCGAACAAAACAACTGCTAACAGTAGTAAGCAGGATGGCGTCACAGTAATAAGTGACGAAGATACTACCCATTTTGTGGAAAAATGATCAAAAAAAAAAATTAAGAAAGAAACAAGTTCGCACAGCGAAGGTTGCTACCACATCTTCGCGTAAGTTTATGCGTACCATAGACATTCACAATGCTTTGGCAGAAAGACTGAACGATATAGGGGGATGTAAAGTTAGCATTATCCGATGTAATAATGGTTTAGCCTCCAATGAATCGTCCAGACAACTTCAAGCCAATAACCTAGTACATTCAAGAAGTTCAACACAGCCTGAGTATACTGAAGGACCAACAATGCTGTCAGAGGCATTGAAGAATAAGGAAATCTCAGCAAGGATAGACAGCAACTTGCGTGCATTGGAAAGAGGAGTGATGGACATTTTTGATATCTTCAAGAATCCAGACGCTCCATCTCGACCCAATACGCCCAATTTTATAGAGCCCACGGGTGGCGCTGTAGTGAAAGACCCAATTAGACATATTGAAACTGCTTGTATTGCAAGGAATATGCTAAGAGGGCACCTATGAGTGCTAAAGGTTCAGTGATCGATCCCAACGACTTAATGGTTGGTGACGATAAAAGACCAAGGAGCAATGAGAAATGTGACCAAAAAAATACAGCAATTGAACAGTTAACCAAAGAAGCAGTTAGTCTACTCATTGAGAATATCCTGAATAAAAAACGACATGATGCTAAACAGCTTCTTCCCGGTATTTTCTGAGACGGTATATGATAAACCTGAACATTCCACTAGTGTAAATAAACAGTTGCAACCCATACAAAAGCTGGGATTAATTTCATGTCTGACCATAATATCTGGGATAAAGGATGTAAAATGATGGCTCCTACTTGTCTCGGACGTCCAGCCTTTCCTAATTAGCCCAGCCTCGTGAGGTATTATATTTTTGACGAGAGAGGCCCACGGTCATTAAATAGGCAGTACATATTAAATCTATTCAGTGACATTAAGGAATTTAGTATGATAGCATCAGCCGATATACAGCTTGTTGATTACACACATAACGAAAGGTTTGACTGTGTTAGGATGATAATTGTCTCACCACTAGTGAGGTCCCTGATATTGAAGGAGGCTGGTGCTTTGCAGAAAAGAGGATTTGATGTAATCCCATATCAAGATCTATCAAGCAACCAAGTAACATTTAGTAAGTTTGATGGAAGTAACCAGAATATTGTGTAGTGATTACAAAGGAAGTGGGCCTCACGACAATGCTGGCCAAGATGTAGTGGCTTTGATTGTGGCAGAAGCAAGGTCTCACATGACGGACATGCAGGAGCGGCGATGGCTTGCTCTATCCTTGCGATAGTCCATAGAGAAATTAAAATCTGTGTAAGAACCACTTCAGCAATAAAACACCATACAGCCTTGTCTCTTGGAACACTAGCGGATGTGCATATTTAATCGGAAATATCAAAATTGTGAAATTATTAGAACAGTACGATTTTGTTTTATTGCAAGAGACATGGGCTGTAGGAAGTCTGTTGTGGGACGGTTACAGCGTTGTTAACCTGCATGCGAAAAAAAGTATAAGGGGTCGCCCTAGTGGTGGACTTGTTTTGGCTTATCGTTCAGGAACTGATATCACAATGGTATCTGACCATTTGTTATCGGATTGTGCGATAATTGGAACTTTCAAAATAAAAATAAATATACAGCAAATTGACATAATGCTGATGAATATATATTGGAACATGGCAACACATAATAATGATCAGCTCATAAAACAGTTTGAGGTGTTAAATATTAGGATTAGTATGTGGTTGGATGAACATCCTAGTGGGTCCCTGTTGTTATCAGGGGACTTTAAGCGGATTGTAACATGACAAACAATGAAGCATCATGGATTCTAGCATCAACAGGGTCTGACTCTGTATCTGCATCAAATAAATTATATAGAGGCAGTTTATGGCTAGAATTCATGGATAGTTGGGGCATGCAGCCCAAGTGCAATACTACTCCCACCTGGTATGCCAGAGGTCTCAACTCGATATTGGATTACATATGTGTGACTAGTCAACTTCAAGATGTTACGTGTAGTATGAAAGTACATAGACTGGATGCAAATGCCATGATGTCAACTGACTTTCCTTGGGTTAAACAAAAGATAGGTGAGATTTATTATGATGAGAGAGTTGAGGTGAGCTCTTCTGGTACGAGGGCCAAGTGGACTCCATATAACCTAGAGAAACTTAACACCTTGATGTTGCAAGACTATGGGCCTCATTACGAGTCCGGCGGTAACCGTGCCGGAAATTCCGGCAGGTTAACGCCTGACTCGTATTACCATTCCGCTTGTGTGATTCCCGGAATCACTGGGGCATTACAACCCTGGTGACCCGGTAATTCCGGAGGCAGAAATCGATAAATCCCCATTCCCATGGAGTACCAAAGGACTCCATGGGAATGGGGAAGTGGAAACACCGGCACCATAATGTAATGGTGCCAGTGTTTGCACGTCCGCTTGCAGGCGGGTGGTGTTAAACCCGCCAGTTCAGACCTGGCAGGAATGACACCTCCCGCCTGCAGAACACGAGATCACCCGGTCCGGAAACAACAGTGGCGGCGGGTTTACCGCCACCATTATTTCCGGACCGGTTGACTCGTAATGAGGCCCTATATGTCATATCCATTAGAAATGAAAAAGGAAATATATTCAGGGATGTTTTTCAATGATTATGTCGGCGTAATGTTACAATGCGCAAATGTCATGAAACCTTTTCCATCAAGGACCTATGAAAAGCCGTACTCATACGTTTGATAATGAAGTGAAATGTAGAAAGGAGCAATTGAGAAAAGATGTGCATAGTTTAAAGAAGGCAAATATTGAATCAGAGGATGTTATTAAAAAAAAACTATAAAAACTGGGTAATAGCTCACCGGTCAGGCATGGCGCAAAAAGATGGAGAGGCAATGCTATCTGCAATGCATGGTGGAAACACCCGAAACGTTTGGTCCATTATAAACAGTAATGAAGTTACACAGACGCAGTTGACAACGAATCCAATAGCTGCAATAGTGTGGATGAAACACTTTGAGAATTGATATAGCGTCTGGATGAAGCTGTACTGGTACAATTTAGTAGCATTTTAGGGTGATCATTGAATATTTCAGTTAGCAATATATTAAGACAGATACGAAAGGAAATGCCTCAACTGCACCAGGCCCAAACAATTAATCATATGTTACACTGAAATATAATGCAGTAATGTGGGCTGGTTTATTGAATTGTATGTTTGGTGGCATTATAGGGGATAAAACGATCCCAGCGTGATAGAAAATGTCATATGTCTTACTAATTTTTAAGAAGGGTAATCGTTTTTACCCCTTGAATTATCGCCCGATTACGATGACCAATGTAGATTCTAAAATCTTTTCAGCTGTTGTATTAGAGAAGTTGACTATAAGGATAGACGAAAACAGCATATTGGACCTGAGACAAATTGGTTTTAGGCGTGCAATGGGTAACGGATGTGGGAGGGCTGATTGTATCCAATCTACAGAGCAAGGCAAGAGTTAAAGGAAAGCAATCACTTTACGTTGCCTCCATGGATTTGACCATGTCATTTGACATGGTAGATAGGAATACTCTATGGAAGACCTTGCAAGACCTAGGGATTGACAAAGGCTTACTTGAGCTGATTATACTACTATTTAATGGGATATAGTAGTAGACCATTATAAAGTTTACAGATAAAGTGATGAGAGTTTGCCTCAATAATAGAGGTCTATTGTCAGATGTAATTCATACACATAATGGCTTGCGGCAGGGATGCACTGTTATTCTGGTAATTGGTATATGACAATCTGTATCACTAACCTGGCCAGACTGCGGTTTCCAATGAAGACAGCCAGCAAGGAATTGGAAAATCTCCCGTGAGAATCCTGCTCCCCTCTCTCCCTGCGGTTGAAAGTCAGAGAGGAGGAAGGCACAACCCCCTGGGAAACCCTCCTGGGGAAAAAAAACCTGTGTAGCAGCGAAGCTCCAGACTGGGCGATGGAGTGTGGATGCAGTTCCTTAGAAGAGTTCGTACGCGATGAGGATTGGTGTTCTTTCTATGAAAGAAAGGCAGAACAGGTAAGTGCAAGGAAAGAAGGGTGTCTCGATACAGAAAGCTACCTATCGGGAGGGGATTTACAATGCATCCTAAAAGGTGTTTGATACAAAGACTTGACTATTGTCTGAGGTTCGAGGAAGACAGTGGAAAGTGTCCCAGGAGGCTGGCTTGGTAGCTGGGCTGGATGGAAAAGAAAGAATATTCAGAAATTGATGGTTTGAAGGGAAGAGTAATGGCAGGGGAGTAGAGACGTGTAATGTGAACACTCACTGTCGAGGGCGGAACCTCTCTCAAGTATTTAACTGTATAATCGGTGATCGGCCAGATCGTAAGTCTGAGAAAAGGAGATTTGGAGAGATGATAGATAGTTAGAACAACAAAGGAAGTTGCAGTCAGCAGAGTCAGAAAGGGTGGATTCCTAGTAGCGGACTTACGGAGCGTCGGTAAAGACAGTAGTGACGCGTTTGCTTGAAGTACTTCCTTCCTTATCAGGCATCACGTGATCTGTCGTGGAAGCGGCAGGCGAACGTAGAACAACTAGACCGCTGCTTCCAGTATGCAATGCTGCAGCGTCGGCTGTTCTTCCAATAAAGTTTCCCACAGTTCTGCCTAATCTTTTCCTCTGCCACCATGACCAACGTTGATAATGTGTAACATGCACGTTAGTGGCAACCCTTTTTAATTTGTATGTATCCCAAGCAGGAAAGGTATTGAATATGAGTGGATTGACATCACCGAAGATAAGTGGTATAAATGTAAAATGGGTTGCATATGCAGACGACTTTTTGTTGTTTGATGGATCCAAGGTAGGTTTGCAAAGGTTGATAGTCTCATTTGAGGGAATTCATTAAAGAAAGTAAACTAATGATAAATCCAAGTAAAACCGTGATATTCCATACCGGTGCAAAATTGATCAGACCTGCAACACTCACGTGGGTATGTGGAGGTATGAGTATAAAAAACAAACTGTTTTGAAGTACCTGGGTTACTCATATGTTAGTACACAAACCCTTGGTTTCATCAAAAACAACCTTATGGAGAAAGCAGCTGCAACTGCAAACCAACTGAAAGCAATCGAAAGGAAACATTGGAGATTTACATTAACACCATGTATTCTATTCTACCGAATGAAAGCTATTCCACGTTTGTCCTATGGACTGGAGTTTTTTCCAGACAAGTTAGTACCATACTTGAAGAAAATTGAAGCATGTGTTTGGCGGAAAGTATTGTTCTATATTCCAAAATGTATAACAATGGAAATGATACGTTATGAGTTCGGATTGTCATCACTAAAAACCATCATGTGTTGGAAACTGATATTGAGGAAATTTCTTGTGTCTGAAAAAAACGATGTATTATTACTTGGGGACTGATCTTGAAGAGTCGTTTATGGTTGCTGTTAAAAAAGTATGTGATAAAATCTTACATGACCTTGGGTTATCAATGGAAACTTTGATAAAAAATCCTGGGAAGGTTAAAGATCTTATAAAGCATTTGACTGGATAGAAAATAATGCCGTGATTTTAAATTCAACTTTGTATTCACAAGTCATATCATTTTGGAAGTGGAAACCGATACCTGAAAAATATACAGAAAAATATCCTTCCAGAGCTTTTAGGAATGCAACAATGAGATTTAGGTTTAATGTACTACACACACATGAGATTTTGAATATTTGTGCAAAGAAAGATGAGGAGAAGGAATTTTGTAGGCACTGTAATTTAACAGGGGCGAAGGAATCACTTATGCATTTGTTATTGATTTGCCCAAGCCTTATGATGCAGAGGATTGAATATTTTTCATTGTTTGTTAATGATACTGCTAACGTGAACAGGGATTCTCTATGGATTGAGATGCTTCATGGTAACTCTATAGCTCTGAAAATACGAGTTAATGAATATTTGAGGATTATATGCGACTTGGTATGAAATGTAACGTTTTCCCCTCTACGTATAATATATGAGAACCTATATAAAATTGTGGTGGAATTGTAAAGAGGTGGTTACGAAATATTAATGTAGACCGAAATGTATAGACAAAGTTGTTTTAATTGAGTTGTGTAAAAAGATTAGCATTATGTGTAGGTTATGTTTGTATGTTTTGATCTATGAAATTCATTGTATTTTAAATGTTCTTATATTTTGAGTAACTTTGTAAAGGTTTAAATAAACCGTATACAATAATAAAAATGAAAAATAAAAAATAAACTACAGGACAGAATCAGCTCCACTAGGAAGGGTATCTTCTGCCCAGCTTTCTAGCTGCTTGCCACCATACATGGACCAGTATGACCACTGGCAAGTGGATGGACCAAAGGTCCTTCGCCCGGACTCCAACGTATCAGCCAGTTTATACGGTTTACACATCTCTGCTATCATAGAAGTAAGATCATCCACCGCGTGAACCAATCCACCAAATGCTGCAAATTAGCAGCTCAGTAATAAACTTTAATATCAGGTGTCCCAATGCCCTACTTCCAGGTCATGAGCTGAACGCTTGAGAGTGCAGTTTTCGGTATTTCCTCCCTTCCACAAGAGCTTACCCAATATCAAATGCAGTTTAAGAAAGCAGTCTCCATGTACTGGAATCGGCATCACCTGTAGGAGAAACAACAATCTCGGCAGGGCAATCATCTTAGCCAGGGCCACTCGCCCCATTGTTGACACCGGAAATCTGACCCAAAAGTCTGTGAGTTTTTCAAAAGCTACCATCCCATAGTCCATATTCTGTTGATAGACCGATTCTCAGTTGATCCCAAGGTACTTAAAACCATCTGTGATAACTTTCATCCCAAAGCCAGTAAGGCGAGGACCCACCGCCTCCAGTATCATTTAAACTGCTGATTTAGCACGATTAATCACCAGTTTAAACAAGGTTCCAAACTCCTGCATGGACACGAGAAGCGTGCCCAAATTACGAATCGGATCCCGGACATACAGTAAAACATTGTCTGCATATAAAGGGACACAGTGCATTCTCCCACTGACCAGTAAGCCAGCCGCCTCAATTCTCCTCTGAGTTATTCTAGCTAGGGGTTCAATGATCAATGCACAAATCTAGGGGGACAGCCGACTCCCCCGGCACATACCCCTGCCTACCCCCCAAGACGAGGAGATAAACCTTTTGACCCCTCATACAGGAGACGTAGACAGTTCATGAATCTCGAACATAGCCCAACCTTTTCCAACATCATCCATTCATCACTCCAATCCACAGTATCAAATGCCTTATACAAGTCAAGGCTAACCAACACCACGTCCTTCTCAGCATCCTTACATGCATCCAGAATAAGGAAGAGCCTGTGTAAATTATGCACAGTGCGTCTACCAGGGATGAATCACATCTGATCCATTTGTACTATGTCCTCAATCACCCATTGCAGGTGGCCTGAGGGTATCTTGCATAGAATATGAAGGTCCACATTAATCAAGCACAGAGGCCTGTATACGTCACAGGGGTCCCTGTCAGAATCACCACAAGAGCTTCCAGCATAAAGCCAGGGACCCACCCAAAGCCACTCCTTCCATGAACAACTCCAGTAGCTTAGTGGCAAGCAAAGGCTTATAAGATCTGTAACATTCCACTGTCAGGCCAACCACCTGAGGGTCTTAACCAAGCCAAGGTTGTCAATAGCCCATTCCACATCCCGTAACACTATCGGGGTTCCCAGGGATTCACTCTGCTTTCCTGTGAGACTATGTATGCCTGACCCCTCCAGCCACACTGCTGCATAGGCTACATCAAAGGAATCATATGGGGCATACAGTTTCCGATAACCTTCCCAAAACAAATCACAGATGCTCAGTTTATCCATAATCAGCCCACGGGTCTGTGAGAAACCTGACTGTGTCTCACTTACTAGTCCCCAGGGATCTGCCATCCAGGTGGCCAGGACACATTCATCACTAATGGATCCAGTTCCTGTGGGTGGACCAGTGCGGGAGGATCACCTGGATGGGGGTGTCTTTGGGGAGTGGAAGTGGGACACCAAAGGGTGAGATGCGGTATCCCCTTCCTTATGAAACCATTTCCCTATCCTGCCCAATGGGATACTTGGAAACTCTACCCCCCCTTTCATACACAAACACTTTCTCACCCAGTGAGCAACAACTGACTAATATCAGAGCTGTTTATCTGACATGCCCCAACACAAGAGTCAGGCAATTGCCCTTTCCCTTTCCCATATGGATAAAAGGCAGAGCATAAGAGCATAAAAGCACACTCTGAGCAAGGCCAAATGCACGAGGAAGCAGCTATTCCACGATGGTAGTTCAAACGGAGGAGAAAGGTGGCGAGACCTGAAAGGAAATCATGGACGGAGTTACCCTTGCCCTTTTCAACCCAGACCCGCAAAGCCTCAGAAAAAAGAGCATAAGGCCGGGAATCGCAGGGGGCGTGGTTGGCAGCCATGCAGTGAGGCAGCAGAAGTGAGAGCTCCTGCTAGATTCATCAACAAGATCGGCCTGTTTTGACAAATAATTGTAAGATACAACACCGGAATACCTGAAGAATGGTTGGATCTGAAAACAGGGGTGTCTTGACATGGTGTTTGAGCGTACACAAGAAATGCAGTGCCCGTATCATCAAGTGCACAGAGGCAAGATGGGGGCAGAGGCCTTGACTCGCTCGCAGTAAAGCCGGAGTGCTATGCAGTGACCAGGAGGAAACTGGGCTGAAGAAGTGGGGACCCTGGATGGTGCTGCGTCGCGAACCGTGACCATAGAGCAGGCTGCCCCGTGGTTGCGCAGCTCAGGACGGCCGGCACTTCCAACGCTGAAGGCAGCAAACCTCAGTGCATACCTGCCATCAACGCAAATACACCAGTTATCACTGACATATTGGGGATAATTCTTCCGGTATTTAAAGTGCAGGGGAAGTGACCAGAACTATGTACCCAGAATCCTAATTCACTGATGCTTAGCTGGTAGGACGATTGGGGCTAAAGAAGTGGGAATAAAGGAGCTGGGAGAGACGACACAGTCCCCCCTCATGGTCTCCTGTGGGTGTTGCCCATAGTCAACGGACAGAGCTGCAGCAACCAAATCAAGAGCGCAGGGGGTTGAGACCGGAAAAGGCAGCAAGGCAAAAAAGCGCATTGGGCAGACTACAAAGCAGCACCCCAGGACTGCAGCGCTGTCACGGCCAGCTCCGAGCAGCCCTGAGCTCCAAATAGGGCTAAAAATAAACAGCACAAGCGTGAATAGAACATCCGCACACGCAGTGAACATGCACTGCAGGCTACGCCCTCACTGTCCCAGAAGGCAAGCAGAAGCGTATAAACCCCCGAAGCACAGCACGTGCACAGTCTGCAACCCCCCCTTTTTGACAGATCCATTGGCACACTGCCAAGCAACAATGACCGCCCGAAGCGCAGTCCTCAAGGTCCTGGAAGCATAGGACAGCATATACTGTTACCACCACTTAGATAGCCATGCGGCCTCACTACACAGACCTCAAGAAACTCAGAGACATATTGTAACACCTCGGGACCCGCGCTGCAGGCGCCCGGCCCGTTTACAAACACTTAGGCGTTGTCCGTCCCCTTTTCTCCAACCCTGGAGGTTGCCGTGGAGACGCAGGGCTCGCCTCTCTCAACTCGGCACCGAGTCACGTGTAAGTCAGCTGACTGCAGCGCGTCGAGGCTGCGCCCCCCCTGCAAGGCATTCATAAACGCCATCCGCTCAGGAGAACGCTGCTACTAATTAGCGTTCCTTACCTACTTCTATTGCAACCTGTTTTTTCGTGTATCAGACTATGGACTTCAACCCGACTCTCCTGCTTGCATACTCCTTCGGATTTGTCGAACTGGTTCCGGTCTCCGCACCGGTGTAAAGGAGTCTTCTTCGCCTACTGCAGCGTTCTTGACTTACATTTTGTACGCTGCCGCTTACGTTGTTTAAGTCCTGTGCAAAAGTATCAGTACGCCTCATCATTCCCACATCCTGCTGCAAGTTTTAACAGGCAAACTAACACTACCTCTATTTCGCCTCTCCTGGAAGTCGAGACATTGCCCTGTCAGCTTCAAGGTCAGATCTCAATCCTTCTGCCAACGCTGTGTATTCCCTGCAATACTTCAACTCTATTGTTTAAGGAACCAGGGGTGATATTACTCTGTTCATTGATATACCATTGGAATTTCATTTGATTGCTGCCAAGTGGACCTGTTTGATTTCCTCTCCTAAATAGAAACTCCTTCTATGCGGACCTGTACTCTTTGGAATCCCTGTGCACTGTGGACGCTGCCCTGGTTAGTGCACCATCCCGGCTCTAGTTTGCGTTTCGCTTGTCTCCCGGGGTACTTCCTTATACTAGCCTTCCTTTTTGTTATTTTTTCCTGTCGTTGTTTTCCATTTACCTTGCTCCTTCCTGTCTCACCAAGGGGTAAGAACTCATTTAGTGTGTTACATTTGGGCATTAAGGGGATAACTGGTTCCTTCATGTTTTGTCTATTTTTCTCAGCTGTTGGCTATTTGGTAGAGGTCCATTCCGTTTGAGATCTATGTTCCTGTCCAGAGTGACATAGGTAGATTAACTTCCAGCCCCCAATTGTGCTTAAGTTAGTTCTTTTCAACTGACTAACCTGTTTATCGTTTTCCCTCACAGTCTTGGCGTAGCGGTGTGGGTATCTCCGCTCTTTTCAGTAATCCATCACTCTGTCACCTTACACAGCAGGAGGGTATATTGCTAAAAAGAGGTCCTTAAGTTGAGGAGGCCTGGTTCTAGGTGTATTCCTTTTTGGGAAAACGCCACAGCTTGGGCTGAATTATTGTCCGGAGCAGCTCCCTCTCATCTGTGATTCGAGGTCGAGCAACGCCCCGGCCAGCTCAGCTATCAGTGAGTTACAGAATTAGAAGCCATGGATCCTTCGGAGACGATGGCACAGATACTGCAGGTAGTTGCAGATCTAAGTGCCGAAATATCTTCCATGAAGGATCATTTTCAGCAGCGTATTGACGCAATCCATTCACTGGTGACTTCAGGGCAACAGGGAGCGGAAGCATCAGGAGCTACCGCGTCTGGCTCTGGTTTTCCTCCACCCAGACAGGAGGCTACTCCGATAGTGCTTTCAGCACAATTCCCTTTAGCTCCACCAGAGCGATTTATGGATGACCCGAAACATTACAGTACGTTTGTCAATCAGTGCAAATTACACTTTTTGTGTAGGCCCACTTCATTCCCTACCTCTACCACCAAGACTGCATTTATATTGTCCCACTTAGGAGGGACTGCCGCTGTGTGGGCCAATCCTCTGTTGGAAGCCAACAGCCATGTACTATACAATTGAGACACACTGTTAACCGCCATGAGCAGGGTTTTTGATACCAGGTATACTTCCCAAGCCTCTGACTTGGAACTGCTCAAACTTAGGCAAGGATCTTCTTCTCTACTCACTTACCTAGCCCATTTCAATCAGTTAGCAGCCAAAACGGATTGGCCTGAAGAAAAGAAATCTGCCTTTTTCTATCAGGGCCTTTCTGACGAATTGAAAGATACTCTATCTACAGTACCTATTGTGCCAACCGTATTCGAGGAACTTCTGGATATGGTACCAGATTGATGCCCGTAAGGCAGAGCGGAAGGGCGAGAAAAGATCCAACATCCTTCCTCTGCTTCCAGAAGTCCCTACGGTAGTCGCCCCTACACCAGAGCCTATGCAAGTAGGAGCTGTTAGAGGGCCTCTAACTCCGGCACAGCGGGAATACCGCCGTAGTCACAATCTTTGTATGTATTGTGGCTCATCTGAGCATCTTCTTCCTGATTGTACCAAGAATCCCAAGAATAAGGCGGGAAACACAAGATCCCGACAGTAGACGCAGTCCATACTTCGGGAAGGCTAGCTTTGGACTCTCGCCTTCACAAACAGACTACCTTATTTCATCTGACTGTTTCGTTTACAGTGGCTACTGGTCTTTCATTCCCGGTCTCTGTGGTCATAGACTCGGGTGCTACTGGAAACTATATCGACCAACAGTTTGCCATGAGATCGGGGGTTGAGCTTGGTGATAAGTCACAACCTGAATCTGTCAGTGCGGTTGACGGCTCTGCATTGGTATCTGGTCTAGTTACTCAACAGACTGTTCCCATTTCCATGTGCACGTCAGAAGGACATTCCGAGGACATTGTTTTTGATGTCATCATGGCCCCCGCATATGTAGAGTCATACTTGGCATTCCATGGCTTCGAATACACAACCCAGCTATAGACTGGGCTTTGGGTCTTATCCAATTTCCTTCCTTGTTTTGCAACAGTACGTGTTTTTCCACTCTTGGGATCGCATCAGGGGTTCCTTGCCAAGCTCTATCTACCATACTTGCATTCATCGGGGCAGTCACGCTCACTTCAGCTTCGGCTGTCCCCATCGAATATGCCATGTACCTTTATGTATTTGATAAAGGGAAAGCTGAGTCGTTACCACCCCACCGGATATACGACTGCCCGATTGATCTTATTCCTGGAGCTAAAATTCCGTCTGGCCGTGTGTATTCTTTATCTTTAAAGGAAGACCAAGTATTAAAGGACTATCTGGATAAGTCCCTTGCCATGGGGTTCATATGTCCGTCCAAATCACCTGCAGCCTCTCCACTATTCTTTGTGCCCAAAAAAGAGGGTGATCTACGTCCCTGCATTGATTACCGAGCGCTGAATGAGGTGACGGTCATGAACCTGTACCCTTTACCCCTTATTTCAGTCTTAGTTGACCATTTGGGTAATTCTAAAATCTTCACTAAACTCGACCTGCGGGGTGCCTACAACCTTGTTCGTATTCGAAGCAGCGATGAATGGAAAACGGCATTCAAGACACGCTTTGGTCTTTACGAATACCTGGTCATGCCGTTCGGCCTCTGCAACACAGCTGGCCCTTTCAAGGTGTTTATAAACGACATATTTCATGACATACAAGACCAATAAGTCGTTATCTATCTTGACGATATCCTCATCTATTCAGAATCCTTGCAGCAACATGTACAACACGTATCTAATGTCTTAAAAAGGTTGAGAGACAACCATCTGTACGTAAAGGCTGAAAAGTGTGTTTTTCATGCCTCGGAAGTGGAATTCCTGGGCTTTGACATCCCCAAACAGGGGATTAGGATGAGTTCCTCCAAGGTAAAGGCGGTATTAGAATGGCCCATTCCTAAAACGGTGAAAGCGTTACAATCCTTCCTAGGGTTCGCTAACTTTTATCGTCGTTTTATCCACTCTTTTTCGGCCATATCAGCACCGCTTACAGCTCTTACCAGTTCTAAAGCCGCATTCCTCTGGACTCCTGCTGCACAAATGGCTTTTGATCAGTTAAAGGAGGCTTTTACCTCGGCTCCAGTTTTGCAGCATACCAATCCGGACCTGCCCTTCTTTGTGGAGGCCGATGCCTCGGGTTATGCAGTCGGAGCAGTATTGTCCCAGTCCTGTCCGCAATCAGGGAAGACCCACCCGGTTGTTTTCTACTCTCGTAAACTAAGCAGCTTTGAGAGAAACTATTCCATCACGGAAAGGGAACTATTGGCTATTAAGGACACTTTCATGGAATGGAGACACCATCTTCTGGGGGCCAGACATGTAGTCACCGTCTATTCCGATCACAGAAGTCTCCTCGCTTTCAAATCCATGAAATGTCTCACTGTTCGTCAAGCCCGTTGGCATCTGTTCTTCTCTCAATTTCAATTCATTATCACTTACCGACCAGCACGTTTGCATGTCTCCGCTGATGCATTGTCAAGGCAGACAGCAAACTCAAGTGAAGACTCCTGTTTCTCTTCTACCTGAAAACGTCATTTGTGGCTGTTCTATGCAACCTTCGTTGCATTCCATAATCGAGGGTTGGGTACTCTCGAACACAGCAGAGGTGTATACATTCATCCTCGTCGTCCAAGACAGTTTACCCTTTATGCAGGGTCGTATCTTTGTACCTCCAGGCCAGGCGCGGTTGCATGCCTTACAATGGGCACACAATTCTATTGTCGCAGCACATCCTGGTCATCGGAAGACATTGGAGTCACTTCGGCGATGGTCTTGGTGGCCTTCGATGTCTCGGGATGTTATGGACTATTTGTCGACCTGCGCTGTATGCAACCAATGCAAACAATCACGATCCAAGCCTATGGATCTTCTGCAACCGCTTCCAGTACCGTATAAGCCATAGCAGATGCTGTCCATGGATTTTGTGGTGGAGCTACCTCCTTTTGACGGATTCAATACCATACTGGTTGTCATTGACTATTTCACCAAGTATGCCATATTTGTTCCATGCTCAGGACTCCCATCGGCTTCTGCTTTGACCACACTCTTTTCCACGCATGTATTTAGGCGTTTCGGTCTCCCTTCCATCGTTGTGACTGACAGAGGTTCGCAATTCACTTCAAACTTTTGGAAGGCCCTTACTTCATCTCTTAAAATCGAGGATCGGTTTTCTTCTGCCTTCCATCCACAGACTGATGGTCAGACGGAACGCCTTAATTCAACCATGGAGCAATATTTGAGGTGTCTATGTCTGCAGTTTCAGTGCACATGGCTAACTGCTTTACCACAAGCCGAATTTGCATCTAACAACTCCTTGCACTGAGCTGCTGGTTCTTCTCCATTTTTTGCCTTGCATGGTTTTCACCCTCGCGCCTTGCCACTCGAACCTTCTTTGCCATCTGGCAATCCGGCTGCCTTTGCCAGCCTAAGTGATATGGACCAATTGCACCGAGATGTTCGGTTACACCTTCCGCGCCCAGACCAGGGATAAGAAATACGCTGATGCCCGTCAGTCTCCAGCCCCTACTTACCTACCTGGTATGAAGGTTTGGTTGTCCACTCGGAATTTGAAAATTCCTGGGAAGAAACTGTTAATGCCTAGGTTTGTGGGTCCTTACCTTGTTGCTTCTGTGGTCAATCCGGTGGCGGTCCGTCTATCTCTGCCCCCCTATTGGCGAATACACCCGGTTTTTCATGTTTCACTGTTAAAGCCGTGTCGTGCTGGCACCCGGTTGTTGCACAGACCGGAGCCAGTTTTAGTTGACGGGGATGAAGAATTTGAGGTGTCAGCTATCCGAGACGTCCGATTATCCAGGGGCAAACTGTTCTATTTGGTGGATTGGAAGGGCTACGGGCCTGAGGACCGGACCTGGGAGCCTTTGGACCATATACATTCACCGGATTTATTGCAGGCTTTTCATGTTGCCAGGGGGTTGCCCTGGTCTTTGGGGGCGGATGCTGTAACATCTCGGGACCCGCGCTGCAGGCGCACAGCCCGTTTACAAACACTTAGGCGGTGTGCGTCCCCTTTTCTCCAACGCTGGAGGTTGCCGTGGAGACGCGGGGCTCGCCTCTCTCAACTCGGCGATGAGTCACGTGTAAGTCAGCTGATTGCAGCGCGCCGAAGCCACGCCACCCCCTGCAAGGCATTCATAAACGCCATCCGCTCAGGAGAACGCTGCTTCTAATTAGCATTCCTTAACTACAGCTATTGCAACCCGTTTTTTCATGTATCAGACTACGGACTTCGACCCGACTCTCCTGCTTGCACGCTCCTTCAGGTTTGTCGAACTGGTTCCGGTCTCCGCACCGGTGTAAAAGGAGGATTTTCCCTCCTTGAGTCTTCCTCGCCTACTGCAGCGTTCTGGACTTACATTTTGTATGCTGCCGCTTACGTTGTTTAAGTCCTGTGCAAAAGTATCAGTATGCCTCATCATTCCCACATCCTGCTGCAAGTTTCAACAGGCAAACTAACACTACCTCTATTTCGCCTCTCCTGGAAGTCGAGGCATTGCCCTGTCAGCTTCAAGGTCAGATCTCAATCCTTCTGCCAACGCTGTGCATTCCCTGCAATACTTCAACTCTATTGTTTAACGAACCAGGGGTGATATTACTCTGTTCATTGATATACCATTGGAATTTCATTTGATTGCTGCCAAGTGGACCTGTTTGATTTCCTCTCCTAAATAGAGACTCCTGTGTGGAACTGTACTCTTTGGAATCCCTGTGCACTGTGGACGCTGCCCTGGTTAGTGCACCATCCCGGCTCTAGTTTGCGTTTCGCTTGTCGCCCGGGGTACTTCCCTATACTAACCTTCCTTTTTGTTATTTTTTCCTGTCGTCGTTTTCCATTTACCTTGCTCCTTCCTGTCTCACCAAGGGGTAAGAACTCATTTAGTGTGTTACATTTGGGCATTATACCACCACCTAAGGGGATAACTGGTTCCTTCTTGTTTTGTCTATTTCTCTCAGCTGTTGGCTATTTGGTAGAGGTCCATTCCGTTTGAGATCTATGTTCCTGTCCAGAGTGACACAGGTAGATTAACTTCCAGCCCCCAATTGTGCTTAAGTTAGTTCTTTTCAACTGACTAACATGTTTATCGTTTTCCCTCACAGTCTTGGGGTAGCGGTGTGGGTATCTCCACTCTTTTGAGTAATCCATCACTCTGTCTGTCACTTTACACAGCAAAAGGGTATATTGCTAAAAAGAGGTCCTCAAGTTGAGGAGGTCTGGTTCTGGGTGTATTCCTTTTTGGGAAAACGCCACAGCTTGGGCTGAATTATTGTCCAGAACAGCTCCCTCTCATCTGTGATTCGAGGTCGAGCAACGCCCCGGCCAGCTGAGCTATCGGTGAGTTACACATATTGAGACAGACTAAGAAACATACTGGACAAACGAGAACCTGGGCCAGCCCCAAACCATACCACACACGGGGCAAAGTGGCTAGAAGACCTCTGATTGCCCAAAGCGCAGACCACATTCTGCGCACCCAAAAAAGACTGCTGACAATGCCACAGTGAAGTCTCCCAAGAAATTGAGGAAATGCCAGATAAGCAGCGCAGTGGCAAAGCCAAGCAAACAATGATGGACTCCTATGCTCGCAAGGGCGAAAATGGCCCACATCCCCGCACATACACCAATACAATGCGGCCTGATCCGCAGGTGCAGCGCCAAGAAGATGGCCCTATCCTGGAGGCGATTGCAGCACTAAAATCTGCACTAGAGCAAAAAATGGATGCAGTAATAGTAGATGTGGGCCTACTACACCAATAAGTTAGATCACTAGCAGACAGAATGGGCACTGCTGAACACCAAGTGCAAGAAAACACCACCAACATCACCAGTGCCCAAACCCAAATCACAAATATGCTCGGAAGGATACAAACCCTAGAACACAGAGCCGAGGAGAGAGGAGAGGAGGACAGAGACCCTACCAACTACATTGAAAACCTGTTGCTACAGGAAGTCGACTCTGGAACACTGTCGCAGGGCTACACAGTGGAGAGAGCCCACATATCCTTGGCCAAAAGACCCCATCTGGGCGCCCCACGAGGCCTATGATACCCAAAAGTATTAACTTTAAAGACCGAGAAAAGCTCCTCATCTTCTCAAGATAAGGTGCACAATCACCAGAAACTCCTGGACACTGGCCATCTACCCCGACTATACGGTACTAGTGCAGGGCAATGTTTTGTCCGACAAAAGACTGCCTCAGGAAAGCGAACCTGCGATACATGCTATTGTACCCCGCCAAATTAAAAGTGCTACACAATGGTAGATCCTACTTCTTCGAGACCATCACTGAGGCCCACACTTGGATGGACGAGTAGGGCATTCCCCAAACAGCAGCCAGGCACAACAATGACAACGCAACCGAGTGAATAGCAACAGTGAACCCATCATGGAGCCCCTGAACGAAAACAGACGCCCCACAAATGATACAGACACGAAGGACCGACATGTTCAAAGCAGCGCAGGGTAGCAGAAGAACCTCTCACAGAGGTACCTACTGCCCAATTGTTGCTGCAACAAGCAACCCCCAGTGCGTTCAAAAAAGTTTGGATGCCAGTTGGAAGGCATTGTGCTGTCGCAAGCGGCTTCCTGCGCTGTGGAATGGCGCGAAAAAAGCAGCTAAGCCTGAGTGAGGGAGGGGTGGCTGGGCATTTGTTTAAAGTTGAAATTTGTTTGTTGAAAGTTGAAGTTGGAATGGGAATACACATCCTTAACAAGGAGCGGACATGGGTAGACCTGCCGTGCAATGAGACACAATATGAAAACAAGGAAAGCCCCCATGAAGAAGGGAGAGTGGGCCTGACCTTCTCAGCACTATACTGCCCAGTTGTGAGAGACAACGCGGTAAGCCCAGAACCCAGAGATTCGAGAGTGGGCATATACACACAACAGAGGTCACAAGGGGAAAAGAACCTACCGCAAGAGCAAAGAATCAAGCAGGCCTATGGGAAAGCACAGGGCCCCAGATGAACGGCAGTGACACATCTTGAAGGCACAAACATAGTCACATGGAATGTAAGGGGACTAAATACCTATGTCAAACGATTAAGAGTGTACACATGGTTAAACAGAATGAGGGTGAAAGTAGTGTTATTACAGGAAACACACCTATCAAGTGACAAGCAAACTATGATTGCAAGGAAATGGGGGTGAGGGGGGGCAAAGTATACGGCTCGACTTACTCTACTTATGCTGGGGGGGTGCTGACATGGGTGGCCCCCAACATCACCGTCTAACTCCTAGAAGTTAACAAAGATAGAGAAGGAAGGCTGGTAATAGTAAACAGACTACTGGAAAATAGAGAAGTGTGCCTGATAAACACGTATGCCCTCAATCAAGACGCCACCGGGTACTTCAGATCTATAGGACCCCAAATATCACCATACAGAGGAGTGACATACATCTGGGGATGAGTGGGGATTTCTATTGCACACTCAACCCGCTGTTAGACGACTAGACACAAAATTCAAAAATCCAGCCGCACCTGCAAAAACCCTAAAAATGCTCCTGGATCACATCAGCCCAGCAGACATTTGGATGGAAAAATATGGCGTGGAACGCGGATACTCCCAATTGTCTGCCCCACACGGTACACACAACCTAATAGACTACATGTTCACTGGAACAGAGACCCTAGGCGACTTTACAGAAATATAGTTTAAGGCAAGGAACCTCTCATATCATGCCCCACTATTGGCGACATGGATGCACACTACCCCGAGAACTCATATACTAGCATGGCGACTGCGTGCAGACGCCTTGGTGGAAGAAGATTTCTACAACCACATGTCAGACGTGATAGAACAATATTCCCAGCTTAACACAGGAAGCGTAGACAGGATGAGCACTCTGTGGGACGCCTTTAAAGTGGTGGTAAGAGGCACAGCAATTGGGAAGATGGGGGGCCTCCCAAGAGATATGAGGGAATTATCGGACATAGAAGAAGACATAAAGAGGGAAGAGAGAACAGAGGGACTAACAAGGGTAGAACCAGAAGAGCTGATGACACTGAGACTTAAATGTATCACAATCTGGGAAAAGCTAGGGAAATTACATTACACAAAATACACGCAGAAACTGCACGCCAGGGGCGACAAGCCTGGTAGGCTACTCACCTGACTCACCAAGCGAGAGAGACAAAGAGACACAATCAGCGCAATAAGGAATCAGGAAGGACAGATCATCAGGACACGAAAGGGCATCAATGAAGTCTTCTCCAAATTCTACAAAGGACTGTACTAGCCGGCTCCAAGCACAAAAGTAAAGGATGTACTCGAGGCCCTAACCCAAACTGAACTACCAAAACTAGCCGCGGAGCAAGCAAAAGTCCTAGATGCTCCACTAACATTTGATGAGCTGGAGGCAGTTACCACTGATCACCCAACAGCTAATCCTCCAGGCCCTGACAGACTCCCAGAGGCGTTCTAAAAAAATGTAAAGACATAATAGCACCCAAACTCTTGGAAATCTACAAAGTAGCATACGAACATAGTACGCTACCTGACACCATGCGCAAATCACTTATCATACCGGTCCTGAAACCAGAGAAGCAGCCACTAGACTGTGGGTCAAACAGGCCCCGCTCCATGATCAATCAAGACAGTAAGATCATAACGGCAGCCCTTGCCAACAGACCAAAACAGTTCATGAGAACCCTAGTACACACAGACCAGATGGGATATGCCCCAGCCCGCAACACAACATGGAAGCTGAGGAGACTTCACCACATCATTAACCAAACTAATCATATGCTGGGGAACAGTGTGGTGGTCTCTGTAGACACAGAAAAAGCTTTCGACTCAGTATGCTGGGATTGGCTGCTGCAAGTGCTAGTGCATTTTGGGATAGGCCCAAGGTTTCTAAAATAGATCAAGCTGATCTATACGAAACCCACAGCCAGAGTCAAAACAGGCAGACAAATCTCGGCGAAATGGGAGATCCATAAAGGCATGAAACAGGGCTGCCCATTATCGCCTACGCTCTACATATTGGCCCTACAGCCCCTGGCAGCCTTCCTCAGGATAGAATACGCAGATGCAGGGATAAGAATAGACAATACCACCAACCTAATTTCTCTTTATGCAGATGACATGCTCTTATGTGTCAATCTGCCGAAAGAGAACTTGCCGCACCTACTAGTTGCCATAGCAGAATTTGCCACATTGTCAGGTATATAGGTCAATAAAGACAAGTCCTGTCTGTTCTCCTAGCAGCACTAAGGGAAGTAATATCGGAGCAGCTACCAATACTGGGCCTAAAATGGTTGTGAGACTCCTGCTACCTAGAAATGAATATACACCATGACCCAGAGGCATCACATCGCAACAATACCATATTGGCTCTCAAGCGAGTTATGACTTCCATGACATTCTAGAGGATCTTGCCTTTGGGGATGCCGAGTAGGGCGGCGCTACTGAAAATGATAGTGCTCTCCCGCCTATTATACTATTTCAACAACATACCCTATGATATACCCAAAGCATTCTTCCGACAGCTAAACACGACCACCAGAGAATTCTTGTGGGAAGGGAGCAGGAACAAAGTAGCCCTAGGCACAATACAGAAAAACTAGGATCAGGGCGGGATTACACTACTGCATTTCGAGCTGTACTACTTAGCAGGTCAATTACAGTTCGTCGCAAACTGATTAGGAGATTAACTCTCCCTAGATACACTACGTTTACAACCTGCACTCAGCCAGTGATACTTAAAAAAGATAATATGGACTGGTAAAACCCTGAACCAGAAATCGCCCTTACTTATCACACTAGGCCTGGCCCTATGATGAAGAGCATGTAAGATTTTTAAAACCCCTGGACTCTTGCTCCATACATACCCCCTGGTGGGATTTATTAATACCCAACCAGGACATTATGCCCATTCCGGAGGCTGTGGTGAGCCAAAGGAATCGCCCACATAGGTGACTTATGGAAGGAAGGACAGGGGATTGAGTTTCATGTGCTAATCGAAGACCATGACATACATAAAGGCCAATTTATGCTGTACAAAGGTACAATAGGGACAATAATCAAAAGATGGCCAGGGCAAAAAATGGGAGATGGCACAAACGAAGTGCTCAATACATGGTTTGATGCAGAAGGAGGACACACTGTATTCAGACTGTACGCATTGCTCCTACACAACTATAACACCACAGCATCGCCCGCAAATGGGAAAATGAGCTGGCGAGAACACTAACTGACACGGAATGGGGAAGAGCCCTACTGTATATTAAAATTGTTTCCAAAAAGGCCAGATTCCAACAAACACAATTATACGTAACACAGAGAGCATACTTAACTCCATACAGGCTATCCAAAATGGGAAGCAAGACAAGGCAGACATGTCCAAGATGCGCAATAGAAAACGCAAACATGTTACATATGTTCTGGTCATGCCCGGTGGACAGGAAATTCTGGAAGGAGATCAAAGCAAGAGCGGCGACTGGCGGCATCCAACTGCAAGGTTTGGCTGCCTGAATCCTATTTGCTGGTACTATTCCCGAGAGGCAACAGGCAGTCAGTACACCTTACTAAAATGAAAGACCTAATGTGCACCTTGGCAAAGTGTAGGATTGCCCTAGACTGGAAATCAAAAACAGGCCCAAAGCTAGAAGCATGGTGCCCAGACCTAAGCCGCTGGTCACTGGCCAAATCGGCAGTGTGGCACAATACACTACAAAGGGGAATGCAGGAAAGCAGTGTGAGAATTGATGCCTGGAACACATTGGTACAAACAAAGTTCTCCCCCTCACCAGAGCTTGACCGGAGAAACCCCAGCGAGTAAAAGAAAAGACGCTGGCACCCCCCTGAACAATGGGCAGAAGTACAATGCACACCACGGCTTGTCTGCTGCTGAGAAACAGCATACTGAGGCCCGCCCCCTGCCCATGAGCCACACCCCCATGATCCACACAGGACCACATACACGTCACAAGCGGTGACGACCTGAAATGCACTCTGAGATGCTATACTTAGCTCTATGACACACCCGTCTGTTGCATGCATGTACGTTTTGTTTGTTAACAGGTTGTAAACAAAAGTTTTTTGTTTTTTTAAAAGACTGGAAATCGCAGCTGGCAAATTGTGTGACAGATGCCACTGGTACATGGAACCCTCCTGCACTGATAGCCAAGGCGGGGAGACGTGGTTCCCATCGTGGCACTGTCCTTGACTCCAGAGGTAAAAGAAACGTCAACTAGTTCAGCACAGCTGGTGAATCGGAAGAACCTGATAGTGGGCCGGACTGTGTTAGACTCAAGGTTGCACTGCAACATTAAGAAGATTAAGGGACAGAGGTCTTTTGTGAGCAAACTTGGTACCAGGGGTAGAGTGATCCGGCGCCTACGTCGGCGCTTGTTCAGAGGTCTCTGAATGGTACCTCTCTCCTGAACGAAGAGACTGTGTTGAACAAAAAGGGTAAAGAAAATACAAAGACCAAGAGGCCTTAGGGAAGGCCGACGTGAGGTGTCAAGATGGTCATACACAGGTCAAGCAAAACCCCTTGTTCAATCGAAAGTCCTTGATGCATTGCAGTGGTTTTGACAATAATAGAATTGTGAACCCGACTGAGGGAATTGTGAAAAAGGCATTTGTGCCCGGCGGAGGAGAATGCTGGGCGAATTGGTTATTGTGAATAAACACGCCCTTGCCAGAGTGACCCAGCGAGACGTGATCGCACTTCGCAAGTCTTTGTTTAAACTTGGCAAGTGCTGTTGAAGGTCTGAGCCTGGATGAGGGGGGCGTAACAAAAAGGTGGTTGTTTGAAAGGACATTGAGACTCTTGAATATTAAAAATTGTAATTGAAAGGCAATAGTGAACCCGACTGAGGGACATCAAGAGAAAGGTGGTGAAGAAGCTAAGTGAAAAACATTGTGACGATAAGTATGAACCGGACTGAGGGATGTCCACAGTGAATGGTTGGTCTGATTGAGGGAGGCTGACGATTGAAAGGAGGATCGGAGCTCGGTTGAGGGGCATCCAAGGGTGGAGGATAAGTCCCCCGATGTAAAGATTAGCAGAAGGAACTGTTTGTTTTGTTTTGGGATATCAGGCCCCTCTGAAGCAAGAGACTTTGCATGAGAAGTGACTTGGGGACAGAAGGCCCTGATGTAGAGAAAAAGAACTGTAAGCTCGTGGCAGAAGCCCAGGAGTATGCTGTGCTGAAGGGTCCCGCCTTCCCCCGTGGTAAAAAACATGGGCCATAACATCCTGACTTATCATTTTGTGATCACCTCTTTCTTTTCTTGTTAACATTATCCCACAAAATTTTGTAACATAGCGGTAAGGATTGGTAATATTTTTTTTCAGTATAGGTCCTTTTTATTTGACTAGACTCCACTTGGACTGTATTATTATTATTTGATGGTCGTAGCTTGCTCCCATCTTAGATTTAGGTTAAGCGGAGGTGTTTATCTCACCCAGTTATACACTTTAATAAACACCTATCATGCTTTGATACCATGCCTTCCTTACAGGTCCCACACAACATTGCAGTAGCGCATCCCATTCACTCTGTTCACTAACCAGACCAACAGTTTGCCCGCTCTACCCCCCTCCTCGTGCTGCCATGTCACATATCCAGCATAGTCAATGGATGCAAGAGCATGTTGCACCTCTTCTAGCGTTTTCCCAATGCTTGTCCTTGCTGTATGCACGTCCTCCCCTCTGCCTGATCGCCTATCAAGACCTACCATTTACTTTTAAAGCCCTGCAACTGTGACTAGCAGTGCCCTCCGAACTCACGCCCTCAGCAAAATGCAGAACCCCTTCACATAGACTTTCAATGCTTCCCATTCTGTGTGTCTGTGTGCTGTGGTCTCCCAATTGGTATCAAGAAATTTGTGAATTTCATCGCTGAATGAGACCTGTCAGTCAGCATGCTATTATTAAGTCTCCACCCACGGATTGGGGGTCTGTGTGTAATAACGGAGCATGATCAGATAGCGTCTGGTCCAGGAAGTCTGTTCTACCCACCAAGTCAATCGCCTCCAAACTCGTGAAGGCATATTCAATGCCCGAACAGGATTCATATACCACTGAGTAGTAAGAGTAACAACGCTAAAATCAAATTTCAGTCACCAAACATCACATAATTGCAGTTTTTCAAGAAAAACAACGTAGACATGCTGTCTCAAAACAATGATATTAATGCTGTCATTTGACACAAAATTGTATCAGAGACAGATGGGAAAGAGGCAGTAGTCCAATGAAGAGAGAGGGGAGGAAAATAATAAAACCAAATCAGAACATGGTCACTGCTCAGTCAATTCATAATTAGTACCCGGCAAGGGACAATCAGATTGCAACAATCGATTTTACTGGCCCATGCCGGGTCGTTACCAGCCCAACAAAGACCGGCTCTCGTCCCTCGTTCTTCCTTCCCTTTCTGCGACTGGCCGCCATGGAAAAGGAAGAAGAGACTATGGGCCTCATCAGAAGTCTGGCGTCAATCCGGTGCAATTACCACCGAGCGGAAATAGCGTTACCAGCGGGTCATGCGGCGGAATTAGTGCTGCATCACAACCTGGCATGAATGTGCACCCAACTCCGGCACAAATGCTATTAGTGCCTGGCAGTAACTGCGCTGAAATAAAGGCTACTGTTGAGAAGAACAAGTTACTTACCCTATCTGGTAAAGTTCTTTCGATGGGATGTTCCTCCGACGTATTCCACATCTTTGACAGGTAATGACCACAGCTGTGCTGCTTTGGAAATTTTTTCGGCAGAGGCGTCCTGAGTCGATGACGTTGATGCGTTGTCCCTCGAGGGCGTCCGTCGAAGGTCGACGTCACCGGATGTTATATATAGGACGCAAGGCACCCGTAGCCTCAGTTGTAGTTTTTTCCCAGAATGTGTGGCACCAATCTGCGGAAACATAAGCTGCAATCGCATAAGAAATTCTGTAGAGGGGCAGGCTGGGAGGGTGCAATGTGGAATACGTCGGAGGAACATGTCATCGAAAGAACGTTACCAGATATGGTAAGTAACTTGTTCTTCGAGGGGATTGTGTCCTCCGACATATTCCACATCTTTGACAGACTCCCAAAGCAGTAGCAACGTATGGAGGTCGGAAAAGAATTTACAAATTTAGAATTTTAGAATGCCCAATCAAATTGCGAATACAAGACCACATCCTGCCCATGGATAGAGTCCAAGGAATAGTGTCTCATAAAAGTATGGACTGAGGCCCATGTGGCTGCTTCGCAAATATTGCGAATCAGAAAGCCCCTCTGTAGAGCAGTGGAGGCTGCCATACCCCTAGTAGAGTGAGCCCGTAAGCCAACTGGAGGGTCCTTTCCCGCATACCGGTAACACTCAGAGATCGTCAAAATGATCCATCTGGACATGGTCTGTTTGGAAACAGCCTGACCTAAAAGCCTTCCAGCATAACCAACAAAGAGCTGATCGTCCACTCTGACCCGGGACATCCGTGAGAGATAGAAACTCAAAGCTCTCCTAGGATCCAACCTATGGAGCCTCTTCTCTTCCTTACCAGGAAGTGGAGGAGGATAAAACGCCGGAAGAATTACCTTCTGGCTCAAATGGAATTCCGACACAACCTTCTTGAGAAAAGAAGGCCGCACCCTAAGGACAACACTGTCCTTATGGAACACAGTGAAGGGTGGTTTGGCGGAAAGTGCCTGCAACTCACTCACTCAGCGTGCGGAAGTAGCCGCAACTAAAAATACAGTTTTAAAGGATAACAGTCGCAACGGACAAGAATGTAAGGGCTAAAACGGACCTCCTATCAGGAACTTTAAAACCAAATTCAAATGCCATCCCGGCAACTGGAAAGGCGATGGTGGAAACACATTTGTTAGCCCTTTTAGAAACTGTGGAATCAGAGGAATCTTAAAATAAGAACATTCCTCAGACGAGCGCTTAAATATAGACAGCGCCGCCAGGTAACCCTTAATGGTAACCACTTGCAGGCCCTTGTGGGCTAAGGAAAGCAAAAAGGGCAAAACCAAAGGAATGGAACATTGCAAAGGATCCACATTCTGTACCCTGCACCAGTCGCAGAACTTTCTCCAACGTCAACGGTACAGGGATTTCATTGCGGGCCGCCTGGCCGAAAGCAACACCTCCATCACGTCTTCGGCGAAGTCCCAATCCTTATACCTCAACTTTTCAGATACCAAGCATGAAGGCTGAGAAACTTGACCTCTGGATGGGGAACCCGACCCACCCTCCTGTGAGAGCAGATCGTCTCGGTAGGGAAGACGATGTGGAGGGCAGATGGACATGTCTAGAAGGTCTGGGTACCACGCTCTCCTGGCCCATGCCGGAGCAATGAGGATCATCCGGGAACCGAACCTCCGTAACCTCCACAACACTTGCGGAATGACGGGGACTGGAGGAAACACGTACAGCAGCGGGAAGGACCACTCCACTACGAACGCGTCCCCTAAGGCTCCTCTTGAAGGAAATTCCAGTGAGCAGAATCTTTCGTACTTCCGGTTGACACTGATGATGAAGAGATCCACTTGTGGGGTTCCCCAAAGAGCGACGATCTCCAACAAAACTTCCTGAGCCAGCTCCCACTCTTGAGAGACGGTGCTCTGCCTGCTCAGAGCGTCCACCGCCGCGTTTGAGACTCCGGCCAGATGAACTGCCGAGATCGAAATTTCCTGCTGGATGGCCCAGAACCAGAGCTGCATCGCCTCCCTGCACAACCGGAGTGACCCTGCGCCCCCTTTTTTGTTGAGGTAGTGCATGGCCACTGTATTGTCTGTCATAATCAGGACATTCTTCCCCCGCACAGATGGCAGAAAAGCCTTCAGGGCAAGCCTGCCAGTCCGCAGCTCTGGACTGTTGTGAGGCCTCTGCCGAAAAGGGAGACAATAGCCGTGGGTTATGATCTCCAGAACCCACACATCTGAAGTAATGACACACCATTCTCCAAGATGCCACGCAGGTCTGCCCCCAACCGGCGAACCATTGGACATGGCCTCATGACTGAGCGGACGCGGCTGCAGCCGTGCCTGAGGGCAAAGAGGCAACTGCCCGAGAGGCTTTGGCACCTCAAGTACCTTGCTTTCCACCTCGGGTACTCCTACTGTGGCTCCTTTGACTGGTAGCTCCTCTCGATCTACCAAAGGAAGAGTAGTACCGAAAGGAAGCTCCCCTCCATTGCTGTCCCCTAGGACGAAAAGGCAGAGGTTGACGTACTGCAGCGCCCAAAGACTTTGCTGCAGCTTTGGGGGTCTGCAACCGCTCAAGGCTCTTGTCAGCCTTGCTGCCAAACAGATGGACACCATCAAAGGGCATGTTGAGAAGCCGGGATTTCACATCAGGAGCAAACTCCGACTTCCGCAACCACACAAACCTGCGTATCACGGTGCTCGCAGCCATGGACTGACTGACACAGTCTGCCGTGTCCAAACCCGACTGAATGGCTTCACACATGGCATCCTTGCCCTCCAGCACTAGGGCTAGAAAACCATCCCGTTCCTCCCCTTCGGGAATATGCTCAGTCGCCAAAGATGCACAAATCCACAGAGTGTGTGTGAATCTTGCCAAGGCAAAAACAGAGTTGGCTGCCTTCAAAGCCATACCCCCAGATGAAAATACCTTCTTCGCCCAAACATCAAAGCACGTATCGTTCCTATCAGGAGGGATGGTAGGGTACGCAGCATGCTTTGTGGGGGCCGTAGCCGTCTGCACCACCAAACTCTCCGGAGTAGGGTGCGTCGACAAGTAGCAGGGGTCACCACTGGCTGGACGTTATTTTTTCGGAAGCGACTTATTCACTGCCGGGACGCTCTCCGGAGCAGTCCAAGCCGCCGCCACCCTTCTTTGCAAAGCCATATGAAATGGCAACACTGGGTTAGTGGGTGGACCTTCGTCCAGGATATCTGTCAGATCATCCTGAAGAAAATCAACAGGCAGAGCAGACCACCCTAAGTACTCAGTCACCCTCGACGTGAGGCGCCTATACGAGAATTCGGCATGCGTACCAGGCTCAGGCCTGCCAAACTCCACCTCCGGAGAGGTATCAAGACCACTGGCGTCATGCAAGGACTGACAGAGTTCTTCCATCTGATTGTGACCAGACAACAGGTCATCAGGTACATCTGCATGTTCTATGGTAGTCTCCCTCCCTTCCTCCTCACCTGAGTTGTCAGTTGGGCTATCCAGGAGCTCTGTCTTCTTTCCTTGACGTGCTCGGGTCCGTTCTTTCGTCTTCTTCTTTATATTTTTCTTTTCGTGTAAGTAGGGACTGTTAGGGAGAATTCTCTGTTTAGGCTGAATTTCCTAACCTAGTGAGTCCCCCAGCAGCTTTGCTGGATTTCTGGAGTTTGTTTTTTTCTCCTGCCAAGAGTGAGTCTCTTTTCCTCACACTCTTGGACATGATTTGAGGGGTTCCTTTGACTCTTAATGTGTTTTATGGGCTATATGGTCTTTTACTCCATAGGGTCTAATGTGTTTTTACTATGTGTGTTACATAGCACCCACAGTGCAGTGACACAGGGGTGTCATAGTGACACCCCACCATAGACTCCATATCCTGGGACTGACTACTGTCTCCCAGGGCATGTAAAGTCACCATTGGCTTTACTAGTCCCAAATTATGAACAGAAACCAGTACAAACCATCATATTGTGGACGTACTGGTCGGGGCAATTCGATTGCCCCGAGGTCTGTTATTCGAGGGGGCACGTCTCCGTCCCCGCTGATCGAGTTTTGGCTGGTGGCAGTGGATACTACTTTTTATATTCGACCGCGAATATATCTCTATGGGATTTTCCCATTATTCGAGGCTACCAACTTTAATTATTTAATTCTCATAGCCTGGAACATACCGCCGGTTTATTTATTTAATATTAATTCGCCGGTTGGTATTTTTTGCCAGAACTCGATTCTAAAATGGCGTTTGTGTTCTCTTCTGTGACTCCAACCCAAGTCGAGCCCTTTGTTCCACCTTTTGGTGGGCTTCTCCACAGAAGCCTCCAAAAGTGGTGCCACTCTGTCTGGGTACCACAGGGGGTGTGGGAGGGGTTTAGGCACCCTGGACTGAGTTACCTTGGTAACTCAAGTCGCACCCTTGTGTGATTGGCCCAAGTGGTGAGCCGGCCGGCTCACCACTTAGCATGTTTGATTGACAGCTACGCTGAGTGAATGGGGGTATGCTGCATAAACGCAGGGCTTTGGGGACTGGAACTTCAGAAGTCGCCACAGGACCTGAGAATCTGACGAGGGAGAAGCTGAGCCGACCTACCACGACGACACCACCGGTGGAGCCCTGCGGAACCGACTCACCACTTCCCGACGACAGAGAAGATCTCCCGGCTGGAGAGGCTTCTTCCCCTGACTGGTGGGCACAACCAGTTTACCTTCTTCTTTTCGCACCCCAGACCGGTTTGTGGTCGAATTGCTCGTGCCAAGCACCCCGGCAGCCGGATAGCCACTTACCACTGGACCGCGAATCAACGGACCGCTCCTTGTACCTGAGAAACTCCGCGGCTGGTTTCTTCCCTGGCAGTGCAACGGACTCCTGTCTTCCTCCCTGACGAGATCCTCTCTTCCCCCGGACGAAGCACCGACTTGCATCCGCTGCCAGGAACAACTGCCCCCGCTGGAGTATTCTCACCACTTTAAGGTACCGTGTCCGCCAGGCCTCCTTTTCTAAAGATTGCTACAAGATAATAATAACCCCTTAACCTTCTGGACTGGGCTGGCCGCCTTGACCCTCTAACTGGTCCCTTTCTTTGGTCCAACTCCTTTTTGAACCGTTTGTGCACTACAACCGTGTGACCTTGGACACATTTTGTTTTGATCCTCTTAAAGCGGATCCGGCCTACTGACTCTGAATTCACGGTGTTACTTTGACTTCCTCTCTTGTTGTGTTCGTGAAAAAGTGTTGGGATCTGTTTCAATTTATTCTCTGCTTTTCTCTCCCTTTTTAAAACTAATTATTAGAGTGCCATCTACGTTAAGCGCTAAAAATAAGTGGGGCTTTACTTAAGACTTGTCTAATATTCTTTTAAGGGAGTGTATATCTTTTAGTTACCGTGTTTTTGAATTGCTTACTATTAGTGCCTGTGTGTTTTTCTAGATGTGGTTTTAAATAAATAATTATATCTCTTTTACACCAATCCCTGGTCAGTGTTTACTTGTTCTATTGTGTTCTCTTGACCTATTGTGAATACTCTGTATACTGCCTAACTCTTCTTGAGGGAAGTCTGACTGCTCAGTCACAGCTACCAAGTGAAACTGTGTGGTACAGACTGCTACCAAGTGGGTTTACTGCCAAATACCTGTAGTCCTAAATCGTTTGCAGTGGTCACAGAGGGAACTGCACAGGTTTCTGCCTAGCAGGTGACCCTGGTCCACTCCTCCTCTGACTCAGAGGCACTGCTCCCAGAAGTGCCCGTCTGGTCTTCTAGGCTCTCCCGGATTCTGCATGCCTTGGAATGGCTGGCAGAAGGCGGGGACCTAGTCTCCTGTGTCCTGGGGTGCTCAGAGGAGTCTTCTGATTCCTCCTTGCTCCCAGGATTTGATGAGTACCCCCCACTGTCCTAGCTGGGCAGAGGTTTTCAGGATGCCCTTAGTGGGCCTACTCTCATGGAGTTCCCCACTAAATTTTACAGTACTTCGGAACCCATACCCAGATGCCCGCCCATCCATTCCTAGGAGGTGCGGGTCTATGAGCCCCATATTTCTGATTGGATTGAAATCTGCCATCACCGTGGCTCTTGGTTCATGTGCGCTAGTGGACATGGGGGTGGCAGAGTCCAGGGATTGGAAGAGCTGAAGGCCTCTGGTACTAGGGTTCCTGAGGTTATGCTCAGGTGTTTTCATTTCCCAGCGAACCTCATCTCTCTCAACCCCTGCTCCCTGTTGCCATGCAAGAATCTGAGCTTTCTGTTCCTCTATCAAGGCCTTGCTAGTTTCTATCAATCTCTCTAGCATGGCTATCTGTCTGTGGAGCCTGCCATTGTTCCCACAGAGAGTCTCATTTTCTCTCTCTGTTTCCTGTGTCGTTTTAGAGCACTGGGCCAGTCTTTGCTGCAGGAGGGCTACCTCCTGAGTCCTGTCCATACTGGCCTGGTCCTTCCTTGCTAGAGCCTCCTCCACCCTCCTGGTGTGCTCTAACAATTTTTCATGCTCTTTTTGGAGGTCACCCAGTCCCTGAAGGTCCAGGTGATTTTCTTCTATTTTCTCTTTCAAATGACAGACTTCCTGGCCTAAGGTGTCCCTTTCCTGAGCAAGAGCATGCCTCTGTGCAGCCAGGTCGTCCCTCTGTCTGTGGAGCGCACCAGCTTTCTGGCGCTCTTCATCAAATTCTGCCTGGGTATCCAGGTCTTTCAGGATACATTTATTACTCTCTTCCTTCTCTCTGTCTAGGTGGCTTTGCAGGGTGACTACCTGCTCTGCGCATGCCCTGTTGAAATGTATTTGTTGCTCCATCTTTTCTGGCTCTGCAGTAGAGTCCAAACTTTCTTGGTACCACACACCGTGGGTAATAATAAGCAGCGCTCGGATACCTGAGGGTTTGTAGCGCTATATAAAAGCCTAATTATTATTATTATTATTATTATTATTATTTTGGTTAGGTACTGCCTACTTTCCTTTTCTGATTCCTGGCTCCTCTGTAGCATCTGCTCAGCAGAGTCCAGATCAGTTTGGGCCCTTTCTACTGCCTGCAGTTGCTTGTTTTCCAGATCTTGGCCCTCAGCATTTTTGTCCTGTATTGCTCCAATATGTAGGTATAGATATGCCGCTATTTTGGCAATCTTGCTTTGCTCTTCCTTTGCCTCAGGGGCCATATTTAGTTCACTCAGGGCCATATGTAATGGACCCTGGTCTTGCCATATGTCTAACCCTGTTGCAGTGATCTGCTCTGTGATTGCCTGCAACCACACATTCTGATCCTACTCTGTCCATTCACCCCTTACAAATAATTTATGCAATAGGTGTTCTTTAACCATATTCATTTCTACTAAAGTCGTCATTCTGGAAATATTGATTTCCTTCCTGATTTACAGAAGCTTATTTTATTTTTTGCAAAACAGACCAATTCCTTAGAGCGTTCCTTTTGAGGGGTGCTTTTCACAGTGTAACACAGCGTGGTAGCCCAATAGGGATTATGTACCCCGTTAGTTAGCACACTGTATTAGACTGTCACAAGTGGTATATCTAATTCAGAAATCCCACGATGAGCTCCCAATCTTGTAAGTGATTTCAACCCGGCAGTCCACCAAAGTCAACGCCTAGCATGTGATGCACAGCTGAAACCCTTAATTATATATTTGTGTCTATAAGTTCTTCTATTTCTGAATGATGTGCCCTTATATCACACCCCTCTCTTTGAATCCCCCCCTGTCTCACTGAACCAGGAAGCAGGCTGTTTTGCAAAGTTAAAAGATTTATTTTATGAATTTGAACAATACATATTTTAAAAAAATATACTTTTATTAATTTTATACAAACCAAACAACACAAACCAAACAAGCAGTATAATCATAACAGTTCCATCATACATCATTTTATCATAAACACTGCTCCCTCAATCCTCCCTCCCCCCATGAGCCTATTTGTTATTCTCGTCCATTGTCAGTTACATGCGGCGGGGTCTCATTTCCTTCGGAATCTGTTGGGTCAGGTATTACTCCAAACAATTCTGCTATTAGTGATTTCCATGCCAACAAGGAGCCCGCCTCCTCTTCACCAAACCCACTACACGCTTCTTGCCATACCACTGTTTCAGCCTCCGCCCATTTCTGCACGCTGCCCACCATACATCTACCGGCGGCTTATGGCATTTCTTCCATCCCATGGCAATCCTTTGTTTCGCAAGTACATACACCAGATCCTTTAGTTTCTCAACATGCTTAAGTTTACGTGATCTGGGGAACCCGCCCAGTAAGCAGGCCCAGGCCGTGTCTATGGCGAGTGTGACCCCTCTATCTGCCAATTTCTGTGCTACTTCCCCCCAAAAACACTCAATTATTGGGCATGACCAAAACATGTGTGTCATGTTGGCATTTTCTAGATTACATTTAGGACACGCTTGTCTTTCAGTATTTCGAAATTTAGACATCCTCAAGGGGTTCATGTATGCCCTATGCGTTATATACAGCTGTATTTGTTTCAACCTGGCGTTTCTCAACACCTTTTTATGAAAGCCCGGGGCACGCTCCCACACCCCATCCTCCATCGGGGCTCCCATTTCAGCCTCCCAGTCCAGTCTCAGGTGTGTCAGTTCCTTTCCCACCTTAGCCATCCCCATCTCATATAGTCTCGAGATCTCATGCCCCCCCCCGGATATGTCATATATCACTCCCAACCTGCATCTGGCTCCTCTGCCAAAACTGTTTCTGACCAGGTTTTCCGAATCATCCGCACCAATCTATTATACGTGACATATTGGCCCGTGTGTAGCCCGGCCTCTTCGTTAAGTTCTTCAAAATCCTTAATGGTCCCCTCCTGCCAAACATCCCCTAGCGTTACCAGCCCCACTGATTCCCAGTAGGTCCTGATAATCACCCTCAACTGCGTATCCCCTCCCGTCAAAGCAACCAACGGTATCTGCGGGAGGCATGGATATGGAATCTCCATCAACCAGCACACCCAATGCCAGATTTTCCACCCAAGCATCATCAGCTCAGGGCGCTCCTTCATTTCGGTATCAGGTAACCAGATCATTTCCCGCAAGTAAAATGGAGTGCAGTCCTGCCCAAACAACCTGTGCTCAGGGGTCACTTCATCAGAGAGCCACTTAACAACATACTGTAGCTGACCTGCCAGATAGTAAACCTCAAAATTAGGCAGTCTGATACCTCCGTTTTCATAGAAGTTCTGCAATTTCCATAATGCCACTCTATTCCGAGTGCCATGCCACAGGAAGTCCCTACACATACTATTCAGCTTAGTAAAAAACTTCTTGGGTATCATATATGGAATATTACTAAAGTAATGCAGGAGCCTAGGTAGGACCACCATCTTGAGCATAGCCTCTCATCCCATCATTGCCAAGGGCAACTTTACCCAAAACTTCATCCTGGTCCTGATTTTCCCAATGGCCACTTCTGTGTTATGTCTATGTTCTTCTTCTACCGTGTGATACACGTCTATGCCAAGATGACTAAAGGAACTTTGCCCATGGTATTTGTAGTACCGGTAACTTATCTACAGGGGTTCCCTTATAGCTACCTAGTGGGAATATGCTAGACTTTTGGGGGTTCACTGCTATGCCCGACAGCTCCGCATACCTCTCCATCACTTCAAGTATGTACTGGAGGTTTTCTTCTGGGTGTTGCAAGTACAATAGCAAATCGTGAGCAGAATTTGAACAATATATATATATCACAATATTTAATATGTATACAAGGATCACCATTGTGGTGAGGTTACAATCAACAATCTCTTTAATCAGAAGGAGTATGGATAGGAAAAATAATGCAGCATAGAATAATAATTCAGTCAAATGCAAGTGCAATGTCACTCTTTCCCCCTGCACACTACTCAATCCCCCCAATATGCAATATAGAGACGGAAGGAGAGAAAACATATTTCAGGAATGCACACTCAACAAATACAGTTTCAATCCCAATTTCCCCCAGCAGACATAGAGAGAAACAGGAATGATTTCAAACAGGACAAATGCTTTTGAATGTGGCTTGGAATGAATGGGAAAAAACACTGAAAAATTGATTTAATTTGCTAAATTGGATCCAAAACTAGAGGGAGCCGATTTGTATAGTTTCAGATAAACGCTAGCAATGATGATTGAATAACTAGCAGGTTGAAAACTGAATTCTGAGGTCAGATGCAAAGAGCAGCTGTTTTACATGTGATGAAATTTAGCCAAACGAAAAATTTGCAGCAAACATTTCCACGCGCGGGAAACGCGATTGCGGGAAAACTATAAGGAGTTGGAATTTTGTTTCTAGCATGCACGGTACGGAAGTTATGAAGGCTTTAGTAGAGGTTGGTTTTTCTCAGAAAGAGTCAAAATCTTCAAATGAAAGATGTGCTTTTGAATTACAAACAGGATTTTCTTTACACTAAGGAGTCTATGAAGCCACAAGCTACACGACAGCACAGCCACCAATCCAGCGACATCTCCGGATGGTTACTACCTGCCGAGACGCTTGTCTTTCTTCAGCAACTATATTAGCACAAAGATGATATTATCACTACAATCATCAAAGGACTATATGGATGAGGGAAAGAGTCAGGAAAACAAGAGAGATTCTACAATGCAGTTCTGGATAGGATAGAATGGTTTGGTTAGGATTACTTAAGGATAAGATACTGGTTATGGACAATTCTATGCCATAGATACTCACAACTACTGTTTGGAATAAGCACGTCAGCAATCTGGTCAAAGATTTCTGGACTGGAATTCTGCTAGCCCGCCCGACAGGATTCAGGGCGATCGGTTCTGCACTCAGCACGGCACTCTGCACGGCCTCTGGAATGGATCTGACGGGTTGGTTCTGGGTTGCAGCTATCTAGTTACAGCTCTGCTCTACTGGTTTGGATCTCTGGATTCTAGCAAGAGTTCTTGGGGAGAAAGCAGAAACAGCACAGCCAGGCTGCTCTCTTTTTGGTGTGCCCCTTGGAAGTCTGGGGGTAAAATAAGGTTTCAAGATTTTAAAAGGGCAGCTGATAAGGGTTCAGCTTTGGAATTGGGCCTTTCTGCTTTTAGAGTTTTAGAGTCTTAGATATGGGTTTCTCCTGCAAAGTGCTTCGCCAGTAATCAGTTGATGGGTGAATCTCTGTGTCTCTAGGTCCTAAGCTGTCCCTATTTATGTTTTTCCATAAGGGGTGGGTAGGCTAATTTATACTAGGCACACCATCTAGGAATCCTATCGGTTAGGGTCTGTCCTCTCTCTTGATTTTAGAATGAACTCTGGTGCCATGATGATGCGTTGTTTTACAATCCAGGGAGTACCTCCCCTTTGTTTCTGTACAGTAAATCTATTTTTCATATAAATCATATTTACAATACAACCAACTTGCTAGCAATACATATTTACATCACAGATTTAGTAGAGCAAGTATCCGTCTGAGTTCCATCTCAGTGAGAACTTTAGTTCAGATTTGACAATTTTTCGTGCTTTTGGTTGGGTACCCAATGTCAGATTTGTCCACATTTTTCTACATATATGCGCATAACATCTGGGCATAATCCTGTGAAGTTTCATATTTCTAGCATCATCACAACTTGCTACAAAATTACAATTTTGGTAGTCCTGCTCTGAACATAGCACAGAGTTCAGAGTAGTTTCAAACTGTGAGCAGAATTTACATGTTAACCTATATTTTACAGATTTTTACATATTTTGCACAGTTCTCTGTGAGTCTTTTTCAAAAAGATATTTTCTTGTGGGTTAAGATACACAAATCTGTCTGGTCCTGCCCCCATAGTTTTGCTGGGCCAAGAGCAATCAAGGCCCCTCTTCCTGCTGGCAGGGGCTTCTGTTGACACTTGAATTTGCATACCCTTTCAGTCCAGGAAGTCTATTGTCTCTCGCCAGAGAAGCAGAGCAAAATCTCCTCATCCTTTCATTAGCATCTAACTGAGAGTTCCTGGGCAGAGAGCAAAAGAGAGGCACCTTTGTTTGGGGCAAACTGTGGAATGTGCTTTGAAGTCCTCTGGCTGGTATCAGTTCACTTTAAAACACTTTCAGGGTAATTCATGGAAATTCGCACAAAAGTGGCGCAGGCGGCTGGCGCACAGTGTTCCCGTGCGATAGACTGCACCAGCCGCGTGCGATAAAATCCATTTCAGCGCACAGCGTATTCATGGATTTTAGCCTCCAAAACCAGCAGTGGCGCAGAGTGGCGCAGAGACCCTGCAGCAGCACCAGTTACGCCCACAAGAACGCCCTCGCACAAGGAAAAGGCATCAAAATCCCCAATCCAGCGCAAAGGTCTGCGACAACCCAAAACCAGTTTACCGGACTGCCAAACAGCAAACGCCAAGCGGGGAACGTGTATTACGGGTTTCACGATAACTTCCACACACGAAAGGGCCTGTGCGAGCGGGTACATGTATAACTGGGGTTCGCGTGAAGTTTCACACGCGATTGGCCTGGGTACGTGTATTTCAGGGGTGCGTGGGAAGTTTTACATGCGATTGGGCTGGGTACGTGCATTTCAGGGGTGCGCGGTAAGTTTTACACGCGATCGGGCCTGGGGGAGCGGTGTACATGTATTCCAGGGGTGCGCGGGAAGTTCTACATGCGATTGGCCTGGGTACGTGCATTTCAGGGGTGCGCGTGTGTTTTCACACGCGACTGGCCTGGGTACGTGTATTTCAGGGGTGCGCGGGTGTTTTCACACGCGATTGGCCTGGGTACGTGTATTTCAGGGGTGCGCGGGAAGTCTTACATGCGATCGGGCCTGGGGGAGCAGTGTACGTGTATTCCAGGGGTGCGTGGGAAGTTTTACATGCGATTAGGCTGGGTACGTGTATTTCAGGGGTGCGCGGGAAGTTTTCCACGCGATCGGGCCTGGGGGCGCGGTGTACGTGTATTCTAGGGGGGCGCGGGAAGTTCTACACGCGATTGGCCTGGGTACGTGTATTTCAGGGGTGCGCGGGTGTTTTCACATGCGATTGACCTGGGTACGTGTATTTCAGGGGTGCGCGGGAAGTTTCACACCCGATTTCAGCAGGGTACGTGTATTACTGGGGTGCGCGGGAAGTTTCACACGCAATTTCAGCAGGGTACGTGTATTACTGGGGTGCGCGGGAAGCTTCACACGCGATCGAGCTGGGTATGTGTATTTCAGGGGTGCGCGGGAAGTTTTACACGCGATCGGGCCTGGGGGAGCGGTGTACGTGTATTCCATGGGTGAGCGGGAAGTTCTACACGCGATTGGCCTGGGTATGTGTATTTCAGGGGTGTGCGTGTGTTTTCACACGCGACTGGCCTTGGTACGTGTATTTCAGGGGTGTGCGGGAAGTTTCACACGCGATTTCTGCAGGGTACGTGTATTACTGGGGTGCGCGGGAAGTTTCACACGCGATTGGCCCTGTGCGAGCGGGGTACGTGTATTACTGGGGTGCGCGGGAAGTTTCACACGCGATTTCAGCAGGGTACGTGTATTACTGGGGTGCGCGGGAAGTTTCACACGCGATCGGGCTGGGTACGTGTATTTCAGGGGTGCGCAGGAAGTTTTACACGCGATCGGGCCTGGGGGAGCGGTGAACGGGTATTCAAGGGGTGCGCAGGAAGGTCTACATGCGATTGGCCTGGGTACGTGTATTTCAGGGGTGCGCGTGTGTTTTCACACTTCTGCTATTAGTGATTTCCATGCCAACAAGGAGCCCGCCTCCTCTTCACCAAACCCACTACACGCTTCTTGCCATACCACTGTTTCAGCCTCCGCCCATTTCTGCAAGTCCGCCCACCATACATCTACCCGCGGCTTATGGCATTTCTTCCATCCCATGGAAATCCTTCGTTTCCCAAGTATATACACCAGATCCTTTAGTTTCTCAACATGCTTAAGTTTCTGTGCTCTGGGGAACCCGCCCAGTAAGCAGGCCCAGGCCGTGCCTATGGCGAGTGTGACCCCTCTATCTGCCAATTTCTGCGCTACTTCCCCCCAAAAACTCTCAATTATTGGGCATGACCAAAACAGGTGTGCCATGTTGGCATTTTCTAGATTACATTTAGGACACGCTTGTCTTCCAGTATTTCGAAATTTAGATATCCTCAAGGGGGTCATGTATGCCCTATGTGTTATATACAGCTGTATTTGTTTCAACCTGGCGTTTCTCGACACCTTTTTGTGATAGCCCAGGGCACGCTCCCACACCCCATCCTCCATCGGGGCTCCCATTTCAGCCTCGCAGTCCAGTCTCAGGTGTGTCAGTTCCTTTCCCACCTTAGCCATCCCCATCTCATATAGTCTTGAGATCTCATGCCCCCCCTCGGATATGTCATATATCACTCCCACACCTGCATCTGGCTCCTCTGCCAAAACTGTTTCTGACCAGGTTTTCCGAATCATCCGCACCAATCTATTATACGTGACATATTGGCCCATGTGTAGCCCGGCCTCTTCGTTAAGTTCTTCAAAATCCTTAATGGTCCCCTCCTGCCAAACATCCCCTAGCGTTACCAGCCCCACCGATTCCCAGTAGGTCCTGATAATCACCCTCAACTGCGTATCCCCTCCTGTCAAAGCAACCAACGGTATCTGCGGGAGGCATGGATATGGAATCTCCATCAACCAGCACACACCGATGCCAGATTTTCCACCCAAGCATCATCAGCTCAGGGCACTCCTTCATTTCGGTATCAGGTAACCAGATCATTTCCCGCAAGTAAAATGGAGTGCAGTCCTGCCCAAATAACCTGTGCTCAGGGGTCACTTCATCAGAGAGCCACTTAACAACATACTGTAGCTGACCTGCCAGATAGTAAACCTCATAATTAGGTAGTCTGATACCTCCGTTTTCATAGAATTCTGCAATTTCCATAATGCCACTCTATTCCGAGTGCCATGCCACAGGAAGTCCCTACACATACTATTCAGCTTAGTAAAAAACTTCTTGGGTATCATATATGGAATATTACTAAAGTAATGCAGGAGCCTAGGTAGGACCACCATCTTGAGCATAGCCCCTCATCCCATCATTGCCAAGGGCAACTTTACCCAAAACTTCATGCTGTTCCTGATTTTCCCAATGGCCACTTCTGTGTTACGTCTATGTTCTTCTTCTACCGTGTGATACACGTCTATGCCAAGATGACTAAAGGAACTTTGCCCATGGTATTTGTAGCACCGGTAACTTATCTACAGGGGTTCCCTTATAGCTATCTAGAGGGAATATGCTAGACTTTTGGGGGTTCACTGCTATGCCCGACAGCTCCGCATACCTCTCCATCACTTCAAGTATGTACTGGAGGTTTTCTTCTGGGTGTTGCAAGTACAATAGCAAATCGTGAGCAGAATTTGATCAATATATATATATATATCACACTATTTAATATGTATACAAGGATCACCATTGTGGTGAGGTTACAATCAACAATCTCTTTAATCAGAAGGAGTATGGATAGGAAAAATAATGCAGCATAGAATAATACTTTGTGTGGGTTCAGTCAAATGCAATGTCACTCTTTCCCCCTGCACACTACTCAATCCCCCCAATATGCAATATAGAAACGGAAGGAGAGAAAACATATTTCAGGAATGCACACTCAACAAATACAGCTTCAATCCCAATTTCCCCCAGCAGACATAGAGAGAAACAGGAATGATTTCAAACAGGACAAATGCTTTTGAATGTGGCTTGGAATGAATGGGAAAAAAACACTGAAAAATTGATTTAATTCGCTAAATTGGATCCAAAACTAGAGGGAGCCGATTTGTATAGTTTCAGATAAACGCTAGCAATGATGATTGAATAACTAGCAGGTTGAAAACTGAATCCTGAGGTCAGATGCAAAGAGCAGCTGTTTTATATGTGATGAAATTTAGCCAAACGAAAAATTTGCAGCAAACTTTTCCACGCGCGAGAAACGCGATTGCGGGGAAACTATAAGGAGTTGGAATTTTGTTTCTAGCATGCACGGTACGGAAGTTATGAATGTTTTAGTAGAGGTCGGTTTTTCTCAGAAAGAGTCAACATTTTCAAATGAAAGATGTGCTTTTGAATTACAAACAGGATTTTCTTTACACTAAGGAGTCTATGAAGCCACAAGCTACACGACAGCACAGCCACCAATCCAGCGACATCTCCGGATGGTTTCTACCTGCCGAGACGCTTGTCTTTCTTCAGCAACTATATTAGCACAAAGATGATATTATCACTACAATCATCAAAGGACTATATGGATGAGGGAAAGAGTCAGGAAAACAAGAGAGATTCTACAATGCAGTTCTGGATAGAATAGAATGGTTTGGTTAGGATTACTTAAGGATAAGATACTGGTTATGGACAATTCTATGCCATAGATACTCACAACTACTGTTTGGAATAAGCCCGTCAGCGATCTGGTCAAAGATTTCTGGACTGGAATTCTGCTAGCCCACCGGACAGGATTCAGGGCGATCGGTTCTGCACTCAGCATGGCACTCTGCACTCTGCATGGCCTCTGGAATGGATCTGACGGGTTGGTTCTGGGTTGCAGCTATCTAGTTACAGCTCTGCTCTACTGGTTTGGATCTCTGGATTCTAGCAAGAGTTCTTGGCGAGAAAGCAGAGACAGCACAGCCAGGCTGCTCTCTTTTTGGTGTGCCCCTTGGAAGTCTGGGGGTAAAATAAGGTTTCAAGATTTTAAAAGGCCAGCTGAGAAAGGTTCAGCTTTGGAATTGGCTTTTCTGCTTTCAAAGTTCTAGAGTCTTAGATATGGGTTTCTCCTGCAAAGTGCTTCGCCAGTAATCAGTTGATGAGTGAATCTGTGTGTGTCTAGGTCCTAAAATGTCCCTATTTATGTTTTTCCCTAAGGGGTGGGTAGGCTAATTTATACTAGGCACACCCTCTAGGAATCCTATCGGTTAGGGTCTGTCCTCTCTCTTGATTTGAGAATGAACTCTGGTGCCATGATGATGCGTTATTTTACAATCCAGGAAGTACCTCCCCTTTGTTTCTGTACAGTAAATCTATTTTTCATATAAATCATATTTACAATACAACCAACTTGCTAGCAATACATATTTACATCACAGATTTAGTAGAGCAAGTATCCGTCTGAGTTCCATCTCAGTGAGAACTTTAGTTCAGATTTGACAGTTTTTTGCGCTTTTGGTTGGGTACCCAATGTCAGATTTGTCCACATTTTTCTACATATATGCGCATGACATCTGGGCATAATCCTGTGAAGTTTTATCATCACAACTTGCTACAAAATTACAATTTTGGTAGTCCTGTCTCTGAACATAGCACAGAGTTCAGAGTAGTTTCAAACTGTGAGCAGAATTTTCATGTTAACAACCTATATTTTACAGATTTTTACATATTTTGCACAGTTCTCTGTGAGTCTTTTTCAAAAAGATATTTTCTTGTGGGTTAAGATACACAAATCTGTCTGGTCCCGCCCCCATGGTTTTGCTGGGCCAAGAGCAATCAAGGCCTCTCTTCCTGCTGGCAGGGGCTTCTGTTGACACTTGAATTTGCATACCCTTTCAGTCCAGGAAGTCTATTGTCTCTCGCCAGAGAAGCAGAGCAAAATCTCCTCCTCCTTTCATTAGCATCTAACTGAGAGTTCCTGGGCAGAGAGCAAAAGGAAGGCACCTTTGTTTGGGGTAAACTGTGGAATGTGCTTTGAAGTCCTCTGGCTGGTATCAGTTCACTTTAAAACACTTTCAGGGTAATTCATGGAAATTCGCACAAAAGTGGCGCAGGCGGCTGGCGCACAGTGTTCCCGTGCGATAGACTGCGCCAGCCGCGTGCGATAAAATCCATTTCAGCGCACAGCGTATTCATGGATTTTAGCCTCCAAAACCAGCAGTGGCGCAGAGTGGCGCAGCGACCATGCAGCAGCACCAGTTACGCCCCCAAGAATGCCCTCCTGCAAGGAAAAGGCATCAAAATCCCCAATCCAGCGCAAAGGTCTGCGACAACCCAAAACCAGTTTACCGGACTGCCAAAAAGCAAACGCCAAGCGGGGAACGTGTATTACGGGTTTCGCAGTAACTTCCACACGCGAAAGGGCCTGTGCGAGCGGGTACGTGTATAACTGGGGTTCGCGTGAAGTTTCACACCCGATTGGCCTGGGTAAGTGTATTTCAGGGGTGCATGGGAAGTTTTACACGCTATTGGGCTGGGTACTTGTATTTCAGGGGTGCCTGGGAAGTTTTACACACGATCGGGCCTGGGGGAGCGGTGTACGTGTATTCCAGGGGTGCGCGGGAAGTTCTACACGCGACTGGCCTGGGTACGTGTATTTCAGGGGTGCATGGGTGTTTTCACACGCGATTGGCCTGGGTACGTGTATTTCAGGGGTGCGCGGGAAGTCTTACACGCGATCGGGCCTGGGGGAGCGGTGTACGTGTATTCCAGGGGTCCACGGGAAGTTCTACACGCGATTGGCCTGGGTACGTGTATTTCAGGAGTGCGCGTGTGTTTTCACACGCGACTGGCCTGAGTACCTGTATTTCAGGAGTGCGCGTGTGTTTTCACACGCGACTGGCCTGGGTACGTGTATTTCAGGGGTGCGTGGGTGTTTTCACACGCGATTGGCCTGGGTACGTGTATTTCAGGGGTGCGCGGGAAGTTTCACACGCGATTTCAGCAGGGTACGTGTATTACTGGGGTGCGCGGGAAGCTTCACACGCGATCGGGCTGGGTACGTGTATTTCAGGGGTGCGTAGGAAGTTTTACACGCGATCGGGCCTGGGGGAGCGGTGTACGTGTATTCCAAGGGTGCGTGGGAAGTTCTACACGCGATTGGCCTGGGTATGTGTATTTCAGGGGTGCGCTGGAAGATTCACACGCGATTTCAGCAGGGTACGTGTATTACTGGGTGCACGGGAAGTTTCACACGTGATTGGCCCTGTGCGAGCGAGCGGGGTACGTGTATTACTGGGGTGCGCGGGAAGTTTCACACGCGATTTCAGCAGGGTACGTGTATTACTGGGTGCGCGGGAAGTTTCACATGCGATCGGGCTAGGGACGTGTATTTCAGGGGTGAGCGGGAAGTTTTACACGTGATCGGGCCTGGGGGAGCGGTGTACATGTATTCCAGGGGCGCGCGGGAAGTTCTACATGCGATTGGCCTGGGTACGTGTATTTCAGGGGTGCGCGTGTGTTTTCACACGCGACTGGCCTGGGCACGTGTATTTCAGGGGTGCGTGGGAAGTTTCACACGCGATTTCAGCAGGGTACGTGTATTACTGGGGTGCGCGGGAAGTTTCACACGCGATTGGCCCTGTGCGAGCGGGGTACGTGTATTACTGGGGTGCGTGGGAAGTTTCACACGCAGTTTCAGCAGGGTATGTGTATCACTGACGTGCGCGGGAAGTTTCACACACGATTTCAGCAGGGTACGTGTATTACTGGGGTGCGCAGGAAGTTTCACACGCGATTTCAGCAGGGTACGTGTATTTTTCGGGGGTGCCGGCGAGTCCTACACGTGATTTGGCAGTGTGGGTCCTCCCAGGTGTTCCCTTTACACACCCTCCATGGCCCCTGCAGGCAGCCCATACCACAGGGGACTACCCTGCATCCCTGGTCATGTCCCGCAGGCAGCCCACCCAACATGGGCATGCCCCCAGCAAAGGCACATGTCTCCTTGCACTACTGATCACCAACTCATGTCCCCTTGCACCCCCACCCCCCAGCATTGCGGGGCACCTGCCAGCAGGCCCCCACTCATGTCCCACTCATGTCCCCCTGCACCCCCACCCCCCAGCATTGCGGGGCACCTGCCAGCAGGCCCCCACTCATGTCCCACTCATGTCCCCCTGCACCCCCACCCCCCAGCATTGCGGGGCACCTGCCAGCAGGCCCCCACTCATGTCCTACTCATGTCCCCCTGCACCCCCACCCCCCAGCATTGCGGGGCACCTGCCAGCAGGCCCTGACACATGTCCCCCAGCCAACACATCATCACAATCTAGATCCCTGGCCCTTATGGGCAGCCTCCACATGCCAAACACCCACCCAAGCATTGCATCCACCCACTTAGAAATGTCAATTACATGATACAACCCCAATGGCAAGTATGTAAATGAACACATGTCCCTCACATACACACAATGGGTGTAAGTGAATGTCAAAACCCATATCATGATATGCATGAAACCAATGAGATGATACTACACATTGAAGTTTGATGAAAAAAATGTATTAAAAGCAACATAAATGGAATTAAAAATAAACAAACGACAATGGGAATTAAAACCCAAAAGCAGCATGTCCGTAAAATAATGAAAAACCACAAATCATAATCCAAAGGAAAGGTGTCCAAAGTCACAGTTCAAAAAAGTAAATCCAAGGGAAAAACAAAACCGAAAACCATTGCTCCATGGGTAAATCCAAAAAAAAAAAACTAAAATCCAACAGTCAATTATATACAGATAAACAATCCAGGGTCCCTGATCCCAACTTAAAAAAACTATATACAAAAATGTGGTCCATTGCCCAAAAGGTCCAAAATAAATAAAAAAGCAAAGGAAACCTAACACTAACTACATAACTATTTACAAGGGCAGCGGGCTAGTCCGACGGCTCACTGGTTGTTGTCATGGGCCATGGCATCATCGAACTCCTGTTCAATGGCTTGGAGGCGGGCATATTCCCTGGCCCTGAGGTCCCGCAGGGATAATGCAGTGTCCAGCTCCAACTCCCTGCGAATACCCTTGAGGCACTCAGCCCGCCTCAGCGCCCTCTGCATGGAGTTCTCCGCCCTGACCATTGTGAGCCGTTCCTCCTCTGCCCGCTGCCGCTCCGCACCTATCTGCTGGCCCAACCGCTCCCACACGGAAGACACTCCCATTCCAGGGTTCTCCTGCCCTCCGGCCGATGCCTGCCCCCCTGATGTTGATGGCCCCGAGCCATGATGCCTCCCACGTCGAGCCTGCCGCTGTCTCCGACGCAACTGCCTGTGCCAGCACAACGGCATCCAGGCTGATGGAATCCACCGACGCTGTCGTGCACGTGCCCTGCCCGATGATGCCGTCACATACTCCATCTGCTGGGGTCCAGTTGCTGGTGTGTCCACCCCTGCTGGACCTCCGACTCTCGACTGTGACAGGGATGGGATCCCCACCGAGTTGGCTGCGTTGGTCGGGGCAGGTCCACAGGGGGCCCTGGTGGCATCTGGGCCGGAAGACGGCATGGAGAACAACTGGCGCATAGCCTCCACAGAGGAGGAGAGGGTCGCCAGAGTGCCCGACACATGTACGAAGCCCCCGACCACGGCCGCTCCCAACTGGGCCACGTTGGCACGGTGCTCTTCGTGATGACGTGCGTGCTCCCCCCGGGAAGCACGCACCTCATCACGAATGACACCCGTGCGCAACGCGACACCAATCAGGACCTTCTCCATACGGCCAGGGGTCCTCTCGTCCGCAGGTGGTGGGGAGTCAGATGACATGGACATCCCCCCTACCTGCGGACAGGCCTGGGATGGGGCATCCCTGCTGGTGCATGGTGGTGCAGTCACAGTGTCAGGGACAGTGACATGCACAGGCACCTCCACGGCGACCTGTGCTGCCTCGTGCCCCTGCCCCTGGACTGCACCACTTGCACCAGCAGGGATGCCCCCACCAGGCCCCATGTGCGGCTCAGTAGCGGCCTCCTCCTCCTCTGTGGAAACCACCAACCTGGATGGCTCCACCCCATCTTCCGCCATTGCAAGCCCCTGTGGGGGCTCACCCACCCCTTCGGCTGCAGCCGTGGGGCATCCCCGCCGCTTTGCTCCACAGCGCCGTCTCTGCCCTCTTCTTCACTTTGCGCTGTGTAGAGGGAGACATAGAACACAAGCATCATGGTACTGTACAATGGTCCCCTAGACAGGAAGCAATAGCAGATGAGTGGCACTGTCAAAGATCACTTCCATCATGTCCCTCCATAACACATGGGTCAGTGCCGGCAAAACACATGCAGTAACAGGCATGGCGCATGCTATGGACATTAGCAAACATGTCCAAGGGACTCTTGAAACATACAATATTGTTTTTGAACTCACATGCATCATGGGTCATGCCTATCACATGCACACACTTCACCATACTTTCATCCATCTGGACTCGTACACCCCAGACACAGTGGATGCAAGGATAACTAGGCTGCATCAGTGATTCTGAACATTGTCACAGACATGTGTCATGCATCCATGGCATTCACAAGTCACAGACACGCAGGTCAGACACACAGACATGGACACCATACATGTACATGGCATCAGCACCCATCCCTCACCCCCACCCATGTCCAGGAACAGAGACTGGCATGCTCTCGTGTCCATTCCGCATAGGGCTCCCCATGTTGCATTTAAACACATACACGAACCGTGTGCTTCACACATTACTGGTCTCACATGCAAGACCATGATGTCCCTGCACACACACACAATACATGGCCTATGTCACACATACAGGCAAGTATCAGACAACCAGCACACTGCAACATGCCCTGTCTCACACAGCACTGCTTGGCCACTTACCGCTCGACTCCAGACGGGTCTGCCTCTCAAGGATCTGGGCATGGAGCGCTGGGTGTACGCGTTCCAGGACCCTTAGCTGGATGGTACTCATGCTGCCCCAGCCCCCCTCCACGATGCGCCGGGCCTTTATGAGGGTCCTGGACCTCAAGTCCTCCCAGCGCTTCTTGACTTGCTTGATGTTGCGGGTTGCCACCCCCTCTGCGTTGATGGCAACCACAAAGTCGTCCCAGATCCTGTCCCGTCCTTCCTTGTCGGCGCGTGATGATCCGAAGAGGGCATCATAATGCCCCAGGACAAGCTCCACCAGGACACCAACTTCCTTCTGACTGAAGCTGGTGGCCCTCTGCCCCTCTGGCTGGGGGTCGTCAGTGGTCTCGGATGGTGTTTGCCCCGACATGGCGACCCCCGAGGCAGGCGTGGGTGGGCAACTGGGTCCTGGGGCTGGGCTGTGGAGCGATGGTATCCCAGTCGGGAGTCTTCTGTTCCAGCAGGGGTGGACACAGCAACTGGACCCCTGCAGATGGCTGATGTGCAGGCACCAAATGGCAGGGCACGGTGGCAGCAGGCAGGCAGGCAGCAGCAGATGGCTGGTGGGAGGCTGCTCGGGGCTCTGGGGGGCAGTAATTCGGCCTTTTGGGCAGGAGCGTGGTCTTCCCTGTGCTTACGCGTGGCCAGCTTGATACGGATTGATTTGGCACGTGAAAATTCTGCATGTCAGCGTGTAATTCGAGGAAAGGCCCTTAGCGCGTAAGCGCGTCAGCACGCATATGCGATTCCATTGGGCCAAAGGCCCTTAGCGCGTAAGCGTGTCTGTGACGTATCGCGCACGGGCGTTGCCCTGGCAGGGCTTGAAGATCCCACATGGATTTCCATTGCTCTGTACGTGCTTTTCGTGGGGTGCGGTCCGTGTGTTTTGCAGGCGTTGGGGTTCACACGCTATAACTTCACAGCGGGTGGGTGTTGGCTATGCGTTCTTCTACACGCAAGGCAGACGGTGAGTGGTACCCTGCTCCCCCAGGCCCGATCGCGTGTAAAACCACCCGCAAGCCCCTGAAATACACGTACCCCGCTCCCCCAGGCCTGATCGCCTGTGAAAACACCTGCGCACCCCTGAAATACACATAGCCTGCTCCCCAAGGCCCTATCGCGTGTGAAAACACCTGTGCACCCCTGAAATACATGTACCCCGCTCCCCCAGGCCCGATCGCGTGTAATACCACCCGTGAGCCCCTGAAATACACGTACCCGCTCCCCCAGGCCAATCGCATGTAAAACTTCTCGCACACCCCTGAAATACACGTACACAGGCCAATCGCGTGTGAAACTTCTCGTGCACCCCTGAAATACACGTACTCAGGCCAATCGCGTGTAAAACTTCTCGCGCACCCCTGAAATACACGTACCCAGGCAAATCGCGTGTTAAACTTCTCGCGCACCCCTGAAATACACGTACCCAGGCCAATCGCGTGTAAGACTTCTTGCGCACCCCTCAAATACACGTACCCAGGCCAATCGGGTGTGAAACTTCTCGCGCACCCCTGAAATACACGTACCCAGGCCAATCACGTGTAAAACTTCTCGCGCACCCCTGAAATACACATACCCAGGCCAATCGCGTGTGAAACTTCTCGCGCACCCCTGAAATACACGTACCCAGGCCAATCGTGTACAAAGATTTTTTTGGCGCACCCCTGAAATACACGTACCCAGGCCAATCGCGTGTAAAATTTCTCGCCCACCCCTGAAATATACGTACCATGCTCCCCCAGGCCCGATCGCGTGTAAAACTTCCCGCGAGCCCCTGAAATACACGTACCCCGCTCCCCCAGGCCGGATCACATGTTAAACTTCCCACGAGCCCCTGAAATACACGTACCCCGCTCCCCCAGGCCCGATCGCGTGTTAAACTTCCCGTGCACCCACGAAATACACGCACATGCTATTATTCTCACAGCGGGTGTCCGTGTTTGTCGCGTACCCCTTTGCACGTCATTTGTCCTAGAGGGCCACAGTATGGGACTTTCATCAGAGCTGTGTGCTTTTTGTTAGCGCACATTTTGGCGCACATTTTTTTCATGCGCAGGGACGCTACCGCCTGCTTTCGTGTGGCGGACGTGTATGGGCCTGTGCACGTCTTTGCCCGTGCGCTGGTTTGCCTTATTCGATTCCATGAATACGTGTTGTAGGCGAGCGTGTGGGCGTTCCGCGCACTTGCCTCCTGTACTTCCCCCGTGACGCCCATATTTTCACGAGTTGTTCCCCATTCCGCGTGTCACGCCCCGTGTTCCGCCTACTTTTGTTATGTGCGCCGCGCTATGTGCGATTTCGCGGTGGCCGTGGCACACGCCATTAGATGACCTGTGCGCCGCGTGCGACGCGCACTTTTTCAGCGCACATCCAAGATTTTTCCATGAATCGATGGGCGCTGCTTTCCCTGCGATTTTCGCACTTGCACTGGATTTTCGCTCTTTCACTGCGAATAGCACGGTTTCGCACGCTTGCGCCGAAATTTCCGGCGCACATTAATTCCATGAATCGGCCTGTTTGTTTAAAATTGTCTTTGCTAAAATACTTTACATTTTCAACAAGTATACACACAGATCTCTAATTCCAGTCTTTTTAAAACATAGAGGTTGAATAGTAGCAACCTATATTGCTTTTGATGGCAAGTCTCTTTTTTTTCAACAATTTGGTCTTATTGTACAAGTTTAAACTAACAGTGTAGGTAAATGACAGCTTTGATACAGGCAGGTGGCGGTACTGCGCCCATATTCTGACAGATTTTTCCAGGCAAGCCTTTAATGTGGATATTCTTGTGATGAAATCTGCTTCTCCTGGCCTGTGCTTATGGGGATTCCTTAGATAAGGTGATGGTTAACACCCAACAAGGATGTTGGATCTTTTCTGATGTTTGGGAACCATTATTTTGCAATTTCAACAGCCAAGGAAAAACAGATTTTAGAGCACTTCTGGGTTTTTCTGGCAATGCAGCACTGCCTTATCAGGTAGTTCCATTTCACTCTGTGGGCAGCCCAATGACAGGTTCTGGCAGTGTGGTCTCCTGTTCCACCACTGAACAGGCAAAGTAGATTGGCAGCCTATTTTTGTGGTTTCCCTGCACACTTCTCAGAGGTTTTTAGAACACATAGGACTTTTTGGCGGCCATTCCGTTGTTTCTGGTGAAAGCAGCATACAGTGATGTCGCAGGGCAGAGCCTAGTGGGTCAATGCATCCCACAGCAATCTTGAGCCGATCAAATGCTTTCTGGTGTTCAAAGTTCTACTGTAGTGACAAAGAAATGCCCTTCTTTGTCAATGCCAACATTGTTTTTGGGATCCACTATCTACAGTAAGAAGCCATTCCTATCAAGGCTCTAACTTCTTTCTGTGTATTTGGGACAGACATGCTAGAAATGCTTTTTATACTTTTATATTTAAATTTAATTTATTCAGGTGTCAATCTTCTTCCCTCCTTTGACAGGAGATAGCCTAAAAAGACGACCTCCTGTCAAAAGTACTAAAACGTTTTCAAATGAAGCTTTATGTTCATGTTCTAATAGATAAATACGTAATAACACAGTACTCTCTTTGCAAACACTTTCCAAGTCTGTAGCTAAGAGAAGGTCTTCAATATACTACAAAAATGTATAAGCGAAAGGCAACTCAAATATATCGAACTGTCCTTTCAAAGCCTTACTATAAATGCTCGGACTCTCCGTGTACCCTTGTGGTGCACGGGTGAATGTAAACGAGCGTCCCACTAGGGTGAACGCGAAAAAATATCTACTATTCATGTATATGGGAATGCCAAATAAGGCATTCTTAAGATCCATAATACTAAAAGGAGTAGCAGAATCTGGAATCATTATCAGTATCGTCGTTACATCAGGAACAATTGGAATTTGTGGAGCTACAATCTTATTGATAGCGCGTAAATAAAAAAAAACGGAATAGAATCGCGAAATCAGGCTATTGCACACCTTCCTGCAATTTTCTCAATCATTCCACGATGTACAGAGTCAGAAACTATACACTTCAAAGCTTGTTCACCATCAACGGAAATCTAATACTGTGGGATTCATGGCATCTTAACTCCGAGTTTCAATCAAAACCATCTTAAGAGGATCAGTCTGTAAAATGCCAACATCATTATCGTCAACCGCCCAAAAATAAGTCGGAACTTCACTAAATTCTGCCGGTAAAGGTTTAGTCAGAAACTGTGAGGCAGAAAATTGCTGGGGTGAAATCGTCAAACGCACTCCATCCGAAGAACAATGAATTACCGCATTTAATTCCTTCAACAGATTCAACCCCAACAAATTCTCTCCACAGTTTGTTGTCAGAAGGAAAGGACAGTAATCTGCGAATGGACCCAGTAAAAGCAGTACCGGAAAAGAAATCAAACTAACCACTGGCGTACCAGAAAATCCTAAAAACATTATTCTGCCCTCACAGTGAAATGTCTGGAACCCATGAATGATCGATGGAACACTTCTGTGCCCCCATATCTATGAAAAATAGATGCTTCCTATTCCCCACCTTCATCTCATCGTAGAGACCTCTTTGATTAACAGGAATAGGCATCGGTTCCAGACCCTGCTTCGGGCTACCCTAACGGAACAATATGTCGTCGAAGACAATACCTTCAGAAAGATAGACAGTGGAAGTATTATCAAAGATATTTCTACTATCTACATTAGATTGCTGATTATTTTGCGAAAAGAACTGAGAATTTTGAGCAAACTGGCTCCCCCCAAGACCCACTACTCCAGGGCGGCCTCTGGGTCATTTGCCCATGACACCATAGGTGTTATTCGACCTCTACTAAAGGATCGGACATTGTGCCCTCTATTGACCCTCTTGTCTATAATATGCACATTGGTCCATGTGTACAGGATTCAACTGCTCATTATTCTGTGGAATAGACTGACCTCGAAACTATGTATTCCCACCTCCAATCCCTCTAACTATCTGAATCTGAACTCTAAGAATAATTGTCAGAGGACCCTCCCTCATGAGCAACTGAGAAGTAGGCAACTCCGATCATTTGTTTAAGAAAGAAAAAAACAGATCAAGCGCTAAAAGTGGAGGGAATAGTTTTGGGTGCAACAGAGCTCCCTTATAGACAATCATCAATTCCACGGGACAACAAAGCTCTTTTTTATACACTCATCTTCATGTATTCTACCATTACCTGTAACACTTACCTCTGCATTTCTGGAGTATACTGACTATACATAGCATATACTTCTGTGGGAAACATCAACATATTCAAAAATCCATCTAAGCGCATCCCTTGTTCAAATTCGCGTTTCTTCACTCTTTGACTTACAAGGAGGAAGGAACTGTTTCTGCGCATAAAAAGCATCCAAACTATCACCATCTATTTCATCATTCTGCAACCGTTCTAACTCCCTTCTTAACTCAAAACAATTTCGGCATGCTCATGTACTTTCTCTGCAGAATCCCTTGAATAGTCTAAAACATTAAAATCCCTCACCCTTTGTGAGACATCTGTGTCCATCAATCTATTCCATATTTCAACTAAATGTATCCCCATCCCCTCAACAAAGGCATCCTGATCGGGAATACCTTCTAGAATAAGGAATTTTAGCTAAAACAGAACATTTTTTCACTTTTCTCTATACATTGCTTAGCCCATGCATTCAAATGTTATCCTCTTCTCTTTGGAAACCATGTCCTATGTTACAACTTTTGATACAGTGCTTGCCACTTTATCAGCCACAAGCGGAGCAAAACCCGCTTGGGAAAGAAAGAGAGAAGACAAATCCTGTACAATAAATAGTGAAGACACTACTACTGGCAACAAAAGATGAATTTACTGGAACAATAACAGTCGGAAAAGGTGGAGATACAAGTAGAGAAACAACACTAGAAAACAAATCAATAACTTGTGACGGAGGAAAAACAGGAAGAACAGGAATTGCTACGGGAGAAGGAGCAACAGCAAAAAGGAGGTAAGACAGCAGGAATAGGTACATAAGGAGGTGGTGTAGTGGCACCCGGCCTTCGTTCAGTTAGGAGTTTATCAATGAGTTCATCAAAGACATAAAAATCTTTAGACAGATATATTTTCTATACACCAAGTTTAAAGCACCCTATGTTCCTAACAGACTCTGACTGTTTTTGTTGATCATAAAATGATGGTTTTCTTCAGATTTTTTTTTTACATATGATGACATGCATACTTCTATTTACTCTTAAATTGCTACATAGCTTCTCTTTCTAATTCTGTATTACATTAAAACACTGCAGGTCTAGCATTTATTTTTCCTTTCTTTAAAAATATAGTTTCTGAATACTCTATTCGGGCAATCTCAAAACTACCATTGACTGACCACTAAAATTCGGAAACATGTCTAGTTTGTCTGTGCCAAATAATCGAATACTCTACTACCAAATGCCATTCTTACAGTTCATAGACATGCCGGCGACCCCTCCTGTGGCGCCGGTCGGCCAAATATCAAAGATTGTCTGTCTCTGCGGAATAACGCCCTGGAACAGGCAGACAATTTCTCAGGCATATCAGATTACTGGTGTTACCTGGCAATAATTGTGCTCGCAAGAACAATACTCCAAATCAAATATCAGGATACTTAGGAATCGGGGCACGACTCACCGGATTCAAAGGACTAAAGGAGGTCCGATCGGATTACTAAGGACAACAAAGGACCCTCGTGGTTGGTGATTTCGGCAAAACTGCCCGCCTCGATATATGGACCCTCGTCAAGATGCCATCTCGGATCGCATGCTTACCATCCAGGGATCGGATTGTGCAGTACTGTTGAGGTATTTTCTCACCATCCGATCCCAGACCGATAGCCGCTGCAACTCTTCCACGAGGTGGCATCAATCTTGAGGGTCCCTATTCGGGCGCCATCTGTAAGATCAAAGAAATATCGAGTACCACAAAGGAAATACACCAAACACGGGATATAAAGATTCACAGATCTTTATTTACTGTACAGTTTACAAAGAAACAGATAGCTATCTGACTCTAAACACCCCACAATGTGTACCAGCCCGACAAAGAAAGGTGAGAGAGTGCTAGACGTCTAAACATTTGTGCTTTTATACAATTTCGAATAATATTGTTCAACCTCTCTTCATGTTAATAATTCATGGTCTAGAGTTTGTGCCTAGTTCACATACAGCTTATACAATAATATGCAAAGGATTACACAGGTTTACGTTTCTATGAAGGCACAATGGTGGTGTATGTTCTCGGATCCCGCGGTAAGCCTTGTTCTACATTTCTGCATAATGCAGTTCGGCCTGAGTATACACTTGAGGTTTGTTCTTCATTGTCCCAATGTTTATACAAGGATGAGTCTTATGTGCGCAGACAATACTTAGATGACAGTCCATATGGAGCGCAAGGTCTCTTTACCTAGTCTAAACAGTCAGCTCTCGGACAGCCGAAACATTAACAGGACTCAAAGGTCAGGAGGCTTGGTTGCATGTTGAAAACACAGTCCACCATTTTAGAACAGAAATCAAAATGGCGGATGAATCTTAAAATGGCAGCGAAGTCGATCCAAAATCAGAACTTTGCAACGCGGTTTTCTGTGTAAGGCGATTGGGCTAAGGCCAATATAAATCAAAAGAAGGCACCATACATTTACCATTTCACACCTACCTACCGTTAATTTCTTCTTCCGTTCCCGCAAGGCCTTTGATGTCAGGGTCTGGCATTCATCGCAGTCGTCGGTGGCGTGGCTTTCGCCGAGGCACCAGAGGCAGACGTTGTGCGGTTCCGTGATGGACATCTTGGAACCGCAGTCCCTACATTTTTTAAAGCCCGACTTCGTTGTAGAAGAAGACGAAGACACCGTACTTGAAGTAGAAGAACCGAGTGCGCCGAGATTCCTAGCAAACACGTTTGCGGAAAAAACGGAACTGAGGCTACGGGCGCCGTGTGTCCTATATATAACATCCGGTGACGTCGACCCTCGATGGAGGCCCGCGAGGGACAACGTATCAACATCATTGATGCAGGACGCCTTTGCCGAAAAATTTCCAGACCAGCACAGCTGTGGTCATTACCTGTCAAAAATGTGGAATACATCAGAGAACACAATCCCCTCGAAATTAGGATACCGGCAGAAATTGTGTCACCGCCGGAATGGGAAGCATCGCAGTAGCCATTTTGGAAAACACAATCCATTAAATATCTCCACTTCCTGCAGTCATCCAGTCTTGGTAAGAAGCAAAAAGGTGGTTGAACATCGCCTGCGCAAACCAAAATTTAGCGAGGGGGAGCTGGCGGTCCTTACAGATGAGGTAATTTTCCACTGTGAGGAACTTTATGGCATTCGCCAACGTAAGACCACTAGGCAGCGCAGGACAGCAATCTGGAATTCCATCTGCCAGAAGGTGACAGCAGTATCAAGCATGCCCCTTGATGGAGAAGACTGCCGCAAGCGGTGGAACGACCTGAGGGTCAGGGTGCAGGGACTGCTGTCCCAACACCGCCAGGAGTCCCTGGTGACTGGAGGAGGCGTTGTTGGGCCACTAGTCCTCACCACCTGGGAGGAGAAGTGCAGCATGGTGCTGGACCTCGAAGGGATAGAGGGAGTCGGCAGTGCGGAGGTGGGTGCCAGCAACCAGGGGGCAGGAGGTAAGTGAACCCCCCAACACAAATGCATACACAAATGACAGCCCAGCATAAGATGCCCCAGTGGACAGGGACACAAGTCATCAGACCCAGAAGCCGGGAATGCCAACAGGGCAGAGTGACGGGGTGGCAGATCAGCCACCCTCCACAGCAGCCATGGGGCAGGGCACCAGGCACACCTGTGAGCATCACAGCAGCGGGAAGGGCAGGTATGTGAACCAAATGCCATGCGCACCACACCCCTACTGGTGCACCCTGTGCCAGCATAATTGAGGTGCGTGAGCGACCACAACACTGTGCAGCAGTCATACCAGCATGTTGTAGGCCCAGTAGGCATGCCCCATGTCTGCATGGCAGACAAGCAATAGGGAAACACACATCTCACACACCGACATGTGCCCAGCCGGCCAATCACCTTGCACCACAGTGCCCCAGAGAGCCATGAGAGTGCCATGTAGTAAGCCATGTGGGTGCCACCCAGGGAGGGGAGGTGGGGCCATGAAGGACCACAAGCATGCATGTCAGATGTAAGCTGCCCCAGCATAGACACCCTGCCCTATCCACACACAGGCCAAATACCAACAGGCCATGGGTCACCCACCCATCGCTATAAGCAATGCTGTGACACTGGGCAAACATGCTTCCTCCCATGACCAACCATGCCCATTTGCCCATATGTGTGCAGTCACACTCTGTACCATAGCAACTTTTGCCTTGCATGCCAAAACACGTTGGGGGACCATACCTGACAACATTTCCTATGTCCCTTCAAAGCACCCACGCATCGCCAGCGGCATCAGAGGAGGAGGTTGCAGGCCCATCAGGGAGCAGCGCTTCTAGGCCCTCAAGTTTTGCCGCCACTGCCACCCTGCAAAGGCCCATACAGGCTACACCATGGTGGAGGCCCTGGCGGCAATACGCCGCGGCCCAGCAGTGCCCAGACAACACCCACACCACAGGCCACAAGGAGCAGTGCAGGGCACACTGCACCCACACCTGCAGCCGGAGGCACAGATACTGAGTCCACACCTGCTGGCAGGGTGATTGAAGAACCACAGTGGGAAACTAACCTGCCGAAGGGCCACACTCCCCGGAGAGCCCTCCACACCGCCAGGGCCAACACTTCCAGGATAGCCCTCCACACCGCCAGTGTGCACAGACACCAGAGCCAGGAACTCCCTCATATGGCTCCCCTGTATTCAGTCCTGGACCAGTGCAGAGCCCCTCACCCACAAAGCACACTCCAACATTCTGGAGAGTTGGTGGGGCAAAGGGGGAAGAGGAGATTGTGTGCTGGGGAGTTGGTGGGGGTAGGGCAGAGGGGGATTGTGTGCTGGGAAGTTGGAAGGGGGAGGGGGAGGAGGGACTGGGTGCTGGGGAGTTGGTGAGGAGAGGGTGGAATGTGTGCTGGGGAGTCGGTGGTGGGGGGGCATTGTGTGTCAGGGAGTCGGTGGGGGGGAGCGTTAAACTTCATCAATGCGAGGACATTCGTGATTGTGTCATGGTCGTGTTTATTGATAGATGCAAGTGTCACACAGTCGTGAATAGCTTGTACCATGTTAAAGTGTCAGAAGAAATTATTTATTAGTCCCTGCTGAGCCAATCTCCCATCCCTCACATCATCTCTGGCAATGAGTGCATTTGCCTCTGCCACAGGCACTACATCCTCATGCTCTGGGGTGGTATGTCCATGTCAGGGGGTAGCCGGACATTCCTTATCCGGCAGATATTGTGTAGTATGGCACAAACAAGCACAATTCTACCCACTTTCTCTGGAGCGTACATCAGGGCGCCACCGGTACAGTGGAGGTAGCGGAAACATGTCTTCAGGAGGCCGAAGGTACACTCGATGCACACGGGTCCTTCTGTGAGCATGGTTGTAGGCATTATCCTGCAGTATTTGCGGATCACACACAAGTGTCATTAGCCAGGGCAGCTGTGGGTATCTGGAGTCACCTGCATGGGTGAAGGCACAGGTATTATTCACGGTGTAAGGTGTGGTGGTGGACTTGCACAATCTCCTGGCAATGGACTAATTGTCCATGCAAATGGGCCTTCTTTTCATGTCATGTGTCAACTCTATGTCTGTGCATGCTGTGTCACTCGTTTCATGCATTGGTTCTGCTTCACATGCACCCTGTCGCCTTGCAGCATATTTTACGTGAGGTGTATGTCTGTGACATGTGCAGCTGACATGATGGCTGTTATGTGAAAATGTATTTCTACTGTGCATGCTGGGTTTCCCATCGGCCCTCGCTGAGAATCTGGATTCCCGGTTCGCCATTGTGGGATGGCCGCACATGCGTGCATGGCTTTGGTTTTTGCACCACTGCATAACTCCCAAGCGGAACAGTGCAATACAATGATGACCCCCCTCACCAGCACTTTGAACTATCAATCTGTAATTCAGATCAATGGACCAATGGACTATGGTAATGAGAATAACATTTATTCTTGCAGACATAACAAAAAGTGCAGACAAAATATCTCAAAAGCCAGAGATAGAGATATTTGTTATAATTTAGTGATGTGGGAAAAAAATCCATAACACATGACCGTTGTCGTAACTTGAAGGAGGTGTGTGTTTTTTAAACACAATGGGCCTCATTAAGACTTTGGCGGTAGCCATGCCCTTAACAAGGGCATGGCTGCCACCAAAATCGGACCTTCCCCATTCCCATTTCAGCCCCCATAGGGCTCAATGGGACTGGGTGGAGGGAGCTAACAATGGGTGGGCCGATTACGACCGGCCCGTTGTTATCTCCCTGGTCCCCTCGCGGGACCCGGTAAGGACGCCTGGTTTTACCAGGTGTCCTTACCGGGTCCCATGAGGGGACCTCGTAATCTTGCGGAATGGGTTTAACGGGTTGTTAGGGAGAATTCTCTGTTTAGGCTGAATTTCCTAACCTTGTGAGTCCCCCAGCAGCTTTGCTGGATTTTTGGAGTTAATTGTTTTCTCCTGCCAAGAGTGAGACTCTTTTACCCTCACTCTTGGGCATGATTTGAGTGTGTTTGTTTGACTGTAGATGTGTTTAATGGGCTATGGGGTCTTTTACTCCATAGGGCTTCATGTGTTTTGGTGATGTGTGTTACACAGCACCCTCAGTGCAGTAACACAGGGGTGTCATAGTGACCCCTCAATATAGACTCCATACCCTGGGACTGACTACTGTCTACCAGGGCATGTAAAGTCACCATTGACTTTACTAGTCTCAAATTCTGAACAGAACCAGTACCAACCATCATATTGTGGACGTACTAGCCGGGGCAATTTGATTGCCCCGGGGTCTGTTAGTCAAGGGGGCACGTCTCCGTCCCCCCTGATCGAGTTTTGGCTGGTGGCAGTGGATACTGCTTTTTATATTCGACCGCGAATATATCTCTATGGGATTTCCCATTGTTCGAGGCTACCAACTTTAATTATTTAATTCCTATGACCTCGAACATACCGCCGGTTTATTTATTTAATATTGATTCGCCGGTTGGTAATTTTTGCCAGAACTCGGTTCTAAAATGGCGTTTGTGTTCGCTTCTGTGACTCCAACCCAAGTTGAGCCCTTTGTTCCACTTTTTGGCGGGCTTCTCCACAGAAGCCCTCCAAAGTGGTGCCACTCTTTCTGGGGTACTTAGGAGGGGTGGAGGGGGATTTAGGCACCCTAGACTGAGTTGCCTAGGAAACTCAAGTCGCACTTCGTCCTGATTGGCCCAAGTGGTGAGCCGGCCAGCTCACCACTTAGAATGTTTGAGTGACAGCTAGGCTGAGTGAATGGGGTTTATTGCATAAAAGCAGGGCTTTGGGGACTGGAACTTTAGAAGTCGCCACAGGACCTAAGAATCCGACGAGGGAGAAGCTGAGCCGACCTGCTACGACGACACCACCGGTGGAGCCCTGCTGAACCGTCTCGCCACTTTTCCCAACGACAGAGGAGATCTCCAGCCCGGAGAGTCTCCTTCCTTCGACTGGTGGGGATAACCAGTCTGCTTCCTTTTTCGCTTCCTGGAGCATCTCGTGGCCGCCTTGCCTGTGCCAAGCACCCCGGCAACCGGGATACCACGTTTTACCACTACCGCAAATCAAAGGGTAGTACCTTTAACTGGAAAACTCTGCAGCTGGTTTCTTCCCTGGCAGTGCAACGACCTTCAGCTTTCCTCCACGTCGAGATCTTCTCTTCCTCTGGACGACGCCGCGACTTGCACCCGCTGCCAGGAACAACTGCCCCCGCTGGAGGAGCCTTTCCACTTAAGGTACCGTGTTCCGCCTGGCTTCCCTTGCAACTGACTGTACGGGATAGATTTAGCCCCTGGCTTTCGAACCTGGGTTAGCCTGGGACACCCTGGCTAAACTTTTCTGAGCCTACCTAAAACCTTTCTGAACTCCCTGCAAGACTTTTTAAGCCTGTTGTCATTGTGTGATCTTGGGTGCATTTGTGCCCTGCTCTCTCCAAGAGTGGGCCCGGCCTATGGACTTTGGCTCACAAGTAACTTTTGACTTTCCTGCCTTGCTTAAGAGTTCCTCAGTATTAGTGTGGTGTATTTTCCTACATTCTGCCTTTTTCCCTTCCTTTTTTGTTAACTTATTGGAGTGCCATCTATAGTTAAGCGCTCACCTCTGTCTGGAAATAAGTGGCGTTAACTAAGACTTGTCTGATAAGGAATAAGGGATGTATATATAATAATAGTAACTGTGTTTAGAGTGATTTACAATAATAGTGCTGGAGTGTTTCAATGAGTGTGTTTTTAAATAAATAATTATATACCTTGATACCAAAGCTCTGGTCAGTGTTTGCTTGTGCTATTGTGTCTGAGTGCCTATTGTGTATACTTTACATACTGCCTAACTTTTCTTGAGGGAAGTCTGACTGCTCAGCCACAGCTACCAGGTAAATCTGGGTGGTACAGACTGCTACCAAGTGGGTTTACTGCCAACACCTGTAGTCCTAAATCTTTTGCAGTGGTCCCCAAGGGAACTGCACAGGTTTCTGCCTAACACTGGTGTACAGCGGTGGGATTTGTATTACGTTTACATTTTAGAGTGCTTTAAGAGACCTTAGTGCAACTAACCACAAAGCTTATTACTGAAAAAGTAATCTTTCTAACATGTCAACTATGGAAAATTATAGTCAAGAGTCCCTTGCTACAAAAACTGCTCATTGTTTAAGAGTTCTCTGTAAGCATAAGAATCTCCTGACTAAAGGCAAGAAAATGGAATTAATAGAAAGGTTGTTAGCTAACCAAAGTCTGGATGATGGTTCAGAGGAACCTACCATGCCAGAAACATTAGATAACAGTATAGAGATTGATGGTTATCAAAATGTTGATAATCTTGAGGAAGAGTCAGAAGAGGAGGGTGAGGCTGCTGTGACTGTCCCCCCTAGGCCTCTGTCTGCCCTACCTGCTGTACCTACTGGGCCTTTACCAGGTCCCACAATTAGTCCTCAATATCTTGAATTAGAGAAAATGAAACTGGAATTAGAGTTTAAACAGATTAGTGTTCAAAAAGAACAAAAGCACCAAGAACTAAGGTTACGAGAAATGGAGCTCAAGCATGAGCTAGAAATGAAGAAATTATCTGTCGACAATGCTTCTCTCTCTGGCCCATCTAGAAGTTCCAGTCCTAAAAGACCCCGGATGCCTAAGGAATTGGTTGGTATGTATGAGCCTAAGTTGGATGCGTTGGATTGGTTGTCTCTGTTTGAGTATAATCATGGGCTCCAGGACATCACAGGGAATGAGTTACTTCCCTGGTTGTTCTCTAGACTTCCCCCTGTTGCAACTGATGTGGTAATGGAGTTGGGGGAGGAGGATAAGAAGGATTATGAATGTGTGAAACTAGCTTTGATAGCTCGATTTGGGAAGACCCCTTCCCAGTATCTTAAGAGGTCTAGGACCCTCAAAAAGAATGATGGTACCCCTTGGGCTACCTGGGTGAGTGAGTGTTTGAAAAACTTAGAGGGATGGATTAAGGGTTACAAGGTGAACACTTATGAGGGAATGAGACATCTTGTAATGTTGGAGTCAATTTATAATGCCTGCTCTCCTGAGCTCAGACAGCACTTGGCTGATTCAAAGGAATTAGATTCCAGAAAACTAGATAAGGCTGCTGACTTGTGGGTTGCCAACAGGGCCACTCACAAGGATTCAGGGGTCACTCAGAAAAAGGATGAGGGAAAGCAGCCACCTAAAGTGAATCCAGAGAATTCTAATACCTCCCATCCCAAAGAGGGCCACAAACAACAAAATAACTAGGGTAAGCCCCAGGGTAAACCGAATCAGGGTAGTGTACCTGCTGGTCAACAACCAGAAGGAGGTCAGAACAAGCCACCCTTTTAGAGAGCATTTGGACAATGCTATATCTGTAAGGCTACTGACCATATCAAAGGGGATCCCAGATGCAAGGGTAAACCTGCAGGGATCAGCACAGTCTCCTTAGCCTTCACTCTTGAGGATGAAGTACAGATGGCTAATGCTCACTTTGAAGCTTTTGCTGAAGAACCCTTGGGTCTTCAAGCAACTGTGTCTATAGAGTCCATGGATCTGGTTAAGTCCCAGAATAGGGTTGTGTATAACTCCCTACCTGCAAACTCTAAAGTGTATTACATGGACAGCGTTCTTGTCAATGGCCCGGATACTCCTGCCAGGAGAGACACTGGGGCCAGCCGAACAGTAGTGGATGAAAGCTTCTTTCAACCTGAGGATGTGGCAAAAGCACCCAAAGGTCCCACTAAGATGGCTGGAGGCCCTGTCCAAATGGTTCCTATTCTACCAGCCCTCATTCAGTGTAACAACAGACAGTGAGGATCCCTGTCAGTGTGCATACTAAGGTGCCTGGGAAAGTCCTGTTGGGGAATGACCTGAGAACTCTAGGAGTAGTGTCACATACCCCCAGGCCTCCCAGTATGGAGAACCAGAACCTAACCAAATTGGCTAGAGAGGCCACCTTAAGGGACCACTTTAAGCCTGTGGGAAGCTCTACTGAGACCCCCACTACAAGCCATGGTGTTAGTAAGTTGACCTCTAACACAGGCACATTTCAGCCTAGTACATTAGGGAAATGGGAGCCCCAACCAAGCTCCATCATTGTTGACCCAGTTTCAGAGTCTGTGACCCCCCCTGCTTCTGTGGAAGAGGAGGATAGACCTACTGGACCCTTACCTAGGCCTGAGAGAGAGAACTGGTAATTCTCAATGACGGTGGAAAACCAGGAAAGAAAAGTCTAAGGCCAAAAACCTTCAGACTGTTGGACCTTCTACTGAAGACCCCAACCCAAATCCTAGACTTAAGGGGGAAACTCCTAAAGTAGGTAAAGGTAGATCTAAGAGGAAGGAGAAGCCTGTACCTTGCTTATCTCCATCCCCTCCAACCAAGAGGCCTAAAACCCAACCTTCTCCCAACAGAGAGGTGGTGAGGACCTCTGGAGGCCCCTCTAGATCTAGGGGAATCCTTTATAAGGACCCCTTGAAAAAGCCTAACACAGGTTCAGAAATTGTAACAACTTCTGAGGGACTGGTCAACCAGATCCCCTATAACTTTACAAAGACTGATGTTCCTCAAAGGGTTTGTAGGTCATATAGCTTACAAAGGAAAACCTTTGATTTGACCATAGGACATAGGTCAGGGTGTCACCATCAAAATGCTGATGGACTCTCTAGGATGTATGTCATCGACTAGAGGTATGAGGTTCATCCAGGAGTGGACTAAATCCTCCTGTCCCTTAGTCTGGGGGGAGGAGGGGGCTGCGAGTGCTAGGCAGAATTCTCTGTTTAGGCTGAATTTCCTAACCTATCGAGTCCCCCAGCAGCTTTGCTGGATTTTTTGGGTTTATTTGTTTCTCCTGCCAAGAGTGAGACTCTTTTACCCTCACTCTTGGGCATGATTTGAGTGTGTTTGTTTGACTGTAGATGTGTTTAATGGGCTATGGGGTCTTTTACTCCATAGGGCTTCATGTGTTTTGGTGATGTGTGTTACACAGCACCCTCAGTGCAGTAACACAGGGGTGTCATAGTGACCCCTCAATATAGACTCCATACCCTGGGACTGACTACTGTCTACCAGGGCATGTAAAGTCACCATTGACTTTACTAGTCTCAAATTCTGAACAGAACCAGTACCAACCATCATATTGTGGACGTACTAGCCGGGGCAATTTGATTGCCCCGGGGTCTGTTAGTCGAGGGGGCACGTCTCCGTCCCCCCTGATCGAGTTTTGGCTGGTGGCAGTGGCTACTACTTTTTATATTCGACCGCGAATATATCTCTATGGGATTTCCCATTGTTCGAGGCTACCAACTTTAATTATTTAATTCCTATAACCTCGAACATACCGCCGGTTTATTTATTTAATATTGATTCGCCGGTTGGTAATTTTTGCCAGAACTCGGTTCTAAAATGGCGTTTGTGTTCGCTTCTGTGCCTCCAACCCAAGTTGAGCCCTTTGTTCCACTTTTTGGCGGGCTTCTCCACAGAAGCCCTCCAAAGTGGTGCCACTCTTTCTGGGGTACTTAGGAGGGGTGGAGGGGGATTTAGGCACCCTAGACTGAGTTGCCTAGGAAACTCAAGTCGCACTCCGTCCTGATTGGCCCAAGTGGTGAGCCGGCCAGGTCACCACTTAGAATGTTTGAGTGACAGCTAGGCTTAGTGAATGGGGGTTTACTGCATAAAAGCAGGGCTTTGGGGACTGGAACTTTAGAAGTCGCCACAGGACCTAAGAATCCGACGAGGGAGAAGCTGAGCCGACCTGCTACGACGACACCACCGGTGGAGCCCTGCTGAACCGTCTCACCACTTTTCCAAACGACAGAGGAGATCTCCAGCCGGAGAGTCTCCTTCCTTCGACTGGTGGGGATAACCAGTCTGCTTCCTTTTTCGCTTCCTGGAGCATCTCGTGGCCGCCTTGCCTGTGCCAAGCCCCCCGGCAACCGGGATACCACGTTTTACCACTACCGCAAATCAAAGGGAAGTACCTTTAACCGGAAAACTCCGCGGCTGGTTTCTTCCCTGGCGGTGCAACGACCTTCAGCTTTCCTCCACGTCGAGATCTTCTCTTCCTCTGGACGACGCCGCGACTTGCACCCGCTACCAGGAACAACTGCCCCCGCTGGAGGATCCTTTCCACTTAAGGTACCGTGTTCCGCCTGGCTTCCCTTGCAACCGACTGTACGGGGTAGTTTTAGCCCCAGGCTTTCGAACCTGGGTTAGCCTGGGACACCCTGGCTAAACTTTTCTGAGCCTAACTAAAACCTTTCTGAACTCCCTGCAAGACTTTTTAAGCCTGTTGTCATTGTGTGATCTTGGGTGCATTTGTGCCCTGCTCTCTCCAAGAGTGGGCCCGGCCTATGGACTTTGGCTCACAAGTAACTTTTGACTTTCCTGCCTTGCTTAAGAGTTCCTAAGTATTAGTGTGGTGTATTTTCCTACATTCTGCCTTTTTCCCTCCCTTGTTCGTTAACTTATTGGAGTGCCATCTATAGTTAAGCGCTCACCTCTGTCTGGAAATAAGTGGTGTTAACTAAGACTTGTCTGATAAGGAATAAGGGATGCATATATAATAATAGTAACTGTGTTTAGAGTGATTTACAATAATAGTGCTGGAGTGTTTCGATAAGTGTGTTTTTAAATAAATAATTATATACCTTGATACCAAAGCTCTGGTCAGTGTTTGCTTGTGCTATTGTGTCTGAGTGCCTATTGTGTATACTTTACATACTGCCTAACTCTTCTTGAGGGAAATCTGACTGCTCAGCCACAGCTACCAGGTAAATCTGGGTGGTACAGACTGCTACCAAGTGGGTTTACTGCCAACACCTGTAGTCCTAAATCTTTTGCAGTGGTCCCCAAGGGAACTGCACAGGTTTCTGCCTAACACGGGTCCGCCTCCATTAGTGGCACCCGTTAACCCATTCCGCAAAGGTTGTAATGAGGCCCAATGTAAACATTGTTTACATTAACATTTTAATTATAAATGTCTCGAGAAAAGCCTAATGACAGTAATACTCTTGTACAACAGATTTTCCTCTTATGAATCCCTACCACATAAAGAGAGATGAAAAACATTATCACGTTGGCCATATAGGAGAAGAAAAGAGTAGGCTTGAAGTGGCATGTTTCTACGGCACCCAAAGTTGGAATGATTTTTGCTTTGGGGAAGAGAACACGTAGATTAGTATAGTGAGATATCTATATATATATATATATATATATTTTGGTTTGTGAAGCTGAATCAACCACATTGTGCTGGGAGGATAGCTCAAGGGCAACACACTCGCCTTAGAAGCAAGACAACACGGAGCAACACAGGTTCGATCCCTGGGTCCGCACTTAGAAATCTCTGGATATTAAACATGTTATAAATAACCAATTACAATTACAAGTTCTTTCAAAGAATGAGAGCTTAGTTTGCTCACTGTGGTCACAATGAAGATGTTGTATGAGGTTTCATAAAATAATAAATGAATATTACATTTGATAGGCTTTTGTTGTAGATTTTAAGGAATAAAGTTGTTTGTTATCTAGACAATAATGACCTACTAAATACACAAGATATATTGAAACTTTATTTTCAATTTAAATATTTCAACAAAACATGAAATTCCAACAAGATTACAAAAACTATATACATAATTATAAAACAATACTGAAGCACGCCCCCCCCCATTAGTCACATGGTTCACATCATGTAATATACAAATGTCAGATTCAATAAAATGCTAGAAATGTACCCCAAATCTTCATAAATAACCCATTCTTGGCTTGCTTCCTATATAAAAATCTTTCCACATCTGCCAAGTTAAGCATTTCATTCAACCAGACCTCCTTCTCTAAAGTAATGTCAGATTTCTAATTCTTAAGGACGATTTTTTTACCACCATGACACCTCTAAATAACCACTTCTTTTGGCATTGAGTGAGTAACTCCAAGGTAGCATCATTTCCCAATATCAATGTTTCAAAGTCAAAACCAAACGGTTTATTCAAGACCTTCTCCAAAATTACACCAATTTCTCTTCAAAATCCGCGTACCTTCCTGTAATCCCACATCATGTGTTCCAGTGTAGCGGTTTCATGAACACAAGCCCAACATTCCAGATCATCCTTCAATCCTCTCTTCCATAATCTATCAGGGGTCCAATAAACCCTGTTTAAGATCTTAATTTGTCTCGTTCTTTCAGTGAAACCCAAGGAACAAAATTTGACATTAGCAAACATCCTTGTCCATGTCTCCACTGTAATGTCAAAGCCAATCCTTCGACTCCATTCATCTCTCAGCATATCATTGCCTTTGTATTCATTCACAATCTGTTTGTATACCCGGCTAGCTAAGCCACCCTCGCCTACCAATGATTCTCTTTTAAGAAAATCCAGATTTAACCTAGCCTGGAAATCGATCTCACCAACAGCAATCTTCAATTTCCTGTAATCTGAAAATCTGAAATTTTCAATATTAAATTGTTGCTGTAATTCTCTAGCACTCATCCATTTCCTCTCTTTAAATAGATCATCAATCCAACTCACACCACCCCAAAACCATTCCGGGCAGAATAACGTTTTGTTTTCTAATTTAATAGAGGGATTCAGCCATAATGATGTACCAGGATCTTTGTATGCATCCACATCCAACAAACCAGTCAATTTCTTCCAGAAGTTTCTCAGACAGACAGTCAACGGGTCTTTCACACTTTTCGCACTTGATTCTGTGGTCAGTAAAGCCCTTGGTGAAAAAGGACCATTATAACTAGCCTCTGCCATAACCCATTCAACAGGTATCGGTGCCAAGAATTCAACTATAAAAACACAAATAAAGGCAAGATGATAGGCTCTAAAGTTTGGCACTCCTAGTCCACCTTTCTCCAATTGTAATTGTAGTTTCCACAAACTTAATCTAGGTGGTTTTTGTCCCATAGAAAACCTTGAATAAGCCTGTACAATTCCTTCCAGTAATGAGCATCAATATGTAGCAGGATCATACTCAAGATATAATTGATCTTAAGGGTCAATACCATCTTTAAAGCATTCACCTTTCCCCATAGTGAAAGATTTAATAAACCCCAACACTCCAAATCGTTTTTAAAGTTCTTACAAATCATATTCAAGTTTACCTTCATCAAATTACTGATCTTCGGAGTAATCCAGATCCCAAGATAGAACATTTTATATGGGCACCATGTAAACCCCAGACCAGTTATATATTGCTTACCTCTGACATCACCTCTGACTTTGTCCAATTTACTTTATAGCCAGAGAAAGTGTGAAACAATGTCAAAACTTCCATTAGAGTCGGTAATGACTGTTCCAAGTCCCGGAGAACCAGAAGAATGTCATCAGCAAACAAACCTAGTTTTTGTTGCCTCCCCCAACATGACATTCCATGTATATTAGGGTCATCTCTAATCACAGCCGCCAGGGGTTCTATCGCAATAACAAGCCACAAACAAAATTGTCTCAGTAGTTAGTGTCCTCAGAACCACCTGATCATTTTGAAACACAGTGTACGTCTCCCTGGTCGACAACACAGGAAATGAACTCATGTTTCATGCAGTCGTGGTGGTGGCAAAACATACTCTATTCCCGTGAGAGATTTAACTTTGCACGAATGCATAGGTTCAAATGGTATATTGGCTAGCACTTTTAGCACAATTTTCAGGTCCCAGAAAGGATGACATCTTCTTACTGGAGGATACTAGCTCAGCAGGGCCTCGAAGGGGTACTTTATCACAACATTTTGCTAAGAGAACGCTTCCACCAAAGACCTCTTATATGGCAGCAAGATAGGACCTACAAGATTCATCCTGTATGCCCACAGCTATCACATATGTCAAAAAAGACCACACATTTTAAGACCTTGAAACTAAGTCCCAGTTGCCCAAAAAACAAATTCTTCAGGCACAAGGCTGACAAGCTCAGTTATTGACAGCAGGGATGCAACACCATTCTCTGCTGCTAATAAAGAGCCAAGTAGAACCATACAATTGACAGGTGTAGAAACTCTAAAAACGTGATTTGGCCTTATGGGTACAACTAGCGGGAGCCGAGATGTTGTGCTTGCCTTAAAATTGCATTCAACCTTACAGATGATGCCAAGAGGAAGAAAATGCATAAGAGTATACCTTAACCAAATTAGGAGATATTCATCGTCAAGAGAGTGAACTTGGCCCCCCACAACACATGATTACTGCACTTTGAATTATGCAGTCAAAAAAAGGTTGACCACTGATGACTCTCTCAGGAAGATGAAGTACACTACCTGTCGTGCACCTCCCATTATTATGGGGATATATCAGACTTCTTAGAGAGGTTGTTCTACAATTGTCCAAACCACCTTGTTTGTGGCCAAGAGGATCATTTATTGAGCAAATGGACAGTTTCAGAGCTCCAATGCTAGTGCAAGAAGTTCAGGGGAGGGAGATTGTCCACATCATAGTAATGTTGCCTCTGCAGGACAAAACTCACAGCCTCTGAAGTGATGGAGGAAACACCTTCGGGATCAAGAAAAGAAGCATGTTGATATGAGCTTGGAGGTTTGGGAGTAATAAACAGAATCCCGACAATTGGATTGGTTCCGCCATCAACCACATTAAATGATGAAAGTGACTGCATCAAGTTTTATGCATGTGAGGGCTATTTTTGCATGGTCTAAGAGGGTTAGAGAAATGTGTTCCAACTCATTTCTTTATTTTACAGAGCTTATATAGATCACTTTTTTATCCAAAGCGCTGGACATAATAAAAACTCATTGGTACTGCCTGCATACCAGTAAACTGGTAGAAGTAATTGAAGAACTTGGATTCAGAAACTGTATAAGGGATAATGTCACTTTTAATAGCAGTAGCTACTTCTGCCAGTGTAGAAAATATTGTCTTCCTTTATACTAATGTGAGGAAATGTTTACTGCTATGCTATGCAGGAGTAGAAGGATAATGTGTGGTTAAACCATCTACTCAGCCCTCACACTTCCACAAACCAACAGTGATCCCAATCATAAAGGTGAACCACAGTTACAGTCAAAAGATATCTTCTTTGCCTTTTATGGTTACATGGGCTCAAGGCAGGCTATTCTCTCAAGAGGAGTATGATTGTGATGACAGTAGAAACCCAAACCGCAACAATACAACAGTCCAAAATAAAGCAATGCCTCTGCCTTTGAACACTTGTCTTCACCTCTTCTGGAAAGGGCTGCTTTACTAACAGGGTCCAGACGAATTCTGAATTCTTCCTGATATCCTTCAAGGTGCAAAAATAAAATTGAGGAAGAAGGGGGAGACCCTTACCTTATATAAGCAAAAGGCAGCAGGGGATTGTATAAAAGAAGAACAAGTTACTTACCAACTGTAACGTTCTTTCGACTGGATGTTCCTCCCACGTATCCCTCATCTTGTGATAAATCGTTATCTCTAGTTTCGCTGCTTCGGAAAAAAAAATTCTCGGCAGAGGGCGCTGTGCTCGAGGTCGTGGCGTTGATTGTCCCTCGACGTACTCCGTACTCTGTCGACGTCACCGATGGTATAAATAGCTCGAGCCGCGCCCGTTGCTTCAGTTCTGTTTTTTCGATGAAACATATAGGAGGAACACCCAGGTGTGTCACATGACCGATACATTCTTCGTGAGAGGAAAGTGTAAGAAAACGTAAACTGTACTGTGGGGTAGGATGGGAGGGTCGATGAGGAATACGTGGGAGGAACATCCAGTCGAAAGAACGTTACAGTTGGTAAGTAACTTGTTCTTCGAATGGATTGTGTCCTCCCACGTATTCCTCATCTTGTGATAGGCTCCCATAGCAGTATCAATTTTTGGAGGTGGGAGTACCAATTTCAGTTTTCATGGACAGAATGCAGAACTGCCTTTGCAAATAAATCCTTGTTAGAGGAGGCAGTGTCCAAACAATAATGTTTAACAAAAGTATGCATCGTTTTCCAGGTTGCAGCTGCACAAATGTCTGCTGCCGGGACTCCCCTCTTTAGAGCTGCAGAAGTAGCCATTCCCCTTGTAGAATGGGCACAATGCCCATCTGGTGGTTCTTTTCCCGCTAATCTGTAGCATTCAACTATGGCTAATATGATCCAGCGGGAAATGGTCTGTTTTGTTACAGATAAGCCTAATTTATGACCAGTATAACCCACAAACAGTTGGTCATCTTGTCTCAATTTAGCCATCCTAGAGATGTAAAAACTAAGAACCCTCTTGGGATCTAATCTGTGTAATCTCTCCTCTTCTTTGCCCAGATGAGGAGGAGGATAAAAAGTAGGTAGTACTATTTTTTGTGACATATGGAAGTCCGAGACTACTTTTGTCAAAAACAAAGGTTTAACTTTAAGGACTACCTTATCTTTATAAAAAATAGTATATGGTGGTTTGCATGAGAGAGCCTGAAGTTCGCTAACCCTGCAGGCTGATGATAGGGCCACAAGGAGGACAGTTTTTAGAGTCAAAAGCCTCAATGGACATGAGTGCAGAGGCTCAAAAGATATGCAAGTCAAGAATTTTAATACTAAATTTAAGTCCCAGATTGGCACATGAAAAGGTACTGGAGGGTATACATTAGTGAGCCCCTTTAAGAATTGAATTATTAACGGTATTTTGAAATATGAAACCTCTTCCGAGGAGCGCTTGAAAATGGACAGCGCAGCAAGGTATCTTTTGATTGTTCCTATCTGGAGCCCCAGATTAGCTAGATGTAGCAGAAAGGAAAGCACCATTCGGGTGCCACATTGAAAACGGTCCACATCCTTGTCTTTGCACCATTTACTAAACCTATTCCAGCGACATTGGTACAAAGACTTTGTTGCAGGTCTTCTGGCCAAAAGCAAGATTTCCATTACGTCATCCGGAAGATCCCAATCCTTGTATCTCAACCTCTCAGAAACCATGCGTGAAGGTTGAGTGTCTTGACCTCTGGATGGAGAACCCGACCTTCCTCTTGCGAGAGAAGATCCTCTCTTTGCGGAAGACGTATTGGAGGGCAGATGGACATGTCTAGAAGGTCCGGGTACCACGTTCTCCTGGCCCAATACGGGGCAATTAGGATCATGGTTTTCCTGAACTTTCTCAACCTCCTGATTACTTGAGGAATCCCGGGGACTGGGGGAAACGCGTACAGCAGTGGAAACTTCCACTCCACTACGAATGCGTCTCCCAGAGCTCCTCTTTGAGGAAATTTCCTTGAGCAGTACTGATCGCACTTCCGGTTGATCGCAGTGGCGAACAGATCCACTTGAGGGGTTCCCCAAAGGGCGAAGATCTCCAGAAGGACTTCCTGAGCCAGCTCCCACTCGTGAGAGACCGTGCTCTGCCTGCTCAGAGCGTCTGCCGCCGGGTTCTTCTCTCCGGCTAGGTGAATTGCCGACAGAAAGATTCCTTCTCGTATTGCCCAGAACCAGAGCTGCATTGCCTCTCTGCACAGTGACAGTGACCCTACACCTCCTCTCTTGTTGAGATAGTACATGGCCACTGTATTGTCCGTCATTATCAGGACATTCTTTCCCTGTACAGAGGGCAGAAAGGCCTTCAGAGCTAGTCTGATTGCCCTCAGCTCTAATAGGTTGATGTGTAGTTTGGACTCCGATGGAGACCAACGACCGCGGATTGTCAGATCGTTGGTGTGTGCTCCCCACCCCGTGAGTGAGGTGTCCGTCACTACCATTATCTCCAGCCACGGTTGCCAAAAAGACTCTCCCTTGAGAATGTTGTCGTTGCAAGCCCACCATAGAAGATCCTGAGCAACTGCGCTAGGGACTTGCAGAAGATCCGACATATTCCCTGAGAATTGGGACCACTGAGTTCTGAGTGCCCATTGAAGGGATCTCATTCTCAACCTGGTCTCTGGTACTAGGAAAATGCAGGATGCCATGAGGCCGAGCAACCTGAGAAAATCGAAGGCCGGTAGATGTTGGGCATTCTGAAACTTCGTTACCATCCGCTGGATGTGCAGAGCTCTCACTTCGGAAGGCGAGGCTTTTCCCGATGAAGTGTCCAAGACTGCTCCGATAAACTGGAGCTTCTGGGATGGTATCATGTGGGACTTCTTGAAATTGAGGGAGAAGCCCAGTTTGTGGAGGAAGTGGCAGGTGATCGAAAGATGTTCCTGAGCTTGTTCTGGAGAACTTGCTCTGATCAACCAGTCGTCCAGGTAGGGATATATGTGAATACCTCCTCTCCTGAGACTTGCTGCCACAACCGCCAACAGTTTGGTGAAAACCCTCAGGGCGGAGGTCAACCCGAATGGCAGAACTCGAAACTGATAATGAGAATTGCCAATAGTGAACCTTAGGTACTTTCTGTGCTTTGGATGGATTGGCACATGAAAGTAAGCATCCTGAAGGTCCAATGATACCAACCAATCTTGGAGTTGGAGAGCCTGAAGGATCTGAGGAAGAGTCACCATCTTGAACTTGTCCTTCCTGAGGAACTTGTTCAAGTTTCTCAAGTCCAAGATGGGTCTCAGTCCTCCGTCCTTTTTTGGGATGAGAAAATATGGGGAGTACCAACCCCTGTTCCTCTCCGCTACAGGTACCAGTTCTATGGCACCTTTCTCTAGCAGGGTTAACATTTCCTGCAACAGGAGCGGATCCGGAATTTTGGCGGAATTGGCTCCCGTTGGATGATTCTGAGGCCTTTTTAGAAAGGGGAGACAGTAACCTTGGGCTACTGTTTCCAGTGCCCAAGCATCTGAGGTAATGCCCCGCCATTCCTTCAGATGTTGAGAAATCCTGCCTCCCACTGGTGTTTTGTGTAACAAGGTCTCAAAGGGATTTGGAGGCGGCTGCAGGAGTGGCTGAGGGTACAGATGCCGCTCCTGAGGCTGATTTTGCACCTCTTCCTCGTGCTCCACAAGGGAAGTTTCCTTTACCCCTTTGAGAAGCCTGTCCTCTTCCTCTACCAAAAGAGGAGTAGTATCGAAAAGAACGACCCCTCCAGGAAGATGAGCTGGAATAGGGTTTTAGAGGCTGGCGCAAAGAGGCACTAAGTGATTTAGCTGCCGCTTTCGAGGTCTGAGGTTTTTCTAGGCTTTCATCAGCCTTTCTGCCAAAGAGCCTCGGGCTATCAAAGGGCATGTTGAGGAGTCTAGATTGCACGTCCGGTGCAAATCCCGACTTCCTCAACCACGCAAATCTGCGTAGCACAACGCTTGCAGCCATGGATCTGCTGATACTATCAGCAGTATCCAGTCCAGACTGGAGACATTCCCCCATTGCCTCCTTCCCGTCTTTGACTATATTCAGGAAGCCTTCCCTTTCCTCGCCTTCCGGAATATGATCAGCCGCCGCCGAAATACAGTCCCACAGGGTATGGGTAAACCTGGCTAGGGTACAGGTGACATTTGCCGATTTAAGTGCCATACTGCCTGACGTGAAAACTTTACGTGCCCAGGCATCCATTTTTTTATCCTCTCTATCTGGAGGGATAGTTGGATAAGCAGTTTGTTTCGAAGTAGATGCTGCCTGAATGACTAAACTCTCTGGAGTCGGAGGTTTATTCAAATATTCAGGATCGGTTCCAGCTGGTCTATATTTTCTTGGAAAAGTGCTATCTGCAGCAGCAATAGTTTCTGGTTTCTCCCAGTTTCTCTCCACAGTCCTTTGAAGGGCCCTGTGAAAAGGGAGAACAGGATCTTTTTGAGGTCCCTTGACGATGATATCCGTCATGTCATCTTGTTAAAAAATGGGTGAAGTATTACCCCAACCCATGTATTCAACTACCCTGGTCATAAGACCCCTGTACCCAGCATCTGCATGCTCTGCAGGATCAGGTTTGGCGAACTCTCATTCTGGGGATGTGTCAACTCCACTAGCGGAATGTAGAGTATCACTCAGGTCTCTCATTCTAGATTCCTGGTCAATAAGTTCCTCAGGAACTTGTCTTGTACCATAAGTAACTCCCAAAGGAGTAACCTCGTCTTCTTCTGAAGCAGACTCTTCATAGATTGCTGACATAGATTTGAAAAAGTCTGATCTGGGCAAAGGAGTGAATCTCCTTTCTTCCTCTTCCATCTGCTTCAAAATAAATGGCAAATCCCTCAAAGTTTTCGAGGGTGTCTTCGAAGTCTTCGAAGTTTTCGAAGACGACTTCGATAATGGCGTTGATGACGCATTTAGCTTTGGCGTCGAAATTATCGACGTCGAGGGCGTCGACGTAGTTGTCGAAGTCTTCGACGACTTGTGTTTCTTGGCCGGCACTGGAGAGGTGCTCGACTCTCGAAGATTCTTCGGCGGTTTTACGTCGACTCGAGGTTTTTTGTATTCCTCGACGCTACTGGTCTTGGCCACAGTAGCCTTGGACTTCCCTTTGTCGTCCAATGGAGCGACTTTAGGGGTATGGCTTTTTCGAGGTTCTTTCGAGGGGGTCAAGGCCGCATTCTCGAAAACCTCCATCATCTTTTTGCAGAATTCTTCCCACTTAGTGGGAGAATCCGATTTAGTCGGACAACGAATTTCTTCGGTCGACTCTGAAGAAGATGATGAGGGAGATCTATGTCTCCTCTTCATTTTTTTTGATGACGACGAAGAGTGTCTCGATCTACTCCTAGATCGAGATCTCTTCGAGTGCCTATGGCGATCCGATTCCTTAGAATCAGTCGCTTTCTTGTGTCTTTTTGACAAAACCTTTTTTGAGGCCTCCCTCCCCACCGACAGTTTACCTCTCCTCTCACGAAGAGCTTTTTCGGTCATCGATTGGCAGGACCCGCAGTCGTCGGTTCGGTGACTGGAACCGAGACACCAGAGACAAATCCGGTGGGGATCGGTGATTGACAACTTAGATCCACAATCTGCACACTTTTTAAATCCAGTTCTGGGTGTTGAAGGTGTCGAGGATGATGACATTCTCTTCACAGAAAATAGAAGCGCGGCGTTCTCGATAGCAAAGCGATCGGAAAAACGGAACTGAAGCAACGGGCGCGGCTCGAGCTATTTATACAATCGGTGACGTCGACAGAGTACGGAGTACGTCGGAGGACAATCGACGCCACAACCTCGAGCACAGCGCCCTCTGCCGAGAATTTTTTTTTCCAAAGCAGCGAAGCTGGAGATAACGATTTATCACAAGATGAGGAATACGTGGGAGGACACAATCCATTCGAAAGTCTGTTTTAAGTGGTCCAATCCCTACTAAGGTAACAAGTAGCTCTTGCCTTCTTGCTCATACACAAAGTGCTTTGCTGTGCAGCAAGAGAGGGAGACGGGATGGAAAGAGAATTCCATGGAAAGCCAAGACGGAGGCTTCCTGCAATGAGGAATAACCGGATCATTCCGACATAGGAGGACCCGGTAATTCCTCCTTACAGGAATCATTCCCCAATCCCATTTGAGCCCCCATAGGGCTCAATGGGAATGGGGATGGAGGTAACAACAACGGGCACATTACAAGTGTCCTGTTGTTACCTCCCTCTTCCCCTCGTGGGACCCGGAAAAGACGTCTGGTTTTACCAGACGTCTGATCGGGGGCCCGCGAAGGGAACCTCGTAATCAGCCCTGACGGAATGAAGGGGGCCGGTCCCGTAACAGCCTCCTTCATTCCGTCAGCGCCTGGGTCGTAATGAGGCCCAAGGTGTTCCTGCTCAACCTGTCTATTTTAGCCTTCTTCTTATCTCTGCAACTTGAAAAGCTCAGTTCCCAAGTGTGACAAACTGATTTCTCCACTTTTGGAGAACAAGCATGAGTAGTGGCTAAAAGTGCCTGCTCAGCCCTCACACGTCAAAAAAGCAAGAGTGAACCCATTCATAAAGGTAAAACGGGCACAGTTAAGAGATACTCCTCCTTCGCCTTTTGTGGTAACATGGGCCAGTGGAAGGCTCTACTTTCAAGAGGGGTGTGAATGTGAAACAGTAGCAACCCAAACGGCAAAGTATAACCAGGGTTCAAAATTAATATTAGATAAGCAGGAGCTAAAACCAGCCCCAGAGTGTCGGGCAGCACCTTGTAGGCAGGAGCTATCACAGCGGAACCAGGAGCTATTAGGAGATGCTACTTTAACTGTTTGCCCATTATGTTTAAAGTTGTATTAGATGTGTTACAGTTTTTCTTTTTTAACAATCTGAAATACTCAAAGTTAATGTCACATATATACATGTGTGTAAGGCACCAGTTGGCCTGAGGAGTCGAAAGTAAATCCTGGTAGCTATTGGTTTCAACCTAACCAGCCTCTCTTATGCTAGAAGCAGGAGCTAAATAAAGGCATGTCCAATCAAGATTCCAATAGTAGTCATTCAAGTTTATTTCTCCTATTTCCCTGAAACAGCGTAGCTTTGGTTTTATAATAATTAATCTCCAAATCTTTCTCTCTGCACATGCCAGCAAAGAGACTAAGCTATCTGTTTAGTCCTGATTGGGTTGTGGAGATGAGTACAGCATCATCTATGAAAAGCACAATCCTAATTTATCACCTGCAAAGACAGGGGTTTCAGCTTCAAGGTATTTTTTGCTGGTGGCAAAATAGTTAATGTAGAGTTAGAACAGAGTGGGAGCCAACACAAACATCTGCCTACTTTAAAAATGTGCATTGGCACCCAAGCTGACCATTGATGAGTTGTCTGATATAACGCAATAAAAGAGTTTAAGAGTGGCATTGGCATACTCAATGTGGCTGGAGTTGTCCACAATTTCTCTCACGGGACACCGTCGAAGGGAGCGTTCATATACACAAACGCCATGTACAGGCTCATCTTTTTTTAATTTGACGTATTTTGTTATTAATACATTTAATCTAAAGGCTTGGGCAACAGTGCTTAAGACCTTTTGGAATGTTGCTTTCAAGTAAGAAGTGACTTTATTAGACCGAATCCAGTCTTCCATATGGGCTTCATGATTCTGCCAGAAAATGTGCACAGGGCATCAATTATCGAAATTGGTCAATACTTAGATGGAACATCTCTTTCCCCCTTCCTAAATATCGGGACTATTATCGCTTCTCGCCAAAAAACCTTGCGAGACCAGAGTTGAACACACGTGTCCTATAAGGCACCCATATTGTTGACTCTTCCTAAGAAAGGTCAACTGGGACACAATCTGGGCCAGCTGCTTTAAGGATCATCTGGGCCTTAATAGAAACAGCAGACTTTTCTACTGACAAAAGTAAGGGTGTTTCATCGTACTCAATGGTCTGCGTAATCAATATATATTTTTACATTTATTTTATAATAAAAGTATACAGCGTAGATTTTTTTATACAATCGTAAAATTAACACAAAGTTATCAATAAATAACAATAAAATAAAACACTGCACTTAAAATAACAAACATAATGGGCTACATTAGGCGTATGCCGGTCTGGAAAAAGGTGACAGTAACAACATGTACCAGTATCTTTTCTGGACCAGCATACTCAGAGTCTACCGGTAGGTGCAGTGAACTACCGGCAGGCCTGACCTGCCGGTAGTTCACACCCCTACTGGCAGATAAATTCATCTGGCACTCCATGGGAATGGGGAATTTACTGTTACTCCGCTGCCCATAATTTTGCGGTAATACAGGGATATTTGGCGGGGGAAACAGTAAGCAGAGGTTGCCGGTAAGCCAGCAGTGCTACCGGCGGCTTAATGGCAATCTCGTAAAGACCCCCACTGTCTTACATCTCATAACATATTCCAAAAATTACTGAAGTAACAAAAAAAGTCTGAATCTTTGTTCCATAATTTATCCATCTGATAAACTGTGCACTCCTCATCACCCTCAATGAAAACATGCCATAGGGTTTCAGCCGTTATACTCTCCATGTTTGCACCAACTGTCAAATATAATTGGCGGGATGATATGATATGGCATTATAACGCGCCTATACACAAGTGTTTCAAGGTGCAACGAGGCAAGAGAGGGGACCAAAGGGAGGACGGCCAACAATCCTACAGGGCCATGTGTCATTCAGAACGGACAAGTGCGTGGGCAGGGGGCAGGGACAGTGCAGTACATGGCAAAGATGATAACAATAAGTAAGTAGCGGCCAGCATGTTGCAAGTGCATGGTAAGTGCAGACATCAGGTGTCAAGGGCTGGGACTGGGACTGTAGGGATACAGATATAGTCCCCAAGTGCGGGGGTTGCCAGTTGGGCAGTGCAGGTTTGAAACGCTGGCGGGGGAGGACCTGGTCCCGAGATCAGAGGGTGTCCAGGTAGCCAGTGCAGTTCCAGTTACAACTAGGAGGTCAGCAGAGGAGGGGAGGGGAAAAAGCAGAAGAAAAGAGAAAGGTTTTGAGGAGCTTCCGGAATCAGAGATGGTTCTCCTCTAGTTTAAGGGAGGCAGGGAGGCTGTTCCAGAGGGAGGCCCCAGCCGAGGAAAGAGATCTCCCACCAACTTGCTGTTTGGAGAAGCGACTGACCCTGAGGGAACTGGAGGTGGATGAGCAAAGTGCTCGAGAAGGGAGATATTTAGGAAGAGAGAGTTGAAGGTATTGAGGCCCCAGGCACCTGAAGGCCTTGTGGATGATGCAGAGGGTTTTGAACGTAATCCTCGTAGCCACTGGGAGCCAGTGCAGAGATTTCAGTCTTGGAGAGATACTATCCCTGGGCTTGGGGCCAAGGACAAGTCTTGCAGTCCTTTTCTGGATAAATTGCAGAGAGCGGAGAGTAGAAGCAGGCAGATTTAGAAAGAGGCTGTTGCAATAGTCCAGCCTAGAGAGAACCAGAGCTCTGGAGACAGTGAGCTTCTGGGGGAAGGAGAGGAAAGGAAGAATACCTCTGATGAGGTGCAGCTGGTAGTGTGACTTCTTAGAGACGTCAGAGATGTGAGGAGAGAAGGAGAGTGTGGAGGCGAAGATGACCCCAAGGTTTTTAGCCTTGCAGGTGGGAGCAGGAAGAGGGCCAAGAGAGGCCGGCCAGAGAGCAGCACGGAAGGAGGGAGGTGTGCCGATGAGGAGAATCTCAGTCTTACTGGCATTAAGGCAGAGGTCATTGGCGGCACACCACTGCGATGCGGTGGACAAGGAGTGCCAGGTATTGGTTGAACGTGCATCTTCACACTCTGACAACAGGTCTTTAAAGGTTTCAAGTGTTTGCGATCCGTTAAGTCTGCCGATTCCCAGCAGCATTACCCGGACATCAATACACATAATAACAAGTAGAAGCTTTGCTGAAAAAATGGACTATGGTTGGTTCTAAGTCAACATCGCACATGGCTCTTTTACTCATTAAATCCACCTTTCCCTGAATAAAGTACTACCCTTTATAGCCAGCCACAAGCTAATTTATTTATAAGCTTGACAGTAAGATATACTTCTCCAGCCTACATTATTGTTTGTGGTCAGCAGGCCATTATCATATAACGTGGTACCCGCAACTGAGTTTACGATCTTAAAAATCAAGTTTATATTATATACATACAAAATAATTTCAAACTGAGTGCTGCAGGGAAGATTAACCAGATTTTTCAGACTATTTCTTTCAAGCAGCTCTACTTTATCAAAGATTTCACTGGCCCAGATTTCTGAACCATAACCTTGGTTGTATACAGGTTAAACAAACTAGACAATGAATATCCTGCTTGCCTCCTGGCTATCACAGAACACACTTTACCTTGTAAACGTTCCAAATGACATTCCCACATCATATGACAATCAAAGGTAATGCCCAGACACTCGTAGCTACAAACTTGATCAACTTTCAAATTCCCCAGTTTAAGTTTAAACTGAGATTTGCATTTTGATATTTCTGGGCTAAATATCATAGCTTTCGTTTTTTTCAAGTTTATGTTAAATCCATTATCAGAGTAGTAATTTGATAAACACTCAAAGGTGCGCTGCAATACCTTTGGGGTTAAATCAAGAAAGATCAAATCATCGGCATATCTAAGCCACAGTATTTTAACTGCACCTATTATTGGAGGTGCCGAATGATCATTCACAAGCGCCATCGGAAGGTCACTTATGAACAGATGAAACAGCAGGAGTGCCAAAAAGGCCCATATCGGTATTGATGGGGCCAGTAGGAGTACCCCCATTATTCAATTTGACTCTAACACTAGTATTTGGATATAAAGCATTTATCATTCTCAATAGACCAGACAAGATTCCCCAGGTAACCAGCTTCCTCCAAAGTTAGGCCAGGCACACAGTATCGAATGCTGCACTGAAGTTCACGTAAACTACGTAGACCTTTAAACCAAATACATGCCAAGAGTACAGTACAGCGTTCAATAATGTTAATACATTTGTCAGGGTGTCCGCACCTTTCACAAAACTCGTCTGGAATTTGGGGATGATATTTGCTTCTGTCGCACATGCTGAAAATTCAGATAGTAAAACTCTAGCAAAAACCTTCGATGGGACATCTAGCATCGCCAGTAAGCAATAGTTCTTCAGTTCATCACTGGGACCGTTCTTAAGGACTGGCACAACTATGCTCTCGTGCCAACTAGAGGGAAGCACATAAGAGATAAAAATGTTACTAAACAATTGGAACAATAGCTCACCCCAAATAATATAACAAGTGCTGGGCCTAACAAGGTTATTCATTTGTTTTTAAATAAGTTTATTGGCATTTTCAACTAATACAGTTAAAGCACAATGTTCAAATTTCATATGTACACCGTAATGCAGTCCAATCCAATGAACCAAATTTGATACAAAGGAAGGAAGAAGAAAAAGGATGAAATCCAGGAACGGGAAAAACAACCAAATACCCAACCAAGTTAGAAGTAGTAGTTATTCAAGTGCATGTGGCTGTGCCAAAGGTTGCAACTCTGCCTGTCTTATTAGGGGGTCAAACCTGCAATGCTCTGTGGGTCATTCAGATACATACATGATTTCCAGGTCATAGTTATGCATCTCTTAGCTAATATAACTTGGAAATACGTTTGTGCTTGCTAGTTCTAGAGTACACTCCCAACATGCACTCCAGTGGGTTCCACTTCTATCTCTTCTTGATCCCTGCTGTTTTGCAGACATGCTTGACTCGAGTCCAAAATCTCTGCACCACGTCACATTCCCAGAGCATATGCATTAAGTGGGATCACGTGTTGTAATCTGCGTAAATTCGAAGTGGTGCTATGACCAGGTACATACCCAGTTTGGTCTGAATGTATTAGTGCTGCAATGCACCAATGAAGCCGTGAGGCCAGCATCATGGTCAATAGCTTAACATCATAATAGAGCATGGCTAGAGGTCAGTACAAGTCGCACATGGCCGCTGGTTTCCCAGGTTTGAGGATGGGAACCCCCCATGTTTCACGCATCGTATTCGGGAGTTCGCCTGTCTCAAAGGCCTCTTCAAAGACTTTTAAGAGCGTCGGGGCTAGTGTGGAATGATATGTTTTATAAAATTCCGCCAGGAGACCGGTGTCTTGCCTGGAGCCAATGCAGTGATAGCTTCCTCCAGGTCGAACCTTGACAACCTTTCCCAAGTGGCCCAGCAGCTTGGCCGTGCCTCACATAGGGTGCTCCCAGCGGATGGTGTGTGATGTTGCAGCTTCTCTAGTTCTTTGACCCTGGTCTCCCAGTTCTCTAGCTCCGCTCTCATCTGTTTGCGGATGCTACCTGCCCCAGCAACCCAGCAATAATCTCATTCGTAGTAACCACCTTTAAGGTTTCCCAGACAGCCCCCCAACTCTGAACACTGCCGATGTTCTCTTTCAGAAAAAGGTCCAATTTGACACAGAGTTGTTCTCTGAAAGCTAAGTCTGACAGTGCATCTATGGGCATGCGCCACGTCGGGACAGGAGTAGTAGGCATCCCACGGTTCCATGAGACAATTAGTGGGGAATGATCTGATATAACTCAACCCATGTATTCGGCACTCGCAAATTCCTGCAGGTGGACAGTGCCAACAAAGATATAATCTATCCTAGTGTGGAGGTTTTGTGGGGAGGAGTAAAAGTAATATTCTCTCAATTCCAGATGGATTTCTCTCCAAATGTCAGTGAGGGCTAGGTCAGTTACTGCATTGTTGAGTGCTGGTGTGGCTGTGGGAGGACCGCACCTGAGTGGTATGGACGGATTTTGCTTCACGTCACAAACATAATTGAAATCCCCACCTCAGTTAACGAAGGCATCTCTTTAGGGGGTCATTTGTGTGCACAGTGTATTGAATGTGTGCTGGTATAGCGTGGTTCGGAAAGTAGGAATTAACTATGACCAGTTCTGTGTTGCCCAGATGACGCCGCAGGATCATGTTTCGGCTTTCCACATCCATTTTCTCATTCAGTAACTGGAATAGGAGTGAATCGTCTATCCATATAAGGACACCTCTGGCATACTTAAGAGTATGGGGACCCCAGTATTGTACCTCCCCAGCATTTTGCTACCATCTCCTGCTCTGCAGCTGTTAAGTGGGTTTCCTGCAGTAAGGCTATCAAAATCTTTTTGCACTGAAGATATGATTTGACCCTATTTCTGCGTATATATGTGCCAAGACCCCGTACATTCCATGTCATGATCTTAATCTGTGCCATAACCTATTGGTGTTTTCTTAACTGTGCGGCTCTGGGTCGCAGTGCCCCAGGCCACATCTAAATGTGGCAGCATAAATAGTGCCCACAGGCCTCATGTGCCGTTTGTGAGTTGTCGTTTCTTCTGCCACACAATTGGTGATATCGCATAACTCCTAGCCATGTTTAGTTGATCTTGTATTGGGCAGGAGCTCTTACATTTGTTGGGTAAAGAGAATTAAACCTGAACAACAAACCCCGGAACGTGAGGAACAAACAGTGCCCAACAGATTTAATCCGTTCGGGCCAACCAATACCTACATATGAGCTTGCCTCTGACAGGCACCGGCTTATTGGTTCAACAAATGTCTTGTGTCAACTGTCCAGATGGATGGGGTGAGTCCCATCAGAGCTCAGTGGGCCAGGTCACTGATCCCGGTTAAGTAGCAACAGTTTCCACAGTAACTAGTTCGAATCGCTGTAGACTGCTGTGAAGCTGCCAATCTGGCCTCCAGTAGGTTTTCGTACTAGCACTATTGGTGCAGGCATTAGCGAAGTGTGCTGACGGCTCGTTGTTCCCAGGTGGCACGCTATGGTGTGGCGCAGCATTGCTCATCGGTAGCCATCATCACCTTGCGAATGGGCCAACATGTGTGTCTATGTTGTTGTGCTCCATCCACATCGTCACCACCTCCGTACTATCAAAAAAGCGTGTTCTCCCTTCATGTATCACTTTTAGTCTAGCTGGGTGTGTGAGCACGTATTTGATACCTTTCTATCATAGCCTGGCTTTGATTGAGATAAATCTGTTTCGCTGTTGCTGCACTAAGGGGGTGTAATCTGGCTAGATGGTTATGTTTAAGCCACCTCATTGTGTTGCTCTACCGTCCCTAGAAAATTGCAGCAGCACTTCTCGATCTCTAAAATTCGGTATTTTGACTATTATAGGGCAAGGATGTGATTGCGGTGGTGGTCTCTTTTGTAGAGATCGATGGGCCTTCTCAACAGCAAAACCCTGTTATAACTTGCCAGGGCCGACCTCCTGCAGGAACAGGTTTTCTATATATGCTATTGGGTACCTGCCTTCTGTGCCTTCAGGTGCGCCCAGGACCCTGAAATTATTTCTACGGGATCGGGCTTCCGCATCTTCGGCTCTTTGTTCCAGCAAGCAGTTTTTGGTCTCAAGGGATTTCAGCTGGGTGGCCAGGTCACTGGTGGTGGGAGCAGTGTCCTTTAAAAGTGTCTCGAGTTTGTGAACCGCTCAGCCAGGGATCTTACATCCTGACGTAGATGTTGCATGTCTATTTTGATCTTGTCAATTTCTATGTTCCAAGGAGGATCTCAGTGCCACAATGGCTGTAAGTACTTTGTCCTCTTGTGGGTCCCCTTGAGCGCCACTATCCGCTGTGCTCGTCGCGCTCCATGTTGAGGCTGGTGACTGTGACTTCCCAAGGCCCACAAAAGAGTCCATGATGGTGCCCTTCTGTTTATTTTTTGTTGAAGGCATGCTGGTTGAACTTGGAGGTCTGACTGTGCAGTGTCATCAATGAGCGCTAGGTTCTGTCTGTTTAGCTATGATCTTGTCTTGGGATTCACAGTTGCAGGGCTCTGCTAGACCTCCAAGGTTAAACTGCAGTCTGGGTCTGTCCTACCATCAATTTATTACACGCAGTAGCGTTTGGGCGTCCTGTCACCCAGCAATGCTGCCATCTAGTTAGTGCTGCATTGAGGATGCTGCACCGGGTCCAGCATACTTTATTTGGGTGCGATGCTGTGCTGGGCTCGCGGGCAGAGCAGCTCTCGGCGCAGAAATATACAATACAGAACCTGTCAGAATGTTCGCCTAAGCAAAGTCATGACATGCAGCGCTGTAAGCCCCACTTGTATTTATCTTTGTAAGTGCTCAGTAGGCTGCAGAACTGCCTATGGCAGGGTGGCTCCTCTACTGACCAGTGCCCAAGCGGAAGAAATATTTGTGTGGTTCAGCAACTCACTGACTTTTCAGCTATGTTCTCAGTGGATGCTCACACACTCCACCATGCTACTTAGATCCAGTCCAGTGTGCAGAAGCCATCATCCAGGGGCCACTGTTAGTGGTTTGGGTCTAATATGCGGGTGCTGACCCACCGGAAGGCTTAGCCTGAATTCCAGCTGATCTCATCGCAAATTTTATCACCTCCTTGGCCGCGGGGGCACCTACACTTTGCACAGGGAGCTCAGATGTGTGGCAGGGCTCGTCCCTGCACATTAGGGTGGTGCTGGCTACAAGCAGGGGGATCCTGCCGCATTGAATCAAGCCTTTGATTTGTCTCTCAGAGCGCTCCTCCGCAGAGCGTCCATGCCAGACACACCTCGCCTCCTCCTCCAATGTCAATGTCGGGCCCATGCCGTGTAGGCAGGCTCGGCCGCAACACGCAGCAGGAGCAGTCAGATGTCAAGGCCGGTGCCCCACCAGAAAGTTTTGCACTCCCTCTTCTAGGGGGTGAAGGCGCGGCTGCCCCTGCCTTCCCAGATGGTGGGGAACTGACCGGTGGTTCATCGCTGGCATTTACACCCACAATGCCGCTTACCAAGTTTCCGAGGTCGCCTCCTCAATGCTGGCTCCCTCCAGCCTCTGGTTGTGCGAGGCAGCCCGCCTGTCGCTGTCATACCATGGGCTTCAGTTTCTGAGCGCTCTTCGGCCGGCCCCCTGAATCTGTGACCAGCTTTGCATGAACGCGTTCTGGTGCTCCTCTGAACTCACCGTCATGACGGGGGTGTGCTAGCCCTTCACTGTCTCACTGTGGCCAGCCAGTAGCACTGTTATTGAGGGCAACAGTCTCGCCTGCCAGGGAGCAAATGCTGGCAGGGCTTCATGCGTTATCTCAGCTGGTCCGCTTGGAGGGGGGCGCTCGCCACCTCCTCGGGGGGGGGGGGGGGAATTAGCACCATAGGGTTCCCACACCTCCAAGTTGGCAGGAGGAATCCCCGATTTGCCTTCGACTCTCAGTTGCTTGCAGCTCAACGCAGAACGCAATATCCCACACCCGCACAGCCACCACACGCAATAGCTTTGTCTTATCCGGCCGCGTTTGTCAGCCGCCATTTTTTTTCTGATGTCTTACGCCTAGTGCACAGGCCTGCGTATCCGCTGCCTTTGCCGTGATCCAACCAACGGACCGGCACCCACAGATTAACACGGACCAGCTGTTAGCAGAGTTCAGTGATCCCGTGCCTCAAAAAGTAGGCGAACACAGTTAAAAGCTGTGTTTCAGGATCATTTTTCTGATGATTACCGGACCTCAGGCAAAAAGTGGTCTCACAGCATGGACTCCAGGCCACGCCCCCAATCAAGCCTATACATATGCAATTTCTGTAAATGCAATATTTTATGTACAGTATTCAATACCCGCTTATTTCAAAAGTGGTCTGACAAACGAATCAAACAAGACTAGATCTGTATGAGGGACTATTAGTCAACCGTAATGGCTTTTGATATCTCATTTTCTTATTGAGTATATTCTAAAGCTTTTTCATTATTTTTTAAAAATTGTTTTCTTGCTGAGTCAAACATGCCTAAACCAATTAATGTGAGGCATGGCGTTGCAGCTCTGAAAAGTCAACATATACATTCTACTAAACATAAACATTAACAGAGAAGAAACCTAAACAAATACCTGAATTAAAAAGAAAAGAAAAACCTTGTGCAAATAAGCAAAACAAGATATGCAAACTGCAATTCAAAACAGAGTGTGCAAAGTATAAAAGATGTAGCACCTGTGCAAAAAAATGCAATTATTTATCAAATCGTGGGTCGCTTATTAAATACCAAACACATCATATGTTGTTGGTTTGGCATTCCTGACAACAAAACATATACAGACAACATTACAATTCAATTTCTTGAATGCAAACAGTTCTTAGCGCAAGAGGCAATAAAGTTCCACAAAGCTTGATGCATAAAATGTGGTGTTGAAAATGCTGAAAATTGGGCTCTGGGTTCTTGTTTGGCCCTCAAATCCTCAATGACCTAGTTCTTTGTGAACCCATGTAGTCCAACTCAAACAGAACACCTATCCATGGTCCACAGCACACTCTACCAATCAGGTTTCAGTTTTAAAAGTGGACTGCTAAGGTCATCAGGTCCTGGGGCCCGAGATGACTTTAAGGTGGTAATTACACAAGAAATGTCTCGGGCACACAGATTAAACTCTCAATCTGCAGCAGTAAGGTCAAGGTCCTCAGCTACATCGGGTCATCTACCAATATTCATACTCAAAAAATCTTCCCAGTGTGCCCTTCTCACACTGGCAAGGCAAAGGATTGTCTGACCCGTATAGCAGACTAATTCCCAAAAATGTTTAATATTATTGTCGAGAATAGTCCTAGTTGCAGATTTCCATCGCTCCACTTTTTTTTTCTTCTTATAAGACTTGAGCCATTGCTGATTTTCATGCTTACGGGCTTTAAAGCTCTTGGCAACACATATTTTATCATGTGAACATGTGGTGATGGCTCTCAGATCTTTGTGAAGTGCTGCTTTAGTGTCACAAATAATTTTATCAAAGCACCTCTTATGCAAGCAGGGGTTGCCACAAGAAGGCAATTTCTTATTTGTTATCTGCTCTATGATCTCAGCTAGAATTGCACCATATGCAGAAGAAATTGCAAGGGTGTTGAAACCCCCACATTCATTTGAATCCCAATTTTCTCCCAGCAAGTCACTAAGATGATTGTTCAGGGTTTACAGGTTAGCTTTCCTCAAGTTAAAAGCATTTCATACGATTTTATTGCGCCCCCTCATTTACTTGTACAGTGAATCCATGATCTAACTGAGAGCTAGGCAAATAAAAATTACACACAAGTAACAGGGGGACATGGTCACTCTCACCTCTGTGCATTACCACGAGGTCAACATCCCCCAGCAATAATGTGGGAGGCAAAAAGGACCATCAATTATTGTGGCAGAATTAGTACTAACTCGAGTAAACTTGCCAGGAAAGTCTGACTTGTATCTACAATTTAGCATATACATGTCAAAGCCAACAACTGGGACTGGGCCTTGCCATTACGGTATACACGCATTTCGCCGACGGGAATCTCATTGTGGGACATTTCATCGCTGAATTTTGCATCGCCAAAAACCCTGGTTTTTTAAAAATATTCTTGGGGGGGTTTTTTGTAGGGGTTGGGGCATTATTATTAAAGTAGGGGGGGGAACAACCCCCAGAAATAAAATTTTTTAAAAAAACAGGGTTTTTGGCGATGAAAATTCGGCGATGAAATGTCCCACGATGTGATTTACGTCGGCGAAATAACGTAGAACCGCCCTTACTATCAGCAGTAGACTGCCTTAGTTCTGACATTGGCAAGGCATCATAATCAAATTCGTTCACGGGGGATCTTAGCATTAAAGTCCCCCATTAATAATATAGGGCAAGTTGCAGCGTAATTAGCTAATAGAGTACCAACTTGTCTCTCTATGCTGGAAGATTGTTTTAAACCTGGCAGATCATAAATATTTATAACACACCCTATCATACCTAAATCAAATCAATATATTGCCATCAACCCCAGGTTCATCATCCACCGGAGTGAATTATAACGATACAAGGTTGGCATACCAATCTCCTGGTGAAATGCACACCTCAGAAGTATGGCTATTGTTATTTAGTTGCCCAGATACGATTTTCCAAAAGTGTCTTGTATTTTTATTTTTCACTTCTAGAACCAAGTCCTTCCATGTATGCACTTCATACTCTCTTTTCCCTCTTTGGATGAGAGTTTTCTGCCTCAAACATGCATCTATCCTCTCTTCGCTATTTATTCCCCTCTCTTTTTATATTACCATCAGCTTTACTCAATCTACAGTCTTTATTATACCAACCCAGCACATGTCTTGGATTTGCAGTGGTTCCTTTACCATTTTCTTGAACAGGTTGTGTGACTAAGGATTTAATCACATCCATGCACTTCTCTAAAGAATCACAGACTAGCTGATCTCCTCCTTTCACATCTTCTATTACTTGCTCCAGGTGTTAACAAAAGTTGGTGAAGTTTAGCTGAGAATTCCTCTGTCTTAATCTTTTCCCATCTCAGTCTCCTTGGCACAACGCATGTGGGACTTATAGTTATTCAGATTTCTAAATCTTTTCCCATCTCAGTCCCATTGGCACAACGCGTGTTGGACTTATAGTTATTCAGATCTCTAAAGATAAACAACTTTCTTCACACAGAGTATAAAAGTCTGACAGCTTTATGATCACTTTCTATTTTATAGAGACTGTCGAGTGAAATCTCACCTTCCCAATCATCCAAATACAGCAAAATGTAGTCAGGTGGTTGCTACATCCTCCTACATTAAAGGTTAATTAGCAGAGTATCCCCCTTTCATCTACCATTACAAGCACAATAGCCTAATCACAACCATAGCTGAGCTACTTCCAGGAAAAATCAGTTTTATCTCTTAGGTTTATTATGCATTAGGGCAGGTATTCCCCACATGTCACCTTCATCATTTGCTACTTCATTTAGCCTGTCTAGGGACTTTAATTGGAGGTGTAGGGCCCCAGTAATGATTTTATGATATGATAGTATATTTATATAGTGCCTATACGCAATGGGCCTCATTATCAGAATCGTGCTAAAAAAACGCAGTCATTACCGGCATGGTGGTATTAGCGTGTCCCTGCACCCTTGATGGTGTGCTAATAGCGGTTGATTACGAGTGCGCGAGCATGCACGAACCCCCATACCAGTAATGGCTGCACCGCCATGACGCCTAAGGCCCCCTAAGCCCCTGATAGCGGCATAACGGAACCCGCTGATACTGCCTCCACCCAGGAGCAACCCCTTAATAACGGACCCGGAAATACCATCATGCAAATACCGGGTTCGTAATACCGGACCAGGAAATAGCGTCATCGCGCCGTCCCGCAAAATGCACCGGCGGCCATCTTAAAAAACTAAATCCAGTGCAATCCTCCTAACACAGCACTGGTACAGAGTGGAGAGAAGGCCCAATCAAGCTACAATGTCCAAGGCTACTCGGAAGTCCACCCCCGCATGCGTGAGAATTGCTTCTCGGACGAGGAGCTGAATATGCTAGCGGACACACTGGCAGCCCATGCCGGTGAGGTCTTTGCCAATGACTTAAAGTGAGCAGCCCAAATGCGCAAAAAAGAAATATGGGAGGAGGTGACATGGAAGATGACTGCGGTTGGCACCACCACCCGCACGGTGCAGGATCGCAAAAAAAGGTGGGACGATGTACGTCTCCGGGTGCGCAACAAACTTTCAGCCAACCACAGGGAGGCCACGGCTAGAGACGGCGGGGATCATTCACCCACCAAATTAACGAGATGGGAGGAGACATGTAGCACCACGATCAATATGGAATCGATCGAGGGCTTTGGAGACATGGAGACGGGTGTGCCGCCATCGGCAGATGGAGGTGAGTGTCCCCACAAACCCCAGATAACCAAAGCATGACGTAGCCCAACAGATATGAAAGTGAACCAAGCCAATGCACGGCCCATCATAATCACATATACAGATCCATGCCCAGATGGTGGCCCAAACCCTGGCACAATGATATGCATGCTGCATGCCAATCCCATTACCAACAGACACCCAACACACAGGGAGAAATCACATGTCACACATCACGCAAACTGCAATACAACGATATGCCACCTAGTACACATCACTCCAGAGAGAAGAGTCCACGACGTATGCCAATATGGCCCCCCCATTGCAAGTACCCTGTGTGTCACACCTACAAGAATGCAATGCATGAAACGTGAACTACTACTGAACAGCACCAAATCATGCATCTTGCACGTTCCACCATCACTGATTCCCTGCATCTCTTGTTCCCCCACAGGCACAGAAGCAGAAAGTGACGGACAGGAGCCTGCCTCAAAGGCCAACACATCCTCCAAGGGATCCAGGGCCAGTCAAGCAGGCACAGGACCTTGAACCTCCAGGGGAACACCGATGCCCAGATTGCAACACAGGCCAGCACCAGCAGTAGAGGGCAGGCCAGCTGAGATGGAAACAACACATGAGACACCATCTGATGCCACTAACACAAAGGAGTTGTCAACTGTTGCAGAGGCAGAGGGTGATGGCACGCAGTCTGCTGCCACCAGTTCAATTGGGGAGGTAGCTGCCTCAGCCCCCTTCAGCGATGTTGACGGCCACGCCGAGGAATTTTTAGACATGGACAACAACCTCCATGTGGTATGTCCTCATAACCCGCGCCCCCAGCCCACCCCCCTGCACTCCACACAGGGCACACTAGTCAGCCCCATGCAAGTACATGCCGAAGTACTTGGGAGTCCCCATCTGTCGTCCCCATCAGAGGGCAGTCCAGATTTGGTCCGCCCTGCCACTGCACGGTCCACGTCCATAGCCACCACCAACATGGAGGCCCGCTTGACGAGGGTTGAGGCCTGCCAGGATTGCATGATCGAGCCGGTCCGGCAGTATGTGGCGGTGGGGGAAATGACGTGCCGTGAGATACGCGAAGCTAATGCGGCTAACATCAGAGCCATGAAGACCAACACCATGGTCATCCGCGACAGTTTTTGCTGCTGTAGCCCAGGTCCTTGGCAGGATTGCTGAACTTTTGCAGCACCGCGACAGTTTTTGCTGCTGTAGCCCAGGTCCTTGGCAGGATTGCTGAACTTTTGCAGCACCAACAACCGGCACCGACGGTCCCACAGGCATCCACCCCTACCCCATCGACCACACCTGCCAGCTCGACTCCCGCAAGCACTGTGCGCATGACCAGGCGCAGCGCACGCCCCACGGACATGCTGCCCCCAGACCCAAAGAGAGGCTGCAACTAGCAGGTCCACCCTGCATGAGCTAACTGCCACCTGGGGAAAATCATGATTGGCACATCATGTGTGGGATGACAATGGGTGAGGGGGAGGTGGTGTTGGGGTAGTTGTGAGGAGGGGGTGTTGTGGGAGATGAGAGGGGTGTTGTGGGGAGGGGGGGTTGTCTGAGGTGGAGGTTCAAGCACAATAATGTTAACTATCCAATACATCCGTTGCGTTCAAAATCATATCATGACTGGACATTGTTCATTTTGTGTGTGTTTATTCAATTCATGACAGCGCAGTGCCCAAATCCCCACACACCCTGTGTCCATATGCACACGATCCCAGTGCCCACTGTAGTACTAACACAGAACCATCGGCATCCCTGTGGTTCAGAAGAAATTGTCAATCAGTGACTGGCGCACAGCACGGCCATCTTGTGCACCGCGAAACGGCAGGGGTGCTGCTTCTGCTCCATCATCATCATCATCATCCTCACCCGGTGCATAGAGGTCATTGTCAGGTGGCAGTGGCACGTTTCGCTGGATGCACATGTTGTGCAGCATGGTACAGACCATGGTGATCTTTCCCACCTTCTCAGGCCCGTAAAGGAGTGCTCCACCAGACCTACTGAGGCAGCGGAACCGTGCCTTCAACAGGCCAAAGGTCTGCTCAATCACAACACGGGTATGGGTATGAACCCGATTGTACTCCTCTTCGTGCCTGTTTTGCGGGTTCCGTACAGGGGTAAGTAGCCACGGCTTCAAGGGATAGCCACCATCACCTGCATGGGAGCCCAATGAGGTATGTGTGAGTCAATATCTGACCTGACACCTTTAGGAATCACTGCTATGGTTGCAGCTATTTGGTGTTGACATGCACATGTCCCTGGATGTAAGCACACAGGTTCATTTGACGCTATGTGTGCTGTACTATGATCTGCTGGTGTGGATTGCGTTCTCCAGATGATGCAGGGTGTTCACTTGCATGCTGATGCACATGTACTGTGGATGCAGAACAATGTTTTTCCACCCATATTGGTGATGTATATTACTCTGTATGTACTGCCACTAGCGGCATTGCCACAGGTGGAATCAAGTTTTGTCATCCATCGCTTGACATTCCCATGGTGGCCTGCTTGTACGTCTGGCATATTGTCATTGCAGTGCAGCATTGGTCTTATGTATGGCATTGATGTGTTTTGTGTCATGTTCAGGTTGGGAAGTTCAGGGCAACAGTGTTTATCTGTCTGTGCATTGTCCACTCACCATCCAATCTCATCCAGGTGAAGTATGCATCCCCCCAATCTCACCCAGGTGGAGTATGCACCCCCCCCAACTCACCCAGGTGGAGTATGCATCCCACCTGCCAATCTAACCCCCCCACTGCACTGCCATGGGCATGTCAGGCAACTTACCGAGAAGCCAGGCACATCGTCCAGCATGTCGCTCCATGCAGCGGGGTAGCGAGGAGATACGCAGCACCATGGCATCACGTGTGGATATGTGGATGCTTGCGTGCTTCAGGAGGGAATCCAGCACTTGGGTCAGCATGAGTGAAAAGAAAGGTTGTGATATGCCATGCAGCTGCCCCGCTGTGTGCTGGTAGGTGCCTGTTGCCAGGAAGTGGAGCACAGACACTACCTTCAGTAGAGGGGGGATGGCAGTGCAGATTTCTATCAGGCTGACGATGTCGTCATGTATCATGTCCACTATGGTTGTGATGGTGTCCCGGTCCAACCAGTACAGGGTGTGGATCTGCACAGAGGTCAGTTTGAATGGACTGGCTCTGATGCGATAGATTGGTGGCTGCCTACGTGGTACCACTGGCTGCACTGGTGGGAATTGCTGGGCCTGTCTCACCCTCCTTCTCCTCCTGTGTCTCCTCTGTGCTGCCTGTTGTTGTTGTAGTTGTTATTGCTGGTGTAGCATTACAGGATTGCAACAGCAAGTGGGATCATTTTGGTTTAGAAAGGGGTGTGGTGTGTGGGTATGCTCCTTTTGTGCTGGGACAGGCTCCATTGTCTCCACCTGTGGTGATTGTATGCACCTGTGGCAGTGGCTACACTGCAGGTTGCTATTTACGGGTGGTCTGCTATGCCTGTAATACCGCCATCGTGCAGGCCCTATTTTCCACCTTCAGGATGCCGGTAAGTGCATACCCGCGTGACTTGTGATGTCCTCCTGTTAGCGGTATTCCGGTATTTCCGCCGTGAAGGGTTGCGTGTACGCGCGCATGCCGGTAAGAAGGGGCACGGTATGGGCGGCGGCGGTATTACCGGGTTGTCGGCTCGTAATGGCTCGGATTGGTAATCGATGTCGGTAATACCATTCCGCCTTCCTTTTTTCATTAACTCCATGCTCGTAATAAGGCCCAATGTGTTTCAAGGCGCTTAATAAAACCTCTTCTGATATTTAAGCCTATCTTCTTCCAGCAAGTCTTCTACCATGTATAATATGGTGATATTTATTCCTGCTTCAGGTCGGTTATACAAAATAACCACCAGGATCGCTAAATCTGGTATAAAAACAATAGCTTGAATATCGGGACAAGTCGAGGGGAGTAAATGACATCTGTTGCACAAGGCTGTTATGACCCAGATTGCCAAGCCTCCAATGGGTCGACCTTTTTTCCCCTTTAATGTGCGTGTACTAAAGCATGAATAACCTTCCATGGAGCCCTATCCGAAGGACCAGGTTTTCTGCAAGCACGAGAGGTCAGATTCTTTAATAAAATGTATCCAGTCCTCGTCACCCAGCTTAGACCTAATAACTGCACTAGTCCATGAGGTGACGAGGAAAACATCATACCACCTGAATTCCTTGCTCTTACCATTTATTTCAGGTCTGGAGCCACCAGGCGGTCCAGTGGGGGCAGCTAAACTTCAATCAATCAGGACGACATACTGTGGAGAGTGATCAGCGGATTAGACCAATATCGTTCACTACTATACCTTTGGGTTCCTTCATTATATTCAAAGCTACATTCATTTTTTGGAACTGGATGGATTTTGTTATAGTGAAAAGAACAAGTTACTTTCTTACCTGGTAACGTTCTTTCGATGGGATGGTCCGACGACGTATTCCATATCTATGACATGTAATCACCACAGCTGTGCTGCTTCGGAAACATTTTTCGGCGTCTGCGTCCTGCGTCGATGACGTCGATGCGCCGTCGTCGAGGGCCTCCTCCGACGTCCGACGTCATCCGATGTGATAAGTAGGACGCACGACGCCCGTAGCCTCAGTTGTAGTTTTTTTCCCCCAGAACGTGTGACACTAGTCAACTGCCAGTCAGACACAAAGCCTTGCGGAACGTAAGCTGCAATCGCAAAAGAAATTCTGCAGCGGGGAAGGCAGGGCGGGAGCGATATGGAATACGTCGTCAGACCATCCCATCGAAAGAACGTTACCAGGTAAGAAAGTAACTTGTTCTTCGAGGGGATTGGGTCCTCCGACGTATTCCATATCTATGACAGACTCCCAAAGCAGTACCAGAGCAAGGAGGAGGGAAAGAATTTAGAATCAAAATTTAGAATAGCCAATCAAATAGCAGAGCAAAGGACCGCCTTGCCAAAGGCCAGATCCTGTGCTCGGATGGAATCGAGGGAAAAATGACGTACAAATGTATGTACTGAAGCCCAGGTGGCTGCATCACAGATGTTGCGAATAGGAACACCCCTCTGCAGGGCAGTAGACGCAGCCATACCCCTGGTAGAATGGGCCCGCAAGCCAGCCGGTGGGTCCTTACCCGCCAAGCGGTAGCACTCCGAGATGGCCAAAATAATCCAGCGAGACAAAGTCTGTTTCGTCACAGCTTGCCCCAAACGCTTTCCAGCGTAACCAATAAAGAGTTGATCGTCCACTCTGACCCGGGACATGCTTGAAACATAAAAGCTTAAAGCTCTCCTAGGATCAAGCCTATGGAGCCTCTCCTCTTCCTTATCAGGATGCAGAGGAGGATAGAATGCCGGAAGAACAACCTTCTGGGCCAAATGAAATTCCGTCACTACCTTCGGAAGAAAAGAAGGACAAACTCTAAGGACAACCCTGTCCTTGTGAAATACAGTCAAGGGTGGCTTAACTGAAAGTGCCTGTAACTCACTCACTCTGCGAGCGGAAGTAACCGCAACTAAAAACACAGTTTTCAGAGTTAACAGCCTCAAAGGGCAAGAATGTAAAGGCTCAAACGGAGCACCCATAAGAAACTTAAGAACAAGGTTTAAATCCCAACCGGGCACCAGGAAAGGTGACGGAGGGAACACATTAGTGAGCCCTTTCAGAAACTGTGAAATTAAAGGGATTTTAAAGTAAGAACATTCTTCAGACGAGCGCTTAAAGATGGACAGCGCCGCCAGGTAACCTTTAATGGTACCCACTTGCAAGCCCCTGTGGGCCAAAGAAAGTAAAAAGGACAGAACCATGGGGATGTCACATGCAAAAGGATCCACATTCTGAACTCTGCACCAGTCGCAGAACTTACGCCAACGGCAACGGTACAGAGACTTTGTTGCTGGCCTTTGGCCCGAAAGCAACACCTCCATCACGTCTTCAGGGAGGTCCCAATCCCTATACCTCAACCTTTCAGAAGCCAAGCGTGAAGGTTGAGGGATCTGGCCTCTGGATGGAGAACCTGACCCCCCTCCCGTGAGAGCAGATCGTCTCGGTAGGGAAGACGACGCGGAGGGCAGATGGACAAGTCGAGAAGGTCCGGGTACCACGTCCTCCGAGCCCACGCCGGAGCAATGAGGATCATCCGGGAACCGAACTTCCGTAACCTCCGCAGCACTTGCGGGATGACGGGGACTGGAGGAAACGCGTACAGCAGCGGGAATGACCACTCCACCACAAACGCGTCTCCTAAGGCTCCTTTTGGAGGAAATTCCCGCGAGCAAAACCTTTCGCACTTCCGGTTGACACTGGAGGCGAAGAGATCCACTTGAGGGGTCCCCCAAAGGGCGAAGATCTCCAGGAGAATCTCCTGAGCCAACTCCCACTCGTGAGAGATCGTGCTCTGCCTGCTCAGAGCGTCCGCCGTCACGTTTTCGTCTCCGGCCAGATGAACTGCCGAGATCGAAACGTCCTGCTGGATGGCCCAGAACTCGAGCTGCATCGCCTCCCTGCACAGAGGAAGTGACCCTGCCCCCCCTTTTTGTTGAGGTAGTGCATGGCCACTGTGTTGTCTGTCAGGATCAGGACACTCTTTCCTCGCACAGTCGGCAAAAAAGCCTTCAGGGCTAGCCTGACGGCCCTCAGCTCCAACAGATTGATATGGAGTCTGGACTCCGACGGAGACCAACGACCGCTGACTGTCAGCCCGTTGGCATGAGCTCCCCAACCCGTGAGGGATGCATCCGTCACGATCGCCACCTCCGGCCAGGGAAGCCAAAATGGAGCCCCCTTCATCAAGTTGCCTTCGACGGCCCACCACAGAAGGTCCCGGGCGACCGAGGGCGGCACCTGAACCGGGTCCGACATCCTGCTGGAGGACTGCAAAGATCTCATCTGCAGGCGAGCCTCTGGCACCAGAAGAATGCAGGATGCCATGAGGCCGAGCAACCTCAAGAACTCGAACGCTGGGAGCGTCTGGGCATGCTGAAACTTGTGCACCATCTGCTGAATGTGAAGAGCCCTCACGTGGGGAGGAAAACACTGCCCCAGGGAAGTGTCGAGCACTGCTCCGATGTACTGGAGCCGCTGTGTTGGCGTCAAATGGGACTTCTTTAAATTGAGGGAGAAGCCCAGCCTGTGAAGGGAGTGGCAGGTGACGGACAGATGATCCAGGACTTGCTCCGGAGAGCTCCCCCTGATCAACCAATCGTCCAGGTAGGGGTAGACGTGAATCCCCCCTTGCCTGAGATGCGCTGCCACCACCACCATGAGCTTGGTGAAAACCCTCGGGGCGGAGGTCAATCCGAACGGCAGGACCAGAAACTGAAAGTGCGAGTCGCCAACCGCGAACCTCAGGTACTTCTTGTGCTTGGGATGGATCGGCACATGGAAGTAAGCATCCTTGAGGTCGAGTGACACCAACCAGTCATGAAGCTGAAGGGCCTGGAGGACTTGAGAGAGAGTAACCATCTTGAACTTGTCCTTCCTGAGGAGTTTGTTCAAACCGCGCAAGTCCATGATGGGTCTCAATCCCCCGTCTTTCTTCGAAATCAAAAAATAAGGGGAATACCATCCTTTGTTCCTCTCCGCTACAGGCACCAGTTCTATGGCGCCTTTCTCCAGCAGGGCTTGAATTTCCTGCGCAAGGAGCGGATCCGGACTCTGCAAAGAGAGGTTCCCCGGTGGATTGTCGCGAGGCCTGTGCCGAAAGGGAAGACAGTAGCCGTGGGTTATGATCTCCAGAACCCACACATCTGAAGTAATGGCTTGCGCCAGCCTTCCCCCAACCGGTGAACCATGGGACATGGCCTCATGACTGAATGGGAGCGGCTGCGGCGTTATCTGAGGGCAAAGAGGCAACTGCCCGAGCGGCCTTGGCACCACGGGTACCCTGTCGTCCACCTCTGGTACCCCTGCGTTGGCCTCTTTGACTGCCAACTCCTCTCGCTTTACTGAAGGAGTAATAGCGAAAGGAACCACCCCTCCACTGCTGTCCCCTAGGACGAAAAGGCGGAGGTTGGCAAACTGCAGCGCCCAACGACTTCGCTGCAGCTTTTGAGGCCTGCAACCTCTCAAGGCTCTCGTCAGCCTTGCTGCCAAAAAGGTGTTCACCGTCAAAGGGCATGTTGAGGAGCCGGGACTGCACATCAGGAGCAAACCCCGACTTCCGCAACCAGGCAAACCTGCGTATTACGGTGCTCGCCGCCATGGACCTACTGACGCATTCAGCTAAATCCAAACCCGACTGGACGGACTCACACATGGCATCCTTACCATCCTGGACCATAGCAAGGAAACCATCCCGTTCGTCCCCTTCGGGAATATGTTCAGCCGCTAATGCAACACAGTTCCACAGAGTGTGTGTGAAACGAGACTAGGCACAAATGGAGTTGGCCGCCTGAAGCGCCATACCACCAGAAGAAAACACTTTCTTCGCCCAGCCATCAAAACGTTTGTCGTCCCTATCAGGAGGGATGGTAGGGTACGACGCCTGCTTTGCCGGGGCCGTGGCCGCCTGCACCACCAAACTCTCCGGAGTGGGGTGCCTGGTCAAGTAGCAGGGGTCGCTACTGGCTGGACGGTATTTTCGCGACAAGGATCTGCCCACCGCCGGCAGACTCTCCGGAGCAGTCCAAGCCGCCGCCACCCTTCTCTGTAAAGCCATATGGAACGGCAGTACCGGATCAGTTGGGGGACCAACATCAAGGATGTCCGTCAGATCATCCTGCACAAACTCCCCTGGGAGAGCAGACCATCCCAAGTACTCAGAAACCCTAGCCATAAGGCGCCGGTACGAGGAATCGGCATGAGAGCCAGGCTCAGGCCTACAAAACTCCACCTCCGGAGAGGTGTCCAGTCGACTGGCATCATGCAGTGACTGTCTCAAATCGTCAAACTGACTATGGCCCGAGACAATTTCATCTGGAACCTGACTAGGAACCAGGCCATCAGAATCCTCATCCGCCTCTGAAATATAGTCCAGGTGGCGAAAAGAAGGCACCCGAGAGTGCTTGCTCTTAACCAGAGCCTTCCTAGGGGGTTCTCCGTGCCACGGGGTACCTCCGACACGAAATGCGTCGATGGCGTCGAGCGAATTGGCGCCGGCGTCGAGAGAACCGGCATCGGCGCCGAGAGGATCGGCGTCGAGGAAATCGGCGTCGACGTCAGATGCAGCGCCTCCAGCATTGGCGGCGTCGACACAGCCATCGAAGCCGGAGCCCCGAGCGTGTCCCTCGACGACCTGAGCGTCGACGGCTTCGACGACTTCCTCGGAGCCGGAGCCTCGAGAAAGCCTGTCGACGCCCTCGACGCCTCAGACGTCGATGTCTTCCTCGAAGACCTCACAGGTGCATGCGGTCTCGAACGCGTCGAGGACCGGGACCTGGAACGGGTACGTCGAGAACGAGTCTCCTTGTCCGAACGGGACCTCTCCCGTGACTCGTGCCGACCCCTCTTGTGAGCGGTGTCTCTCAACCTCTAACGACCGACCCCACTCGGGGGCGCGGATGGCTTAGTACCCTGCGACTCAAGAATCGCCAGCATTTTCTTCCCGAAGGAAGCCCATTCCTCCGGCGTCGCACGGCTGGTGGGGTAAGCGACGTGCCAGGCAGAGTCCTCCGAAGAGGACCTGGAAGACGACCGTTGTCGGCGCTTCCAAGAATGCCTCGAAGAGGCTGAGGAGTGGCGAGACCGACTCCTAGAAGGAGACCCACGAGACTTCCGACGATGACGCGGAGAGTCACCCCTCGAATCATCCGTCGAAAGCCCTGCAGACTTCGACTTCCTGGGCTTGGACACCCGACCTACCGACAACTTCTTTTGACGTTCGCGTAAGGCTTTGGACGTGAGCAACTGGCAGTCGATACAGTCATCCGTGTCGTGGGCCTCCCCGAGGCACCAGAGGCAGGCGTCGTGCGAGTCCGTCACCGACATCTTGGACCCACACTCCCCGCACTTCTTGAAACCCGGACGCGGGGTCGAAGACGAAGTAGAAGACATCTTCACACGAAGGATTTTCACAAAACGAACAGGTTCGAAGAACCGAGAAGAACAGAACTCCAAAGAGTCAAGGCGTTAACCGAGATTCACGAAGCAACACGTTCGCGGAAAAAACGGAACTGAGGCTACGGGCGTTGTGCGTCCTACTTATCACATCGGATGACGTCGGACGTCGGAGGAGGCCCTCGACGACGCCGCATCGACGTCATCGACGCAGGACGCAGACGCCGAAAAAGTTTCCGAAGCAGCACAGCTGTGGTGATTACATGTCATAGATATGGAATACGTCAGAGGACCCAATCCCCTCGAAGGGCATGTTACTGTACGTCTGTCTCCATCACTCCAAATACTCCAGTCAAATTCGCAGTCAGTTAGGGCAGCTTTGAGTTGTATATTAGATCCCCTTAGGGGTAAAGTTCTGAACTCAGTAGACCATAGTTCATTGACCATATCAGAGTAGGCTAATGTTAGGCAGATAAAATCAGAGTTAGAATCAGAGCAGTCAAGATATTGAGTTGTGCTAATTATATCATTATGGATTATTGAGAAGCAGTCGTCTACACTCCTGATACAATTAAAGCATTTATTGACCAAAGTCGCCTCATTCGCTAGAAGTATTTTGAAGTTTGGGAACTGATGTCATAAGGACATTGTTATTAGGAGACCCTTTTACAGGTGTTATTGGGTTGATTAAGGTCTCTGCTGTGCATTGCAAGATTGGGTTCTGTCGAGTGCTACGCTTCAGCAGTATTATGAATATTTGGCAGAGGTTTTAGAGACGTATGTCTATCAGGTAGTAATTTGAAAATTGCTATTTTGTGATGATGTATTTTTATCTGACTCATAGTCTTCTCTCCCACTTTTCACTCTTGGTCTAGTATTAGATTGTTTGGAATCTATTCCTTGTTTGATTTTCTTTCATCAGCCTTGCTATGGAATTTAGACAAGTGCTGTGTTATCCCTATTTATTTAGATATTAAGTTTGGAGGACTTCATTGTTTCCTTAAGAGTATCAACCCCTTCCCGGAAGTTCAGCATTACTTGCTCAAGGTAAAACCAGGTGTAAGCTGAAGATATTTTATGCTACGAATGTCGGATATGCCATTAGTCAGCTTGCATTTGTTTTACTTTTTAGTTATCTTGTTTTTGATGTTATTTCCTATAACCTTATGCTTAAGCCTTTTTTGTTGTTTCTCTATTTTAGGTAGTGATATTTTCTTTTACTACCTTGGATGCGCTTCAGGTTTTCAATCGGTATCCTTTCCATATCCTAGACTAAGAATAAGAATAAAGTTCAACCTGTCAAAATCTATACACAATATAGCGTCTGTACATAGTTGAGTGCCCCACAATTTGAGTGTTCATATGCTTCTGTTCATCCTCTAGTGATGCCGATATAGTTCTGCCATGTATATCAGCCGGTATCTTATACAGTTTGCCTCCTCCTTGTGTGGCTCCCTGGGAGGTTCATATGGTGTGATATGATCATCATTTACTCCTACTGGTTTCCTAATACGTGGGCCCACATGAACCCTCTCCACCCGCTGTATCTCTTCCAGTCTTGGTTGGACTTTCATATGGTTCAATAACAGTACTGTTACATTGCTTTTGTTGTCTGGTAACCTCTTTACCACCCACAGTTTTCTTCCTCCAGGTGCCATGTGAATTTGGAATCACGCAAGTATTATCTGATTTCTTAAAGTCCATTAAGAGCACCTCTATTTCGCCATTTAGTTCTTTAGCATTTTCAATTGGTTTTGCTATCATGGATTTTTTTGCCACCGGGTAAAGCATGCCACCTTGTGAGTGTCTATCATCACAAGATATAGATTATTAAATACACTGTATTGCAAAACTAGGAGTTCTAAACAAGAGGAAAGTAGTGTAATACTGCCATGGTAGCTCGTATGTCAGGAGTTTTTACCAATGTTATAAACCATTTAAAACAGAACTACTTTACATACTGCTAAAAATGTATTTCACATAAACTAAGATGTAAAAACCTTAAAATCGTGTTATGAAAAACTAATTTTGTGGTCTTAATGTCTTACCAAATGTCAAATTTTATAACAATCTTTCTCATAAGGGCTATTTGCAAATATACTTAAATACAATACTCTCTTAAATCACAAACCTAGCTTACACAAGACTGAATTTGTCCTTTATACAGCAAAAAGCAATAGTGCAGGGTGAGGATGCAAGACACAAACTTTAAAGTGCTACAAAGGCACAAAGATAGGTGGAGAATTTCGTTTGGACTAGTGATGTCAGCTTCAGGGGCGGGTGATATGATTTAGTACTGCAAGGGCACTTGAACCTAGGGCGCTGTATCAACGGATAAGATTAGCACAAGATGGCCGCGCCCAACCCATTTTAGCATGTGTAAAAGTGAGGAAATCTAAGGTAAAAAGCATAGTAAAAAAAATAAAAATTTAGGATTGCTTACAGTATGCTTAAAAATGCATGGCCTGAATGCCCAAAGCTGAACACACATTGGGGCTATATACACCAAGCCACAACGTAGGTCCTGGGGAAAGTGGGAGGAGAAAATAAGGGTCTGGATATCCTCTGTATGTATGAGTCCCTGGTGGCTCTTCCTACGAAATCTCTCCATAAAATATATGTATTAATGATGATGTCGGCAGTAATGGTGTTGGCTCGTAGGTGGAAAATGAAAACACCCCCTCAAGAACATGAGTGGATTGCCAAAATATGGTCAGTGGTATCTATGGAATGGATCATGCACTCAATACAGGGAGAGCATATGAAGTTCACAACAGACTGGTCCACCCTGCTGGCGTTTCTCGGAGGAGGGGAAAATAGGATATGGTGTCCCAAAGCAATGATCCTGTTGGGCATTATCGACTCACACGAGTATTCCGAACCATGAAAGGGAATACATGAGGGCGTGCGGAAAACCCAATGGGAAATGCAATGAATGAAACATGGATACATGAGCTCATATGTGGCGCCATGCAGAGGGAGAAAGACAGAGCAACTGACTCCTGGATCAGGGGGGGAGGAGTGGGTGAGAGGGGAGTGTTTGGTTTCTCTTTTTCTTCAATGTTGATAGTTTTGTTTAAAATAAAAAAATGCTAATAAACATATGCTGAAAAAAAATAATACATGCCCGAACGATCGGGACAATACAATTTTTGAGCGAACTTCCCATATAAGGAGACCTAGCCCGTCTCAAAGGCCCAAAATGGGCCAGCGGGCAGTAATCAGGCAATAATATCTTTGCACTGTTTTTGCAGCTTGACAATGGAAAACCAGGCTTCAATGCACTGTTTGGTGGTTTGATTCTGTTCAAAATGCAGCAGTTGCTGTAGTCTAGTAGCAAGCAGATGTAGAGGTGTGGTCGAACTGAAGAAGGCTGCAGTTTGAAACAAAGCTCGAGCAATGCGGATCATGGATTTCACCAGGTTCGGTTCGATGGTCAAGGTTTGACAGAGGGCGGGCTGATGGCGAGATGCATAGGTGAGTCCGTTTGATGCAGGCTTAAATGTTGCGGTTCGGCAAGAACACCACGGTCGTGGTTCGGCAAGAAAACCACGGTCTGTTTGATAGTTAACTGGTTTGGCGATGCAGAGGCTGGCGGTTCGAACAGCAGTTGCAGTGATGCTTCTTTGTTCATACTGAGGCAACTACGTGCTTCAGCTGGCACAGTACGTCAGCAAACCTGTTCACATGGCCAGAACTGTGGTTCGAATGTCGGTGAGCGTCAAACGCAGCTCCGTAGTGTCCTGTTGGTCGAATGGTATTGAATGCATTTGAATCACGGTTCACAGCGGTTCCACTGTAAAAGTACAGGAATCCTGACTGCCTTGTCTCTCAAGAGTTGTGAGTCCCACTCCAGGATCTCAGGGGGAAGAGTAGTCATAAGCATGGGGGAGGCTGGCACATACTTTCAGGAGTCCTTCAGCACAGTGAGGTACTAGACAGCAGTGTGGCTATTAGAGATGCAGGTTTTGCTCCAGGAGCAATTCACCCCCAATGTGCCCTGTGGATAGTTAGGAACAGAGCTTGTCTCTGCCTTGGACTAGCTGTCTGTCATGAATCAGCGATTCCGACCTTTCTGGACGGTCTGGTCCCTTAGGCATTGACAATTGCAACTCGATCCCTCCTAACATGGCCGACAGCGTGGAACCGCACGGTCTAGTCTTTCTGATCCTGTCTCATGCTTCCTTGAAAACAGACATGCCCCTGCGGCTCGGCACCTCTCAATGCTATGCTTGTCTGTACTCCTCGTCCCGGCAAGTTGTTCTCTAACTTCCATGTTCTTGTTTTGCCTTTGTTCCCAGTAAGGCACCTTTTACTGCACCCTTCCTGGCATCCCTTCCTGAGCGGTCCCACTACCTCCGTCTTAGCGGAACTGCGCGAGCCGTTTTTCAGCCATTCCCGGTTTAGTCTTCCCTAGTCCTCAACCCTTCCTGGATCCTCCCTGGAACTTTGAACGCATCCCGACTCCACGTCTCCCCCGCAGGCTGGAGCCTCGGACTTCTACGCTCGCTACCTGCCTGCAGACTGGCTTCGGCGGAAACATGCCCGTACCTTTACAAGACCCGCACCTCGAAGAAGAAGAAGCCTGTAACACCACAAAAAAGACAACAAGAAACAAACAGGTGAGTCAAGAATCCGAGGACTCGGATTCTGACACTGTCTTCACCTCAACACTGGAGAACTTGCGTAAGAACTTCTCTGCCAACAGGGTCCAAACAAAATCTTCTTGAAGGTTTGAAGTCCAGAGATGATGTAAATGAGGAGTGGATGAACACTTCTAATAAAGTCAAAAGTTTAAAGGTGATTGGAGTACAGCAACCCTTCTTTAAGGGTCCAATCCCTGTCCTTAGAAATTATAAATTACTCACCATAGTGACTAACATACTCCTAGTCCATAGCCCCCTTTCCTCCATACGTCCCACCATCCTCCCCCCTAATGAAACTGGTGTCATTAGGCAATGGTATATTGTCAACGCGTCAATGGGGACTGAGGAGTGGCGCCCGTGGCCTCCTTGATTGCCGAAACCATCCATCTTGCTATAGAGGCCTTGGAAGACTGATAACCCGGCTTTGACGCCCCGAAGGTGACAAAGAGAGCCTCCAACTTGCGGAAGCTCTTGTCCTGTCCAGATAACATTTCAGAGTGCACCTGACATCCAGACAGTGCAGGACCCTCAGAGCTTCATCCTTGGGATCCGCAAAGAAAGTAGGTAAGACTATCTCCTCATTTAGATGGAAAGAAGAAACTACTTTAGGCAAGAACGCTGGATGCGTTCTCAAGACCACCTTATCTGTGTGAAAAGTAGTGTACGGTTCTGAAGCGAATAGTGCCTGGATTTCGCTAACTCTATGTGCGGATGTAAGACCCACCAAGAGAGCTGCTTTAATGGTGACAAGCCGGATGTCCGCCGACGCCATTGTTTCGAAAGGTTTGTGCGCCAGGGCGACCAACATTACACTGAGGTCCCACACCGGGTGTGGTTTCTTGATGGGCAGGTAGAGCCTGGTGAGGTCCGCAAGATGTCGCTTAACCATCGGCTTGGAGGAAGAGAAGACTTCCTCGTGCGAGTTCCGGTTGGCTCGTATGGCCGCCAGGTAGGTAGGCATGTTTTTATTTGCACTCCTAAGTGTGCGAGGTGTGCAGAGAAGGATAGTATGTCGTCCAACGTGCAAGTAAGCGGGACAATCTCAAGAGTCCGCCCAGTGGCAAAACCTAGTCCATTTACTTTTGTACTGGCTCTTAGTAGCATCGCTCTTAGAGCCCTGAATGATGTATAGGTTAGCCTGTGACAGCCAAGATGCTTTAGTGTGACCTGCTCAGGAACCATGCTGCAAGGGCTAACTTCTGCAGGGCGGGTGGATGAGTCTGTCCCCCTGCTGCGAACAGCACGGAGCTATCAAAATGATGCTGAGGTGACACGATTATCTTATCTTGCAGATCACCTTGTGGACCATGGAATTGGGAGGAAATGCATATACTGTCATGCTGTTCCACTGTATCTGGAAAGTGTCGCCCAGGGAGCCAGGACCCTGCCCCTGCCAAGACGCAAACTGCAGGCACTTCCTGTTGAACGAGGTGGCAAATAGATACACCTGAGGATGCCCCCATCTGCTGAAGATGCCCAGCAGGACCTGATGGTTCAATTGCCATTCATAATTCTCCACTCTCATTCTGCTGAGCCTGTCTGCCTCCAGGTTGGACTACCCTGGGAGGTGGATTGCACTCAAGTAGATGTTGTTCTCCAGGACCCACTCTCACATGCTGGCCGCTAGACTGCACAGAGAGGGGGACCTGGTACCACCCTGCTTGTTGATGTAATACATGCTGGTTGAGTTGTCTGTCTGAATGACGACCACCTTGCCACAGATAAGCGGCAGGAAAGCTTTGAGAGCGGGTCAGATAGCTTTCAGCTCCAGCCAGTTGATATGGGCCTCCTGCTCCTGTAGGGACCAGACGCCATGGAAGCTGTGGTTGTCCAGGGTAGCGCCCCAGCCTTCCAGGGAGGAATCCATGGTGTTGGTGACTTGCCGTGCTGCTTGTCGGAAGGGCCTGCCTGTCCACAGGTTGCAGTCCATGGACCACCAGACAAGGTCCTGGTGTAGAAAAGGAAGAAGGCTGACAAGCTCCGCTTGGGAGCCCTGCTCCTGATTCCATAAGTGCAGCTGTAATCTCCTCATCTTGAGTCTCGTGTGAGGTACAGCCAGTAGGAACGCTGCCATGATACCCAACAGATGATGGTACCACCATGTCGAGGTCACATCTCTGAGGAGAAAATTACCTGTGGCCCTCTTGATGGCTGCGATTGTGTCCTCCGAGGGGAAAACCCTCTCGCAGCTTGTGTTCCAGATGAGACCCAGAAAAGTCATGCTCTGTGTAGGCTGCAGCTGAGACTTCTTGTGATTGATAGAAAATCCCAGTTTCTGGAGTGTGAACATAAGGGAGGAGGAAGTGTGGTGAACCTCCTCCGGGGAACTCGCCATGACGAGCCAGTTTTGCAGGTATGAGTAGACATGGTGACCTTGGCTGCTGAGAAGGGCTGCCTCTGTATTCATAAGTCTGGTAAAGACCCTGGGGGCTGAGTTGATGTCCGTGGCGATACAGATGGCCCGGCAGGAGGTATCGATGCGGGCTACGGTGCCCTCCATGATGTCCTGCACTACCCGCCTGGATTCTCCTAGACCCGCCTGCCTAGCTCTGCACTGGAAGTTCTGGAAGGAAGTCTGCTATTTCCTGCCACAACCTCTGGTTAGCGGCTGCCAGCATGGCATCCGCGTTGGCCTGACACAGGTGCAAGGAGGCGTTGGAATACAGCTACTTCCCGTACGCCTCCAAGATATTCTCCTCCTTGCCTAGCAGCGCCGAGGACGAGGTGGCAGAGGACGACTGAGGCTTAGAGTAGAGTGATGCCGCAACGATCACTGAAGAATGCGGTTGACATGCATTGATAACAAGAGTGTATCCTCTTCCATCTGTCTATACTTGTCATCAAGGGGCTGATTGACAGGTTGGGCCGAGTATGGTTTGAGCCACCCCTTCTTGGCCAGAGACAGAATGTCCTTCTGCATCGGGATACCTGTCTTGGTAGGGGGTTTTAGGGTGAGGACTTCTGCCAAGAACCCCTGCTTGGGCTGCTCTACCTTGGGTTGAGTAAGGCCCAGATATTCTGCCAAAACTGCCAGCCTGTCGTGGAAGGATTTTGCTGACGATGGCGTGTCAGGGTCCTCCTCCTCGTCTGCATCCACCTGAGTGTCCGGCTGGTCCGGAGCAGGAGGAGGGTGCTGGGCGTCATGGGCTGCGGCGTGGAGACCGGAGCCGGAGGCTGCTGCGGGACCGTCTGAGCTGTGGGAGGCAGGGGAGCCGGAATCGAAGGAGCCGTTAGGGCCACTGGCGCTGCACTGGGGCTTGATGTGCCGGAGCCATGGGAGAAATTACTATGGGTGCCGGGGGAGTGAACGGGGGAGCAAGTCCCTCACTGCATCCCGTAGGATCTGGGGGTTCGCATCAGCGCCAGGAACCTTTCGAAGAACCTGTCTTTGGAGGCAAAAGTGGTGGCAGAGAATGTTTACGGAGTGGCTGGGGGCTGCTGGGGCCAGAGCACACTCTGTCTAGGTAGCAGGGGAAACCTGCCCTACGCAATTGAGGGATAAACTGTAGGCCACGTACCTAGTTGACACCAGTCCCACCTTGAAACTCGTTCACCAGCCTGCTCTGTACCTAGGAGTGGCATCGGACAAGTGGCCATGTTTTCTGGCTTGGCAGCCATTTTGTCGAGCTGCGTGCCATGTGCCAAAGTCGTGGTGCATGGCTCCCTAGGCCCGGCCTCCTCCAAGACTCTTGGTTGTGGAGCATGAGGCCTACCCTGCACCTCAGGTCTAGGCCTAGAAGGTGTATTGCCCTCGGCATTGTCACCGGTCATGCTGCGTGCAGGCGCCCCCTCTGACATTGAGCCGGTACTAGGGCGTTGCCCCACGGGTGTACACCTGGCCAACATGGGTTCCTGGACATCCGGGTTGAACTTGGTAGCCCGTAGCCAGGCAGTCCTTCTCATGTCCGTGGTGATGCAGATGGCACGGTCTGAGGTGTCAGTGTGCGCCACAGTGGACTCCATGATGTCCTGCGCCACCAATTTAGCTTCTGCCAGCCCCGCCTTCAAACATGCGTGGCTCTGCACCGGATGTTCTGGAAGGAAGTCTGCTAATTGTCGCCAAAGCCTCTGGTTAACGGGTGCCAGCATGGCGTCTGCGTTGGATTGACGAAGGTGCAGTGAGGCGTTGGACTAAACCTTTCCGTAAGCCTTCAAGCTCTTCTCCTCCTTACCTAGAAGCACTGAGGATGAGGTGGCCGAGGACGACTGAGGCTTGGAGTAGAGTGGCGCTGTAGCGATCACCGAAGAGTGCGGTTGAGGGTGTGCCGACAGCAAGAGTGAATTCCCCTCCAATTGCCTTTACTTGGCATCAAGGCGCAGATTGACAGGCTGGGCCGAATGGGGTTTAAGCCATCCCTTTTTGGCGAAAGCAACAACGTCTTTCTGCATTGTAATTACTGTTCTAGCCGTGGAGCGTAGAGTGAGGACCTTGGCCAGGACCCCCGCCTCCAGTTGTTCGACCTCGGGTTGAGGAAGCCCCAAATATTCGGCCAAAACTGAGATCCGTTCATGAAAGGCCTTGGGAAGAGCCCTTTGCAGGCTGGACACCTGCTGAATCCTGCAGACGTCGACATGCACAGCGGAGGAGCGTGGCGCCAGAGGACCGAGTACCTGACTAAGACCAAAAAACAGAAGACAAAAGACAGAAGAAAATATCCGGGGAAGAGCGTGTGGTATTACAAGGCCGAAGACAAACCCAGGAGCACTGGTGAAAGCAGTCCGTTCACGTCGATGCAGAAAAGGAGACTGGGGAGTGGTGCCGGTGGGAGGAGTCAAGGGAGCGTATGCTCCAAGGGCCGTGCCCCAGCGTGCCTCTAAATTTAAAGGGGAAGAAGGTTTTTTCTGGTGAAAAAAGTTCAGTCTCCCATCCGTAGCGAGGGACACCCATGCAGTATGGAGGAAAGGGGACGGGATTTAGGAGTACAGGTGGACGTTCCCTTCTACGTCACACCCTAAGGGCTTTGTGCTATAGTTAGCAAAGCATAAAGGAAGGAAAGCTAGAGCCAGAGGGAAACAAGGTGGTGGAACCTTCCTCCAGCTGTAAGGAGCTACCTTTGTCTACTCTAACCCTGCCCCTTCTCTTCTCAACAGAATCAAAGGCCCTTTTGGTATGCAGCACCCTAGTGAATGGGTGTGCCCTTTAATTCCTGTCCCAAGGACCGCTTCCTGTGGAGTGGATGTACCTCTGGAAGTGTACCACCTGCCCTCACAAAGTAACAAAGATAGGAAACCCGCTAGGCTGCAATTTTGCTGGCAACAGCAAAGACAGCCTGGCTGGGGGAATACACATAACCCTTTGTTAAGTAGCAGGCGAGACACAGTAAGGTAAGTCTTTCAATCACCTTTATTTAGTACGCCTCGTTCAATAAAGGTACACCATAAACACCAACTTTGTTAATACTTCGTTCTCCTCCCGTGTGGGTTTCTGGTCGTGAGCGCAGCCCGTCTGTGGCTAGGGCTCACTTTCCCATTTTCAAAATAATAGTAAGTTCAGATATAAAGAAGGGAAAATTAACCACAACATTCTGTGGCTCATCGCCCTGTGGCCTCTCAGGACGCTAGCTCAAGCCCCTTTATGTGCTCCTGCGCTCACTGTCTTTCAGAAGGCAAAAGAGAGTTCAAACGGCTGCCTCCTCTGGACTCGGGAGCTCGCCGTTTTGTAAAAGGAAAAGGAAGTTTAAACCGCAGCCCTTTGGTGCTCGGGAGCTCACAGAATTGTAAAATGAAAAAAATAAGTTCAAACGGCAGCCTCTTCTGTTTTTCTCCGGCGTTCCTGTTCTCTGTCAGGTCGTGAGTACAGGCACCTATGTCTTCTGGTGCTCACCGTACTACTACCCCCACTCGAATCCTGCAACGTTCTCGATCCACTCCTCAGTCTGCATTCAGTTTGTGGAAAAGAGAACGCCCAGGAAAAGTTTAGTGCAGCTTTTGAAAATTTTCCTTCCCAACCCCTTTCCTTCCCAGGTGTTCCAATCTCCTCCATGCTGGCTGTGATCCCTTCCACCTTTGTCTCTGCTCCTCCATGTTCCCCGTTTTTTTCCCTTGTTTACCAAGTCTATTACTCCCTTTTCGTCCACACTGTTCCGAATGCATAGCACGCCTTGACGTAAGGTAAGTGTTGTGGTTTGCTGTTTTTTCTGAGTTTATGTTTTGTCCGTTTTTGGACCAATGACTTCTTGGTGTAAAAGGGCATGCTGGGATCAGTAGTCCCAATGAAACCATGCACATGCTGCGTTGTAGAAAATTGGTGTGGAAAATTCTCATTCACCTTTCTTATCGACAGTATGGGTTGCTTAAGGTTATTCAGAGCTTCCCTTACTATTTCGTTACCAGGTTCCTTTGCTCCACAGTATCCACAGCTTTCTATCACAGGCTGCACTGTAGGGTCCATCGTTCCCACTCTACTGCATATAATTGAGGCTGTACACTGCCTTCTGAATGGGCCCTATTGGATCCCTTAAGATCACAAACTCCCCTCAAGGGATCCAGCCGGTCAGGCTGGTCCAAAACGCGAGACAGATAGTCAGCCACCAACTGATATTTTCCCGGTTTGTGAACAGTCACAAAGGTGTAGGGCTGTAGAGCCTGATTACCCCCCTTTTCGTCCCCACTGTTCCGAATGTATAGCCCTCCCTTGACGTAAGGTAATTGTGCTTTGTTGTTTTTTTCTGAGTTTATGTTTTGTCTGTTTTTGGACCAATGACTTCTTGGTGTAGTAGGGCATGCTGGGATCAGTAGTCCCAATGAAACCATGCACATGCTGCGTTGTGGAAAATCCTCATTCATCTTCCTTATCGACAGTATGGGTTGCTTAAGGTTATTCTGAGCTTCCCTTACTATTTTGTTACCAGGTTCCTTTGCTCCACGGTATCCACAGCTTTCTATCACAGGCTGCACTGTAGGTTCCATTGTTCCCACCGTACTGCGTCTGATTGGAGGCTGTGCATTGCCTTCTGAATGGGCCCTATTGAATCCCTTAAGATCACAAACTCCCCTCAAGGGATCCAGCCGTTCGGGCTGGTCCAAAGCGCGAGACAGATAGTCAGCCACCAACTGATACTTTCGAGTCACAAAGATTTAGGGTTGTAGAGTGAGGGTCCACCGAAGAACCCTGTGATTTGAGTCTTTCTGTTTAGACAAACAACGTAAAGGGGAATGCTCTGTGAATATTGTAAAGTTTCGCCCCAGTAGGTAATACCGCAGGGTTTCGACTGCCCATTTTATCGCCAAGTATTCCTTCTCCAAGGTTGAATATGGAAGTTCATGAGGCAGTATTTTCTGCTGATAAAGGCGACGGGGCGTAAGTCCGTTCAGAACCATGAGATAAAACAGCCCCACCCCACAACCTGATGCATCTGCTTGCAGATAAAAATGTTGGAAGAAGTCCAGATAGTGAAAAACTGGTTTGATGGAAATCATTTGTATCAAGGAATGAAATGCCTATGTGGCTTCTTTCGTGATCACCAAGGGCCGGTTGGATTTCAGGGCATCTGTAAGTGGAGCCGCTATTGTGGAGAAATGAGGAAGGAACCTTCGGTAATACCCCACAAAGCCCAAAAAGGCACTTATCCCCTTGCGAGATGTGGGAACTTGCAGTTTTTGTAAGGCTTGCACTTTGTCCAGAAGCCGTGTTATCAACCCTTTCCCCATTGAGTATCCCAAATATTTGGTTGTTTCTGCTGCAAGCTTGGTTTTTTTGTATTGATATGCAGTCCATCTTTCTTTATGGTTGGAATTACTTTCAGTAGATGTGTCAGGTGTTCCTCCCAGGTGGTACTGAATATGACTATATCATCCAGATATGCTGCTGCATAGGTGTCATGGGGTTTTAGTATCTGGTCCATCAATGATTGAAATGTAGCTGGAGCCCCATGTAACCCGAAGGGCAACACTGTAAATTAGAACAGTCACTGAGGGGTGGCGAATGCTGTTTTCTCCCGGTCTTTCTGTTTAAGAGGTAACTGCCAGTACCCTTTTGTTAGATCCAATGTACTTAAATAGGATGCTGCCCCCAATTTTTCAATCAACTCATCGATCCTTGGCATAGGGTAGGCTTCATAGTGTGATATTGCATTCATCTGTCTTAAATCCATGCAGAACCTAGTGTTACCGTCCGCCTTTGGTACTAGAACCACTGGGGAACACCAGGCACTCTTAGAGGGAACTATGGTCACCATTTGGAGCATTTCATTGATTTCACGTGCTATGTTTTCTCTCTTAGCTTCTGGTATTCTAACTATCTTTCCTGGTTCCGTTTTTATAGAGTGGGATACTAGGTTTGTTCTGCCAGGGATGCCCGAGAAAACCCCGGCTACAGGTTCCATTCTAGCAAACAATTCTGCTATTTCATCGTCCTTCAGATTATCTCCTAGCATTACATCCTGTATACTGCTAGGAATGTTGGGAACTTTGTTAATTTACTGATAATTCTGATGACCATAAACACAAGGCTGTCGTTGACTCATTCCATAATTTCACCATGTTTATATGGTATTTTGATGTTTGGACAGTCTGATTGTTCCACTTCATAATTAACGGGTCCTAGTACGTTGGTTATCTGATAAGGACCCTTCCACTGAGCTAACATCTTATTGGCAGTGGTGGGTAATAAGACCAACACTTTGAGCCTCATCACGAGTTGGGCTGTAACCCTTAAATCTGGCGGTAATGGTATTAGCGCCGCCAATACCGCTCCGCCGGAACACAAGTACAAATACCTCTTGCTCTATTACAGTCAGCGCAAGTACAGCTGGCTGTAACAGCGCCGGCTGTAATAGCGCCAGCACCCATTTGCGCTATTACAGAGTCATCACGAGTCCGGCGTAGGCGCTATTAGTGTCAGAAAACCAGCAGAAAATCTGCCGAAAATACCCCTAGCCAAATGCTGGAGGTAAAAGAACACAGGAGACAGCAAAAAGTGTCCAGGTGAAACCAATGCAAATCAGAGGCCTACAAAGGACCCACCCATACATGACACACACTTCCAAACACCATGCTGCCATTTGGAGCCGGGAGCCTTGATGTGGGCATCTACCTGCTCCACCTGGAGCTACAGAGGCCAGCCAACCAGGCCAGGGCCCTGAGAGCACAGGGGGTGGTGGGGTAAGGAGAAGGAGGAGGAGAGTATCACCAGCAAGGCAGACAGCCATCCCCAGGGTCAGGCCAACACCCTGGGCCCTGACTGATGGGCAGTTGGTGACCGAGTATATGCTGGACATGGCAACCATCACACAGTTGCCAGACACAATCCAGGCTGTCATAGGCAGCCATATGGCTATCAGCACTGCAGTGCCCCTGCTTGTGAAGCTTGTGTCTGTGCTACAATACTTTGGGACTGGCAGCTACCAACACACCGTTGCCATGATGCATGCCACGGCCCAGTCCACCCTCAGTGCCATCCTGGGACAGGTGCTGGATGCATTGTTGCTCCATGTCAATGAGCACATTGCATTGGCAGCCACACATGCAGAGATGAACCAGCTGAAGGGCCGGTGCCATGCCATCGGACAAGTCATGAACGTCACACCAGCCGTGGACTGCACACATGTACCACTAGTAGCACCCAGGGTACATGATGTGGCGGACAGAAACCGTACGAATTAGCATTCCATGAATGTGCAGATGACATGTAGACCTGAAACAGTAGTTGTTCCACCATGTAAATGCGCTGCTAGCTAACAAAAAAGTGCAAGTCCTTAAGCAATGAATTTGTGTGTCGCCAATAGTACAAATCTTTAAAAGGGCGACTCAAGATAATCTCAAATAAGTATTTCAATATTTAATTGTCCATATTCAAAAGTCAGAGTTGTTGTGCCAAAACGTGTTTCGACCTACACAGGTCTTTTTGAAAGCAAAGCTCTGCTTTAAACAAGTAATAATAATACATGTCAATGCATAATGTTATGACAAGATCCATATTGAGAGCCCAACATATGGAAAAGGAGAAAGATTACAGGGCCAAATTAACAGAATAGCAAGAAAGTTAGATAAAAATAAAACAAAACAAAATTAAAATGAAAACACCACATGAGGTATACATTACCAAAACAAATTGTCATTTAAAGTAAACAGGAACATGTCATCAGTAGCACATGAAAGAAAAGGATAACAAAAAAGAACTCATGCACGGTGGACATTTAGAACAAATATTATGACAGATGACCTAAACATCTGCACAGTCTGTGGTGGTAAACTCAGACCTAAGTAATATATCACATGAAGCACCACCTAAACCCAGTGTCTCAAAACGTTATGCCCGTCACACAGGACTTGCATCATCTGATAGATCATCCTAGGAATACGTTACACTGATATAATAATCTCTCTATTGGGGAGCAGCAAGCACTCACTACATTGATGCAGGACTCGGAAATAGTTATCAAGGAAGCTGATAAAGGCGGAAATATAGTCATACTTAACAAGGCTGACTATATTAAGATGGCCAATGAGCACTTAGCCACTGCAGGCTGTTATCGATTATTACCTGGCAATCCCACCTCACAAACAGTTCTCAGTTTATCAAACCTAATTCAAAACTGGCACTCACAGGGTTTAATTTCTGATGATGAGAAACAGTTTCTGTATCGGTCAACTCCAGTCATGCCGACTATGTATTTTTTGCCTAAGATTCATAAAGAATTTGATGAATTACCACAAGTTAGGCCAATCCTAAGTGGTCTGGGATGGGCTACAGAAGGCCTGTCTCAATATATTGATACCGCAATCAAAAGTTTGGTGACCACACTACCTGCCTACTTGCAAGATACTACGCATACTTTACAAGTGCTATCGTCAATCAATGGTCGGAACAATTCATGTTAGCAAGTTTTGATGTCAAATCTCTGTATACAACCTTGCTCTTGACACGATTGATTTCTCTTTCCGGAATCATTCAGCATCCTATGCAGAACAAATATCCATGATCAAAGACTTCTTGGCATTTACGTTAGAGCATAACCAGTTTCTATTCAATGGTCATTATTACGTTCAAACCAGAGGAGTGGCTATGGGGGCTAAGTACGCTCCCTCGCTAACCAACCTCTTCATGGGGAATTTTGAAGAACATTACATTTACAATCCACATAAATTTATAGATCATATCGTAGTATGGAAGAGGTATATTGATGATGTTTTATTGATTTGGAATGGCTCTATAGAGATTTTTCACGAATTTACAGATTTTTTGAACAACAATATTTTTGGCATTGAATTTGTGGGACACGTCAGTCCAAATAGAATTGAATTTTTGAACCTTGTAATTAGTATTTCAGACAGTCAGATACGCACACAAACTTTTAGAAAACCCACAGCTGTAAATTCAATTTTGCATGCCACAAGTTGTCACAAACGATCAGTGAAAGATAACACCTTTTGGGGAATTCCACCGAGCTCGCAGAAACTGCAGTGCTACATCTGACTTTATTGATGAATGTGGACAAATTTATGACAGGTTTAAGCAAAGAGGCTATTCCACTCAAAAAGGCATGCAACGAGCCAGTAGTACACCACGAGAGGACATACTTTGTGACCAAAAGACGAGTAAGCCCAACAGCTATTCTGATGTGCGTATTATCACCAAATATGTTCAGAATTCAGATATGCTATATGGATTGTTAGCCAAACATGGGCTTATTCTTCAGCTTGATCCGGACATCCGTCCATATATAGCGGATAAACCCAAATTTATCTTTACTCGCAATCAGACTCTTAAAGATTATCTGTGTCCTTCAGTCTTAGCACCTCAAAACAATCATGCAGACTCCACAGCTTGGCTTCCTCCTAAGCCCAAGGGCTTTTTCAGATGTGGCACATGCAATTTCTGCAAGTTTTCTATCAGTTCTGATTCTTTCTCATGTCACAATGGACTATCGAAACAAATTCGCGACTTCATTAATTGCAAGACGAAATATGTGGTGTATGGAATTCTTTGCATATGTGGAAAAGTTTATGTTGGTTCAACAATAAGGGAATTGCGAATTTGCTTACCCGAACACATTGCTAGCCTAAAGAAACCGGATTCAAAATTGCCACTGTCTATTCACTGGCAAGAACATCATCAAATGGATAATTTAAGAGACGTAGGGGGGGCAACCGCCTTGCATTATTACGACAATTGGAAGCCTGCACTATTTGCAGATTACGCTGTACCACCCTGGGTCTGAACAGTGACAGTGAACTACATGTCTTCTTGTAGGTGGGTAATGAGGTGTGATATTCATTCCGGAATTGGATGCCTTATGTACAGTTACAATCCTACTGGCACCATTGGAATCTGTGGGTCCAACGGGGTGCCTGCGCTGCGCCTACCGGAAAAATGCATTGGATACAATCAAGTATCCAAGTTCACATTAACTTATGAGCATTCTTAACTTTGGACACTTAGTTTTTACAAGACTTAGCGAGCAGACATAGAGATTGCTACCTTCTTCCTGCACTAATACTGTTATTAGTCCTGAGGTAAACTTTGCAAGTTTTGACAGTTTACACAACGTGATTGTTTTTCCGCAACTCTATGTAACTATAGATGCATTATATAGCTATTGCTTTTACAGGTACAGATTGCTCACCTAGTTGTATTTGTCTTAATACTGATATGCTAGTCTGCAAGTTTACCATGCCCATTGTCAAGGTTTACCCGTCTGGGATAACGTGACCGGTTAGGTGCTCAAGGCCACATAATGTGCCCCCACATTACTTTTCCTTTTCTTCTCTTTGTGTTGCATTCCAATTACGCTAATTGTCTGATCCAGCTTGGACCACGTGACCGCATCGGCTCACGTGCTCTGAGCCGCTTTTTGTCTTGTGAATCTTTCTTTTCTTTTCATGTTACATGAATGTGATGCACAAGCTTCACCGGCTTATATTTTGATTTAGACACGTTTTAGTCTGCACACAGTGAACATCCAGTATCTGCTCGCAGTATTAATGCATATGTATTTTGGATTACCTGACTACACCACGTGACAGGTCCCGTGACGCGTTACGTGCTCGTAAGGTTCCTTTTTCTTTATTTAGCAAACACGGAAACGTAGGTCTTGTAGACCTTATTTCGGCATGAATTAGAGAAGTGCAGACGGCAGTATATTCGGGTAAGGGAACTTATATTTTCAGATAATAATGTGACATCTAAAGTCACTGCTTTGATAGCATGTGAGCCCGTAAAGCAGATGACTCGATGCTTTAGTAGGTTTTGCCATCTCGAGGCTGGAAGTGTTTCATTTTGACTAGACACCCATAACGAATTGCTCCGCAACTAAACAGCATTATGGCTGTGAAATTAATTTTCTAGTTATGTGTAAGGTATTACCATGAATTTAGAGGTTTTAGCCTTATGGCCTTTTGAAGGGATTGCATTGACCAGTGCCCTATTGCTTGCAACTTAGGACGTCGGAATAACAACTGCAGACAAAATTCAGAGCCATTTAAAAGCGGATATTTTTCAGAGAGACTACATTATTGGTAATTAACCTCCTTACCACAATCATGATACTGCATGCCCTTTTCTGACGGAAAGTGACACTTGAATTAGGTGTTTGGGATTAGGTTACTACTCACATGCCACACAGTGTGCATTCTATTTTGGCCGGCGGACACGGTGGCGGGCATAACGTTTTGAGACACTGGGCTTCGGTGGTGCTTCATGTGATTATATTACTTAGGTCTGAGTTTACCACCAGAGACTGTGCAGATGTTTAGGTCATATGTCATAATATTTGTTCTAAATGTCCACCGTGCATAAGTTCTTTTTTGTTATCCTTTTCTTTCATGTGCTGCTGATGACATGACCCTGTTTACCTTAAACAACAATTTGTTTTGGTAATGTACACCTCGTGGTGTTTTCATTTTAATTTTGTTTTGTTTTATTTTTATCTAACTTTCCTGCTATTCTGTTAATTTGGCCGCGTAATCTTTCTCCTTTTCCATATGTTGGGCTCTCAATTTGGATCTTGTCATAACATTATGCATTGACATGTATTATTATTACTTGTTTAATGCAGAGCTTTGCCTTGAAAAAGACCTGTGTAGGTCGAAACACATGTTGGCACAACAACTCTGACTTTTGAATATGGACAATTAAATATTGAAATACTTATTTGAGATTCTCTTGAGTCGCACTTTTGAAGATTTGTACTATTGGCGACACGCAACTTCATTGCTTAAGGACTTGCACTTTTGTGTTAGCTAGCAGCGCATTTACATGGTAGAAAAATTACTGTTTCTTGTTTACGTGGAGTAGGTTTGAGGTGCCTACTCGTTCCATCAGAGTGCAGCAGCTAGTATTGGGTGATTCATTAAGAGTTTACATGTGATTTATCTGCTTACGCGCTTCCACTTCCTGGCACATCTCTGTCTGTTACTCACCGGTATGGGGAGTCTGTAAAAACAGAGCAGTCCTCTTGTGCTTGAGATTTGCTTGAAGGCGCTCGGGTTGGAGCCTCCACCCAAGCCTCCTCTCTGTGAGGGAATGAACTCTTTAAACTGATATGACCACCTGCTGAACTATACAGACAAGGGGACCGATCAATCAAAATAGCGGGGAGAACACACCGCCACGGACCCAGCTGTAAAGAAAAGACAAGAGATGAATATTCTATCGGATTCAATCCTGACTTTCCCCAAGACTATTACCCTTAATAGATTACCTGAGTGAGTTCCCCTTAAGCCACAAAAAAAGGACCTGGAGCAACCTATAAAGTAGAAGAGACTTTAGATACTAGCTAAATGTGAATCTGCCCAATGATGGTAATCAAGGAAATATACTTTACCACTGGTGGAGGTTTGAGCAGTGCAAAGAATCCTGGGCAACAACGAAAGTATAAAACAAAAAAAAGGAAGGTTAGTAGGGTAGCTATTCCCGGACGGAACGAGGGTCACACTGGTTTCGGGATGGTGCACCACAGCAAAGCGTTCCAAAATGCACTTTAGAAATGAAGCAATGTTATCCAAAGATGAGGTAACAGTTCGAGGAAGACAGGATTCCAAAATGAAGAATTGTTCTTACCAGTGTTATTCCCCAGAAGAACGGAAGCACTCTGAGGAATGGGTTCAAGAGTCCGTGGCCAAATGAGATATGGTATTGAAACAGGAAGTAGCAGTAGCAAAATCACAATCCAGGAGTCCAGGGAGCAGGCAAGGGGTCTGGTACACAGACGGTCAGCAAACAATACCAAAGTAGAGTCAAGATGTAGGAGTCCGTGTGCAGGCAAGGTCGGTACACGGAAAATAAATGAGGAGACTTCCGGAATTAAGGTACAGAAGTAGCACTTCAGAAAATGCCGGTTGTAACTATAAACAGAAGCGGCGTTTCGAAAACCACTGTTGTTTAAATACAACAAGGAGGCGTGACATAATCGAAAACGAGGCTCCCGTATTAATGCCGGGAACTACAATCCATGGCAGGTTATCTGGGAAATGTAGTTTGTTGCAGCTATTCTCCATGGCAGCTGCCAGCGTGAGAAAAAAGGTGCATGACGGCGCCGTAGCCCTTATGAAGAGCAACCACTTTCTTGTCCCTCTTTCTGGCCTTACATAGAGCTCCCCAACTGTCCTTGTTAACGCGGGAGACTTAAGAGGCACGGGGCAGACCCCGAGGTGTGTGATGCGGCGAAGGTCAGGGTGTAACATAGTCATACTGTTTTTGACATGTAGACCTGACCTAACACTCAGCAACTGCTGTGCCCGCTATTCAGGATACACCCAAGACTCCATGAACTTGAGCAATAGTACCCTGCCAGCGTACATATAAAGGCACCGAGGCCGCAACACATGGATGCTGGGTGAGTACAAATGAAGTCCGAAATGCATGCCAAATGACATCTGATGGGGGGTGGAGACACACAGTGAAATCCATGCATGCCAGCAGAAGACATAGGCAGCACTAGCACTGCAACTTTCCCATGCATGTCCCTTGCACAAGAACCCTTGGACATGTGGAACACATCAGAACACAGCCAGTTTGTATGGCAAAGGCATGTGGGAGCACAGTCAGATATGGAAGGCCAACTACCACAATGCATCCTGTGTGTGTCGCAGTGTTGCTCCCCACCGTGACACAATATAGACATTCCACCCTGGCCCACCGGACAGTCATGGCAATGGTGCCCCGAAAGTAGGCACATCCACAACAACACAACACACAGGTTGCTAGATCCAAAACAATGTACATCCCCGAAACAATGAGACCTGATTGGTCAATCACATGCCTGGATAAGTGTACCTAATATTGACAATCGGCAAACGCAACACCACCCAGAGGGAATGCCAAAGAACAACATGTCGCATTCACATGCAGATACAAGGGTCCCCTCATCCAGCGACAAGGGACAGACCTGATACATCTAGACACGGATGTGGTGATAGCAGTATGTAGTCCATCGATCCGATGCTGCCCCTTGCACAGCACACACCACAATGGAAGTGACCATATGACAAGTAGTGCACATGTACCACATGAGTGTGATACACATGAAGACTCACACATACATTGAAACACAGCTGCATGTCGACCTCAGACCATGCATGTCCTGCAAGACACAGTGTGCATGGCAACATAGCAATGAGATAGCTGGACCTCTTCAACACAAACTTGATTCTGCCGCCAATGTCACAGATTACTGAGCCTTGTGCACCCACTGAACAAGCCTTGTCCTCATACCTGCATTCCCTCCCCTGCAGGTGAATCATGATTTCCCCAGTACACATGGCTCATGACCCCTGTGCATCATCCACACACTCAAGCTGAGCAGGCATACAAGATTGCGCCTGGACGTACACATATCTGCTTTGAGAGGGCATTTAGACTGCTGAAGGCACGCTATTGGTGCCTATACTGTACGAGAGGGGCATTGACATATGCACCTTCAACAATCTGCAAACTCGTCCTAGCATGTGCCATGCTGCACAACATTTACTGTTGCCGGAGTGTGCCACTGCCCCCCGATGCCGATGTGCAGCCAACAGGGGATGGAAGTCAAGATGATGTGCCCAAAGCTGGTGCACGTGCACAGAGGGATGGGGGAGGGGAGGTTGGCCAGACAGGCTTTATAGATAATTGTCTCAGATACGGTTGATGGGTACATGTAACACATATCGCTTGTACATTAAAGAGCACATGATCACAATCATGAATGTCCATGCTTTGTTTGAATTTTGAACATGATTTATTAAATGTTTGACAATCCCTCCTCCCAAACGTGAACTCCCCAGCACACAATCCCCCCTCCCCAGCACACAATCCCCCCACCCCCCAGTGAACTCCCCTGCACACAATCCCCCCTAGCCTCAGTGAACTCCCCAAAACAGTGCAGGTAGGTGCATGTCCTCAGGGCCCTCAAAACAGGTGCCATGTCCATCTATGATGGTCGCAGGCGCTTTCCGAGTCCGGGCCCCTCTGGTGAGCGCGATCTCAGGTGGCGCATTGAACAGCACCTAGGTGAAGGCTCTAGGGACTCCTACGTGGGCGTAGTAGAGGTCAATGGGATTGCTCCTGTGACCTGCAGCTGCTGGCAGAGAAGATTGTTAGATTTCCTTGTCTGCTCTGCATGCGCAGATAGTCCCTCGCACAACTTCCATACCCTTTGCCCGAAACCTGTCAGGGCCGCGGTGCATCCCTCCACCACTTTCCCGGTCTGCGCTTTGTCTCGGCCCATGGACTTAGTGGCATCCCGTCTGGCTCCGTGATGGCATTGATGTGGCGGGTGTGCACTTTAGCCATGGACTCAATTTTCGCCTGTTTGACCTCAATTACATCCAGACGTGCCATCACAGCAGCTCCCGTGATCAATGGTACTTCGGGTGTGACGGGGACCGGGCTGAAAGGTATGCGCCGCCAGGAAGGGGGGCTGTAAGGGGACATGTTGCCACCTTGGATGGGGCTGCTGCGTTACAAGTGCCTATCCTGTGGGGTACCATATGATGGTGTATCGACATCTGCTCTGGTGTGTGGACACGACGCACATGCACACCTGGGGTGTGTGCATCCTTTGCAACTGGCTCTGGGCTTCCCTAAGGTGTGGCCATACCTTGTGTGTCACTGCGGCTGGGTGAGGCAAACAGATCAGGTTGTCGTGCAGCTGTTGCTGTCTGTCCCTCATCAGACTCAGACCCACTGGTGGCTCCCTTGACATCCAGTGTTTGCATGGTGGCTGATTTTCAGGCTACCCTCGGCCTCCTCTTCTCCTTCCCTCATCTCTGACTGTCTTTCTGCTATCCAGGAATGGTGTGCCGCCAACGACCTCTGCCTTAATGCCAGTAAGACTGAGATTCTACTCATCGGCACTCCCACTCCCTCCTTCCCTGCTGCTCTCTGGCCGGCTTCTCTGGGCCCTCTTCCTACTCCTACCTGCAAGGCAAAAAACCTTGGGGTCATCTTCGACTCCACACTCTCCTTCTCTCCTCACATATCCGACGTATCTAAGAAGTCACACTACCAGCTACACCTCCTCAGAGGTATCCTTCCTTTCCTCTCCTTCCCCCAGAAGCTCACTGTCTCTAGAGCCCTGGTTCTCTCTAAGCTGGACTACTGTAACAGCCTCTATCTTAATCTGCCCGCCTCTACTCTCCGCCCTTTGCAACTCATCCAGAACAGGACTGCAAGACTTGTCCTTGGCCTCAAGCCCAGGGACCGTATCTCTCCAGGACTGAAATCACTACACTGGCTCCCAGTGACTGCGAGGATCAAGTTCAAAACCCTCTGCATTGTCCACAAGGCCGTCTGGGGCCTTGGGCCAAAATACCTTCAACTCTCTCTTCCTAAATATCTTCCTTCTCGAGCTCTTCGCTCATCCGCCTCCAACTCCCTCAGGGTCAGCCGCTTCTCCAAACAACGAGTTGGGGGCAGATCTCTTTCCACTGCAGGGGCCTCCCTCTGGAACAGCCTTCCTACCTCCCTGAAACTTGAGGAGAACCACCTCCGGTTCCGGAAGCACCTCAAAACCTTCCTCTTTGCCTCCGCTTTCTCTCCCCCTCTCCCCTGCTAATACTACTGAAACTGCACTGAATCTGCAACTGGGCCATTCACCGTTCTCGGCCCAGCCACTCTCCCCTGCACTGCCTCCACGGCAACCCCTGCACTACGGGACTGTTTCTGTATCCATACAGCCCCCCTTCCCAGCACTTGTCTGCACTTACCTCGCACTTGCCACCAGCTGGCCCTTGTTATTTATCCTGTATGCTTATAACCCTGTACTGCACTTTCCCCTCTCCCTTTCCCCCATGCACTTTTCCCTTCCCCTCTACCCTTGCACTTGCGCGATCTGAATGACACCTGGCCTAGTAAGATAGTTGTCTGTCTCCCCTTGTTCCCCCCCCTGCCTCGTCGCGCCTTGAAACACTTGTGTATAGGCGCGTTACAAATGCCTTATCATATCATATCATATGGTGAATGGGGCGCTGTCCCCCTGTGGCCTTGTGGCTGCAGCACCCGTCTGGTTGGGCTACGGTGTGGTGACGTGGGATGGTCCGGCGTCGTGTTGTTTCCGGGCGGTGGTGCTGGTAGAAGCGTGCTGCCTGGAGCGCCGTGGTGTTGAAGCCTCCTCATCGTCATCGTCAGACTGTGGTGATCGCTGTGTCCCTGTGGGGTACATAAGGTGTGGTATGAGTTCAGGGCAGCCTAGATAAGTATCATGCATATCATACCTTCAAGTGGGTTTGTACACAGTATCAATCATGCATTGCAATTGCATTTTGTTCACTCTCCATGTTGTGATTGGTGGAACGTGTCACTGTGGAGAGACACTGCACGGACATGTTTGTGTGACATCTTCAGATGCCTGCTGGGGATGCATGGTGCCCATGTTGCTGGGGGTTTTTCCATGCACACTCACACATCACGTAGCTGTGCCATGGCCATGGATGCCTGTCCCCTGGCCCTTGTATTGATGCAGTGCCGTCACAAGGGAGCCTAGGGGGCTCTACGGTACGGTGGTACAAGGGGTCAGTTATGGGTGTCTGCAGTGCCTCACGCACATTGCATGCGCATTCATTCACTCAGGGTCTGCATGTGTGGCCCTTACAGGTTCATGCATTTTTAGGGGAGGGCTCAGCTGCACCCTGCTGGGTACCGGTGCCAGCCTCCGCTCCTCCGACTCCCTCTATGGTGCCCATGTCAATGAGTGTAGTCATCTTTCCCTCCGAGGGTCCAGTCCCCATGCTTTCACTCCTGTGCTGCGAGAGTAGCCCACATACTCAGATTCGCAAGTCATTCAGCCGCTTGCGGCAGTCCTCCCCATCCCAGGGCACGCGCCCCACTGCAGACACCCTCTGGCTGATTTCCCACCAGATCTGCGCTCAACGCTGCCCACTTGTCTTGCGCTGCAGTGCACAGTACAGCTCTTCCTGGTGGGTCACTGCCTCCTCACAAGTATGGCCAGCTCCTGGTCATTGAATTTGGGTTTCCTGACCCTGTCCAGGGCTAACTTGCCCCTGGTGCGCTCCCGAGACATTTTTCAGTCTTCACAGGGGTGGATGGCTTGCAGGGACTGTGATATTCGGTGGATTGTAATTTCCAAAATGGCCGCCGCTTTATTTCCTGTTCCGGCAGTGATGCGTTTCCTGCGCGCTATTAGTGTCGCGGCTCCGCGGTCGCACAGAGTGCAGTGGATTTACGGGTTCCTGGCCAATTTCTATGCCAGATGATATTTGCGTTAACGCCATGTCCCTGTGCGCGTGCACGCATACTCACGATCTGGCGGGCTTTCCGTCGGGGAGCGTGGTGTTAGCTCAAATATCGCTCAGTGGGAAATCCGCCAGAATATCGCCATACTCGTGATGAGGCCCTTTGTCTCCTACCTTAAGGGAGCGGAGTTTGGCCCCTTTGTAATAATACTTTTCTTTTTGTATTTGGGCTTGCCCAAGGTTTTCTTGTGCATATTCCTGAAGTCTTCCGAGATGTTCCTGGAGGTCATTCACATTCACATAATCGGTTAAGTTGGTCTCTTCTTGCAACTCCCATGTTTCCTTTAACAAGTATGGATCGTGGCTGTCTCCCAAATAACAGCTCAAATGGGGAAAACCCTGTAGATGATTGTGGAGTGTCCCGTAACACCATAAAAACCCATGGTAGGGCTCTATCCCACCCCAAAGCTGTGGGGCTGGTGGCCCTGCGTATCATCTGTTTTATTGTCTGATTGACAGGCCGATTCATGGAATTAATGTGCGCTGAAATTTTCAGCGCAAGCGTGCGAATCGCAGTGCCAGTGCGAAAATCGCAGCGAAACCCACGCACATCGATTCATGGAAGTCCGTGAGTATGTAAATCCCAGGATGTGCGCCAAAATTCTGCGTGGCGCACGCTGGTGCACATGTCTCCAAACACAGTGAAATCGCACATAGCGTGGCGCACACAACAAAAGTAGAAGGAACAGAGGGCGTGACACGCGGAATGGGGATCAACGCGTGAAAATGTGGGCGTCACGGGGAAGTACAGGAGGCAAATGCGCGCAACGCCCACACGCACGTTCAAAACACGTATTCATGGATTTGAACGGGGCTAACGCGTACACCAAAAAAGACACGCTAATCCGGAAACACGTACGCCAGCAGGAAGCAGGCATACGTGGACCCGCGCATCATTAAAGTGCGCGCAAACAACAAACAAGCACAGACGCCAGGATGAATATACCGTTCCTAGCAGCAGTGGTCGTGGGATACCGCAGGAGGAGGAGGATAGTCAGGCCCAGAATTTTCACACCCAGAACCAGCCTTTTTGGGATGCCTGATGACCAGGTGTATGGGAGGTACAGGTTTCCACCTCACATAATACTCGACCTGGTCAGTGTGTGGGAGGATGACCTCACATCACCCACCCTGTGCTCCTAAGCACTCAGCCCCCTGGAGAAGGTCCTCAATGTACTGCACTTCTTGGCTACTGGATCATTTCAGCGGACAAGTGCTATAGTGGGGGGGGGGGGTGTCACAGGCCACGCAGTCACGCTGCCTACACCAGGTCTTGGCCATCATGACTGCACGCCCATCAGTCAGCAGGCACATATACCTGCCCAGAACACCTGCAGATAGGCAGGCTTCCGTCCAGAATTTCTACGGGGTGGCACAATTCCCCAAAGACCTAGGTGCCATTGATTGCACCCATGTGGCTCTACGTCCCCCCAGGGCATCAGAGCACATCTATAGAAACCGTAAGCACTGGCATTCCATCAACGTCCAGGTAGTATGTGATGCCAAGGGAATCATCACCTCAGTATATGCCAACTATCCAGGGTCCACCCACAACAGTTTTATTTACAGAATGTCAACCCTAAACCGGGACCTAGAAGCTGGGCGGCATGGCGTTACATGGCTGCTCGGTGAGTATAAATGCCACAGCACATGCATACATGTCAGATACTGAGTAATGTCACAACCCCACTTATGATACCCATCACCAGCTCCCCAGGGGACAGTGCCTACCCTCTGAGCACCCACATGATGATGCCAATTCGGAACCCCACCACGCCACCCGAGGTAAGATACAACACAGCCCACATTGCAACCCGGGGCATAGTGGAGCGCACATTCGGAGTGCTCAAGTCACGCTTTCGCTCCGTTGACCGTTCTGGCGGGCAGCTGTTATACGCTCCCCCAGTAGTGTGCAGGATCATAGTGGCAGCATGTGTCCTGCACAACGTTACAACACGCCGGGGCCTGCCCGTGGACATGATGGTGCCCCCACATCCCCAACCACATGCACGGCCGCTGCGCATGGGAGGGGAAAGGGCACGGGTGAGGCAGCCCGTACGCAGCTGGTGGCTAATTACTTCATCTAAAATCAAACACCCGTGGAGTGCACATAGCCCTGGCACATACCATCTGACAATCAATGATGATGACATAAGGGACAGTCAACTGTCACAACCATACCAGCCTGAGATTGGTCACCTGGAAGTGTTACATTGTGTGCATCCCTACCTACACAAACACCAACAATGCTGTGTCATCAAAAAACACACTTCTATGCTGCTAAATTCATTACCCCCTTGCAAAATACAACATGACAGCAGTGCCATGTCACCCAACCCCTCCCCAGCACTGCCACCCAACACACCATGGGATGTCATGCTATGTGAGTGCAAACAAAGCAATCCCCAAAACATGACACAAGTGTCACAAAGTACAGTGTCCCTAATGGAAACTGGCCACACACAATATGCTCCCAGTAATGTAGAACTAACAACACACATGACCAAATACTTACCAACAATATAATGCAGCTACACAACCTGTAACATAGCATAAATATGACAGTATTAAGTTAAAGTAGTGGTAGTCTTACAACCTGATTATGCCAGCACATCGACCCAGGAGGTCCGAGGACAGGGTGCGCACCAACAGCCACCTGTGTGGATGTTGGGAAAAAAAAACACCTCGATGGGCTCATGGCCTGCACGGCTATGCCAAAGTGGGAGAACTGCTGCTGTCGCTCTCATCACCCTCTGCTGCTGCCACAGGAGGTGGTGGTGCGATGGGAGGCAGCCCACACAAAGCCCTGGTATGGTCCTCCATGGCAGCAAGCATGTGGGTGTGGAAGGTCTCGTTCTGTAGGATTATAGTGCGGAGATCCCCATGCAGCACCTGACGTGATGCCCGGATCTCCTCCTGAGTTGCCTGCATCTCAGCTGAGAGCGAACGTGTGTGCCGCTCCAGCTGCTGTTCTGTCCTCAAGTTAGTGGAAGCCTCAAGGTCAACAAGAGCCTCCCTGAGGTGATGGAGTTCTACCCTTAGGGCTTCCCTGTGGCCCTGGGACTCTATTGATATCGATTGGCGTAGAGTCTCCAGCGCCGCCCGTCTGTCTCTGTTGGACACCAACATGTCCTCCCTGTGTGATTGGCAAATGGAGTCTGTTGCCTGCTGTAGTTGCTCCATCTGCCTTTCAGGGGGGACAATGGAAGTGGCCACCCTCTTCATTGCTTGAGCCATCATCTCAACTGATGCTGCCTGTTGGGTTGCCATACCGTACATGGATTGTTCCCATGCGGTATTGCCTGGTGGCATACGGCCACCGCGTCGGCGGGCACCACATCTATTTGGGGCAAGGCGATCTGCGTCTTGCTGTGCCGGCACTGCCTGAGGCTGCAGGACTGCATTCCCCCTCTGATCTGCTGGCCCAGGAACAGGATCAGATGTTGTGGAGTGTGACCCTGCATCCGTAACCGCCAAAGGCGGATTTACCAAAACTGACATCCCCATAGAGGGTCCTACCCCTGGTGCAGGTGGGTTGGACAGAACAGAATCCCTGCCAGAAACACTTACCTGCGACGGCACATAGGTCTCATCATCCGAATCAGCACCTGAAAAGAGGTCTGGGGAGGTGCACTCAGAGACACCCATGGACAGAATGGTCTGCAGCAAGATTGGGTTCTCACCCACCACCACACCACGTCCCCCACTGGTGCCCGGTCGTGCCTGAGATCCCTCCTGTGTCTGCACCATCTCCTCAACCTCAACAGCATCAAGTGCGTCATCCCCTGCAAAAACATGAAAGACAAAAAATGGAAACAGGCATTAGCACCATAGCACACAAATAGGCCTGACAAGCTACAGAACCAGTACATGATTCACACATGCACCACATGACTATAACCCTCCCATGCATGCACTGTCACTGAGTTGGAAGGGGGGGCAAAAGGCAGACACTGATGACACCAAGATGGAAGAGCAACACATGTGGTGCATGCTGGGTAGCACTGCCATCACACATTGGCCTGTGAGTGGCATGTCCAATACACATACATGACACATGCCATCACACAGATGGCATGTACCATAGCCATGGTACATTCCACAAGTACATCCATATGTCAGTGAATGAATACTGTCAGCCATCCATGTGAGATGGACATGATGAGATGAAAAATGCTACATAGTGTGACAAAATATGCATGTGCCACACACTGCAACACATCCAGTGTACAAAAATACAGTGATTGAAGGCTGATGTACACATCAATGGTTGTGCACTTCAACATGACAGGAAACAACTATCATGTACCACATTCAAACAGGCCCCAAAAATGTATGTGATCAGGCCAATACTCAATCTGCCTGAATGGTCAAATCATTCACCTAACAAGGTAACACGTGGGCCAATGTGGGGTTCATCAATGACAGAAGCATGTCACAAATATGACAATAGGGCTGAGGAATGCGTAGCAAAAGTGGGAGAATTGAAACAATCAGCCTGAACGAACACTTTAAAATACAAACAATGCTGTTGCAAGATGCCACTTCAAGGGCAACTGCCGTAATGTTGCGCTAAATTACTACTGTGGGCAGAAGGGATACTGTCACACCCAACTCCAAGGCCGCTGAATGTTTTGGATGAAGCACATGGGTGACCCATACCACTCAGGCACACACACCCTCACCTGGCACTCAATCAGAACCTGTCACCCAAACAACATAGACATGCATTACACACACATGCATGGGCACTCACCGGACAATGCGTCATAATCAGGTAGTTCTCCCACACCTTGGATCTGTTCCTCTGTGACGAAGGCCCCAGCAACAGACTCATGTTCAGTCAGTTTGTTGTCCTCTTGTGGAGACCCACCGCCAGTCACCATAGTAGCAGCATGATTTGAGGCCAGCTTGTTCTTTGCTCTGCGTTTCAGGTCATTTCACCGCTTGTAGCAATCATCAGCTGTGCGCCTCACAAATCCAAGGGCACTTATGCGGTCCGCGATGGTCTGCCAGTGTGCCCTACGTTGACCAGGTGTGGTCTTGCACCCTGCAGTCACCACCATTTTGCGGCTATGTGCTGACACATAGGCCACAAGTGCATCAAGTTCCGGATCATTAAAGCAAGGCTTCCTTGAGGTACCGGAGTGTGTAGCCGTGTCTGGGGTCTCAGCCTGTCGTACCAGAGCACCCTTCTTCCTCTTCTTTAAAGGTGGAGCAGAGCCAGAGTGGCTTACGCCGCTCTGGTTAGTAGGGGCAGAATCACCGGTGGACTGGGTAGTAGGAGTGTGGGAATGCACAATGACCATAGGTCTTGATGCAGGCATTGGTTGCAGGGTAATGTTGGCAGGGGGAATGTTAGTTTGATGGACATGGATTGACACTGTCCTAGCTGGGAGAGTCAGAGCTGGGGCGGATGGAGCTGCAGCAGCCCCTGCAGCCTCCCCACCCTGCCCCAGATCCACGTGGCTTGGTGACAACAACTTGCACCGCCACACGTGGCCTAGACTTGCTGACCTGGAAGTCAGCCAGGGAGTCATCCTGTGCCAGGTCAGGTGCCACAATGGGCTGGTCCAACAGGGGCTGAGCTGGGATGGTGTCAGCCACGTTTCCCTCAACCATGGGGGGGGGGCATGGGTGTCCCTGATTTTTCCTCCACACATGGGGGTATAGGGACACCCTGCAAATCCCAACCACGTCCCCTATCGCGCCCACCACGCAGATCTTTTGAAGGTCGGCCACCTTTGCCTCCCTTATCGCTTGGTCGCCTCCCAACCATGGCACTGATGTTGTTGTGCGTATGGGAGTTGTAGTAAACTATTGTCCTGGGCAATTGGGGGTCAAAGGGGTAGGGTACCAGATGGAATTCGTACCCTAGTGCTCTAACAAGGCTGTCTGTGACCCCTGGGGGAAGATGACGGGTCACGCAATGCACAGGCAGCCTAAAATCAAAAATTAACATGCATGCAACCCCTCGTAGACCACGTGCGTGGAAAAATGAACCTGCAGTATGCTGTGGCACCCAGAAACACAAAACTAAGCGTACGCGTAATACACACAGCCTACAATGACGTCTGAAGGGGAACGCGACACACGGGGCAAGCACAGTTGCTAAGTACGTGCGGAACTCACCATTTGCCTGGAAAAAGAACGTGAAAAATATGCACGTGTGCGCGTTGGCAACACCCCCGCCAAAAGAAGAATTGTGCGCTGTCTGAGGAGACAGGACAAAAGGAGAAGTGAACTCTGTTTGAGGAAACAGGCCCAACAAAAATTCAGAAAAGAGCTGTCAGGGGTAACAGGGAGTACGAACTAGAAACGCTGTTAAGTAATCGCGTGTACAGATTTCACCCACTCGCTCTCCACGAAAAGCACGTACAAGGAAATGGCGTCCTACACGTAGTTTTAAACCGGCCCACACGTACACGCCAGATATGCGTGTACGCGGGCGCTTTCCTCCAATTACACGCGATGACACTCGGACGTGCAGTTTTTCCACGTGTGCTCTGTCATCACGTGCTATGAGGGAAACGCCCGCGCACGTAATGTAACTTACGCGCTTACGCGCTAAGGGCCTTTGGTCCAATGAAATCACGTGCATGTGCTGACGCGCTTACGCGCTTACGCGCTAAGGCCCTTTCCTCGAATTACATGCTGACATGCAATTTTTTCACGTGCCAAATCACTCCGTATCAAGCTGGCCGCGCGAAAACACACGGAAGACCACGCTCCTGCCCAGAAGGCCGAATTACTGCCCCGCAGAGCCCCGAGCACGCTCCCACCTGCCATCTGCTGCTGCCTGACTGCCTGCTGGCCACGTGCCCTGCCATTTGCAGCCTGCACGTCAGCCAGAGGTATAGTTGCTGTGACCACCCCTGCTGGAACCGAAGACTCCCGACTGGGATTCCATCGCTCCACAGCCCAGCCCCAGGACCCAGTTTCCCATCCACTCCTGCCTCTGGTATTGCCATGTCCAGCACAACACCATCAGGCAGCACTGGCAACCCCCAGCCAGAGAGGCAGAGGGCCACCAGCTTCACTGCCACTGAAGTTGGTGTCCTGGTGGAGCAAGTCCTGGGGCAGTATGATACACTCTTTGGAAGTTCGCGTGCTGACAATGAAGGACCGACCAGGATCTGGAGGGACATCGTGACTGCCAGCAACGCGGATGGGGTGGCAGTCCGCGACTTACATCATGTCAAGAAGCGCTGGGAGGACAGGACTTCAGGTCCAGGACCCTCAACAAGGCCTGGCGCCTCGCTAAGGCAGCGGATGCCAAGGGGTGCCGGGGCCAGCTGTCGAAACATCAAATGAGGGTCCTGGAACGCATATGCCCAGCGCTCTACGTCCAGATCCTTGAGAGGCAGACCCATCTGGAGTCGAGCGGTAAGTGTACATGCATGTTGATAGTACGCTGTGCATGTCGTGGTGTGCAGGTAGTGTGCAGGTTGCACATGTGTTTATGTAGGGCCATGTAGGGATGTGTATGAACATGGGCGTGAGGCTGCCACATGTGAGTCCTCTCAGTTGTGAGACACATTGATGGTGTATGTGTTGGTAAGCATGCTGGGCCAATGCAGGTGTGGGAGCACACGTTTGAATTTCTGTGTATGTACATTGGCATGGTTGTGGCATGGATGGTGGTTCATAATGCATGTATCTGCACTGTGTACATGTGCATGTATGTGTATCTGACAAGTGTGCAACTGTGATGCAACATGGATGCACGTGACACTGATATGTAGAAGAATGAATGGCAGATGTGACATGTATGGCGATCTCATCACTGCAACAGTTGTAGGAGATGTAGACATGCATGTAAGTGTGGTGGCGTGTGTGCATGTCTAGTGCACTCCTTGTGTTTCATGTGATGTCAGGCTCACCTTTGGCTGTTCATGCTTTTGTATGTGTATGGATGGTGCTGCCTGGTGCAATATTGCTGTTGAAATGTTCATGTCTGTGAGTTAAAATGACATGTGTCTCATGGAGTGTGATGCCGTGTCTGAAGTTAAACATTGCCACTCATGTGCAACTGTCATGGTTGTATCAGTCCATTGTATAGTGCCCTGATGCCTGTGTTTTATCTCTCCCTGTCTGCAGCGTCAACAGAAGAAGAGGGCGGAGAGGGTGCTGTGGAGCACAGCGGCAGGGATCGTCCCGCCAGCCAGAGACGCAAGGCCCAGCTCCCCTCCTAGATTGTCATCTCGTCGGGGAGTGAGGAGTCTGGTGCTGCGTCCCAGGCAGCAGCTGCCGAGGGTAGGTCCAAGAGGCGGAGGTTGGAGGTGGACTCCTCGGCAGCAGAAGGGGCAGCTGAGACCCCACAGGGTCCGACGGAGGAAGATGGCATGGAGTCATCCAGGTTGGTGGGTGGTTTGGTGGAGGAGGAGGCCGTGGAAGGGACCCACACGGGTTCTGGAGGTGGAGATTCCACTGGTGCTAGTGGTGCAATGCAGGACCAGGGTCAGGAGGCAGCACAGGCCGCCGCGGAGGTGCCTGTGTGCAATCCTGTCCCTGATCCTATCACTGCATCATCTGGCACCAGCAGGGATGCCTACGTCCAGACCCGTTTTCAGGGAGGGGATGAGCGCACAACAACTGGCCTTCCTCTCCCTGCGGACGTGGCTATTCGGGATCGTGTTGAGCCTGTCCTGGCCGGGATAACGTTGCGTCAACGGGGCATGCGAGGTGACGTGCAGTTTTTTTGTGAAGAGACTGCATGTCATCTCGGGTGCCTCTTTGACCGCGTTGACCTGCTGGGACGGGTCACCAGTGCTGGATTCCTCCGTGTGCTGGACCCCCTTGCGACCTCCTCCTCACCTGAACCCCCTACGCGTCAGTCGTCCTCCATGCCATCGTCCCACCCATGTATCACCTGGGTACCCTGTGGAGCTGCCTCTGACCCTGAGGCCAGGCTGGTGCAGTACACATCCCTGCCACAGTCGGGAGTCGGACGTCCAGCAGGGGTGGCCACCTCAACAACTGCACCCCAGCCGGAGGAGTATGTGCAGGCAGCAAGAGCCAGGGCACAGGCAGAGGCACAGCAGCAGCAGCAACAAGGTGCGAGCCATCATGGCTTGGGGCCTTCGACATCAGAGGGGCAGGCATCGGCCAGAGGACCCAGGACTGGAAGTGTCTTCGTGTGGCAGCGGTTAGACCATGCTATAGATGCGGAGCGGCAGCGGACAGAAGAGGCACGGCTCACGATGGTCAGGGCGGAGAACCCCATGCGGAGGGCCCTGAGGCGGAGGAGAACATGTCGTCGTCCCTGCGAACCCTCGGGGCCATGGAAGAGGACCGCCTCCAGGACATTGAGCAGGAGTTCGATGATGCCCTGGCCCGAGACATCCAAAAGTGAGCCGTCGGACTAGCCCGCTGCCCTTGTAAATAGTTTTTAGAGATAGGTTTCCTTTTCGTTTTCCTTTTATTTGTGGTCAATGGACAATGCCACACAAATTTGTATATAGTTATATTTTTAGGTAGTTTGTTAGGTAGTTTTCATTTGTTTGGTTGGGATCATGGACCCTTTACATCCTTGGACAATGGATTGTATATAGTTTTATCACGTATTCATTTTTAATTTTTTTTGCATTATGGACATGGAGCAATGGATTTATTTTTTCCAGACAATGGATTGTAAATAGTTGGACTACGGATTGATTTCTCTTTTTTTTTAATTATGAACATGAAGCAATGGAGATTTTATTTTACATTTCCTTTGGATTTGCGTTGTTGGAGTGTGACTTTGGACTGTTTTTCTTTCTAATTTTTTTGGATTGGTTATCATTTTCATTCAATCATCTTTTTCATATGCTTTTCATTTCATGTTTCATATTTTGGTATGCTTTCATTTCATTTTTGATTTTATGTACATAATACATTTTCATTTTTTAGTTCCATGTGTGGGATTAGCTCATTGGGTTGATGCATGTGAAAATGTGGGTTTACACAAGCAATGCCAACAAGTGTATGTGTGTGACGGACGTGTGTTGATGTACATAGTTGACTTTTGGTTTGTGTCATGAGATCGGCATTTCACTGCTGGGGGGTGGGGATCCAGGGGGGACATGAGTGGGGGCCTGCTGGCAGGTGCCCCTCAGTTCTGGGGAAGTGGGGGTGCAGGGGGACATGAGTGGGACATGAGTGGGGGCCTGCTGGCAGGTGCTCCACAGTGCTGGGGGGTGGGGGTGCAGGGGCACATGAGTGGGGGTGCAAGGGGGTACTTTGCTTTCCTTCCTTGTTGTGTTCTTGAAAAAGTGTTGGGATCTGTTTCAACTTGTTCTCTGCTCTTCTCTCCCTTTTTAAAACAAACTATTAGAGTACCATCTACGTTAAGCACCCACCGCTGTCTGAAAATATGTGGGGCTTTACTTAAGACTTGTCTAATATTCTTTTAAGGGAGTGTATATCTTTTAGTGACCATGTTTTTGAATTGCTTACGATTAGTGCCTGTGTGTTTTTCTAGATGTGGTTTTAAATAAATAATTATATCTCTTTTACACCAAGCCCTGGTCAGTGTTTACTTGTTCTACTGTGTTCTCTTGACCTATTGTGAATACTCTTTATACTGCCTAACTCTTCTTGAGGGGAGTCTGACTGCTCAGCCACAGCTACCAAGTGAATCTGTGTGGTACAGACTGCTACCAAGTGGGTTTACTGCCAAACACCTGTAGTCCTAAATCTTTTGCAGTGTTCCCAGAGGGAACTGCACAGGTTTTTGCCTAACAGCTGGCCTGGGTTTACAGTGTTCACAGGAGTGCGATACAATCAGATGTCGCTTTAATAAATATGTGAACTACCCCAAATTATCCTTCCACCTGGTGATAGTTTATCATAATGATTAGGGTTTTGGATCAGAGGTGCAGCTTTGAATGCTGCCTCTGCACTGCAGTGACTTTACTGTTGCATCAGCTGTCATATAGGACACCTGTGAGCTCTGAATTTGCTCTGTGCCCTGTTGGAGCAGGAGCTGCCCACCAAGAGACTTATGCAGCAGGGTAAAGGTGTTTGCTATGCTTTTGGCACATCATTTTCTGAAAGAGATGCAAGTTTAACATGCCACCCTTTCTGAGGTGGATTATCTACATCATTTTCTGGTTAATAAACATAAAAAAGCCAGGGCTTCTACAACCTTGCCAGATGTCAATCCTTCACAACTAATTCATTAGAAATTGAAAAAGCGGTTGGGATTAGATAACTGGAACATTTGTTTTTCTTCTACAGATTATGAACAAAAAAGATGATGGTTTGGAAACAGCTTTTTTATGTGTTTAGACGGTAGTAGAAGTCTGTATATATGTGTAACAGCTGGTTATTAAAGAATGATGTGCCCTGGAATTGCAGTGGTGCTACACGTTTTTTGGTGTACATGTTCTGTGATTGCCCGCAAGGACTGGATTACTAGAGGGATGTAAGAGACTGAATCACCATGATTGCTGAGAACAGGGAATGATTAGGCAAGGTGCGTGTACATAGATGGGGTTGAGAAATACAAAAAGAAACACATTTAAACCCTAGAAAAGTAGGGAGTTTGTAAATGTATGGTGATTCTCCAAGATGAGTAGCAATTTGGCTATGGAGGCATGGGAAGCTCAGTTGTTTATTTACTACCCTGACATGAATTTAAGTGTTGAACTTTTCTAGATGTTATAGGTGAAGATGACTCAATTAGCGGCATAAATGAATGTTTAAGTTTCTTGTGTTGACCAAAGATTTGTTTAATATTTGTTCAATTTCTTTATTTTATTTAGTGTTTTCAGTTAAAATTAAACTTTTCACAACACATTTATATCATACTTCTTTACACATACATAATACAAATCAAACCATATATATGGTTTGATTTGTATTATGTATGTGTAAAGAAGTATGATATAAATGTGTTGTGAAAAGTTTAATTTTAACTGAAAACACTAAATAAAATAAAGAAATATATATATATATATAAATATAAGAACAAAAAAGAAAATGAAAGCGGAATACCACTTCCTGGACGGCATTCTTCCTCAATCATAAAAATCACCCAGATACGCCAAAAAAGGATCTCCATCAAACGTCCTTTATTTGTCAAGTACAGTGGACAAGTTGCTCAGGAGAGAACTAAAACAACTACGCGTTTCACCCTAACGGGCTTCGTCTGGTTGTAAACATAAATGACAGGCTTCTCATTTAAACACTTGTGCATACGAGAAAAGAGTCCTTCTTTGCTTTCCCTTGAGTTTCCCTCACAGACCTAATGCGTGTTTCTCTGAGTGACATCTTGGAATGGTAAAAGGTATATACATATATATTTTGCATCCAATGTGTTGCTTTTAAAGATGTTACAAAATACCAACCAAGATACTCATAGGTTAATATATTATCCCTATATCAATCGTATTTTTAATTATACATTATTTTGCAATATTTAGCGTTTTCTTGTGTTTTTTTCATGTGTTCTTTTGTTTTGACAACAAACATTGCAATCCCCAAATTGAATATGAAATCCATCAATACAATGCAAAAATCAACAAATACATAATATACACTACAAAATACATGATTTGCTTCAACATCAAACAGGACAATAGAACAACGTTGCCGGGACACACCCAACCTTAGTCCAGTTTAGCAAGCGAATGTCATTCGCCGTCATGTTTGGCGTTTGTATCCGCGTTGGCGGTTACGCGCTGGAAGGGCGTGCGGAGGTTCCGCTACGTGATTTCTCTGTTACACACCCTACGGTCTAGTGGTTTTTCAACATGGCGCCGCTGGTAGTATTTCTTTCCTCCTCTCCCAGCGATCGCCGCGTTGCAACCCCCTTTACTGCGCTAGCTCGCTCCTTTGGGTTTACACGCTAGTTTTCAAGCCTTGACCACCTCGGTCAATTATCTATACTTTCGTTCCGCCTTCCCCGGACTACCTCTCTCTCTTCCTTCCCTCTCCTCGCCTCTGTTCTCAGCTCTACGGTGCGCTGTTCTCCACGCCCGCCTTCTCTGCCTTACCTTTCGGCTGCGCTGTCATTCAGCCGCCCTGGTTCCTGTTGCTCCGGAGTTGTTTTCTCGGTTGGTACCCTTTCCGGTGGCTCTCTTTCTCTCCGGATCCTTCTTGCTTTTGATGTCCAGCTTCGCCTGCTCCCATCAGCTACCTGCCTCAAGAACTCCACTACAACTGCTTGCTCCAGATCCTCTCAAACCGCTGCACTCCTTGGAGGGTTTTTTCTGCCTGCACAGGCTTTTTCCCTTCGTACTGTCTGGTCTCGGGAAGGGGGCCCCAGGTTTGCTATACTTTAGCACTCACTGTGGCTTCCTCTCGAGACAGATACTTTCAACACAAAAAGGAGAAGGACTATCTCTCTCACAGGCAACTGCAACCTGAGGACTTTGAATCAGGTGAGGAGAGTGGGGAGGAACGGGAGTTAGCGGAATCGGCCAAACAGGACAGATTGCAACGCCAAGAGATGTCGGCAGAAGAGCAGATACAAGAATTATGGAAGGCCATTCAGGGAATGTCCCAAGAGTTACAAACTGTTAAGGCAGAGAATGTAGTCTTGAAACAGATGATTACTGCCCGTGAACCACAATCCCCAGAACTTCCTGTCATGGCTCTTTCGGCAGGGAAGTTCGATGGAACTCCTAAAAAGGTCAAAGAGTTTTTGGAGGCCTGCTTAGTATATTTTACTTTCAGGCCCCGGCTGTTTGCCACCGACCAGACAAAGATCGGGTTCATGATTTCGAACATGACCGGCAATGCCCTGGCATGGGTCACTCCGCTGGTTACCGGGGCTAATCCCATCTTACACGATTTTGCTGGTTTTCAGACTCTGTTGAAGCAAACCTTTGAGAGACCCGAACTGACTTACACCGCCTGCGAGGACCTGTTGGATATCCGACAAGGGTCATCGGATGTTCTATCGTACATATCAGAATTCAAGAGATTGGCTTCGGGTGCTGGGTGGTCTGAACAGGCACAATTTGCCATATTTCGGCGAGGCCTTAAGGAGGAAATTAAGGACGAACTCGCCAGAGCATCCAGGACACCATCTTTTCCGGATCTGCTTTCCGCAGCCTTACAAATTGAATACAGACTGCAGGAACGAAGGTCAGAACGCCGAAAACAACGAACAACCGTTCATTTTTCCGATTCCACCGTCTCCTCCTCTCCTTCCCATACTTCAGACGAACCCATGCAGATTGGAGCTACTAGAGGACCTCTTTCCGCGGCTGAAAGAAGAAGAAGGAAGGAGAAAGGTCTATGCGCCTATTGTGGATCGGATCAACATCTCCTCAAGGAATGTACTGAACTTCCTCAGAAACGTCAGGGAAACGGTTTCCCTCGGCGCCAGTAGGGACCTGGTTCCGAGGGGCTTCTGATTCATCCACCAGTCCCTATGTCTCTCTCTCTATTTCGGCTCCATACATTCCTGAGGATTCCAGGCTTATGGTTCTACCTGTTATTATAAAGGTCAACGGCAGAGCAGTCGAGTGTCTCGCACTCCTGGACTGTGGAGCCGCCGGAAACTTTGTCGACATCATCTGGACCAAAAAGATGGGTCTCCGTACCTTGCCTCGCAAAGAAGATCAAAAAGGTAGAAGGGGTCGACGGTTCTCCTCTCTCTTCAGGACCCATTACTCACACCACCGAGGACCTATTGGTTACCATATTTCAACATTCCGAGACAATCCGGTTCGACATCATTCGAGCTGCCCATTTTCTGGTTATTCTTGGCATTACATGGCTCAGAAAACATAACCCTCATGTCAATTGGGCGGACAATCAACTACAATTTTGTTCCTCCTACTGCAAGCTCAACTGTTTTTCTGACGACGGTATTCCTCAGATTGTTACAGGGTCTACCAAACAACTGGCTGGGGTCCATGCGCTACCTCTGTACTGTTCCCCTTACTCGGAGGTGTTCGTCGAAAGAAAGCCAGCGACCTTACCTCCCCATAGGCCAGAAGATTGTAACATTGACTTAGAACCTAATGCTTTGGTTCCATTCTGTAGGATGTTCTCTTTAACTCAAGCGGAAAGAAAGGTTCTTAAAGATTATCTTGATGCCAATGTTCAGAATGGGCTCATCCAACCCTCCAAGTCTCCTTCCGGAGCTTCTTTGTTCTTTGTCAAGAAGAGGGACTCGACTGACTTGCGCCCATGTATCGATTACCGAGGCCTCAACAAGGTTACCATCCGGGATCGGTATCCTATGCCATTAATACATGAGATCATTGAAGCTGTTCAAGGTGCACGCTGGTTCACCAAATTAGACCTCAGAAATGCCTATCATTTGTTACGCATCGCCAAAGGAGATGAATGGAAGACCGCTTTTCGCACTCCTTTCGGTTTATTTGAGTACCGAGTAATGCCCTTTGGTTTGGTGAATGCTCCTGCTGTATTTCAACGGTTTATGGATCGGATGTTTTCAGACTTATTGTCTGTCTCCATGATCATATACCTGTACAACATCCTGATATATTCCGGCACTCTAGAGGAACACGAAACCCATGTCCAAAAAGTTCTGGAAAGACTTAAAGACAACCAACTTCTTGTCAAACCAGAGAAGTGTGTTTTTGCTGCTACTTCAGTGCCCTATCTAGGGTATCATCTATCTGAAAGAGGTATCGCCATGGATCCCAGCAAAGTATCAGCTATTCTGGACTGGCCTTCTCCGACTTCGATCAAAGAGGTCCAAAGGTTTCTCGGGCTCTCTAATTTCTATCGCTCATTCATCCCAAACTTCTCTGAAGCAGTTCTCCCTATTACTTCTTTACTCAAGAAGGCCAACAATCCCTTTAGCTGGACTTCCGAAGCAGAACAGAGTTTTCACAATCTCAAGAATCTCTTTTGTACTGCTCCCATTTTGCGCCATCCTCACCAAAATAGACAGTTCATCGTCGAAACTGACGCCTCGGCCATGGCCATTGGAGCTGTTCTGCTACAAGTGTTCGAGGAACGAGAGCATCCCATTTGCTACCTTTCCAAGACGTTGACTCCCAGGTAACTCAACTACTCCGTACTGGAAAAAGAATTGCTGGCTATAAAACAAGCATGTGAGACTTGGCGACATCTATTGATGGGAGCAAGGCAGACTGTTATCATCAGAACGGACCATAAGAATCTCAAGGTCCTTCAGAATATGGAGTGTGTCAACTCCAGGCAGGCTCGCTGGGCATATTTCTTTGCCCAATATGATCTGCAAATTACCTACTTGCCTGGTACCAACAATACTCTTGCGGATGCACTCTCTCGGAAGGGTCCCAAAGGTGAGGAGAAAAGACATACCCCAGAGCCGATGTTGCACAGGAATAGGATCTTAACAGTTGCTAAAACCTTTTTGGAAGAGGTTCGAGCTGGTGTTGCTTCGGAAGGTACTGTTCCGCTACTCAGAGGAGAGACTTCCTACACCAACAAGGAGGGTTTGCTATACCTCAACCATCGTTTATACATACCTTCCGGTCCACTACGTCTGAAGATCATAAATTGGTGTCATGATTCACTCACTGCAGGTCATCGTGGGAAGCTAAATACCACAGAATCTATCACTCGTTCTTTTTTTTGGCCGGAACTCAAAAAGGATTTAGAGGACTACATACTCAGTTGCCCGGTTTGTGCCATGACTAAGTCCATTACCGGAAAACCCTTGGGTCTTCTCACCCAACCTGAGGTACCCTCTCGCCCTTGGGGTTTGCTTTCTACGGATTTCATTGTAGAACTTCCTGTTTCCAACTCCTGCTCATGTATTATGGTTACAGTTGACACCTTGACCAAACTGGCTCATTTTTCCCCATTGCCTGGTCTTCCTACTGCTACCGAGATGGCTGAGGTTTTCGCCCAGGATATCTTCCGTCTTCATGGTCTCCCTGACAAGATCATCTCGGATCGTGGCAGCCAATTCGTTTCGAAGTTTTGGAAGGCTCTTTGTTCTCGCCTTGGTATGGAACGTGCTCTGTCGTCTGGCTTCCACCCTCAGACCAACGGTCAAACTGAGCGTCTTAACGCCACATTGGAACAGTACCTTAGATGCTACAGCAATCGTCTTCAGGACAATTGGGTTTCTTTGCTTCCTACGGCAGAGTTTACTTATAATAACTCATTTCATACAGCCATTGGACTCTCTCCTTTCTTTTGCACCTATGGGGTACACCCAAGATCCCTTCTTCCCTACATTCCGTCGCCCACCAATTCCCCGACGGATGAAGAGGTACTGCAGTCTATTTCTGATGCACACGTCACTGCCAGAAGGTGTTTGGAGAAGAGTCGTCAATACAACAAAACCCAAGCGGACAAACATCGTAGGCCTTGCCCTGAATGGAAGGAAGGGGACAAGGTCTGGCTGTCTACCAGGTTCTTACCGCGATGGGTTCACCCTTCTAAACTCTCTCCTCGCTTTTTGGGTCCTTTTTCCATTCTTTCCAAAATAAATCCTGTTACCTTTCGACTTAAACTACCTCCTTACCTCCACCGCATACATCCTGTCTTCCATGCCTCTCTTCTTAAACCTTTAATTCCGGACGTCCACCAGAGAGCTGTTCCCGACCAGCCTTTTCCTCAGGTGGATTCCTCTAGGGAATATGAAGTCTCTACTTTACGTGACTCCCGCCACTACCGTGGTAGGTTGGAGTATTTGGTGTCCTGGAAGGGTTACCCTAGGTCGGAGGACTCGTGGGAACCGGCTTCCAACATTCATGCCCCTCGGTTGTTGGCTCGGTTTCATGCCCGCTTCCCCTTTAAGCCGGGGGTCCTACACTTTAGGAGGGGGCATACTGTCATTCGCCGTCATGTTTGGCGTTTGTATCCGCGTTGGCGGTTACGCGCTGGAAGGGCCTGCGGAGGTTCCGCTACGTGATTTCTCTGTTACACACCCGACGGTCTAGTGGTTTTTCAACATGGCGCCCTGGTAGTATTTCTTTCCTCCTCTCCCAGCGATGGCCGCGTTGCAACCCCCTTTACTGCGCTAGCTCGCTCCTTTGGGTTTACACGCTAGTTTTCAAGCCTTGACCACCTCGGTCAATTATCTGTGCTTTCGGTCCGCCTTCCCCGGACTACCTCTCTCTCTTCCTTCCCTCTCCTCACCTCTGTTCTCAGCTCTACGGTGCGCTGTTCTCCACGCCCGCCTTCTCTGCCTTACCTTTCGGCTGCGCTGTCATTCAGCCGCCCTGGTTCCTGTTGCTTCGTAGTTGTTTTCTCGGTTGGTACCCTTTCCGGTGGCTCTCTTTCTCTCCGGATCCTTCTTGCTTTTGATGTCCGGCTTCGCCTGCTCCCATCAGCTACCTGCCTCAAGAACTCCACTACAACTGCTTGCTCCAGATCCTCTCAAACCGCTGCACTCCTCGGAGGGTTTTTTTCTGCCTGCACAGGCTTTTTCCCTTCGTACTGTCTGGTCTCGGGAAGGGGGCCCCAGGTTTGCTATACTTTAGCACTCACTGTGGCTTCCTCTCGAGACAGATACTTTCAACACAAAAAGGAGAAGGACTATCTCTCTCACAGGCAACTGCAACCTGAGGACTTTGAATCAGGTGAGGAGAGTGGGGAGGAACGGGAGTTAGCGGAATCGGCCAAACAGGACAGCGAAACATCAGTAAGCAACCTATCAGCAGCCATCTTCCACACTTGTATGATTGCAATAGTCATACCCATACTAAAACCAGAGACACTTCTTAGCCAAAAGTTCCTACTTTTAATGACATGCATTTGGTCAACATGTTTACTATAGTAGGCGTCATATGCCCTTTGCATCGCCGAGGAAGAGGTTACAACATGTCGGCTTGTCTCGATTACATTCTGATCGAGATATCTGTTTAACTATTGTAGTATAAAACTGGTATAAAATATAAACATGATTGAGTAGATTCATCTTTACAAAATTCAAAATTAATATGCTCGATATGTATTACACGTTTCCTGCAACAATTCTGTTGAAGAAAAGTATAAATTCCAGAATATTCTTTTTTTATTTTGGTTTTGGTTGTAAAATTAGTTACACCTTTACATATTGGTAACAAAACATATTATACTGCAAAGAATAAGAACACTACATTACAGTTTATCAACTGCCTAAGAATAAAAACTGTTTTCATACCACAATATGTTACCACAAATAAAACCGCTTTCCCCTATTCACTTTGGGGTTACATTACTCATAAATATAACAAATATCAGTATTGGACATTTTCATTCATAGTCATGAGACAAAATTCATTTCAAATGAAAATAATACATGCTGTTTCTTAAAACCAAAAGTATGCACTCCATCGGGTAAAACAAACCGTGACCTAAGACTGAGTCTTTACATCTTTATGTCTGTTAACCCATAGAAGGGATACCAGAAATCAAGACAGAGTTGTGAAGGAGTTACCAAAAAGAAAAATGGACTTCCCATAATACAACCCTCATCAAAACATACCCTGGCGTTTTTTCAAATTCTCTAGTGAAAGCAAGCATCTTAGATTAATACATCTAGTTATTTTTCACATGAATTTACGTCCAACTATATAATTTAATACACTAGACATACTAGCATAGGTATAGGGCACACACAGAAATTGCACCTAAGCCATTATGTCTATTAACCCATAGTTTTTTTCTTTTAAAGCAGCCTCAATAGTCGCCACAAGTTGCACCGTGGCCAATATTATCGAATTGCTACTACCCCACTTGCAACGTGTCCAAACCAGGTACCGTGCAAGGTTCGAGGCTGATCCTATATCCGTGCCTAAACATGTTTGTCTTTGACATTCAAAGTAAAGACAGTACAAAAATAAGTGCTGTGGGGTTTCAGTTTCATTTACATTTGCACAGAACCTGCAAATATGGCCCAAGTCGACACTCCATGACCCTGTCATTTACTAATGCGGAAACCCGTGTGGAAATCGAGTCGAAATCTCATGTAGGTCAACTTAGCTTTATTGTCGGGAAAACACGGGAGATAATGACTATGTGGTTTCTGTGCATGTCTAAAATTGGCATAGTTGGAGAAGGAGGCATACCCGGCAATCACGTCCGAGTTATTAGCCCAAGCTTTGAAATGGAACCATTTTTTTTACAAACCCTGGACGATCAAGTGTGTCCTTTGATTTAAGGACAATAGAACCTTGTTCAATCGTGCATGAAAGATGGATATTGATGCTGGATAGTCAGCAATCACCATCGAATGAATATCCTCATACAAAGAGATCGGAGGAGGTGAAACCATCTTCATGTAATTAGTTAACATGTGCCATTCAAATCTGTCTGCAAGCGAATTTAACCCCAATTCATGAATCAGGATGGGATTTGGAAGATAACCGGGAAGACCCAACACTTTTTTCCAAACTTTGCCTTGGATTTTGTTCAATATAGGGCGTAGCTCCAGCAAACACAGGTCCAGTCCATACAATAATGTTGGCTCTACCTTGAATTGGTAAAAATGTATCAGACGGAGCAAAGAAAACTTCGAGTGAAGATGATGTATAAGTCTCATCTGCACAATCAATTGAACTGCTCTAGAATTAAGGGCTGTTTGCCATTTGTTAAGAGAGGTACTATGAGAAAGCTGGTAACCTAGGTATTTGATCTCGCTCTTAATGTTTATCTGATTTGAATCGACATGCCACCTTAATCTGGGCGGGTTCCTCTTTGCAGACAATACCAAGATGTTCAATTTTGCTGAATTACCAGCCAAGTTGTTTACCAAGCAATATTGATGAAAGTAGTTCAGCTTATTTTGCAGCCTAAAAGGCGTTCTGTCAAAGAGGATCACGCCGTCAGCAAAGGCTAACCAGTTTAAACGAAGATTAGCCAATTTAACAGGAAAGATATCATTCACTTCCCATATGGTGTCAATGTCGATGAGATACGAATTGAATAGAACCACAGCAAAGTTGCACCTCTGCTTCACACCAATTCTAGTGGGAATGTTGTCTGACAATAGTCCCGCAGGGTTAATAAGTACCCTGTAAGAGTTTTTTTTAACTTCAACAATACTGTTGAAGAAAAGTATAAAATCCAGAATGTGTTGTTTTAGTTCAAAATGCAAATTTAAATGTCTGTCTGGTGATAATCTTATGCTAAAACAGCAAGGCAATCAAATGTCTTAAAATGCAAATGATTATCCAGTTGAAGTGGAGAGGTTACCTCTAAAACACTGAACAAATAACATTTTTATTACATGTGGTACATGAAATAAGGTAACAACCAATCACTCAATTTCCAACTATAAAATAACTGTACTCTGACAAAGTAAATCACTGTATAGTGTACCAATTGGCTGCTATCTGTCATATGGTTCCCTGGTTACAGGGGTTTCTAGAAGTTGCACTCTGTGCTCCATATGCAATGAAGCAGCTGCCACTCTGCAGTATAGGTTTTTTCAATACAAAATATATCTCAACAATCTTAGTTCATAATGTATCATCCCTTTAGATATGACTTTACTTTTACTGCTTTATTTCGACAATATAGTCATAAAAGCAGTTCACAGAAAAGTTAAAAAGCACATTAGCTTCATCGTCGCAATCGCTTAGCTCATAATCACTCCACTAAAATTACACAATCAGTGCTTTACCTTAAAACCAAATAAAAACAGATCAACATTATACAGACAATAGCAGCTCGTACAGAAAGATGTCTTTACCCCATAGCACTGTTCAGCAACTTAGCCTTCCTCATATACATTTTTCTTGCCCAGCTCAGATAACTTGTAGTGGCAAGCACAGCCTCCTTATCCGAGGCGTCCAGGCAAATTGCCATAGATATAACAATATATTTTTATATTTTGATTTAAATGGGTGATTATCATAAAAAATAACCATTTGATTTAATAAAATCTGTCCTGGGAATGGTATACACATAACCATCATTTCAGTATTCCCACTTTCTTCCGAACTAGCTTGTAGATCCAATCTGCAAATGGGACCTCATTTGAAGCATGGCCTGATAAATTGGACTTACACTAGCGCTGTTTAGTAAGGCAGACTTGTATTTCTCTTCTAGAAATAATCCACCGGAAACATCATTTTGGAATAAACAACAGGCAACACCTTGTTTAGTTGTCAATGTTATAATTGCCAAAGAATAATTCATTTGTACAATTCAAAAGGGCACCTTCTGAACTGTGCTAGTCCGCAAGACTGCATAGAATCTTGGGGGAGGAGGAACAGGGAATTCATAATGATATGAGCATGCACTGTTCTGAAGTATATGCATTGCTTGTTAAGTTTTATGTTGAAAATACTAATAAACGTTATATAAAAAAAGAAATGTGCTTGTCAAAATGAAAATATGCACATAGAATGCTTACTAAAACGAAGTGAAACAAAGGCACTTTGGAAACATCAATGTTCCAGAAAGTAAATAGGAAGACAAATGCATTCCAAGTATCTGTCTTCTATGATAAAGGTAAAAAAAAACTGTGTGGAAGATGATTCCTTTATTGGTACAGGTGAGTCAACTGCAGCGTCCTCTCTCAGCTTTTCTGTCAACTGACCTTACCTTCCAATTCCAGTCTCTCAGTCCTCATACCATTCTTCAACTAATAACATTCTAATAGGAACTCCCTCACAATGGTGTTCCACTAACTGCATAACAACGATGGCAACATAACAACTATTTACATTTTCACTTCAAACAGCTATGCAACACACCTCCTCCTCTCTGCAACGACCCGAACCTAAGTGCTTCAATGGAAATGTGAGAATGCACATGAGAGGAGAGCCCTGCATCACCACAGTGAACATTACATGAAACAGCCACATACGCAGAAGTACTTCAAACAATGATTAACATCACATTTCACATTAGTTATAAAGGTGATTATATTAACAGTATTGTTTCAAATTAAGCACTTCTTATTCCAGACTTCACCTCCTTCCACTCTCACTGAACATCCAACCTTCCTCAACTGTCTTTTCACTTGAATATTTTGACTCACACTTCCTCCCTCTCCTTGGCAATTTGACCTTTATGCTATCAGCTCTCTACATCTTTCTTTTGGAGCTAAACTTTGCATCATATCTCAATTTGGATGTATCTCCCTTCTTGTTGATGCGCTCCTTAAAACACTCCACATTCGACCTAGTCATTCTCGATAAACTCAGTCAACCTAGTGTCAAAAATGCATTTGGTTTCCGACCCATGAATATCTCAAAGGGCGAAACAACAGTCATACTATTTGGCATCACTCTGTACTGAAACACTCTCCACAACTACTTCTGTCAATTCCCATTCACCTTGACAGACATTCTTATACCATCCATCACCGTCCAGTTAAACCTCTGAACAGATCCATTGGATTGGGATGATATAGAAAGGAACGCTTATGTACAATCCCCATTTCCTTTAACCATGTTTGAAATTCACTAGAAACAAACTGTGGACCATTAGTTTAGCAGGAACCCCTTTTCTCAAAAACACATTTTGTAGAAATGTGATTATACTACTTTCCGTGACATCTCTTAGTACTCCTACCTCTGGCTATTTAGGTAATACGTCCATTACCACTACAACAAAACTGTCTCGGGCCCCAGCAAAATTCAACAGATCCAATAAAATCAATGGCAATGGTCTCCCACGGTACTTTGGGTGTCTATGGAACAACCGTATGAAGCACCCTAGTTTCTAAAACGTTATCACTATCTTTACATTGCTCATATTCTTTAACTTGTGTTTCAATCAATTCATCAATTTCTGGAGACTAAAAATCAGCTCTCACTGTGGACTTCCTCCACAAGATGCCCATGTGGCTTGAATGTCCCATCTTGAGGACCTCTTCTCTCATCCCTTCTGGAACCAGTAATCTCTGCCTTCTACACATATATTCCCCTTGAATACTGAGGTCTTCCCTCAGTCTCTTATACTTCTTTATCTCCATATCTCCTTTAACCCTGTCAAAACTGTTCTCAGCCCATTTGTTCTTCATATTCTTCTTGCTCTCTTGATACATTTTTAGCATCCAGACATGCTTTCATTCCAATCTGTTTCTTTGAGACATTCCTCAAGAGTAAAAATATATTTCATATCATCACCCAAACTCATCTCTATACTATCATCATCATCCATCACAGTATTCCAGGAGCGTCCTTCAGCCACTGCATTCCCCTGGCCAGATATATGTTACACACTAAAATTCAGGTCTTGTAGCTTGGTAATTCACTTAACAATACTTCTCAATACTCCATCCAAACCCCTTGTGTTGAATTTAGCTATACATGGCTCATGATCTATGTGTACCATAACACCCTCTCATGCAAATGCATATTACATTTCATAATCGTCCATACAACAGACAACTCTTCTATGAACCAACACCTTTTTGGAGGCAAATGCTATAGTATTTTCCTTCGAGTACTCCCCCTGCATCAACACAGCTCCTAATCCACACTCACATATATCTGTATACACAATGGCCTTTAATTCATCCTTATAACCTCTCAATATCGGAGTCTTGATAACACTCTCCTTCACTCCTCTGAATTCACATTCACACTCTTCTGACCACTCAAATGTAACTCTCTTCCTAGTGAACAACCCTCTAGCAAATTTAGCATAATATTCTATTAGCCCTAAAAACAACAACACCTCCATTTTACTTGTGGGGTAACCATCTCGGTTATAGCCCTAACTGCGCTACTTTTTGACTTGACCCCCTCAACAGGAAGATTATATACCAAATAGTCAACCTTTAATAGCTGCACTTCTCTAACGTCAAAGTAAGTCCTGACTGCCCCACTTTTTCCAACACCGTCCTCAAACAATCATCATGTTCATCCTCATTACATCCCCAAATTAGTATGTCATCTTGATAACATGTAACAACTTTGAAACTCTGAAAGAATCCCATGCATGAGCCTCTGAAAAACACTAGCAGCCGATATCAAACCAAAGGGCATCCAAGCATACTTGAACATTCCACCATGTTCAATGAGTGTCATAAGATCTTCTGAATCCGGTTGTAGTCTCATCTGGTTATAAGCTGGCCTAAGATCAAGAAGTGAATACATTTTCGCACCCGACAAATCAGTGTGAGCTTGTCAGTCTTTGGAAGGGGAATCCTCTCTATAACAACACTCTTGTTGACTGCTCTCAAGTCAATACAAATTCTGACTGCTCCATTAAGTTTTCTCACAACAACAGTGGGGCTGTCCCACTCCAATGCATCGGTACGCTCCATCACCCCTTCCTTTAGCATCCTGTCTAATTCCACTTCAACTTCCTTCTAGAGCGAAAATGGCACTGTCTTATCAATAAATCCTTTCAGATAACCCACTTTCGCTTCCAAGACAGTGGGTACCCAACTGTGTACCTCCCTTTCCTCCATGTTCCATACAGTTGCAATACTAACGGTACCTGTGATTCAGTCCCATGGGACTACATGGAAATGGGAACTTATAGTCACTCCGCCACCTGTAATATCCTGGTAATATCGGGATGTTTGGGTGGCAGAGACGGTACGGCAGGGTTGCCGGTATCCAGCGGGAATTACCAGCAGGATACGGGCAACCCTGTAAGGAGCCCTATTGTCACCAAAGCTAAGTTTCAGTAGCTCAAGGGTGGCATATCATCTGACGGGAAGAACATTGTCTGCACTAGCTGTTTCTGACCACCACACTGGTCGTGGCGTTGGGAGTTGTACCTCAAGGTGGGAACGATGAAGACAGCAATCCCTTGGGGCTCGAACCGTGAGCTGGGGTTCTCCTTGAACCAGGACCTCCTCAACTCGAGGGAGATCTTTTCTTTGATACACCCCTCTGCTGGATGTTAAAGACAGACAGAGCAGTAAATCATATAAAAGAGCAGGGAACACGCGCACAACCAAAACCAATGCTGCAAGGAAGGAACAAAGAACAGGTTAATTATGGAAATGGAAAAGAGCCTTCTATTTCTGGATCCTCCCTGGTAATACCTTTGTTGTCGGTTGATAGGACTTGGAAGTATATGGACCTAAGGAGGAAACAAGAATCAGAATGCCCCCGTAATACTAGGAGAGCAGAACTGTGACAAGGTAATGACACTAGGCTAGCTTACGACGGCAGGGATGGAGAGAAGTTCTTGAAGGGCTGATTAGTCCAATAACAACGGCAGGGAGAAAATAACAAATAGGAAGGTTTCTACAGGTGAGTACCCTGAGCGGCACGAGGGTCGCGCTAGGTCCGGGTTGGTGCACTGGGTCGGCAGAGCGTTCTGAGTGCACGTGGTGGTTTGCTGTGGTCCGGTGGTAAATGGCTGTGGATATGCCCTTCGTGGAGTCCAAGGAAACTAGTGTTGTGATGTATAGAATGTTTTTGTGGTTTGACAATGGATGGCAGTGAATGAAGCAAGGAGTTATGCAAATGTGTTTGCCAGCAGGCAAGGAGTACGTGAACCCCAAAGTGGCACAGGAGTCAGGAGCTCTGTTAATGCAGCACAACAATGGTTTACCGGGTACCCAGAGGACGTGCAGTCTGTCCGGGAGACAATCCGAAGTCAGTAATGGTACGTACTTGAGGAGACAAAATGTATGGCAAAAGGAATCCGGGAGACAGGCTGAATTCCGCCAACAGGAAGAACCAGTGGTTGAGGGACGTAAGGCAATGGAAGTCCAATAAGCAGGTAGAGTCAGCAACAGCTGATCAAAACGATGCAAGACATTCGGCAAGAGGAGTCTGAATAACAAGCAGAAGTCATACCAGAGACAAGTAGAGATGAAGTAAGGGTGAATTAAAGGCTATGAATGGAAGCAGCGTTCAAAGGGGAAACGCAGTATTTGATCGTCATTCAGGAGGCTTAGTCTATGCGGCCGAGTCACGGGCGAAGCCAGCTGACCTGCCACGTGACGCAGCGCTGGCGTTCTCACCATGGAGACAGACACTGTAGCACATCGCTATGGCAAACGCCAAAGCTGTCAAAGAGGCGCAGTCAGGTGACGGGATGAAAAGAAAGCATGCCTACTGGCGCGGGGAGTCCGAGGACCCCTAGATGTAACAGCATCCACCCTCAAAGACAGTGGCAACCCCCCGGAGAGATGAAAGGCATGCAAGAGGTCCGGTAAATGAATGTGAGCTAAGGGTTCCCAGGTCCTGTCTTTGGGGTCGTAACCCTTCCAGTCCACGAGATAGTAAGGAGAGCCCTGCCGAAGCTTGAAGTCCAGGATACGAGCCACCTCGTATTCCTCCTCTCCATCCACCAGTACAGGGTCCGGGTGGCAGAGAGAGATGGCTTGAGCAGGGAAACGTGAAACACTGGGTGTACACGCCAGGAAGCAGGAAGGGAGAGCTTAACTGCCACTGGGTTAATGAGAGACACAATCTTATAGGGACCCACAAAGCGAGGGAGCAAGGACTTCTTCCCAGGTATTCGAAGGTTGCGAGTAGACAACCACACTTGGATGCCAGCGCGATAGTCCGTAGTCCGGGGCCGGGGTACGATGGGCATCAGCGTACCGCTTGGCCCGCACCTGAGCATGCAAAAGGCGTGAGCGGATATCTCAATGCAGCTGGTCCAAGTCTTGAACACAGAAAAGAGCAGCAGGATTGTCCTTAGGAAGCAATGGATCCAGTGGCAAGGACCATGGGTGCTGGCCGTACAGCGTGTAGAAATGTGACACCCCAATTGCTGAATGAACCGAGTTGTTATACGCAAATTCGACGGGGTACAAAATCGACAGCCAACTGCTCTAGAACTAAAGACACAGGCATCTAAGATACTGATGTAGCATTAGTCCTCTCCGTCTGACCGTCCGTCTGTGGATGATGCGACATGTCATCCACCAGGAGGGATGCAGTGAGGGCTTTCCAGAATCAGGACGTAAATTGGGTGCCACGATCCAGCACAATGATAGAAGGCAAACCAAAGTGCCGGAAGATGTGTTCAAGGAAAAGCTTGGCCAGACCATGCGCGGTAGGGAGACCCAAGCAGGGTATAAATACCGTCAATTTCGTTAAGTAGTCAACCACCACCCAAACAGTGTTGAAAACGTTGACTTTGGGGAGTTCAACCACGAAATCCATTGAAATCCTCTGCCAAGATTTGTATGGCACAGGTAGTGGTTGTAACAGGCTCATTGGTTTGGTTCTAGCCGACTTACACTGCGCACATATGGAGCAAGTCAAGAGGTAATCGTTGACGTCCTGTGACATGGACGGCCACCACGACCAACGCCGCAGGGACTCCAAGGTCTTCTGTTGTCCGGGATGCGCAGCAAGGTTAGACTTGTGAGCCCATTTCAGAGCGTGGACACGTGCACGCCTGGGCGGCACGAGTACACGGCCCTGTATATAAGGCAAACCCTGGACCACGTCCATGTAAAGTTTTGAAAACTCCGGCGGGTGTGAGGAAACCCAATCCGAAATGAGGGAAACAGGGATGGCTGGACAGTGCATCCACATACCACTCTGTTAGGCAGGAGAAAGGGTGGCTCTTTATGCAGTGGGTGATCCTCTGAGTGCAATCGTGAGAGAACATCGGCAGACTTATGGAGTTTAGCAGGGGGATATGTGATAGAGAACTGGAACTGAGAAAAAAAAGGTGCAGGCGGGCCTGCCTGGCAGTTAAACACTTCATGGATTGAAATATCAGGAGGCTGCGATGGTCAGAGTACCCTGTGACTGGGTGCCGGGCAACCAACAGATGATGCCTCCATTCTGCAAAGGCATCTCTGATGGCCAGTAGTTCACTTTCCGTGATGGTGTCGTTTCTCTCGTACGCAGACAGTTTCCTGGAATAATAGGTGATGGAATGGATCTCGCCAGAATGTGGACAAGACAGGGAGTATAGCTCCTACAGCGAGCCCCGAGGCATCAGCCTCAATAAAAAAAGGAAATATCAGGATTCGGGTGTTGCAAAACCGGTGTCGATGAGAAGGCTGCCTTCAGCACTTCAAATACGGCCTGGGCCTCGGGAGATCAAGTAAAGGGAACCTTAGCGCTGGTCAAAGCCGTGACAGGTGCTGAAATAGCAGAGAATAAATGGATGAAACACCTGTAAAAATTGGCGAATCCAAGGAATGACTATAATGCTTTCACTGACTTGGGCACAGGCCAGTCCAGGACTGCTTTTGACTTTAGACGTACTCACATGGAGACCTTGGTTGGTTAAGTCGTAGCCTAGGAACTCAACCTCAGTTACATGAAAAACACATTTCTCCACTTTTACAAACAGGTGGTTCTCTCGGAGGCATTGCAAAACGGAGCGTACATGTCGAATGTGGTCTGCTACTGAGGGAGAGTAGATCAAAATATCGTCCAAGTAGACCACGATATATTGATCCAAGATGTTGTGAAAGAGATCATTCATGAATGCTTGGAAGGTCGCAGGGGCATTACAGAGCCCGAAGGGCATCACTAGATACTCGCATAGACCGAATCGGTCTTGAAGGCTGTTTTCCATTCATCGCCCTCCTTCATTCGCACAAGATTGTACGCGCCCCGGAGATCCAATTTGGTGAATAATCGAGAAGAACCCAGCTGGTCGAGGAGCACTCAGATAAGGCGAAGCGGGTATTGCTTCTTAACTGTTACTGTGTTTAAGGCCTTGTAGTCTATACAAGGCCTTAGGTCTCCCTCTTATTCTGGCACAAAAAAGAGGGGAGAGGCTGCAGGTGATTTCGATGGACGGATAAATCCCATTGACAGCACCTTGTCTATGTATTCTTTGAGCCTTTTGTCTTCCTTGAGCGTCAGGGAATAAACTCGTCCGGATGGGATCTTAGCACCCGGTACCAAATCTATCGGGCAATCGTAGAACCGATGTGGGGGGAGTGTTTCCGCCATTCCCTTGCCAATGACATCTCAAAAGTCGGAATATTCAGGGGGTATGCTGTTGGTTGAAGTGGTAGAAACAGTCCCGATTAATGAAGAAGTGGCTACAAAGGCCTGACAAGGCGTCCCAGCAGAGATTCCGTGTGAAAGTAGACATTGGCTGTTACATATTGCGGAAGGGAAGTAGATCAAGCACAATGCCCAGTAAATGACAGGATTGTGATGCTGATGTCAGGGAAGAAACGGGCGGCAGAGGAAGTGCAGTTTGCACTGATTGATAAAGGTCCTATATTGTTTAGGATCCCCCCTAAAACACTCCGGGGGAGCCAGTGGGAACTGTGTGGACATTAACACGAGGTTGGGTACCTGCCGGGGAAGGAGATACCTCGAACCAGAAGTGGCTCCCGCTGAAGCCTCAGGCCCCCTGCAAACAAGGGGGAAACCATCATGTCCTGAAGGGAGTCGATCCGTTGAAGTAGTGCATCATCTGCAGAGGTCGTATCTGTCCTAAGATCAGTGACCATCGGTCGACTCCATTGGCAAGGTTTTTAAGGCTTCTATTTCTGTTACTCACCACCACACTGGTCGGGGCGTTGGGAGTTGTACCTCAAGGTGGCCAGAGTGAACGATGAAGTGCAGCAATCCCTTGGGACTCGAACCGTGAGCCGAGGTTCTCCTTGAACCTGGGCCTCCTCAACTCGAGGGAGCTCTTTTCTATGATACGCCCCTCTACTGGATGTTCAAGACGGACAGAGGTGTAAATCATATAAAAGAGCAGGGAACATGCGCACCGCCAAAACCAATGCTGCAAGGAAAGAACAAAGAACAGGTTAATTATGGCAATGGAAAGGACCCTTCTATTTCTGGATCCTCCCTGCTAATACCTTTTATCGGTTGATAGGCCTTGGGAGTATATGGACCTAAGGAATAGACAAGAATCAGAATGACCCCTTTAATACTAGGAGAGGAGAACTGTGACATGCTAATGAGACTAGGCTAGTTTACCACGGCAAGGATGGAGAGGGATTCTTGAAGGGCTAATTAGTCCAATAACAACGACGGGGAGAAAATAACAAATAGGAAGGTTAGTACGGATGAGTACACCGAGGGGCACGAGGGTCGGGCTAGGTCCGGGTTGGTGCACTAGTTCTGCAGAGCGTTCTGAGTGCACGTGATGGTTTGTTGTGGTCCAGTGGTAAATGGCTGTAGATATGCCCTTCGTGGAGTCCAAGGAAACTAGTGTCATGATGTATAGAATGGAGGCAAGGAGTATGTGAACCCCAATGCAGAACAGAACTCAGGAGTTATGTAAAAAGTTTTGCCAGGAGGCGAGAAGTACATGAACCCCAAAGTGGCACAGGAGTCAGGAGCTCTGTTAATGCAATGTTATGGCACAACAATGGCTTACCAGGTACCCGGAGGACGTGTCATCTGTCCGGAGACAATCCGACAATCTGAATTTATCTGGGTTGTGACAATCCGAAGTCGGTAACGGTACGTACTTGAAGAGACAAAACGTATGGCAAAAGGAATCTGGGCGACAGGCTGAATTACGGCAACGAAAAGAACTAGTGGCTGAGGGACGTAAGGCAATAGAAATCCGATAAGCAGATCGAGTTGGCAACAGCTGATCAAAACGATGCAAGATATTAGGCAAGAGGAGTCTGAATAACAAGCAGAAGACGTACCAGAGGCAAGTAGAAACGAAGCAAGGGTGAGTTAAACGCTATGACTAGAAGGAGCGTTTGAAGGGAAAACGCAGTATTTAAACGTCATTCAGGAGGCGTAGCCTGTGCGGCCGAGTCGCGGGTGAAGCCGGCTGACCTGCCATGTGATGCAGCGTTTGTGTTCTCACCATGGAGAGAGACGCTATAGCACTTCGCCATGGCAAACGCCAACGCTGCCAAAGAGGCGCAGCCAGGCGACGGGACGAAAAGAAAGCACATCTACTGGCGCGGGAGGTCCTAGGACCAATAGATGTAACACTAGCACATTCCAGGCTATCACATTCTCGCTACACTCCCTCATCCCTCTGCGTACATCAATGTACCATACCACAGCCTCTGCCATGGACCATCACCTCAGATTGCTCCACCAGCATTCTATCTGTGGATCCTTGGTGTACTTTCATGCCATGGCGATTCAGCGCTTTGCCATTATACATGCCAAATCTTTCATCCTAGTTTCAGGCATAGCCGCTCGGTGATGTGGGAGTGGCCCCAACAGACACACCTCTGGTACCCATCTAAATTGGGTGATTCCACTGCAACTCATCTGAGCAGAACTGTTGTATCTCCATGCACCCCCATAACATATGGATCATGTCTCCTTTCCCATCAGCGCATCTCGGACAGTCAGTTCCTGGCAACCCAGAGAATTGTGCAATGTCATGTGTTGCCATGTATGTTGCAGTACGTATAACTGGGTGAGTTTGAACCAAGCATTCCGGGATACCCTCTTAGTGTACAGCAACATATTTGCCCATTCTGTTTCAGCAAACCCACAAACCAAGTCTTTCCTCCCATTTAGATTTTAGTATGAGTTCTTCGTTGTGCAGTCTCAATAACATCCCCTGATATTATCTAGAAACCCCATGTCCTCCCTCAGAGATGTCATATAACCCATGATGTTGTCCTCTTCCAGATCTTCTGGGAACCCCAGCCATTTTATCCTGGTATCTTTGAGCATCTGTCTATGTGTCAAACACTGTCTGGCCTGCACCACAGAGCCATCCACCAGGTCAGAGAACTCCATCGCATCCTCCAAAAACAGATCCCCCCACACTGTGATCCCGTTGGCTTCCCACTGGGTTCCAATGGCATTAACATCTCCTTTGTCTTTCACATAAAACACTGCCAGCTGTATATTTGGCAAATGGAATTCACCCAGGGCCAGCAGTTTCTTGGTTCTTGCCCATATACTCTTGCCTAGCTGTAACATGTGCGGGCAGTCCAATATTCTCTTACCTGCCAGTCATCGCACCTCCTTCAACAGGTATGGCCCTACAGTCTTTTGCAATAACATTGAGCCCAGCGTTGGCTCATCCGATATCCACCAGGCAACGTACTGCAATTGTCCTGCCAGATAGTACAATTCGAAGTGCAGCAGTTTCACCACTCCCACCATATAATCTCTGTGCAGCATGCATAATGCGATCTTCCACCTCCCTGATCTCCATACAACCAACATCAAGACCTGGGTTTCTTTATCTTGACATCTGTTACTACTGTATTCACAAATTGAATAATTTCCAACACTTCATATATCCCAGGCTCTACATCATCAAACAATCAAAAAAACCTTGATGTATTCGTATGGGATACATTACTCACCGTAATCGTATTTCTGATGCTTGTTAATCTACACACTACTCATCTAGTGAGCCATAGCTAATTTATTTCTCATTCTGTTCAAACAAGGGGAATCAAAATAGGTGTGGAAACTAAACAAGGACAGAGTGAGTACAGTGCCTAATACAAACAAAGTTCTAGTGCTCAGAAAGTACAGCAAACCTCTTCTTTCACTCACTAGTCTACATTTACCAAAATTCTGAAATACTCAGTATCTTGTTTAATATTGAATATACTTAGTGTAGAATATTCTGAATAGGATCAATGTAATCTAATTTTCTCGCTATATTCATCAGCCTCCATTTCCCAGAATGCAGATGCTATTCAAAATTCTTAACCATTTCAAATCTATCATAAAATCCTCTAGCTTTTGCTGAACATGTTTGCTACATATTTCTTCCACATGTTTTCCCATCAAAACATGGACTTTAAAAAAACTCCAAGTTCATTCCATCATTTCACATCATGTTCATTCATGTTTATTCTTTCGCTGTGCCTTGTTGTAGTCAGCACACGGTCACCTAATAAAAAACATATTGGAATCAATTGCATGACTTACTTTTATGTACAACGATCAGTAACCTAACCAAACTCTACTCTTGTACACTTACTACACAGGGACTATTCATGAAACACAGAGTGGACCAGTGGCTTTTGGGAGGTGAATTTAATGAAGTGATGGATTATGACTGGGATAGGTTCCCAAACAATGGGGCTTCGGGAGTGTCCAGAGGCATTCGAGGCTCTACGATTTTGCACTTGCTTTGGGCCTGGCGGATGTGTGGTTCCTGGCACATCCACCGAAAAGGGGGTACTCCTTTTATTCTGGGGCTCACTTCTCCCTCTCAAGGATCGATTACTTCTTTGTCCCCCACTCGGAGGTGCATAAGATTAGTGATGCCGAGCTGCTGCCTGAGAGGCTCCTCTGATCACTCCCACCTGTTGATATCCATGGATTTGGAAAGCAAGATAGGCCGCGCCTCATGGAGACTGAATGCATAATTTCTGGATTTCCCTGAGGTGGTTAGTGCGCTAAACGCAGCCTCAGTGAGGAGTCCCGGAATGCTTTGGGAAGGCTACAAGAAAGTCATTGAGGAGGAGGCGATTTCCGTGCTCACCGATTGTGAAAAAGAGAGGATGGCTAGGATGGTTGAGGTGGAGCTGCAGATATTGCAATTGGAGAAACAAATATCCTAGCAGACCAATCCCAGACCAGGCAGCAGTAGCTGCTTCAGGCCAGAGACTTATATTGCACCCTTGTAATGGACACCACAAGACAGTCCTATCTGGCGTACCGAGGCAGGGTGTATGAGACGGGGGTTAGAGCGGGGAGGCTGCTGGCATGGCTGAAGCAGCGTGGCTCGCCAAACAGGCATGCATCTAACAAAAAGGAAGATGCTACGGTGGAAAGGAGACCTGAGGACATATGTGAGGCATTTGCTAATTACCATAAGTGCTTGTACACGACCCCAGAGACAAAAAGCGCTTAAATGCCAATGTATTTGGATATATCAGAGGATATTCCCATTCCCCACATCACTGAGGTACAGAAGGAAGCTCAGTTTCACCAGAGGAAGCTGTGGCAGCAATATTGTCACTTCAGTCGGTTAAGTCGCCAGAACCCAACGGTTTCCCAGTCAAACTGTGGAAAAGCCTGTGCGATGACATCTCAGGACTGATGCTCTCCATGTTCCAGAATGGCATGAGCGAGGGAATACTGCCCACTGACCCAACACAAGCAACAGTCATAGTGCTACCGAAGAAGAATAAGACACCAGATTAGTGCTCTTCATATCGGCCCATCTCGCTCCTCAACATGGAGCCCAAAGTACTGGCTAAAATCCTGGCTACAAGGCTGAATAAGTTCTTTCCAGCCCTGATCAACCACAATGAGAATGGTTTTCTGCCGGACAGCGTGACCCGTATGAATGCACACAGGCTTCAACTGGCTCCTGAGATGGGCCGAATCCCAGAGCCTCTGGCTGTGGTGGCCATTAACTCTGAGAAAGCCTTTGAGTCAGTGTAGTGGGAATTTATCTGGGCTATGCTGTCAGGCATGGATTTCGTAATGGTCTTATTACAGTGGACAAAATTATTAAACATAAGTCCCATGGCAAATGTCTGGGTAAAAGGGCTGACTTTTGGGAACCTTTGGAATGGAGAGGAGAATGAGACAAGGCTGCCCACTCTCCCCAGCACTGTTTATTTTGACCATGGGGAGACCCTCTTATGAGGGTTTTGTTTGGCTGGCTGGTCACGAGGATCGTGCATCGTTGTACGCAGACGATCTGCTGTTGTATGTGGGGTAAACCCAGAGGTCGATCCCATGGATTATGGAAATACTACACACTACACATATACGGGGGCACAGTGGCCTAAAGGTCAATTGAGATAAGTCTATCCTTTTTTTGGTACAAGGGTACACTGAATCTATCCCAGACAGCTGTAAGGTTAAGGTTGCATTCCGTTTGTTTAAATACTTGGGCATACATATTCGTCGAGACCCATCCATTTTCCTACTATGTAAATTGACACCCAAATCCAACAGATTTATTGCTGGTGTTAAATTTTAGTTGGTTCTTCCCCTGTCATTATTAGGGAGAGCAGCAATATTGAAAATGATAACTCTGCTTAGATATTTGTATGCTCTTTCCAACACCCCCGCTGGGATCCCGGATAGGGAGTTCCGAGCTATTGAAAAAGCTTTTAGGAAGCTGCTATGGAGGGATTCCCAACCAAGGAATGCCCTGTAGCTCCTATACAATTCGGTGTGGGAGGTACTATTGGGTCACCAAACTTGCGGTAGCGAACGAATGGGTGTGGGGTGGCGTGTCCCCCCTACACATCTAACTGGAACAAACCAGCATGGGTCTAACAGAACTCCTGAAGACACTTCACAGGGTGGCCAAATGGACCAGTTTGCCTGCCATTTCGCAATAAGTGGTACACACTGGGGAAAAGATTCAGGAGAGAAACTGGCTGTGCAGGAATGGCAACTCTGCAAGCCTCGTATGGAATAACAGGGATCAGCCGGAGCTGGGCAAGCTGAGTTTTGCGCCTCTTTGGTTTGGGAAAAATATATGGATGTTGGGAGACATGCTTTTAGCAGTTCCATGTGTTAAAATCGTGGCAAAAATAATATTTCAGCAAAAAGGCTGTGGTTTTGCTGTTGCAATCCATTTAAGGGGAGCGCGGGACATCCCAGCAACCCCCGCTCCCCTTAAATGGTGTAATGGGGTACACCTTTAACAGGTCAAAGCATTTTTGCCGTTTTTTTTGCACAAGCGACATTTTTATGTAAAACAATAAAATTGACAACAAGAAAAAGACCTCGAAACATACAAAGCAAATATTAGAAGGGCTACATTTTACTGTTTTCTTGCATAATGTTAGATATATTCAAATGTCCAACTGGTGACGAAAATATAAAATAACATTACAACTCTAAAAAGACAATGGGGCTCATTACAACGTTGCCTGTCAGGAAACAACAGTGCCGGTAAACTTACTGGTACAGTTATTTCTGGACCAGCAACTATAAATCTGCGGGGCGGGTGCCCTCCTGCCCGGCAGGTCTGACTTGCCGGGTGGAACAGCACCCGCCCACAGACTTTCACAGAAGCACCAGCACCGTTATTAACAGTGCTGGTGCTTTTCGTGGTCCTATTGGACTCTATGGGAATGGGGATCAACATTTTACCGGCGCCTGACTTACTGAACCGCAGGGATTGTAATGTCCCAGTGTTTCCAGCAAGTCAAGTGCTGGAAAATAATTACGGGTCTAGCGGCTCCCTGCCGGTTTTACCGGCTCGGTTACCGCTGGACCCATAATGAGGTCCAAACTCACAAAAAGAACAAGTTACTCTTTTACCTGGTAACGTTCTTTCGATGGGATGGTCCGACGACGTATTCCATATCTATGACATATAATCAGCACAGCTGTGCTGCTTCGGAAAATCTTCGGCGTCTGTGTCCTGTGTCGATGACATCGATACGCCTCTCTCGAGGACATCCTCGGATGTCCGACGTCACTGGATGTTATAAGTAGGACGCACGACGCCCGTAGCATCAGTTGTAGTTTTTTCCCAGAACGTGTGGCACCAGTCTTCTACCAGTCTGACACACAAAGCCTTGCGGAAACGTAAGCTGCAATCGCATAAGAAATTCTGTAGCGGGGAAGGCAGGGAGGGAGCGATATGGAATACGTCGTCAGACCATCCCATCGAAAGAGCGTTACCAGGTAAGAGAGTAACTTGTTCTTCGAGGAGATTGGGTCCTCTGACGTATTCCATATCTATGACAGACTCCCAAAGCAGTACCAATGCAAGGAGGTGGGAAAAGAATTTAGAAAACAGAAATTTAGAATGCCCAGTAAAGGACCGCCTTACCAAAGGCTAGATCCTGCCCACGGATGGAATCGAGGGAGTAGTGACGTACAAAAGTATGTACCGAAGCCCAGGTGGCTGCATCACAGATGACACGAATAGGAACACCCCTCTGTAGGGCAGTAGAGGCAGCCATACCCCTGGGAGAATGGGCCCACAAGCTGACCGGTGTAACACTCAGAAATAGCCAGAATAATCCAGCGAGACAAAGTCTGTTGTCACAACCTGTCCCAAACGCTTTCCAGCGTAACCAATGAAGAGTTGATCGTCCGCTCTGACCCGGGACATGCGTGAAATATAAAAGCTTAACGCTCTCCTAGGATCAAGCCTATGGAGCCTCTCCTCTTCCTTACCGGAATGTGGAGGAGGATAAAACGCCAGAAGAATAACCTTCTGGCCTAAATGAAATTCCGACACCAGCTTCGGAAGAAAGGAAGGACGAACTCTAAGGATAACCCTGTCCTTATGAAACACAGTGAAGGGTGGCTTAACTGAAAGTGCCTGTAACTCACTCACTCTGCGAGCGGAAGTGACCGCAACCAAAAATACAGTTTTAAGAGTTAACAGTCTCAAAGGGCAAGAATGCAAAGGCTCAAACGGAGCACCCATCCGAAACTTGAGAACAAGGTTCAAATCCCAACCGGGCACCTGGAAAGGTGACGGAGGGAACACATTAGTGAGCCCTTTCAGAAACTGAGAAATTAAAGGAATTTTAAAATAGGAACACTCTTTAGACGAGCGCTTAAATATGGACAGCGCTGCCAGGTAACCTTTAACGGTACCCACTTGCAAGCCCCTGTGGGCCAAAGAAAGCAAAAAAGACAGAACCATGGGGATGTCACATGCAAAAGGATTCACATTCTTAACCCTGCACCAGTCGCAGAACTTAGGCCAACTGCAACAGTACAGGGACTTTGTTGCTGGCCGTCTGGCCGAGAGCAACTCCTCCATCACGTCTTCAGGGAGGTCCCAATCCTTATACCTCAACCTTTCAGAAACCAAGCGTGAAGGTTGAGGGATCTGACATCTGGATGGAGAACCTGACCCCCCTCCCGTGAGAGCAGATCGTCTCGGTAGGGAAGACGACGTGGAGGGCAGATGGACAAGTCGAGAAGGTCTGGGTACCACGTCCTCCGGGCCCACGCCGGAGCAATGAGGATCATCCGGGAACCGAACCTCCGTAACCTCCGCAGTACTTGCGGGATGACGGGGACTGGAGGAAACGCGTACAGCAGTGGGAATGACCACTCCACCACGAACGCGTCTCCTAAGGCACCTTTTGGAGGAAATGCCCGCGAGCAGAACCTCTCTCACTTCCGGTTGACACTGGAGGCGAAGAGATCCACTTGAGGGGTCCCCCAAAGGGCAAAGATCTCCAGGAGAATCTCCTGAGCCAACTCCCACTCGTGAGAGATCGCGCTCTGCCTGCTCAGAGCTTCCGCCGTCTCGTTTTTGTCTCCGGCCAGATGAACTGCTGAGATCGAAACTTCATGCTGATTGCCCAGAACCAGAGCTGCATCGCCTCCCTGCACAGAGGAAGTGACCCTGGCCCCCCTTGTTGTTGAGGTAGTGCATGGCCACTGTGTTGTCCATCAGGATCAGGACATTCCTCCCTCGCACAGTCGGCAGAAAAGCCTTCAGGGCTAGCCTGACGGCCCTCAGCTCCAACAGATTGATATGGAGTCTGGACTCCGACGGAGACCAACGACCGCTGACTGTCAACTCGTTGGCATGAGATCCCCATCCCGTAAGGGATGCGTCCGTCACGATCGTCACCCCCGGCCAGGGTAGCCAAAATGGAGCCCCCTTCATCAGATTGTCTTCGACGGCCCACCACAGAAGGTCCTGGGCGACCGAGGACGGCACCTGAACAGGGTTCGACAACCTGCCGGAGGACTGAGACCACTGGAGCTTGAGTGCCCATTGCAAAGATCTCATCCGCAACCTGGCCTCTGGCACCAGAAGAATGCAGATGCCATGAGGCCGAGCAATCTCAAGAACTCGAACGCTGGGAGACTCTGGGCAAACTGAAACTTGTGCACCAACTGCTGAATGTGATGAGCCCTCACCTGGGGAGGAAAACACTGCCCCAGGGATGTGTCGAGCACTGCTCCGATGTACTGGAGCCTCTGAGGTGGCGTCAAATGGGACTTCTTTAAGTTGAGGGAGAAGCCCAGCTTGTCGAGGGAGTGGCAGGTGACTGACAGATGATCCAGGACTTGCTCGGGAGAGCGCGCCTTGATCAACCAATCGTGCAGGTAGGGGTAGACGTGAATCCCCCCTTTCCTGAGGTGCGCTGCCACCACTACCATGAGCTTGGTGAAGACTCTCGGGCGGAGGTCAATCCGAATGGCAGGACCCGAAACTGAAAGTGCGAGTCGCCAACCGCGAACCTCAGGTACTTCTTGTGCTTTGGATGTATCGGCACATGAAAATAAGCGTCCTTGAGGTCGAGAGACACCAACCAGTCCTGAAGTTGAAGGGCCTGGAGGACTTGAGGGAGAGTAACCATCTTGAACTTGTCCTTCCTGAGGAGTTTATTCAAACCGCGCAAGTCCATGATGGGTCTCAATCCCCCGTCTTTCTTGGAAATCAAAAAATAAGGGGAATACCATCCCTTGTTCCTCTCCGCTACAGGCACCAGTTCCATGGCGCCTTTCTCCAGAGGGACTGAATTTCCTGCGCAAGGAGCGGATCTAGACTCTTCAAAGAGAGATTCCCCGGTGGATTGTCTTGAGGCCTCTGCCGGAAAGGAAGACAGTAGCCGTGGGTTGTGATCTCCAGAACCCACACATCTGAAGTAATGGCGCGCCACGCTACAAGATGCTGCGCCAGCCTTCCCCCAACCGGCGAACCATGGGACATGGCCTCATGACTGAGCTGAAGCAGCGAGCGGCCTTGGCAGCCCGAGTACCTTGTTTTCCACCTCTGGCACTCCTACGGTGGCCCCTTTGACTGGCAGCTCCTCTCGCCTTACCAAAGGATGAGTAATAACGAAAGGAACCTCTCTTCCATTGCTGTCCCCTAGGACGAAAAGGCAGAGGTTGGCGAACTGCAGCTCCCAACGACTTCACTGCAGCTTTTGAGGTCTGCAACCTCTCAAGGCTCTCGTCAGCCTTGCTGCCAAAAAGATGTTCCCTGTCAAAGAGCATGTTGAGGAGCCGGGCCTGCACATCAGGAACAAACCCCGACTTCCGCAACCATGCAAACCTGCGTATTATGGTGCTCGCCGCCATGGAACGGCTGACGCAATCTGCCATGTGCAAACCCGACTGAACGGCCTCACACATGGCATCCTTGCCATCCTGAACCATGGCAAGGAAACCATCCCGTTCGTCCCCTTCAGGAATATGTTCAGCCGCTAAGGAAACACAGTTCCACAGAGTGTGCGTGAAACATGACAAGGCACATACGGAGTTGGCCGTCTGAAGCGCCATACCCCCTGAAGAAAACACTTTCTTCGCCCAGCCGTCAAAATGCTTAGCGTCCCTATCAGGAAGGATGGTAGGATACGATGCCTGCTTTGCCGGGGCCGTAGCCGCCTGCACCATCAAATTCTCCGGAGTGGGGTGTTTAGTCAAGTAGCAGGGGTCGCTACTGGCTGGGCGGTATTTAAGAGGCAAAGACTTGCCCACTGCCGGGCGACTCTCCGGAGCAGTCCAAGCCGCCGCCAGCCTCCTCTGTAGAGCCATATGGAACAGCAGTACTGGGACAGTTGGTGGACCTTGGTAGAGGATATCCATAAGGTCATCCTGAAGAAAATCTCGAGGGAGCAGTGTCTCTCAACCGATCACGATCGACCCCACTCAGAGGCGCGGACGGACCAGTGCCCTGCGATTCGAGAATCGCTAACATTTTCTTCCCGAAGGAAGCCCATTCCTCCAGCGTCGCATGCTTGGTGGGATAAGGGACCTGCCGACGGGCAGAGTCCTCGGATAAGGACGGGGAAAGCGACCGATGACGGCGCTTCCGGGTGTGCCTCGAAGAGGCAGAGGAATGGCGGGACCGACTCCGGGACCGAGACCCACTGGACTTCCAACGACGATGCGGAGAGTCGCCCCTCGAATCGTCCGTCGAAAGCCCCACAGACCTCGACTTCCGTGGCTTGGACACCTTACCTACAGACAACTTCTTCTTGCGCTCACGCAAGGCTTTGGATGTGAGCGACTGGCAGTCGACACAGTCATCCGTGTCATGGGCCTCCCAGAGGCACCAGAGGCAGGTGTCGTGCGAGTCTGTCACCGACATTTTGGACCCACAGTCCCCGCACTTCTTAAAGCCCGGACGTGGGGTGGAAGACGAGGTAGACATCTTCACGAAGAATATACTTCACAATACGAACAGGTTCGAAGAACCGAGAAAGAACAGAAACTCCAAAGAGTCGAGGCGCGCCGAGATCTCCGAAGCGAACACGTTCGCGGAAAAAACGGAACTGAGGCTAACGGCGTCGTGCGTCCTACTTATAACATCCAGTGACGTCGGCCGTCAGAGGAGGTCCTCGAGGGCGGCGTATCGACGTCATCGACGCAGGACGCAGACGCTGAAGATTTTCCGAAGCAGCACAGCTGTGGTGATCATATGTCATAGATATGGAATATGTCGGAGGACCCAATCCCCTCGAAATGAAGCTGCCTCTCTGAGCCTCTCTACCATTTCTACTAACTTCTTTAGATGACAAAACAAAATAGTATTAGGGGAAAAGGGAGCAAAAACAATAAATAATTTTAGGGGTACAGTACCAAATGTGCTTGCATTTACTAAAAAACCCTTTCATTACCAAGAAATGATAAATGTAAACTTTTTTTGTGGTTGTGGTGATTATTCACACCTACAGACTTCGGCACACGCACATTGGACGGTTTTGTTCGCATGGATGTCATGATATGGCCACGTCAGTAGATCCGAACGTGCGATTGCACTGTCCATACACACAGTTGACAATGGCACAAAAAATGATGCCACCTCTATGAACCTGTCCAATATTCTAATAACTCTTCAAATAGAGTGCTCCAGTGCTACCAGTGTTTAAAAAGTCTGACTGTTGCTAGCAGCACCTTTAGGGAGGTTGATTATGCACATTTTACATCACCCCAAAAATCACTTTAACACACACCATAGGTGATTAAAAAAGCATTGTAGATAATAAAATCAAATTTCAACCTCTCTGTGATAAATCTTTTATTTTGAAAACAACAAGCATACTTCATGATTGTATATCATACACCTCACTAAAATTCAATTCCATTCCTTATAAACAACTTTCAATAATTATTCCCACACATATGCTACATATACAGCACTCCATTGTTAACAAATACAGTAAAAAACTAAGAAAACATCAGAGCCCTGTTATGAACATATTATCTAATCAAACTTTCAACACAACAATCACAAAAAACGGATTAATGCCAATCATATATCATAATAGGTAACATGAACTACACAGTGTGAGTTCTGCAGTAAAATGAGAAAAGTAGACAAAAAGGGGAATTTTATACTTTCCTAAATCAAAACCACAAAAAGAGGACCATATTATAAGGAAAACTAATAAAATGCCGACATGTTCACTGCAACCTAGCACAATGAAGTACACATTAACAAATTTAACACTATCCAATTAGAAACACCAAAACACATGAAAAACCCTCTGCGGGTACAGGTACATTTTTCTGCAAGCCTCAAATCAAACCAAATTGGCCTTGAAACCTTCAAATAAAATAAGTGAACAACCGAGTAGATAAAATCACATACACAAATAAAAATCTGTAATGTATCATCCACATGAAAGTATGATTATTGCACAGAAAATGTATATTTATAGATGCGTATAACAGCGGCAACAAATGAAACGCAGAGTAGTATTGAGGCACCTACGCACGTACTTTTTATGGACGCGGCTCTACAAGAGCCCCTCTTAGACATCTGTTCATAGCCGCGGCTATACGCAAAAACGTTGAATTCAAAATTGCATTTCCACGACACCAAACTCCCAAAACTGTCCCCAACATGCCTACCAGCTCCCTTCCACTCCTCATAATCCTCCTCCACTCACTCAATGATTATAACATGCCTCACCACCTAAAATTTCGGATAGCCGCGACTACAACACATCCACAAACACACAACGTGTCACTTACATCAAATATAGCTGCGGCTGCAATGGAGGAGGCGTCTACCTGCGACTAGCAAAGCTGCGGTCTGGGCGGCTGTTCGTTAGCTGAGAATACTGACAATACCACCATCCACCAATTACAAAGTACAACTCTGTTACGCTCACCTGGTATCCACAGGGATGCCACTCAGCCCGGTTTGGTTGCAGGTATCTTCTCCCCAGGTTCCCAGATGTTGTCTATGGAGGAGGTTCAGCCTGAAAATACAGGAGGGCTGGGTTCAAGACTGGCCAATTTAGGTAAATATCCTCCCACCACCCCGTGTGAATTCAGCCCCCTCTGGGCCCTCTCCTCACCTTGTTGTGGGATTAGGCGTGTTCTCCATCCTGCCTTCTTGGCAGGGGCGCGTTGTCTTCTGTGGGCGTGTGCAGCCAAGTTACTTCACTGGCGCGTGCCCGTTTAAATGTCTCTCAGGTAGGTTTTATTGCAGAAGTTCTGTATAGTGTTGTTATTCGTGCAGGCCTTTCTTTGTCTAATAATGTCTTTTTCTCCCCTAGGTGTGCAGAGCTTCAGTGTGGCGAACTGGTTCAGTTGGGCCTCGCCGGTAAATGATGGTGCGTGATGTGCGCTACAATGCGGTAAGTAAGCGCTATGCGCGGCGCTGCCTTGTCTTGCCTTTGCTAACCTGTTTTCTTCCTTCCTTACAGATCGCGGTGCTTCTCCAGCGTGTGCGGAACTCCAGAGCCGTACCGGCCGGGAGGCGACCAGCCTGGTAAGCTTCTTGTGCTATTTGTGGTTTAGCACTGTTAGAGTATGCCTGCTCTAATATTGTCCTCTCCTTCCCTCTTTCAGGTCTTTCCATGCGGAATCCATAAGAAGCTGTTCAAAGGAGCTGAGAGCGGATAACAAGATGGAGATTGCAGGTAAGATGCTGCTAACGATGTCCCTTTTGTCTATTCTGCAGGTTCTTCTTTTCCCCCGAGACTTGAGGGGATCACAGGACAGGGTGAGCGTCACGTTGCAGTCTGCAAAGTAACGCGAAGCGTGCTTTCTTGTTCGGGTGTGGTTTAAATAGCCCCAACAAAGTAGTCCAGGTAAAGTAGTCCCTAGGCCACCACAACCAAAACACTATACCGCATAGCTTAGTTCCTAGGAACCAAGCTATGCGGGTGCCTCCATGCAGGCCCAAATGAAAAAAGTAGTCCCCTTTTACATAAGTTCTTCAAAGTGTATGAGCCTGGCGTCATAGGCGTCAGGACTGGCCCCAAGAGAGTCTTGGGAGTGGGTGCCAGGCCTTCAAGGCCTTGATGGAGCCCCGAGCCCTGATCCTACCTGGCATGTGGACTTGCATGTGGGGTTCTGGGGTAAGAGTTGTGACAAACACACACACATCATACATACCCTACTCATACAAATTACTAGAAATTCAAAGAAGGAATAATTTTCCTGGAAACAGACAAATACTGCAGATATCATGACTGCTTTCAAAAATGTGAGACTGATTGGAGATAGTTGGCTGTTGGTTCCACGTTTTTAAGTCTGAGAAGTACAGGGGTCCCCGATGTCAAACTAATAAATTGTGCCGGCAATGATTTGGGGAATGTAGGAGGCGTGTCCCTTACTTTAATGATGAAACAAGACATGGAAAAACTAATGGAACTATTTGTCATATGCCGCAATATGTCCTGGCGCATATGGCCCCGCTTTTGTTTGAGGGGACGCTGAAGCTCCGTCACGTTTCTCCATCGTCCGAACAGTGGTCTAGTTATTTTTCTGCTCATGGATGTAGGAGCTCATAAGCCACGCCCACACTTCTTCGCATTGCATTGCAACCTTTCAGGATCAGCTACCCTCTCGCACAACCGCTGTTGCTATACGCTAGTTCTCCTTCTAGTTTTCATTCCGTGCCTCGGTCGGTGTTTCTTTCCTTTCTTTCTTTCTGCTCTGTGTTTGTTGTTTTGGGTTACTTTGCTTCGGCGCCGTACGAAGTTTTTTCTGTTGGGGCTGCCTGGTCTCTCTCCCTTCCTTCCTCCTGTTTGTTTTCTTTGCTCCGCCCTTGGTTCCCCGTTCTCCTACTTTCTCCTGTGTGCTTCGCTTTATTGTTTTGCTTACCTGCTTGCTGAAGACTCCTCCTGTCATCCGCAGTTATAATACTTCCTGTTTCCTGGATTCTTCATTTTTGGACACTTAAAGACCTTTCCATTACCAACCGAGCCCAGATTCCAAAAGGACACCTGCCTCAGGTACACTTCATTTGGGGTTTTTTACGCCTTACTTGGCTTGTTCCCCATTCGGTGCCTCCCGGGAAGGGGGTCACAGCGTGGGCTCCCTGATAAGCCTTCACTGTGGCTTTCTCTCGTGCGAGACACAATCTTCAGGCCAAAAAAAAAAGGATTACAGAGCCAGAAGACCACTAAACCCGGTGGACACGCACTCCAACGGATCAGGTGAGGAGGGGAGGAGGGAAGTAGGGAAGTTAAGGAGACACAGAGTGCAGAGTCTGCCAGTTTGCAACACCTTATACCAGATATGGCCACCACAGAACAATTGCAGGAGCTGGTAGCAGCTGTTCAAAACCTCTACTTAGAAATGCAAAACATCAAGGCTCTGAAAAACAACCTCCTAAAACAGATGGTGGCAGCTCGTAAAACACAGTCCACAGACCTACCTCCTATGCCTCCCACTTCCAGCAAGTTTGAAGGGGCCCCGAAAAAGACTGAAGGAGTTTCTAGATGCCTGCAAAGTATACTTCACTTTCAGAACCCGCACATGTCAGGTAATGCCTTAGCATGGGCTACTCCCTTGGTCACCCGAACAGATCTGGCGCTCCAGGACCTTGGGGCATTTGTTGATCTCCTGAAGCGTACATTTGTAAGACCAGAAATCGCCATGGTGGCAGGTGAAGCCCTGCTTGACATTCGCCAAGGTCAAGCGTACGTTCTGTCATATTTCTCTTTGTTTAAAAGACTGGCACAGAGACAGGGTGGTCTGAACAGTCTCAGTTCATATTATTCAGATGCGGTCTCAGAGAAGAACTGAAGGATGAACTAGCTCGATCTCTGCGTCCAGCTTCTCTCGCTGAAATGATGGCTGCTGCTCTTCAGATCGAATTCCGGATGCAAGAGAGAAGACACGAGAGATGCCGTTTCCGTCCTTCTTTCTCTAGGAACCCCTCTCCTCCTCCCATTACCAAACGGACCGAAGAGCCTATGCAAATTGGAACAGCCCGTCGCTCTCTTACATCCGAAGAACGCAAAAGAAGGAGAGAACAAGGCCTCTGTGCCTATTGCGGTTTAGACCAACACTCAATACGGAACTGCACCAAATTACCAACCAAACAGCCGGAAAACCAAAGCCCTTCATCCTAGAAGGGACGGAATATTGAGAGGAACTCTTCAGTCCCTATGTGTTGATGTCGATTGGATCCACTGACGTCTCGGAGGACTCTCGCCTTATGGTTCTTGCTTGAAAGTTAAGGTAGACACCATCCAAGTGAAAGCTTTGGCCTTGCTAGACTGTGGTGCCACAGGAACCTTTGCAGACACACTTTGGGTGGACAAAGTGGGATTAAGACGTATAGATCGCAAGGAATATCAAAAGGTTCAGGGTGTTGACGGTAAACCCTTAAGCTCAGGCCCAATCACCCAAACCACGGAACCCCTCCAACTTACCATCCAACAACATACGGAACATCTTAGGTTTGACATAATACGTGCAGCCCATTTTCCTCTCATTTTGGGCATCACTTGATTGGGCATCAACACAACCCGCACATCGATTGGACATCTAACCAACTAGGTTTCGACTCATCTTATTGTCAAAAGAATTGTTTACATGAAGTACAGTACCAGGAAGTGAGGACGTCTGCAAGTACCCTTAACACGGCTGTAGCAATCCATTCCATATCCAAAATCCTGGATGAATACGAAACAGTATTTGCAGAAACCTCCCCCTTGGCACTGCCACCTCATAGGCCGGAAGACTGCGCCATAGACCTGGTTCCAAATGCATTGGTGCCTTTTGGTAGAATGTTTGCCTTGTCCCACTAAGAGAAAGAAGCACTCAGAAGATAACTCGACGAGAACCTTCACAACGGCCTTATTAGGCCCTCTAAGTCACCGGCAGGAGCCACGCTTCTTTTTATACCAAAACGGGATTCTGCAGACCTTCGGCCATGCATAGACTTCATGGGCCTCAACAAGGTGACAGTGAGGGACCACTATCCCATGCCCCTAATCCCAGACATACTGGAGGCAGTTCAGGGCACCACTATATTCACTAAACTTGATTTACGCAGTGCCTATCACTTGCTAAAAATACGCTCTGGGGATGAGTGGAAGACTGCGTTCCGGACTCCATTTGGTCTATTCGAGTATCATGTGATGCCCTTTGGGCTCGTTGTTCGTTTGTTTGTTTGTTTTATTATTTGTAATGCGCGAGCATACCCTAAGGTAACAGGGCGCAGCAGTTACAGATTATGCAAAGCTTAGTTACAACAACAAAAATATATACATACACACAATAATAGAATAACAGGATTACATACATATATACAATTAAACACATGTAGGTACGGTATGTAAATATGGCAGGAAAGTAAGGACTAGATACCTGGATGTGTTTAGAAGGCTTACGTTTTCAACCATAGGACAACCTTAGATCGTAAATTATGATAAGGCAGGTCCATTCTGAGAGTTGGCGGTAAGGAATTCCACAGTTTAGCTGCTTTCACTGGGAAGGTGGAACGTTTAAAGTTGGGGACAGATAGGCAGTCTTTATAGACTGTTCTTGTGGGTATCAGGGAGGTTTGTCTATGAAATCTGTCGATCAAATAGATTGGGGCAGCGTTATTAAGAGATTTATGAGTAAGTGATACAGTTTTTAGGAGGATTTTGTCTTTAATAGAGAGCCAATTATTCTCTTGGTTATGTGATGTGATATGATCCCTTCTGGAGATGCCCAATGCCGCCCTAAGAGCGTTATTCTGAAGAGTTTGTAATTTGCTAATGGTGGCTTTGGAAGACCCAAGATAAAGAGCATTGCAATAGTCCAGACGGGACAATATGAGGGCTCTAGCGAGTGTTAAGCAGCTAGTGTCAGACAGAAAGGGTTTGGCTGCACGGATCAGTTTACACGTGTAAGCCGTGGAAGTTGCTAGGGAGTTCACCTGTCTGTTGAAGGAGAAATTAAGAGTCCAAATAGAAGCCTAGTGTTTTAACCTCTTGTCCTACTTTGATGCTATTGCCATCAATTGTGAAAGAAGAGTAGACAGGGCCTAATTTCTTTAAGCTAGAGGTAGTACCCAGAATGATAAGTTCAGTTTTATCATCATTCAGGCATAGTCCATGTGTGGCCATCCATGCCTCGATGATGATGTACACTCTATTCACAAAGGCCAAATCCTTAACATGATTCCCAGAAAGCAGGAGGAGGATCTGGGTATCATCTGCGTAGTTGCTGTAGGTCATACTGAGATGATCCAAATCATCGAAAAGGGGCTTGGTAAATATATTGTACAATGTAGGGGTGGCACACCGCAGGTGATAAGCATGGGATCTGCTGCTGCTGTAGGTGAAGAGACCCTCGTGGTTCTTCCGTTAAGGAATGATCTGATCCATGTGATGGCCTCATCGGAGAAGTGAGCTGATGTTTTGAGGTGGATACATAGGACAATGTGGTCAACCAGGTCGAATACTGCAGAGAGGTCTAGGAGGAGGAGTAGGGCGGCTTGACCATTATCTCTAAGCTCGTCGATCTGTGTTTTAAGGTCAATAAGAGCAGTCTCAGTCCTGTGTTGAAGACGGACGCCTGACTGTCTAGCTCCTAGAAGGTGATGTTCTTCCAAGTACTTCTGTATTTGTACGTAGGCGACCTTATCCAAACTATTTAGAAGAAATGGTACGGTTGTAATAGGTCTATAGTTTGTAGGTGTGGCTGGGTCAAGTGTAGGTTTTCTTTAGTATTGGAAGTACCCAGGATTGTTTTAAATTGGTAGGGATAGATCCAGTGGAAAAGGAAGCATTGATTAGCTTTGTAATGAAAGGGGAGAGGTCTCGGGCAGAATCCTTAATGAGCTGTGCAGGGCACAGATCTCCCTGACAGTTGAAGGGTTTCAATGACAAAACGATTTTTTCTACTTCAAGTGTGGTGACTTTGGAGAAGTTGAAGCGGGTGGTTTCCATTAACGTAGGCTTCTCAGTCAGTTTGGAAGGAAGGGGGTTAATGCCGCTGCTATTTTTCAGAAGTTCATGGACCGCATTTTTTCAGATCTTCTGTTTCTCATAGTAGTTATATACCTTGATGATATTCTGTTTTTTTCCCAGAGCATGAAAGAACACCTGGTACAACTCACCGAGGTTTTGGACTGTCTCAAGAAACGTCGGCTGCTAGCAAAGAAGGAAAAGTGCGTTTTTGGTGTCAACTCTCTACCCTATTTGGGGTTGTTCTATCTCTGCAAGGAGTACAGATGGACAGCAAGAAGATAGAAGCTATTCTGCAATGGCCGGCCCCTACCTCGGTCAAAGAAGTCCAAAGGTTTTTGGGCTAGCCAATTTCTACCGGCATTTCATTTCTGTTTTTTCAGAAACAGTCCTACCGATAACCAGCCTTCTAAAGAAATCATCCATACCTTTTATTTGGGGCCCACAAGCGGAAGACAGTTTTCAACGTCTTAAACATATGTTTTGCAGTGCCCCATACTACGACATCCAGTACAAAGGAAACAGTTTATACCTGAGACTGATGCCTCTGTGGCCGCCACAGGTGCGGTCCTTCTGCAGGAACATGAAAATGAAGAGCATCCAAATGCCTACCTATCAAAGACACTCACTGACAGCCAACACAACTACTCTGTCATAGAAGAACAAGTTACTTCTTACCTTGTAACGTTCTTTCGACGGGATGTTCCTGCGACGTATTCCTCATCTTAGATATCTCCTTCCAGCTCTGCTGGCCTCGGAAAAAATTTTCTCTAGAGGGCGCTGCGCGTCGACGTCTTCCGAGTCGATGTCCCTCGACAGCCGCCGTATCGACGGCGACGTCATCCTGCCTATAAAAGCCGCGCGCAGCGTCCGTTGCTCAGTTCCGTTTTGTAGCCCACAATAATTCTTTCTGGACTAGACTAATCACCCTGAAGGAGCGTAAGCTGCAACAACAAGGGAAGTAAAACTGCGGGGATGGATGGGAGGGTCGATGAGGAATACGTCGGAGGAACATCCCGTCGAAAGAACGTTACAAGGTAAGAAGTAACTTGTTCTTCGAAGCGATTGTGTCCTCTGACGTATTCCTCATCTTAGATAGGCTCCCATAGCAGTATTCTATTATTGGAGGAGGGAATACTGACTTCACGCTGTCTTCTATTGATGAATAGAATGCAGTACAGCCCTTCCAAACCTAGTCTCTTGACTGGAGGAGGAATCCAAGTTGTAAAATCGTGTAAAGGTATGGACAGACGACCATGTAGCGGCCGCACAGATGTCTTTAACCAGTACACCTCTTCTGAGGGCCGATGAAGCTGCAATACCTCTGGTCGAATGAGCCCTAAGGTTTTGAGGGGGCTCTTTCCCTGCCAGTTTATAACATTCCAGAATGGCTAGAATGATCCATCTGGAAATGGTCTGCTTAGTTATTGGTAACCCCAGCTTGTGACCTGTGTAACCTACAAACAGCTGGTCTGCCTGTCTTATCCTGGCTAGTCTACTGATGTAAAAACCTAAAGCCCTTCTAGGGTCTAGCCTGTGTAACCTCTCTTCCTCTTTCCCCGGATGAGGAGGAGGATAGAAAGATGGTAGGGTAATCTTCTGAGTGATATGGAATTCAGAAACCACCTTTGGGAGGAAATTAGGCTTCACTTGCAGGACAACTTTGTCTTTGTGAAAGATTGTGTGAGGGGGTTTACAAGAAAGAGCTTGTAATTCGCTCACCCTTCTAGCAGATGTAAGTGCTATTAATAAAACAGTTTTAAGGGTAAGGAATCTTAACAAACAAGAATGGAGTGGTTCGAAAGGTGTGCCCATCAGGAAAGTTAGGACTAAGTTTAAATCCCATAGGGGAACGTGGAATGGTCTTGGGGGATAAACATTGGTTAACCACTTTAGAAACTGTATTACCAAGGGTAACTTGAAATAGGATGGTTCTTCCGCAGTGCGCTTAAAGATGGATAGCGCTGCGAGATAGCCCTTAATGGTGCCAACTTGAAGGCCTGAATTCGCCAAATATAGTAGGAAGGACAAAACCATTGGTGTACCACATGAAAAAGGGTCGATATTCTGTTCTCTACACCAGCTGCAAAATCTGTTCCAACGGCAGCGGTATAAAGACGTTGTTGCTGGCCTCCTTGCCGAAAGCAACACCTCCATAACATCATCAGGGAGGTCCCAATCCTTGTACCTCAGCCTTTCAGAAGCCAAGCGTGAAGGTTGAGGGTTTTGATGTCTGGATGGAGAACCTGACCTCCCTTCTGTGAGAGTAGGTTCTCTCTGAGTGGAAGTCGAATTGGAGGGCAGATGGACAATTCTAGAAGGTCTGGGTACCACGTTCTCCTGGCCCAATTCGGGGCAATTAGGATCATGGTTCTCCGGAATCTTCTCAACCTCCTGATCATTTGAGGAATGACAGGGACCGGTGGCAACGCGTACAGAAGCGGAAACTCCCAGTCCACTATGAACGCGTCTCCCAGAGCTCCTCTCGGGGGAAATTCCCTTGAGCAGAACAGACCGCATTTCCTGTTGAGGCTGGTGGCGAACAGATCCACCCGAGGGGTTCCCCAAAGGGCGAAGATTTCTTGAAGGACTTCCTGAGCTAGCTCCCACTCGTCGGAGACTGTGCTCTGCCTGCTCAGAGCGTCCGCTGTCAAGTTCTTCTCTCCGGCTAGGTGAACTGCCGATAGAGAGATTCCTTCTTGGATTGCCCAAAACCAGAGCTGCATCGCCTCTCTGCACAGGGGTAGTGATCCTACGCCTCCTCTTTTGTTGAGGTAATGCATGTCCACCGTGTTGTCCGTCATTATCAGGACGTTTTTCCCTTGTACAGCTGGCAGGAACGCCTTCAGCGCAAGTCTGATGGCTCTCAGCTCTAACAGGTTGATATGTAGTCTGGACTCCGATGGAGACCAACGACCGCTGATGGTCAAGTCGTTGGCGTGGGCTCCCCACCCCGTGAGTGAGGCATCCGTGACTACTGTTATTTCCGGCCAGGGTTGCCAAAAATGTTCTCCTTTCAGAATGTTCTCCTGACAGGCCCACCACTGAAGGTCTCGAGCCACCCTGTCGGGAACCTGAAGGAGATCTGTCATTCACCCTGAGAATTGTGACCACTGAGTCCTCAGTGCCCACTGGAGGGATCTCATTCTCAGGCGAGCCTCTGGCACTAGGAAAATGCAGGATGCCATGAGGCCTAGCAACCTCAAAAAGTCAAAGGCTGGGAGACGTTGGGCATCTTGGAACTTGGTAACCATCTGTAGAATATCTTGAGCCCTCACCTCTGGTGGTGAGCCTTTTCCCAGGGAAGTGTCCAAGATCGCTCCTATGAACTGGAGTCTCTGCGATGGTATCATTTGTGACTTCTTTAAATTGAGGGAGAAGCCCAGTTTGTGAAGGGAGTGGCACACGTGATTTAGCTGGATCTGAGCTTGTTCCGAAGAAACAGCCCTGATCAACCAATCGTCCAGGTAGGGGTAGACGTGAATCCCTTCCCTCCTTAGACTTGCCGCCACTACCGACATTAACTTGGTGAAGACCCTCGGGCGGAGGTCAGCCCAAATGGCAGCACTCGAAATTGATAGTGAGAGTTGCCAATTGCGAACCTCAGGTATTTCCTGTGTTTGAGATGGATAGGCACATGGAAATAAGCGTCCTGAAGGTCCAGAGATACTAACCAGTCCTGGAACTGAAGGGCCTGGAGGATCTGAGAAAGAGTGACCATCTTGAATTTGTCTTTCCTGAGGAATTTGTTCAATTCTCGCAAGTCCAAGATGGGTCTCAGTCCTCCGTCTTTCTTTGGAATGAGAAAGTAAGGGGAGTACCAGCCCTTGTTCCTCTCCGCTACAGGTATCGGTTCTATGGCACCTTTCTCTAGCAGGGCCAAAATTTCCTGCAAGAGGAGCGGATCTGGAGCTTTCAGAGAGCTGATCCCCGGTGGATGACTCTGAGGTATGCGTAGGAAAGGCAGGCAGTAACCTTGGGCAACTGTTTCCAATGCCCAAGCATCTGACGTGATAGCCTGCCATACCGCCAGATGTTGAGTCAACCTGCCTCCTACAGGTGTCCTGTGAGGGAAGTCCTCAGAGTGGTTTTGGGGCGGCTAATGCAGATGCCGTTGGTAAAGAGGCACCTGCTGTTGCTGCGGCTTTTGAATATCTACCCCGTCCACCTCGGGTAGTTCTTCTTTGTCCCCTTTGAGCCGGTCGTCCTCTACCTCTTCCGAATGCGGAGTAGAAGCGAAAGGACTTGCCCCTCGCAGAGGTTCCTGTGGGACGAAAATGTGTCTGACGGATTGCAGCGCCTAGGGATTTTGCTGCTGCTTTTGAAGTTTGCAGTTTCTCTAAACTGTCATCCGCCTTTTTCCCGAACAAAGAAGAGCCATCGAATGGCATGTTCAAGAGCCTGGCTTGCACATCTGAGGCAAAACCAGACTTTCTCAACCAAGCGAATCTCCTGGTTGTTGTACTTGCCGCCATTGCTCTGCTGATACGGTCAGCCGAATCAATGCCCGTCTGGAGGGATTCGCACATAGCGTCTTTACCGTCCTGTATGATATTCAGGAACGCCTCCCTTTCTTCTCCTTCTGGGATGCAGTCAGCCGCTGTAGAAGCACACTCCCAAAGTGTATGGCTAAATCTAGCAAGGGTGCAAGTAGCATTAACAGATTTTAACGCCATGCTACATGCCGAAAAAACTTTCTTTGCCATAGCATCATATTTTTTATCGTCCCTGTCCTGTGGGACGGTAGGATAAGCCGTCTTGACATCGGTAGAAGATGCTGCCTGTACCACCAGACTTTCTGGGGATGGGTGTTTTGACAAAAACTCTGGGTCTGTAGAGGATACCCTGTATTTTGTAGACAGTTTTTTTATTTACTGCCGGGACGACATCTGGGGTTTCCCAGTTCGTCATAATCTTCCTCTGAAGAGCTTTATGAAAAGGCACCACAGGATCCTCCTGTGGGCCTTTGTCAAGAATATCCGTGAGGTCATCTTGTTGGAAAGATCTGTGATCCTGGCCATTAAGGCTCTATAGGGGGTTTCAGCATGCTCCCCCGGGTCTGGCCTAGCAAACTCCACCTCAGGGGAAGTGTCTAACCCACTTGCCTCATGTAAGGAATCATGAAGATCCTTTAACCTGCGTTCTTCAGAGGAAAATTCCTCTCTAATTGGGGTTACAGGTCCCTGCAACTCAAATGTGTCTACCTGTTCAGACAATTCACCCTCTTCCATAATTGAGGACATAGTTCTCAATTGTTCTGAACTCATAAAGGGTTTAAACCCCATTTCCAAGGCAGAGGGTGCCGAACTTGTCATAATCGGCCTCGAAAACGTCGATGTCGTCGACGCGACGACGAAGGCTTCGAGCGTGGAGTCGAAAACAAAGACGGAGGCCTCGATGACCTCGACAGAATTGGGATTCTGCTCGACAATCTCGAAGCCATCGTCATCGAGGACCTGGGGATAGTCACTGGGTGTGTCGTAACCGTGACTTTTCTTGGCGTCGACGCCGGTGTCGAAGCTGGCGTCGAGTCAACAGACCCGTGTGTCGAAGGTCCCTTCGACAACGGCTTCGAAGACACCGACCTCAGCGTCGACGGAACCTTCTTCGACGGCGTCGACGGAACCTTCGAGGAAGGTTTGGAGGTCATAGTCCTACTCGAGGGTTCGAGACGCGCTCGAGAGGTTTCCTTCGCCGGGTACTGCGACTCGCAGCGTTTTTGACCTTCGGGTGTTTCGACCAGAGCATCGCTCTCGGCAGTCTTCGAGGGGGTCGAGGCCGCTTTCTCGAAGACGCTCATCATATTTTTGCGGAATTCCTCCCATTCAGCCCGGGAACTATGTTTCGTGGGGCAAGGGATTCTCTTTGGCGAAACAGAGGAAGAGGAAGACGGAGAAGGGGATCTTCGACGTCTCCTCTTCGAGTGCTTCGATCTCGAGGAGTGATGGGACCCACTCCGAGACCTGGAGCGCGAATGGTGACGAGGAGACGAATGTCTCGACTTCGTCGACGAAGAAGAAGCTTTAAAAGTCTTACCTTTCTCCAGCTTCCCCTTACGCTCCTTCAGGGCCTTAGCTGTCATGGACATACAGTCCTCGCACTCCGAACAATGGTGTTCAGCTCCCAAACACCACAGACAAGCTCTGTGAGGGTCAGTCAGCGACATCTTTTTCCCACAATCTCGGCATTTTTTGAAGCCGGATCGAGGAGTTGTCGGTTCCGACAAAGAAGCCATCGAGTACGGATCGAATAACTCGAGGTAAATAGGTTTAACCTGACAAAACTGAGCAACGGTATTCCGAGGCACTGAGTAAGCGCGGAAAAACGGAACTGAGCAACGGACGCTGCCCGCGGCCTTTATAGGCAGGATGACGTCGACGTCGATACGGCGGCTGTCGAGGGACATCGACTCGGAGGACGTCGACGCGCAGCGCCCTCTTGAGAAAACATTTTCCGAGGCCAGCAGAGCTGGAAGGAGATATCTAAGATGAGGAATACGTCGGAGGACACAATCCCTTCGAAAGAGAGCTTCTTGCTACGACGACAGCATGTGAAGAGTGGAGGCATTTTTCGCAAGGGGGAAACCAACCCTTCATCATAAGAACAGATCATAAAAATCTACAAGTTCTACAAACTATGGATTGTATTAATTCACATCAAGCACGTTGGGTGCATTTTGTTGCCCAGTATGATTTTCAGATTACTTACATCCCTGGCAGCCAGAATGCTTTAGCAGATGCTCTTTCCAGAGAATCGTACAACACAGGTTCTCATTCCAGTTCTCTGGAAAGAGTGTTTCCCAGGAACAAGATCATTGGCAATGTCTTTTCTTTTTTGCAAAGAGCCAGTAGCCAGTAAATATGATTCAGTGCAAACCAAAGGATTGACCGAACTGGACGGTCTACTGTTCAGAAAGAAACATTTGTTTTTGCCCTCCAAGGTCTTTCAACGAAAGGCCCTGTCGTGGTGACAGGACCACAAGACAGCCGGACATAGAGGCCAAACAGGAACAATGGATCTGGTCAGAAGGGCATTCTATTGGCCTGGTTTTTCAGAAGATGTTAAATAATATATACGATCCTGTAGTGTTTGCAACCGGATTAAATACAGTACCAAAAAGCCAGTGGGTTTGTTGAAACAGGATAAAGTTCCTGAATGTCCTTGGAGTCATATCTCCACAGATTATATAGTGGATTTGCCGGTTTCACAGGAATGTTCCAGTATAATTATCACTGTGGATACTCTGTTGAAGATGGCACACGTTTCCCCCCTTTCTGGGTTGCCTACGGCAGAGGAGATGGCAACGACATTCATAAAGGACGTCTTCCAACTCCACAGTCTCCCAGACAAGATTACCTCTGATCGTGGAAGTTAGTATGTGTCCAAGTTTTGGAAGTCTCTATTTCATAACCTCGACACAGAACGAACTTTGTCTTCGGGTTACCACCCACAAACAAATGGACAAAAGGAACGGTTACATTTTACACTGGAGCAGTACCTTCGCAGTTACACCAACCTAGAACGATTGGGTATCCTTATTACCCACAGCGGAATTCTCCTATAATAATGCATGACATTCTGCCATAGGGATTACTCCATTCTATTGCACCTACGGGTTTCATCCCCGATCCATTGTCCCACTATCTCCGATACAATCTGCTCTCCCCGCTGTGGAAGATGTGCTGTCCAGGATCCAAGAAGCCCATGAGACAGCCAAACTGAGCTTATCGGATAGCCTCCACTCATACAAAACACAGGCTGACAGACATCGACAGAATGTTCCTGACTGAAAAGTGGGCTCCAAGGTATGGTTTCCACTAAATACTTGCCACGCTGGACTCGTCCTTCTAAACTCTCTCCACGATATATCGGCCCATATCCTATTACTGCTAGGATTAACCCAGTTGCATTTTGCTTTAAACTACCCCATAGCGTGAGGCAGGTCTACCCTGTGTTTCATTCCTCATTGTTGAGAGGTGCGGACCAGACACACACTCTCAGACCTGTTCCGTTACCGTCCCCTTCTAACGTGGACGAGCAATATGAGGTCTCGCAGTTGCGGGATTCACGCTACAGACGAGGTCATCTTGAATACCTTGTCCACTGGAAAGGATTTTTGCAGTGCTGAGGATTCCCGGGAACCTCTTGCACATATCCAATCCCATTCTCCTCCAAAGATTCCACCGGGCACATCCTGGTAGCCCTGAGGTTCTGTGCACAGAGGGGGGGCATACTGTCATAATATGTCCTGGCGCATATGGCCCTGCTTTTGTTTGAGGGAATGTTGAAGCTCTGTCACATTTCCTCCATCGTCCGAACAGCGGTCTAGTTCTGGAAGTAGGAGCTCATAAACCACGCCTACACTCCTTCGCATTGCGTTGCAACCTTTCACGGTCAGCTACCCTCTCGCTCTACTGCTGTTGCTATACGCTAGTTCTCCTGCTATTTTTCAATCTGGGCCTCGGCCGATGTTTCTTTCCTTTCTTTCCACTCTGTGTTTGTTGTTTTGGGTTACTTTGCTTCAGCGCCGTACAGAATTATTTTTCGTTCGGGCTGTCTGGTCTCTCTCCCTTCCTTCCTCCTGTTTGCTTCCTTTGCTCCGCCCCTGGTTCTCCGTTCTCCTACTTTCTCCTCTTTGCTTCGCTCTATTGTTTTGCTTACATGCTTGCTGAAGAGCCCTCCTGTCATCCGCAGTTATAATACTTCCTGTTTCCTGGATTCTTCTTTTTTGGACACTTAACAACCTTTTCATTACCAACGGAGCCCAGATTCCAAAAGGACACCTGCCACAGCTACACTTCATTTCGGGTTTTGTATGCCTTACTTGGCTTTTTCCCCATTCTGTCCCTCCCAGGAAGGGGGTCACAGCGTGGGCTCCCTGATAAGCCTTCACTGTGGCTTTCTCTCGTGCGAGACACAATCTTCAGGCCAAAAACGAAAAGGATTAGAGAGCCAGAAGACCACTAAGCCCGGTGGACACAAACTCCAACGGATCAGGTGAGAAGGAGGAGGTGGGAAGTAGGGAAGTTAATGAAACAAAGAATACAGAGTCTGACACTATTTCCTTACACCATCTTCATCTTTTCCAATCTAACTCAGAGGCAGAAATGCAGATGGACCACCATATTTAATGGTAAAATTGAGACATCCCGGAGAAATGTTAATAAAGCAGTTTCAGCATTCATGACAGACTACAACCAATTATGGATTTCGAACAACAACATACAGTTCTAAATGGCCAATTTCTATAGGCCTGAGGAAGTACACCTAATCGATGAAGTAAATGCAGTGTTTCTTGAGAACATCAAAACAGAACTCCTGATGTGCTAAAGTTCTAAACTCAGTGTTCCCCCAAACAGTCTTTTTAAGGTCTACTTATCATATATAAATACACAAATAATTTTAAAAAAATATAACTAAAAACATTTTTAATTATACCCACAGCTACAGTTCATTGACTTTTATCATAGTGCGGTTACAAAAATATTAGTTGAGAAGGGGACTAACTTTCACTTTTATACTACTATACAACTTGAATAATCAGTGCAGAACAACGCTCATGTACATATATGAAATAAATGAAAAAAATAGAAATATGTAAAAATAAACTAGGTAGGCTAACATTCCACAGCCACCAAATATAAAACCATCATTGAAAATAAACACCCTAAAATACATTCTATTGTACATCTAAAACTACACTACACTTCCTCATTTTCATATTAATTTTGTTAAACTACTTTCTTCTATTTCTCTCCAAAGTGTCACATGCTCAAAAGTCTGAAAACACACATCCACTAATACCTACCAACATCACTGTACATAAATAAAGTACTTTCAAAAAATATATAAAACACTGACACCCCAAACTATATAGCACGCATTCTGAAGTACACATACCCGCGGCTATCTGTAGTCTTTTGTAGCCTCAAATAAAGGCGCGAATATCGTCAAAACGGCAGGAAAGAAAAATGCTTCCCTGCCTCCAGGCACTCACCGATTGCTCCCTTCATCTGTGCCAGCTCCCCCCACTACCCAGATGGCCTCCTTACCTCCTCTGCCCTCTCCCTTTCACCCAAGAACACACAATGCTTCTGTGACACGGTTTGCATTGAGTAGTTGTTTGTCTATACCCCAATTGTGGAGCCAACAAATATTTGCAACAATAATACTCAGAAGATTAACCGACTGGGTAGAAGAAAAATGGATCTTAAGGCCCTAGCAAACTGGCTTTAGAAAGACCTATAGCACATGGGATAACATTTGTGCTTTGCAATTCCTTATGGCTGAGGCCGCAGTCGACCAAAAGCAATATTTGTTCTGTTGTTTTGTGGACTTCAGTAAGGCCTTTGAATTGTTCGACTGCTCTTTGCTCTGGGCTAAGCTCCAGAATTGGGGTATAGACAAACAACTACTCTATTTTCTTAAAATGCTGCACACCAACAATACAGTTGAATTTCTTGCTTGTTGAAATTTTACACGATTAGTGCATTCCTCTTCGCTGCCACTTTCAATAGCTTCTGAATCAGTCGAGCTAAATACCGCAGAAGAATCAGATGATGACTATAATGCTGATAGATCTGGTGTTGCAAAAAGAGCCGTTCCTATACCATGGTCTCTCCGCTCTTTAGCAGGAAGGTTTGTTCTCCCCCGGGAAGCTTGCTGCAGGCCGATTACCATGTTCAAGTGTGAGTGGTTATTATCAATTAAAGGGGAAAACGTTGGGTCAGGAATAGCTGGCAAAGAGGCTCTTTGGTCAATATTTAAGGTTTTAGGTGTAATGCTGTCAAAAAGCTCAGTTATTTCCGGCTGCAAGTCGACTACTATAGAGGGTCTATCTTTCTTCCCCTGCTGGATTAGGGCACTAGATTTATTTATAGGTTCAGGGCTCTGCCCCATTTTTCATGCTCTAGCCTTCGCACTTTGGAGTCCATACTTCTGGGGGGCCGGGCAGGGCATGCCCAGATATGTTCTGAGCTCTTATGCTAATGCCTTAATCAACCCTTCGCCCAATACACTTGACACGAATGGGAGGTTGAAGTGAGACGATAATCCAGGTCAAAACTAAATAAACAGTTCACAATACGGCACTGGCACTCACTTGTCTGGCAGTGTTTTCGAACAAAAAGGTCCTGCTATAATTTATAGCAGATGAGGCTAACGTGCCGTCAAGCTCACTCCCCCCGCCACGGCTCTCAGCACACCTCGTAGACTCTCGTCGAATGGCGTGGATGCTCAAAAGCACAAACGCTCATCTTCCCTCAAATGCTCGCGTCTCGCCTCGCCGTTAAAGAGCAGAACCAGGAGGAAGCCTCAGCACCCGGCGCCGAGATCAGAACCAGCTAAGGGAGTTGGGTTGTGGATTAACGGTTGCTACGTTGATCGTTCTCCAATCTCTGCTTTCTACAAATACGCCATTCTCTGTAGCCCTGTAGACCTCAGAGGAAAGGATCTCTGCACATGTACATGTCCAACCGCACTGCAACAATGCCACAACGGAACAAAGCTACAGCCGCTTCCAACACCCTCCACATGAAGACCAACAATGCATACAAATTCGAGGCACATACAGGGAAACTAAAGTAAAGAAGAAAGAACAACATCACCAGAAAAAGTCAATAACAGGATTCAATCACACAATTCGTTTGTATATATGATGATGAACTATCAGGTTTACAAATGAATTGTGTGTTTGAGCCCCGCTTATTACCCCATATATGTGAAGCATGAGCTGAGACCAAACCATCATGAAAGTGCTTTAAGAACATACAAGAAGGTTAACGTCTAGATATATAGCACCTTTTCAATGTTGATATTTCGACTGTCAGTGAACAAAACTGCCTAGCTTAGATATGTCAGTGAACAAAAACAAGTGGACCAGAAATGTGATGTCATCAGTGATGTTATCAATGACATTTGTGATGTCTTCTTTGATGTCGTCAGTGTTATGCACGGAGGTGGCACAAGTTATGGTTGCTTAGCTTACCATAACTGGCGTATTTCTGGGGGTTTGCAGTTTTAATTGCAACCATAATGTCACTTTAACAAAGTTTTTTCACTGAATTTGATAGGTTTTTACTAGTGCATCTAACCATAACGTCCCTTTAACAAAGATATCTCACTGAATTTCATAGGTTTTTATTAGTGCAACTTAACAATAAGATCCCTTTAACAATGTTTTTTCACTGAATTTCATGAGCTTTTACCAGTGCACCCTAATTTGCTACAACTTCCTAATATAATAGATTTTCGACCAATGTACAAAGTTTTAACTTAAAACTGTAGCATTCCCCACCTCCTAGCAACATTGTTAACATTTATATATACTTTTTGTACTGTTTCTATGTTTGCCGATGTTCCCGAATGGCTGACATCACTGCAGGCTTCCCAGACAGTGTCACGTGACCAAGTGCGCACGGCATGATGACGTGTTCTCAAACGTGTCTGCACCTTGCGAACGGGTTCCGTGCATTGCGAACAGTGTGATACTGCATTTCCATCTGATTTAGGAAGTTTTAAACTCAATATTTACACTTGCACAGCTCCTACGCCTATTTTTTTAACTGATTATCCATTTGCAATCTAGGACAGAGCACATGCTTACAATTATATTAGCAGAACTGCTTTTTATTTTCAAAAATGGCATCAGCTATTGCCATCCCTCTTCCCCAGGAGCCACCACCACCACCACCACTACCACCAGCTGAAGGGCCTAGACAACGGAAGAAATGCAATAATTCAGAAAACAAAGAAGATGAGGTAGAGGAAATGCCTACCTCTAGCACCCAGAGAGAATCATGGGTGTAGCAGTTCTTTACTACCGTTGGTGGTGTACCAAAGACTAAAGCTACCAAGGTAAAATGCACTGAGTGCAACGCAGTGCTAATTCGCGGACAACCTGGGCAGTACTCCTGCGGGACCACCTCCATGTGCCACCACACCAATCCAACCACCAAGATGCTTTGAGTAAGGCGGTTCCTTTTACAGGAAGTAGTAGGCTGTATTCCTCTACCTATCTTCCTCAACCAATACTGCCACCAAACAGGCTACTCCTGGGGGGCAGAAGATCCCACCAGCTACCTTGCAAGTCATAAAAGAGGCTGTTTATCCATAACTTTCAAAGACTACTATTCTCTGTATGTACTGCAACACACCACTAGGCAGGGGAGAGCAGTTTTGAAGTGCTTTCAAGGCTGCAATGAAGGAGCATGATAAACACTGCCCACTACCTTAGAATTAATGCACGCCCAACATCTTTCCCTGTTGACCTAGATAGCTGTGCTTGCTGTCACTTTCCTTACTTCCACCCCCAACTTACTTCCTGGCCTCTCCTGCAAAAGATAAAAATAAATGACAATAAAAAAACACCAGAAAATAAACTTTCACAGTTAAAAAATATAAGTAAAAAAAATATAAGCTTACTGACTTGATATACTTTACATATTTCAGTAAAGTAGTTAGACTTAATAAGATTCTCCAACATTCATTTTCTACTATGCTAATGGGAATAATGGACATTGTATGCTAGAGAAAAAGAACAAAACAGAGGAACAGTTTTCTGTCCCAAATGCGTTTCTCTAGAATACAATTAAGACCATAATTCATGGCCCTTCATGACTATCCGCGGTCTCTGCAGTCCCCTCTCTAGACCATGCTTTATTAAAAAACCCGGATTGCATGTGCACACCATCACACAAGACAGCCCTTTTAGCCTTTTTACTGTTGTTTGTAGCACATCCTCATTGCCTGCTTTGAAACAGTCACACATATATATCCACCAATTAGTTCAAAACAATCTACAGATAACCCTAATAACATATTCAATTTACACACACCAACTGCAACTTAAAACTGTACAAATATTTTCCATATACATTACCCTTGCTTATCCAAGAAAATTGTACTTACTGTTGCTATAACTGCACATATGCTTTCTGCAGTAAAAGAAGCACATGAATGGAAAGAGGGGTAGGGATTACCAAGTGCTCATAGAAGCCCAGAAGGAAAGTACCAATACATGCCAAAGTGTGACGCCACTAACTACCTGCTAGGGTAAAGGAGTCCCAAAGGTGTGGTGCACAGCCCCAGGCGGTACACCCACAACAGCAGTGCTGAAGGGTGGAGGGGTGTGCTGGTGTCAACAAGATATGCGGCCTGCAACCTGTGAGGTTTTTGAGGGACTAAGCCCCCAGTGTCAGTGGTATGAGTTAGCAGGTAACAGATTAAGTAAAACAGGAACACAAAAGCAGTTTTCAGAAGTTTTGAGAACTTAAGGAAGTCCAGCTAAAGTAAAAAAGGAGCAGGAAGGCTTTTCCAAAAAAAGGCACCAGCCGAAAACAGAGACATGCCACACGCTCTTTGTTTCGAAACGCATTTCACAAGCAGAGTATTGGAGCTACAATAGTGGAGGGCTTTAGCAGGGCAGTATTTAGGAAAACAGAGTTAGTCCTTGCAATTAGCCGGAGCCAATGTACACATTTTCAGACTGCAGCAATACCATCCCTGGGCTTCAGGCAAAGGATAAGTCTTGCAGCCCTATTCTAGATGAACAGAAGGGAGTATAGTCAACAAATGGGGAGGTTAAGGAAGTGGTTGTTGCAGTAGTCCACCTTACACAGTACCAGGGCTCTACAGACATTGAGCATCTGGGGGAAGGTAAGGAACGGTACAATGCTTGTAAACCATGCGCTTTCTTTACAAGCTCCAGAAATGTAAGGCGTGAAACAGAGAAAAGACTTAAAGATAACCCCATGGGTTTTAGCCTCACAGAATGGTAAAATACATGGCAAAAAGACAGCAGCCATAGGGTAGGAGAAAAACAGGGTACAGGTGCCATAATAAGAAAGATCTCCATCTTAATGGCATTGAGACAGAGATTGTTAGATGCACACAACGCTTAATTGGCAGTCAGACAGGGATAAAAAAACGAGGAGAACAAATTAGTTCAGGGAAGTTTAAGGAAAGCTGTTTGTCATTAACATAACACTGGAAATGAGAAAAGAAGAAAGACATCAGGTGAGTCACAGGGAGAAAATAGATATGTAATTGCTGCAATGATAGAATAAAACGCTTGGGTAATCTGCAGGTACACAGTGAGGTGGTGGAGTCAAAACAGCCCAGGTGTAGTTTAGAATGGCGGTTAGTGAGGAAAACCAAACAGTCAGTCCGGTGCCTGGTCCCTGATGCTAACGGTATTTATTATGTGAGCATTTAATAAGGATACAATGGTTCACCCTGCGAAAGGCGGACGAGACAACAAGGAAAACTATTCTCAATTGTACTACAATCATAAATACCATATACACTTTAATTATATCAGTCCACCATATTACAAATACTGTGTACTTCCCGTACATTACCTATAATTACTATACACATTACTTTACTTTGTGTTGCCAGTGGCCACAACCACCACAATAGATTTAAACAGTATAACAAGTACATACAATACACTTTCAAATAACAAAACTCACCCAGAACCACCTGCCATCCATATAATATCCGCTGTCACTTCTTACTGTCCACTGACTCAGCAGCATCTGCAAATCCTTTTCTCATCTACGAAAACAGCTCTATATCATCTTTACTCCACTCCCCTACTTCTTTCCATGCCCTCTTTCAGTCATCAAATAACCCCAAATGTGTTTTCTAAAATGTTTGTTCTCCATGCTGCCCACAGACTACCGCAGTGTCCTCAGACTGGGCAGCACCCGCACCCTCTTTTTGTCACCTAGAAAAACAGCTCCATATCATCGTTATTCCACTCCTCCACCCTTGCCAGCCCCCTTCGATCACCAAATAACCCCAAATGTGTTTTATAGACTTTTCCCCACTGCACTATCCACGGACACCGGCAGCTGTCCGTGGAACCATTATGGCGACCGTTTAGAAAAATATGACAAACCTCACGCTTTTCAATGTCTAATCAGCAGGTGCGTCTGATGTCCATGGACATCACGCAAGGCCATGATTGGTCCAGAAGGATGTCCGCCGACCGAATCGGGGAAGTGAGTCCGTGGACCAGACCTAGATAGCACTAATTTTTTTATACCTACTTTTGGGCTGTTTTTAAACAAAATACTGGACAGATTTACACCAAATTTACCAAGCGGCTCCTGGCACCAAAGGACCAAGCTGCTCCAGGCACATAATTTGTTGAAATTCTGTCCAGCGGTTTGGGCTTTGTGCATTAGCCTTCCATTGTCTCTATGAGGATTTCCATACATTTTGGCTCCCCCTATAACTTTGCCCCCACCCTTGACGAACCTGTGGTGAGGATTCGTTCAGAGGCGGAGAAGATATAAGCCGCCCAAAAAGTGATCTTTCTATGAGTTGAGCAACTTAACCATAACTATCCTGTAATACAATATATATATATATATATATATATATATATATATATATATATATATATATATATATATATATATATATGATACTAGCAGGTGTACCCATGCTTCACAGAGTAGTCCCCACTTCAGTCCTACTTGGAAGTTTATTTAATGAACTAAACCAATCCTTCCTTTTAGACAATAAGGCTAGTCTTTCCTGTAGGAACTAGTGTGAACAGATTGTCTTTGTTTCCAACTCTGGGGCAAGCCACATAAAGCTGACCATGAGAAAAGCACGAATCCTGTAAATCAGTTCCAGCTACTTTGAGTTGGAGCGTTGAGATTGTGCAGCAACATTATTGGTGTCCCGATCTACAGCCGACGCAGCAGCAACCTCAACATAAGTGCCGTATGTGTAGGGCTGAATCATGTAAGCTTGAAGTCCCGCACCCATACATTTACGGCTGAAGCATGCAAGCTTCATACTGCTGAGATGGCATACATTCATCAACTTCCATGGGAAATGAAGTTTCTGTAATTATCATGAGAGATTTGTCATGATGTGACAGACCACGTCATTGCGGACACTATTGAAGAGACATGAACCGTTCCTGTCACTCGCATCATTACAAAAGCATTGTATTGTCTCACCCGATTGACTTAAAAAGTGAGTACCGCTAATGTCAGCTAGAATGCTGATAGTGTGGAAAGTTTAGGAACAATGAACTGCTCAAGTTTTGATGAACTGCTGAACTTTGGGAACAATGAACATAGAACTACAACAGAACTACGGCACGAAGAGCCATATGGTAGCGGTAAGGATTGCAGACCACTTAAAAAAATGACAAATCCGAAAAAGGGATATTTTATACTTGTTTTCTACACCACGGAACCTACAAACATGGCCAATTTCAGGTTTGTAGCATGTTGGGAAGTATGCTTTACTTTTCAAACAGACACACGCTTATCCAAGCACTGCAGGCCACTTTAAAAAAAATGCTTTAAAAAAATGTATATTTTATACTTTTTGCATTTTCTACACCATGGAACCTACCCACATGCCACATTTCCGGTTTGCAGCGGGTTGGACAATATGCTGAATATTTCGAATAGACACACACCCACACATATCCAAAAATGTCCCTTTTATATATATAGAGAAGATATAGTAGTTATGGTTAAGTTGCTCAACCCATAGGAAGAGCACTTTTTGGATGGCTTATAACTTCGCCCCTGCCCCCGCCCACCCAGGGCGAATTCTCACAATACTTTGCAACAAAGGTATATGGCCCCGTCAGATTGATCCTGCAAAGTTTGGTGAGGTTTCATCAGTGGGGGCAAAGTTATAAGGGGTGTCCCAAAATGTGTGGTTTTTTCCATAGACGCAAGGGAAAAAAATGTTTTGGTCATGCCTACAGCCCAAACCGCTGGACGGATTTTGACTATATTTGAGGCTGGAGCAGCGGCTTGGTCCCGAAAGCGTGCTTTTGTAAATTTGGTGTAAATCCGTCCAGTGGTTTGTTTTTTAAACGGCCAAAAAATAGGTTTAAAAAAAAACATTACTGAAAGCCCCCTCCAAGGCACTAAGGAAAGCGTGCAAATCTCTCTCCCTCCACGACATATGGCGGGAGAAGAACGGGGGGAGGCAGGGTTTCACGCATTTCTCTCACATATATAACACGCTCTAGAGAAATGACTATATATCGGCATCTACGGATCTGCTTGTAAAATCAAGGAGGTGGAGGTAGGCCCTATCTCCTTCTCGGACCATGCCCCAATTGTAGCGTCTATAGTCCTCAAGAACAGGGGTGGTCGAGTGCGGTCTTGGAGATTCCCAACCGAACTTCTGCAAGATGAAACAATAGTAGAAGAAATTCAAGGAAAAATAGATACCTACTTCACCGAAAACGTCAGAAGGGGAGACCCCGCAAGGGATCATGTGGGATGCCTTCAAGGCGGTCCTGAGGGGCGAATTGATAGCTCTGAAAGCTAGGAGGGACAAACAAATGACGCAGTGGGAAAAAGACCTAGAGCTTAAACTGCGAGAGGCACAGAAAGAGGCGGCGGACAACCCTAGTAGAACCAAGAAGCGGGCCATGCAGCACATTCAAGGTCAACTGGAACCCCTCCAGACGCGGAAAGTAGAAAAGTCATTGATGAGGACAAAACAGAGGTACTACATATTAGCCAACAAGGCGGACAAGCTGCTCGCCCGACAATTTCGAGAGATAGCACGCAAGACGACAATTCTCGCGCTAACGGACGCCAACGGTAACCGCAAAACTACGGATGGCGAAATGGGCGAGATTATGAGAGCTTTCTTCCAAGACGTAGATCATTCTGGAAATCCAAATGAGGGAGAGCAGAAGAAATATCTCCAGAACATAAACCTGCCTCAATTATCAGGGGAAGCCCGGGAGACCTTAGATCAAGATATCCAACCGGAGGAAGTATTACAGGTCATCAAACAACTTCCAAAGAACAAAGTGCCAGGACCAGACGGTTACACTGAGGCTTTCTACAAAATATGTCAAACCTTGTTAGTCCCCAGACTTACGGCGCTCTTCAACAACTTTAAGTCTCAGGGAAACATTATACCCTCCATGAACGAGGCAAAATTGGTACTATTCCCAAAGCCAGGTAAAGATCCTACCCTACCAGGATCGTACAGACCAATTGCCCTGATAAATTTGGATGCAAAACTCTTTACCAAAATCCTCGCTAACAGCCTGACTGAGCACCAAACCTCCCTAGTGGACACGGACCAGGTGGGGTTCGTCCCTACAAGACAAACGGCGGACAACACAAGGAGAGTTTACCACCTAATAGAAAAGGCAGAGCGCACAAACACCAGAGCAATATTAGTTGCATTGGATGCCGAAAAAGTGTTCGACAGAGTCGAATGGACAAAGCTCTTCCACACGATGGAGCGCATGGGATTTGGGGAGTCCTACATGCAGACGATAAAGTCCAACTATAACAACCCTACAATGAGGATCTCAATTAACAGCTTCCTGTCCCAACTTGTCACCCAGACGAGAGGAACAAAACAGGGATGTCCACTATCCCTCCTCCTGTATGCCCTATTTCTAGAACACCTTCTAGCGAGGATATGTCTACTGCACCAGATCAAGGGAATTCAGATGGGGGTCTGGAACATAAAACTATGGCTTTCGCCGTTGACATGCTGCTAGCCCTGACGGAACCAACCCAATCTATACCCGCACTTATGCACGAACTGGAGGCTTTCGGAGCCATCTCAGGCCTCAAAATAAACAAAAACAAGTCGGAGATACTAAACCTGACGGCCGACCCATCGGAGATTGCAGGTCTGGCTCAGGTGCAGGAAATGATACTGGCACAGAATAGCATAACATATCTTGGAATCAAAATGACCTCCTCAATAATACAGCTCCATGCAGCAAACTTCCCGAGCCTACTAACCCAGCTGCAAAATCTTCTGGCAAGGTGGACTCCCCTCTACACCTCTTGGTGGGGAAGGATTACGGCAATCAAGATGACAAATCTCCCGAAGGTACTTTATTACTTCCAGGCTCTTTCGATAAGGGTCCCCAAGTCCTTCTTTAGGTCCCTAAACAGGATGACATCTGCCTACGTGTGGCAACATTTGGGACAACCCCGACTTCTGCCCCGGAATCTCACCAAACCAGTTCGTGGAGTGGCGGGCTGGGGGCTTAGAAACTTTGTCCGATTTCTTCAAGAATGGCCTCCCTTTAAACTTCGAAGAGTGTAAAGCTACGTTCAAGATCCCGGAAACAGAAAGGTTCCGCTATACGCAGCTGAGGCACTGGCTGGCGAATCCCCAGGTCAGGAAACAGGGTAGCAGAGAGCTAACGGCATTGGAACTCACCCTCTCAACAAATCCCCCGAAAGGGAAAATATCCACACTGTACAAAATACTCGACAGAACAGATCCCACTTAAAAAGAACCTTATATGGTGAAATGGGAAGAGGACATCGGAAGACCAATCGAACCAGAAGAATGGCACCACATCTGGTCCCGCGCACTGAAAAGCTCAAAATGCGTGACGAACAAAGAAAATGCGTTTTAAGTTTGCTACAGATGGTACAGAACAACGGTAATCCTAATAAAATGTAACCCGGCCATTCCTGCTCAGTGCTGGAGGGGGTGACCAGACCCCGGAAGCCTATTCCACCACTTCGGGTCTTGCCCGAAAGCCACCCTATTCTGGAAAAATATCCTGGATCAAATTAAAGGAATTACCGGACTCAACATCCCCTGGGACCCAGCGATTGTGCTACTGGGGGCAACAGGAAAAGGCCAATTCCCCTAACCGGCAGCCTGGTGGACATCTGCTCCCATCTCCTTACAGCCGCCAAAATCACCATCGCCAGACTCTGGAAAAACCCGGAGGGCCCATCCACGCAGATGTGGTGGTCCAAATGCTGGGAAATCGTCGCAGCTGAGAAAGTCACAGCCATCAGATTAGGCAATAAACCCAAATTCTAACGCATATGGGCCCCCTTTCTGGACTATGTACAGCAATTCCCCGGGGTGGCGAGGCAACCCCTAACCCTACGCTGGATGGAAACCCAAGACTGAAAAGAACGAAACAGAACCAGGCCGGAGACGCGACAGAGTTCCTCCACACCCCTGAACTGTCATGATCCATCAGTCCTTTCACCTCGACCCCAAAGGTCCTGCGTCAAATTACCCTGCCTAAACCCAGCGAAAGAGTCACTTCGAACCCTTGAAACTATCACCTTGTCGAAACAGCCAGTTATCTGTTCCTAATGTGCACACAGCTCCTTGTCCCTTGTTCCCCTTCCCCCTCCTCAGTTGTAGGTGACAACTTTGTTTCTGAAGAGAACGCAGGATTGACTAAGACTTAGCCACACAAAGTGCGCTTTTTTTCTACTTAATGTTTTTAACAAGTTGGTAAAGCATGTAACAATCACAGAATCTGTATGACTTGTTATGCCAAAAGCAATAAAAATTATGTTGTAAAAAAAACAAAAAACAAGGGTGGCAATGACGACGCTGACTGCACAGGTCGGTGAGGGTGGACTGGCTTTTCCTGACTTCAAAAGGTACTACGAAGCAGCACACCTGCGGGTGATCAAGGAATGGGTGGCAGGCTCCCTGCAGCACAAGTGGACAAAACAGGATATAGCAGTAGCAGGCGCTCCTCTCTCAAACCTTCTGTGGTTGCATAAGAAGCACAGACATCCGAACACTAAAATAAGCGAGATTAAGAGTACATCCCTGAATGCTTGGGACTCAGCAGTCAAAAGGGGAAACCTGACAATACATCAATCCCCCTTTATGCCATTGTTTGGAAACCCTGACTTCCCGCCGGGGATGGACCCCAATGCATACACTACTTGGAAGCAAGCAGACTGCACAAAGATCTGTGACATGTATTAAGACCGGTCACTTAGATCCTTCAGGGAGTATGTCCAGGAACTAGGAGTGGCAAGGACAGAGAGTTATCAACATGCACAACTAACCCACTGGCTTTCATCCCCAGCCAATAGGGAGGCGGGAACAAGGGACCTCACGAAATTTGAAACCTACATGACAACAGATTCACGTATTCGTAGACTAATATCAAACCTATAAACACATCTAAACGTGCAAGGGGAGGAAGTCCAATGGAAGTACATGAAGAAGTGGGAGGGGACTTTGGGGGATTCAAAACAGCGGTCCTTCTGGGAGGAGGCATGGCGAAATATGTCCAAACTGACAAGATCAATTCATCTGAGGGAGATGTGGTAAAAGGCCTTACTGCAATGGCACCTAACACCAGAGAGATTACAAGCAATATACCCAGCACAGATGGACAATGCTGGCGAGGCTGGCACCAGCAAGGAGACTGGAAGCACATATGGAGGACATGTCCAGTCATTGCAAGTTTCTGGAGGGAAGTCAAGGCCCAAGTGGGGAAAATGGTCCAAGGGGTTGAAACTTGGGAGGAAAGGGTATGGCTGGCGGGACTTTGGAACCCAAAACAAAAAACATACACCAGACGACAGCGGAAAGTGATTATGGCTCTTGTCATGACTGCATGGCTAACTATAGCTCAGTGCTGGAAACAGCAGGCGCCCCCAACACAACTCCAATGGCTCAGGAAAGTTTGGCATTTCGTCACTATGGAGTGAGTGACCTACACAATACATGGTATCCCTGAAGGCTTCCAAGCGCACTGGGGCCCCATACTTCAATGCCTGCAGAGTGACTATATGCTACAGTGGTGCCCTCACAGAATTTATATCCTGAATATTTTTTGAATTTCAAAACCATACCGAGTGTCTGTTACCATGTGGACTGTCGATTCCGTCCTGGGTTCCTAGGGAACAAGAGGGAGGGATGAGGGAGGGGGGGAATGGATTGTTTGAAGTTGAAGAATGTTCTATATGTTAAATATCATAAAAAGATCTTAAAAAAGAAAAATACTGATATCTGGGTTCAGTCCACAGACTCACTTCCCTGTTCGGTCTGCAGGCGGGCCTCCAAGATTTTTGGAAACACCCGCCATGTTGGATTTGCAGACAGCGCCCATTATCCGCGAACATTGCGGTAAAAACATATTAAAAAACACATTTCACAGAGGTGCTGGGGATGAGGGTAGAGAGCTCTTATACTAGGTATTTGGGTACCAAAATACCTAGGGACCTGGGTAGGATTTATAAGTTGAATTTCCCTCCACTGCAGGCCAAGATTTTTAGTGACCTGGTTAGATGGGCTCCTCTCACATTGTCCTGGTTCGGGCGTATGGTCACTATGAAAATGAACATACTGCCCCGTGTCCTTTTCCTCTTCTCGGCTCTTCCCTGTATTATTCCGGACTCTTTTTTTTAATCTCTTCGATTTCGCCTCCTTCTTTTTGTCTGGGGTGGTAAGAGAGCTAGAGTGAAATTCGATATCCTGACACTTCCAAAGGCGCTCGGGGGGTTTGGCCTCCCGGATGTTAAACTGTACCACAAAGCAGCTCAGCTGCGGGTGATGCTAGAACATCTTAGGGATGACCTGAGGACATACTGGACATATGTTGAAGATGTGCAGGTCCACCCATGTAAGGTCAGGGACTTGCTTTGGTTGCGCTCTCTACCAGCGGGGGCCAGATCCCACCCAATTATTTCGGCTCTTTGGGCACTATGGAAGCCGAATACAGACAACAACCTCCTCTCTTCATGGCCTTCCCCCTTGTCGTCATTGTGGGGCCCCTGCTCAATTCAGGGACCCGAGGTTTTGCGAGACGCAATCGTGGTCGGATCAGGGGCATGAGAGGGCTGCGCAGCTGCTTAATAAGGGTTGTTTTATTGATTTTGCCCAGCTGTCTGAAGCCCCCCAGAAAAGCCAATTTCTATCTTTAACTATTTGCGGCTCAAGGGCATTCTTACTCAAGCGGACTTGGTGGTTCCCCTCTCTCGTCCTTTGACTCCCTTTGAGAACGTTTTTTTGGAGGCTAAATCCAGGAAGGGCTCTCTTTCTAAAATCTACAGCGTTCTGGTGTCAGCTAATCTAGAGGGCAGACAAGGGTTTAAAAGTGCATGGGAGGAGAGGATGGGTGAGTCCCTGGATGATCGAGCTTGGGGATCAGTATTTAGGGCAACTTTTGAGGGGAGGCTGTACACCGCAGCCATGGAGCATAATTTTAAGGTTTTGCACTCCTGGCATCGGCCCCCTGTCACCCTGTCTAAAATGTTTCCTAGTGTGTCTCCCATGTGTCCTAGGGCGTGTACAAGCAGAGGAACGTGGTTCCACATGTGGTGGGAGTGTCCGGTTATTCAGGGTTATTGGGCAGAGGTGCTCAGTTGGATCAAGGACATCCTGGGAACATGCCCCTCCCTTCACCCTATGGAGATCCTACTGAGTACTCCTAAGCCTAAGTCTGAGACGCCGCTCTTCTCTAGGGTGACGAGCGCTGGGAGAATGGTCCTAGCCCATAAATGGAAAAGCCCCCAGGCCCCAACGAAAGCAGAATGGTTAAATAAACTTCTGGCAATTTTTACCTATGAGAAACTTGCAGCTATAGCTAATGATAACATGTCTTCTTTTCTTCAGGATTGGACGATTGTGTTGTTAAGTGAGGACTGCGAAGCCTTGAAGCTTTAAAATAATTGGACTTGGGTGTCACTCATCGACTAGGATGAGGCTAGATAGGCGGCTGGGTTTCTCTTCGGGCCAGTCTGGTATTCACAATTTTGATTGAAGAGCTCAGATGGTGCCTCCAACCGAGCCGCCTCTCTGCGAGGGAAAAAGACCTTTAAAATGATATGACCCTCTACTGAGTGGACAGTACAAAGAGTCTGATCATTCAAAAGGGCGGGGAGAACACGCCGCCATGAAATTCCAGCTGCAAAGTAAAGAAGAAGAGATGAGTTTTATGCGACAAATACTCAGATAAAAATAGTCAAAACTGCTACAACTAATACCTGGTGTTTTATCTTGTTATTGGCGCACAGATCCCTACCTAGAAAACAGATAACACTATCAGGACTGGTCGGAGTAGTCTAAGATGAAAGCTGATAATAATTAAAGGCTTCTTACCACTAGTAGTATTGGGAATAATCCAAGGGTGAACAAAAACAGCAGTATAAAATAACAAACCGGAAGGTTAGTGAGGGTTCTAACCAGGTCCCGGTTGGTGCACTCCCTGTGCAGCGTCCACTTGTGCACTTGTTGGAAAAATGTCCCAATACCGTGTAGTTCAGAAATGGCAGGAACAGTGGACCCCAGATAGCTGTAGGAAAAGGCGTCTGGAGTTAAGTGGAAAGAGTCAACGTTGATCACCAAATTGCTGGGTAAACTAATGTCTGAAACCAACTGAGCTTTTAAACTGAGAAAAACACAGTGCTGAGAAGAAGGCAATCCAAAAGATAAACAGGCAGATTCTTCTCTTACATGCAGGCAATAAGTGGAACACAAATGCTAGGCAAAGCAATGACTGGAGGGAGGTGGAAGTCCTATCAACGGGCGGGCGGCTGAAGTACAAAATCATCAAGCAGGGCAGTCCGTTAGGCAGTTGCGAGTCCCGGTACACTAACCTGACAAAACATGGCAAAAACAGGAAGCAAGGCAGTCGTTAAACAGGCAGAGGTCAGGTTTACAGAGGGTTCAAAGATGCAGCTGAAGACGAAACTTCAATGGGTTTGGAACTTCAATCAGAAGCGGCGAGTTGAATGCAAACGCTGTTTATGTGCAAACCGAAAGTAAAACGTCAGAGCACTTTGATTGGATGGAATTGGCACCTGACAGAGCAGCAGAGCAGAATGGGAATTGTAGTTTTATTTGATTCCCTGCAGCAATCTCCAGTGTGAAAGGAACGGAGGAATGAAGCGCCACACACCATAAGGAAAGGAATTAACAGTGCGAGTGCCCTTTGATGTGCGAACTCGTCTCCTGGAATGCGGCGCACATCGAGACGTAACATCGGGATGGGGCTCGAAGACGGGGGTGGTTGATTCAGGGCGATTTTCAGGGACCCTACCACTGGAGACGGGTTATAAAAGAGTCGCCTCATGGTTAAGGCCTTTGCTCGAATTCTAGTACACACCTTGTTTGTTTTTCGCATGTAGCTCCTTGTTTGGGGGGGGGTGGTGGTTTCAGGGTGGCGGGTGGAAGGGAAGGGGGGTGAGGGTATAAAATGTATTTTTTTTTTTTGGAAAGATTTTTCATTTTGTTTTGTCATCAGATGTTTACTGATGTGTATGTTGCTATTTGTAAAGCTTAGTAAACACAAAGTGGGAAAAAAACATATTTCACTTGTCAAGCTAATGGACCCATTTCTGAGGAGGTGAGGGGTGATAAGAATGGGATGGGATATGGCCTTAAAAAGCCCCCAGAACTGGTGTTTTGACATCTGCATAGAGTCCTGATGTCGGGGGCAGTCCAGTGATGTTTGCGAACATCTGAGAGGTTCGGGGACATATATGCCTATTTCTGCATTACATGGCTAGTGAAAATCAGTTTTTGGATAGCTTATAACTTTGGCTCCACTCAAGTAAACTGCATGACATTTTGGAATTCCATTTCAGACCTGACTCTTAATGGTTCTGGAAAGTGTGGTGCTGTTTTGGCAAGAGGGACCAAAATTAGAGGGGGGTGCCAAAATCATTTAAAGAATTAAATGTGGCGCCATTTGACAAATCTGCAGATCGGTTTGCAAAAAGATTATAGACCTAGATATGAATGTTAATGAAATGTTTGGTTGATTTTTTCAAGAGGGGGCAAAATTAGAGGGGAGTCTTAACATTTTTAGAAGGCTTTTAAATTTGTTGCTGTTTGACGAATGTTGACAAAACGTTTTTAGAAAGATTATAGACCCAACCTTAAATGTTTGTGCAAACTCTGAATGGATTTTGTCAAGTGGAGGCTAGGTTATATGGCTATTGCATGCACATACATTTTGAAGCTTGTGAAAAAATAAAACATGGGCAGATTTGTAGCAAACTTGTGTAAGTAGCATTGGCAAGGACATGAAAGCATCGTTTTGCAAGTGTGTCTGTGTTTTATTTTTTGAAAAGTGTCATAATGTAGGTATAAAAAATTGTGATAATTGTGATATACCTTTGGTGGCTGAGGTATAGCCTGTGCAGATGGGCAGTAGCCAGACTGTCTGGGGCATGGCGTAAGGCCATGATCCGGACAATGGGGCTACTGCCATGACCGTGCGGGACCAGTAATGAGGTTAAAGTGGGTATGGCCACGAGGGACCAGCTATGTGATCAAGTTTTTTTGAACATGGGATAGGTTTTGAATGGGGAAACCAAAATCTGCTTGTGGGTACAGGATGAAGTGCTGGATGGGATTGCAGAAATATGCACAAGGAGTGTCAGCAAGAACTTGAAAGCATGGTTTTGCAAATATGTCCTGCGTTTTATTTTTTTCAAAAGTGTAAAACACAGTGATATAACATTGGCGCCTGGGCAAAGGGCATAGCAGTTAGCAAGAAGAAATGTGCACTGTAATTTGCTTGTTGGGGCATGTGGCATGGCCGAAGCGGTAGGCTTGAATGGGAAAAAATATTCTGCTTGCGGTTACAGCCTGTAGCAGTGGACTAGATTACAGCAAACTTGTGTGACAAGCATTAACAAGGACTTGAAAGTTTTGGGAAATATGTCTTGTGTTTTATTTTTCAAAAGTGTAAGAATGTAAGTAGAAAAACTAGTGATATACATTTGGTGTGTGTGTGTGTGTAGTGGGCCTGGCACTCGGCAAACTCAAATGTGTACTCTGATTTGCTTAATAGTGAATGTGGCATGGCCGAAGCCTATGCTCCATGGATTTGGAGACTGGCCATGGCCGCAAGCAATGAGCACTGGCCATTGGTCACATTATTAGGGTATAATGGGCACTGTTTGTTTATTTATTTCTAATGCGCGCCAGAGTGCAACAGGTATCAGAGTGCAACAGTTACAGAAAATGCAAGGCTTAGGTTAGATATATACAGGTTATAGGCAGGGATACAAAATACATACATACAAGATACATACATATATACATGCATGAGCCAATAGGTCCTATGAAAGAATATACAGATGCAGTGCCGAAGAGTGAAGAGCACAGCAGTTAGGCCTACTGGTCAGTGGATTTAAGCAGGTTGATGTAATTGCATCTAAAAGTCAGGTAAGGCAGAGCTTCTCTGAGAGAGTGTGGAAGGGAGTTCCAGAGTTGGGCAGCTTTCACGGGAAAGCTGCTACCGCCCGCCTTAGTGAGCTTGAATCTAGGGATGGTGAGGTAGTTGGTGTTTCCGAGTCTCGTAGGTCTGGTAGATGTTCTCCTGTGGAATCTGTCCATAATATAACTGGGGGCCGCATTGTTAAGGGCTTTGTGGGTTAGTGATGCGATTTTTAAAAGACGTTTATTGTGGGTTGAGAGCCAGTTATTTAGGCGCCTACTCGCTGAGATATGCGATCGTCTGGTCACACCGAGTGCAGCTCTTATAGCGTTGTTTTGGAGGATTTGTATCCTCTGAATTATACATTTATTTGCGCCGATATAGAGGGCGTTGCTATAATCTAGCCTGGAAAGTATTAAAGCTCTGGCTAGAATGATGCAGTTGTCATTAGTCAAAAAGTGTTTGCCAGTCCTAATGAGCTTACAAGTGTAAGCAGTGGCGGAGACCATTGATTTCACCTGTTTGTCGAAGGCGAGGGTGGAATCCAGGTACAAGTCAAGGGTCTTTACCTCCTTAGCCACCTTGATGCTATTCCTGTCAATTGTGAGGGATGAATACTCCTGAGCTAGTTTCCTAAGGTTGATGTGGGTGCCCAGGATAATAAGCTCAGTCTTGTCATCATTCAGGCATAGACCATGGGTGGCCATCCATGCCTGGATGATGAGATACACTCTATTTACCAATGCCAAATCCTTGTCATAATCCCTGGAAAGTGGGAGGAGAATCTGAGTATCAGCTGTGTAGTTGGTATAGGTGATACCCAGGAGGTCCAGATCATCAAACAGGGGCTTAGTAAATATATTGTAAAATGTGGGGGAGACACATGAGCCCTGGGGTACACCGCGTTTGATTGGAATGGGATCAGCTGCTGCTGAGGGGGAGAAGACCCTCATGGTTCTATTGCTCAGGAATGATACTATCCATGTAATGGCCTCTGTGGAGAACTGGGCTGCAGAGTCCAGGTGGCCCCATAGGACCTTGTGGTCCACTAGGTCGAATGCGTCTGAGAGGTCAATAAGTAGGAGGAGAGCTGTCTTGCCTTTGTCTCATCGACCTGAGTTTTTAAGTCGATGAGGGCAGCTTCCGTCCTATGTAAGGGGCAGAAGCCTGATTGTCATGCTCCCAATAGTTTGTGAAGTTCCAAATATTTTTGGATCTGAGTATAAGCAACCTTAGCAAATATTTTGAGCAGTAAGGGTACCATTGTAGTAGGGCGGTAATTAGTAGGAATTAGTGGATCCAAGGTTTGCTTCTTTAGCAGTGGGAGCACCCAGGATTGCTTCAGATTAGTGGGGATGGTACCAGATTAGAAGGAGGCATTGATACATTTAGATATAAATGGGGCAAGATCTCTTGCGGCATCTTTTATAATGTGTGCTGGGCATAGGTCGCCCTGGCAGTTGGAAGGCTTAAGTGAGAGAATTACTTTTTCTACCTCGAGTATGGATGTTTTGGTGAAATGGAATCTGGCAGGGAGGTCGGATGATATTTCACTGGGGTGGTTACTTTGTTAGATAGTGCTTGTTGAATATCTGAGCACCATGTTTTGTTTTTGTTGCAGATATCAGGTGTGGAGATAGGTGATTCTAACTCTTTTAGTATGGTGAATAATTTCTTCATACTAGAATTGGAATTAGAGATAGGTTCGTTATAGGAATTGTGTTTAGCAAGGCAAATTTCATTTTTGTATTGGGAAGAGATTTTAGTTAGTTTGGACTTGTTGTATTCCGAGGGGACTAGTCTCCAAGTAGTTTCGCAACTCCTCTTTAGGAGTCGTATGTCTCTTAGCTGTGGGTTGAACCTCTTGTTTAGGTGAGATTTGGGCTTATTAGGTCTGAGTTTGAGTGGAGCAATTTTGTTAAGTACAGTGAGCATAATCTTGTTGTACTCATTGACCAATGTGCCAGGATCCAGGTTGTTAGCCAATGAGTTAAGGGTCGGGAGAATGGCAGGGATAACTTTGGCCACTGAGCTAGGATGCAGGATAGGTGCAGTGAATAAGAGGGGTGGATTGGTTTGGTTGAAGTTATGGTGGAGCCTTATGCCGTAGAAGATGATTTCTATGCCCAGCATGCACTGCTGATAACGACAGACATATGTATGATATGCAAAAAATATGTTTCTTAAAGGAGGTTTATAGAATTATTAATAACTTATATACAGTGACGTAACACTATGAAACATTTCTACTTATAAAAACCTATTAAATTGACATAAAAAAACATTGTTAAAGGGATGTTATGGTTAAGATGCATGGTACCCTTGGGACTCCTCTGCTCCAGTAGTTAGCCAGTGGCGTCCCACCTTGGCATTTCCCTCCTGGGTTCTCATGAGCACTTGCCCAATTGTACTGTCCGTTCTATTTATGTACTTCTCTCACTGCACAATGCATATGTGTATTTATAAGAGCATTGTGTACAATTGTTTTGTATAAGTAAGGGAAATGCAGATACAAAAGATTTGTAGAAGATTGTTAAATGGCAGTTGGTGTGTGGAAGCTTAGTATGGTCATTGGGCTAGAGGTACAGTTTTTGGAAGTGATTGGTGGATGGATGTGTGACTGTTTGAAAGCAGGCATTGAGGGAGAGTTACAAATATAAAATTAAAAAGGGTAGAAGGGCTGCCCTGTGCGATGGTGTGCACATGCCATCTGGGTCTTTTAATGTTCCATGGCCTGGAAAGGGTACTGTGGAGACTGGATAGTTATAAAGGTTCATCGATTATACTCCTTATTGTATGCTAGAGAAAAGTATTTGGGACAGAAAATGGGTTTTGTCATTTCATATTTTTCTCTAGTATACAATTTTCCATTAGGACTCTGGGTGAGGGAGGCAGCCAATGAGGTGGCTAGGAACGTGGGCTTGAAGCGCTGATACAAGTCTACATACGAAGTTGACTGATGGCCGGCTCTCCCCGCTGCCATCTCCCCCCCCCCCTTCGTCCCATTTTCTTTTTTCACCCGACACCTCCCCTACTTATTTTATTTAGTGGCGGTGGTTGCCGCTGGTTCATTCGCTCCTTCTCTTTGCCTCCTGCATGCCGCCATGGAAAGGGAAGTGGGGATGCGTACGTTGGTCACCAAGGGAAAGGATTTTCCTACCTATAGCGGGACGCAGCGCGTCTCCTGCGTTATAAAGGACAATCCTTTTTTTTAGCACCCCAGGTTACCGTTTTGGCAACCCGGGATGCTAATGGCCTTCATCCCCTTTGCAGGGGCTGGAATGGGGGAGAACGGCCCGGAGCCCTTGCTAGCCACCCTGGCTTTGCTTGGGCCGATAAGGTGGGCTGCCGGGCCATTATCCCCCATTCCAGCACCTGGAACAGGGAATGAACGTCACATTATTCCTATTAGTATAACACAAAATGCTAATGAAAATGTTGGAGAATCTTATTGAGTCTATGGGCCTCATTACACGGAAGGTGGTAAGGGTTTACCGGTACTGGTAAGGGCACCGGTACTGGTAAACCCTTACCTCCTTACTACGAGGTCCCTTTGCGGGACCCTGCCTTAACGGCTGGTGTAGACCAGCCGTTAAAGTTGGGACCCGCAAAGGGACCTTGGTGCTAATTACGGTACTGCAATTTGCGGTACCGTAATTAGCTCCTTCCCCATTACCATTGAGCCCTATGGGGCAAAAATGGGAATGGGGAAGGGCCATGGAGAAAGGGGGAATTACCGCCCCGCCAACCTTGGAATGGGGTGGTAATTCCCCTTTCCTCCATGGTGGTACCGGTATGGTACCGGCGGCAATCATGGTGCTAATAGCACCATGGTTTACCGCCTTCCGTGTAATGAGGCCCTATGTCCTTTATTGAGAAATGTAAAGTAGATGGAGTCTATAAGATTTTTTTTTAGTTCTATTTTTTAATTGTTAAAGACACATTTTTCTTTTCTTTTGCAGGACAGGTCAGAAATTAAGGTGGGGAGGGAAATGAGGGAAGAGGCACCAACTACTAATATGGGGGGCAGGTGGACAGGGGAAGATGTTGCGCGTGTGTTACATCTAAGGTAGGGGGCAGTGTTTCTCCTGCTCTTTGATTACAGGTTCAAAAGCACTTCGAATTGCTCCCCCCTGCAGAGTGGTATGTTCAGTATATACAGAGGACTGTTGTCTTTGAAAGATATGGATCAACAGCCTCTTTTATCGCTTGCAAGGTAGCTGGTGGGATTTTGTGTCCCAGAGAAGTAGCGTTTGTAGTTACAGCATTAGGTGAGGAAGATGAGATGGAGGAAGACAGCCTACTACTTGCTAAGAAAGGAACAACCTTTCTGAGAGCATTGCGGTGGTTAGATTTGGTGTGGCAGCGCATGGAGGTGGTCCCATACGAGTACTGACCAGGCAGTCCACGACTGAGTATGTTGTACTCAGTGCATTTCACTTTGGTAGCTTTAGCCTTTGGTACATTCTCAACAGGAACTGCCACACCCATAATTCTTTCTGGGTGCTAGCGGTAGGCACTTCCTCTACCTCATCTTCTTGGTCCTCTACAATGTTTTTGGTAGTATGCGCTTTTTTTGTTTTGTAAGTCTCCATCTAGGAGTGGTGGTGGCTCTTAGGGAGGAAGAATGGCAATAGCTGATGGCATTTATAAGATAAATAGCAGTTTCGCTGATATTCTTCCAAGTATGTGCTCTGTATTGGATTGTTAATGTATAATGAGTAAGAATAGGTGTAGGAGCAGTGCAAGGGTACATTTTGAGCTTGAAATTTCCTATACCAGTAGAAAATGCAGTTCCGAACTGTTCGCGATGTACGAACCTGATTGCGAAGTGCAGAAACATTTGCGAACACGTTCTCATGCCATGCACGTGAAACATCACGTGACACTGTCCGAAAAGACTGCAATGACGTCAGATGTTCGCGGTTGTTAGTGAACGCAAAAACTGTAGAAAAAGTTGCAAAAAGTATATAGAAGTGTTAAAAATTATGATGGAATGTAGGAAATTGCAGTTTTAAGGTGAATCTTTGTAAATTGGACAAAAATGTTGGCATATTGGGGTGAGCATAATATTAGGAAGTTGTAGCAAATTAGGGTGCACTTATAAAAAACCCATGAAATTCCGTGAAAAAACTTTGTTAAAGTGATGTTATGGTTAAGGTGCACTAATAAAAACCAATGAAATTCACTGAAAAAATGTTGGTTAAAAGGACGTTATGGTTAAGTTGCACTAATAAAATTTGATGAAAAAACTTACTTAACCCTTAACCCAAGTGCCATGGGTTTTTCCCCCGAGTGCCAAGGCCTTTGTTGGTGATTTTGGTATGTTGCCATTCAATGCCTTGTAACTTTTTTGTTACATGAGATATCTCGGCCATATTTGGCCCCTTTTTCTCCCACATGCAGGCGGTCTTAACGCCACCCCGGAATCCTAAGTTGCTGTAGGGGGAGAGAGAAAATAGGCAAAAAGGCAAAACATTTTGGGTTTTTTAAAAAAATACCAATAAAATGATGTACAAAGAAGCCTGTGGTTTTTTCCTTGTAAGAGCTAGGAACAAATGGCTGAATTCCCTAATGTCCTGCCTTTCAAGAACAGATTGAGTGGAAACGAAAAAAAAATATTTTGATGTGGTTATCAACCGTTTTGTGAGAGGTATGTGATTTTGGCCATTTTTGCCAATTGGACCAGAAGCCTGAGGGTCTTAAAACCACTGTAAAAGGGCTCCTGGAGCCAGTCCTTCCGCCTTTGGCACCAGGCTCATATGTAGGAAGGAAGGGCTGTTCAAACTAGGTCCCATTTATGTACATGGGCCTTTAAATCCAACATGGAAGCACCAATACAGTCTAGTTCTAAGAACCAAGCCATGCGGTCTAGTGTTTTGGGTGTGGCAGGCCTGGAACTACTTTCCATGGTACTACTTTACCTGGGCTATATAAACCACACCCTAACTGCAGAACACACTTTGTTTTATTCTGCAACCAGCAGCGTGACGCTCACCGTGTCCAGCTCCTGGTCTTCAGCATCATCCTGTAATCCTGCAAGAAGAAGAATAAGATTATTCTGTCTTACCTAAAAAAACACCATCCAGCGCTCAGCATCTCAACTGGGCTGCAATCTGTGGAAACCTAGAGAAGAAGAAACATCACTCACCTGTGAGTACTAGCTTAAGGACTTCCGGTGAACCGCTACCACAGTTGCTGTTCGAACATTGCGACCTGCAATAACGAGAAAGGGAAAAACAATATTAGAACGCACGGTTCCAATACATCGAATTCCATCAGTCTTACCTGAATTCCATCGCGCTACGCCACGCTTCCATCCGGAGCACCACAGCAACATCTGCAAAGGAAAAGAGACATTCAGGTTCGCTTTCAATATTAAACAACCGCACAGCGCTGTAATTACCTTAAGGGATTCCGGGGGCCTGTTTTTCATTGCGCTCTCATCCACTCGCAGCACCACAGCGGCCTGTGAGGAGGAGAAGAAGAAAACACAGGTTAGCTTTAAAAGACAATAAAGGCGCTGCGCTTCACGCTTTCTCTTACCTAGAAACGTGCCTCTTCATCCGGCATGCCAGCATCCAGACCTTCGCACCTGAAAAGAAGGAGATAAAAACATTAAAAAATTCCCACCATAAACAGAAAGAAGACTTACAATTAACAAACCTACCTGCCTACCAGCAGATTCGGGGTTACAGCAGGCCTGGGCCCAAGGAAGGCGTACTGCATCAGTGAAACAACTCGGGCAGCTTGCCAACAAACATCAAGCGCCCCTGCACAAGAAACGCAGGACGGATAGCTCACCCTACAAATAACTAAGGTGAGAAAAGAACCAAGTGAGAAGGGAATCAGTCAGAGGGAGGTGGGAGATTCACCCATTAGAGACAGTTATCACAAATCCTCCCTTCTGTAATTGCAGATTCATTATTCGGCACTGGGCAACTACGCATCCAGGGTTCCAGATCTCAGAGCCTTCCAGATGCTCCCGGGGATATCAGGTAAGCATAACACAACACAAAGGGCCTCATTACGACCCAGGCGGTAAGTTACCGCCTGGGCCGTGACTTTACCACCATGGCGTAAACTATGTTTACGCCATGGTGGTTGGCAGACTTACCGCCCCATTCCGACCTTGGCGGGGCGGTAAGTCCCCAATCCCCATTTACCCTTCCCCATTCCCATTTTTGCTCCATAGGGCATAATGGGAGTGGGGAAGGCGTTAATTACGCCACCGTAAATTACGGTGGCGTAATTAACTCCATAGTCCCTTAGCGCCATGGATTTTAACACCTGCTAAAAGCAGGTGTTAAATCCGCCATGGCGCTAAGGGTCCTCGTACTCAGGCGCTAAGGGTCGGCGCTGTTTACGGCGCCGTAAACCCCTTACCGCCTGGGTCGTAATGAAGCCCAAAGACTTTAAACCTTATCCACCTGGGCGTCATGGAGACATCTGAAACTGATCAGTTAGCCCAGCTTTTGGGACAATTAAGCGCCGAGGTACACGCAGCCCGGCAGGAAACCAATGCCTTAAGACGAGAGTTAATAGTCACAAAAGACCGTACTGATGAACTAAGCAAACAGCTACTACAAACACAGGCAGGGCAGGCTCCAATGCTCGGATTCGCCCCATCCGTCGCTACACCATCATCAGTCAATCCTGTACAGATAACGTTGCCGGGGGCAGTACCCCTGGCACCACCAGAACGGTTTAATGGAGACCCCAGAAGGTACGCAACATTCATGAACCAGTGCCGCCTCCATTTTCTTTGTAGGCCTGGGGCTTTCCCAAACGACCAGGCGACGGTGGCCTTCATGTTATCATATTTGAGTGGAAGTGTTGCAGACAGGTCGTTACCTTTAGTGAGCCGGGATGACCCATTACTGCAGAACTTCAGGGGTTTTCAACAGGAGATGGAAACGTTATTTGCTCGACACTTGCATGGACAAGCTCTTGATAACGAATTCCTGTGCCTCCACCAAGGGAATCAAGATTTGCTGACTTATATTGCCACCTTTAATAGACTGGTTGTAGAAGCGGTGTGGCCAGAAGATAAAAGAACCACGTTGTTTCATCAAGGCCTACGAGGAGATCTGAAGGATGTCCTTGCTCAAGTGGTAGACCTACCTAAAGACTGTGCAGAGTTTATCAACCTGGTAGTTCAGTTGGACCACAGATTACATGGTCGAAGAAAAGACCGAAGTAGACTCGAAAATCGTGCCATGTACATACGTTCAAAAGTTAATGTTCAACGTCCATCAGAAAATACCACAGAACCCATGCAGATTGGAGGAGTGCGACCCCCTTTAACCAAGCTTGAAAGAGACAAGAGGAAACAGCTACAGTTATGCCTATATTGCGGTAAATGGGGTCACTACCTCAAAGAATGCCCAGTGAAACCTCCAAGGAAGGTGGTAGGCGCTACAGAGAAAGAAGATGATGGAAAGGAATCGGAAAACTACCAGGCCCGGCAAGCATAGAGGTCCGCTTGTCGAGTGAGAAGGATGAGTCACAAACCTCACATTTTGCCCTCCCAGTAACCTTGATCAATCACCAACGACCGTCACGGATGCATGCCATAGAGGCATATATAGACAGCAGAGCAGTTGGTAATTACATAGATCGAGATCTGGCAACAGAAATGGGACTTCCCTTATGCACAAAACCAACAACTGAAAAGGTAACTACTGTTGACGGTACAGAAATTGCTTCGGGACCAGTAACTCAATGCACAACAGAATTAACCCTTCTGTGTCAGGATGAACATCAAGAAGCAATCACGTTTGACCTCATCAAAGCTCCTCAGATCCGGTTAATTTTAGAGATGCCATGGTTAGTAACTCACAATCCCCACATAGACTGGCGTGCAAAGAGAATGACCTTTTCTGACGAATGCGCCCACACTTGCTACCCGAAATCTATACCAGAGCCAACCCTGAAATCTATTCAAGGAATAGCATCGGGATCGTGGAACCAATGGACACCTTACCAAAAGAATATCAGGATTATCAAGATGTTTTTCAGAAGGAACATTACCGCCACATAGGCCCTATGACTGTCAGATTGACCTGATACCTGGCGCACATGTTCCTTGTGGTCGAATTTATGCGCTTATGGAAACTGAAAATCTCCACTTGAAGTCCTATCTGGATCAATACCTGGCTAATGGGTTTATCCGCCCGTCAAAGTCACCGGCAGCCTCTCCCTTATTCTTCGTACCCAAGAAGGAAGGAGATTTGAGCACGTGCATCGATTACCGCGCACTTAATCAAATCACAGTAAAAATACGCTACCCTTTGCCCCTTATCCTGGAACTGTTGGACCAAGTTAAGGATGCCTGAATCTACACCAAAATAGACCTCAGAGGAGCATACCAACTTGTACATGTTAACAAAGGGGATGAATGGAAAACCGCATTTCACACCAAGTATGGCCTGTACGAATATCAAGTAATGTCTTTCGGGCTGTGCAACGCTCCCGCAGCGTTACAATACTTCATGAATGATGTATTACGGGAATTAATCGATGTCTGTGCCCTGGTCTATATTGACGACATCCTGGTGTATTCCCCCTTTGAAAGAGATCATGTGGAACATGTTCGCACAGTCCTTGCAAAACTTCACCAGCACAAACTGTATGCTAAACTCAAGAAATGCGCCTTCCATATGACCGGAATTGAGTTTCACGGTTTTGTTCTCTCGCCAAAGGGAGTCAAGATGGATTTACACAAAGTAGATGCCATTCTTAATTGGCTATCACCTTCTTCACTTAAAGGAACCCAAAGCATGCTCGGCTTTGCGCATTTTTATCGCCGATTTATTCCAGATTTCTCACGGATAGTCCACCCAATCACATCGTTACTGAGAAAAAACAACAAAAAATTCCAATGGACTGAAGATGCGGAACCGGCCTTTCAAGAACTCAAGAAAAGATTCACCTGCATACCAATTTTACGACATCCTTGCCCTGATCTCCCCTATGTAGTGGAAACTGATGCTTCCAGCGTAGCTATGGGAGCAGTTCTCTCTCAAAGAGATCCAAAGAACGGCCAATTACACCCTGTGGTCTTTTGATCATGTAAATTCTCACCACCAGAACTAAACTATGCAATTACAGACAAAGAATTCCTGGCAATAAAATCAGGCTTCAAAGCCTGGCGGCAGTATCTATTAGGTGCCAGACATACCAACACAGTAATATATAGAGACAATAGGTGTGCCCCGGTGTGCAAGCGTGAGCAGGGGCAGTAACACGTTTTAAACAAGGAACCAAAAGAGGTACCCACGCTGGTGACAGTCCTAATTTCTGTCAGTTATTTTAGTTGAATCGCCATATTAGTACAAGGTGTATGCTTTCAAAGAAAGTCATAGGAACAGAAACCAAAGAATAAAGTCCTAAGAGTACAAACAATAAATTTATTATTCAAAACACATTTTGTTATTCAAATTACTTCTTACACGAATTTAAGGAAAAATATCAGAAGAAGAAAAAGACATAAAACATAGCATTCATCATGTATACATAAGTACACCAAGAGTGGTATATTCATCAAAGACCAGTTTGGATAGTTTTCAATAACTTAATTAGCTGAAAATATCCTCACAGGAAACAAATTGTTCCTGTGGACTAGGTATTACCAGGGTGTATAAAAAAATTACCCCGGAAGGTAGAAGCGAAATCATTCAATCAACTTGGTTTATATGGTTATCTGCCAACGTGCAGGAGAGATCAAAAACTTGTTCCCGAAGTATTTCCAAACGAGAAGAGAAAAAAACATATGGATAATACGTTTCGGCGTGCCAAAACAGGCATCAGTAGTTGGGGCCTTCCTCAGGGCAGGAATTATGTAGTATGGTAGTTTCTCCCTAAAGGGGGCAGAGAAGAGTGGGACATAGCTGGTACAAACAGTACTCTAAAGGACACATTCAGTGGGATATCAAAATCTGTTGGCTGCTGTCACACAGACACGGATCACTCATCCTGTATGAGCAGGAGGAATCTGTGAAGCTACTATCCCGGTGTATTAGGATTCTTACAGTACTTCTTGGTTCAGCCTAATGGAGTGGACCTGGGCCGGTGTTCCAGCTTACTGTGCAAGGAGTCCAGCAACTGTAGGGGGCAAGCACAAGGGAAAGCAGGCCTCAGGTCTGAGGGGAGAAGTCACGGGATTGGCTAATACACAATCCCTATAAACAAGCATCAGCAAGTAGTATATTAATATATATAGTTGTGCACAAACCAAGCGTCAGAGTGACCGGTGAGTGGGGGCACAGGAGTAGCCAAAGTCGAGAAAGGGAGAGATTAATGGGAAACGTGGGGTAAGGCTGGGAGTCGGCAGACACAAATGCCAAGGTGGATCCAACACCGCAAGCAAAAGGCAGAAGAAGAGTGGATGCTCGTGAGGATAAAAATGGTGCGTGTGAAGCACACCGGTAGCGAGAATAGGAATGGGTGCATAAAATGGCAGGGGGGTTACCTGTAAGCACAGTACCAGACGGTGCTGGGATGAAAAAGGCTTGAATGAAGATGGGGCAGTCCAGGGTGGACTGAAGGCACAGATCAAATCCGCCGGCACAGTTGATGCTGTGAAAAAAACACATGGTCACCCGAAGAGTAAAATTACAGAAAATGGACGACGTGTACATATTAATAATGGTGGAAAAACCACCTGCAGAAGAACAGCAAAAAGCACATAGTCGCCTAATGGAGAAGGTTGCAACAAGGACGACATGTACACAATTGTGATGGTGGAAAAACCACCAAAAGGAAGGCAGCACCAGAGCGTGCCACGAGGGAGGGGGCCCCTAAATAATGTGTTAAAAACATGGGGGGAGGGAGAGCGCATCAGGTCCGCTTACCTGTGCGTTCCCAAGGCAGCGATCGCTCAGCTAAATTGATAAATCTAGCTGGAGCGTGCAGCAAGGAGAAAGTTGCCGCGTCATGGTTGGACGAGCGCCGCAATACAACCTTCGCGCGACGAGCAGCTGAGGCCAATGAAAGCCGGCTTGCAAGTCACGGGAAGGTTATCATGGCAACCAGCCTCCAGGCGGGCTGAGCGGGGGGCTGTATGGCGCAAAACACACAACGCTCACCAGAGTGGAGCGTATCAGGGGCGAGAGAGCCAATGGCGCGTGAGGCGGGGCGCCTGCCTCAAAAGAGTAAACAAAGCCAGAGTGAATGAACGGGCCGTGCTGGTACTGTGGAAACCAGCAGGACAACGTTACAAGGAAGAAACCAAGGGGCAACAAAACCCTCAATAATGGGTAATGAAAGGTCCCGAAGGAGGGGCGTAAGACAAAAAGGTGCCTCGTTAAGTAGCGGAGACCAAAGAGCCCATGCGGGACACAGAACTGATGAAAAGCTAAAGTGGTGAGATCACAGAGAGGTGTCCATGGCCACCAATACTCAAATCAAAAAAGCAAAAAAGGCCAGGCGCACACAGCACTTAGTGCTGGGGGCAGGTCAAAGAGCAGAGAGGAATAGTCTAATTAAGAAGACCGGCTGTGCTGCTGCTGTAATGCTCAGCGGGTCAGGGTACCAAAAACCAAAATCTATCAAGCAGGTCAGGTGGATGATGAAGGCTGGCCTAGCGGACAGGGGGCAGCATTGGAAAAATGCACATGCCAGCTGTACAGGGGCCCAGGGTAGTCATACTGGAGGTATGAATTCCTCATTATGGCCATTACAAAAAGAGTCAAGCCGGTGGATCCATCGGGCTTCATTAGATAGAAGACTCGCGAGGGCATTTGAAGAGTGGACAACTATGTCTACAATCCACCAAATAATGTTGTCAACTGAATGCTGAAATTCTACATAGTGGCTCACAAGTGGTGCACTCATGATCTTACACCGAATTCTGGAGCGATGTTCACAGATTCTGATGTGGGCTGCGCGCATCGTCTGGCCCACGTATCTGAGGCCACAAGGGCACTCAATAACATACACCACTTGCTTGCTTTTGCAGTTCATAAGATTACGAAGGGTCCAAGGTAAGGTATTCCATTAACCTCAAAATACCATCACAGTAATAACAGATCACCAAAACCTTCAATACCTAAAGTCAGCAAAAGCCCAATCGTCACGACAGTTGCGGTGGGCTCTACTCTTCGTAGAATACGATTATATAATAACATACCGACCGGGAGTTCAGAATGGGAAGGCCGATGCCTTGTCTCGTATGGGTATTGAAGAGAAAACCAACAGTACCCAGGACCCTGTTGCCATCATCCCAAGTGATAAACTACTGGGCTTCACCAAAACATTGACTCTGAGTGAACTTCAAGATAAGATTCGAACTTAAATGAACCCCGAGATCGTGCAAAAATGGAATTCCCAAAATGAACATCACACGGTTCTGGATGGATTACCCTACTTCAGGGAACGACTATATGTGCCAAGTAAAGATCTGCAAGAATTGGTCATGTCTGGGTATCACGATTCCCTGATCGAAGGCCATCCCGGAATTGCTAAGACTCTAGCCAAGGTTAAATAGAATTATTGGTGGCCAACCTGGCATAAGGGCATTGCTCGATTCGTTCTATCCTGTGGGATATGTGCACAGAATAAATCACAAAAACAAAAACCAGCTGGCCTCCGACAACAAATGGATATTCCACCGGCTCCCTGGCATACTCTTTCTCTTGATTTTATTACGGACTTACCTCCCTGTCAAGGTTTTAATACCATTCTAGTGGTTGTACACCTGTTCTCTAAAATGGCACATTTCATTCCATTCAAAGGACTTCCTAACGGTACCGGTCTGGCAAAAGCATTTCTTGAACAGATTATAAAACTGCATGGTTTCCCCTCAGTCCTAATCTCAGATTGTGGAAGCCAATTTGTATCCAACTTCTGGAGGAAATGTTGTACCATGGCACAAATCGATGTTCAATTATCCACTAGCCATCACCCCCAAACGGATGGACAAACAGAAAGAACAACCAGACATTAGAACAGTATCTGCGTTGGATGCTGCATCAAGTGGCAGACAATTGGAAAGACTTGTTATGGATATCGGAATACGCATACAATAACTCCATACACACCAGTATGGGACAAAGCCCGTTCTACACAATATACTGAAGACATCCACGTACCTCTGAAGTAGACTCCCCCACAACCTTGGAAATGCCAGCGTTAAAGACTCTACACACAAGCATAACCCAAGCCTTCAAAAGGGCAAATGAACATTTACTGCAAGCCAAAGACAGGCAAAAATAATTCTCAGACCGGCATCGAAAGAAAGCTCCCAATTACCAAGTTGGAGACGAAGTCAGGTTGGCATCAAAACATGTGCCCATAAAAGGTACCCGGACCTTTCGTCCAAGATATCTAGTACCCTACACTATCGAATCGGTGTGAAATCCGGTGGCCGTCAAGTTAGCCTTACCACCAAGCATGCAAATTCATCTGGTGTTCCATGTGTCACTTGTAAAACCTGTACAACCAGGAACCCGAGTCTTAACACCACCAAAACCTGTGCTAGTTGATGGAGAGCCTGAATTTGAAGTTAAAAGCATCCTGGATTCGAAACGTACCAGAGCTAAGCTATACTATTTAGTGGACTGGAAAGGGTACGGGCCTCAAGACAGAACTTGGGAACCAAGTGAACATATTCACGCACCACGTCTGATTAAGAGGTTTCACCTGGAAAACCCCACCAAACCCGGACCGGACAGGAAGGATACCATGAGAGGGGCCTTGTGGGGGAGTGCTGTCATGACCACTGTGAGGGGGCACAAGTTGTGCAAAAAGCAGGCTCCCATCAGAACCCCAAGGGCCTTAAAACCACTGCAAAAGGGCTCCTGCAGCCAGTCCTAGCGCCTATGGCACCAGGCTCATATGTAGGAAGGAAGGGCTGTTCAAACTAAGTCCCATTTATGTACATGGGCCTTTAAATCCAACATGGAAGCACCCACACAGTCTAGTTCTAAGAACCAAGCCATGCGGTCTAGTGTTTTGGGTGTGGCAGGCCTGGAACTACTTTCCCTGGTACTACTTTCCCTGGGCTATACAAACCACACCCTGACTGCAGAACACGGTTTGTGTTATTCTGCAACCAGCAGCGTGACGCTCACCGTGTCCAGCTCCTGGTCTTCAGCATCTTCCTGTAATCCTGCAAGAACAAGAACACGATTATTCTGTTTTATCTGAGAAAACACCATCCAGCACTCAGCATCTCAACTGGGCTGCAATCTGTGGAAACCGAGAGAAGAACAAACATCACTAACCTGTGAGTACTAGGTTAAGGACTTCTGGTCAACCGCTACCACAGCTGCTGTTCGAACATTGCGACCTGCAATAACGAGAAAGGGAAAAACAATATTAGAATGCGCGCTTCCAAAACATTGAATTCCATCAGTCATACCTGAACTCCATCGTGCTACGCCACGCTTCCATCCGGAGCGCCAAAGCAACATCTACAAAGAAAAAGAGACATATTCAGGTTCGCTTTCAATATTAAACAACCGCACAGCGCTGTACTTACCTGAACGGATTCCGGGGCGCCTGTTTTTCATCGCGCTCTCATCCACTCACAGCACCACAGCGGACTGTGAGGAGAAGAAGAAGAAAACACAGGTTAGCTTTAAAAGACAATAAAGGCGCTGCGCGCTTTCTCTTACCTAGAAATGTGCCTCTCCATCCAACACGCCAGCATCAAGACCTTCGCACCTGAAAAGAAGGAGATAAAGACATTAACGAATTCCCACCATACCAGAACAAAGACTTACAATTAACAAACCTACCTGCATACCAGAAGATTCAGCGTCACAGCAGGCATGGGCCCAAGAAAGGCGTACTGCAGCAGTGAAGCAACTCGGGCAACTCGCCAACAAACGTCAAGCGTCCCTGCACAAGAAATGCAGGACGGATAGCTCACCCTACAAATAACTAAGGTGTGAAAAGAATCCAGTGGGAAGGGAATCGATCAGAGGGAGGTGGGAGATTCACCCATTAGAGACAGTTATCAAAAAATCCTCCCTTCTGTAATTGCAGATTCATTATTCAGCATTGGGCAACTACACATCCAGGATTCCAGATCTCAGAGCCTTCCAGACGCCCCCGGGGATATCAGGTGAGCGTAACAGGTACCTCATATGTGTGGGTGCACCTACCCTGGGGCAAAGGGGGGAGCCAAAAACGCAGCTACCCCCAAGGCTTTCCGACAGCTGAATTTGATGAATTTCGTGGAAGGGCACACCATACAGATTAGGCTCTAGGGTGTCCGAGCCAACAAGGAAAACAGGGAACCCTATGGATTTCTGAAAAGAGGACACTCGTCGGAATCTGCAAAGGTCTGACTTGTGCAAATCAGCCCAGAATGTATTACCCAGAAAGCCCGGCAAAGTCCGAAATGTGGCAAAAAAACCCCAATTTCCGCACATTTCACTCGGCTCACCCACTGAAACACGCCGCCAACAACACATGGCCTACCTTCCCGCGTTCCCACAGGGCTCCCGACGAAAACGGTACCTCACATGTGTGGTTGCACCTACCCTGGGGCAAAGGGGAGAGCCAAAAACGCAGCTACCCCCAAGTCTTTTCCCACAGCTGAATTTGATGAATTTCGTGGAAGGGCACACCATACAGATTAGGGCCTAGGGTGTCCGAGCCACCAAGGAAAACAGGGAACCCCATGCATTGCCGGAAAGAGGACACCCGTGGGAATCCGCAGAGGTCTGACTTACGCAAATCGGCCCAGAATTTATTACCCAGAAAGCCCGGCAAAGTCCGAAATGTGGCGAAAAAACCCCAATTTCAGCACATTTCACTCAGCTCACCCACCGAAACACGCCACCAACAACACATGCCCTAGCTTCCTGCATTCCCACAGTTGCCCCGACAAACACGGTATGTCACATGTGTGGGTGCACCTACCTGGGGGCAAATGGGAGAGCCAAAAACGAGGCTAACCCCAAGTTTTTTCCGACAGCAGAATTTGATGAAATTCGTGGAAGGCGCACCATACAGATAAAACAAAACAGGGAACCCCATTCATTTCTGAAAAGAGGACACCCAGGGGAATCCGCAGAGGTCTGACTTGCGCAAATCGGCCCAGAATTTATTACCCAGAAAGCCCGGCAAAGTCCGAAATGTGGTGAAAAAACCCCCAATTTCCGCACATTTCACTCGGCTCACTGACTGAAACACGCCGCCAACAACACGTGGCCTACCTTCACGTGTTCCCACAGGTGTCCCCACGAAAACGGTACCTCAAATGTGTGGGTGCACCTACCTGGGGGCAAAGGGGAGAGCCAAAAACGCAGCTAACCCCAAGACTTTTCTGACAGCAGAATTTTATAAATTTCATGGAAGTGCACACCATACAGATTTGGGCCTAGGGTATCCAAACCATCAAGAAAAACTGGGAACCCCATGCATTTCCGAAAAGAGGACACCCGTGGGAATCTGCTGAGGTCTTACTTGCGCAAATCAGCCCAGAATTTATTACCCAGAAAGCCCACCAAATATCACACTTTGTCAGGGATTCGGGGTAATAAATTCTGGGCCACTTCGCCTAAGTCAGACCTCTATGCATTCCCACGGGTGTCCTCTTTTCAGAAATGCATGGTGTTCCCAGTTTTCCTTGGTGGCTTGGATACCCCAGGCCCAAATCTGTATGGTGTGCACATGAGTCAAAATCCTGCAATCCTGCTGTGCGAAAAGAGTTGGGGTTCTCTGTGTTTTTGGCTTCGCCCTTGCACCCCAGTAGGTGCACCCACACATGTGAGGTACCGTTTTCATTGGGACATATGTGGGAACGCAGGATGGTAGGCCATGTGTTGTTGGCGGCATGTTTCGGTGGGTGACCACAGTAAAATGTACGGAAATTGTGTTTTTTCCCCCAAATTTGGACTTTGCCAAGGGTTCTGGGTAATAAATTCTAGGGTGATTTGCGCAAGTCAGACCTCTGTGGATTCTCACAGGCATCCTCTTTTGGGAAATGCATGGGGTTCCCTGTTTTCCTTATTGGCTTTGCCACACTAGGTCCAAATCTGTAGGTTTTCTCCCCAAACCCATTGGGGGTTGCAAGTGGTGTAGCCTTTTTCCTTCTGCGGCCCGGTAGGTGCAGCCACACGTGAGGTACCGTTTTCATCGGGACACGTGTGGGGACATGGGAAGATAGGCCATGTGTGGTTTGGTGTGAGGCCCCTCCCTGGGCCTCCTACAAACGGCTGTGTGAGGTACACCCCCCCCATCCATTTGGGGCGGGGGAGAGAAGGCCACCAAAAATTGTGGGACAGGCCTCCCAGTGGGTGGGGCAGTAAGGTTTGGGCACCGTGGGGCCAGATTAGCACCCCAATGTGCCCGTCTGCGCCAAGGCAAGTTTGGTAAACAAAGAAAAGAATTGAAAATGGCAGGCTGTACTTTAGGGGAGGCTGAGGTGTAAGACCAGATATTGTATGGAGAAGCCTGGTTTGTTGTCATTAGAGAAACATTGCCCATTTAGGGATCCATTTATCCATCTTTCATTCTGATTAGTGTGATTATATTATCCATTAACCACATATTATGTAGCCATATGAATTTGCTATAGAATGAGGCCTGTTATACTTGTAGAAACATGTAGAAGACATGTTTAGAAAGATATATGTTATGTATTATGTATGCATTGTAGAGACACCACGCATGAGTGTGCACTTAGGGTATGCATTGAGGCTATATTATGGGAATAGCGCTTGGGTTGCGAGAAAGAGTGAATGCTAGGATGCATGAGTCCTATGGCATTCTGAAGCCATCCTGAATGAGATAGAACAGAAGTGCCACTTGGTTCTGCGGAGAGAATGTTTTGAGTTACACTGGAACGAGGAATGCGTAAAAAGTTTGGTTGGCAGACACAGATAACGTGACTCTTGTCCGAGTGGAGAAATGGATAAGGGCTGGCTTATCAGGCCCTGGGTTGTGCTCGCAGACAGAGAAGGTGGGGGCAGGCAGCACTGGAGTGCTTTGCACAGAGACAGAAGAGAGGGATTTCAATGGAGTGAATAGAGGAATATGGAGGGAAATGGATGGGATGGTAACACGTAACACAGATAGCATGGTACAAGATATGATGTACAAATGTCACAATGAGAGAACACGCAGTGACTGAAAAGAACAAGACATGCATCACAGACGTCCAGGCACTGTTCGGATTTAGAAATGCTGACAGAGAAAAACTAGTGAATGCTTAATGTAACCATAGAGATTTATGTACGTCATTGAATACTATAACCCGAGGTGAGGCTTTGGGGAGTTTTTAGATGTAGATGGAGCTGCTCTTTGAGATCAAGGGAGTTTGTGGATGGAGATGACTCTCAGAGAGGGGTTCAGCAAAATCTGATAGCTTTGGGAGTTCGGCAGCATTGGGGAAGCATTTTGATGAGAGCAGAGTTCGAGAGCTTGGCAGAGGGGGACTGGCAGAGAGTTGTCAGGAAGTCCAGACCACTGAGAGGCCAAGGAGAGGCCCTGACTGACTGTCTGGTTGCAGAATGGGAAGCTTGCACATGGCAAGAAGGGGAGTATTGCTGATATGAGGCCAAATTGATCTGAATAAAACATGTGCAATGGGGAATTAGGACAGACACTCACACAGAGCTTTTGGGTTTGGAGAAGGGGAAATCAGACAGGGATTGTCTTAGGGAGAGAGAGAGTGAAGTATGGTGTGGATTGGAGAGGAATGCTGAATGCTGACACTCGCCATATTTATGAATAAACTGGATAAGTTGCTATTAGATTGCTTGCATTAGAAGCCTGTAAGGCTTACATTTATTGCATTGTAGATTTGAACCCAGAGCATAAAAGGTACACATTCCAGTTTTGCATTATAGTAGTGTTTGCATCATGCCTTGCAGTGCATGAATAAATGTATTCTGTATTATAATTGAAACTGACTTGTGTGTTTTTATTTGTGTTCATTGTTATCTCATTTCTTAGTGTTTGGTTATGTTTGTGTGTCCATAGCATAGTAACGTAGGAGTAACACAGTGTATAATCGCCCTGAGATACAAGAGCAAGGTGGGCATAATGATCCACACCGCCGAAGTAGATTTGGAGACTAGCACGTGGTCACCCAAAAGGGGCTAGGCCAAAGGGAATTTTGTTTTAGAACTAACAGAGGAGCACCCTACACCACCGGGGAACTTTGTAATGTGATAGGGGTGTAGCTCTCCACCTCCACCCCAATTGGAGGGGCGGCACATCTCATGTAGCCCTCCCTGGGGGCAGATAAGGGGGAGCTGTCCTGCACTCCTCCCTGGCCTCAGGTGTCCATTCCTAGGAGCAGATATCTGCCCCCAGGGAGGGCTACATGACATGGCACCACTCCATTGTGGATGGGGGGAGGGGGTCACCTACACTTCCCATTAGAAAATTCCCCATCAGTTTGGGGTGCCCCACAGCCCCCCCTAAAATGCGGTCTACCATTTTCACTTTTTTCCTTTGGTAACCCAACTCCCCTTGGTGCAGATGGGCCCTACAGTGTGCCAATCTGGCACCAGGGTGCCCAAACCTTACTGCCCCACCCACTGGGGGGCCTGTCCCACAATTTTTGGTGGCCCTCTACCCACTCAGCCCAAATGGGTGGCGGTGAGGTATACGCACCTCCATTTGGGGTGGAGGAGAGGGCCACCTCGTCCTTGGCAAAGAGGTTAAAGGGATGTTATGGTTACAAGTAAAACCCCAAAACTTCAGAAATTTGCCAGTTATGGTAAGCTAAGCAACCATAACTCACGCCACAACCGTGCAAGGCTAATACTAACACCCAGGACATCAAAGATGACATCACAAATGTCATTGATGACATCACTGATCAGGGGCATAGCCAAGATTGTCCAACAAGTGGGGCCTGAAGCTAATGTAGTTGGGCCCACCACAGTGACATTAACATCTGTAAATGCACGCTGCTGAGTGGGCATTTACAGATTTTTGGTGGACCTTGCCCATTCAGGCCCTACCCGGGCTATGCCTGTCACTGATGACATCACATATCTTGGCTACTTGTTTTTGTTCACTGACATATCTAGGCCAGGTGGTTTTGTTCACGGACAGTCTGAATCTAAAAATTCAAAAGGTGCTATATATATAGACCTTAACCTTGTCATATGTTCTTAAAGTACTTTCCTCTCTTCCCAAATACTCTCCTTCCAGAGCCCTCCGCTCTGCCTCCTCCAACCTAGAACTAATGTTCTAGGCCTTGCAATACTGACTGTCCAGTCCTCCCTCTGTCTCCCCTCCTATCTTGGTTGTGCTTGAAATTCTTATGCATAGGCGCATTGGATGATCAACTACAAAGCAGTCTGAAATGTTGCCAGACCAGAACTGTAGTTCATTGATCAGTATGCTTCTCCCTCTCTCCCCCTCTTTCCCCCTTTTTGTGAAGCACTTACTAGTAGATATGCCTCTGGCCTAGTATGCTAGCTATTGTTGTTAGATAACATAGAATCTTCAAGGCCTAAGAATGACAACTGTATTCCCTTGTTCCCTTCCTGCCTTGAAGCGATTTGAAGCACTTCACTTGTGTATAAGCGCTTTACAAATAAACAATTACAATTACAATTAGGGTTTGGTCTCAGATCATCGTGACATAGATGGGGCAATAGGCAGGACTCAAACACACAATTAATTTGTATACATAAAGATGAACTTCAATGTTATTAACATTTTCTGGTGATGCTGTTTTTTCATTACTTTAGTTTCCCTGTATGTGCCTATGATTTGTATGCATTGTGGGTCTTTATATGTATTGTTTGTAATAGCACACGTGTGTAGTAAATCTTGAATTGTCAGCTATTTATTACATGTTTGACATTACTCAAAAATCTGATAAGGTAGCATTCATTAATTCACTATCCAGAATATATATATATTCTGTTATACGAATAAATCAAGTTTTTTGGGATTGTTTTATGACGAGCTGTAAAGTTGTATTATCTTAATTCAGCTCCAGTGTCTTTGATAGGGGTCTAAATCTTCATCTACACCGACATTCTCATCAATATTGCCCATTCGCCCTGATGACAATCTGCAACATTTGGCGAGATTACCTCTCCTACCCCACATCCTGCATTTAACATACTGCTGTGCATTCTTTGTCCATCGCCAAATGTTGTGCACTACCAGATCTAAAACATCTCCTGGTTTGACAATTCACATCTAAAACATCTCCTGGTTTGACGATTCACATAACAAACACTGCCACCTTCATTCTTGGCAGCTGAAACTCTTCCTCTCCCTTTGTCTCTAGCTCTCTAATTGGTATCCTTCTTCAACCCATAACCCTGGATTGAGGCACCCCTCCCTATATATAGTACATTGTTCACTCTTGAACATTTATCATCCTTATCAATGCACAAGGCTGTGTGCTCTACATCCATGGCAATCTCTGGCAAGTTTGATCATAAGCTAGTCTCTGAGATGTTCCTCCCAACAATGTCCAAATTGGCATTTGTTTGCGAGACCTCTCAAAACCATTACAAATGCCTCAAAGGTCTCTACTCATTTTTGCACCCATTTGGCAAAATGATACCCCGCCAATATCTTGTTCTCCTTCACCTTGAAATGCTATACTGGTCTCAAACATGTTCAATGCTACCCCGTCCACTTGTATCAGCGCTTCCGGCAACCTCTTGAAAATTTCTTGCTCAGCATGTCTCAAACAATGAAAAAGCAAGGCATCTTTTCTTTCCACCAAATAGTTAGGCCCATATTCTGCCAAACACAAACTTTAGGAAATCCTTCTTCCAGTCCTTCCACCTCACAGAAAGCTCACCAGCGTGTGGTAAAAGCAAGACAGGCCCAGATATATTTGCCATCTCTGAACAATGTTATGACAATTTCCAACACAGTGACAATTCAATTAACGACCTTGCAGCTGACCTGTCCTCCCTTACACTCAGTGCCTATTTCGGTGCAGTGAATTTCCGCTAGGGAGGCACTTAAAGCACTGACCTTGCAGCTATCTGCTATCCTGGGATTGCCTCCAATCAGCACCATCGTTGGCAGCTTTGGTCAGTACATGCTGCTCTCCACCCTGCCCAGGGAGTCACATAAATGGACGGATCGCGTCACCTGGCAACGCAACGACCACATTGCACAGCAACCTTGAGACAGCGTCAGAAGAGAGGCGCCCCACATAAATCACACAGAGGAGCACAAGCCCTTAGCTCAAACAAATCGGCATACCTGTAACTCCGACACCTCCTCTTGTATGACCCCCCTAACGACACTGCTCCTGCTCCGCCTGGCAACATCTTGTGTCATGCTATGCAGCATGCAGAATCTGTTTCCCGGCTCTTCAATCAACTGCAGTTGTCAGGAAAGCATGCAAAGCTCCTAGACAGCATAATAAAGGTGAAACAGCCTGGGTGGAAGATGACATCTCTATTAGTTTGGATGAGACACCTGCAGTACGTCCTCTCTCAGCTCTTCTGTCAACTGACAACTTCCATTCTCTCAGCCCTCCAACCATTCTTAAACTGATAACATTGTAATAGGAACTCCCTCACCACAGAGTTGCACCACTAAGTGCATAACAACTATGGCAACATAACAACTATTCAGATTTGCACTTCAAACAGCTATACAACATCTTCTGCTCACAGTGAAGCTCCCTGCTCCATCATGTCAGTCTGTTGCCCTGCTACCATTTCAGTGTCACCCTTTCCTAATCCCAGATCACTCTAAAAGGGCAATTACCGGGTCCGCTAATGTCAGCATGACCCAGTTATTGCCCTTTTCTGGGCTCCGGAAAAAAATCATTACCGGAGGCCCAATGTCTGCTTTTTGCAAAGTACAAAGCATTTGGGACGCCCACTGTTGTGTGGCTGAGACACATTTTTTGTGAACACAGCCGATATCTAGATTTGCATTTTGTTCACATATAAATTAGAATTTCATATTATGAAGTGCACAATTTAGTTAAAATGAGATTAGCATTTTATAAATGCAGGTAAGTGCACGGGACATTTAGAAAAGGGGGTCATCACAAGTTTGGCGGCAACCCTTAAATGCGGCGGTAACGCTATTACCGCCACATATTAGGGTCTGCCAAATCATGGGTTTGGCAGGATTTACCCCCAACTCTGAGCTGGGGGCAATTCCACCACGATTTTGCTGATTTTTGGCGCTATTACCGCACGCTAATACTGCCGGCCGTAGTTGTGCTGAAAATTCCCCATTGGGCCCAATGGAGAATGGGGAACTCCTAAATAGGCCCAATGGGGAATTCCTGAAAGGGCCCAATGGGGACTTACCGTTCTGCCAAACCTGTGATGCAGCGCTAATAGCGCCAGGGGGTTTGGCGGTAATGTTATTACCGCCGGGGATGCCGCCCAACTCGTGATGAGGCATGCTTTGAAACAGAGATGCCAATTTTGATAGTATCACTACTTGTTTGGTATGGCACTGACACAATTGGTATTGCCTAATGATTTTGAAGTGGTGTTAAATCGTCAGAGTGGTGTGGGTTCCTCCATTTTTTACGAGTTTTCCTTTTCTGCACTGAAAGCAACAGTATACCCACAGATTGCCTGTCACGTCCACCAGGGTTCACACTGATGCACAGAACAACCCGCAGCCACTCGCAACCCAACTGAACCTCAATCATTCTCTGGCTCGCACACGAATCCTCAGGCAAAGGCAACAGTTCCCTACCAGTTTGCTTGGTACTTCAGACGTTTATCGACCCTCTCTCCTCTGGCAACTGAAATGGAGGTACCCTTTCCTCTGGCGCCGCTATCGGCACAACCACCACGGCAAAAAGGAACAGGTTTGCAAAGTGACCAGTAACCAGTAACATGTGACCGGCAACCAGTATCACGTGACTCTACTGCACGTCGACCGTGGCTTCATGGACCTGTCATGTGACTGCTGTTTTGTATAAAGCCCGCTGATAATTCGGAAATGGTGCTTCTCAGCTGCTTATTCAAGTACTGCGTGGCGCTTTGGATTCTACTGGTTACTTTGGAACTTACGACTACGGATTTCTTCTTTGGATTGGTTTCTGGACTCTGCCCCTGAATTGCTACGACGCCTCGGACCCTTTTGGATTGCTTTCCCCTATATTTTGATCCGGACTTTGCTTATTGTTTTTCCTACGGATTCTGCTTCAACGGACACCACAGGAACTTACTCTTGTTGGTTCTGGTGTGTGTTTCCACTCGATTGGGTTCTACCGGACTGCAACATAACCTGGTCCATTGGTTATCATTTAAGACCCCTTCACGTTTCCTATCTGGTGTCAAGTCCCATTTCCCATTATATTGCCTGTATATTCAGTTATATTCACTTGCCTATTTTGCACTGCTTGATTACTTACCCATTGCCTTGCAGCGCTCAAGGGGTCTCTTCGGCAGTTCCCGGTTGCAGTTCTCGGTTCCACCTCGACGACCTACCACTCACCTGTGGCCACAAAGACTCCACAGTCAGTGGTTACATTCTGCCTGTGGGGTACTTGGGGACAGAGGTATCACATAATCTGCACGACCATCAAGGCTACAGAACATTGCCTCACATTCATAAAATATGCGTCCCTGGTTACTGCCATAGTCAATATGTTTATTTATTTGTGTCTATTGCCTAAATTAATATACCTTAACACAACTGATTTGTATTTACAAGTTCAGCCTTTAAGTTACATTTTCTCAATTCAATCAATCAATATCCAAGTTAAAAGAAAAGAAAGCACAAATTATTTTACAGACCCAATTTCCGTAAATAATACAATGCAATTAATAATGACCTAAAACAATGATCCAGGAAAAATGATCCCATAGAAAGCCCCAAAGATACAATCTAATTCCCTTAATAAAATGCCCAACGCTATAATTCCTAGATGTAATACATTCTGGACATTCATACAGTAAATGTCTTAGTGATTCCACGTAGGTGTGGCAGTATCTACAGATAGAATCTTCCACATCTTTAACTTTCCAGCGAAATTTGTTTTCCTTAGTTGGTAGTAGACTTCAGTGAAAACACAACATGGTTCTGGCAAAGGCCCAGAGGGTATACAGTAAGTATGGAGCACAACAACCCAATTTACAATGTACCCTATTTAGGTCTTTATAACTCCTGTAATTATTAGATTTTTCACAGGTGTTAATCCAATTATGCTGGAAATTTTCTTCCTTGCTAACAAGCTGTTGGATGCCAACTCTTTCATATTGGTAGAGGCAATACTTAAGTGCGTACTACATGATTGAACAAGAACACTTTCAACTCTGGCCTTGGCTATGTCCTTCTGCTCAAATATAGAATTCGAGAGTGGTTGATAGACCTTGAAACACAATTGGGTCCTTTTCCACAATATTTTGGAACTTAGGGAATTCAGATCCAACTCTGCTTGAATGACTGCCATAGGAACAGATTTGGGAAGGCCCAAGGTGCTTTTCCACAACAGCCATTCAACATAGTCAGAATTGTACTCTGTTACCTGATAATGTATCTCCAATCCATAGCAAATGATCGTATCCACCTTGGATTCGTAGAACTTAATCAAAGGCTTGAGTGAGAATTTACCAAAGTGACGATGTAAAGCTTTCATTTGACATAGCATGTGTTTGGTCTTGACAATTACCTGTTCAATCAAGAACATTTTTATTATGAAGACCAGGGCACTCCAGGTAAGTTCAAATGCAGCTTTATTAAGCAGGTTTGCAACGAACCCCAGCAGGGGGGCTTTTGCACATCTCCTTTCATTCTCCTTCACAATCCATTCATCCTTGTTCTTGTCCAACTTCTCTCACAATATCTGAACAAGACAATCTGATTCCATCACCCATCCCAATCAGGGAGGGACCACTTTGGTATAGACCTTCTGCCCTCTCATCATCGCAAATGGGCCAACACCTGTAGTTCAATGTAGAGACATTCGCAGGGCATACATTCACTCTTGAACCACAACCTTCTTGTCCTTTACACACACACCAGCCTTGCAAGTTGCCCCCATAATGCATCAATTTGTTCTCTCCACAATACTATTTGTTCTTTCCACCATACCATTACTTTCAGGATGGTATAGTGCTGTCTTCTTGTGTATTATACCACACGTCTTTATATATGCCCGAAAATATGCACCTGCAAACTGTGTCCCATTATCTGTCAAAATACTTTTGGGCAAACATTTCCTTGCAAAAACATCTTGCACAAATTCAACCAAAGTTTCACCAGTAGCCTCTCTAACAACTTTATATTAGGACAACGTGGACAACAATCCTCTTAAACAATAATAAACCTTCTGCATCCACCTCCCATCCCAATTGACCTTAGCACATCCATGGCCAAGTACTTCCGTACCTTGTTAGGCACCTCCATCTTCACCAGGGACTGCACACCAGCACACTCCTCTTTACCCATCCATCTACACTCCATACAATCTGCCAATCTCCTCTACACATCGCGGTCAAATCTGGGCCACCAATACACACTCCTTAAAACAGCTTTGGTACTGGAAACACCAATATGGCCCTCACGTGCCATATAAACAACCTTATTGCGAATAGATTTGGGAACAACCACACGCTCCCAACGATACAACAACCTACACACAATTCCTCACAAACCTCCCTAAAGGCCTTCTTATCTTGTGGTCAACTCATCTTACCTGGCCATACTGACTCCACATAGCTCATAACATGGACCATTACCTAATCATAGTTTACTGCTTCCAGCCATTCCTCTCTCCCTATAATTATGTCATGATCAACAAAAGCCATATACAAAATCTCTTTACCTGCTTCCTCTTCTTTTTGACCTCCCAGTCTTGAAAAATGATCAACTAACACATTTTCACAACCAGAAACAACTTCCATGGAGAATGTATGACTTTGAATCCTTGTGACCCAGCTACCCAACCAGCGTGACAATTTGTTCAAACCCTTAGACTCAAAAATATCTGTCCTTATAACAAACTGCACCACACACAAAATATGAAAATGTTTCTACTGCACAATGGCAGGCCAACGCCTCCTTCTCCAATACGAATAATTATTTTCAGGACCCCTGAATACTCTTGAGGCATGTGCAACCATTGCTTCACCACCCACATCATTACCTGTGTCAAAACAGTCCCAACCCCATTGTCACTCCCATCAACTCTTCCCGTGTGTCAAAATGTTTTAACGCTCTCACAAGGTCAATCTCCTCCTTTATCTTAGCAAATTCCTTATCACACAACCCATTCCGAACAAATTCCTCTCACCTTTTAAGTAACTTTCTAATGTTCTTTACTTTGTCTGCAAAATCTTGCACAAACCTTTGATAAAATTCAATCATACCCAAAAAAGAACAAAGTTCCCCTTCAGACTTAGGTATTCCCACCTTCTTTATTTGCATCTACCATCTCACTTTTTGGTCCCACACCGGACCCTGAGATCTCATGACCTGAGTACTCCACCTTCTCCTTTCCAAACACACATTTCTCTTTCTCAACGTGATGCCCTTCCTTTCCAAGATTTCTTCAACTTGCTCAAGTAGAGCATCATGTTCCATTTAATTTCTTCCACATTTCAAAACATCATCTTGGAAAACAAATTGTTATAAAGCAATGTCCACGCCGCTTTGGGTTACTTCTTAGTAAGTTTACTTCAGTTTCTTCAGTTACATATTCAGGAATTGGACATCAGGAATAAGACATAAGACAAAGACACCGGCACCCATCACCCAGGAAGGGAGGGCCCAACTGATCCAACATAGAACAATCGCCACTCATACATCAACATTCCAAAGGCACTCAGGTGACATCATAAATCACATGACAAACCACATCAGACTAAAAGCACTTCACAACACATCTCCCTCCTTACCGAACACACTCACAAACAAGTACTTCACAACACATCTCCCTCCTTACCAAACACACTCACGACAAGTACTTCACAAAGCATGTGACCACATAAACACCACACACATCACACCCGGTCCAAAGTACCATGCATATTCTACAGAAAGTCCTACAGCTATGCAATTCCAGAATTCCGCCTATCGTTCTTCAAGCACCATATTTATAAACTCTAATCACCTTCCGTCTGACCCTGCCACGGGCAAACTCTAGACTGCCACTCTAGACACCTACCAGCCCAGATCCAAGGCTATACCAACCCAACAATCCAATAACCTTCAAAAAAAACTTTTGTCCTTCTGCCCGCCCCCGCCACAGGCGAACCTTCAGGCTGCCACCCTGAAGCACCACTTGCCATCCTGATGCAATACTAGTCATCCAGGATGACAATAGAATGACCATAACCAGACAGAAAATTCAGTAAAACACTACACCCGCCACAAGCAAATATCCAACAACATGCATGCCTCAGAAACACAAATACACATATGGACCAAGTGAATCGAGCAAACATAACCACACCATGGTATACAGATCCTCAAACACTTGAAAATGCTGGCCAGCCATCTCCAAGACCACCTACAAAACATGTGGTTGACCCAATAACTAATCTCAATGGCAGTACTATTCAGTCCCATGATAAAACCCTGACCAGGGGAATGATGGTCAGGATTAACACCACCCACTTCCCACTCTTGATACATAAATGGCATTCAGCTAACTGGTTCTCGACCTCCTTGTCGAAGCCCGGCCACCAATAATCTGATCTCAATACTCCTTTGGTCTTGGTAACAGCAATGTGGCCACTATGTGCCAAATCGATAATTTTGTTGCGTATACCTACTGGAACCACTGCTCTCTCCCATCTGAATAATATGTCATTCACAACGGATAGTTCATCTCTTACCTCCCAATAAGGTTATACTCCCTCTGCCAACTCTGATTTATTTGGCCAAGTTGTAGTCACCACATACGGGATAACTTTACTGATTATCTCATCCTTTCTTATTTCATCTAACCACTCTTGCCTGGATACAATTCCGTCTGTGTTCACAAACACCATTTCCATATCCTCATCTTCCAACACATCCTGAGAGGTAACTCTTACCCTCGATAAACTGTCAGCAAGTGTGTTATCTTTTCCGGGTATTACTTCCATTCTAAAACTATGAGTTTGCATCCTAGTGACCCAGCCTGCTACTCTGCGCGAGACCTTATCTAAGCCCTTAGTTTCAAAAATGACCTTCAAGGGTTTGTGATCTGTCAGTATCACAAACTCCACACCCCAAACAAAATTTCTAAACCGCTCAACAGCCCAATAACACACCAGAGCCTCTTTTTCAAGAATTGAATACCTTAACTCTGCGCCCTTCAGGCCACATGGTGCATGAGCTATCACCTCATCCAATCCATCTTCTTGTTTCTGTGAAAGGACGGCACCCAGACCACCCTCGCTAGCATCAACAGTAATAATTAATAATTTTCCTGTGTCAAAACATCCTAATGGACGAGCCATGTCTATCTCTTCCTTGATTCTAGCAAACTCCAAATCACACTGTCGATTCCAAATGAAAGCTCAACATTTTCCTCATTTCCTGTACTTTGGATACATAGTTCACAACAAATTTTGATAAAATTCAGTCATGCCCAAAAATGAACGTAGTTCACTTTTGGTGGTTGGCTTCTCAATCTCCTTCATAGAATTTACCATACCCTCTTTGGGTCTAACACCATCACATGATACCTCGTGACCCAGATAGTCCTCTTTAGATACAGCAAATTTACATTACTCCTCCCTTAAAGTTATACCCCTCTCCTCAAAAATCTTCAACACTCTACCCAAATTCCTGTCATGCTCTTCTAGCATTTCACCTCTTATTAACACATCGTCTTGGAAGCAAAACACTCCCCTCACACCTCTAAGCAAACAATCCATAATCTTCTGAAACACAGATGAGGCTGACGCCAAACCAAACGGCATCCTTCTAAACTGAAACACTCCATCATGGGTGATGAAGGCCGTAACCTTCCTACATCCTTCCTCTAGTTCAACTTGGTGATATGTAGACGCCATATCGAGTTTTGAAAAAACTTTGCCTCTACCAACGATGGTTAACATCTCACCCATGTTGGCTAGTGGATGCCTATCGACCATCACACATTTGGTAAGCTCACGCATGTCTACGCATAGCCTTAGACCACCCGAACTCTTTTTGACGACCACAACAGGGGATACCCACTCAACTCCTCCTGCTCTCTCAATGACGCCCATCTGTAACAATTTCTCTAGCTCTCTTTTAACACCTTCTCGTAAAGAAAAAGGCATAGGTCTAAGTTTCGCCACAACGGGAGTACTGCCCTTTCTTAATATTATTTGGTGTTGAAAAAATGTCACTCTCCCCAATGTCTTATCAAACACTCTACCATACTCTGTCACATACTTGCTGGAAACTGAGCATGACGATGACACTTGCAGTACTTGTTCTGCTTGATTGGGGTTGAGTCTGATGGCTAGGTTCTTCTGTTCCCTCCATCCCAGTAAGGATTGACCCTTCTTAGTGATGAACACTTTGCCATCACATTTTCATCCTTTAATTTCAAACTTACTCCACACATAACCCAACAATTCAATCTTATCCTGATTATACCCACCGGGATTTATGTCAGGTTCTAACAATTCTGACACTACGCCTTTCATCTCCCTCTCAAACACACTTCTAGATACTAAAGAAATCTTCAAACCAGAATCGGCCATCATGGAAACCTTATGACCATTCACACTCAACACCGCATACTGACATTCACAGTCATCTGAGCTTTCACCCTCCATAACAACATTAATAGTATTAACGATGACATTCTGCATCGGCAGTGTTATTTCCTCCTCTGACGACCTTCCATCTTCTTCTTCATTCACATAAAGAACCTTCTTTTGACCAGCCTGGCCAAACTGGTAATTCTTGCAACAGTTTGCAAAATGTCCTCTCCTTTTGCATTTCGCACAAGTAGCTCTGCGACCAGGACACACGATGGAAGAGGCAAAATGCGTACTACTCACGCATCGAAAACATAGTCTTTCATCTTTTCTTTCAGTTCATTGTGGCGAATCTTGATTTCTTCTCTCTGCCACAGCAATCCGACTCGTTTCTCTATTCTTTCCCCTTCTTTTGCTCTTCGCATCCACCACGTTTAGTATTTCAGTTTTGTTTTCCTTTGGCTCTCCCATCTCACTCTTTGATAATTTGGCCACACACGCTAGTGAATGTTCCACACGCCTGCAACATCTAATACTTCATCCAAATTTGGCTCATCCCTTAGTTCCTCTCGAATTTTATTGGATCTACTATGTGTTATGAACTGGTCACGGATGTGTTCGTCAAACGCCTCCTGGAATTTACAGGATAGCGCCAGGTGTCGCAACGCCGTTACATAATCTTCCACAGATTCTCCATTGCCCTGTACCCACATTCGTAAATTATAGCGTTCCAATATTGTGCTGGTTTTAGGGTTAAAATGTTTGTCGAACTTCAACACGGCCAAGTCAAACTCATTCATATCATCACCGCTGCCATCCCACGAAGGTTGGGGAAGCGTGTCATATATTCTTTGACCTTCATACCATAGGAAATGTAATAAAAGAGCCAATTTCCTTTCGCTATAATACGATGTCCCTCCAGCAGCTTTCATATAATGTAAAAATCCTTTGCGCCATTGGGACCACGCAATTTTTGCTGATCCAGGGATTGGCATAAAAATTGGTGGACCTGCTATTCCCGGTAAAGCTGCCATGCTCCTGTGGATGAAACTGCTGCTCTTCTTTTTGTCCTCTTCTCTTTTCGTCACCAGGTTCCCTGGAAAAGCTTCTTGTGGATATAGGTACAGTGGCAGTCACAAAACAAAACACTGCTCGCCTTGGTGCCTTGTCATGTATAACACAGTTTTCAGCAGTTTTCAGACTTTTACTGGGTAACTCCCTGGGATCCAGACTCTTGACACAATGTCCTTTACAATGCCTCAGATAGGCAGACTGGTGTCCTTGAGCTCTGACAACCTTTGATACTCTGCTCTCCTCACACGCCTCCGTGCTTGTCAGTGCCGGCAGTTCCTGATGGTTATAAATGAAAAGCTATTTCATTTACACTTAATTCAATGAGCAACAAGGCGCCTCCAATCCTTCAGAACGCGCATACAAGAGTTTCTTATTGAATCTGTAATGCGCCCTCGTTTACGAATACACGGTAAACTTCTTGCTGCTTCCTTTTGAATTCACGCTGCGCCTCTGCTACCGAGTACACGGTAATCTTCTTCCTCCTGTTTTCCCCTCCCCTCACAGGAACACTGCGTAGGCTTCCAGATGGTCGTTGTGTGGGGTGAGGCAATGCCACTCAACAGGAATAGGAACCGGGGAGATACGGGTCCTCTCTGCAGCGCTGCGGTGACAAAGTAAAGAACGGCCGGGAGAAGAGGCGAAACTATGGCCGCGGCGACAGCGGGGCTTGAGTTTCCAAAGGGGGCGGCGCAGGCACTTACTTGATGATCGAGGCTGCTCGACTGAACTTGGTGGCCGCTCAATGCCGGGAGGTGGCGGTGCGGCCTATCGTACGAATTAATGCACGTCGGAGCTTTTCTCTCGACTGCCGCTGCTACGTTTGGGGAAAAGCGGACGGCCGGTGTGGAATCGCTGCTGGGGGTCTTCTGTCAGCATCCCATCCTCGTTGCCATTGTTATGTAGACGCTAGTGGAAACAGGTAAGTCTTCTTAATATGCATTTATTGAGTTATACGGATGAAAAAAAAAACAGCAATAGCAGAGGCTCCCCACCAAATAGAGACAAACTTCAACTGACCAAGTTAGAACACTGGAAGCAAACAAGCAAACATAGATTCTGTGACCTCACTAGAACTCGAGGTAGTACAGATTCCACAATAAAGAGATCATGCTGTCTAGAACAAACATCACAACACAGATAAAACCCTGACCAGAGGAACGATGGTCATGATTAACACATAACACATAAAGATAAACAAATCCCCATGCAACTCTTAATCTTGAACAGCATCTTCAACTATCGCCATTGTGTGTACTACAGGGCGTCCCCTACCAGCAACACACTTCATCTAACTTAACCAGCTGTCCCATAAGATGTCGACTTCTTCTAACATTGCACTACTGACATGCCTAAAGTCACTATACTTACACACCCATTCTCCATAGTAACTCTCACTTACTACTCACTAACATTCCTGACAGTAGCGCTATCCCAGGGCTTACCTTACCCACAAATTTTGCTTCTAAAGCTGCTACCTCACAATAGTCACTTAAGCAAAGCACTACCTCCATAACTTAATAGTGCAAACCACACTCAAATCTAAACTAAAATAAATAAACCACTATATGAGGCGGTACCACCTATTGACTCTCATAATACAACACGGAAACGCTACCACCTCTCAAACACTATAGGGGCGCTACCACCTATTGACTCTCATAATACAACACAGAAACACTACCACCTCTCAAACACTATAGGGGCACTACCACCTATGGAAACTCATAATACAACACGATGCGCTTCCACTTCGACGAGGCACTACCTCCCTAAACTTCACAAAATTACTTGCATACAGATTTACAGATTTCCCATACTTGTCACAACCATTCTTTTCTCATTCACTCACAACTTTTTCCATATGTGATTATACATGTGACACTTGTTCCTTATCATTATTCACCTTATTTAAACCGAAACCTTGTCTGGCACAAACCAGATCTATAATAAGGTAGCCAATGTGTCTGTTTTAGACAATGAATGGTATTGGCATGAATGCCTACAAAAAACTTGTTTTTGCTAAAACGTTTTTGCTAAAAGTCCATGTTATATTATAACAACCTAACTGCTAGAAATCCTCAAAATGTTATACTAGCTCATTCACACAGAAATGCGCTCCACACCATCAAATATGGAATTTTTTTCTTAAACAAGCTACAGTCCAAAAAGGCCTGCAAATCCTCAAAACTTGTTAGCTCTATACTTCATATCACACCTTAACAATTACAAAAATGCAATTGCACAAGTAATATTCAAATGAACACAACACACTGTTCAATTCATGCTAGCTCACTCATACTAGAATTGACTTCCGACAGCGTTGTGCTAGCAAACCTCAACTTGACTACCATAGCAGTTCATACGGCATAAGACTTACTTCCCCACGCATTTCCGAAATACATATCTACGCAAAAAATAAAATACAGTAATACAGTCACCTTAACATGTATTACAGCATGATCGGTTTCCAATGCCGGAATAGTCTGCATGTATTGCTTGAACCTTACACCCCATTACTTTTAATGCCTAGCAGGTTGCTCATCATAAATACACAACCTACGCCAGTCACCTTATTTGTTGGCCGCTTCAAGCACCTCAATAACTGAGGCGGAGCGGCATCAAATGGGCCCATCCTTGATATTTCATCCTCCTCGTTGGCTGCTCCTATACAGCTCCAATACGGCTCACAGATCAAAACGGAGCGGCATTTCATTGTCTCTTCCGGGCAATGAACCTGACTTCCACACTGTCGGCCGCTATCGATGCAGACTTTCACTTCCTAAAGTCAGACTTGAAAGCGAGTCATTGGGCACACTCACAGAGTCCTTTAATCGCAATACTGCAGGACGCAGATTGACTTCACTGCTTTCTGTAATGCAGAGATACATTTGATAATTCGCCTTCCACATTATCCCACGTGACACCTCACGCTGCGTAAATGCAACAAGGTCCTTTACTTTGCATGAAATGAAAGATTCATTTCCTTTCTGCATTACGTCGCACGCTGTGAGAGACGAAAAGGTCCATTATCCGAAACTGCACAATGATGTGATCACTTAGCACGCCTAGTTTGTTCAGATGGATCTCAACGGCGACAAGTTCAAGGCTCACTCTTCGGAGCTCAAACCAATCGCCAGAACCCTGCTTCTGCCTGTGCAGTCACCATTCTTTGCTCGGGATCGGAGCATAGCACATCCCTCCCCTTCAACCGTCACTCAGGTGAGCTGTCGCTTGCCATACAGCATACTATTACAAGCTCAGAGCTGGCCACTTGAGTCAACCATAACATGTTGTTGGCACTACCAGTTTCATATCAGCAAATCACCATGCATTCTTTCAAATCAGGGGTTGAATCCCGCAACCAGAGCGTACATCTCAGGGAATAGTAGTCGGGCTGTACTTATTTACCATAACAGTCCCGCTCTCCTCTGCTTGCAATGTCGAATCCTGTAAAGGGGGTGGCTGCATATCCCATAACTCAACGGCCATCCATAATCTGGGGACCCATGACCTAGCACACACTTCCAAGTACATAAGGACTGCTGTCCAGTCTGATAATGGGAGGGGCATCCTTCTCACATGGCTCACTTCCAGCTCCTTATATCCACGACACAGCACTCCCAAGAGCTATGGGCTCCTGATTCGAACTGTTATGATCCATAAAACCTCCTCCCTTATCCTCCCTGGATGATGGGTTTGCTTACTTGGGGGCGGTGTTGTCTTTTTCTTCTCCTGGTCCTGATGTCTACTGCACCCCCCGCAGCAGTCTTCAGTTAGAAATCCTCGTCGCCAATATTATAAAGCAATGTCCACGCCGCTTTGGGTTACTTCTTAGTAAGTTTACTTCAGTTTCTTCAGTTACATATTCAGGAATTGGACATCAAGAATAAGACATAAGACAAAGACACCGGCATCCATCACCCAGGAAGGGAGGGCCCAACTGATCCAACATAGAACACTCACCACAGCATTCTCCCACTCATACATCAACATTCCACAGGCCTCGGGTGCCATCATAAATCACATGACAAACCACATCAGACTAACCAAGCACTTCACAACACAAATACTGCATTCACCCCCTTAAACAGCTTGTGCCTTATTTTCTGGAAAGTTGATGAAGCTGATAAGAGGCCAAATGGCATTCTCCTGAACTGGAAAATCCCTTCATATAAAAGCAGTACATTTTCTGCTCTCCTACTCCAGCTCTATTTGGTGATTTGCTGAGGCCATGTCCAACATTGAGAAAACGTTTCCACCACCAATCATAGCAAGCATCTCATTAATATTCGGTAAAGGGTGCCTTTCTCATAAATCCACCAACAAAGCTCACCTGATGGCTTCTTAACACCACAAATGGAGAAATCCACTGTACACCACCAGCTCTCTCAATCACACCCACATTTTGTAACTTTTCCATTTTTTTTTTACCTTCCCTCCATGTGTCTCCCCTCTACCATATAGAGAGCGGAAGTACAGACCCCCCTCCGGTCTTCACAGCTGTGGCAGTGGTGGGATGCTTATGGTTTTAAGACTCAGTGTATAACCGTGCCACTTACGAAGGATATCTGCACTTTGTTAGATTGAGGTTTAGTCGTGTACGAGAGAACGACATTACAAGCAATGGAAACTATTGCGAATGGTAAATTGACTCAGATGAGCATAGAGGCTCTCCGGAGTGCTTGTGAAGCCAGGGGATTAGACTTTGTGGATAAGTCTAGGGCTGAGCTGATAGCTGCCCTGGTGGACTAACAGATCGATTGTGAAACTATTGAAGGGGGGGGGGGTTGCAACCAATGAGGACTCTACCCCGGGGGTTGTCGCCGAATCTGATTCTGGGAATGCCACCCTTCCTGCTGCCTCTGTTCCAAACCCCAGCAGTCCCTGGAACTTGAGTTGTTAAGGATGAAGTTGGCCTTTGAATATCGCAAGTTGGAAATTGATGCTGAACTTAAGAAAGAGGAGTTGGCACAGCAAGTGGAACTCAAAAATAGGGATCTTGAACTCAAAGATAAGGACACTGAATGTCAGCGAATTCAGTTAGAGAAAGCTCGAGTGGAGACTTCAGCGAAACCAGTTGAAAGTGTCAGGTTCCCAGCAACCAAGTTTATGAAAGATTTGGTTGGTGTATATGCGGAGGGTTCTAATATCCTCCAATGGATTGAAGTGTTTGAAATGGCTTGTGCTATTCATGATGTTGATAAGAGAGATTGGGCTAAGTGTTTGTTGAGCAGAGTGCCTCAAACTGGATATGACTGTATTCTGAAACTGGGTGTGGAAGAAAGGGGTCAGTATGAGCGCATGAAGTCTGCCTTAATCGCCAAGTTTGGCAAAACGCCTACCCAATATCTTAAACGGTTCAGGGATTTTAAGAAACGAGAGAATGTGTCTTGGATTGACTGGGTGAGTGCTGCACACATGAACATGATGGGGTGGATTGATGGTTACAAAGTGAAAACGTTTGTTGAATTGTCTCACCTCTTGTTTTTTGAGCATTTTTAGGAAGCCTGTTCACCAGAGCTGTGTCAGTATGTTGATGACCAGAACATTTTGGACCCCTTTAAGCTGGCTAGGTTGGCTGACAAGGGGGTCTCCCAGTGGGTGTCCCCTAAGGACTCCAGTGGGAAGGACAAGGACAAAGAAAAGTGGGCCTCACAGAAAGCTGAGGAGTCCCAAAAGCAATCACAGTCGGGTAAACCAAAAACTTCCTCTGCGAAGACCCAAAAGCCTAGTGGGGATAAGTCTGTTGTGGGTGGGAGTAAGAGTAGTGGTCCGCCTGCTGCAAAGCAGGGTCCCAGTGGTTCCAGTACTGTACCCCGCACTCCTGGCACTTGTTGGGATTGTGGGGCTCTTGATCACCAAAGGGGTGACCTCAAGTGTAAGGGTAAGGTACTTGGAGACCAGGCTGCCAGCCTGACCTACCCCTACTCCGTACCTGAGGTGGAGGCCACTGTCCTCCCCTCCTCTACTGGAATCACCTTCGATGCTCCCGTGGAGATTTCCTTAGTGTTCCTTGGGGCCTGGGTCCAGTACGCAGAAGTACTGGCGACTATCCCACAAAACACTTGTAGGTTTTTGAGAAGTGTCCTCTTGAATGGCCAGCCTTCTACTGGTTTGAGAGACACTGGGGCAAGCATGACAGTGGTGGACAGGACCCTGCTCAAGTTAGAGGACTATGTAGGTGCTCCTCTGAGAACCACCAGGTTAGCTGGTGGGCCTCCCAAATTATCGCCTGTAGCCTTAGTCAACATTATGACTGGAGACAAGGCAGCAAAGCTTCTGGTCCTGGTGCAGGACAACGTACCTGCGAACATTTTGTTGGGAAACTATTTGGTTGAGTTGGGGATGATCTCGGATGGTCTACCCATGGCTGCTGTGGCGGTCACCCGATCCCAGGTCACACAGGGTCCGGCTGCGAGCCCAGTATCCTTGCTGACGGGGAAACCCAAGGCACGAAAGAAACGGAGGAGTAAGAAGGCCGCCTCTGTGGAGGGAGCCTCTGCTCTTCCCGCTGTTCCGACAGCACCCATTGGGATCCATGCTCCGGACGGGCTGGGTCCAGTGGTAAATCCCGTCTTAACTCCTGTGGGAGAAGAGCCAGAAGACTTTCCTGTGGGAGAGGCTCTTAACCCAGAGCAGAGAATCATCCCAACCTTCAATGCTTGTTAGCTGAAGGGGGACCCTCCTGGGCGGACTTTTGCAAAGGACAGAAATATTGCCACTCTCTCTCTCTCTCTCGAGGGTCTAAGGACGCAGGCCCTATTCCAGGCACAAGGAGAAGTGCCTAGGACATTTCGGATTTATTGGGAGGGTGAGCTCCTTGTTAGTGAGCCCACTAAACCTGAACCTGGTGCCATCAAGAGGTTGGTGGTACCCCAGGTGTACAGGCCGTTCCTGCTGCATTTGGCACATGAGGTGCCCTTAGCTGGTCATCTTGGGACCAAGAAGATGAAGCAGCGGCTCTCGGCCCATTTCTACTGGACACGGATGGGAGTAGAAGTGGAGTCCCACTGCAGGACCTGCCCAACTTGTCAGTTGTCTGGCAAGACTGGAGGCAGAGTCATCGCCCCACTGCAACCATTGCCAGTGGTTGGCACACCGTTTGAGAGGTTGGGCATCGACATCGTCGGTCCCCTTGACCCTCCCACGTCGGGTGGACATCGGTTCATCCTAGTCTTGGTAGATCATGCCACAAGATACCCTGAGGACGCCGCAAAGCACCGCAAAGGACTGTTTGCTGTGTGTATTTTCCTCCCTGGATGAACGCAGTGGCTGCCTGCCGTTTTTCGCCGTCTCCACGTGTCATTTCATTTCATCTTTTCTACACGGATACTTTCAGGAGCAGCAGCTAACTCTTGTGAAGGAGGACGTCTTAAGCGGTTAAACCGCTTTTGCCTGGACTTCGCCAGGAAGTGGATCAGGTGATTTCTGGGAGTGTGGCTCCACCCCCCCTCATCTGGTGACGCATATTCCTGTGCCTTTAAGTACCTTCCTCCCAGCGCACCTGCGCTGCGCACCGCGAAGCACTGCAAAGGACTATTTGCTGTGTGTATTTTCCTCTCTGGATGAACGCAGTGGCTGCCTGCCGTTTTTCACCGTCTCCACGTGTCATTTCATTTCATCTTTTCTACACGGATACTTTCAGGAGCAGCATCTAACTCTTGTGAAGGAGGACGTCTTAAGCGGTTACACCGCTTTTGCCTGGACTTCGCCAGGAAGTGGATCAGGTGACTGATGCTTCCTCCCTTAGTACCCCAGAGGCTCCTGTGACTGTGTGCTTCATCTCTCTGAGCCACCAGGGGCTTTTGTGATAGTGGATTTTCCCACTTTTTGAAACTACAAGAGTCCTCACCTTATTATTAATATACGCTATTTTCTGCTTTCTCCAAGGTGATTTCTGGGAGTGTGGCTCCGCCCCCCCTCATCTGGTAATGCATATTCCTGTGCCTTTAAGTACCTTCCTCCCAGCGCACCCGCGCTGCACACCGCAAAGGACTGTTTGCTGTTCGCGGTGCGCGGCGCGTGTTGTCGGGCTGTTTTTGCTGTTGCTGTTACAATCTATGTGCGTTGGGTAAGCTCTAATTGATTTATCTTTATCTTGATGATTTAGGTAGCATACGCAATCATGTTTATGCAACTTTTTGCATAATTTCAAAACGTCACAAGTCGTCTTGTAGCTAACTTATTGGTGAGACGATATATTGTTCGAGTTGTTACAATTATAGGAACCTAACTATATGGATTCTCCACTACTTACTTTAAGGAATGGGAAGCGTTTGAGGGAATCTATTAAAAAACCGGGAAACAAGACGTCCCCAAAAGTGAAAATGGAAGGACTATATGCTATAGCAACAGGTCAGCATTCTTTCCTATCTGTTTCCACACAAGCAACCCCCTTATCTAATTCTGTAGGGCATGTGGCTATTCAGATTTCTCTCAATGAATACACTGACATAGAGTCGTCTGATCCTTCATTTGAAGCACAGGAGAATACACCCTTCACACTACAAACCGCCAATGACATAAACATTAAATGTATTGTTTTTTTGGACGCGACTGATAATGTTCCTATGCCCATCTCCGATACTTCTATGCTCGCACCGGGTGTAATCTCTGCCCTAGAAAGGCGAATCAGCCTCTCATTAGGTCCTTCTACTCCTGTGGCATCGTCATGTGGACTGCGGGAACAAGTGCACTTTCATCTGACTCCTTTCCCGCCTTTAGCTTCGTCTAATCAGCCCACAACATCTAGAAGTCATTCAAGGGAGGGGTTTGCACCGAGCAAAATGGGAAGCTCTCCCACCCTTGAATTTCAGCCCCTTACGAAATTACAGTTAGAGGATCCTTCCTTTCTTTGACCCTTCGAATAAACAACTGCCACAGGTGTCTACATTTGATCCGATCTCTTCTCACTCTCCATTGTCTCCAATACCGCCTAATGAAAACTCTTCTCATTTGTTAGAGCATGAATTACATGTATTTTCTGTACTTACTCGCATTCTAAATTTACCTGATAAAGGACATGAATTTACTCATGTGCTATTAAAAGATATAAAAGACTCAATCTTAACCAATTCCATTAAACTATCCAAAATCGAAGGGTTTATGTTGGCTGAGGAAGCGTGTCATAACTTTCACATTACTTGCCCTGAACGTACGGCTGAGCTTGTAAAGAGGAACTTGCCTGCTAATCTCTCAATGCATGCTTTGACATCGCAAAGCACCCAAACGGCTGAAGTTACCTTTTTGCTAAATGGTATGCCTACATTCTTTGCTAATGCCGTTGCCAAACCTAATTTATTGGAGCCTTTAACTCCAACTCCTCCAATAATAGATGCAGTAGAAGTGGCGAAACTTCAACATGAGAGAATTCTACAAATTGAACAAATTCTATTTAAATCACAGTTGTTCTCGGCCGAATTTTTTAAAATGATTCAACCGCCCCGGCTGCTGCTTCTGCTGAGCCATCTCCGGACAGTCCATCAGCGATTACGAACCTACTTGAGGAATCTACCTCTTTAGAATCAACTGAGATGTCCAAAAATATTTATCATCCATCACGCAGAATGAAAAAATCTTATCAGAGAGCACTGAAACGTAGAAATAAATCTAAGTGGAATAGCGCCTCTACCTCTAATGTTAGCAATGCAACTACCTCCTTGCAATGCTCAGTCAAAAATTGTAATAATGTTGGTGCGACACTGAACACCTCTCAAATTGGAAACGAAGATTTTCAGTTTAATTCGAGTCAATTGAATGAAGAGAGTCTGATTGCACTTCAAATGAAATAGTCCAAAAAAAAACCCAAAAAAGCGAAGAAAGGCATGTGTCCTCCCTCTCTCAAACCAATTGATGAGAATGTACCTGAAGATCTCACGTCTATTGGAGAAACAGATGGTTGTGAAAGTATTGCACCTTCTAGTGTGTTAATCCAAGCAAACTTAAACACTTTTTTTCCTCTGGAAAAAAGCTTATGCAAATGGTGTAAAATGGACACAGTTCTTTTTCTCTTGGGATCTCGTGGTGATAGAACCCCTTCACCCGCAGTCCTTTCTAACTTGGCGTAGAGGAAATGCATGCTCCACTATTGACTATATGGTTGCCTCCCAATATCTCTCTGGTATCATATCTCCTATTACTTCCCATTTTCCATCTTATGGCGATCATGCCATCCTTTCGGGTTGCAGAAGTCCTTTGTCAAGATACAGGCACTGACTTTAGATCAGAGCGTTAGACAATTTTTGTCAATTCGCTGGAATATCTCTACCTGCCGTGCCGTCAATTGACATTTTTAGTCAATCGAGATTGGTGGCCCGATTTTGATCGTGAGGCTAAATCTGCCCAGGCCATTCTTGCTTGGAATTTGCAGATGATTCAATATCATTTAATTGCTTTAGCAGAATTGGCACAGTCACAGCCATATATTAACTCCATGGCCTTCCTCTTGGCAAAGACAATTGCTAAATTAAAATCGGAAAGAAATCGTGAGTTAAGAATTCTTAAAAGAAGGTTCTGCTCTATCAATTGTATTAGTTATCTGGCAGCTAAAAAATTACTTGTACGAAAACACAAAAACAGTATAAGAGCGGCCAGATCCTCGTTTCACTTAATTGGTAACCAAAATATGGGTCGCCTGATCTGCAAGCATAATATTCGCGATATTTGGAAACTAATTAGGGCAGCGAATAAAAGCTCTATGCCGCCTTTCGAATCAGCCATAGATGGCAATGCATGGTTTAATATTTTTGAACAGAAATATCTGCTACCACCGAGATTTTCACCCTTTGATATCATGGACTTAGTTATTCATATTCCAGAGCCTTGCCCATGGTCTATCGAGGATATTCTGTATGCTATTTCAAAGCTAAAATCCTCGAAATGTGCAGGCCCGGATGGGCTGCCTCCCTGTGTAATTAAGGACGACCCTCTGTTTTGGGCCACCATATTCTTGAAGATTTTTCAATCAATCTTCACTCAAAAACACCTTCCGCCCTCTTGGGTTAGTTCAATTATCATCCCGTTGCACAAAAAAGGACCTTTAAATAACCCTCTCAATTTCAGGCCTATTGCCCTTATGGATGTGGCGTCTAAAATCTTTGTCCTCCTTTTATTGAAGGAGGTCGAAGCCCACATCACCGAGAATCACATCTTAAACAAAGTCCAGACGGGCTTTCGAAAAAACATGGGGACTCAGCTAAATGCCACGATTCTTGCACACCTAAAAGCAGAGGCGCACCGGCCCCACCATGGACCAATCTTTATAGCATCCCTAGATTTATCCTCCGCATTCGACTGCGTTATTCGCAGTCGCCTTTGGGACAAAATGCTAAAACTGAAATTTCCGCCAGCCTTAGTAGCACTCATTACGTTGTTACATCATAAGACGTCCTTTAGAGTACGCATTTCAAGTAAAGGCCTTTTGACCGAGTAATTCCAACGGCAATCGGTGTTAAGCAAGGATGTAATCTTGCGGCAGTCCTATTTAATTTATATTTATCAGACATTGAAGGGTTATGGGTCTCCTCTAAATCTTACACTGTCCGTCTTGGTAAACTTCAACTATCTTGGCTGGTGTACGCCGATGATGTGCTTTTATTTGATAGTACCCAATCAGGTCTTCAGAACAAATTGGAAACCTTTCAGAACTTTTGTAGAGCAAACAATCTGACCATAAATTTCTTAAAATCAAGCATTCTTGTGCTCTCCTAAAAAAAAAAAAGGTGCGCAAATTCTGCTGGCAGATAGATTCCTTCAATATTCAAATTGTCACACAGGCCACTTATTTGGGTTACAATCTTGCAAATAACTCATCTGCTACTTTTTGGCAATTAACATTGGCGAAAACATTTTTACCCCTGCAAAATCAAATGAAAATTATTTTCCGCAAATATTGTAAATTCTCTTTACTTCCTTTGTTTGAATTTTATTCTAAAAAGGTAGAGGCAATTATCCTTTATGGTTTATATTTATGTCTTCTAGATCTGTCCACTTTCCTGAACAAACTACAAGCGAAACTATGGAAAACTACTCCTGGTCTTCCTACTTATCTTTCAAATGCAATACTACGCCATGAATTAGGATTAAACTCCCTAGAAGTGCGTCATAATTGGCGTATTCTTGAGAACTATACAAAGATGTATTCTCCTCTCGAAAACTCTATTTACGAGGACTTTCTTGTCATGTTGAGGGAATCTTATCCGGCATCGATCAGAACCTCCCACAAGCGTATACTTGCTATCTTAGCTGACATTAACATCTCTTCTGCAGACTTACCATTCAAATTAAATATAGCTCATAAACGCTTGTTCTGGAACGATTGGGCTGCTACCTGTTCTCAGATATCTTTTGTCTCATTTACTGAATATGCGAAATTTAGACACAAGCAATTGCCACGCTTACAATACCTTATGCTTTGTGTCATGATGCCTACCCCCGGAGCACCAGGCCAGGCCCAGCACCCCCGGGAGCAGGCATCATGCCCCCGGGTAAAAGTCCAGCGGCCTCTTATAGGGGCTCTTTGGACTCTGTCCTGGCGCCTTTGGCGCCAGGCTCATGTTGGACATCAGTCCTGGCGCCATAGGCACCAGGCTCATAAAGGAAAGGTTTGGTGCACTTACCTGATGCAGACCATGCTGCATACTCACCTGATGCAGACCATGCTGCATGAAGACCCAAGCCAAATGAGGCTTAGGAGGGACTATTTTACTGAAGGGACTATTTTGTTACTTGGGTGGGGCTGTGGAAGAATACTTACCTAGGACTTCTTCCAAGGCTATTTAAGCCACGCCCGGACAGCCACACGTGCTTTGCGTTGTTCTGCATCCCAGCAGCTGAACGCTCACTGTGTCTGCTCCTGCACCTGGACTCCAGCCACGCCCGCCTTGAACCTGGAACACCTGTAAGGAAAGAAGAGAAGAGAAAAGTGAAAACCAAGAACTTATTCAAACTTCTTACCTGCATCCAGAATCTTCACGCCAGCATTCTTGATGAAAGACTTACATTTAAAAGCATTGCGTTGCTCGCTGCAGCGCCGCGCTTCACTCACCTGTTCTCGAGACATCTCCCGGCTCCATCGCGGCTGTCAGCACCGGTCGCCACATCTCTGCACATAGGGCAGAGAAGAAGAGACAAAAGGTGAGCAGAGGGAACACAGTAGGAAAGCCGAATTTTCAGCCATAATACTTACCGGCTTTTCTTGGTGAACCATTCCACATTTCGGGTCGGCGCCGCTTCGTTGGCAGGTACCGCACCCCGGCCCCCATGTGGAAAGGACAAAAGACATTACTGGGGAATTATAAAGACATTTAGAGGGGTCGCCCTCATCACTAACTCACCTGATTTTACCATCAGCAATTTAACCCCTCAACGCATCGCCTTCGTTCTGCACCTGAAATAAAGGACAGATCACAGGTTAGGAAGACAACATAAAAAGAGGCTCACACTTGAACTTTTGAATCTTCATACTTACGGCGTATCGCTCAGAAAAGTCAAGTGGATTTTGCCAGCGCCATTCTGAAAACCAGTGAAGTAACTGGACGAACGCGCGCCCCTGCACCAGAAGCAGGATGGAGAGTTCATCCTTCCAAACCATAAGGTGAGCTTAAACCGGGGTTTTTGGAGGAAGTCAGAGAAGAACGAAGGGGGAAAGGGGGGAGCAAGCACACTATTCTGCAGACAGTTAATCTCCTTTCTCATCTGCAGAAGGATATTCCTACGGGCCAGACAAGCAAGATTTGGGGGTCCTGTTCAATCGGTGGTCCGAGTTCTGCGCATCACGCTTGAAGAGGCCACAGCAACCCAGACTAGATCAGCGCCTCCGTGGGAGCCAGGTGAGCGTTACACTTTGCCCCAGTGTTGAAACCAGGACCCTACACATGCAATTCCGCTTAGACCTACTTCATACGAAATCGAGAACGAAATACTGGGGTAGTACTTTTAATAGTTTTCATGATACCACCTGTAGATTCTGTAACAAGGCTGAATCAATTGAAACTTTAAAACATCTATTTCTCTTATGTCCATTCTTTGAAGCTGAGAGGCTAAAGATCATTAACTCTTTCAGCTCGACTTATTCAATCTATGGAAGGGAATTAATATGGTCACGTTGTATGTGGGGCACCTCCAACTCAATAATCTTGGCGACGGTACGCCTAGTAAAAATCATTGAGGTGGCGATATAATCCAATTTAGAGACTGAGAATTGCTAAGTTGCACTGTTTATTGGTTTAGTTTTATTTTGTGTTTTGTAGAACTTATTGCTTTTCCTCTTTTACTCCCTGTTGTAAATAGTGAATTGTAAATAGTGAACCGTTTTTCTTTTATGTGTTAATCATGTCCCATTTAGTACAAAGAATGTTGGGTGTTTTTCTTGCCAGGTTTCTCCTTTTTTTTTTTTAACTTCCAAAATAACAAAGAAAGAGAGAAAGATTGTTTCCAATGAAGTGTAATGAATGAATGTAAAGATGTAAAGAAGTAAAGATGTTTATTGAATGTAATTTAAAGGAATGATGTTATAATTATGTAAAGATGCGTATGCATCAAAAACAAAATTTCAATCAATAAACTTTAAAAAAAAAAAAAACCCTGAGGCTATACCCCTTCGGACGGTTACGGCCAAGGTGGTTGCCAGGGCTCTCCTGGGCATTTTCACCCATGTTGGATTCCCTAAGGAGGTTGTCTCTGATAGAGGATCCAACTTCATGTCAAGTTACATGAAAACCATGTGGAAAGAATGCGGAGTAACTTACAAATTCTCCACCTCTTACCACCCCACACCAACGGTTTGGTTGAGAGATTTAACAAAACTCCCAAGGGCATGTTGGGCACTTTGAAAGAGCCCCTCAGGAAGAAGTGGGATCTTCGCCTGCCATGCCAGCTGTTTGCTTACAGAGAGGTACCTCAAGGGGGTGTTGGTTTCAGCCCTTTGAGTTACTCTTTGGACATCCCGTGAGGGGGCCCCTCGCCTTGATCCGAGAAGGTTGGGAGGCCATCCCTCCAGGTCCTGCCAAGGAAGTGGGGGACTATGTGTTAGGCCTCAGACGGAGGATGACACAGATGATGGGTCAAGCAACAGCGCATCTTAAGGCCAGCCAGGAATTGAATAAGTACTGGCACAACCTTAAAGCATCGCAAGTGGATTGGACTCTGGGACAGGAGGTCCTTGTGATAGAGCCTACCAAGCCTCAGGCTTTGGCAGATAAATGGACTGGAAACTTCAGGATCATCTCCAAGATGGGCAAAGTCAATTATCTGGTTGACATGGGATCCTCTGGGGTAGCCCCTCAGGTATTCCATGTTAACAGGCTCAAGCCTTTCCACAGGCGGCCGTAGTCTCATGTCTCTTGCTAGCTTCAGGGCAAGAAGAGGATGAGAGTGAGCCTCTTCCTGATTTGCTACACAGCAACCGTCAGGATGACTCGGTGGAGGGAGTACATCTCTCTCCCGATCTGACAGCATAGCAGCAGAAGTCCTGCAGGACTTTGCTCCGGCAGTACGCCTCTCTGTTCTCGCTGACACCAGGCCTTACACCATGGTGTAGGCACGAGATTGACACTGGTGACAGCGTGCCTGTCAAAAGCAGGTGCTACCGTATGTCAGATACCGTCAAGAACCACATCCAGGCTGAGGTCGCCAAGATGTTGGATCTGGGTGTTATTGAACCCTCCACCAGTCCCTGGTCCAGTCCTGTGGTCCTTGTCCCCAAGGCAGGTTCCCCGGCAGGTACCAAGGATTGGAGGTTCTGTGTGGACTACCGAGGAGTCAATGCCATCACCAAAACCGACGCGCACCCACTACCCCGGGCTGATGAGCTCGTGGGCACGATAGGTGCTGCCAAATTTGTGAGCACCTTCAACCTTACCTCAGGCTATTGGCAAATTGCTCTGACGGACCATGCCAAGGAAAAGACAGCATTCTTGACACCAGAGGGACTCTACCAGTTTAGAGTCATGCCTTTCGTGTTGAAGAACGCACCTGCCACTTTCCAGATATTAGTCAACCATGTGCTCAGTGGGCTGGAAGCCTTTTGTGTGGCTTACTTAGACGACATTGGCGTCTACAGTTCCACCTGGGAAGAGCATTTGACTCATCTGGATAAAGTGTTGCAGGCGTTAAAAAGGGCTAACCTCACTATCAAGGCCACCAAGTGCCAGATAGCTCAGGGGAAAGCCACGTATCTTGGTCATGAGGTAGGAAGGGGTCAAATCCAACCTCTCCCCAGTAAAGTACAGGACGTACATGACTGGGAGACTCCCACTAATCAAACCCTGGTGAGAGCCTTTTTGGGCCTCACTTGGTATTATCGCAATTTCATGGCAGACTATGGAACCATAGCTGCACCCCTGACAGCTCTGACTTCACCCAAGCAACCGAGGAAGGTTAATTGGACGGAAGACTGTCAGAGGGCCTTCGATGGCTTGAAAGGAAGTCTGTGTAGGGCACTCGTGTTGTGTGCGCCTAATTACAGCAAACCCTTTATCGTTCAAACTGACGCCTGCAACACCGGAATTGGAGCTGTCTTGTGCCAGTTAGATGACAAAGGAAGAGAACATCCGATCATCTTCATCAGTAGACAACTTAAGGGTAGGGAACTTAGGTGGGCTACTGTTGAAAAGGAGTGTTTTAGTATAGTTTGGAGCCTTAGGCGTTTTAGGCCCTACCTTACCGGGTCTACCTTCAAGATCTAAACCGATCATAAGCCCCTTAAGTGGCTTATGCAGATGAAGGGTGAAAACCCGAAACTGCTCAGGTGTTCCATTAGTCTGCAAGGGCTAGACTTTACCATTGAGCACAGACCAGGGAAGAGTCACGATAATGCAGATGGCCTTTCCAGAAGGTATGTTGACCGTCTGGATGAGGGTGTCTATCTCTTGGGAGAATAGGCACCCTAACCTCAGTCTGTGGGGGGCGACTGTGATGCTGGAAATGCATCAGAGGGACAGGGCCTCCGTATCCTTGTCCTTTAATGCTTTGTATTGTGTGTTCTGTGGAACTCCTGGCGGTGCAGCTCTCTCTTTTGGTTTGGTGAACAGACCCGTGGGATACCCTTATGGCACCCATGGGTAGGGGTACAACCCTGTGCCCCTAGTGTATGTTTTTGGGCACCTGTGTGTGACCCACAGAGCAGGGTTCGGGCTGGTGGCAGCTCCCTGCTGAAATGACTGGTGCCCTGAGCGAGCCTTCCATCACCTGTTACCTTGATCTTCCCGAAGTCCCGGGAAGCCCTGCCTCTGTCCCTTCCCCCTGACTGGCTTTTGGGTGGAAGTTCTGTATATGGTAGTGTGGGGAAGTGCCAACCAGACTGGCTGGAGCCTTCTCAACGACCGTATGTTGTGGGTACGCATGTGGGTGGGACCTGGGTGAATGGAGTGTGTGACGAATATACATTCTATGTTGTGGCTGTCTAGTATCTGGTGGTTGACATAATGGTTGAGACAGCCCTGCCCGAAACCGGTATTAATGGAGCTTGGAGTGTTGAATGGCTCAGTACTTGTCCTAATACACATAACTTGTTGTGAGTGTCTGGAGAGAAGTGAATGGCCTGAATACCTCGTGTGCCTGATTGGCTGCCTGCCTGCATGAATGCCCGTAGTCGTGATTAGATGCTTGAGTATGACCCAGCGGAATTAATGGGAGATCAACAGTATATCTGGGGACCTCTCACTGCTAGGAATCGTGTTCGGAAGCTTAAGTCCACTACGACGAGTAACAGAAGCTTAACCTTGAGCCCTGCTGGACGAGAAGAACTGCTGTTGCTCTCCTTCACAATCTGAAAGCTGTTGTGCTTCAAGAACCGACCCAGAGAGGACCTGGTAAGGCGCCCTCTTCCCGAGCTGCGAGGGACCATCGTGCACAGCTGATCTTTGCCTAGGCTCCCTGGTAGACAGACCTTCGACAGGCTGCCAACCCGATACGGGGATTGCTGCGGAACTCCAAGGAGAAGCGCCCGGACTGTTGTCCACCACTGTCGCCGACGGCGGCCGCCGTGCTCTCGTTGCCTAAGAACTTAATTGATCCAAGGACGCTCTCGTCCGCATCGTCGCCGCTGTATCCTGCCGGAGAAGGCCTCACCGTAGATGCGCCGAGGAGCATCCACCGGTGGGTTTCCCGCCACCCAAAGACCACAGAGACGCCGATGACTCAATGCCCTTGCTGGGCCACAGTTCTTTAACTCTTTGCGGTCCAGAACTATTGACACCGAGGTGCCCCGCACACCTCTTCCTTGCAGGAGTTTACGCTTCCCTGTCAACAAGCACCGCTAGGAACGACGCGGCCTCTTCACCGTCGTAGCTCGACCTGTTCTCCGTCAGACCTTTGACGACCCGTGACTCCTGCCCTAAAGGGAGGGCACTCAAGAAGGGTTGTCGATTTCCCTGACGTGGAACGCTACAACGCCAGGTACTTTGGGGTTGCAGAACTATTGGAAAGTCTAGTGCGAACAATATATGGACTGGGCTTGTATCTTTCTTCTACAGGTTGCCCAGGTGGGGGGATCTCCACACAGAGCTGTGTTTAACGGTAGTTACCAGTATTCTGCCTATTGGTCAACCATCTTGCTTTCCTTCCTCTCTCTACTGCTGGTTTCATCTTTATTTTGATCTGTGTGTCATCCTGACCGTATGCACTTTAATAAGATCTAATAACGTTAGTTGTACCACTGTAGAATTGTATATATATTTGCCATTGTTGATTTCTGCGTACAAAGTGAGTTATCGTGATCGTGTACACCACCCTAAATATTGATTATATAAAGACTGTGTTTTAACCGATACAGTGTGTGGACATTCCTTTGTGGGTGCTTAGGGACTACACTGTACTTAAGAACCAGCTCGCACCACCTCTTGAAAAGCTAGGCCTTGATTGCTCGACTACGTCTACCAATACTAGAGAATCTTGGCAGGGGTCTCTGTGTCTCCCCTCTACCATATAGAGAGCGGAAGTACAGACCTCCCTCTGGTCTTCACAGGAGCAAAAAGCCCAAATGGGCTTACCTGGTGGATGGTGGAGAGATGGATGCCCCCATTGTTCCATCGGCCACTTGGATGTAGATAAGGCCCAAGTTGAGTGCTGTTCCAAAACACTGTGTTGATCCAGACATCAGCGTGGATGTTTGCAGAGGGCCGGCATCGATGCGTAAAACATGAAGCACAAATGCATTCCTGCATGAAGCTACGCAGACACTTCGATTAAAATGCTCTCAGACACAAAGAACATGCTTATGACCCACTTAGATACAGGACTGATACACCCTTGCTATGCAGTAACCGCAAGTCGCACAAGAATACATATAAACTGCCTGCTGATGCTGAATGCAATTAAAACGAGTGGCCAGGTGAATTAAGATGGAAGCCAGAGTCGCATTGAAGTAAATGGAAGGTATTGAAAGGGCTCGAGAACAGAGAGAGAGAGGCCTGAGACAGTAATTTCGCAGAGGGAGGAAACGTTTTTATATTAGCAGAAGAGATAGGAGACCTGCATGTGTGAGAGCTGAAAATCCTCAGAAATGTGAGCAGGAAAATTAAGTTTGTGGTCCCTGCGCACGTGACCCAAACCTGGAAGGCTAAGCTAATTCATTCGAGCCAGACAGAGACCTTTGTTCCCACTGCTTCAGATTTTGATAAGATTTTGAAGTGGGAGTATTTTACTCCCTATTTTAGTCAAATTATTTTTTAGGGAGTAAAAATTTAAGTCCAATTCCCAATGGGAATATTTTATAAGCAAGTAAAAATGTTTTAACTGGGAAATGGAAATGTTTTTGTAATAATTATTTCATTGCACCTTTATTCATACACAATAAAAGATGCATGTTTGCGACTTCTGAACAGGCAGCAATAATGGCAATTTCTTCCTGTGGTACTACATTGCATTGCAGAGCACAAGGTCATATGTGTCTGTTTCCCATTTTTTGTTGGGAGTATTTTTACTCCCTTTTTTATTATTTGGGAGTATTTGCCTATTTCTAAGGAGTAAAAGTGTCCGATACAGCCCTTATCTTTAGGGCTGGTGGTTCCCATCCAACTGAAGAAAAATTATAAAAAAGTAATACCAGGTTGAAAGCTTCATGTTCTGTCTCAAGGCCTGGAGGATCGTAGATGGTAGCCCTGTTCGTTACAGAAAGCATCTTTAAGGCTATTCCCACCACCTTGAAATGTTGCTCATGGGCTGGGTACTTTCCAAAGCGCCAAGGCTGAGGAGACCCTTTCTCACCGATCCCTACCCTCCTGCCACACTACCAGACACTGACAGACAAGACACAATGGTAGCGCGCTAAACTGACATGCCTGTAGTTGCAACATTTAGGAGGTGGTCACAGGAAGAGCCACCAGACACAGTTTAGCCAATAAAAGTACTATAACCAATCCCATTTCACCAATCCCATTTCACCTTAGGTTTTTGCAATGTATCATTTATTTTGTGAGGTCACTTCACATTAAAACTCCATGACAAGCCAGTAACAAACGGGAAAGTATTGGAAAATCATACGTTATCCATAACTTCATCCCTTTTTTTTGAAGGCTTTCAAAAAAAGTAAGATTTGTCATTTTTTTTAACTCTTACGTCTGCAGTATCAAACCTTCAAACAGGTTTGCCAGGGACACACTCACTTGAAACCAGACAGAGCAGTCACTCAACTTGAAAGAAGTTCACACGATGCAGCTTCAGATAAGAGGAAGTACACCTGAATCCTTATACTATTCACAATGACATGAGTCAGTCACTATGGGCCAGTCATTCAGTCATAGCCTGTGCACTAGATAATGTACGGCAGCAAGCTCAGCAATAAAAAAGAAATGTTCAGGGCACTTGAATCCACTGGGATGAGGAAGCCCCTGCCTCCATGGCCACTGGAACTATTGTTTATGGTTATCATGGCTGCATGTAACAGAATGCTGCAGGGTCCTTTCCTCAGCGCTCACATCAGTAGCCACGGCTGGTATGCAGCGCGCTCCCCTTTCTGGCGCTCACGCTATGCTGAACACTCTGCAGTGTAGCTCGTCAGCCAATCGTTTGGGCCCTTTTCATACACAATGTCCCCCCACTGTCTCGAGGTGGCACTAGGAAGACAAAGCAGGGCAGGGGCGGTGCCTCCAAAATGTTGATAAGCTATGCCCGTGACTGCGCCTCCTCACTGCAGTCCGGGCAGCCCCAGAGGACAGCGGCAGAAGGACTCATTCCCAGCAAGGACAAATCAGACAGTGCACACTACAAAGGGTGCAGCGCTCAGGATGCTGCTCACCAGAGGACACAACCAGCTGGCTGGAGGTCTTCAAAGCTTGTCACCATTATTATGAAGACCAGGCCACTCCAGGTAAGTTCCAATGCAGATTTATTAAGCTCGTTCATAACGACCCCCAGCCGGTCCTCACATCTCAACTCCAGACTCCAACTGCCTCTAAAGAACCCGAAGCTTGTTTTCACCATATACATTCTACTCAGGATTCACATTCTAAAGACACTTTACAACAGTTTTCCTTTTTGAAACTCAGATATTTCAGGTTTCACACCTCTTCAATTATTTAGGAATTCAACATCGAAATTGTTGAAAGTTTCCTACTGCTGGCATGAAACACCATAAATTTTGATTTTGTGGTGTTAATAATCAATGCGTTTTAATTGCATAATTGGCAAAGGCCTTTAGGAAGCATTGGATGCCGACCCTAGAATGGTCAAGGAGCCGGATACTGTCTGCATACGTAACCCAAAACAACTTGCACCCAAGTACAGAGGGGGGGGAAAAAAACACTTAATTTGCAAGTTCTGCTCCAGTATCCGACAGATACATGTTAAATAATAAAGGCGACAGGACACAGCCCTGGCGCACCCCGTTAGATGTTTGGATAATTGGAGATGTGATGCCCCCTTGATTTAGTCTCATCCTTAGTGTCGTGCCTCAGTACAAATTAATCAAGATTGACACAGGTTATTGCGAAAACCCCACTTCCTTAATTCACACCAAAGCAAGTTTCTCTCCATCTTATCAAATGCCATCAATAAGTCAATGGAAACAGCATAAATATCTGAAAAGTGCTTTTGCCATACCTTATGCTGCAGATGGTTAATAATAAAACCTGCTGCGGTAGTCCCTTAACCCTTTCTGAAAACCAATCTGGTTGGGTTAAAGGAGGCCTGCATTAAACGCCCATGAGGAAAGTTAAGTGAAGACAAGAGAAGCAAACATTTTCGAATCAGAATCCAAGACAGCTAGTGGCCTGTAATTTTAATATGGGGCAATGGTGGCAGTATGCCAAGAATCTGTTCATTTTTGGTGAGAACGAGCGGATTTAAACACTCCATATAATAGTGAGGCCCAAAAAGGGGTTCAATCTTTAAGACTTTGTTGCAGAGACCACTCTGTGCCGGTGCTCTCGAGTGACTAAGATTCTGAATAAGTGCTTCAATGTTCCAACAATCAAAGTCAAGATCCCAAGGCCCCGCCCTACCCTCAAACTTGCATGGTGGGAAACCGGATTGATACAACTGGGAAACATTTTCAAAATACTAGATAAAATAGCAGCTCCAGCTCTCTGGTGTCTCATCACTCACAGACCTTTTAGTTTATCCTCGAACTTTCTTTTCCTCTTTTATACGCATTGAACACACAAAGACACTCAGATTTAAGTTTATCAAATTTCTGATGTTCCTTTGCATATCACTTTTTGTATTTCAGGCATATAGTTTCCCCTCTTAGCAATTGCACAGAATCCCATGGTCGTAACGCTCACAATGGTATCCTACAGCACTTTAGTAAACAGGGCATAAACAGCCATGGCATCCCTTTCATCACTTCTATTCCATACCTCAGCAAATAGATTCACAAACCTACTCATATTTCTATCACTGCATGCAAGCCTGTTTTGGGAATTGTTTACTATTAAGCTTGATACCTTACTTACTTGTGCCAAGATGTAAGCCTGCTCACAAAAAAACAAAATTGCTCACAACATTGGAACAGCCCCGGTGAGACAAAAATTAAGTAGATCCTTGAGGTCTGCTCTCCACAATTACAAAGTACTGTTATCCTCCAGATCTCCCTGCACATTCCCATTTAAAGGCGCAAGATCCCACTGTCTCAAAAAGATCTCCCATTTCAATCCCATCTGACCAAGTGTGTTTGTTGATCGTTTTACATTTCCAAAACAGTTAGTAATAAAATCCCCTGCTATTAGCATGTGATTAGGACTCCATTCACTCTGGTTATGCATTACGATAGATTCCAATCATTCAATTAATACGGCCTATTTCACTTCTCGATATTTGGCATATAAATTGATAATCAATAGTGAACCTAAATCACATCTAGTCTGGACACAAGGAGGATAGGAGAATAAAGGTTATATTGAACAGACACACTCTGGCTTTACTGCAATCAGCAGTCCCCCCCACAACCCCAAGGCCTACCAAGCAGGTTTTGCAAAGCCATTTGCTGACATAATAAAACCATAAATACAGACTATATATCTTTCAGGAAAGATGCTTGGATTAGAATCAGCTCTACGTCACCAAGTTTCACAATGGTATTTTATGACAGGTTATATGTTTAAAACCTTGAGAGTTCTAGCTAGCAACACTAAAAACCCGTTCTTTCTGAACCGGCCTCTAGATCATTGGTTACCAATGATTCCGGAGATCAAATTGACCCTCCCCTTAATGTTGGACAAATCGGTAGCAGGTCTTATACACTGATTAATACAGTAATTCCTAGAGCCAGAAATGAACTCTGAGTAAGTAGGAGCAGATCGATTTCCACCGTAGCAACTCACATCAATACCTCTCTGTCTCAAATCATCAATGCAAGACAACAGATGATTTTGAACCAGGGTCGATGAGATATCGATCACAGCAATATACAGCCTGTTATCCGAGATGAGCTCCACTCGCGATATGTCCCTTGATGTAATAATTCTCAATGCCAGAATGTCAAGCAGCAGGTACAGGATGGTACTTCTATTCATGACTACATCATCTTCTCCAAGGAAGACACACTCCATTACAAACTGATTGGCCCTCACAAGAGCGTTCTTGTGCCTACCTGATCACCAGTGTTCACCAGAACCCTGTGCCACCGCCCCATCAGGATTTGTTCTCCTGCTTTCATCACTCACTCTACGACCCCCTCTTGAGTATTCTTTTTTTTTAAATTAGTTTATTTATAAACAGTGCACAGGAAAACATAAGATTAGGAACCAAATATAACGCATTCCCTCCAGCTTAAAGTGTCAACATTTCCCACCTCCCTCCCTCCCCTGTTCTCTCCTGGAGTAGCTGTCATTCTCGGTCCTATTGAGCGTGACTGGATGTACCTCCTTCCCCGTCCGAGTGTAGGGCCCTTGCAATTAAGCGCGGTTTGTAAGTCAGTGCCGGGAAATTTCGGTCATAATCCAGGAAAGGCGCCCAAATATTCAAGAACCGGTGAAGGGTGCCCGCCTTGGCGGCTGTGCTTTTCTCTGCAATCAAAAATCCCAAAGCTTAGTCCACCAGGGAGCCTTCGGTAGACTTCCAGGTGCGAGCCACAGTGATCTTTGCCGCCAGCAGAAGTTGGGTTATGAGGGCAGCCTTCCTGTCCATTCTCGGGACTCCTAAGAGAATAGATTCGGGGACCAGTGGGTTCCCCGCTTGGGTAATATCTTTTATTGTGACGAGGCAGTGGGTCCAGAACTCCCTGACCTTTGGACACGTCCGCCACATGTGGAAATAGGACCCTGGGTGACCGCAAAGATGCCAGCATTGGACATCCAGGGCATGACAAAAATGGTGTAAGCGGAGAGGGGGCAGTACCAACGTGGAAGCAGCTTGTGCACACACTCCCGGTTGGTGATGCAGGGGGAGGACGAGTGGGTCCTCCACCAGATATCTACCCAAGTCTCATCCTCTATGGTGAGTCCTAGGTCCGCCTCCTATTGTGTCACGTAGGTGGCCTTCGCGCCAAAGTGGTTCTCCTGCAGCAATTCGTAGAGGGCGGAGATCTTCCCTCGGGCTGGCAAATCTTTCGCAGTGAGTTCCAGAGGGGCCAGGGCTTGTGATGCTGTCAATGGAGTCAGGGGATTAGAGCACAGTGCCGGAGTTGCAAAAAGTAAACCTGTCCGTTTCTGTTAACTGGAATGCTGCTATGCATTGTTCAAAGGAGCATGGGCGACCTTCTCGAAAAGCTTCCCTAAGGATTAAAGGCCTTCCGCCACCTAATTCCAGAAGTTCGAAGGGCAGGATCCCGGCGAAAAGGCTGGGTTGTGAAAAAATGGAGAGGAGGGGCCAAGTCCCGCGGGGGGGGCCCTTATGTTTCAGTGCCCAGTCCCAGGCCTTCACCAAATGTTTAGAAGACAGCACTCCCGGCCAGGTCCGGCATAGGGATGACGGGATATGTGGGAGAAAGCGGAGTGGAAGAGGCAGGCGAGACTGTTCTATCTCCACCCACTTGGGGCGCCCCGAGGTAAGTACCCATGCCTGGATATGGGCTAGTTGTGATGCTATCTGATATCTGCGGAGGTCGGGGACCCCCAATCCACCCAGCCTGGAGCTGCTCACCATGGTTCTCTGGGGAATCTGCGACTTCCTGCCTCTCCAGACAAACCTGAGCATATTCCTTTGGAGCTGCCGCAGTGGCGGGAGAGGGATTGAGGTGGGCAAAGATGAGCAAGCATAAAGGAACCGCTTAAGGAGATTCATCTTGCAGGCTGTTATGCAGCCTAAAAGCAAGATCTCCTGTAAGAGCCAGCGGTCCAGAACCCTCTCCAGCTCCTCATCTGCCAGGAGGGCAGGAATCTGAACCCCCAGGTAAGGAATAGCCTTGGTCGTATTGGGCATTGCTTCCCTAGGGATGACCTTTTCCCTGGACCCAGCCCAATCCCCAGGGCCACCGACTTCGCAAAGTTGATGGCAAAGCCTGCTACTCTCCCAAAGCTGTGGATCTCGGCTAGGGCCGGGCTCAGTTAGGCTGAGACGTCAGTGATGGTCAGCAGCATGTCATCGGCATAAAGCGTGATCTTGTGCTGGGAGGGACCTACTAGGAGGCCTTTGATCCACGAGTTAAGGTGAATGCGTTGGGCCAGGGGCTCCATGGCCAGGGCAAAGAGCAGAGGAGATGGGGGACACCCCTGTCTAGTTCCGCAGGATTGGGGAATTGGGTCAGATAGGAGGCTGTTGACTATCAGAAATGTCTTGGGAGACTGATAATTGGCTAGCACCAGCTTTTGGAAAGTGGGACCGAAGTGGAAGGATTCAAGGGTCAGACGCAAGAAGGTTCAGTCCACTCGGTCGAAAGCTTTAGTCGCATCTAAGGCCAATAGAGTGAGCTGTCGTGATTCTTGGTTGGCGACGTCTATTAAGTTCAGGGCTCTGCGAATGTTGTCGCTCGCCGACCTGTGGGTTATGAACCGTGTCTGGTCTGAGTCTATGATATCGGGGGGGAATGGATGCCAGGCAGTTGGCCAGGATCTTTGAGTATATATTGGCATCAAGGTTTAATAATGAAATCGGCCTTTTATGCGCTATTGTCCCTGGGGTCTTTCCCGGATTTCAGGATGAGGACCGTAATTGATTCCTGCATGGAGGCAGTGATGGTCCCTGTGGCAGCAAAAGAGTTAAAGAGGGTTGTTAAGGGGGCCACCAGCTGAAGGCAGGAAGTTTTGTAGAATCGGGTAGTGTACCCATCTGGGCCGGGGGCTCTACGTTTGAGGCTCTTGATGGCCGCGTCGACTTCCTCACTTGAGATGGGGCCTCAAGAGATTCCCTTGCAGAGGACTCGAGGCGTGGGAGAGTGGCAGCCTGCAGGTAGTTCCGTTGTTCTACTTGGTCCGTCGAAGATGCTGTCATTATTTCTGAATGGTGGGCCACCGCCAGTCGCAGTTTGTCGTGCTCCGCGAACTGGATTGTGCCATAAGCGTCATGCAGGCCCAGGATAGTATTTCGCTTCTTGGCTTTGGCAAATTTGTCCACCAACAGTTTATTTGCTTTGTTACTTTTAGCAGAGTACCATTGTTTGGTTTTAGTTAGCAGGTTGCCGTGGCCTTGGCATAGCGTGCCTCCAGTCTCTTTCGTGCCGTCTGTAGGGCCCGATAGGATTTCGGGGACCAGCCCTTCCGCTTGTGGATGGCCTCAGCTTCCTGGATCTCCTTCTCCAGGGTCATGCAGGCTTCTCGCCTAAGTCTATGAAAGGCCACCCCTTGAGTGATCAGTTCTCCTCTCATCACCGCCTTCATGGCATCCCAGGTGTTAGCTGGGGACGTGTCCTTGTTCCGGTTTTCCATGAAGACATTTTTGATTGTCTTGGCTATGGAGTCCCTAACTGACATGTTTAAAATAGGGTCCTACAGGTTCCACCGGCGGCGGGTCAGAGGATCCGGGTCATGAGCTCGAAGCGCCAATGCAACTAGAGCGTGATCGGAAAGGACCCTGGGGCCAATACTGACATCTGTGAAAGCAAGGATTTGAGGGGAATCCAACAACAGGTTGATCCGGGAGAAGGTTCTATGCACGTATGACTATAAGGAGAAATCCTTCTCGTTAGGATAGATTCCCATCCAGGTGTCCACGACGTCTAGGTTCCGGAAGAGATGAAGAAGGCTCTTTGCCAGTCTCAAGTCCTTGGGGGATGGGAGTTGTGTTGTGGGCAATGAAGAACGTTAAAAGCATTAGCGGCATGGGCTCATCTTGTGAGTGGTATACGCGGAAAGTGTGACATTGTGGGAACATCTGAATTCCCTAGGCTAGGTCCCCTCTGGGTAGGTACGCTCAATGTAAAGGGCCTAAATTAGCCCACGAAGCGATCGCTGGCCTGCAGGGAATTCAAAAGGGCACGACTGGATGTGCTCTTTCTTCAAGAGACCAAGTACATACGAGGAGAGGAATGCAGGTTCTTACACTCCAGATTGGGGACGGAATATTGGGGCTATGGCCCTCTGGGAAAGCAGGGCAGGGTATACTGGTGAAGAAGGGATTAAACCTGGAGAAGAGCAAGGTGTGGGCAGACACAGAGGGGAGAGCTCTGGTGGTGGTGGGAAAGGTATGCAATATAATGTTCACATTTGCGATGCTTTACGCTCCAAAGGTGGGGCAATCCAGATTTCTACAAAGATAATGTTGGAGGCCACAGGCCACATAATTCTAGGGGCAGACCTTCATTTATGGGCAGACTCCAGGTTGGACAGAAAGTCCAGCAATCCATAAGCACCCAAGCCTGCGGATGGTGGTCTTCCAGAGGTGGTGGACATCATGGGGACATATAGGTGGCAGGAGATTTGGCTAGCATTTCATCCAAACGAGATGGGATACACCTTCTACTCTGCACCCCACTCCACGTTCACCAGAATAGACTATCTATACCTTTCTGAGGAGGTGGGGGAAGTTGCAACTGCTTCCGAGATAGTGCCAATTTCTTGGTCGGATCACGACATGGTCTAATAAAGTTACTAACCGTAGTAACTACCTAACTCCTAGTCCATAGTCGCTTTTCCTCTATACGTATGGACATTCCTCCGTCCTATGGGACGGGACTGGAGCACTTTGTAAAAAGCAACACATTTTTCCAAAATGTGTCCTTCTCTTTTTAAGCGGGGTACCGCACACGGCCGTAACCCTGCCCTCCTTAGCTCCACCCAGCGCATCGCCCATCAGTACTTTTCTATCGCCAGGTCTATGACCTTTAAGCGATAACAGAGGAACCTTTTTAGAGGGGACGGCGGGAGGGCGTATGGAGGAAAGGGGACTATGGACTAGGAGTAAGGTAGTCACTACGGGGAGTAACTTTATTATACTCCTACGTCCCGTCCCCTTTCCTGCATACTTATGGGAGATTCCCAAGCACTCCTCACAGGAATTATGGGTGGATGGAAACTCCTTACTGAAACAGGTTCTTAAGCACTGCTTGACCGAATTGAGCATCAGCCCTAGAGCTCAGGTCCAGACAGTAATGCTTATAAAAAGCTGATGGGGAGGCCCATGTAGCCGCTTTCACGATGGACTCCCAGGGAACATATTTTTGGAAGGCAACGGCAGCTGCCTTGCCCCGCACAAGATGCGCATGAATTCCCGTTGAGTCCCGAAGAGATGGTTGCTTTCGAAGCCGGCGGTTGCTTTCGAAGCCGGCTTTCCTTGCAGATTTCCGAAGGTCACAAAAAGCTGCGAAGAGTTCCTAAGCTCAGATGTTCTGTCCAGATAGAACTTAAGAGCTCTTCTAACGTCCAGGCAGTGCAGAACCCTTTCGCCCTCTAAGGCCGTGTCTGGGGAGAATACAGGCAATGAAATCTACTGATTTAGATGAAAATCAGAGACCACCTTAGGAAGAAAGGCGGGATTTGTTCAAAGGACAACCTTCTCTTTATGAAAAGTAAGGCATGGATGCTGAACCGACAAGGCCTGAAGCTCACTTACACGCCTTACACTTACACGCCTTGCCGAAGTAACAGCAATCAAAAAGGACACTTTCCAGGAAAGGTACTTTGAATCGACAGTAGCCATGGTCTCAAAAGGCTTATGACACAAGGCCGAAAGGACCACATTCAAATCCCACCTCGGATGCAGATTGCGAACAGGAGGATAAAGATGCATCAGGCCCACAAAGTGTCTTTTAATGACTGGATTAGATAGTGAAAATGAGCACTGGTCAGTGGACAAATAAGTAGCAACTGCCGATCAATATGTCCTGCAGGACAAGACATGGATGCCAGACTCTGCCAGATGTGAGACAAAAGATAGGACCATGTCGATAGTAGCCTCCCTGGGGTCTAGCTGCCTAGCCAAACACCAGTGACAGAAGCGTAGCCATTTACTTCTATACAGAAATCTTGTTGAGGGATTCCTGGCCGCTTGAATAATGCGCATGTTATCCGCAGACAAATTGAAGCGCTCTAAAGATCTGAACTCAGGCACCAAACCGCCAAGCTGAAAGATTGTGGGGTGGAGTGCCACAGTTGTTCATCGTTCTTGTGAAGCAGGTCGGGAACCAGTGGAAGCTTGAGCGGCGGGCACACTGATAGATGCTGAAGCTCTAAAAACAAAAAACTTTGCTGCCCACCAAGGGGCTGTGAACAGCAGGTAACAATTCACTGTGTTCCTCAGCTTGCAAAGCACCCAATGGATCAGAGGAAGAGGTGGAAAAGTGTAGGCCTTCATGTTGTGCCATGGAATTTCGAGAGCATTACTGAGTGAGGAGGCTCCCAGCCGTCCCTGGAGGCATACAGGGGAAGCTTCTTGTTTGCAGATGTCGCAAAGAGGTCCACTTCTGGAGTGCCCCAACAGCGAAAAATGTCAGGGAGGATCTCTGTGTACAGTTCCCACTCGTAGCTGATAATTACTCTTCGGCTTAGGGCATCTGCAGTGACATAAAGCTGGCACGTGATGTGAACTTCTACCAGCCATATACCATGGTGACTGGCACATTCCCAGATCTGGATGGCAAGATCCACAAGAGGAGGAGACCTGGTACCCCCATGCTTGTTGATCTAGAACATGGACACTGCATTGTCCGTGCGGACACGGACCACCTTGTTGACAGTACCTGGTTTGAACACTTTCAGCACCAGGAATATAGCCAGAAGCTCCAGATAATTTATATCAAGCTGTCTGTCCTGTGGTAACCAGAGATCTGAAACTTGAAGATGATCCAGTGTCGCAACGCAACCCAGAAGGGAAAGGTCTGCCGTGACAGTCAATAGCGGGCAAGGGTCCTGGAAGTGAGTGCCCACCGACAGATTGCTGAGAGACGACCACCACAAGTGGTCCATCCTCATGAACGATGGAACCAGTATTATTTTGGAATCTGGACCCACTGCTTGAAGTCATGAGCTCCGAAGAGCCATCTGCATCCGCCTCATCTTGAGACGAGCAAGAGGAAGAGCAAGCACGCACAAAGCCATGAGGCCCAGAAGCCTCTGGAACCACCAGGCCGACATCCTCTCCAACTGCATAATCACCTCAAATGTGGCAAACAGATCCACCATTCTGTCCCCAGCAGGTATACCTTGCAATCGATCATGTTCCAACGAAAACCCAGGAAAATCAAGTCCTGAGAGACCGTCATGGAGGATTTCCACCAGTTCACCGACAGCCTAAGGTGGAACAGGAGCTGGAGGAGAGACTGAAGGTTGCTCGAGGTTTTCAGTGGACAGGGATTGCGCAGCAGCCAGTCGTCCAAATACGGATACACATGGATACCCTGAAGCCGAAGATAAGCTGCGATGACCGACATCATCTTCGTAAAGGCATGCAGTGCCAAGCTGAGACCAAAAGGGAGCACACGAAACTGGAAATGGTCCTCCCCCATGGAAAACCGTAGGTATTTCTGATGCAGGCTCCAAATGAGGATATGCTTATAAGCATCCAGAAGGTCCACCACACTGAGCCAGTCGCCTTTCTGTAGAGAGGACTTTATCTGGCCGGGGGTGATCATCTTGAATTTCTCTTGGGGAAGAGAAAGGTTGAACTGGGAAAGGTATAGGATGGTGCGCAGGCCAGCTTGGTTGTGTTTGGGCACTGTGAACAGACGGGAGTAGAAGCCCTCCCCTCACTCCCCTAGGGGAACGGGTTCCACTGCCTTGAGATCCAGAAGCTTCTGGACTTCGGCTCTGAGGGAGGGCGTCCCCGACTGCTGGAAGGGAGGATTGAAGGGTGGGGTAGGGGCAAGCGGAAGCCCACCCGAGCTACTGAAAAGACCCACCGGTCCTCCGTGATGGTCTGCCACGCCTCCCAGTGAGATGCAATGTGCCCTCCCACCGGGGTCTCGTACGAGCGCCCGAAACCCTCATTTAGCAGGTTTCTCAGAGGCGGCACCCCCAGATCCTGAGGAGGAGGCTGAGGACCGAGAGATAAACCGGCCTCGCTGCTGACACCGGCAGGAATTTCCAGCTGAAGGATCGACTCCCTGTGTTTTCCGGTCTAGAAACCCCCAAAAACCGAAGACCGAGGCTGAGAAGGCATTCTCGAAGTCCTAAAAGGTGGTTTTACCAGAGTGGACAAAGACTTGGCCGTCTAAGTGCTGCCCTTTGTTTTAGTCAGCTCTACGTCCGTTGACGAATGGAACAGCTCTTTGCCGTTAACAGGCAGGTCCAGAACTTTATCCTGCACCTCCTTGGAAAACTTTGTCGCATGAAGCCAAGCCTGACGAGATGTGTCCACGCCAAGCATGAGGCCCCGAGCCGAGGTGTCGATATGATGCGCCGCAGCCTCAAGCATATCCTGCGCCAGGATTCTGACATCTAACAAGGCAGCCTTAAAATCATCCAGCTTGTCCGCAGGAATGAACTCCTCAAATTCAGACAGACCTTTCCACATTTTCATATTTGTCACTGCTAAAATGAGCTCTGCTTTCGCCTGGAGCAACTTCAGAGCCGAATTAGCAAAGATCTTCTGCCCCAAAAAGTCAGGCTACTTGTCCTCTTTGGCCAGAACCTGAGCCGCCGCTGTAGATGTTGCTGTAGCCGGTCTGGATTGAAGCGTAGCGGCCGCCACCACTGTGGAGGAAGGAAGCGGGCAAGACGCTAATGCTACCTCCTCCGAAGTACGAAGCCTCTAACGAGCGTCAGTCTTTTTGTTACATGCAGTCCAGAGTGTGGCTTATCCCAGACTCTGCGGACCTCGGCCAAAAAGTCCTTCTGAAAGAACAAGCCGAGGAGACAAGGTGAACGCCCCAAAAAGCACCCCTTATTGTGGAGGGGGTGCCTCAGGTACTGCAACATCCAGTAGAGTCATCATGTCCAGTACCCAGACATGGAACTCCCTAAAAGAGCAGTGCTGGTCATTGCCATCTTGATCCCCTTGTGCGTCATCCAATGCGTCCGGATCGACCTGCGTCACGTCTGTCTCTGCCGAAGACTTGTCTATTGGAGAAAAGGGCAGAGGAAGTGGAGGGGCTGGAGATGGGCCAACTGGTAGAGGTGGAACAGCTGCCGGAAACAACCGGTGCTGTGACGGGAACCATCGGAACGGAACCTGGCCCTGGAGGGCAGATTTCCTTAAAAAGACCTCTGAAATATTCCTTCATGCGGTCGGTGTACAGGCGCCGCAGGGAGCAAGATTAAGTGCTGTAATGGCAACCCGAGCATTCCAGTCATAAATTGGATGAAACGGTGCAGAAGGAAAACGCTGTACACCCGAAAAAATGCTCCCAGCACCCAACGCGATGGCGTAGGTGCAGGTATAAGGGAAGAGTCCAAAATGGCTGTTGCAGTTTGCGCGGGAACGGGAGCCATTTTGTCAACACCTGAGGAGAACTGCGTCACGTGTGAGTGAGGCAGGGGTCTCCACAGACAGGTCAGGGGTCTTGACTTTAGCCTTGACACAAGGAACCTCGGCAGAGCCGGTATTGTCTGGCCTAGGATGTTTCTGAGACATACTAATAGCCAAATTAGCTTCTGAAAGAGGAACCTCTGCGATGCCGCTAACAGAGGAATTACGCTCAGCGACCTCACTCTGTGCCCCCTCAACAGAACCGCTATCCCCACTAGAGCGGGACCGATGAGGAACCCACCTCACCAACAAGACCTTAACAGGCCTCTCAGTTCTGTCGGTCACCTTGGCCTCCGATAGAGGAACCTCAGTCCTGAGTCCGGTAACAGCTCCGTCACGAAGGGCCTCAAACCTTGGTTCGGTACAGAAAACCTCAATAGAGGCCTCGGGGCACACCCCGGTGTCTGTATGGGAAGCTCCAGACAAGGAGACCTTGAAGCAAGCTGCGGTACCCACTGCCTCAGTAGAACGGGGCCACTGAATAGCCCCCACAGGAGGGGCCTCGGATTGTAATCTGGTGTGAGTAGGCCCCATACGGAGGCCCTCGAAGAAAACTCTGGTACTTTTCTTAGGCCAAAAAGGCACCTTAGGGGAAACCGCGATGACAGAGCTTTTAAAGCCCCTCCCGGACCAGGAAGACCCCGGGAAGGAGTCCCCCAGTCGGGGTGCCCTAAAAAATAAAGAACTTACTGGGCGTCTTTTCTTCTCATCAATGAAACTCTGAAAATGTGGAGGAGGAACGCGCTGAAACACCTCCTTCACCGTTCCAGACGACACTGAAGTGCCTGGACCGAAAGGGAATTGCAGTAGAAGCACGAGTCCCACCAGTGGTCCGGAACACTCTAAACAAAGAGGATGGGGATCCGCCCTAGCGAAATGTCATTCGCAGGAAGAACAATTAGGAAAATCTAACCGAAACTGCATAGACAGACTACTACGCGACCGCTAAAATGGAGCAGGAGAGAAGGACACTGGAAGAAAAAAATCTTCCTTAGATGCAAGTGCGTCCAGTCCCGAACGTGCGGAGAAAAGGACTGATGGTGATGCGCTGGGTGGATCCAAGGAGGACGGGGTTACGGCATCCTACAGTACCCCACGTAAAAAGAGTAGAAGGACACATTTTTTTAAAATGTGATGCTTTTTACAAAGTGCTCCGGTCCGGTCCCACAGGACGGTGGAATGTCCATAAATATGGAGGAAACGGGACGGGACGTAGGAGTAACTGTCGATATGAATTTACTAACTGTACCACACAAGGGGGTAAAATGGCGCTGTAACGAATCTCTGTGGAAGGATCACATCTTCGGGGATGAAATGGAGCTAGGGATAAAGGAATATTTTGAATTCAACGATAAGGGGGAGTTCCCCAAGAGAGTGGTGTGGGAGGCTGGGAAGGCGACATGGAGGGCAATACTGATTAGGGAGGGAGCAAATAAGAAGAGAGAAAGGGTCCTGATAGAGACTAGGTTAAGGGAAAGGATTGCACGCTTGAATACCGCTGCCTGAAATTCCAACAAGGAGCGTGCGGAAAGGGCAGCCGAGACCAGGCAGAATAGAGAGGAGCTCAGGGTCTTGTTAGCAAACTCCTGTTTTTTAAATAAAAACACTATGAAAAGGTAGACAAAGCAGACGCTCTGCTTGTTGATAGAATCAACGTGCAGAACGGTCGATTGCTACCATAGAGAGGGGAGGTGGCACACCAACGACAAACCCGAAAGAGATTTCAGAAGTGTTCGCAAAGTTCTATGAGAGCCTATATAAATCTGAAATGGTGCAGGAACAAATGGAAATAGAACAATATATGCATGGGGTGGACATGCCACGGCTCTCCCACGATGACAGGGAAATGCTAGACGTGCCAATCACGAGTGAGGAGATCGAGCATGCGATAAAGAGGCTTCCACTGGTGAAGGCACCTGGTAATGACGGATAGACAGCTGGCTTCTATAAAATGTTCATAGAAGCCATCGACTCCTTCTCAGAGGCACTCATTTATTTATTTGCATTTTTAAAGTGCTCACACAGCCCGAGGGCATCGAGGCACTGTTACAGGAATTGTTTGTTTTTTAGTTGCGTAATTGTTGTATTTCTTTTTTTTTTGTCTTAGTTGCGCATTCACAACACGCTTAAATACCCAGAGGTTTCTAAGCGCGGAACCGGGGCTCGAACCGGTGTTGCTTTGTGTCTTCTTGCTTTCAAGGCGAACACGTTGCCACTGGGCTATCCTCATCACTGAATCCTCAAGGAGGGCAGGGATCCATACGCAGTGTGGGTCGTACCGCCCAATCTAATTACTTAACATTGACCCTAAAATCTATACACGAGTACTGGCAGCCAGACTTGAGGTCCACATGCCCCGACTAATACATTATGACCAGGCCGGATTCATTCTAGGGAGACAGGGGGCCAACACTATACGCAAGATGCTATAACTAATCCATGAGTCTAAAACAATGGCAGGGGACCCTGCTCTCCTATCAGTGGATGCAGAAAAAGCTTTTGACCAGGTGAAGTGGGGCTTCCTGAAGGCGGTGCTTGAAAAGGTTGGGCTGGGTTCTACATTTAGGAGGGGGGTCTAATCGGTATACACATCCCCCAAGGCATCAGTAGTCGCCAACAGCGAGTATTTGAAATGGTTCCACCTGGAAACGGGTACGAGACAAGGCTGCCCCCTCTCTGCAATACTGTTTGCACTCTCCCTGGAACCCCTCGCCCAGATGCTTAGAATGGACCTTCGGGTTGAGGGCCTTCAGGTGAAAGGGAAGGAATACAAGGTCGCCCTTTACGCTGACGATATTCTCCTACATATAAAGAACCCCCTGACATTGATACCAAGAGCTATATAGCTAAAAGAGAGTTACAGGGAACTTTCAGGCTTTAAAATCAATTCATCTAAATAAATATTGTTCCCATTACAAGAGCCTACTCCCGAAACCGCCAATAGATTGGCCACTCTCGGTCTCGAAATTGGTGGAACCACCCTTCGCTATCTAGGGAAAAACCGAATATGGGATTTGGCGACTCTATATGACGCCAACTATCCCAGTCTCCTAGCCAGTTTCCATGCTGATCTAAATAAGTGGCAGAAGCTCACAATCTCATGGATCGGGAGGCTCAACGCAATCAATATGGTGTGCCTCCTGACATTCCTCTATCCATTTCAAATGCTTCCACTACGACTCCCAGAGGCATTCCTCAGAGAAACTAAAAAGGCCATTCTGAGATTATTGTGGCAGGGGGGAAAAAGGCAAGGATAGCCTATCAGACTCTTGTTTTACCCAAGGAGTAGTAGGAGTAGGTCTCCCCGACCTAATATATATATTATCAAGCCGTCCAGTTAAGGGTCATGGTCCCCCACTTGAGAGGGCAGAGAGAATTAGAGTGGGTATACCTCGATAATCATGATCTAGCACCGGCCACCGTCGCAGAGTGGCTTTGGGTCCCGAGACATAAATTGCTCATAAGACTCCATAATCACCCGATACTGGCCACGCTATGGGAGATCTGGAGGGAAGGGGTAGATATGCGAGGAATAACCACGTGGCCGTCCCCTCTGAGCCACATATGGGCTCCGGGAGTCCGTGAGGAGATTCCTAACCTCGACCGGTTCCAGAATGGTTCGAAGCAGGCCTTGAGAGGTTGGGACAGCTGTGGAGGGGGGAAGCTTTCTTACAATCACTGAACTCGAAGAATCTCTGGGAATACAACCAATATCAGTCTTTTCCTTCTTACAGTTTAAGGGCGTCCATATGAGGAATGAATGGAAGGAGAGGCTACAGAGAGGCCTCACCCCTTTTAAGAGACTGCTTGACATGACAATAGAAACCAAAATCTTGATCCCCGCCATGTATAGAGCTTTGATAGAAGCAGTGAAGGGGTCCACTGTCTAACTTAGGGAAAAGTGGGAACAGGACTTGAACTTGGAATTAGACCCTGAATTATGGACGCAGGTATCTATAGCTGCCCAATACAAATTACATGCCATGAAACTCCTCCACAGGTGGCAATATGACCATGACATGTTATCAAAAATGTTCCAATCGGTGAGTCCCATGTGCTGGCGCCAATGTGAGGAGAAAGCCAATTACTGGCACATGTGGTGGGGGTGCTCCCGGGTGAGAGTGTACTTGGACGAGGTCCTGGGTTGGATCAGACAGATTGATGGGGTTTTCCGAGAGGTGCCACCCCTGTTCATACTTTTTGGCCTGGAAGAATGTGAAGGTGAAATGAGAAGGTTAACGGGGATAGCAGTCGCCAAAAATATCTGTGCAATGGAAGGAATTACAGCATCCCCCCACGGAAGGCTGCGCAATATGAAACGCTGTGGAGTGACTTTGTAAATGCGTATATTGTCAGCCCCCCGCATGGATCATCAGATGGGGAATGACAGTTGAACATGTTGCATACATATCACCACAAATGCTCTGGAGAGACAGTACAGAAAGAGCAACCGCCTGAAGGCCACTAGAGATTACCGTCATCTACATTTCAGTTACATAACTGTACGTTACTGATTTATATTGTGTTTATTACAAGCCACGCACGCTATTATTGAGAACATGAAAAAAAAGAGCTCACATTGTTCCAGGAGGAGTCAGGGGTGTACGGAGGAGGGAGGGGAAAATAAAAACTTGGTTTACAGTCTCATGTTGTTATATTTGCGGGAAGGGAGGGGTCGGAAGTAGGTTCCCAATTATGGCATGTTTTAACTGATATGTATACGTTAATTGTTACGTTTTTTCAAAATCTAATAAAAGTAAATTAACAAAAAAGACATTAAGATTTTTGAGTGAAGGAAAAACCATACTGAATCCGAAGTAGAGAGGCTAACAGTAAAGAGGGGTCAGTGCCCGAAGAGGGGCACCCAGGGATGAAGAATCCTCACTCAAATCAAAACTAGGAAACAAACTTTCTTTTTGTTGAAGAAACTTTTGTTTTGTTGTTGAATGGGTCAGGCCCTCGAAGGCAAGATACTTTCAAGAGAAACAAGACTTGGCCATCGATGGTCCTGATAGCTGCAAGTGGAACTGTCGACTCGTGCTGGGAAAGCTTGCGTGTGTACTGTGCTCCAAGATCCCATTTTACCACGTGCTCAAAACGTGGCAAAGGGAGATCCAATCTACTGCATCCTGACATATTGCTTGAGAACACTTCTTTCTTTTCTTGAAAACCACCCCACACCCTTTTTCGTATTAGTTGTAAGGTTTGGCAATAGGTTTCTTAGTACATGCCCTTTATATTTGACACAACGCCACTAGGACTGCCTTATTTTCATTGGATGGTTGACGCTTGCTCCAATCTTAGATTTAGGCTTGGATTAGGCGTTTTTCCGACCTGCATACAGTTTAATAAACACCCTTGAACTGTGATTGCTTGTGTCTATATAACATAAAGAGAAGAACTACTGCTGAATGTTGATATCAGTTTGGTTATTGATTTAGAACCTTCTCGTATAAACAAGTGGTAAAACAATGATTCAACTAAAAAAAATAATTGCATCCAGAAAAATCATACAGGTCACTCAAATGTATTCAAAAGGCATGAATTTTGATTTACTGACATTTAAAAAAAAACAATCACAGTTATTACTCATTAGTAATCATAGACAAAACAGAATTTCTGATACAAAACAAATATCTTATATGTAGTAGGCATAATAATATAGTATGAGAGTACGTTGTGGTCTTAAAAAAGACATAGCAGTGTAAAAGTATGTGCAATTGGTGAAAAGGACCGACTGATAGTAGTGTGTAAGACCAGAGCTGGTAATGAACGAAGCAGAAAATGAAAGAGACAGATGAAAATATTTGAAGCATAACATTCCTAATAAATTTGTGGAAAACAGTAGACAGATCAAGAACAAAAATGTTGTAATGTTTAACCAGTACCCTTACTTAGGAAACAGTATCCTGAATTATTCCAGAGAGAATCAATGTTTATATCTAACTTGGCAATTAGGTCAATTGATACTGCCCAATCAGGGACATGAAATAAAATAGCGATAGTCAATCACACTTATACACTTACTACAGTTGTGTTTAAATTATTGAAGACCTTCTAGGTTTTAACGAAAAGTTGTTCTGACAACCTTGGAAGTGAACACCAAAAGGGGTCTGCCTACGCGACGAGGGGTTACGGGTGGCGTGGGGGGTTAGAAGAATGATGTTGATGTCCAAAGCTTAAAAGCTAGTCAAATAAGTAGACCAATGGAAATTCCCCAAGTCGGATCGCATTTCGGTGGCGTGTAGGTGTTGGAGGCCACCTTTGTCAGGGTGTAGCTGTAAAGGCCCTGTTGAATGCATATATTAATATAATTAGGGCCGTACGGTTTGGAGGCAATTTGGAACATAAATCTCTATTGCAAACAGTTTGAGAGTCAATGGCGGCTAATAGCAAGAGGTTCCACGGAAAGGAGCTTACCATGGAATTCTAAAACTCAATTTCTTGAATGCTGGGCCTCAGAGGGGCTCCGCCAGTGCTACAGGGCTCGGGCAGATGTAGCAGGCCAATGGATGTGTGCTCCTGGTGGGTAGCATATGGCTCCTTATAGATGCAGAGTTAATCAAATGCACCAGAGCCGTTCTAGGTGGGGGAAATAAAGAGCAAAAGCTTACTGGCCCTATGTGTCAGAGGAGAAAAGCTGAGGAAAAGGAAACCAACTGTGGCTTACCTAAAGCGGTTGAGCGTTGTGTAAGAATGTAGGTATTCAAGTCGGTATGGGCAGGGAGACAGTCAGTAGGGTGCAGTCCGCGTTGTTTGCCATTAAGGCTGTATATCCCGAAGGGGAACAGAAAAAGTGAAGGACTGTATCAGTAGAAGGTCTGCTATATGCGTGAGCCTGGCTACTGTGCAAGCAAAATGGGGGCGCATGCAGCACTTACCTACTTGTTGGGGTGCAGATCCCGTAAATCGATTGCTATGCCGGCGTGCGAAGAAATGTCTCTGCCGCTGCAGTGAAAATGCTGATATGCTAGCGGAGTCAAATGGAGTTCCGGATACTGATAATGGAGGGGTGAGGTGCCTGTGTGGGTGAGGAAGGACTTAGTGAGATCAGCGAGTCTCAGGCACGGCTGCAAACTAGGACGTAGCGTGGGCATTGCTATGATTGTCCTTGGCTAAACCCAGTGTTACCAGGCAATGGAAATGCTGAATTTCCCTGAACGTGGGTGTGATTCAGGATAGCCAATGGGAGGAGTACAGGGAAGTTGAATGTCTTTACTGTTGACACCATGAGTTCCTTATATATGGTGTCAGCCAAGGGACCCTACAATTTCAAAAACGTAGTCAAGAGCCACTAACCCTTCCATTTCCACCAAAGAATCAGTAGGGTTTGGTATCTGTAGCAGCAGAAAAGCTATTATGCCCCCTGGGAAAAGAAGAATGATTCCTACAGACTTGGCCGTGATACCACCTCTGGGATGATATGTAAGATTAGCCCCAAAATCTGGCTTAGCATAGACATTCGGGACAGATGTTTTAGCAAGCGTTATTGATCCCGACTTCCGGGGAGATGTGAAGTTTCTCTTGCAGAATCATGGCAAAGTCCCTTTTGAAGTACGCTGGGGACACCAAATTGCACAGAGAATTCTGGAAAGGGCTCTGTTCCCTCAATTCACAGAGAGCAAACTAGATGAAACAGAAAGAGGTAATTTAGGCTTTGGGGAAGCTGATAAATCATTTAACATCAAACATAAGAAAGAAGAAGAGCCCACTATCTATCCCAACCTAGCCTTTGCCCAGCAAAATGGTGCAGCCCTCGCTGAAGCTTTCGTACAAGCAATTCCAGACAGGGAAGGCACAGAGAAGGTAAGTACCTTTTTCTTCTTAAAACTTGAGGTACTTTACCAAAAATAAATAGAAGCCCAACTGGCAATACCAACAAGCCACAGCAAGATCGTCCTAGATATCGCACATTCCCATCTCACAAGAGGGCATTTGGGACACGTTAAAACCCAGGTGCATATTAGTGGAATGTAGTAAGTGAGTGAGGTGTCAGGTTGTGGTACAACTTCTTATGCCTACGACCTAATCCTTTTTTTTCCGTCGGTACGTGTAGCGTTTATGTGGGGTAGCAGCCAAATATTTGGCTTTCGCAAATGTGGTACCTACACTATGTGTCAGTACGCTCATGAGACCACCAACACATTTCAAGATGCAAGAGGAGTGCAGATGAATATTAATGAAAATATTAACTGTAAATCTAAATATACGGTGTACGCTATAATATGTATTTGCAAGTATCTATATATTGGAAGTACCATAAGAGAGGTTAGAACTCGGATTCGGGAACACCTATCAACAATTGGGAGCCAGGATGCTACATTACCGTTGCCTCATCACTTGCAACTTAAACATCAAATGGATAACAAATATGATCTCAAGTTTATAGGACTTCAGAAAGGGAAATTGGGAAAAACAGGGAGCAATCTGGAACAGGCACTTCGACAAAAAGAGGCGAGACTTATTTGCAAATACAGAACAATTGAATATGGATTAAACAAGGACAATGAGATGATCCATTTTCTTTGATAATAACTGCGATTGACTCTAAAGATATGAAATGACTGCTTTTTTCAACAAATTCATTGTAGATCTATCATTCTCTATATGTTATTTTTGTTGCAAGTATATGCCAAGTGGCTTGAAAGATGGTCAGTGACAATATGATAAGGCTATATCGATGAAATTACATATGCTTGTTTGCTCGTGTGAAGGGATTATGTACAGCACAGATGTATTTGTATTACATTTATCAGAATGGTCAGTAATGTCCTCCTCCTCTTCGGAGAGTAGAAATTTCCTTTCCTTCCCCACCTCCTCACCTGAGGAAATTGGTGCAATATACAGTTGTTTCTTTCTTCTTATTTGTGGTATCTCCTTCTTTTTTTAATGTAGATAGGGTTTGCCTCGAGAGGAAGCCACTGTGACCCAAGTCTTTGGCAGTCCAGTGACCTCTCCCCCGAAATAGCCAAGGACGTAGTGGGGGAAAAAGCCACAGGCAGAAAAAAACCCCAAGTGTAGGGAACTCTCTGATGAGTCGATCGCAGGACTGCGAGGAGTAGAGGAGTGACCGGAGTACGGCTAGCACAGCAGGGTATATTCCGATGTCAAACAACACCGGAAAACAGAAGGATTCCAAAACCGTAAGTAAACGCCAAAAGCAGCTGGACAGGAAAGGCTCCTGACTAAACAATGCCGGAGCAAAGAAACTAAGCAAGGCAAGTACAAAACGGAAGGCAGGAAAAACTAAATAAAAGTAAACAAATCCAGGGAAGAAAGAACGGAGGTGAATCACAGAGGAAAGTAGCCAAGGAAGGGGGTGGGGGAGTCAAGGTAATAAATGAGAGGGAGCGGAAAGCAAGAGGGAAAAATGCTGTAGAAGGCAGGGCGGATCACCGCTAAGAGAAATAACAAGGGAGTGCTAACAACAAAGGAGAGGTATCCAAGTACGTTGCAACGCGCCGAACGCTGAGGGATGAATGAATAAAACGCATTCGGCGGCGGCCATGTTGAAAAAGTACTAGACTGCTGAAAGTATGTGCAAACAATGTAACGGTACATTTTAATGGAGGCCAAGTCTCCATTTCTTCCATATGCGCCAGTTACCCTGTTTTATGACAGTATGCCCCCTTCGAAGGCGTAGTCCTCCTGGCTTGCCTGGGTGGGACCTGTGGAACTTTCTTAACAAAAGAGGAGATTGAATGTTAGAGCAGGGCTCCCAGGAATCCTCAGAATCAGGGTATCCTTTCCAATGAACAAAATACTCTAAACGACCTCTGTGATATCTAGAATCACAAATTTGGGACACCTCGTATTCTTCTAGAGGGGGATTTGGTGGCAACTCCAATCGGGGAGTAGATCGTGCCCCAGTGTCGGATAAATAAGGTCATAACAGTGAAGTATGGAATACAGGATGAATGCGTCGTAGATTCTTGGGTAGTGTAAGACGAAAGACCACTGGATTAACTTTAGAAATTATCTCGTAGGGACCTATATAACGGGGGGACAACTTAGAGGGATGGACCCAGCGGGGTAAATATTTGGTGGAAAGCGTAACCTTGGAACCAATGTCCCATTCAGGTGCCTTTCTTCGGTGCTTATCGGTTTGGCCATTGTAACGGTCACAAGCCTCTTGTAGACTCTTCTTTGCTGTACTATGGGCCTCCTGAATTTGGCTAAGGGTGGTTTCAATGGATGGAATATTAGATCCAACTGAAAATTAAGAGAATATGGATAGAGGATGTATACCATAGGTACAATAGAAAGGACTTATACCTCATACAGTGTGTATTGAGCTGTTGTATGCAAACTCTACTGTGGGAAGCAGAGAAACCCAATTATCTGTTGACGGTTGATAAAGCAACAGAGATATTGTTCTAGAGTTCCAGTAAGTCTTTCTGTCTTTCCGTTTGTTTTAGGATGGAAACCAGAAGACAATGCTCTTTCGATACCCAGTCTTTCGCATAGGACCTTCCAAAATTTTGAGGTATATTGGCTACCTCGATAGGATACTATCTTCTGAGGAAGACCATGCAGTCAGAAAATATCCTTCAGAAAGACGTCTGCCATAACAGAGGCTGATGGAACTCCAGCCAGAGGGGAAAAGTGGGCTAACTTGGTGAAAGAATCCACCGTTACCATTATGCATGAACAGCCTTGAGAGACAGGCAAGTCCACGATAAAGTCCGTAGAAATTTGTATCCAAGGTCCTGGTGGCACCAGACTTCGTTGAAGAAGACCCAATGGCTTCTGTGTTTGCTGTTTACTTCGAAGACAGACCAGGCAAGTTTGAATATACTCAAGCGTCTCTGCTGTCATGTTAGGCCAATAAAAGGATCGTTTGAGAAGGTCCAGTGTACCCCTTAAACCCCAGTGACCGGCTAACTTAGAGTCATGACACCAAGCAAGAGCCTCTTGTCTGAGCTTACGAGTGGGTAAGTACAACTTCCCTTGTATAAAGTAGAGCCCTTCCTTCCTTTCGGTAGGGCACTTTTTGTGAGATAAAGTAGATTCTTCCAGTCCGAGAGAGGCTTCCCGGACTTGCTGCTGGAAAGAGGAAACCATTGTGATGATCTTTGTATGAGGAAACATAAGTTCCTTTTCCTGATCTGAGTTGGCATAAGGTTCACCAAAGCGAGATAAGGCGTCCGCTACCTGATTTTGGGAACCAGGCATGTAAGTAATGCTGAAATGAAATTGGGCAAAAAAAAAAATGAGCCCATCTTGCCTGGCGGGTGTTGTAGCATTCCAGTTGTTTGAGCACCTGCAGGTTCTTGTGGTCGGTGCGTATAAGAAAGGGATGAGAACCTCCTTGGAGTAAATGCCTCCATTCTAGGCAAGCTAGTTTCATGGCCAATAATTCACATTCAATCACAGAATGATTTCTTTGACTGGGGTTCAAGGTTTTTGAAAAATACGCTATCGGATACTCATTACCTTCGTTAGACTGAAGAAGAACATCTGTCTCCAAGATAAAAGGTTGATGTTGGTCTGGTTGTCTCAATATGGGAGCAGAGCAGAATCTCTGTTTTAGTTGGAAGAACCTTTCTTCAGCTTCTTGGGACCAATGAAACAGAGAAGAAGACAGTTTGAGCAAAGAGGTAATAGGTAATACTAGCTGAGAGAATCCCGGTATGAATTTTCAATAGAAATTTGCCAATCCAAGAAATCTTTGGATCTCTTTGACTGAAGTGGGAGAAGGCCACTCTAGGATGGCTTCTACCTTTCTAGGATCCATGGTAACACCTTGGTCAGACAAAATAAACCCAAGATAAGAGATTGTAGACTTTGATAAGGCACACTTTTCTGGCTTGGCCAAAAGATGATGAGACTGTAGTCTACGTAGAACCTCCTTGACGTGTTCCTTGTGATCCTCTTGATTACAGGAAAAAATCAGAATATCATCCAAATAGATCACGGTGGATTGGCCCAGCAGATCAGAAAATAGACGGTCCATGAATCTTTGAAATATGGAAGGGGTGTTGACCAGCCCGAAAGGCATCACCTGATAGACAAATAAACCAAAGGGAGTACGGAATGCGGTCTTCCACTCATCGCCTGCTCTAACACGAAGCAGGTGATATGCGTTCCGGAGATCTAATTTTATAAAAATCATAGATCCCTGTACTGTCTCCATTATTTCAGAGATGATAGGCATGGGATAGTGGTCCCTTATGGTTAGTTTGTTAAGCCCCCAATAGTCTATACAGGGTCTTAATTCCTTTGAATCTCTCTTTGGGATAAAAAATAGAGACGCTCCCACTGGTGATCGAGAAGGCCTTATGAGACCATTGGCAAGATTGTCGTCCAGGTAGTATCTGAGCACCTTCTTTTCACCTACAGAGAGAGGGTACATCCTGCCAAAAGGAACCAAAGCTTCAGGAACCAAGACTATACAACAATCTTCCGGTCTGTGAGGAGGTAACTCCAATGGAATCTTTTCTTCGAATACCCCAACAAACTCAGTCAGGTAACTAGAAATACAATGGATGGCGCTGGTTTCAGTAGAACTGACTGTTCTGACCGTTTCGAATCTTGGTTCCGGTAGACATTCTCTTTTACAGTAAACAGAGTGAAAACTCAATAGATTGTTTGTCCAATTTATGGTGGGATTGTGTCTTCTGAGCCATCCGATGCCCAAAATTACCGGAAAGTGCGCGGCTCAGATGATGTCAAAGTCATCCGTTCAGAATGTTGCTGTATTAGGACTTCCAATTCTTCAGTGGCATGCGTAATAAGTCCAGAGCTCAAAGGTTTCCCATCCACCCCTTGGACCTTTTGATCTTCCTTCTTGGCAATTCTTTTCAATCCAACCTTATCAGCCCAAAGGGTATCTATAAAGTTCCCAGCTGCCCCACAATCTAATAAGGCTTGAGTGTCTACTTCCTTACCACTGAACTGAATCTTGACAGCAATTACCATGAGACGGGAGTCATCTGATATCTTAGAGGAGGTGACAAAAAGTGTTATGTAGGGACTGGAGGACGCCCCTCGATAGCCCGTCCTATTAACTATTGAGGGCGTTTGTTTCCCAAACTTCTGGGGGCCACATTAGTAGAGTCGCCACAGTACATGCAGAGGTTCCCTTCTCTTCTTCTCTTTCTCTCTTCAGGAGTCAAAGGAGCTCTAGTAGTTCCTATCTGCATACGTTCATCTCTGGCAGGATGCGTCGCATGAGAGGAGGGTAAAGGGCTTGATTCAAAGTAAGACGAAGATCCACGGTTCTTCTTCTTTTCATTCCTTCTCTCCGTCATCCGGAAATCTATTCGAAGTACTGCAGTGTGGTGGTCTGAAAAGGTAGCGGGGTGAGAGATCCGAGCAAGCTCGTCCTTTAAATCCTCTCTTAGACCTCTGCGAAAGATAGTGTATTATGCCTGTTCCTGCCAACCTGCTTCTGCAGCCAATTGCTTAAATGTAGTGATATAAGAGAGCAATTTGGCGCTGCCTTGGCGTACATCCAATAGGTCTTCGCTGGCAATAAAGGCACTTTCTGTTCTTTGGAATGTTTGCTGTAAGAGATTTTTAAAGGCTCCATAATCTTGCAAAACAGGGTCTGTCTGGGATACTAATAGGGTGGCCCATGCCAAGGCGTTCCCAGTCATATGTGTGATCATAAACCCTACCTTGGCATGGTCTGAGGAGAAGGCACCTGTTCTAAAGGCGAAATGAATATTACACGCCTTTAAGAATTCTTTTACTTTCTTGGCAGAACCATCAAACTTTCCAGAAACAAGGGCCATGGGAGGGAGATCAGAGGTTTGTTGTTCTCTGGCAGTGACCCTTTTCTGTAGGGAATGCGTTTTCAGTCTTGAGTGTCTGTACCTCCAGGTTTAGGCTTTGAACAGCAGCAACCAATTCTTGGATTTGTTGAGGAGTAGCCATGTTTTTAGTTAGGCGTTGCAAGCTATCAGAATGGTCAGTAATGTCCTCCTCCTCTTCGGAGAGTAAAGATTCCCTTTCACCTGAGGAAATTGGTGAAATATCCAGTTGTTTCTTTCTTCTTCTTTGTGGTATCTCCTTCTTTTCTTTATGTAGATAGGGTCTGCCTCGAGAGGAAGCCACTGTGACCCAAGTCTTTGGCAGTCCAGTGACCTCTCTCCCGAAGTAGCCAAGGACGTAGTGGGGGGAAAAAGCCACAGGCAGAAAAAAAAAACAAATGTTGGAAAAACTCTGATGAGTAAATCGCAGGAATGCGAGGAGTAGAGGAGTGACCGGAGTATGGCTAGCACAGCAGGGTATATTCCGATGTCAAACAACACCGGAAAACAGAAGGATTCCAAAAACGTCAGTAAACGCCAACCTCCGGATGGAGGAAAGCAGCTGGACAGGAAAAGCTCCTGACTAAACAATGCCGGAGCAAAGAAACAAAGCAAGGCAAGTACAAAACGGAAGGCAGGCAAAAACTAAATAAAAGTAAACAAATCCAGGGAAGAAAGAACAGAGGTGAATCGCAGAGAAAAGTAGCCAAGGAAGGGGGGGAGCAGTCAAGGTAATAAAGGAGAGCGAGCGGAAAGCAAGAGGGAAAAATGCTGTAGGAGGCAGGGAAGATCACTGCTAAGAGAAATAACAAGGGAGCGCTAACAACAAAGGAGAGGTATCCAAGTACGTTGCAACGCGCCGAACGCCGAGGGCTGAATGAATAAAAAGCACTCAGCGGCGGCCATGTTGCAAAAGCACTAGACTGCTGAAAGTACCTGCACACAACGTGCCTGCAAATTTTAATGGAGGCCAAGTCTCCATTTCTTCCATATGCGCCAGTTACCCTGTTTTATGACAACATTGCCTTCTCTTGCAGTCTCTCCTTTTTTGGATAATGTTTAGTTGTAACATGGTACAGACCATAAGACATCATGGAACTGCAACACAATCAAGACACAGGTGCGAGAAAGTTTTGTGTTTTGATCTATAGTCTGAAGTGAGTATGGGTTGCAGGGATTTTCAGTGGGGCAAGTTCGGACCCTTTAATGTTTGTAAGAATATTGGTTTTGAGCCTTGAACATGAGTAACAATGACTAGGACTACATTTCCCAGCAGGCAATGCTGGTAGAGTGTTCAGCCTTGGTCAAATTATTGAAGCAGTGATCACAACGATAATTGGACTAACATATGCAGAACACTATTATGAGGTTTCATGACAATTGTAATTATTTGGGATTAATACTATAGCTTTATAGACCTGCAGCGAGGGCCGTATCGGGTCAGGTCCATAGGAAATTTTTCTACGATCGACAGTTCCATGCCTGAAAACACATGGCCGACCCGTAGGGACAATTACAATTTGGTCATGGAAATGCCCTTTATTCATTTAGTGGCATCACCATATCCCTGAAATGCTGTGGATGTGTTGTCCCTCAAAAGTAAATGCAAATCAGTGCATCCCGTGCTCGTTGTCCATCTAGTGGACCCCTAGGAGGATGTTGTGCCATCCCATCCCCATCCCCATCTCCGTCTCCAACACCATCCCCATCTTCATCATTTCCGTCTGGGGGAATTGGAATGTTCTGTCATGATGCCTACCCGCGTGGATCCAGACCAGGTCCAGCAACCCCGGAAGCAGACATCAAGGTATTTGGGGCAAGCCCAAAAACCCCTGCTAGGGGCTGTTTGGGTGCGGTCCTGGCGCCTATGGCGCCAGGCTCATATGGAGTCAGTCCTGGCGCCATAGGCGCCAGGCTCATAGAGTAGAACTTACCTGATGCAGACCCTGCTGCAAGAGCTCCAAGCCAAATGAGGCTTGGGACTATTTTACCTAGGGACTATTTTTTACTCGGGCGGGGCTGGGGAGGAATACTTACCTGGGACTACTTTGGAGGCTATTTAAACCACGCCCAAAGAGCAGCACATGCTTCGTGTTATTCTGCATCCAGCAGCGTAACGCTCACCGTGCCTGCAAGTCTGCATCCAGTTTTCTGCCACGCCCGCCTCGAGTTTGGAGCTCCTAGAAAAAGGGAGAAAGAAGGAGAAAAGGTTAGAACAAAAGCAATACCTTTGATCCTTACCTGAATTCCCGATCCATCGCGCCTTCGAGCTGGAAGCAAGAAGTTATTTTATGCGCGTCGCCTCGTCTGCTGCAGCGCATCGCTGAACTCACCGGCCTTCGCAGCATCTTCACATTCCACCGCATCCTCCTGCATGTTCCCGCCGCATTCCGGCACCTAAGGAGTAGACAAGAAAAGCAAGGTGAGCCAAGGGAATACACAGAGGAATATTAGTAACCCTCCCATAGACTTACCTGATTTTACCACCGGGGGTACTATTCCTCTTCACGGGTCGGCGCAGCTTCCACTGCATCTTCGCCGAACCCCGGCTCCTAAGGGGAAACAAAAGAACAGCAAAGTGAAACAAAGGGACTATCAAGGGGAACCCTCCTCACCACATTAGATTTACCTGATTTTACCGCCGGAGGTATTATTCCCCGAGACTTCATACTTTCTCTCAGTGCCTGAATAAGGGAGAAAGCAACAGGTTAAATATTGACATTATTTATCGAACTGTGTTGGAAATACAAATCCTTACCAGAATATTACCGGTTGCCACGAGGAACTCTTCGCTAGGGTCAAGCTGCAATCTGCAAGGAATCGGACAAGAATGAAAGTCAGGCATTTGAACTCTTACGAACTACATACTTTTAGGAGTCAATATTGTTCTGGAACTCACCAATTCCTTCGAGGAAGTGAAGCAACTGGTTATCAACGCGCCACTGCGCTCAATGCAGGATGGAGAGCTCATCTTTTCAAACCATCAGGCCAAGCAAACAAAGCTAGGTGGGCCAGTCCAGTTCAGCATCTCAGCCCTACGTGTCACATTGGTGGAGACCGCAGCTGTCCAGTTCAGATCGACGCCTCTGTGGAAGCCAGGTGAGCGTAACATGTTCCTGCACTGGCACAGATTGTGCAGCATGGCACAAACGATCATATTTTTACCCGTCTTCACTGGGCTGTACAGCAGTGATCCGCCAGATCTGCTTAAACAGCGGAACCGGGCCTTCAGTAGTCCAAATGTCCTCTCAATCATGCCACGTGTGCGGACATGTGCCCTGTTGTACGCATCCTCATGCCTGTTCCTTGGCCTCCGTACAGGCGTCATCAGCCATGGCTTGAGTGCATATCCGGAATCTCCTACATGGGATGTAGATGTGGGAGACATATCAGTGTTGGTAGTATCATGTCTTCATCAGATGCAGTGCAATCTTGTGTCATTGTTCATTCATGCGTATGTGTCATGCAGTGTTTTCACTGATGGGTGTTAATCTTCTATGGACATCATAGTGGGGGTTGGCAGCTGGACATTGACCAATGCATTGGTGTGCATGTGGCTTTTGAGTATGGCATTGTGCAGTGATGTGCACACATGGCAGGGTCACTCCACAGTGATGATATAGTAGATGCAGGACGTCTCATGTACAGCCATCATGCGCATTGTGAGTGCTGTGTTGCATATTATGGGGGGGTTTGCTGTGGCTCCAGGTGTGTGCGCCAGCGGGAGTTCAGGCAGTGTGTATCAGGTGGCAGGGTGTGTACGGCCACACTGTGGCTACCTGTCATGTGTTGCTTTGTGAAGTTTGGGTTCTGCTGTCTATTCAGTGGATGGGCGGGGGGTGATGCATGTGCAGTCGCAGCAGCCCACTCACGTAGTTCATTGCCCTGGTCACACACACACACACCCCACTTACACAGGTCCGGAGCATTGGCAGCTGTACTCACCCAATAGCCATGTGCTTTGTCCAGCATAGCGTTCCATGTACCGTGGCAATGTTGAATTCCGCAGTACCATTGAGTCATGGGTTGAGCCTGGGAAACGTGCACAGCAATGTGTAATCACTAGCGTCGCATCCCATACCATCTGTACATTCAGTGAGTGGTACTGTTTCCTATTGCGGAACACCATTTCAATTGCACGTGGTACTGTCAGCTCAATGTGGGTGCAGTCGAGTGCACCTATGCAATTTGGCATGCCTGCTATGGCATGGAAGGCCAACTTGGTGGCAATCGCCTGGGGGAGAGTACGGGGTAGGGCAATCTGTTCAGACACATGGCGCAACAGGGCATCCAGTACCTGAACCAGGATTATTGAGAAACAGGGTTGTGATGGGCCGTGCAGCTCACCGACTGTGCGTTGATAGGTACCGGTGCCAAGAAAGTGCAGTACAGACACAACCTTCAGGAGGGGAGGATGGCGGTGGGGGTGTCTATGTGGCTGCTGATGTCGTCCTCTATCAGGCCAGTGATGTACAGGATTGTTGGACGGTCCAGCCGGTATAATGTGTGGATCTGTCCTGGGGTGAGGCCCTGATGCGTGGTATTGCAGGCTGCCTGCGGGGTGCTGCCGGCTGGACAATGGGGTTTGCCATGGGTACAGCGTTAGCTGGTTGCTGCCTGCGCCTCCTACGCCTCCGCCTCCTCCTCCTCCTCTGCAACATTACTGCCATCATGTGCAGTGCTGCCTGTTGGTTGAGTAGGCCCAGTCCCAATGCTACTAGAGCTGCTGCCTGCATGGTTCTGTTTTGAGTTGGGCTGGGTGTGGCCCTTTTGTACGCACCCAGTGGCCTGTTGGGTCCAGCTGGGCAGATTTGGTGCAGCTGTGGCCTGATTCAGGACACCAGGCACAGTTTAACGTCATGTTCGCTGTGGCGGCGGTACCGCCACCGTGATCACGGTTTTACCGCCATTTTGTTGTCAGTGTTTCCATGTCCGCGCTAGTTGTGATGCTCGCAGTGTTTCGTATTGCCGGCAACGGAGGAGTTTCCGTACAGGCAGAGTTTACGGGAGCTTTAACTCGGCGGTGGCTGTTGGAGGTAGTGCTATTTCCAGGTTCGCAGGTCATAATTAGGCGGACGCGGAAACAGTGCTGGTATGGTTATACCGGCTGCGTTCATTCCGGACCGGATAACTTGTAATGAGGCCCTCAGAATTCAAAAATTGCCAAACCCCTTTAACCAAGCAATGGTTTGTGAGTTAGACAGTAAAATGTTCAATGTTGGACTGAGAATTAGAGGTTCAACTGTGGAGTGTGTCATGTTAATTTAGGTTTCATATCCAATATAGTGTGCACAAAGTGGTTTGTCACCGTAGACTCCCTGCTTCATAATGCGCAAAGTAAGACTGTCAAAAATAAATGCCAGATTCCAGCGTGCTGGTGCAAAACCGTCTATACCAATCCAATATAAAGTAAAAGTGGGTCCGAATTGTAAAAGATGAACAAGTGAGCCATACTAATGACTATAAGATGCTCCCTAAGTGGTGTGAAAGAAAAATTACCCCAATAAATCCTTCCTATTCTAATGATCACTGTAAAAATATAGGAGAAAGGAGAATAAAGCAACACATAAACTGTGACCCTTCCCAAATAGATAGTGCACGAAAGAGCATGCTGTCAGCATACCTGAAAATAAATGGATATCCAATAGTCCAAGAAATGATTGAGTCACATCCGCAATAATGCGTAACTGCAAACATAGGGCAACAAGATTGATTTGTCACCATGCGGTGTATTAGCCAGACATACGTCGCTTAGTGAACCATATATACCTGCAGAAAATAATTTATGCCTACATATAGCTTCTATGAGCCACATTCTCAAAGACCTACAATATTGTTCCAATAACGATACAACTTAATCAATGCTGATCACAATAAACATGTCCAAAAAGTGAACGAGCTGCTTTACCCAATTCAGACGGGAAACCAATATTATTAACCAATAATCATTTGAAGCAGAATGCCTCTATTGGGTACCATTCCCCACAAAAAGCTAACTAAAATAAAGTATCTGAAACACACAAGTGAATGCCAGAATCACACTTACCCGAAAATTGGAGCAACTATGTAAAAACTATGTACTATGCTCCTCTAGAAAACAATAATTATCTAATTTGATGGAGGTCATCAAGAAATAAGTGCTTAAGCAGAACAACAGTAGTAGATGTATTCGATGAGACAACTATTTTATTCTTTGCGGAACGTGTCACGCCGCTTTGTTTACTATATGACGTCATATGCGCACAATGTATGATGTCATCACGTCACCCACGTCACTTCTGTGAAAATTGGGTGATAATTGCTACACGGAACGGCGGTTTCGTCTGTCTTAATTCAATCCGCAGGGATCTGGCCCCTTTATTACATAGTTTCTCCGATTTCCGGGTAAGTGTGATTCTGGCATTCACTTGTGTGTTTCAGATAAGTTAGCTTATTATGGGGAATGGTACCCAATAGTGGCATTCTGCCTAAAATGATTATTGGTTAATAATATTGGTTTCCAGTCTGAATTGGGTAAAGGGGCTCGTTCACTTTTTGGACATGTTTATTGTGATCAGCATTGATTAAGTTGAACAAGTTACTCTCTTACCTGGTAACGTTCTTTCGATGGGATGGTCCGACGACGTATTCCATATCTATGACAGTAATCACCACAGCTGTGCTGCTTCGGAAAATCTTTCGGCGTCTGCGTCCTGCGTCGATGACGTCGATACGCTGTCCTCGAGGGCCTCCGTCGAGCCAACGTCACCAGATGTTATAAGTAGGAAGCACGACGCCCGTAGCCTCAGTTGTAGTTTTTTCCACCGGAACATGTGGCACCAATCTTCTGCCAGTATGACCACAGAAAGCCTTGCAGAAACGTAAGCTGCAATCGCATAAGAAATTCTGTAGCGGGGTAGGCAGGGAGGGAGCGATATGGAATACGTTGTCGGACCATCCCATCGAAAGAACGTTACCAGGTAAGAGAGTAACTTGTTCTTCCAGGAGATTGGGTCCTCCGACGTTTTCCATATCTATGACAGACTCCCAAAGCAGTACCAACGTATGGAGGAGGGAAAATAATTTCGAATGAAGGAATTTAGAATGCCCAATCAAATTGCAGAGTAAAGGACCGCCTTGCCAAAGAAAGGCCAGATCCTGCCCATGGATAGAATCTAGGGAGTAGTGTCGTTCAAAAGTATGGACCGAAGCCAAGTGGCTGCTTCACAGATGTTATGAGTAGGGACACCCCTCTGCAGGGCAGTAGAGGCAGCCATACCCCTAGTAGAATGGGCCTGTAAGCCTTCCGGAGGGTCCTTACCTGCCAAGCGGTAACATTCAGAAATTGTCAAGATAATCCATCTAGACAAAGTCTGCTTAGTAACAGCTTGTCCCAAAAGCCTTCCAGCGTAACCTATACAGAGCTGATCATCCAACCTGACTCGGGACATGCGTGAAATGTAGAAACCTAAATCTCTCCTAGGATTTAACCTATGGAGCCTCTCCTCGTCCTTACCAGGATGCGGAGGAGGATAATATGCTGGAAGAATTACCTTCTGGCTTAAATGAAATTCCGACACCACTTTTGGAAGAAAGGAAGGACGAACTCTAAGGACAACCCTGTCCTTATGAAACAAAGTGAAGGGTGGCTTAACTGAAAGTGCCTGTAACTCACACACTCTGCGAGCGGAAGTGACCGCAACTAAAAATACCGTTTTCAGGGTTAACAGTCTCAAAGGACAAGAATGTAAAGGCTCAAATGGAGCACCCATTAGAAACTTGAGAACAAGGTTCAAATCCCAACCGGACACCTGGAAAGGTGACAGAGGGAACACATTAGTGAGCCCTTTCAGAAACTGAGAAATTAAAGGGATTTTAAAATAAGAACACTCCTCAGACGAGTGCTTAAATATGGACAGTGCCGCCAGGTAACCTTTAATGGTACCCACTTGCAAGCCCTTGTGGGCTAAAGAAAGCAAAAAAAGACAGAACCACAGGAATGTCACATGAAAAAGGATCCACAATCTTAACCCTGCACCAGTCGCAGAACTTTCTCCAACGGCAACGGTACAGGGACTTCGTTGCCGGCCGTCTGGCCAAAAGCAACACCTCCATCACGTCTTCAAGGAGGTCCCAATCTTTATACCTCAACCTTTCAGAAGCCGAGCGTGAAGGTTGAGGGATCTGACCTCTGGATGGAGAACCTGACCTCCCTCCCGTGAGAGCAGAAAGTCTCGGTAGGGAAGACGACGTGGAGGGCAGATGGATAAGTCGAGAAGGTCCGGGTACCACGTCCTCCGGGCCGATGCCAGAGCAATGAGGATCATGTGGGAACCGAACCTCCATAACCTCCGCAGCACTTGCAGGATGATGGGGACTGGAGGAAACGCATACAGCAGTGGGAAGGATAACTCCACCACGAAGGCTCCTCTTGGAGAAAATTCCCGCAAGCAGAACCTTTTGCACTTACGGTTCACACTGGAGGCAAAGGGATCCACTTGAGGGGTCCCCCAAAGAGCGGAGATCTCCAGGAGAATCTCCTGAGCCAGCTCCCACTTGTGAGAGACCGCGCTCTGCCTGGTCAGAGCGTCCACCATCTCGTTTTCGTCTCCGGCCAGATGAACTGCCGAGATCAAAATTCCCTGCTGGATGGCCCAGAACCGGAGCTGCATCGCCTCCCTGCACAGAGGAAGTGACCCTGCCCCCCCTTTTTGTTGAGGTAGGGCATGGCCACCGTGTTGTCTGTCAGAATCGGGACATTCTTTCCTCGCACAGTCGGCAGAAAAGCCTTCAGGGCAAGCCTGACGCCCCTGTTATGAACCGCCGCCGCGTTCCCCGTCTCCAAGGATCTCCATTCTGGCAACGCTGGAGATTACCATGGAGACGTGGCTTTTCCGCTGCCCGTGTTCCGGGTAGTCACGTGACACAACGTTTACGCGCAATACGCGCACAGTGACGCCTCCTTTCCTCTTCAAATACGAGTGCCAAAGGAGTAAACGCTGCTTCTAATTAGCGTTACTACTTCATATCCTTTGATCCAGAATCTCTTCTTAATCTGAACTCGGAACGTTTTTTGACCTTTCTATTGGATTACCCCTTGGATTTGACGTACCATCCTGACTTGCTGCATCCTTGCAGCAGTTTTTTCGGCAGCGGTTCCTCCTGTTTGCCAATACGCCTCGCTACCTTCGTTCCTTCAGGCAAGCCATTCTGCCGGCGCCCCGCTCCTTCTAGCGGTCTCCTCAACAGCTGTTCCGCCTACCTGCTGAGACCTGACGCTGCCTTCATTTCATAAGGTAAGCCTTCTTGCTGGCCCCTTCCCTTCACCCGACCATCACTCAGCCTACAACATTCCACGTTTTAGCAGTCTCTGTTTATGGGGAATGTATGAACACATGAACAGTCCTTCTTGACCAACTCCTATCATCCTGGAACCATTGTGTGGACATCTGCGTTTGGAACTTTTCAATCAGCAACTGTGCACTTTCTGAACGCTCTCCTGCAGTGCACCATCCCGGATCTAGTTTGCGACCCTCGTTCCGTTCGGGGTAGTTTTCCTTTACTAAACTTCCTGTTTGTTATTTTCTCCTCCCGTTGGTTAGTACTTTCGCTACCCGAAAAACACCTATTGGGTAAGCCGTTAGTCATTTGGTTTGTTTTCTTAATAATCATTAGACTACCATTCTTACCTGTCTCTCCTTATTTTCAGTCTTCTTGTTCCCCGACTACCCATCCTATATTGCCTTAGAGTCCTATCAAACCTTTACCAGGTATTGCTTGTTGGTCTGCTCTTGAAATTACACAATTGTCTCCAAGTCAGTGACGTAATATTGTGCTTTGTTTCTTACAGCCTGGGTTTGGCGGTGTGGTTCTCCCCCGCTCTTTTGGTTAATTGATTCCTCTGACTGTTTGTTATTCAGCAGAGGGGTACATTGCCTTAAAGAGGTCCTCGCGTTGAGGAGGTCTGGTTCTGGATTGTACCTTTGTACACTCCAGCTTAGACTGAAAACTTTCCGGAGCTGCTCCCTCTTCGGTTATCCCAAGGTCGGGCAACGCCCCGAACAGTGCAGCAACTGGTGAGTAACAGAATTAGAAGCCTTAAAAAACATGGAACCCGATCAGCCCATGGCAGAAGCCATGGAGCCGGTTGAGCCCATGGCAGAAATCCTGCACCACCTTGCAGGATTGAGAATGGAAATGGCTACCATGAAAGCCGAATTCCAGCAGAGGATTAACGAGATCCAATCACTTATATCCGCTCCTCCTGGGCAAGAGGGAGGAGCTGGGGCCCCCTCCGGCTCGGGTTTTCCTATATCTGCTCCAGAGCCTCCTTCCATTGTGCTCTCATCCCAATTCCCGCTGGCTCCTCCTGAACGGTTTATGGGGGATCCGAAACATTACCGGACCTTCATTAACCAGTGCAAATTACACTTTTTGTGTCGTCCTACCTCCTTTCCGACTTCAACCACTAAGGCAGCTTTCGTCCTTTCACACTTAGGAGGGACGGCCGCCTCTTGGGCTAATCCATTGCTGGAATCGAACAGTCATGTTCTTTACAATTGTGATGCCCTCCTGACCGCTATGAGTCGGGTCTTTGATACCCGTTACACCTCACAAGCTTCCGATCTTGAATTACTCAAATTGAGACAAGGGTCCATGCCTTTGCTTGCCTATTTGGCCCGTTTCAACCAACTAGCTGCAGAAACAGACTGGCCTGAAGAAAAGAAATCTGCAGTTTTCTATCAGGGCCTCTCCGACGAACTAAAGGACACACTGTCTACTGTACCAGTGGTGCCCAGCGCCTTTAACAAACTATTAGACATGGTTCTTCAAATAGATGCCAGAAGGGCTGAACGCAAGGGAGAAAAGCGACCCAGCATTCCGCTTTCTGTCCCAGACATCCCCACTGCGGGGGTTCCCACCCCGGAACCTATGCAGATTGGAACCGTGCGAGGGCCGCTGACTCCGGCACAACGTGAACACCGCCGTACACACAATTTGTGTATGTACTGCGGTTCCTCAGAACACTTGTTGCCAGAATGTTCTAAGAAACCAAAGAAGAAGGCGGGAAACGCCAAATCCCGACAGTAAATGGGGTCCATACGTCGGGAAAGTCGGTTTTGGACTCTCTCTGTTCCTCCCAAACCCAGACTACCTTAATCAAGCTGCCCGTCACCTTCACAGGTGCCTTGAAAAATCCTGTTCCGATCTCAGTGGTGATCGATTCCAGAGCCACCGGTAACTATATCGATGAAAGCTTTGCGAGCTCCGCTGAAATATCACTGACAAAAAAAATCACACCCGGAAAATGTCAGCGCAGTCGATGGATCAGCACTCGTTTCAGGATTGGTGGTTCAACAGACGATACCCATTACCATGACCACGGCCGAAGGCCATACAGAAGAAATATGCTTTGACGTTATCCAAACCCCTGCCTACAGAGTAATCTTAGGCATCCCGTGGCTTAAACTACATAACCCGCTGATAGAATAGTCCTTAGGCCTGGTTCAGTTTCCATCTGTTTTTGTAACAGCACTTGTTTCTCTTCATTAGGTATTGTTGACGACAATCCAAGCCGGGTTCTATCAGGTTTGTCCGCTCATATAAGGGCAATCACCAAGACATCCGTCCCTCTGGTCCCAATCGAATATACGCAGTTTCTCGATGTGTTTGACAAATGCAAGGCGGAGACATTGCCTCCACATCGGGTTTATGATTGTCCAATCGATCTGGTACCATGGGCCAAGATACCTTCGGGACGAGTTTACTCATTGTCCATTAAGGAGGATCAGGTCCTTAAAGAATATCTGGACAAAGCACTTGCTACACGGTTTATACGCTCATCTAAGTCCCCTGCAGCATCTCCCTTATTTTTTGTTCCCAGAAAAGAAGGGGACCTACGCCCTTGCATCGACTATAGAGCACTGAACGAGGTAACAGTGAAGAACCAATACCCTTTACCATTGATTTCCACTCTTATTGATCAATTGGGCAACTCCAGCGTGTTTACTAAACTGGACCTTCGAGGGGCCTACAACCTCGTCCGCATTAAAGACGGGGATGAGTGGAAAACTGCATTCAAAACCCATTTTGGTCTATTTGAGTACCTAGTGATGCCGTTCGGGCTCTGTAACGCCCCTGCCACCTTTCAGGCATTTATGAATGACATGTTTCATGACATCCAAGACCAGTTTGTTGTGGTTTACCTCGACGACATACTCATTTACTCTGCTTCGATGACAGAGCATGTTCAACACGTTTCCATGGTCCTACAGAGACTAAGAGAAAACCATCTATATGGCAAGGCCGAAAAATGTGTCTTTCACTCCTCCGAGGTTGAATTTTTGGGCTTTAACATCACCAACCAAGGTATCAAGATGAGCCAGTCCAAAGTCAAGGCAGACTTAGATTGGCCTATCCCGAAGACAGTCAAGGAACTTCAATCGTTTCTTGGCTTCGCTAATTTCTATCGACGTTTTATTCATTCATTTTTGGCTCTTGCTGCTCCACTAACGGCCCTGACTAGTTTGAAGGTCCGTTTCAGGTGGACTGATGATGCTCAGTCAGCCTTTGAATCTCTGAAGGAGGCTTTCACCTCAGCTCCTTTATTACAACATCCCAATCAGGACGTACCTTTCTTTGTTGAAGCAGATGCATCAGGATATGCCATAGGCGCCATTCTCTCTCAACCCTGTTCCCTCACAGGGGAAATACATCCTGTTGCATTCTTTTCTCGGAAACTATCCCCCTATGAAAGGAATTACCCTATCATGGAACGAGAACTGCTAGCCATTAAAGATGCTTTCATGGAATGGCGACACCATCTCTTAGGCGCCAAACATGTGGTTACTGTCTACTCAGACCACAGGAGCTTGTTGGCTTTCAAGACCATGAAGTGCCTTACCGCCCGACAAGCTCGGTGGCACTTGTTTTTCTCACAATTTCAGTTCATCATCACTTACCGCCCAGCACGCCAGAATGTCCCTGCGGATGCCTTGTCGAGGCAGTCGTCCGATGATAAAACGGTTTCCATGAATCCAGCACTGTTACTGGGGGAAAAGGTGATATGTGGGTGCACTGTCCAGCCTTCTCTACGTTCCATCATTGAGGATTGGGTGAGTTCTAACCCATCCGAAGTCACATCACTCAACTTGGACGTCCCAGGGGGGCTTCCTTTCATCCAAGGGCGTGTTTACATACTTCCTGGCCCTGCCCGTATTCACGCCATGCGCTGGGCTCATGACTCAGTGGTGGCGTCACATCCTGGCCACCAAAAAACTGTAGAGTCCCTTCGCCGGTGGTCTTGGTGGTCATCCATGTCCAGAGATGCCATGGATTATATCTCTGCTTGCGCCATTTGCGCTCAATGCAAAACTTCTAGAACCAAACCTGTGGGTCTTCTGCAGCCCCTACCAGTACCATACAAACCATGGCAAATGATAATCATGGATTTTGTGGTGGAGCTTCCAGCCATCAAAGGAATGAATACTATTCTAGTTGTAATTGATTACTTTACCAAGCATGCAGTATTCATTCACTGTGCCAATCTTCCTAATGCCCCGACTCTGGCTGAGTTGGTGCATATACATGTCTTCGTTCAGGTTGACGGGCAGGAGGAATTTGAGGTTTCTGCCATCCTTGATGTTAAGGTATCCAGAGGGTCGCTCTACTATTTGGTGGATTGGAAGGGTTATGGTCCGGAGGACCGCACGTGGGAACCCTTGTCTAATATTCACTCACCTGCTTTGATGTGTGCTTTCCATGCTGCCAGGGGGTTGCCGTGGCCTTTGCGGGTGGATACTGTTATGAACCGCCGCCGCGTTCCCCGTCTCCAAGCATCTCCGATCTGGCAACCCTGGAGATTACCATGGAGACGTGGCTTTTCCGCTGCCCGTGTTCCGGGTAGTCACGTGACACACGTTTACGCGCAATACGCGCACAGTGACGCCTCCTTTCCTCTTCAAATACGAGTGCCAAAGGAGTAAACGCTGCTTCTAATTAGCGTTACTACTTCATATCCTTTGATCCAGAATCTCTTCTTAATCTGAACTCGGAACGTTTTTTGACCTTTCTATTGGATTACCCCTTGGATTTGACGTACCATCCTGACTTGCTGCATCCTTGCAGCAGTTTTTTCGGCAGCGGTTCCTCCTGTTTGCCGATACGCATTGCTACCTTTGTTCCTTCAGGCAAGCCATTCTGCCGGCGCCCCGCTCCTTGTAGCGGTCTCCTCAACAGCTGTTCCGCCTACCTGCTGAGACCTCATGCTGCCTTCATTTCATAAGGTAAGCCTTCTTGCTGGCCCGCTTCCCTTCACCCGACCATCACTCAGCCTACAACATTCCACGTTTTAGCAGTCTCTGTTTATGGGGAATGTATGAACACATGAACAGTCCTTCTTGACCAACTCCTATCATCCTGGAACCATTGTGTGGACATCTGCGTTTGGAACTTTTCAATCAGCAACTGTGCACTTTCTGAACGCTCTCCTGCAGTGCACCATCCCGGATCTAGTTGGCGACCCTCGTTCCGTTCGGGGTAGTTTTCCTTTACTAACCTTCCTGTTTGTTATTTTCTCCTCCCGTTGGTTAGTACTTTCGCTACCCGAAAAACACCTATTGGGTAAGCCTTTAGTCATTTGGTTTGTTTTCTTAATAATCATTAGACTACCATTCTTACCTGTCTCTCCTTATTTTCATTCTTCTTGTTCCCCGACTACCCATCCTATATTGCCTTAGAGTCCTATCAAACCTTTACCAGGTATTGCTTGTTGGTCTGCTCTTGAAATTACACAATTGTCTCCAAGTCAGTGACGTAATATTGTGCTTTGTTTCTTACAGCCTGGGTTTGGCGGTGTGGTTCTCCCCCGCTCTTTTGGTTAATTGATTCCTCTGACTGTTTGTTATTCAGCAGAGGGGTACATTGCCTTAAAGAGGACCTCGCGTTGAGGAGGTCTGGTTCTGGATCGTACCTTTGTACACTCCAGCTTAGACTGAAAACTTTCCGGAGCTGCTCCCTCTTCGGTTATCCCAAAGTCGAGCAACGCCCCGACCAGTGCAGCAACTGGTGAGTAACAGACCCTCAGCTCCAACAGATTGATATGGAGTCTGGTCTCCGACTGAGACCAACGACCGCTGACTGTCAACTCGTTGGCATGAGCTCCCCAACCCGTGAGGGATGCGTCCGTCACGATCGTCACCTCCGGCTAGGGTAGCCAAAATGGAGCTCCCCTCATCACAGTGCCTTTGTCGGCCCACCACAGAAGGTCCTGAGCGACTGAGGGCGGCACCCGGACGGGGTCCGACAACCTGCTGGAGGAGAGTGACCACTGCATCTTGAGAGCCCATTGCAGCGATCTCATCTCTGGCACCAGAAGAATGCAGGATACCATGTGGCCGAGCAACCTCAAGAACTCGAACGCCGGGAGACTCTGGGCACGTCGAAACTTGTGTACCATCTGCTGAATGTGAAGAGCCCTCATCTGGGGAGGAAAACACTGCTCCAGGGATGTGTCGAACACTGCACCGATGTACTGGAGCCGCTGAGTTGGCGTCAAGTGGGACTTCTTTATGTTGAGGGAGAAGCCCAGCTTGTGAAGGGAGTGGCAGGTGACGGACAGATGATCCAGGACTTGCTCGGGAGAGCGCACCCTGATCAACCAATCGTCCAGGTAGGGGTAGACGTGAATCCCCCCTTTCCTGAGATACGCTGCCACCAACACATAAGCTTGGTGAAAACCCTCGGGGCGGAGGTCAATCCAAACGGCAGGACCCAAAACTGAAAGTGTGAGTCACCAACCGCGAACCTCAGGTACTTCTTGTGCTTGGGATGGATCGGCACATGAAAGCAAGCGTCCTTGAGGTCGAGAGACACAAACCAGTCCTGAAGTTGAAGTGCCTGGAGGACTTGAGAGAGAGTAACCATCTTGAACTTGTCCTTCCTGAGGAGTTTGTTCAAACCGCGCAAGTCCATGATGGGTCTCAATCCCTTGTCTTTCTTTGAAATCAAAAAATAAGGGGAATACCATCCCTTGTTCCTCTCCGCCACAGGCACCAGTTGTATGGCGCTTTTCTCCAGCAGAGACTGAATTTCCTGCGCAAGGAGCGGATCCGGACTCTTCAAAGAGAGATTCCCTGGTGGATTGTCGTGAGTCCTCTGCCGGAAAGGAAGACAGTAGCCGTGGGCTATGATCTCCAGAACCCACACATCTGAAGTAATGGCACACCATTCTACAAGATGCTGTGCCAGCCTTCCCCCAGCCGGCGAACCATGGGACATGGCCTCATGACTGAGCTGAAGCGGCTGCGGCATTGCATGAGGGTAAAGAGGTAACTGCCCCAGCGGCCTTGGCACCTCGAGTACCCTGTTTTCCACCTCTGGCACTCCTACGGTGGCCCCTTTGACTTGCAGCTCCTCTCGATCCACTAAAGGATGAATAAAATCGAAAGGAAGCTCTCCTCCATTGCTGTCCCCTAGGACAAAAAGGCAGAGGTTGGCGAACTGCAGCGCTCAACGTCTTCGCTGCAGCTTTGGAGGTCTGCAACCTCTCAAGGCTCACGTCAGCCTTGCTGCCAAAAAGATGTTCACCATCTAAGGGCATGTTGAGGAGCCGGGCTTGTACATCAGGAGCAAACCCCGACTTCCGCAACCACGCAAACCTGCATATTACGGTGCTCGCCACCATGGACCAGCTGACACAATCTGACATGTCTACGGACTCACACATGGCATCCTTGCCATACTGCACCATGGCAAGAAAACCATCCCGTTCCTCCCCTTCGGGAATATGATCAGCCGCTAACGAAATACAGTTCCACAGACTGTGCGTTAAACGTGACAAGGCACACACGAAGTTGGCTGCCTGCAAAGCCATAGCCCATGAAGAAAACACGTTCTTTGCCCAGCCATCAAAACGCTTGTCGTCCCTATCAGGAGGGATGGTAGGGTACAACGCCTGCTTTGCTGGGGCCGTAGCCGCCTGCACCACCAAACTCTCCGGAGTGGGGTGCATGGTCAAGTAGCAGGGGTCGCTACTGGCTGGACAGTATTTTCGCGGCAAAGACTTGCTCACTTGCGGAAGACTCTCCATTGCAGTCCAAGCCGCCACCACCCTTCTTTGCAAGGCCATATAGAATGGCAGTACCGGGTCAGTTGGCGGACCTTGGTCGAGGATATCCCTCAGGTCATCCTGCAGAAAATCCACTGGTGGCGCAGACCACCCCAAGTATTCCGATACCCTCGACATAAGGCGTTGGTACGAGGACTCAGCATGGGTGCCAGGGTCAGGCCTACAGAACTCCACCTCCGGAGAGGTGTCCAGACCACTGGCGTCGTGCAATGACTGCTGCAGGTCTTCAATCTGGCTATGCCCAGACAAAATCTCGTCAGGTACCTCCTCAGGAACCATACCTTCCGCAGACCCTTCATCCACCTCAGAAATATAATCCAGGTGCTGGAATGACGGCACAGAAAAAGGGACAAAGAAATGTTTTGCCTTGGCCAGAGCCAAAAGGCGTCGAGGGCGTCGATGGAATCGGGGTCGAAGTCGAGCGCGGCGCTGACAGCTACGACACAGTCCTCGAGGGAGGAGCCCCAAGTGTGTCCTTCGACAGTCTGTGTGCCTATGGCATCGACAGCTTCCTCAGAGGCAGAGCCTCAAGAGAGTCCCTCGACGACCTCGGCGCAGCAGGCGTCAATGTCTTCTTCGAAGACTTCACAGGCTCTGACGGTCTCAAGGGCGTCAAGGACCGGGACCTGGAACGGGCATGTCTAGAGCGACCAACCTTGTCCAACCGGGACCTCGAAGGCGCCCAGTGATTGCGACGACCACTCGAGCCCGAAGGCATGCAAGTAATTTCTCTAGCACAGTCACGGCAAGCGTCTTTTGACGGCGCGGGCGGACCGGAGCCCTGCGATTGAAAAATCACCATCATCTCCTGCCCAAAGGAATCCCATTCGGCAGGAGTGGAATGCTTGTTGGGACAAGCAACCCGCCGACGGGCGGAGTCCTCGGATGAGGACGGGGAAGGCGACCGGTGACGGCGCTTCCGTGAGTGCCTTGAAGAGGCAGAGGAACGGCGGGACCTACTCCTGGACCGAGACCCCCCGGACCGACAACGACGATGCATAGAGTCGCCCCTCGAATCGTCAGTCGAAAGGCCGGCGGACTTCGACTTCCGGGGCTTGGCCATCTTACCTACAGAAAGCTTCTTCTTACGCTCCCGCAAGGCCTTCGAAGTAAGCGACTGGCAGTCTACACAGTCATCCGTGTCGTGGTCCTCACCGAGGCAACAGAGGCAAGCGTTGTGCGAATCCGTCAATGACATCTTAAACCCGCATTCCCGACACTTCTTAAAACCCGGCCGCGGGGTAGAAGAAGACAAGGACATCATAGATATTCACAAACTAACAGGTTCGAGGAACCGAAAGAACAGAACTCAGAAGAGTCGAGGCGCGCCGAGATCTCCGAAGCGAACACGTTCGCGGAAAAAACGGATCTGAGGCTATGGGCGTCGTGCATCCTACTTATAACATCTGGTGACGTCGGCTCGACGGAGGCCCTCGAGGACAGCGTATCGATGTCATTGACGTAGGACGCAGACGCCTAAACATTTTCCGAAGCAGCACAGCTGTGGTGATTACTGTCATAGATATGGAATACGTCGGAGGACCCAATCCCCTCGAAGTATCGTTATTGGAACAATATTGTAGGTCTTAGAGAATGTGGCTCATGGAAGCCATATGTAGGCATAAATTATTATATTTATATATTATTTTTTTTCTGTAGGTATATATGGTTCAATAAGCGACGGATGTCTGGCTAATACACTGCATGGTGACACATCAATCTTGTTGCCATATGTTTGCAGTTACGCATTGTGCGGATCTGACTCAACAATTTCTTTTTATTGGATATCCATTTATTTTCAGGTATGCTGACAGCATGCTCTTTCGTGCACTATATATTTGTGAAGTGTCACAGTTTATGTGTATGCTTTATTCTCCTTTGTCCTATATGTTTACAGTGATCATTGGAATAGGAAGGATTTATTGGGGTAAGACTACAATTTTTCTTTCACGCGAGTTAGGGAGCATATCATAGTTAAAACATTATTATGGCTCACTTGTTCATCTTTTACAATCCGGACCCATTTTTACTTTGTATTGGATTGGTATAGACGGCTTTGCACCAGCACACTGGAATCTGGCATTCATTTTTGATAGTCTTACTTTGCGTACTATGAAGTAGGGAGTCTATGGTAGCAAACCACTTTGTGCACAATATATTGGATATGAAACCTAATTAACATGATCCACTCCACAGTTAAATTGGTAATCTTCGGTCCAACATTGAAAATTTTACTCACTAACACACAAACCATTAGTTCGTTAATGGGGTTTGGCAATTTTTTAATTTTATGTGTATTTCCACTTTGATACATTTTGTATCTCTTTTTAATTTTGCTGTTTTCTGATGTTGATCACCAATCGTCTTATCCATCCCGCAGCAACATGAATGTGGTAATGTGGTTTTGGATGAAAATTAATGTTTACCTTTGAACTATAATTGGTAACATATGCTTTTCAAATTTTTGTTTTAATGTTCTTCTGTTGTTGTATAATAATCTTTTTGTCATTTTTTTGTTTCTTGCAATTGATATTTCTGTTGTATTAATTTGTCTCTAACTGTACGGTGCATTATAAATGTGGTAATTTATGGTATGTTCAATATGTGCATTATGGAATCTATACAGCCTTGAGAACATTTTGTCATTTAAGACATTTGGAATGGTGGAAATGTCCATACTTTGGCAATACATATTGGACACTTAATAATGTTGAGCAACTGGAGCGTGTCTCTCCAACCCACCACACCTAATTCTGCTTGTTAATTTTGTCCAGCTTTTGGTGGATGAGCTGGAGGGCTGAGTGGGGGCCCTGCATGTTTCATTCAAGCTAACTTTGTCTTTGCATACTTAATAGAAGAGTGGTCAATAGCACACAGCATTTTATATCAAATCCACAAAATTCATAATTTTTCATATTATTAGTTATTTGCATGCCGTATAATTCAAATTTGGACTTCTTTGGAATCAATATACAATGAGACATGGTAAAAATAATATTCAAACATAGCGCTCAGGTTATCGTGTAAAGTAAAGCAAGGAATGACGCCATGGGTGGCCATGCCAATGCCATTGTAATACTTAACATGGGCCTGCACGCCGGCGTTTATAATTCATACAGCCGACGCGCTGAGACTCAACACGGACACTGACCCTATTAGATAAGCAGTGGAGGGGGCGTTTTCATCTGGGTGGGGACAAAATACCATGGTCAAGAGGGACCCTTTCTGGCCGTATACGCATGGATACTTAGTTTTTGAGGCAATCATATTGAATTACCAAATAATTGTTAGTGATTGGGACCATGGAATATCAATATATGGAATGATTAATAAATTAACAACGTGCCTTCTTCGTCACTTTTTACTATTTAAGATGTGGAAGAGCTTTGGGGATTAGATTACTACTTTGTACTTTGTAATTTGACTTACAAAATGCCTTAAATTCGTTCATGACCATGGAATTGACTGTAATTAAGGGATACCACACACAATTCTATTTTTGGGAATACAATTGGCCATTGGGAACATCTTCGTAATATATGTAAAATCCTTTATTTTAGGGCTACCTATAGGCTTACTGCCATAAAAGTCGAATTGGCAAATAAGTAATTTGATTATTTTCAACACAACCAATCGTGATATTGACCTTTAATTGATATAGGTGGGATTTAACCTGAGATTCTGTTCTACGACAAAATGGATGCAAAACTGTTTCACGCAGTGGACTTAAACTACCACATTTAGGTCAAATGAACACCTATGTAGTTGATGATCATTCTGATATTTCAATAAGCTTTGCATTGGTAATGGCAAACATGAGCCTCACTTCATAGCAAACATAATTTCACTTCATGTTCATGGCCCAACCATCATTTGAATGAAAGTTAGCACATTTTGTGTATGAGATGTGATTTAATGTCTATTTGGTAATTATATGGGCTATGGAACTGTATACTATATACAGTTTAAATAATTTAATTTTATGTTTTTCTCCCTCTTTTCTTTTGTATGTCTTTTTTCTCTTATATCTGTTTGTTTTCCATTTTTTCTTTTTCTTTTTGAGAAACTTTATTGATTTCAATGATAATTGTTGGTTTATTTTGAATGCATGCATCATTTTTGAATATATGTTAAATTATCATATCTGTCCATCAGTATTACGCCCTATCTTATTTTGAGAAAGGCTCAGGTGTAGCCGAAACACGTGTTAACCATAAGGGCATCAACATTTGTTTTGTTTCTGGAATAAGTTCAATAAGACTCTTTGAAAAAAAACTTCTACCTTAATAGTGTGGCGCAGTTATTTTTTGGGGAAACCTTTCAATTTGCATGTTAGTGTAACGTTTTACTGGCCAGGTATCCACGTCGAAATAAAAACGTACATATAAACATATGAAATATGTCAGAAGACCAGCCCCACATCCCTATGCCTGCTTCTATGAACCCATTTCTGATCATAGAAGTAGAAGTCCCCTTCTCTAGATTTGGTATGGACATAATAGGACCTCTAGAAACATCTAAATTGGGCAACAAGTATGCGCTGGTGATCGTAGATTATGCAACCCGATATCCTGAGGCATTGCCAAAGTGAAATAATACCACTCAGCAGATCCTAAAACATCTTCTAACGTATTTGTCTAGGGTCGGTTTTCCCAAAGAAATACTAACCGACTAAGGTTCAAATTTTATGAGTAAGCTTATCGCCAAAGTCAAAGAGCTACTCCACATTACCACCTTGGGAACTTCTGTGTACCACCCTCAAACCTGTGGTATAGTAGAAAGATTCAATAAGACCTTGAAAGTAGTTCTACGTAAACTGGTAGACAAGGACGGGAAAGAGTGGGATCAAATTATCCCATGGGCACTATTTGCAGTGAGGAAAACCCCCCAAGCTTCCATGGGTTTCTCTCTCTTTGAGCTACTCTATGGAAGAGAACCAAAAGATTTCCTCAACATGCTCTGGTAAACCTGGGAAGAACGAGACGAGGCTCTCATTCCAATATCACAAACCGCCACTAGAATGCGAGAAAACATGAAGTTGGTTCGGAACTTAGTTTGTATTCATAGTACTCATATGGGAAAGGCACAGAGCCAACAAAAGGCCAATTATGATGAAAAGGTCAATTTAAGATCTGTTGCTATTGGACAGAAAGTGCTAGTCCTTTTACGCACCTCAGAGAACAAACTTGTTTCCAAGTGGCACGGACCTTATGAGGTAATAGAACTAACAGGAACGTGCACGTATAAAATAGCCCAAAGAGACCGAAAACAGTTCACTTATATCACATTACCCTCTTAAAAGAGTGGAAGGAGAACCCGTCAGCCACCCATGCCAAAACACTAGCCTGCCTGGTTCCCAGAAATATAGATAACTTTAATCTAATTCCTTCAGAGTTATCTATCCAACAACAAGATTTAAAAGATGTAGTTGTCTCGTTCCCTGGTGTATTCTCAGAAAAACCAGGAAGATTAAAAGGGACATAACATTATATTGGAACCCCTAAAGGCAAAGTAGTTAATTTAAAACCCTATTGTCTACACGAGGCACGAAAACAAATAGTGATCCAGGAAGTCAGCAAGATGTTGAAGGCTAATATCATCGAGCATTCCTCAAGTCCATGCTCCTCTCCTATCGTGTTGGTCACTAAACCTGGCCGTCCCTGGAGATTCTGCATAGACTTCCGTCAAGTTAATGCAAATCAGACTTCGATGTCTATCCCTTGCCATGCATGGATGACCTAATTGATAAACTCGGAACAGCCACCTTTTTATCCACCCTAGATTTAACAAAGGGGTACTGGCAAGTCCCCCTATATGGGCCAGAAAAGGAAAAAACGTGTTTTCAACGTCCCTGGGATTATTCAGGTTTAAAGTCCTCCCTTTCGGCCTACACAGTGTACCTGCTTCATTCCAATGCCTTATGGATAACATTCTACAGCCCTACTCTGATGTCTGTGGCGCTTACATTGAAATTATTTTGTCATTTATAGTAAAACCTGGGAGGACCATCTCTTCCCATCTTTATACCATCATGAAAGTCCTCAGGAATGCTGGCCTAACAGCTACTCCAGTTAAATGCAGGTTGGTCCAATCAGCCATGAAATACCTTGGCTTTTTTGTAGGGAATGGGAATGTTCAACCCCAACATGAAAAGGTAAAGACTGTCAGGCCTTGCTTCTTCCTGGCGCAGAGGCAGCACAAACGCCTCCCTCCCCGTTGGGTCTTGGCACCTGGGAGATGTTAACACAGGCCACCTTGACCCTTCGGGGAAAAAGCGTTAGGGCCCGTTGAGTGGATAGGCAGGGGAGGTTAGAAACAACGGGAAGAGAGTTAGGTAGAGGTTGTGGATGGGTATGGGGTAGGTAGGGTCACATGCTCCTCGGCTCCTGCTCCTGGATCTGGAGTTCTCTGCCTTTACGCTCCTTCACTCTCACATCCACACCATATGCCAGAGGGTTGACCAGGGCCTTTGTGCTGGAGCCCCTTAACCAGGACATTGAACTGCTGGTTCTTTGCACAACACGTGTTTTCTCTGCACACCACTATATTAACTCATGTAAGGCTTAGACATGAATTCCCACATTCCACCATGCAGGATTTCGACTCTGCATTACTTCATGCAGTAGCAACTGGGACAAATTACCCCCCCATGCAATAGGTGTCCCCTTTTTAAGGAAAAAACTGTAAATACACTTAGCTTTGTTTTCCTGTTCGAGTCCTGTGTCTTTTCGGGCCTTTTCGTGCTGGCTGGCCACTGCAGCACAATAAACCTCATTAGTCACTGCAAGGAGCAAGGAAAATGTCAATACGGGCACGCATACACCTGCGAGAGTCTGTCTAGGGTTAATTCTTAGAGTTAGTTTCTCCGCGTAGTAGATTCTCTATTCTGGGTGCATGCAACAATACACTTGTCACTAGTGACAGATTTGAGTGCTATTAGTTCTGTCTCATGCTGGGTTAATACGAATGCGCCATGCGTTTCCCGTTCATCTCGTTCGCGGATCCTGAGTGCAAGTGATTTCAGGTCATAGTCCCATAAGAGCAGCGCCCTTCGGTACTGCGGAACTGACGGCGCACGTAAGAATGAAAGTGCACTTATCTGATAGGTACGCAGGGCCTGGGGTATGTCTGCAGGCGGCGGGCAGGTGCCCCGTGGAGGCTTGCCGACAGCAGCTCTGGTTGTACACGTCCTTCCTCTCTGCTGGTCAGAATTGCGAGCCTCGTCCCTTGGGTGCGGCCCCGCATGCGTGTTGGTGCGGGCGTGGCTGGGGGCGTGGTAGTCCTCACTCCAGCAGGCTCGTGTTGCACACGTCCTGCTGGGAATTGTAGTACTCGGGCTGGTCTCCGTCCCAGGGCCACAGTTCTGCAAAAGGGATGGAGATCACGCCTGGAGTACTGGGTGGAAGGCTTTTTGCACCCTGTAAGGGTGGCTAGCACCCTCCTTGCCCCTATACCAGCCCTAACCCTGACAGTACTCCCCCTCTCTCCTGCAGGCCCGGGCTTAGAAGGGTTTCTTAGGTGGAATTGGCAGAGGAGCCGAGGAGCATGGATATTTTTTGCAGGCTCCCAGGACCATTCTTCGGGCCCGTACCCCTCCCAGTCTACCAAGTAACACAATCTCTTTTGTCTGATACGTGAGTCAAGGATGGCTCGGACTTCAAACTCGGTATGTCCGTCTACTTGGATAGGGGGGGGCTTTCTGGTTTTAAAAAAGGCGGGGGCCAGTTTGAGCAGGGCGATGTGGAATACCGGATGTATTTTCATGTGAGAGGGTAGAGTCAATTTCACAGCCACTGGACCAATTAGTGCCTTTATCGGTAATGGTCCTATGAAACGGGCATACATTTACGTGATCCTTGAAGATGGAGATGTCGCGTAGAGAACCACACCTTGTCCCCAACTTGGTACCGCGTACCTGGTCGTCTTTTCTTATCGGCTTGGTGTTTGTAGGCTCTTTTGGCTGCATCTACATTTTTTCGAACTGATTGCCAAACGTTTCTAGATGCTTCTTTTTTTCTGCCGCTGCTGGTACTTCTGGTATGTTTCCTTGAGGAACTGGTCGAAAACGGGGATGATACCCGTATACACTGTAGAAGGGTGTCGTCTTGGTGGATGTATGTACTGTGTTGTTGTATGCTAGTTCGGCAAGCCAAATGATGTCAGCCCAACTTTCTTCTTTCCCCAGGCTGAGGCACCTGAGGTATTGCTCAAGGGTCTGTTTCAGTCTCTCAGTTTGCCCATCGGTTTCTGGATGGTAACTGGTGAAGAGCCGTATGTCCATACCTACTGATTTACAGAATGCTTGCCAGAACTTTGATGTAAACTGCGGTCCCCGATCGGAGACGACGTTGTAAGGCAGTCTATGTAGGCGGATAACATGCTGTAGAAACAAATCCGCTAGTGTGCTAGCTGATCAGGTCCCTTTGCAGGGTATAAAATGTGCCATTTTGGTGAGATAATCTACCACGACAAGAATAGCAGTAAACCCTCGACTCAGGGGTTGGTCCACAATCAAATCCATTGACACTGAATGCCACGGGGTTGGAGGTGTTGGTAATGGCTGTAAAGGTCCGATTGGTTTTTGATGGTCCGATTTATTTCTGAGGCATATCTCGCACTTGGCGTTGTACTGTTGAACGTCCTTATGCAGGGTTGGCCACCAAAAGTGACGCTTGACTAATTCGATGGTTTTCGCTGTTCCTCGGTGGCCCACGAATAGTGAGTCGTGGTACCATTTTATGGCTTGTTGACGAAGCGATGCTGTGGGTAAGTACAATGCCGATTTATAGAAGGGTAATCCGTCCTTTATTGTTTGGTCTTTATTCTGCGTTGCCCAACGGGCTAGTTGTTGTGCTGACATTGCTTTCCTGATGTTGTTAAAGATAGCGTCCACTGCTACACTTCCAATGACACGACTCGGGTCAATCATGGGCTTTGGCTTTTCCACTCTTGTGTCTGACTGGTCGAGGTCCGGTACCGGATACCGTGAGAGTTTATCTGCTTTTCGGTTTTCGGCTCCTGGACGATAGGTTACAACGAAGTCATATTCTGAGAACTGCATCGCCCATTTTAGTTGCCTGCGGCTGAGGGCTTTGGCCGATTTTAAGAACTGTAGATTCCAATGATCAGTATATATTGTTACTGTATGCTGAGCTCCCATAAGGTAATGTCGCCACTTGTCGAATGCAGTTTTTATGGCTAGTAGTTCTTTGTCCGCTATGGCGTAGTTCTGCTCCGCAGGTAACAACATTCGAGAGTAGTAGGCGACCGGATGAAGTTGTCCGTTCTCACTCCTTTGGGATAAGATGGTTCCGACTGCATAGCTTGAAGCATCAGTCTGGACAATGTAGGGTCTGGCTGGATCAGGATGCTGTAGAACCGGAGCGGTGACGAACACCCTTTTCAGAGCCTGGAAACCTGCCTCAGCGTTCTTGTCCCAATGAAATGGTACCCCTTACGTAACAGTCTGGTAATGGGCTGCACCTTCTTAGCAAATCCGTCTATAAAACAACGATATAAATTGGCGAAGCCGAGAACGGATTGAATATCCTTTACAGACTTTGGAGAAGGCCAGTCTATGATGGACTGTACTTTTTTCTTGTCCATGGTGACTCCTTGAGGTGACAAGATGAATCCAAGAAATTCAACTGTGGTCTGATGGAATTCGAATTTTTCTAATTTGGCGTACAGTTGGTGTTCCCGCAGTCTCTGCCGGACTGCCCGGACGTGTTTTCGGTATTCCTCCAGACTCTGAGAATAAATCAGAATGTCGTCGATATAGACTACTGCAAATACATCTAGGTACCCGTGCAGTACTTCATCCAGGAAGTGCTGGAATGCGGCTGCGCGCATTGCAGAGCCCGAACGGCATGACCTGATATTCAAACAGGCCGAACTTGGTCCACAAGGCTGTTTTCCACTCGTCCCCGTTGCGTACCCTTACTAGTTGGTAGGCTCCACGAAGGTCCAGCTTCGCATAAATTGTTGACCCACGCACCTGGTCCACCAGTACCGGGATCAAAGGTAGGGGATAACGGTTCTTGATGGTTATTTTGTTAATCGCCCTGTAATCTATACATGTTCTTAGGTCTCCTGTCTTCTTCAGAACGAAGAACAAGGGGGAGGAAACAGGGGACGTGGAGTGCCAAATAAAGCCGTTCGCCAGATTGGTTTCTATGTAGTCCTTCAAATAACTGTTCTCAACCTCCGTGAGAGCGTATATGCGACTGCAGAGAAGCACAGCACCTGCTTCCAGGTCGATCCGGCAGTCAAATGGCCGGTGTGGAGGCAAAGTTTCGGCTGCTGCTTTGCTGAAAACATCCCGGTACTCTTCATACTTGTTGGGCAATTCCATAATTATGCTTCCTCCCAAGTAGTGTGAAACAGACTGTGGCACTGACACTTGGCAGTGTGTTTGGCAATGGGTGGAGTCAAATTTGACTAAACCGGTGTTCCAGTTCATGGTTGGATTATGGAGTCTCAGCCAGGTTAGCCCCAAAATGAACCCAAACTGTGGGGCTGCTATCACATCGAAGCCAATGACTTCTTGGTGTATTGCACCACACTCCAAACATAGTGGTTCAGTGTGCTGAGTCACAGGTCCCGAGACCAATGGCAATCCATCCACAGACTTCACCTCCTCTGGAAGTACTTTAGTACTCAGCGGGAGTCCCGCTTCCGGGCCATTTGAGTGTCCACAAAGTTGCCTGTGGGGCCCGAATCTACCATTAATGTTACTGGAACTCGTTTTCCCTGCCAATGCAAAGAAACCGGTCAAGGTTATGTGAGCTGCCTCAGTAGTGTGCACATTTGCCAACATCTGTGGGGTGTTTTCTGCTCTGCTCGCTCCTGCCACCCTCACGGGCGAGCTTTCTCGTTTCCCGAAGGCCCTCCTTTTGCTGGTTTGTTGGGACATTCCCACACTAAGTGGCCTGCTTTTCCACAGTAAATACATAACTTGTCTCTTCGCCTCTTTTCCTTCTCCTCCTTAGTCAGAGGCCCCCGAACCGTACCGATCTGCATTGGTTCATCTGCTCCTTTCTCTGAAACTCTGATGAACCTTTGTTGGTCAAGTCTCACTATCGGTTTGTTCCCCCACCGTCGCCTGTCCTGACGCCGTTCACTCTGTCTCTGATCCAGCCTGAGGGCGAGGTCTATCATAGTAGAACAGGTTTCAGGTTGCGGGTCCACTTGAGCCACGAGATCTTTTAGGTCCTCCCTTAGACCTTAACAGAACAAAGCCATTCTCTTTTCTTGTGGCCAATCCGTTTCCACGGCCAGCCGATTGAACGACTTAAAATAAGAGTCGAAGGGCCTCATTACAAGTACATCGGTCCGGACTTAACGCCGCCGGTATAACCATACCGGCACCGTTTCCGCGTCCGCCCAATCATGACCTGCGGACACGGAAATAGCACCACCTCCAACCGCCACCGCGGAGTTTAGGCTCCCGTAAACTCCGCCTGCACAGAAACCCCTCCGTTACCGGCTATACTAAACACCACGAGCATCACAACTAGCGCGGACATTGAAACACCGCCTGAAAAATGGTGTTAAAACCGTGATCACGATGGCGGTACCGCCGCCACCGCCAAAATGACGTTAAACAGTGCCTGCTGACCTGAATCAGGGCACAGGTGCACCAAATCAGCCCAGCTGGGCCCAGCAGGCCACCGGGAGCCTACAAAAGGGCCACACCCAGCCCAACACAAAACAGAACCATGCAGGCAGCAGCTCTAGTAGCATTGGAACTGGGCCTACTCAACCAACAGGCAGCACTGCACATGATGGCAGTAATGGTGTGGAGGAGGAGGCGGAGGCGTAGGAGGCGCAGGTGGCAACCAGCTAACCCTGTACCTATGGCAAACCCCATTGTCCAGCCGGCACCACCCCGCAGGCAGCCTGCAATACCACGCATCAGGGCCTCACCCTGGAACCTTACCCCAGGACAGATCCACACACTATACCGGCTGGACCGTCCAACGATCCTGTACATCACCGCCATGATAGAGGACGAAATCAGCAGCCACATAGACACCCCCACCGCCACCCCACCCCTCCTGAAGGTTGTGTCTGTTCTGCATTTCCTTGGCACCGGCACCTATCAACACACAGTTGGTGAGCTGCATGGACTATCACAACCCTGTTTCTCCAAAATCCTGTACAGGTACTGGATGCCCTGTTGCGCCATGTGTCAGAACAGATAGCCCTACCCCGTACCCTCCCCGAGGTCATTGCCACCAAGTTGGCCTTCCATGCCATAGCAGGCATGCCAAATTGCATAGGTGCAGCCGACTGCACCCACATTGAGCTGACAGTACCTTGTGCAATTGAGATGGTGTTCCGCAATAGGAAACAGTACCACTCACTGAATGTACAGATGGTATGTGATGCCACGCAACTGATAACACATTGCTGCGCACGTTCCCCAGGCTCAACCCATGACTCAATGGTACTGCGTAATTCCACATTGCCACAGTACATGGAACGCTATGCCGGACAAAGCACATGGCTATTGGGTGAGTACAGCTGCCAATGCACCGACCCTGTGGAAGTGGTGTGTGTGTGTCCAGGGCAATGAGCAATGTGAGTGTGCCGCTGTGACTGCACATGCATCACCCCCCCGGCCATCAACTCAATAGACAGCGGAACCTAAACATCACAAAGCAACACATGACAGGTTACCACGGTGTACCCATACACACCCTGCCACATGACACACACAGCCGATACGATCACTGTCCCGTACACCTGGAGCCACTGCAAACACCCACCCACAATATACAACACTGCCCCTCCCAATGCACATGATGCCTGTACATGAGACATCCTGCATCGACTACTTCATCACGGTGGAGTTACTCTGCCATGTGTGCACATCACTGCAAAATGCCATACTCACAAGCCAATGTCACCCGCAGGGCAGAGTACACATGCACACCAATGCGTTGGTCAATGTCCAGTTGCCAACGTCCTCTACGATGGCCAAAGAACATAACCACCCACCGATCCAACCACTCCTTGCCACATATGCATGAATGAACAATGACACAAGATTGCACTGCATCTGATGAAGACATGATACTACAAACACTGACATGTCCCCCCTCATCTACATCCCATGTAGGTGATGCTGGATATGCACTCACGCCATGGATGATGACACCTGTACGGAGGCCAAGGAACAGGCATGAAGAGGCGTACAACAGGGCTCATGTCCGCACATGTGGCATGATTGAGAGGACATTCGTACTGCTGAAGGCCCGGTTCTGCTGTTTAAGCAGATCTGGCGGATCACTGCTGTACAGCCCAGTGAAGACGGGTAAAATCACGCTCGTTTGTGCCATGCTGCACAATCTGTGCCTGTGTAGAAACATTCCAATGCCCCCAGACGCAGATGATGAAGATGGGGATGGAGATGGGGATGGGTATGGGATGGCACAACCTCCTCCTGGGGGTCCACTAGATGGACAACGAGCAGGGGATGAACTGATTCGCATTTACTTTTGAGAGACAGCACATTCACAATACTGCATGGATATGGTGATGTCAATAAATGAATTGTTGTACTGCAAATTAAATGATGGATGTCCACTCATGTATGTTTTTTTGAAATGATGATATATTGATGAATTAACAACAGGGAAGGAGGTGCAATGGTTAGGGAAGCTGTACACCCGTGCCCACCCACCACCCAAACCTACCCACCCCCAACCAGGCCCCAATATTCAAACCCCCTAATTGACCTCCCCCACCACCCAAACGTACCCCTTCCCAACCAGGCCCCAATATTCAAACCCCCTAATTGACCTCCCCCATCACCCAAACGTACCCACCCCTCACACCCTTCAAGTCCACATGTGTCCTGCAGTGCCCGACCCACATGCCATCACTTCCGTGTGCGCTTCTGTGCTTGTGCATCCTTGCCCGAGAGCCCTGTTAGCCGACTCGAGCGCCTCCGTGGACTGGCAGTGGTGGAGCTGGATGGGGTGGTGGTATTGGATGGCACAGAATCAGGAATAGGTGGCATTTGTGCAAGAGTTGCCTGTTGGCCAATCAACATGGACTCAATGAGCCTGGAGGTGTTGTCATTGCCCTCCCGCACATGGCGGGCCAGGGTGACTATAGGGCTGGCAAAGCGTCCAATGGACCTTGAGAGGCGACGTACTGATGTGCTGTAGCACTCCCTCTGCAGCCTAGCTTCCTCGAGCTGCCTCTCCACCAACTGGGTGAGGGTAGCCTGCTGCTCCTCCATCTGCTGCATGCAGGAATTTAGCTCTGCCATTGTGGGGCTCATGGGACTTCGGAGTGATGTGAGGCTGAACTCCAGCTGATGGAAGGATTCCAAGTCATCCAATGTGGGCATCTTCCCCTGTGGGCCTGTATCAGACTGCACTGCCGGGACACTGTTGTCACTACATGCTGCCTCCTCTGCAGTGCAGCTGCTTTCTGTGGTGGGTTGGGTGGGCATGATGGGAGCCCGTGGCACCTGTGTTGCATCAGGCAGCGTGGAGACGGTGGGGATGTTGGTGATGGTGGCCGGCACATGTGTTGCAGTTGCTACTGGGGGCAGGGATGCCAAACTGCTGGCAGCATCCTCCTGTGCAGGGGTGCTGGCTTGGACCCGTGCCGGAGCTGATTGCCTGGGCTGTTGTGCAGTATCACTGTCACTTGATATGGCTGTGGGACACAGAGGGCATGCAATTAGTTATGTGGTGGTGCCTGATGGGTGCACCACATGCATCATACAGGTTGATCATTTAATAGTGGCATTTACATGCATCTGCTTGTTGGGGGAAATGCGTTGTAGTTATATTGGTCACCATATAGCTCATGATGAGTCCTTCGGCCCATTCATGCACTGACTGGGGGGGTTGTTAATGGGTCCTTTGGCCCAGTCATGCACTGCCTGGGGGGGGGGGTTGTTAATGGGTCCTTTGGCCCAGTCATGCACTGCCTGGGGGGGGGTTGTTAATGGGTCCTTTGGCCCAGTCATGCTCTCAATATATACTCATATGGCATTCATGTTTGCACACTTAACAGCATCGGCAGGTGGGCTCACTCCTGCCTCAGCCTCCCCGATCCCATGGATGCCCTCAAGGTGGAGGACACTGCTGCAACACTCCTCTCATGCTTGCAGCCTCAGTGGGGAAGGGGGTCCTCCACCTGTCCCACTGCTGCGTTGGCGGTGAGTGGAGATCAGGTTCCGCACCCTCAGTCTGAGGTCGTCCCACCACTTGTGGCAGTCCTTAACACTCCTAACAGTGACGCCCAAAGCGGTGCACTTGCGTGCTGCTTCCGCCCACACTTCCTTCCTCTGCTGCTGTGTGGCACGCCGTTGATCGGCACTGAACAGCATCTCAGCATGCTCCACTATGTGCTCGACCAGAACAGTTAGCTCTGCCTCACTAAAGCGCTGTTTGCGCTGCCTCTGGGCTGGAATCCTGGCAGACATGCTGGTGGTCCCTTTTGGCTTCTCACAGTGTGGATTATGCTTGTGCTGACTCTGGATGGCAATGGATTGTGCTTTATATGATGGCCGCCTCTCTGTTTCCGGTTTCGGCGATCATGGTAATTCCGGTTCCATGTCCGTGGCGACGGTGGCGGACACGGGTTTTGCGCAACTTGTGGCGCCGCTATGTCCATTTCCGTGGGTGTTTCCGTGACGGCGGTTACAACGTTTCCGCGTCCGTGTGGCGCGCGCGACCGACAGCACGTAATCGGACAGTCTTTCCGCAACCTTGCGGACGCAGAAACTTTGTTACCGCCGCCGCGGAATCACAGCGGTCTGGACCAGAAAAGTTGTAATGAGGCCCCAAGTCTTTATTGCCCTGCTTTAGTGTCAGCAGCTCTTCATCCTTGAGCAATGTTGCTGCCCTGCGGTTGAATATTTTGCTGAACTCCTCAAGAAATGTGTCCCAGCTGTATAGCAAGGCATCGTCCTTGCGGACTAAGGGCGTGGCCCGCGACGCAACATCCGAGTTAGGTAGGAGATCACAAACGCTGTACGGGCCTGCGCAGTCCGGAACACTGCTGGCTTAGTTAGGAAATGCAATTGGCATTGCATAATAAACTGGTTGAAGTTCTGGGGATCTCCATGATACCTTTCTGGTGCGGCCAGGGGTAACGACGGTTCCGCGGCTACTTGAACCTGAACCGGAACTGGTGGGGGTGCTCTGGGTAATGGGGTCGCCTGGGCCTGATTTTGGATTGTTAATGAATGTACCTGACCTGCCAAGTTCTGATAGTCCTGCCTCGTTGCTGCTAACTCGGCCTTTAATTCTTGAAGGAGGGCTACCACATCTGCCATGGTTGTGCTGCCTGGGTACCCGATAAATACTTGGGCCCGCAATTCTGTCAGGCCTTGCTTCTTCCTGGCGCAGAGGCAGCACAAACGCCTCCCTTCCCGTTGGGTCTTGGCACCTGGGAGATGTTAACACAGGCCACCTTGACCCTTCGGGGAAAGAGGGTTAGGGTCCGTTGAGTGGATAGGCAGGGGAGGTTAGGAACACCCAGAAGAGGGTTAGGTAGAGGTTGTGAATGGGTATGGGGTAGGTAGGGTCACATGCTCCTCGGCTCCTGCTCCTGGATCTGGAGTTCTCTGCCCTTACACTCCTGCACTCTCACATCCACACCATATGCCAGAGGGTTGACCAGGGCCTTTGTGCTGGAGCCCCTTAACCAGGACATTGAACTCCTGGTTCTTTGCACAACACGTGTTGTCTCTGCTCACCACTACATTAACTCATGTAAGGCTTAGACATGAATTCCAACATACCACCATGCAGGATTTCGACTTTTCATTACTTCATGCAGTAGCAACTGGGACAAATTAGCCCCCCATGCAATACGTGTCCCCTTTTTAAGGACAAAACTGTAAATACACTTAGCTTTGTTTTCCTGTTTGAGTCCTGTGCCTTTTCGGGCCTTTTTGTGCTGGCTGGCCACTGCAGCACTCTCAACCTCGTTAGTCACTGCAAGGAGCAAGGAAAATGTCAATACGGGCGCACATACACCTGCGAGAGTCTGTCTAGGGTTAATTCATAGAGTTAGTTTCTCCGCGTAGCGGATTCTCTGTTCCGGGTGCATGCAACAATACACTTGTCACTAGTAGTTCTGTCTCATGCTGGGTTAATACGAATGCGCCATGCGTTTCCCGTTCATCTCGTTTGCGGTTCCTGGGTGCAAGTTATTTCAGGTCATGGTCCCATAAGAGCAGCGCCCTTCGGTATTGCGGAACTGACTGCGCGCGTAAGAATGAAAGCGCACTTATCTGAAAAGGTACGCAGGGCCTGGGGTATGTCTGCAGGCGGCGTGCGGGTGCCCCGCAGAGGCTTGCCGACAGGAGCTCTGCTTCCTCTCTGCCGGTCAGATTTGCGAGCCTCGTCCCTTGGGCGTGGCCTGCGCATGCGCGTTGGTGCGGGCGTGGCCAGGGGCGTGGCGATCGTCACTCCAGCAGGCTTGTGTTGCACACGGCCTGCTGGAAATTGTAGTATTCGGGCTGTTCTACATCCCAGGGCCACAGTTCTGCAAAAGGGATGGAGAACACGCCTGGAGTACTGGGTGGAAGGCTTTCTGCACCCTGTAAGGGCGGCTACCACTCTCCTTGCCCCTATACCAGCCCTAACCTTGACAAAGGCCATCTTGGATACTCCAACTCCCAAGACCAAAAGAGATCTTAGGGCTTTCCTTGGTCTAATAAGAATATCCCTAACTATTCGGATAAAACAGGCCGGCTAACAGATAAACTTAAAAATGCCAAACCCCAGAAACTCCATTGGAACAATGACAACGAGATAGGCTATAACATAGACATTATGCCAAAACCCAATCCTAAAGGTAGTCGACTTCTCGAAAGAGTTTGTACTTCAGACGGACGCCTCTCTTACAGGGTTAGGAGCCATCCTGTCCAACATTTGCGACAGACTAGAACACCCCATACTATACGCAAGTCCTGATTTATTCCCACGTGAAAAAAATTACTCCGTGCATGAGGCCTCATCACGAGTTTGGCGGTAGCCCTTAAATCCGGCGGTAGCGCTGTTACCGCTGGATTTAAGGGTCCGCCAAATCACAGCTTTGGCTGATTTCCCCCCAGCTCAGAGCCCGATTTTCGGCACATTTACTGCCAGTGGGAAATCCGACGGCGGTAAAAGCGCAAAATTTCCCCATTGAGCCCAATGGGGAATTCCCGAATGGGCTCAATGGGGAATGGGCAATACCCGTTCCGCCAAACCCGTGATCCGGCGCTAATAGCGCCGGTGGGTTTGGTGGTAGGGCTAATAACACTGACGCTTTTAGCACCGGCGTTACCGTCCAACTCGTGATGAGGCCCATGGTCTAAGATATACAAAAGAATCGGGGTGGCCGTTCCCTATGACTCTGAGGTTCCGTTTTGGCACTTCGCTGGTATCTCCACTACTTTCGATAAAGCATTGCAGATAACATGGGAACCGGATAAACAGATAAAAATGCGGGACATGTTCCCAGGAGGTCCTATGTGACTCTGGGTGATTTTGTGAACACTGTTGGGGGTGGACAGCTTAAACAACTTCAGTATCACTGCATGAGGGCTGTGTTTGCCGCGAGACGACAAACGTTTCCTGAAGAACCCACCATGCATTAATGCATACGTGCCAAAACGGCAACTAATGGGGTAAGGAAGGGGGTCTCTAATTTATATGCCCTAGTGCAAACGCATTCCATTTATCTAAACACTATAAAAAAAATCTTGGAAACAGACTTGGGTGTAACGCTGAGCGAGGAACAATGGCCAATTTACCAAATCTCTGTCTTTGAACGGTGGCTTACGCCTCATACAGTTTAAGGTTCTCAACCAACTCCATTATAACCCTGCCAAACTGGCCAAGTTTGTGATGGATTGTGATGGGGAGCGTATGAAATGTGGCGAACCAAGTGCAAACGCTTTTCATGTACTGACCATGTCCTTTGGTAATTGTGTTCTGGGGTTCAGTTGCAGAGATCCTTGAAAAGATTATGTCAATCCCAGCATCACTGTCCCCCTTGAAATATTTGTTTGTGGACATCAGCAAGGTGGTGGAAACCACCAGACGTTTATTCAATGTGGCTTGTGTTTTTTGCGAAACGTTGTAAATTGAAATGTTGGAAAGCCACAAATTCCCCCCACATAGACGATTTTCTTTGTGAACTCACACTTGTTAATGAATGCGAAGAGCAATGTGTATTCAGTATATCAGTGACCAGCCGGCCCAAGGACATTTGGGCTCCCGTCAGAGATTATCTATTTGACATGCTATCCAAAAGTGACTTTTCTCCTGCATCCACGCCTTGACCCATTGTCTTTTCTATTACATGTATGCTGTACCTCTCATATTGTACTGACTTTGATATACTTGTAACATGTCAGCGCTGATATAACTCTCAATAAAATAAAGTTTAAAAAAATGACTCTGTGGTAGAACTAGAGGCCCTAGCCATCAAGTGGGCCATTATCCATCTTAGATATTTCCTATTGGGACGAAGGTTTACACTGGTTACCGACCACTCACCCTTAGCTTGCATAAGCCAACATAAAGAGTCCAACCCTCGGGTCATGCAATGGTTTCTAGACCTACAATCGTATTGGTTCACAGTGGAAAATCAGGAGGAAAAAGACCAAGGAAACATGGATTTTCTTTCTCGGTTCCCCTGTGAAACAAATGTGGCTACATCACATGTAGGAAGGGGGCATGTGAGAAACCTGAAGGTGTCTCCCTAACTAGTCCCTGGGATCTGTCAGCCAGGAGACCAGGACACGGCCATCGCTATTGGATCCAGTTCCTGGGGTGGACCAGTGAGGAAGAACCATCTGGATGAGGGGTCCTCTGGGAGTGGGAGTGGGATACAGACGGGTGAGACGCGGTATCCCCCTTCTTTCAACACCTTTTCCCCATCCTACCATGTAAGACATTCAAAACCACTGCCCCCCCCTTTTCCGACATGAACACTTTCGCACGAAACACCAGAGAACAGACTAACACCAGAGCCGTTTTCCTGACATGTCCCAATAAAAGGGTCAGGCAAAGTCAGGCAATTGATCAGAATCACACACAGCTGACGGCCCTTTCCCTTCCCCACAGGGATAAAAAGTGGAGCAAGAGAGCCAGCCTCTTGATACCTGGAAGCTCACCTTGCCCCAGAAGTCTCAAGTGCCTTCCCGCCTGCCTTCATTCTACCTAGACCACATGTGGTAGGAGCATTTCCAAAAAGAAAAGCAAATTACAATTCATTCTGTTCCTGGCACCAGGCGGCAATTCAAATATGGCCACTGCCTTCATCATGCATTGAGAAAGCCTCACAAGTCCCTCATCTGTGCATCCACTTATCCCGATAGGCTGCCTTTCCATTCATCGGGCCTATCGGGGAATGGGCAGGCTTTAGCCAGCCCCCTCTTCAAAGGCCCACTTCTAGGCCTGACAACGTCACATCAGTTGTTCATCTCTGCAATCGGAGTCACAAGGATGTGGACTCCTTGCCAGCCCTGTTGATACGTGGAAGCTCACCTCGCCCCAGAAGCCTCAAGTGCCTGTCTGCCTGCCTTCATTCTACTTAGACCATGTGCGGTAGGAGCGTTTTAAAAAAAAAGAAAATGAATTACAAGAATTGATTACATTTTTTTAAAGAATGAGAAAGCACTTTATTTAAACTTAATTTTGATTGCTTTTCATAACAACCAAGAAGATGAAACTGATAACATTCTCCCCTCCCCCTTTCTTCTCCCACCCACCTCCCCTTAGATGGCCACAAGATAACAGGTATCAACCGGTTTCACGTCTGATGGATCAGAGCAGATTCAAAATGCAGATCTTGTGGGGGCACCATTGTAGCATATAGTCACTTTGGAGATATTGCAGAATGTCCCCCCAAGTCGCTTGAACGTCTTCACAGGACCCCTGCTGTTTGCAGTTCATCCACTCTAACGAAACGAAGTTCCAAACCTTCTGAAGCCATTGGAATTATGTGGGAGGGTCTCTTTGTTTCCAACTTTGAGCAATAGTTAGCCATGCTGCTATGATTAAGGCCATTACCCTTTGCGTTGACGTCTGGTGTATGTTCGTTGCGCGAGGTCCCATAGGCCCGCAAGCCATACGCTCTAGATCTTCTGCTCCTTGAAACATTTTCCCCGTTTGGGTTTTAATGTCTTTCCAGAAGTCTAAGAACACCGGGCAATCCCACCAGATATGCTTCCAGTCTCCTATTTGCTGACAACCTCGCCAGCAGATGCCGTTGGTGTTTGGATAGAAGGTCTGCAACTTCGCCGGGGTAAGATGCCACTGCAATAGAACTTTTTGCCACGTTTCTCTCAGTTGGATTGATCTTGTCAGTTTCGGCAATTCTTGCCAAACTGCCTGCCATTGAGATCTTGGTATTGTTCTCCCTAATATTTGCTCCCACTTCTTCATATAAGACCAGCAGACCCCTTCCCCTTGTTCATTCAGGAGGGAATACAGATTCGAGAAGAGTTTAATGGAGCCTGAGTCTGTTGTTAGGAACGTTTCAAATTTTGTAAGTTGTCTCGTTCCCGCTTCCTTGTACAAACGGGTAGATCGCCAGTGCACTAGCTGCGTATGATGGAACTTCTCTTTTGTTGATATGCCGAAATCCAGTATGCATTCTTCGAAAGCCCTTATAGTGTGGCCTTCATACATATCTTTTATTTAGGAGAAGCTGGCCTGCTTCCATGCTGTGAATGCGTTGGGGCTCATTCCTGGAGGAAAGTCCGGGTTCCCAAACAGCAGGGTGAAAGGGGATGGGATCGTTGTTATATTCCCTCTCGTAGCTGCTGAGTCCCAGGCCCCCAGACCCGCTCCCACGACAATACTGATTTTGGTGTTTGGGTGTCTGAGGTGCTTTTTGTTCCACAAAAGATTGGATAACGGGGCCCCAGCCACGGCTTCATCTTGCCTGGTCCATATTTCTTGGGGGGAATCTGCCAACCACTCTTTCACCACCCTCAGTTGTGCTGCTTCATGAGATCTCCTAAAGTGTGGTAGAGATAGGCCTCCTTCCCGGGCATGGGCTGCCAGCATGGTCATGGCCACCCTTGGCTTCTTATGATTCCAGATGTACGTGGATACCATTTTATTCAAAGTCCTAAAGAACGTGCTCGGAGGTGTCAGCGGGAGTGCCTGGAAATAATAGAGGACTTTAGGTAATATGGTCATCTTAATCGCCGCTATCCTCCCCCATCACAAAGTGTTGAGGGGGCTCCATTTCTCCAGAATCTGGTGAAGCTGGGTGAGGAGGGCCGGGAAGTTATAAGAGTACAGGCTTGACATGGAAAGTGTCAGGTGGACTCCCAAGTAGGGAATGCTTTTTTGTGCAAGTTTCATCCCCAGTGTCTGGGAGAGGATTGAGATTTTCTCCGGGTCGGCCGAAAGGTTAAGGATCTCAGATTTATTCTTATTTATCTTGAGGCTTGAAACTCTCCCAAACTCTTTGAGTTCCCGGATTAGGACTGGAAGGGAACGCTCTGGGTCGGTGAGGGAATCAGCATGTCGTCGGCGAATGCAACCACTTTATGATCCTTAACCCCGATGGGGATCCCTTTAATACCTTGATGAGACCGGATTTCCGTTCGGAGGGGTTCCAGGAAAAGGGCATAGAGAAGGGGCAACAAGGGGCAGCCCTGCTTCGTCCCTCTATATAGGGCAACGCTAGATGTCAGGGTTCTATTTACTGAAATTCTTATCGAGGGGTTACTGTAATTTGCCTTGACCATTTGGATAAACCCTTTCCCAAATCCCATTTGTTTCATCGTGTGGAAGAGCTGCGACCACTCGACTCTGTCAAACGCTTTTTCAGCGTCTAAAGCAACTAATGCTGCTTGTAACTTCGAATACTCTGTCTTCTCGATTAGGTGACACAACCGCCTCGTGTTGTCTGCTGTCTGACGTGTCGGGATGAAGCCTAATTGATCTGGGTTCACCAGGGCTTTTTAAGTGTACAGAAAGCCTGTTAGCTAATACTTTTGTATACAATTTAGCATAACATAGACATTATGCCAAAACCCAATCCTAAAGGTAGTCGACTTCTCGAAAGAGTTTGTACTTCAGACGGACGCCTCTCTTACAGGGTTAGGAGCCATCCTGTCCAACATTTGCGACAGACTAGAACACCCCATACTATACGCAAGTCCTGATTTATTCCAACGTGAAAAAAATTACTCCATGCATGAGGCCTCATCACGAGTTTGGCGGTAGCCCTTAAATGCGGCGGTAGCGCTGTTACCGCTGGATTTAAGGGTCCGCCAAATCACAGCTTCGGCTGATTTCCCCCCAGCTCAGAGCCCGATTTTCGGCACATTTACCGCCAGTGGGAAATCCGACGGCGGTAAAAGCGCAAAATTTCCCCATTGAGCCCAATGGGGAATTCCCGAATGGGCTCAATGGGGAATGGGCACTACCCGTTCCGCCAAACCCGTGATCCGGCGCTAATAGCGCCGGTGGGTTTGGTGGTAGGTCTAATAACACTGACGCTTTTAGCACCGGCGTTACCGCCCAACTCGTGATGAGGCCCATGGTCTAAGATATACAAAAGAATCGGGGTGGCCATTCCCTATGACTCTGAGGTTCCGTTTTGGCACTTCGCTGGTATCTCCACTACTTTCGATAAAGCATTGCAGATAACATGGGAACCGGATAAACAGATAAAAATGCGGGACATGTTCCCAGGAGGTCCTATGTGAGTCTGGGTGATTTTGTGAACACTGTTGGGGGTGGACAGCTTAAACAACTTCAGTATCACTGCATGAGGGCTGTGTTTGCCTCGAGACGACAAACGTTTCCTGAAGAACCCACCATGCATTAATGCATACGTGCCATAACGGCAACTAATGGGGTAAGGAAGGGGGTCTCTAATTTATATGCCCTAGTGCAAACGCATTCCAGTTATCTAAACACTATAAAAAAAATCTTGGAAACAGACTTGGGTGTAACGCTGAGCGAGGAACAATGGCCAACTTACCAAATCTCTGTCTTTGAACGGTGGCTTACGCCTCATACAGTTTAAGGTTCTCAACCAACTCCATTATAACCCTGCCAAACTGGCCAGGTTTGTGATGGATTGTGATGGGGAGCGTATGAAATGTGGCGAACCAAGTGCAAACGCTTTTCATGTACTGACCATGTCCTTTGGTAATTGTGTTCTGGGGTTCAGTTGCAGAGATCCTTGAAAAGATTACATCAATCCCAGCATCACTGTCCCCCTTGAAATATTTGTTTGTGGACATCAGCAAGGTGGTGGAAACCACCAGACGTTTATTCAATGTGGCTTGTGTTTTTTGCGAAACGTTGTAAATTGAAATGTTGGAAAGCCACAAATTCCCCCCACATAGACGATTTTCTTTGTGAACTCACACTTGTTAATGAATGCGAAGAGCAATGTGTATTGAGTATGCCAGTGACCAGCCGGCCCAAGGACATTTGGGCTCCCGTCAGAGATTATCTATTTGACATGCTATCCAAAAGTGACTTTTCTCCTGCATCCACGCCTTCACCCATTGTCTTTTCTATTACATGTATGCTGTACCTCTCATATTGTACTGACTTTGATATACTTGTAACATGTCAGCGCTGATATAACTCTCAATAAAATAAAGTTTAAAAAAATTACTCTGTGGTAGAACTAGAGGCCCTAGCCATCAAGTGGGCCATTATCCATCTTAGATATTTCCTATTGGGACGAAGGTTTACACTGGTTACCGACCACTCACCCTTAGCTTGCATAAGCCAACGTAAAGAGTCCAAACCTCGGGTCATGCAATGGTTTCTAGACCTACAATCGTATTGTTTCACAGTGGAAAATCAGGAGGAAAAAGACCAAGGAAACATGGATTTTCTTTCTCGGTTCCCCTGTGAAACAAATGTGGCTACATCGCATGTAGGAAGGGGACATGTGAGAAACCTGAAGGTGTCTCCCTAACTAGTCCCTGGGATCTGTCAGCCAGGAGACCAGGACACGGCCATCGCTATTGGATCCAGTTCCTGGGGTGGACCAGTGAGGAAGAACCATCTGGATGAGGGGTCCTCTGGGAGTGGGAGTGGGATACAGACGGGTGAGACGCAGTATCCCCCTTCTTTCAACACCTTTTCCCCATCCTACCATGTAAGACATTCAAAACCACTGCCCCCCCTTTTCCGACATGAACACTTTCGCACGAAACACCAGAGAACAGACTAACACCAGAGCCGTTTTCCTGACATGTCCCAATAAAAGGGTCAGGCAAAGTCAGGCAATTGATCAGAATCACACACAGCTGACGGCCCTTTCCCTTCCCCACAAGGATAAAAAGTGGAGCAAGAGAGCCAGCCTCTTGATACCTGGAAGCTCACCTTGCCCCAGAAGTCTCAAGTTCCTTCCCGCCTGCCTTCATTCTACCTAGACCACATGTGGTAGGAGCATTTCCAAAAAGAAAAGCAAATTACAATTCATTCTGTTCCTGGCACCAGGCAGCAATTCAAATATGGCCACTGCCTTCATCATGCATTGAGAAAGCCTCACAAGTCCCTCATCTGTGCATCCACTTATCCCGATAGGCTGCCTTTCCATTCATCGGGCCTATCGGGGAATGGGCAGGCTTTAGCCAGCCCCCTCTTCAAAGGCCCACTTCTAGGCCTGACAACATCACATCAGTTGTTCATCTCTGCAATCGGAGTCACAAGGATGTGGACTCCTTGCCAGCCCTGTTGATACGTGGAAGCTCACCTCGCCCCGGAAGCCTCAAGTGCCTGTCTGCCTGCCTTCATTCTACTTAGACCATGTGCGGTAGGAGCGTTTTAAAAAAAAGAAAATGAATTACAAGAATTGAATACATTTTTTTAAAGAATGAGAAAGCACTTTATTTAAACTTAATTTTGATTGCTTTTCATAACAACCAAGAAGATGAAACTGATAACATTCCCCCCTCCCCCTTTCTTCTCCCACCCACCTCCCCTTAGATGGCCACAAGATAACAGGTATCAACCGGTTTCACGTCTGATGGATCAGAGCAGATTCAAAATGCGGATCTTGTGGGGGCACCATTGTAGCATATAGTCACTTTGGAGATATTGCAGAATGTCCCCCCAAGTCGCTTGAACGTCTTCACAGGACCCCTGCTGTTTGCAGTTCATCCACTCTAACGAAACGAAGTTCCAAACCTTCTGAAGCCATTGGAATTATGTGGGAGGGTCTCTTTGTTTCCAACTTTGAGCAATAGTTAGCCATGCTGCTATGATTAAGGCCATTACCCTTTGCGTTGACGTCTGGTGTATGTTCGTTGCGCGAGGTCCCATAGGCCCGCAAGCCATACGCTCTAGATCTTCAGCTCCTTGAAACATTTTCCCCGTTTGGGTTTTAATGTCTTTCCAGAAGTCTAAGAACACCGGGCAATCCCACCAGATATGCTTCCAGTCTCCTATTTGCTGACAACCTCGCCAGCAGAGGCCGTTGGTGTTTGGATAGAAGGTCTGCAACTTCGCCGGGGTAAGATGCCACTGCAATAGAACTTTTTGCCACGTTTCCCTCAGTTGGATTGATCTTGTCAGTTTCGGCAATTCTTGCCAAACTGCCTGCCATTGAGATCTTGGTATTGTTCTCCCTAATGTTTGCTCCCACTTCTTCATATAAGACCAGCAGACCCCTTCCCCTTGTTCATTCAGGAGGGAATACAGATTCGAGATGAGTTTAATGGAGCCTGAGTCTGTTGTTAGGAACGTTTCAAATTTTGTAAGTTGTCTCGTTCCCGCTTCCTTGTACAAACGGGTAGATCGCCAGTGCACTAGCTGCGTATGATGGAACTTCTCTTTTGGTGATATGCCGAAATCCTGTATGCATTCTTCGAAAGCCCTTATAGTGTGGCCTTCATACATATCTTTTATTTAGGAGAAGCTGGCCTGCTTCCATGCTGTGAATGCGTTGGGGCTCATTCCTGGAGGAAAGTCCGGGTTCCCAAACAGCAGGGTGAAAGGGGATGGGATCGTTGTTATATTCCCTCTCGTAACCGCTGAGTCCAAGGCCCCCAGACCCGCATCCACGACAATACTGATTTTGGTGTTTGGGTGTCTGAGGTGCTTTTTGTTCCACAAAAGATTGGATAACGGGGCCCCAGCCACGGCTTCATCTTGCCTGGTCCATATTTGTTGGGGGGAATCTGCCAACCACTCTTTCACCACCCTCAGTTGTGCTGCTTCATGGTATCTCCTAAAGTGTGGTAGAGATAGGCCTCCTTCCCGGGCATGGGCTGCCAGCATGGCCATGGCCACCCTTGGCTTCTTATGATTCCAGATGTACGTGGATACCATTTTATTCAAAGTCCTAAAGAACGTGCTCGGAGGTGTCAGCGGGAGTGCCTGGAAATAATAGAGGACTTTAGGTAATATGGTCATCTTAATCGCCGCTATCCTCCCCCACCACAAAGTGTTGAGGGGGCTCCATTTCTCCAGAATCTGGTGAAGCTGGGTGAGGAGGGCCGGGAAGTTATAAGAGTACAGGCTTGACATGGAAAGTGTCAGGTGGACTCCCAAGTAGGGAATGCTTTTTTGTGCAAGTTTCATCCCCAGTGTCTGGGAGAGGATTGAGATTTTCTCCGGGTCGGCCGAAAGGTTAAGGATCTCAGATTTATTCTTATTTATCTTGAGGCTTGAAACTCTCCCAAACTCTTTGAGTTCCCGGATTAGGACTGGAAGGGAATGCTCTGGGTCGGTGAGGGAATCAGCATGTCGTCGGCGAATGCAACCACTTTATGATCCTTAACCCCGATGGGGATCCCTTTAATACCTTGATGAGACCGGATTTCCGTTCGGAGGGGTTCCAGGAAAAGGGCATAGAGAAGGGGCAACAAGGGGCAGCCCTGCTTCGTCCCTCTATATAGGGCAACGCTAGATGTCAGGGTTCTATTTACTGAAAATCTTATCGAGGGGTTACTGTAATTTGCCTTGACCATTTGGATAAACCCTTTCCCAAATCCCATTTGTTCCATCGTGTGGAAGAGCTGCGACCACTCGACTCTGTCAAACGCTTTTTCAGCGTTTAAAGCAACTAATGCTGCTTGTAACTTCGAATACTCGGTCTTCTCGATTAGGTGACACAACCGCCTCGTGTTGTCTGCTGTCTGACATGTCGGGATGAAGCCTGATTGATCTGGGTTCACCAGGGCTTTTTAAGTGTACAGAAAGCCTGTTAGCTAATACTTTTGTATACAATTTAGCATTAAAATTGATAAGGGCGATCGGGCGGTAAGAGCCTGGCTGAGACGGGTTCTTTCCGGTTTGGGGAATAGCAACAATTTTGCTTCATTCATAGAGGGTGTTGTATTTCCTTGAGCCCTAAAAGAATTGAACAAATTGGTGAGTCTTGGAGTTAGGGATATCTGGAGCTTTTTGTAAAATGCTTCTGTGAAGCCATCGGGCCCCCGGGCCTCTGTTTTTAGGGAGTTTCTTGATGACCGCCGCAACCTCTTCAGGTTCCATTTCCCTATCAAGGTGTCTCCTGATTTCCTCTGACAGCTTGGGTAAGTCTAATTGCTCCAGATATGCCCTCTGTTCCTCGCTGTTTGGGTTAGCTGAGTTGTAAAGATTCTGATAAAACTCTAGCATAACCTTCCCGATTTCCTTGTTTGTTGTTACCTTGTCCCTGTGTTTGTTTTGTAAAGCTAAGATAGTTCCTTTACAACTTTTTCCCAAAGCTGCCAGGCTAGAAGCTTATCAGCTTTGTTGGCGTAAATGTAATATTTTTGTTTCATTTGAAGTAGGGCCATCTATGCCTTTCTCGTTTGCAGAAGGTTTAGTTGACCTTGGAGGTGTTTCATCGCTCTTTTCCCTGGTCTGCTGGGGTTATTCGCCACTTCCTTCCATGCCACTTCCAGCTTCTTCTCCAAATCCTCCTCCCATTGTGAGAGTTGCTTATCTCTCTTTGCATTCAGTGCTATAAATTCCCCCCTCAAGACCGCCTTGAAGGCATCCCACACCATTCCCTGCTGGATCTTCCCTGTGTCGTTCATGCTGAAATACGTATTTATTCTCTCTTTGATCTCTTCCACCACTGTGACGTCTCGGAGGAGCTCTTTGGGAAATCTCCAGGACCACAATCGAGCCCTACGGGGCCCTAATGCCAGAGACGCGACCAGGAGGGCGTGATCCGAAAAGGAAATCGTCCCCTCGGATATCTCTTTGGTTTTCCCCAGTAGGCCTGTCGATGTCCAGATATAATCAATCCTCGATTGCGTATTATGGACCTGAGAGAAATACGTATAGCCGAGTTCTTCGCCCCTTTTGGCTCGCCAAAGATCGTGAAGGGACATGGCCTCGAATGCCTTCTTCAAAGACCCCGACGTGGCCTTGGCGTCCTAACTGGTTGCGGCGCTCCTGTCCAGACTGGGGTTCCATTCCAGGTTCAGGTCGCCCCCTAAGATGATGTCCCTGTTGCAAATTCCTCCAGAGCTTGCAGAGTTTCCTTTATAAAACCTTCCAGTCCCGTGTTGGGGGCATATACTGACGCCAATGTGATCTGTCTTCCCTCAAGCTGAGCATTCAGAAAGATGTACCTTCCCTCTTTGTCCACCCTATGATCCTCCAGGTTGAGTGAGTCTCATATAGCTATAAGGACCACTGCCCTTTTCCCCTGCGTGTTAGATTGGCATATTTTCACCTATCCGCGTATCTTGATCTTGGCTCTTTCACTTCTCTTAATATGGGTCTCTTGATATAGAAGAATGACTGCTTTCCACCTCTTAGCTTGCCTATCTAACTTGACCCTTTTTGCAGGTGTGTTCATGCCTCTAATGTTTTGTGAAAGGATTGTCACCCGTTCCATTGGGCTTTTAAAGTGATTTGTTCCCTTGCTTCCGGGCCCGTGTGGTTGATTGTCTTTGCTGGGATGAGTGTTTTACCCTGTTTCTCCCTTGCCATCTTAATCCACCCCCTTATCCCTTCCCTATTATAACTTTTCTTTGGGGGGGAAGGGAGCTAAATGCCCTGGGACAAATTGTTCTGAGCCCCCGGTCCCTTTTCCTCCTCATGTATATATGTCATGGGGAATCCTAAACCCCACTATTGATTCCAAACGACTAGCCCTGCCGCGCCACTGCGCCTAGTATTGTCTTTTCGGGCGAGTCCCCTCTTGTGCTTCTATTGTGTTGGAGTACATATGTTGCCCTTTCGAAGCCCTCCTTGCGTGTGATGGATGCCAGGGGGATCCACGCCTTACTTATGCTGGCACCCTTTGCCTTTTCTGTGCACCGTTGACCAGCTCTCTTGGTTTTTTGGACCCTCCACTCTTCTTTGAGGGAGAGCTTGTATATTAGTTGTCCCCCCATGTATACCCAGGATCTTCTCACCCTCTTCATTCGACGTCACTCTATGTTGTGACCCCTCCCAAATGAACAGAAGGCCAAAGGAGAACGTCCATTTGTATTTCACGCTGTTTCTTGACAGGTGTTGGACTACTGGACCCATCTTCCGTCTTTTGAGCAGGGTAGATTGAGCTAAGTCTTGATCTAGGTGTATCTCCTGCCCGTTTATTCTGGTAGGGGCTGCGAACCGGGCCTTGCGGCGTATCTGCTCCTTGAGGGTGTATGAGTTATTGCAGCCAGGACATCACGCTGTCTTGATCCCTGTTCGGTTGTTCTTCTAGGGCCCACTCTGTGTAGCCTATCTAATTGTATTTGCTGGTCCGATCATCGGCAAGGATTTCCGAGAAAAGTTGTGTGACTGTCGCCTTCAGGTCGCCGTCCGCTATTGATTCAGGCAGATTTTTTATCCTTATGTTGCACCTCCTCGACCTATTTTCTAGATCCTCGCATTGTTGTTCGAGGAAGGTAGTAGCCTGTGCAAGTTGGTCCAGTGTTCCATCTGACTTGAGAGCATCTTCCTCCACTTGTTGAACTTGCCTCTCTAGAATGTCCGTCCGTTCCTCAAGTTTTGCTATGTCTTGCCTAATTTCCTGTAGAGATGTTTCAACTCGTCGCATAACATCTTGAATTGGGCTTGCACTGAGCTGATTAATTGTTCTTGGAGCTCCTTGAAGCATTCCTGCATCTCCGTTCTATTCGCCGGGATACTCGCCATGCTTTCTTGTGTGGGCGCGTGAGGTGTCTCCCGAGGCTCCTCGGGCGCCATCCTTGGGGTGTCCTGCGTGGACCAGAGTTGTCTTAGGCTCCTGTTTTGCTTCCGAGGGGGGGGGAGTGAGCTGTGTACTTCGACCTCGATTTGGACATCAATGCCTGGTTAGATTGAACTTGGTGCAACTATTGGTGGCGCCCTGAGCGATTCCCTTCTCGTTGTCGGGGTTGCTACCCCGCAAGGCCGGTGGTCTACAGGGGGTGGGGCACGGAACCCCACCACCAGACCCGGGAGGGCTCGTGCAGAGCGCGAGCAGGTAAGCCCTCTATGGACCCAGCTCACATACGGGGGCGACCCTTATGGTTGAATGCCCGGGACACCAATGCCCAGCTCATGTCCTCTTGGGCGATGGAGATGCTTAATGGACTGAATATTGCGTATGTCTGTGCGCTGAGGCTGGCCTGTCCCCTCCACCCCTCAATTCCGGATGCCCCTGTGGCGATCCCCTCTCCCCTTGGGGCTGTGGGCCCTTTCAAGAAGTCCAAGTCTCCTCCACCCCCCGCCGGGGGCCCCATGGCTCCGTCCCTTCTGGTGTCTCCAGTGGCCTCCTATCGATCTTCTTGCGCCATGGGGGTACCCGCCGAGCTCGTATCCCTCCACTTGCTGCCACGAATCAGATGTACTGAGGGGGGGAGCCAGAGGCACCACTCTCACTGGCGGGCCAGCTCCTGCGGCGCCCCGGCCTCCAACGGTGGGGGGAGAGAGGCCACAACAGAACACCTCCCCTGACCTGCCGACAACGCTCCCCAGCGCTCTTCCCTGGGCCCACACCGCGGAGTGACTCCTTACCCGCCGGCTGATGAGCGTCGCTGCTGTGGCTGGGTGCCGGGGACAGCCTCCCAATGCCACACCGGAATCCCTGCTTCCCGCTGCCTTGGTCCATGCTCCGTCACTGGTCCTGGGGGGACAGAGATGGCCGCTGGCACTCTGTCCACCCTCGAGGCTGATGGGGGGAAGGGCAGCGTCCACACCGGAGGGCCCGTCAATCCCCCGGGAGCCCCCCTGAATATCTTCTCCGGCAACAGCACCGTCACTCGGGACAGTCTCCCAATTCCACTGGGGGCACCTGCCGGGACTCCCACACCCGCGGGGGACTGCTCTTCTCTGTGGGAGCCAGGCTGTCAATGCGCCACCCCCTTGGCGCTCGTTCCTGCAGCCATTGGGGCTTGAATCTACAAAGGCCCCCCTATGTGGGTTAACTGCTCCTGTGGCCCCCGGCAGGCTCCGCTCGATGAGCCGTGGACGTGCTACGGACTGGAGAGCTTCTGCGGGCACTGGCTCGCCCGAACTGCTTAATTATTGTGCTTTATCTGTATGGCCTGGCCGGGAGAGACCTTCAAGCACGTCCTCCAGCGCCAGCCGCCATCTTGGAATCCATGAGAAGGCACTTTAATTATTTGTACATGCCCTTTTAAGCACGCCGACCACTGCGTTGCTTTGGAGGTGCATCTACTTGCACTTGGGGCAGATGCATTGTGGCTTATCTATTTCATCTAAGTGTCTTCTGGCATCACGCAGCATTTCAAAGATGCCATTCCCCATGACTGTTTGTTTAAAAATCGTTTTTATATGTGACTCCTTCCTGCATTGAAAGTGCTGCTTGTATGAAAAAAGCTTTTAGCTGTGCCTCCTTTCTGCGTAGAAAATGCTGCTTGTATGAATATTGTTTTTATCTGTGCCTCCTTCCTGCATTGAAAGTGCTGCTTGTATGAAAATCGCTTTAAGCTGTGCCTCCTTCCTGCATTGAAAGTGCTGTTTGAATGAAAATCGTTTATAGCTATGCCTCCTTCCTGCATTGAAAGTGCTGTTTGTATGAACATCGTTTTTAGCTGTGCCTCCTGCCTGCATTGAAAGTGCTGCTTGTGTGAACATTGTTTTTAGCTGTGTCTCCTTCATGCATTACAACTGCTGTTTGTATGAAAATCGTTTTTCGCTGTGCCTCCTTCTTGCATTGAAACTGGTGCGTGTATGAACATCGTTTCTAGCTATGCCTCCTTCCTACGTTGAAAGTGCTGCATGTATGAAAATCGTTTTTAGCTGTGCTTCCTTCCTGCATTGAAACTGCTGTTTGTATGAAAATCGTTTTTAGCTTTGCCTCCTTCCTACTTGTTTGATCTTACACCTAATACCCTTTGACGTACTGTGCCAAGTGGCTCAGGTTCAGAACTGTGCTTTGCAGCATACTCACTCCAACCGCACCCCACTCTCTTCCCCCCTAGTTCCGAGATGGCACTCTCCATCTCCCCTATCTTCTCCAACTGCTACACCATCACCTATCCTCCCTCTCTCACTAAATCTGGACGGAAAAAGCATAAAAAAGACATCTTTGCTGCTAACCCATGCCTCCCAATTGCAGACACCTATGTCAGTGCATCCTCAAGAGAAATCTGCACTGATATCCTCTTTTCCGTCCCATTCCCCGACCTATGGACCTCTCACCTCACTGCTACTCTCCCAACATATTCTTCAACTTCCATTAATGTTGGCACCAAGTGTGAAGTCCTCCTTGCAGGCTTCTTTTCTTTGTGCTGCTACATCAATATTCACACCACAGGCACAGTCCTGGTTCAAGGCACTCAGGACAACCTACACCTATTTGACCGGCTCCTGCCTTCTCTCATCAACTTTGTCCCTAACCATGCCCCTCCCCTTTCTACAACCTAACTCCTCCTCTCCAGACGGATGCCCCACGTCACTACACTCTGCCTCAAAAAAACCTTCAAAGGCAACAACCGTCTCCATCTGGCAACCCTCAACTCACGCTCAGCCATCAAACATTCTGCTGACATCTGCCTCCTCCTTGAAGACACTGACCTGGACGTCTTAGTTACTTAACTGTAACTGTAGCTCTCCAGCATTGGTATCTTTCATAGATTCAGATGCTGGAATATTCCCCGTCGTCAGACTGGAATATTGCATAATTCATTCAAAAATGAATTATGCAAAATTTCAACATACATCCCTTCTCCCCTAGAGAATGCATGCAGATACTCCATTGTGGACTATGAGCCACTCCATTGTGTAGTCCCTCCACCCCACTTCGGTCCTTTATGGCCCCAACCAATGAGGTGGCAGGGCTTAAGCTCCACCGCAGGCAGCCACCTTCAGATTTTGAACCATAAGAACTACAGTATGATGGGTGCCGAGCATAGGAGCAGCCTCTCAGGGGAGGCGGGTGGGCGCATGTGAATCTATGAAAGATACCAATGCTGTAGAAATACAGTTACAGGTAAGTAACTAAGACTTCTCCAGCATTGGATCTTTCATAGAATGAAATGAATAGAATACCAAGCAGTTAAAAAAGAAACATCCCACCGTCATATACATATATGCATAAATACAGAAAACATATCTCTGATCAAACCTTTACCATGCAGCAACACAACGGTTACATACTGAGGGAAAGGTGGGAAAGGGAGGCTGGTCCTACCTTATGAAAAGAGGTGGCGGAGCACTGCCTGTCCAACTGCAGTTTCTTTGTTGGTATCTTCAGCCAGGCAGTAGTGTTTAGCGAACGTGTGCCGAGTGCTCCATGTGGCGGCTCCGCATATGCCCTTCAAGGCCACCCCTGCGTGGAACGCTGTCGACGCTGCTCTCCCTCTGGTGGAGTGTGCTGAGGTTGGTTTGGGAAGGGGGTCGCCTTTCGTTTGATGGCTGTGGGTGATGCACGAAGAAACACAGTGCGCCAGACCTTGTTTGGAAATATGCTGGCCCTTTGTGTGGCCAGAGAAAGTGATGAACAGTCTATTTGAAGAACGGAACTCCCTAGTTCTTTGCAAATAAAACTCTAATACTCTTGCTATGTCCAAAGGATGCAATGGTCTTTCTGCTTCTGTTGAATGGTTCGGGAAGAAGGTTGGTAGGACAATGCGTTCTGTGAGCGTCATTTCCAAAACTACCTTCGGAAGGAACTTAGGGTGTGGTCTTAAAATTACACGGTCGTAATGGAACAAGGTGAAGGGAACTCGCTGATCCTCCTGGCCGAAGTAATGGCTATTAAGAAAGCCGTTTTCCATGATAAGAATTTTACATCGCACCTGTGGATGGGCTTGTAAGGAGGCTCCATGAGGGCTGTTAGCACAGTGTTCAAGCTCCAGGTTGGAACCGGCGTGGGCGTACGAGGGTAAGTACGCTAAAGCCATTTAATGAAGACGTTGACAGCCGGAAGGGAGAATAAGGACTACGTCTCCGGGTCATTGTGTATGCCGTAATGGCTGATAGGTGGACTTTGATAGAAGACAGTGAATGTCCTGCTTTGGCTAAATGCAACAAGTATGGAAGTACTTGCTCAACCAAAGCAGTGAGAGGATCAATAGCATACGTCTCACACCACTTGTAAAAACAAGTCCATTTCCTAGTGTAGGTGATGCGTGTAGAAGGGGCCTTTGGGGCCCTGATTATATCCCAGCATTCCGTGGGCAGATTAAGATTCATCAGCTTATGCTGCTCAGGAATCAAGGCTTGAGAGACAGGCTTGCTGGGTCGTGGTGGAGGACCTTGCGGTTCTGTTGCGTCGATACTGATGCGCTTTGAGGCGAATCGGAGGCCACGGGATAGGTGTTGTAGGGTCGAGTACAAGACCTGCTGTGCCCAGTCCGGTGCAGTTAGGATCATTAAACACTCCTGCTCTTTTTTCTTTCAGTCTGCGTAGTATCCTGGAAATGAGGGGAAAGGGAGGGAAGGCATATAGGAACTTCCCCATCCAATTCACTGAGAAAGCGTCTCCTACTGTCTGACGCTCCGGGTACCTGGAGGCGAACATTCTGCATTTCTTGTTGGCCCAGTTGGCAAAAAGATTGAGATGCGGATGGCCCCATAAGGCGAAGATCTGCTGAGCTTCCTTTTCGTCCAGGTCCCACTCGTGAGAAGACGTGTAGTCCCTGCTCAGTTTTTCCGCTAGGACCTTGTCCACTCCCGGGAGACGTTCCGCCTTGATTTGGACTCTGTGATGCAAGGCCCATGTCCCTAGTAGTTGAGCTTCTTGAGATAAGATCTCTGACCTCGTGCCTCATTGCTTGTTTGTGTAGTGCATGGAAGTTGTGTTGTCTGTCTGGACAGCGAGTACCTGCCCCGCTACAACAAGAAGGAAAGCTTTCAGCGCCCACCGTATGGCCCTGAGTTCCAACACATTGATGTGGAGTTGGGACTCCTGGGCTGACCAAGAGCCCTTGGTTTGGTTGTCCGTAAAATGAGCGTCCCAACCCGAAAGAGATGCGTCCGTCCTCAAGAGAAGGGTCAAAGTTGGTACCTGAAACGGCATCCCTTGTAATAGGTTCTGCTGAGCTTTCCACAATCAAAGAGCCTTGTGCAGCGTTGTTGGAATCGGAACGATGTCCTCCCAAGAGCAGAGAGCCTGTTTCCATTGGTGGTCCAGTGCCTTCTGGACAGGCCTCATGCAAAGCCTGCAATTTGGTATGAGGAATATACATGAGCACATCATGCCCAGGAGGGATTTGTAAGAGCGCACCAATGTTGTCTTTCTCACTAAGAACCACAAGGTCAAGCAGAGAATCGCTGCTGCTCTTTCTGCTGACGGTCTCACCCTGGGAATGTTGTTATCGAGTTCCGATCCCAGAAAAAGAACTGTCTTGCTGGGAACCGGGCAGGACTTTGCGTTGTTTATGGAGAAAACTAACCCTTTTAGAAGATTTGTCATTTTTGAAACTGCCAAGCGTGCACTTGCGGCTGAACTTGCTCTTATCAACCAGTCGTCCAAATATGGAAAGACTTCTGTTCATGTCTTCCTGAGTTTTGCAGCTACTGGTGCCAGGCATTTTGTAAACACTCTCCATGCTGATTTCAGACCAAACGGGAGCACTCCAAATTGAAAATGAAGATTTGCTACAGTGAACCTGAGGAACTGTCTGTGTGCTGGGTGGATCAGTATGTGGAAGTATGCGTCCTCCAAGTCTAGAGTGGCTAAAAAAATCATGCATGTTTAGCCAAAGGAGTACTCCTTGCAAAGTTATCATTTTGAATTTGATGCATTTGATATATTTGTTGAGCACTCTCAGAACCAAGATGGGTCTCCATTAACCATTCTTCTTTTAAACGAGGAAGAAACGGGAGTAGAAACCCTTTCCCCTTTGGGAGTAAGGTACTGGCTCTATTGCCGCCTTCTGCAGCAGTTTTTGGATTTTGGACATGTCTTGTTTTAACATGTGCACCCTGCGCGGAGTTGGGGGCAGGGAAGGGGGCTGGTCTAGAAACTCTAAGGTGTGTCCCTCGCGGACCAACTGTAACACCCATTTGCCCGATGTTATTGACTGCCAACGTTGAAAGAACTGGCTCACCCCCCCCCCCACCGGGGTGTGACGTTGAGGGGGAGGAGCTGGACTGTCAGTTTTGTTTGTTGTGCGACTTCTCTTGAGCGGAGTCCCGCCTCCCTCTGTGGGCATACTTGTTGGAGGACTGGTACTTGGTATCCTGGTATGAGTTATTCAGCAACTTCTGACCATAGGAGGAATGGTTAAAACCTCTGTACTTTGAGGACGAACCTCGAAAATAACGAAAAGAACGTCAATCCTTGTCTTTATCTTTTAAAGAACTGATGGCACGGGCTGTGTCCGTGTCCATTTTGATTCCTTTGAGGTGGTCATCAATCTTTTTCCCGAAGAGTTCTTGACCATCGAAGGGCATGTCCAATATCTGTGCTTGGACATCAGGCCTGAAATTGGTAGCCTTCATTCAGGCCTGTCTTCTCAGTACTGTGCCGTGGGCCATCTGCCTGAAACCTGATTCTGCCACATCAACTGCCACGTCAATCATGTGCTCCGAAGTTGCTTCTCCGTCGGCGATAATCGACCTGGCTTCTTCCTGGAGCTCTAAAGGTAGCTGTTTGGCTAGCTTGGACATGCAGAGCCAAAGTTTGCGGTCAAATCTCGCTGTCATGGCCAGCGCATTGCCTGCTCTAAGGGTAAGCGATGCTGATGCAGACACTTTCCTGCTCATAGCCTCTAGCTTACGACCGTCCTTGTCCGGTGGGGCTGACAGAGGTGATGCTGGATTGGCCAACTTTTTCCTAGCTGCTACTGTGATGACCGAGTCCGGTTTGGTATGACCTCGTAGACAAAGAGGTGCAGACTCAGGAGCCTTGTATTTTTTCTCAGGCCTTGAAACTAGGGCCGGAGTGGATAAGGGTGGCCGATATCATGGATCCGGACTCCCAAATGGTGTTGAGGAGAAGAATGGTAATAACAGTTCTCCTACGTTTGTCCCTGTGCTCATAAAGCACCAACTCCTTTTCCTTCGATGTGACCTGCAACTTGAACAAGTCTGTGGCTTTGCCGATAATAGTGTGAAAGGATACTAGATCATCCGGCAGTGAAGAATCACCTGGAGAATATTTCATTCTGGGCTTCTCAACAATATAATCGTCCCATTCGCTGGTATCAGGCTCTTGCGTGATCTCGCCTTCTACCGGGTCAGAAAATTCCCTGAAAGGATCTTCCTGCCAGTCTGAAACCAAAACAGAGGACGGTACCGTCGTTGGATCTCTAGCTGGAGATTGTGGTCTATGCGACGACGCCAGCGAAGGGACCCTTGTCAGTGAAGCACTCAGTGTCCTGCTCCTAGACCTGTGTGGTGGCTCAGGTGAATGTACTCTTTTCTGTGGCCTACTCCTGGGAGGTGAATGTCTTGGCGTGCTTTGCCGAGGTAAAGAATCCCTCTGTGGGAAGTTTGGCTCCCTCGGTACAGCTGACCTGCTCTTTTCATTTTGACGTCTGTTGAAATCTTCAATGATCCTTTGCATTGAAAACATGAGTACAGGGTCATAAGGATCAGCAAGCACCTCTGTAGTAGGTTGCCAAGGAGGGCTGTGTTCCTTAGGGGTAAGACAAAGCTGTTCTTCAATAACCACCGTGTCTGAAAACTCCTCCTGTAGGATGACGTCAGGGAGCTCTTGCATTTCTCCCAAGGGAGATATTTGTGCTCCCACTGGTTCAGGAGCTTCTACAAACTGAGGCAGTGCTTCCACAGACTCAGGAAGACTGTCTTCATTGGATGGCGAAACAGTGGCGTCAGCGGGGGCGCCCTATTTTTTCCGTCGGTTAAGAAGCTTGCAGTGCCGTCGACAGAGCCGTGGTCGAAGATTCCTTCGTCGACGACGGTCCCGTGGACGAAGATTTCGTAGACGGCAGCTTGCCCTTATCCGTTGACGAGTGCTTCGTGGACGAAGGTTTAGTGGACGAGTGCTTCATAGACGAGTGATGAGCTTCCTTCGTCGACTATTGATTCGTGGATGACAAACTCGCCGACGAGGACTTAGTCATGGACGATGTGGTTTGTCGCGTAGTGGTCGTCGATGAGGGTTTCGTCAGCAGCTTGGTGGACGATGGGCCTTTATCTTTACTGCCGCTCGTAGACGGCTTCTCCGTGGACGACTGCCCACCCCCCACCCCCCTGGTTTTTTACAAACTCCTCCTTACCTTTGGAGGTAGTTTTCGCCACAGAATGCTTCATCTTACGGCTTGTAGAGTCCAGGTGAGGTAGGAAAGGTATCATTTCCAGCTTCCTCTTGCTCCTGGGAGTAGGAGAGGAACTCCTTTCCACTGAAGAGGCCCTTCTTTTAGAAGTTTGCCTCTCAGATGATTTTCTGGATGAACAGGGGCTGTCTTAGCAGAATCCTTGTCAGAAGACCGTCCCCTGGCTTCCAACTGCAGAAGAAGTCTTTTATGTCTGTCTTGTAGGGTCTTAGTAAAAAAAGACCTGCAAATGTGACATTTCTGGATGTCATGAGGATAAAGGCAGTATATGCAGTGTTCAAGGGGATCCTTCATGTAAACCACCTTTCTTCTGCACCTCGTGCAATCCCTGAACAGGAAAGAAGGCTTCTTGGTAGCCTGTAGTTCAGCCATCTGAGGAGAAGATTCACTTGACGAATTCTGGGTCAAATTAAAGATTTTTGAAGCCCAAAAAACAGTGGCGATAGCCCCTAGCAAGGGATATGCGGTAGCAAGGGATATGCAAGGGATATGCGGTAGAGTATATTAAAAAATATAAACTACTGTAGAAAAGAAAAATCGAAAAAAGCTCAGAGCTTGAGGATTCCCTGTGTCTGTAAGACTGCGGTGAAAAATGTGAAGATGGCTGCCTGGGGTAGAGCTTAAGCCCTGCCACCTCATTGGTTGGGGCCATAAAGGACCAAAGTGAGGTGGCGGGATTACACAATGGAGTGACTCATAGGCCACAATGGAGTATCTACATGCATTCTCTAGGGGAGAAGGGATGTATGTTGAAATTTTTAATAATTCATTTTTGTCACTGAGGATTCCCAGTCTGACGACGGTGAATATTCAAGCATCTGAATCTATGAAAGATCCAATGCTGGAGAAATACTTGCACTCACGGAAACTTGGTTCAACGCAAGCTCAGTTACTTCCTTTGACTCACTCCTGGACCGCTACATGATCACCCCTAAACCTATACCCCACTTTGCTGGCGGTGGAGTTGCCTTAATCTTCCTTGGATGGATTCCTTCTACTATCCTACCCACTCAGCCCTATTCGTCCTTTGAGAGCCTAGTGTGCAAATGAGTCATCTCTCCTTCCTCCACCTTGACCATTGCAACCATCTATCGGTCCCTTGGCACTTCTTCTCTTTTCCTATCTGAGTGTGCAGACTTCTGTTCCTCCCTACTCTCTACCAACTCCAACTTGCTACTACTGGCTGACTTCAACAACCACCTAGACTCCCCTTGCAGCAACCACCCTCTTCACTGACCTCTGCTCCTCCCTATCCCTCTCCATTTTTCCCTCTGGGCCAACCCATTCTGCTGACATCATCCACTCCAACCTCTCTCTTCTCCCCTGTCTCCTAGTCTGACCACTATCTCCTCTCCTCCGACTTGGGTCCCTATGGCCTTGTGACAACCCCTCACATAGCTCTGCCAACCTTGTTCACAAACATCCGTCCAATGAAACGAGTATCAGCTACCGCCTTCTCTTCCACCTTCATTCCCCCTTCCCCACCCAACACAGATATTTCCGCTGATTCTGTCCTCAATTGCCCCATCTGTCCATCACCCTTGACATCCTTGCCCCAGTCATGAGGATCTGCCTAAAACCTGCTTCCAAGCGTAACACCTGGTACAACTCCAATCTTGCAGACCAAAAACAGAATTGCAGGGCTGCTGAACGGAAGTGGCACACTTCATGCTCACCCTCTGACAAACTGGCCTGCCGTCTGATCCAGAAACACTGCAGACTCTCCATCCGTGCCAACAAAAAGAGCCCACATTCAGGAACGAGTATCCAATGCGTCGAACAACACGGCTGAACTCTTCAAAATCTGCAGGGAACTTGCCAACCCATCTGCATCATCTTCTGCCCCTACTCCTTCCCAGGCCCTCTGCAATGCACTTGCCTCTCATTTCACTTCCAAATCCCAGGACACACTGAAAAGCCTTGTAACGCTCTCCTCCAACCCAACCCTCCCACCTCTGCCCCCCTATCATTAACCCTCCTCCTTCATCCTTCCCCTCCCAGACTCCTGTTTCCCCTGAAGAAGTCACCAGAGCTGTCAACTCCATGAAGGTCTCGTCCAAGCAGGATGCTCCTTGCTCCTCCAGAACCATCAAGGAAAATATTGCCTCTCTCGCTCCTGCTTTGGCTTATCTCTGCAACCACTCCTTTGTTACTGGTTCTTTTCCATCTTCCCTCAAGCACTCCCTTGTGCGCCCCCTCCTTAAAAAACCCTCGGCAAGCCCTTCCTGCCCATCCAACTACCGCCCCATTTCCATCACCCCTGTCCTGGGAATACTGCTAGAGAAGCTGGCCCTGCCCAAGTCAACTCTCATACAGAACTTGTTGTTGGCCTACATGACCACCAGTCTGGATTCAGAGCACCCAGAGGCACAGAAACTGCTCTTCTGAATACAGTGAAGAACTGCTCGCAACTCTTGACTCCAACTCCCCCGCTGTCCTCATCCTTTTTGATCTCTCTTCTGCATTCCATCTCATAAAAAGGCTCCATGACACTCTTGGCGGCTTGTAGCGGGCACTGGACAGGCTTTCTTCCTTCCTAACTGACCGTTCTCCAAAACCATTCTGGGACCTTTCTCCTCCCCTATTTCATACTCCCGTGGCGTCCTCCAGGGCTCCATTCATTCGCCTTGGCTCTTTGACATATACTTTTCTCTGCTGGCACAACTAATTTCCTCCTTCTCCCCCAACTTCCAGTGCTACGCTGAAGATACACAACTTTTCTTCAAGCTTCCCACTGACCCCCTTGCACCCTCCTTCATCCCTGACTGCCTCTCTGCTATCCAGGCCTGGTGCACTGCCAATACTCTCTGCCTCAATGCCAGCAAAACAGAGATTCTCCATATTGGCTCCCTTGCACCATACCTCTTCCCTGCACTCTGGCCTTCCTCCATGACCCCCCCACCTCCGCACCCTCCTCTGTAGCTAGGTTAACTTCAACCCCTCACTTTCCTTCATCCCTCATATTCAGGACATTAAGAAGTCCCACTTTCAGCTCTTCCTTTTCAAAGGGACTCTACCCATCCTAACCTTCTTACAGATACTCAATGTTACCCGTGCTCTGGTTCTCTTCAGGCTAGACAACTGCCATAGCCTCTTCCTTAATCTTCCTTCCTCCACCCTGTGACCCCTCCAACTGACCCAGAATAGGGCAGGGAGACTTATCCCGGGCCTCAAGCCCAGGTACCACATCTTGGTCACCCTGAGTTACCTGGGGGCAACCAGACGTGGACTCCCTGCTCACTGTGCTCAGAGAGACAAAGCTTCACCTCACTGATGAGGCCCAACAAGGCTGAAACACGTGTATGGGGTTGCTTTTGGTACTCTTGTTCAGAGAGGAATTTCCATAGCATTTTGGTGCTGGACTGCCCATGTGGGCGGGACAAAGACTGATATGCAAATGGATATTTCCCATCTGTGAAAGGTGCAGTGAGCAAAAAGCGTGTGCTGCAAACTCTCATCTCAGAACAGGTAATCATGCCATGTTCTTTCTGGAGAGGAGCGCCTGCTACCTTCTTTGAAACAGGTACCACATCTCTCCTGCCCTAAAAAGACGTCACTGGCTCCTGGTCTCAGCACTGATTAAATTCAAATCCCACTGCATCATACACAAGGCTATCTCTGGCCAGACCCCACTCTATCCTCAACACTTCGTGACCAAATACTCTCCTTCCAGACCTCTCCGTTCCTCTGGCACCAATCTGCGTTTTAAACGCTTTACTAAACAGAGAGCTGGCAGGCGATTACTTTTCTCGTCTTGCTCCCGCCTGTGGAACAGCCTCCCTCTCCTTCTGCGTCTTGAGCAACACGTCCTTAAGTTCCAAAAAAGCCTCAAGACCTTTCTCTTTACCTCTTCCTTCTCCTAGTCTCTTACCTGCTAATCTTACAGCAGCATGACTCATGTGCAGGGCCCTTATGTGTCCTTGGAGCTTTGATACTCCATATCTCTCATCCCAGCCGCTGTCTTTCTACTGTACTTACTTGGGCTCACCCTACCCATGGGTGGTTGCACTTACTTTCTTCTACTCTTAGCACTTACCCTGAGCACTTCTCCATGAGCATAATAGCACCTTATCCCTCGCCCTTCCCCTCTGCACTTGCACGTTCTGAACACTTACAAGGAATGGTAGGTTTGTCCCCCCTTCCCTTTAGCCTCATTACTTTTTTGCACTACTAATGCAATTATTTATCCTGCTGTAATTCATTCCTACCTTCTGCTTTCCCCACCCTGTCTGCCCTGTGGGCGCTTTGAAACAGTTTTGATAATTGTATAAGCGCCTAATAAGCAACCAATAAATAAATAAATACGAGCCAGGCAGACCGCACAACGAAACAGCTACCCAGACCCGGCCGTTCAAGGAGGAGGAGAGAGGCAGCAAATATCAATAGGCTGACGACGAGAGACACGACCTTGCCCTTTTCAACAAAACCCTGCCAACTGGCCGCTGCAAGAAACTTAAGACCAAGGACAATAGCCCAAGTGTGCTGCAACAGATGTAGATGGTACACAGGGAATATCAACACCAATAAGCCAGAGCAAGGGAGACTACTGCTTCTGTGGTACTGTTCTTGACTCCAGTAAAGAGGAAAGCCAAGCGATTCATCACAGCCCGTGAGTTGAGGGGAGAGCCATTAGGAACCGGGCTGTGGTGAATGAAAGTGGCAAAGTGGCAAAGGGAAACAAGTTTAAAAGAACTGTAACACTGTGAAGGGGAGATCAGCAGAAAAAGAGGACCGGTACCACTACTCCGAGAAACCCTGATCAATCCCTGTCTGAGTGAAACTACAGACACCAGAAGGCCATAGAAGAGCTGCCAAGATAGGTCAAAGTGGTCATTCAGGAGCAGAGGCAAAATCCCTGCACAGTCGAAAAGGCTTTGACCAAAGAACTATACAGAAAGTAAAATAAGTGAATCCTGTGAACAATGAAAGTATAAAGGCATGTGAAGTTTGCAAGAGTGAACCTGGAAGAGGGATGCTGATGAAAAGGGGGCAAGTGTAAAGTCCCAAGAAACAGTGTTTTGACAAAGGTGAACCCGGCCGATGGGTATCCACTGGAACTGTTTAAAAATGACATTAAGATTTGAGAGCGAAGGGGGGGGCGTGGCTTGGATGGCCACGTAGGAGGCTGTGTCTTCACGGAGCTCCGCAGATCCGGCATCGATCCTGGGAAGAAGGGGCGCACGCAGTGACCAGCCGGCGCTGCAAACTCACACATCCGTGTATGAAGGTTGTGGTGACATTCGCCGAAAGTTTGGTGCGTGGGGAGTGCTCCGGGCTCGAGTTATCCTCGCCGCACTGCGGCGGGTCCAGAACCGAAGACGCAGACAAAATGGCGGCCAGCACAAAGAAGACGACGCGAGCGGTGGTCTTGGGCCTGAAACCATTGAGACCCCATTAACGAACTTTTCGCTTGCCGCCCGAAGCGTGTTCGAAGAGCGGAGCGGGAGCGAACACTGTGGGGGCTGTGGACAAGACAGACTCCAGCGAGGGACAGCACGGTGAGACCGTGCCTAATTGTCGCGACAAGATGTCTGTCAAAGCGGGGAGACCCCGGGCCAAGCAGCCCACGATGGAGGCCTACACCAAGTCTCCCTCGAGCGCCCCTGCGGTTGCGGGGGACCCACCGGGCACAATCCAGGAGGTGCTGGCAGCAATCGCTGACTTGAAGGTGGCCTGGGAAACGAAGCTGGGCCTGGCCATGAAGGAGCTGCAGGTGGGCCTGGACCCCAAGATCGGAGCGGTCCAGGAAGAGGTGAACCTGCTGCGACAAGATGTGCGTACGATCGCAGAGCGCACGGGGGCACTGGAAAAGGAGCTGATCCCGAATGCGGAGGCGTGCGCTTCGCATGCTAAGGAGCTGCATGCCCTGATTCAGCGAGTCGGCAACTTGGAGGATAGAGCAGAACAGGCGGAAGGGCGCGCCAGACGCAGCAACATTCGTATAGTGGGTGTCCCAGAAGGAATCGAGGGCCCGAATCCCACGGAATACGTCGAAACAATGCTTTTGCAGGAGATAACTGGCGGGGTGCTGACCCAGGGGTTTGCGGTAGAAAGGGCGCATAGGGCCCTGACCAGGAGGCCGGCCCCGGGGGCCCCCCCACGGCCGCTGATCGCGAAGATCTTGAATTATCGTGACCGTGAGAGGATTCTTGAATTTTTTCGGAAAGGAGGAACGATTGAAAGGGGGTCGGCGAATATAACGGCGTACCCGGATTATACGCTCCTGGTGCAGCGGAATCAAATGAACTTCGGAGCGGTAAAGAGGAGGCTCAGGGAAGCAGGCCTCCGCTACATGTTGCTTTACCCCGCCAGGCTGAAGGTATTTTACAAGAACAAATCCTTGTTCTTCGAGACTCCTACTGAGGCGATGGACTGGCTGGACCTGCAGAGCCAACCTCAAGAACCGGATGCCCAGACGGAAGAGGCTGAGGATAAGTAATACGTGACAAGAGCACCCTAAGTGCCATAGTTATGACATTAGGACTGGAATATAGGATGCTGTTGTGCTGGTGGGACGGAAGCCAAGGTATTTGCCGGCGGGTCCCGTCGGGCGCGCCTCTCCTGACATAGATGATAGGGCTCCTGTGAAGCGCTCTCTGACCCCAATAGTAGTTTGTTTAGTTAGGTCACCGTTAGATTGGTGACACCCTACAGGGTCCGGGTCCTCAAATACGGGACAGGTCCAGAAGTGGGTAGGCCTGAGATCCAGGGATGGAGCTGGGCAACTGTTGGGGGTTGGTAGGAAGGGGGGAGGGTGGGAGTTGTGTGCTGTGGGGTGGATGGGGGGATGGGATAAGGGGATACCGTTTGTAACTTTTTGGGAAAGAGCCGGAAAACTAATCAGTAACGGGAGCATCGGGAGTAGGGTTGGGATGGGAACGGCCAGAACGGATGTCGTCGGATAATCTCAAAGTTGTGACCTGGAACGTACGGGGCCTCAACAGCTACCTGAAACGGAATAAAGTAATGCTGTATTTAAAGAGAATGCGTATAGATATAGCCCTGCTGCAGGAGACACTCCTCACTAGCGAGAAGCAGGAGATGGTTAAGAAGAAATGGAAGGGCACGGTGGTGGGGGCTGCGTACTCTGCATATGCTAGAGGGGTCATCACGTGGGTGGCGCCGCACGTGCCGTTCCGAGTGCTTAGCCATACGGCAGACTCTGAGGGCAGGATGGTGGTGGTGACGGGCCTCTTAGAGAACAGGGAAGTGCACATTGTAAACGTGTATGCCCCCAACAACGATACGGCAGCTTACTTTAGGACTCTTTATGGTACACTGGGGTCCCTGGCAGGGAGTACGGTAGTGTGGGGGGGGGGGTTCAATTGCACCCTGAATCCTAGGATGGATAGATCAATGGATAGGGCGGGAAAAACGTCGCCGGCGGCCAGAGCGCTAGGAACATTATTGAGGGACCTAAACCTAGTGGATGTATGGAGGAGAACGCACCCAGAGGATAGGCAATATTCACACTACGCAGCGCCACATAACTTGCACACCAGGCTTGACTACATATTTGTGACGGCCGAGATATTGGGGGACATAGTGGGGGCGGAATATAGGGCCCGAGTATTATCTGATCACTCGCCCCTGATAGTGGAATGGAAACACCAGCCCCCAAGACCGCGGATCCCGACATGGAGGCTTAGGACCGAGGCGCTACAGGACGAGGGGTTTCGGGAAGGCCTACGGGATTCCATTGAGGAATACTTTGATATAAACACGGGCAGTGTACGCTCGATGGGCACTCTGTGGGAAGCGTTTAAGGTGGTGGTGCGCGGGGTGGCCATTTCAAAGGCTAAAGGGCTCCAGGGGGGTGTAGAAAAGGAACTCCAAGCAGCGGAAAGAGAGCTAGAAGACCTCACGCGGTGTGAAAACACCGCTCATGGCAATAGAACTAGGATAAAAGACTTGCAGACTACCTGCAGTGAACTCTGGGACAGGCTGTGCAGACTTAATCACAGGAGATATACGGAGAGGATACATGCAGGTGGCGACAAGCCAGGCAGACTGCTGGCCTGGCTATACAAGTGTGAGACTCCCCGCTCGGTGATTAGTGAGGTCAAGGGCGATGGAGGTTGCGTGTGTAACACCCAAGTGGAGGTAAACAAGCAGTTCCACAAGTTCTATAGGCACCTGTACGAGGACACCGGGGAGGACATGGGACAAGTTATACGCGACACATTGGAGGACATAGAGTTGCCCACCCTGGATGACCTAGAGCGTGCAGAGTTAGACGCACCTATCACCTCTGATGAGCTGGAGGTGGTGATCCAGAATCTGCCCACATGCAAGGCGCCTGGCACAGACGGATTGCCTGGCGAGTTCTACAAAACATATAAGCAGGAGCTAATCCAACCACTGCTAGCTACTTTTAATGAGGCCTACGAGCAGGGCGAACTCCCGTCGTCCCTCTGCGAGGCCGTGATCATCCCACTCCTGAAACCAGGGAAGCCAGCCGACGAGTGCGGGTCTTATAGACCACTGTCCATGCTCAACCAGGACAGCAAAATACTCACAGCGGTGCTGGCCAACAGGTTGAAGAGGGTGATTGGGAAGCTGATACACCCAGACCAGACAGGTTACGTCCCGGGTAGAAACATTACAGATAACCACAGAAGGCTACACCATGTTATTGATCAGACTGAAAGGGAATCGGGTGAGCTAACCATAGTGTCACTGGACGCAGTCAAGGCCTTTGACTCGGTAAGATGGCCCTGGCTGAAAGCGGTCTTGAAGGGATTCGGAATGGGACCGGGATACCTCAGGTGGCTCCAGCTGCTCTACAGCGCCCCGCTGGCGAGAGTTAAAACTGGGGCCATAATCTCTGACGCATGGCAACTTAGTAGAGGGACCAGACAGGGGTGCCCCTGGTCGCCTATGCTATACATACTAGCATTAGAACCGTTGGCGGTGTGTCTGCGTCACCAATACGGGGAGGTGGGCATAAGAACGAATAGCGGCACGCACCTGATATCACTATATGCGGACGACATGTTACTCCACTTGCGTTATCCAGAGGAAAACCTGCAGTACGTGTTAGAGGTAATGGAGCGATATGCCACCCTTTTTGGCATATCAGTGAATCTCGGAAAGTCCAGTCTTTTTCCTCTGGGCAGATACAGGAACGTCCCGTCGCAGAGGTTGCCTGTCCTACTGATTCCATGGCAGACAGAAACGTTCAGGTACCTGGGATTAAACATCTACCATAAAATAGAGGCAGAACATAAACACAATACGGAAAGAGCGCTGGAAGGGATTAAAAACAGCATGGTTTTCTGGGCCAAATTGCCCCTGACCATGATGGGGAGAGCGGCCTTGCTCAAGATGGTGGTCCTGCCTAGACTTTTGCACTTTTTTGTGAACATCCCGTTTCTGATACCAAAAAGCCTATTCGTTAAACTACATAGCATGTGCAGGGGTTTTCTATGGGGAAGCTCCAGGAATAGGGTGGCCCTGTGGAAGCTCCAGAACCCGTACGACAAAGGTGGCATAGGCCTGCCAAATTTTGAGCTCTACTACCTTGCGGGGCAGTTGTTGTATGTGGCTAGGTGGCTCTCAGTGGAAGACTCGGCAGAGGTGCGACTTCTGCATGGAGATTCGGCCCCGTACGTCCTGCAGGAGGTGGTGTGGTTGCGCAGGGATCAAATGGTGGGCAGGGGACGGCTGTTGAGACTGGGCTGGGAGATCTGGCAAAGGACTTGGAAGATGATGGGTGATCGAGAACCATACTCTCGGCAGGCCCCGCTGGTGGTCCTGTGCGGGGACGACCCTCAGCTATTCAAATCAGTTCGAAAATACTGGGAGCAGGTGGGCCTGGCCACCCTCGGGGATATATGGCAGGGTGGTGAGGCGCTGGACTTCCAGAGGTTGCAGGAGGAGGCGGGGGTGCATGAAGGCCAATATATTACTTATGCCAGGCTTATTAATAAGACTAGAGAAAGATGGCCAGAGACAGTGCTTGCGAAGGACCCTGAGACCTCCCTAGAAACCATGTATGATGTGTCAGAGGGCGGGCACGAAATCTCGAGAATATATGAACTCTTACGAGAGAGGGCGGGGAAGGAGTTGCCCCGACTAAGACAGGAATGGGAGGAGGAGGTGGGAGGACCTATGCTGGATGGGCAATGGGAATGGGCACAGAGATACCATAAAAAGGTGTCTCGCAATGCTAGATTTCAACAGCTTCAGCTGTATGTTACCCACAGGGCCTACCTGACCCCGGGGAAGATTGCAAGGTTCGGGGGCCCAGCCACGCAGCAATGCCCTAGGTGTGGGGAGGTGGACGCGGGGCTGCTGCATATGTTCTGGGCCTGCCCGGAAGTGCGCAAGTTCTGGAACGAGGTCAAAACGAGGCTGGCTGGCGGGGGAGTGGCGCTGGATGTAGAATCGGCTTGGTCATGTATGCTAGGGCTCTTTCCCAGACCCAGGCACTCCAAACACATAAGTAAAATGAAGGACCTGGCCTATGTTGTGGCCAAGCGCAGGATCGCAATGGGCTGGAAGGCGGCCCGTCGACCCAGGGTGGAACTGTGGTGGGCAGACCTCTTAAAATGGGCGGAAGCCGAATCTGTTGTCTGGTTTGAGGCGGTCACCAGGGGGGGCGAAGAGGAAGTGGGGCCCCTACTGGCCTGGCGGCAATTGGTGTCCTCCATAGCTAATTCCTGCCAGAGTAACGACGAAACAGAAGACTTGGGAAATGCCTTCTCAGACACTGCTCTGCCCGAGAACGCTCCAGCAGCTGACATGGAAGATTTGGCTCTAGTTGAAGGGGGGGGGGGGTGAGTTGGGGAGTTCTAATGGACACTAAATGACACATGATGCTTTTTGTATATCGAAACAGTTGAACTGTATGTTTGGTTTTATTAAAAAAATTTTTGAATAAAAATATTTTTAAAAAAAAAAGATTTGAGAGCGAAGGAAAAGCCAGAGGAGGGAGGCTAAAAGTAAAGAGAGGTCAGCACCCCGAAGAGGGGGACCCAGGGGTGAAGAATCCTCACCCAAAGCAAAACCAGGCAACAAACTTTCTTTGTGTGGAAGGAACATTTGTTTTGTTGTTGAAAGCATCAGGCCCTCGAAGGCAAGAGACTTTCAAGAGAAACCAGACTTGGCCATCGATGGTCCTGATAGCTGCAAGTGGAACTGTCGACTCATGCTGGGAAAACTTGAGTGTGTACTGGGCTCTAAGATCCCATCTTACCCCATGCTCAAAACGTGGGGAAGGGAGATCAAAGCTTCCGCATCCTGACATATTATTTGAGAACACTTCTATCTTTTCTTGAAAACTATCCCACACCCTTTTTTTGTATTAGTTTTAAGGTTTGGCAATAGGTTTCTTAGTATATGTCCTTTTCATTTGACACAATGCCACAAGGACTGCCTTATTTTCATTTGGTGGTCGACGCCTGCTCCGATCTTAGATTTAGGTTTAGATTCTGATTTTATCAACCAGCATACTGTTTACATTTTTTATTTATTTTTTATTGAAGTGGCTGATAAAATCAACCTTTCAAACAAATATATATCTTTACAACTAAAAACATATAAAAGTACAGATAAATAATGTATAATCAAGAACAAATGTCACAAATGTACATCATCATTTGACAGCTATAACATATCAGACAAACAGGAACCAAGTATCATGCTTGTTGTCTCACCTGAGTGATTGTTTAACATTCACATATATATCACATACATATCAGTTCTTATGAATTCTGTAACTTATGGATTGGAGTGATTTTATCCAATTATTTATCTTTAAAGCTTCCAAGAATCTTATCGTAGCAATTCTGACCGATGTGTATGGGGTACAAAAAATATACAGCCACAGTGTATCTGGGCAAACAAGTCTAAAATCTTTTTTTTTTAAAGTTAAGTAGCAATTGCGTTCATCAGGGAGCACTGAACATTCAGTGAAAATGTGTCTCAAGGTTTCTTGTTGGTCCATTTTATTACAGAAGCGGCACACATTTTCAGATTTAGTAACAATCCTCCTTTTTTTAAACTTTCTATATTGATTTTCATAGTTCAATTAACAAACAACTTAACAACCCTCCTTTACAGCTTGCCCTCCCCTCCCACCCCCCACCCTCCCAACTATAATCGTCTTGCAATAACACACGCTCTGACCCCAAGTATGCATAATAGATACAGATGATGCCAATACAGACAGTTAACCAATAACACATTTTTACACTTCATTTCGTGAGTCCATGGGATGTGAACCTCCCAACAGTTCATGGGTGTCCACCCAGCCTAATTTCCGAAGGGGGAGACCTGGCATCCATTTCAGCCAGGTACAGTCGGAATGAAGGCCAGTAGTCAAATGGGCGGCTTGTAATCGGCATGGTTGTAGCATATCTGGATTCCCTCAGTTCACACATTTTCATGTACTCCAGCCAGGAGTTAAAAGTCGGGGGGTTTCTCTTACCCCATTTCCTGGCCACCAGATGCCTGGCCACCCCAGCTGCCATTCCCAGCAGTTTCCGTTCTGTGCGGGACCCCCCCTCAATTAGGGCCAAAAACCATACTGCAGGCGTGTATACTCGTGGCGTAGGAAACATTTCACTCAATGCCTCCTTGACCTTACTCCAGAACAATCTGATGTGCGGGCAACCCCACGCTACATGAAAAAAAAAAAATCTGCAGGTTCCCCACCGCATCTCCTACACTCTTGGGAGCTATCAGTATAAATTCTGCTCAATTTCAATGAGGAATAGTAAACCCGGTGCAAACATTTAAAGTGGGTCAATCTGTATCGGGCATTCAGGGAAATCTTTCGGGTCTGAATATATTTGAGTTTCCATTGTGCATCGCTCAAGCCATAGCCCAGGGCGCCCAAGCACTCTTGTAAGCCGTCTATCTCGCAACCATTGCACTCCGGATCCCTTTATGAATAGAGGAATCTAATTTGCTGGAGGTCGGAGGTTTAACAATGAATTGTTGTACCAGATCGGGAACTGGGGCCCTCTGGAATTCGGAATTCAGGCCACTTAGCTTTTAATACCCCCTAATTCTATAATACAGGAACAGGATCACCGCATTATGCTCGCCTCGACATCGCAGCTCTTCCCATTGTATAAACCGCCCATCTTGTATTATGTCCCCCAGTGATTGCACCCCAAGTTTGTGAAAGTGCTCCTTAAATGCTTTTTCGTGTGTAAGTGGTATGCCTATAATGTTATAAATTGACCAGTCTGGATGAAAGTTGGGCGTAGCATCCGACAGTCGACTCACCCACTCCCAGGCCTTACAGGTCACATCTACTGGCTGAACCTCCCCCCTCGAGACCATGTCTCTATTCCCCCGTAGCATTCCCATTAAACTGTTCGGATAGGAGATTGCTTTCGCCGCCATGGCATGTGGATGAGTCGAGCTCAGGGAGCCCCTACCCACTATATACTGCAATTGCGCTGCCAGAAAATACCAATGCATGTGAGGGATTTCCAGCCCGCCTTGCTCATAGGCTAGCGTCAGGGTGTTGTACACGATGCAAGATTGTTTACCAGCCCGCACTAATCTGGACATCATTGTCCTGATACAAGACAAATAAAGGCCAGGGGGCCACATGGGGACATTGTTGAAAATATACAGCAGTTTGGGTAGAATGACTATCTTGCCCAAAGCCAGTCGTGCTGCCTGCGAGATGGGGAGGAGGATCCATGACTCCACTTTCTGCTCTAGAACCTCAAGCACCTTAACCTAGTTATCCCTGTACAGCGCTTTGACTTCCGTGGTAACCATGATGCCCAGATACCTCAACCCACCAGGGCACTTTTGAAAGTTTTCGCCCACATCGGCCTGCAGTACCCCTGGTGTCAGAGGGAGGACTTTGGATTTGTTCCGATTGATGTTAAGGCCAGACAGTTCCCCAAATCTGTGCACTTCCTGCGTTAAAGGAGCTAAATTCTGCTTGGGATGTTTGACATACAGTAGGATATCGTCCGCGTATAGCGATATTATAGCTCGATGCATATTCACACAGATACCACGGTGGGAGTGTAGTTCCTGAACATGACAAGCCAGAGGCTCCATGGCCAAGGCAAACAAGATTGGGGAAAATGGGCACGCCTGCCTCGTACCACAAGTGGGGTAGAGCAACTCAGAGGTCACCCCGCTTGTATATACAGCGGCGAGTGAAGCAGTATAAAACAGCCTAACCAAACTAATACAGGTAAGGCCAAACCCCGAGCGCCTCAGCACCTCGAAAAGAAAGGACCACTCAACCGAGTCAAACACCTTTTCGGCATCTAGTGCTACTAGTTTTATAGGGATCTCGGGGTTGACATTATTCATCAGCGTAAATACGCGCCTTAAGTTATACTGGGTGGACCGACCTGGTATGAAGCCTGCCTGGTCGGGAAGAACCAGGTCAGGCATGTGTGGTAATAGTCGATTGGTTAGTATTTTTTCTAATATTTTTTTGTCGTTTTAATCAACGACAGCGGTCTATAAAACGCTAACTGGCGGGGATCTTTCCCTGGCTTGGGGAGCACTGTCACTAGGGCCGATCTGGTCAATTCAGGGAGTGAACCTCTAGGCATGGCATCTTCATACATACCCAGCAAATCGGGAGTTACAATGTCAATGTAAGCATTATAAAATTCGGCTGTGATGCCATCTAACCCAGGTGCCTTGCCATTGGGAAGCGATTTTATAGCTTCTCGGACCTCCTTGTCTGTAATAGGGGCGTTTAGCGCCTCGCCCTGTTCGCTATCTAGCCACCCAAGCGCTACCTCATCAAGGTATTCAACCATTTTATCCTGCCCACCTGTGTAACGCACAGCATATAGCTGCGCATAATAATTATAGAATTCCTTATTTATCCCGTGCAGATCTTTGATGGCCACACCGTCCGCTCCCACAATCTCCGCTATGGGGGAAATTTGTCTCTCCCTTCTAATGGCCCATGCCAGAGTTCTACTCGAGCGATCTCCCTCCCCATACCTTATTGCCATGATAGGATCTCCCAAATATTTTTCTTCACTCGCTGCTAGTTGTTGGTATGCCTCCCTACGTGCCCTCAGTTCGTCCTGCATTGCTAGGCCATCAGAGGCACTCTGTTTGTTTTCTAAGTCGCAAATAGTGCCCTCCAATCTCCTCATTGACCCCCACAGTGCCTTCAGTATCCCCCCTCTCTCGATTTGCAGCACCCCCTAACGTACACCTTAAACGCCTCCGATATTGTGCCTTGGCTAGGCACTGAGCCAGTATTGGTCTGGAAGTATGTTTGAATATCTCGCTCTATGCCGGCATGAAAGGCCACATCCTCCAGGGACGCAGCCCTTAAGCGCCACCGGGGCAAAGATGGGGAGCCCGCAATATTATTAATATGGACTAAAACAGGTGAATGATCTGAGAGGGTGCGCGGAAGTATCCTAGCCCCCACAGCTCTCCTAGCAATGGCAGTGGACGGCATAATATAGTCAATCCTGGAGGAGCTGCAGTGAACCCCGGAGAAAAAGCTGTACTCTCTAGTAGTTCGGTGCTCCTCCCGCCATAGATCACAGAGGTTATGGTACATAGCAATAGAGGACCATGCCCTAGCTGCCTGTGGGAGTGCCTACTGTAGTGTGGCCGATCTGTGCACGTCCAGCGTAAGGGCTAAATTGAAGTCGCCCGTCCAGAGTATTTCATAGGCTGGGAATTTATGGATGTGCCTAGCATATTGGTGAAAAAGGTCTGGGTTGTCCGCATTAGGGGCATATATATTTATAATTAGGATTTTTGCGCCACTTATTTCCCCCGCCAGAAGTATATAACGACCCTCTTCATCCTTTATTTGTTCATGTAGTCGAAACTGAAGGGATCCGTGTATGTATATTGCCACCCCTCTAGCATGTGAAGAATAGGACAAACAATACCTATGTATGCCCCAGCCTGCCAGTTTGGGAAGATGTGCATCATTAGCCAGGTGTGTTTCTTGTAAGCAGAGCATGTTGACCTTATGATTCCTACTGAAGTTAGCTATGAGGCGAGATTTCCTTTTATTTGTGAATCCACTCACATTCCACGTCATTATTGTAAGCCGCCGACCCTGCCCATCACTCATCCCCGATGCAGCCATAGAGTATGGAATGCAATGACACCCATCGTCCCACTATCCACATTATGCACAGTATTAAGGGACAAGAACCTGCTAGTGTTAGCACTTGTGGCAGAGCGTGTGCAAGACGATAAATCAATACTACCAATGCAATTCCCAAAAATCTGTGAACATCTTACCTCCCACCCACGCCAGCAACCATAACCTACCGGCTCTCTGCCCTCCCCGTGCAACTTCCCCCCAATCCAACCATAGTGGAAAGACTTAACCTCAACTAAACTACAGTGTAGTACCTGCGGCAACCGGGGCCTCTGAGGGCAGCTCTAGAGCTCCATATGGCCACGGTTGACGCAGTCAACTCCTCTCCTCCCCCTCACCCCCTAACACCTCATGTATCGGGGAGTAGTAACATTTCACCCAAGATTCCAACACTCCTCGTCAAAGGATATCGGTGCTAGGTCAAGAAGGCTGTCGGGTGGAACCCCCTGGCTCAGGTAGATTTCTAGCAAATTGCTCTGCTGCATCCAGAAAACCGCTGACCCTTTATGCTGCACCCGGAGCTTAGCTGGATACATCATGGAGTATTTTGCTCCTTTACTCCAGAGGATGATTTTAGCCGTTTGGAAGGTCTTCCTTTGGTCTTGGACTGCCGGGCTGAAGTCAGGAAAGACGTATAGTGTAGCCGTCCCATTTTAGTTCTTTTTTCTCTCTGGCTGCTCGTAGTATGGTGTCCCTATCCCGAAACAAAACATCCTTGCAATGATAGGGTGCTCCTGGGCGCCCGGTGGCGGTCTGGGGGCAAATGAGCGGTACGCCTGCTCCACCGTGTACATGTAAGATAGAGGCAGGGTATCCAGAACGTCCACCAAAAGCTGCTCAACGAACTTTTCCATATTGTCTATGTTGGTCGACTCCGGAACACCCGTGATCCTGACATTGTTCCTCCTAGAGCATCCCTCCAAATACTCGTTCTTCAAAACTATTTTCTTGACCAGTTGCTTAAGGGCCGTGACCTTGTGTTGCAACGAGGTAACGTTGTCCTCTGTAGATCCAATCCTCTGCTCCGCTTCTTCCATACTCCCACAAAGATTTCTACTGCCGAGACATCGACTTTATAAGGGAGGGCATCATTTTTAACCCCGAGCGTATCCGTACTCACCTTCAGCACCAGCAGCAACTGGTTCAAGGCCGCAATGTCCACCTGTTCAGCGACCGGAGCCTGCAAGGCCACCGCCTGGGGCTGAGCCTGCTTGGGACAGGCAAACTACTCCATCCTTGCCTGCTTCTTCTGATTACCCATTGAGCCATAAGAGGGGAAGAGACCAAGCCAGATACTCCGGCTCAGATGGCGCCAGTGGATGTGCAGTCCCCTGACCAGTCCCGCACAGGCCTTACCCCCAGCAGTTCACCTAGATACCTCAAAGGATTGGCAAACCAATATGTTAGGCAGCAGGGGCTCACCACCTCAATCGAAGTTCTAGTCAGCAGGAGCTTCAGGTGAGCATCTGTGGAAATCTGATTTCAGGTGAACAGGTAAGTAAGCATGGATATTGTAAAGAAACATGTGTCGGCTTTGTCATGGAGATAAGCTCCCTGATTAATGAGAAGCACTCGCACTCGGGGTCAGCATGGGTGTCTGTCGATTTCGATGAAGACTGGAGTGCAGGGTCTAGGGCACCAGTGCTATGCTTATAACAGATGGGACATACGATTTAGATGAGCACTGTAGCACAGGTTCTAACAATCCTCCTTCTAGCTAAGATCTCATTTGTTGTCCACATTTGCTAGATAACTAGTCATTCCACAATGTTTTTTGTTTTCAAAGGGATTGTTTATAAATTCCCTATAATTCCAGCAGGTTTGTTGTGTTTTAATCCAATCCGTTTGGTATTTGGTACAGTTTCAACTTTGCTTGTGTAGGATTCCACTGCAAAAGTTGTAGGGTGATAGTAGCATCTGATAAGATATTTAACGTAGTGTTCATCCACAGATTTGCAAATTTGTGTATAGACTTGCTCAAGTATAAGGCTAGAACCTGCAGCAGAGTATTCGGATTCGATTCTAGGATGCATTTTCTTAGCAAAGCACATAGCTTCCATGCATAAATGCAATGTAATAAAATCAATCCCATTTCAAAACGGAATAAGGCTGTTGGCACACACTGAGGAAAGTGTAAAACTCAACGCCAGAAACGGCCCTCAATCTTTAGCCAATATACTTAAAGATTTTTTTTATTTCATATCCATATAGCAGTAGCAGAGTTATTTTTTGGTTGTAAAAAAGTGAGAACTGGTAAACACAAGAATTTTCCGTATTTCGTCAATATGATTTTAGCTTGAGAAATCGCTGTTGTTAGTTTTGCGTCAATGGCTTTGAAATAAGGTTCATCACTTAACTGATCACTAATGTTGATACCTAAATAGGTATAATGGTGGACTACTTGAAGTTGTTGTTGTTGTTGGAGCGCCCATTTATAAAAAAAAATGTACACCTCTGTGGGTGCCCACAACACATGATGTTTGTTTGGTCATGATTGATTTGTAAAGCATTTTGTTCAGTCTAAGGCATTTAATAGTCTCTGTAGACCTTTGGGCGTTTTGGAAATCAGCACTAGGTCATCTGCATAAAGTAGTCGAGAGATTTTTGCCTAGTTTAGGGGCATCCGCTACAATATTTGTTAGTTTCTCCTTTAGGTCATGTATAAAGAAATTAAATAGGGTGGATGACAAAATGTATCCCTGTTTTCATCCTCTTTTTGTTGTAATCGGAACAGATAACAACCCATCTAAGGAGAGTCTCACCTGAATTGAGGTGTTAGAATGCATAAGATTGATCCATGTCATAATGGCTGAGGGACACTGTGCTTTTTGTAATTTGTTTAATAGCAGTTATCATGATATTGAATCGAAAGCGGCTCGATGGTCTAAATACAATGGTTGTTTTCCCTAGACATTGGGATTTGAGGGCAGTTATTGTTATTAAATTAGTAGCCGCGCCCATCCCCGGGACGAACCCGGTTTGAAAAGGGTCTCAGTTTTGAGTGTTGTTTAGCCATTCATTAAGATCTCTCAGTATGAAATGGGCAAAGATATTCTCTGGAGCATCCAGTAGGGCTAGCAGCCTATAATGAATAGGTGCTTGCCTATTGCCTTGATTGGAATTATGATTGAAAGTTGCCAGGACACTGGTATAGACTTTGATTGAATTATGCATGTAAAGATGTTATACAGAATCATAGCCCACAGATGTGGGTGTTCTTTAAACCTTGGGTTACTCAATCCATCTGGTCCCAGAGCACGGGAACTGCTGGATTTTTGTATATAATATTCAATATCTTCATAGGATATTTGAATCTGAAAATCCTTATTCAGTGTTAGAGATTGAATACCGGGGTTAAGTAGACAAGGGGCAAATAAAGCTGAAAAATTCTCTACCCACTGCTGCTTGTAGACCCCATTGATTTGCATCACTGTCTGGGTGGACGAAGAGCATTGATTAAGTAGGGCCCAAGTTTGCCCTGAATTTTTAGACTTGATTGCTTTTATCATACTTTCTCCATCTCTTTTTTATTGTCTTTAAGGCAGTGTTTCTTTCACTTGGCAGGAGGAGCAAGACAAGTCTTTTCTCTCGCTGAAATTTTGTTTTTCTATCTCTTACTTCAGAGTCATATACGTGTTTATTTTGCTTTTATTCTTTTTTGTTGAAGTACTTGATTCAACTTTAAAAGGTTGAAGAATAGATTCATGCTGCTTATTCCCAAGATTGTTTTGGCCACCTAGCAATCTTTACATTTTTATAAGGCATTCATTCAAGTAAAGTAGCTTGGAATCTGACCATTTAAACCGATTTCTACTACTATTTAAAATCAGCTGTCGTTGACACTTCTTTCTACCTACACAGGATGGATTATTGGGCCATGACCATTTTAAAATTAACATATTGTGGTCGCTATTTTTTTGCTTAACTATTTCGAGACTTCCTGCTTCTGCAAAAAGGTTTAGTTCTACATATATGTAATCTATTACTGATTCTTGAAGTACTCTCTGCCATGTGTTTTTAGGTGGGATATCGCATGGTAATGAACCGTTGGTCATCATCATGTTTCTCTGTTTCATGGCTGACGACCAACATTGAGAGATATAATTTTTTGATGTTTGCTCCATGAGGGAATGTAAATTCAGATCTCTCATCAAGATAGTATGTGTAATGTGTAGAGACTTGGTAATGAGATTAAAGATCTTATCAAGATCTTTAAAAAATGTTAAAAATAGCTATTGTTCTAGTCAATATATGTATTTTCACCACTTGAATGTAATAGTTAGGAGTTCAAGTGTTAAACCGGAGCTAATTTTAACTGCAACAAATAGGCCAAATGTCGGACGTCCTTTTGTGGCTCATTTTGCAGGATTTAAGGCAATCTGATGGCCATTCCACATAGCGGTTTCTAGTAACCACGTCTCTTGGAGGGCCACTATGTCCGCTGTATTTGAATGCTTGTTGGATTTATCGGTCAAGTGAGTAAACCCGCGTGTATTCCAGCTAACTAAACAAATTCGGTGCTCAAGGTTATTTACGGGTTGTTATGCTCTCGTGGCACAGCAGCAAGCATTATTCCGATTTTCAAGGTTGCTATTTGTTAGCCTCCCTGTAGATTTCTGGGACTCTGCCATTACCATCTTAGAGTAAGTAACCGATATAGCTGGCGGGTCTTGTCCTTTTTTATTCATCGTTGTCCAAGAAGAATTAGTGTCCTGACAAACTACAAAAGCCAAATCATAGATGTCTGTTCTTGCCTTCCAAATTGCATTTCGGACCACTCCTGATTGGATCCATAATCTAGATACTGCAAAATCTGTTTCATTCACCTGATATATGTTTTCCGATGTAATGTCTTCAAGACTTGGAACATCGACAAAAATTGTAAGGACACTGGTTCTATTCAAATGGTACTTGGGGTAAGGGAGGGCCAACATGTTATAATGAGATGATGGTGGGGGATTGAGTGAAATTCAAATTAACCATTTTTTTCTTCATATGGGCATTGGGGAGTTCCGTCGGCAGAATCAAGCCAGCTATAGGTAATTTCTCTGAATAAAGAAATTCTTTCTTATTAAGATCCCCATCATTAAGTACATTACTCAAGGGTCTATCTTGCAGATGTATTTGAGAGCAAGATTTTTGTTTTTCCATGTACATAGGATGCTGTTTTTGTTGAGACGTTAGATATGATTCAACTATCGATACCGGTACCTGACTTCCTGGAATGCAAGGGATGTAATTCCCTGGTGTTTCCTGGGAAGCCAGGTGCCGGTAAATACTGGCAGCATCCTGCCAGTTTTACCGTCATGGTTACCGCCAGACTTGTAATGAGGCCCAATGTAAAGAATCACGTGAAGATAATTGGTTAATGAGCTTTATTTGGTGGTTGATTTTTGCTTCAAATGTTTCATACAAATGTGATAAAGACAACAAAGCTGTGTTCATTACTGAAAGCGTAATGTCTGGCAGTGGAGCAGGAAGTGTAGTAGTGAGAACAACTGGGGGTATTTAAGAGGTGTAATTTGGTTTACGGGGTTAGCTGTGTAAAGGAAGTAGACAAGTCTGACGAATTCTGTACAGAATGATCAAACATGATTGGGAATTGAGATAAGCCAGTATTTCTAGTCGCTGTCGGTTGCCTTCGCGCATCAGACCACACCTTAGAAGGTGATTCGCCATGGCCATTAGCAGTATTAACAATCGGTTAATTGTACAGAATGAGCAGTCTATGTTCTTTCTGCTAGACTTTGATGTTCTTGTTCAGCGCAGGCTGCCGAAGGATTAGACAAATGTGGATAGTCGACCACCGCGGGTAAGTCTAATACGGTAACCGCTTCAGTGTTGTGTAATAAGTTTTAAGTAACAAATGGAGGACTGATTTGAGGCGCTGTACTGATTTTTACTGAAGGACTTTCCAAAGTGCCTGTAAAGCCTGCTATAATGTGAGAGGCTGAGATCACAATAGGCAGCGTCTTTGGTCGCGGTTACAAGCTTAGTTGGAGACATTTGAGGGGCCGAGGTCTCAGGCAAGTCAGGTACGACCGCCCAAGTGTCAGAATTGTCAGATATTCTGAAATTACTGTTTTTCTACACAGAACTGGGGTATTAATATCCGCACGTTTTTTTACCACTGTGGACGAGTGTATTTGTCTTTGCGGTGTACGTCTGAGTTGCATGGTAACTCTCATTGTTTCAATTACAGGCGGCATGTTCTATTTAAGTGTATATAAGGCCTTTGACATTATAAATTACACACTAAGTTGTCAACGTGTTCGACAGTAAATTTAGACTCACAGATGGAAATCTTGCCCGACAAGCTTTGCGTTACGTGACATCAAGTACGAGTGGCTACCTCTCACTGCTCTCTGCACGGCAAAGCGGCTATGCGGTACTTCTGGGTACCTCACGGGTGCGCACGCGCTGGTTATTTAGAGGTTGAAAAAATAGTGGGCGGAGCCTGAGTCTCTTATCTTCAATAAGACAGAAATGATAATCTATGAACATCAAATATAAATGTAATATTAGTCAACACGTTGATTCTTATAGAGATAAAGTCCTTTAGATGTTATTTAGGAGACAACACGAGGAGAATGCATATTGCCACACAATGGTGTGCTGATGTGAAAAGGGTCCCAGCGGCTAAGCAGTACTTCTAGGTACTTCACGGGTGCATGCCTAAATACAGTTTAATAAACAGCCTTGAACTGTGAACACTTGTTTCTATCTTTACTATTGCCACCATTAGTTCCTTACACGCCCTACCTTCGCCAAGGCCCCCTCGTCAACTTACAACAGCGAAGAAGCATGTTAGGTTGATGTCTTTCCAAGGGCTGTCGGGCCCATTGAGTGGACAAATCTTCAGCTAGCCCATCCCAGAGACTCACATATTGTTTTTGCAACTGCCCCCCGCCGATGGGGGGTTTCCGACGCTTCAGTCCGGGGGCCTGAAGTCCAATTCAGTTCTGGGTTTCGATGGTGGGACTGCTGGGTCCTGTCTTCCCTTGGGTTTCCTTCTCTTGTCTCTAGGCGTGGGCTCCCCAGCTCCTGGCGAATAGGTTTCGCTCACTTCCTCCATCAATTCCTTTGCCGCGTCTTCTGAGACAATTATGTAGTGGCCATTGCAAAAGTCAAAAATCAATTTACAGAGGAACCCCCAGCGATAGAAGATCTTTTGTGACTGCAACCAGGTGGTGACTTTTTGCAAGCGTTGGTGGCCTGCCTGGGTGTAAGGCGAGAGGTCCTGGCTGCCGTCATAATCGCCTCTTTGTGATGAAAGAAGTGTACACATGAGAGGACATCTGTCTCTGCTGAGTAGAGGAAAAGACCCGGTGGGTTCTATCCAGGACTAGCTCTTCAGTGTCAGGGAGCTTAAGCAAAGATTGAAAAATCTCTCTCATATATTCACTCAGCTCGTGGTCTTGAACGTGTGGTGGGACCGCACGAAGGCGGATGTTGTTTCACCTCGACCTATTATCTAGGTCAGCTTGTTTCGCCCAGATACCCTCCAGGTGTTCTTCAATCCCTCCCACTCCCTTTGCCAATCCCGCCTGATCGTATGCCTGTTCACATATCGAGTTTTCAAGGTCGTTCACAAGCGATTCAAGGCCCAATAGATGAGAGTTCAGATCCGCAATTGACTTGCCAGAGTGTCTTTAGGGGATTTTATTTCCTGCTTTATCTCCCGTGTGATTGTCACGATCCATGCCTCTGACCCTCTCAGGTATAACAGCCCCCAGGCAGCAGTGGGGCTAAGGCCCTTCATACTGGCCCCAAGGGCCTTAAAACTATCAGAAACATACATGGAGTCAGTCCTGGCGCCCTTGGCACCAGACTCATTATCAGGAATAAAGCAATACCAGTTTTGGACCATAATCCAACATGGAGGCCTATTACACAGCTCAGTTCTTTAGAACTTAGCCATGCGGTCTAGTGTTTCGGGTGTGGCTGGGCCTGGAACTACTTGGCCTGGACCTACTTACCTGGGCTATTTAAACCACACCCAAACAGCAGAACATGATTTGCGTCATTCTGCACTCCTGCAGCGTAACGCTCACCGTGTCCAGCTCCTGCTCATCTGTTTCTCCAGCGGGCCGATCCTGAAGCCCTAGATCCGGATTCCATTAATAACCTGGAAGAACAAGAACAGCATTAGCGAGCAAGAACCCTTAGCTGTGAAGTAACCGCCTTGAATCCATCCTGCGCTTCGCTTACCTCACCCATCTCCAGAGTTCGCCGCAACCTGCAAAGGTAAAGAAACAAGGACATCATTAATAACAATTCTTACCTGGGAAGCAGCGAGACCTGGCAGCACCCTGCGCTTCTCTTACCTCGCCCATCTCCGGGTTTAACCGCAACCTGCAAGGGAGAAGGAACAAGATCAGCATTAACAAAGCACTTACCTGGGCAGGCAGCGCTTCGATCGCTCATCACTCCGGAACATCACTGCAACCTGTACAAAGAGAAGAGAACACAGATTAGCAATTAACACCAATAAACAGTGAAGCGCTCTGTGCATCAATAACTCACAGTGGCCTTTGCCAACGGCGTGGCAACTCCGAGATCGCAACCATCCCTGTGAAAACAAAAAGAGACATTGTTAGGGAACAGCGTAGTGGAGCAAGACGCCGAGAAGACAGAGAAAATGGAGGGAAAGAAAGAGACAGAATAAAGACGGAAAAGACATTATAACTCACCTGGAAGACAGCAAGCAGAGTCAGAGTCACAGCCGGTCTGGACCCGACATAAAGGCACACGGACCAGTGAAGCAACTAGGTCCCCGGAACGCCCGCACCAACCACGCGCCCCTGCACAGAGACGCAGGATGAAGAGTTCAACACACAAAAACCTATGGTGAGCAATAACCCCAAGGGAGGGAATTTGGACCAGAGGAAGGTGAGAGTACACCCATCACAGAACCAGTATCTTAACCCTCCATTCTCCTGTTATAGGCGCTACCCAAATCTGCCACATAACCAATTAGAGAGGGGTCCGGGATAGCGCTTAGACCTCCATCCAGTATCGTGTGGCATCCCCGTGGATACCAGGTGAGCGTAACAGTGATGTCCTGCTTGAAGGCCAGCAATATGGCTTTGAAGTCCTGTTTGGAAAACATGGGGTCAGCGTGGGCTGGTATCGGTGGGGGCAACTGGACCTCTGCCCTCACAGAGTGTATCGCTGGTTTTGTGGCCTCTTGTGGGGTCAAGAATATGGTGATGTCTGAGGAGTTCTCCGTTGCCCTGTGTTGGGCATTGCTGCCTCACCAAAAACATCCCAGAGCTGAGGCTGCTCCCCGGAGTAAGTAGGTCTCAGAGGGAATGGTGTTCAATTTCAACCAGGCCCCCAGTTAGCCCCTGATGTATACCAGTAGAGTGTAGGCAATGAGGGCACCGCATATGGGAGGGAAAGAGTATGCCCGTGTCGCGGGGTTTAGCAAGGAGGGTATTGTAGTGCTTACTGTTGGTGCCTTGGAGCTGTTCCAACAGCCAGGAGCGAGCCACCAGCCACAGGATTGCCTGCTTGCGTTATGAGGAGCCCATGCTTCAGTCTGTCTTCAGGAGGCAGGGTGTTAAAAGCCCATAGATTAAAAGGAACTCTCTGGAAAGAGGGCACCAGCTGTATTTCAAACACTGCAGGGAGGGCCAAGGATACCTGAATGATGATGGCTGCTCTGTCTGTGCCTTGACTCAGGCAGAGGGCCACCAGCTCGAGCTACAGAACCCAGTGCAGGTTTTTCACTGGTGGCCCACTTCCCTTCCCTTCTCCAGATGGTGTCAGCGAACGAGGGCTGCAGCACCGAGGTCTTGGGTGTGCGTGGGATCACTCAGCCTGCTCCCCACCTGCAGGGCCCGCCAGGGCACAGAGGCGCTCTTTCCCGGCGGCTATGCAGAAGTCAGAAGTGCAGAGAGTGGCTTGTTCTTTCTCTACTATGCCGCCGGGACTTGTATTCAGAGGGTATCACTCATCTTTGTCTGGGAAGAGGGGACTTCAGGTGGAGGGTCACAGCGGCCCCATCTCGGGCGCACAAACTGCCATTTTCTCTTAGTTTGTGGCTTGCTGACTGCGGTTTCGCCAACTTGAGCACCTAAGTCAGGGACAGTAGCTACATTGATGAGGGCGAGAAAAAGTCCAAAGTCTTACGGGAACATCTGTGGATCAGGCGCCCCATCGCAGAGCTCACAGCTCCATAGTGTGCCGCCTAGCCACGCCCCCCACAAACACTTAATTTGTATGGTCAACACGGGTGCCACAAAATTAAGCAGCATTCAGGGAGACTTTCCGCTATCAGGCCACACTCTTGACATGCAGGGCTTCTCTGGGGCTGTCTCCATGGTTCCATGTGGTGTCCAGTCAAATGTCCGAATGCAAAGGGTCGAATGACCTTTTGATCGAAAGTAAAATGACCGAAAAAAAAGGAGCGACATTTTTATTTATTTATTTATATATTTTTTAAGTTTAGCATATGTAAAAAAACTTTTTCATAAAAAGAAAACTGGGATTTTGGGGGGAGAACCCCCCCATAAAAAAATAAAAAAAATTCGACCCTTTTTTTCAGTCATTTTACTGTCGAAAAAAAGGCATTCAAGCCTTTTGTTTTCAAACTTTTAACCTAGAACCGTTCCATACACTAAACAGGTTGACATCAAAATAGGGGGAAAGGTTGTTCGGGCCCCCCTACTATATTCCGAAAGTTCGTCAGTGAACTTGTTGGGCAGGGATCTGCTCAGCAAGCTCAATATGACAATATCGTTCACAGGCAGTGGCATAGTTTGAGCAACGCCAGGGATGTGCGCCATCAAAGCAATGTTGATTATTCATGCAATGGGAGGAGAGGTGGTGGATTGTGGTATTCCCGTAGATCTGGAATGTTTGTGTATGGAATCACGGTGCTATGGAGGCAGAGCCTCAGATTGCCAAAGGGTGTTGGCGAGTGCACACAGATTTTTTTTTCGCCCTGGTGTGTCCCCTGACATGGCGGCAGGTAAAATACTGTCCCTAGATTTACAAGGATTGGTGGTTTCAGCAAAGAGGATTGTTATGATAGGGACTGACCAAGACAGGTGCGAGTGGCACACAGTTCTTTAAATTGGCCCGACGATACCCCTGAAGGAGGTGACTGACACAGAATTGTTTGAAGACAGGCCAGATGACAGAGAGATTGTACTAGCAATATGTTTACCTTGTGAAATAATGGTACAGTACAGAAAAGTTCAGTGTCCCATGATGGTCCTTGTATCGCCCACCCCGGTTCGCTAAAGCAGATTTAGAGCAAGTGCCCGAAAGACTGTGGACTAGTAATCCCAATGATGTAGAGTTCCTACAGGGAGTGACCCAGTACACTTAACATTGAAACCAGGAGCAGTGTTACCCCAAGTAAAACAGTACCCACTTTCCAGGGAGACTGAGGAGGGAATTAAAGACACCATAACTGCCCTACAGAACCAAGGCATAATTGTACCGTCTACCTCCCCATGCAACACAGCCATATACCCCATTAAAAAGGCGGCAATCAGAGGACGATTCAGAATTTACGCACCCTAAATGATGTTGTTTAGCAAGTTTCCCGTGGTTCCTAACCATGCTGCAATTTTGTGCAGCATCCCCAAGGAGGCAACACATTTTTCAGTGGTTGACCTCAAGAATCCCTTCTTTTCCATACCATTTCACCCTTACTCACAGTAACTCACCGCCTTTACTCGTGGAGGATGATATTCAAACATACAAGATTACCTAAGGGGTACTGTGAGAGCCCCAGTATCGTTAATAGAATACTCCATGCAGA